>NC_060066.1:19142500-21642500 GCF_922984935.1 Meles meles
TAACTAAAAGAAGTTTCCTTTTTTAACTAGTTGGCTGGGAATTTTTTTTCGTGATGAATGAAGGTTGAATTTTGTCACTGAATCTTTTCAGATTATCATGTAGATTTAATCTGCCAATTGCTAAATTACAACAGGAGATTCATACAGCCTAAGCCATCCTTGAATTCCTAAAATAAATCCTGCTTTGTCACACTACATTTTAAAATACCATTACATCCAATTATTAATATTTTACTTAGGTATTTGGCATCTCTATTTATAAATTAGATTGGCTTAAAAACCTTCCTTTTTCAATTGCCCTTGTCCTATGTTTGCATCAAATTTACAAAAGTCATATAAAAGGTGTTGAGTAAAATTTTTTTAAGGTAAGAGTCCTATGCAATTAAAATGATGTTGGAACCCACATGTGGTACCATGGGAGCTGATGGCTTTGAGATTTTTGACTGCAAATTTTACTTAACTGGATGTTTCAGACTTTTCATTGATTTTTGGCAATTTGCTTGTACCATTTCAGAAAGATATCTCTTTTAATCTAAGCTTTAAAAGTCATTTTTATGACATTGTTTATAGTTGCAGATTTTTAAAATCTCTAGTGTAACATCCTTTTTCATTTCTCCTTTAGCTTGCTGTCCAGAGGATTTGGTGTGTAATAACCTAATGGTCATTATGTTCTAATGCTTTTAGTGATTTTCGTTTTTATTTCAAGTTTTAATCAATTATTTAGAAATACATATTCTTAATATCCAAAAATAAAGAGACTTCCTTTTGATTTTTGGGTTCTAATGTTTTAAGTCTAGATGATGCTAATTCTTTTGGAATTTATGGAACCTGTTTTATAACTTGTTATGTGACCAATTTTTGTGAACATTTCACATGTGCTGGAAAAGTATTAGATTGAGTATGTTAATGGTTTTGTTCAACTCTACCTTTTTAATTATTGTTCTGCATTATCTGTAAGCTTTTGAGAGAAATGTGTTAAAATCACCCACTATGACTGTGATTTATCAATTTGTCCTTGATATTATATTGAACTTTTAGTTTCATTATTTCCAGGCTACATTGTTGAATGCACAGATATTCTTAAGTACTGTATGTATCATCTTGGTAAATTAGTTTTTATCAATTCAATATGAAATATTTGTCTTTGTCTAGTTCACTGTTTGAAATATGTTTTATCTGATATTAATAATGTTAGATCTTTTTCATTTTTGTTCCTGATTTCTCAGGTACATCTTGCCTTAACACTTTTTTTTTTTTAACTAAACTCAGTGAGTTTTTGTGATTTGGGTATATCTTTTCTAAAGAGCACCTTACTGGACATTTTCCCTCTAAACCGACTATCTTTTAACAAGTCAGCCTAATTTTGCTTTATAATTTAGAGGATTGCAATTATGTTAGTGGTTATCTGTAATCTTTTAACATATATGCAAACTTACCTTTACATTTTAGTTATAATTTTTAGCTTTACTCAGTATTTGTAGCTTTAATCAGTATCTTTATCCTTACCCAGAAATTGACCAGAATCTAAAAATTTAACTTTTCTCTGAAATCTCCCTCTCCATCATCTTTGTTACTGTGTAGAATTTGTAGTTCCACTTTGTTTTTAAATATAAAAACTTAGTAATTACTGGGGCGTCTGGGTGGCTCAGTGGGTTGAGTGTCTGATTCTTGGTTTTGGCTCAGGTCATGATCTCATGGGTTGTGGGATCGAGCCCCATGTCAGGCTCTGCACCCAGCAGGGAGTCTACTTGGGGATCCTCTCCCTCTAACCCTCTCATGATCTCTCTTTCTCTCAGATAAATACGTAAAATCTAAAAAACAAAACAGTAATTTCTATTTTTTTACAGTAAACAACAAATTATTGATAATTACTTCACAAATTCCATTTTTTCCTTCTCATTTATTTTGTTATTTTGCTAGTAGTTATTTTATGAAGTCCCCCATTTCAACTAGATGTTCTTGATTTATTAAAACACTGTTTACTTGTTCAGTTATTTATTCCACAAACCACAAATGAGTGACACCATGACCAAGTGTGGTGTTGGAAGCTGGATGTATGAAGATGAAGAATTTAACCAGTGGTCAGAACTCATAGAAACAGGGGGTAGAATGATGGTTGTCAAAGCCTGGGGGAGTAGGGAGGGATGAAGAGATGCCGGTCAAAGGGTATAAACTCCCAGCTATGTATGAGGGATGGAGGGATTAATTAACCTTATTGTGATAATCATTGTGTAATAAATACAAGTTTCAAATCATTACTTTGTATACCTTCAATTTACACATGCCAAGACTATCTCAATAAAGCTAAAACAAAAAGAGGAGGGGCTTACTTCCTGACAAATGACTTTGGGCACGTATTCATTCACATCCATCACAATTATCTCAGAAGAGTATCAGTCATAATCACGGTAATAATTCTAAAGAACAATGTTAGTACAGGGGGCAAGACTTCTTCCCTCCGAACCTGAGCTCAGGGCAGCCTCCATGGCTGACCCTCAGATCCCATCCATACCCTCTAATCGTATCTAGGGGTTTTCTCCCTACATGTCTTCCTGCAAGGAAAAAGACAGTGGTCATTATACACTTTTAATCCCCTATAAATCAAATTGCTCCAACAAGTATCTTCAAGAATAGAAAGACCACTACAAAAGAGAAGTCCTGGTGGCCATGATAATAATCATAATTAAGTGCTCATCTATCATCTTCAAGAGTGAGAATGTATGATTGGTTGTTCTACTGGAAAAATTCTGATGGTGGTATGGAAGGGGCAGAGAAGAAACAAAAGAATAATAGTGTAGGAGCTGATAACCAGAAAGGTGAGTCCAGATTACTTATGTGCAGGGTTTTAGGGAACTGGGGAGGGGGGGGGGGGAGTAGGCAACATTTAGAATGGATGAACAAAATTTGGTCAGGATGGGCTGGAAGAGTAAGCCCATAAGTAGGATATGTGAGAATCATCAAGGAGTAACTTTCCTCCTAGCTCTGCTTCCATAAGATGTATTTCTCTAATTCCTTTTTATTAATAATTTTTTGTTTTTTTTTTAATACTCCACCTTTCTTTTTCGGAAAATACCCAGCTGTCCCCCTTTCTTAGTCATCCAAGACTATTACATCAAGAACTGAGATCTGTGATGAGCATAGCATAATATATAGACTCGTCAAATCCCTAAGGTCTACACCCGAAAATATATGACATTGTGTGTCAACTATAATTTGGAAAAAAGAAAGGAAGGAAGGAAGAAAAAAAGGAGATCTGAAACTAGTCCTGACAATATCAGGAAAGGTACGAGGGACTTAACTCCCTGGGGGACATATACAAGATCCATGGTCTCCAACTGACACTTTCTCCTAAAGTTTATCTATCAAAGTTCAGGGAAGTGCCAACCAATTTGAGTAAGTGGCAGTATTGTCTCTTAACAATAAAACTAGTTGTCTCTGGAAGGCTTTTCAGGTAAAATATATTCTATTTATACAAATCTGTTCAGTTACAGATTCAGTCTAGTATCTTTGGTCATTAGCAAGTAATAAATGTCCCCCAACACACACCCTAACTTAGCATGTTGTATTGCTTTAGTCAGTAAGGTGTTCAAACACTGCCTGACCAAGAGTTCTCAAAGAGGGCCAGAAGTGATAAAGGAGAAAATTAAATATTTGCAGCAAATAAGGAAAAAGAAGGGGGGGGGGAAAGCATGTTGGTGATACGCAAGACTGTCGAGGTTGTTTCATCAGGAACTAGGAGGTACTGATACCTCCTAACACACTAATGCCAGGAACTAAAGAAATCTTCTCTCTTCAGCTGATAGGAGCACCTGGTGTGTATGCTGGAATCCACTGACATGGGGCTTTCCTTCTCAAAGATAATGGGCTCAAAACGCAGAGCTAAGATATAAAAGCCCAATGCTGATCTTTCATGCACCAATCAGAGGGTACAAATGGTGTCTGAGGGACCGTCCAGCTTTCCTGTCACCCTGAAGCCACATCACATAATCAGTCATTTCCTCCTCTTAGGATAATTATGTCTAGTCTCCCAGCATTCTCCGCAACAGCAAATCACCCCATCTTCACTTGTCCTGTGCTACCAGAAGACACCATTAGATGGCAGCAGTGGCAAATAACTGAGCAGCCCAGGCTGGGATATTTTTTTTTCTTTCTTTCCTTTCCTTCCTTCCTTCTTTCCTTCCTTCCTTGCTCCCTCCCTCCCTCCCTCCCTTCCTTTCTTTCTCTATCTTCCATCCTTCCTTCTTTCCTCTCTCTCTTTCTCTCTCTTTTTAACAGAGTAAAGCAGTTTGTGTGGTGGAAGGTGAATAAATACCATAAAACAGTCCTTCAATTGGCTTAGAATTTTTCATTTTCCTCCATTGTTCCCCATCTGACAGCCAGCCTGGAAAAGAACACCTCTGGGTATTCAGTATGGGAGGATTCCAAAGAACAACAAAACAATATCCCCAGAAGAACAGAACTCTGCGGAACTGCCCACTGCTATAGCGCGGGCCTTCGACTACTCAAATGGTATTGGAAGAATGAAATGAAAGCATTTCACCAAAATAAAACTTTGACAGGACTAGCTTCACGAACAGGACTTAAGTTTGCTACCCTTCCACGGAGCCAAGGATGATGTCACAATGGGAGGAGGGAGGCATTTTCAAAAGTAAAACTTGAACTAAATAAATCAAGGTGCCCTGGAGAAGAGAAACAGCCAGGGGAAGGGGGAAAACAAAGAAAAAAGACTTCTCTGCAAGAGCGTAATTGGTAACTGCTACTTCACTTCTGCTGAGCTGGGCTGAGTTCTCTTAGCCAACATCCTGCTCTAACTGACTGATCACAACTTTCCTCTGAGAAAAAAAAGAGCATGCACAGAAAGCCTTGGAGAAGCAGTTGAGCAATCCCACTATGCAACCCACCGCATGACCCCAGCTGCCACCGTCTTTGAAGGCAGTAAGAGATCCTCAGGTTGTTTCTGGCCTTGGGGAAAGCTCTCCAAGCACTGGATGTGCTAAGCACTTGAATTACAGCATCTCACCTCGTATCTCCAAGGAGCATGTTATCATCCTCATTCCACAGAAAAGAAACTGACACTCAGGGACATTAAATCGTATGTGCAGGGCTCCACCAATCCTAAGGAGTAAAGGACTGCAGGCTCCAAGACCAAGACTCCTCCTCCGGGGTGGCAGACAAGGTCAAGGAAGAAGAGACTCGGAACCACAGGCTGAGGGCTCTGAATTCAGCCCAGACCCTGGCCCCTGACCTCCCACGGTGGTTCCCCAAACATTTTAGCTGATAGAACGGATCAAAAGAGTGGGAGGTGGAGAAATGTGGGTCCAACTCAATGCCAAACTCAGACCACGAGTCTGCAACAGCACCCCACCTCCACCCACAGCGACTGGGCATCTGCTGTCTGTGTCTTCAGGGGAAAAATGAGGTCCTACTGCCTTGTCTTGTGGCGTGAAACTGTCTGCTGCTGTTTTGTTTGAAGCATCACAGGGCTACTCCCATTATGAAGTTTCTCACTAGTTTGCACTTAACAGTTTGGCACTCATGACAGTTACTGAGACTTGTATTTCATTAGAGTTAGCAGAAAGGACATTTATGTCCCAGCCTTTTTTTTTTTTTTAAAGATTTTATTTATTTATTTGACAGACAGAGATCACAGTAGGCAGAGAGGCAGGCAGAGAGAGAGAGGGAGAAGCAGGCTCCCTGCTGAGCAGAGAGCCCGATATGAGGCTCGATCCCAGGACCCTGAGATCATGACCTGAGCCAAAGGCAGAGGCTTTAACCCACTGAGCCACCCAGGCGCCCCTATGTCCCAGCTTTATTGAGATATATTGACGTACAACATTGTGTAAGTTTAAGGTGTACGACATATTAATTTGATACATTTGTATATTGTGAAATGATTACCACCAAGAATGGAGTTTGTGGGTTTTTTAGATTTTGTTGTTGTTGCTTGTTGTGTTGTTCTGTTTTGTTTAGAGAGAGGGAGCACGTGTAAATGCATGTGCATGAGTGGGTGGGGAGGGGCAGAGGTAGAGGAAGACAGAAAATCTCAAGCGGATTCCAGGTCCAACATGGGGCTCTATTCCATGACCCTGAGATCGTGACCTGAGCTGGAACCAAGAGTTGGACCCTTAACTGACTGAGCCACCCAGGCACCCCAGAATGGAGATTTTTTTAATCTTAATCATTCCTCCCGTATTTATTGCTAGAATTCCTCACTAAAGAATTTTCCCTCAACAATTGTTTGATTACCTGAAACAAATAAACAAACAAAGGCAGGATAAATGCTAAATTCTTTCCATTCACTTATTTTCAAAATGCTGATCTGGTGCCCACCCAACCTCCAAATGAACTTGTGGATTTTATATATTTGATGTATTTCACTATGTTGCGGCCATTATTTGCTTTTATATTCTTCCCAAACTTGGCAGTGGGAAGTCCTTCAAGTTGGCTCAGATAATCTTGTTTTGGGACATAACAAGAGGTTTCAAGCTCATCTCAGACACTTCTTGCCCCAGATCAAGAATTGGCCATTTCTCCAAGAAACGCTGGTTCCCTCACAATGGAAATGTTTCTTAGATATTATAATCTGGGTATCTGGAGTGATCATTACAAGTGAGTTGACCATGGCTCTAAGCTTTTTCAGTGGACAGAACTGAGAAATTTGTAGTTTTTAGAAAGAGAAAAATGAATCTTAATTCAATTTCTAACTCAAAGCAAAGATTTCAGAATTTTTACTTCAATATTTTAAGTGTACCTTTTCTCACTCTGAAAATTTTGTCTCCTCAAGATATTAAATTAATGCCTTGGTTGCTTTAGTGTATTCTTATACAGGGTAGTATTCAAAATAATAATGTAAATATCACCACTAACAAGTAGCCGAAAGAATTCAGTCTAAGACGTCCTTATACTTCTCTTTGTCCTTAAGATATATCCCTAGGGATGTACAATCTAAATATGTGTTTTAAAGTCATTTGAAATAATTCTCAAGATGGTTATACCACAGAATTGCTGTAAATTAGGGGTTTTTCAGTTTATTTAAATTTTTTAGGATTTTTAATATGTTGGTGTGTTTTTCTTTTTGATTTAAATTTGTATTTTTATGTGAAACATATACATAAACCCAAAGTCAAAAAATAAAATAAGGTCTATAAGGAAGCAATCCCCTTCACATCTCCTATTTCTCTGCACCTGCCACCCCATTTGTTATTAACTTTCGGTTCACCCTGCTTTTGAAATCCTAAATAAATATGAATTTATTCCTTCTCCTCCTTTCTTAACTGGAGCATACTGCAAACACTGCTGCATTTTGTTTTTGTGACTTAACAAAACCTTGCTGCTAGCTGTCCCTCCGTGTCTTCCTTACTACTCTCCACAGCCACATATTATGGCATTGTGCGAACGCTCCAAAGGTTATTTAACTCGTCTCCTTTTGATAGACATTAGGGTTGTTTCTAGCCTTTTGCTAATTAGTGCTCTACGTTCATCTTATTTAGCCCTCCCAAGAGTCCAGTCAGTTCGCCTTACTCTTACTTTATAGAAGAGAATCAGCTGCATAAGCAGTTAAGGGCTTAACCAAAGTTACAGAGCTAGGGAAGGGTACGAGAGAGACAGGATTCTCCTACGGCCGTAGTTTCTCTTCCTTGCACAAGTGTGTATGGCTCGTGCTACAGTGTAAATATCTGCTAACACCTTTATTTTAGAGTAGGGGGAGAGAGGGGGAAGCACATGCTTTGGGGTAGGTTGTAGAGGAAAATTTAGCCTGAAGTTCAAGGCTGGAATTTCAGGTCGCAGCCAGCCTGTGGGAAGATTATCTGAGGGAACAGCTGGCCTTTCTGGCATTGTCCCCAGTCAAAGGAATGCCAGACATCCACAAGCAGGTGGGTCTATTTTTGGCAAAAGGACCTTCTCAGGGCCTGCTAAAAATCACATCGTGTCCCCTTCTATCACGGTGCACTCTGCTTCCAGGGTAAGTCCACTTAAGACTCCCTATGAAGGATACAGAACAATCCATTCTTCCTTCCCTCACCAGCGGCTCCCCACTTGTTCCAGAGCAGTGAAAATTTACACATACGAAACCAAACAGAGCGAGCACAGCTCTAAGTAAAACTTATTTTATGGTCTTTAAAGGGAAAACATTAAGCTGAGATTTGAAGGAAACCTTAGGACTTCGGCCAGAATCTTTCCTTAATTTTCCCTTTTTCCATCAGTCTTTTTTTTTTTTTTTTTTTTTTTTTAAGAGCAGAAGTCAATTCTGAGGGATAATTAGTCCACACCATTAGGTTATTTTAAAATGAGTTTCTCAAGGCAGGGCCTTGTCCCAAAATACTTTTAGCCCAATTTCCTCCCACATTCTCCTCCCCAAAATAATCGTGTTTAGGATAAAGACCAAAAACACTGTAAGAGAGGAGGATCATCCACTTTTCAATTTCAAAACACAAATCATATTCACTGCAGAGTTCTTACCAAGGCAGAACAGGCAGCCACTGCATTTTATAGATATTTTCCAAAAGAGTTCAAACAAAGGAGCTTTCTTTTCTGCTTCACTAGTTGGAATATGCCGTGCCCTGAGTAGTCCTATTAATAAAGGTTGTATTGTGCCACTGCTAAGCTTCTGAAACCAAACAGCTCAAGCAAATTAGCCACAATATTATCACCCTATGGACCAAGCAGCAGTGGTTAACCATGTGGGTCTGATCTCACTGTGAAGCTGACCAGCTTCCCAGTTAGCCTGGCTTAGGACACTAGAAGCTCAGGTGTGTGGTCCCACTCAAATAGAACCAGTACTTCTTAACTCCCACCTCCATCTTGTCAAGACAGCCATGTTGACATGTGAGTCAATGCCTGAAGGTTCACTCATTTAGCATATATGAACTTACTTTCTTCAGTGTGATATGGATGGGAAGATGTTTGTGAGCAAGACACACACACTCTTTACTGTCTGAGAGCCATAGGGAGAAACATGAATACAGAAAAACAATTCTGCAAAAGTTAAGTGTTGTGTTATGATCTTGGGTATATTTTTGAGCTCTTTGTGCCTGTATGTATCCACTTGTAAAGGAGAATAACAAAAGTAACTAAGTCGTGAGGTTACTAGAAAGAGTGAAACACCTGGAATGTGCTCCATAAATATTAGATATAATTATTGTCACTCCCTTGATTCTAAAGCTAGATTCTCTCCTTACCCTTCCCAAAATGTATCTTGCAATGTTTCATTTAATGAACCCAACAAACCTGTAATACTGATATTACCCACTTTGAAAAAATTGAGGCCACAGAGTTGAGTGGGCTGATCCAAGTCATACCTTTCACATAAGGTAGAGATGGGTCCAGGTTAATTCACATCAATTCAACCCCCAAATTCCTCATGTGCTTTACCCACACCTTAGGTCATTTCCTTGTTAAGAGTCAAAGCCATTGGGCCATGAAAAGACAGAGGAGGAAGCAATTAATTCCATGGGGAGGTATGTGGAGAGGTTTCCTGCAGAAATTAGAGCACACACTCTCCTGCTAAACCTTCCATGAATCCCCCTTGCTACAATAAAGCATGCTTACCAAAGCCAGAAATTCCTTTGCCTGTTGGCCCCCATATGTAAGTCTCCAGCAAGTCCTGCAAATTATAACTACGAATTTTATTCCTGCACCTGCATTTTTTCTATATATCTACTGCTACCACACAAATTCAAGGTACCATCATCTTGTATATGATTTCTCTACTGATCTCCCTGCCCTTCTTCGGCCAACCTATCATCATTCCCTGCATAGCACCAACAGGAATCTTAAAACGCCAGCTAGACCATGGCACTCCCTTACCTTAAAGTCCTTCGATAATTATCTATTGTATTTAGAATTAAATCTACATTCCTTACCAGAGTTCTAGGTATGCATGACCTGGTGCCTGCCTATCTTTCCCACTTCATCAAGTCACTTCTTTCTACTCATTATTGTTTAGTGATCAATGCCACCTTTATTTTATCTGACTGAAGATAATTCTATCCCATCTCAAGTCTTTGTATTTGCTGTTTTCTCTGCCCCAAATGCCATTGTATTTCCCTCCTGACTGGTTCTGTCTTAATGTCCAGATCTCAAATATCATCTCCTTAGGGAGATTTCCCTAGACATTCCATCTAAAATAGTGCCCCATCATGGCCCTTCCTGTCTCCACTGTTATTCTCTATTACTGTACACTGGCTAATTTCATTAAGGAACTAGTCAACTCTGTAATTTTTAAATTATGTATTTAGGTATTGACTGGATACCTATTGGAATACAAAGCTCCAAGAAGACTGGGAATTTTGTCTATACTGTTCTATATGATACCCTGTTGACAGCATATTTATTAAAAGGACAGAAGGGAGGAAGGAGAAGAAGAAGGATTCGCTATTTTTTTTTTTTTTTTCAGAAGAATAAGGCATGAGCAGGTCAATGTATATAAGGAACATAGGGAGGCAATTCGTGGCAGAAGGAACAGCTTGAATCTGTCTTAAGACAGATGAGTTCAAGATTTGTTTTAAAAAGTATATTAATGGGGCACCTGGGTGGCTCAGTGGGTTGGGCCTCTGCCTTCAGCTCGGGTCATGATCTCAGGGTCCTGGGATTGAGTCCCGCATCAGGTTCTCTGCTCGGCAGGGAGCCTGCTTCCCCCCCATCTCTCTGTCTCCCTGCCTCTCTGCCTACTTGTGATCTCTCTCTATGTCAGGTAAGTAAATAAAGTCCTTAAAAAAAAGTATATTAATGTGCTCAGAAAGAAGTTCTATAGGGAAATTAGGATCACCAGCCAGTTTACAAATACCTACAAAAAGTGTATGGCATCAAAAATACTGTACTAGAAATTCCACTTATATATGGCCATATAATAGACCCAAAACAATGGCTTACAGCAATCACAATCATTTATATTCTTCACAAATCTTCATTTTGAGCATGGCTGAGCAGAAATAGCCCATCTCTAGTCTATGCGACACTGGTTTGGGAGACTCAACTAAGGGCTGTAAGTTTCCAAGATGGTTCACTCACATACTACTCGTTAGCATTGGCTGTTTCCTACGAGCTCCACTCCAGCTGTGAGCTGGGACCCTTCCTTCCAAATGCCTTCAGGTAGGCATTTCTACAGACTGCTCAGTTTCCCTCCCAGTGCACTGGCTGGACTCCCAAGAGCAAGCTCTGAAGAGAGAGCAACAGAAGGGCATGGCATTTTTATGATTTATCTTTGGAAGTAACATAGGATCCCTTCAGTTCTACTCTACTGTTTGAGTCACAAAGTTCCATCCAGGTCCAAAGGGAGGATAACTAGAAACTGGGTAAGTGGCAAGGTTTCTAGAAGAGAACTTGAAATAGGAGACATTGTGGCAGCCATCTTTGTGAAATATAATTTACCACACAGGGATATAGCAGTATTCTGCAGAGTTACTGGACCTGCCCTCTGGAAGCTCAGACTCTAAGGAAGAAGACAGACTCCTATGTTTTTTGCAAAGTGGCAAATTCAACAATGGGAGGGGGAAAAAAGTGCTAGGCTGAGACCAAGTTATCTACCACTGCTCTCAGAATTTAGCAGGTTAAATTAACAATCAATCACTTTTTCATGGTTTTAATGGATTAGTAATTTAGGGGTGACTTAAGTTGTTCTGTTTCAGCATCTCTCATGGGGGTCCAGTGAAGATATCAGCCTGAACTGTAGTCATATAAATTCTTTACTGGGGTGGAAAATCTGCTTCCAAGATTGTCGTCAGCAGGAGGCTTCAGTTGTTTGCTGTGTGGAACCCTCCACAGTGCTGCTTGGGTGTTCTCACAGAATGGCAACTGGCCTGCCTTAGAGTGGGCAATTCAAGAAAGAGAGCAAGGAGGAAGCCATAATACTCTTATGGCCTAGTCATAGAAGTCACAAACCATCACTTCTGTTCTATACATTGGGCCCATACTCAAGGGGAGGGAAT
Organism: Meles meles; assembly: GCF_922984935.1. NCBI lineage: Eukaryota > Metazoa > Chordata > Mammalia > Carnivora > Mustelidae > Meles > Meles meles. The sequence continues at coordinate 19,154,428 of NC_060066.1, forward strand.
GAAGCTCCACCTCTCAAAGAAAGATACAGTGAAGAATTTGTGAACATATTTTAAAACCACCATAAACCTCACCCATGATGCAACAGAAAGTGATTTAGGAGGAAGTAATGACCTGGTCGAATGTAGTTTACGTGGATCGTCCTGGTGGTGACAGAAAGACAAGACTAAAGGCAGACAGAAAAATAGGGAGAATCCTGAAATCCCAGGGAGGGATCAAACAAGTCTAAGTCAGGGTATTGAGCTGTGACAATAGGAGAAAAGATGGGTTTGAAAAATAGTAAAGAGGCAAACTGTGTTACAAGAAAAAGAGAAGAATTCAAAAATTAGAGGTGCTACATGAGACTTGAATGTCTGAGTGGAATGATGGCTGCCAATCAAGACAGAAAACCCATGAGATAAAGCAGATTGGGGAACTAGAGTAAGTTCAACTGATGTTTTGCTTTGCTTTAGCACTGAGCATTTATTTTTGCCTTATTTTGATAACAATCTCCTTTTTTTTTTTTTTTTTAACAATCTCCCTTTTTTGACGGTGATTCTATACTTACCTACCCTGCGTAAACAGGGCCGTACCCAGGGATGCGCTGATAAACCAGCTCTCCAAAGTAAATAAACAAATAAAGCCCTGAACTGTGGTGTGAATACTCTCACCGCTTTGAATTTAATGCCGCCAACAGTTTAACAACCAGCTCAGATAATTACTGAAGTGTTGTAATCAACTACCTCCAGCATACCAGGGCTATATCCTTGGCTTAGTACTGAATTGCATGACCCAGACCTAAACCAGTCAGCACACTGAATTCCTTCTGGTCATGGTCTTTGATTCAGAAATGAGCATTTCAGCCAATCAGAGTCAATGAGTTTCAATGGGACTCTGGCATCCTGAGAAAAGTCCTCACTTTTCCTAGATACATGCAATTAAAAGATATTGCTAAAGCACTATTGCACCATGAGAAGTCATGAAGTCACACACTGGAGCCAACCCTGTACAAAGCAGAACTGAGAACTGGAAGGAAAGCAAATCTAGACAACATTATTTGAGCCATAAATCTAGTTGTAGCTACAATTACCTCCACTTAAAGACTTCAATTAAGTGAACCAATAAATTCGTTTACTTTTTCTTCTATTCTTTCATTTTTTCTTTTTTCTTGTTTTTTTTTTTTTTAGTGTAAGTAAGTTTTGTTTTGTCTTTCTTCTATGTTCAGAGAATCTCAACTGATAGACTGTGTGACACCCAGATACTTGGTTGTATAAATCTGAAGTTCAGTGGACAAGTTCAGAATTGACAGAATTTAGTGAACATTTACTCTACGAGAACGAAAAATCTCACCAAGAGAGAGAACCATCCTGATAACCATAAATTTCTTAAAATTTTATAAAATCAAGAGATATGTGAGCAACAGAATCGATAATATAATCCAACTCCCTCATTTCAAAATTATGAAACCTGCGACTCCCAGGTGGTTAAGTGTCTGCCTTCGGCTCTGATCATGATCCCAAAGACTTGGGATGGAGTCCCACATCAGGCTCTCTGCTCAGCGGGGAGTCGCTTCTACCTCTGCCTGCTGCTCCCCCTGCTTGTGCACATTCTCTCTCTGGCAAACTAATAAATAAAATCTTTACAAAATTATGAAAGTTGTGTTTCTAAATTTTCAATACTTTGTCCAAGGTTACTTCATGACAGCCAGAATTAAAACCCCAATTCCCTGACTCTTATCCATCCCTTTTCCAAATCATTGCAAATTCTGTGTTAGATTTTAATTGAAAAAATATATATTATTTTTACATTATAAATAATGAAATGTATAACATTTTCAAGTTTAATGGATAGCACTTTACTATTTCAAAGCACCTTGTATAATTTAATCGTCTTGCCAACTCTGTGAAGTATATGGGACAAATATTTTAGAGATTAAAAAAAGTTGGTTTGGGGGCGTCTGGGTGGCACAGTGGGTTAAGCCTCTGCCTTTGTCTCGGGTCATGATCTCAAGGTCCTGGGATCAAACCCCACATCGGGCTCTCTGCTGAGCAGAGAGCCTGCCTCCCCCTCTCTCTCTGCCTGCCTCTCTGCCTACTTGTGATCTCGCTCTCTCTGTCAAATAAATACATAAAATACTTAAAAAAAAAAAAAAGTCGGTGTGGAGTGTTGGAATTGATTTCTTCAAGGTCAAATAGCCACTGAAGGGTAAAACCAATACTAGACTATCGGACATGTGATTCCTCCCTCCAGTGCTCTTACTTCTGCTTTTCTTTAAACATAAGATGTTTCATTGCAAATGCTTAAAGTATAAATTAGATAGTACAATTGCCCAGGATTTGAGATGACTTCTCATAAACTTCAGAAAAATACATTCTACGAGGTTTGCTCTTTGCACTAATCTGTAAGTCTTCAGGCACCAAACTGACCCAGTCGGTTTAGTAGTCAAGCAGTCAGCATAGAAGTTTCCCTAGGAGCTGTATGAATTTTCAGGGCTACGATAATGAATATCACAGACCTGTTGCCTTGCAACAGTGGAAATTTATTCTCTCACAGTTCTGGAGGGCCAAAGTCTACAAGGGTCATATTCCCTACAAAGGCTCTAAGGGGAAATCTGTTCCATGCCTCTTCCGGCTTCCAATGGTTGCTGGCTTCCTTGGCTTGCAGTCACATCACACTATCTTTGTCTCCACCTTCATACTCATCTTCTGTCTTCTGTCGGTCTCTTATAAGAACACTTCGCATTGGTTTTGGGCCGACCCATAGATTCCAGGATGATCTCTTCATCGCAAATTCCTTAACTTAATCAACATCTGTGAAGACCCTTTTTCCAAGTAAGGTAACATTCACAGGTTCTGGGGATTAGGGCATGGATATTTCTTTTGGGAGGGTCACCATTCATCCCACTAAGGCAGGCAAAGGAAAAGAACTGTTATTATTTTTTTTAGAAGAGTAATTTATCCCAAGGTCAGAAGCTTTACAAGTGGAATGAATCAAAGATCTGCATCACCACTGATAACAGAGCATTCTTTTCCAAAGCTGGTCTTGAACTCATTTACCAATTTTGAAAAGATCCGAGTGGTCTACAGTACATTCTCTGAAAAGATGCCCTGCCATCATCTTTATCAGTGAGCTGTGGGTGATGGGCTAGAGGGTGAAAATGTATTCAACAACTAGTAACCTGCCTACATGCTTGGGCATGTGCTTTATTTATACGATACCCTCTGCCAGAGTCAGCCTCATGCCAAGAGGCAAACTTGAAAAGCCACTGCTGAAACAAGAGCTCCTGTTTATTTCTGACCAACATAGCAAGTCCTCCGCATCACTCACTCCAATGGAGAATCTGCCACTAGACCAGCCGTGCCTCTCCTGTTGTCCTTCAAACAAAGATTGGTATGTGTTCATTTCCAACTCCAGAGCAATGTCTGTGATGTGTCACAAACCACAGAACTCACTGGGACTGACTGTATAAGACAGTTTTCCAGAGACTGGTGGCACCTCTACAGCATGCTTATTCTCCCACGGGAAAGACACCCTCTTGTCCATGCTCTTGGGAAGGAAAAAAGGAAAAGAAAATTAACACTTACTGAGCATGATGGATATGTTCAGTAAACCCCCAGATCCACTCCCCATCCTTCTCCACTCTGCTCCACAGCTTACCTCCTGTGACCTTTGTGGACTCTCTTCCAAAATGGCTTCCAGTTGGGTTTGGCCAACAGAGGGCCCTGGAGAAAGTGCAGGGAGAAAAGAAGGGAGGGAGGGAAGATGCACTATTTCCCAACCCCCCAACCATCACCACCACCACTACTGCGGTGGTTAAGAACAGGCCATATCTCTCTATAGGTCTCAGCACCTCTCCGATAGCTCCCTCATAGCCTTCAACTTCTCCAGGTCCCAGGAAACACTATCAGCTCAGACCTTCAGGCTTGAAGGTGGTAGCCCCAGAGTATTGCACTATCTTTTGTGGTTTTCTTACAACTCATGTATACATTTTAAAATATATATATTTCTATCACGCTTCCTTCAAATTTTTCTAATTTGAATGGACCATCTGTTTCCTAAAGGGACTCAGACAAATGAAGACCAGTCCTTTCAAGATCTTCACTAGATGCTCCTTTATTTCAGTGATCACAATAGTTCTCCAGGGTAGGTTGTCATAACCACATATGATTAGATGAGGAAACCAAAGCTTATACAGGTGATAGGACTTGCCTGAGGAGGCACAGCTAGCAAGTGAGGAATTAAGATTTTTTTTTAATTTTTTTTTTAAGATTTTATTTATTTATTTGACAGAGAGAGACCACAAGTAGGCAGAGAGGCAGGCAGAGAGAGAGAGAGGGAAGCAGGCTCCCCACCGAGCAGAGAGCCCGATGCAGGACTCCATCCCAGGACCCTGAGATCATGACCTGAGCCGATGGCAGCGGCTTAACCCACTGAGCCACCCAGGTGCCCCTAATTTTTTTTATTATTATTATTTGACAGACAGAGATCACAAGTAGGCAGAGAGGCAGGCTGAGAGAGAGGAGGAAGCAGGCTCCCCGCTGAGCAGAGAGCCTGATGCGGGGCTCAATCCCAGGACCCGGGCATCACAACCTGCGCCAAAGGCAGAGGCTTTAACCCACTGAGCCACCCAGGAGCCCCAGGAATTAAGATTTAAACCCAGAATTGTCCAACTTCAAAGCCCGTGGGTTCTCATCTATTTCTTCTCAACACTAAAGAAAGGTCTTAAAAGATGCTTGGAGAAACAGGGAGATCTCAGGCACAAAGATGCCAGAATGGAGTAAATGTTTTATTCAAAGTTAAACTACAGAGCCACTGGGGTGCCTGGGTGGCTCAGTGGGTTAAAGCCTCTGCCTTCAGCTCAGGTCATGATCCCAGGGTCCTGGGATCGAGCCCTACATCAGGCTCTCTGCTCAGCGGGGAGCCTGCTTCCCTCTCTCTCTGGCTGCCTCTCTGCCTATTTGTGATCTCTGTCTGTCAAATAAATAAATAAAATCTTTTAAACTATAAAGCCATGCTAAGGCCCCAATTCTCCCTAGTATTGCAGGCAGGAAGAAAAAGAAAAAGAAAAAATCTACCCAGCAGCCACAATAATTGGAATGTAATTTACATCTTTACTATATTCTTCTAGAAGGCCAGAAGTAAATTACACTTATAATACAGAGCTAAATTTCCTAAAAGCCTCTTTCTTTCCTTCATCATTCTCTCTCTGTATCTCACATATGGCAGCTACCCACAAAACGTTTTCCAACCCACCTCCAAACTCTCAAGATCTCTCTCAAGGGGCTCTCTGTCTTCTAGTTCCCTCATCCTTTCTGGATTTTTTTTTCCCTCCCTGCCAATAACTCTCTGCCTTTTCCAATGAAAATTCCTCTTATCTCTTTCAGACTGTTCCAGACATCCTTTTGGCATTTTTTTTTCAATTAACACAATTAAAGAACTAGACTCATAAGTACCAGAGCATATCTGGTACATATCTGGTACATATCTTCTGGGCAGATTGGGAGTCTTGTTAATATATTAAAATACCTTTTCCTGCCACGTAATATAGATTTATTCAGTTTTCAAGGAGAAAAGATTTTGGTACCTCACATGAAATCTATAACAAGGATGAAATATAAATTGTATGTACCTCAATCAAGGGAAGGGTAGTGGGAGAGTGTGAAGAGAATATATAATTCATATCATATCATTTTCATCTCTACAACTTCCCGGTCAGCTACATATAGTATGAATATTTGTTTCAATTCAATTGTTTGGAACTCAAGATTTTATTTGAGAAACATCATTATAGGCTATATCTTTTATCCATTATAAACTGTGTTTTCACATAAAATTATAATTATTAGTTAAGAATGATAGGGATTAAAAGTACGCTTATCATGGGTCATGATTTTGGCTTAGGTCATGATCTCAGGGTCATGAGTCAGGCTGGAGTCTGCTGAAGATTCTCTCTCTCTCTTTCTCCCCCTCTGCCCCTCCCCTCCATGCTCTCTCTCTCAAAAAACCAAGGACACTTATCATGATGAGCAACGAATAATGGACAGAATTGTTGAATCACTATATTGAACACCTGAAACAAATATAATACTGTATGTTAACTATACTGGAATTAAAGTAAAACACTTAACAAATAGTAAACCAAAAAAAGAGTGGTATTTATTTCCCTACCAATAAATTTGCCAGATCATCTGTAGCCCAGTCTCTAAAAGGCAACCACACAGCCATCCAAACAGCACCCCCAAAATAAGCTCTACCTCCTGGAAGGTGATTATAAGGACCACTGCCCTTCACAGCTTTTTAAAAACACCTTAATTGGAGGAAACTCAGTAAAAGGTAGAATAAATCTGCAATCAAGCAAGCTATTCGCCATAGGCTTTGTAAAATAACATTTATGGGTTCAAAGTAGTTCATCTGGAACTATTCTCTTTGGCAAGGCAAAGTGGAGAGGAAAAAGGGGTTGATTAATTCTGGGATTTAAAAGACAGACCCTCACAGAAGCATTAGACAATAAGCCAATTCATCCTGGATCTACCTACAGTTTGTAAGGATCACAAGGATCTTCATTTGTGTAGCCCGAAGAAAGGCACCAACCAAAACTAAGAAGTAAACATTTTATTCTTTTTCTAGGGCCCTGTAGGATAGGAAGTAGAGAAAGCAAGAAAACTATCATTGGCTAAACCCCCTGCCATGTATGAGGCCTACTGAGTAAGTTAATAACTTAGACCGAAGTCACAAAAGCAGAAAAGACAAAGGCCAGGATTTGAAGAATGTTTGTATTTCTGGCACCTTTGCCTCCACTGTCTTACTAAATTGTAATGTCTGTGGGAGCAAGTAGCTTGTCAGTCTGTTGCTGAATTCCCAGAGCCTCACCTAAAAGAAGCTCAATGAAAATATGCTGGATAAATGAGCAAATGAATGAGCTCTCTCTGACTTCAAAGCCCAGGGTTATTCTACTCTACTTTACTTGTGGATAGAAAAACAAAACTCCAACAGCAGTTGCCGTGGGATTCTGAGATGTCTCCTTGGCAGGGTACTGGTGTCAGGATAGAATTTCTTCCTTTACAAAACCAAAGCTCCCCCCATATTAAGTTATCCCTGAAGACTACGCAGTGCCATCAAATTGGAAATGATGACCCAATTCCCATTAGCAGACAAACACATTACTCCTCATGATGATGTGACCACTTAACTTTGGCCCCCACAGTTAACTTGGGAGCAAACTGGAAACCATCAAGAAAGTTCAGCAGAAACAATTAAATTATAATGAAAACTTCCCATGAACGCCTCGTGTTGTTTTAGGTTTACTTTGGCTGTGCTTGCGGCCAAAACCCAGTCAATCAACCAACTGTTCACCTTACACTACACCAAAAAAGTGGTTTGTCTGATTTCTTTCTTTCTTTTTTGTCACGGAATTGATGAATTGCTTTGGCATCAGGTAGCCAGCCTTTATCTGGGGAAATAATCATCTTCTTCTGGGAGAGCTATTCAGCTGTGTGCTAGCACTTTATCACCAGCCGTGCATAAGAGGTGCTCTTTGCAACTTGATAAATGTGCACGGGGGCCCAAAGGTCCCCAAACACAAGTCTGATATGTAAACACAATCAAATCATGCTATTAACCAAGGGAACAGGTTTTGATTGCTCATCCTTCTCTGTCTTTTTCAACTCCTTGGCAAAATTTCCTCATACCTTATTCTGCACAAGCAAAGTGAGGGGCATTTTGCAGTCCTGGGTAGCACCAGAATAAGTGTCAAATGTCTTCCACCTGTTATAAACCGAATTTTTGATCCGAGAAAACCACATTGAAATGAACAATTTCATAAGAAACTAAAGCACTCTCAAAGGCTTTCGAGCTCATTTCAAAATACTGGGGAGTACCTAAGGAATGCAAAGGAGTAACTCATTCTTTCAACTTTTCTCTACCAAAGCCATGGGAATCAGAGCTTCGGGTTAGGAAGGGCCAGAAATGCCACATGCACTCAAACACGCAAGTCCCCTCTCTAGATAACTAAGGACTAAGGTTAATTATTTAAGTGAATTCCTGTCAAATGTTGGACAGTAGACATGATTCCCTCCATTTAAAGATTATTAAAGTGAAGCAGAAAAATAAAGCAATTTGCTACATGCCCTAGGTTGGGTAAATGGCCAAAACTGGAACCCAGTTCCACCTCTGAGTCTTAAATACTATACTACCCTTCCTCATCTCTTTAATATTCCTGTCAATCTGGTCTTGAATTCCTTGTTTGATCATGAACTCAACCCACTGAACCCTCAGACATCTCTATTTGAGTTGTCTGCTCTGTGTAGTGAATTAAATGTTGCCTTTCTACAATTCCTAGCTGCTGATCCTAGATCTGGCCTGGGGCCTTACTAATAAGTATAATCCCTCTTCCCAGTGACAGGCTTTTGAATATTTAAAGCTGGCAGTCATGTCACCTGAAGCCTTCTTTCTTATGGGTAAATATTCCCAGATCCCTCAGCCATCTCTCATACAACATGGTTTTACTTTCTTGATTGCTTTCTATTTTATGTGTTACTCTTAAAATGCGACCTGAAAGATTCAGCTGCCATCTGGCGTCACCTAGAAGACCAGAAACCTCACCAGCTTTAATCTATTAATGCAGCAAAGATTAAATTAAAATTTCTACACTCTGCACCAACCAACCCCATGTTTTGAAACCTACACCTTATGGGCACCCAGCCTTGCCTCAAGTCCCTCAACCTTCATATGCAGTGCCAAATCTCTAAACAATGCTCTCTTAAAAATGCTAAGCAAATCTTATGTGAAATTAATCAGAGCACCCAACGGGACTCTATATTATGAAACTTAATCTACTTAAATGTACTGCCTTACTCCTCAAAGCCTCATGGCCCAAGGCTACCCTATCTCTAAGGAGTTCATAAATCCTTAAGTGCCTGCCACAAACCCAGTCACTCTTCCAGGAAAGTGGTCCCGAGTGGCTTTCCTTGCCAGACTTGTCCTTACTGTTAATAAGGTACAGTCACCTGCACCCTTGCCACTGCTGACAAGATCATCCAGGGACGGGTACTTGAGCTCAAGTAGCTATATGGTCTGGTTACCTCTGCAAATGATAGCAAAAAGGATGTGTTCCTTATCAAACGGTGCTGAAACAACCTCGTTATATATTTTCTTTAGAAAATCTGTAAGAATGTTAGTCTCCAAGTTCTTGTGTGTGAGAAATACGTTTGTTTTAATTTCTGAACTTTATTTCCATAGTAGTTCCCATATTACTGGAGGCTTAATCTTAAGCTTTTGATGGGTCCCTCCCCTTTGGAAGGGGTTACCTCTAATTTAGGGGGAGTTTATGGAGTACACAGGCATTGTTGGCGTGAGGGCAACAGGTCTGTGTTGTTAACCGGACAGGCATCTGTGGAACTGTCTCCCTGTTTAGGTCTCCCCTGGTCTCCAAGCACTGACTCACTCGCTTTTGGGGTATGTCATGTCCATTCTCCACCATAGGCATTCTCCTGGCTAACTTCCAAAGACTTGGGGTCATTCTGTGTACCTGTGCCACACACAGGAAACTTAAAAGAGCTGTTCATATCTCTTTCCTTATTCGTGTGCTCCCCAAAAGATCTGGGATGGCCTGTTCCACACATGCCCAGATGCCCTTGGAATGCCGATAGTTGTGAAATATAAAAATCAAGGAAAGACTCTGATTCTCCTTCTGACGTGCCATCATTTTCTTGAGACAATAAGCTCCGCCCCTCCTTTCTGTTATCTAGATAGCAGAAAAAAATAATGGGGGCAGAAAATTTAAATTTAAATTAATTCAAAAAATTTTACATTTAAATTCAATTTGCTATGGCAAAAAGCATTAGTCCTCTGCAAATATAAACTAAAGGCACAAGAAGCTGGGAAGACCACTCACACTCAGCAGTTATCCCAAGTGAGAATACAAGAAGTCTTCTGATTACTATTACGATCCTCATTTCATAGGTGATCAAACTGAGGCTAAAATTTGCATACTTACTAAACAGTAAAACCAGGATATGAGCTCAATAAATGTGATCCTAGAGCAATACTTTTAACCACTTTTGTGGCAGGAAAAGTCTTCAGGAAGAAAAGCCGTAGTGAAGGGCCACAGTGAACTAACTGTTATAAGAAACAAAAAATGTGTAATGCCATAAAAGTGTAGAATGACTAGAGAGGGGGAAATAGTAGGGCTCTGATTTAATCTAAAGCATAAGACTAGATCTCTCTGAAGAAGTGACATTTGAGCTGAGATCTGAAAGGCTGTATAAGAGCTAATTAATTACTCATCAGGAAACAAGAATAGCACAGGCAAAGACCCTGAGGCAATACTGATCACAGCCTCAGGTGCGAGAAGACCAAAAGGGCTGGAACAGAGAGAGTATGAGGGAGATCTGTGAGTGATGAGGCTAGAAATGGAAGCAGAAGCCACCTCTGGTAAGTCTTACAAACTACATTATTGATTCTTACTGGAAATAGCCATCCCACCAGAAAAGTCTCAAGTTCTGAGCACATATCGCCTCTTCAAGCATCATTCAACGTAGATGAACTAACAAAATTTCAAACTCACAAGGTATAGAAAATGTTTGGCTGAAGTTAGCCTGGGTATCCCCTGTTATCCAATCAGTAGGAGGTATGGAGTCACATGGTGGCCAAGTCCACCAGTGTGAGGAAGAAGGTGAGGTCCACTACAAACAAAGGCGTGTATCAGACTAGACTCCTATCTTGACCAGCACCTCTGAAATAATAGTATTCCCAAGCACATTAGGCTTACCTTAGTCAGTGGGTTTTATTGTAAAGATAAAGCGGGATTTTAAGAAACACCTGGCATTCATTCAGAAAACATTAGCTCCAGCAAACCACGCACACAGCAAAAGTTGTGTGATCAGCCTCTCAGCAGGCATCCAATTTGAATGCTCTGCCATTTAGATTTCTCTGGGAGCTTCAGGCTCTGCTCCTTCTTCTATTATTATGACAACTCACTTTGTGTCTTCTGTTCCAATTCCCCAAGAACAAGGACCTGATTGAGGGGACCTGTCCCCTCCTATTGAAGAGAAAGCTTCCCACCACCATCGCATTTCCAGGGTTTACTTAAACAGGGCTGCTGTTGTTCCATTGCCATTTCTTCTCCAATTAGCTCAAGGAGCACAGCGCTGGGGTGAAGTACTAAACCTGTGTGTGAGGAGATGATTACAACAAAGAGGCTAAAACCAGCCACCCAGATTTTGGTTTGAGTTGTACAATACTGGCTACCAGCGATTTTTTAAAAACATCTTAATTAATTAATTAATTAATTAATTATTTTGGTGGGAGTGAGGGCAGAGGGACAAGGGGAGAGAAAATCCTAAGCAGGCTCCATGTCCAGCACAGAGCCGGACTCAGGGCTCAATCTCAGGACCCTGAGATCATGACCTGCATCCAAGGCAGATGCTTAACCAACTGAGCCACCCAGGTGCCCCCAACTTTTTTAAAATTTATGTTCAACCAACATTTGAAAATAAGATTTCCTGTGAAAACGCAGATTTCCAGTTCTCTTTAAAGAATTCTGGGGTATCAGAAAACACTAGCCACCGTCAAAGGATACTGAGTCATGACTGAACCATTTAAAAGGCCCCTGTGCCCTCCTTTTCAGCATAGCTGCAGGATCTCCCCACTATCAACTAGCTTCACTCATTCACTTACACGCCTAACTCTTAAAGACATTTGAGTTGGCAAACACAAAATTGAGTGGTTGCATGCAGTCTCTTCCCAAAAAGGAGTTTATGGTGAGGCAGGCATTTAAAGAGTCGCGGACTATAGAACTGTCACTATTTCAAGTTCAGAAGCTATGCCTAGTTTAATTCCATTGCTTCTGGCGGCCACTGGAACAAACTTGGAGATAGTCTCTGAACACACTTAGCCAGTGTCCCTGTAAGCTACTGCCTTTATGCAAGTGATCCTTTATCACGATAGCCTGACTGGACTTGACCTGAGCATCTAAAGGAAGGATAAGGATAAAGGAATGACTCTTAGGCATTGGACCAATCCCATCCCACTTTTTAGGTCATCTTTCTCTGTCCTAATAATGCCTGTTACAAAACACAGTCATAATAGGCTCTCCTTGCCAACCTGCATGCTCCTTCTGGTTATCAGATAACCCAGAGGGGTGCATGCCTCATGCTGATAAAATGGGCACTTGTATTCTTTAAACTAGCACGTGCATGCTTTGGTCTTGAGATGCTGTATCTTGTGGTAAAAACATATTTTACAGGCCAACTGGTGTCCACATTCCTGCCAACCCTATGACCATGGGCAAGTCACTTAATCTTTCTCAGCTTCAATTTCTTCAACCACAAAATATAGGTGGTAATATGTGCCTCAGTAAATACCCTGAGGAGTAAACGCAATCCTAGGTGTATACTCCTTCTTCACCAGTTGGGCTATAACCTCAGACCAGCTATTTGAATATTTAAATTAAATTAGCCTAATTCCAGCCCTCACCTTGTCATTGCCTCTTCTAGTTTCCGCCTCCTCTGCAGGGCTCCCGCAGTCAAAATATTTAGCACTGGATTTGCAAATACAAGAGCTGTTCAGTGTTACAGGTGGCTGGATAATTTCAACGCGGCTGCAGCTGTCAGTGTTTCAGGGTGAATTCCATCTGGCTTCTTTGGCGAATTCACTACCAAAGCATCCCACTGAGCTGCCACATGCCTCCAACCACCCCATGAGCCAGGGAGGGGCCCAGCTCAATGCAGCTGCTGTGGTCAGCGGGCATGTGCCACAGGTGCAGAAATAACCTTTGTGAAGACAGGAGGTCTCTCTCTCCCCTGGAGGTACATGCTGCTAAGGAAGCTTCATCCGCCTATCCCACTTTTTGCATCAGTTCCCATGTTAGTCTCTTAGGTTAGCAACTGCTTTTGCTGACACACACCGTCAGCCACTTTCCCAAAGCACACATCCAATCTAGCATGGCCAAGTAGGAACTCAACAGCACACTGTGACAGAACGCATTCTCTCTCATGACTTAAGTCCCCCAGGTCCCTGAACCTAGGGGGGAACCTCCCTCTCCTGGGCTCTAGTCCATCTTCTACAACTGGGTGAGTGTTTGTCATCCATGGGAAAACCACAAAAACGGGTAAGGACCCTGGCCTACCAAATGGCCCAGAGTGGATGCTCCTCTTTGCCTCCCTTTCTGATCATGGCCACTCTGGGCCCCGCTTAGTACTACATGTCTTCAACCACCAAGTAACCTAGAGATGGGCTAAAACAAGGGCTCTTTGACCGCTCAAGTTCATGTTTCATGGCATTTATTCAGGGGAGGTGCTGCTATGGTGTCCTGCCTAAGGAAATGATGACTTAGGTGAAGTCAGTATAGCACAGAGGGGGCGAAGGTGTAGTGGTGAACAGCATGAACGCTGGGACAGCTCACCTGAGGCTGAGCCCAGTTGTGCCACTGCCTAGACCCTGTGACCTTAGGCGAGTCCTTAATCTCCCTATGCTTCGGTTCCCTCATCTATAAAGCGAGACTGTCATGAAGACTGTATAAATGAATATACGTAAAGCCCTTAGAACAGTCCCTAACATCTAAAACGTGCTAAATAAGTTACTATTTTTTAAAATTTGGAGGAATCTTGTCATCCCATTCCTTCAAGCCCTAGCTCCCATACAGCATGGAAATTTCCACTGAGAAGTACCAACACGGCATCTTTGAAAGTTAGAAGGAGAAGCTTCAGATTCTGTATCCAGCTAGGAAGACATGGCTCTCCGAAGTATATTTAGACACTACTCATTTTTACTTTCCACCAAAGACATAAGTAAGTTGTTTTTCATTTTGATAGCTGTGTATATTTTTAAATGCCTTTGTTGCCTGTTAATAAGAAGGGACTTTTTATGATTGTTGAAGTTGAAGGGGCCCCAAATAGTACCGCCTTCTTTCTGATCTAAGGTGGGAATCCACTGAGAGACAATCAGAGAAAAATCAGGTAAATGAAGGGAAAATGGTAGATTTAATACTGATAAAGCTGATGCACAAATGTTAGGTATGCAGCTGCCCTGCATTTCCTCACTCTAAACCCCAGAATTGGACAGACCCTATTGCAGGAAGCTCTGGTCTATCTCAGGCCTCCTCCCTTTAGGACAGGGCCTTTGCTGCTAAGATTATATCATGGCCAAAGCAGACAAGAAATTGTGATTTTTTTCTGGCAAGCAGTTCCCAAAGACAAGAAAGCTTTGCAATGCCCAGTTTCTCTTCCATAACCACCAATAAAATGTCGCCTCTCCATCTCCAAGTGGAGGGTCTAACAACAGGGGGGGAAAAAACACTGATGACCCACCATGTGGAAACATATATGGGAAATAATGTTCCTCCAAATGATGATATTTATGTATGACTCCAATCATGGGAGTTCAGCCACACCACTGAGACTTGCTGAATTTCATGACATTTTCAATGACACAAATAGCTTCCAGTTTGCTGCTTGTTTCTGAGACTATTTCCCCTCTGATTCAGAGGCTTCCCAGTTTCCACAAACCCTCATGAAGGCCGGTGTTTCCCAAGGCTCTGTCCTTGGCCCTTTTCTGATGGAAGGTAGACTTTTTAGGTGGCCTTAAAACTGCGAGTGGTTCCAACTAAGCATTTTTACTTCTTGTCCCCAAATTTCTTTCTGCTAGGTGCCAGACTCAAACAAACTACGTCTTAGCAAGTATCTCATCTTGCCTACTCCCTCTGCTCCTCACCAGGGGGTGCACCTTCATCTCTGTATCTCCAAGCCCTAAGAAACTGACACCAAGGAGACATTCAAAAAAGAAAGAGTAGAGAGGGGTTATTGAGAGAAAGGGTGCATTAAGAAAGGGGGAGGGAGAACAAGATGCAGGGATGCAGAGAGGGAAAGGAGGAGGACACTGAAAAAGGAAGCAAAGAAATGTGAAGAACTTCATTGTCAATGGAAGGAGAAACCATACGTATGATACTTAAGCATGGTGCCAGCATGCAATAGCTTTTACAAACTTGGGACGGTTCCTTGAGCTACCTGAATTTCTAATTTTCTTGTTTGTACAAATGGGATTATTTGGGGGTGCCTGGAGGGCTCAGTTGGTTAAAGTGTCTGACTTCAGCTCAGGTCATGATCCCAGAGTCCTGGAATGGAGCCCTGCATTGGGCTCCTTGCTCAGCAGGGAGCCTGCTTCTCCTTCTCCCTCTACTCCTCCCCTTCTCATGCTCTCTGTCCCACTGTCTTTCTCAAATAAATAAAATATTTTAAAAAAATAATAAAAATGGGGTTATTTGGTATATTATTTTGTCAATGTATTGGTTTGAGAATGAATCAAGCTAACGTCTATATCTACTACCTCAAAGTGTCTATTACATGCAATAAACACTCAATAAATGTTAGCTAAGTGCAAGTGTAAGGTATGAATTTTAAATCATCAAGGTTTTGCCAACTGGTTAAGATTTTTATAGGCTCCATCAGGCTTCACCTCAGTCTTGAAAACCCTGAAATTAACTAGGCTACATGAATTAGGTCCACAACGACTTGCCATATTTTACTTAGGCGTTCCTACAAAACCACATCAAATCTAGGAGCGTGGGCTGACTCCAGTCTCTCCCTGAGTGCTGAGGTACCCACGCACTCATTGTTACAACCACAGGGTCAGTTGAAGAGTGGAGCAGCACAGCACTTATCTGAAATCTTCATAATTATAAAAGGAGACATATAGTCTTAAATAGCTTCTGAAAACACAGCAGCACAACAGAGGATGATTGAGTTTGCCTCAAAATAGCTGCCTGAATAGTTTCCCTTTCAGGGTTCAAAAAATAAAATTAACTTCCTGACCTGAATTCCTCATTAAAATTCTTTGCAATTGAATGAGGTCCAGAACCTCTTCCATTATTGTGAGTCTTGGATGCTAAGGCCTGGAATTCAGCTTGGAGAGAGGGAAGGATACAAGGAGGATGGAGCATCCAGGCTCCTGTATTGGCATCTCCTGGTCTGCAAACTGGCTTGGTGGGGGAGAAAAAGGCCCTATGTTACCTACAAAACAGCCAAGGGTCTGGGTCACCTAGGTGGCTCCATTGGTTAAGTGTCTGATTCCTGATCTCAGCTCAGGCCTTGATCTCTGAGTCTCAAGTTTAAGCCCCATGTTGGGTTCCATGCTGGGAATGGAGCATCCTTAAAAAAACAAACAAATGAAAACACAGCCAAGAGGTGTAACTCCCAGCAGTCACTTTAAAGAGACTACCAGTTCTTTCAGGACAAGACTGTCTGCCTATTTTGGAATCCTCACTTAGTTCCAAACCCTCATTCCTGACACATCCAAGGTGAAAGGGGTTGTTGTCTGATAAAAGTATCAAAGAAGAATTAAATGAAGGAAAATGTGAGGAAACAAGTGAATGAGTTGCTTACTGAATAAATGAATGATGGGAGAATTGGAGAATTTGATACAATTCCTTTGAAAAGTGCCTGAAGACTTAGAGAAGTGCCTAGACCTTGAGTTTACAAATTCAGGAAATGAATTTATCTGCGGTGATGAGATGATGAGATGCTCAAGGTTTTAACCCACTGAATCTGATCCATAAATCAGTGACTAATTAATCAGAGAGTCAAATTGCTAATTTATTACGAAAAATCTTAACTTTTAACTTACAAAAGTGCTTAGCCCAATTTCTGACTCACAGTAGGCACATGACATTATTTATTGACTGTGTATAATATTTAGTCAATTCAACAAATACTTAATGAGCACCCACTGTGAGTCAGGCACTGGACTTAGCATGGGGGATACAGTGAGTCTGTATGCAGCCAAATCTATCATATGGTGCCATGAGGCAAGTCTCCCCAATGAGAAAGTCTGTGTGGGAAACTTCTAAAAATGGCAAAGATTGCTTGTTGCATACGGAATCAGAGAAAATAGAATTTGATGATCTCAATGGATAACTTCACCGAACTCTAATGGGTTGATATTTACATTTTCCTACTCTTTTTGATCTAGCATGTCACTTTAAGAAGAGCTGGCTGGCATCAAGTACCTAGGTCATGAAAATATTACTTCACCCTGGATTTACTTTTTTCCTAGGGTCTTTCTAGCTTCAAACAAAGTGATATACCATCTCCTTATTTTACTAATCTCTGTATCCCCCAAGAAATTGCACAGTGCTTGTCATTTACTGGACACCCAGCAGTTTATGAAAAACTACAAAATAGTGGCCATACATCCAAACCTAGAGATTCACACATTCATATGTATGGAAGGATGTATAAGGCTAACAGCATGGTTGAAATCTCAACTGTCATTAGACTGGAAGAAAAAAAATCAGGCATCGATGGGGAGCTTGGGTGGTTCAGTTGGTTGAGGATCCAGCTCTGAATTTCATCTCAGGTCATGATCTTAGGGTCCTGGGATCAAGCCCTGGGTTGGGCTCCACGTTCAGCAGGGAGCTTGCTTGAGGATTTCTCTCCCTCTCCCCCTCTCAAATAAATCAATCTTAAAAAAAAAAAATCAGGCAGAGTTACTGAAGCCAACAGATGCAAAGAGGGACGAGAATGAGTTGTAATTCGCAAAAAAATGAAAGTAAATAAGACAATATGCAGGTACCTATATGTATATCAATATCAATTTCCACATGTGTATTCCTTTGCTAGGGCTGCTCTAAAAACATACTTCAAACTGTGTAACTTACACAACAAAAAGTTATTGTCTCACAACTCCAGGGGCTAGAAATCGAAAATCAAGGTGTCACCAAGCTTGTTTCCTTCTGAGGGCTGTGTGGGTGGGCAGAAATGTTCCATGCCTCTACCCAGCTTCTGTTGGTTTGATGACAATCTTTGGAGCTCCTTGGTTTGCAGAAACATTGCCCGGATCTCTGCCTTCACCTTCACATGGTGTTCTCCCTGTGTATCTCTTTCTGGATTCTCATTTCTACTTTTTATAAGGATGCTAGTAACACTGGATTAGGACTCACTCTAATGCTTTAGTTTTAACTCTGATTAGCTCTGTAGAGATTGATTTTCCAAAATAAGGTCACATCCCAAGGCACTGGGGATTGGGAACTAAAGATACCATGTTTTTGAAGGATACAATTCAACCCATAATAATATGTCAGTCATTCATGGAAGATCTCTGCATAAGCACTCAAGAAAATATTAACAGTGAGAACCTCTAAGGAACTGCACTATGAAATCAGGGGATTTTTAGTTTTTGCTTTCTACTTTTCAATATTATTGGAAAATTTAGCCATGAGCATATAATCTTTTCCTGATTAAAAAAAGTACTACCGTGAATGCCTAACTGAGGCTTTCTTCATTCTATGATGGACAGGCAACAGAGCATTTAGGAGGAAATATATAGCTGTCCCAAGCATTTTATGTTTGAAGTAACTACTTCAGGATTTGGGTAAGTGGAAGGAAATCTAGATTCTGTTTCCAATAAACACAGTTCTTTGCTAAGCCATATAATCGAGGTCGTGAGCTATGTGGACCTGGAGTAGTTTAAGCCCATTTTGGACACAATACCCAGTATGTTTTTGGCCTTCAAGCTGGGCAAAAGTCAGTGTCTGTGTGTGACCCATTTTTGAGTCACATTAGCTTATTGGCTAATACCAAGCCACATCTCTTCTGTTCTTAAAAAGTGGATTAATGTGGAATTTGCTGTCTCTGCTATGATCCCTTAAAAGGGCTGTGATTACAGAGCCAAGTAAGGCCATCTGAGGCAGAGGCTCATTCCTGCTGCATGTACACTTGGCGGTTTTCTCTGAGTGGTTCCCCTGTGCCATGCCTCCAAGGCCACAAGTGTGCATCCCATGGGGCCTGGCCAAGGAACTCCAGTGCTTGCCTTTCATCAGTACATTCAAGGCCAACACCACACAAAACTTATTTCAGCTGTCTCACAGCTCAGCTCTTGTTTCTGCAAAGAGACGAATTGGCTAATGGAAAACTTTGATTTCGGTGTCAGTACGAGACTGTGTTGAAAGAGGAGACTTTTAAATGTAAAAATAGAATCTACTTAATTCATCGGTCAATCATCAACTTTTATTTTCTTTGAGATTTTGCTGAGTAGCTGGCATTGGGGCAGCATTTTAAGTGCAGTATTAGTAACATAGGCCTCAGAATCAGAGACTTGGTCTGAGTGCTGACTCTGTCAAATATTTAAGGTTGGGCCACATGATGCTTCCAGCATTCGATCACCTTAAAATATAACCCAAGGCAGTGAGCAGGCATGTTCTCTCTAGCATAGCAAAACCAGATTAGTTTATAAGAAATGGGTTCAATGGTATGTTAATAGGAAGAAAACTAATTTCTCATGCAGAATGATAACAATTTTTCTAAAGGAAAATTCTGCTTGCCCAGTACCTTTGAACATCCATTCTATAATGTTGTCAAGGACCAGGCTTCCTATCCTCTTATCCCACTTTCCATATCAAGTGATTTTCATCCTCATGGTGGCAGAAGATCTGCTGCACATCCAGCCATCACACCTACTTCCAAGGCAGAAGACTGTAGGAGGGCCATACGCCTTCTACCTACTGGAAACCCTTCCTCTCAAACTTAAACTTAAGAATCATTGGTCAGGATAGTGTCACTGCTGGCTAGATTGTGGCTAGAAAAATTGAATACTGAGCCCTCTATTCTACATCCTAGAGGAAAGCAAAGGAGAGGCATTTGAGAATCAGTGTTGAATGAGCCAGTCCTTGACTAAGGCAGGGGTGAGAGAAGCCAATATTAGTTAATGAGCTATTTATTTATATGCTATTCTTATTTTCACATGAAGATGAGCAACAAGGGTTCAAGGAAGTTATGACAACTGACCAAAACACAGAGGTAGAATTCAAGCCTGAATCACTCTGTCTTCAAAATTTTTGCTCTTGAGAAGTACTTTCCTTGCTTTGGATAAGAATCTGGAGTTTTCCTTTAAGGCCCTTCTACTAAGATGTAGAAGTAAAGTCATGTCTACAATTGGCAAGATACCTCCTTTCCTGGCCTAGGACACAGTGGGATTGACAATTTTGTTGACAATTTGTTGATTATTCAAGGTGGAGGCTTGCAGATCCTATCAGGCCATTGTAGCTACTGCCCTCCCAATACAGTAGGCACAACTATGTCTATTTTGTAGCCAATGACAAGGTGTCCAACTTGATTTAAGTACCAGTAGTTATCTCCAAACTCTTATAATGGATTAAACAGACAAGTTAATATGCCTTTTATATTCATTTTACTTTAAGCTATAATCAGAAGGATGTTTAAACCATTATCTCAAAAAGTAAAAAGATATGCTTCCCAGAACTTCTACAGAAAGGTGATCAATAGGAACTTATAAATGGTGATTGATAAAGAGATAAGTGAGAAGTGGCGTCAGGATTTGAGTTGGCTTCCTGATATTATAAACTGTGAGTCAACTAGGGTATAAAGAATACGGGGAGCAGAATGTTAGATAAAAAGTAAACCACAAGTGCAAGTGTCTGCCTGTCATTCCGGAGACAAGGTCCTCTACTCCCTCCAGTGCCTGGTGATTTAGATGGAAGCTTTATTTTTGAAGTGTGCTGCCTGGTAGTTAGGACCGGACGTCACGGAATGTGGAGATGCATCAGTACAAGACAATACCGACCTTCAGAAGTCTCCGTGTCACAATACAAGGTGAGCCATGGACAAAAGCACAGTATTTGTGTCCTTGAAAATGGAAACTAAACTATGTGGCGTGTAGAATAAGGTGTGCCGCTGCAGTCCTGGGAATGGACTTAACAGAACCAGAGAACTGGCTTTAGAAATCGGCCCATAGTAAATGATTCATTCATTTTACACACTTTTATTGATCATCTACTGAGCTAATCACTGTGACCCTACCTGGAATAACTTGATCACAAAGGGAGACCGTGGCCTGCTTTAGAATGAGGGTCCATTTAAATCAGGCACTATCTCACTTCTTGAGAGCAAACCTGTCTTATCACCCTTCCTAGGAACAGGAAGAAAATGAGCCCATTATGACTGAGCATGAAAAACTAGTTCTTACTACAACTTCAAAAGGTTTTGTTGTCTTAACAGGCAAGAACTTTCTGTTAAATAATCAAACAATTAAGAGATATCTGAGAATTACCCAGGGCTTATCCCAAAATAAGCAAAAAGCTATTAGTCACCTACAGCGTTATCCAATTGTTTATTCAACAGGGTCCATAAATTAACCTAACGTGTATGAAATGAACTTCTGGAGATATCAGTGGTTATGGAGCTTGAACTGGTGACCAATTTCCCTTAGCACTTTTCTGAACTGAGCATTTAGTTGAACCTGACACCAAATTCATGACTTCCTGTGCCCCAGGACTCATTTTCCCTAGTAGCAGATTTTGTGTTATATTTAAATAATCTCCCACACTATATTACATGTTCTCTGAGGGCTGAGAGTGTTTCTTATTCATGCGTGAATACTCAGAAGTTAATACCAAGTCTGGCATATAGTAGATTATCAAGTCTTTTTTTTTTTTTTTAAGATTGTATTTATATATTTGAGGGACAGAGGTAGAGCACATGCATGAAATGAGTAGTGGAGAGGGGCAGAAGGAGAGGGAAAAGCAGACTCTCCACTGAACAGGAAGCCCAACATGGGGCTGGATCTCAGGACTCTGGGATCATAACCTGAGCCAAAGGCAGATGCTTAATGGACTGAGGAACCTAGGCGCCCCCTCAATTCATTTTTTAATACATGAATATATGACGTCATTTCTCTATCAAATGTAAAATTCATAATTGGTTAGGAAAATGATGTCAGAAATACACAAGTAACTATTCTTAAGTTTAATAAAAAGAAAAACAGGTGGGTGGATCATTTTATTTGAAACCTTCTGCTCTATTCTTCTTAGAGGGATAGTAAGGGAACAGTAAATACATGAAGGGAACAGTAAGATCCCTTCATGTATTTACATGAGAAGGAAAAACAGTGTCTTAGGGTCAATCCATGTTGCTATGAGAATGCCATACTTAAACCATACACATTTATTTTTCACAGTTCTAGAGTTGGGAAGTTTCAGATT
The DNA here is from genome assembly GCF_922984935.1 of Meles meles. Taxonomy (NCBI): domain Eukaryota; kingdom Metazoa; phylum Chordata; class Mammalia; order Carnivora; family Mustelidae; genus Meles; species Meles meles. The sequence goes on from NC_060066.1 coordinate 19,176,393, forward strand.
AAGGTACCAGAAGATCCAGTGTCTGGTGAAGGCACTCTCTTTGGTTTGCAGACAGATTATCTTCCCATTGTGGGAGGAAGGGAATGAAAGGGAATGGAAGAAGGGAAGGGAATGGAATGCTCTCTCAGAGGAAGGGAATGCAAGCTCTCTCGGTCTTCTTCTTGGGGCATTAATCCCATTCATGAGGGTTCCACCCTCATAATCTAATTATTTCCCCAAACCCCCACCTCCTAATGCCTCACACTGGAGGTTAGGATTTCAACATATAAATTGTGGGTGGACACAATCAGTCCATAGCAAGTTGTTTTCTAAGGTGAAATCTTGAATGGTATCTTTGTTCCTAAGTATCCTAGGCACAACCGACAATGCATGGGGCCAGGTCCACAAATTGTGTTCCATCCTTTTACTGTCTACTTGTTAGATTTATATGTTAAATTTACATGCATGTTTGATAGGCAGGCACTCTGAGTAGCTAGTAATTTGGTGTTATTTCAAACGAATATTCGATACTTATGTAGCTCGGCAGGGAGAAACAAATTTTTCTCTAAATAAAATTTACGCTAAAATAGATTCACTTACTAATTCAGATTCACTTACCAAAGCATTGAAATAATTTGGCAAAACTATTTTCTTTTCTCTGCAGTTCTTGTTTCTCTTCCATTTTCTTGTGATACTTAATAAACAAGAAATCTTCTTGGGAGGCATATTTATGTGTGCAAATTTTAGATAATAAAACAAATTCCAGAACACAGCATTCTATCATGCATTATTCATTTTCAGAATTTTAACAGACTTTCAGCTATGCCTGGACATGTGAGTCACAACATTCAACAGAGATAGGTGGGTGATAATGAGGAGGCCTTTTCTCTTTTCCACTTGAGGAAGCTCTCTGTTTAGGCAAGAAAATGACTAATTAAGCTTCACAAGTCCTAAGAGGTAAAAACCTAAGACACCATAATGGTGATTTATTCTAAGGATGTTTTATCTTCTCTGACCACTAACCCCTGACTGGACTCTAAGATGCTGCTTTTGGGGCATGCCCCTTTAAATTAAGACCTCAGAAAGATCTAAGGCACCCCCATTTAGTAAAATAATAGGGCTTCAAAGGAATTGAGGAATATTGACCCACAGCAGTCTCAAACAGGAACCTAAAGGAAAGATATCACAAAGATATCCATAGATGTGGTTTTTGTTGAGCTGAACCCCAGTAAGATTCCCAGAAGATTCACAAAGTTTTAAAGAAAAATGAATTGGCAGAAATAGCACCAGGCTGGGGGAGCCTGGGTGGCTCAGTCATCGAGCAACTGCCTTTAGCTTCGGTCACGGTCCCAGGGTCCTCGGATAGAGCCCCACATTGGGCTCCCTGCTCTGTGGGAAGCCTGCTTCTCCCTCTCCCACTCCCCCTGCTTGTGTTCCTTCTCTTTCTGTGTCTCTCTCTGTCAAATAAATAAATAAAATCTTAAAAAAAAAAAGGAAAGAACTAGCACCAAATTAGATCAAAAGGAACAAACACAGACTAAAATGAAAAGAGGTCTTTAGAAACCCTGAGAATGCTACAAACTTGGAAACATGAAACACGTATTTAGTCCTACTCAAGGAACTACCAACTTGGGCCCTGCTAAACTGCAGAATTACTATGAATTTATGACTTCTATATGCCTCCCATTACTCCTTGTTTGGAACAGGAACATCTACAGCAGTTGTCCTATGGGAGTACCATTATTGAATGTTGGGTGTGTGGGAGAAGACAAGTTGTCTTTCTTGATAGGTTGTTTTTTTTTTAAATATTTTATTTATTTATTTGGCAGAGAAAGAGAGAGAGCACAAGCAGGCAAAACGGCAGGCAGAGGGAAGGGAGAAGCAGGCTCCCTGCTGAAAAAGGGATCCCGATGCAGGGGTCAATCCCAGGATCCTGGAACCATGACCCAAGCCAAAGGCAGCTTCTCAACTGACTGATTCTCCCCAGGCAACCCTCTTCATTGGTCTTCAGCTTGAGAGGAACTGTACTCAAAGAATGTTTTCTTAAGGAACATTCTAAAAGTCACATTAACACCTAGATCATCTAAATGAGAAGGAAACTCTACACTCTGACTTGATGCTATAATAGGTATGAGACTTTCTGAGGCCTCCAAAAAGGGTGAGTATATTTTGTATGACTGAGGGTTATGAATCACTGGAAACCAGAGAGAAAACTGGTTGTCAGGCTTCAACAAATGATTCTTGCCTTCTGGTATTCATGGATTTATAGAATCCTTTCCAAATTGAGTAAGGCTGGTTTATAAATAGTCAATAACCAGTTTTCTCTTAATTCACTCATTCTTTTCATTGCACATGGAGCACACACAGTGCACAAGATAGACTGTATGTAAGGCAACAAAACAAGTCGCAACAAACTTTAAAAGATTACAATAATATGAAGTATCTTTTCAATGACAGTGGAATAAAATTAGGAATGGATAACTGAAGGAAATCTGGAAAATTCACACATATGTGGAAATTCAACAACACATTATTAAGCAACCAAAGAGCCAAAGGAAAAATGAAAGGCAAATAAGAAAATACTTTGAGATAAAATGAAAACACAACATTCCAAAACTTATGGGATGTGGTGAAAGTAGTACTCAAAGGGAAATTTATAGCTATAAAGGACTACATGACAAAAGAATAAAGATCTAAAATCAATAACCTAGCCTTCTACCTTAAGAAACTAGAAAAAAAAGAGCAAAGTAAAGACAAAGCAAGTAGATTTTATTTATTTATTTGACAGAGAGATCACAAGTGGGCAGAGAGGCAGATAGAGAGAGAGAGGGAAGCAGGCTCCCCACTGAGCAGAGAACCCGATGCGGGGCTCGCTCTCAGGACCCTGAGCCCATGACCTGAGCTGAAGGTAGAGGCTTAACCCACTGAGCCACCCAGGCGCCCCAAGACAAAGCAAGTAGAAGAAAAGAAATAATAAAGAGTAAAGTAGAGATAAACAGGGGCACCTCAGTCGGTTAAGCATCTGCCTTCGGCTCAGGTCATGATCCTGGGGTCCTGGGATCAAGCCCCATGCTGGGCTCCATGCTAAGTGGGGAGTCTGCTTCTCCCTCTCCCCCTGCTCATGCTCTCTCTCTCTCCCCCTGCTCATGCTCTCTCTCTCCCTTGCTCTCTCTCACTCTCTCTCAAATAAATAAAACCTTTAAAAAGGTAGAAATTAAAAAAAAGGTAGAAATAAACAAAATAGAGAATAAACAAAACCAAAATTTAAATCTTTAAAAAAATCAATGAAATGTATTAACCTTAACCTAAGAATAGAAGAAAACTCCTGCAAACTAATAAAGGGCATCTATGAAAAATTCACAGCTATCATAGTTAACATGAGATACTTTACACCTAAAATCAGGAAAAAAGTAAGGATGTCCACTCTCCCCATTTCTATTAAACATTTCACTGGAAGTTTGAGCCAGGACAACTGGGGAGGAAGGAAGGAAGGAAGGAGAGGGAAGAGGAGCGGAGGGAGGAAAGGAGAAAGTACCCAAGTTGTAAAGAAAAAAATAAAACTATCTCTAGATGACATGATATCATAAATAGAAAACCCAAAGACTCCATATAGATGCTATTAGTACACATAAACAAGTTCAAGAAAGTTGCAAGACACATAAACATACAAAATCAGTTTTGCTTCAACATGTTAGAAAATGAACAATGCAAAAATAGAATTAGGAAAATAATTCTAGCATCAAAATCAATAAAATACTTGGGCATAAATGTAATCATGCAAAACTTATACCTTGGAAACAAAAGGAAAGAAGTTTAAAAACACCTAAATAAATGGAAAGACATTTCTGTCTCCATGCATTGTAAGACATGGTATTGTTAAAATATCAATACTATCAAAAGTGATCTACAGAGTCAACCCATTGACTACTAAAACCTATTTCCTACCAAAATCCCAACTGTCTTTTTGTAGAAATAAACAAGTTGACCTAAAACATATGGTAGTGCAAGGGACCTTGGATAGGCAAAACAATCTTGAAAAAAGGAGCAAAGCTGAAAGACTCACATTTCCCAATTTCAAAATTTGCTTCAAAGCTATAGTAGTCAAAATAGTGTGCTACTAGTGTAAGAATACACATATAGCTCAAAGGAAAAGAATTAAGATTACAGGGATAAGTCCATACATCTGTGGTCAACTAATTTTTTGATAAGGATACCAATACATTCAATGGAAAAAAGAACAGTCTTTTCAACAAACGATGCTCAGACAAGTGGATAGGCACATGGCCCAAAAATGAAGTTGGACCTCTACCATACACCACATATAAAAATTAACCAAAATGGATCAAAGACCTAAGTTGAAGAGCTAAAACTCTTAGAAGCAAACATAAGCAAACATAAGGTTTCATATTTATGACCTTAGATTAAGCAATATTTCTTAAATATGACACCAGAAGCATAAGCAACAGAAGAAAAAAGAGGTAAATTTGACTTTAGCACAATTAAAAACTTATGTACATTTAAAGGGCACTATTAAGAAAGTGAAAAGACACCCAGACAATGAGAGAAAATATTTACAAATCATATATCTACTATATTGATAATCATATATCCAATTAAGAATATTTAAAGAACTCTTATAACTCAACAACAAAAAGACAACCACCCAACTAAAAGTTGGGCAAAGAACCTGAATAGGCGTTTCTCTAAATTAGATATACACCTAGCCAATGAGCATATGAAAATATGCTCAAAATCATTATCATTAGGGAAATACAAATCAAAATCTCAATGAAATTCCACTTCACACCCACTGAAGTGGCTAGAAAAAAAAAAAAAACGAAATAACAAGTGTTGTGAGAATGTAGTGATATTGCAGCTCTCATACATTGTTGACTGGTCTATAAAATGGTGCAGTTGTAGAAAATGGTTTGGCAGTTCCTCAAAAATAAAACATAGGATCATTGTAGGGTACAGCAATTCCCCTCTTTGGGTGTATGTATGTATATATATATATATATATATGTATATATATATATATATAAAATACCCATATATACCCAAACAAATTGAAAAGATATGTTCAAAGACCTATGCATGACTATTCATAGCAGTCTTATTCATAATAGCCAAAAAGTGAATCAGCCCAAATGTTCATCAACTGATACTGAGGTACAGATTAAGAAAAAGTGGTATATACAATCAATGGCATATTATTCAGCCATAAAAAAAAATGAAGTAGGGGCGCCTGGGTGGCTCAGTGGTTTAAGCCGCTGCCTTCGGCTCAGGTCATGATCTCGGGGTCCTGGGATCGAGTCCCGCATCGGGCTCTCTGCTCGGCAGGGAGCCTGCTTCCCTCTCACTCTCTCTGCCTGCCTCTCTGCCTACTTGTATCTCTCTCTGTCAAATAAATAAATAAAATCTTTAAAAAAAAAAAAAAAAAACAGATGGACATACCTATTACAAGGCCCTATGGAGTTTTTAAATAACAAATGTAAAGACACCAAATACATGAGTGAAATGAAGAGCATTCTTATAAAAAAAAAAAAAAAAAGAAGTATTAATACACGCTGCAGCAGGATGAACCTTGAAAATATTATGCTTAATGAAAAAAATCAGAAACTAAAGGCTATGTATTATATGATTCCATTTACGTGAAATGTCCAGAGTAGGCAGAGCCATAGAGACATCCAGAAAGCATATTATTAGTGTTTGTCAGGAGCTGGGGTAGGAGGGAGTAGAGAGTGACTGTTTAGTGATGACAGGGTTTCCTCATGGGTAACAAAAATGTTCTATAATTAGATGGTAGTGATGGATATACTAAAAGCCACTGAATGGTAGAGGTAAATTTTATGTTATGTTAAATTTATCTTAATTAATTTTTTAAGTTGACAAATACTACAAATATAACAAAACCTCAAAAAAATAACATAATCTACTATACCTCTATTATATTCTTCTCCCTATAATTTTTGTCTGGGTGTTCTTTGTATAATTATCTCTTCACATAACAATAATTTCATACCATCATTTTCTATGAAGAAGTAAAAGAAACTCAAATGCATTTTTAATGTCACTACTGAGATGCACAATTGTTTAATCAAATTACCCTACGCTATGTACAGTAAGTTATGCAGTAAGTTATGGATGAATATATTTAGGTATGTTTCAACAGGGATATTTAGACTACTTTGCTGTGATCTTAGCATTTTAAATGCCATTCTTTCTAGAATCGCCAGGCTTCATCAAGATAAGGTATGTCGTATGTGCTAAGACCAATCAATACATTGGAAGCATAAAAATGCTACCTCCTAGTTCGTAATATTGTTTTACATTTGTGCCAGACAGGAATTATGTTAAGTTCTGTGTTGCCTTCTCATTTAACAAATATATTTGTGGAGGAAAAAACATCGATGGGGAAGAAAGGAATTATTTAGACCAGTAGTCCGTAGGAGCAAGAGCTGAAAAAGAGCATCATTAACCTCTTCAGTGCCTCTAAAAACAATAGGACTGAAAGACGAAAGCAGAGAACACATACCCCCAAGATGTTCCCTAATAGGAAAATAAATAAATAAAGGATTAATATGTTGGCGCTGCACCTGGGGACTCTAAGAAGTGCTACTGGCCTAGAGTGTCTCCTTAGCCAGGGAGACAGCTCCAACTGTGATTAGAGGAGCCTTCACAGAGGAGCTGATTCCACAACTTAATTTGGAGGGATGAGCTGGATTTCTCCGTACACAATAGAAGTTAAAGAACATGACAAACAGAAGACTTTATATGGGCAACACATACAACAAAATGAAACAGATGTCAAAGTCTTGGGGCTGCCACAACTTCGGAGGGATTCACCTGCATCCAATAGAACCATGAGAGATTGAAGTGGAGAAAGAGGCAGAAGCCAGGTAAGGCTCATTGCATTTTATTGTTCCAGGAATAGTTAGATTCCCAAATTCTTCAGGAAGAGGCATAAATACATATTCGCCCTTTATCCAATTATTTCATTTCTGACTATTTATTCCATAAAAATTATCCAAAGAACAGAAAAACATTGTATGCATAAAAATGTTTACTTCAGCTTTAAATGTAAATGCAAAAAAAAAATCAACTTAAAAGCCTTAGGAAAGGTGGAGTGACTTTAAAAGTACTCCAATGTAATTATATGCAACTATTTAAAAAGTGAGAAATTGAGGACTGCAGAATGTAGGAAATACAACACAATGTTAAATGGAATAAAGCGGATACAACAATATACATACTATGATTGTAAATATGTAAAAATGCCTCTGTCCCAGATATGGTAGGTTTGGCAGAGGACAATGGCCAATTTCATAGGAGGCCAAGGAGTCTCATGAGAAAAATGATATCTGTCCCTACTTAATTATGTGTAATTAATAATGCAATTAATAATATGCATAATTACTCACAACACTACCCCTTCCATTCTCAAGAGAGTCCCAGAAAGCACATGAATTGTATGGTCATCCTCCTCATCCAATAAAACTTTACCCTGAGGAAAGAGGATCAGGGTCCATTAGCCTGGACAACACTTATAGATCATCAGAGCAGGGAAATAGTAATTTTGAGCAAAGAGAAGGTAGATTTCTCAAATTTTTTTCGTCCTGCACCTCACTCCATCCCTCAAACTGATGAGGCTTTTACACAAAATAAATAAAAAATTAAAGATTATTATGCAGCCATCAGAAAGGATGAATACCCAATTTTTGTATCAACATGGACGGGACTGGAGGAGATTATGCTGAGTGAAATAAGTCAAGCAGAGAAAGTCAATTATCATATGGTTTCACTTACTTGTGAGGCATAAGGAATAACATGGAGGACATTAGGAGAAGGACAGGAAAAGTGAAGTGGGATAAATCGGTGGGGGAGACAAAGCATGACTGTGGACTCTGAGAAACAAACTGAGAGTTTTGGAGGGGAGAGGGTGGGGGATGGGTGAGCCTGGTGGTGGGTATTAAGGAGGGCACGTATTTCATGGAGCACTGGGTGTGATGCATAAACAAGGAATCTTGGAAGACTGAAAAAATAAAATAAAAAATTAATTGATTAAAGAGTAAAAAGGTCTCTAATAAAGATAACATAGCTGTAACACAGCATAATACTGGAGTGTGGAAGGATATTTCCCTGTTCCTGCGATGAATATTGAAGCCAGGAACAGAATATGGAAGCAAGTCCACCTCACCTATATAAAAAAAACAGCCAAGGGAACATCTGATACCACATTGTAACAGAGGTGAAGTCAGGGCAAAAAGAATTGAGATGCAGAGATGCACAAATTTTTGTTTGCATTTTACTTTTCATTCTAATGTATACCTATGGAAAGGGACAAGAAGGTGATTAGTCACCTTAAAAAAGCAGTGTAATGAGTACTGTGTATTCTTTTTTTTTTTTAAGATTATTTATTTATTTGATAGAGAGAGATCACAAGTAGATAGAGAGGCAGGCAGAGAGAGAGAGAGAGGGAAGCAGGCTCCCTGCTGAGCAGAGAGCCCAATGCGGGACTCGATCCCAGGACCCCGAGATCATGACCTGAGCCGAAGGCAGCGGCCTAACCCACTGAGCCACCCAGGTGCCCCAGTACTGTGTATTCTTTAAGACATCTTATATGAATCACAGTTCTGTATTGCTAGAACAAATAATAGATTATATGTTAATTAATTGAATTTAAATTTTAAAAAAGCAGTTGTTTTAAGTTAAGGGGATTATAGGTGTCTTTTTCCCTTCATTTAAACATCTTTATAGTTATTAATTCGTGATTCCCATAACAATGCTTCTATTGAAAATGTTACTGGTTGTATCAGGGCAGAGTCAAAGAAGCAGAACCACTAGGGTACAACACCCCCTTCCTCAATTATCTCATCACCTTTGCTATCTCACTGGAGTCCTCACCCTCCACCATCCCCTAAGTGAAGTCTGCACTCTGGCCTCTTTTCAGCAAGAAACCTGTTAGGTGGGTTAAACACAGAATCTGTCATCCCTAATGGTTCCTCTTCGTAATTTTTCATCCGCTGACCCCCAGTTAGATATAAATCCCCACGCGTCCACGCTGTTTTTAGAATTAAGCCCAATCTTTCTCACCCACTGCGAAATTCATCACAGTGGACCCTAAAGTTATCACCATAAACCCCTTCCCTTGAAGACTTTCTTACAGTGACTATTGAGTATTTTTTGTCTAACAGAAATTTATCATGAAAAGATGTTGAAACCATAGAAAAACAGGCCTGAATCTAGAAATCAAGAGAACAATGCCCATAATTATGGCACAGAACCAGTTTAGAGAGGAAATTATTATTGCTGCTTCTAAACTCTGCCCACTGTAATCTGCACTGCCAACACCACTGACTCTTGACATTGGGACCCCCCCAGTAGTTCCAATATCCCGCTGTTCAGGGATAGTCTTGCTTCCACCACTGCTGCTGAAAAACAACTTCCTTGTGAGCCCTCTTTTTTTAAGTCACTAACTTTCATTGCAAGTGTGCAGAGAAGGCATATAAACAGAAGACTTTTATGCCCACTCGCCTCCTAGCTGCAGAAGAGGATGGAGAAATGATTATCTAATACCCTTCTGAGTCTCCAAAGTGGGGAATCCACACACAGGGTGGATTTCTGAAAGAAACCACCGAAAGAAGGACAATAGCCACTAGACCTACCCAGCCAACTGGTCTGAGGATCGTCTCTGGCAGTGAACCTGAAGAGTTCAGGAAGAACCTGGCTATCACTACGGAGCATCTACTGCTTGCCTAGCAACATGTTAAGTCCTTCGCTGGGTCAAAAGAAGTCAGGGTCCCTTTGTTCCAAGAATTCATATTCAACCCCCAAAATGGTCAAAACTTGACCTTCCCATAAGGTCAATCCTTTTATCACTGCCCAGTGTCCAGGGAGAGCAAACTCTGCCTTTTGCTTTCAGAAGACCTCATTACTGTTATTGAAAAGAACATTCTGGTCAGAAATAAACAATGGAATGTTTCCACTTTCTTGTTTGGAAAGCTATTTAGAGAAGAGGGAAGAGAGTGAGTGAGGGTTGATGGTGATGTGATGGATGACAAAAGCTTCTCTCCATGCTGCAATGGCCCAGAAAAGGCAACAGTCACACACGTAATGCTCGTTACTGCTAATGGGAGCTGGGTCTGGCATCCAGAGAAGAACATGCCCTTGGAGCTGTACTTCCCTCTGTGGACAAATTGACATTGAGAGAACCTTTGTCATAAATAATCCCTGCCATTCAAAAGAACATTTAGCCCATTTCTGCAGAGGGAAGACAAAAGAGTCACTGAAGTTTCCCAGACTCTGGGAGCTCTCTTCAGGAAGGCTAACAAAGGCACAACAGGATTCTAAACTGCAATGATGGATTAAAAAAAAGCAGGGGGGGGGGGGGTTCTGCATTGCTGAGACTTATGATGGCTACAGAAGATACATAATGTCAAATATCTAGGTACAAAATTCAGTAACTGTTCCCCAAAACTAGTCCTGCTTTGTGTAGCATGTTCTTAAAATACATGTAAGTAAAATTAAAATAAATAAATAAAACACTGTTTCAGTCCATTCAACCAAGGATCCTGTCCCTGGAAGGGTCTTTTAAAGTATTAGGTGAATGACGATTTTGGCCCACATTATGTAAATAGTAAACAAATGAAGGAAGGAAGATTGATTGATTGCCGGATTGACTGATTAAAAGACTCAACAGCCCGCTTCAATGACCCTCTGTCTGTCATCCATCTCCAAGAATCTTTCAGGGAGTTCATTTTAAATTCTAAAAGAGTTGAAGACCAGTGACCTAAAATCTCCTCAAGCCTAAGGATTTAGTTTTGAGGGTGAATTGCATGAGACTTCGAGAAGGATATGGAGTTCTTTCAGAAAACCTTATCTAAATGAAGTACAGTTTATCAGAAGCTTCAGCTTAACGATCTGTACCCATCCTTTCAACATCCCCGTGTCCCACGTTCCTCCATGCTCATTATGCTTTGACCACACTGGGCTTTGCTCTGCTCCCTAAATAGATGCAGCTCCTGTCTGCATCAGGGACTTTGAACATCCTTTTTCCTCTGGCCGTGCTTCATCCCTACCACCGTTCAGCCTTTCAGCCCCTCGCTAACAAGAAGACTGACTCTAGGCTCATCAGAAGCATTACCACCGCCGACAAGGCTCTTGTGATCACTCCATTTGCAGTAGACCTTCTCCCTTAGCTCAGTCCTTTGTTTTCTTCATAGCACTTCTGATCATGTGTATTGATAGGGGTCAGAACATACCACCCTGAAGCATGCCATTTCGGTATACAGGTTGTTTGAGCTAAAGATAATCAGAAACAGAAAATACAGGGAAAGTTCTTTACCTCTCCCCTACCTGCCTAAAATGAAGTGTACATTTCCCTTTTTGTAAAGGAAATTTATATTTATAAAGGAAATTTTCATTAGTAAAGGTATTTGTACTAAGAAGAAACCTACTCCCAGAGATGCAATTTTTTTCCCCCACAGGAGACTCTTATCTTCACAAGGCAATCATTTTTTACCATATATGTCCATCCTTCCCCTCTCCTGATGTGACCTCCCCAGCCAAGCGCCAAACCCCTATTCCTTTCTGTAGCTCAGGATAATATACAAGTCTCAATCATCTGGCCGCCTTCTTGAGTCTCATATTTTTGCAAAACTCCTGTGTGTACATGCATAATTAAAATTACTTTTTCCTCTCCTGTTAATCTGTCTTATGTCAATTTAATTCTTAGACCAGCCTTAGAAGCTAGAATGGTAGAAGGAATACTTTTTCTTCCCCATCAATATCTTTATTTTTTTTGTATATGTTTTTGCTTTTTCTTTTCTTCACACTATAGTTCAAGCTCCATGAAGGGTCTACCTGGCTCCTTATTTTATCCTCAGGGCTAGTAAAGTAACTATAACATGATATGAAATAAGCAAATGCTGAATAAACAAATATATTCTCACCCCTCTTACTACTGTTGTAAGAAAATGAGGAGAACATAAGAAAATAAGTTTATATTAATGGATATATTTAGAGCAACATTTTTCAGGGTATAACCTATAGGCAATAAATATTCACCCTAACTAATTATATCTTTTACGTTTATAACCAAACACTAAACCAAAATAGGCCATTTAACAGGAAAATCTTGAAAGGCAGTACAAGAACTAACATTTACTTAACTCACAGATATTATAGGATCAATATCAGTTCTTATAATTCCTCCAGTAATCCTGGGATAGATATAATTAGAAAAGTAAGTCTTCCCAATCCCATCTTGTTTCATTTACTCTTCTCCTATCGATATTTGCAAACGACATATCAGATAAAGGGCTAGTATCCAAAATCTATAAGGAACTTAGCAAACTCAACACCCAAAGAACAAACAATCCAATCAAGAAATGGGCAGAGGACATGAACAGACATTTCTGCAAAGAAGACATCCAGGTGGCCAACAGACACATGAAAAAGTGCTCCACGTCACTCGGCATCAGGGAAATACAAATCAAAACCACAATGAGATATCACCTCACACCAGTCAGAATGGCTAAAATTAACAAGTCAGGAAATGACAGATGCTGGAGAGGATGTGGAGAAAGGGGAACCCTCCTCCACTGTTGGTGGGAATGCAAGCTGGTGCAACCACTCTGGAAAACAGCATGGAGGTTCCTCAAAATGTTGAAAATAGAACTACCCTATGACCCAGCAATTGCACTACTGGGTATTTACCCTAAAGATACAAACATAGTGATCCGAAGGGGCACGTGTACCCGAATGTTTATAGCAGCAATGTCTACAATAGCCAGACTATGGAAAGAACCTAGATGTCCATCAACAGATGAATGGATAAAGAAGAGGTGGTATATATACACAATGGAATACTATGCAGCCATCAAAAGAAATGAAATCTTGCCATTTGCGACGACGTGGATGGAACTAGAGCGTATCATGCTTAGTGAAATAAGTCAATCGGAGAAAGACAACTATCATATGATCTCCCTGATATGAGGACATGGAGAAGCAACATGGGGGGGTAGGGGGATAGGAGAAGAATAAATGAAACAAGATGGGATTGGGAGGGAGACAAACCATAAATGACTCTTAATCTCACAAAACAAACTGGGGGTTGCTGGGGGGAGGTGGGATTGGGAGAGGGGGAGCGGGCTATGGACATTGGGGAGGGGAGGCGAACCATAAGAGACTATGGACTCTGAAAAACAACCTGAGGGTTTTGAAGGGTCAGGGGTGGGAGGTTGGGGCAACCTGAGGGTTTTGAAGGGTCAGGGGTGGGAGGTTGGGGGAACAGGTGGTGGGTAATGGGGAGGGCACGTTTTGCATGGAGCACTGGGTGTTGTGCAAAAAGAATGAATACTGTTACACTGAAAAAAATAAATAAAATGAAAAAAAAAAAGAAAAGTAAGTCTTACAATTTTACTGTCTTTCCTCATTAAACAACAAAAAGAAATAGCATATGTAGATGTGCATCAGGAAAAACTGGAATCAGTTTGGTTGTGAATGGTTGGAAGTGGCTTCATAGGAAATGTGGGGTTTAAAAGGAATCTTAAAGAGTGAGGGACTTTCAAAAGGTAGAAAGAGAAAGAAGGTCCATCCATGCAGATAGCAGGGCATAAAGAAAGTACAAATAATAAAGGAGTCAGCAGAGAAAATTGGGAAAAACACCATCACAGTGGTGGCCCATATCAAGAGGAAGTTTGAGGGGCGCCTGGGTGGCTCAGTGGGTTAAAGCCTCTGCCTTTGGCTCGGGTCATGATCCCAGAGTCTTGGGATCGAACCCCGCATGGAGCTCTCTGCTTGGCAGGGAGCCTGCTTCCTCCTCTCTCTCTCTCTGCCTGCCTCTCTCCCTACTTGTGATCTCTATCTGTCAAATAAATAAAAATCTTAAAAAAAAAAAAAGAGGAAGTTTGAAAGACTGATTCTAACTGCATTCTGGAATTCCTTAAATTCTAGGGTGAGGAGACCAGATTTTATTATGCTTCACATAAAAACAAACTATGAAAGGTTTGGTTATGAAAATGACATTTGTGGAAAATGAATTTCTTCATGAAAAGGTGAACTGTCATAAACAGAAGCCAGAAAAGGGGGTGATTCTCAACAAAGCTAATGTTCTTATCCAGATGGTTTGTAGTTGAAGTAGGAGTAGTGTAATTCAAATGTATCAATCAGGGTTCATTCAGAAAAACAGAAACTACTCTAAGTACTTTAAACAAAGGGAATTTAATGCAGAGAATTGGCTACAGAGATGATATAAAAGCTGAGAAGTAAAATGGAACAGTGAGACAAATCAGGAATGAACACGGAGTAGCTGTTACCATTCTCAAGATGGGTACAACAATGGGAAGAAGAGTATTACTAGAGTCTAAGATCTAGAACTATTTCTCACAAGCTGGAAACAAAGAGAGCCTGCTGGGATGTAGAAACTGTTTATGGAATAATGGAGGCATGGAGCAGCTCTAACTCGTGCTGGAGACGATGCCCAAAGAAAGAAAGCAAGAAGAAGAAAATGCCATGGCCTCTCCCCTCACCAATCTTCCCCACTAGTGGTTCACTGGATGACCCTAGATAGAAGGCAACTAGCAAGGTATCCTGGAGAATAAAGTTCCTTGCAAGTCAAAGCAGAAGAGGAGGTTAGGGAATAAATCAGAGTTCAAAGGCAAAAGATCAGCACATCAATTAAAGAAAAACTGGGATTTTGTGACTAGTGGTTTATAAGGGGTTAGGAAGCAAATATGCCCAATAATATGCTTCAGTCATGCCAATAAAAGAAAATAATGAAATCAGGAGATAAGGTTTACAAGGAAAAATATCTATTTTAGTCAGTCTCCAGAGAAACAGAACCAATAGTGTGCTCGCGTGCACGTGCTGTGTGCATGTGCACACGTGCACGCGCGCGTGTGTGTGTGTGTGTGGAGAGAGAGATAGATCATAAGGAATTGGCTCATGTGATTATGCAGACACATTCCCAATATCTGCTGGGTAAGGTGACAAGCTGAAGACCAAGGAGAGCCCAGGGTATAGTTCCAGTCCGAAGGCTGGCAGGCTCAAGACCCAAGAAGAGCAATGTTTCAGTTTGAATTGAATTGAATTAATTGGAACTGGTGTCCCAATTTGAAGTCAGTAAAGCAGAAGGAATTCCCTCTTATTCAGGGGGAGGTTCAGCCTTTTTGTTCTACTCAGGCTTTCAGCTGATTAGACGAAGCCCACCCATATTAGGAAGAGCAATCTGCTTTACTAAATCTACCAATTTAAATGCTATTCTCATCCAAAAACACCCTCACAGAAACACTCAGAATTATGTTTGACCAAATACACCCCTTGGTCACCCCAGGGTGACACCCCATGGGCCCAGTCAAATTGACACATAAAATTAGCCATCACAGCATCTAAGCTGCGTCTGAGTTAACAGCAGCTTATGTGAAAATTCCACAAAAAGGTATAGAGCTTAAAGAGGTGGTCAAGACTGGAAAAATGAATACAGGAGTTGTCCAATATACACAGAAAAAAACTGACCCATGGACAGAAGCAAGAGAATATGACAGAATCATAACCTGGAGGCATTATAAGTGTCTCCATCTAGAAGCATTAAACAGTATTAGCTATTTTAATATTACTAAGACAGATGAGAATGTTTAACCAAAACATCCTACTTATCAGAGCAGCAAAGCCCTAGTGATAATGAAATCTTACTATATTGCTTTTTATTTAAACCATCTAACTCAATTCCCAACTTTGCATCCTTGATTCTGAGATTTAGTGAGCATTTCTGCACTCATCATGTGCACACCATTATAGTTTTATAATCATTTATCTACATTGTTTAGAATAGCCCAACTATTTTTTTTTTTAAAGATTTATTTATTTGACAGATAGAGATTACAAGTAGGCAGAGAGGCAGGCAGAGAGAGAGAGAGGAGGAAGCAGGCTCCCAGCCAAGCAGAGAGCCCGATGTGGGGCTCGATCCCAGGACCCTGGGATCATGACCTGAGCTGAAGGCAGAGGCTTTAACCCGCTGAGCCACCCAGGCGCCCCTAGCCCAACTATTTTAACATTAACCACAAAATCTCAGTGACTTAAGATAAAAAAAAAAAAGTTTATTTCTTCCCATGTCATTCTCTGATACTGCTGGTGGTAATGGGCTCTGCTCCACACAGCCATTCAGGGACCCAGGCTCTTTCCATCTCTCCCAGTGGCCTTTGGAATCCTTCACTGGATCCTCAGTATCCAACCAGTAGATGAAGGAAAAGAATAAACATGGTGGACTGAGTGGGAGGCACACAGATGATGTACGTAATACGTTCTCACATCTCACTGGCAAGTGCTCATTCACAGGGCCACACTTTTGTGGGAGAAGCCAGGAGTATAATCTAGATAGGTGTCTGGAAGCCCAAGGAAAGTGGTTTGACAAGCAGCTAGGTATGCTGAACTAGTCCTTCTTAAACTATTTTCCAGTTTGAAGAATCCTGTACCTTTGAGCTTTTATTCCCATGACTGTATGACCACCCTCTCCTGTAAATACTCCAGCTCAATTATGCTTCTCTGATCTGAAACATCAGAACAATACTGCAAGCTATCAGGGATAAAGGAGGAGGAGGTAAAAGGAGAACAGAGAATTTCTGAATTGAAATGACCTGAGGAGAAATGCATCTCACACACCTCATTGCGCAAAGAGAGGAGAAGTGACTTGCCCAAGGCCACCTATCTTTAAGTGTAAAACTGGGACTTAACCCAGCTCTCTTAATTTTTCTGCTCAGGATTCATATCAATACACCACTATTTCAATGTGTGTATGCCAAAATTGGGTAGAAAGATATAGTAACATTTCCATGAGTTTTTAACACTCTGAAGCTATATAATAATATTGGGTGTTTTGCTGATACTTTTGATCCGGGAAGTACATATTTAGATACGCATTCGTAGGATCCAAACTAAAAATCCAGAGCCCTTCATCTGAATGCTTATTGTTAAAATTATTTTTCAAACAGCATTTACTACGTGAATACTAAGTAGTCATCTAAAAAAAAGTATTTGTAGTTTGTTTTTGTTTTTAATTTCCCTACTTACTATATTAGAATTCTTTCAATTCCTAGCAGTGGAAAACAACTCAAACTAGCTCAATTTTTTAAAAAGGAATCTACTGAATCATGTAGATATTGCAGAATTTAGAGACATCCAGTATCATCAGAGTGCTGTCAGCCCATCACTCATGTCTATTAATTTTCAATTCTCTTTCTAGGCTGTCCTGATTCCCTTTTCTTGCAGACAATTTCCACATGTCGAAAATAATGGCCATTGGCAACACCAGCCCTACAAGTTTTCACTTGACATCCAGAGAGAAAAGAGAGTCTTTCTTTCCAGCATCAATAGAAAAGCCTGAATGGATTCTAACTGGCCTATCCTCAGTCACCTGCCTTTCAGTGAATAGATACAGGTGGGGGTGCAGGGAGAGGGAGCAGATATGATTGACATCCCACCAGACCTGGAAGGGGTGGTGAAGGATTTCCCCCAGAAACCAGAAAAGGGGCTACAAAACATGCTGAGCAGAGAAAAATATTAACTATCACAGTCCATTCTGCTTGTTGATTAGGAAAAGGATATTAAAGATAGAAAAATAGAATCCATTCTTAATACACAATTAGACACATGATATATTAAGTAATACTTCTATCCTATCAAAGAGCCATCATGCAAATTCAGGACACTTTCCCTCCTCTCTTTTAAATTAAATATTCAGAACAATAGATATCACAAGATATAGTCTCTATGTCAAGTACCTCTTTACAGGTACTCAATGACGAATTGAATTTACAGGTATTCAATGACTGGTATTCAATGACAAATGTCAAATTAATTTGGTTACTTATGCAAACACTAATTTGGTAGTTAATTTTGTTACTTATGCAAACATTAATCATTAAAACAGCCTCTCACTTTAAAAAAAAAAGTAGAGCTAAATATTGGGTTTAGGAAAGGGCTATGAAATTTTTTCTTTTTAGGTATTTTTTTTTTGAAGATTTTATTTATTTATTTGTCAGAGAGAGAGAGAGAGTGAGCACAGGCAGACAGAGCGGCAGGCAGAGACAGAGAGAGAAGCAGGCTCCCCGCTGAGCACGGAGCTGGATGTGGGACTCGATCCCAGGACGCTGGGATCATGACCTGAGCCGAAGGCAGCCGCTTAACCAACTGAGCCACCCAGGCGTCCCAGGGCTACGAAATATTTTGGTTCATCTTTTTCATTTTGCCGATTACGGAACTGAATACCAGAGAAGTGAAGTTAGCTGGCTCAGTTATGCAGCTTTTTACTTAATGGATCCTGGGTTAAAGCTCAAGTTTCCTTCCAGGTAGTGCAGTGCTTTTCCCATTGTACATCACTGCTCAAGTTTTGCATATGTTCCTCAAGTTGTAAAAGATACAGAAGCAAACAGACAATTGTCAACTGAAAAGAGAATTTATTGGATCTGTCAATCACTCAAAAATTTTTAAAATTTTTATGCAACAAGTTTTAACAGAAATTCTCCTCTAGCCATATTTTTGAATACACAGTTCTGTCATATCTGGAAAAAATGGTGGCTTCTACGAACCAAGGTTCAAACGTGTGCTAAATGCTTACAAAAATAATTACCACATGGCATTAGAGTGACATGCATCATGAGGAATGCTTTTGTTACTTGGCTTCAGTGTTCGTGTTTTGTTTTGTTTTTTTCTAAAAAAAGTTTATCTCCTGCTGTGTCATTACGCAATTATACCAGCATGATTAGATGAAAAAAAAAAAAGATTCCCTAAATACCACGAACAGCCAAAATACAGTTCTAATCAATTCACTTGATGTTAAATTGTTTCAAAATATATTCTGGGTACTGACACAAGCATTCTTAGTTTCTCTTATTTTAGTAGAAATTAACTTCTGTTTTCCTTGACCAATAAACTTCTGCTCAAGATAAAATATTAAGATCCTTAAAACCCTAATCAGAGGGGCGCCTGGGTGGCTCAGTGGGTTAAAGTCTCTGCCTTTCGCTCAGGTCATGATCCCAGGGTCCTGGGATCGAGCCCCACATTGGGCTCTCTGCTCGGCAGGGAGCCTGCTTCCTCCTCTCTCTCTCTCTGCCTGCCTCTCTCCCTACTTGTGATCTCTGTCAAATATATAAATAAATAAAATCTTTAAAAAAACAAACAAACAAACAAACAAAAAAACCCTAATCAGAAAATGCAAATTAAAAGAGATACTACCAGGGCGCCTGGGTGGCTCAGTGAATTAAGTCTCTGCCTGAGGCTCGGGTCCTGGTCTCAGGCTCTTGGGATCTAGACCTGCATTGCACCTGGCTCTCTGCTCAGAAGGGAGCCTGCTTCCCCCTCTCTCTCTTCCTGCCTCTTTGCTTACTTGCGAGCTCTCTCTCTGTATCAAATAAATAAATAAAATCTTTAAAAAAAAATGAGATACTACCTTTTGCCTTCCAGGTTGTAATGACTAAGAATGAAAGTGTCTAGGTTAGCAAGAATGGGGGGAAAGGGGCAATCATATACTTTAAGGGCAAAAGTAATAACTACACCTTAGGGTTAGTGTAGGAACTATACTCCTTCTGCAGGCCAAGTTGGCAATATATATTTAGGGACATTAAGAAATAGCCATGTCTTTTAATCCAGTAATTCATCTTTCAGTAGTTTGCCCTAAGGAAATTATCAAATATATACAAAAATGTTCATCACCATATTGTATACCATGAAAAAAAATCAAAAATCAAAAAAGGTGTGACGAAATAAATCAGTGATAGCATATATGATAGAATATTCTGACCTCAATGACTAAAACTAAAAGACTGGCAAATAAATTTTGTCTCTTAGTATGATAAAACACTAGGTTGCTATTTTTTGAGAGGTAGAAATATAATCGAACTCTTGTCAACTTTGTATGACCTATGTATGTGTAGCTGTACACACACACACACATAAGAATAGATAAATACAAATACTTTACAAGTATATGTACCAAAAATATTCATAGAAGTTATCTATGCCTGGAGATAATATCTACTTCAAATTATTGATGCCAAGATTCAATATAATATGTATCTATGCAATATATTGTGCAATATATATATATATAACACATATATGTGTAATATATAATATATAATAAAATAATATATAATATATACATATGTAATTGACACATATTATTATATATTTTTATTTTCATATATTTATTTATAATGTGTGAAAATTTATAATTTTCATATATTTATTTATACATACGTATGTATGTATACACATATAAAATCTACCCATCAGAGGGCCTGGGAAATGGTAGCCCTTCAAGAAAAGATCGTTACCTTCTTGCCTTTACAATGTTTTCCTTATGTGACACCCACCCCACACTATCCTCTGTCTAATTATCCTTTGGCTCCAAGAACACAATAAGAGATAGAAAAGTATGTCAGGGAGGGAAATAAATCAGGCAGAGAACTAATAAGCCTCTGGAGCTCTTTGCAGTGTCTCTGCACATATCCTGTCAAGCCAAAGCTTTAAGCTGATGTCAGTTTTCAAATGATAACAGGATGACAGGGCTTCATACCCCAGTGTGTGATCTTACAGTCTACCTTACTGATGAATAGAAACTAAGGATCACCTTTTTTTCAGAGAGTGTTCTTATTACTTTTTATAAGCATAAATCAGGCCCTGGAAAAGATTAGGTTCATTACTTTAAAATAACCACGTGAAGGAACCCATGGCCACATATCCAAGCCTAATGGATTTTGTCCTCTGAAAGAGGCATAATTTTGGATTCTCCTTCCAGGTCCCTGTTGGGTTTCCATGGGAACAAATGTTTCAGGGTCAACTCTACTCATCTTGGGGTTGGGGAGCTATATGAACAAGTAAGAAAGACAAAAATCTGTCTCCTTTGGGAGCTGACTCAGTCTAACTAGGGGCATATATTTGGCCATAACAGAGGAATGGAAGGGTCTGATGGGATAGGAGGTTTTAAGGCCAAAGCAGTGAAAGCTCATCAAAGTATGACATCATTTTTAGCCCCTCAAATTGTTACCTATTCCCTGACCACCTTTAGTCTGCTTTCCCTTTTGTTCAGAGAAAGGGTAGATGGTATCTTTTCAGGCTATTCAACACAAAGGGAAAAAGGACTCTCATATTCAACCCTGCAATCTGACTTAATGGAAATTAAAGTCAAACTGAATGGAACATCGAGGGGTCAGTTACTTCCTGTGAAATAAATTAAACCTCAAAACACACAATGACCTAAACTACTGGTTAACTCATTGTTGCAAATGCGTATTTCAATGGGGACTTCCATTCACTCTCCAAGAAACTACATTAGAATTCTAGGGCAGCCTTAGGGCATAATGAATGGAGAATGCAGATTCCCAAAGAAATTCCTTTGGCCAAAGTAGCAGATGTTACACACAACCACTAATTCCAGGGAAATATGTAAAACATGATTAGAAATGTTGAACATAGGGAGAGAGGAGGTGCTTCAAAACAGGCCAAGTTCCACTATTTCTGGTGAATGCCACTAAAAAGTTTGTCTGAATCAGTGCTAATCACAGGAAATACTTAGTGTTACCATATGCCTGTTCTTTCTATACTGACCCAATATTTATCACTTCTTATCACCATAACATACAACATCTCAGGAAGAAGGTGTTTGGATGAGTACAGCTATAGCTTTTCTCCTACAATGTAACCTATGAAAGATCTTTGGGGTCTATAATCAAGGTTCCTGATAAGAGCTTCCCCCTCCCAAACCCCACATTTTGTTAGTACATATGTCCATCAGTAGTAATAAATAAGACCTTCATAAACTTGAAGTCTCTAAATATGAGGAAAGCAAACTTCGGTGGCTAGTTTCCATTTTAGGGAAAGAAAAAAAAAAAGGGAAGGGTTTGCTATGTTAAGATGTACCCCGCCTTGTACTTGAACAGCTGGCATGTCTCCTCCCACTCAACAAGGTCTCCATTTCTTGAGGACTAGAACCATGCACATCTTCACCTAGAGAATCAAGATCTGACCCCCATTCCTCCATGAAGTGGCAATGACCCATCTTCCCAGCACCATCCCCTTTACTTCCCATGTTCCCTGTATGCCAAACCACCCCGGTTATTTCCCATTTCCAAATGAATTCTGTACTTCTCTGTTAAAATGTACTGACTCGGGCTAATTGGTCCATACAAATGCCCTTGCTCAAACTCTTTCCTTTTATAATATGCCCATTCTTTGGTGTCTCTCCTAGCCAGTATCTTGTCTATGACATCTCTGGATGGCCTCCATAACCTGAATCGCTCTTTGCTTCCCCTGTGTTCCTAAAGCACTGCTGTTTCAATGTTTACTTTCAGAATGTATCCTGTTGTGCCTTTATTTAGAGCTAGTGGTGTCATCGCCTCTGTTTAATTAGAAGCTTAGTATTTAATAATGTTGTACTTATCAGTGTATACTTCATGTTGCACAGACACTTAATAAGCATTTTTGAATAAAATCATCGATACTAGCCATCACAATGACTAATAAGGTCTCAGCAAGCCCAAACTAATTATCCAATAACAAAGCGTTGCTTAAATAATTATTATACAGACACAAAACAGAATACTCTGAAGTCATTTAAAATGAATCATAAGAGATTTCCAAGTAATCACTCTTTTTCTTTTCTCCTTAGTAGCTTTTTCAAACTACTTACACCATCCCAAACTCCCAAACTCACCACCTTTCTCTTCACTTTCAGCAAGATGAATTTACCTCCTAATTCACAGAGAAAATGACACAACCAGATTAGGTTTTTTCAAAATCCTGCCACCAAACACACAGACTCACTTCCATGTGGGTCTACCCTGTTCTTCCATGTGGCTACATTGAAAGAGATTTTCATTCACCTTGTTCTAAGACTAATTACCCCACATGTGTGTGCAATATTACTGCCCACTGTATTCGCCTGTCCCTTGCTCTTTTGATTATCCCTTCAGATTTATTTATCTTCAGCTCAATCTCTCTCCTTCAATCTCCTCCTCCTCTCTCTCTCCCCCCTCCTTCCCAACAGCATTAAAGACATTCATATATTTGTGCTTAAGAAAATAACCATCTCACATTACTCTGCCTCCTGTTCATAGAAAAAGTCTCCTTAGAGTCAGTTCCCTCCTGTTTCCTGAATTTCAACCACTGCGTACTTCCCCTCACACAGAGCTCCCTTCTCCTCCACTAAAAAGACAAACAAAGAAACAAACAGAAAACCAAAACAAGCAAAAAAAAATGTCACCAAATCATTACTTACTTCCTTATCACTAGAACTTTTTATTACTTCAACCTTTAAGTAGTACATAATAATTTGGACAGCTCCCTCATGCAGTACACTTTTTTCCCAGGCGTGGTCAAATTACACTTGACGTGATTTTGCTTCTGCCTTTTTCTTTTTCTTTTTTAAGCAGACTCCATGCCCAGCATGGAGCACAACATAGGTCTTAAACCCACGACCCTGAGATCAAGATCGGAACTGAGATCAAGAGTTTGATGCTTAACTGACTGAGCCCCCCAGGTGCCCTGCTTCGGCTTTTCTTGATTCCCTGTTATCGAATCCCCTTCCTCTGACATCTCTTAAATCTTATTTCTGAGGATATTCAACCAGATTTTTCTTTTCTTCCTACTCTACACATTACCTGCATTCTCATCCATCGTAACTATTACTAACCCTGTGCTGTCAGAAATAGAGTCTACAGTTTCTGCCCAGATGACTCTTTTCAACTCCAATCTCTGATACACAACTGTCCCACAGACATCTCCACTAGGTTGTCCTAGGAGCACCATATCCCAACATTTTCCAGACTGAAGCCATAAATGCCCTACCCTACCAGACCCAGCATGCTCCTCCTTTGCTTCCTTTCCCCATGGACAGCCTCACCACCATCCAAGTAAAAAAAACTCTGAATTCTCTTCTCACTTTCAATATTCAGTCAATTCTCACAGCATATAGAATCCATGTCCTCAATATTTCTTAAATCCATCAGCATCACTCCATCCCCATAGACAGTACCCTATTTCAGGCCATCATCATCTCGTCAGGATTCCTGAAACTGTCTTGTAACCAGTTTTCCTGCCACAGTCATGCTGTATCTGTTCCCTATATAACAACCACCATGGCATTTATAAAGTGTACGTCACACTCGTCCTGAAAAACCCTTTCAGTGCCATCCCATTGCCTTCAGAATAAGCTACAAAACCCTTATTATGGTGTCTGGCTTCCATATTAGGATGATACCTACTTACCTGTATGAGTTTCATCTTTCAAATATTCCCTTTCTTTCCTTTCCATGTTCCTGATATCCAGAAAATCTCTGAGTTTGTTAAGTGATCCATTCTGTCTCACACTGTGTGGCCGTTGTTTATGGTGTTCACTTTACCTATAACATTCTCCTTTCTTCCAAGACCACCTCCTATACCTGCTAACTGCACCTGGCTAAATCCTACTCACACTTCATAACTAAGGTTAGATATGGCTCCTTTCAGGTATCCTCATGCCCACAAGTCCAGTTTGGGTGTTTCTTTTTACTCCCAAAACATGTAGAAACTCTACCATAATACCCAACCCAAGGCATAATAATTTCTGTTACATGTCTACATAGTGCATTATAAAATTCTTGAGAACAGATATTGTGTCTGTGTCCACCATTCATCGAATCGACAAGTAGTATTGTAGTACTGGCTCTAGAATTATGATCAATAAAAAGTAAAACCAGGTTATGTGCGTTCCTTCGGGTTTCTAACAGCCTACTGAGGGAAACAGACATTGATCAAGTAATCACACATGAAACTGAACTCTGGTAAATACTACAAAGGAAAATTAGGTTTGGTGAAGCCCTATCATGAGGAGATTGACCTAGTCAGGATGCCCCAGGCAAAGAAGACCTTCTTGCTTCTGGAGGATATTATGACTGAGGGGAGATCTGAGACTAAGAGGTAATTAATGGACAGAGAGGAAATGCTCCATTTTAGGGAACAGCATGGGTCAAGGCCCTAGGGTTAGATTCAAGGAACTGAAAAAGAGTCAGTGTGATTGGAGCACTAAGAGAAAAAGTTCAGATTAGTTAAGGCTGGAAAGTAAAAGTCTAAATGTTCAGATTGGCATACTTGCCCTATAGTCATGGAAGGATTCCGCACAGAGATGATGTGATCAGACTTTTGATCTGAGAGATCAGTCTGACTGTAGAACAGAGGATGGACTGGATGGACCCAGGAATGGAAGTCAGTATGTCTGTTAGGATTCTGACTATGATCGTAACCTCAATGGCAGATAATGGAGGCATGGATTACATTAGTAGCGTTGGACAAAGAAAGAAAGGGAAGACTTGAGAGATATTTGGGAGGTAAAATTAGTAGACTTGGTGATGGATTAGATGTGGAAGTTAGGAAGAAGAAATTCCCTAGAGTGGTATCTGGTACAGAATACCAGTATAGGAAGTATCTATCCAATAAATATTTATATACTATTTACATGTAATGTATGGTATTTTTTTACTTTTAAAAATATATACATATGAACCTAAGTACAAATTCCAGTTCTCTCACTTACTGGATAACTTTGATCAAATCACTTAACTTCTATGTGACTAAATTTCTTCATCTATTAAATAGGGACCAATATAGTAAAAAACTCTTAGAGCATTTTCACCAGATTAAAATATGAAAATTCACATTAAGCACTTAACCCAATCCTTGTTATTTAGCAAATGCTCAATATATGTGAGTTTTTAAAATATGTATATAACTGCTATATATTATTATTACATAAACATGGATAAAAATATATTCAGGATGTAGGTCAGATTTTTTTAAGAGGATTATTGTGGTGGGTATATGAAGTAAAGAAAGAAGAAGGAACCAAAAAGACAAAACTACACCAGAAAAACAATAGATACAATATGACATATTTATGAATTATAAAATTATGTGTCTTTTTAAATTTTTTAAATTATGTGTCTCATATACACATTTTAAACAAATGCTGAATGTTTTCAATAAAAATAAATGTCTTATTTATAGGACTATCTTCTTTATATATGCATATTTTAAAATCTCTGTAATATACATGTTGCTTACAATAAGAAAAATATAATTTGAAACTCCATTTTATATTTCACCTTGTGCAAGTATAAAGAACCTTGAAGAATCCTTTTTTTTTTATGCAGTGACTTTGAAATTTATTCTCTTACAGCCTAATCTAGCTATTGGTATTATCTAGTAACTCACAGTTAATTTCCCTAGATTTGAGGGCACTAAAATTTTCCCTAATCTTGCCTGTATTTCTGTTTTAAACAAGAAATTTCAAGAGCCGAAATGCAAAATAACTTCAACTATATGTGTATCTAACCATAATGAAAGGAATATAATATTACTGAAGACAATGGCAGAGAAAATTAACCAAATAAAGCAGACCTTTGTATTTAAACAGTATGAACTCACAGCCAATGACAGATAATAGCCCCCAAACTGATGTAATTAAATAAGAAAAAAATAGTCTGTAATAATTACCCCTATTTGTTAATCAAAATTCCCCCCAAACACAGTGGAAGCTTGCTTTTTTTAAAAAAAAAATATTTATTTGACAAAGAGAAATCACAACTAGGCAGAGAGGCAGGCAGAGAGAGAGGAGGAAGCAGGCTCCCTGCCGAGCAGAGAGCCCAATGTGGGGCTCGATCCCAGGACCCTGGGATCATGACCTGAGCCGAAGGCAGAGGCTTTAACCCACTGAGCCACCCAGGCGCCCCAGAAGCTTGCCTTAATACTGCATTTTGCAATCAAATGGACAAGCAGAGGAAGGACAATTTTTTTTTTTTAAGATTTATTTATTTGACAGATAGAGATCACAAGTAGGCAGAGAGGCACGCAGAGAGAGAGGAGGAAGCAGGCTCCCAGCCAAGCAGAGAGCCCGAGGACCCTGGGATCATGACCTGAGCTGAAGGCAGAGGCTTTAACCCGCTGAGCCACCCAAGTGCCCCGAGGAAGGACAAATTTAGGAAACTTACAATATTGAACATTTCATGTTATTTCCCAAAGCAAAGAAATCCTAGGTTTATAAACACATATCTAAAGATTATGAGTGCAAGCAAGCAATCTGATTACAGGAACTATTTGTAAGAAAGAAAGCTGAAGGATATAACCTAAACTAAACGAAGGTCAAGACAGAATAGAATAAAATCACCAGAGTTTTGAGTTCAAAGATTTTTTTAATAACAACCACATTCAAGGTACTGTGCTAAGTACATAGCAAATGATATCTCACTCAATCTGTACGAACAACCCACTGAATCACTTCATGAGGAATCCAGACACAGAGAAGGGATGACACGTGAATGAATCCAGGTCCTTGAACTTTCTCTTGTTCCCACAGTGTGAGGGTTGAAGAAGACGAACAAAATTTCAGATTTCACTTGAGAAAATCTCTGAGTATAAAGGGAGAGTTATAAAGCGGCATTTGAAAGTGTCCTCATCCCTTAAGACCAGATGACTTTTGTATGACTTTGTTAAAAGAAGAAACTTGGATGGTACTTCTAACATGATAAATCTTGAACTCTGACTTACATTTGAGTGTGTTGGTTTTATCAGTCAAAGAGCAGATAGGCTCAAAGAGTTTAACTGAAAAGATTTTACAGAAGAGTCTATTTCCATAGATGAGGGAGAGTTAAAGGAAACCAAGAAATTGTAGTAAGGAATCCAGTGCTAATAATACCTCAGCCTTGAGTGGTGTCCTAACAAGCAGCCTGTCAAGAGCAGGTAATGGATCTATGGGAACGGAACATAGTAACACAGTAGGGATACCTTCACTGCAAATGTCTAGAGGGCTGGAGACATAATCTGAAAGAGAATGAAATGGAACACACCTCAAGAAGAATACAAAATTGAAAGCAGAAATACCAAGGGTATTCTCCTGGGTTTTGGCAGATACTGGTATGGTAACAATGATTTTTATCATGGAAAGATAGTATCTATTATTAACTCCAAGTATAGTGAGATACACACACCATCTATCTGTGTTTGAAATAATTGTGAAAAAACATCCCAGAGACTGGGTCGTCTGAAGATATTAAAAGGAACAGAAGCAAAACCCAAGAGATATTAAATTGAGACCTTTCCTGAATTGAAATATGCACAATTTCTCATTTTAGGAATGAGTAAAAGCTTGAGAGAAGCAATACAGAGGCAAAGCTAAGTACACATTTATAAGCAATGATTATTTAGGATGAAACATAGCTATAAGAGGGTTGGCCACCAGTCCGATAACCTTCCCATTAAGCCATTCTGTTATTACTTCCTGGTGTCAGTTTTATATGGTTTAGGTTTAACATAATATTATGTAGAATTGTTCTAATCGTTTCCAAGCAGAAATATTATAATAAATAAGAACTTGGTCCATAAACCACAGCCCTGTTCCCTTTACCCTTTTCTACCAGAAAAGTAGACTACTAAGAAACATATAAAGCAAAAAAGATATACCTAATAAGTCAATGGTGGAAATATGATAAAATCATGTAAAATGATTTTAGGCAAGAAAAGAGGTAAAAAGCAACAGAGAGTGGATGGAACAAAGTAAAAACAAATAGTAACACAGTAGAATTAAATCCAACTATCTCAATAATCACAAGAAATATAAATACTGTCCCTCTCAAAAAAAGATCATCAGATTGTATTTAAAAAAAAAAAAAAGCATGATCCAACTTTATGTTGTCTATAAGAAATCCTCTTTGGGGATACCTGGGTGGCTCAGTGGGTTAAAGCCTCTGCCTTCGGCTCAGGTCATGATCCCAGATTCCTGGGATCGAGCCCCATTTCGGGCTCTCTGCTCAGCAGGGAGCCTGCTTCCTCCTCTCTCTCTGCCTGCCTCTCTGCCTACTTGTGATATCTGTCTGTCAAATAAATAAATAAAATCTTTAAAAAAATCTTCTTTAAATATAAACATAGGTAGAAAGAATAAAAGGATTTAGAAAGATATGTCACACAAACACTAATCAGCTGGAATGACTATATTAATATTTCAGAGCAAGGAATAGTATCAGTAATATAAAGGGGCATTATCTAAAGATAAATGAACCAATCTTTCAAGAGGGCATAACAATTCTAAATGTGTATGCCCCTAATAACAGTTTCAATGTACTTGAAAGACAAACTATTAGAAAGAATAAACACACAAATCCACTATTTGGATTGCTAATTATAGCTGGAGATTTTATTACCTCTTTCAATGTTTGATAGAAAAAGTATACAGAAAATCAAAAGGAGGTAGAAGATTTAACAATATATTGTGTATTGGTCTTAACTGTAATGTATTCAACACTGCAACCAACAAAAGCATACTATGTATTCTTTGCAAGTAAACATAGAACATTGGCCAATATGGGCCACACAATGGACCTGAAAAGAAGACTCAACAAATATATAACTACTGAAGTCATAAAAATTACATTCTCCAAGTACAACAAATTAAACTGAAAATCGATAATTGATATCTGGAAAAATCCCAAATATTTGGAAATCAAACATTACACTTCTAAACAACCAATGAGTCAAAGAAGAAATCAAAAGAAAAATTAGAAAGTATTTAGAACTGAGTGAGAATAAAAATACAGCATATCAAAATATGTACATGCTGTTAAGATAGTGCTGGTGAGGGTGGGGAATTTACACTTAAATTCTGAAAGAGAAAGAAAGAAGGTGGCCTCAAATCAATGATCCAAGCTTCCACCTGAATAAACAAGAAAAAAAAAAAAGAACAAATTAATACTAAATTTAGCAGAGCAGAAAATAATAAAGGGAATTTTAAAATCAATGAAACTGAAAATGTAAAAACAACAGAGACCATCAATGAACTCAAAACCAGATCAACGAAATTAATAATCCTCTAGCCAGATTGATCAAGAAAAAGAAAG
Organism: Meles meles; assembly: GCF_922984935.1. Taxonomy (NCBI): domain Eukaryota; kingdom Metazoa; phylum Chordata; class Mammalia; order Carnivora; family Mustelidae; genus Meles; species Meles meles. Next base: position 19,206,287 of record NC_060066.1, read on the forward strand.
GACACAATTTGCCAAAATCAATAATAAAAATAAGGATATCACTAAAAATCCTACAGGTACTAAAAATAGTAATAAGTGAATATTGTGAACATCTTTATGTTAATAAATAGCATAACAATAAATAACAGCTTAGAGGAAACAGAAATTACATAAAACACACATACGACTTAAAAGGAAATAGATAATCTGAATATCCTGTATTTAAGAAATTGAATTTTTCATTAAAAACCTTCTCATACAAAAATATCCAGCCCCAAATGGCTTCACTGGACATTCCTACCACATATTTAAAGAGGAAATAATACCAATTCTACACAAATTCTTCCAAGAAATTAAGGAAACATTTCCCAGCCAGTTCTAAGAGGTCAGAATCACCGTGATACTAAAATCAAAGACTTACAAGAAAACCATACCAATAGCCCTTGAGAGTATTGATGCAAACATTCTTTAAAAAATTTTTAACAAATTGAATTCATCAATACATGAAAAAGAGAATACATTATGACCAAATATTTATTCCAGGAATGTAAAGATGATTTAACATTTGAAAATCAATGTAATCCCACCAATAGAGGAAAGGAAAACATATCATCCTTATACATGCAAAACATCATATAACAAAATTCAACGCTTATTCATGATTTAAAAAAAATAAACTCTTAGAAACCTTAGAGGGAAAATTCTATACATAATAAAACATATCTATAAAAAAATCTACAACTGGGGCGCCTGGGTGGCTCAGTGGGTTAAAGCCTCTGCCTTTGGCCAAGTCATGATCTCAGGGTCCTGGGATTGAGCCCCGCATCAGGCTCTCTGCTCGGCAGGGAGCCTGCTTCCTCCTCTATCTCTGCCTGCCTCTCTGCCTACTTGTGATCTCTGTCTGTCAAATAAATAAATAATAAAATTTAAAAAAAATCTACAACTAACATCATCCTTCATGCTTTACCCTTAAGGATTGGAACAAGGCAAAAATACCTCCCCTCACGACATCTATTTAACCTTGTACTGGTGGTGTAGCTCATGCAGTAAAGTAAGAAACAAAAACAAAATGCCAGCAGATTGGAAAGGAAGAAATAAAATTTCCTTATTTGCAGGACACATAATTGTCTATACAAAATATACCAAAAGAAAATATTAAGTGAGTTTTGGAGATGTGGATAACAAGATCAACACAGAAAATCAGTTGTATATCTTATATCCTATTATAATTGAAAATTTTATAATAGGCCATTTACAAAACCACAAAAATATGAAAAAAATAGAAATCAATTTAAGAAAAACTATGCAATCCAGTAACGTCAAAAAAAAAAAAAGAAAAAGAAAAACTATGCAAGACTTGTAAGCTAAAGTGACAAAATACTGGTGAGAGAAATTAAAGATCTAAATAAAGGGAGAGATACATCATTAATCTGAAGGCTAATTAAGATGTCAGTTCTCCCCAGTCTATAAATTCAATGCAATCGCATTCAGAATTCCAGTAGTCATTTCTGTGAAAACAACAAAGCCTATTCTAAAATGCATATGAAATGACAAAGGAACTAGTATAGCCCAAAATATTGACAAAGAACAAAGTCAGAGGACTTACACAACCTGACTTTAAAGTTTACATCCAAGGTACAATAATCAAAGCAGTGGGATATTGGTGTAAAGACAGATATATAGATCAATAGCATAGAATAGAGGCCCCAGAAGTAAAACCATGCATCTGTCTGGTCAATCCATTTTAAGAAAGATACCAATGCAATTCAATGGGGGAAGATTATATACTCAAGAAAGAATGTTTCAACAATTGAATATCCAAATGCAAAAAGAAAAAACAAGTATGAACCTCAACCCTTGCATCATACCACATGTAAAAATTAGTTCAGATGAATCATAGACTTAAATATAAGAGCAAAGAGTATCAAGCTTTAAGAAAAACAAAATTCTTAGCAACTCTGATTCAGCAAAAATTAAACAGATTTCATAAATAGGACCCACAAAGCATGGGATACAAGAGAAAAAATTTACAAATTTGAATTCATTGAAATTTAAGTTTTTGCTCTTTAAAAGACATTGTTAACAATACAGAATACTTACAATACAATAAGGAGAAGACAAGTAACCTGACTAAAAATATCTATATGGACAAAAGATTATAATTTACCAAAATAAAGTATACAAATGGCAGACGAGCCTGTGAAAATATGCTTATCATTCATCATTACAGAAACAAAGTAAAACTACAATGAGATATCCTTACACACTCATCAGAAGAGCTAGAATTAAAACGAGGGTCAATAGCAATTACTGACAGGGACATGGTTCTCCTACACTGTTCCTGGGAATGCACACTGGGATAAAGCAACAATTTCTTTAAAAGTTATGGCTTTCTTTAAAAGCCTTCCCACATCTTCAGATTCCATTCTTAGGTATTTATCCAAGAAATATGAGAACATTAGTTTACCCTTTTACTCAAAAAGTGGAGTTATTCATAAGAAACCCAAATTGTAAAGAACCTAAGCTTTCATCCATAACTGAACAACCACACAAATGGTGATGATAGTAGTATCCCCCCACTTTTCAAGAAATTTACATCATAATACTTTGCCCTTAAGAAACGCCTGCATTCTTACCTGATTTCGCGTATGGAGAGACATCCAGAGCGGATGTTCACTTTTACGACAAAAGGCGAAAAGCGCAAATAGCCTTCCGCGTGGGTTTTGCGGCAGCCGTTTTAAGAGGCCGCCGGACCTCAGCAGCCGGGTCTGGGCGCAACGTGGCCGGCGTCTCACCTGTCTGGTGACCATCGGTTCTTTATCTTGATGTATTTTGCGCTTGTGTTAGCAAGCTGTGTCCAAAGGGATCAGAAAAGTCTGAGAGGTGATTTCTTTGGGTCTGAGACTGCTTAAAATTTTGTCCATATCAATTAATCATAATTGCGTCTTTGCATTTATGCCATTTTGGCTTACAAAGTTCTCAGGGAAAAGCTCTACTTTTGGCGAGGTGTGGAAACCTGTATAAATGCATAAAAAACAACGCAGCAATAAAAAGGAATGAACTGATAAAAAGCAAATGACATGAATAAATCTTGAGAATGTTTTGCTAAAAGCAACCAGGCCAAAAAAAAAAAAAAAAAAAAAACCAAAAACTACATACTGCATAATTTCATTCATGTAAAATTCTAGAAAACCCACAATTATAGTAAATATATATATATATATATATATATATATATATATAGCTACAAAGAATCAGGAAGAAGGACTGACTTTTTTTTTTTTTTAAGGTTTATCTATGTTACAGCAAAAGAGCCTGAGCAGGAGGTGCAGAGGGAGAGGGAGCGAGAATCGCGAGCTGATTCAGTGCTGAGCACGCGACCCCACGCCGGCCTCCATCTCACCACCCAGAGGTCACCACCTGAGATGAAACCAAGAGTTGGAAGCTCAGCTGCCTGTGCCGCCCAGACGCCCCAGAAGAGGTTGACTTTAGAGGTATGTAACGGGACTTTTTAGAGTGATGAGAATATCCTGATTACCATAGAGGTTACACAACTGTGTATAATTACCAAAACTCAAAAAGTGTTACACCCAAATTAGTGAATTTTATTGGGTGTGACTTACACCTCAATCATGTTGACCTTTTAAAAGTGCAGAAAAAAGCTTACAGCTGTAGCAATTTGTCAGTGGAAATTTTTTGTTGAAATTTAATCGGCAGTGGAATTGTCTTAACTTTGAGAAGGTAATCCTTTGCTGTTTAATAAGTTACATGCAATGACACATGATATGATAATGAAACTGTACTTAAAATACAGATTATTCTAAAGAGTCAAGGGAAGGACACCAAGTGTCATTGAGGATATAGGGCAACTATAACTCTCATACACTGCTTTGGGAATTGTACCCAACTGGCATAACAGCTTTGGAAAATTCTTTTAAGTTGTCTATTAGCCTTGAAGAAAAACATACTTCATGACCCAACAGTTTTTCATGTATGTTTGTATGTAATAATAAACTCTTCAGGGCCCCTGGGTGTCTCAGTCCGTGGAGCTTCTGACTCTTGATTTTGGCTCAGACCATGCACTCAGGGTCCTGGGCTCAAGTCCTGCTTTGGGCTCCCTGCTCAGTGGGGAGTCTGCTTGAGGATTCTCTCTCTCCCTATCCCTCTGCCCCTCACCCCATCTCTCTCTAAAATAAATAAATGTTAAAAAAAACTCTTCCATCAAATAAAATATATAAGAATTTCATAGATGCTTTATTCATAATACCCCCAAATAAGAAATCCATGAAATGTCTAAAATACAGAGAATTAAATTCTACTATACTCACAAAATGGAATAAATTCAACAATAAAATATGGATAGAATATTCAGCAATAAAAAAAGAATGACTGCTATCCGCAACAATATAGATAAATGTCATAAACAGTGTTAAACAAACAAACAAAAAAAAGCAAGACCCCAGTTGCATTCAAAGTAAGTTAAGAATAGGCAAAATGAATCTAAGTTGGCAGAAGTCAGGATGGTGCTGACTTTGGTGGAGAATATTGTCTAGAAGGGGGCGTGAGGGAGACTTCTGGAGTGCTGAAAATACTCTTGATCTGGGTGCTGGTGATATGGCCATATACACATGTAAAAGTTCTTTGAAGTGCACACTTAAATTTGGGGCACTTTTTGTGTGAATTATAATTTAAAAGATTTTGAAACTTTAAATCATGTTTTAAAAATTTATGAGAAAGAGAAAAAAATCATAGTCTTAGACCGATAAATACTACTCTTGTTCTGTGGTTAAGACCTGAAGGGAGAATGCTTTTGGAACATTCTCTTTGTAAAGATCCTTCTGGAGGGTATTAGGGAATTCCCAGCAGCAGATCAGGTGAGCCTGCAAGCCGTAAGAGAAAAAAGCTCATATTTTATTAAATTGAAATGTCAAAACTTTCCTTCTTTCTCCATTGGTTATTTCTTTTTAGTTTCCCATAAGGGTTGACAGTGGACATCTGTCATCTTGTCCTGACTGGGAATCAGCAGATTATCTTTTAAGGCTCCTCTACTTCTGAGTAGTGGTGTATGTGGAGGGGTCAGTTACCCTCCCTGTGATTTCAGATTATCAATTGATAAGAACATTATTACTGGCTATAATGAGAACAGCTCCTGTCTAATAGCTCCTGAAAATATGTTCTGTTCACTGGGCTGGCATCTTTGTACACAGTTCCTACAACATTGTATTGTAGGGAGGCAATAGAAGAGTATATTCTCTGGAATCAGATTCCTTGATGTAAAAACCTGGTTCTGCTTCTTTTCAAATGTATAAACTTGGACCCTGGCCTCTTAATCTGTAAAATGGGAATAAAAAAAAAAATACCTTGCTCCCAAGATTGTTGCTAGGATTAAACAGATTCATATTAAAGCATCGAGAATATGCCCAGCACATACAAAGGGCTATAAATGTATTTGCTAAATAAAATGACAAAAGTAACTTCAAAGATGAGAAAAATGCAAATGAAATTGGACCACTTCCTTACACCACACACAAAAATAGACTCAAAATGGATGAAGGACCTCAATGTGAGAAAGGAATCCATCAAAATCCTTGAGGAGGACCCAGGCAGCAACCTCTTCGACCTCAGCCGCAGCAACATCTTCCTAGGAACACCGCCAAAGGCAAGGGAAGCAAGGGCAAAAATGAGCTATTGGGATTTAATCAAGATCAAAATCTTTTGCACAGCAAAGGAAACAGTTAACAAAACCAAAAGACAACTGACAGAATGGGAGAAGATATTTGCAAATGACATATCAGATAAAGGGCTAGTGTCCAAAATCTATAAGGAACTTAGCAAACTCAACACCCAAAGAACAAACAATCCAATCAAGAAATGGGCAGAGGACATGAACAGACATTTCTGCAAAGAAGACATCCAGATTGCCAACAGACGCATGAAAAAGTGCTCCCCATCCCTCGGCATCAGGGAAATACAAATCAAAACCACAATGAGATATCACCTCACACCAGTCAGAATGGCTAAAATTAACAAGTCAGGAAATGAGAGATGCTGGCGAGGATGCGGAGAAAGGGGAACCCTCCTACACTGTTGGTGGGAATGCAAGCTGGGGAAACCACTCTGGAAAACAGCATGGAGGTTCCTCAAAATGTTGAAAATAGAACTACCCTATGACCCAGCAATTGCACTACTGGATATTTACCCTAAAGATACAAACATAGTGATCCGAAGGGGTGTGTGCACCCGAATGTTTATAGCAGCAATGTCTATAATAGCCAAACTATGGAAAGAACCTAGATGTCCATCAACAGATGAATGGATAAAGAAGAGGTGGTATATATACACAATGGAATACTATGCAGCCATCAAAAGAAATGAAATCTTGCCATTTGCGACGACATGGATGGAACTAGAGGGTATCATGCTTAGTGAAATAAGTCAATCGGAGAAAGACAACTATCATATGATCTCCCTGATATGAGGACGTGGAGATGCAACATGGAGGGTTAGGGGGGTAGGAGAAGAATAAATGAAACGAGATGGGATTGGGAGGGAGACAAACCATAAGGGACTCTTAATCTCACAAAACAAACTGAGGGTTGCTGGGGGGAGGAGGGTTGGGAGAGGGGGAGTGGGGTTATGGACATTGGGGAGGGTATGTGCTATGGTGAGTGTTGTGAAGTGTGTAAACCTGGCGATTCACAGACCTGTACCCCTGGGGATAAAAATACATTATATGTTTATGAAAAAAATAAGAAATAAATAAAAAATTTTAAAAAAGAGAAAAATGCAAGCTCACGGTGCTAACAACATGCCCCAAGGGTGAGGCAGTGAGAGTGTTACACGGCAGGGGCAGACAGTGAGGTCCTGCCCTGTATTTTGGGCTTTTTTTTTTTCTTTTAGAAGAGTAAAAGGGGCACCTGGGTGTGTCTCTATTGGTTAAACTTCTGACTCTTGATTTTGCCTCAGGTGATCTCAGGGTTGTGAGATCCAACCCCATGTTGGGCTGCATGCTGAGCGTGGAGTCTGTTTAAGATTCTCTTTCCCTCTCCTTCCGCCCCTCCCCTAGCCCCGTGTACACACACACCCTCTCTCTCAAGATCTTTCTCTCTCTCTCAAAAAAAAAAAAAAAAAAAAGAAAAAGAAGAAGAGGAGTCAGACTTTTTATTACCATCATGCCCTGGTAATTCAAAACAATGTCAGAGATAAAATACTCTCCCACTGTACCTGTACCCCAGGCACTTTGAACGTCCCAGCTTGAGGTTTAGAAAAAGCCTTGAGTGACGCAACTACAGATCCACGAGCTGCAATTCAAACCCATAGCCATCAAATTTCAAAGTCTGTACAACCTGAACCTGTTCTAAGGGTCATTTTTGTTCTTCAGATACATTTTTGGGGAACCCCTACCTGCTGTATATAATATTTACATCTTCTTCTTTGAGACATTTTTAATTCAAGAAATTAATAGTAGTATCTCCCACGTACTGGGTTCTGGGTTCTGTTCTAGACACTGGGCATACAGCAGTGAACAAGACAGTGTCCTCTGTCTCTTAGAGCTGATGTTCTAGTAGGGTGACACAGAAAAGAAATAAACAGATGCATTGTTTTCAGATGACAATAAGTAAATGAGGAAATAAACCAGGCTGATGGACCCAAGCTGTGAAGCCCAACATAGTAACCCTTAGTCATATGTGCCTATTGGGTATTTAAAATGTGATTAGCACAAATTGAATTGCGATGTGTGTGTAAAACACATACAGATTTCAAAGACTAGTACTAAAGAAAGAGGGTGAAATATCTCATTTATGTATTTATGCATGTTGATAAGACCAAGACTCTTTCATGTGTGAAACAACATATATACCATGTCCAGTGTTCAATATTTTCTTTTTTTAAAGATTTTATTTATTTATTTGACAGAGATCACAAGTAGGCAGAGAGGCAGGCAGAGAGAGAGGAGGAAGCAGGCTCCCCGCTGAGCAGAGAGCCCAATGCAGGGCTCGATCCTAGGACCCTGGAATCATGACCTGAGCTGAAGGCAGAGGCTTTAACCCACTGAGCCATCCAGGTGCCCCTCTTTAATGTTTTCATTAGCGCAGATTTGCCTGTGATGAATTTTCTCAGATTGTGTTCTTCTGAAAAAATCTTTATTTCTCTTTATTTTTTTTAAAGATTTTATTTATTTATTTGTCAGAGAGAGAGAGAAAGAGTGAGGGAACACAAGCAGGGGAACAGCAGGCAGAGGGAGAAGCAGACTCCCTGCCAAGCAGGGAGCCAGATGTGGGACTTGATCCCAGGACCCTGGGATCACGACCTGAGCCAAAGGCAGACATCAATCGACTGAGCCATTCAGACGTCCCTTATTTTATTTTTTTAAAGATTTTATTTTTAAGTTGTCTCTAAACCCAAAGCAGGGCTCAAACTTACAACCCTGAGATCAAGAGTAGCATGCCCTACCAACTAACCCAGCCAGACACCCCTCTTTTATTTTTTTAAAGTTATTTTCACTGAATAGAGAATTCAGGGTAGATGGTTTTTGTTCATGTAGCCTTTTAGTCTTCTGGCCTACATCGTTTCTGATTAGAAATCCCCAGATTTGTATCTTTTATTCGGTATGGAATGTGTATTTCTTCTCCCTGGCCACTTGTAAGATTTACTTTTTACCATGGGTTTTCAAAACTTTCATTATAATGTGTGAGGCTTTTCCTTGCTGCACCTGCTTGGGGTTCCATTGAGCATCCTGAACGTGTGGATTGATACTTTTCCTCAAACTGGCAACAAATATCGCCAATGTTTTTTCAAATAATTTTTTTTTTTCCCCTCTCCCATTTTAATGAAACTTTAAGTACCTGTATGTTGACACTTCATATTCTTTCCTGGCCACTAAGGCTCTGTTCATTTGGTCTTTTTTCCCTGATTTGGTCTTTTTTTCCCTGATCCCATGGTTTCCATCACTAGGCTTTCAAATTCAGTGCTTTTTCTTTTCTTCTTCATGTCTAATCAGTTGTTAATCCTCCTGGTGAGATTTTCCATTTCAGGTATTGTTTCATTTCTAGAAATTTCATTTTTTAAAATCCTTCATTCCTGGGGCGCCTGGGTGGGCTCAGTGGGTTAAAGCCTCTGCCTTCAGCTCAGGTCATGATCTCAAGGTCCTGGGATCGAGCCCCTCATCGGGCTTTCTGCTCAGCGGGGAGCCTGCTTCCCCCTCTCTCTCTCTCTACCTGCCACTCTGCCTACTTGTGATCTCTGTCAAATAAATAAAATCTTTAAAAAATAATAAAATAAAATAAAATCCTTCATTCCTCTCCTCATTAGGCTTACATAAGTCCGTGAAGGTATTTATATTAGCTATTTTAAGATCCGTGTCTACTAATGCCATTACCGTTGTCATTGTTCATCTTGTTTATAGTGAGTGACTGATGCTTCTCCTTGCATTCACTTTAATTTTTCTACTTCTTCATATGTCCTGTATTCTTTTTAGTTTTATTTTTTTAAAGGTTCTATTTATTTACTCGAGAGAGAGTGAGAGAGAGCACGAGAGGGGAGAGGGCCAGAGGGAGAAGCAGACTCCCTGCAGAGCAGGGAACCTGATACGGGACTCGATCCTGGGACTCCAGGATCATGACCTGAGCCAAAGGCAGTCACTTAACCAACTGAGCCACCCAGGCACCCTGTCCTGTATTTTTTTTTTTTTAAAGATTTATTTATTTGACAGATAGAGATTACAAGTAGGCAGAGAGGCAGGCAGAGAGAGAGGAGGAAGCAGGCCCCCAGCTAAGCAAAGAGCCCGATGCGGGGCTCGATCCCAGCACCCCGGGATCATGACCTGAGCTGAAGGCAGAGGCTTTAACCCGCTGAGCCACCCAGGCGCCCCCTGTATTTTTTTTTTTAATTAATTCCTGGACGTTGTATATTTTTACAATGTTGAGTGCTGGATTTTTTTTTTTAATATGCACTCCTTTAAAAGATATTGACATTATTTGGGCAGGCACTTATATTACTTGTTATTCAGCCTGAGCTTTTTAAAGTTTTCTTAGAAGTTTTTTCTAAGGCAGGTTTTGAGGGGCCTTGACTGTAGAGCTAGTTTATTTTCTCTCATAAGACATGACCCTCCCCTGTTGCCACTGAATTCCTCAGGGTTTCAGCAAGGACTCTTTACTCTGGTTAACCCAGCCTCAGACGTGTCCCGGCCCTGCTGTGTTCCCGGAACACCTCAGTTTATGGTTGGGTGGTTATTCTTTGCCCAGCCAGCCTCGTGGGCTCTCACCGGTCACATCTGCGGCTTAGTCAACACCATCCTCAAGGGGACCTTTATGCAGATTTTGGAGCTCTTTCTCCAGGCAGTTCCCTCCTCCCTGGAACTCTGACCCTCAAATTCCAGACACCTAACTCTTCCAAAATTCCAACCTCTGTCTTGCCTTCACTGCCATCTGAAAAGTGCCTCCAGACAGAAAGCCCAAATGTTCAGAAAGTCCACAATGCTGCTTCCCTTCTTTCTTGAATCACAGTTCTGCACTGCCTCTGGTCTAATGTGCAGAAACAGGTACCCCGTTGGCTTCATCCAGTTTTCTTATCGTTTGCTGTGAGAAGGTGCACCCATCACGGTGACTCCATCACAGCCAGGGGCAGAAGGAAGCTGTATAAAATCTGAGTTTATAAAAAATAAAAATGTTTTCTTTACTTTTTAATTTTTTAATGTTTTATTTTCAGAAAAGTAAATGGATTCCAAGAGTGTCTCATCATAACACATACATAACATAGTATCTCATCAACCTAGCTTTCAAATCAGGTTGCAACTTGGAACGACCAGTATTCCTGCTTTAAATGATCTGGGATGTTACTTAAGCCTCAGAAATATTTAAAGCCCTCTTGGTGATTCTACTCTGCAGTCAAGCTTGAGAACCACTGGTTTGGTATACTGATGTAGTCAGGGACTGACACCACACTTTGGAGGGGTGGATGTAGTGTATTTGGGGGTGCAGGGGTGTTAGCGTGCATACAGGACTGAGTATACATGTATACATGGAGTTTACCCTCTACCGAGCTTTCTAGATCAGTAGCTCTCAAACATAGTTGTTGGAAAACCCTGCTCAAGACAAATGCCTGCCAAAGGATATTTTTCCAGTTCACGATGTGCTTAGCCAGGCTTAAGAAAAGAATAGAGAATGCTGTTCAGGTGGTAGGGACCACGAGGAAGTAGCTTTTTATGAATGAGTAAGGGCCTATAGTTCATGGATCAACCTTTTGATCATCTGCTCATTAACAAGAATCAGAGTGGCTACGCCAGAATCAGACCAGAGAAGGCATATGTCTGGAGTGCCAGGGCTCAAGTCCCTCTACTCTGTTCTCCAGTTGCTTAATTTTTTCAGACCAAAGCCACCACATAAAGGAATATTGATGGTTAATCTATCTCTGTTGAATCAGAGATTAAATGAAAAACTTCACACCCTAAACTGAATTTCCTTCTCTGAATATACCCAGAAAGAATGAACATATGGAGGAAATACACATTCATCAGTATCCAGTATCCCCTATGTGTCAGCTAAATAACAGCCCCAGTCATCTTAGGGGATAGGATAGTCTCATTATAAAGAAGAAACCAAGGAAAGCTTTAGAACATTCTCTCTCATGATTTTACTCAGTGAGCACAGAGGAAAAATACAACTGATGAAAGTCTGCCTGCGTAAGGCCAGCCTGGTGTCTCTTCACTCCTCCTGGATGGAACTGCTAGGTCTCCACTGAGCACACAGCATGAGAACTACTTTCAGCTAAGGACCATTCCAGATCTAATGTCCTGTGGTCCTGTTGTTACAGCATCTTGCCCAGTTAGGCAGCCAATTAATGTTTATAGAATATGACTTGGGTGCCTGAGTGGCTCAATCAGTTAAGCATCTGCCTTCAGTTCAGGTCATGATTCCAGGGTCCTGGGATCACATCCCAGGTCTGGCTCCTTGCTCAGCGGGGAGCCTGCTTCTCCCTTGCCTGCTGCTTCCCCTGTTTGTGTGCACGCTCTCTCTCTCTCTCTGACAAATAAATAAAAATCTTTTAAAAAAAGAATATGACTTATTTTTTTCTTCATCTCACAGAGGAATCCCTCCCAGCTAAAGAAAGTCCCTTAAATTTACCCATGAAAACTCATACAGGCTGGCATTATGCAAAGCATATAGGCATTGGACAGCGCTGGCTTCAGATCCCAGAGCCAACTATTTCTAGCTACGTGAGAGTGGGCATGTTACATAAAAATCTCAAAAATTCATTTATCCCATTTATGAAAGGAGAATGAAAACATAGTGTCTGGGTCACTCCAGGTAACAGGACACTGATGACATCCCAAATTTGGTAATTGAATTTTGTAATTTAATACAAGGGCTATTCACAGTGGTGTTGGCAGGTTTAGGGGAACCCACAGTGTGGAGCAATTATGACACTGAGCCTGAAGTGGGGACAGAGTTACCAGACCTAGCTGTATGGAGGACAGGGCTTAACCGAAGCTGAATGTTCTGGAAGAGGGATGCTGCCAACCCAGAATGACCCAGAGAAGTAAATACCTGACCTCAGTCTCCTTTTGCCTAACCAAACCCAACAGGAAGATAGAGGACAAAGGAGCAGGGTAGGGAAGGCTAGAGAGTGGAACTTGGGGTGGGGGCACATTAATAGTAGGGTACGCACGTAATGTACCCTGAGGATTCAATAGCCAGGCTGAAGTGGATTACTGTGTGGCTTTTTTCTTTTTTCTTTCTTAGCTTAGCTGGTGCTTAGCTCCTTCCTCTTAGGTCCTGTCTCCTGTCATTCTTCTCCTCTGAATCTCCTCCTCCCCCTCCCCTTCCCGGGTCTAATTCTTCCCAGAGTCCTGGCTCCAACTCTGACCACCCAGCCTTTTCTACCTCCATCCGTTCTTGACATACTTACATTCTTGAAGAATTGTAGTGTCACATTCTTTTACCTGGAGGGCAGTCCGTCCCTGGCCAAAACCCCTTCCTCTCTACCCTGAAAACATCCACAACTGAAGTAAATGGGGAAAGGGATGAATTCAGGCTACATAGGATAAATAACACCCTTATTAAAACTTGTACTCTAGGGGCGCCTAGACAAATATCAAAATGTTGTCAAAAAATAGGTCTTTATTCCTTGCCTGTTGTGAATGGCAATCAATCAATAAGCGGCCAGTAACAACTAAGAAAGAAAAAGAGGGAGGGAGGAAAGGAGGGAAGGAAGAAAGGAAAGGGAGAAAGAAGGAAGGAAGGAAGAAACAAGAAAGAAAAGAGGGAGGAAGGAAGGAAGGAAAGTAGGTTCTGGCACATGGTAATCACTCAATAAAGGTTTAGGTACTGGAGGTTTAAAGATAAATATGGGTCACTCTTACCTAAAGGTCTTTAGAAAGCAATGAAAAAGTGTTTGGAGTACCTCCTCTTTTTCACCCAGATCCCCTCATCTCTCCTTTTACACGAGGCTAAGTGTGGATCCAAGACTCCTAGTCTGAGGAGTCTCTAGGAAGCTTGACTATTTACCAGCGTAATCCAAGGGTTTGTCCTTTTGTTGCTAGGCCTGATTTATTCCACTAATATGTGTTGAATCACTTCCTATCAGTATAAGCTGTGTGATCATATTCAAACCTCAAGGGATAGTATTATGCTATAGGAGATAATATTCCCAATTTTACCGATGAGAAAATTAAGGCTCAGAGAGGTTAAATAATTTTTTGAAAGTCACATAACTAGAAATAATGGAACCAAGATTCCAAAAAACATCTACCTTTCAGATATTCTAATTTTGATACCGCCGCCATAACAGAACAAATCAACTAGCTTCCCAGAGAACCTCTAGTCTTGGGGCCCAGAAATTACCCTTAGGTTATAAGCCAGGTATCTAAGACTTTTCAGTTTGTTTTAGTCCAGATGCCAAACAAGGTGACTCAGAGAGTTGTGACTGGGGCAGAATTTACAAAAATGTATTTACAACCAATCAAATCCCAAGGGTGGGAGTCTGATATAATGGAAAGGAGTTCAGACACCTGGTGTTTAGACTCAACTGTATCAATTAATGTTAGATGCTGGTAGTTATCTACTTACCGTATTTGTTAGGAAGCTCACATGACATAATGTGGAAAAAAATCCTAAGAACAGTATAATTAATTCCTTTATTTAAAAAAAGAAGAAGGAAAGAAAGGTGATAGAAGTTTAAAGAAGGTGCTGTTTAACCTTTCATGAAAACATTTGGTGGAAGCAGTGTTTTAGACCATTGATTACAGTGAGAGTTTTCATCTATCTTTGATTTTCATTTGTTCTGGCTTTTTTTTTTTTAATCACTCATTAACGTGAATAATTAAGGTCTACTTCAAGGTCCTGCAGAAACTTGTATATTCAGTATGATCAGAACTATGTTAAGAAGATAAATGATTCATTTAAAAAAAGAAACACAAAGGGAATACACTCAAATGCTAGGATCGATTATCACTGAATGATGAGATTTTTTTGTCTTTTCATGAGAGCATTCTTTTCATAATGAACACATATTATTTCCTGAGTGAAAAAAATACCTGCTCATTTTGAGTCCTGTTAGTTCTCACTCAAATATGTATCTTTAAACAAGCAACAATGAAGTAATCGAACAAGTAAAGAGTGTCTCAAAAAGTTCTTATCCATAAATACAATCTACTTATAAATACACCAGAAATGAAAGGAAAAAATTATTCTGCCAAATGTACCCATAATTTTTATGATTATGGCTTTATTTCTGGGGTGGTACTGATCCTTGAATGAGAAGTCAGAGGCTTCTCCATAGGATACTTCAGTGTTGGAAAGTGTCTCAAATTATTATCTACCCAGAATTGTGGCCACAGAGCAGAATAATCCATAATCAGCACGTGCTATGAGCTACTCAGAAGAAACACCTGACAATATCTATCTTAGCTGGGGTTTTCTTCCGGGTGGGTGTTCATTGAGCTGGGCATAAAGTTAGAAGTGTGCATGTTTGAAAGTTCCATATATATATTCCATTTTCTTGGAATACACGAAAGTTTCCACAGTCCAGTCATGAGGACCAAGTTCAAGGTGTATCCCCCCCTACACATACATACACACTGTTGCTTTAAATACTCAGTATCATCTGATGCCCAGTCTTGCTGAAGGCTGGCTGAGGTTCTTCCCCACTCCTTCATCAACTTCAAATATTTGTTCAGCTGCTGCAGTTTAAGCCATTTTTCCAGGAGAAAAAAATAAGCCAGAAATATTTGTGTTTAAACCTAATTGTCAGATGTTCTGGATGCTGCAATGGCCTACGTGAAATAAACCCAAAATATGAGTAGTCAGAGGTGACTGGCAACATGTTCTGGTGATGCCACCATATTTGTAGATAGTTCTCCACCCAACTGGAAATTTATTTATATGTCATCATTACCTTATAAGACGTGAAAAGGTTTCATAATCACTTGTCATTTTTTGCTGTTTGACAATCAGTTTATTACTTTCCTTCTGACTCTATTGTGTTTTTCCTGATAGACTATCTTTTCTCAGCAACTGTTTTGAACAAAGCACTGTCCTCTGTTGTGGTAAAAGGAAGTATTAAAGAAAATCTGTTGGCACTTTTATCTTTGCTTCAACCTCCTAAGGGAATGTGAAGCATGTGTGATTCCTCTTTTAGAACGTTTGCTTTATGAGCCATTGCTATAGTGTACTTCTGTCATTTTTTAATCATGACAATGATATAAAAAATTTTTTAAATACTTCTCATAATTTTCTCATGTAATACCTATAAGATTATTACTGGTTATGTTTTATGATGTAGAGGTATTATAGATACCCAAACCAGGTCTACATTTTTTATTCATTCTACAAACTTGTCAAATACTGGTGAGTTAAATCCCTAAGAAGGTGAACTTTGACCGATGAAAGACAGGAGACAGGAAAGAACCTTGTTAGTTCTAGTTCAAGATAGTGACCTGAAGATCCTGAACTCATCTCTTCCTACAGTCACGCTGAATCTATGGCTATGTACAGAATAATTTCCTCTGAGAAGAAAAACAATTAAAACTCCTTTACATCAGGCAAATGAAAGAGAAACCACATTGAAGTGGGTAGATAGGACTGAGACACGAGGGAAAAGGGAAAAGGAAAAGAAAAAGGAGAAACAACAACAAAAAAAGATGGCACTTGTTTCCTTTTTTTCTTTTTTTGGCAAGTGTCATCCTTGTCCTCCCCAGTGGCCCCGCTTCAGCCAGTGGGCACCATCTTTGCACTTTCCCTCTTCCATGCTCTAAAGCACCTCTGTCTTCCAGAGGGGAACTTACACACACCAGGGTTGATGCCCTGGTATTTACATATGGTGACCTTGTTTTTGTAGCTACCACCCGGGAAACACCCCTGGATCACCTGGCTTAGGAGGCCAGGAGGGCTTGCACTCCTGGGTCCCGTGGGGCTGTAACATTTGGAGACACAGTTCTGGGTAGACTACCACTTCCAGGGCACTGGAAATATAATGCCTATGAATAAATTTAACCAAGGAGGTGAAATATCTGTACACTATAAATTATAAGACATTGATAAAAGAAATTGAAGATATAAATAAGTAGAAAGATATTCTGTGCTCATGGATTGGAAGAATTAATATTGTTAAAATGTCCATAGTGCCCAAAACAATTGAAGAATATTATATTTATATTTATAATTTATATTTATAACTTGTATTAATTATAAGTTATATTTATAAATTATAAATATATTTATAATTTATATTTTTATAAATTATAAAATATATTTATAATTTATATTATAAGACATTGTGGAAAGAACCAAGATGCCCTTCAGCAGATGAATGATAAAGAAGAGGTGGTCCATATACATGATGGAGTATTATGCCTCCATCAGAAAGGATGAATACCCAACTTTTGTAGCAACAGGGATGGGACTGGAAGAGATTATGCTGAGTGAAATAAGTCAACCAGAGAGAGTCAAGTATCATATGGTTTCACTTATTTGTGGAGCATAACAAATAACATGGAGGACATGGGGAGATGGAGAGGAGAAGGGAGTTGAGGGAAATTGGAAGGGGAGGTGAACCATGAGAGACTATGGACTCTGAAAAACAACCTGAGGGTTTTGAAGGGGTGGGGGGTGGGAGGTTGGGATAGCCAGGTAGTGGATATTAAGGAGGGCACGTATTGCATGGAGCACTGGGTGTGGTGCAAAAACAATGAATTCTGTTACGCTGAAAAGAAATTTTAAAAAAAAGAATAGTTTAAAAAAAAAAAAGGTTGTTTATGTTCCAAAAAAAAAAAAAGAGAGCGAGACATTGACAAAAGAAATTGAAAAAGATGTAAATAAGTAGAAAGATATTCTGTGCTCATAGATTGGAAGAATTAATATTGTTAAAATGTCCATAGTGCCCAAAACAATCTACAGATTCAATGCAATCCCTGGCAAAATTCCAGAGGCTTTTTTTTTTAACCAAACTAGAACAAACTATTCTAAAATTGGTATGGATTCATAAAAGACCCCAACTAGCCAAAGCAATCTTGAAAAAGAACAAAGCTGGAGGCATCACATACCCTGATTTCAAACTATATTATGTCTATAGTAATCAAAACAGTATGATATTAACACAAAAACAGACACATAGATCAATGGAACAGATAGAGAGCCCTGAAGTAATCTCATGCATATACGGTCAATTAATTTATGACAAAGAAGCCAAGAACATATGAGGGGAAATTGTAATCTCTTTAATGAATTGTTCTGGGAAAATTGGACAGTCACATGCAAAAGAATGAAACTAGACCATATCTTACACCATACCCCAAATTAGCTCAAAATGGCTTAAAGACTTGAATATAAGATGTGAAACCATTAAAAACTCCTAGAAGAAAATATAGTAACCTCCCTGATATTGATCCTAGCGATGAGTTTTTGAGTTTGACACAAAAAAAACAAAGGCTATGAAAGCAAAAGTGAACAAGTGGGACAATATCAAACTGAAAAGCTTCTTCACATCAAAGGAAATCATCAACAAAATTAAAAGGACTAAATGAGAGAAAAATACTGCAAATTGTATATCTGATAAGGGGTTAAATCTAAAAATATATAAAGAAGCCATACAACTCAAGAGCAATAAACAATCTGATTGAAAAATGGGCAGAAGGTCTGACTAGGCATTTTTCCAAAGAAATACAGAATACGGATCAACAGGTACATGGAAAAGTACTCAGCCTCACTAATCAGAGAAATGTAAGTCAAAACCACAATGAAGTATCACCTCATATCTGTTAGAATGACTGTTATCCAAAAGACAAGAAATCACAAGCCTCGGCAAGGTTGTGGAGAAAAGGGAGTCCTTGTGAACTATTGGTGGCAATGTAAATTTATGCTGCCACTGTAGAAAACAATATGAAGATTCCTCAAAAAAATTAAAAATAGAACCGCCATATGACTCAGCATTTCTACTTTTGGGTTTTTATCTGAAGAAAAATGAAAACACTAACTTGAAAAGGTATATGCATCCCATGTTCATTGCAGCATTATTTACAAGGAGAAAACCTAAATGTCCATTGATGGATGAATGGATAAGGAAATTGTGTGTGTGTGTGTGTGAGAGAGAGAGAGAGAGAGAGAGAGAGAAACGGACTATTAAGCCACAAAAACAGGATGAAATCTTGCCATTTGACAACATGGATGGACCTTGAGAGCATTATGCTAAGTGAAATGAATTAGAGTAAAATAAATACCATATAATCTCTCATATATGAAATCTGGGGAAAAAAAGGCGGGGGGGAAGCCCATAGATACAAAAATAGACTGGTGTTTACCGAAAGCAGGGGAAGGCAGGTGGGCAAAATGGGCAAAAGGACTCAAAAGGTACAAACTTCCAGTTATAAAATAAATAAGTCATGGGGATGTAATGTACAGCCTGGAGACTATAGTTAATAATAATGCATTGAATTTTGAAAGTTGCTAAGAATATCTTAAATCTTCTCATCATGGAAAAGAAGTCTGTCACTATGTATGGTAATTAATATTAACTAGACTTATTGTGATCATTTCACAGTGTATAAAAATATTAAATCGTTATGTTGTACATCTGAAACTAATGTATGAAAATTAAGCCTCAATTTAAAAAAAGAAGGAAGTCATCTCCTCTAAATTCATTCCACAAACCCATCGTGAGCATCTAATATATTTTAGGTATTGTACCTGCTTAATGATATTATATGGGCCTTGGACGTAGGCCTGATATTCCTGTTTCTTTTTATGGTGAAAGATTTTTTTTTCTCCTTTATCTTGGAAGCTACTTAAAAACTGGAGTCAATGGGAATAAAATAAATGGGCTTCATGCAAAATATCTTTCAAAACAGCCATTTCTTTTAGTGATAGCAAGTCTTGGAAATCTTGCTGAAAGCTACATGACTCTTTTAGAATACACAGGAGCTCATCTTCCCATAATGATAGTATCAGGTGAAGAAGAAATCTTAGAGATCAAGATGATTATAAGGGTCAGGACATTTTTAAAAACTAAGAACCAATGCAGAGATGACAAATTTCCAGTTTTTTGTTTCCAATGAGAGCATTCAAAAGTAAACTCAAACTACTACTACATAATTTCATAGTATAAAGAACATTTTAATCCCATAGGAAGGAAATGATCTCATCATTCTAGAATTCTGTTATCAATTTAACATTATTAAAAAACTCATTAAATATTATTTTCTAATTTCACTCCCTCTCTGTGTGCCCTGATACTGGACCTTTCGGTAAGATCTAAATTGTGAGCTTTGGCATAGACTCTGTTTTCCAAGAAAATCTGCTTATTCTGTGCTATTCTTTTATCCTCATTTTAGAGATTAAGACAAATGAGACTCAAACAGGTTTGTCCAAGGTTACATAGCCAGTAAACTGCATCCCTGGGATTCAACTCCAGCTGGCCCAATATGTCTGATTATTCTGCAGTTTTTCATTGTCCCAATTTATTTGTTCTGACAATATAGAATCATTGAACTTAAAACAATGGCTTATAAATATATCTTTGTTTGGTAATTGTGAATTTTGTGAGAGAAGTATCAGACATGTGTAACACAGTATCTGTGTTAAAACAAAATCAAATATGTTAAGATTAAAAATAAGAAAAGTCATGCCAGGGGCACCTGGGTGGCTCAGTGGGTTAAGCCTCTGCCTTCCGCTCGGGTCATGATCTCAGCGTCCTGGGATGGAGCCCCACATCGGGCTCTCTGCTCAGAGGGGAGCCTGCTTCCTCCTCTCTCTGCCTGCTGCTCTGCCTACTTGTGATCTCTCTCTCTCTCTGTCAAATAAATAAATAAATAAGAAAAGTCATGCCAGATACCTAACCTGTATTTAGTTTCTCCTTCTAACTTAGTAAAAGAGTCAAGAAATATTTGGTTTGGGATACCTTCATATTTTTTTTCTTCCTTTCCAACTAAGGGTAACTATGTGACACAGTCGCAACTGAGGAAATAGTTAATTGGAAACACTAGGAAAGGATTCTGGGAAAGCTCTTTAATAGGAAACTCACTCTGCTAAAATGTGTTCCTTGCCCTCCACCTTTTTCCTTCATTCTACTTAGATTGTAAATTTGAGGCTAGAAAAAAGAAAATTCGTCTTTCTTTTTTATTTTTTTTAAGATTTTATTTATTTATTTGACAGAGACAGAGAGAGGGCACAAGCAGGCAGAGGGAGAGAGAGAAGTGGGCTCCCCACCAAGCAAGGAGCCTGACGCAGGACTCAATCCTAGGACCCCGGGACCACGACCCAAGCCGAAGGCAGCCGCCCAACCAACTGAGCCACCCAGAGGTCCCTCTTTTTTATTTTTTATTTTTTAAGATTTGTATTTATTTGACAGAGAGAGCGTGCGCAAGCGAGCTTGAGAAGCGGGGGAGCAGCAGAGGGAGAGAGAGAAGCAGACTCTCCACTGATCAGGGAGCCCAATGTGTGGCTCGATCGCAGGACCCCAGGATCATGACCTGAGCCAAAGACAGACATCTAACCGACTGAACCACCCAGGTGATTCAAGGAGCATTCCATCTGTCAATGCCAAACAACATTTTGCAAATGAAGACCATATGCCAAGGAATCCCTAACTAATCAATGATATGAACATGCCTTTTAAAAAATAATAAAAGGATTGAAAATGTGGGTGCACATTAAGGAATTAAGAGGGTATCAAGTAAAGAATCTGGATGAATAAATATAGGCACTGGGAATTGTCAACAGATGTAAATAAGGCACCTTATAAGATGGAAAAATGGATCAAGGGAGAAAGAAAAGAAAATTGTGCATTTGAGTAAAGGAAATTGAATAAAGGAAATTGAGTAAAGAAAAGATCAAGAGATGGATCCGATGGTAGATATTAAAAGCCGAAAACACACAACCTCAGCCATCGATGACTGAATTAACATCGGGCTTCTGAGTCCACAGACTGATGAGCCTCCCACCCAACCTAAAGCTAAGGGGACAGCATGACCTCAATTGATCATATTCTTCAACTGGATAAAATACTCCCTCTGCTCACACAGTTATGTGAAGTAAGTTTGAACCAAATCTGATTTAAGCTGACATGAAATGCAAAGACCGAGTCCGAAGTTACCAATGAAGGGAACAGAGTGGGTGGGGTCAAGAGCTGGCAGATCCTTCAGGCTTTCTTCAGTAATTCAAGCTTTAGTTGATTCTTCACTCATTTATTCAACAAACCTATGCTGAGTGCTTGGTATGTTCCAGGCATTGCTGGGAAAAGATGGAGATCCCTAAATACTGTCAAAGCATAATTTTCGAAAAGTTAAAATATGAATCACATGATCAGGGTATTTAACCAATTTTTTTTTTAAGATTTTATTTGTTTATTTGATAGACAGAGATCACAAGTAGGCAGAGAGGCAGGTAGAAAGAGAGAGGAGGAAGCAGGCTCCCTGCTGAGCAGAGAGCCCGATGCGGGGCTCCATCCCAGGACCCTGGGATCATGACCTGAGCTGAAGGCAGAGGCTTTAACCCACTGAGCCACCCAGGCGCCCAAGTATTTAACCAATTTAATATAGAAGATCAATTTCTTAATTTACATAGAATGATCAGATTATTTGACTAAGAGGAAACCAGCAAAAGCATGAACCATTATCAAAGAACATATGAAGAGCTGAGAATTTATAGAGTTTAAAGAAAGAATATTCAAGCAAAATTGCTAGGTTAGATAAAAAATGAATAAACTGTCCTCTGCAGTTAAATTTTCTACTAGACAGAAATATGCGTCGCTATTTGACAGAAATCTTCAAGTTAAAATGTAACATCACAGAGTCAGGGCCCTGATCCACAAAGAAATAGAATTACCAAACTGCAGGCATTTTTCTCCTTATTATCAAATAGTCCCTGGGTAGGTCCAGAATGACACTGAAAGGACGGTGAAAGGACATGCAGTCCTCTTTGCCTTGTTTCTAAGTATCTATTTTTGAAAACAAAAAGCAGATTCTTAGGGCTGGTCTCTTACAACGATACTTCCCAACTTAGAAAAGGAAAAAAGGGGGTGGGACAAAAAAAGAATGAAGTTCTCAGTATAAATATACATCTGGAACTTGCATAGGAAACTTCATTTCACTCAGCTGAACAAAGTGATTATTATTAAGCAAACTTTAAAAATGAAAAAATGGAGACTGAAAGCATTGAGATCACATAATAAGAGAAGCCACTAGTCTCAAATCCATACATGTCTGTTCGAACCGCCAAGTTCTGTCCAACAGGCCACACGGCCACTCGTGAAATTCACCAGTTTGTGGAGCCAGTCGCTCATTGGTTAATCAGACAGAATTTATTGACCTTCTCCCACACACTCAGCAATGAACTAAATAGATAATTTCTATATTCATTCAGTCTGTCTTACACAGCTCACATTCTAAGGGGGCCCCGATCTTCATTTTAGCCAGCTGTCCCCTCAAGAATTAACCACTGACATGTTTTTAAAAAACTGTGGGAACAGTAGTATAAAGTGCTTCCTTTTTCTTTTTAGAAGCACGTTCCTCTTTCTGGCCTCATAGCGCATAGATGCCTGCCCTTTTTATCCACCGGCCTCTGCCTCTTGCTCCCTCAACTTCCCCTTCCCAGGCCATTTCATTCTTGAGCTCAGAGCTGCAGAGCTGTCCTTCTAAGTCAGACAGACACCTCACACACTTACAACTAAATGACTAGCCACTGCCTAAATGACTAGCCACTGCCCTGGGGAAACCTGAGCCAGGAGCCCTTTCAAGCAGCCGCTCCACCAATGTCCCTTTCCTCTGGTGACGGGTGCACGCTGGGCCAGGGCCAGGCAGAAAGTCGGCCCAGGCTAGAGCTTGGCTTTCCCTTAGGACACATGTCTCGGGAAGCTGTCGCAAATGTCACAGCTACGTGTCCAATGTGAGCATAACTCAGGCGGCTCTCTGGTGGTTACCCACCCCTGGTATAACAGAGCCGAAAGGCCGGCTCCACGGTGGTCCAGGTGTGGAAGGGATCCCCTTGGCGCTTAGCAAGAGTGCAAAACAGCAAGAGTGTGTACCTTTACAGCTCATGCAGACTTTCCTTACTTCTTAGAAACTAGTAAGACGCATTTCCTGCCTCTGAGCTACAGTGATGTGATTTCGCAATGCTTAAGCAATAGGCCATGAAACTTTGGACCTGTAAGGATGATAGATAGATAGATGAAGAAACAAAGAAAGAAAGGAAGACGGAAAGGAAGGGAAGGAAGGAAGAATGGTAACTACAGAGGCGATGGGTGTATTAATTAGCTTGATTGTATTGATTATTTCATCATGCTGTACCCCTTAAATATTTACAATTGTCATTTGTCAGTTATACCTCCCACCTCCACCCTCAATCAGCCATTCCAAGGTTTAAGGACATCCGCTGCCAAACTGTTTTTCTCCTGGGGCATAATTGAAATCTCTAAAACCACAGCTTCATAGTTCCTCCATCCTCTTGTTCTGTGTTTGTGGAGATGGCATGAGACTGGTCAGTATCCACTGAAGTATAACTCACCGCAAACCTTTAAGCACAGACTTCTCTTCTGTAAATATCCTCAACCCCCGAGTGTCTAGAATTACATGGCTGTTCTAGTCGAGCCATGAAGCTGGACAAGAATCTGTCTCAGTGTGTTTGTTCCCTGTGCGTCTAAACAGGAAGTTCTATCTAATCTATGGGAAAAGACCTGGCAGGGCCAGGTCCACTATATATATGTATAATATATGTATAATATATATATTATAAAAATGTAGAAATATATATTTTATATAACATGTATTTATATAAATATATAAGACATTTATATATGTATGTTTATATAAATATATATTTATATATTTTAAGGTTTTATTTATTTTTTTGACAGAGAGAGAATGAGCACAAGCAGGGAAAGTGGCGGGCAGAGGGAAAGGGAGAAGCAGGCTCCCCTTGGAGCAAAGGCCCCAATGTGGGGCTCGATCCCAGGACCCTGAGATCATGACCTGAGCTGAAGGCAGAGGCTTTAACCCACTGAGCCACCCAGGCACCCCTCAGCATGTTTTAAAGTATAAAACAAGCTAACAAACTTTGTTCCTTCTTCTTTCTTTGAAAAGTATACCTTTGTAATGCCAAAGTTGAAAAATATTTCTAATGCTGTTTATTTTAAAATGACTGGAAGTCAATATAACATCAAAAGTAAATGAATTTAATTCAGGTGGGGATATTCTGTTGCTAAACTGCCAGTGTTAGAATGAGTTCTAAAGCAAAGCAAAGTTCTAAATAAAAAAAATTATTTTTTCCTAAAAATATTTTCTTGCCTTATTTCAGCACATCACTAATTACATTGTTAAGGATTTTTCACATAATTTGGGTTCTACCGACAGCAAAGCCACATTAGACATACTTTCTTGAGTCCCATTGTAGTTCTTAGATTTTTTTTTTTTTCATTAACTTCAGTTTACAAAAATTTTCTCTTCTGGGGCAATAGCAATTAGAATTGTCAACGAATTCTTTCAGCAATAGCTAGATTCAGAAATTATAATTTTATATACTATGTTAAGACATTTTAATGTGGTACCATATAACAAATTATCATTACAAAACTGTCATAAAATATCTTAATTTTATCACATAAGGTTCAATTACATTGTAATTTTATCATCTATGCAATAGTCAAATTCATAAGATCTGTGTTTCATATAGCTATTCTAGTGAATCTCATGTGTTATCTAAATTTAATTTAGTTGCTTTAACAGTGTTTAGTCATTATTCTCAGCAGCCCATGTCTGAGAGTAGTTATGACATTAGTCCTGATATGTGTTTCATCAAGATGTCTCTCCTTTGACTTGATCCAGAAAACATTGCATATAATCTTGGAGTTGTTCCCAGTGTCATTACTATAAGCATTGTAGAGACCGTTCTCCTAGTAATAAATTACTATAAGCATTGTAGAGACCGTTCTCCTAGTAATAAATTCCAATTATGTACCTTACAAGGCACAAAAAATGTTTCTGTGTTTTGGCCAACATTCTACTTTGCACACTTTTCCCCTTACCCACCAAGTTTGTGCCATTATCCTACACCTTTCCTTGGTGGTCTTTTAATTACTCAAATAAGCCAAATATGGTTTTTTATTTGTTAAGTTGTATTAAATATTTTTCTGAAAATAAAACTATTTGCAATCTTAGCTCCAGTACCAATATAATTGCCAATGTAAACAATCCATATCATGATCCATGTTTGCTAAATCTAGACCAGGGCTATCCACCAGAATTTTCTGCTTTGTTGGAGATGTTCTTATTCGAGCTGTTCAATATGAACAACCTTGCTGTACGTGTGGCTAAGGAGTGCTTGAAATATGGTGAGCACAACCAACAACCTACACTTTTGATTGTGTTTAATTTCAGCTTATTTAAATGTAAACAGTCACATGAGATTACCAAATTGGATAGCATAGATCTCGACCTACATAAAAACAAATTTAAAAGTCTTATGAATTCTTCATATTGCAAAATATTTCTCAGTTGCCAATGTTGTGCTAACAAATGAATGCCTCTTTGTCCCAACTTGGAAACCCTCTTTTATTAATGCAAAATCTATTGACTTCATGCTATTGGAGAGGAAGGATTTATTAATTAATTTATCTTTCTCTTACTTAAGAGATCTGCCGCTCAAATTATTCCCATGCTGTGATATAGTACCCATCTCTTCTGTATTGTCCCACCCAAGACAGAAATGTGGAGTATTGTTTTGCTGGGGCCTGAACTGGTTTTCTGCACATGAGACCTTCTAAAATGAAGTCCTGGGTCAAGGGCTCCTCTTCCCCTAATCTAGGGTGAGGCATGTGGATGTAAAGGAGGATCCTGAGGGGAAAAGAAGATGAGAAGATGAAGGACGGAGGACACAGAGACTGGCTTATCTTGTCCCCACCCCTTACTTTCTCAACTCTGGATGCCCAGTCGTGGAAATAAATGGTAGCTGGCAGCTTCCTGACCACAGCTTTCTTTCCATGAAAATGTTCTCTATTCTGAAGGAGGAGGCTGGGAGTTTGCATAAGCAATACTCAATAAGGAATAATTGATTAGATGAATGAACAAAGCCTACCTATCCATACCACCACCCTCCATGCTAGAAGGGTTTTACAATCAGCCACTCTTCACAGTCTAACAACTGGACACATTTAGCTGTGGTCCTGAGACTCTTGGGATTCAGTGACCATGCTCCCTCTGGAAGCACTGAGGAAGGATCTCTTCCAGGCCTCTCTCCTGGCTTTTGGTAGTTTGTTGGCTTGTGGCAACATAACTCCAGTCTTCATGTAGCATTCTCCCTACGTATGTGTGTATCTGTGTCCAAATTTCCCCTTTTTATGGGGATACCAGTCATGCTGAGTTACGTAGCCCACTCTACTCCACTATGAATTTATCGTAACTAATTACAACTGCAGTGACTCTATTTCCAAATAAAGTTGTGCTCTGAATGTGAATATGAATCTGGGAGGGGCACAATTCAACCTACAACATACACACTCCAGATTCATCTATTTTTAAACATATTGCTATGTTATGTTCACATAGTACTTTCTCCTTTTCCAAAAATTTCATATATTTTGCAGATAGATCATGTGTCATTTTCATTTTATAGATATGAGGTAAGAAGAGCATAAAATAGGAAAGTGACACTCCTAAATTCACACAGTTGTTTCCAACACTAGTTTCCAAGTGTCCTGATTTCCAGGCCAGTGATTTAACGCTAAGATTAGATTATATTGCCTCTTCTCCATACATAATTTATTTTTTTAAAGCCACCGTTATTGCTATTGCTGTAGTTCCCAACCACACTGAATGTTCAAAACCCTTTCAGCTTTGCCTGTCTTCTGTCCCCATAAAAATATCAACGTCATCTTTTGTTTCCCTGTTTGGTCTGAAGAACAAGATAAAAATTTTCACAGAGATGGACACTAGGTCCTGAGTCATCCTGGAGGCAAATCAGGTGGTTTGTGACACTAAACCTTAAGGCAAGCCTTGGTTCCTCAGAGTCACTGGAGTATCCCTGGGCATCTGGCTGATAGAATCTCTGCAGTTCCCTAGGGGCAGATCACAGTGAAAGTAGAAAAATCCAAAATTTGGAGTCAGGCAGGACCTGGCTAAAGTTTACCATGACCACGTAGTAGCTGTAACTACTTACTCAGACTTATTATAATTTCAGTAATGTAATGGGACCCATCAAAATCCATATAGGAGCATTTTATAAAGCACTATATAAATGTTAGCTTTTCATGTAATAGTAAGTATATTCCACTCTTGTTCCACTGAGCATTTGAGCTAATTGTTCTGGCCCTAACACCACCTCAAGCATCTAGGCGTTCAGAACACTCCCCTCTGTTTCTGAGCATCCTGGCCCTGGAAAGTGTGTTGTCTACTTGGGGTGGGTCAGGGAAGGACTAAGTAAATCTGAGGCGCAATTAGATACCATTTCTGCTGATGGCCAGCACATGATGAGGCTGTGGATGGGGAGACCTGTCTAGAGTAGATGGTCTGGGAGAAGGACTCAACCCCATGCTGCTTCCTGGCCCTAGTTCCAGATGTTCCATACTCGGGACTGGCTTTGGAACTCAGTCTTATCCGCAGAGTCCTTCCCTTCTCTCTTCCTTCCATACCAGGCAGTCTTCAACTAGTCTAAAGTAGGGGAAGTTTCAGTATGGGCTGGGGAAGTTAGAGGGGATCAAATATCCCTCCAGTTCTTTTCAAAAATTTCAAAGCAGGAAATCAAGGGTTTGACTGCTCTCTGATTCTCTCTATTGACCTTCCTCATGCTAACAGATAATATATATTTAGATATCTGGTGATAGGAAGGGCTTCAGGCCTCAGAAGGAAAGAAAGACTGTGTGAAATATATATATATCAACTCTAAACATATATTATTATTAAAAAATCTGGTCAATACATAATTCAAAGTGGAGACTCCTCTGCCCCATTAGAAGACAGACCAACTCACAGTGAGATTCACTCCATGAAGGTCATTTAATGTAAATCTAGTCAAAGAGGCTTCCACCTGGGACAGGAACCCAGATACCATCTTTCTTTGCTAATGTTAGCTCTGAGATCTGGGGCTGGTCCCTGAATGCCTTCAGGTCAACTGAATAATGGTTCCCAAAGACAGTGGGTCCCAATCTTGTGACCCTATAGAGGTTACCTTATATGGTAAAAGGATCACTGCACGTGTGATCAAGCTAAAGATCTCAAGATGAAGAGGTTATCCTGGATTATCTGGGTGGGCCGTAAATTGGATTACAAGTGTCTTTATAAGAGATATGCAGAGGAAGATCTCAGATACGCTGAAGGGAGAAAGTGACAGAACAGGGATTTGAAGATGCTGCAAGGCTGGCCTTGAAGATGGAAGAAGGCCTCATCATTAGCCAGTGAACGGAAGGAGTGCCCACAGACACTAGAAACTGGAGAAAAGCAAGGAAAATCATTCTCCCCTAGAGCCTCCAGAAGGAGCACAATTCTGCCAGCACCTTGATTTTGGCTCAGTGATACTGATTTCAGACTTCTGGCCTCCAGAACTCCAAGAGAATACATTCCTACTGTTTTAAACCATGAAGTTTGTGGCATTTTGTTACAGCAGCCATAGGAAACTGATACAATAGATCCGAGTCCAAGTTTCTCCTGTGTTGAATGGGTTTGGCATGCAAAATAGGTCAGTGGTTCTCAACTCTGGCTACATAGCAGATCAGCAGGAGAATTTTTAAGTGATTCTGATGTGGGCCTATCTCCAGAGATGCTGTTTAATGGTTTGGGGTGAGACCTAGGTATCAGTACTTATAAAAGCCCACGGGTTGGGGACACCTGTGTGGCTCAGTTGGTTAAGCATTGGACTCTTGATTTTGGTTCAGGTCATGATCTCAGGGTTATGAGATCAAGCCCCAAATCAGGCTCTGCACTGAACACGAAGCCTGCTTGAGATTCTCTATCTCCCTCTCCCTTTGCCCTTCCCCATCAACTCTCTCTCAAAAAAAAAAAAAAAAAGCTCACCAGTTGTTGTAAGGTACAAGGTATGGAAGGTATGGAGCCACTGTGCTAGATGGCGCTTCACAAAATTAACATGCTTTGGTTCTGTCTTTGGACGTTAACATAATGAACTACAGTATTTGCATGTGGGATAAGAAGTCCCTAGGGAAGACCAGGGGAAAGAAAGCCTTCAGGAGAAACCAGGACAAGAACTGAATGGTAGGAAAGAGTCAGAGGGGCATCACAGCAAATTCTAGCATGTCCCTTTAATGTTCAACAGCCTTGCTCTCCTGAGAAGGGTGAATGAAATCCCCCCTAACGGCGAAGAAACACTGTCGAAGTAGGTGACTTTCAGAAAAGCTACATCAAATGGGAAGCCAGTTTATTTTTGTGCCCATCAGAATAAAAACCAAAGGACCAGCAGGAATTCAAAGGACTCCCTTTCTTAATGATTCATTCATCCGTTTATGAAATATTTATTGGGGTGCTTTCTTGTGTGCCATTCAACATTCAGTCATTCAACAAATACTACAGGGAGCATAGTGTGTATCAAGTACTGTTCTAGGAATTTGAAATCCATATAAAATCCATAAAGATCCTATTCTTGATGAGGTCCTGGGGCGGGAGGGGGAGCGGGGAGGGACATGTGATGAAAAAGAAATCAGGGGGGCACCTGGGTGGCTCAGTGGGTTGGGGCCTCTGCCTTCGGCTCAGGTCATGATCCCAGGGTCCTGGGATCGAGCCCCGCATCGGGCTTTCTGCTTGGCGGGGAGCCTGCTTCCGTTCCTCTTTCTCTGCCTGCCTCTCTGCCTACTTCTGATCTCTGTCTGTCAAGTAAATAAATAAAATCTTAAAAAAAAAAAAAAAAGATTTTAGAAAAAGAAATCAGGGATGAGGAATAGGAAATGGGTTGGGAAGTAGTGCTCATGGTTGAACAGAGAAAGTCTCACAGAAGATGTATTTGAGGAAAGCCCTGAAGTGGGTGAACTTCCCCAGCAAAGGGAGTGACAAGAACTGACAACCATTGTTTTCAATAAATCTAGAAAATTGTCTCTCCTCGGAGCTTGATTACTTGATTTAAAAATCAGTGTATTCTCTTCTGCTTTGCCTTATTTCACAATTATTTGGAAATGGAAAATATGAGACTCTATTTAACTCAAGGGAAGCTCAAGGTTGGGGGTCCTACGTTGGTGAAGAATTGGTTCTGTCAGTAAGTCCCTTCTCTACCCTTCTTAGCGATAAAGAAGGCAAAGGGAAGCTTTTCAGGCAAATATCCCAAAAGCAAAAGTTGAACCACTGTAGGTCTTTAGTCTCCAAAGGCAAATTCTCTTGACAAGAAGCCGAAGGGAAGGAAGAATAGTAACCAGGGTAGCAGAAGCTTCTAAGCTCCACGCTGATTTTCGGCGCTGTGATGTGATTTCCCTTTTATCATTTTTGGACCAGTCCCCCTTTCCAATTAGGGATCACAGCTGCTAAGAATAAAGTGGTGTCTGTTTAACTGGCAGAAGGCACAATGGCCCACTCAAGCCATCAATGGGAGTCATTGTTCAGGAAATATTACCACTGAGATTTTTAAAAATGCTAATATAATTAATTTCTCTTTCAGTGCTGATTGTCACCCGTTCTTTTCTTTTTTCTTTCTTTCTTTTTTTAATTTTTTTTAAGCAGGCAGGCTTGTGTCTTTTTTAATTGTAGTGGATCAAAAACATTTCTTCTGAAACTACAGATTCAGAATTTTTAAACTTCCAGGAATCTTGGCTATTAAGTGTTTAACCAACTTATTTATAAAGAACGCAGCACAGATAGGCTGAGGAACATGGTGAAAGCAACTTTGCTACTTACTGATGGACTTGGAACTAGGACCGAGGAAGCAGCCTCTTCACTCTTCACCCCCAAGCTGCACAGTCAGAAATAATTTTGTTGGAGTGATCTCCAATGCACCATTAAATTTTCTTTGCCATAAATAAGTGCTGAGTATCTTCTCCCAGCAATCTTTTCTTAGGGCTCAAACATGCAGTCCAGTCAAATTTCACATGGTCTTCTTGTTGGATGGGTGCTATCTTTTCCACTGGGGAAAGAATGTCCTTGTGCACCAGTCGCCTCAGAGAATCGAAGGAATGTGTTGCTCTTTCAGATTCAGAAGTGTTTCCTAACACAGCATGTTCTGTGGCTTATGTGGACTTTGGATATCAAGGGTTTGTGGCCTTTGAGAGATCGATTAGTGTGTGTTGTGGGTAAGTCATTCTTTCCAGATAGGGGAGGATGCTTCAGTCCTCCAAATGCTAAAGACTTTGCACTCAATGAGCCTCATTTGAGAAGGGGATCCCTCAGTGGGGTAAGTGGCCAACTCTTGACTTCGGCTCAGGTCATGATCTCATGGTCCTGGAATTGAGCTCTGCGCTCTTCATGGAGTTTACTTGAGGATTCTCTCTCACTGTCCCTCTGGCCCTTCCTGCTCTCACTCTCTCTCTTTCTCTGGAATAAATAAATCAATCTTTAAAAAGGGGGAGAGGGGAATCTCTCTAATATTCTAGAAAATGCAAGTGTAATTTGCTTTACATTAACACTAAGCAAGCTTTATTTTATCTGCTTATCCATAATTCTGCTGTCGTTGGCAAAAAGGGCCCCTGATTTAGACACGCAGGTGTAGAACAATAAAAACAGCAATGAACTTAGAGTTCAGAGAACATTTGCTTCAGGTACTTCATCATTTGTTCAGCGAAATATTATTATTAAGACCTATGGAAAGCCAAACTATGTACTGGCTATTAAAGAAGAAAATATTCATGACACTTGTTAACGATGGAAGGCAGATTTCATTCAAACAGGGGCTGTGGAGACAGATCTGGGGACAACTGTAAGGAGGTCTGATAGTGGGAGAGAGAGACTGGGCTCAATTTGGAATACAGCCTGGGAAAGTGGGACTTTATAGCCAAGGAGAAGTGTAGGGGTCAGTGGATAGCAAATTACTAAGGAGGGGGAGGCACCTGGGTGGCTCAGTCAGTTAAATGTCTGACTTCAGCTCAGGTCATGATCTCAAGGTCCTGGGATCAAGTTCCATGTTGGGCTCCCTGCTTAGTGGGGAGCCTGCTTCTCCCTCTCGCTCTGCCTGACACCTCCCCTGCTTGTGTTCTCTCTGTCAAATAAGTAAATAGAATCTTAAGGGAAAAAAAAGAAAGGAAGGAAGGAAGAAAAGGACTAAGAGGAAACATCAGGAGTTGGGGAAGAGGATGGATTTTTGCTAAACCAACCTAACGTGAAGGCAGGACAGGATGATCAGATGTCATCTGATGGAAGAGGAGGAACCGAATTAGATACCAAGGGTGATCAGATATTGAGGATGAGAGATTCTGACTAAATCCACCTGGCAGGATACTTACTAAAATCAGACAGTACAGAAACAGACATGGAAATCCAAAAGTTGAGGCCTAGTTGGAAAAGAATTCAGGAGTACCTGAGTAGAATTTGCTTAAGAAGAGAATCTTTGTTAGAGGTAATGAAGGATATTGTTGATCTTAGACAGGTTTCCTGCTCTACCATGATTTGCACTGTGACCTTTGAAAACTCCTTCTTATGTCTCTCAGCCTGGGTTTTCTCATCTTTAAAACAGGACTTTTTAATACTTGCCTTGAGATCTTCATGAACACAGAACATCAATAACATATAAACTGTGAATCATGTTTCATGTGCAATGAAGATTTTAAGTAAAGCTCTTTGGGGGATGCTAATTGATAATAGTAATATGCCAGGCACACTATTTTTAGGGTAATTTAACCATTTCAATGTCCTGCCAGGTAGGTAGTGTTACTTCCTTACAACAGAGTAACTGAGGCTCAGTGAGGTGAAGTGTTTGTCCAAGTTCCCAAGACCAGGGGAGAGAGCTTCTGGGATTCAAACACTCTGATGTGGAAGGCTCTGCATTGGAGGCCATGCATATGTGACTTGGACAAAACACACCTGCCTTCAACTGAGCAAGAAAAAAAAAACATAAATGGCTGTAAAACCCATAGAGTAAACTAACCAAACTGGTTTGTAAAATTTCACGCACTTACGATGATGTACATCCGCTGTCCCCAGCAATAGAAATTGCCTCCTAGAGCCAAACATCTTATCTCTTGATACAAATTCCAGAACCATCAAAAACTATAATTGAAATCATATCTCCAGGTCAATCAGTCTACAAATTTGACAGCTTAATCAAGAGATGTGTGGTCTCCACTGTCAAAAAAGTGTGTGTGTATGTGTGTGTGTTTGTGTGTAGCTCCAAGCAATTTCAGTATGATAAACTCAGATAAATAAAGTTTACCTGGGCTCCTACAGAGATTTTCAGGAACTGACCTTTGCAGGATGAGACACTTTTTTTTTTAATCACAAGTGAAAAGTCAAAAACAAAACAGAAAAAACCCAGAAAACTGGTAACAAAAATTTCTACCTCAATAGCTGTTCTTTAGATTATTAAACACCCAAGAAGAATAATCGGGAAACAAAGCTGTCCGTGAGTTTGCCCTCATCTTTCCTTAAGGTGTCACCAGTGGTGCTACTTGTGAAAGCAGACAAATAAACCTACAGGTAGCCTTGACTGAAGTCAGGGAGACATTTAGTCCCGTCGTTGTGTGGCAAATTTGCAGCCAGGAGAATAAACCAAATCCCAACCTGTGGCAGCCTTGAAGTGTTCGTTCCAGGATGTCTTAGGTAGAAGAGGTCATCAGAGAAATCATGTCATCAAATGTGATTATTGGGCAACTTCAGCTTCCTCTGGGAGCCTGAAACACATCCATCAGGGTGGGAACACACCAAATGCAAAGAAAAAGCAGCCATAAAGAACAAAGTTGTGAATCAAGTCCAAAGAGCAAGAGTTGGACTCAGTTCCAGATACCATCCAGAACCAATGTTAACATCACTATCTCTCAACTCTGAAAGGGACTTTTATTTAATTCATTAAAATAATTCAATTTTGGGCACCTGGGTGGCTCAGTGGGTTAAGCCGCTGCCTTCAGCTCAGGTCATGATCTCGGGATCCTGGGATCGAGTCCCGCATCGGGCTCTCTGCTCAGCAGGGAGCCTGCTCCCCCCGCCCCACGCCTGCCTCTCTGCCTACTTGTGATCTCTCTGTCAAATAAAGAAATAAAATCTTTAAAAAAAAATTCAATTTTTTAAAAATTCCTATTTTTTAGCTCTTTTTTCCCTGTGCTTTGTGTAGTCCATCTGCCAGACCACAGAGAGTTCACTGAGGCACAAATCCTCACTTAGCCCATTTACATGCCACATGTGTGTTCTATTTATCATGCCAAGTAGTTGGAGAGAAATGTGTTCATTACTGTGCTCTGAAATGTCTAAAGGCATCTGTATTGCTTTTCACTCACAGCAAACCCCATACATGTTTTCTCTTTCTATTTAGCCTATGAAAAATCCTGTAAAGTAACTGAAAAGGCTACCATCACTCCCATTTTACAGATGAGAACACAAAGACTCCAAGTGGCTAAGTGACATGCCTTGTACAGGCTAATAGATTCAATGTCATGCTGTAGGAAGAATGTAGACTCTAGAGATGAGAAGACCCACCACTGCCCTTATACCTGCTTTTCTTTCCTCTCTTCCTCCATCCATCCCTCCCTTCTCTCCTTTCTCCACCTAGCCCATAACTATTGAACTCCCTAAATAGAATTTGCTATAGGCATTGATTGGCTCCTGTTCCAGTAATCCAAAAGCAATAATGCCAAACTTGACTTGTGCCAACCTTGAAGTTTTAGCTCCATCACATCTTCTGTTATGCCCAAGTTTTCATGTCGGAGAGACCACCAAGGAGCCAACACCGATGCAATCACACGAGGATTTATTTGACAAGCTTAAGCTTGGGCCCAAGTATACCCGACACAGCAGAGTAGGGACTTGGACCCCAAGGCTAGTTAAGGCAGGGGTTTTTATGGGTCATTACAAGAGGCTTTGGTGGTGGGGGGAGAGGAGAAGTTTCAGACTTTTCTGCAGTAAGCTGATTAGCTCTTGCCAGGCTGTTTACAGGGTTAGGTACTTTCTTGGAAGTGTTTACAGGGTTAGGTATTCCTGTTACTAAAGCAGGGTGTAGGTCCCTGGAACTAAAGCAAGGTGGGGGTCCCTGGAACCTAAGGTAAAGTAGGGGAAAGCTCAGCCCTGGTCCCAGAGGCCTGAGATGGCTGCTGAAGCTAAGATGGCTGTACTTGTGCTAATGCTAAACTCGAGGTGGGATGGCCTTAATTTTTCTCAGCCTCCACACTTCCAAAAGTTGATCTTACCTTACACATCTTAACTGTTACAGTTATTTTAACTGGCTAATACGGATAAACGTGGACACTGTTCAAGGGTGCACATAATTTCACCACAACTAAGTTGTGATTACAGAAGTATTCTTTTGGCTCCACCTACCCTTGAGAACAATGATTCAAGGCTACAAAGTTTGAGGTAATAAACTGAGCAGACTTGCATGTTGGTGAACGACTTATTGGACTTAAGGAATGAAATGGAGGTTTCACTCTCATCTCCAGCAGACTCCCCCATTCTTTCAAACACCCTCACAGTGTAGCTCTGTTTTGTGTTTAGCAGTAAGGCAGTCATTACCATTGTTCTTTATCACATGACCTTGGGCAAGCTTCTGACCCCTCTATCTTTCATTCCTGCAGGGAAGATACTTATCAATGACTTCATTGTATAGTCTGAATGAGACTTTGGGAGGCAATCAGCACTTTTTTTGATTAATATCAATAGCAAGGAGATGGAGACAGAAAGAAGAGAAGAAGAATGAGAAACATTAGCATGGGAAACTACAAAATTCTACTTGTAAGTCCATTAATGGATTTCCACATTTAGTTCCTCCTTGGAAGGAGAAAAATTAGTCTTTCCCAGAGTATGTGTAAATGCATGATACTGAGCAGGCTTTATCACAAAGAAAGGGGAGGAGGGGAAGAGGGTAGGAAGTCTTAGAGTCAATAACTGGGCTAAATAACAGTTGAAGTTTTCTATAATTATAAACTTTAATATGTAAATTGGAATTGTAAGACAAATTGAGTACAGAATATGTCGGAGTTACCAAACTGATGTGATTGTGGAAACATTTTCTCACAGTCTATGTCACAGAATTTCTGTGAAACACACTTTGCTCAGTTATAACTGTAAGAAAAAAAAACTAAAGAGAGAGATAAGAACTTCAGATAAAATATAGTTGAATTACTCACATTCGCACAGTAATTTAGTTTATCAATACCTAACTGTCATAATCTCAGTGTATGATATTTGATCTCACCGGCCTCTCCAATTTCTTATTCCACATGGCCCAGCTCATGACCTACATGAATGATAGCAGAATTCTTC
Organism: Meles meles; assembly: GCF_922984935.1. NCBI lineage: Eukaryota > Metazoa > Chordata > Mammalia > Carnivora > Mustelidae > Meles > Meles meles. The sequence goes on from NC_060066.1 coordinate 19,243,068, forward strand.
CTCTGTCTCCTTCCAATTTCTCCCATTCTTTTTATCCCTATGTTCTCTCCTTTTTCTCCAAAAACTGAGTACAGGGCCAAGGGGAAAGAGACCTCCTTCCTGGACCCCAGGTTTAGTACTTTCTTTTCTGTAAGATCCTAAAGAGAAGAGGAGTTCCAGGAATGCAGCTAGTTAATAGCCCAACTCATATTAGTTGATGATGTTGGAGAGGCACCATGCTCCTGACACTTGGAAATATGGGGGGAAAATAACCACAAAACATGACTATGCAGAAAGATAAATTCAAATTAGATTCATATTCCAGCTTCATTGCTGCTATTGGACAAGGAAAGGAGAGGAAGGAAGAGTTGTTCTCTGCCCCTTTACATTCTAGACATTGTTGTTGTCTCTGGACAGAGAAGGTAAAAATAATTATCTGATAACCTCTGCATCATTTTTACTGGCATGACATCTACCTATAAGAGACAGTTGGTATCTTTGTGTGTGTGTCTCTCACAACATCTCTTTCTTTTGGAGAATCATGTCTTCTCCCTACTCGGGGCCCATATGGTGTAGAAAGGAGGATTCCATCTCTCTGATCCAACAGAGAGAATGCATGATGAACAACTCCTTTCTGTGGTCAAAGGGATGGATTGAGGGATGGGCATATGATGTCAGTGGGTCAATTAGTGCTAACCCTCAGGATTTTTGCAGAAACTCTCAGGAAAGAGGAGTTCTTTGTTCTCTGAGATCCCTAGCTATGAGGATGATGTAAGCCTAGAAATTCTGGTGACTATGTTAACCACCACATTAGAGTAGTTTCATACGAATGGCTCCAAAACTGAAGAAAGCAGGGTCAAAACACAGAGAGAAAGAACAAGGCAGTTTACTGATGGCATTATTTGAACCACTGGATCAGCTAGAAACACTTGTGAAGTTGTAGTTTTATGAGCCAATAAATCCTTTTATCTAGAGAAGTTAGATATGAAATTGCAACTTAATGGATTTTGATTAATGCACTTTAGAATTCTAAACCTCTATAAACTGAAGAATATATCATTTTCGCATTTTGCCAAAGATGACTGGAAGGAGAAAACAAAATGTTCACCTTCTATAGTTTAATTTATAGTGATATTTTAATGATTTTATTACATTTTATTTTATTTTTAAAATGTTAATGAAATCATTGACATGGGAAAATAATTTCACTGTCATTATAGACATTGTCCCCTTCCTCTAATTTTTAAGAAAGTATTGGCATAAAAATATTCATTATAATTTCTTTTTAAAAACTCTGTCATGTATACTTATTCCCAATTCCCTCGATCCCAGTTGTGCATATTTATGTATTTGTGTATTCTCTCTCTCTCTCTCTCTCTCAATCAGTTGGTTCCTAGGTTTGTCTATGTTATTATTCTTTACACTGAGTCGATTTGGGGCTTATTGATCCTCTCTATTTTTTGTTTTGTTTTGTTTTCTACTTCATTTATTTCTGCTTTTAAATTTATTATTTCTTTCCCTCTACTTGTTTGTGTTTAAATTGCTGGAATTTTTTTCCTAATACTTCCCTGTAGTACTATTTTAGATCCTTGATATGTAAGAAGTTTATGAATTCATTTTAAATATTTTCTGAACTCCATACATATGACTACTTTTTAATCAGTGGTAATTTGGAAGTTTTGTTTTTAAATTTGTTTTGCTTTCCAATCACATCTGGTAATTTTTTTAATTTTTAAAAAATATTTTATTTACTTATTTGAGAAAGAGTGAGAAAGAAAGAGAGAGCAAGCACAGGAGCATGAGTTGGGGGAGGGACCGAGGGAGAAGGAGCAGCAGGCTCCAAGCTGAGCCCAGAGCCCAGTTCAGGCTCAATCCCGAGACTCTAGTTTCATAACCTGAGTGGAAGGCAGATGCTTAACGTACTGAGCCCCCAGGCACTCCTGGTAATTTTTTAGTTTTGTTTTTGTTTTCTAATTATACTGTGGTTATAGGAAGGAATTAGTATATTACTAGTGAAACTCTGGTTTTTCACCTAGATGTGCTTCAGAGGTAAATACATGGCTGGTTTTGCAGATGATCAATATATTTTTGCAAAAATGTGTATTTGCTAATTGCTAAATACAGAGTTTGATATAAGTCCATTAGGTCAACCTTATTAGCTGTGTGTTTTTAATGATTCCGTATTTCTCCTCACTTTTATTTTGCCTTGATTTATTCCTTCATGGATTCATTTACTCAACAAATGTTTATTTAATGTTACTGCTGTCTTGGGTAATGCCAAGCACTACTTTAGAATCTTAAGATATAGTGAAAACAACTATAAAAAATCAAAGTTCCTGACATCATGAAGTTTCATTTCCAATGGGGGGGAAGTAAGATATTTAACATCTTGATATTTTAGGGGGAAGGGAGGGTAAGAATGAAGTATATAGAATTTAGATATTGATGAGAATCATGGGAAAAAAATAAAGAACAAGGATAAGGATGGGTGGGAAAGGGAAGGAGGCTAGATATTAAGTAGGATTGACAAGAAAGGGCTTACTGAAAGAAGCACACTTGAATAAAGACTTAGGAAAGTGAGGATGTGAGCTATGCAGATATCTGAAGTAAGAGAAATTAACAAGTACAAAGGTCCTAAAATGGGAAATTCTTGGTATGATCAATGAACACTCAGGAGCCAGTGAAGCTACAGTGGAATACTGTAAGGGATGATGAGTTCAGCAGGAAAGGCACTGGGTTGGAAGTGGAAGGGAGATTATGTGGTGACTTTGAGTTATTTTCAGGTCTTTGGCTTTTATGCTAAGTGAGATAGAAAGTTTTGGTGTTTTGTTTTATTTTTGAGATGGAAAATTATTGGAGAGATGCAGAGTGATAAATATTAATATTACCATAACCAGGTCACTCAGATGCCTTTCTTATTTTGTGGAGATAAGGGGTGGGGGGTATAGAGAGAGCAAAGGGCAGAACCAGGGACAACAGCTGGAAAGTAATTGAAATGTACATGCAAAAACTTACTGTTGCCTTGGTCCGGAAGGTAACAGTGGAGGTGGTAAGATGAAGCATTCTGAGTATGGCTTGAAGACATAGCTAGCAAGACTTGCTAACAGGTTAGACTTGGAGTATGAAAGGAACAAAAAATGATTCCAAGGGAAGTTAATCTTTTCCCTCCCTGAGTCACACCAAAGAGACTTTGAAAATTTTCACTTTGCCATGCCTTTTCTTTTTATATGTTTATTTTCCAAGATTTTGCTTCTTTCTTGCTATATACCCTCCAAGTGAATCATTATCTTTATTGTTTTGTATATAGCCACTGCCATTTACATTTGACCACAGTATTATCTGTTGGATTTTTGACTCATCTAACTTCTTGTATTACACTCCTTCCTTCTGTCCCTCTGTATGCTACTTCCTTCTATCTGAAGTTTATTGTCAGCTATCAATTTATTGCTTATCAGATCCAACTTCTCCCTTTAATATTTGCTTTGTGATAATGGAAGAAATTCCTTTAAGCATTTCTCTACAGTTGGATGTTATTTTAACCTTTTCAGTAGAGGGCAAGGAGGGATATTACAGTAGGAAGGATTTCTGCTGTTTCTGGATGCACCATCAATCAGTGACATGACTATGAGGACATTTAGTGGTGTCCTCATAGTTCTTTACCCAGAGCATATGGACTCTTGGCAATCTTGTAGCTGCAACCTGGTCTGTGATCATTTTTCATGGTCCTCTCAATAGGGACCCTGAATTCTGCCTACACTGGCACCCCAGCTCCCTCTGTATAGCCTCCACCACTCAGAGGTGTATCCCTTATGACACTGTGGCCTCTGCACCAGGCTCCCCACTCCTTCTGGCTTCCTGACTCCCTCTGCTTTCTCCTGCTCTGGAAGGCTCTTCTTCTGAGATCTTCTTGATACTAACAGCCCTCTCTACAAGAATGATGCACTGTGCGCTTCAGACATGTTGCCCACACCAGCATCACCATCTTCCCTGCAATTCTGCATGCCTGGCCACCCCCTGGAGGATGCAGTGGTTTGTCTCTGCACTCTGGAGTGTTTAGAGGGTACTTGGTCATTCTCACTCTAGCTACTTCTAAGAGAATCTCTTTGTCTATGGTATTCTGCAGTTTAACAGAGATGTATCTAACCCCTTTCCACCCTATTAGGTTCTTGAACTTCCAGATACAAGAATCCATACCTTTAATCAAATCTAGAATATTTTCACCCATTTTCTCTTTAAACATTACTTCTTCCTAATTATCTTTTTCTACTGTACTCTTATTAAACATATGTTAGGTCTCTTCATTCTAACTTGCATCTCTTTAACTTCTCTTTCCTATTACCTATTTACCCCTCCATGTCAGTAATTTCCTTAGATATACTTTCTACTTTCCCTAATTCTCTCTTCCAATGTATCTAATCTGGAATTTAATCCACCCATTGAGTTCCTAAATACATGACTGTAGTTTACATTTCCAGAACTTCTATTTGATTCATTTTCAATTTTTCCTGTTCTTTTTTCATAGTTTCTTATTCTTTTATCTTTTATTAGAGTCCTTTCGTGTTCTGTGATCATTTTAAATGCACATATGCTGCAGTTCCTATACATCAATTCTATCATTTAAATTTCCTGCTATTTGTTGTGTCTGCTGATTCTCATGGTGAATTTTTTCTTCAATTGCTTTATAATTTTTCCCTGTATATTTTTCTTCAAGAAGGATTCTCTGTAAAAAGGTTTCTCTGTAAAAATCCTGTGTCATAGTTGAGAGTACATTCTTCAGAAGAAAAATTTGACTTTCTGAAAAATGTCAGAACCATTTTTATGTTAATTTTTCACCACGGAATTCTCAAACCATGCAGACGGTAACAAGTACAATCTCTTATCCAAGTGAGAAAATGTCCATGGTTAAATTTATCCAAAGAAACTGTTCCCACTCAAATTCCAAGCTGACCAACAAGGTTCCTTGTTATCTCATTGTGCCAATGGGCCATTTTTGTTTAGTCTACCCTTTCTCTAAAATGATAGCCCTTGAAGAGTTAGGCCTAATACAGCAGCCTCATTTACAATCCTTTGTCTCATAAAGGCTCACTTTTCTCTTGTCCTAGTGTACACACCTAACACCCTAGGTTACTAAAACTGACAACCTCTCACTTAGGATGTCCACTGTCCAAAGGTATCAACTCACTTTTGAATAGTTCTCTTGGTATTCTGTGTCTTCTCTTACTTTAATCTAAGCCATCTATACCTTCAAAAGAATTTTGTCTGTATCTAAACTGGTATTTTGAGGTGTTTTTGTTAGAAGAGTTTCAGGTTATCAATTCTACCATGCTTCCTGATATAAAGGTACGACTATCATTTTAAAATATGTTTCCCATAGTAAAATGTAGGTTGTCCTCATTCTGACACAAGCAGTTGTAAAAAAAAAAAAAAAAGCTGTAATACAACCAGAATTACAACTGGCAAAAAAGAAATGTAATTTTCCTATTGATCATTCTTTGTTTCCCAAAGTGCTAAAAGTTTAAGGACAGAGAACATGTTTTTGTTTGAGTCTTCTGAGTCATATTAATTAGTCAATGTTTTCAAAGTGCTTTTTGAGATGAAACCATTATTCATGAGCAAACCCAAGATTTTTGTTATCATAATGATGGCTCCTTTTAAAGATGCTAATTGGCCCACCTGCCATGAAAGAACAATTTCACCTTTGCATTAATGACTGAACACAACATACCTAGGTATCCTACTTATGAATTCATAAGTGAAGACTTTGTAGGCAAAATATGTATGATTATACTGTTACCAGAGCAATGAAAATTCACTGCAATGAAAATGAACATTTTGGCAATGCTGTACATCTCCTGAAAATAGAATGTTGCTTGTGTGAGAGCTGCAAGAGAACACCCATTATTCTCATTGTTTCCATATCATTGTTTCTATATATATAAAAAATATTTCCATATTTGTAAGCAGACTATACCTTATTGAAGTAGTCCATTCTCAACACCTGTTCTATGAATATTGTTTAATGCTATTTCTATTCTATTTCAATAGAGGAGAAAGAACTATTAAATAGTATTTTCAGCATTTAAGTCAAAATAACAGTAACAAATTACTAAATAGCAACATGAAGAAGCTTTCTCTCAAATTCTTTTCTAACATGCAAAGAGAGAATGTTATGCTCTATATAATGTTATCCAAATATTCTTTAGCATTTTTTTTCAAAATTGTATTTTTAGCCACACTGTATTTCATTGGATATCAAATGTTTGATATGGCATTTGAACTGACTTAATTTTTTCCCAAGGGCTAAAATGATTTTTTTAAACCTTCTCTACAGAAACAAAACTATTTGGAAGGCAACATTAATAGCCCTCTCATCTGAGAAAAGTGAGAGGGCTATAAAAATCTAGCATACAGAGCCAAGTACACTGCAGCTCTTGTAAACCTTAAATCTAAAAATAACTTTTTCATGACACTTGTTTGAAAAAAGAGTTGTTCTAAGAGAATATTCTAGAAATAAATTTAATCCAAATGTCTCATTTAAAAAAATTAGTTTTGAAGCCTTTGTTCCATAATAAAAAACAGCCTGGTATATGAGCAATTCACCAGTTGTCAAGTAGGCATTTGGGGATCGTAAGTTAACTCTTTCTTGGACTCAGGTGCCCTGGAAAGGAATGATGTACTCATTTACTAAAATGGCACCCCAAGGTCAGAAGAGTTAAGGGAACACCTAAATCACTGCCAGCAACCAGATTCTATGTCAAGATAATCTATCTGGTTCAGATATAAAGTAAATCCAACTGAAATTTTTCAGAATCTGATGATATATAATGTTGAGAATCTAGCTTTTAAACAGAAATCTTTTTTCTTAATTTCAAAAATTGATCAGACTGGCTTATGAGTTTCCATCCTACAGAAGCTACACTGGCTAAGTAAGGAGTTTTAAATAGCTGGGCAAAGAAATTCTCAACCATCAAAGAAGTTAATTGGATACATTTTGGGGAGCTGCAAGTATGTCTGTAATTGAAGATTTGGATATGTTTCATGTTGGGTGTTGGGTACATAAGGGATGAATATACATATCTTCTGCAGTCAACAGTTGTCAATAATAGTCAATAGTTGTCAATAGTCCCAAGTCAAGAGGGAAAGCAGACATCTAAATCTGCCCGTTATAAATAATGTAATAAATAGAATAACAAAACATGCTCCAAAGTGCCTTGATGGCAGAAAGGGGTGATCAGTGCTACTTGGGAAGCTCAGAGAGGTCTTCCACAGGAGGCATTTGCACTAAGATTGAAAGCTAAGGAGGAATTTTGTAGGTAGGCAAGGGGGACAAGAGGCATCCCAGCAGAAGTGTGAAATATGATGGTTGATTTGAAGAATTATTAATTTCAGTATGATTGGCACATTAAGCAAACCCAGGAAAACAGTGGGAATTAAGGTTCCAAAGACACACACCTACATACATTTATACTTTATTTCAGCCATTTTTTAGAAAGTGTCCAAGGATCAGATTACATTAAGGAGGATATACTTGCAATAAATTACTACAAATTTAGTGGCTAAAACAACACACATTTATTATCTCACAGTTTGCATGGGTCAGGAGCTTAGGCATGGCTTAGCGGGATCTTCTGCTCAAGGTCAACAAGGATACAGTCAAGATGTCTATTGGCTGTATTCTCACCTGGAGGCTTATGTGAGGAAAAACTCACTACCAAGCTCCTTCAGAGTGTTAGAAGAAATCATTTCCCCGTGGTTTTAAGAGTGGCCACTCTTTGCTGGCATAACTAGAAGTCACCCTCACATCCTAGAGGCTGCCCACAGTATGCAGCTTTCTCCTTCAGTGGTGTACAATGTGGCAGTGTGCTTTTTTCAAGGTCAGTAAGAGAGTCTCTCTCCAGCCTGCTGAAACAAAGTCTTGCATAATATAGTCTAATCAAGGGAGTGATAACCCATCACCACTCTGATGTTCTTGGTTGCAAGGAACCCATTAGTTCTTCCTACAATCAAGGGGAGGGAATGAATTCTAGAAGAGTGACTGATTGAGGGGTGTATCCGACTCAGGGGGCTTGAAAGAATCTTTCAGTGGAATCGAATAGAAACTGGGTATGCAAGCTGTTTGATTATTATTTTCAATTCCTAATTTTGCAATGACTTATATTATAAAATTGGAGGTAAATTCCTTTGGGAAATGACTGGCCCTAAAATATAACATGACACATAGAAACATAGCAAAACTCTCAAATCAAAATAAAGATTCGATGAACTAACAGTGCTCAAAATAGTTCAGAAAAATTCACACACTAGAAATAGTATCAATTCTGTGTTCAACATAAGAAATACCTAAAGGAAATATTTAAAGGAAAGCAAAAAGGGGATAATGTCACATTAGATTCTATTATCACAACCCTTCCCATGGTCCACAGTAGAGAATCCAGCACTCTGTAGAAATTATTTGGCTTCTGGAAATGATCAGGAGTAGGTGAGGTATGAAATAAAGCAAGAGAGGTAGCAAATTCCAAAAGCAACAAGTGATTATGTAGGGTGATTTTACTGAAACTAGAGAGAAGAAAAACTTAAAAATTCCATTTATTCACTCAGCAAATATTGACACTTCTAACATGCCAGGCACTGTGGAAGGCACTGAGGACATGATGCCAATCAGGGCAGACTTCATCCATGTCCTCAAGGAGTTCATGACCTTGTAAAGTACAAATATAAAGTGAGCTCCTCTAGCCTTGCTCTGTCCTTATGGTAGCCACTGGCCACATGTGGTTATCGAGTACTTAAAATGTGGTTAGTCAGAATTGAGAGATAGGATAAGATATTCACTAGAATTCACAAATTTGCTACCAAAAATATATAGACTATTGTGTCAGTAATTTGGATACTGAATAGATTAGAATAATATTTTTTAAAGATTTTATTTATTCACCTGACACACAGAGAGAGATCACAAGTAGGCAGAGAGGCAGGCAGAGAGAGAGGGAGAAGTAGGCTCCCTGCTGAGATCATGACCTGAGCCAAAGGCAGAGGCTCAACCCACTGAGCCACCCAGGTGCCCCTAGAATAATATTTTTTGATGCATTGAGTTAAATAAATATATAGATATAGAATATATTCAAATTAATTTTATCTGTTTCTTTTCATGTGGCTCACATTTGTGACTTGCATTATATTTTTTATGTCTTTTTATTGGACAGTCCTCTAGACTATGGGCTTCTTATTTCTATACCCTTTTATTCCATACCCCTCAGGAAGGAAGCAGAAAGGAAACAGACCACCTGAAACTCTATGGTACAGTAAAGGATAGTTGTCAAACTATTTCTCTCTAAACACTGGTGTTCTTAAAACTAGACAGTGGTAACCCACCAGATAAAATACAATAATGGCCTCTTCTTAGGTTTTGGGATTGGAGGAAATCAAATTAAATAATTTTCTTTTTTGCTCCTCCATTTTTCTGAAACCTTTGTTACCAGTTATTGCTTTTGTGCTGTAAAATAAATAATAAGAAGTTAGTATGATCAATGGAAAAATTGGAAACAGCCCCCATCTATCAAATACTGAGAGCTTCCCTAGAAAACAGTTTTCCTGGTCCCTCTGTGACTTATTTCCAGACTTTTTTCCATTTCGGTCCAGTGTGTGCTTGGTTTCTGACCTTTAATCTCGTGTCTTGTTTTGGATCCTCTTCTGCCCTTCGGACAGAAGTCAATATTTGGTTTTGCTAGCTTTAATGTTTGATGCTATAGATGTTGGTTCTGTTTTCCTCTTCTGGTCTTGGGCAGGGGGAATCATATCCCAGTTTTGGCCTCTTAGCCTTCCAGCTAATTCTAAATTATACTCACAGAAGCATAAGGTGTTGGACTAAGGAGACATTATTGCTTTTAGCTCTTTGCCTTAGGCAGTATGAATCATTCCTAAGCATCTAAGAAAAGAGCGTCTTCTCCCATAATTCACTTGATACCACAGATGACATTGTCATACTCCCTATAAGGAGAGAGAAAATTTTCTCCCCAGAAATCCTTGGTGGTTAAGAGCTTTGGGAAGTTACTGAGAATCTAACAAGTTACCTGTTCTTCAGATTATTTGCCAGGAGAGTGGGATGCTGAGAGATAATATTTACGTGATACAGAATGCATAAACTGAGACCTATAAGAAATAGAACTTCTCTTGTTTTCTTTAATTCAACTTAATTCTGATTCTCCTCCCCATCCTACCAGGCTGGCAGAATATCTCACCTCAGGCATTATTGGGGTCCCCTCTCTGTCCCAGGTTTGCACCAGAATATGGAATATATAAGTAATACCTAAAATACACACACACATAGAGGGAGAGACAGAGAGAGAAGGAGAAGGGGGAGAGAGAGAGAGAGAGAGAATGAGAGAGAAGAGGTATTTTAATCTCCACTCTATATGAAAACCACTGATATCTCAGAGTCCAAGCCCATAGTAGGCCCCGGCCTCTGATGGCTGTTGACTTCTGTGTCACTAATGGGGTCTGGGAACTCCTCCTAAAGCTGAAAACCTTCCCAATATAGGTCCCACCCTCCTTAGGCCTTCATCATAGTTTTAACTTCTAAATTCGTGTCTCCTTTTCAGGGGCAGTCACAGAGCAGCATACAGTATACAGATCCCTATTCGTCTGGGTACACAAAAATCCCTCCCCCTTCCCCCCTTCAGGAGAATCTCTCTCCATTTCCTTGACTTCAAAAGCCTTCACCCTCTCATCTCTTCCTCTGGGATATGATATTTTAAAATACCTCAGGACTTTTATAAGAGACAGAGAGTTATTGACTTCAAGTTGCTTTTACCAAGGCTCTCTGGCTCCTACCTGACATTGTGAAACCACAGATTTAGACAATGGCTTTTTTGTTTTTTCTTATGTCTCTAGTAACTGGTGTAGCACTTGGTTCAATAAGCATGGATTATATAAGAGAATGAATGAATGAATGCATGCATGAAGAGTATTCAGTAAGATTTTTTTTGAAAGACTGCATTTATTTGACAGAGAGAGAAAGAAAGCACAAGCAGGGGAAGCAGCAGGGAGAGGAAGAGGGAGAAGCAGGCTCCCTGCTGAGCAGGGAGCCCGATGCGGGGCTCCAACCCCAGACCTTGGGATCATGACCTGAGCCAAAGGCAGATGCCTAACAGACTGAGCCACCCAGTTGCCCCTATTCAGTAAGATTTATATTGACCCCGACTGTTCTAAGGTCTGCCAAGTTGAAACTTCTTCATCACTTTCTCAGGCTGCCTACATAAATTGGCACATCGACATGGCAACTGTCTCTAAGGCAAAGAAACAGACCTTATAATTATGTCCTGAACCTGCAATAATGCATACACCAGACATGGAGAATGTAATCTGGGGCATTTCAAACACTTTTTTTTTTAAATCAAGCAGAGTCTGTGGACCTATTTTCATTTCACTTCTTACAAGAAACTTTGATGGCAAGACTGCTAAGTCCCCATGTAGGAAGAGCCTACACATTACTTCTAGATTAACAGTCCTTGCAAAGTCAGCTTTGACTTAAAGACCAATAAGTGCAAGGATGAAACAAAGCATAGGGGAGACTCTAGGACTCTAATACCTTCAGGTTCCCAGAGCGCTTTTTTTTTTTTTTTTTTGCACTTCACCCACTGAAAGATGATCTTTATCCATTATCATCCTTTTCTCCTTTGATCTTCCTTAGTCTGAGAAATATGTTTCCCCTTTTTTTGAAAACAAGTGCCTCCAACTAGGCTTGGGATGGGCAGCATGTGACTGCCTAATAGGCACCATTGGTTTACACATGGCAAGGATGACAGAGTTCTAGAGCAAGTGAAGACAGTGAGATAGCATAGAGCACCATCACATGCGAGACATCCATTTGGCTCTTACATCAGAGCAGCCACTTGAGAAGGGGCAACATTATTTATACTACTCCCTGTTTCCATAGACAGGAAGCCCCACTAGAGTCTTGCTCCTGGCTTCCTTCCCCACCCTCTCACTCCTCTCCATGTGAGAAGTGAGTTCTCTAACTGAGGAGTTTGGGAGAAGAGAGGAGACAACCCCACAGCTATTGGGACAGCTCTGCTTTTGTGAGGGATAAGAGGGTGTCTTGCACCAACTGACCCTGTGAATGAGTAGGAAGTAGGTCTGCCTTATCTTAGAGTTCAGTGTTAGGAAGTAACATCCACCAGCCCAACTGTGGGACCCCATAAAACTCCCAACACTGCTATGTTGTGTTTACTGTGACAGCCATTGGGAACATACCAATAAGTCATGGTCCCTTTACTCAAAAAACTCATGGATCGTAGTAGGGAGAGGCACATACAAAGTGTCAGTTAGCTGAAAGTAAGGAAGTTTGTGCAGGTGCTGTTGGAAACCATTACAGTCTGTCTGCCCTGCTCTGGCTCTGCAGTATTTGGCAGAACTTTACATCTTGTTCTTTCAGCCCATTTTGTTTTTTCCTCACTATTCTCTGGTACATCCCTCTGAGTTGAGAAGTTCATTTCTTTATAAGTCCAGATGGGGAGGGAGATAATAAGCAGAGTGGCGACTTCAAAAAAAATGACCTGTCAGTTTTTACTACATGGAGAAGTTGGATGAGCCTGAGAACATTCCTTCTGTTTTCCAAAGATGAGAAGTTAAAGGCTCTCATACACCATGATATGGAAGTCTTCTTGTAGGAAAGGTCCAAGTGATGTAAAATTGTCAAAGTTCAAGTCTGACTCTTAAAAATTAGGAAGGGACAGAACTTACTTTCTGAACACTTCCATCCTTTCTTAGAGTTTGTTATGCCTGCTCAGTGTCTGCTTACCTACCTGCATCCTGAGGTGCCCAGGACCCTCAAAATGTCCCTTGGTCAGCTACTCAGATCAGTCATAATTAGAATGGCTTTTAGTCTTTTGAAACTGTTGGATGAGAACTCTTCCAGACACCCAAGAATGGATCATTTTGGCACAACTGCTACTTGCCTCCCTAATATCCATTGTCCATTTCTTCCTTAGTATAGAACCCCAGATTGTTACCCAGACAAATGACTGTCAAGAAATAAAGATTAGGGGTGCCTGGGTGGCTCAGTGGATTAAGCCGCTGCCTTCGGCTTGGGTCGTGATCTCAGGGTCCTGGGATCGAGCCCTGCATCGGGCTCTCTGCTCAACAGGGAGCCTGCTTCCTCCTCTCTCTCTGCCTGCCTCTCTGCCTACTTGTGATCTCTCTCTCTGTCAAATAAATAAAATAATAAAAAATCTTTAAAAAAAAAAGAAATAAAGATTAATTTTCATAGCTTCTTTATAGCCGGCTGAGAGCAAATGGCTGTATTCCGAACAACAGTATTTACAGGAAATTGACCTTCAGCAGCTTTCATGAAGCACACACAGGTCTCCGGTATGTACCACTGCTATCTCTTTTTTTTAAAGCCCTTTGTCCTTGAAATAAGGATGCTATGGCTGAAGCTCCAATAGCCACTTTGACCATGAGCTTGAAGACCACATACAAGAAATGGTGGGTAAAGAGCTGGAAGAAGGATTCCTGGCCCCCAGTTTCCTACAGCCCCCAAATCAGTTCTGGATGACCTCTGGATTTTTTGTATATGGGGGAAAAATAAATTTATTTTATTTAAATAATCACTTAATTGGGCTCCTATCATTCATAACTCCCCTAACTCTAACTGATACAGTAATCAAGCTAGCCAAACTCCTGTGGGTAGCAATATTGTCTCTCTGGCTTTTTGAGGCAGCCCAACTCATATATCGACATGAACCAAGTGGCTGGGAAAGGTGATTAGGGGCACCTCCACCACTGTTATCGCAATTTCCTGGCTCCTACTTGTCAGTTTCAGATCAGTCCTCCGTTCAGCTTTGAACTTGGATGTCTTCCATTTTACCTAGAGACACCGGGTAGGAGAGAGGCCAAGAGCAGAAACTCAAGACTTCTCTTGCCCATACCTGCCCAGCCACTTATTTCCTGCTTGTCCTGGAGTAAGTTAACCTCTTTATGCCTCAGTTCCTCATCACTAAAGTGGTGGCATGAGTAGAAACTCCTTCATAGGATTATCATAAGGCTGAAGTGAGATAATGGATGTGATGTGCTGAAGACAGTGTCTGGCACAAAGAAGGGCTAAGTCTGTATTTGTTACTATTATTATTATCACTAGGGTGTTTGATGCTTTGGACTTGATGTTGCTCACACTTTGTCTTCCTGGTATAGAGTTATTGCTTTTCATTTTATTTATAAGTTCATTTAAAAAGATGTATCCAAATTTGCCCATCTCATCCCTTCTCCCATCTACTTAGAATAAGGGCATTTGGAGCTAAGACACTGAAGCCCAGATGCCAACTGAATGGCTGGTGTCAGAAATCAGAGGGAATCAAATTATACAGATGTCCCTTTGTGAGGTGGCTCAGGCACAGAAAGCCAGAGTCCTTGAAGAAATGGCAAGGTTCAAAGACTAGAAGGACATAAACAAAAGATATCCTATTTTTAAAAGAAAACAAATAAAACAGATGAGAAATTTCTAAAAACCTTCTCAGCCTCACTTGCAATATAAATTAAGATAATAAAGAATTATTTCTCATCTGTCAGGTTGATGAAGATTTAAGAAGTTTGATAATGCCCAATCTTAATGACAGTGTAGGAACATTGTGAATTCAGGTTCTGTCTCCCCATGTGATCTTTAAGCACACAGAGACATGCGTAGGGAATAGAAATGTACACAGATACACAAATCCTTTCGTTGTTTTATTTGGAAAAAAAAAACCTCATCCTGTGCCTCCTATTTTATTATTTGCTGTTTTTAAATGTGATTGTTACGATATCATTGACATACATTGTATTAGTTTTAGGTGTATAGCATAATGACTTGATATTTGTATATATTGTGAAAGGGTCACCACACTAAGTTTAGTTAACATCTGTTACCTCACCCAGATGCAGTTTTTCTTCGTGTGATGAGAACTTTGAAAATCTACTCTCTCAGCAACTTTCAGATATCCAGTGCGGTGTTAACTGTAATGTCCCCGTGGTGTACGTTACATCCCCAGGTCTTCTTTACCTTATAACTGGAAGTCTGTACCTTTTGATTTGATATTATTTTGACCTCTTTACAAATATTTGTCTAGCATTCCCAATTCATGGACACCTCAACTGTTTCCGGTTTTGTCCGACTATAAAAAAATGCTGCCCGGGGGCACCTGGGTGGCTCAATGGTTTAAAGCCTCTGCCTTCGGCTCAGGTCATGATCCCAGGATCCTGGGATGGAGCCCCACATAGGGCTCTCTGCTTGGCGGGGGGCCCGCTTCCCCCTTTCTCTCTCTCTGCCTGCCCCTCTGCCTACTTGTGATCTCTGTCAAATAAATAAATAAAATCTTTAAAAATGCTGCCGTGAACGTCCTTGCATGGTAACTTTGTGCACTAGTGTGAGGAGAGATGTCAGAAAAATACCCAGAAACAGAACTGTTGAGTCAAAGTGTATGTGCATCATAGTGCCAGGAAGCTCTCCCAAAAGTGTATTTTATTGCCATTTTTTCAAGGACTCTGGCTTTCTGTGCCTGAGCCACCTCTCATAGGGACCCCTGCTGTAATTCAGTCTTCTTCTGATTTCTCACACCAACCACTCAGTGGGCCTCCAGGCATGAGTGTCCTGGCTTCAAATGCTCTTGTTCTAAGTGGATGGGGAGGGGGTCAGATGCGTAGATTGGGACACACTCATCCAGGAGAGTTAGGCGACAGAATGAAAAACTGTAGCCCTACTTTCTCTAAGTCATGCTTCCTCCATGAGGAAGAGGGAACAGGTTATATAAGTCCTAGGCATCTCCAAGCTGGTATGAGTCTCCACCCAGCTCCAAAGTCTCCAACAGCACAGTGTGGCCTCATGAGAAACCATTACTCTGTAGTGAGGGCTATTCAGAAAGACCGACGAGTTCTCCCATCCTGCTATCATCCTTTGCCAGAATTACCAGAATTGAATCCCTTTGGGAATGTTGGGAGGAACAGGGTTCTCCAGGCAGTAAGGATTCCCCAGCCTGGGCCATGTAGAGTCCACGAAGGTAACCCTGGCCAAGACATTTCCCAGAGCTCTTGGCATTCCCTCGTAGCAGAGGAAATATTAGAGAAAGTAGAGTCCAGAAAACTGCATTCCAACTTTTCAGATAATGCCTATCAAGTAAAACCCATTTGTGGTACAAACTTTGAAGCCCTTTTTCAAGAAGTTGTGCAGAGCCCTATGTTGGGAAATAGGTCTATGTATGTAACAGCCTTCAGAGGCCTCTTAAACCCCTTCACTATCCCCTGAGAAAAGGCATGGTTCAATCCATCCTTTCTTACTTAGGGGAGCCTCTCTTCTCCCACGGATGTTGCAAAATCTTGCTTTTGATCCACTCCAGGGAGTACCTGAACTCAGGAAGCTAGGGCACTTGGCAAAAGCAACAAATTCCCCTTCAGAACAAAGACGCACAGTGATAAGCGCGGCTCTAGGAACACACTGTGCTAACCTACATCTCTCTCGCCAGGTAAGCCACCTGAGCTCTGAGAAGGACTGCATCACACCGCTTAACCAGTCACCCAGCCTTGATTCCTGCTTCTCCAATCAACCTGTGCCCTCCGCACCACCCGGTCTGTGCCCGCCCACTCCCACCTTGTCTTTTAAGTTCTAACTCAACACTCAGTTCTCTGGCCCTGCCCTTCTCTGAGGATGCCCACCTTCCACATTCTCCTGGGCGCTGATGTGTTTAATCCCCACCACAGTGGGTTCCTATGTGTCTTCAGAGAGTCAGAATGACACAGTGGAACTTTCCAGGACTTTGACATCTGGCAGACGTGTGCTTGAATTCCAGCACTGGCAGTAGCCAGCTATGACCTTGGGCAAGTTGCTTAATAGTTTCCTTCACTGTCAGATGGATAATCACAGTTGCCTTGGAGAGTTGTTTCAAGGATTAAATCAGATAATACATGTAAAGTACTTAGCTCAGTTCTTGACTCATGCTGTCAGACCTATTATTCTTAGTGTTACCTCTACTCTCATTTCTAATGTCGCATAATGACTTTTTTTAAATTCAAATTGTCCATCCCTTGAAACAGAAACCAAGTCCTGTGTGTTTTTTAATCCCATAAAAGCATCTACCACAGGCTATTTATGGATTCATCAATAATTGTTTCTGAAATTATTGGAGTATTTATATAATTTTGAGGTCAAAGGTGAGAGGGATATATGAATCAGGTTTAAAAGTTGATGGCCTCTGGGGCGCCTGGGTGGCTCAGTGGGTTAAAACCTCTGCCTTCAGCTCAGGTCATGATCTCAGGGTCCTGGGATCGAGCCCCGCATCTGGCTCTCTGCTCAGCAGGGAGCCTGCTTCCTCCTCTCTCTCTCTCTCTCTCTCTCTGCCTGCCTCTCTGCCTACTTGTGATCTCTCTCTGTCCCCGTCAAACAAATTAAAAAAAAAAAAAGGTGATGGCCTCAAAAAAATAAATAAAAAATTGAAAAGGGAGATGATGGCCTCCACAGAATTATCTCAGTATTGTATAGAGACTGAAGAAAAATGCTCAGGCTTAATTGAGAAAACCTGAGTTGTAGTAACCTTTGTCAAGTCTCACAACGATGCTCAGCTTTTGTGTCCTTAGCAGAAACAATGCTGGTGACCCACGGGGCTCCTGGGTGGCTCAGTGGGTTAAAGCCTCTGCCTTCAGCTCAGGTCATGATCTCAGGGTCCTGGGATCGAGCCCCACATCAGGCTCTCTGCTTAGCAGGGAGTCTGCTTCCCCCCCCTCCCCGCATCCACCCCGCCTGCCTCTCTGCCTACTTGTGATCTCTCTCTGTCAAATAAAGAAATAAAAGTATTGGGGCGCCTGGGTGGCTCAGTAGGTTAAGCCGCTGCCTTCGGCTCAGGTCATGATCTCGGGGTCCTGGGATCGGGTCCCACATCGGGCTCTCTGCTCAGCAGCGAGTCTGCTTCCCTCTCTCTCTCTGCCTGCCTCTTTGTCTACTTGTGATCTCTGTCTGTCAAATAAATAAATAAAATCTTAAAAAAAAAAAAAAAAAAAAAAAAAAAAAGAAATAAAAGTATTAAAAAGAAAAAACACAATATGTGACCTGTCTACCTCTCTAGGCATTTTGAGGATCTGTTGCCATGATGTTTATGAAAACATTGTCAAACAGTAATATGATATAAAAATGAAAGACCTGAGAATGGTTGGGAAAGTTAGACTTATTACGATTACCTAGGAAAGGAAGAAAGAGGCAGGCTATTTCTCCTGGAAACTGCCAGACCGCTGAGCATTGTTACAATCTGTAGCCTTGAAATGTGTCTCTGCGGATGACGGGAGGTCAGGCTGTGCTTCCCAAGGCTGCTCAGAACCGGATCAGCTTGCTCCTTCCTTAAACTCTGCCCCTGCACCTGCATTAAGCCTCTGACGTGGCTAAAGCTAATTTCTAAAATATTAGGGGCATTTAACGGGATCAAAGTCCAGAAATGTTCTCTGGGTTGATTACATTTACCAAGACTAGAAAGTGCACGGAATTCTGGAACTTGTACAGGTTCAAAAAAACCCAAACTTCACCTCTATACAAGTCCCCTTTTAATACCCCTTGGTTCATGTTGTTTGGGTTTCCCTTCATTTGCTTTGGCTGCAAGTGTTTGGAAGTGTTTGCTTCTTGACAATTGGGAGTTTGAAAAGAGGTGGAAGATTACTATCAGATAGCTGTTCTGTGCCTTCTTTTTTTTTTTTTTAATAAGAACCTAATATAAAAGCAGCTGGTCTGGTGTTGAACCACAGAGTCGAAAAAGCATCTGCCATCTTATTTCTGTCAACAGTTTGGGCACGGGTATAGGTCGAAGGAGCACAACATGAAGCAGAAGGAATATAAGAATAATACTAACACTAAGAATAATAGGTAGCTGGCTAGCTGCCAAAAAACCTACCTTGGGAGCTTTACAGTGTATGAGCGGGCATTGGTAGACCCTGGAGCGCAGAGATTTGATTCTATGAGAATGGGAGATTGTATCAGAGTACTGAGGGTAGAACTGTCGTATGCAAACTTCCCAGAGACAGACAGAGGAGTCCAGACCCTCATTTCAGTTCCTTTCCCTGGCAGATACAAAGGCATGATCTAAAGATCAAACCTGGACTCTATATGTCTTTGGTTTGCTTGTCTTTTTCTCATTTGTGGGGCCAAACTACATGCAACACAATAGCCAACTTTTTTCCAGCTTAATTGAGATAAAATTGACGTATAACATTGTATACATTTAAGGTATGCAATGGGATTATTTGATATACACCTATATTGTGAAATGATTAAGTACCTTTAAGGTTACTTAACCTACCCATCACTTACATAGTTACCTTTTTTTTTATTTTGTGGTGAGAAATTTTAAAATCTACTGCCTTAGCAACTTTCAGGTACATGGTAGCGTATTGGTAACTATAGTCGCCATGCTGTACATTACTTCAACAGAGCTCAGTCATCTTGTAACTGGAAGTCTGTACCCTTTGACCACTTTCACCCATTTTCCTCACTGCCCCCCTACACCAGTGTACTCTCTGTTCCTATGAGTTCATTCTTTAGATTTCACATATAGGAGAGATCATACGGTACGTGTCTCTCTCTGTCTGGCATATTTTACTTATCATAATGCTCTCAGGTTTCATCTGTGTTGTCACAAATGACATGACTGCCCTTTTTATGGCGGAATAATATTCTACTGTATTTACCTATACCCCATATCCTTTATCCTTTCATCCCCTGGCATTTAGGTTGTTTACATTTGGCTATTGGAAATAATCTCACAGTGAACATGGGAGCACAGATATCTTTTCAAGATAGTGATCTTATTTTCCTCCAGATACACACCCAGAGGCACGATTGCTGGGTCTTATGATTGTTCTATTGTTTATTTCTTGAAGAACCTCCAGGCTGTATTCCATACTGGCTGTACCAATTTACATTCCCACCAGCAGGGCACAGGAGTTTCCTTTTCTCCATATCCTCACCAGCCTTTGTTAGCTCTTGTTTTCTCAATAGTAGCCATTCTAATTGGGTGAGCCAAATTTTAAGAAACATTTAAAAGTAGATTTCTTGATTGTCTTGGGAACTCAGAAGACCTGGCCCCTCTGCTTTCCCGGATGGCAGCAATCCCCAGCTTTTGTTGAGTAGTGGTGCCCTTTCCAAGAAGTGTGGGCCCTCTAGGTTTGCCCATCTCTTATCACTGATTATTACCCAACACTGGGGCCATTTATCACAGCACTTGCATGGTTTTTCTTACAGTACAGAAATATCTCTTCTATACTTGTGTCTCTATCAAAATTTGGAAAACAGTATAGAAAATTAGAAGGCAGTGTATTTCAAAACAATTGAAAGGGGCCATACTTCCTTTTTCAGATGAAGAAGAACATAAACAAGAACAATGATGTAACATAATTATGTAAATGTGTATAATATGTGTAAAATAATGCATGTATTATTTGTCCTGTCACAAACCTCTCCATCCCTAATGTAAAATTGCCATGCCTGGTGGTGGGTATTAAGGAAGGCACATATTGCATGGAGCACTGGGTGTGGTGCATAAACAATCAGTGCTGGAGCCGTGAAAAAAAAAATAAAATCAAATAAAGTAAAAAGAAAAAAAAATTGCAGTAACTTTGGCCTTGAAAGAATTTTAGATCTCATTGGTTACACTGGAGTTTTTGTGATAGAATCTAAGCTTACTCTAAGTAGATTCTATTGGGAAAAAAACATAAAAGAGAAGAGAGGATTGGAGAGTTGAGGAAATGAGAGGAGAGGAGAGAAGAGAAAAGAAAAGAGAAAAGAAGAGAAGGGAGAAAGAAAGGGGGAAGGGAGGGAGAAAAGGAGGAAGGAAGAAAAGAAAAGAAAAAGAAAGAGAAAGAAAGAAAGAAAACGAAAAGAATGAAATCTGCAATAATACCCAAATTTTTCAGCTGCTAGACTTTCTGGGAAAAAGAAAATGTCAATAAAGTTGTTTTTGCTTTTTTTTTTTTTTTTAAATTTTTTTTTTTTTTTTTAAGATTTTATTTCTTTATTTGACAGAGATGACAAGCAGGCAGAGAGGCAGGCAGAGAGAGGGGGGAAGCAGGCTCCCCGCTGAGCGGAGAGCCCGATGCAGGGCTCGATCCCAGGACCCTGGGATCGTGACCTGAGCCGAAGGCAGAGGCTTTAACCCACTGAGCCACCCAGGCGCCCCTGTTTTTGCTTTTGTGCAAAAAGAGGACACCCTCGCTCTGATTGTAATCCAAAGCTGCTTTCACTTGGGGCATTGATGTTGGTGACACCAAAAGGAACAACCAGTTTTTTAACCTTTCAGAAAGCCTGTGGGACAGAGTTTAAAATACAGCAATATTAAGGATGCCAAAGACTCACTCTCTGGAAGCGAATTTGATCCTCTTGAGGGCTTCCCTTTAAAAAGATTTAAAGGCCTTCACTCAGAGGACCACAGGTATAAAATCAGAGCTTCAGTCAACAGAAGGCTAAAATGTGACAAAGAGGGCATGGTAACCCAGCAGAAAGGCGACCCGATGCGGAGTTCGTCAAACTTTAGTCTGAATTCCTATCCTTCCACCCCAAACCAATATAACCTTGCGTGAGTTTCTACAGAGTTGATGTGAATAGTACATGAGAAAATATCAACTGCCTTTTGTAAGTGCTTTCAAATGCTGGTTCGGAGTCTCTTGTGTCTCCTGGATATAGGATAATGGCAGCTCTCCCGGACTGGAATGCCCACTGTTTCCCAGACCAGTGTCCCTTCATTGGAGTTCTAGCTTTCCTTGCCGTTAAAGTGACTTCAGAACTTTTCTCAGCATTTTAATGCATGAGAGCAGGGGGCATTCCCTTTCTGTAAAGGGCCAGCTTAGAAATATTTTTATATTTGTGACTATCTCTACTGTCAAAGGGTTCAAGGGTCAGAGGGCTCGACATTTTCTGTCACTATTACTCAAGTCTGCCTGCCTCTGAGGGTGAAAGCAGCCAGAGATGGTATGTGCGCAGATGGGCATGGCTGTGTTAACTTACAAAAACAAGCAGCTGGACCAGGGTCCAGAGTTTGCCAGCCCTTGTCCTTGAGTGTGAATATTTGCATCCCTACACAGTTCTTGCTATCCGAATGCATAGTTTGAAATTTTCAGTGTGTTTTAGGAACGAGGGAGGGAGGCAAAGTGGAAGGGACAGAAGAAATAGCGAGAGACCTCAAAGTGAATTTCTATATACATAAAGAATGGGTTACCGTCTATACCTGTTGGGTTCTTGGGAAGACTGCAGCAGTGGAAGTGTCTGAGAGTGCCTGGGTCAGAATCAGGGAGCATTAAATCAGCTCCTTTTTCTTTCTCTACCTACCATTCAAGATTATCCACAGTTACTAAATATTTATTGAGTACCCGCTAGTTATTCAAGTTTGACTGCTCTAGAACCACCGGATCCTAGGAGAAGGGAGATTTGGTTTTGGCTTTGCCTCCAAGGATGTGTGTGACCTTATGGAGTCTTTGGCGTTAGGTTTCCACATCTGTAAAATGACATATATCTCCTCAGCCTTTCTAAGAATGCTACCATGTTTGCATGAGAAATCCTTTGGAAAAAATGTGTATTTCCAGACCCTACCTAAGACATCAGAATCCTTTGGGATGGGGCTTAGGTTTCTGCATTATTATCCCCAACTATATTTTGGAAAAGAAAAAAAAAAAGACAAAACAAAACAGTATTAAACCCACAAAAAAGATGAAAGAATCATACAGTGAACCCCCATTTACCTCTCACTAGATTCACTTATTTTTGTTTTTGCCATATTTGCTTCATAGATCTTTCCTTTGCTCTTGTTCTCTTTTTCTGCCTCTCTTTGGAAGTCTGTTGATAGTTTGCCACATTTTCTTGGTAATTCCTCTCTTTCTGCATTTGAAAGTGAGTCACAGACATCACTTCACACCTAAATACATCAGTACTTATCTTCTAAGAATGAAGACTTTCTGTGACGATAATGGGTAATGCCCTTATCACATCCAAGGAATTTAATTAATGTTGATGCCATTATATTATCAAATATATAGTCTATATTTAAATGTCTTTGATTGCCACCAAAAAAAAAGTCTCTGTATTTTTTCTTTGATGATCTAGTCCAAGGTCCTTCATTTTATTTGGTTTTCATGTCTCTTTAGCTTCCTTTCATCTAGAAAATTCCCTCATGTTTTTTGTTTTCCATGGCTTGACATTTTTGAGAAATCCAGGCCACTCATTTTGTGCAATGCAGCCCTCCCCCTCCTTTCTGGTTCTGCCTTTTCCCCCATATCTAGATATTTACATGATAAAGTGGATCGAGCCTCTATGTGGTACTTTGTACACCTTTAGTGGAATATATTCTAAACACAAAACGAACTGCAAAGAACTTTTGAACTTACTAGGTAGGTTTGTTGTTGGTATTGGAATAGTGATAGTAACTCTGAAAATTTCTTCCTATCTTGCAGGACACAGCAAGATGAATGAGTATATTGACAGTGTTGGAAACCAGATTCTCATGTATCAAAAGACAAAAATATGGAATAAGAAAAAGTAAGGAAGTACCTTATGGTGTTGGATTCAAATGGCGAATATGAGTACAAACTCAATCTACCTGCCGCCATAGTAGAGATAGGCACTTCTAGTCTCCAGATCTTGGGTTTTAAGTAACATTTCATACTAAAGGGAACCAGCGCTCCTTTGGGAATGGCTGATTCCAGGGCTAGGCAGATAAAATACAAGCTGATAGCTTGTTATGCCAGAAAACAAAAAGAAAAAAAAAAAGTATGCCTAAAGACAGTGGGACAATATCAAAAGCATACAGGAGTCAGCTTGAGGAGGCTTGTGCGGGCCAAATTTGGCATATCTATTCAGAAAACAGAATAATAACAGTAATGGAATATAGCACATTAGGTAAGAATCCATCAGAGTGAAATTAAAAAGCAATAGCAACAAAAAAGACTGTATATAGAAGAAAGATCCTCATTTCAGACCAATGTCTGCTAATAAATGCAGAAGGAATTATTGTATTCAATATCTGCTTTTTAAACATGCTCCCCAGGTGGTTCTTACTCCCTCCCAAGTTTGGAAACAACTGCTGGATGTTTCCTTGAAGCTCTTTCATTCTACAACAGCTATAAAACTTTAAGCACAGCTCCTGCCTTGGAAAAACTAATATTTAATAGAAATGTAGGAAAAATAGAAATTCTAGTCAGCCTGTCAACAATTTGTTTCCTGTAAGATACTCCTGAAAGTATTTTTCCCCACACTTTAATATGCCAGTTGTCCAGGCTACTCCTGACCCTTGCCATTCTATTCTAACATGGTCCTAGGAGAATTCCTTCCTTCTTGCTTCCACCACAAACCCCTGCCCCTGCAGTACAATATATTGACACCCTTGGAAATGGGAAAGGAGGCGTCTCCCTGGGATTGTCTCCAGACTCTGCCTTTTCCTCGTTCTAGCTCTCTTTGTCCCTTCACCAGTCAGACGAGAGCTTGCAGGCATCGAGGCATCCTTGGACTTTAGTCCAGTGGACCCTCAATGTAAATTCAGTATCTTGGGATGCCTCAGAGGGCTTTAATTTCCATTCCAGAAGTAGGGCATTAACCCTTTGATTTTGAATGTGTCTTCTGCATCTGGGCTTCCAAATTTTGTAATTAATTGGAGCTATTTATTTTATAGTTCTAGTATAATCAGGCAGAGAAGCAATTCAAAAGTGAGCATATAGTTATGAATTTCTCTGCCCATAATCAATCTTTTCCTTGGCTCCCCACATCCAAATGGATGGCCAGACCCTAGTAATTCTGCTTTCAACATTTTTCAATCATCATCCTTTGACCTTCCTTTTCTTGCTTTCATTACCGAAGAGCCACTGTTGTTTTCTCCTTAAAGTTTCTCCCTTGCACATTAGACTCTAGTGTAAGCAAATGACACCAAAATACACTTATCCAGGCCTTTGACTTTATATGTGTTGCTTGCTCTACCTTTCCCTCGAACTCAACCAATCTAACAGGAATCCATACCACCTCTTGCCCTGCTCTGCCACCCCCTCCCTGGCTACCTAAGCTAATACTTAGTGTATTGTAACAATTCAAAAGCATGAGTTTGGAATCAAACAGAACAATTAGAACGATGCTTAAATCCCACTTGTAAGCAGGGCGACCTTTTTGAGCTCAACATTCTCCTCTGGAATATGGGGATAACATGACATATGTCCAATGGTTGGTGTCTGCAGTCAATGCCATGTTTTGTATGTACAGGGCCTGACATAGTGTAAAGATTCAACAAAAAGTAATCATTTCATTGGCTTCTCCTCCTCTTTCTAGTTCTCTATATGGTAATTTATCACAGTCTGTTCAATATTTCTTTAAACTATCTCTTTCATTTCCACACAAATCCAGCTCATTATCCCTGCTTAGGTTACTGAACAAGCTTCCCAGGTTCTTCTCCTGTCTTCAGTAGCCACAGAGACTTGTGTTCCTTATATGCACAAGGAATCTCGCTAAGGCACTTCAGTCTTTCCAACTAACCCATTCCTCATTCTGTCAACAGATTAATCTTCCCCAGGATCTATTTTTTTATTGCAACTCTCCCTTGATTACGAAGAATCAGTGGCTTCCCAGGACTTTTAGGATAAATTCCACATGTGGGGTAAACAGGCTCCAACTTCTCTGTAGTGGAGAATTATAATTTGGTCTGGCCCCGTCCTCTTTCTTGCCTTATTCTGGTAAATATATGCCTTTATTTTGGTGAATTGCTTATCATCCCCATGCCAGCCACGGGGCTGCATTGGGAGCCATCAATCATGGTATCTATCTTCAGCCACCAGACTAGATATGTGATCCAAGCTGAACCCATCTTTCTCCCTTTGGATACTTTTCTAATTGAGATGAGGGGAAGAGACCTTTCCTACTTGGAAGCTGAGCTGGGTACTCTAAACCTTGGCACCGCCATTGGCCATGGGTTGACCTTGTGCAATCTGAAAGAATGAGGTACGTTGGGTATCAGTTCCAGCTGTACTCAAGGCTAGCCTTTCTCTTGCCCTTAGCAAATTGGCTATGTGAGCTCATGCATTTCCCATTTGGTGTTTAGTGTCCGTTGAGATTCTATCACTTGGAGCCAAGCATTCTGAGTAATAATACTATCTTTTCACCAGATCTCTTTCTTCCCTCTTTCTCAAATCCATTCTAAGCTGATCAACCCACCGCTCAATGAAGATAATCTTGTTTATGCTTTTCTTCCTGCCTTTCATCAAGTTGCCCCCCCCTTAGGAATGTTTGTTCACTCTTATCTCATTCTCCAAAGTCTATGCTTCCCAAAGATTCAACTCAAAACCTTTGCCTTTCCTGGAGCTCAGCTTGTCCTTCTTGAGCGCTAGGGAGTGTTCCCTTAGCTTAACATCTAAGCTTCAGATTCCAAACCCTGGAAGTCATCTGGTATTTAGTTACTAATTGGGTCATTCATCCTTGTTATTTCCTACCTTTCTACCAAATTAGAATAAAAATTCCAACTTCAACTGAGGTCTAGAAGTGAAGGAACTTGTTCCAAATCGCAAACCCTATTTGAGGCAGAATACATTGAAGTTTCCTTAAAAATACTCATGTCTGGGGGCGCCTGGGTGGCTCAGTGGGTTAAAGCCTCTGCCTTCGGCTCAGGTCATGATGCCAGGGTCCTGGGATTGAGCCCCACATCAGGCTCTCTCCTCCACAGGGAGCCTGCTTCCTCCTCTCTCTCTCTGCCTGCCTCTCTGCCTACTTGTGATCTCTGTCTGTCAAATAAATAAGTAAAGTCTTTAAAAAAAAAATACTCATGTCTGACTGATGATAGTGGAGGATTGAATTCTAAAAGGAAAAACAGGAACCAGGAGCTTAAGTTATCAAAAAATGTCTAGATTGTTAGGGGATTGAGGGGAAAGACATCATAACTTAAAGAAAGTGCTAGAGTTTATTAAATGATGAAATATGGAAGACCGTAAACGTTCTGTGATCTGGAGGTAATACTAGGCATCAAAAATGTCGGTGTAGTATTTGAAAGCCTTTCAGAGCAGTCAATGAAGGTGAGGGTCTTGATAGAGAAGACAGTGGGTGGGAGATAACAGTATTTGGGAAGTAGCCCAAGTTTTCATTAGAGCTGCAGCTAGAACAGAAGGAATGGGTGAGAAATCAGTCCGGGATGAAGGAGGATCTGTGCATAACCATGCTGATGACTCAAAGTTCAGAGCAATGAGTTAACAGGGAGATGATCGAGGAGAACACTGCTATAGTAGGAGGGAGTAAACTGGGTGATGAGCAAAAATGGGCTGTCAGCTTGTGAGGTAGAGCATGAGAGGAAGTTTCTCATGAGGTCAAGGGCAAATACAGGAAGATGACTCCATAAAGGGAGTGGAGACACCATGGGAAAAAGTGAGTTTCCCTCATCGATAGACCTCTGATTCCAAAGGTTCTGAAAGTAATTTAATAACCAGCCTCTTTCAGAGGCTAAGGAGCAGCTTAGCAAGATCTGAAATAGTTATTTGAACTTTCCTGTCTATTTCATTTCCTATTTGAAAAATGTGTATGGAAGAAACTTTAATTTCTTATTCCTCTTGACCCTCGGACCAGGACATGATTTATGCCTACTTGGGCCAACTTGTGGCCTAATTAGGATGTGGAGCGTTCTCTTGCCTACCGGGATTTCAGAGAGCCATTTTGTTCAATGTGTCTTTAATATAAGATCTAACTTACAGCTCACAGTTTTAAGAAGGATCAAGTGTATGATTCCTTAGGAAAAATGCCTTAAATTTACATCCTAGGTATTCAAAGTCTGGGGTAAGGTCTCCCCCCCCCACCCCCCCCCCCACCCCCCGCATTGTTATGGGAGGGGAGGGAAGGGAGTGGAACTCAGGAGGAGAAGCTGGAAGATAAACATCGAAGTACTTTCAGCTCTGCCCCGGGCTAGCCCTCCTCCTCCTGAAAACGTCCCAGGTGTAGCACTCTGACCTCAGTGTGAGCAATCCCAGAACTCTCACGTGACCCCCCGGCTGGCTGATATCCTGGGTGGTGGTCTATCTACTGCGACCCACCCAGAAAAGCCCGGCACACGCAATAGAGGGTGTTTGCCAACCTTGTCTTCAAGATGATCATAGACCTGTTGGCCGGCTGGGGCGTACCAGAGAAGAAGGGACCTGCTCGGCCTTCTTTCTGTTCGGTGCCATTCCCCAGTCTCGGGGCTTCACCCGGGAAGTGAGACTCTCTAAGCGGGCGTTTTGATACGGCTGCTTCCACTGATCTCACCCCCAGCTCTGCGGCCAGCTCCTTCTTCCCATGTCCTCCGTGTTCATGACTGTTTTCCTGTCCGAATTATCTTTGCATTCCAGGGTGGGCCTCTGGCTTCCTCCTTGTACTCCACAAGCCTTTCGCCGATAGTACTGATGTCTCTAGGCCTCCCCTTAGGAGTTCTGTGTTTCGAGCATCCCTCTTGCAAAGTCACCCTGTCTCTCTCTGTTTCTTTCTCTCTCACTCTAGTTCCGCTCTCTCATCTCCCCACTCCCCCCACCAGATACCAAGAAGCTCTTTGTCTCCTTCTTTACTATTCACCTTGGGTCCACAGTCCATCCTGCATATTGGACAAATCTCCCTAAAGATGTTCTACCTGCCCTTTAGGAAACACGGCCAAAAATACAGTGATGATATTTTCCAATCGCAAATGTTGGGTCATGTGTTCAACCCCATAGAAGTTCACTCGGGAGGTAACAGTAAGCAACATTTGAAATCGAGGCTGACACTGACAATCCAAAGTGTTTCCCGGCTGAAGCTCAAAGAGGACAAGGAGGAAGGTCTGTTGTGCAATCCTCCAAGCGCCTACTTTGTGATCTGGTCCAGCCTCCCTCTCTGAACTTGCCCCTACCTCTCTCTTCCTCCCACAGACTGCCCCAGCCATCCTGACCTCCTTCCGGTCCCATGAACCAGACAAGCTGGGTTGTGTCTCAGGTGCCTTGTACTGGCACGTCCTTCTTCCTGGGAACTTTTCCCCTGGATCTTTGCAAGACTGCCTTCTTCTTACCATCCACGTCTCACTCGAAAGTCACCCCCTCCCAAAGGCTTTCTGTAAGGGCATCACTCCCAGTCTCCTCGTAGTCTCTTGCCTGATTACTCTTGACTCTTTAACACACTGCTCTCATTTCTCTCCAGTTTTACTTCTGCAAGAAAATATCTTACATGCTTGTAGTCTTTCTCTGCATCCACTCTACCACCCACTACAATGTAAGCTCCATAGGGCACACCTTTGCCGGTTTCTCTGCTCCCAGGTGACAACACCTAGAACACAGCCTGGGATTTGGTAGGTGCACAGCCAAACTCTGTGGGATGATTGGATGAACACACACTATTCCTCATCCCTGTGCCCTTGGTGCTGGGGGGCTGAGGATTCCGTGACCCACTCTTGCAAATCTACGTTCACACACATTCTGGAGCAAAATGCACATCCCACGAGGAAAGGGCCCCACAGAGGAGGATCCCAGTTCTGGCTGGGTGGGAAATGAAAATTCAGAAGTTTAGGCCAGAAGGCGGAAACAGAACAGGAGACAGAGCTAAGCAAAAGAAATCTGGTTTAAGGAAAAGGGGGTCAGGGAGCTTTAGGTATAGTTTCAGGAATACGGAGTTGGACCGGCAGTCACGAGAGCCCAGTGGCCACTTTGCCCCAAACCCACTCTGTGGCCTTGATTCCGTCGTTGCTACACTCTGAGGTTCAGATGCCTTATAAAAGGAGGAAGCTGGAAACCTTTCCAGTACTTTCCAGTGATAGTTCTTTTTTTTTTTTTTTTAAGATTTTATTTATTTATTTGACAGAGAGAGATCACTAGTAGGCAGAGAGGCAGGCAGAGAGAGTGAGAGGGAAGCAGGCTCCCTTCAGAGCAGAGAGCCTGACGTGGGACTCGATCCCAGGACCCTGAGATCATGACCTGAGCCGAAGGCAGCGGCTTAAACCTCCAGTGATAGTTCTTAAAAAAAAAGAGAGAGATGTAGGAAGGGATCATTAGTCTAACGGCAAATATTAAGGAGCTACAGAGCCCTAGTCTCAAGTCCTGCGAAGAACTAAAAATTGAGGAAAATGTTTACCCTTGAGAATCCAAGTTGCCTATCAGAGGCCAGAGATGCAAAGGTATTTGAGGAATGAGATAGGACTTCTAGGCCTGTAAGACCACAACAGTCACCAGCTTCAATTTATGAACATGTCTATGGTAAAATTTTTAAGAAAGGATCAATGAGGGAAGGGCAGAGTGGTGGCTAACCTCTGAAAGAGGGAGAAGCCGGAGGTAGGGGCAGGCGCTACCCATCTACACTCAGGACAGCTAGGTGCTCCCTCCCAGTGGCAAGCCCGGCCTCATTGCAGGATACACTCTGCAGCTAACGCGCCTGGAGTTTTCAGGAGACTGTAGGACCATGGTTCAGGGGCCAGACTCTTCGTAGCTGGCTTCAGATCCTGATTGCCACTAACCAGCCACAGGCCCCAGCCAGTTATTAAACCTGTATCTCTACTTGTTCACCCATGAAATGGGAATGATGATAGGGGTAAGGACCCCCAAGAATCCCTGGGAGGATTAAATTCATATGTGCAAAGTGTGCAGAATAGGGGCTGTTTGGATAATTCCACTGACAAAGCCACGTCCAGGTACCAAGTATGCCTCAGGCCTAATGATATTCAGGATTTGTCTCCTCCTTCGGGTGCCACTTTCAACAAGCTGCCTCCTTCTTCCCATGCAGGCTGGCTTACACAGGAAAAAATGTGTTGATCACAGAGATTCTGAGAAAGTACCATTCCAGAACCTGTGGTATCTTATGGCAAATCAATAAGTCACTTCGAGTTGTGTCTGGGTTTCCCATATTGCTTGAAGACCATGATGGAAAGGGAGGATATCAGTTTCGGTTTCTCAGTCATCACACTGGGGTTCTGGTGCCTAACTCCTCCTTAATGTTTTGGGTTATCGCATAGACACTCAGGCTCTGATTTCCCTAAAGAGTGATAGGAGTGAATCCTCAGCCCCTAAAGCAGAGGGCAGTTCCAAATGGTTTTCCCACCCCACAGTGGTATACCTTGTGGGCTCTCTGTCTGATCCTATGGTTGCTGGCCCTGTAGCTGTGGGTATCTTTACAGGAAAGAACACAGATCTTGTAGAAGACTGACTGGTGGATTAAAAATGTACGAAAGGAGGGAGCTGCAAACAGAAGCAATAATCCAGCAGTTTCCACTCACCTGCCTCCAATGACTTCTTAAAAGAAGTCCAAATGTTTTCATGTCATCTGGGGACCCTGCCTGGGACTCCAGCTACCTTTTAGGGATTCATCTGAATTTTAAAGAATTGTCAATTACAAGTGTGGGTCAGGGGCGTCTGGGTGGCTCAGTGGGTTAAAGCCTCTGCCTTTGGCTCAGGTCATGATCCCAGGGTCCTAGGAAGCCTGCTTCCTCCTTTCTGCCTGCCTCTCTGCCTACTTGTTATCTCTGTCAAATAAATAAATAAAATCTTTTAAAAAAAAGTGTGGGTCATTCTGGAAGGGTTAGAGAATGCTAGGTAATGTCGGTGGTGATACATGTCAGTGGGAATGTGTTTGAGAAGATTTCTTTCCTCTGGACACCTTGCTGGGTGGGGTTTACTTTAGGAATGAGCAGATTTGAGAGTTTTGATTTTGGACAGAGGAGAGGAAGGTGTAAAGGAATGGGGGATTCAAGAAAGACTTAAAACTCTCTTGTTTTTAGGGAATGGGGAAGCCCATGACACCTAACTATGGTGGGGGGAGAACCCAAGACGTTGAAGAACCAGGAGGACTCTGGGAGGTTCAGCTATGCCACGGGTTATGTTGGCATTTCTGGATTGGCCTAGTCAGGTAACCAACAATTATCATCTTGTTCTCCTGGAAAAAATGCAGCCTGAGCTCCAAATAAATAACCAGCGAAGGAACTTTTCAGATACAATCCTTGGCACTGAGCTCTTAAGTGGTGAACTTCCTATATTGGATTTTGGGGGGAAAAAAGAGAAAGTCCCAGGAAACATTTAGTATTGCACTGGTGGGAGGAAAGATAGGTCAGAACCACTGAGCATATTCGGTGTTGAAGCTGGAAAGGCATCAGTTCCTGGGGCCTGGGACACACAGTGACCTGCTGAAAAGCCCCACCAGCAGGGACATCTCCAGAGATCGGGCAGAAATCGGTCCTGCATTTAAAGAGAGGAAGTTTCGGGTGGGCACTCTGGTTTTGCTGACGCTTCACGCTGAGTTCTCTGGACAGCCTTCCCTCTTGATTCGCAGAGAACCCTGGGCCTCCGTCTGAGTCTACCTGACAGTCCTCCCAAGAAGGAGAGACAGGTAAGAACTCATCAGGAGAAGCCAAGCCTCGGTTGGAGGAAGTCAGCGTGAGGAGAGGGACAGAGACAGAGTTGGGGGGTTAGGACTGAGGGACAATCCAGCGGGGAGGTGGGGGGAGTGAAAGGGAAGGGGTCGGGGCGTCGAGGGAGGGGACCCAGGTAGAAGGAGCGGCCCCAGCAAGGGAGCGGTGTGGGCGCCGGCGGAGAAGGAAGGCTCGAGAGGAGAGGGCCGTGCTGGGGAGGGCAGCGGGCGCGAGGAAGCCGTCCCTGCCGCGCGGCGGGCTCCCGGCAGCGCCGCGGCGGGGGTCTGAACCCGCGAGCCGCGAGGGAGCGGGAGCGCCGGGGCTGCGGCGGCTGGAACAGGTGAGCGGCCGCCGGGCTGCGGGCCCCGCCCCACCCCGCGGGCGCGCCTCCTCCTCCCCGCCCTCCCCGTCCTCCCCGCGCGGAGCTGCGGCGCGGCTCCCCTCGGTTTGGGCTTTTGCAACTGGCGCCTGGCTTGCCTTTTTTTTTTTTTTTCCTCTCCCCTCCCCTGAGTCTGTCTGTCCTTCTTTTAGGTCGCTCCACCCCGCCCAAGATCAGGCGAGGGGGAACGGGCCGGGCTGCAGCTGCCAACTCGCGCCGAGCGCGCGTGCGAACTCCCGGAGCGGCGTCCCGCGCCCGGCCTCCTCCCTGCGGGGCGCGCGCTCCCCGCTCCCCGGGCCCGCGGCCACCCCCGCAGCCCTTCCCCACTTTTCCCCCCTTTGGCAATCACATGGCATTTTAAGAATGCCGGAAAGATGGCGGTAGCGGCGGCGGCGGCGGCGGCGGCGGGGCCGAGCGGCGGGGGAGGCGGCCGGGCGCAGCGGAGCGGGCTGCTGGAAGTTTTGGTGCGGGATCGCTGGCACAAAGTTCTGGTGAACTTGAGCGAGGACGCCCTGGTTCTGAGCTGCGAGGAGGGCGCCGCGGCGTACAACGGCATCGGCACCGCCACCAATGGCTCGTTCTGCAGGGGCGCCGGCGGCGCGCAGCCCCCGGACTCGCCCGCCGGGGTCCGCACCGCCTTCACCGACCTGCCGGAGCAGGTGCCCGAGTCCATCTCCAACCAGAAGCGCGGCGTGAAGGTGCTGAAGCAGGAGCTGGGCGGGCTGGGCATCAGCATCAAGGGAGGCAAGGAGAACAAGATGCCCATCCTCATCAGCAAGATCTTCAAGGGGCTGGCGGCGGACCAGACCCAAGCCCTGTACGTGGGCGACGCCATCCTGTCGGTGAACGGGGCCGACCTGCGGGACGCCACCCACGACGAGGCGGTGCAGGCGCTCAAGCGCGCCGGCAAGGAGGTGCTGCTGGAAGGTAAGGGGTTAACGCCGCGCGGGCCGCGCACACACCCCCTCACTCTCCCACCGCACCCTCACGCTCACCCAGGTGCCGACACCACCCGGGGGCCCGGCGTGGGGGGGGGGCGGTGGCGGCGAGTTGGGACAACTTTAACCCACCTGGGGGGCAACTTGTCCCTACCCTAGAGTCGCTGCGGGCTTGGACCCAGCAGGGGTGTGTGCAGAGGCTCAGCGAGCAGGGTTTCTTGAGCTACGTGGCAGGAGCAGAGTCAGATGCTTAGGGCACCAGGCGTCATTTTTACCCGCGGATAATCCGAGGGTAGCGTAGGGACCGGTAAGTGGCACTGTAGAGGAAGGGCAGCCGTCCGCGCTGCAGTGAGGGCTCCCTGAATAATCGCAACTCTTAGTTTTCCGCTTGGGCACCGTGTTCTCCTCAGAAGCCTGGGCAATCCATTTAAAAAGGTTCGGTCCTAAAGAAGAAGACAGAGAAAAGTGGCCGTGTTTGAACGCTAAAAGCCCATCATCCTTCTGGACTTTCCTCCTCTCGCGTTGGAAGCCCGGGTTATGCTAGCGAGTTGTGCTCTGGGCTGGGAAGTATTTTGCAGCTTTACGCAGAAGTTCCCTTTTGGTGCCAGGTGTTTGGCCGGTCAGTCTGGATTCCAGGCTGCTCTGGGTGGAGGGTTGCTGAGGCAGTTTTTCTGCCTCCCTTTTCCCGGGATTTTTCCCTAGTGGGGTGGAAACAGTTTTGCATTTGTAAACAGTTTCCCCAGAGTGTGAGGCTTCTAAGAATGGGCTTTCTTGAGATCCTGTGTGCATAGCCTCCTAATTTTTCAAGTGGAGAGAACAAGTAGCCGTGGTTTTGTACCCTTTTGCGATTATGTGCAGAAAGGCAGTAGGGTATTAAGTGGATAATCACTCTCGTTTACCACCTCATCTGTATCGGCCTTCCTGGCCCATAACTTAATTTGTACAAACCTCTAGTCTCTACAGATATCATGTAATTATTTTTGTCTATTCAACTTCCCCTCACTGTAGGTGGAGTTGTCTGGGGTCTTTTATTTAGTTATGGCTCATTTCTCTTGAGTTGATTTGTGTCCTGAGTGAACAAATCAGTGAACCCATAGCCGTGGAAACAAGAGTGTTTCAACTCAGATCTTGTAAACTGGTGGTTGATTTAAATCCTAAATTAAGGACTTAGGTCAATTTCCTGCTTACCAGATGTGGTGCTTGTGTGTGAAACTGAGAAAGTTCAAAGTTGGGAAACCAGCTTTGTTACATGTGACAGCTGATGCAACACATGGTGTCTACCTCCTGCTGGGAATACAGAGGGCACCCCCCCTCCCAACACACACACACCTTTATTTATCTAGAGGATTTGTGATGTCTTCATATTTAATTGCTACCCTGGATCCAAAAACTGGAAGGCTATTTGCTTTGGCTTGATGATTAACATAAGTAAACAGAAAAAAAGTTTCCAGTGACTCAAGTGTGTGTTGGTTTGTGTGACAAGGGGCAGGTGGGATCTGGGGCAAGTGTAGTTTGGAGTATAAATTTGGAGTATAAACCGCTGGGCCACCTGCTTAGCTTGCAATGTTTACTATAAACTTTCAGGGGACCAGGAGACAAAAAGCAGGTCCTTTCTGTTTGAAGGCACTGCCCTTCATTATGTCTTTTCTTTTCATTGGTTTCAATGTAATGAATAATGACTTAGCAAAGAGATAAGACATACAGCTCAAAAAGAGGAAGGTAAGGTGATTCCCTGCAGTTGAAAATAAAGAAAAAGAATCAGTTATGCGACTTTACAGATGCAGCAACTGAAGAGTGAGTTTTGTAAAAGCCTCTCATGTGACTTTCTTGCAACACGTCATGCTGTGTTGCAGACAGGACCTCTGGGGGAAGGCCTGTGAGCCTCCTGGACATGAACCACCTGGGCTTGGGGCAGCAGTCCTTTCCCCAGCCCGTGTTTTCAGAGATGGACGGCAATCTAGAGAAGCAAATAGAGGCCCCTCTTGAAACAGTGTCTCTTGTTCTGAGTTCCAGTGTTGGTTCTAAATGCAGTAGGAGAGATCATATACCATGAAAGCAAGTATCACGCATCTCCTTTGTAGCTTAATACATGGATTCCCAACTGAGGGGCTTATCAGAACCACCAAAGGACTTTTTAAAATCACATACCTTCTTGGCGTGTATTCTGAAGTGCGATCTTGATGGATGAATTTCTACAGAGGAGTGGCTTTGTAGATGTAATCAGCTGGGAGGGGAGGCTTAGGGAGATGTTTTAAAGATATGTTTATATGGAAAATGCAGTTTTTTTTACTTAGACTGGTCTTGTTTTGTTTGTTGTTGTTGTTCTGGAGCGGATTTGGTGGGGTTTTTTTGGTTTTGTTTTGTTTTTTTGTTTTTTTGAGCCAGCGGGTAGACAATACACACCCCATTCCATGACATGCGCCCTCTAGTGGAGAATCAACACCACTGCTAATGGAACACCCTGAAATGAAAAGCTTAACAGCAAGTTTCAAAGCCTGCGTTCTAGTTGTAGTCTGTCACAGAGTTATCTCAACCTCGTTGAGCCTCAGTGTCTCCTGAAAAATGGGAGTAAGAAAACTCGGCTGGACATTCCTGCTTTACAGGGCTGCTGTATGGAAGAGAACCTGAGAGTAAAAGGAAAAAAAAAAGAACATGTATCAAATGGCTGCTATGATTAGTTGTAATTACATGAAACGAAGCTGAAATTGTCCCTCCCAAGGGATAGTCCATTCCTCATACTGTGCTAGGGTTTATAGTTCTTATTTTTAGTATACTTATTATTATTATTACATAACTGTAATGTTAGGAGACTACTCCTCTGTGGGAAGGGAATCATGGCAACAGCTAACATTTTTTGAGCATTTTTATGTGCCAGGCTTTACTTGCATTTGTTCCTTACACTTTTTGTAACTCTGTGAGGCCAGTACTGTTGTTCTTTTTACTGATGAGGAAACAAGATTATAGACAGTGGGTTATTTGCTTAAAGTAACACAGGGAGGAGGTTTCCAGGTCTATCAGACTTCAAAGCTCATCCTTGTAACTTCTGGGTGAAATTGATACTCCAAGCTTCTCCTTCAACTGTGTACTTAAGTCCATTGAAGCTGCTTCAGTTCTTGGGCTCAGGATGTTCATCCCCACTTCTCAAATATGCTGAAATGCTCAAGACAGCCTTGAGCAAGAGAAGCAATTGTGTGGGCAACACAAAAGGGAGGGACGGGGAAGAGGATTCAGTCTAAAAACCTTAAGGCACCGAATGCCTGGCTCTCCAAAGGGAGCTGCTGCCACAATAGGGCAATTTTGCAAAGAGGCAGGGTCTCTGTCATTGATCACCTGGCTTGCAAGGAGATTACAGTGTAACTCAGGCTGAATATAAAGTGTGAATATACTGTGCCAGTGAAGTCAGTGTTTAACCATATAGTCATCAAAGTTAAGACCAGACGTCTTCACATTATGAACTCATTTCCCGTTTGGGGGAGGAGGGGCAGGGACCCTGCATTCAGTCATGGAGATACAGAACCCCATACCGTCAGGGAACATGGGGTACACAGATACGGAGTGAATGGCTCCCTGTGGAGTGGAGCTGGGCACAGCTGCATAAATATCCTGGTAGTTCTGAGTCAGGGGTGGGATGAGTTTTTTTGCCCTTAGATTGATAGCAAAATAGTAATTTGGAATGGGTCAACATTTTTGTAACTGAAACTACAATAAAGTTAGTTTCTCCATAACTTTGTCCAGATTGGAGAGTGCAGAATGTTCTGGAAGACTAATACTGGGGTAGGGAAGGTGGGAGTAGGTGGTGAAGAGAATCTTGTCTGGGTCCAGAAGGTATCCTAGGGAGCTGGGCCAGAAGAAGTAGAATTCAAAGGAGAAGGTCAGAGACTCTTGTTGACAGGAACCCTGTCCATCAAAGCTCCTCCCCCAGCACTGCTCCCAGAAATGCCTGGCTGCTGAGATCATCTAAAATGTCACTTGCACAGTCAGTTCCTTTAGTGGTAGAAGTAGGGGTGGCAGGGCAGGGAGATGGGGTGCAAGGCAGAGGCAGTGGTTTGGTTGGCATGAAATCTCAGGATTGGACACGAATTTGTATTTTATAGGATCCTAGTTTACTTAACATACAGGATTTTTTTTTTTTTTTAAGATTGTACTTACTTTTTTGAGAGAGAGAACATGAGCTGGAGGAGGGAGAGGGAGAAGCAGGATCCCAGCTAAGCAGGGATCTCCCCAATCTGGGGTTCAGTCCCAGGATTCAGATCGTAACCTGAGCAGATTTCAGACACTTAACAAACTGAGCCACCCCGGCGCCCCTGGTATGTACGGATTATTAAAGAATATCCAAGAACTGTGGAATTTAGGGTTTTGAAATTCAGGTGCTTATATTTTCACTAGCAGTTATTCTTTTCCCAAGATGCTTTTTCTTGTTGGGTCTTGATTTTCTTCATTGGGAAGCTAGGGAGCTAAGTGAAGCCATCACTAAACCTTATTTCACTTTACATCCTATAAATTCAGACCCAACACCCTTTTTTTCTCCCCAAAGATTTTATTTATTTATTTATTTGACAGTGAGAAAGAGAGGGAGAGAGAGAGCACAAGCAGGGGGAGTGGCAGGCAGAGGGAGAAGGAGAAGCAGGCTCCCAACTCAGATGTGGGGCTTGATCCCAGGACTCTGGGATCATGACCTGAGCCGAAGGCAGAGGCTTTAACCCACTGAGCCACCCAGGTGCTCTGACCCTCCACTCTCTTGATGGGCCAGTGCTCTATAAGAACGCTGATTCCAGGGGTGCCTGGGTGGTGCGGTCAGTTAAGCGTTCACCTCTTGGTTTTCAGCTCAGGTTGGGATCAGGGTCATGACCTTGAGCCCTGTGTCAGGCTTTGTGCTCAGCAAGGAGCCTGCTTTAGATTCTCTCTCCCTCTCCCTCTGCCCTTCCTGCTGGTGCACATTCTCTCTCTCTCTCTCAAATAAATAGATCTTTAAGAAAAAGAATGCTGATTCTGCTTTGCCCCTCTATACAGTAGCCCCCCATATACAGAGTTTTGCTTTTTCACGGTTTCAATTTCCTGAGGTTCACTGCAGCCTGGAAAGCAGACAATCCCCCACTCTGAGAAATCCTTACAAGGTCACCGTAGCCTAACTCACTGTCACAGTGCCTGCCTCACTCCCCCTGCCTCACCTCCTCGCCTAGGCCTCTTATCATCTGCCCTCATCATGGGAAGGGCCAGTACAGGACAGTAAGATATTTTGAGAGACAGAAAGGCCACAGTCTCAGAACTTTTATGACATATTGTTATAATTGTGCTATTTTATTGGTTATTGTTGGTGCTAACTAACTTATTATTACTGCCTGTTTCATAAATTAAACCTTACCATAGGTATATTTGTATGGGAAAAAACCGTAGTATATATAGGGCTCAATAGTACTGTCTGTGGTTTTCGGCAGGCATCCCCTGGGGGTCTCGGACGGTATCCTCTGCAGGACCCTGTGGTGCCTGCCGTTTTGAAGACTCTTTATATATGTAATAAAAGCTAACATTTATATATTCCTTGCATCACACGAGATGCTGTTCTAAACGCTTTACGTGGACTAAATCATTGGATTCTCACAGTCACCAAAGCTGTTTGCAGATGAGAAGACTGAGGCATAGATCATGGAAGTCACTTGCCTGAAAAACACAGGGAATAAGTTCCATTGCTGAGATCCAAACACAGACCTTATCTCTTTGAAGCCTCACGAACAGCCTTATGCAAGAAGCAGGTTAGGGAGGCATATCCCCCGTTTGTTGATTAGGAGAGTGAAGCTCCAAGAGGTCCCATGATTTGTCCAGTTCAGGTCTTTAGCTTTCTTGTCTAGTATATTCATTTTCTATTGCTGCTCTGATAAATTACCCAAAAATCTAGTAAATTAAAACACAAATTTATTATTTTATAGTTTTTTAAAGTCAGAAGTCTGATGCAGATCTCACTGAGCTTAACTTCAAGGTGTCCACAGCACTGTATTTCTTTCTGGAGCCCCTAGGAGAGAAGAATCTGTCCCCTTGCTTTTTCCACAAGCTTCTAGAGACCACTCAGATGCTTTGGCTCATGACTCCCTTACATTTTTAAGCCTGTGGTGGCAACTTGAGTCTTTCCCACATCAAAACACTCCAACCAGGGTGCCTGGGTGGCTCAGTCAGTTAAACATCTGCCTTCAGCTCAGGTCACGATCTCCGGGTCCTGGGATCGAGCCCCACATTGTGGCTTCCTGCCCAGCAGAGAGTCTGCTTCTCTCTTTCTCTCTCCATCCCCCGCCCCTCCCCACCACTTGTTCTCTCTCTCTCTCAAATATATAAGTAAAATCTGTAAAAAAATACCACTTCAAACTTTATTCTGCCTCCTCCTCGCATTTTTAAGGACTTGTGATTACTTCAGTCATACCTAGATAGTCCAGGATAATTTTCCTTCTTAAAATATATTTTAGGGTGCCTGGTGGCTCAATGGGTTAATCCTCTGCCTTCAGCTCAGGTCATGATCTCAGGGTCCTGGGATCGAGTCCCGCATCAGGCTCTCTGCTCAGCAGGGAGCCTGCTTCTCCCCCATTGCTCTCTGCCTGCCCCTCTGCCTACTTGTGATTGCTCTCTGTCAAATAAGTAAATAAAATCTTAAAAATATATATATATATATATATTTTAAACTATAACTTACCTGATTAGCAACCTTAATTCACTTTGCATACCTCCTTCCTCTTTGCCAGGCAAGGTAACCTATGGTTGGGATCTGGAGACTAGGAGGTGTGCCTCTTGGGGGTGGCGGAAGGGGGCACTTTTCTGCATATTATGTCTGGTTTGCTGAAATGGTAATGGTACAGAGTTCCCAGGTAGCTCTTCAGGAATGTCCTCCACCACGGTAAACAGTCCTGTCCTGTCACGTGGCAGAGGAGTTTCTCCATTCATTCATTCATTCACCCGTTTGCCTAACAGGTAACTTACTGAGTGTCCTCTATGTGCCATATACCACTAGAGCTTGCCCATGACAGACAATATCACAGTGACCGACGCCGATAAGCCCCACCCAAATAGCTACAGGATGGAGTGGAAAGTGCTACATCACGGGCGTTATGGGATGCTGTGGGAGCCTCTGAAGGGCGTCCGGCCCATTCTTGGACAGGGCTGTGGAAGGCAAAGGTCTCAAGGCAGCCCGACAAAGAGCTTGGCTCTCAGCTGTAGCTCCATGTGGGTAGAGGTGGGGGGAGTGTGGCCTTCTGGCCTTGCTAAAGGGCAAGAATGGAAAAAAAAAAAAAAAAAAAAAAGACCAGAGAACTGAGCAGGAACCATGGCTTCTAGGCCTCGTTACAGAGTTAGATTTCCTTCTCAGGGTGAAGTGTGTGAGGCAGGGAAATGTCATGCTGAGTTTCACGTTTCAAGAAGTGCAAGGTAGGCGAGGCTCTCTGGAGGTGACCCAGACTCATGGGCCCAGCCAGCAGCCCGGAATTCAGAAGCTCGACCCTGACGGAGCCCCCTCCGCCACGGGGCTTAGGTTTGTAAAAGTGGCTTCCCACACGTTATGATTTTGCCACCAGGTCAGCCCTCTGTGGATGATTGGGCTGGGAGAATGACCCTCCCCCCCCTTTTTGTAGAGGAGGAAAATGGAAGTCAGAGATGAGATGACTGGTCCAAGGTTACCTTGTAAATGGGGGAGCTGGACATCGGATTCCCTCACACCCGCCAGGCTCTAACTACTGCACGAGACATCGTGTCAAGACGTTGTACAGTGGACGAAAGGAAGTCTGACAGGTGTCAGGCATGGCCTCTGATTCTGGGGAGTTGACAGTTACTGAGGAGGTGAGGCATTTGAGGCTGATGGTGAATTTCTTTTTTTTTTTTTTTCCTGATGGTGAATTTCTTGAGATTCATCATGGAAAGGGAGTGATTTTTTACTCCAGCCTGTGTGGCATAGTACCCTGCAACGTATTAGGCTGATGGTAAAATGTCTTAGGAAGGACAGAAGGGAAGGAGACAGACAGTGGGGGAGTAAGGGAGGGAGAAAGGAAGGAAGGAAGGAAGGGCAGAGGGAAAGTACTTTGGGGACCTGGTGACCTTTCCTGATGACTCCCATCCTCCAGCACTCCAGCCGTTGGACTGTGGTAATGATAACACTTTTAGCATGGATAATGAAAACTCTGTTCGGGGCTGTAGCAAAGAATACAGAAGCCACTTTATAGCCTGGGAAGCACTTAACATAGACCAGTCTTGAAAGGCAAAAGAGGAGCCAGACATGATTTTTAAAAGTTACTGGAAAATGTAATTAGCCTTTTAATGTTGTATTTATAACCACCTTTCCTCTGCCCCCCTGTGGCTCAGGGACCTACAAGTCTGAATATGTAAGAACACTTTCCACCTAGGGAGATGAAAACTGTCTGCTTAGATATTTTAATCGTCTTTTTTTTTTTTTTTTTTTTTAAAGCTGATGAATCAGTCTGAAAATTCAGACCATATTCCTTATGTGAAGCGGATCAGAACTGTCCTTCAGTTTCATATTTCTGCCATGGAGGGAAATGCTTTTCACGTTCCATGGTGCGTTGTAGCACTCACCCCATGGAGTGTGTGTTAAAAATAACTCACTGCACACAGCTCCACATTTGTGAAAGGCATCTAGCCGAAGCTACCAGTGGTCTGTTTGGTGAAGGGAAATTGTTCTCCGGCAGCTAGTGGCCTACTAAGAATTATATTGCAAATGATGCATTTCAAAGCAGTTAATGTTAAAGAAAAGCCAGAATTTCCCCTGCATTTATACCAAATGTTTTATATACCAGACCTCATTACCCACTTCACTGGCTTTGATCTATAATAATCGCTTGCCTTTAGCTCCGGCCTGCAGAGTGCGACTCCAGAGAAAATATGTAACACACGCCACGAAGTAGTGTCCTAACAGACCCATGCAGATGAGGCCCGCTCCCAAAGTGGGACATACAAGATGGGAAAGTTCACGCTCAGTAGAGATTATTAAGGAAATTAGGATGATGAACCATCCCATGGCTCAGTGCTTTTTAAAGCTACTTCCCCTTCCTGTGGTTGGGAGCATCGTTTGTAGCTCGTTGATAAATGTGGGAAGCTCCATCTCAAATTTGATGACCGGTTGCTGAGTGTTACCATAGTTGGTAGACCCCGTTCTTGGGCTTGCTCTTGGTTCTTTTCCTTGCAGTTTCCTTCTCACGGCAGTAGAATGCCGTGATTTAGAGGATGGGCCTTGGATTTGCTCAAACTGGGCTTACATTCTTGTTCTGCCTCTTGCCTAGCTGTATGAGCTTGAGCGAGTGACCTACTTACAAGCCTCAATTTCTTAATCAGTAGGTTCATTGTTAGGAGGAGAGCAATTATGGATGGAAAGTGGTTAGCTCATTGCCTGGAACATAGTAAGCACTAAATATTTACTAATTAAAATATGTCATGTTGCATGCTTAGCTAAGTATGGTTTGCAGAGAGGATCCAAGCATAGAAGGGAAATGAGGGGGTCAGGCATACGTGTGATAGAAAGTCTTTTAGGGGACACAAAGGAGAGTTTGGGATTTGCCATGTTTGGGAACCAAAGGATTCCCAAACTGATGGCCTGGGAGAGTTGGTTTGCCTTGTAGAGGTGAATTAGGATCCCACAAGGGTCTGTTTCACTGATGATTTTTAATAGCATCAGATGTTTTCCATCACCCAAATCACAGTGTGGGCTGTTGTGGTTTCTGGTGGGCAAATGCGAACTTTGTCTTAAAATGCTGATCTGCAGGAACGTGCAGAAAAGTGTTTTGTAAAGGGAAAGTGGGCAAGTACAGATTTAACCTACACAGCAAAATTCAGAATTCTTTGAAAAATTGTCTAGGACTTATAGGAACATGGAAATCTTAATTAGCCAAAGAAAACCCAAATATTTCTTTTGTTAAAAATGTGAAATATTTACATAACTGTTACTAAGCCAGCATTATGTTTTGGTTTTTTATTTTTTAATTTAATACTGTATTTCATGGAATCCAGGAGACAACCCAGTGGAAGACAGATCACTGTTCATGTGCCCTTGAAAAAGAAAAGATAATGTTTAAGATGGACGTGTCTTAATAGGATACCTGCTTAGAATTGTGATGTCAGGGGCTATCTCTTCAATACAGGGATAATTGAAAAATAAATCCATCCCACAGAAAGGAACAACAAAGGAACTCACACATCTCAGATTGGGTTTTGGTAGAAGGAAGGAAAAATATTATCTACGGAGATTTTGAATTGCAGGTTGGTTCTAATAAATATTGAAGTCTGAATGTACAGTGTCAGTATAAGTTAAAAAAAAAAATACGTAGGCAGATGATGTCAAGTGGTTTCAGATGGGGAGGGCCCCTACTGAATGATCGGAGTAGTTGTAAATTCTGTCTGCAAGAACTCAGCTTCCATCTGGGCCTCCAGCAGTGTTAAGGCGCATTCCTCAAGTCAGAAATGATAAAATCTGAAAAAAAGAAAGGACAGTTGGATTGATGACATATGGTATATAATAATTACACAACTAGTTATTAAAATAATTTTTCTTACAATGTTTGAAAGGTGGCGCCTTGTCAGTAGATTGAAGTAAAAATCTGCAGGGGGATGAGATGAAATTCCTCTTCTGAAATCGAACATTCCAGAGGGAGACAGGTGTGGAGTAATAAATCACATTTATATAAATTACAACTATTTCTATAATAATAATTTATAAGTTATGTAAATACTGTAGCAGGATTTAGGGAGTATCAGAAGCTACTAATACTAAGGATACCTGGTGTGCAAAGGAATGACTTACAGAAGAGGTGACTTGGACAGTGGGGTTACATAAGCAAAGTGAAGCTTAAAATATAGGTAATTACTTGGC
Organism: Meles meles; assembly: GCF_922984935.1. NCBI lineage: Eukaryota > Metazoa > Chordata > Mammalia > Carnivora > Mustelidae > Meles > Meles meles. The sequence goes on from NC_060066.1 coordinate 19,287,540, forward strand.
TATTTGGGACCCTGCATTTCAGATACTTTCATCTGAAAGCTTTTCATCTGCAGTAAAAATCAAGGTTAAAGATTTTTCTTTTTTGCTTGCAGTATCCACGTACTATCCTCTGTTCTTTACTTCTTTAGAATTTGTCTAAATCAAGATAATGTAATGCTGTATAATATATATAATACAAAATAAATATAACATTTTTTTGCCCACCCTTGCCCAATACCTTCTCTATTGTCCCCCAGAATGTTAGAATACATATTTAACTTAATAATTTAGTAATTTTTATTAAAATATATATCCTAATAGCAGTGTAGGCACATAATATTTGGAATATTAGAATATATTTCTAATTCTAATATACATATATAAATGTATATTCTAATATTCCAAATATAATATGCCTATGTCCTGCTACTTCATTTCTCAGTGTCAGCCATTATTGACTAAATCATTCTATTTTTATAAAATTGTCATCATGTCAACATTGTTCCATTTTCCGGCCACAGGATAGTTTTGATCAAGTTTCTTGCAGTTACTAATAGCTTCTCTTCTTTTCCTGTTTGCTTCATTTTCATATACCTATCTAATTTTTTTTTCTCTCAAAGCAGTACTAGAGTTATCAAATTTCTAGGAATAACTCATCTTCAAACACTCTTACACGGCAAATCATACCCCCATTCTGTTAATTTTCCTGCTCTGTCAACGGACTGCTTCTCCCTTCGTCTGGTGCATGGCCATCTTCCTCAGGCTGTCCTGAGCTTTCTCCTCTGTTTTCATGGAGCCTCTGTCCCCTTCACTTGTGGTTTACTTCCTAGTTTTGCTGGAGCACATTCACCAGTAGCTTCCTGAGAAGGAATGTGTGGGAGGTAAACAGGTGAAAATAATCTTGAATCTGTTTTCTCACTGGACTTACACTCTGGGTGTAAAAAGTCTGAACGAGTGTTTTCCCTCAGCAATTTTCAGAGTTTCTGTGAGAAGTCTTTGAGCAGTGAAATGTCTCATTCTCTTTTTTTTACATGTGGCCTCCTTTTTCTTGCTGGAAATTTTTAATTCTTCTTATCACTGATATTCTGAGTTGCATCTAGTGATTGGCCTTGGTGTGGGGTTTTCGCTCATCAATTTTCTAAGCCCTGGATGGGCACAGATGGGCTAAAACTATGGTTCCCAAACTGTGTGCCAATATGGCATACGGTGCCCCAGTGAACTCACCAGGGGGCCATGGAATATTTTGAAATTTAGGGGAAAACAGCAACATCTATCGGACACTGGGCAAATCATTAACTGGAGACTCAATAGGAGATTGCTACATTCCTTTTATGATGTCAGTATCTTTGCAAAACTGGTTTTTTGCAGTTGCCGTTATTTCAAAACAAAAACAAGTGCCACACAACATAAATAGTAGTATGGAATAGGAAATGCATCCAGTAGGATTCCAGCTTTTGGGGAGTTGTATAATGCCCAGCAGGTGCTACATTTTTAGGACAGGAAGATGTAGTACATTGTTTGGATTTAACTACTTAAAACACTGAATTGGAAAGTATCTCTTCGGGCCCCAGGGTGTCATAAAAAAGGTAACTGTGACATTAAAGTTGCCATTTAATGAGTAGAATGGGACCTGTGGTCTGAATACTCTTACACTTCATTTCTGCAACATTTTCTTGTTTTATTCCTTTGACAGTTTTCCTCCTCCCTCTTTGCTCTCTGTGCATGGAAATTCTTTTGGTTGGTGTTGAACCCTCTGTATTGATACTGTGCTGAAAGATAAGCTGATTTTTGTTGCTGTCTTCTTGCTGTTTCTCTAGTCATCCTTTTCTGTTTATTTTTGTTCTTTTTCATGGAGAATCACTAGGTTTTTTTCTGCAACTCTTGTATTGATTTTTTTTTATTTTTTTTTTTTTTTACATTTCATCTGTCATATCACTCAGTTCCAGGAACATTTTCTTATTCTCATTGCTCATCTTTTTAATAGCACCCTCTTGTTGTTTTGTGGATGCCACGTCTTTGCGGATCTCTCTGAGCGTATTAATAGTTTTTTGAAGATTTTTTTCCCACCAGTATGGACTCGGATGTCTCCAAGTTCCTTTCCCTCTGCTTTGCTTTTCAGTGTGTTGTGCATAATCTAATAGTTTCATCTATTTTGAGATTTGCTCCGTTTTTGTATTCCCTTAGAGGCAGGAACTGAGATGAGGATCTCAGGGTAAGATGTTTACTTGGGATACGATCCCAGGAAGCATTGGTGGTAGAGTGGGGACAGGAGATCGTAAAGGGAATGGGCCCATCAAGGCCATCACGGCCCCACAGTGGGCCACTTGGTCACTCTGGAGCTTAGTGTATTTCCCCCCGAGGTGGGATGAAACAGGTAAAACTTACCCACTCTCCACTCATCCTTTTCTTAAGAGCTACTGCTGGGGGCATACCTCTCTGGTGCTTCTGTTGGGCATCCCCCTGAGGTCATGGGTACTCCCCTGCCCAAAAGATGCCCCCAGGCTGAGAACTGCAGGCACTCCCTGCCAGCAGCCTCCTGGGTGTGGACCCGACTGCAGAGGAGATGCCTGCGAACGGGCTCCAGCTGGACCACGTGACGTAATTTAAAAGTGTTCAGAGGAAATCCTAGTGGAAGATGGACTGCGCTCAGATCCGGACAGACTTCCATCCCAAATCTCTCATAAAGGCGAGTCCTGGCATGATCAAGACGGCGTATACTTCCCTGGGAAACTTTGCGAAGCAGAGCTTTGGCTACCTGTGCCTGCCTTTTAATGTGTGGTCTGTAGAGAGTTTCGCCGTTCCTGTTAGTTGATTGCAGTTCCTGTAAGTCAGTGATGCACAAGTTCGATTAATTGAGTGGAAGGGGAGTGTAGTGTTTCTCAGTCCCGGTCCTGTTGACCTTTTTAGATTAAGGACTGGGCGTGAGCAAAGTGGACCAACTGGCTGTGTGACCTTGGCAATAGCCTTACCTGCCTAGAACTCCATTCTCTCATGGATCACAGCGGGATGACAATAGTACTTTCTTTATAGGACTGATGTGGGAACTGGAAGAGTGAATACAGAACTCAGTACACAAAGAGTTCAAAGTATGTTGACTGTTTTTAAGGTATGTTTGTCTGTTTGTCTTTCCCCACTAGACTGTGTGATTCTAAGAGAAGGGATTGTCTTTTTTAGGACTTCAGAGAGCTGAAAAGAATTGACCCAATTATGGCAATTATTTTAGTCATTAGCCATGGCCCTAACATGGCAGGATTTGGGGAAAAGCAAGAAACAGACAGCTTTGGCTGGTGAAACTTACTGACTATAAAATAACATATATGGTATTGGGTCCACAGCTGCTCAAGGGTGTCTTCAGGCCTTAGGCCTTTATTATTTGAATTCCCAGTTGAAAGAGGGCCTCAGGTAACAAAGGTGATCCTTCCCCTTACAACTTGGAAAATAGAATTTTGTAATGGGTTTAATAGTTTTCAAATATTTTAAAAACTTAAAAATTTTTTATATGGGCACATTTTATTTTGATTTATAACTCAATCATTATTTCTCATTTTGCCAGAAAATGTACTCTCCACCAGTTTGCGTCAATAATAATGAAGTAACAGGAGACCTTGTGTTCCTGGTATGGTATGTGTATCAATCTATATCTATCAGGGAAAAATAATCAATATAATTTTATAAGTGCTCCAAGAACTCGCTTAAGTTGTGTAGTTGTGTATTCTTTGAAAAGGCCTAGGGCGCCTGGGTGGTTCAGTGGGTTGGAGCCTCTGCCTTCGGCTTGGGTCATGATCTCAGGGTCCTGGGTATAAGTCCCTCATCGGGCTCTCTGCTCTGTGGGGAGCCTGCTTCCCCCTCTGTCTCTCAACCTGCCTCTCTGTCTGCTTGTGATCTCTCTCTCTCTGTCAAATAAATAAATAAAATCTTAAAAAAAAAAAAAGAAAAAGCCCATAAAGCCTTGAAGAATGATCTGAAAGAAGAAATTTTTTTTTTTAAGATTTTATTTATTTATGAAAGAGAGAGCAAGCGAGCGTGAGTCTGGGAGTGGCAGGCAGAAGGGGAGGGAGAAGCAGACTCTCTGCAGAGCAGGGAGCCTGACACTCGATCCCGGGACCCTGAGATCATGAAGGCAGATTCTTAACCGACTGAGCTACCAAGGCACCCCAAGAAGAAACTTTTTAAAGAAGGAATATCAGACACTGATTTGTAAAATTCCATTCTCAGCTAGTTTATTTTTTTAGATGTGTTCATATTCGTCCATTTGTGTGCATCTAATGTAAAACATGCGTGCAAAATATACTTTGGGACAATCAGAAGGGTCCCTGATACATTTGTAGTGACAGAATGTCCAGCAGGAAACACATAGAACAGTTTTGCCAGGGGTGTGTTACAGACAGTCCGTGTTATCCGTTGAGTGAGGGAGGGATCCTGAAAGTGGGGACGGTGGGGAATGATTGTGCAGAACCAGGTCAGGGCCTGAACCGGACCCAGAAGAAGTCATTCTTATCTACCACTGTCTGCTTCCAGGCTGTGTGAAGACAGTATCCTTGCCATGCCAGCAGCTTTCCTCTGTCCACTCACCAGCCCCTTCCCGCCGGCGTGTGATGGACAGATTCTTGTGGCAGGACTCAGGTTCTGGGAGCCTCCCACTTCCCACACCCTGCCTGTTCGTTTTCGTGTACAGATGTGTTTTGTTGGGTTTTGGCTTCCCTCTCCAGTCTTTCTGACACTTTTACAGATTCACCCCCTTCGTAGGTTGCCTGTGTTCCTTCCAAATTCATACACTGAAGTGCATCCCCCTCATACCTCAGAATGTGGCGTCTGGAAATAGGGTCAGTGCAGATATGGTTGGTCAAGATGGGGTCACACAGGAACAGGGTGAGCCCCCCATATGACTCCTGTCCTTAGAAAGAGGGAAGTTTGGACACAGACATCACACACACATAATACCATAGGAACCTGAAGGCAGAGACTGCAGTCAGGCGTCTAAAGCCAAGAAACTCTGAAGATTGCCAGAAAACCCTAAGAAGTTGGAGGCGGCCTGGAACAGCCTCGCCGTCACAGGAGGAACCAACCCTGCCAACACTTTGACTTCAGAGCTGGGAGAGATGGCTTCTGTGCTGTAGGCTGCCCAGTTGGTGGCACTTTGTTAAAGCAGCCCTAGGGAGGGGGGAAAACAAATTACACCTCCCATGGGAGGCTTTGGAATACAGTTCATAAAAATTTGGCAGGGAGTTTAGGGAGTGAGCAAATAGTAATTGAGACCTAGCACAATTTTTTCTCTTTGTCAAATGTCTAATGAGACCATCTGTCTTTTACTAAGTGTTCAGAGATTTCTCTCTAGGTGTGTGAGTCAGTACTGAAAGGGCTAGGTGCTGGCGAAGGTTGTTGGAGGTTGCTGCGAGACATACATATGGCTGTACTGAATTTCGCTCTCCTGCATGTTAGCTTTGCCATAGTACTGTTACTTTGGAGCAGTTTCTCTATTTTTTGGGTGAGCCAGAACTGGAGATCCATGCTTCTGAGATCATTAATCTAGTTCCCGAAGTCTTCACAGGCAGGGTTCCTGGGTGAATCACAGTTATTGGATACAGAGCATTTTTCCAAGTCTAAGTATGTCCCGAATATTGCATGGGACCTACATAGGCTCAAAAACATTTGTTGCTTACCTGCAGGTCCAATTTAACTGGGCATCCTATGTTTCTACATGTTAGAACTGGCCGCCTTATTTACATGGCTTTCAAAATCGTGGACTTGCAGCCAACCGGTGACGAAATCGTGAGTCAGCAAACAGAGACTGATCGGCGGGTGGATCATTGAAAATGGTTTTGTAAAGATGAAAGTAAACCAAGGAGCTGCTCCGGAGGTGTGGCTGTGACCTTTCTCAGCCCTTCTCAGAAGAAAAGAGCAGCAGGATGAGGGTGTAGTTCCTTCTCCAAAGACTGTGCCTCATCCCCAATTTTAGAAGGACCAGAAGCTGGAAGCAGCCCCTAAGAAATGAGGGCAAAGGGCAAGGAATAAGATGGCCATAAATCCAGAATCAGCATGGACTGAATTACTCATAAAAACTAATATTATTACCAACATGATGGGAAGTAGTTATCATCTGAGAATTGAAGAATGGGCATCTTGATGTTGTAGCTACAAAACTAACTGTTAATAAAAACTAATTGTTATTAACAACCACCCCTTTTATTTTTACCCTGCTTTCTTTCTGGCACCTCAAAGTACATGTTTATATACATATATGTGTGTGTGTGTGTGTGTGTGTATGTATATATACATATACACACATATGCTATACTGTATGTTGTTTATTGGTTTCTTACCTGTCTCCCCTGTTCACAGCCATATCCCAGTGCTCAGAGGATTGCATGGAACTCACTGCCGCACTCAGTAAATACCAGCTGAATGGATGAACCAACCAATAGCTTTCTTTAACCCACAGCTTTGCAGAGGACCTCCAGTTGGTTTAAAAAAAGGGGTTTACCCTTTGAGCTTTCTATGGGAAGGCCTGAGAAGTTTCTTCCACTATGAATTAACTTGGGCTGGGGGGGTCTGAGGGCCGTGGGAAGAGTTTAGACAGAGCAAGATCCCCTTGTCCAAATTTTCCAGCATTCCATTGGAAGTCAGTGAGTTGTATCTGGCTTTGGGACATTGTATGGTCTAAAGGACTTCTTGAAGTCTCTCCAGCTTCTTACTGATTGGTGGTGAAGTTGCCCTTCTTTCATACTAAATCCACCAGCTGTTGGCTTATTCTTCCAATTTGATCCACAAGGGAAAAAGAGACACGTGGGATGAAGATTTCATTTCCTGGATCTTGCTGTCACAACTAAACCCAGCTGCAGGATTTTTTTCTTTCTGCATCTTAAAAAGTTTTTTTTTTTTTTTAATCATGTTTGACCTGTATTAAAAATAAGTTGAGGGATATATTTATCACTGAGAAAGACACTGTAAGCTAGTCACAGTTACAAAGTTCTTTGAGGGGCGCCTTGGTGGCTCAGTCGGTTAAGGGTCTGCCTTCAGGTCAGGTCTTCATCTCAGGGTCCTGGGATTGAGACCCCGGCTCCTTCCCTGCTCAGCGGGGAGCCTGCTTCTCCGTCACCTTCTGCCCCTCCCCCTGCTCCTGCTCTTTCCCTCTCTCTCTCTCTCTCAAATAAATACCTGAAATCTTCTTGCAAACGAAAAAGTTCTTTCATGTGCTTCCGATCCCATGTATGTATGAAGATGACAAAACAAACTCCAGTTCTTTTCATTGTGCTACTTTGGCAGCGGCATTAAAATTCAGATTAAATCTTTGATTGTTAAGGTGTTCTAGAATCTTGTAAACGGGATTTTTTTTTTTTTTGATCGCCTTAGAAAAATCGGTATTTTGACTACCTAAAACAGTGTAGGGTTTGAAGTTAAGTAGCTGGACCCTGATTGCCCAAATCTTTAGAATTCTTTTATTTATTTATTTATTATTTTTTAAGATTTTATTTATTTGACAGAGAGAGATCACAAGTAGGCAGAGAGGCAAGCAGAGAGAGAGAGGAGGAAGCAGGCTCCCTGCTGAGCAGAGAGACCAATGTGGGGCTTGATCCCAGGACCCTGGGATCATGACCTGAGCCGAAGGCAGAGGATTAACCCACTGAGCCACCCAGGTGCCCCCAAATCTTTATAATTCTAGTCCTAGGCCTAGGGGGACAAAAATTTAAAAAGAGGAAGTTTTGACTCTGATAGATTGTGTGCTGATAGATTACATTTGGGGACATCGTTTCTTCACGGGCAGCCTTTGTCCTCCCTCTCAGACCCAGCCTGCCTTATCTTTTTAGCAGCACGACTAGAAGCGGTTGCTGCAATTGCTGTGGAAAAATCCACCAGGAGGTTATCATATTTAACGTTTCAAAAAACTTCCTTTGGAAGGCAATAACAGTATTTCTTAATCACGGTGCCGTTGGGCAAGTACAGGTGTGTTGCATACCGTTAAATCACTCTGTCCTTAGGACATAGTGGTGTTCTTTGAAAGTATTTGGCTCTCTTTCTGCCTTTTTCCTCCAACCCCCTCTTTATGTCAAAGAAAGCGCATTTCCCAGCCTTACTCTCCACACCCAGCAAGGTATTCGTTCAGAAATCCCGAGTGATTCTTTCTTTTTTTAACTCATTCCCCCCCAGTTGCTTCTCCAAGCTCAAACGATGCATGTTTCTTACTGGGTTTGGGTCCGCACATGTTGACTGAGGATCTTGTGTTCCAAGCATTATAGCAGATTACAGAGATAGAAGCTTATTAACAAAGCACCTCCCCCAACTCTCCAGGTGCTTCTGATCCACTGGGCAAGGAGCCCCATAGAGAGGCCATGTTCTTCTCTCTGCTTCCATTGGAGTTTGCCTTGCACTGACTCAGGAGAACCACGGTAGGAGAGAGAGTTCAATCCTAGTAATGAAAAAGGTGGGTTGGAATTGTATTTCAGTCCATTTTGGTTACGTTCGTGGTATGAGTCATAAAAGGCAAGTGATGGGAAAGCAGAAGGCTTCTCTTTACGAACCAGCTCAGAAACATTTTATAATACCAGCTTCTTTTTCATTGTAACTGCAACATAAAACCTAAATCTTTGGTCTGCCATCTGAACCTACTACAGTTTTAGCCTCAACCTACTTTTCTAACTTTCCAGGTAAAAGCAATGCTTTAGCTAAATTCTTCTGCCCCTTACCTCTTGAAAACCCTGTGCCACGTAAGACTTCAGTACTTGGCTAGCCGCGGGCAATTAGTAAGTGTTTGGAGGATGAATGAATGAATATGGATGTAGGTGTCTCCTGGGCCAAGGTGTTTTTTTCACATCATTTTGCATTTTGTGCAGAGATTATTGCAATTCCAAATTCCTGACAGAGAGGGACTCTGTTTGGTGTGACCTGGGTCAGGGAGCTCTCCTTTGCCCAGAGAGCTGTGTCCAGGAAAGGGCACGTGGCCAGGAGCTCATTTAGCAGGGGTTCTAAGCACATTCTCCGGGAAGGGTGTCATGAGTAGGACTGGCCACACCTCCGAAGAGCTTAAGGGGCAGAGTTCATTGAGAGATCTCAGGGGTTCAAGTATAGAGAAGGGACAATAGGGAACGAGGAGTTTGCTGGTTTTTCTTCTTTGCCTTTGAAGGTGGACAGAAGTCAAATAAATGGTGCAGAACTGGAAAGAGTTGCAAAGGAAATGGTATTTTCAAGGGAACGTCAGGCTTCCGTCAGGGCAAGTAGAAGGAGGAGGAGGAAGTGTCTGAAAAAAGATTTAAGATAAGGAGAAAGACTTTTTTTTCTTTTTAAGATTTTATTTTTTTATCTGACAGAGAGAGAGAGAGAGAGAGAGAGATCACAAGTAGGCAGAGAGGCAGGCAGAGAGAGAGGAGGAAGCAGGCTCCCCACTGAGCACAGAGCCTGATGCAGGGCTTGATCCCAGCACCCTGAGATCATGACCTGAGCCAAAGGCAGAGGCTTAACCCACTGAGCCACCCAAGTGCCCAAGGAGAAAGAATTTTTTATGACAAAGCGTAATTCGTTTCATTTTATGTTTTCATTACAAGTATTGACATATTTTTTGCTCATTATCTCATTTTTGATTACACAGGTATTTAGTGAGTATTCAGGGCCAAGTCTGATGTGTAATACTGCTTTTATTTATTTATTTATTTATTTATTTTTAAAGATTTTATTTGACAGACAGAGATCACAAGTAGGCAGAGAGGCAGGGCAGAGAGAGATAGGAGGAAGCAGGCTGTCCGCAGAGCAGAGAGCCCGATGCGGGGCTCGATCCCAGAACCCTGGGATCATGACCTGAGCCGAAGGCAGAGGCTTTAACCCACTGAGCCACCCAGGCGCCCCAATACTGCTTTTATTTTAAACAGTGCCTTCCAATTCTAAACAGTAATATTATAAATTCGAGGAAAGTGACCCATTTTTAGGTTAGGATTTGTCAATAATTGTTGAGCGACTCAGTGAAAAGTGAGTGAATGAATGAATGAGTTAGCAAAAACAAAGAGTGCAGAGTAGGTGTATTTGGAAAATTATCAGCTTTATAACTTACTCTAATGAGAAATATTTCCTACTTTCTCTGAGTTTTCTGCCAGCACTTGTTTTCAAAATTAACCTGAAGAGTTCTCCCAAGTTAGATAGGTTTGCAAAAGCTCTTTAAGCTAATAAACAGTTGCTTATTTTAGGAGAACTATTGATTAGACAGACTGAATAAAAGGCAATGTTTCCCCTTTTAAGTTTTCTGTGATGTGCCCTTGCTGCAAAGACCTGTAGTTAGAAGATTTGACTAGGAATCAAAAGGAAACCTGTTGTCTTTGTTTTTCTTTCTGGGTGAAAAGCAAAAGGTAAATATCATGGTCAAATGAAAAAGTAAATTGGATTTTAAATTTTTATGTGTGTTTCCCCAGGTTAAGGCGCTCCGACTTCATTCCGCTGTATGGTTATAATTGACAAGACCCCCTAAAACGTGACATACCCACCTGAGGGTTGAATCTTCTAATGTAGTTATAGGATGAATGCTTTTACATTGTTGGGCAATGACTTCACTGGATAACAGCTGTTACGTTTATAACATTTGGTGTGTGTGGATAAACATATGCGTATTTATTTATAATTTAAATTCTTATTACTTCCTTTGATCCCAAAGCATCCTAGAGTATACAGTCACTTAGAGGCCATAATATTATGATTAGCATTCTCTATTTTATTTAGTGGAGGTTCAAAACTAGATAATGTGAAATTAATTTCTAACCAGTAAATTTTGTTTTCCAATTGAGTTTAACTTTTAATGAGCTATATTCCTAGAAGAAAAAAATCTTTAGAAAACTCTGTAAATGTTTGGGGAAAAGCTTCAAGGATTTGGTTTTCTCCTAGTGTTATGGGTTGAATTATGTTCCCTCCTCCCCACCAATTCATACGTTGACGTCCTAACCCTTCCCCCTCCCTGTACCTCAAAAGAGGAGCTTATTTGAAAACTGAATTGTTGCAGATGTAATTAGTTAAGAGGTCATATTGGAGAAGGATGAGCCCATAATAACTACAAAATTCTTATAAGAAGGGAAATTTGGGCAGGCAGCCAGCCACAGAAAGAAGACCATGTGAAGGGTCGCAGGGAGAAGTTGGGTGTCTCCCAGCCATTGGGAGAGCCTTAGAACACAGCCCTCAAAGGGAGCCCCTTCCCATACCTTGATTTTGGACTTCTGGTCTCTAGGACTGGGAGATGATAAATTTCTGTTGCTTCAGCCATCCAGTTTGTGATCCTTCAATAGAACAGCTGTAGCAGATTGGTAGACTTTGGCTGCTTAGAGGTGATCATACTGGATGTCAGTGTTCCTCCTTCCCCCATATGCTGACTTTCTGGAAACCAATTCCATATCCCAGCCTCTGGTACTTTCCTTCTTCTCAGCAATATTTAATTTATTTATTTAAGATTTTATTTATTTATTTGAGCAAGAGAGAGCACGAGTAGGGGGAGGGAGACGGGAGAGGGAAGCAGACTCCCCACTGAGCAGAATGCAGGGCTCAATACCAGGACCTTGAGATCATGACCTGAGCCAAAGGCAGATGCTTAACCAGCTGAGCCACCAAGGTGCCCCTTCTCTGTAACATTTATGATGTCTAATAAGGCTGAGCTGTGATAGAGTAATTGTCCAGGAGGACCTGTAGTATAGCCTAAAATCTTCCTGAATAAGAATAAATCCATTTCTTGTTTTGGGAAATTCATCCAAAGGGGCAGCTTGGAAGTCTGTGGATAAAATACAGACCTACTAGGGTGGCTGGATTCTTGCTTTGGCTGTACTGTTTGTGGCCTTAGGTAGTGTATTTAACTTACCTGGGTCTCTGTCTTTCTATTAAAGACTGCTTATTAAAATAAAAGAAAAACTCTCTCTTTCCACTTTGTGGTTGCAAGTCCAAAAATCTGTATCACGCAGAATGAAGTAAGTGTACATGCAAGCGTACACGCAATAGTAACATTTCAGTGCTTTTTCTCGCTTTTGTACTATCCAAATAAAAATGCCACTGGTTAAAAAATTGCAAAGTACAGAATGTCTTATAATGAAAAGCACAGGCTCCTGCCCCAGCCTTCCCCCACCCTCCCCAGCAACCAGCCCACTTCCCAGAGGAAACCACTTTTAACAGTTTCCATATTTAGCTCTTTTACTGGTTACCACCCTAACTTTAATGGTATGCTTATGCTACATTTCCTTGATGATCAACTTTAGACATTACCTCTTCACTCCCCCAGCATTTAACTAGTTTTAAAGTGAAGAATCACTGATTCAGCAGACATTCCTGATAGCCTGTGGGTCATCGGGCCTCTTTAGGGCTCTTATTCTCTATGGATCTAATTTGAGAAAAGAGCTTTAGCGTCAGTCAAAGGAAACCCAGGGATGAGATGATCTCCACAGGGCATAACACAAGACGACAAGAGTTTGGTTTAATTACTCAAGCTCAAACTGGGCCTGACTTGTTATGGTTTTGCTCTTTTATATTTTTCTGTCTGGCACAAACTGAACTTGGAACATCCTGTGTTACTTTTATAAAAGGAAAAATATCTATCCTAAAGCTTGGAAAAATAGAGAGATGTTTAACAGAGATGAGATGCTTTTTCTTCAGACTTAAGTGCTGACCAGACTGCTGTGAGATTGTCAACTGATGTTCTTGGGGGCACTAGCCTGATTTGGTTTGTACCTTATCCCTTCCAGAAAACTGCAGTTGGTTATCCAAAGACAGGGAGCCCAAGAAACCATTACTGGTTCTTGGAAACACAGCATTTCTGTAGTTCAGATTTTTCTGGAAATGCTGTTAAGCAAATGACTTTGACTTAGAATTTAGAAAATGCCTTGGTCATCCATGAGGACAAGTCAGATACACTTGACAGGGTTTCTCATGGTCACCACTTGGGGTTCCTTTGAACCCAGTCAGATTTCTAGCCCTTGATCGCATCGGGTGTCTCACCAGCACTGGTGTTCATGGGGTGTTGGACTCAACTATTACAATTACTGTAGTCACAGATCAGTATTCAGGCATACTGGAAAAGACATTAAAGGATGGTGTCTGCAAGTGGGACAAACAAATTTTGTGGTGCGGTGGTGGTGAAAGGAGTGTAGAAAGGATTGTGTTTCAGTGCTGTTTGCTACTTACCAGCCCTCTTTCTGGAATCTCTCTCTTGCCTCGTTAACTTCACACTAGCAGCCTTTCCCAGTTCTCCTATTCCGCTGCTTATCTCTTTTCCCAAGGCCGCTCATCTCTTTTCCCAAGGTCGTCATCTTCTGTAGGTCTCTAATGGGCTTTGGTAAGATTCTGTTTCTGCTTCTTTTCTACTTCCATTCTTTCACCTGTTGCTTCTCTGCACACAACATTCAAATCCCTTTCTCTAGCAACTGCCTCTGTCCTGAACTTCATGAAGGCCCACTGGACATTCTTGCGTGAGTGACCCAGAAGTTTCTCAAACATGGTATGCCCCCAGCTCGTCTTTCACTTTCCTGCTCAAACTTACCTCCTCTAAGGCCCTTCAAGTGAGTCACAGACTCACACTTTTCCTGCTGATGCAAATCAGGAAACTGAGGCTCAGGCGCTCTCTACCTGCCCATCTCTCGGAGCTCTGTTCATTGCCCCCAGGCAGTGTGCAAATCCTTACACTTGCCTCTGTGCCCACTGCCCTTGCCCTGGTCGGGTCTTACCATCCTGTTTCTCCACTGTAGCAGTCAGTGTCTTCATGTCTGGGCTATCACTCACCGGCCTTTCTAATCCTCCATTTTCATATCTTGTTTTTGGCCAGAACTATTTTACTTGATAGAAGTTATGATCATGTCATTGGCAGCTCAGAAATCCTTGGCTGGATCCCTAGTGACATCAGGATATAAGTGAAACTGTATAGCCTGACATACGCCACGTTTTCATCTGTCCCCACTGGGCTACGTTCAATATAACATGTCCAGGGCTCCATGGGGAGCCTGGCACACAGTAGAGGCCTAGGGAATGCATGAATAATGCATAAAGGCATGATTGGATGAATATATGAATGAGTGACTCAATAGGTGATAGGTATTGAGCTTGGCAAACATGCGTGCCTCATGCTGCCAGGAAAGCCACTTCCCTTCTTTTCAGATGAGTGAGATTCTGTTCAGTATGTAATTTTGTGAAGTTCTTCCTGACTGTCTGGTCTCAGTGTCCTCCCAATTTGTGATTTGGGGGCATTTTACTTATGCCACAGTCATAGCAGTTAAGAGGTGTCATGGTGATTTATTATTTTTTAATTTATTTTTAAAATATTTAATTTATTTGTCAGGGAGAGAGAGAGAGCACGAGCAGGGGGAGCATCAGGCAGAGGGAGAAGCAGGCTCCCTGCTGAGCAAGGCAGCGATACGGGACTCGATCCCAGGACCCTGGGATCATAACTGAGGGCAAAGACAGACGCTTAACCAGCTGAGCCACCCTGGTGTCCCTGTCGTGGTGATGTATGTGTGTGCTGGGTGCTCATAGAGTCTGCACCCTTCTATGGCAACAAAGACTCAGCCCCTAGCACAAAACACACCGGAAATCGTCCCACCTTTGAGTTCCCACCACCACCACTTTCTTTCAGAGTCTCCCTGTATTTCTCCCGAGGTTCTGCAATAGCTTCCTGAGTGTTTTCCCCACCTCTGTTCTCTCATCCTGAAATCTACTCTTCACGGCCCTGCTAGGTTCATTTTTTTTTTTTTGTCCAGAAAATGGAAAAGTTTGCAGAAATGCTAGAATCCTGATGATAATAGGGGTTGGGACTCTTGATTTGGAGGTTGTTGCCTTCCCAAAAGCAACTGGCATTTTCCCTTTTTGGATGACTCTGATCATTCTAGAGTTTTAGGCGTGCTCCGTAGCAAGATAAGTAGAGTATCATTTTGCAGGGTACAGAAGATCCTTCAGTAAATTTTAGCTGCTTAACCATTTCACAGGATTTGTGCTTGGAGAGTAAATAGAGTTAGTTAGGAGGCAATGTTCCAGGAAGGAGACATATTTAAGCCTAAAATGAACTTAATAACTCTGTGTTTTCCCTGCTAATGGGAGTCTTGGAAACCACCTGAGTTGTATCAAATAAATAGTTATTGCAGTCTGACTAGATTATGTCCGTGTGCGCATGAAGTCTGGATGTGGCCAAAGCAAATGAGTGCGCCCTGTCACACAGCTGTAGTTTGCAGAACAGCTAAGTAAGTTTCAGACTTGAGAAGGGACAGAGTTCAGGGAAACATCAGTCTCACCGAAGTGTTTCTGCTGCTGCTGCAAATGTCACTGTTAATTGGAATTGCTTATTACTTCGGTTACTTTCAATAGTGCTTTGGGGAATATGGTTGCCTTCATATTGGGTAAATCTGTCCCCACCACCAGTGACTGGGCAACCTAGGGCATTTTTACAGGCGGCCTGTTACCCAACACCAGGCATCCAGTTTCCTGTATCCGAAGGACACATTTCTCCTTGGATTTTTACCTTCTGATCAAAGCGTGAACCATTTTGGGAGGAAACATTATTAGTCCTAATAATGTTTGCCAGTCACCTGTGGCTTGCAAAGTACTAAATGCTTATTGATTCATTAATCCTCTCCATGAGCCCTGGGAGCAAGGTACCTGTCAAGTCGTGTTTGCTTCCTTCCAAGACCTACGAATTTGAAATACAGATTTGCATGGGCAGTTTGGGCCATCCCTGGGCAATCCCGAAAACTGACCCCCCCATTCTGAGGTGTCTGAGATCAACATTGGGCAGCTGATTCTTTTTTTTTTTTTTTTTTCCTGTCTCTCCAAGATGGCTCTCCACTCCATAGCCACCAACTGGGAAAATCTAGCAGGAGACATTGGCTGAAGAATAAAACTTTGAGAGCAATTGCAACTGTTTGTCTGGGTGGGGACTAGATACTTATAACATCAAGACCATGAGCATGATCTTGGGGTTCTTCCAAATCTAACATTTTTGTCGGTCTTTGGTGTCCTATTTATCTATGGGGTAAAGTTTTGCTTCAACATCTGTTTCTTCCTAATCCCCTCAAAAACATTTACAAACAAAACCCTGGCATGTGCTCTCTTGGGGACCTAGTCTCTGGCTTCTGGAGAGTTCTGTCCTTCCTCATTGTAAATCTGAATGGTAAAAATATATCCCAGTTGAAGATTGGTATTGGAGGCTTACAGCGAAAACGGGGATTATCATTTCTACTTCATAGGTAAAAGTCTTAATTTATGCCCCCTTAGATCTGTAGATTAAAGGGGATTTCTGAGGATCTGCCCACTTACAGGGCCCGACTATAATCAGCATGCTTTTCAGATAACCATATTGTCATCTTACCATTTTCCTAATAAAGTGTGCAGACCCCTAGGACATGTAGACTGTTGATTCATCATGTGTGCATTTTTCATTTAGCAAGTACTTCTTTATTATCCACGTAATTTTAAGTACTTCTTTATGAACCACGTGACAGCGATGTGCTCAGCTCCTGGTGGTAGTGAAATGACCGGATTTATGAGAGAAGAGCAGGTGGGCCATTTCGCCTTAGGCCTTAGATTCAAAAATGGACTCAAATTGAGACTCTGATACTGTTCCCAAATGAAGTTTTATTTTGGCCGTAAATAAGAGTCATTTGTGAATATGCGAGAATTTTGTTGGTCCCATTTTGGCCTTTCTTAATTTCATAGCATATTGGGAGTTTCAGAAGTGGAAGGGAGCCGGCCCCTGACAACCTCTGAGTTTTCAGAAATGGCTCAGGCACCTTCCCTGTGTCTCATTACCCGTAGGAGAGATCAGGCATCCTTCTCTGCCAGGAGAAAGAGCATCTTCTGAGAGCAGCCATGACATAGGGATGTGGGATGGCCGGAAAGGACTGGAGACAGCCTCTGTTTAATAGCCTCCAAAGGTGCAGGGCGTCCTAATGCCCCACGGGAGGCAGAGGTTTCTAGGGGAAAGTGGTATGTGCTGTCCTGGCATGCTGAGTTTTATGGCAAAATGAGGGTAGAAGGAAGGTTCCCTGATCCACTGTGCTCTGCTCTTTCCTCGTAGAAGGGGATCTCAACAGAAGATATTTCGCCTTACCTTGCTTCTGCGTCACTCCCTGGGAATGACATTAGTTTATTTATTCTCTTTCCTTCTATTTTTTCTTCCTTCCTTCTCTTCTCCCTTTCTGTCCCTGTCTCTTTTCATTGAGTACATTCTGGTTTATACTTACAGCTAGGGTCCTCTTGCTACACTACTGCGTTGTTCCTACCAACAATAGAGGCTAGCCGACATCAAAAGCAGAAAGTTTGGTTTTAATCAGCACAATATTTATGTTGCGAGCTTTGATCTTGGCTCTCCTGCCGGAGGCCAGAGCAGGACTTCACCACAACAGTGAACTTGAGGCCACGTGTTCTCTCTGGAGCTGGGATCACCAGGGTGCGGTTAGCCTGTTGCGGAATGAATATCCCTTGGACCAAAAGCCTGCAACTGGTTTTTCTCAGTAGATCCCAACAACATAAGGAAGAGCCAGAGGAAAGAACCCCCCGCACACACAAGCCACCGCATCCTCCCAGCAAAACATGTAGGAGACAAACCAGGTACGAGGGACCATTTACCTGCCCCGTCCTGTTCCTACTAACTCCTTTCCTTTGGGTCTTAGACACATGCAGTATGACAAAAGTTTAACTCCATGACTTTTATCAAGTCTTCCCAGGATTTTGTGATTATCTTTGGGCTGCCTCATGGGAGCCCCATTCGATGTGCCAAAGGCTTTTCAAAACTCAGCATGCCAGGACGGCACATACCACTTTCCCCTAGAAACCTCTGCCTCCCAAGTGTTTGTAATCTGTCACCAGGCTTCCGAGCTAGAAACTTCGGATTCATCCTGCACCCCTTTCTCTCACGCACTGTGTTCTGTCATTTTAACCACCCAAATGTCTGCAAATCCAATTACTGCATCCTAGCCACTCTGAACCCCACCGGCTGCCAGGGAGATCTGTCTAAAATGCAAATCGGATTGTGCTTTTCCTCCTCCATAAAAAGGTCTGAGGATCCCCCAGGCTCCGAGAATCATGTCCATACCCTTGAACATGGGCTAGCCGGTGGTCCTGCATACCTGGGCTCAGCTGACCAAGGCTACTATGTTGTAAACCCCTCTGCAGCCACCTGGAAGGTCTCCCTGTGCTCTCATGAGGCGTGCTCATGCGTCCTCTCTGTCTTTGCTCTCATCAGTCACACCACCTGGAATATTCTTTTAGAACGAGTCACATCCTGCTCTTCCAAGATTGACTTCAAGTGTCTTCGCTTTTATCGAGTCTTCCAAGACCTCCCCTAGTCAGATGGTGACTTTTTATCTTTTCCCCCAGACTGTGGTTTACTAGGAAGACCGTGGCTTTGGAATTAGACCAAACCGAGCTCGAGGACCCGTGCCACCCTGAATCTCAGTTGTTTCATCCATAACGCGGACAGCGTGCCGGTGTCCGTGTGGCATCGTTAGGAGGAAACAAAATAGCACTGTGTCTAGTGATTATTTGTTTCCTTCCCACAGCAAACCTACAGGGGTATAGCATAGTAGTTAAGAGAATATGGCCTTGGGGCGCCTGGGTGGCCCAGTAGGTTAAGCCTCTGCCTTGAGCTCAGGTCATGATCTCAGGGTCCTGGGATCGAGCTCCACATCGGGGGCTCAGCAGGGAGCCTACTTCCCCCTCTTTCTGTGCCTGCCTCTCTGCCTACTAGTGATCTCTCTCTCTCTGTCAAATAAATAAATAAAATCTTAAAAAGAGAGAGAGAAAATGGCGGCCTCAAATTCAGAACATGTGGCTTTAACTGCCCCCCCCCCCATATCGGTGACCTTGAACAATTACATTTGCTTGAGCAAATAACTCACCTTTCAGTGCCTTCATCTGGATGGTCACAGTCCCTATGGACTATGGAAATATTAAATGGGATCAGTGTAAAGTTACCGTATTTGGCAGGCAGCAATCACATAGTGGATGTTGGATGTAATCATTTTTTCCTGTGTTTGCCATACTGGATTGTGATTATTTCTTTATGTGGTTCTTTCCCCGTTAACTTGAGGAATTCCTGAGGGGACCAGATGTTATCTTATTTATGCTTGTATCCTCAACTAATACCAGGAAAAGTTTGGAATAAGCATTCAGAAGTTGTTTCTTCGAGTGGGTAAAGCCAGGAGCATCTCATCTAAAGTTTGAGTCCTGTCCTGTGGTTGACAACACTATCTGGCCTTCTGGTAGACCGCAGGTGCCTTCTCATACCCCTGCTAATGACTCGTTCAACAGAGGCTCCTCCAAGAAGCTTTCCCCCAAGTCCATTCAGATCGCTCCTTCAGATCACAGTTCCTTTTGTTTTGTTAGTTTTTAAAGAAAGTATTATTATTTTGCATGTGTGTCTTCTGTGGGATTGTAGACTTGTGAGTGGTGGGGACTGCCTTCTCCCTCGGGTACTGTCCACCGTGGCACACATGTGGCTGCTTTTAATGAAAGGTATTACTTGTCAGGCTGCCTCTATGGCAGCATCTTTTTTTCCCATCCCTTTCTTTTCTTCTCTTTCCGTTCCCTCCAGGGACCCCTCCAGCCCTGAATGAATGCTAGAGCACTTCCATTCTTGCTCTGGACCCCAGAATCCATCAGTTTAAGGCCTCTTCTCTCCTCTGGCCTTTCTGTGGCAGGTGCACACCAATTTGGGTGTTCCCCAGCCTTCTCATTGCAGTTTAGTTGACTCGAGTGGTATTGGATGGAGGGAGATGTTTATCTGCCTCCTTTGTTATAATACATATTTAAAAAAAGTGTGTCCCTAACCTCATATCTATGCAGTCTAGAGAGTTCTTGACAGCACAAATAGAGGAAAGATATAAAACATGTAACATTGTTACCCAGCAGAATTCCTGAGAGTAGCATATTTCGGAAGACCTCTGTTAGTAGGGCAAAATTCTGATATAAAGATGCTTAGAGAACTTGATTAAAGCTCTATATTTGGCGTTAAGTTTCAAAGAAAAGAGGGCACAGTTTTGTTTTAAGCATGTTTTTCCATCGTTTTCAAAACAGACCCTTGAGCTGAAAATGAGTCTTGACTGGGAAGAAGGCTGAAAACAATAAAAGTCTTCTCCAGTCCAAACCGATTGACTACTAGAAAAAAAAAATGAAAGTATTTACATAATCTTAGTTGTATTCACTTCTTAACAAAGAAATTTAGTCACTTATGATCTAATTTAACAGAAATTACTTATACATTTTCCCCTAAATCCTTTTCTTTATAGTTGTATGGAAACAAATTTTTCAGGTGCTTTTTCCTGAAGAACAATTGTTTCTATCCTCTTCAGAAAACAGAAATAATAGAGGCCAGAAGAGAATACCACCCAGGGTTTCCATAAATTTTAATTCCATAAATTCGGATCTTCTTTTATCTCATTCTCTGGATTCTGAGATTCTAATTTTTGACTGGGTCTCGACCTTTCTCTTTTCCCAAAACCTTGTTCACCTCCCTCTGGGACAGAGCAGTTTCCTTTCCTGGGGATATGGGGCTGCTGGCTCCATTCTCCTCCAGCCGCAAATCCGGTGTCCCTGTCGCTGTCGGATCTGCCCAGCCTCCCCCCAGGATGACTTCTTTCAGCCTTCCATTGAGGGAACAGTCTGGAGACAGACAGTGTACCGTGCCTCTTCCTGTTAGAATTCCACGATGCCTCCATACTTCGGCTGTCTTTCCCATTCCCCAGCCAAATGAAAACAGGGGAAGAAGATACACTGCTTGAGAAAACTAAGCATTTAGACTGACTGGTTCCACTGTTCAGAGACTCTATTTTAAGAGGAACACCATGCATGCAGGATTTATGTGTTCCTGTTTAAGATTGAAGGCTGAGTTGTTTTGAGGTCTAATGTTTTTCGGTAAGCCCTTGACATTCAGGCAAAGAATGCCCAGCTCTTAGGCACAGCTCATATCATGAAGGCAGAGATGGGTATAGGGAATGAGGTGAGAAAAGTTTAAGGAAAAGATCCACACTGACCTTTCGGCAGAATGAACGGTGCTTGTTTTTCTTGTCTCTTTGTGTCTTTCCCTCTATGAGGATTAGTGTTTGCTGGGAAGAGAAGACCACCTGCCTGTGTGGGACTAACAGGAGAGAGCCTCCCAAGAGTGATTATTGTCAGGAGGGGGTGGCTGCCAGTCTCTTCAGTCTGGACCCAGAAACTGGCACAACGGGTCATTTCAGCCATGCACTGAGTAAGCAGTCCCAGTGTCCGTCCACGTGAAGGAGGAAGAGAGCTGCACCTCTCCAGGGAGTCCAAGAAGGCTGCCGGCTGCCCTGCATCGGCCGCTCCTGGCTCTAGGGTACCGGCACGTGGCCAGGGGCCTCACCATTGGTGGGGTGCGAACGTGTGCCAGTGGGGTAGTCTTGATCCCAGGCGAGCCATCGCTGGCTTTGCTGTGCTTTTCCGTGGCGAGTTTCACACACAGGAACCACTGGCCGTCTTTCCAGCAGAGCACCCCGATCATCAGAATGACTGTGTGGCTCTTGGGAAGCTCAGCAAACCCACTGAGTGCGGCTGCAGTGAAACAATCCAGGCCCCAGTAAGATCCCGCTGCTGGGCTGGGCTGTGACCCCCTTCGCTCCAAGGGATTGCAGCGGGACTTTTGCCGGGGGGGACAGAGGGTAGCATTTCTCCTTCCATTCCTCAAGTCCTCATTGCCAAGCTCCCAGGAGTGAGACAGGTTAGTGTCGGAAAGGACAGAAAGGTAAACGGCAGTTACGAATGGTAAGAATCAGGCCACGGTGCTTAAGAAGCAACAGAGCTTGCTGAATGCCGAGGAACAGACAAGACTTTTAGGGAGGTGTCTTGGAAGGACTCTATGTGTTTTATCCTACTGAAGGCCCAGAACGACCCTGGGAGGAGCTATGATCCCCATTTCACTAAGGCTGAGGCACAGAGATGCTACATGAATTCCCCAAGGTCACATAGTAATAAGCGTCAGAGCCCAGGTCTGAACCAAAATAGTCTAGCTCTAGGGCCTGTTAACAGCTCCACTGCTAGAACCTTCTAGTGCCTTTTTTGTTCGTGATTGTTAGCATTTGCAAGGTCTAAAGAGTATATAAGCAGGCCAGGTGCTCCTGCAACAGGAAGCTGGTTGTATTGTTGAGCTCCATAAGCCTGGGGTGCGTCTGAACACTTAATACACATTGGGGATAGCTATGAAGTACCTTGGGGCGGGAGGGGATTTTAGAAGCAGTTTATTCTGGCTTCCCACCCACGACAGGGGTCCCCAGAGGATCCTTGTTCAGCTTTGTTTGAACTTTAAGGTCAGGCAAATAAAAATACTAATGGTCAGCATAAGAACTGATGCTAATAATTGCTGTAACTATGGAAACAAGCTAGATACAAACGACGGAAAAGGTTTTTGAAAGAGTGAACAACATGTGTGCATGTGCACGCACGCACACACACACACACACACACACGAGTGCACACACACAGGTCATGACTAGGTTTGGGAACCCAAATTAATTAATTAAGGCTGGATAACGGAGGGGAGTGCACTTCTGGTAACCTGTAAAACACGGCCTAACACTTTTTTGTTACTTGTTTTTATTAGATAAATATGATTTTTTTGTGGGTTTGTAGAAAAAAAATTTCTGTGATAACCATTCTTATAACTGAAAATAGGATACTTGTCTTTTAAGTGGATTTAGGATAAAAACATAGGTTAAACAGGAAAAAAATAGCAGAAAAGGAAAAGCCAGGAAACAAAAGAACACTAACAATAAACCCCAAAGTGTATGCATTACAGTAAATACATAGGTTTACATTTTCCCCTTAAAACATAGAATATTGCAGAGTGGATTAAAAAGACGGTAATTTGCATTCGTTGCCAATTGAATAAAATTTGTCTAGTCCATTATTGCATTGTACAGCGTTCTATCCGTTAATATCTTCTTCAGTTACCTTGAAGATGGACTTTATTCACTTTGGTATTGCCAGTGGATAGCTGGTATACGGTCGTTACTCAAATATGTGTGAAATTATTTAATAATAAAACAGACGGTAAATGGATAACAATGAGAAAATAGCATTGAATCAAAATGTATTCTATGCAATGATTCCACACTGATAAATGGCACAATCAATAGTGAAGATAGAATAGATTCAAAACTTTATGTGCCAAAGAGCATTGCTGTAAAATACGCGGAGCAAAAACTGTTAGGAACACAGAGATGAATGGGCGGGAAGAGGCTAGGCTGTGTAATCAGTCATACCTGGGTTTGAATCCCTGCAATGCTGCTTATGCTTGAGTCAGTGATTTCTCTTTTCTGAACCTCATTTTCATCAGTTACAAAAATAGAAGTAACCTCATTGTTGTGAGGATTAAGTAAGGGAAAGTGGATAAAATACTGGCCCAGAATAGTCAGCCTTTCTTCCCCATCAGGCCCCTTCCTTTTTGAAAGAGGAAGGGAGGGAGGGAGGGAGGGAGAGAGGAACAGACGGGGGGGGGGGGGGGGGGGGGGGGGGGGGGGGGGGGGGGGGGGAGAGAAGGAGAAGGACCAACATCTTCCACATCTTCACATCCTCACATTATATAAGCCCATTACATTGTGTCATCAAACTTTTTGATCTTTGCTGGTCTGATAAGTTAAAAAGAAACAGCATTTCACTTACTTCGAGTGAGTTGAGTATCATGTAGATTTGAGAGACTTAAATAGCTTTTCCCGTTTATATTCTTTGCCCATTTTTTTTTTTTCTTTTTGTTTTTGTTGTTAGGCTGATTAACTCTGGTAAGTGTCCATTATCGCTTAAGGAAATCAGCCTCTCCTTATTTGCAAGTAAGTTTCCCATTTGTTTTGGGACTTTGCTTAGTGGTATTTTTTTCATTCAGTAATTTAAAATTTTTTATTTAGTCAAGTTTACTAACCTTTTTAAAGATATTCTGGTTTGATGTCATATGTGCAAAGGGCTGCCTCAGCTTAAGATAATTTTAGAAGGTCCTTTTTCTCCTAGTATTTGTATGGTTCCTGTATTTAAGTTTATATCTTGATCCGTCTGTGATTTATTTTGTTAGAGGTATGTTATTTTAAAATGCCCTATAAATTGTATGTGCTAAAAATAAGTTGTGCTCTTTATTAATATCATGCCATTTGGTATGGGGGGCTTTGTAGAAAAATGTTAAGTAGAGACACCTGGGTGGCTCAGTCGATCAAGTGTCTGCCTTCCACTCAGGTCATGATCTCAGGGTCCTGGGATCCAGACCTGGTAAGGCTGCCTGCTCAGTGGGGAGTCTGCTTGTCCCTCTTCCTCTGCCCCTCCCCTTGCTCTCTCTGTCTCTGTCTGTCTCTCTAGCTCAAATAAATAAATAAAATCTTTAAAAAAATAGTGAAATAAAATAAATGTAGGGAGACCAGGCAGTAATCTCCAGATGGCCACCAGGTTGGTTGTGGAAAGTGGGTATGTCAGTTCCCTTAGGACAAAGGCCCGTGTAACTGTGAGCTACCGGGAAGCAGAGTTCAGCTCCTCCAGGAAGAAAGAACATTTTAACAATTACAGAGCCCAACAATAGAATCGGCTTCTTTCATTGATGGTGGAGTGAGTGAAACAGTTTTCTGAGTTTTCCAGGAAGCCTGCATTTCTTATTACTATAGTACTCTGTCTGATTTTTCATAAAGAGCTTTGCATTTACAATGGGCATCATTACCAAGCAGTTCTTGGGAAATAAGTGCGTATAGGAATGAGAGGTGTAGGACTCCTCATGTGTAAATATCAAAAGAAATTTCATGGGAATCATGTACATGCTGGAGGTAGACGTTTCTGAAATCATTCAGTGTCGTGCTGACAGACTGGTCTTCACTCCCAGCTCTGTGCCTGGCTCTGTCCCTCTGTTTCTCAGTAGTCCCATCTGAAAAACAGGGATGTTACTCCTACTTACCAGAAGGGATTGTTGTCAGGCACTTTTGGAAGGTTAAATGCTCAATACATATTAGCTATTTTTATGTTTATCCTATTTAGGCAAAATCCCATTGCCTAGTTTTTCTGTTTCTGTTTTTGTTTTTCTTCCAGTAAACATTTATTGAGTACCCACTGTGTACTAAACAATGTATTGGAGGGGCACCTGGGTGGCTCAGTGGGTCAAGCAGCTGCCTTCAGCTCAGGTAATGATCTCAGGGTCCTGGGATTGAGCCCCACGTTGGGGCTCCTTGCTCAGCAGGAGACTGCTTCTCCCTCTGCCCCTCCCCCCTCCTCATGCTCCCTCTCTCTCTCAAATAAATAAATAAAATCTTTAAAAAAAAAAAAAAACAACAAAAAACCCCAACACTGTATTGGATTCCGTGGCATGAACAAATAAGATTAAACAAGGAAGCTGTCCCCAAAGACCACAGCCTTAGGTTGTACAGAGGTAGGGACAAAATGTTAATAAAATCCACTCTTAGATCACTAAGGCCCAAAGCGCTGTACAGTCCAGTCTAAACCGAGACGGAATGGCGCATATGGTAGAGTCACTTACGTTGGCAGCGAGCCCACGGCTGATGAGCAACTGGATTGGAAAATCACCCCACCCTCCAGACCCAAACAATCCCCTTCTTTCATGCCGGTAACATGAGATGACAGCTCGGGGATCAGACCCTAATGCACAGCCTTTCATGAACCCCGTCCCTCTTTTCATCCTGACCAGGGGATAAAGGAAGTGGGTTTCCTGGCTGTTCTCATCCCAGTCAGCGTTTTGCCTGCTTTGCAGAACCGCTATCCTAGTTAAGTGCAATCCGTTGGACCTGCAGTGGGTTGAAAACAGCAGGGGCTTTGTCAGTGCAAAGAGCCGTGGCGACAGGGAGGACATTTGTAAAAACGCTGGCATGGCTCACGTTCCCTGCCAGCTGGTGCCATGCTCTTTTATGTGACTCTTGAAATTCCCAATACTCAGCCCTTAAGGTCCAGCCAGGACCTAATGAGTAATGAGATTCAGTTCTCTGGGATCATGGTACCGGCAGCTTCTAAACGTGGGTATTGTCCCGCTGAAGCTGGCCAAGACTTCTGAGAAGTTGAGAAAAACAGGTTGTTCTTGAAGAGGTATCGAGATATTTTTGTAAAGAATTTTTGGGGTTCTTTTCCAGTGGTTTTATTTTTATTGGGAACCAGCGGTCCAGGAGTTGAAGGTCATGTGTCTTAGTCCATTCCAGCTACTGTAACAAAATACCACAGACTAGGTTTCTTATAAAGAACAGAAATTTATTTCTGTTTCGGGGGGTCACAGTCCGACTATGACAACATGGATAGCTGGAACCCAGCCTTCATGTGAGACCTGTGTCCCAGTCCGGGTTATGCTTTTGATAAAAAGAAACCTTCCCACTAAAAGTGTCTGGTTGCTCCACAAAATGTCCTCTACCTATTCAGAATTACAAGTATAAAGATTGTACGGCAGTATGGAGAACGTCTGTGAAGTGATGATTTTGAAAAGCCCGTTCCAGCTGCCCCCTACCTTATGATCACCACTATCTATATAGAGAAGGTCTAGGAGAGATCTCTTCAGTTAAAAATGTAGGATATGTCTAGGTAATGGAACGTGTTCAGAGATTTCTCTTTGCCTTTTAAAATTTTAAAATAAGGAAAAAATGACTTAAAATAGAAGGACTCTGTTTGGGTAAGTCTGTAGGCCCCTGTTCATTCTCCCTTATGAGCATGGGCTAGGCCAGTTTTTGCATGTGGGCCTGAGTGTCCTATTTGCTACTATAGAGAGTGGCAGGGAATGCCTGGCTTTCCCTAGACCATTGCATAGGGCTGGGGGAACTATGGCCTGTGGGCCAATTCTGGCCTACCACCTGGTGTTTTTGTTCACCTGCCTGGTAGCTGGGCTGTGTTTACTGATTGTCATAGGAACTATCCATGTCAGGAGCTAATAACTTTCCTCCAATGTCCTTGTTTTGATCTTCCCTGTTGTCTTGGGCTTCCCTAGAGACTCCTTTGTAAGTAGGATCTGAGCCTTGCATTTCTTTTCAGTTATCCCGTTATTACACAGGAGCCCTGTTGACGGTGGTGTTAAGACATGGGTGTTAAGACATGGGGCTGGGGAAGCACTCTGTTATCTCGTGATTAGGTCTCAGTGAGTTTTTTGTCACTGCAGATTCAAGAGCCTTTTAATTTCTTTTCCTGTTTAGATGTTTTGCCCATTTTTCCTGTTGTGTTGATTACCTTTTGTAGACGTTCTTTATAGTTTCAGGAAATTAGCCTCCCCCTAGTTGCAAATATGTTTCCCATTTGTCTTTTGGCTTTGTGTATGGACTTTTTTTTTTTTCCATGCAGAGATTAAAAAAAAAAAAGATTAATAAATTTGACTGCATAAAATTCTTCACAAGTGCTTCTCACAAGTTTTTTTTTCACACCACGGGCGAGACAGGAAGCCAAAAGGGGCTCAAGTTGGGTATTTCCCTTCTCTCACGTCAGTTAGGCTCTGATAAAACCCCAGTTAGTGGTTTAGGCTCTGGTAAAATAGTTTCCATTGAGGGCAGGTCTTGTTAAGGAAAACAGAACAGTCTGGGTGTATTTCAGAATGGTGTCTTTCCCTTCCCTCTGCTGGAAGCCTGAGGGGAATTTCTACCAGTTACAGTGAGAAACTTTATGGGGTTCCTTGAGATAAAACCCAGGCAATTGTGGGAGCCCCTCAAGGCTTGTCTTCAGGAGTTTTTAATCTCTCAGTATCCATTAATTAATAATTAAAGGATAGTCAGCCAGTTAACTCTTAAGTGTTCTTACCCAGTGCTGGCTCCAGCAAAGTCTCTGTTCAGGTAAGATGTGATTCTCTGTATCTGCCTATCTCTCTAGGTTTGAGGGTATTGATTTGCTCTATGATCTCAGTTCTCTGAGGGACTTGAGAAGAGTTGTTGATTTTCAGTTTTTCAGCTTTTTTCTCGCCATGAGGATGGGAGTGATGACATCTGAGCTCTTCCCATGTCAAATCAGAAACTGAAATTCACCATCTTTTTTTTTTTTTTGTACAGCCTGTACTGAGAATGGTTTCTATATCATTAAATGGCTGAAAAAAGGAAAAAATATATATTTTATGACATGTAAAAATTATATCAAATTCAGTTTGATAAATTTCAGTTCAAGTTTCAATGATATCAAATTCACATTTCAGTATCCAGAAATAAAATTCTACTGAGACATAGGCATTCTCATCCATCTATGTGTTGTCTGTGGTAGAATTGAGTAGTTGTGACTGAGACTATATGGCCAGCAAAGCCCAAAGTATTTACTGTCTGACCCTTTCCAGGAAAAGTTTGCTGAGCCCTAGGTTAGCGAACTCTGGTCACAAGTCCTGGGTAAGTTCAAATTCTTTGGTGCTGCGCTTGAGTTGAAAACGAACAGTTACTGAGCCCCTGTGAAGTGCTGGAGAGGATTGTCTGCGCCCAAGGAGCTTACAGGCTTGTGGGGTATCCTGGAGGACTGACCAAAGCAGCATTTGGTGGCCTGATTCAGAACGAAAGCCATTGGAGTTAGTCTCGGACAAGAGAGTGTCAATGGAGCCCATCCAATCTGGTAGAATGGGAAGTACCAGAGGATGGGCTAAGGGCTTTCTCTTCTAGGAGAAGGTCTCTGTAGCAGTTTCTGGCAAGCAGTGATTGTTAACAGTTATGGACACCCAGTGTTGGCTGTGGGCCCCTCAGTATTGTAAGGCTACTTCTGAATATGCACAACTATGTTCAGTGTGATTTTTAATTCTTAAACTTACCAAGAAGTAACTCCCACTTGGGAAGGAAGTGGGCTCATTTCTGAAAAAAGTATTCAAAGTGGACTGCCAATTGAATCTTGGGTAATCGCCAATGATCAGGGAGAATCTTCTAAGCATTTATAAACAGGTAGACATGAGTGAATACTTTTAGGTTGGTCTTGACTCTTGTCGGTAGTGTTTCCACTTGCTCTGTCCTCTGAAGGTGTCATGTAGGAAAGAGCTCGGCCTCAAACTGTTGAGCTCGGGTATGTCCTCTAACACAGGGTGGCTCTGTTGGGATCTCCATAGAGAACAGGAACCTTCAAACTCTTTTTTTTTTTTTTTTTTTTTTTTTTTTTTTGTGGAGATGCTAGAACTTTCGAACTCTTGGCCACAATCTGCTGTAAACTCCTTCAGCCCTTATTGTTATGAGCAACAGCTGTAAGACATCAGAAACACTTCCTCCTCTTCAGTGGGTTGACGCTGACAAGGAGGGTCTGTGTGGGCCTAAAAGAGTAAGATGGGGGCGCCTGGGTGGCTCAGTGGATTAAGCCGCTGCCTTCGGCTCAGGTCATGATCTCAGGGTCCTGGGATCGAGCCCCACGTCAGGCTCTCTGCTCCGCAGGGAGCCTGCTTCCTCCTACCTCTCTGCTTACTTGTGATCTCTCTCTCTGTCAAATAAATAAAATAAAATCTTTTTTTTGAAAAAAAAAAAGAGTAAGATGGATGTAGGCAGCAAGCAGATACACAATCTCAATGGCCTTATTCGCTAAAGACAACTTTCCTAAGGAAAGGGAGATGGCCACACTAGCGTCTTGAGCTCCCTTTGAAGACCATAGCATTAAGGTCCATGATCAGGTAGTAGCTTTGAGTCTTTCTGGCTATGTCCTGAGACTGAAACCCTGGCACCCTGGGCCCTGGTTTGGCCTGGAAACAAAGGTAAATTCTCTTCTGTCTTTTTTTTTTTTTTTTTAATCAGAGTGATTGTGAAATCTCCCCAGGAGGTCTTGTAAGTAGGCCATTGCCAGATGCTGTCAGACAAATGGGGCTGGAGATAATGAAGCCAATGACCCATGCTGAAGGGACAGAGGCACACATGAAGAGCATGTTCTGGACCATCTCGCAGCTCTCCTTGAATTTAGACTTAAGAGGACCTCCAAATCAGCATGCAAAGATCTCCTTCATGAGAATTGTGTCTTATAGCCTTCCTTAATTGTGTCCAGAGGTGGGGAGCTCGGGCCCTTACCTCAACCCATGGGCACTGGGGTTCGCTAATGACTGGGCTAGGGTTCTTGCGGTTGCAAGTGACAGAATCCAACTCAAACTGGTTTGAAAGAAAAAATCAGCATTTTTTTTAAATCTCTTGACTAAACGTGGGAAGGGTAGGTTTCAGGGGTGAGTAGAATCTGGGCTTGACTACTACAGATCAATTTCAATTTCTCCATCCCTCTTCCTGCCTCCCTAACAATCCTCCTTTCCTCTTTCAATCTGGAATTTTTTCTGCTCTTCATTCGGTCAGATTGGCGTTCTCCACTTAGCAGAACACTTCAGCCACACAAGTAACTTCCCAAGCTCACATATACATCATTGTATGGTATTGTATTGTATTGTATTGTATTGTATTGTATTGTATTGTATTGTATGTATGTATTGTATTGGGAGCCCCTGCTCCCAATAAAGACTTGGGTACTTATTCTTTCTGTTTCCCTTGTTCCCCCGGGCAAGGGAGAGATCTGGCTACTTTCACCTCCCTCTTGTGTCTATGTCTTTGCGGTCCCAGTGGCCAGGAAGGAAGGAAGGACACCCCCAGATTATGGTTGGCACACAGGAAAGTTTTTCACAGATGAAGGGAAAGAGTGCTAGGTCAAGGAGACTAGAAATGGACATTAGAAACATCTTGGGTGATGGGGATTGCTTTCATGAATGCTGTACTTTCTCATTTTGCCTTCTCTTGAAATACAAAATGAATGAGTTCTTTATTCGGCGTGACCTTTCCATTACTTGAATACGGCTGCCACATCTGGACTTTTATGGCAATCTCCTGGCCCAGGTGTCCTGTCTCTGCATTCCTGTTCACTCTTCCTTTCCACTCCTGCAGGACCCTTGTGGGCTCCTCCCTGCTTATTCTTCTTCAGCCTCCTCGATCACCCTGCCCTTGCTCCTCACCCTGCTCCCGTCCCCAGAATTCCCCTTAATCATTGCTCATTCACTCGCCTTTGACAGCTGAGGACCTATTACCCAATATCATGTAGGAATGCAGTCCTTTCAAGTCCTTTGAGTAGAAAACAGGTTTGGGAACCTGATAGATCTGTCTGGATACCATCTTCCCCACTGAGTAAAAGTGTGACCTTGAGAAATTGAAAGTTAGCATTTTGCAATGTTGTTAGAGGATTGTGGACCAGTTAATATCTACCACCTTGTCCCCAGCCCAAAGCCGGACATATGAGCAAGCACCAATAAACTGTGGCCCTGGTTATTGTCAATTCTGACATCTCCTAGGAAAGGGACATGTAGTTAGAGACCTTATATTCCATCCTGTGCTGTGGGGGAAAAGATGGGATTCCTCCTAGCCTGGGAAAGACAACTTTGAAGATTGTGCAGTGACTGACTGCATAGGCAGGCAAAAATTGGACCTTTGGACTTAAATTTCTTTCTCCTGGAGGCCTTAGACACTTGGTCCACAGGGAATATAGCTTTTGGTTGATTTTTCTCTTCTTTTCTATCTCGGATCCTGAGCTAATTGTCCTGAGGAAAGTTAAAGCCCCATTAGCCCAAACATGATTGCCATCTAGGTCAGCTACTATAGACCCTAAAGGTATAGATGGTTCCTTTCCAGGTCTTGCTGCAGGTGCCCACTCAGCCTGTTCAATTCAACGGAAGAAAGATGGTTTTCATGTTACTGCTTTTGCCAAGTATCTTGGCATTTGAGGCTCTCCATATGTTGGCTCTAGCCTACTTCTCCAACTTTAACTCCCTTTACCCACTTATACTCACCTTCTACCCATTCAGATAAGGTTCCCAGACCC
This sequence comes from Meles meles, assembly GCF_922984935.1. Taxonomy (NCBI): domain Eukaryota; kingdom Metazoa; phylum Chordata; class Mammalia; order Carnivora; family Mustelidae; genus Meles; species Meles meles. The sequence continues at coordinate 19,319,181 of NC_060066.1, forward strand.
TGCCTTTTGAAGGCAAGCCACCCCCCCCCCCCGAAATTTTCCCACATCATTACCCAAGTGGGTGTCCTGCCACAAAATAAATCCATGCACCTTATGCCTCTGTCCATCCATATCCAGCCATCCCCTGAATGAATCCATGTGTGTTCGTCGTATTACTCTTGTTCTGTTCCAGTACTAGAGGTGCGGATACGAATGACCTCCAGTTCCTGACCTCATGGCGTTTACATTCTAGTGAAAGAAACAGAACACACACAAATAGATACTTGGATGCCAGGTGTGTTAAGTATTGTGCTGAAAACTAAAGCAAAGTAAGAAAATAGAAGATGTCATTGGGATTGGGGAGAGGGGAGGGAATGACTATTTTAGATGGGCTCATCATGGATTCTAGAATCTTAAGGATTTGGAGGATTGGGAAGTGGAAGGGCATCTAGTCCAGAATACCTCCTAATTTCAGGATCTCTTTGACAGCATCTCTGAAATACTGTGAGCCATAGAGGTAATACAGTGTTGGTATTAAGAGCATAGGTCTTGGAGTTAGATTAACCTGAATCTGAATTCCAGCTCAGTTGCTTATTACAACTTCCATCTCAGAGATGTGATTTTTAAATAATATATATATATGTGATAATAATCACTTATATAAACATATAAACATATAGATGATATATAAATCAACATAAACATTTAAAATTTAAAATACTTAAAATCATTTAAAATGATATATTTAAAAAATATAAAGTTATATGCATATATGATATTAGTTATATATTTAATATTTATTTAAACTTACTTATAATACATATATAAATATGTGTTTGTTTGCTTATTACTAACCCCAGTGTTTCTGGGAGCTTTAACTTAACCAGGTGGTCTGGCCTGAGATCAAATTGGATTTTTCATTACCTTTTTGTCTAATGAACCAAGTAAACCTGCCCTTCTGCTAGGCTTGGTTTTTGTTAATTATCTCTTAAAACTTGATGTTCTTTTTTTTTTTTTCTTTTCTTATTTTGCATGTTGTTTTTAATGAGACAAATACGCGAGACAGTGTTTTGGGGAGGTTTTATAGGCAAGAGAAAAAGGAGCCTGTCACCAACAACAGGTAGCGGGCTACAATGCCAGCCTTCCCTAAAACATTTTTAAGGGACATGGCAAGCCGTGTGCTGAGTTGCACCGTTTGTGGCTAACTGCTCTCAGCTAGAACAAGACGAATAAATGCGAATGAGTGGACAAAGCTACCTGATCATGATGGCTGATGTTCCTTGGGCGCCCATTGTGTGCAGACACTGTACTCAACTAATGCTCATACTCTTAATATCCCCATGTTACAGAAAAAGGTATGGAAGCTTACAGAACCAAGTCAGTAGCCCAGGATGATCTAACTAAGAGCTAAAAGAACTGCTGGGGTGAGAACTTGTTTTTATTTGTAATAAAATATCCCATTGGCGTACAAGGGAATAAAGCTGTAATCATGAGCCAAATGCATGAGGGAGAAGGGAAAATGGGGCCAGCTGTGATACCAGACATTTTCTTCCAGGGCCAATAGTAATAGTGCCAGCTCCGCGGGTAGAGACACAGTTGTGGGGACAGACCTCTTGCATGCAAAATCTAGCTTTTAAGATGTACTTTGTATGGCTATCTGAAGAGGTTGTATAAAAAAGAAGTGGAAATAAACATGTATTTGGAGTCATTTGAGGGGCTTCATCCAAGCCTCCTGTCCCAAATTACCTCCTCTGCCAGGGTGTCATATCTGAAATGCTTTTGTTAGAGATAATATCCTCGCATAGTTTTTCTAGGTGTCCTGTTCCTGCGGGACATACATTTGTAGCCTATCAGATTTCGTGAAAATTCAGTTCTTTTCACATCGACTCCCTGCTGTTCCCTACCATGAGATAACTTCAGGTCCTCACTTGACCTTTTGCTTACACACTCGCACTTCTTTGTCCTCTCCAGGAGAACATCTCCATTCCGGGACTCTGTCCCTCCCTCTCTTGTTCCCTGAAACTGCAGTGGGCGATCATGGGTTTGTCATTCGATGGAACCCCTTAGCCGTTGATTATGATTCCTCTCCTTAGAAAATACCATTGTAACGTTGCAGGAGCTGGCTGATTCTGTGTTTGCAGTTTGAACTGCAGTATACTGGGTTGGAGGGATGGCTGAAGGGAGGGGGCAAGGTTCTTTTAAATTCACCAGACGCCTTTCCCAGTCTTTAATCCCAGCTCTCTGCTTATGCATCAAGCTGGTTCTGCTTGTAAAATAGAAGCCAGCCCTTCGTTTTCCACCTGACACCTAATGACAGATGGCAATGTCCCCTTCTGCTTCTCATCCTTATCTCTCAGCATCCTTCTTCTTTGAACAAATGAGCATCCGTGACCCTTCGTGAGTCCATTCTGTTTAAACAGAAGGCCAGATACACCCTGGTGTATTCAATTATTTTATAATCAATTCTCTCTTCTGCAGCATTTTTCTTCTGAGGGTCAGAGAGCACTTTACAAACTGTATTGGCAACATTCTCAGAAGTCAGAGCCCAGTGACTGGCATCTAAGGACTATGATTTAGGAGAGAGGGAACATGAAAAGATGGATTTGATTTTGGTCAAAGAACAATAAGCCCTCTGTGCGTTACCTGCAGAAAGTGACACCAGGAGAAACCAGATCAGCAAATAAATCGTGAACAAAAGCGTTTCTGGCAAGCCAGTTGGTGTCGGGGGCAGTTGAGAGCCCAGCGAGTCATCTCTTGCTGGGGACACTTAGCAGATCTCTGTGGCTTGATTAACTTTTTGAATGCATTAATTCACAATATTTGTTCAGCGCCTGCAATGAGCCAGACACAGGGTCTGTCCAGACCTGTCCGGCGTATGGAGGCTTGGGATGCTGCTGGCGCATAGAGTTGTGAATGAATATTCCACACTGCTTGCCTTCAGGAGGCTTATGAGAAGATCCAGGAAACATGATAAAGAGATGAACAGAGGAAGCAGAATGAAGACGGAATCTAAAGTACAGAGGTTACAAACTGGTGTATGCATAATGGTCCACGTGGTCTAAAAAGTAAATGTTCTTTTAAGTCGAAGTTGAAAAATGGAGAGATTACACAACTGCAACCTGCCACGTGCATGCCTACACATGCCCTCACACACACACACACACACATGCCCTCTGATTTCAAGCTGCTTTGGAAGAGCTCCAATCTGCTAACTTTAGCCCCCGTTCCCATGGTGAAGACTAGTTAGAGCTGAGTAACCTTTTAGCCGGGGCCGTCTGTGATGAGCCACAGCTTCCCCACCGTGACCCAGTGCACAATAGTGCGTTCATTTCTGCGCACAGTGACCCTCTTTTGCAAATATGCCTCCTGGCCAGTTTAGCATTTAAGCTGAAAGTCTGTGGCTCCGAGGTGCAGGAGGGAATGAAGGAGGAAGGTGTCAGTCCTATTCTGAGAGGTGTTGGAGAGGAAGTGACTGTCGGATGTTGTTAAAAGCTGAAATGTTAATTAGGTGGAGAATGGTGGACTGACTTCCCCAAACAGGGGATTTGGAAAGGAAAGGGGAGCAAATGCATGGGAGCTGTGAGCTTTTGCCTGAGGTGTCCTGTTGGGGAGGGGGATGGGAGAGAGAAAGAAAGGTCAGACCACTGGGGGGCTTTGCTGGGCAAGCTAAGGAATTGAGACACATTTGCAGCGTTTCTCTCTCTGCAACCCCCCACCTCCCCAAAGACACTAATACAGTGAGCTAAAATTCTGAAAGTGAGTTCAAGATAAAGCCACTTAGTTACTAAGGCCAGAATCGTGAGGCATAACTTGATTCTTCTGTCCCTGCCCCTTCATGAATGTATTTCTCAAGCCCTGCCAGTTCCACCTTCTGAATATTCCTCAATTTCTGCTCCTCACCATCTCATTCTGTCCCGTTGGCCGCGTTCCTGCCAAGGCTCTCTGCATTCCCAGATGTGTTGCTTTTCACCTCAGGGCTGCCTGCTTGCTGCATCCCTGCCTGCATCTTAATTTCCCTTTGACAAGCTCTTGCCCACCCTTTCCCTTCCAGTTTAATTGTCACTAACTCAGGGTACCTTGCCCTGACCCGTCCCCATTCTCTACTTTTTTCTTCACAAGATGGGGTCTCCCTCTACATGTTCTCAAAACGTCCTTCTGCATCTCCACCCAGGAACATGTAACAATGTTAACTGCTTGTGTCATTATCTGCTCAGTGGTTCTCACCATCTTTCAACTGTTAGCTGTGAGGGAACAAGGGTTAAGTTGTATCCGGCCTGCCCATTGCATCACCTGCCCCAACCCCAAGCAGGGGCCAGTGGCATTGTCCCTGGGAGGTTACAGTTACAAAATAATGATCAAAAACAGTGCTTGGCCTGGTGGTAATACTGTGGTATAGTAATGCTTACTGCCATGTATTACGGAGGAGTCATGGCAGTGTGGCTATATGAGCAAAGGGACCTTCTTTCTTTCTCTCTCTCTCTCTCTCTCTCTCTTTTTAAGATTTTATTTATTTATTTGACAGAGATCACAAGTAGGCAGAGAGGCAGGCAGAGAGGCAGGCAGAGAGGGAGGAGGAAGCCGACTCCCTGCTGAGCAGAGAGGCCAATGCGGGGCTCGATCCTAGGACCCTGGGATCAAGACCTGAGCCAAAGGCAGAGGCTCTAACCCACTGAGCCACCCAGGCTCCCCTCTTATTTATTTCTTCATTCAAACAGTATATAATGAGGCTCATTATGTGCCTGGATTTGTTTTAGGAGCTAGGGGTAGAGGAGTCTGTGACTTTGTGGGGTGCATTGTGATGAATACATGAATGAAAGAGGCAGAAAAGGATGGATGGGTGGATGGATGGAAGGAAGGAGGGAAGGAAGGCTTATTACCCTAAGTAATGGAATAATTTGTCTCTGGTAGAGAAGATGGGCCTTGAAAATGTACATGAGATTTCTTAATACTTATTAATAATGAAAATCATCATGTATATGATGATTTATTTGAAAAAATGGAAGCAATTTCTGTTTACATCCTGTGTTTGCTAGGGATTTATAAAGTAAAAACTTTAAAACTTGGAAAGGACCACTTAAGGGCTTTGGTACAAAGACTTGGCCAGTCTGTTCATCCAAGGAGGAAACAGAACCTAGACAAATGAGGAGTTAGGTGAGTCACAAGTAAGCACTCAGCAGACAGGGATCCCAAGGCCAGCACAGACCTTGCCCTACTGTTTCAAGCCGACAGGAGGGTTGCCGCTGCTGCTTTCAGTGGAAATAGAAAGACAGGAAGTTACTCGGTTCCTAACTTCCCCTAAATCTGTTTCAGTTTTCTTCTTTGCAAACCTTTATCAACACATTTTCATAAGACTTTCAGAATAACCAAAACACTCTGCCGTCAGCCCCAAGAGAGGGCCTCTTCACAGCACACAGACAACCACAAGATACCGCCAGAGAAGGAGAATGAGATGTACTTGGTAGAAACATAGAGGGACTGTAGTGGTTTCTGTAGAGTATATTGATCCAACTCTTGACATGGAAAGATCAATAAATTTAACTAGTCTTAAAAAAAAAAGTTTTGGCTTTTCAGTTAGTAGTCTGGTCAACTAATAGCTTACGACGAAAGGAATAATTTAAGACTTGGCCTCCGTTGCAGCTAGACTCTGCAACCCTGCATAAAAGAAGGATAATGCTTATCCTTTTCTCTTTTACTTCCTCCCTCTATCATGGGGCTGTTGAAGGTTTGCCATAGCAGTTAATTTATAAAGTTGGGGAAAACAGGTCATTGAAAGAACGAGCTAGAAATAGGCTTTGACTGAGACCTTCTTGACTAATTCCTGGAAGGCTGTCCTCTGAATTTTTTTCAGGCATTTCCCTGATTCAGAGTTTAAAAAAGTAGGCAAGCTAGAAGATGATATTATGTAACCGGTGTTAGAAATAACCATATTTTTTGGGTGCCTGGGTGGCTCAGTTGGTTGGGCGACTGCCTTCGGCTCAGGTCATGATCCTGGAGTCCCAGGATCGAATTCCATATCAGGCTCCAAGCTCCTTGGGGAGTCTGCTTCTCCCTCTGACCTTCTCCCCTCTCACGCTCACTCTCTCTCTCAAATAAATAAATAAAATCATTTAAAAAAAAAAGAAATAACCATATTTTTATCACTTATATTTCTTTTATTAGTGAAGTAGCTAACCTTTACTGTTTTCCTGGTGGGTGTCAGATAGGATGCTGCCCATTACGTATATAATTACTGACGATTACAAAATCCGTACAAGGGTGAGAGCAGTATGTCTGTTATTTTCAGGAAAAGAAACTGAGGCCCAGAGAGATGGATGCAAATGCCTCACTCAGCGTCCTGCAGCTGCAAAGTGATATGGCCGGGGACCTAAGTGCCTGAGACTGTACATAGGTCATCAGCGCCATTCTAGTCTGTAGCTGGGCACAGAAGTAGTCACCGTGTGGCCCTTAGAAGAAATTCTCGTATTTTAGTTTTCTGTGGAATTCTCTGCCTCAAAGTGACACAGCAAATTCAGGAAACTTCCCATGTCTCCCCTTCTCTGGGCAGTTCCAGAGCGGTCCTGTAGCCTCCTGCTGCAGAAATTGGGCTTTTCCCAGACAGCAGATCATTTCACCATCTGCCCCCCCACCCCCCCCGCCTCCACGCTCCCCACATGTGCCAGATGCTTCAGAAAACAAATCCTTTGTGTTGCATTTCCAGACCACAATTCCCAGACCACGGAAGGATGAGGACCAAGTTTGTTTTTTTTTTTGTTTTTTTTTTGTATTCCGTCATCTTTATTTTTGTGCCTATATTTTTAGAGCAAGTTAAAAAAGGAGGGGGGAGAAAAACCCAGTCCCAAACAAACAACTCCCTGCTGTAAATACAGAGAATTACAGGAGTCTTCAGGTTCAGGAGAGTGGGGCAGGATGTCAGCTGTTGCTACAACAGAGTTTATTTGAATGGACTCAGGGTAACCTACCCAAGAGAACGCCCAGTTGCCCAGGACAAAGGGGAGTGCAAGGTTTGGGCGACTTAGCGAAGCCAAAGGACATTCTTTCGCAAGTGTTAAATAGTTAAAACTCTGGCAGACAAGTCACTTCAGCATCTCATTCAACAGAAAATGCCTAGTAATGTGTGAAATGTATTCCTTGTGGGGGAAAAAAATAGAAGAAAAAGGAAAAAATAATCACTTTTTATCTCTTCACCTAGTGACAACTATATTTTCAAAATTGGTGTGTTGTTCTAGATTATTTTGTTTGTATAAGTACATAGGGAGCATGGATATGTTTCTGTATTTTCTGTATGGATATGCTTTCTGTATATTCTGTATTTTCACCTGCTTTTTTTTACTTTAAAATACACCATGGACATCTTTATTGGGTTAAGAAAAAGGAAGTAGTCGGGGATGGGGAGCAGGGCAGTGGAGAGGGAGAGAAGAGAAAAGTAAAAAGGAAAAAAGCACTTAATTATTCTTCATTGCTTTAGAGTATTACTGGAATTGATATCCAGTAGTTATTGGCTATAGACGTTGCTTTCTGCTTACCTGTTACTAAGTATCTACGTTGATGTACTAAATCTTCATGTAGTACTTACTAATTTTCTTAGGGCAAATTAATAAAAGTGACATTAATGGGTTAAAAGCTCTACACATATTCAAGGTTAAACTGCCCTTATTCCCTTGTTTTGGTTTCAGGAGACTGAAATATGTCCCAGATTAATCTATGTGTAGCATCCATTCAGAGTTTCTTTTTTCCGGGAAAAACTCTACCAACGTTTAAAAAATAAGTAGTAAGATATTAAAATAAAAGGAAAAAGTTATGCCCATTGAGTCCTCTGCAATTACAGTGATGCATTCTATTTGCTGGAAAACCATGGAATTACTGCCATATCAGACATATGAAGAGTTACTGGAAGGTTTTGTTTTGTATCTGAATGAGTAAGATGATCCTTCTTCTCCAGACCAGTCAGCCTGAAGGCTGGGTAGGAGGACGAAGACAAGTGATAATTCATAATCATCTTCTTGTGTAGCCCCAGGAACCCGTATGTCTTCCTAGTTCAGGGAATTGCATTAACATTGATCCTGGCTTAAATGGATCTGTCTGCTTTTAGAGGAAATGAGAAGTACTAGTTAATTCTTAGTGTGAGAGAAGTAGAATGCCCTTCTTCCAAGGCTGATTGAATCAGCTTCTCTTCCTAATAAAACTAGAAATAAATGCAGGCAAAGACATGAATTTCCTTAGCACATTAGCTTTTTGTGGGAGGGATTTCCTGATCCAAAAATAAAGAAAAAGCCCTATGTTTCTTTCATTGGACGCTATGGTATAACAGTATCATAGTACTGTAAGGCCCGGGGCTCCGTGCTCTAGTATGAGACACACAAGTTAAGGAGAAGATTTTAGCTATTTCTGTACCACCTGCCAACATAGTAATGATGACACCCACAAAACCCAGGAAGTCCTGCCTCCCTCAGTGTGCCTCAGTCCCTAAACTACTTGCTGTTCCTTTAATGTTGCATTCAGAGACTACAAGAGGGTCTTGGTTTATCAGGAGATGGAGAATCACTCCTTATACCCCTGCTGCAAATCAGACTCCGTTAGATTTTGACTTCCTTCACTGAGGCTCAGGCCCGTCAACACAGAACCATGTGTGACCCTTCACCCAGGGTTCCGTTCATGTGGTCTGGTCACTTGCCTACATTTACAGCCATCCGTTAACTAGAGTGATGCTGGCCAGGTAGCAGGAACATCGATCAAGAAGCCAAGGGAAGGTGTCAAATGTGTTTCCGTAATTACCTCTGCGTTATTTGCAATCTCCAGACTCTGAGTGATAATGAAACACAGTCAGAGGCTCGGTGTCCTTTTAAGATCTGTGTCCTTTGAAGATGAAGCTTCATTGGGATTGCCCTCACATACTCTGTTCCTACAAATCAGAGGCTTCCTTGTGCAACTGAATGGAGAGGTCCAGAAAGAAGAATTTTGTTTCCATAGTGCAAGTCACTGTCCCAGAACCCAAAGGTGCCAGGCAAAGTTGCCAACTCCACACCTTCCTTAACACTCATGACAGAAAAGCAAGTCTGTGAATTGGCATTTTGGGTTATGTTAATGGAACGACCAGAAACCCAGCAGGCAAGTAAGATCACTTTAGACTGTACCTGTCTTCCCCGAACAGCTCGAGTTTTTTTTTTTTTTTTTTTTTTTTTAATTTATTTAACAGAGAGAAATCACAACTAGGCAGAGAGGCAGGCAGAGAGAGAGGAGGAAGCAGGCTCCCTGTGGAGCAGAGAGCCTGACGTGGGGCTCAATCCCAGGACCCTGAGATCATGACCTGAGCCGAAGGCAGTGGCCTAATCCACTGAGCCACCCAGGCGCCCCAACAGCTCGAGTTTTGATAGTTGTCCTAAAGGAAGAATGGCTCTATTGTCCAGACACCTGCTTGTAGAACTTTTTGACCTTTTCTTTAGGAGTTCTGTTGTTCTAAGGACTTGAATGTGCACAAGAACAATGTTAGATTTGCACACAGAGTGCCATGGAGAGAACATTGAGAAATTTCTCATCCTTCAGGTCTTTGTCTTGAATTTGAGAATCAAATGCCAGTCCCCACCGTTGGCATGTGGTGAGCTTTCACTCTTGTTCCACACAGTGATTCTGTCCTTAGTTATGCCTTCTCCTAAAGGTCCCCAGTATCCTAATCAGTAACGATGGCTTGTTCCCTCGGTCTGCTCAGGCTGCTGTAATAAAAACCTATAAACGGGGTGGCTTGTAAACAATAAATATTTACTTACTACAGTACCTGGGGAACTTGAGATCGAAGTCTGGTGAGAGCCCACATCCTGTTTCACACACAGCCATGTTTTCACTGTGCCCTCACATGGAAAAAGGGACAAAGGAGGTTTTCGGGGCCTTTTTAAATTTTATTGTTTATTTTTTATTTTCTATTTTGTTAATCCTAAAAAATGTTCATTCCAGTATAGTTAACATACAGTGTTATATTAATTTCAGGTGTACAATATAGTGAATTTAACAATTCTATATCTCGGGCCCCTTTTGTTGGAGCACTAATGTCACTGACGAAGAAGGGGCACCTCCCAGGGGCCCCACCTCCTAACATCGTCCCCCCACGGATGAAGAGTTCGACATAGGCATTGAGGGGGACACAGTCAGTCAGTCCACAGCGATTGTAAAAGCAAACAGACAAAAGGCTTTTTAGTCCTTTGGTTTTAAACAACTTTAGTTCTGGTATTTTTCTGATCATAACACAGAATAGGTATAATGTCGATGCGGGCAGAAAGAACAAAACAGACTATTTGTGATGCAGAATTTTTTGCAGACCTTAGATGCTGTCTTTAGGATACAGTGTCCTTGCTTACTCCATGTTTTTCTCTGACCACAAGGGTAGTTCAGCATCCTTTTTCTGTAGGTGTCCTCTTTCCCTAAATGCACTGCTCTGTTCACCTTCAGGGAAGAGGCAGCCCCTCCGGTGACCCTCTGTGGGGCCCCAGAGAGCTTCCTGTAGTTTACATCACCTCCCTTTATATTTCTTTGGAATGTCTTATTTTTGCACACGTGGAAATCTTTATACTTTCTCTCCTTCCAGTCATTATTAAAAATCTGAATTGAGGGGTGCCTGGGTGGCTCCGTTGGTTAAGCATCTGCCTTCAGCTCAGGTCATGATCCCAGGGTTCTAGGATATCGAGCCCCACATCAGGCTCTCTGCTCAGTGTGGAGCCTGCTTCTCCTCCTCCTGCTCCTTCTGCTTGTACTCTCACTCTCTCTGTCTCTGTCAAATGAATAAATAAATTCTTTAAAAAAGTCTTAATTGAGACTTGGTGTAGGTCTGATCTCTGGGGTCACTATTGGTTCTACTTGTCCCCAAACCCCCTACCAGACTTGAGTTGATCTGTCTTCCTCCCTCTCCTTTGCAAGAGCCACAGGAGAGCCCTGGCTTTATTTTGAGACATTCATGCTGTGTTTGGGGTCTTCTGTGATGTTTGCATGGGGTTCCCCATCAAAACCCAAAACCTATCAGTCTAATAATTTCCAGAAAGAGGAAGGAAAATCTGTGATTCCAGTCTGTCTGTGATCATTTAAAGCTCATGAATGGAACAGCCTATTGAAATGCTACCCATATGGCTTGAAAGAGTTAACAAATGTCCAAAAAGGTGAGAACGCCTACCCTAACTATAGGCAGAAGCTCCTACAGCTGGAGCAGGATACTTAGGAGCTATCTCACCAGTGAATCCCTCTGCCTTCCGTAGGAAAATAAATGGCCTCCGACGAATGTGATCCTTTCAGTTGAAAAAACATCCTCTGGGACAGGTGAGCCTGTTACCTCTTTCGGTAATTCTTCTCTTACTCAATAATCCTGCATCGGTACATTTTTCCTTATAGCTCATGAAAATCTTTTTTATTGCCTTTTTTTTTTTTAAAGATTTATTTATTTCTTGGAGAGAGAGACAGAGACAGCACAAGCAGGGAGGAGAGGGAGAAGCAGGCTCCCCGCTGAGCAGGGAGCTCCATGTGGGGCTCGATCCCAGGACCCTGAGGTGATGACCTGAGCTGAAGGCAGCCCCTTAACTGACTGAGCCACCCAGGCGCCCCCTAGAAAAATGTTTTTAAAGGCACAGTTTTCTATCTCAAAATGTTTTCCTGAAGCCATTGGCCATAAATTGTCAGGCAGTGTTTTGCTTGAGTGGCAAAGAGCTTGCTTTTCTTCTTTTTTCCTTTCGTTTTTAAAAATTTGAACTTTGGGGGCGCCTGGGTGGCTCAGTGGATTAAGCCGCTGCCTTCGGCTCAGGTCATGATCTCAGGGTCCTGGGATCGAGCCCCGCATCGGGCTCTCTGCTCCACAGGGAGCCTGCTTCCTCCTCTCTCTCTGCCTGCCTCTCTGCCTACTTGTGATCTCTCTCTGTCAAATAAATAAATAAAATCTTAAAAAAAAAAAAATTTGAACTTTGATTTTGTCCTCTTGTTTGCACAGACTTGTCATTTCCTATTGTTTTTTTTCCACCTTATTTCTTTACAGTGTTCCAGCATTCATTGTTTATGCACCACACCCAGTGCTCTATGCAATCCGTGCCCTCCTTAATACCCACCACCAGGCTCGCCTATCCCCCCAAACCCCTCCCCTCCAAAACCCTCAGTTTGTTTCTCAGAGCCCACAGTCTCTCATGGTTTGTCTTCCCCCATCCAGCCCATTCATTTGTATAATCTACCCTCCCAGCCCTTGTGGATATTTGGGTTTGTGACTCTTGATTTAAACTCCTACTTTCTCAACAACATTTTTTTTTTTTTTTTTAAAGTAAAAGGCAGTCTTTGTATGTATCTCCTACACATACCCAACTTTAATCCTGACCCTGGGATGGTTTTAGAGAATGAGGAGTTACTACTATATGTTCTTCTCCCATACGGTTAGGTAAAACGTGCCAGTGTTTGCCAATTCCCATGCCGTAAATATTCCCACCGTGGCTGATGCCAGGTACCAGGACAAAGGCATCAAATGCTGACTTGGGCAGATATGCACGTGATCCGTTATGCTCCAGCATACCACTCAATATTGCCACATCAGACCAACTATCTCTCTTTGATTGATTTACTCAGATAGGGGCTCATCAGATAAAGAGGATATTTGATTGTGGCAGTGGACAGAACAAAATGCCTAGAGAAAAAGGGACATACATTTCTCTGGCAAACTCTAGAAATTATATAACATATGAGATCGGCAATTTTCTTCTATACAGGGCCAAAGAGTAAATATCGCAGGGTTTGGAGGTCACATACGCTCTTCAGTACACACTCTTTCTTTCTTCCTCCTCCCCTTTTTTCTTCTTTTCCCTCTTTCCCTCCTCCGTCTTCTCTTCCTCATTCTAGTCTATTTTACAACTTCAAAAACATAAAAAAAAAAAAAAAAAAAAAAAAACTATTCTCAGCAAGCAGGCCGTACAAATGCAAGCCAAGAGCCAGACTGGCCCATAGGCTTTGACTTGCAGACCCCTTGATGTAGAAAAGTAAAAATGGGCAAGATGCTCAGATTCATATTTTTAAAATCCAGGAAGGGGGTAAAATACCATATTATATGGTTACAATTTTAACCATGTGTGTTGAGTACCAGTGCAGAGGACGTGAATCAAAGCTACCTAGAGATTTTTAATTCAAAGAAATAAAATCACTGAACAGTTACCATCGACTTGGGAAACTTGGACACACCTCGGGAAGAGCATCATGCAAAGATAATGCCTCATCTAAAAGGAAAAGAGATATAAGAAGTGGACGTGGGTGCACAGAATACCAAGAAGACATGTCCTTGTGTCAAGCAGACTCATGGCTTGACCTAAGGGTAGGAGCAGAAGGCTGATAGAATATTCCTAGGCCTAAGGGATTAAGAGCTTGAACTGTGGATCGAAGTCCTTGCTCTGCCACTGACTAGCTGTGCTGGAACGAGTCTTACAAATCACCCGGGCTTGGGTAGTGCTTGCTAATTCTGAAATTTTCGCCTTCTGTGCAGAGAGGGGAGTATTGCTATTCCTCCTCTACTTTATTGGTGAGGAAGTGAGGGAGAGGGTCATAAATGCCAAGTGACTTACTCAAAATGGCAAAGTTAATGGAAGAGCTGGCGTGAGTGAAAATGGTGCAGGGCCTCCATTTCCACATCTGTACAATGGGAGTAATAATTGTAACCGCCTCATCATGTTGTGAAGGTGGAGTCAATAGATTTAATGTGCTGAGAATGTGTCTAGCACGTATAAATGCTCTGATAACTATTAGTTATTATTATCGTTTGACGGCAAAATCCGGTAAAGGAAATGGATGACGCCTCCTTGAGGGGATCACTCTATAGAAGAAAGAGGTGGAGGTGATGGAGAACTTGGATGAACTTGGACGTTTTATTATGCAAAATATAGGAGATAGCACGTGTCCCATTCTCACATGACGCTTTCATGGCTCGGCACATAGCGAGCAAGATCAGGGCCATGTTCACTGTGGACTCCGCCTTGTCTTCAGCCATATTTGTAAGTGGTACATCACTCCCCTTCCCTTCCAGCTCTTCTCACGTCACTAAAATTAAAGAATTAAAAAAAAAAAAAAAAGTGGTGTGTGTGTGGGGGGGTAAGAATCCAGTATCTCGCCTATGGCAAACACAGATCATAGAAATTTTTTTTTTTAATAGAAAGGAAGTAGGCAACTGCTTTCCTGTTGAATTTCTTTTAGGCCCATTAGCTCATTTCTCCTGGGTCTGGATTGGGTCCTCTGGGAATATGGGTTCATGCCTGACTGCATCATTTTCCCTCACGCCAGCCCCAACTCTTACATTAACTGCCATTTTGAATAAGTCACTTTGCATTTTTGACCCCCTCCCCCCATTTCTTCACCAATAACCTAGGAGTAATAGCAATACTCCGCTCTCTGTGAGGAAGGCAAAAATTTGAAGAAGAATTGGGAAGTGCTATCCAAACCCAAGTGATTTGTAAATATTTAATACCTAGTGGCTGAGGTAAATGTCAGGAGAGTGTGGAACTCAGCATTAATCTTTTTGTTCCAGAAGCCGTTGAGGTGTGTTTAATTCCCCAATCCAAACACTGGGGACCCCGAACTTCTCTGACCCTTTCTTCTTTTCCTTTATCCATGACGCCCAAATAATTTCCTATCCAACATCAAATTAACAGTTCATTCTAATTCCTCTGCAAAAGGTAATTTTAGTTCATTAGGAGTCCTGGTGTCCTGTTCTCCATCTTGAGTCCCTAAATGCTTGCACAGAAACACTTAGGCTTCCTTGGGAAATTCCCTTTTATGACAGGAGTTCCCTTTGTGTTTGAACCCAGACTGAATGCCTTTGTCCCAGAACCACAGCCACTGTTGGAATTCCTCTCTTCTTAGCTAGCTTACTTCCTTGGATCGGCTGGGGCAATTTCGCCTCAACTTCACAACCCTGCTGGGTCCTGATGCCGAATGAGACCCTCCATCTGCTACCGCCAGCAAGGTTCCCCCCTGATTGAGGGTACAAGAGGTGTAGGTAAATTGGGGAGGGAGAGGGATCATTTTAAAAATAATTCCAGTAATGCCTGGAGCTCTCTCCAGATTAACTCTGTTCTTTCTCTTGAAATTACAAGAGCTTTTCAGTAAACACGGCTCTGTTCATGGTGTCATGGGGAAGATTTGCCCCATTCTGAGGATGGCTTTTGCTTCTGTTGTTCTCTGCTGTGACCATGTCACACCCACCTCGGCTGCCAGACAGAGGAACAGTTCTTATGAACAATGATTTGCTTTGCCATTTTAGCTTATTCCTAAATTGCAGAAATGGTTAACGAGTGAAGTCTTCTGGTTACTTTTGATTGGAACAGAATGGAGCCCAGATGTAGGAATTCTTGGAGCTGCCCTGTTTGGTGAAGGAGAACAACCCCCAACCAACAATAAAAACATTGTCATTTTTGTTGAAAAAAACAAAAACGAAAAACTGATGGTGAGGTATGCATTCTGTGAAGCTAGATAGCTTATGTTTGCATAGCGTTTTGCAATTTACATAGGGCTTTTAGGTACCTGATGTGTTTTTGAGGCTTTTGGCTGATGATTCAGTGACAGCTTTTGAGGACAGAGCTAGGATGAATGGGGAATTGCAGGGGGGGAAGTTTCTGTTACATTTCAGAAGGAAGGAAGAGGTGTATTAAGGGAGGGCAGGAAGGACGAAATCAGTCACTTAGCCTCTCCAAGACTTGCTTTCCTTATTAGAAGAAAAAAAATTTTTTTAAATTTATTTATTTATGTATTTATTTAACGAGCAAGAGAGAGACAGCATGAGTGGGCAGGGAGGGGCAGAGGAAGAGGAAGAGAGAGAGTCCCAAGCAGGCTCCATGCCCACTGCAGAGCCTGATGCAGGGCTTGATCTCTGGACCCTGATCATGGCCAAAGTCAGGAGTCAGACGTTTAACCAACTGGGCCACCTAGACACCCCCAAAATTATAATCTTTATCCTATTTTTTACATAGGGTTTTGGATCATCTGCCGTAGACTCTATATGAAAGTCCTACTTCATCCGTGCTTTACAAGTTTAGGTGAATGTTACGGCCTGTATCGGGATGATTCATGACAAGTAGGCCTACCTAAAATTCTTCATTCACTGGCCTACCACACGGTCAGGTTCCCACTTTGGGGGGTAACACAGAAACTCCTTAGCACTCATCAACACTTCAACGAGATTGGTTTAGCCACTTATGTGTTGTCTTCTAGGGGAGCTGCTAGAGATGAAAAATGGGATTATACTTACTACAGATGACAGAGGGTTGAGAAAAGTTCTGAATTGGAGAATCACAAGGAACCAATGAGGACTGCATGACAAGGGTAGGTGGAGAGCATGCTGAAGCCACATTTCATGAAGATAGACCTTGGCAGGGTTGGCCCTGGCTCTGCCCTCAGCCATAAAAGTCGGCAACTCCTTGTTCCCCTAAGTGACTTCAGAACTCCAGTGTTCCCCAGTCTCTGGAGAGGGCTTGCAGTTAGGTTTTTCTGAGCTTGTTTTGTTTTGGTTTTCATTTCTTTATCAAAAATGGCTAGTTTAAAAAAACTGGTAGTTTATAGGAGATGGTGTCAGGTTTGGATATAAATTGCCTTTCCTCCTCCTCTTAGAAAGCACCAGTAGGAACATCCACTATACAAATCATGAGATTTGTTTAAACTGAGAACAAATTGATAGCTAACTAACATTTCTTTAGTGCCCCGTAGTCGACAAAGTATTTTTCTCTTGTTGTCTAATTTATTTAGAGCATTAACTCTGTGCAGTTAGGTACCCTGAATATTTTTGGAAAAATGAAGGTCATAATACATACTTGTCTCATGAGATTGAGAAGATTAAATGAAACAACATTTCTATAGCCCCGTGGCGTATAGGAAACACTTATTTCTAACGCTTCGATTTTATGGGTGAAGAAGCAAATTCAGGGAGATGATGTGATATGTTCAAGGTCACAGGACAAGTTGAAGGTGGACCCATCACGTAGGTGGCCACTCTTCATGCTAGTATGTCAGTGGGCAAGCAAACCATTTGACATTTAAGTTTGGATTCCATGTTACAAACTGTTGAGAGAGAGAAGAAAGCAGGAAGAGAGAGAGATGTGGACAGATCGATAGAAGAGAGCAGAGAGAGGATGCTATGGTCTGAATGTTTGTGTGCCCCCAAATTCATACGTTGAACTCCTGATGCCTGACGGGAGAGTATGAGTGGTGAGGCCTTCGGGAAGTGCTTATTAGCTCATGAGGGTGGATTCCTCATGGATGGGGTTAGCACTTACAAGAGAGACGCCACACGGCTCCCTAGCCCCTGCCACCATCCCAGCTGCAGTGAAAACCTTGGGGCCCGGAAGAGAAGCCTCACTGGACCCTGTTGGCCCCCTCACCTCAGACTTCCGCTTCCAGAGCCGTGAGAAATGATTTCCTGTTGTTCACAAGCCACCCAGGTCTGTGGATTGTGTTATAGCAGCCCAAACAGACTAAGACAGAGAGAACTGAAAATGTTAACACGTCACGACACAGGTGAGAGCTAATGAGTACTTCACGCAGGTGTGATTGAGGAGAAAAGCACAGGCGCGCCCGCGGCTTCCGTATGGTAATGCAATCAGAGGGCTTATGGGAATGAAGTGGGTCTAATTTTCCTGCAGCTTCTGGCTTGCAAGGCTTCCATGCTTCCGCCCTGTCACACGAGCCCTTGCATGTTAATAGGTGGTTGGTTGGCATGGCAAGCCCTGGGGGGCGCAGGCTGAGGGCGAAGCCCCCTCAGATCCAGCCTGGTTCACGTGAAGGTGTTCGTGAGGCCTTTTGGTATATACTTGGCTTCTTGACCTCCCCACACACGTCATGGAAATGTAATTTCCAGCCACAGAAGTGTTGGTCTCAAGTGAAAGTAGCCCTTGATAGACTTTTGAGGTAAGCAGATTCATGATCATTGGCTCTCAGCTTCCCTTTTCTTTTTTTCTTTCCTTTTCTCTTCTCACCTCTCCTCCCCTCCCCTCCCTTCTCGCCTCGCCTCTCCTTTTCTTTTCTTTTTAAGATTCATTTATTTACTTGAGAGAGAGAGTACTCATGAGCAGGAGGGCTAGAGGGAGAGGGAGAAGGAGAGAAGCAGGCTCCATGCCGAGTATGGAGCCCTAGGGTCTGGACCTCACATCCCTGAAGCCATGACCTGAGCCGAAACTCGAGTCAGAAGCTTAACCAAATGAGCCACTCAAGCGCCCGTCATAATTTTTCTTTATGTCTCCCCTGTACCACCACCATACTTTCAGCTGACATCTGCCTGCTGCAAAGCCTTATACTTACCAAAGGTCTCTTCAGAATATCCTGAGCCTTAGCTATTCTGTCTCTCAGTCCCCACGATCCATTAGTCTAAGGGTTACCTTCCAAAGGGCAAAGTTAACAACAAAAATGCTTGGGGGAATCGCTGAGAACTGGCTTTGACTCTGCTTATCCTTCCTCCTCCCTGCTCTTCTTCCTTCCTGCGAGAATCCCTGCCTGACGCATGTCTCCCCTGTATGGATGTGCTAGGGGCTGCCCTAACAATACACCACAGACTGGTAAAGCCTCCCATGAACCTGAGAGTTGCCATCTGCTCGTTTGGTAACTAAAGGCATATTATTTCCCAAAGATCTCAGCATCTTCATCTATGAAGTGGTCTTAACATTGCTGTCAAGCGTAGAGGAGGCAGCAGAGAGCCTGGCCCATGGTAAGCCCTCAGTAAATATTAGCTTTCAGGACTGCTGTGCAAATAAAACTTAGCTCCGGTCTTGAACTCCTCAAGTTATAATCCGCCTACTTCCTCTTTGTGTGTCTCTGTTATTTTTATTCAACAAAATATTTATTGAGTATCTGCTATGTTCTAAGCACTGTGCTAAGGTCTTTACATTCATCGATGGTATTTAACTCACGATGAGCCTCCAGGCTGATATTATTACTAACAGGACTTTATAATCCTGGGGTGATAGCCTTGAACTAGACAGATACTATACCCTCCTGCAGTACAGTGGGAAAGTCTGGCGTTAACTAGTTTAAACTAACAATTGCAACAAAGTCATCATAGCAGCTACTCCTCCTGGAGGCATTGCCTACTTCTCCGTAGTGATTATTGGATCCTGAAGTTTAAATAGAGTTTGTCTTGCTATTGCTAAGTGCTGGGAGTTGTGAAATTTATCACCAACTCTGTCCCTTAGGGAGCTTATCAATGAAAGCGTAGACATGGCAGGGCATCGAAAAGATGGGGTTGTTTGTACGTGGAGCTTAGAGCTAATTATTCCTCATTACCTAGTAAACAAGAGACACAGATCCATGCTCCATTCCTTCTTCCCGCAGGGACCAAAGAGCTTGGAATTCCAAGCCAGCATCCTTAGGGAAGGCAGGTGAAGACAGAGAAAGGTTACTTGGTTGGCTAAGTGGGAGTTTAAGACAGACTCAGTGTCACTGAGCCTGGGCCCTGCAACTCCACGAGCAATGTATTAACCATAGAACTGATTTTTTAAGAAAAAAATGAAACCAACACCTCTGTCTGTACCACCAGTGGCCGGCCCTGGGTTTTCTTCCTACCCCTCAATTTAAAACCACAACCAGATTTTTAACACAGATAGAGAGTCTGACCTATGCAGAGCAGTCCTTAGGTATGATGATTCATTCCAGGAAAAGGAAGGGAACAGGTCACCAAATGATTCTGGAATCAGTTATCATGTGTGTGCTCTTAACCACTTTATAAGTACCTCTTAGAGACGATATTTGGCCAACTCATACTTTGCATACATATATTTTACTCCCAATCAGGGCCTATTAGGTAAAGTTAGTTTTCTCTGTCACTTCCCTGTGATGTCTGTCCCCTGGACCAGCATTCCTGATCATTGCTAACAGCTATGATTTGAATTGCCCCTTGAAAGCAATGTGTTTTATCCCAATGTACAAACTCCCAAAAGCGAAAGCAGAGAGAGTTGACTTCACGCCCATTATGGAAGCAGTCATGCCCTTTCAATCTGACGACCTGCAGGTGTCTCAAAGCAGTATACCCTCCCTATTCATAGATTATTCCTTTGTTTCAAAGTGAAAATGATCAACTCTGAACTGCTGAAGTAAATGGCGGAATGATTTGAAAGCAAAAGAAAAACCTGGCACGTTCAAGACCCCAGAACCCCCATCCTCAGAGTGACAGTTCTGCTTTTCTGGTAAAACACATGAGGAGTCTCTAGAAAAGTCTCTCCTTTAAATGTGAGCTCTGTTGGAGATGGCAAACATCATTTTAGATGTTTTGCCTTTTTTTTTTTTTTAATCATAAACTGTAATGCTGTCTTTCCCTCAGTGGCTCAAGGTTGCAGAAATGAGTAAACACACAAATTGTTGGAAGCTATTTGATAACCAGAGGGGACTTCAAAAAGTAATCAATTTACCCACAAGTCATATGAGCCCTTAGAAGAAAAGAACACAGCCGCCATATCCTACTGAAAGTGTCAGTAGTAAAACTCTTTACAGAGGTTTTTGAGCATTCCAACTTTTAATTTTCATCCCCTCGTGGAGAGATAAGCATCTTGAAAAGAGCCAAATTGCTTCATGCGGCTGTGGGAGGAAACTCCAGTTTTGAATCACTGCTCGCTGCTTCTACGCCCCCCCGCCCCCCATTTTCATGAAATAAAATCATCATACTAGTTGCCTTTGCAGAGATGATACGACATTTGGGAATGCTGAGTGTTTTCAGTCGAAGTTCGTTTCAGGGGGAAGTTAAAAATTTAACAAGTCATGATAATTTTCGTGGAATTAAACCCATGGTATCTTGTAACAGCTGGGGTGCGGAACGACAGAGAGAAAGGTTCTGCCGTGGGCATCTTGCAGGTTTGGCTTCTGTTTCTGGGTTTGGCACTTGGTCTCTGAGTGATTTAGGGCAAGTGTCCCCTCGGTGGGCCTCAGGTTCCTCCCTGGTGACTGGAGCCTGACGTCTGAGTGCTCACTCAGGTCGTTTTCTGCACTGACACCCTATGACTCCTGGAAAGGCCACGTCGCCAGGCTTTTCTGATGAAACAGTAAATAGTCAAGGAAGTGTCAGAAGTCAGCCCTCGCAAACTTGGCCCACTGGGGGTCTCCAAAACCAGCCAAGTGAGATGATGCTGGCCCTGTTGATTCATTCCCAGCCCCCTGCTGTTGACCATCTTTCATTCTTTCTGGATCTGGAATAAAGCGGCTGCTGCCTCATTTTAGGGAACTGTGTGGTTCCTTTTTTTTTTTTTTTTTTTTTTAAAGATTTTATTTACTGGGGCATGTGGGTGGCTCAGTGGGTTAAAGCCTCTGCCTTTGGCTCAGGTCATGATCCCAGGGTCCTGGGGGCTCTCTGCCCAGCAGGGAGCCTGCTTCCTCCTCTCTCTCTCTCTGCCTGCCTCTGCCGACTTGTGATCTCTGTCTGTTAAATAAATAAATAAAATCTTCTTTAAAAAAAAAAAAAAGGTTTTATTTACTTTTTTGGCAGAGAAACACAGCAAGAGAGGGAACACAAGCAGGGGGAGTGGGACAGGGAGAAGCAGGCTTCCTGCTGAGCAGAGAGCCTGATGCAGGGCTTGATCCCAGAACCCCGGGATCATGACCTGAGCTGAAGGTAGACGCTTAAGGACTGAGCCACCCAGGCACCCCTGGAACTGTGTGGTTCTTAATAATCATGGTCATGTATTTTCTTTACTCTGACTGGTAGGGAAAAAAACAACAAAGACAAGAGAATGAAGCATTCTTTCACCCACCCTTAAGCAAACTAAAATAGACAAGGTATAATTTGACTTAGATTTATAAAACTGCAGTTTATTCATTTAACTGAAAGTACCTGTACTTTTTCTTCATAGCTAGATTTATTAAGCCACCCTACTGCAGGCTAAGCTAAGCCAGGCTCTCTTCAGATAAACACTATTTAAAATCTTTAAGTTGCCATGAAAGATAGATGCCACTATACCCACTTTATAGAAGATGAAACTGAAGGGGAAAGATATTAAGTAACTTGCTCAGTTTGTGGTGGAACTGAGATTCCAACTCAACCCAGGACACTGTACCCGTTGATTATGCGTGTGTACATAAAACCTACTGAAGAGGCGTGAGCGCGGGTAACACTACCGTTCGCAGAATGAAACTCATTTTGAGGTTCAGTTTGAGGGGACGATCTAGAATTCATTAGAACAGTCCCTGGCGTGTATGGCAGGTTCTCAGTTCGTTCGAGCAGATACTTGGATTTGCAACGATGGAATTTATAGTTGGACCATCACACTGGGGTTGGTGATAGACTTTCCAGTGCATCGTTGTATGTTGAGATGATCACTTTTACAGTCTCTGTTTGCAGCTTGACCTGATGTCGCAGTCATTGGCGCAGTGGCCATGGGACAGTAGCCATTGTATTCAGGGTTCTGGGACATTACCCCTCACTCTATGCTTAAAAAATATGTGGGTGGAGGGGCGCCTGGGTGGTTCAGTGGTTAAGCATCTGCCTTCATCTCAGGTCATGATCTCAGGGTCCTGGGATCGAGCCCCGCATCGGGCTCCGTGTTCAGAGGGGCATCTGTTCCTCCCTCTCCCTTCAGCCCTCCCCCCTGCTCATGCTCTCTCTCAAAAAAAAAAAAAAAAAAAAAGTATGTGGGTAGAAATACCGGATCCAGGGGGCACCTGGGTGGCTCAGTGGGTTAGGCCACTGCCTTCGGCTCAGGTCATGATCTCAGGGTCCTGGGATCGAGTCCCGTATTGGGCTCTCTGCTCAGCAGCGAGCCTGCTTCCCTCTCTCTCTCTCTCTCTCTCTCTGCCTGCCTCTCTGTCTCCTTGTGATCTCTCTCTGTCAAGTAAATTAAAAATCTAAAAACAAAAAAACAAACAAACAAAAAAAAAGAAATACTGGATCCAACAAATGGAATGTCACATCAGGCATGCTTTCCAGTGGCACTGTTATTTTGTGAGGTTGATGCTAAGTTTGGTAGGGCTCCTGCCCTCCTTCAGCTGGTTCCAAAAGTGACAGGACTCGCATTGTGGGCACCTTTGATAAGCATAAGAACATATGGGCAGAACATGGACTTATTAACAATAACCTAATAATAATGATAGCTCCATAGGGAAACATTTAAAAAATAATTTTAAATATTGAACGCATGCTTGGAGTGCATAATTCAACAAGAATCAAAATTTTCACCTCCCATTCTCTCTCTCATTCACCCCTCCCAGAAGCAACCACTATTACCAGTCTCTTGCAGAATATTCCAGAACTATTTAAGACATTGAGAACATTCTGAATGTATGTATTCTTTTTCAACAAAGTAGAACACATTTTACACAGTTCTGTACCTTGGTTAGGAAATAGGATTTTCTTTAAAAAGAAAGAAAGAAAGAAAGAAAAAGGCTTCCAGCACATAGGGGTTCGTTAATAAATATTTTGTTCAACAAATAATTCACAAAGGTAACAGGCAAGAGAGAGGGAATGGAGAAATGATATTTGCATGGTAACACCATCCCACAGTAAGGCTCAAGAAAGATTTGCCCAGGAAGCTGGCTTTAAGCTATGAGATGTAAGGTAGGAGGTATAGCTACAAGACCAGAGGGCTTGGAATCACACTCACACAGAATTTGTTAGACATTATTCACTCAGTGATCTGAGAATTCTCATAGGAATCCACCCAGCCCAGTGCTAGGCACATGGTGGGTTTTACACAGGGATGATGGAACTTCCGTTCTGTCATGAATCTCTTCCACAGCATTTTGTCTCTACTTCATCGTGAGTCTTGTCATAATATTCTACATGTTGTGAGAACAAAATCTGGCCTTAGATTTCCTTGTCTCTGAAAGCAGTGGCCATGAGTATTACTCACGGGTGGCACACGAAGCACTTTGCCTGCTGATCGTGTTGAACGCTCACAGCAACCCTACGAGGTCGTTACGGTTATTACCATTATTTTTCAGACCGGAAACTGAGCAGAAAAAAATTTTTGTCCCAACCACCCCTCAGGTAAACAGCAGCTCCGGAACTCGGACCCTGATCTGCACGCTTCTAACGCCAGTCGCCTGCCCCTTCTCTGGATTAGATGGTTTCATGCCCTATAGACAGCCCTTGGACACCAAAGAGGAGAAGTGAACTTTCTACCTCAGCGTAGGTCCCAGCACACATCCCTGAAGTTCCAGGAAGATTTCTGAAGCTTTTTAAGTTATTGCAAATGCGAATAATGAGATGAGACTCGCTTTGCCCCCATGTGTGAGAGACCCCATACTGTTCCTTCCCATGTTGGTCAGCAGGGGAGGGCTTGTACTGAGATACATTTTCTGATCTCTCCTACTCCCACCTTCCAGCCCCACTATTCAGGAGAACCCCGGTGCCTCTCCATCTCTGGATCACAGCAGGATCCATACAATTCCTGCAGCTCAACGCAAAAAGAGAGGGAGACAGTGTTGACTGAGAATCCTGGCAAACATTATTTAAGCTGAAGAGGGCACCGCAGATGGACTGCTAGACTATTAGTGCTAGTAATGCCAGGCTGCTTTCTTGTCAGTGTTCCAGTTTCAGATGTTTATGACTGCTTAATTGCCTCCACCATTGCACGGTGCCAGGATGTGCCTCTTGGAAACACCACTGGAAGTTCATTGTCAATTACAGCCCACTACACACACTCTTTGCATTTTGGATTCGAATAGCTTTTTCCATTCCGAGGACCGTCACCAATAGTCCAGATAACGGCTCTAATTTTCCCTTTTAGAACTCGGATTTTTTTCCCCCATTTGTACCATGAGAAGGAAAAAAAAAATCCGGTGGAACTGTTTTCTTTCTGCTGAAGGTGGGATTTTTTTCCCCATAATGATTATTTAAATAGGAGTCTATTTCAAAAAGTCTACCCTCATTCTTATACGCTCTCTGAAATTTACTCGTAAATTTGTTTAGCCATTTGAATATTTCTAGGAGTTGCATATTTGACATCAAGGTTGAAAGAGAAATTTAATCCACAGAGGGTGATTTTATCAAGAAAATAGCTTTGCTATGAAAATATATGGTTCTTTTCTTTTACAGAGCAACAAAATGAATTCTTATCCAATAAAATTTATACCAGTGATAGAAAATTTTTATCAATGTCTCTGAGAACATCTAAGAAGCTGGGAAAGAGAGAGCCTGAGAGCTAAAATAATACTCAGGTTGTTAAGTGATACCTAATGATTTTTTTTTAATGTAAGTGTTAAAAATTAGATTTTCGAAACTGAATGAACACAGAGCTTTTAAATAAGAGTGAGCAAAATCATTTTGCTTATACTGCACCAGTGAGCAGGGAAAACTTTAGCTCTTGTCCAGTACATGGTAAAAGCAGACGCCCTTACCGAGGTGGGAAAGGAGGTCCTAATTCAGGATAATGAGGCCTGAACTCACACAGTGACCTTCCGCATGGTCATCAATCAGCTTGATTGGATTGGCTTATAACAAGTTAAGAACAGTATCTTTGTTTTAGGCTTTTGGTACTCATGGTCTAATTCATTATCAGTGATAATGATAACCCTTAACTTCATAAGTTTGTGAATGATATTGAGGAATTTTCCCACAGCAACTTTGAGGAAAGGCTCTGCCGTCTAGGATGATGAAGTAGCTGCCTTAAGGTAAGAAGACAGACATAGGTAGTGTCTTCAGATCCCTTTCAGCCCAATGTCACCGTGATTAATACTGTGTGTTGTAGGACCTACGTGGACATAATATGTGCTCTTTCTCTCTCGTGGCTGCTGCCACCAACAGCTTCCTTCCTTCAATCCTCTTGTAGTTTGGGGTCCCCTGAAAGCAGAGTCTGAGACGAGGACTGAGGTGCAGCTCGTTTCCTTGGGAAGCGACCTCCAGAAACTGGAGTGAGGGCAGAGAGATTGATAGGGGCAAGAATGGGAAGTCCTTGAAGAGCGCAATATTGAGGTACTGAGCCAGTTACCACTTTGGGCAGCTAGGGCTCAGTCTCACCGGTGACCCTGGGAGGAAGTGCTCCGAGTGCACCTAGAATGGCTCCCCCCGCCCCGCCCCCACCACCACCATGGGTTGGAAGGCTGGAGGGTGACCCACCAACTCCTCCCCCTACCCTTGTTCTGTCCCCCTGCCTCCTGCTTCTCTGCCTCACATTAAATCCTCCACACTTGGCTGAGTGGGTTCTGCAGCTTTGGAGAAAGTTCGAAAGCAGAGGGGCTGGGAAACTTCAAGATGGGAGGCTCTCAGGAAACTGATGGCCGCCAGAGGGGAGAGGGGTGGGGAATGGGCAAAATGGGTGAAGGGGAGTGGTTTCCAGTTACTGAATGAATAAGTCACGGGAATGAAAGCCGTGGCATAAGGCATACAGTCAATGATACTGTGATGACGTCCTGTGGTGACAGATGGTGGCTGCACCCCTGATGAGCATAGCCTACCGTGTAAACTTGTGCAGTCGCTGTTATACACTCGCAACTAACTAATGTAACATCGTGTGTCAAGGATCCTTAATAAAAGGACGGGGTGGGGGGAGTGGGAGGGATGCTCTCAGGGTCTGAGGGAATGGCCTGCCACAGCCCGACCTGAAACCAGATGTGGCTCACGTCAGAAGTGGCTGAAAGGATATCATGTGAAACCCCAGCAGCAGCTGCTGTGATATGCTGACTCCTGTCCCTGACCGCCTGCTCCCCCTCTGCCTGCTAACCCCCCTAGTCAGGCTCCACCTGGTACATTTCCTCCCACCACCTGCAGTGCTCCCTGCCCACCTCTCCCTGCTTCGCCCCGCTGTGCCATTCTGTCACCCCTGCCTCTCTCCCTCTCTAGCTGATGTCATCTCTATTTGGGGGCCCCTTTTGTCTTATCTGCTTTCTATTTCATCAAAACAACGAAAGACCCCCCCCCCCAAAAGTGGTCTTCAAAGCCCCAGTCTCACATTGGGTTAGAGATCCTACAAGATACCGTGAGCTAATTTGCAGCCCTGTGTTTAAAATCTAGTGCGTCCTTGCCATCAAATTGTTCAAAACTCTCCTGTATTCCATGTTCCTTAGAAGGGACTCGCTCCTGAAAATAGCTGTCAGAGTCAGAAAGCTGGAATAGGGTGTGGGTTGAGGAGTTCAGCTTGTTGGGGAGGGAACTTTATTCTGAGAGTTGCAGGAGACACACACCCCTGCGTAGCAGGTGACACACGACGATGGGACTCTGTGTTCTATAGCAGCAGCGAAGAACGTAGGCCAGCTAGAACTGGTGAAAGTAGGCGGGACCGGGCCCACAGCTGTCATTCCGAGCCCACAGCTTGCCAGGGCGTCCAAGAGCTTTGACAGTCGTATTACCCACGCACGTGTTGTTTGCCGCCCCCCGAAACAGGGCACCTTTGCCAGGAACCTAAGCTGAAGGACTGACAGACAGCCGAGGGCCTTCTGCTCTTTGCTGTTTCTCCTGGCTTTCTAGCTTTGGGGGCCCAAAAGATTGGGCAGAGCCCGAAGTCATCTCTCCTTCATGGTGAATGAGCAAGAAGTTCAGCTGCCTTTCCCATTCGACTGAAAGCACCTTGCAGCAGGAGACACATCCTAGGACCTTCCCTATGAGCTAGGCACAATACTCAGACTATAAGTGTATTTTGCCTTTTTTTTCTTTTTTAAATATACAGTGTCCTACTAGGTAGGTATCCCTATCTTCATTTTGTAGTTGAGGAAATTTGAGTGTGAGAATGGTCAAGCATGAATGGGAATATACAGCTTTTCAGGACAGAATTGGAACTTGGACCCAGTTGTCTCTACGTCTAAGCCAGCACACACACGCCACTGCTCTGTATGTTCTCACTGCGTCTGTCCGTGTGTCTCTTCGCCAAGCAGCCAACTGGGAGTGAATGAAGAAATAGAGAGTGTACTTAGCAAACCCCAGGCTGATCTCCCACATCTATTTGCTTGCTGCCTTTGGAAATACATGCCAATCACACCTATCTTTCTACATTGAGAAATGTCATGTTTCTCTGCTTTGCTTTCTAAAAATAATTCTAATTGGCTTTTTGTATAACATACAACATTGGCGTATACCCTTTAAGTCTTTTCTGAGCATATATATTATGTAGTGTACATGTGTGTATCTATGTGCATATATTTATATACAAAATATGCTGTATAGGACTCACTGGAACCCTCTTTGCTCATTTAACAACAACACATCACCATGAATATACTTCCGTATTAAAATTTCATGTCTCTGATGTGGTTGGAACAAGTGATGGGATAACAAAATCAGACCGGAAAGGACTATTTGAAGTCACTACCCACCTTTATCTCAACCAATGGTCTCAAACTGATTTTTCACCATGACTTATTCCTTTTCCAAATAAGTAGCAGAAATAAAAATTCCCCCGAAGACAGAGCGTAAATAAAAATGGCGGTAAGGTTGTGTTTGTATGAATTTATTCTGTAAGTGCAGCTTATGAAGGAGCTAGCCAATTAGGGTAATAAGGCTGTTCCAATTAGCCACTCTTTGTAATTGGAAGCTGGGGATGCCAGCTGCAGTTTTCTGTATGTCTCAGCACCTTATGTTGATTGTGTACTGATGGGAAGACCACGGCCACACAGGTAAGTATTAGGAAGTGGTCCTCATTATGTAACAGAGTCTGCAGCAATTAGCCGAAGATGTGCTGCAGGAAAAGCTTGATGTCAGAGCTTCTGCAAAAGTGAATTAGCCGCGTTAAGAGCAGTCCTGACCTTGTGTGCTCCGACATGTCAGATTTCCAGGTAAGACACATTAGAATACACGAGCACTCCTTTTTAGTACCGCTTTGCAAATATTAAAAAGTGAAATCTTAACCAAATAGCCTTGTAACCCCTTAAAGCACATTTTGTAGAAATGAGGGATTCCATGACACCCTAGAGGTTTCTGGAACTTAGCTAAGAAACCACTGATTTAGCAACCCCCGGAAGTCTCACAAAGATATCAAAGCGAGAAAACAGGGAGAGTGCCCCAGGAACATACCCAAGTATTTAAATCCTGTAATTAGGGTCAGAAAATCGTTTCTCATGCCTGACTCGAGTCCTTTCACCTGCTGCCCAAGCTACTGTATAGAAGTTCTTGGAAAACACTTGACGTCCAGTAGACTGAGGTGTCTTGGAGGAGTTTGGTCATCGGTCACCCTCCTTCATACCAGGCAACTCTGAGATGTTCTCCTGCTTCCACTGGGCACTGATTACCCGAGATTAGGCAGCATTATTTTCTGATTAGCCCAACGTCCTGCCAGAGCAGTAACGACGTCTGTAAGTCACCTCTGTATGGAAGACACTTGATTCACTGTCTTTGCAGAGGGTGGGTTTGTCAAAGATCCTGGCTGAAGCCCTCACAGCACTTGTGTGTGTCTCTCTGACTCGCCTTATGGTAACTCACGCTGGGCTAGCGGTCCTTGCCGTGAGTCAGGTGCAGAGGGGAAAGCCAGTAATGTGATCTGGCCATTTGAGTCAACTAGTTGTTTGGGAAGTTGGATTCACTCACAACAGGAAAGGACAGGAGGTCCTAGGCAGATCTGATGAATAAGGAAAGACCCAGTTGTCAGAATGGGGTCACAGGGTCAGAGAGTCAAGGGACTTGACCTCTGCTGACTGTATGTTGTCAGGAGGGTAGGGAATCTGTCCTTTCTGGCTCTTGTTAGGCCTGTGTGCTGGAGCCTCAGACGGGGCAAAGTGGGGAGAGGGGGGAGAGGAGACTTCAGAGCTTCGGTGGGGGCAAGGTCCAATATGCTTAGCTTTGGGCATACAGGGAATTTTCCCCTGCAGTGTACGGTACAGCTCGGGCTGTTCTGGACATGGCACGCCAGGAGGTGATCTGAATTATTTCGTGAGCTCTTGCTTCTCTTGCTGCCAGCCCCTTTGCCCTCGCCCATGCAGTTACTGTATGACCCATCTCCAGAAGGTGTGGTGGTAGCCCAGACTTCAAAGAGAATTTGCAGCTATGGTCTAGTCTTGGCAGTGAGTATACAATTTTTATTAAAATATGGATAATTTGGGGGCGCCTGGGTAGCACAGTGGGTTAAATCCTCTGCCTTCGGCTCAGGTCATGATCCCAGGGTCCTGGGATCGAGTCCCGCTTTGGGCTCTCCGCTCAGCAGGGAGCCTGCTTCCTCCTTTCTCTCTGCCTGTCTCTCTGCCTACTTGAGATCTCTGTCTGTCAAATAAATAAATAAAATCTTTAGAAAAATATGGATAATTTGAAATCGTTTTCCACACATGAGGATGAGAGCTTTTAGCTCTCTGAGCATTTGCCACTACTCACATAATTGGATTCCTGCATGGGAGAGGAGGGGAAAAAAGGTCAGGCACCTCCCAGCATAGCAAAGGTGAAAGCTAAGAGCAGCCCCCGGCCTGCCATGTTGCCTTGTCTCCCTTCCCTGTCTCTCTTTCTCCACATCCTCATTTGTGTTTCTTGATAGCACCTCCTAAATATGCCACCTGCCCCCAAGTCCTTGTTTCAGGTTCTGCTTTTGGGGGCAGAACTCCAGACTCCAGTGAGTTCGGCACTAAGACCATCTTCTCACAATGGGACGTTGCATAGAGCAAAGCCCGGGCAGCGATGTCAGCCCATGGGCCCTCTCAGCCCGAGCGAGCCAGAGAGGGACCTGGCCCACCAGTCACCTGTGTGTCCACAAAGTAGGGATGTGCCTGGGGTGTGAATTTGTGCGGGGCGCCGGGAGCGAGAGGTGGGGGACGGTCACTTGGAACCAGCTGTGGAAAACTGAGATTATTGTGTGTTGCTTTTCTGTTGATTTTCTCCAGTGTGACACAAGGCTTTTTGTCACCCCGCTGCTTGTCAAGGCAGAAGAGCATATTCTTCCTTTCTTATACAGAATTGACACCTTTCTGCCTGAACGCTCATAACATCTGGAGTTAGAAATGCAGGGGGCGAAGGTGCTCTATTTTTATTTCTTCCTGGCAATTTTCATTTTCCTTAACTTCTCTGTTGGTTCGAGGAGCTCTGTAGTACTTCCCACCTGCCCTCTAAGACCCTCACTTCCCACTTTCCGAATAACGCTTACTCGTTCTTTCCCTTTCCCTCCCAGAAGCACTTAGCGGGCAGGTGGAGGGCAGGACGAGCATTCTTCGAAGCTCTGGGCGTGAGTACAAATGGAGGTTCACGTACTATTTCAACGCTATCAGTCAAACTTCTAAACATGAGATGAAATCTGTCTGGCCACCTGTAGTGCTGGGCTATCTTAAGAACCTCAGATCCCTCGGAATTTTACTCCAGGAAGTAGTGGAGAGGAAAGCTGGTGGGCTAGGGGAGAAGTGGGCCTGGCCTGAAGCTTGCCACAAAGCTCTTGGCCCACATGTGTGGACCCCCCCCACACACACAGCCCACACAGGCTCTGTCCACACCTTGCCCCTGCAAACTCTAGTGTCCCCTTTGCCCCTCTTGAGCCTAGAGGGGTGGCAGAGTGTGGTCAGTGGGCCTCAAGACAGACAGGGAGGAGAGATAGATGCCTACATGCCCTCAGCCAGCTTGGAAGCATTTGAACAGGAAATTTCAGGGTCCTGAAGGAGGGACACAGGCTCCAAGTGGATGCATCCCCTTGGCCTGGGAAGGAGTGTGGCTGGAGAAGGACCAGAGCAGAGCCCTCTGGGAGTAGAGCTCAGGGGAGTGGCCTCTCTTGCCTTGTTCAGAGGGCAGGACTGCACCAAGCTGGTGGATAGACACATCCAGAACCTCTTGCCTTCTACCTGGAGCCTGTCCTCAGGCACCACGGACATTCTTGCTTCTTTGAAGCACTTGAGGACAGAGGGTTCTGTTTCCCATTTCATTTTTGTTTTCTCTAGAATGCACTGAGGAGCTCTCTCTAAAAGCATGGGGATTGAATAAGTAGTTTCTGACCCTGGCCCCGTTTCTGTTTTGAGCAAAACAGTGGACAGTCTGCCTTGATCCTCCCCAGCTTTCTTCCACCCTGCACGTCGTCCTTGGCCCTGGACCATCTGGGCCAGAGGGAGGACCCGTCTGACACTGAAGCCAACCGTGGAGACCCCCGTCCAGCCTCTGCAGCAAAGCTGGGAATGTCCTCGTGTTGGAGAAGGCAAACCTGAGTGCGCTGGAGGCTTAGCATTATCTGCTAGCTGAGAATCTCTGTTAGTAAAACCGAAATCAGAGAGAACGTGTGGTGGCAAAGCTGGAACCAGAAAAAAAAAGAAAAAGAAAAAAAAAGTAGCTGATGAGCAGGGAGTTTTAGTCACTTGGCCTGGGCCGTTGGAGTCATCCAAGCAATTCTTTGGCTTGGGCTGCCTTTCTGCGAGGGCCCAGTGTCTCAGCTCCCCACTCGCGTGGTTGGGAGAGCAGCCCTAATGGAGAGCAGGCCCATTTGAGTGGGGTTCAGTGGGCGGCATCTCGGACTCCGAGATACCAGGTGATATTTTTTATCGTCTAGGCAGAACTGAGAGGAACATTAAACTGCATTTCCATTATCAGTGAGGTCCTTAGTGGCCTGAGGACCAGAATTGGAACATTCTAATCAGTCTGCCTCCTGTTCTCCTGCGCAGCCTCCTATAGGCCCGAGATTAGTTTGCAAGGAAGGTTGAACCCCCTTCCCCAGGGGAAACAGTGCTGGATGATGGGAAATCATAAAGAGCGTTGATCCAGGAGAAGATTCAGTGACATGTTGGAGGGCCTTGTACTGTGAACCAGAGGTCACTTCTGGGGAAACCAGAGGATTTCTGCGGAGAGGACTGGCTCCCTTGGCTAGAACAGTGAAGTTCGTGAAGGCTCCGGAAAAGAGATCAGGAAGGACGTTGCTGTTCAGAGAAGCCCAGGCTTGCGTCCTCTTTGTCTGTGCCCTCATCCTGTCCCCGAAACTGCTTCACAGTACTAGCAAAAACTTCCATTTGCAATGTCAAATCGTGAAATGTTAGGATTTCGGGTTGAAGAGAAGGTCAGGGGCATCTCAACTGAAATGGGATGTTGGGTTCCTCTCCACGGTGCTGCCCGGCACACCTCCAGCCTCATCCAGAAACCTCCAGTGAGAGGGAACTCTCTCTGCATGTAGCTGTGGGCGTTTCTCCATGTTAAATTTCTTCTTTTCACGTGTTAAAATCCTGGACATCACCTGTCCAGAACCAGGGATCTGTGTCTTAACGTTTAGCATCCTCCCCAAGGGAAGGACATTTGTAATTTGCAAAGCATTGACTCTCACAGGATAGGATAGTTTGCCTAGAATGTTGGCCAAGAAATCATTTCTTTTCTGTATGAATGTGTGAAGAAAACAACAGTATTATTAGGTGAATAGCTTAAATAGGGATGCAAATTTAAAGTTACTAGTATCTGCCAACACTTTGAAGTGTATTTTGAGTGAAAATAACCAATAATAAGAGAATTCTGCACGGAATGTATTCGGTATCCGCAGGTAGTCAGTCTATGGCAGACGTGCCTGGGGTGGAAAAATTCATTCCCCGTATTCTCTCCTTCATTTATTCACACATTCATCAAACATTTATTGGGCACCCACGATGAGGTCAGCCCTAAAACAACAGGGATGAAAGATCTGAGTTTTCTCCCCTGCGAAGGAGCCCAGAATCCAGCGGGAGTGATGATTTAAACCATCCCTTATAACTCCCCAAAAAGAAGATTCCCGGGGTTCTAAGAGGACCGAGGGATTGTGTCTAGATTAAATCAGAAGGAATCTCTCAAGATAAAATAGGACCAGCACAGGTTGTTATTAGCTGGTTCTCTTCATCGCTTTCTCCAGGAACCCTAGTTCCTTGATGAGTTTGAGATGAGGCTTTTTGAATAGTTCAGACTCTTGATTAATTTCTCAAAATATTTTCCGCCACTGCTGTGCAAGCAGGACAGGATGGTGAACGCAGGGGGTGCTTCCAAGATAGGAGATGGTTGAAGAGGAGAAGACAATGGAGAAGCAGTGCCCCCTCCCTTCCTTGTCATTTCAGCCTCCGGTAATGGGACCCTTGGGTCCCTGCAAGTAACTGTGTCTCAGTGTTTGACGTCACATGAAATCTTGCATAGAAATGTAACCAAGTTCCTACCCACATTCTTTGTTTTTCATATATTCTGGGCATCTTTCATTTATTACTCTTTTAAAGGGGATATCCTTAAATCATAAAACCCAAGTCTGTTGTTTGTTTTTGTCTTTCTTTCTTAACCACTTTTCTCCCCCCAGATCCACAACTCATACGATGCAAACTCATTTGTTGATGTTTTCTGGCTCTGTTGAGTAACTGCCAGGCACACATTTTGATGAGAATTGAGACACTGAAGGCAGTGGATAAAAATAAAATGTAAACCCCACTTAACTATAAGCAATTTATCCTTCATTAACAGTTAGGATAATGAACCAACCTCCCTGTTTCTCCCAGAGGGACATTGTGAGCCTAGTGAGAATCAAACACATGCTTCTACTTTTCCTGCATTTAATCTAAACCTGTTTTGGAGAAGTGAATGGGTTAAGGCACGACTGAATGACCTTGGAGGTAACTTATTAAAGGGGACCGAGCTATGCATGTATAGGAAAATGAAGAGAACATTCTAAGATAAAGGTTGGATGTCTTTTCTACAACTTCTACAGTTGTGTATTGAAAGAGAATTCGGTGGTGATGGGGATTTATGTCTTTTGGGTACATGGAATTTCTCCATTTTGTGCTATTATGTAGCTCATCTTTTCACAGAAACCCGACTGCTGACAGATCAAGAGGTTTAACATTTCAGATGCTTTCAGCATTCAGCCAATGCAATAAATATCAGGGGTGGTTTGTGCTGAATGTAAGAACAGATGTTCCTGCAGGAAGCAGGGTAGAAACTTACACCCACAGACTTACACCTTCTCTCTTGCTGGAGATTTCTTCCACACCTTGCTCTAATTGTGACTTGATATTTTGATAAACTTTGTATACTTTCATGTTTCCCTGCACGGGGTCCTTCTTGCCTGAGTTACCGCCTGAACAAGGGGTCATTTCCAAAACTCACCTGGCTTCTGAACTTTTTGCTTGAGAGTTTGCAGTTGGACTTGGAATATTTCTACCTCACCTTCTGCTAAGGATAGTTGGGGGAAAAATCCCTTCAGGAATGATATCTGCTTCCCCTTTACAGCATACTTTTAGTGAAGAATGCCTCTCCCAGAAAGGACTTAAGATACGCATCTCAGTGATTCTGTTTCCTTCTAGAGCGTGGATTTATTTATTGTGGCCAAATCGCCTTCTGTGAAATGCAGTATTGGTTTCATGCTTGTGAGGGCAGGCTCCTGCTCCCTTGTGAACACTGAATTATACAGCTGGCCAGAAGTGACAGCATAAACTTCGCTTCCTGCTGCAGGCTAGCGTTAATGCGTGGCTTTGCGCATGCTGGTCTCCCAAATGGAATCTTCTGGCCTAGGTGGACCTCCATCTCTGTGGTGGGCAGAACTGGGAAAGGATGCTATCAGAGTTGTCTCTGCTTGGCAGAAAATTAATTTCTGGTCTGGTAGGCTAAATTCAATCCGCTTTTACCCAAAACGTCGAATGTAAGTGTTTCGGCCATCGGTGTCCTTAAATATATAAAGAGTGTGACATGAGACATAATGAACCCCTTTCTCCAAACGTGTTCTAGCCTGTGACAGAGTTAGGTATTCTTCCCCTTCTGTTCTGGGTTTCCTCTTTTGAATAATAACTATTTTGGGGGGAAAGCCTTTAATTGGTAATAATGTACACTATCTCTTTTAATGCTTATATCCCGGTGTTGTTATTGGGAATGGACAGTTATAATACACTACAGCATGGGTGAATGTCAAAGACATTATGCCCAGTGGAAGAAGCCAGAGAGCTGCAATTACATACAGTACAATTTCCATTATAGAAAATTCTAGAGTAAGCAAATCAGGTTGCCTTTCTGTGGGATGGCATGAGGGACAGTTGACTGAAGAGGAACATGGGGGAATTTCTAGACCAATGGAAATGTTCTGTATCTTAATATGCTTTCATCTGAACTCACTGAATGATACACTGAATGATATTGAGGACTTTGCTATATATAAATTATGCCTAAATTTAAAAAATTACCATTTCTGTTGGTATACATAGACGAAGAGGCTGAGCTTTAGGAAGATGAAATGTGTTGTCCATCGTCATGCAGGTGAAGGAGAGAGCTGTGCCTCCACCCGGGGATCCTAACGCTCAAGTCCAAGGTTTCCCGTTCTAGCTCAGTGTCCAGGAGTAATGATACTTACATTACTCCAGTCTTTGGTCAGTGCATTTTCAGATGCTTTTCATCCCGGGAGTAGAGATGGATTTCTGAAAGCACATGCTGGATGCTAGAAAGAGCCAAGAGAAGGGGACCGGCATCTAAGGTACGCAGCACGTGTAATGGTTAATGGCTTGAGCTACAGTGATAAAGTGGGTTCAGATTCCCACTCTGCAGCTTACCTGTGTGTGTAATGATGCGCCAGCAAGCCTGTCTGGGCGTCAGCTTCTCCCTGTGTGCCGTGCGTCGTCATGAAGGTATAAGTGTGGTCATTCATAGATAGTTCATAAGTGTCTATAAATTACCAATGAATGTTTCCTATTATTCAGTTTTGGTTAAAGGAGAGATAAATGTCCCTGTGCCATTAATAGGTTTATCATTATTCTGTGTCTTACAGTGTGAAACCTTTGTGCTGTAACTTTCCAAGTGGCCACATAATTAATTTTTCATCGTATTAGAGAATGCGTATATAGCTAAGATTTAGTAATTCTAGTGCTCCTCTCCCTACATCTTTCTTTTGGCAATGGACATTACTGAATAATTTAGAATTGGATGTACTTCATTGACTGTATAAATAATACCATGTATTTCTAAGTTCTGGTAGAAAATTCGTTCCAAGTATAATGCATTTATAAATCTACGATTCCATGAACTCTGGGTATGATTCACTGAAACATGTCTTTATGTTTGTAAATGATTGTTGAACTAGAAAGAACTATTTCTGGGAAGTAATTAGTATAGTATATAGTTTAATGTGGGTGGGCTTTCTTAAAGCAGAATATCCATTTAAGAAGTATTTGAGGGGGGATGTCTGAGTGACTTGGTGGGTTAATCCTCTGCCTTCAGCTCAGGTCATGATCTCAGGGTCCTGGGATTGGGCCCCGCATTGGACTTTCTGCTCAGCAGGGAGACTGCTTCTCTCTCTCTGCCTGCCTCTCTGCCTACTTGTGCTCTCTGTCAAATAAATAAATACATTAAATCTTTTAAAAAAAAAAAAGTATTTGAGGGCATTACCCAAGAATAGAAGACAAAGGAAGTCTTTTTTTTTTAATATATATTTGACCAACAGAATACACTGCTGTAACAGTGTAAGTTCTGCACCTGTCATTCTAAGCATGTAAGACTAGAAGTATTTGATTATTTTATATCAGAACCCTCTTGGACCTGCTCTGCTCACAAATCCTGTATGACTTGTAAGCTTATCCTAAAAGGTAATATATTTTGGATAAGCATTATCTGTTGAACAGAAAAAAGGAGTGAAAAGTTTAGAGCCTAATAGAAAGTATAGTGCTTATATTTTTCCAGCAGAAATACTGTGGACTCTCTGGTTCAGGCTCTCTGGTTCTATCTGCAGCTCTTTCCAGGGCAAGTTTGCATGGAGGGAAACCTGGATGGCCAGGTCAATAACAGTGAGAGCATTCAGTCTGTAATTCATAGCCAGGATTTCCCATTTCACAATACTAATCTCCTGGGGTTACTGTGTGTATTAAACCAGGTAATATATTTATAGCTTCTTACAAAAAAAAAAAAATTGTACCATAAATGGTATCTCCCTTTCTCGTTTCCAACCAAGGCAGCCCTTCCAGCAACAGACAGAGAGCAAGGACAAAGGGAACTGGCAGATACCGAACACCCTAGGATCACTGTAGGGATGGCAACCTTAGTGATATTTTCCTGTTTCAATTAATCTGTATCTCCATCATCTTCCCCTCCCCCAACCTTCTTTGCAGACAGCCGAGGGCCAAGCAAAGGGCAGAATGAGGCTCAGAGCTCAAAAGGGAAGTAGCCGTTGAACTGAACAGATGACTTAAAGCCTTCCTCCTGTTCTAAAACACTATCTGTGCTCTGAGATCTAATCTAGGAGCAGGAAAGATGAGGGAGGAGGTTGTGGGTGTTGTGAACGGAAAGCTCAAACTGAACGGGAAGCTTATTGGGTTATTCAAGAACCAGTATCGTTTAGCTACAGGATTACAGGCTTCCAGTCAGACCAGTATGGCTCATGTTCTGACACCTCTGCAAATGGCTACATGGAACATTTCCTGCCCTCCCCAGACCTCAGTATCTGCATCTGTTAAATGGGGCTAGTGACCCATAACTCACATATTTGCTATCAGTATTCAACTGGATAGTATTTAGCACACATTCAGAAATGTTCCAAAAGGCAACTTTCCCTGAGTACCAATATGAATTTCAAAATAATCACCAGAAAATGTTTTAAGGCATATCTGCCAGCCCTTAGAGAAGGATCTGAACCAGAAATCTTCTTGTCTTGTGCAACAGACAAACCATTGTTTGTGGTAGAATACTGGAAACCATAGATATTCATTGATAGAGGCTAACACCAGAGTTTTAACAAGCCTGGGGCCACCAGCCTGAAAAATATCTCAGATCAATTTTTTGATTCATGATAACTGCTTTTATAGACAAGTGCTGATATGGTGGTAAGGTTTGCTTATTCTAGGTATTAAATTCAATGGTATACTATAGGCCAAAAGAGTACTTGAAATATATAAATGTATATAATACCTTTAATATTGCATAATTTGAAAAAAAATAATGAAAAATGTATATTTACTTTAAATTTCATTGCACTGAGCCAAAGTCTGTTAAAAATGCCTCCGAGGCAACGCCTCCCAGTTCCCCCAGGCCAAAGCTGTGCTGTCTTCTGGATATATTGATGGATTTGGTTTGCTAATATTTTGTTTAGAATTTTGGACTTATATTTATGAATGAAGTAAGTTCCTTTCTGGAAAGGAAAGCAAGTTTCCTTTCTGAAATTTTCTTTGTCTGGTTATTAACATTATACTAACTTCACAGTTTGAAATCGTTTGAGTAAGATTTGAATGATCTGTCTTTGAAAATTTGGTAGAATTCACTGATAACATCTTGTTCTGGTGTTTTCTCTGTGGGAAAAATATTAACCAGTGTTTCCATTCCAAGTGTTATAGGATAGCCACACTTCTTATTTCTACTTAGGTCAGTTTTAGTAAGTTTTCAAATTTATTATCATAAATCTGTGAAAAGTGTTATCTTGTTATCTTTTTCATCTCTTTTGTATCTGTTATTTTCCCTTCTATTTAGAATACTGGTTTTTCTGGAGCATCTAGGTGGCTCATTCAGTTAAGCATCTGAATCTTGATTTTGACTCAGGTTATGATCTCACGGATGTGAGATCCTGCCCATGTAGGGCTCAGTGTTGGGCATGGGGCCTGCTTAAGATCCTCCCTCTCCCGGCGCCTGGGTGGCTCAGTGGGTTAAAGCCTCTGCCTTCGGCTCAGGTCATGATCCCAGGGTCCTGGGTTCGAGCCCCGCATCGGGCTCTCTGCTCAGCAGGGAGCCTGCTTCCTCCTCTCTCTCTCTGCCTACTTGTAATTTCTGTCTTTCAAATAAATGAATAAAATCTTTAAAAAAAAAAAAAAAGATCCTCCCTCTCCCTGTCTCTCTGTCCCCCGCCTCCAAAGAATACTGGTTTCCTGTTACCTTTTTTATTTCATCAAATACTGCAGGGGGTTGTCTGTTTTTTTGTTTGTTTGTTTTTCCTATGCTACCTCTAGATTCTTCCCTTATGACAGATGTGGAATATTTTGACAATTTGAATTCTGATACAACCATTAGAGAATGTTTATTAGTTTAACCCCTGCCTATCCATAGACTTTGCCAGCTTTTCTAGCAACTCCTTACTCCTTAGCTGTAGTCATTTAGCCTGTATCTCCGTGGCACTGAATCTCTTGTATTGTTATGGCTGTGGTTATTAGATTTATTAGATGAGATACTAGATTTAGAACATGAGGGACCCAATTCCAGGGCTTCTGCTTCCCGGAAGTAAGATATTTAAACTCTCTGAAGCTCAATTTCCCCCCACCTCTTCTATTGTTAAATTTTCTCCTAGGGGTCTAGTTATTATAAAAAGTCTTACCTCTTCTCTGGTGCTCACCAGCATCCCTTCCAGACTTCTTTAAAAACCAAAACAAACAAAAACAAGTCCTTCTATTTTGACTGCTCAGAGTCCACTGAAGCTTCTGGAAGTTCAGAGGAGAAACGTGTAAGGTTTTATTCTCCTGGCTCTGACAGGCAGATTCAAGAAGCTTGCTTGTTAGGTCTGTCCTCGGCCATCTTGACTGACTTCTTATAGTTTTTGGCAATCCCTCGTGCCAAAGAGTTACAAACAAGGCCAAGCTACATTTGGCCTTTAGGAGAAAATCCAGTACATCAGGTGGGTTCTGTAGGCATCCTTCTGTTGAGCAAGATGTGTTTGGTTTGTGCATAATATGTGTGCCTGACAAGAGTGCAGAATTTGGTGGGGAAGGTTGCTAGGCTCTTACCTCCCAAGCTATAGAGGTCTCAAGCAGATACGTGCATAGTCAGCCTTTTAAAGGACTTTTCATTCATGCATGGTTCTGTGGAGGACCGTAAGCAGGCAATGAGATTGTGCACGTGGAAGTGTTTTAAACTGTAACACACTTTTAAAATAGCGGGTGTTCGTTCATAACATTGTCTAGTTTGGGAGATCCTGATGTTTCAAAATCTCTTCTTGCAATCTCCCTTTCCTCCCTACGCCTGTATAATTGCTTTGGGTCCATAGCATATCTTAGGGTAAAAACAAAAACAAAACAAAAAAAAAAACAAGAACAAAAAATTCTCAGACCTGGCCTGAGTCTGCCCTTGGTAATGACATTTTACTTACTTAATGTGGTTTCCTTTGGAAAAGCATTATGACTCGGGCTTCTGCCGCTGAAAAGTAGCTGCAAATCTACTGGGGCTGAGTTTGATTTGCAGGATGTTTTCACCAAGCTACACCTGGAATAATAGAGGTTCATTTTCCAGAGATGCCTGTAAAGAGGGAGTGAGAGCAACGCTTCCTGCCTTTTGACGTAAAGTCCTATTCACATAGGATCCTCTGTATAAGAAAGAGTAAAAACAATATTCGGGCTTGAGTATCAGACATCCTTTCTACCCGTTACTCACTTCCTGTCTTCAGGTGTCAGGGAGAGCTGTTAAAATAGTTACTGTATTTTCCCAAGGAGGAGAAATTACGATTATTTGCAGCGGTGTAGAGCCTGCAGCAAATTGTTGAGAGGTCAAGTCTGCAGACATCAGAATCCATGTCCTCTCAGCACTTGCCACTATCTGACGAATACACTTGAGGCTGTTTGTGTGTGCGCTGACTTACATTCAGTAGCAATCCCCAGGCTTTCGGTTGGTGCCTTCTCTGACTGGCATGATCATAAAATTCTCAGAAGCAGTAACTTGTAAGTCTAACCAGTTATCCATCTTGCCAAGCCTAGTCCCACTGACACAGAATAGGGGCTTAATTTGTATGCAGTGAATAAATAATGAAATGATACTTTCAAGCATTGATGATTTTGACAGCTCTGATAGAAAAGAGATCGGTGTTCCCGCTATGCATTTTCTCATTTAAATCTCAGAAGAGCAACAACGACACAATAGTAATAGTAGTTAAATGTGAGCGTCAAGTATGTCCTAAGTATGTCAATTATGTCAGGCGCTGTCCTAAGAGCTTTGCATACTTTTTTTTTTTAAGACTTATTTATTTATTTATTTGAGAGAGAGAGAGAGAAAGTGACAATGTGAGTGGTAAGAGAAGGAGTGGAAGAGGGGAAACAGACTCCAGGCTGAGCAGGGAGCCAGATGCTGGGCTCTGTCTCTTGACCAGGAGATGATGACCTCAGCCAAAACCAAGAGTCAGATGCCCAACCAGCTGAGCCACCCAGGCAGCCCTGTATACATTTTTTAAAAAATTATTTAATCTTCATTAACAATTCTTTGAAATAGGTCCTGTTATTATCAGGTGAGGAAACTGAGAGACGGGGAGATTGCAGACCCTGCTTAAAGAAGCCCAGCTTGGAAATAGAAGAGTTGGGATTTAAACCCAAATCCTTTGACTCTGGAGTTCATTTATTAAAGTAATGCATTGTATGGCCTCCCTAAGGAGGGCACTGTGTTCTCGTGGTACAGGTGAGGATTCTGAGGCTCAAAGAACTGTCCTCATGTCATATAACTAATATGTAGCTAATAAGCACATAAGAGTAAAGAAATGGATGGCATGATTTTATTGGTATACAACCATGACCTGTCCTCACTGTATTGGAGTCTTTGGAGTAGACTTCTTAATCACCCACATTCCAGAAGGAACATAGAATGTGAGAACTTGAGGGGGTTTTAGAAACAGTCTGTGCTTCCACGGAGGAGACACATCCTTTCTGCAACGTGGACCATATCACCCTCTGGTTGCTGTTTGAATGTCACGAGCAATAGGGAGCTCCCTATGTCATAGTCTTTCTTACATTGAGCCCAGGTTTTACCCTGGTAATTTGTATTCGTAAACTGTGGTTCTACCCTGCAGAGAGGCACCGAGTGAGCTTAGCCCAACCCACCACTTGTCAGTCCCGTCGTCTCTTTCTGAGGCTAACTCCTGACAATGGTAACTGACCCTTATGGTGTTTACTATGCCAAGTTCCCTCTACATTTTTTAGTTTGCATTAAGTCACTCCATGCTCACAACAATCCTCTGAGATAGGTGAAGGAATGAACACATGGGGAAACTAAGCAATTTGCTTAAGGCCACAGAGCCCAGCGATAGGAGAGCCAGGAATGGGACCCCAGCATTCAGACTCCAGACCCTTCCCTTCTGTGTT
Source organism: Meles meles (assembly GCF_922984935.1). Classification (NCBI taxonomy): domain Eukaryota; kingdom Metazoa; phylum Chordata; class Mammalia; order Carnivora; family Mustelidae; genus Meles; species Meles meles. The sequence continues at coordinate 19,361,928 of NC_060066.1, forward strand.
CTAGGGCCTCTCATTTAATTTATGTTTTCTTTGCTTCTTGAACTTTTCCACAACCTGGTCATTCTTCTTACCCTCATGTAAACATTATTCAATTGGGGCACCTGGGTGGAGCAATTGGTTGGGCATCTACTCTTCATTTCAGCTCAGGTCTGATCCTGAAGTCGTGAGATCAAGCCCCGTGTCCGACCCTGTGCTCAGTGTGGACTCTGCTTGGGTTTCTCTCTCCCTCTCCCTCTGCCCCTCCCCACCGAGCCCTCCTCCTGCCCTGTGGTGTGCACACACTCTCTCTCTCAAATAAAAATATATAAATCTTAAACATTGTCCAACCTATTAGGGTTTCAGGTATGGACAAATGAGGGTGATAAAGAGGGGAACCATCCTCTCCTTTTGTGATCACCATATTTTGATCATTGGAGCCTAATGTCCTATTTATTATGGGACCATCGTTATGGAAATCCCTAGAACTTTCCTTCACATTAACTATAATACAGGTTTTCCTATCCTACATGCTACAGTGATGCTTATTTTGAATCCACAATGACAGAATGTTCCATCTTATCCATATATATATTTTTTTTTTGGGGGGGGGCCTGTGTGAAACTCTTAAAATCTTAGTTTTATCTTCTAAGGCTTTGGGTGCCTCTTCAGCTTTATCTAGGAACCTGAAGTAGTAAAAGCAATATCTGGCTTATCTTTTTACTTACAAGTAATCTGGCTTATCTTTTACTCTGAAGAGGGCCAAACACTTACGTATTAATAGTTTATAGGACTCACAGAATGCTTTGTGTATTTCTGCAGAGTCGAGCCATGATCAGTGAACCCTCAGGATAGGAGTGAGATTTGGGTTCAATAGGAGAAAAGGAATCTATGGAAGACATTTCAGACAAAATGGTGTTTGAAGAGCTTGATTCCTAAAATGTTCATGGTTGGACAAACAGGACTCAGGCAGCAGCATTTGGCCGCATGGGGAGGCAGTGTAGAGAGGGCAAGGGAAGAGCTCGTTCCCTTTCTAGTGATCAGGACTGAATGCTTTGGAGCTGGGATGCATCCGTCCAGGTCCCAGCTTGTCAGTCACTGCTCTGAGACCTTGGGCAAGTCTCTCTAGCCTCCACGCCACACTTGCCTTGCTTGTAAGGTAGGCATAATAATAAACCTACTACATGGAATTGTTTTAAAATAAGCTAGTAGACCTCAGACATTTTAAGTGAGGCCCCATGCATAGTAAGTAGCCAATAATTGCTAGTTATTGCTACTTTTCTAAAGTTCCCGGGTTGAATCAGGCCCATTGCCTGTATGGGTAAAGAAAATGTCATTGCCAGGCTGATTTGTTTGCATGTGGCTCTTTCATGCTAGAATGGGATCGTTGTGACAGAGACTCGAAGGTCCACAGGCCCCGCCAAATTTTCTTTCTTGATTTTTCCAGAAAAAGCTTGCCAACCCCCATTCTACAGGATAGAGGATACGGACTTCTGACCTCCATCTGTTGCTTCTTTGTCTTAAAACCTTGGACAGGTGACAAATATCCTCTGGCCTCCTCTGCTAAGTTATAAGACTCCTCCCTAAGAACAAATCTGTGACAAATTCTATCCTGGAGATCCTATTAACATTGTCATTCATTTGCTTAACAATTCCATGTTTGACAGCCAGACATTGTGTTCATTGCTTGGATATAGATGTGAATACCACGTTTTCTTTTTCTCTAGTAAGCATTTACCATGTGCTCGACACAGTTCGGAACCCTCGGTGTGGCTTAGGTCATTTGATCCACCAGCAACTCTCTGAGGCTGGCACCCCCATTTATCCCCAGTTTACAGATGGACAAATGGAGGCTTTGAAAGAGTAAGGAAATGTAACCTCCCAGTTCATTGCCTGCCGTAGGTACAGAGGCAGGATTGGAAACTATGTACTGTGGCTCCAGACTCTGGAGTTTTAACTTCTCCTGTAGAGTAGTCACTCAGCTGTGAGGGCCTCCTGCTTGCACCAGAGAGACTTGTGTACAAATAAAGAACCGTGATGTGTAAGTGCTCAGGTGTGCATAAGATCATGACCACAGTGCCTTGCATGGCATAAGCCATCCCGTAACGTTTCTGTCCCGACGCTGCTGATACCAGGAGAGGTCACCAGGAGCTTCAGGTAGCCATATGTGGAGGTCTTGAGGTTTTACCTGAACTGAGGCTTACAGGATGCAGAGAGGAAAGTTTTCCAGAAAGATGTTTCCCTGCAGAAGAAACCACATGTGCAAAGAGCAGAGGCAGGAGAGAGAAAGCGTGCCATGTTCGGAGAATGAAAGATAATTTCTTCATGGCTGGTGTGTGAACTGTGGAGACTTAAGAGGGAGTCAGTCAGCTGAGATGACAAGACGTGCGCGGGAGCCGGCTTGTGAGGGGCTCTGTGTGAACTGGGGACAGACCCCAGTCCTCCGGGGTGTGTGTCCTTCAGAGCAGTGCCCTGTGTTTATCTGTTGGTTTGCTCGCTCCACCCAACCCCCGCACATCATATGAACACCTCATCATAGGCACCTCAAGGGTGGGCATCCAACCTCTCCTGCTGACTGGGATAATTCCAACACTCAGGGCCCTGCACGTAGCAGGAGCTCATTAAATGTTGTATTAATGGATAACCAGACCAGTCAGTGTGTTTCTGAGCCGTGCGAGGACTCATGGGTTAGGATAACCCCCCTGGGTCTCTGGAGGCATCTCTGGGGGCAAGAATCTTGCTTTGTTGAAAAATTAGGGCAGAACACATCGAATCACTGTACTATCTAAAATAGGGTAATTTTGAGATAGTAACTGTTGGCCTCCTATCAAAAATGTAAGCAAATTCATAACCAGTTTATCTTACTCCTGACACCACACATTATAACTCAGTACCATGTTGTATGTAAACAATGAATCTGGGAACACTGCGTCAAAAACTAATGGTGTATTTTGTGGTGACTAACATAACACAATAAAAAATAAATAAAAAATAAAACTCCAAACCCTCACCCAGAATGTCCTTATGACTTCACCAGCGACTTGGGGTCATCCTTCAAATGTCTCTTAGAATCCTACCTTGAAGGACCCCCTCCCCCAGCGGAAGGGAAGAGAAATAAATATTGGTAAGTGAATGAGAATAATGATCCTTCTAGACAACTCTGCAAACCAAAGAAAAAGTAACTTGAGTACATAATCTCCACATAGACTTCCTGTCACATGCGTCAGATGCCTGGAGAGTTTGGTTAAAAAGTCATAAGGTACATCTACCTAAGGCAGGAATGGGGCACACATTTTAACAGAGCTCTTTATGGGTGAAGACACAAAGAGCAAGATGAGGTAAGAAAAAATTTTTTTTTTTTTTTAAATATTGTCAGAAGAGGCAGCTTCCCAAAGAATTATAGAATGTTTGAAGGGTAGGGACCTCATTTCCCTGTCTTGATGGGTAAGGAAAATGAGGTCTGGGAGGGGCAGTGACTGGCCTGGGGCTGGAGAGCTAGTTAGTGGCAGAGCTGAAGCTGAAACTCTGGTCCCCAACTCCCACGGCCAGATTCTCTTGCCAGCTCACAACTCTGCCTCCCCTGAGGTTAGTATATCCAGAAGCTTTATTCCTTCCTTCAGCATTGCTTGGCCTTTTTGGAAATATTGATGATCTTCCTCCACTCCTTTCCTCTCTGAGATGGCCTACCTGTCCTCAACCTGAAACCTTCACCCGCAGTCCCAGTGCCCAGATTTCTTGCCTCGGGCTGGTCCCCTCTCGCCTTAATCACATTAGAAAATGCCCATTTTGTGTTCACCTCCCCCAGAGTAATGAAATATTTCTTTCCCTTCCTGTAATCTGGAAATCCTTTTTTTTTTTTTTTTTTTTTTTTTTTTTTGTCTGTCGTTGTTTCTGTTGTTATTTTTAAGAAGAAGATTTGCACATGTCGGGGGGACTCTCTGGCTCCTGAGAAACCAGCCTGGTTGGCAAGCTGATTGGATTTGCCTCAAGCATTTCCTCATTAGTAGCCTGTGTGTGCCTCTCCTTCCAAATGTCATCTGGCCGCCTCAACAAAGATTTAATTGTGGCAACTTGGGGCCTTCGCAAACTTGGGCTCTGCGGAAGGCTCTTTGGAAAGCCGCACCACTGCTCGTCCTTGAGATGACAAACCAGAAACATATTGAAAGTGACTTGGTGGATTATTGGTTTGAAGACCACTCCTTCTGGGCTCTTGTCCCCCTCCCGCTTTATTTTTTTGCGAGTGAAGATTGGAATGTTAATTGCTCCACCACAGTTTTTAAATTCATGATGCCCAGAAAGGGCATGGTTTATTAATTAGTTCTGATTATGAGCACCCTGAACTGGGGCCTGGCTGCGTCTTGATTGGTTTCAACAGCTCTTTGCCTGAAATTACCGTCTGTAAGCACATGGAGGTGTAATTATGCAAACACTAGCTCTTAAACCCTCTATTATGCGTACATATTACAATATCTTAAAAGGCATTTATTGAAATGCCATAGTTTAATAGTTTAGGCTTACAGAATCAAGTTCTCTATGTGACAGGCAATAGCCACTTAATTGGATATTTTCTTCCGTGCATAAAAATGTTGGCTTAAATACACACACACATACACACACATTCAATTAATTAAAAAAAAAAAGTGTGAGAAACAGTAGTACCTCGTCGTTAAAAGCATGAACTGTGGAGCCAGGCTGACTGGCTTTGACTCATGCTTCTGCCTTTTCTAGCCCTGTAATCTGGGGATATGACTTAACCCTTTCCTGTCACTACATCCTTGGTAAAATGAGGATGATTGCAGTACTCCCATCACGGAATTTTTATGAAGTTCTAATGAGTACACAAAAAACACTTAGCAGAGTTTCTGGAATCTAGTCATTGTGCTTTTTAATGGATCTCTCCAATGCATTTATTTGTACGGATGCGGTATAACATCTAGTTGTGATGGGCTGACAGAATTAGGGGCATCTTTGTGTGTAGAAACTGAGAGTCCTCCCCTAATATCTGTTCTCTTCTTCTTCTGCAGCAATAGCTTCCCTTCCCCACCAGTGCTTAGCTGGTTTGGCACCAGAGTTAAGAGTAAAATTTCTTTTCCTTCTAGACATGGCCCTGTGGCTAAATTCTGGTCGATGGTTTGTAAGCAGATAGAGTGTGTCGGCTTCTTAAGTGTTCTTAAGGGAGGAAGCGTGGTGTGTCCTACACTTCTTCCTACTTCCTGCTGATGGGAATTTGGTCAAAATGGCTGGAACTCAAGCAGCCATCTTGGATTATCAGATGGCAGGCTGGAGATGCAGAAAAGGAAGGGGGCAGAGGGCTGAGCTTCTGATAGCTTTAGGGAGCAAAGCTATCCTGGCAGCCCTTTTCTTTTGCTCTAGACTATTAGTAGAAGAAAAACAAACCTCTCTATCATTTAATACACTGTAATTTGGTACACCTGTTGCAGTCAGATCTGCTCTTTGGGTAACACTTTGCCTTCCTGAATTAGACTGTCCTCTCCTTATTTTGATTGCAAAGTGAGGAATTCTATGAAGAGGCTGAAGCACAAAGAACCAAGAAAAGGTTTCACACATGCTTTGTTTTCTGTTAGAGGCACTGCTTTACCACACCCAGGCATGACTGCACTGTTCTTACTCTCTGCTTGAGGGGAGAAGGGACTTAGCCTCAGGCCTCCATTGGTGATTAGAGAGGGACAGCTCAACAGTAGAATTTTGCTCATAACTGATGACCAAGCTTGTAGCAAGAAGGGATATTCTGACAGTTTTATTGTCAAGGGCCCACCAAAAGCTTTTGGAGAAATCCAGTGGCAATGTTCTGTTGCTTTCTTTGTTATACACAAAACCAAGTTCTCTTTTCTATACATGTCGACAAGAAGCAAGATTCCTGAACAAAGGGGCTTTATGCAGGGATGTGTTGTTGTTACCTGTTCTTCCTCAAGACTGCTGTGAAAATAGTTTGGTGATTTCAGCCTATCTTGTTCAGGAATGGTAATGATAATCTCTTTGTTTCCTTGTTGGTTTCCCCCTCCCCTTGAAATTGCAAACTTGTTTTCTGATGGTACCAGAGATCTCTGGACTCTATTTAGGGATTTGGCTGAATCTTCCTCACAAAACTTGTGAGAGGGAGAGGTGATAGCTAAACTTCTCAGAAGAAGCATGGATTCTAAGGAGAGGCTTAGCCTACTTGAGGTTGAAAGCAGGATGACCCCTTATTTCTCTTTGTCTTGACTGGGAAGAACATGGGTATTGCTTATCAAAGTTCAGTCAGGTTTCTTGACGTCATGGGTTGTTGTCTTTCCCTCAGGAAAATCCTTAGCTTTTGCCATATTCTCTTAACTTCTCGGGCTCCAGTTAGACATATGTTAGACCTTCTCACTTCATCCTCTACATTTCTGTTTAGTGTTTTCCATGTTTTTATATTTTCATGCTACATTCTGTAATATATCTTCTGATCTACAATTCACTAATTTTTTCATTGATATGTCTACCTATTGAAGTTTTAATTCTGGTTTGTTTATTATAATTATATTTATATATATAGCATATATATATATATATATATTATATATATAGCAATACTTATTATTTTGGCTACTACTACTAGATATTCTGGTTGGTTATTTTACTAATCTGTTAGGTCACTTTTTAAAAAATATTCTCTGGAAGGGGCACCTGGGTGGCTTAGTCGGTTGAGTATCTGACTCTTGATTTGGGCTCAGGCCATGATCTTGGGGTCTTGAAATCAAGCCCCATGTTGGGCTCCACGCTCAGCAGGGAGTCTGCTTGAGATTCTCACTTTCCTTCTCCCTTTGCCCCTCCCCCCTGCTCGCGTGCACGCGCTCTCTCTCTCTCTCTCAGATAAATAAATAAAATCTTGTAAAAAATAGTCTCTGGAAGATTCTCTCAGACTTTCCTTACATGGTAAACTTATTTGTTGCTTTGAAGTTTCTGTTGGGACTGTCACTGCTCTCAGTTATTTGTATTAGTTCTTGCTCATACTACCTCGTTTCTATGTGAACAACATTTTCTTAGAATTTATGCTGCTCATTGCCCTTGAAAGTGATTCACAGGGACTCTTTGAAGCCTAGGATAAATTGCCTTCCTCTAGAAGGGATTTGCATTTTGATTTTGCCAGTCCTCTAGAGAGTTGTCTAGCTTGGGACCTCCTTAAACCAGGTGCAAGATTAACTTAAGATCTCATGTCACCTATCACTTCCCTTACCCCTTTTCTAGGCTTACATTTTTTTTTTTTTTTAAACAGGGACATATTTCTTTGATCATCACACACGGACAGCATAGTCCTCAGCATATGATGAATGACTGGTGGATTTTAGATGAATGCATAAATCTTTAAATTATCATCCCTACTTTGTTAATGTATTCTGTCCTTATTTTTCAGTTGGTCAGTTAAAAGGATTACTATCTTGAATATCATTTCCAGTCCTTTCTTCAAGGTGTTGCTGCATCTTCTCTCTCTCCTTCATAAATTCCCCAAGTTCTGTGCCATACAGGAAGTGGTTACCTGGTTAGTATTTGCTTCTAGGCTAGGACTTGCCATACTTCCCATGCTTCTGCCCATAAGTAGATCAAACCATACATTTCTGGGATTCCTCATGCTTTCCATGGCTATTTTGAGTACAGCTCTGGGTACCTCTGGCAGTAACTCCCCATGGCTCTTAATTAGTGGGTCTACCTCTGCTGTCTTTTCCCTTTAGTACACCTGATCTTACTTTACCAGAGTTCTCTCTATAGCGAACCTCTGATTCTGTCATCGTCTCACTCATAGACCAAGACCACTGTGGATATCACCACTGCCTACGGAATAAAGTCCACAGCTATTAGCTTGTCATTTTTGCCTCCGTTATCAAGGTGGAGTAGCCATTATCGAGGTGGGGTAGCCTTCATTAAGGAATGTGATCTCTGGGAAGTCAGACTCCAGCTCCACCACTTACCAGCCGCATAAGTTAAACTTCTGTGCATGATTGTGCTGTGCGTTAAATAATGCTAGCCTTGGAAAGGATAATATATGTCAAGTTCCTGGTGTCCATCAGATTAAGAATAGCCTTCCACGACATTTCTTTTTAGCAGAGTCTGAAAGGAATAGCAACTTACTCTTTCATTGCTTGCGGATATGTGGATATTCAGAAAGTGAAACATCCCTTACCCATTTTTTCTCTGGACCTTAGTTGCCTTATAAATATGGTGGTGCCTTGAATAGTCGTTTTGAAGCTTAAATGTGGGAAGACATGTTAAGCCCCTGGTTCCATACATTGTTAGGTATATAAGGAATGTTGTTCTTTATTCCCCTTCAAACCGAGGCCCAACTTTCCTTTCTTATGGGACTGCAATATGATCTGTAAATCAGAGTACATTATATAAAAGAAGGACTGTTATTCCTATCTCTACTTTTTAAAGTCCTGTCTACCCTTTAAGGCCAAGTTCAAATGACACCTGCTTCGTGAATCATCTCTGCGTTCCTACTTTCACCACACTCACCCCCCTTTCATCTGGAAGAATAATAATACAACCAAAGGAGAGCCTTCAGATGGTCTCAGCCCATACTTCAATTTCCTGCATATAATAAGTCTATAATGCAAAGCTAAGCAGTGTTCTAGCTTCTACTAAAATGTTTTTAGAGGAAAAAAAAATTCATTGTCTTCAAAACAGTCTATTTACTCCAGCTTTGGACAGCTTATATATGTCCCCCTAAATTTTCTGCATTTGTTCTTAGGTATGTTTGTGTTCCTCTTTAAGTATATTGCCCAGGAATAAACAATATTCCTTAAAATACCCTGTCCTTTCTTCTTCTCTAACGGCACCTTGTGCTAACAGGTTTGTGGTGACCTTGGAGCTGTTTTCTCCTAATTGCACTTATATTCAGTTAAAACCCCGAAATCTTCTTTTCAAATATGTGTTGGTACTAAATGACATCTCCGTCTTGAATTAGTATGGCTATTTTTTTTTTATTTGTTTACTTACAGCATAACAGTGTTCATTGTTTTGGCATCACACCCAGTGCTCCATGCAGTACGTGCCCTCCCTATTACCCACCACCTGGTTCCTCAACCTCCCCCCCCCGCCCCCCCGCCCCCCCGCCCCTTCAAAACCCTCAGGTTGTTTTTCAGAGTCCATAGTCTCTCATGGTTCATCTCCCCTTCCAATTTCCCTCAACTCCCTCTCCTCTCCATCTCCCCATGTCCTCCATGTTATTTGTTATGCTCCACAAATAAGTGAGACCATATGATACTTGACTCTCTCTGCTTGACTTATTTCGCTCAGCATAATTTCTTCCAGTAGTATGGCTATTTTTGATACCTGTGGTCAGGTTCCCTAATACTTGTCCATATAGCTTGCATCTTGGTGTGTGTGGCTTTATTAAATTACTGTGACCCTAACTGGTCACTCACACACCTGGATTCAGTTTCCTTGTGAGTTCTTCCGGCATACTTTATTCCTGCTATAACACTCAGCTAGCTCATTCTGCTTTGGGCCGCCGTTTATGGATTTGTATGATGTCCCTGTCTTGGGTGGGGTTCCTGAGAAGCAGATCCTCTGTCTAGGGGATCAAGCAGTGACTCTGTAGCTTCCCAGACTTGCTGGCTTCTGTTGGGTCAACACCTGTTTTCTGGAACAGGTGGGCAGCTAAGAGTTGTTCTCAGCCAACACAGAGCATCTAAGAAAAACATGCTCAGGCTGTTGGAAGGGATCAGAGGGGACCCAGCAGCATCCACTAGAGTCACTCATGATTTTGAATTTGAGTATGGAAACTACCTGTTGCTTATTTTGGTAGGCTCTGTAAGCCTGGCTCCATGTCTTGCCCCATAAAGGTGTTAGTTTGTGGACTTGAATCATCAAAGATCTGGAGTAAATATCCTCCAGTGTGTACCCATTCCAGTCCACTGCCATTTGTAATAACAAATAGCGGTAAGGAACTTAGCCACACTCCCCTCTGCAGAGCAGCACAGAACCGAGCTGTGTGAGTGACAGGCAGAAGGATATGGAAGTTCATGTTGCACGTTCCAAGAGTCTAGTTGGCCTGTCAGTACAAAAGCTAAGGACCAAAGGCTTAAATTCAGAAGGGGCAAATAACTTCTTAAGCCCGAGGAAACATATCAAAGAGCAGACTTTGGGTCTGCTCCACTCAGCTCTGGACATATTTTTGTTTTTTAAAAATTTTATTAAAGTAATAGACGCATATTGGCCAAACATAAAAACGGTATAAATGGGTAATAAGTGAATAGTAAAGTCTACCTTTCCATCAGCTTGGCTTTTATTTCCACTCCCCAGAGCTAACTGCTGTTAACATATTCTTATGTTCCTATCTGGAAATGGTTATATATATGCAAGCCTATGTATTTATTATTGAGATACAAACGATTACAGTATGTGCACTTCTCTCTACCATTTTTAAACTAATAATAGATCTTGTAGGTAACACATCTAAATCTATCTCATTTGTAAAAAGGACTGTATAGATGTCTTACAGTTTATTATTTTTATTATGGACATGTAGGTTGGCCCTAGTGTTCAGCTCTTCAGAAGGTATTTTTGCTCTTACAAGTTCTTTCCATGCAAAGTAAGTATCCTTTTATGTGAGGGTTTTTTGTTGCTGTTGTTCATTTGTTTGTTTCTTTGCATATATGTTTTCTCAGCACCCTCAACTTGAAAAGCCTGTTCTTAATTCTGAATAGGGGCGTGGTTAGAGAATATGGCAACCAGAACCCGTGCTTCTGTATCGAATAATTATTTGTCTGTAAGCCCTATGCTTTCTCCTCCTCTGTCTTTCAGCCTCTTCACCAGAATGCATCTTAAAGTCAGAAAAGATAAAAGTTGCCATCATTGAAAAAAGCTGAAAGTAATTCTGAAGTTCAGGCCATTGTAATAGCAAGTTCTAAATACCACTTTGGGGGCGCCTGGGTGGCTCAGTGGGTTAAGCCTCTGCCTTCGGCTCAGGTCATGATCTCAGGGTCCTGGGATCGAGCCCTACATCGGGCTCTCTGCTGTGGCAGGGAGCCTGCTCCCCCCCACCCACCTACTTGTGATCCCTTTCTGTCAAATAAATAAATAAAATCTTTCAAAAATAAATAAATACTACTTTGATATAGAATTTAAATAACGGAAAAACTGTTTTGAGAGGACAAGAAATTGTGAGTCTTGTTCAGAATTTAAGAGGTTGGGTATCAGGAGCTCATCTAATGCAAGTTTCAGAAATGCAATCAGACTTTCCAGAAATTCAGCCGTGTGGTACTTTAAAAGCACTGTTGTTGTCTCTTTCCTTGCAGTAAAATACATGCGAGAAGCCACACCCTATGTGAAGAGGGGCTCCCCGGTGTCGGAGATTGGCTGGGAAACGCCTCCTCCCGAATCCCCTCGCCTAGGGGCCGGGTCCTCAGACGCCCTGTCATCCGCACAGCCCTGCTCCTTCCACAGAGATCGGAAGAACATCCCCCTCAAGATGTGCTTTGTCACCCGGAGTCTGGCCTCTGCTGACCCTGAGAACAGGTAAAGAAGGCCAGGGGTGTCCGGATCTCAGCCGCAAGTCGGCCGCTGAGGGTGTGAGGGCTGTGCTCGTGTTCTCCAGACACTCAGCAGGTCCCAGAGAAAAGTCTGAAAGGGCCCCGCCGAGACAATGTGTGTGTTCAAGCCACGGCCGGCCTCCCTCTCTTCATCCTTTTTCCTTCCTTTTATCCTCATGACTCATCTGTGTGCTGAGCTTTGCTTCTGGGAAGAGTTAAGAATAGGAGTCAGGATCCTAAGTTTGTCTTCCCTGGTTGCTAGTGTAGGTGACTTTGGGCAAGTTTGGCAAACCAGTAACCCTGTTTTGTCATCTGTAAAATGGGAATCATTGAAATAGATATCTCACTGAGCAGGAAAACCATCACAAATAAGGTAATAATATGTATTATTAACGTCAGGTAGTAGTAAGCACGTCAGCACCCCCGGACCTCGGTGCCCTTAGCTGTGTACTCGGAAGTCTCCAGGAGAGGATCCTTAATGCCGTTTTCTGCTCTAAACCTCTCTCTTGCTCAAGAGAGAAAAAGGAGTGGCTTTGATCCAACCCTGGAGTGATGTTTCTCGAAGTCCATACGTGATTTCTCATGCCATGGGAGAGATACATCACCTAGTTTGTGGTGATTATAAAAAGTTTAGCGAGACAAGCAAATATTTGGGGTCCCTGTGCCCCTAGATATCTTACTTTAGCTCCTTGGAACAAGGAAACATCTATCTGGGAGGAAAAATAAGAGATATGTGGAGGAGAGGGAGCGGCATGGAGCCAGCAAATGGGGAATCTTGGAGATCTTGGCATCTGCATTCAAGTGCTAAAAATAGGGACAGCTCCATTGGCCCTTATTTGTAACATGTGTGGGACAGCTGCAACCCACCCGAGCAGGATGTAGTTGGCTCCGTCCTGAGTTGCTGATGGGGAAAAGCCAAAGGGAATAGAGACAGGGAGGAAGTTACCTCCTTGACTCGGACGGAGCTCAGAGCTTTTTTTTGCTGTCTTCCTAATAAGCCCACTCTAAGGAAGCCACTAGCCTTTCTGACTCCAGCGGCTGCAGGATCTAGCCTGCTCCCCTCCCATACCAGTTATGTCTGCCCAGGGATGTGAGCTGCGGTTGCAGGAGAGAGAGGGGAGTGTCAGCCAAAGAGGAGTCAGAGCAGGCAGACTGGAAAGGATTCTGTGAAATTCTGCCATGAGCTACTCCAGCCTGCTCTCTGTTTTGTCCTGCCCGGTGTCTGCTGATGTCCTGGACCTGCAGCTGGATGTTCTGGTCACTCTGGGCCTGATCTTCCCTGGTCTCCAGGCTACCCCATCAGACGAGTCCTTTCTTCCAAGAGTCTGATGTCTAAGGTGTCTAAAGATCTGGTGCATTCATAATTTACCGAGTACCTATCTCGTGCTGGGCATTATGCTAATTACTTCAAACTAGAGGCTGCCAAGTGGCCGCCGACAGGTGTACCCAGCCCACAGATATGGCCTGTCCAGTGTTTTAAAGAAATTGGAATTACTTACTACATCAAATCATTGGGAAATTTCACATGAGAAAGCCAGATTTCTGCTTTTCTAGAACCGTGGAAAGATCTGGTGAGATTATTTGGCCCATGTTGCTGCAGGCAGGTTTCCGATCTGCGGGAGCCCAGTAGAGGCTTCTCCTTGTATAGGGGGATGGACTCCTTGTCCCTCCTATTGCTGTACCCTTGGTTGTGGGGTGGGGTGGCGGATTCTGTTAGCTACCTGCCTGTTTCTTATTATCTCCTGTCTGGTCCTTGAATCTGTGACTCCACTTGGCCCTCTTAATGGCCCTCTGAGTTTCGCTTTGTCCCTATTCTGTAGATAAAAAAACAGAGGCTCAGCTATATAAGTTCCAAACATCCTAGACCTAATACATGGTTTTCCTGGGTTTTAAATGCAGGCCTGTTGTGTGGGTGAGACTGTCAGCTTGCCAATACCAGAAAAATGCAGAGACTAGAAAATGTGGAGTATTGTAGAAAAGATTCATGCCTGGGGAGAGAGTTTAAGTCAATGATTTCTAGGCTGTGGACTTTATGCTATAACTCCCTCCTAAGGCACTGAATTCTGTTTGAAAGAATATTCTGGGAGACATCAGGTCTTGGCTCAAACATTGGAGACTTCCATCTATTAAGCCAGAAGAAGGAATGTATTTTTAAAGTGTTATATCCGTGGTCTTCGAGGCCACCATTGATGGGAGGTACGGAGGGCACTCTCCTGCCAGGGTGTGAGAACCATAGGGCAAGACTGAAGATGGGAATCCAGCTAAACCAGAGCGTCCGAAGGGGACTTGCGTCCGGACAGACCCAGAACTGTGGATAAGGAGACTGACTTCTGACGTGTATATGTGTATCGAATCACCATGCTGTCCACTTTAAAGATCTTAACATTTTGTTAATTATACCTCAGTTAAGCCAGGGACCGGGTGACAAAAGATCATGGTTTTAGGTGAGTCTTGACCCTGGTTGAGGAAGAGAAGAAAGGAAAAAGGAAACAAATATTTTATGGAACTCTGGTTCCATACTGGGCCAAGTGCAATGTACCAGTCAGGAAGGCGGACTCTGCAAAACCCGACTCAGGGCTGAGCCCAGGACACGCCTAGCACAAAGTGGTTTTAAAAAGGCGAAAGCCAAAGAGATGGGCAAAGCGTTCAAGGCAAATGCAAACTAACAGCGCTGACAAAAGGTACCAGTTTTGATCTGGATACATGATAAGGAAAAGTGCAGACTGAAAGCACGAAACAGGACAAAGGACAGGTTGCTGCTAAAGGCCAGGGTGCACGAGGAACATTGACCACTTGTGATTGCGCACCAAATAACCCAGCAGTGGCCTTTGCAGCAGAAACTGTAGAAGATGCAAGACGAAATAGAAATGTACTAATAGCAGGTAATTCAACACACTCCGTCCAAGTGGACAAAAGGTCAGTGATTATACAAAAGACCCAAATAACATAATAAGGGAGATAGGGATCCATCACAAACTTTGTACACTGATAACAAAGAATACATTTTCATTTCAAATCCCAGACAGACCATTGACGAAATTAACTATAGATTAGCTCACCAAAAAATGCAATAAATTTCCCGAGTTGGAATACCGCAAACAGCATTCTCTGAGGATAGTGGAATCAAAGGAGAAAATTACTTGCAAAACCAAGGCACAGAAAGCCTTTCTTCTTGGATTTTTAAAAGCTCTTTGTGAAATATCTCTTGGGTCAAAGGAGAGATAGAAACTGAAATTGTAACATTTCTTAAAAGCTGAAAATAATGCATATGTTAACCATGAAAGAGAAAGAAGGAGAAAGGGGGAGTCGACTCTGCAGTCAGCAAGATCCACGAAGGAATTTGGGTTCTGCCACTTGCGTGTGATTTTAAGCAACTATCTCATTCAGTCTAAGTTATGACCCTGGGTTGTACGTACTCTAATCTCTATTTTATAGACAGTGAAATTTAGTTCAGAAATGAGAGCTGAAACGGGCGGTAGATGTAGGGTTCCAACAGGAAGCCCAGGTTCTTAATCATGATACCCTAGTTCCCTATGACTTTAGCACCCGGCAGGACAGTTCACCTGAACCATAGGGACAATGGCCAGGACTTAATGGGCTCCTGGATGCTAAAACCTGAGCACCGATGACAAATGCCACAGCATCTTGGGGCTAATTCCCTTGGCTGGTGACACACAGCTACTTAGAGTTGCATTAAAAACTCCAATATTCAATTTCCCAAATAGAAACAGCCATAGAACAGCAGGCAGGATTGCTGCTTTTTCTATGGAAAAGGTCACCCAGCAGGCACCAAATCCACAAGAATATGTCACTGCCAGTGGTTGTCAATGATTACAACACTTTAAAAAAAATTCTGCTTCATAAGTACCTCGTTGTTCATATTCAGCTCTTTGCTGCCCTAGTCCAGGGCTATATCCCCCATTCTGTAGACTCTTTGGACCTATTCCCTACCAGGCGCTTCCTTTCTAACTTGCCCCTTCCCCATCCTCTACCATCTACCCTACACCCAGCTAGCCAAGGGGGTTTGAAACACTCAAGAGTTATCCATTTGCTCAAGACAGCTCCCTGTCCCCTTCACGAATCTCAAAACTCCCCAGTATTACCTAAAAACCTTATGAGGATCTAGATCTTCCCTAAGTCTCCAGTTCCACCCATGTCATCATGTATGGCCCAGCCACCCTTAAATAACTCACTTCCTTGACAATTTCCCAGTCACCTTTTAAAATTCAGCATAGGTGAGACACTGGTCCCACTCTCCCTTGTGTGTAGATCTGTCGTGGCACCTTTATAATGACTTGAGATTTTTTTCCCATGTGCCTACCTAGATCTTAAAGTCATTAAGACCCTTGAGGCCTGGAACACCCTTGTTATCATTTGAAAATCTCAGCTTTCGAGAACATTGCTTGATACAAAGCAGGCATTCAAAAATATATGATATGTTCATGATAAATGGCAGATTCATCTGTCCATTTTCGGGATTCTTAGCTTCTCAAACTTTAAAAGAAAAAAAAAGGTCCACTAAATAACCTTGAGAATAAAACAACAAATAAAAATGCAGTTCTAGGGGTGCCTGGGTGGCTCAGTGGGTTAAAGCCTCTGCCTTCGGCTCAGGTCATGATCCCAGCATCCTGGGATGGAGCCCCACATCGGGCTCTCTGCTCAGCAGGGAGCCTGCTTCCCCTTCTCTCTCTCTACCCACCTCTCTGCCTGCTTGTGATCTCTGTCTGTCAAATAAATAAATTAAAAAAAAAAATGCAGTTCTATCCTGCCAGGCTCAGCAAACTTAAATAAACCAGAACAACCCAGTAGTGAATTTTGTTCAAGTAATAAAACCAGTATGGACTTTCAAGGCAGCCTAAGCAGTGCATTCTCTCCATGCAAGAAATTAAATTGTCACCAAGGTTATCAATACAAGAGATGCTGACAGACCTTAAGAAGTGTATTTTAGGGCGCCTGGGTGGCTCAGTTGGTTAAGCGACTGCCTTCAGCTCAGGTCATGATCCTGGAGTCCCAGGAACGAGTCCTGCATCCGGCTCCTCGCTCAGCAGGGAGTCTGCTTCTCCCCCAGGCCCTCTCCCCTCTCATGCTCGCTCTCTCACTCACTCAAGTAAATAAAGAAAATCTTAAAGAAAAAAAAGAAGAAGAAGAAGAAGAAGAAGCGTATTTTAGACAAGAAAGCTGGAAGTCACTCCTCCTGGGATCAGGAGAGCCTTGCCAAGGTGGCCATTATGGAAATTACTATATTAACGAGACCCCCTCCCAATTTCCTTTGGGCTGTTCCTAAGGGCACGGGACTCCCCCAGGTAGATGCCCCCTCCCCTTGTGTTCACCCAATCTGATTCCTGATGGGGATCAGAATATTGGATTTCATTTTTGCTCATCAAATTAAATCACTTTCTACTCTTGGCTCCCCAGCATTGCTCCCATATCACCTTGTTCTGAGTCTTAGATAGTCCTGAGTGTTTTAGTTTCACGTCCGTAAAGGTACCGTCTTTTGGCGACCACCAGAAAAGAGTAATTATTTTACCATTTTAGCCTTATTTCCTCCTTTTCCCATTGTTTGGGAGTGCACTGTTGTCTCCCTCACCCAAAGCTTATGTAGAGTTTTCAACCATATTCTTTAAACTTGGAATATTATTGAAAAGACTCCTCCGTTAGTCCATCCGGGAATGAGGAGGATTCACACAGTTCTCCTCCCCATCTTCTCTCCATAGTAAATCCTTGCTTGTGAAAAGGGCTTCTCTTAAGAGGCTCATGCAGTGTGTTCTTTCTTGGTTCTGTTTTCTCAGATGGACAGACTGTGGTGGACTCATAATGGAAAGTATTGCCAGCGTGCCATGATGGCATTGCATTTTGCATTTTGCAAAGGGAAAATATAAAATCAATTTACAGTGGCGCTATGGTCAGTGGACACAGTTTCAGTGTCAAAACAGAGGCCCAAATTAACCACCTGCTAACATCAGTGAGTAAAACTCTGGAGTTGAGGTTAGAATAGAGGAGTTTGAATCCCAGCTCTGTCACTTAGTCCTTTAACTTTAGAGAAGTTACCAAATCTCTCTGATTTCTGCCTTCCCTATGTATACAGTATGTTTGCTAAGCTGACCACATTAAACTATTGTGACGATTTGGTGCCACTGTAGATAGCCCACTAATTCCGGGCAGCATAAATGTGCTATGAATGCAACTTTCTTTTTCTTTCTTTTTTTTTTTTTTGAAGATTTTATTTATTTGACAGAGAGAGATCACAAGTAGGCAGAGAGGCAGGTAGAGAGAGAGAGAAGAGGAAGCAGCCTCCCCGCCTAGCAGAGAGTGCGATGTGGGACTCGATCCCAGGACCCTGAGATCATGACCTGAGCTGAAGGCAGAGGCTTAACCCACTGAGCCACCCAGGCGCCCCATGAATGCAACTTTCAATCAGAGTACCTCAGTCCTGGGTACAAGGGGAGGAAGAAGGGTTTTGTTTTGTTTTGTTTTGTTTTCCCCCAGAAGAAAGGAGTTTCCAGGTCACTTCCCCAAACTGTTGAGTAGAGATTATTTCGTAAGACATTCTTTCACAGAGCTTTTTATCTTTTTGGGATTTCTGGTTCTGTGCAGGAAACTCAATCCAGTTTCCCAAGTCATGGGTTTGTAGACCCTTAACTGTCATTTATGTATTGAACTCCCAAGTCCTCAGCCCACCCCCCACCACTACTGACCAACTACCTGCCATGATCCCACTCCACTCTGCTTTCCAGGGATGCCTTACGATCAGCTTGAATAATACTCACCACTGTTGTTTTCAGTCCCTTATCATCCACCTTTTTTTTTTTATTGACATCTGGGAGTTTCCTTTTCTTTTTTTGCAAGCTCAGTAGTACATTAAAGCCCAAACAAGCAAACTTTTCTTATTACATCTTATATAGTATATCCAGGTATCCATAGCAGACGGGTTTCTGAATTTGTGTAGGCCACCATGGACCTGGACGCTTCCTCACATGGCTAGGTTAAACTTTTACAATCATGTATAAAACTAAAATCAAACAAACAGAAAATCCCATGAATATTATCTTTTGGATGATCTACCACTTTTATTAGAAAGTGCCAACTTCCCTCTACCACCAGGAGCACAATTTTGGTCATGCTTATACATCTGTCTGTATCTGTCTCTTACCTCTGTCCGACTGTCTATCACCTCTGTTTACTACAGCCTCTATTACATATCTGTCATCTGTCTCTTCTTGCTTCTTACCTAGATGACCACTAAAATAAAATGAAATATTTTTATTCCAGCCAAAAAATGAAATATTTTTATTCCTCTAGAAAGGTATGCATAAAAAGAGATACGACCTCAGTATTTGATGCAACAGTGCTCACGTTCTGCTTTTGAGAAATTCAGGAAGTGAAATACACAGTAATAAGTTCAACAGTTTGTTTAAAGGTGATTGGGAAGGGAGAGCTCAGAGAGGAAGGGCTGAATTAGTAAAAAATCTGAAAAAGGAATTGTCCTAAATAGTTGTGTTCTTTTTAAAATGTACATAGTTAGGCAAAGTAAGGGGACATGGCTTTAGCATTCATAATAGTCCTAAGAAAATAAAAAAGACACTCCTTTTCAAAAGTTAGTTTATTTTTAAAGATTTTATTTGTTCATTTGTCAGAGAGAGAGAGAGAGAAAGCACAAGTAGGGGGAGCAGCAGGCAGAGGGGGAAGCAGGGTCCCCACTGAGCAAGGAGCCGGAAGCAGGACTGGATCCCAGGGCCCTGAGGTCATGCCCTGAGACAAAAGCAGATGCTTAACTGACTGAGTCACTCAGTTGCCTTCAAAAGTTATTTAAAATGACAGTTGAAATGCTATTAAAACAATAAAGAGAGTTTAAAAAATCAAATAGGTCTAAAAGATTTATTGTTAAAAAGCAACGGGTGTTTATCATTCATTTTGAAACCTATTTGTAAACTAATCAAGAGGTGCATATCTGAGGTCTCAGAGATTTTTTCATATTATGTATTTGGCAATGTCCTGCTCGGTTTTCTTTCTCCCTGCATCCCCTGTTGTGCAAAGATGACCTCTTGCATTGATTTTCTAAGTCTTTCTTTCTCTTTTACCTCTGTCACTTTTTTTTTTTTTTAACTTTATTTTTGGGACCTTTCTCATGAACATAGTGTGTTTAAATTTCAGCTATTATGTTTTAGCTTATTATTCTCTGAGTGTTCCTTTTTAAAGGAATTTTGTTCTTGTCTTATAGATATTGTATTTTCCTCTTATGTGTTGAAGACGGTTCATTAGCTTTGTTTTCTTTGTGCTTGTTGTCTCTCCTGTTGTTGTTATTTTTTTGTCTCTGTTTGGATCTTCATCGGACCTGCTGGAGTTTTCCTCAGGTGTTTGGTGATCCTTTCTATCTGCTCGTTTTTTACACTGAGGGATGAAGAAACCTATTGGAAACTCTGTTGGGGGAGAGGGATTATCAGTTGGTGGAAATTTGTATACAGTTACTATTTGGGAAGTCAGCTTTACCAAGAGACCTCTTCCAATTCTGCAGATGTTGGTGTTTGGAACTTTGGTCTGGGTCCATTGAATTACTTAGGAGAATTATCCAGTCTTTGGGTGGATTCAACCAGGACAAAGCTTTTTGAGAGTCCCACCACTCAGCTTGCAGACCTCACATAGGACCTTGTTTCCAGCCCCGCATCACCCTTAATTCTCTCTCTCAGAAGGTTCCAAGCCCCTGCAGGTGTCCAGAACCAGGAGCTCAAACTTCTCTAGAATTCTAAAGCGAATACAAGCCCTTCAAGTTGTAATGTTCTTGGCTCCTTTTTCACTCTGCATTTGGTCACTGGGCTGTCTGTCCTCAGACGCTGTCTCATCCATTGCTGTCTGCCCTCCAGACACGTGGTGAGCACTCATTCTCTTGGGCTTAGATATATTTTACTGGGATCTTTTAAGGGAGTGGAGATGAACACGAATGGCCAAGTCACTATGTTCCCCCCCCAAAAGAACCCTTGCATGATTTGCATCTTTGTATACAACAGAGTGCACAAAAGGCTCATTTTAATGAGCTTAAAAAACATCTTCCTAGCCTTGTTATTTTTAAGAAAATCTGTTCCCTCCATAGATAAACTTGAGTATTCTTCCTAATTATCATATATTTTTAATCAGTGGGAGATAAATTAGTAAGGTTTCCCTGGCAATGATAAGCTAGTAAAAAGGGGCATTTAACCATTTTTGGGTAGCCTTGAGAAAAGGAGTTGAGGAGAATGCTTACCAAGCATGGTTCCATGATCTCATCAATACCCGATAAGATGAGTTCATTTTAGTTCTTTCCCGTGCCTCAAAGCACCATTCCAGGAAAATCTCAGTTGCCCCTCTTCTAAGAGCATTTCAGAAGGTTGAACTTGACCATCTGGGAGCTGAGAGACTTTTGCTAATGTTGACTCTAAATATTTAGGTCTTGGTCCTTTGCTCTGGATACATTAATTGAACTCCATTTGGTTTGCAAAAAGCTGCCCCAGGATTTTCCAGCTGAGATAATGAAGACTCAGAAAATAACCCAGTGCTCTAATGCAGGCATCTTCCATTCATCAGGTATCACCTGCCGTGGGATGGATAGAAGAGGGTGAGAGGGGGATTCACAGAGCAAGCCCTCCCCTCCTTCCTCAGCTCACACATGTAATTTTACTTGCCTCAGCGTGGATGGTTTGGGGGCACAGAGAGGCATAGATACATTTAGACAATATCTACTTAGGCATACATTTCCTGTGTCTGTAGACAGACACCTTCTTTGCTCCTAAACAATACTAGGATAGGAATTTTCACATTGCTGCGCCATCTAGCCTGGTTGAGATTTCTTTCATTTTCTTAAATTTCAACGTTTTGATGGAGAGTCTTGACCCTTCGGTGTTTTGGCTAGGTCCTGAGCCACCGCAGTGGCAGAGTGCTTGCCCTGACTCACCTTACTATTGGGGGAGGGGGTGTGGAATGTGTGCAGGCAAGCAGGCAGTTACAGAACAGACCCTAAAAGGCGAGGCAGAAGGAAGGACGCTCTGGAAGCTCCTGCACGGGCACACTACCTAATCCAAAGTTCTGTTTCTGGAGGGGGATGGCGGGTGGTGATTGTCAGAGGAAGTGATGTCTGTGCCGAGACGTAAATAATAAAATAGAAATTAGCCAGATCCAAGGTTGGGGAGGGCAGACAGAGAGGGTATTCTTGGCAACAAAGATAATAATAGGTCTAGGCACCGAGGCAAGAAAACGCATAGCGCTGTTTAAGAACTGGAAGTTCCGTCTCTTTGGAGCACTCCATGGGAAGAATGTGTCTAGTGTCTGTGGACATGGTCGCGATCAGAGCTAAGCCATTCCGTGTAGACGGGAGACTGAAGGCTGGGGGAGCAGTCAGAGGGCTACTGCAGAAATGGAGGTGAGACATCATCCCGCCCTGTACTAGAGCAGAGCAGGAGCACTACAGAGAAGTTGGATGAATTGGAGAGATTTTAAGGACCAAAATCTGCAGGAGTTCCTGATAAAATGGGCTTCAAGGCATGAGGCTAAAGAAGGCCAGAAGTAGTTTTGCTCTGTCACCCGTGGACATAGAGCTATGGTCAGTCATCCCTGAGTCCTACTGCTAGATGCTTACACGGGCGTTCAGTGGAGGGACCAAGGACAGGTGTATTGCGGTGGAGGGTGGGAGTCGCTAGAAGCACAGGACAAGTTTCAGCCTTTGGAGATACTGCCTTGATTGAGAGTCAGAGTCTAATTGTCTTTTGATGGTCTTATGTCCCTGCCTGGATTCTCCAGTATGGCGAGAGGATCCTGCATTTCTTCTGTACTTGCCCTCCTTCTTAGAACAGTATGGAGGAGTCACTCAGTAAATACCGAATGGCAATGGCAGTGATGCTAGGCAGGGTGGCTGGTGTCCCTCCTGAAGGGTTAACTGAAGAGTGTTTGGTGAAGGGACCATTTCCAGAAGGGCAGGTCGTATTCGTGGAACCAAGGGCACATGGAGACGCACCCAGGGCTCAGCCACCATGGGACTCACTCAGCTTCTGCCCTGGGGCCGGAGCAGAGAGAGAAACTCCTGCCCTGGTGAGGCCTGGAGCCCTGAGAGGTGCACCGAGACCCAGAGAGGGTTTGGGGCATGGCTGTATCCCTCATCTACCCCCCTTCTGCCCTAGGATCTGCTCTTGGCGCTTCTGATGGCTGCGTACGACTGGACGCCAGAGTTGAGGGAGCCCAAGTGACATGCTGGGTAGAGTTGTACTTACAGCACTGAGCAAGGCAAAGCAGGGCAGAGAACAGATCTGGAGGAGGCAAAACCAGAAAAGCATATTTACATGGAGAATGGGTCTAATGTATATGCAACAAGTGATAACTAGTTATGAGAAAAAGGTGGTTTAAGTCGAACATTCATTTCCTGACCTTGTTGGATAAAAACATCTCGGACAGCCCCAAATCCATATTTATAGGGTCCCGCTACATAAAAGGTGTTATGCTTCTTCTAGAGTTTTGATTAAAATTTTTTTTTTAAAGATTTTATTTATTTGAGAGAGAGGAAGAGAAAGAGCACATCAGCAATGGGGGTAGTGGGGAGAGGGAGAGGGATAAGCAGGCTCTCTGCTGAGCAGGGAGCCCAACCAGGGGGTTCGATCCCTGGATCTTGGCATCATGACCTGAGCCAAAGGCAAATGCTTAACCGACTGAGCCATCCACCGCCCGGATCAAGATTTCTTTTAGGCACAGTGAAAAAGAGAAAAAGCCAGATGACTTCATTCCAGGTGGGAGCTGCAGACCGGCCCGGCGGCAGGGAGTGGTTAGGGCGCCTTCGCCAAGAAATGAGTGGCTTTCCTGATGGATGGTTGTCCTCTCCTCGGAAAGCAGACGTGCAGCGGGAGTGTCCCGTTCCATTAGGACAAAGCTGGGGAACGGGGGTGGAGTGCTGCCGTCACCGCACCGAGCCGGTTTTAACAGTGACACTGCCATAGACACACGGAGAAGTGAGGAGAGGAGGGAGTCGGTTTGTGCCGCAACTGTTGCTCAGTGGCGTGAAAACTGCAAAATGCTTTTAATGCTAATTTTCTCTCATCTAAAATGCCAAATCATTTACCCTGAATAGACACACTTGCAATTGGAATGTGGTGCCTTTCTTCCCCTTAGAATAAAACCCTGTCCTCCACCTCTGTTATGAAACACACAGGAAAGGCCAAATAGTGCAATTTGGTTTTGTTTCCTGTACTATTAAATATTCAGGCAATCAGAAGATGTTTCCTCGTGTTACCTGGAAACAAAACACTAGATCCAGCAGTTCGAATTCTGAGAGCTGGTTTTCTCTGGCAGAATTTTTTGTGGGACGTGTTATGCAATCTGGAGATGATTGACTTTCAGGCCAGGCCAATCTGAGTTCCTTGCTAGCTCTTCTATAAATTATCTGCGTGACTTTGGTCAATTTACATCCCTTCTTTGAATTTTTTAAATATATAAAATTAGGGAGATAGTGTTTCTATGCATGTACTGTTTTAAGGATTAAATAAGGTACATACCTAATGTCTTAGACTGAAGTAGGCACTTAGCAAATGGCAACCTCTTCCCGTTTACTCTTTTACTCTATTCTAGAAATTTCCATTTCTCAAAAGGTCACCAAAGGATTCTTTCAATGGCAGGAAGATGTGTTAAGCATTTTTTAAGATAGTTTTATTAAGTGCTGGGAAAACCCTGGGTAAAATACTGAGTTGAAAAGTATACGACAGCTGTTGGGACAGATGAAAACCACAGCGTGACTTCATACGTTTCTCTGTCTGATGCCGCAGCCGTGGGAGCTGGCAGCTTGAAGAAGTGGGTCAATTTGCAAGTAGTATCTTTAGATTAA
The DNA here is from genome assembly GCF_922984935.1 of Meles meles. Taxonomy (NCBI): domain Eukaryota; kingdom Metazoa; phylum Chordata; class Mammalia; order Carnivora; family Mustelidae; genus Meles; species Meles meles. The sequence continues at coordinate 19,386,243 of NC_060066.1, forward strand.
TTTCTCCAGGAAAGACGGAGACAGGGTTTGAATCACTCAGCAGGGGTGGAATTTTACCACAGCCACACAAGTTTTTTAGAAATACTCCAGTAAGCCTTGATGGCAGAATTCACCAGGCTGCAGTCAGATACGCAGAGAAGGAGAGGGACAGATAAAACAGCATGCATGAACCAGCATAGGAACTGGAAGCCACATTTCTCTTGATGCCGTACTCCTCTCAGAATCCTGTGGACCTCAGTTGCTACTAGGCTTCCAGGCTTCCCGAGTCTATTACCATTAGGTATAGTGCCCAGAGTTAGAATAGTACTGTTCTCCAGCAATGGAGAACATGGGTTTCAGTCATTTTTTGGTTCTAGTTCTACGATCTTTCTGCTGTGTTCCATCCATGTTTTCTTTTTAATCCTTCTTAAAATGGGAAGTACACCATTTTGAGACAGATGCTTATAGCTTTTGAGGTCTTGGAAAAGAGAGAACTAACTAGTAATACCAGCCCTGAGCTAAGTGAACTAACCAAACCATTTATAAACCAGTGTTCGGAGTGGCTGAGAACTAATGAACTGTAGCTCTCTTAGAATTCTGCGTGTTGTAGTGGAACGAGCTCGTGGCTTTGAAAAGCGAAAGACCTAGGTTTAAATCCTGGCTGTTTGTGATCTTGGGCACCCAGTTTTAACCCTATAAGCCCCAGTGAATCCATCTGTAAATAAGAAAATAATGAAAGCATAGTAAGAGCCACTCTTCAGAGTTTTTACACAGATTAGATGTGCTCAAGATGAGGGGTGTAGGGGTGCCTGAGTGGCTTAGTCGTTAAGCGTCTGCCTTAAGCTCAGGTCATGATCCCTGGGGTTGATCCCGAGTCATGATCCCCGGGATCGAGCCCCGCATCAGGCTCCCTGCTCCGGGGGAAGCCTGCTTCTCCCTCTCCCACTTCCCCTGCTTGTGTTCCCTCTCTCGCTGTCTCTGTCAAATAAGTAAATAAAATATTTTTTTAAAAAAAGATGAGGGGTGTATACCATCTTGTATAAGGTTGGTTATATCGGGGAATATATAAAGTCACTGAATGGAAAGGTGTACTTCCGGGAATGTGAATTACTCTGTGAATTTCGGGAGAACAGAATTTATTACAGAATTCATTCCTATGCATTGTAAAGCTATAATGTGAGATTTAAAACAAATTTTTGCCTGCAGTTATTTCCGCTCAAACCTAGATTCCCTAAAAGTACAAGTTCACTCATTTCAACAATTAAGAGTTCTCAGAAAGTTGCTGGAGGAGTTCATAACTTCTATTATATATATAATAATATATGGTAAATGGGGGCACCTGGTTGGCTCAGTGGGTTAAGCCTCTGCCTTCAGCTCAAGTCATGATCTCAGGGTGCTGGGATCAAGCCCCATATCGGCCTCTCTGCTCAGCAGGGAGCCTGCTCCCCACCCCTGCCTGCCTCTCTGCCTACTTGTGATCTCTCTCTCTCTCTCTCCCCGTCAAATAAATAAATGACATCTTTAAAAAAAAATATGTGGTAAATGTTATCATTCAGGTTGCTGTGAAAGGTCTAGGTGACTTAAGCAGAAAGGTATTTAAGGAATTAGTTGCTTGCCAAAAATGGGAAGTCCTTAGACTAGGTCTCCATTAATGACCCTCAAGAGTCTATAAAACTGATACAATCAGGAAAGTAGAGAACTAGGAGGTTGCCATTGGAACCCTCAAAATGTTGCCAGTCCAGGGGAGTGATCCAGGAATCAGGGAACTGGGATGAGGGAATTGGCATCTTGGGATTACCTCTTGACACCAGGATGCTGAGTGAAGGGATGCTAGCAGTCCCGGTAGCTGCCCTTGCTTCTTGCTTTTGACCCTGACATCCTTGCTCACCAGCAGTGACAGTCTGAACTTCCACCTTCCCAATCTCCTGGGAGTACCTAAAATAGTATTTGGCAGAACCTGTTATATTTACAAAACCTTACCTGTAAGGGAATCTGGGAACATGGGTTATTTATTTATTTATTTACTTATTTTAGAATTCTATGTTATAAAGAGGGTGCAATGAGGTTGAGTTAGCCAACTCACAGTACCCATTACACAGCCTTGGTTATACAGTAGGAGCTCAAGAAGGCTAATTCTCTTCCCTTCCCCCATCAAGACGCAAAATAAGAGCTTAAAGGAAACTTTGCCTCTTGATATGGTTGGAGGAATTGTGGCAAAGATAGTACCGCTCCTACTGCATCGGTTTTGTTGAGTTTGGGAAATAGTTGCCGTGGCAGAGACACTCACTGAATAGTCCTTTTGTTCCCCCCGAGTTTCCAAGTCTTCTGGTAGCTGTGTTGGGTCTTGTGACGAATGCCGGCGAATGAAACATGAGCAGAGATGATGCGTGCGCTTTTGAGCTGAGGCCCTGATGGGCACAGGTGCTCTTGGAGGGGCAGCTTTGAATTGGCAGAGTTCCCTTATGCGGGGCGTCCTGAGTGACCTGGGAACAGACCCCCACCCCACTCACGTCAGGGGGTAGAACATGTTATTTTCATAAATGTGGGTTATGTTAGATGACTGAGATTTCAGGACAGTCTGACACCACGGGGTAAACCTCTTGTGACCACTATGGTAATCGTGGAAATGTCCAGACAACGCAGTCAAGCTGATATTGACTGGGAGATAACAGTAATTCTCGTGGAGCTGGGTGTCATTAGTAAATGAAAAATTTTCCCCTCTCTTTCTCACTTTGTATGGTTTTTTCCCCCACATTATATAGTTTTTAATGTAGAGTCTAAAAGCAACCATATGGCTTCTTTGTCAGTCGACATTATCCAAGTGAGTGAGCATGACCTAGAGGTACCTGATAAAGGACCACTGGGCCTTTTCACACTAAGAACATGTAAAAAGCATGCTGTGTTATTGCGGTTAGAGGTGTTGCTTTGGGAACTGTAATTATCTGTGGCTAATGCTCTTTCCCCGTGAGTCTAGAGAATACCTTTGTCCGAAAGGAAGTCTCGCCTTTGTTGGTTTCAGCAAAAGTAGATGCCACGAGAGTGTAACCAGATTCTGCCCCAGCTGAAATGCTAGGATTTGTGTGTTTGTTTCTGGCCTTTCTTCTGCCTTTCTAGATTATAACTACTTACATTTGAAGTATTGGCCAAGACCACCGATTTTTGATAAATGAAGAAAAGACATGAAGATGCTCTATTCTCTTATTTACCCTCACCTCTACCAGTCTCTTATTTTCAGGCAGATTAGCTTCCCCTGCAATAATTCTCAACCTTTTTTATTTTTTAAACCTTTTTTTTTAGATTTTATTTATTTGAGAGAGAGAGTACAAGTTGGGGGAGGGGCACGCTGAAGGAGAAGGAAGCCACTGAGTAGGGAGCCCTGTGCAGGACTCGATCCCAGGACCCAGGCATCCTGATCTGAGCCGAAGACAGACGCTTAACCGACTGAGCCACCCAGGCGCCCGCAACCTTCTTTTTAAATTCTTGTCATTGCAGCATGGGTATGAAAATAAAATGATATAATATATGTTGAATTATTTCACAAGGTATGAAGCTGAAGAATGTAAGAGAAAAACATGCCTCACTAAAGAAGTCTACACTTCATCACACCTCACTGGGACCCAGGAGAAACCCAGGGCTTCCTCACCTTGGGTCCCCATTGTCACCTTTTGTACCTCTTGCCATGTGGTGGTTTTGACGTTTATTTGTGTCTTGATTTGACTGATCTCTGACTCTAACTAACTCCATGAGTACAGTGATCTGGTTTGCCCCTGCTTGACATACTTTCCCCTGCGCCAAGCCCAGTCAATGAGCGGTTCAGGACAGGCACTGAATGCATAGTCCCTGGACAGAGGTGTGTGCGAAGGAATGGACCGAGCGGATGAGGGAAAGAGAACTCAAGGAGGACCCAGGAGATAGGGCAGAGCTTCTCAGCTTTGCCACTCTGCATTCCTACGGTCTGTGTTTTACCACTGACGGGGCCAAACAGATGTTTAGAATTTCTTCCGCTGTGATCTCTGCAAGGCCTTGGAAGTTCCCCAAGATACTCCTGGTCCCCAGATGGCAAAATCCTTTACCATGATTGCCTCAGTCACTATATTAGGTTGCAAAAGCGGTAGCGCACCATTTCTGAGAGGAAAACAACCCTACATAGAGCGGCATGGACCTTGACCTCTGTGAGCTTATTTGTAAGAGTTGGGTGGTGTTCCTACTGTGATGAGCTCCAGAGAGCTTCCCAACTTCTGTGTGACCCGTGTTCTGATTGCAGGGCCAGGCCTGAAGCGTAGAAATGCTTGTGGAGGGGCGCCTAGGTGGCTCAGTTGGTGAAGTGACTGCCTTCGGCTCAGGTCATGGTCCCAGGGTCTGGGGATCGAGCCCGACATCGGGCTCCCTGCTCAGCTGGGAGCCTGCATCTCCCTCTCCCTCTGTCTGCTGCTCCCCCTGCTTGTGCTCACTCACTCTCTCTCTCTCTCTCTCTCTCTCTGTGTGTCAAATAAATAAATGAAATCTTAAAGAAGGAAAGAAAGAAAGAAAACAAAGAAAGGGAAATGCTTGTGAGCTCAAGCCCAGAGGGGCTGGTGGGAAGGAGGGGTGGCCTTGGGGGTGGCTTGGGGAAGGTCAGCATCTGTCCCCTGGGTGTCAGGTGCAGGCCCTGGAGCCAAGCAGTTATAGTGGGTCTAGAGGGCCCCAGCTGGAGGCACTTCTGGGACTCTGGCAGACGTGTGCTGCTCCAGACTGTCCAGCTGTCCCCGCGTTGACCCGCGTAGCCCGAGCAGAGAGGATGGCTTACAGCCACAGGAAATCCAAATCCAGCCAGCAGAAGCATTTCCATCAGCATCCAACCAGGAAAACAGAGTACTCTGGGCATTTTACTTTATTTTTATTTTTATTTGGCTTTTTTGGGGGGGTGGGTGGGTGGGTTCATTTTAAACAGTGAATGGAATGCAGTGAATTGGTTATAATGGTCAAAGATGAGCTGAGAAGCCAGCTTGAGTTTTCCCTCCCTCTTGCCCTCTGGTCTCCCCCAGTGTCTCCTGTGGGCAGAAGCCATGTGACACAGACGCCTCAAGTACGCATCCCCTCGGGATATTTTTTTTTAAGGTTTTATTTATTTATTTAACAGCGAGACCACAAGTAGGCAGAGAGGCAGGCAGAGGCAGACAGAGGGGGAAGCAGTCTCCCTGCCAAGCAGAGAGCCCGATGCAGGGCTCCATCCCAGGACCCTGGGACCATGACCCGAGCTGAAGGCAGAGGCTTTAACCCACTGAGCCACCCAGGCACCCCTCCCCTCGTGATATTAACCAAAGACAGGGAAGGTGCAAGGAATGGATTTGGGGACCAACAGGCCCAGGAAGGCACTTGATGCATCTCCATATTTCTAGTGGTTAGTACACAGGAAGTGCCCAAGAAATTTTACACTGAACAGAATGAATGATCACATGGCTCTCATATTCATGATGTTACATGTGTGTTACATGACTTAGGTCATTTTATCTCTTTGAGTGTGTTCTTGAATATAAAGGAGTGGCAGTTGGGTTCCCCATTTTCATCCTAACAAATACATGATTCTGATCTTTCATGTCTTGCCAGAATTCTGTGTTACCTTCAAGAGCTTCTTTTTTTTTTTTTTTAAGATTTTATTTATTCATTTGACAGACAGAGATCACAAGTAGGCAGAGAGGCAGGCAGAGAGAGAGGAGGAAGCAGGCTCCCCACTGAGCAGAGAGCTCGATGCGCGGCTCGATCCCAGAACCCTGGGATCATGACCTGAGCCAAAGGCAGAGGCTTTAACCCACTGAGCCACCCAGGCGCCCCCCTTCAAGAGCTTCTATTCTCATTGTACAAGCTTTGTCACCCTGACCCCTAAGACTGACTCTGGAAGTTACTCTGGAATGAGCCCTTCGTGTCAAATGGCTTTAAAAGGATTTCTTTGATGGAGTGCAAGAAACCAGTACACTTCATGGCTCTGGTCCCAAGTGTGTTGTCTAGGGAATCACTTTAAAATAGTTAATGATTTATTTATTTGTTCTTTTATTTTTTCAATAGTTAATACATACACGTGGTTTATTATGCACAAAAGGACATTCAGAGAAAATTAAGTCCCTTTTAATTCCTCTGTCCAAGCCTCCTGGTTTCCTAGGCCTGTAATAAGAAATTACTAAAAACTGAAAGTCTTAAAACAACAGAAATTTACTCTCTCAGAGTTCTGGAGAGATTTAATCTGCTCTTCCCAAAGGATCTAGGGAAGAATCCTCCCTTGCTTCTCACACTTCTGGTGGCTCCCAGCAATCCTTGGCATTCCTAGACTTATATCTGGTTACAGCACTCCAGTCTCTGTATGTCTTTACTAACCTTGTCTTTGTGTGTGTATCTCTGTATCCTCTTTTTTTTTTTTCTTTTATTTTTAGAGAGAGAGAGAGAGAGAGAAAATATGCAGGCATGAATGGGGAGGGAGGGCAGAGGGAGAGAGAGAATCTTAAGCAGGCCCCACACCCAGCGTGGAGCATGACACGGTGCTCGATCTCACAACCTCTGAGATCATGACATGAGCCAAAATCAATAGTCAGATACTTACCTGACTAAGCCATCCAAGCACCCTGTATCCTTTTCTTACAAGAATACTAGTCATTGGATTTAGGGCTACCCTAATCCTTGATGACCTCGTTTTAACTAATTACATCTGTAAGGACCCAATTTCAAGTAAGGGGTTGCCTTGAGGTCCTAGTAGATATGAATTTGGGGGACGGGGGGACATTGTTCAACCCACTACAACAGGTAATGATGCTTTTCAAATTTCCCCAAATTTATATAGTGGCAAGGATGAGGATGGGGGCAGTCAGTGATTAAAAATACAGATTGCTCCTGGGGCTAGTAATACATGATATGTTAATAAAAATTTTTAAAAATATAGATTCCTGGCCCCATCTCAGACCCACAGAATGGGAACCTCCATAGAAAGAACTTAAGAAATCTACAGTTTTAACAGATTTTCTCATGGTGTCTAATTATTAGGTAGCGTATAGAAAATCCTCTTTTAAAATAATTAAACAAAAGCAAAAAATCCCAAAGCGTAAAACTTGATCCAATAGACTTGAGGTCAAATACTGGTTCGGCCAGTATTTACTAGTTAATAACTTTGAGCATTTTATCTAATCCTTTTGGGGCTCAGTCTTCCCATCTGTAGAATGGCAGTAATGATAATGGTAGGTGCATTGTAGGATTGATAGAAACGGAAAGGTCACACGTACATGAACTGAAGATGTCTCAGAACTAACTGCTAGGAGGCAGACCCAGGACTTCTGAGTCTGTGTTCATTGTGCACTTAGTACTAAAACCTGTCTTGCTTTTGACTTCACAGAGGAATTGTACATAGGATTCTTTTAAAGACCTAGTTTCTCTTCAGGAATCTTAATTTTGATTCTGTTCACAAGGCCATAATATATGCACACGTACCAGAAAGTACTTAGCGACTAGAACACTGTGTAATTTGACACCGTGGTGACCCTTCTTAGAAACATCTACTTACCTCCCTGCCTGCTAACCCCTAACAGATTATTTCTCAAGCTACCAGTCGTCCTCAAATCATCACACAGGTATTACCTGCTCTGGGCAGTTTTTTCTGGCTTCCTCCCCCCAGATAGAATCACTGCTGTCATTATTCTGAGAAACCCCAACCTTTTTGGGGGGGGGCGGGTCTTGCTGTCTATACTGAGACCAAGAAGTAAAGTGACAGGACTGGGCTTTGAGCCCAGCCCTTTCTGACTCCAGAGCTCACACAGCATAGTATTATGACTGTACCCCCTCTCTCTCTCTCCTCCCCTCCTAGTGTTACCCTAACCATTCCGTATGCGGTGAGGGAAGGAAAGCCGGTTTCCTCCACAGAACTGTGACCCCTCCCAGTCATCCATTCCGAAGCAAAAACCCTGTTCCATTCGTTGGTGTGTGTTGAAGTCCAGAACAGTGTTTCCCATAGTGCGATGCCAGACCGGAGGCATCAGCATCAACTGGAAAATTTGTTAGAAATACAAATTCTCAGAGGTCTGTGGGTGGGACCCAGTGATCTGGAGTTCGACAAGCCTCACAGGTGATTCTGATGCACACCGATGTCTGAGAACCGCTGTAGGGTGGACATGCCCTCCTACCTGCTTTCCAGAGCACAGCGAGATTCTCAGACGTCTGTGTCCTCTTACAGCCATAGCTGAAACAGCTTGAGAGCATGTGTGGCCTCCCATTCTCATTGCTTGCTTCTCTCTCTCGACGATTCCTTTTTTTTTTTTTAAGATTTTATTTATTTATTTGACAGATAGAGATCACAAGTAGGGAGAGAGGCAGGCAGAGAGAGAGAGAGAGGAGGAAGCAGGCTCTCTGCCAAGCAGAGAGCCCGATGCGGGGCTCAATCCCAGGACCCTGGGATCATGACTTGAGCGAAAGGCAGAGGCTTTAACACACTGAACCACCCAGGTGCCCCTCAACTGATTTCTTAGTGCAGGGGTTTGACCTAGTGCATACGTGACTAGCCAGGACCTTATTCAGCGCCTGACACACAGTAGGTGCTCAAGGCACGTCTGCCAATAGCATGCGAGCATTCACACGTACAGGGAAGTTAGACCTGTACTTTCAGGAACATGATACATTCTTAGGATCTGGAAGGAACCTTCGAGAACAGTTTAGAAAAAAACTGAAGCTCAGTGGAGAAGGTTCCTGAGTTATGACAGTGACTTAGTGGAAAGATGAAAAACGAACGAGGTCTCAGTATCTTCCAGCTCCTTTCGACTCAAAGCATGCTACAGGGACAGCCAGCAGCAGAGCATCGCATGAGGCCTTTTGAGAAACACTGACTCTCGGGCCCCACTCCAGGCCTGTTGAACCACACTCTGCATTTTAATATAATCCGTCTCATTATGGTTTGAGAGGCACTTTCATTTTGACTCGATCACTGGGCTCTCCCAAAACTAATCTCTCCTCCTTTAGTCGAATGTCCTTTTCTCTGGTTTGTTTTCCAGAGCTGAAATTTAATTTCCTAGCGAATCCACAGGTGTGAGGAATTTATTAAGGAGGGGACGGTGATGGGAAAATTAAATTCACTCAGTGCCTTGGAAATCAAGTTTTAACAAATGATCAGGAAAAGTTCCTTGAGTGCAGATGGGATAGCTGATTTCTCGTTTAGAATAGCACCCACCCTGGCTGAGATCCAGGCAAAATGTCAGCTGCTCCAACTCCTGAAAGGTCAACATACTGCTTTGAATGACTTTTATGAAATGCTCATCTCAAAATTGGAAGCGCCATGGAGATGGCTGTATGTAATCCAGCTCCTCGATGTCCTCAACCTTGTACCTTACCCCAGCCTGTTTTGTTCTCTCAGCTCCTCGGCGGCGGGGGAGGGGGAACATTTACAGTTTTATCTCCTCCTGTCTGAAGTAGAGCCAGCTTTCTGTCCTGGTTACGGGAGCAGAACAGTAGCATGAACTAGAGAAGTCAACAGCTCATCAGCATAAAGCCTTTCCCTCTAGAGTTTCAACTTCTGCCCCTAAGTTTAAGCCTAAGGGCTGCTTAAAATTAGCAAAATCCTGTGACTCGGGTTTCTTATTCCCTCAGCTGTCTTTTATGCATAATTAGCGATGGTGTTGGCAGGTGCCATTCAGAAAGAGGGAATGCTAAAAGCATGGATAATACACAAGCCCTATAATTGGTTCCAAATTTGTTTGCTGTATCTAGAAACTGAGGCCAGGGAGGCAGAACCCGTTTTGGGTGGGTTCATCTTTATAAACAGAGTAGCTACCTAATAAATGCCTTGGAACGGACATGAAGTGAAGACAGTCTAATCTGTCCCTTCATACATCAGTGACGGTGAATGCCACAGTGCCTTCATTATGAAGACTATCATGGTGAAAGGACTTTATCTTAAAGACTTAGATTGTTGGGCAAGGTACAAGACTTCCACTCTGAGCAAGACGGAGTAACAGGAAGTTGATTTATCCTCCCTCCTACCTGAAACATCCAAAACGCAGCTGAAATGTGTGCTCAAGACCTTGGATTTCAGACAGTGGTTCCCGAGAGACGGGAAACAAGACAGTCCCTGAGATTGCCCTAGCTTTATGCCTTGAGAGTTTTCAGGCAATGGCACAGGGACAGAGCACCCCAGTGGAGCTTAAGAGGCCCCCTAAGTTGGGAAGACAGGGAGGAGAGAGTCCAGGAAGATCAGCACAGCGAGGCCCCATAAGACAGAAGAGAGGAGAGATCTTCACAGAGAAGATTCTGGAGATTTAAAGAGGATCCCCTCAAGGTGAGCGGGGTACTGATCAGCAGGCATGTGAGCAAACTTCGAGAGACCAAGGGAAAAACTACCCCCAAAGGATTAGAGGTAACATTGCTCAGCATTCATCTAAGACTAAGAATAATGCCTGTCCTGAGGCGGGACTGGAAGATGACAGGATTCGGAGGAGTACACAGAGTACAGAATGCAAAGAGGGACAGAATTCATCCTAGGTGGAACACCACCCCAGTTCTGCCTAACAAGCCTTGCAGACAACACCTGAAAAGATCAAATGGTTTCCAAGTAACTTAACTGTGTCCTGGAAGAAAAACAAAATAAAACAAACAAACACAAAACTCTCAAGAATATTTTTAGGACTATAAACATATCCAGCGCTCAACAAGGAAAGATTTGTAATGTCTGGCATCTACTAAAACATGAACAGGCACGCAACGAAGTAGGAAAAAGTATGTTTCCTGATGAAGTGGAGAACCAGTCCATTGCAATTGACCAAGAAATGACCCAGATATTAGGATTAGCCAACAAGGACATTAAAACAGTTCATATAACTGTATTCCATGCCTTCAAAAAGCTAGCCAGAGACTTGAAAGATACAAAAAAGATCCAAGTCAGGCTCCTGGAGATGAAAACTACATGGTATGAAATGAAAAACACATTGGATAATATTAATAACAGAAAAGACCCAGTAACAGAAATTGTCCATAGTGAAACAGAGAAGATAATTTTTTAAAGCCATGCACAGAGGGGCACCTGGGTGGCTTAGTCTTTAAGCATCTGCCTACAGCTCAGGTCATGATCTCAGGGTCCTGGGATCAAGTCCCATGTCAGGTTCCCTCCTCAACAGGAAACCTGCTTCTCCCTCTCCCACTCCCCTTGCTTGTGTTCCTGCTCTCTGTCTCTCTCTCTGTCAAATAAATAATCTTAAAAAAAAAAATACATAAAGATATGAACAGAGAGCTATGGTACAAATTCAAGCAGCCTAATGTACCTATGGTTGGCTCCTCAAAGTGGGCAGAGGAAGAAAAACTTTCAAAGAAAAACTGATAACTGGCTGGTAATTGTCCCAATTTGATAAAAACTACAAACCCACAAATCCATAGAAGCTTAATAAACTCTATACACAAGAAACATGGAGAAAGTGACATCATGGCATGTTGTTATCAGATTGCTCAACACCAGTGATGAAAAGCTTAAAAGCTGCTAAAGAAAAAAGACACAGTACATAAAAAGGAACAAAGAAAGGGCAACTTCTCTAGATGAATGTTTGTGTCCCCGCCCCAATTCCCTGTTGGAACCTAATCCTCAGTGTGATGGTGTTAGGCGGTGGGACCTCGGGGAGGTGTTTAGGTGTGAGGGTGGAGCCCTCATGATGGGGTTACTGTCCTTTTAAAGAGATCCTAGAAACTCCTGGTCCCTTCCACCATGTCTTCTCACCAGACATGGAATCTGCAGGATTCTTGACCTTGAACCTCCCAGTATGCAGAACTGTGAGCAGTAAATTCATGTTTATAAGCCACCCAGTCCATGGTATCCTGTGATAGCAGCATGAGTCAACCAAGACAGCAGCTTATTTCTCTTTGGAAGCAATGCAAATGAGAAAGTCAAGCAAGATCTTTCCATGTACTGAAAGAAAAAAAAAAAAAACATAACTGTCAAGTTAGAATTTTATATCTAGTGAAAATACCTTTCCGAAATTAAGGTGAAATAAAGATTTCTCCTGACATACAAAAGCTGAAAGAACTGGTTACCTGAAGGTGTATACAACAGGAGCTAAAAAAAGTCCTTCAGGCGGGAAGAAAATGATGGCAAATAGAAATATGGGCCTACAGAAAAGAACGACTGTCTTCGTTAGGAAGACAGCGCTCCCCTCATTGATCTGTGGGGGCATCGCCATAGTCATCAAAATCACTACGAGTTTTTCTACAGAAATTGGAAAATCGCTTAAAAAATTCATATGAAAATGCAAATAGAATATGCATATAGAAAAAGCCAAACAGCTTTGAAGAAAACAAAGTTGGATGATTCACACCATATCATTCAAGAGTTTTTATAAAGTTTACAGTCATCAAAAAAGTGGGATTCTGACGTCAAATAGATAATTGGTTGACGGAATGTAATATGGAGTCCAGGAAAAGACTCCTGTATAGGTGCACAACTGATTTTTCAAGAGAAGTACAGAGGCAGTTCAGTAGAGGAAGAATAGTCTTTTTTGTGAATGGTGTGACAAAAATGGGGTATTCAGATGCCCCCCCCCCAAAATGAACTTCCAATCCCTGCCTTATACCCTATACAGAAACTAGTTTAAATGTGTCATCAATTTAAATGTAAAACCTAAAACTATAAAAACTTCTAGAAGAAGACATAAGAGAAAGCTTTTGTGGATTTGGATCAGTCAGAGTTCTATATGTCTAAATCACAATCCATAAGGAAATGTTGATAAATTAGATTTCATGAAAATTAAAACTTACTCTTAAGGGAATGAAAACACAAGCCACAGCCTGGGAGAAAATATTGTTCACCACAGAAGATAACTGAATAGGAAGTAAGCACAAGAAAAGATACACATCGTCAGTCATTACAGACACGTAAGGTAAAACCATAGTGTGATACCGCGACACAGTTTAATTTAGCTACAATTAAAAACACTGATCATATCAAGTGTTGACAAGGATGTGGAAGAATTAGAACCTCCATCCACTACTAAATGGGAATGAAAAATTGTACAACCACTTTTTTTGTACAACCACTTTTTAAAAAAAAAAGATTTTACTAGTCATTTGAGAGAGAAAGAGTGAAAGCATGAGGGGGGAGGTGCAGAGGAAGGGGGAAAGAATGACTCTCAAGCAGACTCTAGCTGAACCTGGAGCCCACCATGAGGCTGGATCCCACAACCCCAAGACCATGACCTTAGCTGAAATCAAGGGCCGGCCACCTAACTGACAGAGCCATCCAGGCATCCTGTTACAACGACTCTGATACACAGTTGTGTAATTCCTTAAAATGTTAAACACACACCTACCTACAGTATGAATCAGTGATTCTACTCCTAGCTGTTTACCCAAGAGAAATGAAAGCATGTGTCCATAAAAAAAACACAGATGTTCCCAGCACCATTATTTGTAATAACCCAAAACTAGGAGGAACCCACGTGTCTATCCAGAAGTGCATGGAGAAATCAACAGGGGTGTATCGTACATTGATTACTATTTGGTCACAAAAGGGAATGAACTCCTGATATATGCTACAACATTTATGAATCTCAAAATAATTATCCTGTGTAGGAAAAAGGAATATACACTAAATGATTCCGTTAATTGAGGTTCTAGATCATGCAAACTGAGCTGTAAGAGAAATGGAGGGAAGCAGAGTCATCATGGCGGGTGTGCATATGTCTAAACCTACTGCCACTGAAAGTACATTCCATTGTATGTCAGTTAGACCTCAGTAACACTGTTAAAAAAATCAGCGCAGTTATAGAAATAGTTTTCCAGAAAAACTGGGCTATTTGCTATTCTTAAATACCCTTAGCATCTCTGTCCCTGGTCATGGGTGGTCCCCACAAACCAGAATGCCCCCCCTTCCTTCCCCACCTGTCAAAATCCTCTTATAGGAGAGCCCCATCTCAAATGCCTTTCTCTTCCTGAGCTATTTCCTGAAACTTACTCTCCAACATGCCTCCCTTGGATACTGTGTGTTTCCTTAATGGCACACCTGTTGTGCTCCGTATTATAATTATTTTGGTACCATCCCCCTCACAAGGCTATAAATGGCTTGGATTCCATCCAGCTTATCTTTGTATCCCACTGCCTCCTCCCATGCCTCGCAGACTCCTGCATCCATGCTTGGGTATTTTTGAATTCAATATTTGAAGGAAACATTTGCCCAAAGATACAAAGATAAGATTCAGTATTAATTAATTCAATCTCTGTATTAAGTATATCAAAGTATTCATAAATCAGATGATCACAATAGAATAGAATAAAATGCTCTTCTTACTCTGCTGTAATTTAACCTTTAATATCTAAAGTGGCCTTTCCTTTGTACTTCGACTGCTGCCAGCTACCCCTTTCCCTTCAAAGATGTCCTAGCAAGTCTCCATGCCTCCAGTCTCTGTCCCCTCCAATCCCATCTGCCCAGCGTGATCTCTCTAAAATACAGCTTGATCATGTCACTTGCTTAAATGAAATTCTGTCAGTGTGTCCTCTCTGGACTCACCCATTTCTATTCCCACTTCCTTGCCTACCTATCCCCTAAATTTTGTCTGAGCCTTCAAAGTACTATACACAGTTTCCATAATGTATAATGCAATTTTCCCCTTCTGTCCTCTGCTCAGGCTGCCCCTCTCCCTGGGATACTCCCCTTGGCTACTCCTCCTTTTTGATTTAGCCAACTTATCCCCTTCCTTCAAAAGGAAAGAAAAATAGAACAAGATAAAAACAGAGAAGGAGGCAAACCATAAGAAACTCATAACTCTAGAAAACAAACAGAGTTGTTAGAGGGGAGGTGGGTGGGGGATGGAGTAACCGGGTGGTGGGCGTTAAGGGGGGCATTTGATGTAACGAGCACTGGGTGTTGTATGCAACTGATGAATCACTCATTTCTACCCTGAAACTAATAATACATTATATGATAACTAGATTGAATTTAAACTAAAAATGTTTAAAATAGTTAAGCTTTAGGATCGTCACTGTTCCAGGGGTTGTATTTGTCAGAACTCAGCCCACTCCTGTTTGTAGATGAAGAAATTAGGGTGCAGAGAGATTGAGGTCTTCACTCAAGGATGCTTTCAGCTCACAGGCAGTGCACAGACCACGGCCAACTCACTCCATTAATGACGTTCTAACCACTGTCCTACGTTTCCTCTCTTGAAGGGTGATCACTGGGTTCTTGTCTGCTAGCACATTCCTTCCACCCCATGGACAAAAAGCTCCTTGAAGGCCATGGCTGCGTTGTTGGACTGTGTCCCCAGCACCTAGCAGACGGCCCGGCCGAGAGTAAGCGTTCAATAAATATTTTTGAACGAATGATTCAGATGTGATTAAGGTTATCGGTACTTGCCCCACGTAAGTATCTGGTTTCTTTTAGGGTTTTTTTTTTTTTTTTGAGGGCGTATATTGAAATCTTGAAATAAAAAAAAATATATATATATATAGAAATATATATATATATATATATGTATATATATATATATATATATTAGATCAGTCCAGACTAATTGATAAGCAGCCCTCGTGCAGATTGCCCAGGGGTACAAAGCTAAAAATAGAAAGTTCAATCAGTTGACTTGCACATCTGGAGGGAGCACATACTTGGAATGCTGTAGGCAGAGGCAGGCATCTGAGCAGCCCAGGAGCTCATCTGTTCCAGGTAGCAATCACAGAATCAGGGCACTCTCGTCTCCCCTCCATGGTGTGCACCCCCCTTTCCTCCTCCCCATGCACCTCCATGTCAAGAAGTAGAAGCTTTAAGTAAATTTCCTTCATGGGTAAAAGCTTTTCTGTTCTACTGTTTTAACATGTATTTTCTTTAAGGGGGGGGGGGGAAAGCTAATAAAGTCAAAACAAAATTAAACAAACCTAACCCACAGCTTTGCTCCTTCACAGAGAGATTGACTCTCTTCCCAACTTGTTTGGCACCGTGGCATTTACTGTAAGAATGAAGAAGATTGAATTTCATGTAGCGTGACCTTTTGAAACTTGGGATGATCATTAGCATTATTCTGATTTTCACCCTCTCTCGCGACCAGTACAGAATTGCATGACAATTTAAAACTTGTCTAGATAGTTCAGATACAGATTTTTTTTTAACATAGCAATTTTGTGGGTAGCTGATTGTTTGTGCTTGTTTAAATCCTTCAAGTAATGAAATGATTATTGCTATCTACAAAAGAGGTGAACATGTCTTTGAGCAAAGACTTCACAGAGAAAATAATTATAAAGCTGTCATTTTTATAAATACTTTGACAGTGAAATATCTACAGAGTATTACAGTGACTGATGCAGAGAGAGGTATTGGCCCCAAATTCAGGCCCAGCCCTCTGGAAGACTGTTAAGAAAGGTAAGGCGGTCTCCAGTGTGTGAGCTCTCTGTGCCCATCCTCTGATCTTGAATAAACATCATTGTTAGGAATTCTGGATTCCAGGTTTAGTAATTCTACTACCTGCAGGTGTGACCACAGATAAATAAATCACCCCTCCTCCTGGAGATTTTTCACCTTTGAAATTGGTGGTTGGGTTAAATGACCTCTAAATTCCGTCTGGATCGCTAATTGCTAATTCGGTCTTTGATCATTCGTTCGTTCATCCATTTAACTGGCTCATTTTGGTTTCTGCTTCTCTTCCTCTAGTGCTCCCTTGCTAACTAAAATTGCCCATGGTGTTTTTCCACTTTTCTGAACCCCAATTCTGTGCCTATTCCAGTCCCTTTGTGTGGTGGAGATCCTTTTCAGATCCTTCTCATCTCATCCAACTTTTCCCTCATCCACCTTTACCCTTCTCTGGGACCCTCTTCTCTGCTGAGTGGTGGCTACTAAGAATCCTTGTGGAAAGATAGTAATGGCTTCATGGCCTTCCGCCAGTGACATCTTTCTCCATATGGGGGCACTGGAGATACAGTGCTTTTGTCCTTCTCCCCTTTTCTTCTCCTCCCCCCTTAAATAGAAAGACTTAGTAGAAATTAAAACAGAACGGATGAGCGATATTTTGCCTTTGGTGAAATACTATTACTATGTATAAGCAGCTGTGAACATCACAGTGGTGAATTACTGCTTAGTTTATTAAGAACTGAATAAAAGATTGTTCCTAAAACAGATACAAATTATTCTCTCATGGTAGGAATTTTTCATGTTATTTGAAAACTAAAAGTGTGTGCTTGTCCAAAGATTGCTAGACTAGAATCTCAGGAACGACAGAAACCCTATCTGTGTTCACTTCCCTTCCCTTCATGTGCCTCATTCCACGGCTATGTGCCAGGCACTCAAAATAATTGATTAATGAATAACAAGCCGTCTTGTAATTTTGTCCATGCATCCCACAGAAATGACTTAAAGGGCATCCACTCCTGTTCTTACCTCTCAGAAGTATTCCTTGTTGCGTTAATTTTGTGTCATCTTTTGACCCCGATTTACACAGTTTGTGAGTCGGTCTGCTTTTACGTCCAACCTGGTAAGGCTGGCAAGATCACAAATCGATTACTTTAGCCCAAGAAAATTACGTATGACAAATTGTCTGATAAACAAGGTAATGCGAAATTAACCAAATGCTTCAGAACTGACTGTTGGACATCATCTGTGGAAACTACCCTTCTGGGACATTAAGACATGTTTGCCTTTACTTATTTAACTATAGTAAATAAATCTTGTGATTTAAAACTGAAACACTTTTTACCATAGAATTAAATTTTATTATTCAAGACTGAAAGGGTTAACATGTAGTGAGGCAAAAACACAATGTAAAGGGAGGTGGTTGTAGAACCTTAACAAGAAGTTAGAAAGGGTGAGGGCGCCTGCGTGGCTCAGAGGGTTAAAAAGCATCTGCCTTCAGCTCAGGTCATGATCTCAGAGTCCTGGGATGAGCCCCGCATCAGGCTCTCCGCTCGGTGGGGAGCCTGCTTCCCTCTCTCTCTGCCTGCCTCTCTGCCTACTTGTGATCTCCATCTGTCAAATAAATAAATAAACAAATAAATGAATAAATAAATAAAGCTTTTAAAAAAAAAAGAAGTTAGAAAGGGAGCCACCATCAAGTCTGGACAAACTTTTAGTAATAGAGCCATCCGTTCACTTAGCCCAGGAGAAACTTATGGATTAAAAAATAAATAAATAAAAATGAAGAGAAGGAAAGAAAGAAAGAAAGAAAGACTTATCGGTTATGCCCCTCTGTGTGTCAGGCAACGGGGATATTAACATAATACATATCATACCTTCAGAGAATTTACGGTTTGGAGGGAGAGATAAAGTCTAAAGGGATAAGCCCTGAAAGAGTAACTGTTGGATGATGGAAAGCCACGACTCTCCGAGCGTGGGGTAATGGGGAGCTACATGTGAGAGCTACATTTCAAAACACTTTCTGGAAATATCAACTAGACAACATGAGTGCTGCCAGTCCCCACCCCCATGTCCGTGGCAGATGTCATTATATGATGATGTTCCTTTTTCTTGTTGAGTCTAGAATGAGTCCTCAGGCTCTCTTTAATATCATTTCAGGCAACTGTTACCATTTGATGAAAGCTGGCCTACAAAGTAAACCTTATATCCCATCCTAGACAAGCGCTTACCCTAGGTCCGCTGTGAAAACTTGCTAATTTACAGTCTGGCCATCTCCTTTCAAAGGGAGAGACCACTAGTGTAATACTGATAAAACTTGGAGACTGAATGGATCCTGGGAGAAGAGGACAGGAGACATCAAGAATGATTGGGTCATCCAACCTGGATTGTTGGGAAGATGCTGATTCCATGAAACTAAAATAAACATAGAAGAGACAGGCCCTTGGGGCATAGCTGGTCTATGTATATGTTACAAGTTTGAGGTTATTACAAGATACCTAAGTGAAGATGGAGAAATTTACCCAATCTCGTGTTTCTTGCCCAATCTGAACCATTTTCAATTTTTAATCTTAGTAACAGACAGACACTGTCCTTCATTCAGTTAAACTGGAAGACTCCTTGACACTTCCCTCTTCCCCATCCCTCAGAGCAAATCCTTCATGAAGACTATCAGTTTTATTTTCTATGCACTTCCTAATTCCTGTGCTTTATACCACTTCTACCACTAGGTATTGTGCAAGACATACTTAACACTGAAAACTGTTCGTTATTTACTTGAAATTCAAATTTAACTGGGCTTCCTATATTTTTATTTGCTAACTCCGGCCCCAAATAATCTGATTCGAAAGAAGCAAAAATAGATGTTCAGACTGCAAATGCTTTGCTCTGGACCGGACTCTGGGATGGACTGTTTATGCTGTCAGTGTAGGATATTAAGAATCTAGAGACGAATATAAATTTATTTGACCTGCATAGCACATTGTATATTTAAATGGCTTAAAAAAAAATCAGTTGAGCAAGGTCAAATCACAGAATATTCTGTGAGGTACAGATGAAGTCAGTAGTGGAAAAACAAAATGTTTCTGTAGTTTGACATTAGCTGACTCGTCTCCTAAAACTTTGATAATGATATCATTCCCCTAGGAAAGTCGAAGTGCTGAAATTCTTCACATATTTTGTAAATTTATGTGTTCCCGAAAAATTGAAAGCTACCCAACATGAGAGATACCGTCAGGTTCCCCCCGAGCCTAGCAGAATACTACATCATGCATGACCTGTTTTTGAAATGGGATTTTGTGAAAAATAGCGGAACACCTTTCCTGGCTCCTTTTCTATTCACTGCTCACACTTGACATATTCCTTAGGTGATCTCAGTAGCCCCCATCATGGCAACAAGATTCTGAAATCTGCATTCTTAGCAGGGGATTGTAGTTTCAGGCAATAGAATCAACTCTGGCTGAGGATATGACAGTGGTCACCTATTTCCCAAAGAGTTCAGAGAGGCAGGCTAAGCTCAATGCCCATTTGCATTGTGAATGCCGTTCTAGAAGAAATCCCACTGTTGCTGCCATCTAACAACCATGCCACAGTTAGGCAACTGCCTCAGCTTGCACCAGTAACAGCTCGGGACTGGCCAAGATCTGCCGCTGCTGCCAGTTAGAGCTGGATGCCTCCGCCGCCATCTTTGCCAAAAGATGGCTTCCATACACAACCACTTTCTCGTGGTGCCTCCTTGCCATTTTGAGTGATGGGCTCTGAGCTCCACCAGCAGGAAAGACAGGGAACTCAAATTCTGGCTTCTAGCATGGGGAAGCACAACGCATGATTCTGAAAACTTTCCAAATACACTGGAAGGGTGTCTGAAAGATACTGAGCAGCAACCAAGAGGAGAGATGCTCTCTACTCTCGGGAGCAACAAACCACATTTTGCAAACACCCTGCTCAATGGAACTGATGATTAAGACACAGGCTGTGTAGTCACGTGCTAGGGATTCTGTTCCAGCTTTTCCTCTTACTTATGGGAAAATTGAACAAGTTAGCCCCCCTGAGGGGCCATCTCCTCATCTGTAAAGTAGACACACTAATACCATTCACCTCACAGGCTGGTGGAAGGGACAAAATGAGGAAAGTGAACATCTTTGGTGGTGGAGTTTTCATCCCCACAGGACAGGTTCTCCTCATTATGAGTATTGTAAATATAGATCTCTTATCTCTTTCTTTTGAAGTCTTTTTCGTTAACAACCAATTTGAGGATTTAAGAAAACATTCTAAATTGTTTTCTAACTTTTTCTGTAGCATTTTCTTGTTCACCTAAAAATATTTTTCCTGGTGAAAAAGGTATGCCAACATTCCTTTTCTTAAACTTTTTTCCTCTTATCTGTCTGATTGTATTGCAAAAAATTTCGAAATGCAGGAAAAGCAGAAAGATGGAAATAAAAATACCTCAAAATTCAACTATCTGTATTCATGGCGTGCCGTATATTTGTCTGTGAGGAAATCTTTTGTATCAGCCTTGGGAATCACAGATTCATGGAGCTGGGAGCAACCATAATGACCAGGAACCACGTGGTTTGAATTCCCCTCCCTTCCCAATGGTGGCTGCAAGCCCACAGGCCTTCTCTTCAGAACTACCTTCATCCGTGTCTTCTCCAGCCTCCCATTGGAGGGGAAAGGTCACGTGAAGCCTTTGTTGCCAGGCTGCAGGTTTTACTCATCAATTTTGTGTTGGGAGGCTTCAAGTTTTATGTGGCAGCCTCATGTTTCTGAACAGGGGAGCAGAGGATTCTGGGAAATATTATTTGTCTCAGCGGGAGCCTTTAAAAGAGTAAGAGGGTAAGAAAATTACTCTTTTATTGCGAGGTTTGCCAAATGATCTCTGAGAAGCTGTGATATCATTCACAGGCTGTGCCAAGCTGGATCGAAACTGCTCATCTTGGCAGACATCTCGAGTGAGCGTGTAATTCCTCGGGGTTGGTATGGGCCTTTATCAGAAATAGTTCCATAGGCAGTATTTACATAACTGTGGTGGAGTGTGAGAATAAACACAGCTGTGGCATTGCCCTAAATATTTCTGTTCAGCGGGGAATTAAAAGAACTTTATCGCTGAACTACAGATAAATACAGTTCATCAAGCAGTGGTCAGTTCAACTGGGGAACAAAATAGGAGTCATAAAAGACTGTCCTGCTGAAAATAGCTCCAATCAACTGTCCTAACTTTATTGCTCCTTGAGGTGCTCCCTCCCTCCTCTTTCCTGGCTCCAGAAATGTAGGACTCATCAGCTCGCAAGGAGCTTGTCTAGATTTTTTTTTTTTTTTTTTTTTTTTTTTTAATGCCAAGAGGGAAGTAGAAGGCACTCTGATTTACTGAGCAGGGGTTATTATGTCCCTCATTTCAGGAGGGTTTCCTTTTTCTTTCTGGTTGTAGAATTGAATGTTGGTGGGGGTAAGGGTATTTTTTAGTGTTTTGTTTGTTTGTTTGTTTGTTTTTGTTTTTGTTCTTGCCAAGGAGAAAACTGTTTAGCTCCCCTGTGCCATTGAAATGGAAGCATGATTGCCATAGCCCTAAATGATCTGCATCTTACGAGTTACTCTCAGCACCTTCGTATTTCACACATGAACGCAGTTCCCATTCAACTATGCGCAAAAAGATGGTTACACTGCGTATGGGTTTTCTAAGACCACCGTGACAAAGTGGGCACTAACTGGGAAGCTTAAAACAACAGAAATGTACTCTCTCTCCGTTTTGGAGGCCGGACGTGTGAAATCAAGGAGTTGGGGGGGGGGGGCTGTTCCCTCCAGGAGCTTTGAGGGAGAAACCATCCCATGCCTCTGTTCTAGCTTCGGGTACTTGACGATCTTTGGCAGTTGTTGACTGTGGCCGCATCACTCCAGGCTCTATGGCCATCTTCACATTGCCTCCTTCTCTGTGTCTCCATGTCTTTTCCGTCTCTTAAAATGGCACGTCCTTGGATTTAGGACCCACTCTAATTCAGTGGGTAGATGAGTGAGATAAGAATCTCATCACCATCCAGGGCGCCTGGGTGGCTCAGTGGGTTAAGCCTCTCCCTTCAGCTCAGGTCATGATCCCAGAGTCCTGGGATCAAGCCCCGTGTGGGGCTCTCTGCTCATCAGGGAGCCTGCTTCCTCCTCTCTCTCTCTGCCAGCCTCTCTGCCTACTTGTGATCTCTGTCAAATAAATAAATAAATAAATAAATGAAAAGAATCTCATCACCATCCTTGCTTTAATTACTTTGCAAAGATTTTCTTTCTAAACCAGTCACATTCTGAGGTTCTGGGCAGACATGAATTTGGAATGATGTTATTCATCCTGCTATATACATGGCGAGCTTCTTGGGGATAGGGACACCCAACACATGCTAAACACCATGAGTTCTCTTGAAAACTCACGTATAGACACAGCATATCTTTGTATACATGTATTAAGAAATCACCATATGTTTCCAACTCCATTTTGTAACTCAAGAGATTTACTTGGATTTTGTTTCAATATGCATGCCTTGTCTCTTTATTAATGGTGTAGCTAGGAAAGTACTAGCTTGCTCATAGGGGCCGACAGTTCAAAAGCATTGTCTTCACTAATATAGTGCCTTTTCCCAGCTGCTGAACCAATAGAAGAGCCTTAAAATGCCGAAAGCATACATGGCACCTGCTAATGTCAGGATTTACAAGTCGCAAAGCACTTTCACAATTATTATCTCATTTGATGCTCTAGTAACCCCGTGAAGGTTTTATTATTATTGCTTCCGTTATTATCGTCATTATCACTTCATCATCATTATCATCATCACCATCCCACCCCCGTTGTACAGGGGATAAAGAAACTCGAGGCTCATAGAAATTATGTGACCTCTTTGTGGTCAGTGAGTCAGGACTCGTAGTTGTATTTGACAACCCAATTCAAATAGGTTTATGCTAAAAGGAGAGCATAGGTGAAATATGCTGTGTGTCAGGTATGGCTGGATCCAGGCTTCTCAGCTTTGTTTTCCTATGTGTTGGCTTCATTTGCAGGCAGACCCTCGCCTTTTGATGGCAAGATGGCCTTCAGTAGATCCATGATTTTCTCTGACCCCTCAGTAGATGTGAGAAGGAAAAAACAGTTCCTTGAGGAAGTGCTTCTACAGAAATTCTGGGCCAGATCTCCATGAGGCAAATTAGATCACACCTGCAACACTCAAACCATTGAGCCCCCAAACCACTGAGGCTGAGAATGGGGGTAAAGCCTGTTGCCAGAAAGGGGAATGGAAACTGGGTAGACAGAATCACAGATGTGATTGTGTCACTCACAAATGACAGAGCTTGCATTTGAGACAAGGTTGTTTTAACCTACAGCCGGATCCTCCTCCTCTCCTCCGCCGCCGCCTCCCCTGCCGTCCCAGTACAGTGAATACACAACGGATACAGGGAACAAAATTCAGAAGCCAGAATGTGAGACAGCAAAGTCTCTTTTATAATCTTGTTCTCTTTTCACCCAATTTCCCTCCTCATTGAACCCACCTGGATACATTTCCCAGCATAGTGTCCACATTTACAAGCATTTATAAAGATCAGTTTGACATCAGTGATAGGACACTACTCTCACTGTTCTGCCCCATGCTTTTTTTTTTTTTTTTTTAAGATTTTATTTTAAGGGAGGTGGGGTGGAGGGAAGCAGGTAGAGAACATCTTAAGCAAACTCCACTCCCAACACACAGCCCCGTGTGGAGCCCTCAATCTCACAATTCAGAGATCATGACTTGAGCTAAAACCAAGAGTTGGTCTGCCTGTCCGACTGAGCCCCCCAGACACCCCTGCCCTGTGCTTTCTTTGCTTCCATTGTCTCATGCATTTGGGGTCCCCTGACTTTAATGACGTCAGCTACCCAGCCACAGTAGCATTTCCACCCTAGGGCCTTACTTTCCTTTGTTTCCTCTCGGCACACCTCACCTCCTCTGTTTCTACTTCATTTCTTCATCTTTATCTCCTTCCATACATTTGCAGATGGACGAAGTACTTACCGGAGTTGAAATTGCTTTTAAAAAATGGGTTACATGAAATATATGAAAATGGTTCTTTTGTGTATGTTATCAGCAAAAATAATTGCAGGAAGGTAAAACAATTCCCCATCTCCTTTCACCCTCACGGTTGCCGGTTAGTTCAGCCGTTGAGAAAACCAAGGGGCCTTAGCAGATTCTTGTAGCTCCACTGTTGGCCCTAATTCCTATCAACATCCCGAACGTGGGTCTCATGGGGCTCTTTTAGGTAGAACAAAGGTAAAGGGGATAACGGGGGGGGGGGATGGATTCTCAGGTTTACCCCAAATCATCCAAGATCTTGCAGAAGACTCAGGACTCTCCCCAAAGTTATCCTTCCTTTTCCATTCCAGGATGTTAGAAAGAGTCCTTGTTTACTTTTTTGTTTTTCCTGCATCTGGCTTGCCCTTCAAGTCCACGTTGGACTTGGGGAAAGAGTTGAACCGAAGCCCACGCTGGAGGACTCTCCCTGCCATGCGCCACCCCCCCCATGTGTTGCACACGTTTGGGAAGACTATCCATTGCAAACCAGAACCCACCAAGACCAGCCTGGCATTGTGACAGGTCCTGTGCGTGTTACCTCGTTTGGTCTCTCCAAAAATCTTAAGAGGCAAGCTTATTGAGCCATTTTACAGATAAGGAAATTGAGGCTTAGGGAGGTTAAGTGACTTGCGTGGTGCCTCACAAGCCAACAAATTTTAGAGCCAGCCTGACCCCAAACTCCACGTGCTTCACAGCTTCCATCTGGCACCTGCGCTTTAAATTGGTGAGAAAGGAGGCTGCTGAAGAAGGAAGGACAACACTGCCTGCCTGGAAATGGAATTACGGACTTTCTTTCTTTAGCTCTTCATGCTCTAAAATGTGCATTGCACGGGATCCCATTTTGGTAAAGGGAGCTTCAATGACAAATTAGGCCAAAGTGTGTGTCTTTGAGACCAGGTCAGAAAAAGAATAGCCACTCCTTCTTGCTCTCCGGGGGAAACCAACTACTATGTCATGAAGAAATTCAGCGACCTCTGGAAGAGCCCACATTGTGGGGAACTGAGGCCTCCCCCCAACAGCCAGATGAGTGCACCATCAAAGAAGTGGAGCCCCAGGCAAGCCTTCAGAGGCCCGAAGCTGCAGCTGACACCCTGCCTGCAAACTCACAAGAGCCCTTGAACCAGAACCACCCAACTGAGCCACTCTCCAATTTACATGCCACAGAAACTGAAATAATAAACGTTTTGCAGCCATCAGCCACTAAATTCAGGGGGAGGCTGTTACTCAGCAGTGGATAGCTGAAACACTGCCCACCCAGAAGGCTTCTGGTAACACACAACTATAGGCACAGCTTTACAGGGGACTTGAACTTGGGCTCAGAGAGGCCTGCCATGGTCCTTAATTGATATAATTTATGGAATATTTATTTACTTATTTTAAAGATTTTATTTATTTATTTATTTATTTGAGAGAGAAAAAGAATAAGCAGGGGGTATGGGCAGAGGGAGAGGGAGAAGCAGACTTCCTGCTGAGCCGGGAGCCTGATGTGGGGCTCGATTCCAGAGGCCTCAGATCATGACCTGAACCGAAAACAGACGCTTAACCGACTGAGCCACCCAGGTACCCCCAATTTATGGAACACTTAAAGTGAATACCCAGGCCTCAACCTCTGGAAATTCCTACTCAATAGGTCTGGAATGGGGTCCAAGCATGTGTATTTAGTCAAGTGATTCAAAACAAAAGCAAAAACCTGTCAGGGGTTTCTGAAGAACACTTTGAGAACTTCGGTCATCTTTTTTCTTTTTCCCCTTTTTTAAACTATAAAAAGCCACAGACTGCTCTATTGTGTCCTCTGAGTTCTTTCTTTGGGATTTTAAGACTGATTGGAGGAGCTCAGTGCACCTTTTGGCCACTGGGAACCCTGACAACCAACCAAGTTCGGGGCTTCTTATGAACTCCTAGAGCAACCTCCCTCAGACTTGAGTTGCATCAAACTTGCCTGGAGGGTGTTTCCTGGGTCCCGCTCCCAGGATTCCTAATTCCGTGGCTTCAGAGTTAGATCCGAGGATTTGCTTTTCTAATTAAATTCCCTGGTTGGTGCTGCTGCCAGTGGGCATCACTTTGAGAACCACCACTAAAAGCGCAGGACCTGTTTGCTCCAGAAATAGTCCAAGGTCCTCCTGTACATCAGGCAACAGGATGTACAGGATGTAACAGCAGCTAGTGAAGACAAAAACAAACACATTTTGGCTGAGATAAAAGTAATCTCTGGTAATAGAAATCCGAATAGGGGTGATTTGGTTGGGGGTGGGGAGGTAATGACTGGAAAGGGGGCGCGAAGGGGACTTCTGGGACCCCATGTGTCACGTTCTGCTCCTTGATCTGAGTGGCAGTTCCACAAATGTATTCCCTTCGCAAAAGTACCTTTGTGCACTGCGATTTGTACACTTTTCTGTCTTTAGGTTATACTTGAAAAGTTTACTTAAAAATTAGCAATGATAAATGCTGTTAGGGCCTGGGAGAAACAGGTCTCTGTATCATTAGCCTGTACCTTTGTTTACAAGTCAGCTTTCCTCTTGGGGGCAGGCTGGCAATCCAACAAAGATGTTCTTTGTTTCCTTTCTTCCTTGCTGGAATATCGTTTGTGTGTGTGTGTGTGTGACACCTGGGGAGTGGCGGCTTCCCAAACCATCATTTGTTTAAAAACAAACTCGGTCTTCAAAAGAAAATATTGTAAATGAAATAGTTGCAGGTTTTAAATTTCTAGAATAACGGATCGTGTTAGAATAAATTGAAAAGCACACTGAGGGCACCTGGCTGGCTCAGTCAGCGGAGCAGGCAACTCTCAATCTTGGGGGTTGTGGGTCTGAGCACCACGTGGGGGTAGGGATGACTTACAAATAAAATATTGGGGTGCCTGGGTGGCTCAGTCAGTGAGGCGTCCAACTCTTGATCTCAACTCAAGTCTTGATCTCAGTGTCGTGAGTTAGAGCCCCATGTTGGGCTCTATGCTGGCCAGGGAGCCTACTTGAAAAAAAAAAAAAGTAAAAATCTTTAAAATAAGGAAAAAAGAGAAAAAGAAAAGTACATGAATGCTTTTTGAGAACCATGGTTGGTATTTGACTATGTAACTTTACTGAGGAGTGAGAACTGCAGGCAAGAATTACCTCCTGTTTCTTTGAAAAGTGCCCAAAAGGCATGAGATTTTTTTCTTTTGAGGACAGATGTCACCTGAAGAATTCCCTGTTTATCACACACACACACACACACACACACACACACACACACACACAGTCAAAAACCTTTGGAGTCTTTGTGAGGAGCCTTGTTTTGCAAATTTTTGACCAAAAAAAAAAAACAAAACTAATTTTTGCTAAAACTCCCCCAGAGACATTCTACTTTCTAAATCATTCCTTTTCTACAATTTTAGTTTGTGAGTAAAAAGGTTTACTTGCTCTAAAAGTTTGGTTTCAAATGTTAACGAGGCCAGGTTGCGTTGGGACTTCTGATTTTCAGGGGATCTGCAAATTGTTATTTTGAAACTCAGGACACTACTGAGCATGAGAATGAGACTTCAGACAGCTGTGGAAGAAAACGAGTTGCCCCCCCCCCCCCATGGGATGTTGTCCCGTTTAAAGGAGAGACAGTGTAATACAGTAGCTAAATTCCTGGGATTTGGAGCCTAACCGACATAGATTTGAATCACATCACTGTGTGGCCTTGGGTAAATTCTCTCTCCCTCCAAACTGTAGTTTTTTCCTTCTATTAAATTGGGCTAATAGTTATCAGTCCTAGAGAAATTAGGAGATCCATATGTAAATAGTAAACATTCAACGCATGGTAGCATAATAATTAAGGGGTGAAATAACAATTGGATCATTTTTATTCAGTTTTGAATTTTTCCAATTCCTCTCTTTCTGATGCAAACATCAATGTAAAAATATTTACTTGGATGTATACATGAATGAATAAATGTGGGGTTTTTTCTGTCCCTGCCATACAAATTAGCTGTGTGAAAAGTATAGGCGTGAAGGACAGGTTAATGGTTGCTGGGGATTTGGGGATGACAGTGGCGAGGGGAGCATCGTAATTATCAGGAGTGGCTGGAGGGAGGATTTGTGGGATGGGAATCGTCGTGTGTTCTGAGTGTGTGATTCACAGAAGACAAAGTACCACAAGAACCACACCTACGTTGTACCAATGTCAGTTTCCATATTGAATTCCATAACCTGAGGGGAAAACTGGGGGAAGGGCATAATGGACAGAGAGTTCCATTATACAGCCCATATATACTATTTTTGCAATAGCTTGTTAATCTAGGAGTACTTAAAAAAAAAATCTATCTAGAACGTCCTCCTTTTACCACAATCACAGTATGCAAATCTCACTTGTATCTCGGGTGGTCCCTGTGGACCTCAGGGGTAAGCTTTGATGTTTGACTTTTGCCTTCTTTTCTTTCCTTTCTTTATTTTTTTTTTAAGATTTTCTTTATTTATTTGACAGAGAGATCACAAGTAGGCAGAGAGGCAGGCAGAAAGAGAGAGAAGGAAGCAGGCTCCCTGCTGAGCAGAGAGCCAGACGTGGGGCTCGATCCCAGGACCCTGAGATCATGACCTGAGCCTAAGGCAGAGGCTTTAACCCACTGAGCCACCCAGGCGCCCTCTTTCTTTCCTTTCTTTTTCTGCCTTAAAGAGAGCCCTTAGTGCACCTCTCTCCCCCACTGTTACCCCTTCCTAGGCCGATTCATTTCTTCATTACACATGCCCAAGGATGAAATGGTAGGAAGTGTGCCACAGACAGGATTCCGAAGGAATGCAAAATGTGGTCATCTTCGGTTCTTAAGTATTCACAGTTACCTCTGAGCAGTAGGATGAAGCATGTGCTGGCTATTTCCAGTCCCCTTCCTGTGTTAGCAGCAAGCATGTAAGTACATTCGTAAAATCTTCTGTGGATGGAGAGGGAGAGCAAATTAGCATCAGCTCGCAGTTTGGAAGTCTTGAAATGACACTATGGATAAGCCAGTCGGCAGAATAACAGGAAAACGAGACATCCTTAATTCAGGCGATCTGTGTCCCCAGTATCTAATCCAATACCTTAGCTCTCGGTGGATGTTTGTGGATGAACAAATAAGTGAAGGAATGAATGAATGAATGAGGGGAGCATTAAGATAAACCAGGCAAAGCTGACAAAGTCCAAAAGCAAGAGCAGAGAATTTAATTCACCTTTGTGTCCCAGGACTTGACAAAACATGACCTACTAGGGAGCATTCTAACCCTTCTCTCTCTGCTTCTCTAGGCAGCTTGAAATCCACTCTCCAGATGCGAAGCACACTGTGATCCTACGGAGCAAGGACTCCGCCACCGCCCAGGCCTGGTTCAGTGCCATCCATTCCAATGTTAGTGACCTGCTGACCCAAGTGATCGCGGAGGTCAGAGAGCAGCTGGGGAAAACGGGCATTGCTGGGAGCCGAGAGATCAGGCATCTGGGCTGGCTTGCAGATAAGGTAAGGAAAATGCTCCCTCAGGAGTAGACATCACCCCCCTCCCCAGGTTCCCCCAGCTCTTGTGACAACCATGCTTTCAGTTGCCTCATTCCATAGGCTGGATCTGTCATTGGCGGGCTTGTTTGGACTTCCTGTCCATCTCCAGCAGGCTTGTGTCGTACATAGTGGGGGCGATGGGGTGCTGTGTCCTAATCAGCTTTGATTCCCCCACATAGAGTCCTATATGTTGCAAATGGCAGGTGTTGGCAGATTGTTTGGTGAACGGGTGAGTGAGGGAGTAGGTGCGTAGTTTGCCTGTCACACATATGGAGGTCAGGAAAAATAACTCAAACGCACCATGGACCTTTTGCCTTGTGAGGAAGTGGAAAAGGTTGCTTAGAAAGGGGTTCCTGTGAGTTTTCATGAACCTGCTTATTAATAACGTAGATACGTTCATTTAAAGTAAAGCAGTAATAGCAAAGAGCCTTAGCTACCAGGTGTGGACTCTTTTGATACGTTATCTTATATTTTATCTGTGTTCTAAAGCCAGCAGGCCCTGAAGGTCGTCATTTGTGAGCTCCTGCCTTGTGCAGGGCCAGCTACTAGGCAGGAGAGAAGTTTTAAGGATGAATGAAGATTTAATCTTTGTTCTCAGGGAGGGCAGCTACTGTGGAAAAGGACCTGGGGACACGTTAACACTGTCCCTCTGATTTCTTTTCCCAAGCTACATGATACCTTAAAGACAGTAAAACTCACTTTGCAGCCGTCTGCTGGGAGTTAACCCTTCTCTTCATGTCAAAGCACTCAGCCTTTGCCATTATCCCTATACCTGACTGCTGTCCCTTGAACTTGACCTGGAGTGCTCAGGAACACTGGGCTTTTGGACCAGTCTGACCTCCCAGTGACTCACATAGTAATAGGCAGTAAATGGGCATGATGATTGTCGCAATAAACAACTTTCCTGCTGGGGGACCATGTCATCTGAGAAGGCCCCGTCAAACAGCACTTGAAAATAATACTTGAACACAGCATTAGGCTGTTTTCCACCATTGTTCTTTGTTTATATCAGTTCATGCCTGGGTCTCAGCCACAAAGTTCAACACAGAGGGTGTTGTTTGATTTGGTGTTGTCCCATCTCAAACAGATTTCAAAGTATGGAAGGAACAATGCAGGTTGTGGTAGCCCCGAAAGAGTAATAAACAAGAACCCAGGTAGCCTCTCATGACCTGTGTGCTGGGTTCTCGATGAAAACAATACAGCAGATGGGGATGGCCTCATTTCATAAGTCAACAGTCTCCAATACTCTCTACTTTTTACTTCCTCCATATGTGTGGGGGATCTTTCCATTGCAAATGACAGAAAGCTCAACTCAGCTTGAGCAAAAAAGGGATGTATCACTTTTGAGAACACATAGAGAACAGTACCCAAGGATCAGCTTCAGGCATAGTGGGATCCAGGGATCCAAATAATGTTATTAGGCCTGCTTCTCCATCTTTTTGCACCCTGCCCACTTCATTGGTGTACACGTAGGCAAGCCCTCATCCTTGGCCCAGCAGTTCCAGTCTTATGTTTTCCATTACGGCTATTTGTCTACCTGAATAAAAGTCTCTTTGCCATCATAGTTCTATCGGAAGTCCTGAGATTAAGCCTGATGGAACTGAGTTAGATCAGATGTTCACCCTGGGTTGTGCTGAGATCAGCATCAACCAAACCTTGTGCCCTGAGAAATGAGGAGAGGTGGTTCTCTAATGGAAAGTTTGGCTGCTCTGCAAGGGACAGACTGAATGGATTCTGGGGAAGCCAAAGCAACAGACATTATCTGCTAGTGGAGAAGAGGATTGGGATGAAAAGCTGTCCTTGACTTCTTAGGGGCCTGAGTAGACTGGCAGATGTTCTAGAGATCTCAGGGTCCTGGCAGGAAGTGGATGGCAAACTCAAAAGTGATGATTGGAATGGCTTTAATTAAGGGGTAATTTGTAAGTTGTGGCCAAGGTAAGGAAAACCAAGAAGAGATGGAGAAGCACTCCAGAGCTAACAGCAGCAAGAGGCCACAGCCACCCCTTAATCTGAAATGGCAAGAAAAGGAGCAGTTGCCTGAAACTAGCTAGACTTGTAGCTATAGAAAAGGGCCACCGCTAAGAGCTATGGTCTTTGGAGGGAAGTACAACCCCTGTGACCCTGCCCACTGACCTCCTGCTCGTGTCTCCCATTGACTGAGGCTGATGGCAAGCCAGAGGCAAGGGAGCCCCACTGATGCATCTGGATAAGCTCTGTCTCCAAAGGCACAAGCAAGGGGGAAATGGGTAGAGACTAGACCTGGGGGGGGGGGGGCAAAGGACGCTGTCTAGCGCACACATCTCTCTACTTCCAAGAGACTGAGATGCTCTCAACTCTTGGAGGTTCTTTTTTTTTTTTTTCTTTTTCCCCTCCATCTCTTTTAACACAAACTTCATTACTATTTGTATAGTTGGAAAATAAAATTGTGTCATTATTAATAATGTTGAAATTTTCCCCAGAGTTTCCATTTTCTCACTTATAAGTTGTCTGCTTATACCATATTATCAGTAGAGTCATTAGGCATTCCCATGGAGCAGGAATAAAGGTTCATAAAAACTCTTCTTGGTTTTAGAATAGTATTGTTCTTACAATTTCAGATAACCGTTACAGATGTTTCTTCAAATTGTATTATGTGTTGTATTCCTAAGAGCAGTAATGACTTACCATGGATAATTATCAGAAGCAAGAATGTCTTTTATTGCCTTCAGCTTCAGAACTTCTCAAAAGATTACCATAGATCAAGTCCTAGGGAAAAAATCCAAGCTGGAATCTTTTTGATTAAATATTTAATACTGAATCCTAGTGTGGAGGCATACAAATGGTTTTCAGCAAAATGTTAACAACGAATGGCAAATCCTTAATACTGTGGCCTTCTTATATTATCACAAATATCAGAGAATTTGCTTGGTATTTGTAAAGCTATAAAGTGTGATCCTATATATATTCAGCTGTAATTTACCTTAAATTGATGTCCTTTGTCTTTTCCTATGCTGTTAATCTTTGATTTTTGTGATTAATAGGAGCAGCTCTGGGCCATGATTTATACATATTAAATTTAATTTCAAATTTTTAGAACTAGCATTTACATGCGCTAGAACAATATGAAACAACAACAACAACTTCCCTTTTAAAACCCTGTCTGTGGGACACCTGTGTGGCTCAGATGGTTAAGCATCTGCCTTTGGCTCGGGTCACGATCTCAGGGTCCTGGGAGCGAACTCCACGTCAGGGTTCCAGGCCAGCAGGCAGAAGTTTCTCCTTCTCCCTCTGTCTCTCCCCCTGTTTGTGTGCTCTGTCTCTGTCTCTCTCTCTCTCTCTCAAATGAAAAGTAAATAAATAAATAAGATCCTGCCTATGCTAATCCTAAAATTTCCTCTACAGTACGCAGGAGGAAAACTTCGTATTAATGTTATTCTTTCCTGTGAGGTGGTCTGAGGACTGGAAGAATGGCTCCCACAAAATGGCTAGTCCTTGAGGCAATGGAGAGAGTTCAGTGATCTCCAAGAGAGGAGAGTGAACATGGAAAAAAGTGGAGGCAGTGGCTTCATAGAGCTTGTAGTGACGGCGTGCTAGAGATTGATCTAAAGGCAGGCGAATGTTCATCAGACACATATGATACCTTGGGTGGCATCCAGTTATGGAAGATCTTGAAAGCTGGACAGATGATTTGAATTTGATTTGGTGGACAGTAGGGAACCTTCATCCTCAGTATCAGAGAGAAGGGACTCAGAGGTAATTGCTAGGGACTGAACATTCCTGTCCCCCCCCCCAAATTCATATATTGAAGCCCTCATCCTCAATGTGATGGTATTTGAAGGTTGGACCTTTGAAAGGTCATGAGGCTTGGATGAGGCCATGAGTATAGAGTCCTCACGATGGGACTGGTGCCTTTCTTGGGGATGAAGAGACCAGACCACTCTCTCTCTCTCCACCATGTGGGATACAGCAAGATGGTAGCCTTCCACAGGCCAGGGAGAGGGCCCTCACCAGAACCCCAAGTTGGCACCCTGTTCTTGCACTTCCAGCCTCCAGAACTATGAGAAACAAGTGCTTGTTGTTTGACTCACCCAGTCTGTGGTAGTCTGTGATAGCAGCCTGAACTGCGACAGTGACCTGAACCGACCTCTTCTTTGTACAGATGAGGAATCTGGGACCCAGAGCATGGGAAGTGTTTGATCTGAAGTCACACTCTAAATCAAGATACAGGAATAATTAAAGAGTGGAAAATGTGATGATACCATTATTTCTCTTAATTTTTAAAAGAATCCACTGCAGCTTATCCATTGCAGTTGATTTTAGTCTTCTTGAACTCTCGTAGCCATTCTCTGGACTTCCTACAATGTCAAGGTCAGCACTGGGCCAACTGCCCTTGGGTTGGGGCCATTTTTTTTTTTCTTTCTCCTTTACTGCCTGGCCTTCTGAACTGTGACAGTAACAGTCCAGGCCCTGTGCTGCTTTCCCTGTGAGCACCCTCACCTGTAGGTGGGTCAAGTGTACCAGCATGGTCGTTCCCTTGTTTTTCTTGGTCTTAAACCTCTTACCTCCTTCCAAGCCCCAGTCTATACCCAAAGGGCCTATCGATGCCGATCTTTACCTGGAATTGTAAAATATAATATGCCCCACAACACAGTCTTTCAGTCATTGTTCTTTCATCTTTTTGCAGTTATTATTACTGAGGTGTTTTCAATGGTCCAGTTTCAAACAAGAGAAAAACAAGCTCTGACTCTTGCTGCTTAGAAAAACACTAACCAACAGGGACATGGCAGAATTGTTGGATTTCCTTTTGTGCTCAGTTCATCAGGTGTTGCCTTTGCTTTACTTTGTTTTCTTAGTTTGCAAACTATTTCTTATCGGATTAAAAACACAGAAGCAGCATAAGGAAACAACAACAAAAAATCCAGTTGGGAGCTCTGAGATGCAAATTCAGTTCTCAGCTTTCCTCATTTCCACTTCAGATTTTTAAAAATGGGAACATTTATATAGCTGTGCCTCCCCAGGGTGTTATTGGAGGAAGGGAAGTTGGTAATTAGTATTTATTGTGTGCCTAGTCTGTCGCAGGCAATGTGTTTAAATAATTCCTACCCTATGAGGCAAGCCTGCAGGAGTAAATTCACTCCTCCAGCAAGTGGCAGGGACAATGTGAACTCTTATTTCCACTCCTCAAGTCCAGAATTTTCCACTAAGCTGAGCTCCTACAGGGACCCAGGGAACATGTGCCTGTCTGTGTGAAACCACCAGAATCCAAAGTAAGAACATTATCACATACCAAAAGCATTGTTTCCTAATGAAGAGACATATCAAAAGAACTCAAATATTTTATGTGTCTTTATGAAAATAAAGGGTGTCTTCATCCATTCAGGCTGCTGAAACAGAGTATGGTAGATCAGGTAACTTATAAACAGAAATTTGTTTTCCGCAGTTTCAGAGTCTGGAAGTTTGGGATCAGGACAACCTCAGAACTGAATACCGGTAGAGCCCCCTCTTTCTGATTTATAGACAGCCCTCTCACTGTTGCCTCACTTGGCAGAAAGAAAGGAATCATAGCTCTCTTCTTCTTTTAAGGATGCTAATCCTATCATGGGGGGTTCCACCCTCCTAATTACCTCCCTTGAAGGCCCCACTGCAAATACCATCACATTAGGGCTTTCAACCTATGAATTTGGAAGGGAAGTTATTCAGTCCATAGCAGGGGACGCTCTCATATGAGGACAGTGCAACCCTTACTAAAATCTTTTTTCGCTCCCATCCACTTCCATCCTAATCTTGAACTACTTTCGTTCCTTTCACTATCCTAAAAAAGGAAATCCAAGAGAAAGAGATTCTTCTCTGTTCTTCCTGTTACACCTGTCTGGCGGGTCCCAGTCTTTATTGTCCACACAGTGATCCTCTGCCTTTCTCCTCTTTCTTCCTGTTTTGTAATATAGAAGTCCAATGAACAGGTCCGACAAAGACTGAAATGGTCTTTGTTAGGACAGGTTAGGAGAAGACTAAAATACACATACACACACACACACACACACACACACACACACACACACAGAGTTGGCCTTGGTTTGAGTGTTTCCAATATCTATGAGTTCAGTTACCTTCCAGTTGTAGTATATGTGCCACTGAAGCAAGCACTATGAATTTGGTTATCATGGTTCAAATCGATGCACCCAGTCTCTCAACAACACAGTTCATATTTCAGTTACTATGGTCTATTAACTGCAAGTGATTTTATAAAGTACAAACTTCGCTGCCAGCTCCTCATTCAGAAAATCATTATATGAACAGCCAATGTGTGTTGCCTGGTGACCAGTCCCGTGATTCTCTCACAATCTGTCAGTGACCGGTCACCACATGTGTGTTCGTTCACACACAGACTGCAAAGCGGGTAGTGGTGTTTCCTCCTTGTTTCCCGGTGATAAATGTATGACGTTTGATAAGAATGGATAATAGAAAGGGGGAGCTGTCCAAAAAAGATGAAAGTACGGTCAAGTGGAATGTGATCATTGTGGAAGTGAGCTTCTGATCAAACGGGAATAGAATTATGGAAGAACTGGTTGACCCTGGGCGTGTAGGTGCCGGTGCCGTTCCAGAGAATCTTGCTGTGCATCCAGAAGTCAGTGAAGAAAGGGTGAAGATGCCCCAGAAGAAGTGAGAAGCTTCACAGCGTGGGAGCACTCTGAGACATTTCGCCTCGCTGAAAGTAGAAAGGATAAAATGTTACCGGCTGATCCAGACTTAGAAAGGAGTAGGATGGCTTGTCAAGGCATGGAAAAGACGCTCACTGAGAATCCTCACTTACGTGATGAGGAGAAGGCAACAAGCATGTTCACACTGCTCTCAAGTTTTCGACAAAGAAATAAAATACATGAATTCTCAATCTTCCTTATGCCTTAAGGGATAGATTACTAAGTAAATAGGTTTTACTACTTTTTTCATTTCCCTGTATATTGACAGCTAATAGCAAGACCATCTTTAATGTTTCAATAAAAAATTTTAAGTGTCCAGAGAACAATACTAATTTTTCCAAGTGATGGAGAGCACTCGGTATGGTTTCTGCTTGCGCAATCATTTTTATTGGCCAGCACTGCTGTGCAAAGGCAGAACTGTCTCTCTCTCTCTCCAGCTATCCATCTCGCCCTATATCTGTTCATCCATCCGTGTCCCCCTCTATCCCTCTCTCCATCCATCCGGCTCTCTGTCTGTCCCTATCCATCCGCCTCTGTCTACCCGTCTCCCAGCTGTCAACATACATTCCCTATATCTCACATAATTCACTAGACCATCATTAATTTTCGGTTCCAACAATAACAATTCATTCACCCACCCAAATGCCACGTGACTATCACCAGTTTCATCCTGTGGCTGCATCGCCCAGCTCCCTTAGAGGAATCTCAAATGCGAATGTGAATTAGCCTTGGTCTGAGTGAAATAGGCTGCTGGTAATCAAGATCTTGACAGTGTAATTAAGGGAACGATATTTCTGGAGCCTCTAAATATATCAGCTTCACCATCTGCCTAAAAATCACCTACGTAGGAATTTCCCACCACTTCCCAGAGAGAAAATAGTCTCTGACCGGAGGGAACTCCCATCAGATAAGTAGAAATAGAACTATGTCCAGGCTACCCCTGATTTGCCTCATCCCTAAATCAAGTCTGTTTGTTTTGTGAGGAAACAGACTGTTAATGCAATTAAGTGCTAATGGGCCTGTTGTGCTGCTTGTAAAAGGCAAGTCATCCAGTTCCTGAGTGATTCACCTCTGAGAAGCATCAAGACTGGGAAAAACCAGCAAGAGCCTGGTTATCTTCCTGTTGGTCTTTCACTACAAGTCTTGAAAGCGACCGTGCACGTGTGAACGCAGACTGTGCCCATCTGCCATTCTCTGAGAAATGGGGGATCTAAAATGGGGGTGGCTAGGTTGGCAGAGAGGCAGCTCTAATGGAAAGATGGAAATATGCCCACTTTGCTGCGTGACTTCACGGCGCAATTTGGTAATGGGAGGCCTTGTGGGGCTGATTCCCACAAATTCATATGAGCCCTCCTTGATCTCTTGGGAGACATATGTAGATCTCAAGATGGAAAGCTTCTGTGCCTGGTTGTATGGCCAGCACACTCTGCTCAACTTTATCTTATTGGTCATTACCAATCACCCTGCCTTTATGAAATAGATCTCTTCCAGAAAACCTTCCTCTCTTCAGTAAAGAAAAAAAGATTTTCCTGTTGATTTCCATTACTTGATTATTCTGATCACCTTCTATTCACCGCCTTGGTGAGGGAGAGATCCCCACCTTGAACAGCAGGAGCCGGCAGATCCCATGACAGCAAACACTGGACAGAGGAGCCTGGCGGCAGCTCATTACTCACATTTACTAAGAGCCTGGAGACGATGCTGCAAGCCTTGCAGGACCCCGTAGGGGTTACTAGGGGGCAGAGGGAAACAGCAGGGACTGTGAGACAGGCTTTGTAGTAACTAGTGGGCGAGATGCTCTCTGGATCCCATGGGAGTATGGGATTGGCTTGTTTGAATCATTTTGCGGGCTGTCAGAGAAGTAAAACCCGTTCGGGTTAGGTCTAGGGGGAGTGCAGGGAATGAAGGGTGGGAGGCATATCCGATGAGAACAGGAGCCCTGGGAGGCTCCAAGAGGTCAAGCACGTGCAGCATGTTCAGTGTCTTAGGATTCTTTAGAAGCCAAGTTGGAGAGGGAGATTCTAGGGGAGGGACTTAGAGAGAGGATACTCAGGAGAAATCTGTAAGAAATCTGTAAGGCAATGGTTGAAGGGAGAGAGGTCGGGGAGGAAGCTAAGAAAATGTGCTATCAGCTAGAGCCTAGCCTCATCCCAGTCCCACAGGATGGGGACTTGGAACTGGAACAGGAAGGAACAGGCTCTGGAACAGGAAGGGCAGCCCAGACTACCCATCCCCACCTTACACAGAAGAGTTGGGATTTTATGTCCGCCTATGAGTCAACCGCTGGCTGTAGGCTACTTTGCAGGTAAAGAGAGTCCTGTGGGCCAGGGGCAGGCCTCGAGAGGAAGAGAAGGCTTCTACTGTGGGCAGTCATTATTCACATACCATGAAGGCTGAGTGCTCCAACCTAGAGAAGGGAATTTTGGCAGAGGACCAAGCGATACCTACTGTAATCCCTGGTGTGTTCACACGGGGAAAAAACATTCCAGCCCACATACACAAGATCTTCAGGGGGCAAAGAGATACTGATAGTAGCCAGTTCTGGGGCACGCAGGGGGCTCTAGCCACCACCCAGAAGTTTCCTTTTCTTTACAACTATAGTCAAATCCTAGTGACTCACCCTGGCATTTACTCATGACTTTCTCCCCCCAACCCTGGAAGAATTACTTTCTAAAGCTTTGAAGTTCCCAGTGTCGTTTTCAGAGTCCCTCCACAGCCTTACATTTTTGGCGTGGGCTTTTTATTAGTTCTGATAGGACAAGGTTGCAATATTACAAATGCAATGCAAATAACCACGTTTCATTTTTCAGCCTGAAACTCTTTCAAGTTGGTATTTTCAGGTTTTGTAAGCTGAATCAGAGTGATTAAGTTTGAAGTCCTTTATTGATTTTAGGTAGAATTAGGAACAGGCATGCGGATGTATCTAGAGTTCTCGAATCTGATTTAAGAATATCCATATTGACATAGGGCCTGAGTCAAGATGAAAATGAGGGTCTTTACGGAGCTTAAGAGGGCAAGAAGGATTCTCAGAATTACTCTTACCCATTTCCCTATCATAAGGATTCAGGGAGAGACCCTAAAATACTTCTTGATCTGTCTTGGTTGTGCAGGTACAATCCTGCAGAGAGAAGAGGCAATTTCTTATTGAGGCTTGTTGCTCCAGAGCCTAGACAGTGTCTGTATCGTCAGATGCTTGAGTCAGTGGACTCGTGGTAGTAGCCAGAAACGTATTCCCCGTTGCCAGCAGACCCTGCAATAGAGTCCTCTGAGAAAAAATACAGTCTCACTTTGCCTGTTCAACACGGCTTTGTTGGAAGAAGAGAGGCGCAACCCCAGGCACCTGACCCTCATTTCTGTGTTTTAAAAAATCATCTTTCGTCATCAAAAATCTCCAAACAAACAAAAGCCCAGGGCCAGACGGCTTCCCAGGGGAATTCTACCAAACATTTAAAGAAGAACTAATTCCTATTCTCCTGAAACTGTTCCAAAAAATAGAAATGAAAGGAAAACTTCCAAACTCATTTTATGAGGCCAGCATCACCTTGATCCCAAAACCAGACAAGGATCCCACCAAAAAAGAGAACTACAGACCAATATCTTTGATGAACACAGACGCAAAAATTCTCGCCAAAATACTAGCCAATAGGATTCAACAGTACATTAAAAGGATTATTCACCACGATCAAGTGGGATTTATTCCAGGGCTGCAGGGTTGGTTCAACATCCACAAATCAATCAATGTGATACAACACATTAATAAAAGAAAGAACAAGAACCATATGATACTCTCAATAGATGCTGAAAAAGCATTTGACAAAGTACAGCATCCCTTCCTGATCAAAACTCTTCAAAGTGTAGGGATAGAGGGCACAAACCTCAATATTATCAAAGCCATCTGTGAAAAACCCACCGCAAATATCATTCTCAATGGAGAAAAACTGAAAGCTTTTCCGTTAAGGTCAGGAACACGGCAGGGATGTCCATTATCACCACTGCTATTCAACATAGTACTAGAAGTCCTAGCCTCAGCAATCAGACAACAAAAAGAAATTAAAGGCATCCAAATTGGTAAAGAAGAAGTCAAACTATCACTCTTCACAGATGATATGATACTATATGTGGAAAACCCAAAAGACTCCACTCCAAAACTGCTAGAACTTGTACAGGAATTCAGTAAAGTGTCAGGATATAAAATCAATGCACAGAAATCAGTTGCATTTCTGTACACCAACAACAAGACAGAAGAAAGAGAAATTAAGGAGTCAATCCCATTTACAATTGCACCCAAAACTATAAGATACCTAGGAATAAACCTAACCAAAGAGGCTAAGAATCTATACACAGAAAATTATAAAGTACTCACGAAAGAAATGGAGGAAGACACAAAGAAATGGAAAAATGTTCCATGCTCCTGGATTGGAAGAATAAATATTGTGAAAATGTCCATGCTACCTAAAGCAATCTACACATTTAATGCAATCCCTATCAAAATACCATCCATTTTTTTCAAAGAAATGGAACAAATAATCCTAAAATTTATATGGAACCAGAAAAGACCTCGAATAGCCAAAGGAATATTGAAAAAGAAAGCCAAAGTTGGTGGCATCACAATTCCGGACTTCAAGCTCTATTACAAAGCTGTCATCATCAAGACAGCATGGTACTGGCACAAAAACAGACACATAGATCAGTGGAACAGAATAGAGAGCCCAGAAATCGACCCTCAACTCTATGGTCAACTAATCTTCGACAAAGCAGGAAAGAATGTCCAATGGAAAAAAGACAGCCTCTTCAATAAATGGTGCTGGGAAAATTGGACAGCCACATGCAGAAAAATGAAATTGGACCACTTCCTTACAGCACACAGGAAAATAGACTCCAAATGGATGAAGGACCTCAATGTGAGAAAGGAATCCATCAAAATCCTTGAGGAGAATGCAGGCAGCAACCTCTTCGACCTCAGCCGTAGCAACATCTTCCTAGGAACAACGGCAAAGGCAAGGGAAGCAAGGGCAAAAATGAGCTATTGGGATTTCATCAAGATCAAAAGCTTTTGCACAGCAAAGGAAACAGTTCACAAAACCAAAAGACAACTGACAGAATGGGAGAAGATATTTGCAAACGACATATCACACAAAGGGCTAGTATCCAAAATCTATAAGGAACTTAGCAAACTCAACACCCAAAGAACAAACAATCCAATCAAGAAATGGGCAGAGGACATGAACAGACATTTCTGCAAAGAAGACATCCAGATGGCCAACAGACGCATGAAAAAGTGCTCCACGTCACTCGGCATCAGGGAAATACAAATCAAAACCACAATGAGATATCACCTCACACCAGTCAGGATGGCTAAAATTAACAAGTCAGGAAATGACAGATGCTGGCGAGGATGCGGAGAAAGGGGAACCCTCCTCCACTGTTGGTGGGAATGCAAGCTGGTGCAACCACTCTGGAAACCAGCATGGAGGTTCCTCAAAATGTTGAAAATAGAACTACCCTATGACCCAGCAATTGCACTACTGGGTATTTACCCTAAAGATACAGACGTAGTGATCCGAAGGGGCACATGTACCCGAATGTTTATAGCAGCAATGTCTACAATAGCCAAACTATGGAAAGAACCTAGATGTCCATCAACAGATGAATGGATAAAGAAGAGGTGGTATATATACACAATGGAATACTATGCAGCCATCAAAAGAAATGAAATCTTGCCATTTGCGACGACATGGATGGAACTAGAGCGTATCATGCTTAGTGAAATAAGCCAATCGGAGAAAGACAACTATCATATGATCTCCCTGATATGAGGACATGGAGAAGCAACATGGGGGGTTACGGGGATAGGAGAAGAATAAACGAAACAAGATGGGATTGGGAGGGAGACAAACCATAAATGACTCTTAATCTCACAAAACAAACTGGGGGTTGCTGGGGGGAGGTGGGATTTCGAGAGGGGGAGGGGGCTATGGACATTGGGGAGGGGAGGCGAACCATAAGAGACTATGGACTCTGAAAAACAACCTGAGGGTTTTGAAGGGTCAGGGGTGGGAGGTTGGGGGAACAGGTGGTGGGTAATAGGGAGGGCACGTTTTGCATGGAGCACTGGGTGTTGTGCAAAAACAATGAATACTGTTATGCTGAAAAAAATAAATAAAATGGGAAAAAAAAATCATCTTTCCACATGAGGATCCTTGGATCATAAACTCGGTATAACTTAGTGCTTCCTTTATTTGAAAATGTCAAGCTTCTCAATTTTGAGTGAGATGCAGGCGTGATGAGTGATGGTCTTTGAGTGCCTGTAATGTTTTATGAATTTAGCATCCTTCCTAATGAGAGCACTAGATTTACAATCAGAAAAGGGGGCACCTGGGTGGCTCCATCACTCAGTGTCTGCTTTCGGCCCAGGTCGTGATCCCCGGAGTCCTGGGATCGAGCCCTGCATCAGGCTCCCTGCTCAGTGGGGAGTCTGCTTTTCCCTCTCCCACTTGCTCTGCTTGTGTTCTGTCTCTCTGTCAAATAGATAAATAAAATATTTTTTAAAAATAAAAATAAAAAAGGAAAGGAGGGCTCTGGACTCAGGCGGCTCTGGGCTCTCTTGCCCCCAGTAAATAACACAGTTCAGGTACATGGATTCACTTATTCCATGGGTTCTAAGAATCAGAGCTTTAGAGCTATAGGAGGGACAGAAAACAAAAATAATAGAATGCGAATTGGCAGTTTCATGTCACTGGACCGTAATCAGGTAGCTAGTTGACAGGAAGTGTGAGACTAAAATTCGTGTGTCTCCGACTTTCAGCCCAGGGCATATTTGGCTCCACCCAGTACACCTCCCCATCCACGTGAAGTGTCTAAGAACAGTTCAGAATTACGCAAATATAAAATCCTTTCATTGCTGTTTTGCCTTTGGGGATGGTGCGGGCCTGCTGGTCTGGAACTTTGATGAGATGAGAGGTCGGGATAGAGATTGGGAGTACCTTCTAGAGAAGATCAAAGGGTTGAAGAGATCTCTGGGAAAACAAGAGAACGAAAGAGTAAAACCTTGGGGAGTACCAGGAAGAGGAGACAGAGGAGAGTAGGTTTCTGGTCATGATGA
Source organism: Meles meles (assembly GCF_922984935.1). Classification (NCBI taxonomy): domain Eukaryota; kingdom Metazoa; phylum Chordata; class Mammalia; order Carnivora; family Mustelidae; genus Meles; species Meles meles. Next base: position 19,429,861 of record NC_060066.1, read on the forward strand.
CCCTTTGGCCAAGGCCTCTCTGGCCCTAATTAGTATGGACACTTTCCTCTTGTCCTGAAAGACTTCTAGAATAGCACCAGCAATGCTTCTTACTGCACTTGTCTGAGAGACTTTGTTTTGGCTTACGAAACATGTCTGTGTCGTTCATCTACCTCTCCAGTCTCCCTCTCCTACCCCCCAACCTCCCCATTCATCACTTCTTCTTTGTTCCACGTACAGACGGACTAAATCTTGTGGGAACCATACTCTGGCTCTTCTCAGCGGCAGCATCCCTAGACACCCTTTTCCCTGGTTGGCTGTCGACCTCAGGGCTGCTTTCCGCTCATTAGCAGTAATGGGTTTGAAAGGGAGAAATGCAAATCAACCTGATTTTTATCAGAGACAATGGGGAAAAAATGTGTCAGGGGACTCCGTCGGTGAAGATGGAGCAGGAAGGCATGTCCGTGTTCCACAGAAACTTCAGATGAACATTATGTTTTGTGCACACAGATCTCCCAACACAGACGCACAGCACAAAGACAGCCCGAAGTCGGCAGTGTCAGTGCTCAAAACACAAAGTGCCCTTGGTGTGTGTGTGTGCGTGTGAGCACAGTGGGCACTGTAATTGTCTCTGTCTTAGCGGCTGAATTCAGGAACCAAGCATTTTGGCTAAGGTGAATTTAGGGCCTTGAAATGAGGTTGGAGTCAAATGAATCCAGTAAGAACTGACTGAGTGAATATGTAGGAGGGGTTGTGATGAAGCAGGATCTCGAAGGGGAGAGCAGGGCTTTAGACGGGGACCTACCTGCATTTTAATCCCTGCTTTGTTACTTACTAGTGGAATGACTTCAGACAAGTTTTGTTTGTTTTGTTTTGTTTTTTTTAAGTCTTTGATCCTTTGTGTCTATAAAAAAGACATTAATACTGGGACACCTGGGTGGCTCAGTGGGTTAAGCCGCTGCCTTCAGCTCAGGTCATGATCTCAGGGTCCTGGGATGGAGTCCCGCATCCCTCTCTCTGCTCAGCAGGGAGCCTGCTTCCTTCTCTCTCTCTGCCTGCCTGCCTCTCTGCCTACTTGTGATCTCTGTCTGTCAAATGAATAAATAAAATCCTAAAAAAAAAAAAAAAGACATTAATACTTACCTCAAAAGAGAATTTACAGGGTTTAAATGAAATATTTTATGTCGCTGTCTGGCACAGGGCCTGGTACACAGCAGTAGATCGAAAGCAGTCTAAGGAGGCCGACCCGCGTATTTTCCTGGAGAGGTAGCTCTCTTTCCGAAGCAGCAGTTTGGAAGTGGGATGTCTATAGAGGCCTTTAGAAATCCCCAGATCTGTGAATGCTACTAAAATATATGTATATATATTTTTCTTTTATTAACTGTGGTAAAAAGGATTTGCTCTGGTTCTTTCACAAAGTACTGACTTCACGGTGAACTCAGAACTACCAAATCAGTGTTCTAGTGTTTCGTTTGTCTTTAACTTCTGTTTTCTGGCAGGAAACCATCACTTTCACAATCAGTACTATCATTTGCCTTTTTAGGCTGTTTTCCAAAAAGAACAGAGTAGAGTGTACACCCATGGTGTGTGTGCATTTTTGTGTGTGTGAGGTTGTTTTTTTTTTAATACTTTATTTATTTATTTGATAGACAGAGATCACAAGTAGGCAGAGAAGCAGGCGGGGGGGGGGGGTAGCAGGCTCCCCATTGAGCAGGGAGCCCGATGCGGGGCTCGATCCCAGGACCCTGGGACCATGACCTGAGCCGAAGGCAGAGGCTTTAACCCACTGGGCCACCCAGGTGCCCCAGGTTTGTTTTTTTTTTTTTAAGATTTTATTTATTTATTTGAGAGAGAGCATGAGAGAAGAGGTCAGAGGGAGAAGTAGACTCTCTGTGGACTGGGAGCCTGATGCGGGACTTGATCCCAGGATTCTGGGATCATGACCTTAGCCGAAGGCAGTTGCTTCACCCACTGAGCCATCCAGGCACCCGGTGTGTGTGTGTGTGTCTTTAATGACGTCACGTATGAGGAGAACAGCAGAGCCAGATGGATGGGTCTGTGGAGGGAAGTCAGCCCGCACCTTTAGAACTGGTCCCTAGCAAAATTACGAATGACTGCAAGCCATCGGCATTTGGGGTCACGCATGGTAACAACTGTATTAAATCCATGAAGGCCAAAGATCTGCGGTCTGTGGTGACCTGAAACCTGAATAAAAATACATACCCAACAATAATGCTGCCAAAATTAGGAAAGGAGAAAGAACAGTATAAATTGTGTTTTCTAGGAGAAGCTTGATGGCAAAAATCAGACTTGAGTTGGTCCTCAAAAAGTGAAAAGATATGTACTTACCTTACTTTTTAATTTCACAGAGAAAGTCCGTAAATAAAGGAGCTTATTACATGATGCCTGGGAAAGAGGTCATAAGTCATAAGTACAATTGATTGATTGTGAATCAGTCTCAATTTCCCTGTAAACACAATATGAAATTCATATATATGTGTAATTTTAACTAAGACCCTATTTATTAAGCTTATAGAGGTAATTCCATATTTAACCAACTATAAATTATAAAAACACCTTTCTAAAGTTTATATAAACTCGATTAAATAAAGCAATAAATAATAAGTCATTATAAAGTTTAAATAACTAAACATGTAAAAATGAATTTAAGCAAAAGCATACAAAAAGGTATTCATAATTCCTGTTTTTTCTTTTCCCTAGAAGAGATCAGAAGTTGAAGGAACAAGTATTTGTTCAAACTTTAGGTTCTAATACATAAAGTTGTATTATGTTGTTTTCTCCATTTTGTATTTAAGCTTTTTTTTTTTTGAGAGAGAGAGAATGCGTATGGTGAGGGGGTGGGGAAAGGGCAGAGGGAGAGGGAGAGAATCTTAAGCAGACTCTGCGCCCAGCTCCGAGCCTGACGTGGGGTTCCATCTGCCAACCCTGAGATCACAACCTGAGCTGAAATCAAGAGTCAGATGCTTAACCGACTGAGCCACCCAGATGTCCCTGTATTTAAGCAAAAGAGAGCCTTAAAAATAATTGCTAGTTATTCAGGTTTCTAGAAACCTCACCCTGTACCCTTACATTATTTTGAGAAAGCAGATCTTAAAATTGTAGAAGCCCAACTTTTTATTTTTTTTAAAGGTTTTACTTACTTGAAAGAGTATGTACAAGCGGGATTGGGGGGTATTGGAGGGGGGTGTAGGAGCAGAGGGAGGAGAAGCAGACTCTCTGCTAAGCAGGGAGCCAGACTCAGGGCTGGATCCTAGGACCCTGGGATCAGGACCAGAGCCAAAGGTGGATGCTTAACCGACCAGGCTACCCAGGTGCCCCTAGAAGCCAACTTCTCCTGGAATTTGGTTTTCCACTCCAGGACCCTCTGCCGTGTTGTTTTTCCTCCATTTCAAGCTTTACAGCTTTAGCTGGAATAACTGAATTGAAAGATAATTTTGTCTAAAATCCAATAGCTCCAAGTCCAGAGTGGAACTCTCACAGGAATCTGTGTTTACATCATCTTTTAGAGGTTGAACATCTTTTTGATTATAAATAATTTAGTGATTGTTAAAATCAAATGCATGATTCGTTATTTGCTCGTTCACTCGATAAACATTGTTTTAGTACCTGTAATTCATTCATTTAGTAAATAACTGCGGAGCACACACAGTATGCGAGCAGGTTCAAGTTCTGGGAATAGAACAGGGAGCAAGCAGGCCAAGTTCTCACTGCCCTGGAGCGTGCATTTCAGCAGTCGAGACAGAGGATACACAAAACACAATCCAGATGTAAGTGCTATGAGGGGAATGAGGAATGTGAAGGTAAGGGACTAGGCGAGTTATTCTAGATAACTGTTTGTAAAGGGCAAGATACCAAGATGTTCTCCGACTCACAGACAAATGAGAACAATAGATGTGGAAACTAAGAATTTTAAATATACCTGCTCTACATTTCTGCATTGAGTCTGCAAGGGCTCGTAGGAAGGGATCTGCTAATGGTGCCTGGGAGCATAAGAATGGTATTAAGTGGAATCTTAACGATGGGGAAAAGAGAGACTTTCTTGGTAACAGGAATTGCGTGTGCAAAAGGCGCATAATGCATGGCCTCATTTCAGAATAGCCATTAATCTTGGGTGGCTGGAACGCAGAATATATATATTCAGGTGATGCTGCCTTTCTTAGCAACACCCTTAGGCAGTTGTACCTTCACTCCTATGCTGCTGTATTGCATTTTTAGAATTCCTTGGAATTGCCTTCCAAGACCATTTCTTAGCAATGTATGAAAATCTACTCTATGTTCACGTGGGCATCGCTCCTGGTCTAAACGTGTTCTGTTTTTCACTTTCACCCTGCTTGGCTCAGCTCAGCACCCTCCATCCCTGTACACAATGGTTCCCGCCTCTCAGACCCAGGTGCCTGAAGGTGAGTCTTGCCAGGAGCCTTGGAATATAGTTGGCAATGGTGTGGTGCCGACTGAGGCCGACCACTGGGGGCACCACAGCCAAAATGCGTGATGAAACCGAATGGCATGAATTCTTAAGGAAAATAATTCAACAACATTTGTGAGTGCCAACCACTGGGCCGGGTGCTCTGTTGTGCTTCGCTCCTAGTTCTAGTGAGCTTTACTTACTAATTCCGTCTTCACCCCGTAACGCAAATCCGCAAGCTCATGACTCTCCATCTTTTAAAAAGTTAGAGAGCTATAGGATATTGCTTCTTATGAGATACAGCCTAGGGCCTTGTGTATTAGACCCAAATCGATTTAGAAGTGAACACTTCAGTGTCTCTCCCACACCAGTGTTCTTCCTTGGTAACTTAGAACTACAGAAGTTATAATAAACAGTTGTGTTGATCTGTTTGGGCTGCTCTCTATAATAAAATACCATACCATAGTCTGGGTAGCTTATAGATAACAGAAATGTATGTCTCACAGTTCTGGAGGCTGGAAGCCCAAGGTCGGGGTGGCAGCGGGGGCAGATAAGGGCTGTCTTCTAGACTGTCGACTTTCTGTCGTGTCCTAACAGGGGGAGGAGCCCCAGGGGTAAAGGAGCTCTGTGGAGTCTCTTGCATAAGGGCACTAAGTCCATTCACGTGGGTTCTACCTTCATGACTTCATCACCTCCCAGAGCCTACCCCCACCTCCTAATACTGTCACCTTGAGCATTAGCTTTTCAACATATGAATTTGGGGGAGACGCAAACATTGAGACCATAGCAACAATGAGATATTTGCATTAGGGCTTATGAAGCGATTTCATGTCTATTTCCCTTAGCACTCATGAGAACGCCCTGATTCTGTGGCCCATGAATCCCAGAGCACCTGCGAGCCCATGCCTGTGTGCGGGTGTGCCCAGGTTAGAGACGTGAGCCTCATTCCTCCTGTGCTCTCGTGCAGAAGCCACATTCCCTTTCAGGAGGGACACAGACACCATCCGAGATGTTATGCCTGCCTCACGGTTGTCATGGTGCAAAGTGCTTATTGGGATTCTGCCAAGAGAGGTGTGATCATGGAGAACACAAGCTCCTCTTTGAATCGTGCTGACGAGAAAGCTGATTCTCGGTGTTGGAGTGATTAGTTTGACCTTTCATTTTTAAGTGGTTTTATGAAAATGTGAGCCCTGCATGCTCTGTAATTTCAAACATGGAGTTTTTGTTTGTTTGTTTGTTTCTTCTTTTTCAAACCAGGCCTACGAAACTCAAGCTTATCTTAAACACCCATATTGGGTCGGGTAATCATCTCCCAAAATCACCAGCTTCTGGTGGTGTCTACTCGTTTTGCCAGCCTTAACGAAAAGGGAAGCTGTTAGTAAAAGCACGAGAGTCCTACCCACCATGACCTAGCAAATCATTGCTTAGAAACATGACAGGCATGGAGATCTGAGGAAGCCCTTCTTTCCTAATATAATTTTCCCGCTCCTACTAAAATTTTTTGTCCTCCAGAAGGGGTGATAAGAAGTGTGCGAGCAAGATTTGTGTGCCAAATGATGCATGGCAGGGGGTGATTTGGGAGGCCTCACTCTGGGGAGAACAGTTAGTTTTTCCTTTAAGATTTATTTAAGAGAGAGAGAGAGAGAGCATGTGTTCCCGTGTGCAAGTTAGCTGGGGGAGGGCCATAGGGAGAGAGAGAATCCTGCAGCAGACTTCCTGCTGAGCAAGGATTGGGGGAGCTGGATGCAGGGCTCAATTCCAGGACCCCAAGATCATGACCTGAGCCAAAAGTGAGAGTCCACTGCTTCACTGAGCGCACCCAGGAACCCCGGAACGGTTAGTTTTTTATTTATTTGACAGAGATCACAAGTAGGCAGAGAGGCAGGCAGAGAGAGAGGAGGAAGCAGGCTCCCTGCCGAGCAGAGAGCCTGATGTGGGGCTCGATCCCAGGACCCTGAGATCATGACCTGAGCCGAAGGCAGAGGCTTTAACCCACTGATCTATCCAGGTGTCCCAAGTTTTTTAAAGAGCTATTTATTACTGTCTCCTTAATAGCTTAAGGAAGAAATTGGCAGGAAGGAAAAAAGAACAGAAAAAGAAAGGAAAGGAAGGAGGAAATAAACAGGAAAAACACATGCCATTATCATTTTACCTCCATTGGATTTAAACCAGTTTACATCATTCAAAGGATAGAACTAACATTTGGATTTAAGAGACGTGCTATAAATCTTTTCACCCTGACCTTGGGGCTGTTCACTTGGATCCCTGATGAATGGTGCTTGATTCCTGGAAATATGGTAATGCCACTTGTTTTCTTATTTTGGGTAATAAACCCAACACATTCTTCATGTGAGCAGAAAGGCGCATCGATAACCGCGAAGACCCATGGGTCCTGCGGAGGGATTTTTCCTCCCCTCAATTTGTAGTGAGGCCCCGCATTTGTCTTTTCCCCCAGGGCTTCTCTGAGCCCAAGATGCTCAGCGTGTGCTCTAGAACCAATGCCAAGCCGCTGACCTCTGCGTCTGATGAGGCCTCTGCTGAGACTCTGACCCAAGTTCCAGCATATTGTTGGACTGGTCGCGTTGAGTCTTGGCTCCGATGCTAACGGGCAGCTCCTGAGTTGCATGGCGTCCAGATGAACCCGGGCTCTGGCAACGCTTACACCAGACACGCGACGAGATGCGCTTGGGAGGAGGGCAGCGAGACGCCCCGTGCAGGGGCATCGTAAGAGACGCGAGCAGTGAGAACAGCTGCATTGCCCAATCACCATTTCGTAGCTTAGGGGAGGTCATAAGCAATCAGGAGGTGGAAAAAAATATGTTGTCTTCTAGCTCCTCTTTAAAAAAAAAAAAAAAAAAAATCCCCCCACATCAGAGAGGTGCTTTATGAGCTGTGAAATGGGGAGGAAAGTTGAAATGTTTAAAGAGTCAGGTAATAGCTTTTATTATCAAAGGGAAGCTGACTTCCAGCCCTGCTGGTGAGTCACGGTAGATTTCCGAGCCTCGGGCATGGCCGTGTGGCACTGACCACAAGGACACCGGTGATATTTCAAGGCAATGCTCTGCTGTCCCTGCTGTCACGGTAGATTTCCGAGCCTCGGGCATGGCCGTGTGGCACTGACCACAAGGACACCGGTGATATTTCAAGGCAATGCTCTGCTGTCCCTGCTGTCCAACCCCCCCCCCCCCCCCCAGGAGATGGCAGGCCAGAGTCAGGGCACAAGAGGGCATGGTACTCTGGCCTGGGAAGCAATTTTTCAAAAGGCAGTTGCACACAAACATTTCTACAGGCACATTCCGTGAGACCCAATCCTGTGTCAGAAAGGAGCTGTGCCTCTCTCATTACCCCCAGAGTTCCTGGCACGGTGACTGCCTCCTAGTTCAAGACAGATCTCTTGGACTCACTAAGGAGCTGTGAAAAAGGGCTGTAAGAGCCTTGCTACTAAAGATAGCTATTTGACTTCCGGTGAGGTACTACTGCTCTTAAGTTTGTTCCAGATGACTCATTTCACAGATGAGAAAACTGAGGCAAAGAAAAGGTAAAGAGCTTTGCACTTTTATTGCTCAGCTTCCCTTAAGTGCTAAGATTATATGGGAAAGAAGCGTGCCCGCATGTGCCCTGGGGAAGCAGTGGACCCCGAGCCCAGGAACCCAGGTCTGATGCTCACACTGCATTTGTGAGCTCGCTCATCTTAGATGAACTCTTGCTAGTCTCTCTGAGCTTCTGCATCCACCCCTAGAGATGGCGATGGTAGTAATCCACGCAAAGGCATGTTGTAAACTGCGGAGTCCCATGTGAATGTAAGTGATGATTAATTTTCCAAGGCACTGTTCTCCAGACTCTGTTGTTACAGTTTTTTCTTTTTGCTTTTGTTTTGGTTTTTGTTTGAAGGGGTCATGTAAGAGTAAAGGAAGGAGTGAAATCCATGACCAAATGACTTTGAAGTGAGGGTGCTTCGGTGGCTCAGTCGATGGAGCTTCTGACTCTTGGTTTCAGCTCAGATCATGACGTTGCGGTTGCAGATTCTCTCTCCCTGACTATGGACTCTGAAAAACAATCTGAGGGTTTTGAAGGGGCGGGGGATGGGAGGTTGGGGAACCAGGTGGTGGGTAATAGGGAGGGCACGTATTGCATGGAGCACTGGGTGTGGTGCAAAAACAATGAATACTGTTACGCTGAAAATTAATTAATTAATTAATTAAAAAAAAGATTCTCTCTCCCTTCCCCTCTACTCCACCCCATGCACTCTCTCTCTCAAATAAATATATAACTAAATCTTTTTAAAAATTACCTTGAAGCAAATGCTCTATTTTGCCATTAATATTTTGCTTGTATTAAAGGCTCTGAGAAGTCCTGATATAAAGAAACCCATTTGAATGTGTTTTTATTTTTGTTTTAAAGATTTTGCTATTTATATATTTGCGACAGAAAGAGAGGGAGCCCGTGAGCCAGGCCGTGGGGCAGGGAGGGAGGTAAGACGTAGGGCATGGCGGAGGGACGGAGAGACTTTAGCAGACTCTGTGCTGAGCATGGAGCCTGACATGGGGCTTGATACCATGACCCTGAGATCTTGACCTGAGCTGAAACCAAGAGTCAGCCCCTTAACCGACTGAGCTACCTGGGTGCCCCCATTTGAATATGTTGAATGACATGATTTAAATCAATCTCAACCATTATAATTTTCCATCTTTACCCACGGAGAGACAGACGTGAAGAATGTCCCATACCTATTTTGTGTGAATGTCGATAAATGTTAAATTCATTCATTCACCATCGCTGATTGAGCGTCTGGTGGACAAGCAGCAGACTGTAGTGTTTCTCTGTCAGCACTGCCCAGAGAGGGAGTGGTGCTACTTAAAGTGCATCTGGGTCCTGCCCCAGACCTCCTGAATCAGAATAACTCCAGGGTCGGAGCCTGGGAATATGCATTTTCCACCAGTCCTGGGAGACCCTGACACACGCTGAGGTTTGATAAGCACTCCTGTGTACTGTGCTAAAGAAGAACTTGGTTTCTTGGCGTTTATGAGTTACTGGCTGTGTGACCCTGGGCAAGCTACTTCATGTTTCTCAACTCCGTTGTAAGAAAAGTGAAAAGGGGTATCACCACTTCATGAAGCTTTTGTGAAGATTCAATGCTATAATGTATGCAAAGTGCTAATTATGTCTGTATTTGTCCTTTTGGGCAGCTGTTACCCAAATTAACACAGATTGGGTGGCTTATAAACCACAGAAATGCATTTCTTACAGTTCTGGAGGCTGGGCGTCCAAGACCAGGGTGCCAGGTGGGTAGGGTGAAGGCCCCCTTCTGGGCACTAGATGTCTCCTTGGATCCCCACATGGAGGGATCGGGGTCATGGGATCTCTTTTATAAGAGGGATAATTCCATTCATGAGACCTCTGCCCTCCTGACCTAATTACCTCCCAAAGGCCCCATCTACAGTACCATCTCTTTGGGGATTATTAGGATTTCAGCATATGAATTTTGGAGGGACAAAACATTCAGACCATAGTACCATCTGCTGTAATGAGATCTCATTAATGATGATAACAGCTGTTGTTGTTGTTGTTATTCCCGGGACCACTATACAGGTGGAGAAATTAAAAAAACAGATCACTGTCCTCCAGTGCTCTCTCCAGCCCTGGAGTGAAATTTTAGCAGTCAGCCACAGACACCATGATCTATGTGCTATAGGAGCGAAATCCAATGGGAAGCCAGACATTCATTGTGTGGAGGGGTTCATGGAAGGCTGTACACACAGAAGATATTTGAGCTAACCTACAAGAAGGGGTCATTAGTTAGGAACCAGTCAACCCTGCTAATACATAGAAGAAAAAACCATCCTAAGAGTCCCTCTAGCAAGGACTCTTGTTAGAAGAGACATCAGAAGGAACATCACCACGTATCTGGCCTTGCCTTTTTGGTAACTCTGGGAGTTGCCTTCCCACTCATCACTTCGTGTCTCAGAGGTACTCTTTCTCTCACTCAATTTTCTTCACAGATTGTCATAGGGAATATTTTTTCCTTAAAAAAAAAAAAAACTCTGCAAATATTCAGAAATAATTTAAAATAATAATTCTACTTTTTTTGTTGACTTCCCCCCCTCCCCCGACCCCCTGCCTCCCAGGAGCTTCTGGTGGTGATTTGATAACTTTTGATTTTGTTGTTTCTCTCTTTTTTCCACTCTTAGTTCTCTTGCTGGTAGGTGGCTAAAAGTGACCATGAAGAAAGATCTAATTAATTCCAAGCTGAGTGGTGGATAGGGCTAATAACAACCGGCATTAATTTCATAAGTATTCTATTTAGCATTAATAAGAAAATTCAGCCAATTTTAGTTGATTGCCTGCTATAGGGTCAGTCTTGCTTAAGGGTGTTAGTAGGCTCTAAATGCATAGTCCCTGTCCTTAGGTAGCTGATTAATAAAGGAAATGACAAAGTGAGAAGTTTCAAAGTCAAGTAGTGATCCACAGAGAAACTGTGCCAGACAAAACACAATCCTATTCGATTCAATAACTGCCAGAGTCTTTCTGTGATTAATTATGAGATCAGGTGGGCTAAGTACATTGGTCCAGCCCTGTGGAGTATTCCAAAAGAAAAGATTTCTGTGGAAAATACAAATTTAGTAAATTTCCCTTTTGGCCCCCTGAGGGATGCATATTTTCTCATGGGGCAGCTGGTCTGTGCCATGATTCCAGAGCAGATGGAGCCAATTTTTCAAGTATTTTCTGCAAAGATTGGCAAACATCAGGCAGAGCAGTGACCCAGCATTGCTGGAATGTCCGTGCGCACAGACAGGTAATAGGAGATTAATTGAGACACATCTCTCTTCCCTTCCCCCAAGCAGAAAAGGAGGAAGAATAAATGAGAGGATTGATTTGGTTTGGTTTTAAGCCATTTTGGTCATACTTTTTTTGAACTGATTTTTAAAAATTAATGTGTGCCCATTGTGAACACTATTTTCCATTCATTTTTCAGTGTGATTTGGATATTGCAAGAGTGGCTCCCGTGGGGATGGGAGGCAGGATGGGTTAGCACTGCTCACCTTGCAGCACCAGAGTCTTCTGATGGCTCAGGGAATCCTGCCTGGTGGCGGGACTCTGGCTGGTGGCCTCTTGATCCCCCGCGTAGGTCTTTGGTGAGAGAAATGCCCTAGCACAGAGCTGTATACGTGGTCTACCCCATCATTTCCCTAAGTTTAAGGAACATGGAACATGAACCACAGAGGAAGGAAGCAGGCAGTTCGACACTGAGTTCTTCCTAGGTTACGATCTTTGCTTTTTCTGTTGTTTTATTTCTTTTCTTGCCCATGTCCTATTTTTATTTTGTTCTTCCTCTTATTTTTCCTTTCTACTCATTTTGGAAATCATATAGTCTTTATCTCTTGTTTTAGTAGTTACCCTTCAATTTTCGATAATGTGTATATGATTTAAAATCCGAACAGAATTACTATCTCTAACCCCTTCTCCTCAAATACAAGGATCTTAGGAAGCTTTCATGCCACTTCTGTCTTCCACATTATTTTGTTCAGGGTCTTCCTTACCACCTCCTTTTACTTAACCCAGATCGGTCTTATTATCCAGCCATGATATTGGCTTGGATTTTATCATAAGTTGACTGGTTTCTTTGTTCCCCATTGTTCTCCACTCCTACTCCTTCTGTGGGATTCAGTTTCTTTCTTTCCTGAAACACTTCTTTAGTGCTTATTTGGCTTTTCAGCAAGAGTCCTTGTCTTATTCTATGAGTATGGCTTCTAATGCTTTAAACAGACTTCTGCTACATGTCTGTCCTTCCTTGTGTTACAGTGCATCGTGTTTGTTTCCCCGGGGCCGCCATAACAAAGTAGGACAGCCTGAGTGTCTTAAACAATGGAAATGTACTTTCTCACACTTCTGGAGGTTTGAAGTTCGGCATTAGGTGTCTGCTGTGTTAGTTTCTTCTGAGACCTCTCTTTGGCTTGTGGGTGGCCATCTTCTCCCTGGGTCCTCAAATGTTCTGCCCATGTGTGTCTACCTCCTAACTGCTCTACTTAAAAGAACAACACAAATAGTTGATTAAGCCCACTCTAATGACCTCATTTTACCTTAACTGCATCTTTAAAGAACTCTTGTCTCCAAATACAATCACATTCTTAGATACTAGGGGTTAGAACTTCAACATATGGACATAGGGGCCAGCGGAGACACAGTTTAGCCCATACCGTAAGTTCTTAAGTTCTAAGAACCCCCATGTGATATGTCTGTTGACTCATTCTCATGGAGGATTTTTATCCCATGTGCTTTGAAATTTTGGACTGTGAGCTCATCTCTGCTGGGTGTTTAACCGTGGGAATATCATGTGCGTGGGTGAAAGGCGAGTCCCTATGGAGCAGCTGTATCCAGAAAGATCTACCAGGTGCTGCCAGAGTTTCAGTGGCTCAGGTCAATGTTTATGATAATTACCCTGCTTGGGGTTTCCCGGATCATGTAGCCTATAGATATATCAACCCCAGACCCTCATGAATCCTCTAAGCCTGTGGTTATAAAGCATCAGAGGAGAACTTTTATCCTATTCAAATTATAAGATGCTATGAAGACAGGTTCTTTCTATCTACTCTTTCACTAGCTGTGAAGCCCTTAAAAGGTTCAGATTTATGCAGAGACATAATTACAGCCTCTCACCTTGTAAGCATGGCCACCCACAGAGTTGCCCAGTAAATAATCCTACATGATGCTGAAACCTGTTTGGGGTTATAGAGACTAATTACCTCTCTTTCATTCTATGCCTGCTTGTTCATGGCAGCAACTCATTGCTTCACGTCACTTTCCTCTTTTTCTCTTGCACCCGAGGCTTTCAGATACTCATTCAAATCCGGTTTTATCCAGCATGTTCAGCTGTTTGGAACATAAGGATTTTCAAGACATCTGGTCTCCCGTTACCAGCATGAAAAGTTAGGTGGTGGGGTTTATTGAGATTGGTTTAAACTTATAGATTAATTTAAGGAGGGGGTGTAATCTCTGTGATAAGGAGTAGCCCCTTCCAAGAAGTGAAGATTTGTTTAGATTTTCTTGGTGTCCCTCCACTAGGTTTTTTGTTGTTTTTTTTTTTAATTTTTATTTATTTATTTGACAGACAGAGATCACAAGTAGGCAGAGAGGCAGACAGAGAGAGAGAGGAAAGCAGACTCCCTGCCGAGCAGAGAGCCCGACGCAGGACTCGATCCCAGGACCCCGAGACCATGACCTGAGCCGAAGGCAGCGGCTTAACCACTGAGCCACCCAGGCGCCCCCCTCCACTAGGTTTTTAAAATTTTCTTTGTGTGGTTTTGTACTTCTTTCTATTTCTTAGTTATCTTTAGCTATTACCCTTAGGATCTTCTTTCATTTTGACTCTTACTGACTTTGCATATGTGAGGCTGTGATCTCCATATGTTAATCTTGTTCCTAGCGAACTTGTTGAATTCTTCTATTGTTTCTGTCAGTTTTCTAATTGCCTCTCTTGGGTTTTTCAGGTATGCAATTATCTCAGCCCTAAAATATGACACTCTTACCTCTTGTCCTCCCAGTTTTTTATGCCTCTTATTTTATTTCTTTTGCTATATTGATAGTACTTTTGTAACACTGTTATGTAATAGTAAGACTAGAGAGCATTTTTTTTTTTTTAAGATTTTATTTATTTTAGAGAGAGGTGCATGCAGGGGAGGGGGAGAGGGAGAGAGAGAATCTCAAGCAGATTTCCCACGGAGCAGGGAGCCTGACTGGGCCTCAATCTGTCTCTACCCTGAGATCCTGACCTGAGCCAAAACCAAGAGTTCGATGCTCAACTGACTGAGCCACCCTGGTGCCCCAAGAGTAGAAAGCATTCTTATATTTTTCGTAATTTAAACAGGAATGCTGCTGTTGGTTTCTTGTTAAGCTTGGCTTTGGCTAACTCGCAAATTAATGGTGACTGCCATTTATGTAAGTCTCCAGAATTTAAAAGCACTTTCGTGCACGTTGTCATGTTGAATTATTTTTTTTTTTATTTTTTTATTTTTTTTTATTTGACAGACAGAGATCACAAGCAGGCAGAGAGGCAGACAGAGAGAGAGAGGGGGAAGCAGGCTCGATCCCCATGACCCGAGCTGAAGGCGGGGGCTTCAACCCACTGAGCCACCCAGGCGCCCGTCATGTTGAATTCTTGCCCCCACCTGGTTTTATGGGACACGGAAAATACTCAGTTTGATCAATTTTGTTTTAAAGACAGCTTATCGAAAATTTCCCGAGTTGCCAGTGATCTTCAGTTGTCCCGGCAGATGGGTTTTATCCACTTTTGCTTACCAGGTAGAGTGATAAGACCTACCTAATCACAAACATCCTATTCTCTGTTTTCGTATTGAAAACCAAAATCTGGTTTTCTTTTCTTCAACTATAAAGCACCTAGGAAAAATTTCAAAAAAGCAGTGTAATGTATATATATACATTATGTCTCAGTATGTATGTCCCAGTATATATATGTCTCAGTATATATATGTCTCAGTATAAACTCTTAGAGTAGTCTCTCTTGCTTTAAAGGGTATTAAAACCCCGGTCTGGTCTGTTTGTCTTTATGCAGTTTGCATTCACGGAGCTGCTGTGTAAGCCTCCTTGAGCTCGGAGGTGCCCAGCAGTGGGGGCTAGTTGGGGAAAAATCCAAAAAAATCCATTGACATTCTGTTTGCTAAGCTTCCTGTTGTGGATGGTGGCGGGAGCCTGAGCCTCAGGAGAGGAAAGGACTCTGTTTCTTCAACATAAAGTCTCATTGGTCTGCCCTGCAGGGCTGCATCTTCCCAAAAGAGGGCGCCTTTCCCAATTCTCTTAGAGAGTCCATAAGGCTGATAATCACAACCCATGGGTTGAACTGACCCCCCAAAGCCTATTCCATACACCGTTCATGCAGTCTCTCCTTAGAGCTGTAGCAGGTTTTTTCTCATCCCGACTTTAAGAAATATGGGAGAATCTTCATAGAAGTTTTTATAACTCTATTACTCTCTGCTTTGAAACATGATGCTGTCTCCGTCACTATCAACTGAGCATCTTTGAAGCAAGGATCCCTAAGGAGCACTGGGTAGAAAAGGAACTGACCGCACAGCTTCGCATGGCTACGTAACAAGCACTAGCCAAGGCTGTATGTCACGGGTGGTCTTGTGAATGTACATTACTCTTAGCTGGAGTGAACTTTCTCAAGAAGCACAACCAGACGTAGTAGGGGGTCTGGGAATTACATAGCCCGTTAGCCGTGTAGCTATTTCCTGGGAGTTTGGCAAGCCTTGTGTCAGAAGGAGTAAATAAACTCTCCTTGCAGAGCCCGTCGTGAAGAATGAGGAGCACACTAACTCCTGAGGGTATATAGGGGTCCTGTGCCTCTGTCCACTGCAGAGGACTCAGCCCATTTCTTGCCGTCCCTCCACAGTTTGGAGAAAGGGAGCTGCAGAGTCAGTACTGATGAGCTGATAAATACAGAGCTGGAAGGAATCTTATACATCGTCTGTGTTGTACTCCTCAAATATGAGGAATGTAGGTGCGGGAATGTTCTGTACCATCCCAGGAGCACAAGCTTGTCAGTGGGAAAGTAGAGACAAAAAATGCAGTATGGGCTTGCCTGGATGGCTCAGTCAGTTAAACATCTGACTGTTGATTTCAGCTCAGGTCATGATCTCAGGGTTATAAGATCGACCCCCACATCTGGCTCCGTGCTGGGCATGGAGCCTGCTTAGGATTCTCTCTCGCCCTCTCTGTCTGCCCCTCTCCCCCTACACTCTCTTCTTCTCTGAAAAAAAAAAAAAAAAAAAAAACAACAAAAACAACAACAACAACAAAACTGCAGTATGGACCTCATCTTTGAGATTCAAGATGTCACTCCTTGTGAGGTTTCAAGCACTTTCACTCCCTGAGTAACAACTTAGGACATACATACTGTGTGTGTGTTCATTGTCTCTGGAATAGTGGTGGCTTGAGTAAAGAAGCACATCTTACTGGACACAAGTGCCTGGTTTTGAATCCTGATTTCTAACTTTCTTGCCCAGAAATCATTATTGTTGTTCAGTCTTTAGATCCGATGCTTCTATTTGTGGAATCGTTGTATGTATGACTATAAGACACAAAAGTCGTAAGCCTTCATAGGCTAATTGGCGGCCTATGACAAGACCACGTGAGAGAAGAAGAGTTGATATTTGGGGAGACGGAAGAATGGGCCACTTAGCAGTGGACGCCTAACAGACAGGTGACGGAGACTCAGGTAGGAGAGCTCCTCCATGAGCCCTGAGAACGCTGCGCCCTATGCCATATGCACAGACCGGCAAACAGACAGATGGAGAAGCACTCTGCTGGCTCTCCCCTTTCGAGAAGGCCCGGCTCAGCTTCCCTCATGGTCTTTGGGTTCCATGAAGCCTCTGCATCCTCACCTCCTGCTCTCTTTATTTGGGCCCATATGAGTAATTTTTCCTCTTTCACACAGCGTCTCTACCACAGCAACCTGCCCCTTGCATACTTGGACATGGACCCTCCAGGGGAGCAGGATTCCTTCCCCCAAAGCCCCAGCCTGACCACGCGCTTAGTTCCTCTGGAGAAGGGCGGCAGCACCTCTTTTTCGTCATCCACGGTCAAAACCCACCAGTGGGGAGGTAGGCACTTCACACAAACACATTCTTTTTTTTTTTTTTTTTTTTTAATTTGACAGAAATCACAACTAGGCAGAGAGAGAGGAGGAAGCAGGCTCCCTGCTGAGCAGAGAGCCCGATGCGGGACTCGATCCCAGGACCCTGGGATCATGACCTGAGCCGAAGGCAGAGGCTTTAACCTACTGAGCCACCCAGGCGCCCCACACAAACACATTCTAATTCTGTTAGAATGAGCTGTTTCTGCAAGTGATTAGTGAATTTTAGGTCTGAACCTGTTGAGGTGATTTCTGCATGAAACTTGAATCCCACAGAACCTCTGGGCACGGGGGCACTCAGCGGATGCCCCTTCTCATCCTGGGAGCAGAGAACACTCGAGCACATGGGCAAGAGCCCCCCTCCTTTCAGGTCATGTTCCACAGGACGGGGCTTCTCAGACTTCCCCTTGCAACAGAATCACCTGGAAACTTTCGTGAATCACCACCTACATGGCTGGGCCCTACCCCAGCTGTTTCTGGTTCAGGAGGTCTGGGTTGGGGGGGTGGGGTGTCTAAGAATTTACATTTTTGACAAGCTCACAGCCAGTGCTAATGATGCCAGTTCTGAATCACACTTTGAGAAACACCACTTTAGACAGTGCTTTTCAGAAAACAAGTAATAACTGGAGAATGACGAAGAAAGCGTCCAGGGGTTCTTCTGAGGATAACAGAAATATTCTAAATCAGAATATGGTGATGGCCATACAATGCTGTACATACAGTGAGACTCACTGATCCTTACACTTTAAAAAGACAAATGCTACGGGCACCTGGGTGGCTCAGTGGGTTAAAGCCTCTGCCTTCGGCTCAGGTCATGATCCCAGGGTCCTGGGATGGAGCCCCACATCGGCCTCTCTGCTCAGCAGGGAGTCTGCTTCCTCCTCTCTCTCTCTCTACTTGCCTTTCTGCCCACTTGTGATATCTGTCAAATAAATAAATAAAATCTTAAAAAAACAAAGGGCAAAGTCTGTGGTACATCAATCACATGATAATAAAGCTGGTTTTTGAAAGTCATTACTTCCTAGAGTGAATGGCAAACAACATTTTTCTTTCAATTAATTAGAATGAAAGAGAAAATATCCTGTGTTTTACATAGTGTATGAGGAACAGAACTGATAGGATAATCACACACACACACACACACACACACACACACACACAAGATGAGAGAGACCAAAATCCGCAGGGCAGGCTGGCCGTTCTGACTTGAGTTATATCTGCATTCTTGAGCCCAAAGGCAGCCGAGAGACCAAATCTTTCCTCTTTGGGGGATCTCAGAGCCCTTCCCACCTTATGGAGGGTAATCTGCTGTACTCAAAATGCACTGATTTAAACAGTCACATCTAAAAAAATGCTTTCACAGCAACACCTAGACTGTTGGATCAAACAGCTGTGCACCAGAGCCTCGCCAGCCTGATGTGGAAAATTCACCATCAGACACAATAAAAATACTGTTGGGCAAAATGGTCATTTCCGTTTTCACACACACACACACACACACACACACACACACACACACACACAGGTACGCATCTGGGAGAACTGGCCAGTGGTTTAAAATGTCTTCATCACTGTGCGTCGCCGCTGAAAAAATACCAAAGCCTCTGCTTTAGAACACTTCTTCAGAAAATAGACAAGATGAGCCAGGAACCAAAAGATCGGCTTTCATACTCTTGGTAAAAGCACACTAAATGGAAGTCAATGGAATATTTTTACGCCTTGAGCTTAAAGACTCAGTGGAGAGAAAGTAGTCCCCAGACTCCGGGAGCCCTATCTGGCTATCACCTTTATTGCTCTAGACAGCCATATGCTTGTGACTGTCTGAGGGCTCGTAGTGCCAAGCCTGGGATGATTGAACCAAGTGGAAAACGCGTGTAGGCTGGCAGGCACATCTTGTAGACAGATCCAGATGATTAAGCAGAGCGTCCCTGTGCCATTAACATGTGACCAAAGCAGTTCCTTTGGAGGAGGTTGTTGTGCTGTGTTTTCTTAACCAGTTCGGTGCTTGGCTGGTGATCCTGAGTTCCCACTGCATCCCCAGGCAGGGCTTGCTATACGAGTGGTGGATGGGGTGAGACACAGGAAGTGGACGATGGATGATGTGAGGAACAGGAAGTGGACAATGGGTGGGGTGAGACACAGGAAGTGGACAACATGGTTCATGATATACATTACTTTTATTTTTTTGTTTTGGAGAGGGCTTCACAATGAGGGTCTTTGTTTTTTAGCCTGAGGAGAAATGATGAGGTTAGAGATGGGGTCAGGCTCAGTATGACAGAAGGATATCTGTGAGGTATTTTGGGGAACACCGTTACAATTTACATTTTTTATGGTAATTTCAGATTGTCTCATCCAAGTAAGAGGTCTTCAGATATCAGATATTTTCATCCTCATATGACTTGGGAAATCTAAATCTAACATCCAAGTTCCCCATTGTGTGTAATGAGCCCTCCCCCACCCCGCATGCTGCCTCCCCCCTCCCACCTTGAGACCACCCTAATGATAAGTAGCAGGAGCTGGCCCGATCTTCGCTGAGATTCGGGATTATTCCCCAGAGTGGGACGGAAGGACTGGGAGACAGCACCCAGCCTAAATGCTATGACCTCCTCCTTCGTCTGGGACCCTTGGGCACCAAGCTCTCTCACCCACTTGAGTGTGAAGAAATGGTAGCCTGTTTTCCCACCCACCTGAACTGTGTGCGTTTTCTTCCAGCTTCAATCTAACCAAGTACCTTTTCTCGGTCTGAACCACACTGGGCATAGCTATGCTAGGTTCTCATTCTGTCTCCCTCTCTAGTCAGTTTTCCCAAGATGGCCCTGCTCTGTGGCCTCTGTTTCTGCCTCCTTCACTCCACAGGCTTGAAGCTGTGGTCCATCCCACTTCTTGAGGACCAAGCCCAGTTTTCCCTCCTCTCCAGGCCAGCCCACAACCACAGTGACACAACACTGTGCTGTCCAATGCAGTTTGCAGGTGAGTTCAGTGATCAATTTGTAAATAGAAGAAGAGACAAGTGGAGAATTTCAGCTGTATATTGCTCAGTACTGTCTCTACCTGTTGAATGCCATTGGGGCAGTGGCTTAAAACAACCATTTTATTACCTCTCACAGTTCTGTGAGCTGACTGGACTTAGCTGAAAAGTACTTCTCCATTTACTATCAGCTGGGGCAGCCGTCGTGTGGAGGCTTGACTGAGTTACCCCATCCAAGATGGCGCTCACATATGGCAGGCAGCTGGTACTGTTGTCAGCTGGGACCTCCGCTGGGATTGTCAAAGGGAGCACATGGGTTCTCCATGTGCCTTCTGCATATGATCCGGACTCCTTGCATCATGGCAGCTGGATCCCGGGGGAAGGAGTCCAAGCATACAAAAGCAGA
The DNA here is from genome assembly GCF_922984935.1 of Meles meles. Lineage (NCBI taxonomy): Eukaryota > Metazoa > Chordata > Mammalia > Carnivora > Mustelidae > Meles > Meles meles. Next base: position 19,450,286 of record NC_060066.1, read on the forward strand.
AGTTGCCCCCGCTCTAGAGCCCAGCCTCCGACGTTACACAGCATCAAGTCCGCTGCACCCTGGTAGGCAGAACTAGTCACAGGGCCAGCCTGCAGAAGGGAACTAGATTCCACATCTAGATGGGTTTGTCTTGGGGCGCCTGGGTGGCTCAGTGGGTTAAAGCCTCTGCCTTCGGCTCAGGTCATGATCCCAGGGTCCTGGGATCGAGCCCCGCATCGGGCTCTCTGCTCTGTGGGGAGCCTGCTTCCTCCTCTCTCTCTGCCTGCCTCTCTGCCGGCTTGTGATCTCTGTCTGTCGAGTGAATAAATAAAATCTTTAAAAATAATAATAATAATAATAGTTGGGTTTGTCTTTAATCTGTCACGTTTTTAATCTATCATCACATCAATACACATAGATAGATAAAAAAGAGGTGAGTTGAAACATTTCCAGCTGCAGTTTTCAGGAAATAATGGTGGTGGTTATGTACTTCTTGTTGTTGTACTGCATTTTCCGATTGTTCTGGCAATAAACGAATTGCAGCTTTTTAACTTTGATAAGTAACATCCATACATAAACGTGCGTATGTTATCAGTGCGGCGAGGCGAATGTTAACGAATTGAGCACGCTCTTGTAACTTGCGTCTAGATCAATACAGAGAACATGATCTGCATTCCAGAGATCTTCAGTAGCTGTTAGTTTTGCTAAGACAAAAAGCATTTAATATTTAATATTAAAGCATTTAAAGAGAAGCGTCTCTTATGAGAATAACAACAGTCCTTACCAATCTTCTATTCTTTACAAGTAAAACACATCTTTGACATTTGCGAAATAACCACAAACCCTTAATGATTCTTTAAATTATAGATTTCAAGGCTCGATCGGCTAATATCCAATAATTTGCAACAAATGAATAGAAGAAGTGGATTTTCCCCACAGTTGAACGGCGAGTCTGAACATTTAGTGAATTGACCGATGGCCTATATCCTTATCAAAGCTTTTATCATTGTCAACGGCTATTTAATTCTTCAAACTTGTTTTGAAGTGAGGCATAAATAAATACAAAATCAGGGTTTTTAGCAGAAGCCTCTAACCAGCAATTAGCCTCAGGAACATAGAAAAAACCAAATCCTCATATGTACTAGTGTCATTTCTGTCCATCTGACCATTTCAAGAGGCAGTGAGCTTGATTTTCATGAGCTAGAAAGGACACATTTATACAGCTCACCATTATTCAGATTATTTGCATAGAATTTTGATTAACATTTAATGCACATTTATATTTCGAGATGGGCCCTGAGGAAGAATCAAGGTCCGAGATTTGTTCTCATTCTTTAATTCTGGACCTAAAGTTCCCTCATGGCATTCACCTTCCCTGGCCATCTCATTCAGAGGCAGTGTCCTCTCTTCCCATCCTGATGGTTTTCTGCAGAACCCGTGTGCTAATCTCAGTAATGGCCTCCAGGTGGATCAGGTCCTAATCTCGGACACCTGTGAGTGTTATCTTCTATGGAAAAAGGGTCTTTGAATATGTGATTAAGTTAAGGATTTTGTGATGAGTAATCCTGGATTAACCTGGTGGGTTCATCGTGTAATCACAGTCCCTCTTGTCTTTATGAGAGGGAGGCAGAGAGAAACTCTCAAAGAAGCAGAGAAAAGCATTTAGGGAGAGAAGACGCCGTACTTTCTGGCTTTGAAGGTGGAGGAAGGGGCCCTTGAGCCAAGGCCTGCAAAAAATGGAGCTGTAGGTACTTATTAGAAAGGCAAAGAAAAAATTATTCTCTAGGGCCTCGGATGGACGTGGGTCTGTAGACACCTTGACTCTAGCTCAATGTCAGTACTTTCAGACTTCTAGCCTCCAGAACCATAAGAGAATGGATTATTTATTTATTTGTTTGAAAGAAAGTGAGAGAGAGAGAGCATGAGCCTGGGGTGGGAGATGGGCAGAGGGAGAGAGAGAGAAGCAGGCTCCCCACTGAGGAGGGAGCCTGATGTGGGGCTCCATCCCAGGACCCCAGGATCATGACCTGAGTCAAAGGCAGACGCTTAACTGACTTAGCCAGCCAAGTGTCCCCGGATTTCTGTTGTTTTAAGTCACCAAGTTGTGGTAACCATAGGAAACTAATATAGTACCTGTCACCATTTGAATTATTTGTTGACTTACCTTTATTTATTTATTTTCAGTGTAACAGTATTCATTGTTTTCGCACCACACCCAGTGCTCCATGCAATACGTGCCCTCCCTATTACCCACTACCTGGTTCCCCAACCTCCCACTCCCCGCCCCTTCAAAACCCTCAGGTTGTTTTTCAGAGTCCATAGGGAAATTGGAAGGGGAGATGAACCATGAGAGACTATGGACTCTGAAAAACAACCTTTTTTAATTCTTATCTCCCTTGCTGGGCAGACACTAAGCTCCTGGAAGTAGAGACCTGATTTGTCTTCCCTGCTGTAGCCCCAGAACCCGGTTGGGAGCTTGGCATAGAGTAAATACATGCCAAGTACTTCTGTAATTAAGGACAAATTGGAGGGGGTGCATGGACATTAAGGGATGGGGATGGTAAGAAGTGGGGGAGAGCATTCCAGATGGTTCTGGAAGGATAACACGAGGCCAGATTAAGGACTTCGAGAACCACGAGGAGCAGGGAGGAGTAGAAAAGGATGTGGTAAAAACTGATGGTTTTGGTCCGCGTGCAGCTGGCTTACCCGGTGGTCAGTTCTAAGCACTAGCAAAATGGTGCTCTCCAAAAAAGAGAGAGGTTGAGCTCTGGGGAATGAATGAGGAATTTTACAGCTGGAAAAAATCTACCAGGAGACTCTTCCTCCTTCAGCATACAATATATGTTCTGTTTTGAAGTGAGGTCCTGATGTTAGTTTGAACTATGTGTAAGTAAGCAGAACCACAACACAACCTTTTTTAAGATTTCAGGCCTCTGCAGATCTCAGGCCTTCGAGACCGCAGAATGGGATCATCCCTAGTAGGAGTCCGGGTCCCGTCACTGTGCATGTGGCACAGGGATACTGGATGGTTCCCGGTCAGCCCAGGCAGCAGAGATCAGCAAATGAGCTCGCTCTGCTTCCTTCTTGGGGGTGCTCCCACACCCTCGCTTTGCATAATTAGCTGCTGACTGAGTCCTCATTAAGGGCTTACCAGTGAAAATGGTGATCAGTTAGCGAACTCATTCATTACGATCTTTCTTTGTGGCTCTGTTGTGAAGAATACTCTTTTTTTTTTTTTTTTAAACTGGTACACCTGAAAACTGCCATCCTGTTTAAAAAAAAAAAAAAGCCAATGTAGCAAGAGCACTGGCTATTCAGCAGATGTGTGCAAATCACACATGCTTATAAAAAATCCTTCACACTACTTGTGGGAGGCAAATTAATGCCCCATCCCACATGGTGTACTACTTTCTGATGGCTGTTCTAACAAATTACCACAAACGTTAAGGTTTGAAATAATACACAAATATCACAATCATTTGAGGTTCCTACATCAAGACATGAGCTCTTTAGAAGAGATCCCCCCCCACACACACGTACTTTGTGAGAGATAGAAGTCATAAAGACTCATTAAAAACTCAAACAATACAGAATTGGGTAAAATAAACAGTGAAAGGCCTTCCTCCCTTCCTGCTTGATCCTAAGAAGGAACGCCCTGAACAGTTCCATATTTATCCCCTTCTAGACAAGGACTTTTTTTGTATCTGTGAATTCGGGCAAGCTTTAAAAATAGGCTTCCCGGATGGTTTCCTAGATGAGGTGATTTATGGGATTAGGAAAAACCCCTGTCCGATGTGCCGTGTCTCCAAATAACTTTCTCATTATGCCATTTTATGGCTGAAATCCCATCATTAATGATTCATTTCTTTGGCTTAGCGGTTTGTCCCTTCTGAAGATGTAAATACTTCGTACAAGATTAACCCTGTAAGCCCTAACAATCCTTGTAAGAATGAGCATATTTAAATGAAGCCATTCCTTCTCTCTGGCCCCTCATCTCGTCTTTGGTCACAATCACAGTTCGAAACTCTTTGTGGGTCCCCTTGCCTTTTTCTTCTTAGAACTTTAAAAAAAAAAGATTTTATTTATTTATTTGACAGATGGAGATCACAAGCAGGCAGAGAGGCAGGCAGAGAGAGAGGAGGAAGCAAGCTCCCTGCTGAGCAGAGGGCCCGATGTGGGGCTCCATCCCAGGACTCTGGGATCATGACCTGAGCCGAAGGCAGAGGCTTTAACCCACTGAGCCACCCAGGTGCCCCATTGCCTTTTTCTTCTGTCACCGCCACTGACTCGAGTCCCGTGAGGACATGGAGTGCTTGTGCCTTCTTCCCAACCACTTCCCGGCGACAGTGACGCAGGCTGTGATCCGTCAGCATTTGATTGGATGAAAGACCTTGGACTACAGGACTCAGGCATGGGTGCTGGAACACAACGGAAGGCCAGGAAAGTGCCATGTGAGCTGGTGAGGCTGCCTCCCAGGTGGCCCTGAGGCTAGTGCCTCCTGCTTGGGACCCAGGGCTTGCTGCCATGCCCCCCCGCCCCTCTTCGATTGGTGGCTGTGCTCTTGTTAAATAGTTAGACTGTGGGGCGCCTGGGTGGCTCAGTGGGTTAAAGCCTCTGCCTTCGGCGGGTCGTGGTCCCAGAGTCCTGGGGTCGAGCCCCGCATGGAGCTCTCTGCTCCGCGGGGAGCCTGCTTCCTCCTCTCTCTCTGCCTGCCTCTCTGCCTAGTTGTGATCTCTCTGTCAAATAAATAAAATATTAAAAAAAAAAAAATAGACTGTCCCTCCTGGTGTCACAACGAAATGTTACTGTCCTCACAGTCCTTGCCATTCTCCACCCCACGAGTCAAAATCCTCTGGAACTGATTGTTTAAAGTCTGAGAAAGTGGAAAAATCAAAGCAGGAGAGGAGTATCTATTTTGGTTGGATATTGTGTTTTGTTTTGTTGAGTGAGTCCCAAAAGCTGATTCTTCCCCGCTTTTTCTTTTTAACAGCTGTGTAAACATTAGCCAAAAAAAAAAAAAAAGAAAGAAAGAAAGAAAGAAAAAGCCACAGGAACAGGGTGTGGGCGAAGGAGCTGCTGTTTGCAAAAATACACCCAGAAAGCTGGCAACACCCGTGTCCCCTTTATTCCAAGTGGCATATCGGATTCACTGACCTGGTTAACACTTGCCTTTAATGGCAATCAATGCAGAGGGAACGGCAGAATAAAGAATAGCAAAGCTTCGTACATGAGAAATGAGCATAACCTGGCATCAACTGTTCTTCAATAAAAAGTAAAACAAAATAGGGGCGCCTGGGTGGCTCAGCGGGTTAAGCCTCTGCCTTCGGCTCAGGTCATGATCCCAGAGTCCTGGGATCGAGCCCCGCATTGGGCTCTCTGCTCAGGGGGGAGCCTGCTTCCCCTCTCTCTGCCTGCTTGTGATCTCTCTCTGTCAAATAAATCTTTAAAAAAAAAAAAAGAACAAAACAAAAGAATAATAGCAAAGCTTCCAGAGTAGGAGAAAGTGGGCTTGACTCAGTTGCACTCCTACTGTGTAAGCCTCGAAAGTGGCAGCAGTTAGTACCGCGTGTAATTGTGTATTTATTGTTTGTTTGATGCTTTATGGAGCATCTGTCCCCCCTTCCAGCCTAGAAGCTCCGTCTGGGGAGTGCTGTCTGGTTCTGCTCATCACAACGTGCCCAGTTGCTCGCACAGCGCTTGGCATACAGCGTGTGCTCGGGAATATCTGTCCCGTGACTGAAAGCGTCTCACCTCATTTAGCTGGGATGGCTTGCTCCAGTGTGAATGGATTTGTAAAAATCACTCCGCATCTTAGTTTGACATAGGACTCTTCATATTTTTTTTTTGTCTAGGTAGCTTTCTGGCAAAGCTTTCAGCCTTTTTTTCACACTTAAAAAAAAAATCTATGTGTAAAGATAACTTCGTTTTTTTCACTCATGGGGTCAACCGTAGATAATTAGTGACTGTTCTAATAGAAGTAGTAAGAAGAGATTGTTCCCTAATATCCTCTTAATGAGAAAGTAGTGAAGCTAAACTCAAGTGGTCTGTTGTTTGTGGGGCTTTTTTTTCCCTACTTGTATCATCATCATCGTCATCTTTGTCAACTAAACAATCCCTTCCTCAATTTAATTTAATGAGAATGGATCTTTGCAGCCGCTGAGAGCAAAATGCTTGCTTATCAAGGAAAGCACTTCTTTAACCTAAGTTACACCTCTTCGCACACAATGCAAATGACAGAGAACTGAGCTCTTACGGGGGCGGGAGAGAAAGGAGGGCAGACAGGACGGTGTGGGACACTCAAGAGGACAAGGAGGAAAGGACTCCAGAATTCACTGGAGATGAGGCTTGTCTGAGGCCAAAGAGGTCAAAAGGAGTGTATTGACAGACTCATAAAACAGAGTGGTAGATAACCAGCTGCCGAACATCAGCAAGCTATGATCCTGTCATTTGGTTAATGTATTTTCCACCCAAAACCTACTCCCCACGTTGTGAGTCTAAAACCAGAGTTGTTCTGAGATAACTCCTTCCTGGGAGAGAGTGAGGAGGTCCTGGACTTGCTGTGCATCTCTGGCCAATCTATCTAGAATGGCGTGAATGCCTTTTGAGCCTTTTGATCCTCAGGTCTTAAGATGGCTCGAGGGGAAAAGTGCGTATAATGGAAAAGGTCACCAATTCTCTAAGGCAGAGATGAAGCGGACCAAATCCAGCAGCGTGGTAAATGAGAACACATCAGAAGACACTGTAGGAAGAAATAAACTGTTGGAAGCGAAAGACGAAAAGACGGGAAGTGTGTTCTTGAGTTGGAAATGGCTAATTTTCAGGACTTACTGATGATCCAGGGACCCAGGCCAGAAGTGTGTTTGCGACTCCATGATGCTGAGCGCCAGGCAACTTCGGGTCTAGGTTGTGTGCGTTACCCTCCTCTGCAGAGGCCTCCTTCGGGGAAGTAGGATGCCTTACAGACAACCCATTCCGGGCAATCAGAGGGCTGTCGTTAAAACACGTGATTAGCACGGGGGTAGCGGGGATCAGACTTGGTTAGGGATGTGCCGATAGGACAGTGACGTCATTTCCTAGCTGATGAGTCCTGCAAGGCCAGCAGAGGAACCAGGGTTGATAACAGTGGACGCTTGACCGCATGTACTCCTCCTGTTAACACTCCATGTAATACTTAATCGTGCTTCCTCCTTTTTGTATGATATTTCATTTGATTCTCAGTTATCCTGTGAAGTAGATACTGTTACCTACTTAACTTAGGCCAGTGTGAGGCACAGGTAGAAATTGGAGGGCAGGAGCATGGAGGAACCGAGGTATTTCTTCCCTCTCTCTGCTTTGAGGACCATCTCCTAGAGCAGCTATGCCTCATCTCATTCTAGCTTCTTCCTGACAGTCCCTTCTTCCATGGGCCAGCTCCCTGTCATCCCACCATGGTTCTGTTTCCTTTTCTGGTCCTCAGAAGCTCCCCCTCTTGAGCTCTCCTCTTGTCACTACCCTTTCTCCATCCTGTTCGCTGTACCATGGGAAGAGCTTCAAGCCTTGGCTGGCCTAGGGTTGATTCCTCATTCCCACTTTGACTTTTCAGCTGTTCCAAAGATTTCGTAACCAGCTCCATAGAATCCGTCCTCTGGACTACCAGGCAGTGCTCTGTTTTCTTGACTGCACCCTGAGTAATACACAGTGGACTGATTTTTATTATGTTCAAGGTAGATACTACTTTCCAGATGACTTTTGAGTGTCGGGGAGCACAGGTGTTCACCTATGTTTCTGAAGCCAGAGAACGAGACAGAAGGAGAGATTGATTCAGTTCAGGGAATTGGCTTGTGTGATTGTGGGGGTTGGCAGATCTGAAATCAATAGGGTAGACCATTGAGAAGGACAGGTTGGACACTGAGAGACTTAGAGGACTTATAGGTGGACCCGAAGCTGTCTTCCACAGGTGAACCTCTTTCTCCTCAAAGAAATTTCAGTTTTGCTGATAAGACTTTCCGACTGATTAGATGGGGTCTGCAGATTATCTAGGATAATCTCCTTTTTTAAAAAAAATCTATCATGGGGAATGCTCAGGGCCCAGGGCATAGTGCAAGTGGGTGTAGTGTGGGATTTCCCAGGAAGGGAAGTAGGGCGTGCTGGAGCCCTCAGGTGTGATTCTGGGTGGTTCTGGGTGTGTTGGGGAGAATAAGTTCGGGTCCAGATGGAGGGGCGGGCAGAGGATGCCCTGATGTTCTGAGCATCTGGGGGACCTCAGAGGACCATGGAGTATAATATAATCAACTGATTATAGATGTAAGCCACATCTACACATATGTTCCCAGCAGTACCTTGATTAGTGTTTAATTGAGTAAGGGGATAGCATAACCCAGCCACATTGACACATAAAACTAACATCTCACTGGAGAAGAGCAAGAAATGGAGCAGAGAGCAAACCGACAAACGAGTAATTCACTGTCTGGTTGAAGACACACACGCTATTACAAAAACACAATATGAGCACAAGTATGCTTACAGCAGTGATGGGAGTCTCGACCATTTGGTGTAGAGTCCTAACCCTGTCTGTGAAGTCTACAGTCACTCCCTTTGAGACCAGTGCCCCCTTGTCTAGTAGTCTTGGTAATAGCCAAGGGCTCTTTTCTGGTTTCCTGAACATTCTAGACTCTCCCACCATTAATCTAATTTGAGCTTCTTGCCAAAAATTTAGAGTCCCTTGAGTAAGTCATTGGCTTCTGTTTCAAGTTAATCTTTCATTAAGCCAATAATACACACACACACACACACACACACACACACACACACAATACACACTGTAGCTCCCCCCGTCATCCGTGGGAGAATCTGTTCCATGACCCCCTCCCCTCACTAGATGTCTGAAACTACAGATAGTACCAAACCCTATATAAACTTTGTTTATTCCTATAAATATCTGGATGTTAACATTTAATTTAAAAATTAGGCACAGTAAGAGATTAATAACAACTAAGAACAAAGTAGAACAATTACAACACTATACTGTAACAAAAATTCCGTGAATGTGGTTTCTCTCTCTCAAAATATCTTACTGCCCTGTACCCCTACCATATGATGCTATATCCCTCTTCTGATGTGAGATGATAAAACAGCCGTGTGATGAGACGAAGTGGGGGGAATGATGCAGACATCACGACACAGTGACACAGTGTTGGGCTATTATATGACCTCGTGATGATACTTCAGGAGGAGGACCATGTGCTTCTGGACTGCAGTCGACCTCAGGCAACTGGAACCACAAATAAGGAAGAACTACTATATGTACAAACACACTCAGATCACCTGCTGTACACCCAACTTGTCCTGGGTGTCGGGGATATAACAGTAAACAAAATAGTACCTGTGTTTATGGAGCTTACAGAGTAGTTAGGACTGGCTACATGACTACAAAGTAAAAATGTGGGGCCCCTTGTTCAAAAAAATTAAGAATTTCGGGGCACCTGGGTGGCTCAGTGGGTTAAGCCTCTGCCTTCAGCTGAGATCATGACCTGGGTCCTGTGATCGAGCCCCATATCAGGTTCTCTGCTAAACGGAGAGCCTGCTTCCTCCTCTCTCTCTCTCTCTCTCTGCATGCCTCTCTGCCTACTTGTGAACTCTGTCTGTCAAATAAATAAATAAAATCTAAAAAAAAAAGGTATTAAGAATTTCAGGACAGCAATAGAAGGCATTAAACCAAGTGTGAGACCCCTCTAAACACAGGGGTTTGCCTCTGAAGCTGGAGTAGATTCCAGTGATCTGGCCTTGACCAAGTACCCAACAGAAGTAGGTGTTTCTGGTCCTCTTCTTCCAGTGGGGGAAGGTGTAGAGGGAACATAGAGGGAACGTAGAGGGAAGCTGTTCTGTAACCGTGGTCCTCTTCCTCAGGGAGGGATTTTCCTGTTACCACTCGCTATAGACCATAGCGAGCATCTCTTATATGCTTGCTATGTGTTAAGTGTTGGGGTTGGGAATCCTTTGTGTGTCCACCAATAATAAACCACAGAATATTGTGGCACAATAAACTATAAAGTAGAGTTGTATAAACTGGGTATGGGATTCGAGATCTCTGAACAACAGCTTGCCTAATTTTATAACGAGGATGGTAATTGCGTACCTCACAGGATTGTTTTAAGGTTAAATGAGATATGCTTATAAAGTAATGCCTGGTGTTTGGTAAATACTAAAAAAAAGTATTATTATTATTATTATAGCAACTTAACTAGACTGAAGTGGTAAGAAACTGTAGAGGCTGTTGCCTAAATACATACTCAGGAACCACCGTGGAGATAGTTTACTGTTTGTTTAAATTAAAACTCAAATAAATTCTCACAAAGGAAACTCTTTCTGCCGCAACATTGGAATGCTTATCAGTAAAATGGGGGGTGGTACCACAGAAGGACGTTGGGCTGAAGGAGAAGAGCTAAATGAAAACATGCCGCTCATTCTGGTAGGAATAGGACTGAGTCAGGCAGGAGGGTTTCATTTGAGGGGCAGCGCTAGGTCCAGTCTATAAAAAATATTTACGATGCCAAGAAAAGCGAAAGGGAATGAGCTGCAAGGTTGGGGTACACGCAGAAGTGCAGGGTGTTGCCTGACAGGGAAGCACCGGCTAAGCTCTAGAGCATCCCCTGAAAGTAGCTTGAGGGATAGAGCCAGCACCGCGAGCTCTGCCTCGGCAAGACATCCCAAGGGATTCCTGCTGCCAGTTGAGCAAGGCACACAGAGGGAGTGGGGGGTGCGGGATGGGAGGTGAGAGGAGGCAAAACGATGTAGATTAGATCTTGCTGCAGGGCTGGCCTCTCAACCAGCATCACCAATCAGGTGGCTAGCCAGATGCCTTCCCCGCCTTTCTTCTGCCCATCTTCTGCTTCCGCCACCCTACGTGGCCAAAAAAACCAAGGGCTCAGATAGTGTCATGGCGCCCAAGCCTGTATGAGGCACGAATTCATGGCCGTGTTACGAGAAAGGTTTAGGCTTGTTCCTAGTCATGCGTGCGGTATAACCAGGGCACGGAATCTCAACTTGTTGAGGTAATGGAGCTGCTGAAAGGGTTCTGATGAGGGGGTTCCACTGTGCAGGGGAGCAGGTGTTATGGATGGCGCCCGGTTCCGCTGTTGGTCTGGTCTTTGTGCTCCAGGTTCAGGAGAGACAGCTCTCACCCAAACTCTCCCGAGGACCCACTCACTCACCGCAACACTGCCTGGCTTAAAAGGCGAGACCCTGCACCAAGATTATGTTGTAAGCACAGAACATGTGGGTTTGGGGAAGTTAAGTCATGCTTTGTAAAAAACCGTTAGTGGTTTTATAACCCCTCAGATTGCTGCTGTCTTTGCCGTGTTGTCTCTTCTCTTCAACCAAAACACCTGACCCGGAGAACTGGCGACCATTCTCTGGATGCATTATTTCTCTTCCTAAGCTTTGCCTACACCGTGAATGTACTCTTGGACCTTCCTCCTCCTCTTCTGTGTCTAGAAGAGTCCAGGCTGTTGCTTCAGAGCATATGACTTCTCTTCCATCCTAACCCTCATCTTACGAGGCAGGACCAGTGTCTTCCTCCGTGGAACACACCGAACGTTTCCTCTTCCAGCACTTCTGGTCTCCTACTGCTTGTGTTCCTGAAATGATGATCCCCTTAGATGTAAGGATAAAGTCTTACTCATTGTTTAATCCCTGAAGCCTGGCCCAGGTCTTGGCTTGTAGTAGAAATCTGGTAAGGGCTCCGTATGTAATTGAATGAATGGACGGGTAACCATCCATTATTAAAAGAGTTACCATAATATTTTGTAGATTTCCACATCTTAAAAATATTTGGTCGACTTCAGACTTGCTGTGTAAGTATTCTCAAAGACTATAGATTATTAAATCAAAGTAAAGATAGTCCTTTTAAAAGTGTTTATCCCTATTTTAGAAACATTAAGGAAATCCTTAGTACTTTTGCAAGTGACACTAATGGATGATTAATATCATGGAAGCCAAAATTTAGATTTAGAAAAATTCTCCACAGTGCTAGAGCATTGAACTGTCAGAGGAACTGTTGACTGTTGAACTGTTCCTAAGAGAAAATTTGTTACACTTTATAGCATATTTAAATCATATTAGCCTGTTTTTGTTTCTTTGTAACACTTGCCTCAGTTACTTTTTTATATTTCTACTTATTTACTCTTTCCTGGCTTGTCTGCCTTATACCACCCTTCGGTGGCAGTGAGGCACTGAGCAGAGGACCCAGCACACAGATATGCTATAGAAATGTTCACTGAGGGACACCTGGGTTGAGCATCTGCCTTCAGTTCAGGTCATGATCCCAGGGTCCTGGAATTGAATCCCGCATCGGGCTCCTTGCTCAGTGGGGAGCCTGCTTCTCCCTCTGCCTGCTGCTCCCCCTGCTTGTGCTCTCTCTCTCAATAAGCAAAATCTTTTTTTTTTAAATATTTATTTATTTTTAAGATTTTATTTATTTATTTGACAGAGATCACAAGTAGGGAGAGAGGCAGGCAGAGAGAGAGAGAGAGAGGAGGAAGCAGGCTCCCTGCCAAGCAGAGAGCCCGATGCGGGGCTCGATCCCAGGACCCTGGGATCATGACCTGAGCAAAAGGCAGAGGCTTTAACCCACTGAGCCACCCAGGTGCCCCAATAAGCAAAATCTTTTTAAAAGAAATGTTTATGGAATGAATGAATGTGTTTGGAAAGCACAGACAGGAAAAGACAGGAAAAAAATGATAAACTGTTCTTTATTCAGAAAGTCAACGTTTTCTAGTTTAGTGGCTTTTTTAAAAAGATCTTATTTATTTGTTTGACAGAGAGAGACACCGCAAGAGAGGGAAAACAAGCAGGGGGGAGTGGGAGAGGGAGAAGCAGGCTTCCCACTGAGCAGGGAGCCCAATGTGGGTCTTGATCCCAGGACTCTGGGATCATGACCTGAGCCAAAGGCAGGTGCGTAACGATTGAGCCACCCAGGTGCCCCATTTTTTAGGGGTTTTTTTGTTTGTTTGTTTTTAAGATTTTATTTATTTATTTGACAGAGAGAAATCACAAGAGAGGCAGGCAGAGAGAGAGGAAGGGAAGTGGGCTCTCCGCTGAGCAGAGAGCCCGATGTGGGACTCGATCCCAGGACCCTGAGATCATGACCTGAGCTGAAGGCAGAGGCTTAACGACTGAGTCATCCAGGCGCCCTGTTTTTTAGATTCTTAACAGTGTACTGCATTTACAGTTTTATAAATCTGAAGTTGGATCTACTATTTAAATAGTATTAAGGTAATTTTGTATGAAACTTGTAATTAAAAGCCTTTGGAGAGGTCCAAGATCATCCAGAAAAATGTTTATGCCTGGAATGATCTCCATACTGATGTGGTACTACATTCACTGCCTTCCTATGTCTCATTAGCTGCTGTTGGGCTACCATGAAATGTTCGAATGCCCTTGGAATTTTCCTTGTGGTTCTTTTACTCCAGAAGGGAACATGTCAGCCACAAATAGGTTGTGTGTTGCAGAAAGGCAATCTGAGGAAGAGAATGTAAGGCTGGAAAGAGGCGGGAGAACACGTCACCCTGTTTTCACAGTTACTTTACTGCTCAGAAATAACATTTGTATCATCTCTTGTTGGACGGCTACAAAGAGCATGCCAACGGACTTGAAAGAGGTGTCCCCTTAGTGAGGGATGTGTCTGTGCATATGGTCCAACCAAATGAGTGTCAGGTTGGATATGGAAATCAGCTTACTGGGTGAAGGCAGAAGACACATCAGCGTGGGGATTGTTGGATGGGGGGACAGGAAGGGTAATCGGGATCTGGGAAATCGAATTTTGTAACTGGAAACATTGTCACTTCTAATAATCTTGGAGTCCTTTTACTTAAAAGAAGAAGAAAATAGATACTGGGCGATCAGCTAGTGGTGAATCCCATTAATGGTATAAGTGAAATCAACAGAAATCATGAAAACGGTACATGAATGACTAGGGTTTGGAAAAACTATGCAGGAATCAAATGTTCGTGGATGTCACATTAGGAAGAAATGGGGAGGGGATCCTCTTCTAAGAGCCCATCATAGCTCAGAGGTATACTTGGGCAGACACACCTCTATTCAGGTCAGCTGATTTTTTTTTTTTTAAGATTTATTTATTTATTTATTTGACAGAGTTCACAAGTAGGCAGAGCGGCAGGCAGAGAGAGAGGAGGAAGCAGGCTCCCTGCTGAGCAGAGATACTTGTGATCTTTGTCTCTCTAGTAAATAAATAAAATCTTTAAAAAAAAAGATTTTATTTACTTATTTGAGAGAGAGAGAGAGCACAGGAGAGGAGAGAGGTCAGCTGGAGAAGCAGACTCCCCGCTGAGCAGGGAGTCTGATGTAGGACTCGATCCTGGGACTCCAGTATCATGACCTGAGCCAAAGGCAGTTGCTTAACCAACTGAGCCCCCCAGGCGCCCCACAAGTCAGCTGATTTTAACAACAGACATTTTCATAGCATCATGGACACTGGCTAAATGGTTAAAAAATGAAGGGCTAGGAGCCAGTATCACAATGAGTTATATGGGCCAGGGAATCCCAAAGCAGGCTGTGTATCACAGTCTCCAGAGAAGTTGCAGAACCAGAGAGTGTAGTTTCAATCCTAGATACCAACATTCAGCAGATTTGGGGTTCAAGAATTGGTCTTTCCACCAAGTGCCCCAGTGATACTGAGGCCGGGAATCCAAGGGCACTGGTCTTTGGAAAATGAGTTCTTTCTACATTATAATCATGGTGACCGTAATTAACACTCATTGTAGGTGTTCTCGAACAATCGCACACACCAGACTTATCCAGGGCCTTTGCTGTAAGTACAAGCTCCTGATACCACCCCTAGCACTTTTTCCCCTTCCCCCCTTTTCTTTTTTCAACCCCTCGCACTTTTGAATAATTGGGTCTTAGAAGGGGCAGACATCAGAATGTGTAACCCGCAGCCTAGCTGATTCCATGCAAGTTATCTGCAGACCAAATTTCGAGAAACACTCATTTTTGAAAACTTGATCTTTGCTGGGCACTGTACTATAAGCCATTTATACACATTATGTGATTCCATCTTCTTAATGGTCTTACGGGAGAGGGACTTTTATTACCCCCATTTTACAGATGAGGAAATTGAAGCGTGGAGGAGATAAGTAACTCATTCAAGATCACACTGCGGATAGCTGAGCTGACTTCAGACCAGAACTGTCTGACAGCAAGATTTATGGTCTTAATACTACATTGCTTCTTTGCTTCCGGGAGGTCAGAGAGAGAAAAAAAAAAAAAAGAATCTTCCTAGTTGGGGCAGATTTTATGAAGGCATTTAAACTAAAAGTAGGATAAGTGGACTTTGGAATTTGTCACTGGGATCCTTGGTCACGCGAATGTTGAGCTATCTCTAAGACATGAATTATTTTTTGCTTCTGTTTAGTTTTAAAAATCTGCCAACTGGAAGCGAACATGTTGGTATTTCTTTCCTACAGTAAATAGTGTTATGGTGACTGGCGTTACTGGAGAGCCGTAAGACCAAGGCATGACTTTAGAAAATGCTGACATGGTGTTGAGAAGCTAGATACTCCCTACATTTTAATAGTCTTCCTCCTTCAAAGCACCCTTCTTTCTCCTTTGAAGGAGAAATAAAATTCTCCACAGACACACCCAGTGAGAACAAAACAAGATGCTGAAGCAGAGACTTTTTTTTTTTTTAAGAACTTGCTCCTTTCGGATTTAATGATAATGTCAACTGCCTTTCAAAAGATAACTTTTTACCAAATTATGAATTTCTGCTGCACATCAGCATCCCTGTAAAGGGCATATTTCCTGGGTGTTAGAGAAGGAAAGGCTGTTAGTCAAAGATAACTTGTTTACCAAACAGAGACTATAATTGAAAAGGCCCTTTGGAGTTAATGAAAATATAAAATAGCTTTCCCCACCAGACTGAGAAGAGTCTAATTTAATTATCTGTGAGGGTCACAGATTAGAAGCAGCTTTTCATCCATTTCTGGAAGCTGAGTCTGGACAGCTCACTCCTTGTGAAAGAAACAGGGATTAGAGCCCCGGCTCAGTGAAGAAAGCCCATGAGAGACACAGAGGTCACAGGCACCTGGGCTCTTTAAACAGGGCTGGATGGTGATGGTTTCCTATTATCTGGGTATGACTTCCATCCTTCAGAGTTCAGCTGAAGTCTGTGGAACACCCCCTAGATCTCAGGCGTTAGGCGTGTACCATGGACACCTCGCAAAAATACAGAACCAAGAGCCCATAAGGACAGTCATCCTGCCCAAGATGAGAATTTCCGGAGACAGTGTTTTCAAAAGTCAGAAGGAACGAGTAAGGGGCAGAAATCGGTAGCATGTTAGGGGCAGAGGATTATTATGAAGACCTTTGTCATTTGTGAGAGCTGGGTTTCAGAAGCTTGGAGAGTCCCCAGATCTTGAGGCCACTGTATACAAATTTCTCCAGTAAACTTCAGTTTTCTAACTTACATCTTTCCCTGACCCTTCACTTGATCCCCTGCACTAGATGTCCACTTTTTTTGGTATCTACCTTTCATGTAGAGACAGAGGTGGTACTTCTTCAAGGGAGTCACGAGCTTAGCCACGATGAATAAACACACGCGCATGCGCACGCGTGTATACACACACACACACACACACATTTCGAGGATGGAGGCTGCTCTTAGCCAATCTGTCTCAACAGCTAATACCCCCTGTTATACCTCAGCCTTCAATTAATTCAGATCACACTTGCACTTCAGCGGACCGTTGGGGGCCCTTGAGGAACACAAGACACTCAGGGGGACCCTGCCTATGAGTTCTGCAAATCTGTTGGCCGGGATTGTGCACCTGTGCAGTGTGTATTTCTCAAGTAGGTGTCTTTACTTAACAGCAGGTTGGCAGTCTGTGGGCAGTCTGTGGGCCATGCCTTGCAGGGGTATTTTCTCAGTCCCCATATTATTTAGTTATTTCAATTTTCATTAGAGGATTTTTTTTTTCATTTAAAAAGAAAAAAAACCAATAATGAACCTCCAGGTGCACATAACCCAATTTTTAAAATTTTATTTTTATTTATTTATTTGACAGAGAGAGATCACAAGTAGGCAGAGAGGCAGGCGGGGGCGGGGGGAAGCTGGCTCCCCACTGAGCAGAGAGCCGGATGCGGCGCTGGATCCCAGGACCCGAGATCATGACCTGAGCTGAAGGCAGAGGCTTTAACCCACTGAGCCACTCAGGTGCCCCACACATAACTCAGTTTTTATGACTGCCTATAGTAAATCTATCTTGTTTTTCCATTTTCCCATTTTGGGGGTGGGATAGAGGGAAGAGGACATGCTGGAGATTTTTAAAGAAATGCCAGACTTCATATGACTTCACTTCATATTAGTTTTTCTAACTTGAATTAGTTGCTAACTGAGGTAAGCAGAAGAATGCTTCCCCAAAGATGTTCACATCCTGATCCTCAAAACCTATAGATACATTGTCTTACATAGGAAGAAGGACTTTGCAGATGTAATTAAGGATCTCAAGATGGTGAAATTATCTTGGGTTGTCCCGGGGGAGGGGCAGTTTAGTCACATGGGTCCTTAAATGAGGAAGGTGGGAAGGTCAGAGTCAAGGGTAGGTGACGGAAGCAAAGGATGAAAAGGCAGTTTGATGTGGAGTCATGCACTAAAGGAATTAGGGAAGCTTCTAGAGGTTGGAAATGACAAGGAAATGGATTGTCCCTTAGAGCCTCCAGAAGTAGCAGACCTGCCAACACCTTGATTTTAGGACTTAAAATTTCCCCAACTATAAGAGAATAAATACCACTGTTTTTGTGATGATTTCTTAGAGCAGCAATAGGAAGCTCATATATGAGCTTCTAAAACTAGGGAGAATTCACATTAAAAAATACAAATTCTCTTGAAATGCTTCCTTTGGCAATGCTGTGTCTACTGATCTCCCCCATAAATGGGATGTGGGTTGTCTTTTTTTCTTTTTCTTTTTCTTTTTTTTTACATCTGGTTCTCTGTAGTCTCTAAATTTGTGACTCCTTGTCTAGAAGATTCTATGGTTAATATAGCCACTATAACATTGCTGAAAGCATGTGCTTTGAATCTGGTGTTTGTGCAGCCAGGAGCTAGAAGGGCCAGGAACCGCTTAACTTAACTAGTGATTCAAATATCTAGGAAGGCATGGTAGCTACAAATATCCAAATTTCATAGCCTACTGTACTCTGTTCTGTGTTGCTGAACATAGGATACATGGTTAATTGAGAACTTCACAGCCCATTAAGTTGGACTTAAAACTCGCAGATGTTTGTCCCAGAGTGAACACCACCAGCAAAGAATAAGGTGTGCTAAAATAACAAAAACATGCAAATTAAATTTATAGTATAATAGAATATTTCACTGCCTTTAGAAAACAGACATGGTTCATTTACTAGCCATTCAATTGTGCAATGAAGAATAAACATGGGAGACTAATTTTGTCCCAGCTACTCGTTATAAATAGAAATATCCCTCAGTGGAAAGACGTATTAAGGGTTATGAGTCATTTACAACTTAGTCTTGAATTACTTTAATCAGATGTGAGACTGGGGGATAAAGAGCTTTGATTACTCAGAGGAACTTGCGCTGAGCCACCGTCTGGCCGGAGTGGAGCCCCGTGTGCCAGGAGGTGGGAAAGAAGGGCGGAGGAGTGTGTTGCCGACTTGTACAGAGCTGGACCCCATGCACCCCAGTCCGCGGGAGACACTACAGCCGAGTTCCCAGCTGGTCTTCTTCCCTCCTGCCTTTTCCTCCCGTCACCCCCCTTTTCCTTTCTTCTGAGAGGCAGCTTTGTGATCTGAAAATACCACAGTTTTGAGGTCAGGAAGGCACGTAAGTGGCTTTGTAACTATCATTGCATAACTTCGGCTAGTGTGGGAGCTCTCTGAGCCACAGTTTCTCCTTCTGTAAAACACAGATAATAGGGGCGCCTGGGTGGCTCAGTGGGTTAAAGCCTCTGCCTTCGGCTCAGGTCATAATCCCAGGGTTCTGGGATCGAGCCCCACATCGGGCTCTCTGCTCCACAGTGAGCCTGCTTCCTCCTCTCTCTCTGCTTGCTTCTCTGCCTAGTTGTGATTTCTCTCTGTCAAATAAATAAAATATTTAAAAAAAAACACAGATAATAATGCATGCCTCAAGGTGTCGAAGGGACTGAGGGAGGGGAAGCTGAACGGGGCACTTGTATTGTTTCCTAAGGCCACCATAAGGAACTACAACAGTCGGATGACAGCAGTGGATTGTCTCGAGGTTCCAGATGCCAGCAGCTCACCAGTCGGGCACTGGCAGGCTTCCTTGCTCCTGAGGGCTGTGAGGGAGTGTCCGCTCCATGCCTGTCTCCTCCCTGCTGGCCAGCTTTGGTATCCTGGGGCTTGATCACTACCGTCTTCATGTTCACGTGACATTCTCCCCATGTCCACACTTCCCCTCTTATCAGCACATCAGCCATATTGGTTTAGGGTCTGTTGTCTTCCAGTATGACTTCGTCTTAATGAACTACATCTGCAATGACCATCTTTCCCCAAATGGTCACATTCGGTGGTTTTGGGGGATCGGGCTTCGACATCTGAATTTGGAGGAGAGAGGGACACCATGTAATCCACAGCCCTGCTTGTCACACAGCAGGTTCTTAATACACGTTCACCCCTTTAGCCTAGCCCCCCTTAATAAAAGCATTCTTTTCCTGGGATGTAGATTTTGAAACCATCAGATTGAAAGGCTCAGAATCTAACATGTCACGTTCTCTCTGAACCTTTCTCTCCTAAGTGCCCCTTCTAACTTACTTCTACTTTTGAGGTCCGAAGATAGAGCAAATCTCAAACAGTTCCGACATTGCTCAATTACGGTATTGTATAATTCAGGCAGGGCACAGCATTGAAATTTACTTTTGGACTTCCCTCAGAAAAGGTTGAGCTGAGCACATAAGTAAACAAGATGAAAGGGAATGTTTACAAGTTTAAAAGAACAAACCCATATGAAGCCGTGTAAGGAATTCATTTTCGGAGCAGCAGCGGGTCTCCACTTCAAACAGCTGGCGTTTGGACGTGTCCAAAGGAAGTCGCCAGGTCCTGGGGGGAAACTCGGGTTGTTCCCAGTTGAGCCAAGGCACTGAGCAGAGAGGCAAATACATCTTCTGACTCTGAATGGAATGGTTGGTGAGATAGGCTCCGAGGAGTTGGGGCTCCCTAATGAGAGAAGGAATTGACTGGTCGGGCAAGTTAGATTCGAGAAGCTGGGTGAGGAAGGCAAAAACAGCTAATGGTTGAGGAGCCAGAGCATCTCTGGAAGGAAGGAGAGAATAAACTGTCTAGTGGTAAAAACTAATGTAGTCAGGGGAGGGGGGGAAAAAAAGAAAACAGGCAAAACTATTCAAAATGGGCATGACAAGGGAATACACAGCAGAATCCCGTTTGGGGCATCCAAGTTCATGGCCACGTTTTCTTCCAGAATGCTGTGTTAGGTGGTTCAGAGTAGAATTTAGGTAGTGTAACCACACACCCCTTCTCCTTTCTGGGATTCCCAACTGAGAGTGAGAGGGAATGATGTACTAATGAGAAACAAGGAAAAAAAAAACGTATTTATTAGTAGCTAAGCAAATGCCCAAAAAAACCTAATTAATGCCAAGCTCAGATAAATGCTACATCGTATAGAACATGGCCAAAGTGATGTGTCTTTCCTCCTGTGAAAGATGAGTCAATGGTGTGGACCAAAAAGACCAGTCTGTTCTAGGACCAGTCCAGCATATGTTCCCGTCATGCAAGTATGATGATTTGCAATGAGTGGATAGTGACCACAGTTACCCACTTGTGATGAATATGACAATGCCCGCTGTTAAAAAAAAGTCCCCGTGACCGGTCTAGATCCAAACAATTACAGCCACCGCCCCCTCTTTCCTTAGAGGGGAAATTAATTAGACTGAGAGAGACAATGGGCAGAAGAAGGGTGGCGGAGAGCTCCTCTCCTCCTTCCTGTGGTTGGATTCTCTGGTAACGTTGTCTTTCTGCTTTTCAAAAGGCAGAGAAGAGTGTAGGGTAGAAAATCAGACCCAGCTTAGCAAGACAGCGGCTTGGGTGGCTGGTCTGGTTCTTCCAACTTGTTAGTTCGAAGTGATTATGGGTAGCCTGAGCTGGGAGTGACACAGAGATACAGAGTAACCCGAGTAGAGTCCAGCAGTCTTTAGGAAGCAAGAAGAGACCTTGGAATCACTTCCTGGAACATATCTTAGAATACATCAGTCTCATTAGCAGTAAGCAAAATGAGACAGAACTGCTGAAAGGCCAGAGTCACGTGGTTGAAGTGCTCTGTGCCTCGATGGAGACTAGGCCTTCATGTGCCTTCCGTCTCCTCGTTCCATGATGCTGTGACGAAAGAAGATTTAAAACCCAGGCTCTGCACTTATCTCCTTGGATATGTGTCGTCTGCCCTTACGTTGGCTTCATTATGAAATCCCGGGGACCAAAGCATTACTTTTAATAAAGCCATCAAAGGCTCCTGTTAGAGTACATTAGCATCTCACCTTCTGCGTACTCAGTAAACAAGATAACTTTCAAAAAACATACTCCATGTTGCCATATGTTTCAAGAGAAAACTGGAAAACTAACTGAAAATGTCATGGGTTCTTGCTTTCTTATGATTAATGTCTTGGCTTTACCCGCCCCTTCCCAATTCATGTCCACTCAGGACCTCAGAATGTGACCTGACTTGGAAATAGGGTCTTTGCCGATGTAATTAGTTGAGTTCATACTGGAATGGGGGGCGGGGCTCTGAATCCAGCGGAAGGTGTCTTGATGAGAAGGCCAAGGGAAGACACAGAAGGTCTATGTGATAATGGAAGCAGAGATGGGACTGACTCAGCTTCGAGGAACACCAGTGGTGACCAGAAGCTGGGAGAGCAGGGAAGAATTCTTCCTTCTAGAGCCTTGAGAGGGAGCGTGGTCCTGCCCCCGCCACCCCGGGGTGACTTATCTACAATCCTGCTGTGCTAATTCGTAGGTTGACTCTAGTGCAAGTCCTACTTACGAACCCTGAATCTGGGGCTTTATTGCAGATGGCTTACAGAATTGCAGAGCCAGTTTCAGAATTTGGCAGGAGGGAGCATGTTTGAAATCAGGGACTGCTGCTGTTGGGAACGTTGGCACGTAAAAATGATACCCTCCCGAAATGTCCCGGGGCCAAACCGTATTTCTCTTTTCCTTATTTTCATTCTGCTTGCTCTAACATTTTTCAGCATTGTCTCGACATCTAGCGAACCAGATGAATTCATTCCATCTGCCCCCCACTGTAATCCACCTGTGAATTCACCATGTGGTCCAGGTGCCAACAGTTTGGGAGCTGGGTGAGAAGAGAGAAGCAAACCCAGTAGTGAGGCCAGCAGAGCTGAGGCGCCCACAGAGCCCTGTTTCCGAGCGTGCTGGCTGGTCCCCTTTCCCGTTCCCGTTCTCTGCCTTCTCTTCCTTTCCACTCGGCTCCGCATCCCGGTGTGGAGGTCCCGCCTGGCTCCCAGCTGCTGGGTCCTGGGGTTGTTGGGGACCAGCTAGAAGAGGGCTGCAGACTGTGGCCTGTTGGCGTGTTGCCCGTGTTCCCGTGGCCACACTGAGATTTGTTCCTCTCCTTTCGGAGAGTCGGTGCAAGATTAATTATCTCCTGTTTGTAAAGCATTTGGAAGTTGATAGCCGCTAATTATTATTACCCTGCTATCTCGTCCTTTGTTCTACATTCCCCGCAATTGGAGGTGAAAAGACTTAAATTAAAAAGCTGCCGAGATAGCTGTGATCTTCCAAACCCAAGCTGCAATTGACCTTCTTTCCCCGTGAGCTTTTCTTTATTCTGTCATTAGCCACTCGCCTCGCATCCAGACCTTCCTCCCGGAGCCCGGGAGCTGGAAGCAAGCCCGTGCGGGAGCCGTGTGATGGGGATAGTTGAGCATCTTCAGGGTCTGCCATATGGGAAGTGCTTTGTATACACTGTCTCATTTAATCCTCATAATACACGCACAGGAGGCCATTACGGGTGTGTTACCCACCGGTGAACAAGTGCTTACAGCAGTTAAGAAATCTCTTCAGATCCCTCAGCTGAGCAGTGGTAAAGCCAGATGTCGAAGACGTTGCGGTTTGGCTCCGAAGCCTCGGAGCTGTACCTCCGACCTGTGCTCAAGTAGAAGGCAGAAAATCGCCGTGTTAGGAAGAGTGGGTTGGCCTGGGCGAGGAAAAAGGAATCCATACATTGGGATTTTTGCCCTGTGAGTCCGTGGAACAAAGAAGAGGTAATAAAGCAAGAGTCCTATAAAGCAGTCCGAGCCTGGGAGCAGGGAGTTTTTTTTTTTATTATTATTATTTTTTTTATTCGTTTATTTGTTATTTACAGCATAACAGTGTTCATTGTTTTGGCATCACACCCAGTGCTCCATGCAGTACGTGCCCTCCCTATTACCCACCACCTGGTTCCCCCAACCTCCCACCCCCCGCCCCTTCAAAACCCTCTGGTTGTTTTTCAGAGTCCACAGTCTCTCATGGTTCATCTCCCTTTCCAGTTTCCCTCAACTCCCTCTCCTCTCCATCTCCCCATGTCCTCCATGTTCTTTGTTATGGGAGCAGGGAGTTTTAAACTGAAAAAGAGGGTCTGACTTTAGGAAAGCTGTTAACAATAACTTTGTCTTACCCTGTTCTTTTTTTTTTTTTTTTTTAAGATTTATGTATTTATTTTAGAGAGAGGAGGGAGTGGGGGAGCAGAGAGAGAGGTAGAGAGAATCTTAAGCAGACTCCATGCTGAGCATAGAGTCTGACTCGGGGTTCAATCTCAGGACCTTGAAATCACTCCCTGAACCAAAACCCAGAGTCAGGCACTGTCTTACCACATTCTTTGGCCAGAGAGGACATTAGACCCAGAAAGGCAGGGAATTCTTTCCCAAGTTTATTCAGATCTTTTATTTGATACACACTTACTCCTACTTTGATGTGGTAGTAGAATATCTAGCGTTTTCTTCTAAGTTGATGTACAGTTGGCAACATACAATGCTGTATTAGTTTCAGGTATGTAGCGTAGTGATTGGACAGTTGATACATCATGCAATTATAAGTGCCGTGCCTGTCAGTCACCGTACGAAGTTCCTGCATTATTGACTGTATTCCCAGTGCTGTGCTTTTCATCCCTATGACTTATTTAGAACTGGAAGTTTTTACCTCTCACTCCCCTTTACCTGTTTCCTCATTCTCCCATCCCCCCTCACCTGAAAACTACCACTTCATTGTCTATATTTAAATTTGTTTCTATTTTTTTAACATTGTGTTGTATTTTAGATTCCACATATAAGTGAAGTCTTATATTATTTGTCTTTCTCCCTCTGACTTATTTTATTTTACATAATACTCTTTAGGTCCAACCAAGTTGTCACAAATGACAAGATCTCATTCTTCGATATGGCTGAGTCATACTCGATTTTATATGTGTGTATATACACACACACCATATCTTCTTTGCCCATTCATCTAGCAATGAACACTTAGATTGGTTCCATATCTTGGCTTTTGTAGATAATGCTGCTATAAATATCGGGGTGTATATCTTTTAGAGTTGGAATAACTACTATTTTTCAAGTTTGTTTCTTACTGTATGCAAGACACTTTCCTAAACTTTCCATATGTATGAATTGATTGTATCATGACAACTTTGTCTAGGCAGCCGCAGTAGTATTCTTTTTTTGGAAATACCCACAGAAAAGGTACAGAGAGGTTCTGGTAAAACAGTCTCTTTAAAAATAATCTGCAGATTCTAGAAATTTTAGGGAAAATGAGGTCAGCAGTTTTCCAGCTGTATCCCAGTGGTTGCTAGGAAGCTCACTTAGTGGTGTGACTGGCATGTGGCTGGCGTGTGGCTGGCGTGTGGCTGGCGTATGGCTGGCATGTGGCTGGCGTGTGGCTGGCGGTGGGACAAAGAAAGACATGAAGTCTCAGATCTCAACCAGGCTGTAACCTCATATACAGCCTCTTTCAATTGTTCTATATTTTCCTCTTTGACCTGTGATTGAATCTGATCAGAGCGATCAAAGAATTTTAAATGTTTGAAAACTGCTGATGTAGATGACTTATGAGACCTGTCTCAAATAGAGGATTTAATGATTCTACTTCCCTTCATTTTTTTTTATTGAAATAGAATTGACATGTAACATTTTGTAAGTTTGAGAGATACAACGTGCTGATTTCCTACCTTTATTTCTACTTCCCTCAGTTGTTACCAGTGACTTCTTCCCACTCTCTCAAATTCTTCATGTCTTTTTGTTTTTTTAAGATTTTATTTATTTATTTGACAGAGAAAGATCACAAGCAGGCGGGGGGGGGGGGGAAGCAGGCTCCCCGCTGAGCAGAGAGCCCAATGCGGGGCTCGATCCCAGGACCCTGAGATCATGACTTGAGCTAAAGGCAGAGGCTTAACGCACTGCGCCACCCAGGCACCCCACCTTCTTTTGTCAATTTGCAAACCTTTTTTCTCAGGGTCTGCCAGAGGGAGTGAGGGGAGAGCATTCAGCTCACCCCGGTTGTGCTTCAGGGTCATTTCAGAACAGTGTGTCTGTTTCCCTGTGTCTTCTCCTTTGCCTTCTTCATGAGAAGCATGATCAATTCTTAAGATACTGCCGTGGCAGAAGGCTGGGATCGAGATGGAAGTTGTCACATCTGTTTCAGGAGTCACGTTTTAATAAAATGTAGACACATCCCAGAATGGTTGCATTCATGCTGGAGAATCTTTGGGTGCCTGGAAATTTTGATTTGTCATGGACGTTGTCACTGAACAACAGCACAAATACTCCAGCCTGAAAAAGAAAGTGTTCTCAGAAGGCTTTGCAGTGTAAGCTCATGGAGCACAAAGAATGGTATTAAAACCCCGTTTTCAGCATAACATTTTTCTCCTTGGAAAGTCGGTTGTCCTCATGGGCAGATTTCTAACTTCAAGCATTCACATAGTATTAAAATGAAAGCTCTGCACACAGAAACTGTGGAAAATGCTCACTGAGTATTCTCACAGCACAGGTAACAAATCCACGAAGCTCTCTTTAACAAACGACAAAAAATGTTTTAGGGCTTTAGAATTACTCGTACCTGTATATACTATTTGACATGTGGTTGAGCTGGTGATTTCACCATTAGAAAGGTCTGCATTTTACTGTTGGCATTCACTGTTAAGGTTTGTTTTGCAAACTTAAAATTGTTTCTGAAGAATGATACTTAGTTGTGTTCACATTTAAATGATCCCAAAGTTAATGGATCAGATCTGACTAGGTAAGAAAGATAGGCACTTTGGGAGGATCATTTGTATCTTTTCCAGTCCGATTTAATGAACTGGAACAGAAATTTACTAAGTGTAACATAGAGACTGGAAAAAATTTATTCCAAACCCCCCACAAACTATTCCTTGAGACCATAGCTTGGTTACCTTGTGAGGTCTAGTACATTGTTTGCTCTAACAATTCATTTTGATCTCTTGAAAGATGCTGCTTTCTGTTGGAAAAAGCAATAGGTTAAAACTAGATTTTTAAAATTATGTATCAAATGCATACTGGGAGAAATGAATCAGGTAGTCATTCACATTCTAGTATAAATAACTTTACACTGGTTTCTTCTGTCTAGAAAGGCAGGCTTTTTTTTTTTTTAAGATTTTATTTATTTGAGAGAGGGAATGAGATAAAGCATAAGTAGGGGAGAGGAGCAGGGAGAGAGGGAGAGGCAGACTCGCTGCTGAACAGGGAACCCGACGTGGGGGTTGATCCTTGGACTCCAGGATCATGACCTGAGCTAAAGGCAGGTGCTTAACCGACTGAGCCACCCAGGTGCCCCTGAAAGGGGGGTTT
The DNA here is from genome assembly GCF_922984935.1 of Meles meles. NCBI lineage: Eukaryota > Metazoa > Chordata > Mammalia > Carnivora > Mustelidae > Meles > Meles meles. The sequence continues at coordinate 19,477,105 of NC_060066.1, forward strand.
TATTTGGAATTGTTGGAAGGGATGCATGATCATCATGTCATAGATTCTTCCTGGAAGAACTTTGGGATGGATGAGAAAATCATGAGTAGAAATTGTATAGCACCAAGGATATTCTTGGTTTTCCTTATATTTTTTTCCCAAGGAAAGTCCGTACTTTGACCTATTGTTGCCATATCCAAAGAATTCCTTTTGACAAGTTTAGAAACCAGTGAGTCGGCTACACGTTTCCCACCCTATGGTTCAGTGAGGGCCTTACTATCTGCCAGACGTTGTTATGCTAAGCACACCATAGACTGACTTACTTTCTTCTTTCTCTCTCATTCTTTCTTTCTTTCAAAGTAGGCTTCTCACCCAACTGGGGCTTGCATTTGCCACCTTGAGATTGAGTCACATGCTCTACTGACTGAGCCAGCCCGGCACCCCCCGTGTACTGTCTCATTTAATCTCCCCTCTAGCATTATGAGGTACACGCTATTAAGAGGGATGCATATTCTGCATGTGATAAGCATTTTAGACATTTTAACTCAACCTTTGCCACAATCCTCTCATATAGGTACTATTATTTCCCCATTTTACAGGTATAGAAACTGAGATACAAAGAGATGAGCTGACTTGGCCGAGATCCCCCAGCTAGTAAATTGGAAAGAGCTATGATTTATGTTCAGGCATTCTGGCTCCAGAAACAACACTCTAAACCACTGTTGTGTGTGATATTACCGTTATTGGTGAAGAAATAGAAGGACAGAGAATAATAACTCTCCCAGAGTTACCCAGGCAATAAATAATGGAGCAGGGACCCAGATTCAGGTAGCCCATAAAACTACAGAACCTTCCAGGCTCCCCCCTCCCGCCATCCTGCACATCCTCGCGGCTTTGATCGGTCGGTCTTCAAGCCACTTCACTGCAGATGTCACTGTAGCACTTAAGAAAAGTAACGAGAAGAACACAAAGGGAAGAAATTAGCTTTATCTCTTATGCAGCTTACTGCCTAGCTTCATTTTGAACAGATTTTGGACTGTGGTTTGTCATGAAAGGGTGGAATCTTCACTGAATTGCCAGCATCAAAGACGACCTTGACCTCATCTGGCACAGTGATTCTTAATCTTTAAGGAGCCACCCGAAGGTCTTGCTAAAATGCAGATTTGATTCAATTGGTCTGGGATGGGCCTGAGACTCTGCATTTCCAGCAGGCTCCCATGTGAGGCCCATGCTTCTGCCGTAGGATCTGAGCTTCGAGTCACAAGGTTAACACACTGAGTGTGTTCAGACTGAGAATAAAGACTTCTCACAGGGCCCAGAGTTCACGTTGGAAAGAGGGAATTTTCATAGATGAAAAACATGTGCAGAGTTTGGGATGATAAACACCAGGCAGGGGGAGGGGGCTAATTCATGACATAAGACCTGAGCTACCCACCTCCCAGGAATGGAAGGGACCTTAAGGGTCACCTGCTCCAAACACCCAACTAGACGTTTGAATCCTCTCCTGTCCCCGCCGGCTCATTTCACCCCCAGAGTTAAGGAATTTTCTGTGCCACGTGGAACTAAGAGAATTTTAAGATGGTGCCTGAGTTGCAGAAACAGTGTCGATGAAAGGCTGTGATGTCTCCTATCTCTCCAGACAGACAGACATTTGCCTCCATAATACACTTTCAGAGCCTTTGGATATTTCTTCAAAAGCTTTCAAACCTTGCCGTTTCCTAATAAAAACAATGCGCTCTACCAGAGAACCATCTGGGCGTGCTTATTCCCCCGAGCATCTGCATCCCACTCTGAAATAATGATTTCAGTGCTGACTGGCAGGTGAGAAACAGTGACAGATGTTCGGCAGCTGGGCTCCTCCTTGCTGTACTGAGGATTCACGCCAGGGCCCTGGAGAAAACATCTTTTCCAGAATCAAGCATGGTTTCTTCTCTTTTGATTTCATGACCTGAACCCAAGGCTCCTATGGTCAGCTCTTCTGATTAGTGTGTGGGGGAGGCAGCTTGTCCTTTCCAGTCCCTCCTCCTTTCAGGCTGTGACTTGACAGCACCCTGCTTTCTGTTCCAGGTGCCCGGGGAGAGCGAGAAGCAGTGGAAGCCAGCCCTCGTCGTGCTGACCGAGAAGGACCTTTTAATCTATGACAGCATGCCGCGGAGGAAGGAAGCCTGGTTCAGCCCAGTTCACACATACCCTCTTCTTGCCACCAGGTAGCCTTGGCCTTGTGTTTGAGTCTGATGTCTTTTCCATTTGAAACCCTTCTAGTCAATTACAAGTAGATCAGCATGTTACATTCCCGCTTCCTGTTGCGTGGGGAATGTAGCCACACATTTCTACCCAGATAGGTGAATTATCCTTTATGGCCCTGCGTGGGGCCATATGGGGCCACAGAACAAACTGCTTGTCCATCTTGAAGGAGGGGTGACATCTGGGAGATGGCCTGCGCCTTGTCACCTTCCCTGGGTCTCCACCCCAGTTCCTTTGAGATGAACTATAACCCTGTGTTCGCAATCTTGAGATTCAGGTAGAATCGTCAAGCAAGGGTCTTCAAACGTGGGGCGCAGAGATTGTCATGCGGGAGTGTAGTGGGACTGGGCTTTCTACGGTCTGCTAGGCACCAGACCCCACAGCTTCCGGTTGGGGTGCTTCCTGTGGAAGTGGGACTGCCACGTCGGTCTGTTTCATAAGACCTTCAGTGCCAGTTATTGTTCATGTGACATATTATCTTAATGCACCATGGCTCACCCTCTTTTTTTTTTTTTTAAATATTTTATTTATTTACCTGACAGACAGAGATCTTAAGTAGGCAGAGAGGCAGGCAGAGAGAGAGAGAGGAGGAAGCAGGCCCCCCGAGGAGTAGAGAGCCCGATGTGGGGCTTGATCCCAGGACCCTGGGATCATGACCTGAGCTGAAGGCAGAGGCTTTAACCCACTGAGCCACCCAGGCGCCCCTTACCCTCTTTTTGAAGGTCTGTATTCTGAGCACAAAAGCGCTTTAGATCTGAGTCTTGGTCCAAGCAGTTGACGCTCCCAGACCTGGCTCCTGTTGCCAGCTCTTTCGGTACGTGCTTTAGGATAATGGGCATAGTTTTTATTACCCCTCCATCTCTCCTTCTTGACCTAGAAGGCAGGCATGCTAACATGATGCCTATGGCCTCCCCGGCATTGGGCTTGGTGATACAGGGCCCTAAAATGTCTGTGGAATGAATTACTGAACAGTGTGGGACAGATTCTGGAAGGAGTTTGGTCCTATAGACAGCATAGCGGATGGAGGTTTGGGGGCATCAGTCCCGAGCAAGAGAGAGAGAGAGAAACAAGGTGGTTTCTCTAGTTCTGAAGGGACTGAGTTGTGCCAGACAGGAAATAGCCAAGGCTCGGGCACAGGGAGCAGAATGAGACCCAGGAGCAGAACAAGAGGGGACAGGAGAGTAAAGCGGCAGTGGTGTGTGGAGCCGAAACTCCTTTCAAAGCACTCTTACTTCCACTTATGGTGATTATGGAGAACAGCAAGGGTGACCTGAAGAAGGCAATTATTGGCTCCAGAAGTGAGTAGAGGAGGAGGCCTTCAGGGGTCAGGCGTCAGGGACCACACCTAGATCATTCAGATATAAATGAAATGAAATGAAATGAAGCGAAACAGTAATTTAATTTTTGAGTATCCTAAGCCTGAAAATCTTTGGCAGGATAGTTACGAAAACACTACTGATGCTCACAATAAAATCACAACAATCAGAGTCCAGACATCCTAAAATGTTCCTGTGGAGCTTCGGGCTGTCTTGGGGTCCATTCAAATTCAGCCCAACCACCAGCACTTTCCATAGCCCTCGGCCATGGGCACTGACGTGCAGATTCTCCCAACCAGAACCAAAGTAAGATCAGACCTTAGTCACCAGGAACAGAAGTCTGAGAAAGGTAAAGTTTCTCGGTAACTCTCAGGCAACTTGAAGATAAAACTTACCCTCAGGCATAGCTCTCTCCTCGCAGTTTCTAGCCATTCTGACGTGGAGGCTGCCTTTTTATTCATGCCGGCGTGCATGCAGGATTTTGAAAATCCAGCGCCTCAGTCCACACTAGCCACATTCAGTAGTTGTGGCTGGTGGCTCCTGTGTTGAACAACACTGATCTTAGAACATATCCATCCCCGCAGAAAGTTCTGTTGCACAGCACCACCCTGTAGCCTAAGTGACCACCTCCGAATTTGTTCTGGTTCGGGCGAGTGACTGGACTGACTCGCTCCAGCGGCTGTGTGTCCAGAGCTCAGGCTGCCTGACGGGAGGTCGTCTTGCAGGGTCTTCTGGCCGTCCACACAGCAGACCATCGGTGTCTCCGGGGGGAGGGGAGCACAGGTGCAGTGAGTGGCATCTGAGTAGGTTCGGCTGGGCCACCGAAAGTACCTCTGAACAGCCTCAGGAGCCATGGGCATGCGAGGTCTGGGCTGTGAGCAAAGCACAGGAGTAGCCTGAAACCAGGAGCCTGCATCCACTATGGAGATAAAAATGGAAACCCTTTCAGTGCCACCTGGGCTTGTCTAGAACAAGAGGCATCGTAAGAAATCGGCGCCTACCGTCTAAACGCAAAGGAGATGCAGTGACGGTAATTGACCTCCGAGTTGACTGTCTCTTTCCCACATCACCCCGCCTCGCCGCTGAACCCCAGAATAAGACTGTGTTGTCCGCGTGTGTGAGCCCTGTGGGCAATGGGGAGCTTAGGCTTGTCATCATGCCCCTGACCTCCAGCTGTAGCCCACGAGGCAGAGGACGTCCAAGGCGCTATGGTGGCCCTGGTGGTTCCTTCTTATTTCGTCGCTTTGGGTTAGTGGCTGACTTGCCGCCTGCAGGAGCTAGAGTTTCCATCTTTGTTTTCCTCCTGCCAGGAGAGTGCTTGCCCCTGGGCTGTTGGAGATGGGAGGCTGGACTGAAGCTGTTCGCTTCGGGCAGAGAACTCACTGCCAGAGGTGGTAGAAGTCAAAGGGAAATTCTGGATCCTTCCATTACCCATGTTACCCCAGTACTTCCACTGGCTGCTTCCCAGCCACATATTTAAGTCCATCAAGTGTCTCATTTACTTGCCCTGTGTTCCATGCGGTCACACGTGGCAGTGTGTCCTGCACAGGTGAGCATTGAGACACGCAGCCTATCCAGTCGCGTGATTTGTCTTTGGGTGCATTTTTCTTTTCTTTTCTTTTCTTTTTTTTTAAAGATTTTATTTATTTATTTGACAGAGAGAGATCACAAGTAGATAGAGAGGCAGGCAGAGAGAGAGAGAGGGAAGCAGGCTCCCTGCCGAGCAGAGAGCCCGATGCGGGACTCGATCCCAGGACCCCGAGATCATGACCCGAGCCGAAGGCAGTGGCCCAACCCACTGAGCCACCCAGGCGCCCTTCTTTTCTTTTTTTAAAAGGTTTTATTTATTCATTTGACAGAGAGAGTGAGAAAGAGAGGCAGAGGGAGAAGCAGGCTCCCCACTGAGCAAGGAGCCCGATGTGGGGCTTAATCCCAGGACCCTGGGGTCATGATCCGAGCTGAAGGCAGATGCTTAACTGTTAGAGCCACCCAGGCACCCCTGAGTGCATTTTTCAAAAGAAGAGGACTCATGACTTCTTAAAATTTCCTTTTAAAACCTTTTGTTAAAGTATGATTTATAGGGACACCTGGGTGGCTCAGAGGGTTAAGTATCCAACTTTGGTTTCGGCTCAGGTCATGATCTCAAGGTCGTGGGAACAAGCCCTGCGTCCAGCCCCACGTTGAGCCCCCACTGAGCCCCTTGTCAGGCTCCCAGCTCAGTGCAGCGTCTGCTGGAGATTATCTCCCTCTCCCTCCCCCTACAGGTGAACTCTCTCTCTCTAAAATAAAATCTCTTTTAAAAAAGTACGATTTGTAGGGGCGCCTGGGTGGTTCAGTCGTTAAGCATCTGCCTTTGCTCAGGTTGTGATTCCAGGGTTCTGGGATGGAGCCCCGCATCCGGCTTCCTGCTCAGCGGGAAGCCTGCTTTTCTCCCTGTCCCACGACCTCTGCTTGTGTTCCTGCTCTCCCTGTGTCTCTGTCAGGTAAAATCTTTAAAAAATACATGATATGTAAATAGTAATGTACACAAATCTCAAATGTACACTTCAGGTCATTTTTATTTATGGATATAGAGTCACGTCTTCTAAAATTTTATTAGAGTATCTACTAATTAATCATGCTGAGTGATACTATCAAGAAGGCAGTGGTGGGACTACTTGCAAACAGGCCCAGGTGCTAATCAGCCAGTGGCTGACCTTCGTAGAAGGAGCCAACATACAGGCCTGGTGTTTACTTGGATTCTATTCAATTTTGTAAAACATGCCCAGTTTAAGAATCACCTGGCGATTTACTAAAGAGGCCGGTCCTGGGGACCCTGCCCTGGAGATCCTGGCTCAGCAGGCGAGGTTCAGAAGTAAGTTTTCCACAAGCATCAGGAAAATGGCCGAATTTAACCCCCAGCCCCCAGCCCTCTGAGGTGTAGGTTTTATTCCTGTTTCACAGATGAGTAAACTGAGGAACTAAGAGGATAAGTCATAAGCTAGTAAGAGGTAGACCTAAGATTTAGAACGTACCTTTTTTTTTTTTAAAGATATTATCTATTTGACACAGAGAGAGAGAGAAAGAGAGCAGGAGGGACAGAGGGAGAAGCAGGTTCCCCACTGAGCGGGGTCACAATCCCCTAGGGCCCTGGGATCAGGAGCTGAGGGCAGACGCTTAACCCACTGAGCCACCCAGGCGCCCCAAACAGAATGCACCTTTTTTAACCACTGTTCCCTGCAGCCTCCCAAAAGAGCACGTTCTTATTCCCTGGAGTTTTAGTGGCTCTTTGAATTAGCTGAGGAGAGCTAAATAGACCTTTCCTTCACCCTCTTGACAACTGCGTCATGCACGAGGTAGCCACCCCGATCACACAACAGAGTGAGGACAGGACTGTGGTTGCCATCGGAGACCTGGAGTTTCTACCCAGGGCTGTGACCGGTTCTCAGCTTGGGCACGAGCACCACCTGCGAGCTTGCTAGGGGTGCAAGATGTCCCCCGCCCTGGCCCCGGCTCTAGACCAGTGGATTCAGGCACTGGAGGTGGGGCCCAGCCTCGCTGCGAGTTGAGGCCCTCCAGGTGTTTCTGACCCAGGCTCCATTGTGAGAGCCTCTGGTTGGAAGACCCTGAGCAGGGACGTACATCTTCCTTCCCTGCGGTCCTGCGGAAGGAAGTCGCTCCATGTAGTGACGACCGCCGATGCCTGCGTTCAAAGGCTGTCCTGGATCCTGTGCTCACCGAGTCATCAGAAGCTCCTCAAATGTGCCGTTTGCTCGCCCTGCTTTTTCACTTAACATGATCCTGTAGGAATTTTCCACTGATATTTTGTACTCTGCCTTAGCTTTCTTTGACACCCTGCATTGCGTTCCATTGCACGGATGCTCCTGGGTACAAATTCTGGATACTTAGAACATGGCTCCAAATCCCAGCTACGTACCAGCTGCGGAAACTTGGACAAATTTTGTAATCTCTTACTGCCTTGTGTCCCTCATCTGTGATGGGCATAATATTTGTACCTACCTTGGTAAGGTTGTTAGAAGGTTACATTAGATAACGTGAAGGCGTAAGGTAATGCTTGATGCGTGCTAAGTGCTAAATAAATTTAGTTATTATTACTCTTTTTTTTAACCTTTTCTCTATTGGGGGGTTTAACAGCACATTGGCCACATTTGAAAAACAACTTCATCACACTAAACACCTGTGAGCAATCGAAATGCACAGATTATCATCGGAGCACTTCGGAAGAAATCTTTCAAAGCCCATCCTAGCAATCCATCAATCGGTCAATCAGTAAGCAAGCAAGCAAACAGAAAGCCTGAAAAAACAGCTCCTTAAAAAGTAAAAACAGCAACTTAACTTGCTGGTGGAGAGGAGAGGTCACAGTATTGGGTTTGACAGCGGGGGCTTCACATTCCAGGCTCGCCCTGTCAAGCCCCAGAGTTTACAGGCCGCGTGACCGTGAGCAAATCCTATCGCCTCTCAGATCCTGGTTCCTCACCTGAAAACCAGGATCAGAATCTCTACTGCAGTGATCAGGGAAACGACAGAATTGATGACTGCGTCCGTCAGCTCGGGAGAGCTGAAGCAACTGGTAATTCTTTTCTCACAGTCCCAGAGGCTGAGGAGGCTGAGACCACAGCGCCAGGGTGGTTGGTTTCCGGTGAGCCCTCTTCTCGGCTGCCATCTTGCTGTGTGCTTCTGTGACTTCTTTGCCCTGGAGCTGGGCCACACCCTTACGAGCTCATTTAACCTTCAAGACCACCTGGTCGGCCCCATCTCTAAACACAGACGCACTGAGGGTTAGGGCCTCAACCTATGAGCCGACAGCGTGACAGTGGGAAAGGATTCAGTCCACAGCCATGACAGAAGGGCCGCCTTATTTAGCATCACGGGGCACAGCAGGGCTGGGCAACCTCCAGTCCCCTTCCCTCCCCCTTAGCAGGGCTGGGCAGCCTCCTTCAGAAGGTCAGACACGGTTTTCCTCTTGCACAAGAACTGGCAGGGCCAGAGCCAGAAGGAAACAGGGTTCTTCGAAATCAAGTTATTCCCTCAGACAGTTCATAGTTGATTTGTTTAGTTTGTTTGTTTGGGTTTTTTTTTTGTTTTTGTTTTTTTTGGTAGTCCCAGGCACATCTAATTTTATATTTTTCTGGAAGAGAGAAAATTTGATTGTGTTTCCTAAGAGGGGCACCAGCCGTGCTCGTGACATGTTCTTGGTCTTTACCCCCGTGCGGAGAAGTTTCCAAGCCGTCACCTCTCCTGCTGGCAAGCAGGGATGGCACCTGTGTGCCTCAGTAGCACAATTGTTGGTAACAGTGTGCTCAGGAAGTCTTCAAACACTAATTTTAGCTGTTCTCATCCCTCAGTTTTTATGAGTCCTTGGGAAAACATTTTTTTGCTTAGCCAAAGCTGCTTTGATGTTGCTGAACATTTAAAAAAAAAAAAAAGGTACTCTTGCCCATATGGAGGAAGCGTGTTTTTTTTGTCACCGTCGTCAGAATTGGCGAGTGAGCTAGGCCTACAGAGAATAAGGATTAAGATCGCAGTGCTTCTGAAATGCTAGAGGAGATGCAACCCAGAAATTCTGCCACACCCCGTCCCGGTGGTCGGCACAGAGCTTGCAGGCGGGGGGCTGCTGCTCTGTGCCCGGTTCTCCCACCTGTGGGTGCGGGAGAAGGCTGGGGTCGCCAGAGACCAGAATGGATGAATGTGCCCTTCACTCCTTTGACTCCACGGGGAGCCAAAGACGCTGGCCTTTTGCTTAACCTAACCAGGCTGGGTTATCTTCGGTGCCTCAGGAACTAACCCATTTCTGAGTGCTAAAAGTAGTTGCTGCCTCAGGCCAGCCTCAGAAATTTCAGGAATGCTTTACACCAGGGGAAGTTGGGCCAGTTGTGTGGGTCAGACATTAAATTACAATCAACTTGTGGTTTTCACGCGAAGCCTGGGAGGCCTCTTCTGTTAGGGAGGGAAGGTGAGCCAGCGTTTGCCATGGACACTCCCTAGGGTAGCATGAGTGGCCCGTGGGTCCACACTCTGTCACACTGAGAAGTGCAGAGGCTACCTTCGCATCTGCCCGTCCCATTGGCCCCGGGATCCTAGGGTTCATACTAGCTGCCGGCCTCCTGTCCTCCCTCCTATCAATCCAGCAGCTTCTTAGAGTTGGGTGGGAGAGGGGTGGGGGAGACAAGTAGAGAGATGAGGAGGGAGACTGGAACTCCCCACCCCCACTGCTCAAGAAAGCCAGCTCTGAATGATGCTTGTAACAACACGGCAGGCCTATCGATGGCTTCTTCCTTGGGGCAGGGATGTCCGGTTCAATTTAAGAAATGTTTAAGAGTCTCCAGTGAGGGGCCAGCACTGTACCAAGTGCTGATGGTAGGGGGATTTAAAAGAGTACAGAATGTGAGAGCCACAAGCCAAGAGTTACAAAAGCTCATTGTTCAGATTATCCACTCGTGGTTTCATGTTCCTATTAAAAGAGAACAGATTTTGTCATTCTCTTCCATGGAGTTCTTGAAGGTCTTTTTATAATACATATTCAGTACTCATTATGATATATGTTGAAGTAATTAAAACATGGATGGGATAAGGCAATATGGAAGAGATAACCAGAAAACTCAAAGAATATATTTAAAAATTAAAGTTCTAAGATCGCAGGACACCTGGGTGGCTCCATTGGTTAAGCATCTGCTTTCAGCTCAGGTCATGGTCCCAGGGTCCTGGGATTGAGTCCTGCATCAGGCTCCTTGCTCAGCAGGAAGTCTGCTTCTCCCTCTCCCTCTGTCTGCTGCTCTCCCTGCTTCTTCCTCTCCTTCTACCTGCTGCTCCCCCCCCCAAAAAAGTTCTAAGATCGCCAAATGATAAAAAGACTATTAACTTAAAATGATAAAAAGACCATGGACAGTCACGATGTGAGATTATCCATCAGATGGTAACCCTTGTTCATCTCTAGACATGGCAAGTGTGTGGGTGTGGAGGTGAATTAAATCTGTGGGTGACCTGAAGAGCTCATTATTGTCTCTCACTGTAATTTCCTTTCTGCATATAGTTGACAAGCTGGAGTGCGGCCCCTCTTCCGTACAGTGGGCTTGTTAGTGACTCGCCCCTCACCTGCCTAGACACCTTGTTGACTGCTGGGCCCCACTGGGGTGGCCAGCGGATAGAAGTATTCAAGAGCACCTGAACCATTTATGAGATCGGACCAGTTGTTTTCCTTTCTTTTTGTGTGTGTGTGTGTGTGTGTGGCTTGCATTGTGACATCTGCCGGGAGATGCTAATTACAGCAATTAAGTAAAATGAGAATGTAATATTGCTTAGCAACCCAGTTACCTAATATGTAATTTCTCTAATTTGGTGGAATCTGTGTGCTGCAACTGTTTTTGTTTTAATTAAGGACATTAATAATAATGTTTTTGTATGGAACATTTTATGCAACATTCTCTAACACCCATCCAGAATTAAATTAGTGCATGAGCATCCTTTGTGAGACAGGTTTTTTTTGTTTCTGTTTTTCTGAAAACCAGTCAGGCAGAGGGATATATCTGAAGATGTAGAAACCGTGTGCTGTCTAGTACCTCGGTTATTGGTAGAGATGCATTTTGCCTGACCTGTGGGAATGAGGGGATTTCCTGCTGCCACATTCCCCCAAGTCTCAGACAAAGAATTTGACCAGTGAATGGCCTTATCCCGCAGCCACACTGAGCCTTGTAGAAACCTCCTTGTGAGCCACTTTGGGCCATTGCAGTAATTTAGAAACATTTCACCTTTTTTTTTTTAATTTTTTTAATTTTTTTTTTTTTTTTTATTTGACAGAGAGAGAGATCACAAGTAGGCAGAGAGGTAGGCAGAGAGAGGAGGAAGCAGACTCCCCGTGGAGCAGAGAGCCCGACGCGGGGCTCGATCCCAGGACCCTGAGATCATGACCCGAGCCAAAGGCAGCGGCTCAATCCACTGAGCCACCCAGGCACCCCCCCCTTTTTTTTTAATGTGGGTGAGGGACCCATTTATATTTAAACGTAGGTAGCTTGGGTCCATGCTGATCGTGAATGTAAAATCTTAAGGACTCATTGTTTTTGTTTTTTTCTTTTCTGACAAAATTGTCACCTTCTACTCCAAGACCAAAAAAGAAACACTAGTTGCTAAAGGTAGATTGGAAGGAAGGAATAGGAAATGGATGTTAGGCTAATCCCATAGAACATCGCATCCTAGTTACCTTTCTAGATCACTTTTTCCAGGATTGAATTAATCTGGAAATGAGCATTTCATGGATCTAAACCCAAGTTCTTTGGATCCAGCATTAGCTACTGTTTCACATGGATGGAAGACCCAGGGTGGGAGAGAAGTCACGATGTCTCATAGCTGTTCTTAATCACAAACTTCTTGGAAAAGAGTCCTCCTTGTATTCTGGCTACTCATTTCACAAATATTTACTTGCCACGGACCTGGAATTGTTCTGGGTTGTACATGTACAGCACGGAACAATCCGATAAAAATTGCTTCCCTGATCGAGCTGATGGTAGCGGTTACTTCGTGTGTATATTCTGTTCCAGGTGCTGTTCCATGCAGTATTCACATAATGCATTTCATCCTTGGCAACAACACAGTGAGGTAGGCGTCCGGCTATCCCCAGTTTGCATTCAAGGAATCCAAGGCATGGAGGGTGTAGGTAACTTGCCAAGGTCACCAGTTGGCAGAGAGCCGAGTTGGGCTCTCTGACTCTGCTCTGTCCCCTCACATCCAGGTCTTCATTCTCCTGCCCCACTCATGTTAATGGGCCTTTCAGAGGTTCACTAACTCATACACCCAGATAATAGGAAATGTAGAGTCTTGCTGGAGTCTGTGGCTTTGGTTCCAACCATGGGAACAGGTGTTTGAATTCTGTAACCAGGGAACAAAGCATGTCCTTAGGCTTCTCACGCTGGTTCCGATAAAACTTAGATACTGGGTGTGAATTGCAGCTTGAAAGCCGGTCCCAGGCTGCCTGCCCATGTCTTCTTCCGACTGGGTAAGAAAGTTATCTTCAACTCTTGGGAGAGAGCATTTTCTTGGTTGCTGTTGCTTCGTCCCTGCCGCAGATAAGAGACAGATGGTCGTATTTTTAAACTACGCAAATAGCTTAAAATGTAAAATAATTGAAACATAAATAATAGCTATTTCAGAGGCTCCCTTGAGACTGCAGATCAGAAAAAATCTTTGGGAAGAATCTTGAAAGGAACGTCAAAAGGCTGTTCCCGGCAGAATGGGACAAATTCTGGCGGACACGTTCTCTCCCGACACCCTGCCTTTCTAAATGGGCACCTGATGACTTTTAAAAATCCTAATGTCTGGCTGACATTCACCTGCTACTCAGTGTCCAGAATCCAGCTATAGTGATGTATTCCCCAGTATGGCCTGCAAACAAAGACCCCACAAGGAGGACTTTTTCGCTGCCCCACGTTTCGTAGCATTTCAGAATAGGTCAGGGGTGTGTGTGTGTGTGTGCGCGCACACGCACGCGCACTTTCCTTTCCAAAATTAAACCCACATTTTTATTTTTTATTTTTAAGATTTTATTTATTTGAGAGAGAGAGAACGCATATGAGCGGGGAGAGGAGCAGACTTCCCCGCTGAGTAGGGAGCCCAAGGTGGGCCTCGATTCCAGGACCCTGGGATCATGATCTGGGCTGAAGGCAGATGCTTAACTGACTGAGCCACCCAGGCGCCCCTGAACTCATCACATATTTAAAACGTTTTTGAAAACTTGTATTCATGGAGTTATTCAGCCAACAGTCATTGAGAGATGCCATAAGTTTACTTACTAAGGGCTACTTTAAAGGAATCCATTACTGAATTTGGCCTGAGAATGAGGTCAAAGAATCTACTTTATTCCGTGTTCTGAAAATCAGGATATCATTTTCACTTTTCCAGTCTTGGAACCTCTGACTTGTTCTCCCTCAGTTCCTAAAGATCACCACCCTTCCCCCGGCCCAATTTTCCCTTCTGCAGTGTGTAAGCCCTTCCCGTTCCTTGGTGTGTAATCCTCCCAGCAAAGACTCAAGTTCATTGGAAGCAGCAGGCAGCTCTCCTTCAAATGCCACTTCCTTCTCGGCTTCTGTGGCACTTTACTCAGGCTCCTATCTCAAAAGCATTCTTTTCATTAAAGCAGCAAAGCAAGGATTTTCAAGTCCTATCTTCCCTCAGGCATCCGTCAATATCACTGTTAGCCTGGAGATGCCAGCTGCGTCTTCCTTATCGTCACACACCACCGACATGTAAACAGAGCGACTCATGTCATCCGTGCCTTCGTCAGGAAACCTTCCCTTGCTTAGAGCCTCCATCTCCCCTCTGCATGACTGTTTCTTTTGAATAGCGGTTTGACTCCCAGTGAAAACAGCCTGTCCTTCGCAGTGGACATGGTGCTTGTGGGTCCTGGTGTTTCTTCATCTGGAACCCAGGTACTGGGTTCTTAAGATTGTAAGGAACTTGGGCAATGTGGCTTCAGCCTCTGTTGATTGGAGGTGCCTGCGAGCCCTGAATGGTGATGCTTAGGGACCAGTTGGACAATACAGTATCCAGTGTTGTATAGCTGGTTATTATTTAATTGGTTGGGGTTGGATACCAATACAAATTCATCTAGTGAAAGTTTCACGGAACATTTATAAATGTCATCAGGCCACTGTTTTCCTCTGTATCTTCCTTGTAGCTGCCACTCCTATTCCCGTGGCAGCCCACATAACTAAAAAGAGGGAAGAGAAAGGATTTTGGTCTTACCTTGTCAGGTAGCCTTGTCTCGATTTTGCATTGCCATGATTTATAAAACCTCTCTGTTCGGACTTCTCAGGATAGCATAGCGGTACATGTCCACATCTCTGTGGCTTGTCTCCAGCTTACTACTGTTGACAGTCAAAAGCAATTAGTTGGGGATGACATAAAGAGCAAAGGAATCTATATTTCCAACATCTTGATAGGAAAGAAATGACAAATATGTTGACAAATGTAGGGTTCCTCTTTGTCCTTGTGCCCGAATCCACTGCTCTCCATTGCTGTGATGGGATGACTTTTTTTTTTTTTAAAGATTTTATTTATTTGTTTGACAGAGAGAGATCACAAGTAGATAGAGAGGCAGGCAGTGAGAGAGAGAAGCAGGCTCTGCTCAGCAGAGAGCCCGATGCAGGACTCGATCCCAGGACCCCAAGATCATGACCTGAGCTGAAGGCAGCGGCTTAACCCACTGAGCCACCCAGGCGCCCCAATGGGATGACTTTTACTCCGGGTTCAGGTTCACCCTCTGGAGAAAGACCTCCGTAGTAATCAGGTTGCCCCACGGAAGAGGAATAATTCTCCACCCAGCCACCTGACCCTGGTTCATCTCTTGCACTTGACATCTGCCAGAGGCTGTTTCCGACTTTCTTCCATGTTCTAGGACTGAGCCTCCCAAGAACGGGGACAGAACCTGGAGTGAAGAGTCTGTGGGAATCAGAGGAAAGAGGGCACTTCTCCTCTTGAACTTGGACCACATCTTTTCTACTCACACCATGCCTAGCCTTGGGTTTGCACAGAGTAGGTGCTTTTATTGTTGGCTAGGACGCCAAAACAAAATACTGCAAAGCCGGTGGCACACACAACAGAAACTTACTTTCTCACAATTCTGGAGACTTTCTAGTCTCCATCAGGGTTGATTTCTGCTGAGCGTTTCCTTCCTGTCTTACAGACAGCTGCCTTCTTGCTCTGTCCTCACCTGGCCTTTCCACTGCGTGTGTATGGAGGGAGAGAGATCTCTGGCATCTCTTTCTTTTCTCGTAAGGCCACCCTCCTACTGGCTGAGGCCCCGCCCCATCCTTGTGCCTTCACTTAACCTTTATTAGCTCGTTGTCTGCCCTTTTCCAAATACAGTCAACACTGGGGGTCAGGGCTTCAACCTGTGAGTGTTAGGGGGACACAGTTCAGTCCATAGCAGTGTCCCATAAATGCGGGTAGGATTATCAGTGGGCGAAGGGCAAAATCTTTATTGATTGAATGAATGAATGACTTTGGGACTTTTTTGGTGGTCATTTGAACAGAAAAGGCTTGAACAGAGCAAGAAGCTCCTCTAAGGCCCCTTGAAGCACCCCCAAATCCAACAGTGTCCTGTAACTTCAACTGGCAGCTCTCAGTGTCTCTTCTGTCTCATTTACTGGAGGCCCGTTGGTTCGCATAAGGGATTAATGAGGTCACAGGTGTAGGTTTCATCCCACGTGGCTCAGTTAGTTTCATGTTGAGAAAGGCTGTTCCACTGCAGGTGTTAAGTCTGAAGAGCGAGACGAGGATCATTTAGAACCACCCCGACATAAGCACGTGCAGGAGGACAGAGAAGAGCTCATCTGGGATTCCAACCCTGACTTGACACCAGCGTTAAACAAACGACAGACAAAACATGTATGACGCTTAGTGTTGGAATATATGTGTTTTTCAGCGGAGTGGAAATTTTCAGCGGAATGGAAAATTTTATAGAAGAAATGAAATCACCCAGTAAATCACTCAACGTTTTCATGGATTTGTTTCCAAGGTTTTCTCGTACATAGTTGAATTGCATACCCAGAGATTTTCCATAGATCTATATACATTTCCCCACACTGGCCATATGAGTTTATAAAATAATTTTCAAGGTCTGTGTAATACTCCACACAGAGGAGGGTACCCATATGCATCGTGTGGATGTCGGGTGTAGTTCCCCTGATTTTTTAAAAAGATTTAGTTATTTATTTGAGGGGGAGTAGGGAGGGGCAGAGGGAGAAGGAGAGAGAAGCCCAGGCTGACTCCATGCTGAGTGTAGAGCCGGACGCAAGGCTTGATCCCAGGACCTTGAGATCCGGACCTGAGTTGAAACCGAGAGCCTGATGCTTATCCAAGTGCGCCACCCAGGTGTGCCTGTAGATCACTGGATTTTAATCTGGAAAAGTATCTGTTTGTTACCAATATGCGCATTAGGTAGCAGAAAAGACAGTTTGCTTTCTCTGATTGTTTACAGACAGCCCTGCACACTTCATTAACCGGTGCTGGTGTGTTCAAAGGAACACGTTATTCAGCATGTCTGTTCTTCGGATACCAAATCAACTTGTTCTTTAACGGAGAGACTAGATAATCCATGCTTGATTAGTGGAAAGATCCATTTCTCCTCTTCTCTTTTCTTTTCAATGAATGAAATGTGGTGAGGAGACGAATACTACGGCAGTAGTCCTCCTTCCAACGGCCCATTTCATTGCTGCCTGTAACACCCCAAGTTTCCCCATCAAGGACTCCCTGTGCCCTGTACCCATCAGCTGGATACAGGCCTTTCTCATACCTTGTTTCACTGGGTTAATAATTTCCTTCCCTGTACCCAGATCTGCCAACAGCAAGCTTTCCAATAAATCGCATTTTTCCAGTTATTGGCTTCCATTTTATAGTCTGCCTGGAGGAAAATTAATATTGGTAGGAAATTCACAAACAAGCGACATTCTCCACGAGGACGGTGTATCTTCTCCCTTCGCTTGTGCCTCTGTGTTGCATTTCTGCTGGCCCTGGGTTGTGGCAGAGCTGATGTCCCCTGGGTGGAAATTTAGGGATGAAAGGTGAGAACATGCCAGGCTAGAAAAGGCATAAGGCAACTATTGTTTACGGAATGCTTCTTACGATCACTAAACACTGGGTGAAGGGCTTTAGGTATTTTATGATATTGAATCTCGAGCACGGGAGGCAGGAATTGCATTTTTTAAAATAAGGAATCCGAAGGTGGAGGCCCGAGGGGTAGGGAAGGGGTTATGGGAGTGATACTTAGTACAAACCGTACGCTAGGTCTGTGCCGAACGTGGACAGTTTACAGTATTATTATTAATATTGTTATTTCATAGATTTCACAGATTATTTCAATTATTTAAGTGATCAGTACACCCCACGTGGGGCTCGATCTCACCACTCCGGGGTCAAGAGCTGCGTGCTCCTCTGACTGAGCCAGCCAGGTGCCCCCAACTGATACAGATTTTAAGATTTTAAAAAGGAAGAACTAGGTGTATTTCCTGAAGCAACTAAAACGTAAACACCATTGAGTATAAAAGCACTTCTGAGAAACTCAGTAAACGCTGTAAACTTTCGGTTTTCTATACGTGTTCTTAATGATTTTTTTCCCGGCCCTCAGTCCCTTTAAAACCTATGACAGGCTTTTGAGAAATGCTTTACTTTTTTTTTTTTTTTTTTATGCTTTACTTTTCCTTTAGTCTCTCCTAGATTTTGGAAACCATGTCAGCACACTGTCCCAGATTCTTCTCTCAATGAGATTCGTGGACCTTCTCTTTTATTATTATTTTGTATTGAGGTGTTATTCATAAAATTTAAAATATACAAGATAATCATTTTATATACATATATATGGTGAAATGATTACCACAATCAAGTTAATTAATACACCCAGCACCTCACCTAGTTACTTTTGGGGCACGCGTGTGTGGGAAGATGCTTAAGATCTACTCTCTTAGCAAATTTCAAGTATACAATACAGTATTATCATTAAGTACAGTCATCATGCTGTACATTAGATCCTCGGGACTTACTCATCTTATAAGTAAAAGTTTGTACCCTTTGACCAACATCTCCCTCATTTCTCCCACCTTCTAGCCACTGGCAGCCATCATTCTGCTCTGTTTCTATGAGCTGGACCTTTTTCAGATCCCACATTTGAATAATAACACCCAATATTGTCTTTCTCTGTCTGCCTTATTTTGCTTAGCCATAATGCCCTCCAGGTTCATCCATCCTGTTGCAAATGGCAGGATTTCCTTCCTTTTTAAGGCTGAATACTACATATCGTGTGTGCGTGTGTGCATGCTTGGGCACACGTGCCCTGTTTACCCATTTACCAAGGCTCATGTAAGGTTGTTTCTGTATCTTTTCTATATCTTGGATCTTGTGAATAGTGCTGCAGAGAGCATGGTGTTGTAGATGTGTCTTTGAGATACTGATTTTGCCTCCTTCAGACATAGTCCCAGAGGTGGCATTTCTGTATCTTTTCTATATCTTGGATCTTGTGAATAGTGCTGCAGAGAGCATGGTGTTGTAGATGTGTCTTTGAGACATACCTCAGACATAGTCCCAGAGGTGGCATTGGTGGACCTGGTGGTTCTAATTCTAATTTTGTTTTTGCAGAACCTCCATACTGTTTTCCAATCTGGTTGCTGCACCAATTTCCATGCCCACCAGCAGTGTGCAGGGGTTCTCTTTTCTCCCTATTCTTGCCCACATTTGTTGTCTCTTGGATACTTCTCTATCCTCAACGAATTTTGCAACCAAAAAGCTTTTCAACAACCCTTTGTCTTCAGGTCAGCATTGCCAAACAACCCTCCCACCAATTTGTGGACAAAAGAAAGCTCCTCGGAGTTATACAACAAGCTCGTTGCTAGAAACTCAACAGCATGCGATGTTTTATTTCACCAATACATTTGCTTTACAATTTTTAAGCTTACGAGAGAAAATAAGCTTTTGGATTTCCTTTGTGCAGTTCTTAATCTGGAGAGAATAAGCCCTTTGCCTAAGAAGGTACCTCTCCCATGCACCACGTGAATAGACACCTGGAATTCCTCTAACAAATCGTCGTATTAAAAGATAAGGCTGGAAATGCAAATATCCTGGGGAGAGGTAACATTTACTAAATTATACTCGTGCTAGCCTGCAAATTATTGATAGCGGCATTTCTCCCCAAAGGAGGCTGAGATACCAAGGAGAAGGAGAAAGCAGGAGAGACCCAGGGGGTCAAAGGGGACACGTGAGAAATAGGAGCCAGTGGCTGCTCAGAAGGGTAGCACTCGGAGTCTGAGAGTCCTCTTTTCTTCCGTCTGGCCTCTCGGAAAATATCTACTGCGGGAGTCACAGTTTATGCTGGGCCTGTGTTTTAAAGCCAGGCTGAACATCACGTGGTAAAGATCACCCTCGGAATCCCCTGAAATCTCCCATAAAGTACAGTTCTCCTCCTTTTCTTTCCTTTTTTTTAATAAAGATTTTTTTTTAACTTACTTATTTGACAGACAGAGATCACAAGTAGGCAGAGAGGCAGGCAGAGAGAGAGGAGGAAGCAGGCTCCCCGCCGAGCAGAGAGCCTGATGCGGGGCTTGATCCCAGGACTCTGGGATCATGACCTGAGCCAAAGGCAGAGGCTTAAACCTACTGAACCACCCAGACGCCCCAGTTCTCTTCCTTTTCTCAGGAAGCCCAGTATCACCAGCTCTTCTGGGCACAGGATCGCTTAGCACAAGGGCACAGATCGCTCCTTCTTCCGCTGAGTCTCCTGCTGGTTTGCTTGCACTTGGACGCTGTATGCCCGACGGACGCGTCCCCAGAAGGACGTTGGGCGCAGCCAGATGCTGCAGACCACAAGGAACACAGGGGAAGGGAATCTGATACAGGAAACAGTGTCACGCTCGCCCTGGGGCATACATATGCCCAGGAATGGAACGGAGAGGAAGGAACCGGCACATTCTTTCAATTGTTCTCTTTTGCGCTTTCTTAATTCTCTCTTTGGCAGAGCAAGCGTGGTTGAATTTGTCTCATTAAAGGCATGTCATTCAACAACTCTGCACGTGTCACCAGACGCAGGCCCCGGGGCACCTTTAAGTCCCACTCTAGCCCTGGGGACGAGCTGGCTCAGTGGAAGGCAGAAAAGCCATGAGGAATACTAGCACGAGAGCAGACCCTCTGGGTCTAGGGCGGAAAACCGAGAGCAAATCACCAATCTGGGAGCTTTTTACCAGGTGACAAGTCGGGAACACGGTGGCTTCCGGTTTGATGATTTTCTCTCTCTCTCTCTCTCAACAGGCTGGTCCATTCAGGTCCAGGCAAAGGCTCTCCCCAGGCTGGTGTGGATCTGTCCTTCGCGACACGAACGGGCACCAGGCAGGGGATTGAAACGCACCTGTTCAGGGCCGAGACCAGCAGGGACCTCTCCCACTGGACGAGGACCATCGTGCAGGGCTGCCACAACTCGGCGGAACTGATCACTGAAGTCACCACAGGTGAGCCCCACCGGCTCTCAGGGCACCAGCGCACCCCATTCCCCCACCCCTCCTTGGCGTAGTTCCAGGCTTGGCCTTTTGGGCTGTTTGGAATTCCACAAGTGACCTTAAATGCTTCCAGATTAGGGCACCGTTTGCCTATTCAAATGTCAGCCTTTTCCCATCTCCATGGAAAAAGGGGTTGGTCACCTAGAGACTCAGAGGTCATTTTCCTACTTGTGACCCCCCCCGGGGGACTTCCTGCAGGCATGAGCTTTGAGGCACTCAGACCGACTAGCAGGTTCTTGTTTTTAATAGCGGAGACTGACTCTGAGTCATTTATCACAGAGTAAAATTCTTGGAAATAATGATTTTGGTAGCTCATGGAATTGATGGAGAATCTGGGGCACCAGTTTCTGAAAAAGAGCAGGAAACAGAGGCATTGTGTGTGGGGCAGGTTGGGTTTCAACAGCAAAGGGTAGAGCCTTGAGAAGAGACAGCGGTGCCGCTGGTCTGAGTGTTGACGCCAAGGGGGGACGGAAGGAGCGCACCGTGAGCGCGGCCCCATTCATGCAGAGCTCTGAGAAAGGACTGTTTACGTGGATTATTTACATGGATTACATGTTTGTAGAAGGAAGACATATATATACACACATATATATGTATGTGCATACACACACATACATATACATATATATATATATATTTTTTAAGATTTTGGTTTTTTATTTGACAGAGAGAGACACAGCGAGAAAGGCAACACAAGCAGAGGGAGAGGGAGAAGCAGCTTCCTCGCTGAGCAGGGAGCCTGATGTGGGGCTCTGTCCCACAACGTTGGGATCATGACCCAAGCCAAAGGCAGACTCTTAAGGACTGAGCCACCCAGGCGCCCCAGGAAGACCCCTTCTATACTGTCTTATTTATTGAGTATACTCAGGACGTGCTAGGCATTTCATGTAATGTCTCTTGGTGTTTTCCCCACTATGAGAAACAACCCTATTATGGATCCAGAAGTCAGTGAATCGAGGCAAGACCAACATTTAAAAAATTAAATTAAATGGAATGCACATATCAATGTAAATACTGCTTAGATTTGTGGAACTTTGGATTCAGGGCTGTGTGTGTCCCGCATCACAAATCATTGCCTTCTCTCATCGAATCCTCACAATTCCCTTGCCAGTCTGATTTTACCGAATCTGGAAGCAAATCCTTAAGAAAGGTTAAGTAACTTGTCTAGGATCTCAGAACTAATAAATGTCAGGACCGACTTGAACACTATGTTGTGTAAAGCCCATTCTTCATTGACTCCAGGGCCTACCGAGGCATGGACGCACTGCTGTAGCGCTGGTCAGAACCCAGCAGTTCTGTTCAGGCTGCTGTGATGAATGGTTTTCATGGCACTCTCCTAATCAGATGCTTGATAGGTGACAGACAGACAGATAGAAATGCATCTGTATGTAAATATATAGATAATTTTTTTATTGACCAAAGATAAAATTAGAGGCTAGAAACTAATGTGAATTTCAGCTAAAGTGAATAAGCTAAGTGTATACTGTAAAATCTTAGACACTGGGCACCTGGGTGGCTCAGTCCATTAAGCATCCAACTCTTGGTTTTGGCTCAGGTCCTGATCTTGGGGTCCTGAGATCGAGCCCCGCATCGGGCTCCACACTCAGCACAGGGTCTGCTAGAGATTCTCTCTCCCTCTCTTTCGGGCCCTCCCCACCTCTCTAAAATAAATAAATAAATCTTTTTTTTTTTTTTTTTTTTTAAAGATTTTATTTATTTATTTGACAGAGAGAGAGATCACAAGTAGGCAGAGAGGCAGACAGAGAGAGGAGGAAGCAGGCTCCCTGCGGAGCAGAGAGCCTGATGCGGGGCTCGATCCCAGGACCCTGAGATCATGACCTGAGCCGAAGGCAGCGGCTTAATCCACTGAGCCACCCAGGCGCCCCAATAAATAAATCTTTTAAAAAAAATTTTTTTTTTTTTAAATCGTGTCCATTTGCTAAAGTGGAGTCCACATGAACCCGGTGATTTTCAGCAGCCGCCACCCCGTACAGTTAACAGTGTCGTTGATGCTGTCGCTCCTGGTTCTGAGATCTCGGATTGTTTCTGGTTCTGAGATTGAAGGCCGGCCTGTCTCCCACGTCTCCTGCCATCACTCATCACGAGGGCGTATGTGACAGAGTAGCTCCTCTCCTCAGCCGCGGTCTTCCCGGAAATCCACCTTTCGGTCCCACCGGCTGCTGCTTAGACTGCTGTCCCCTTTCCCTCTTCTGTCGTGTTTTCTCCTGTTCTTTCACTTCTCTTTGTCTCTGGGGAACCAGTACAGGGAAACAGCCATGGTGTGAGATGGAAGCCAGAAAGCCCTGGATTCAAATTCCAGTCCTATTTCTTTCTTTCTTTCCTTTTTTTTTCTTTTAAGATTTTATTTATTTATTCATGAGAAACAGAGAGAGAAAGGCAGAGGGAGACGTAGGCTCCCTGCTGAGCGGGGATCCCGAGGTGGGGCTCGATCCCAGGACCCTGGGATCACAACCTGAGCCAAAGGCAGACGCACACAACCTGAGCCACCCAGGCATGCCTCCTATTTCTTTCTTAATCTCTTACTTACTCTTACTCGCATCTGTCGTTTTCTTCATCTGTTAAAAAGAAGGAAATACTAGTACCCACCTCACAGAGTTGTTGTCAGGAATGAGGAGAAATAACCCACATGAATCTCCTGGCCCAGTGCTTGACACATAAGCTCTCTCTACGTGTTATTATTAATGATTAGTTGTTACCCTTGTCATTATGTCCCCAAACTTGTGCTGTCCAGTGTGCTAGCTTCTGGTCATGTGTGGCTATTTCAATGTAATTAATTAAAATTAAATTAATTCCTTAATCACATGAGCCCCATTTCTAGGGCTCAGTCACCCCTCTGTGCTTCCTAATGGCTACCATGAAAGGTGATGCAAATCTAGAACATTTCCGTCACGGCCCAGAGTCCTACCATGCTGCTGTGCTCTAGAGGAACGGATTTCCCGTAAGACATCGTAGGTGCAGCGTTTCCAAACAACAGAAGTAAAGTTCTTTTTGGTTTACTCCTAAAACCTCAGATTGCTGTGATTCAGCCGTTTGGGGTTGGGACCTGAGAATTTGTACCTGGTAACATCCCAGGTGGTATGGATGCTCCTGGGTCACGGGGCCCTCTGGGAGCAGCACCGCACCAGGGAGCAGCCTCCCCCAGGAGCAACTCCCACTCAGGAGTAGTGGAAAAGATGGGACACGGGTCAGTGTGCGGCGGGGTTTCTCCACATTTCCTCTACGCGTGGAAACATGAAAAACCAGATGTTTTGTAGAATGTCTGACGCAGCAATTGCAACAAAATCGCTGTTTTTGTAATTACCCTGAAACTGATTGGTGCCCCCCGGCCATTTCCCATCATTGCTGGAAACCTTTTGAGAGTGTCCCCAGAGCTCTTACTTTTATGCTGCGTCTCTACGGCAAAAACAAAAAACAAAAAACAAAAAACCCTACAGCTTTGGACCTGAGAGTTGGAAAACCAGAAAACTAGATCTAATGAACGGATACGTGTGAATACCGGAGAAGTTCACACCCCTTGCCACAAATTCAGGAGTGTTCTAGGAAAGAATGGAGAAGGCCAAGGGGATTTGGTTTGGTTTACATTCCGCAGATTTTGTAAAATCTTTCTTTCTCAATAAGCTGAACTCTGCATAGACAGGAAAGCCACGGAGCGGTTGGCAGACCAGCCAAAGGAAACCGCAAAGCACTGTGTGCAGTAAGTTAGCATGGTGGTGGGAGAGAAGGAATTCTGCCATGACCGCAGGTGCATCCCGGTCACAGATAGAAAGATGCCTTGTGGGAGTTGGGGAATGGGCCTTGTGTTTTAATCAGAGCTTCAGTTAACTTGCTAATGTGTTCGATTTGTCCTGTGTGGATTGAGAACATTTTCAGATAATCAGTTCCATTACAGGAAGGCTGTGAACACCAGCTGAGGTCAACCAGAATTGTAAGTAACCATAATCAGTTGATTCTGAATGTCTGAAGGCATAGCTTTAAAGTTCAAATACAGAGGAAGAAAAAGAAAAACCTGTTTAAAGCTCATTCGCCCACTTATTCTACGGGTAATAGAAGTAAAGAGGGTCAGAAATAGGGATTCAAGATGGGAAACCATACCTAGACCCAGGCCACTGTCTTGGCCATCCCAGGACTGCGGGGATGGCAGGGGTCTGTGGATCTTCTGAGAAAATGAGATTTATGGAGGGGCTCTGCTCAGAAGGACTCAGAAATCTATTAGAGAATGTAGTGGACCTTTGGGAAAGATCAACCCTTAGTTACAAATTGGAAGTCAGAGGAAGGGGTACACTTTTAACCAGAGCTCCAATTAAAGGCCACCTTATTCTGTGAGCAGATAGCGTCCCCTGTCCCTTTCCCCCAAACCTGGAAGGTCCCCCAGCTGTACAGTTAATACTCTGACTCTTTGCCAAGGTCCCTCTCCACCCCGACTGCCAGAGTTTGAGAAAGATACATGGCACAGAGTGGAAAGACGTGAATTTTGAATTCTAAGCCACCTCGATTGGGACACATTTCACCTATAATATATTAGCTAAGGTCCTGCTTTTAGAAGTTTGTAGTAAGGTGGTAAGGTGAAGTTCAGTTTGGTTTATAAAGCTGAGTTGAGCTAAGGATGGGACAGAGCAGTCTTTTTTTTTTTTTTTTTTTCATTTTATTTATTTTTTCAGTGTAACAGTATTCATTCTTTTTGCACAACACCCAGTGCTCCATGCAAAACGTGCCCTCCCCATTACCCACCACCTGTTCCCCCAACCTCCCACCCCTGACCCTTCAAAACCCTCAGGTTGCCCCAACCTCCCACCCCTGACCCTTCAAAACCCTCAGGTTGCCCCAACCTCCCACCCCTGACCCTTCAAAACCCTCAGGTTGTTTTTCAGAGTCCATAGTCTCTTATGGTTCGCCTCCCCTCCCCAATGTCCATAGCCCGCTCCCCCTCTCCCAATCCCACCTCCCCCCAGCAACCCCCAGTTTGTTTTGTGAGATTAAGAGTCATTTATGGTTTGTCTCCCTCCCAATCCCATCTTGTTTCATTTACTCTTCTCCTATCCCCCTACCCCCCCATGTTGCTTCTCCATGTCCTCATATCAGGGAGATCATATGATAGTTGTCTTTCTCTGATTGACTTATTTCACTAAGCATGATATGCTCTAGTTCCATCCACGTCGTCGCAAATGGCATGATTTCATTTCTTTTGATAGCTGCATAGTATTCCATTGTGTATATATATCACATCTTCTTTATCCATTCATCTGTTGATGGACATCTAGGTTCTTTCCATAGTCTGGCTATTGTAGACATTGCTGCTATAAACATTCGGGTACACGTGCCCCTTCGGATCACTATGTTTGTATCTTTAGGGTAAATACCCAGTAGTGCAATTGCTGGGTCATAGGGTAGTTCTATTTTCAACATTTTGAGGAACCTCCATGCTGTTTTCCAGAGTGGTTGCACCAGCTTGCATTCCCACCAACAGTGGAGGAGGGTTCCCCTTTCTCCACATCCTCTCCAGCATCTGTCATTTCCTGACTTGTTAATTTTAGCCATCCTGACTGGTGTGAGGTGATATCTCATTGTGGTTTTGATTTGTATTTCCCTGATGCCGAGTGACGTGGAGCACTTTTTCATGTGTCTGTTGGCCATCTGGATGTCTTCTTTGCAGAAATGTCTGTTCATGTCCTCTGCCCATTTCTTGATTGGATTGTTTGTTCTTTGGGTGTTGAGTTTGCTAAGTTCCTTATAGATTTTGGATACTAGCCCTTTATCTGATATGTCGTTTGCAAATATCTTCTCCCATTCTGTCAGTTGTCTTTTGGTTTTGTTAACTGTTTCCTTTGCTGTGCAAAAGCTTTTGATCTTGATGAAATCCCAATAGTTCATTTTTGCCCTTGCTTCCCTTGCCTTTGCCATTGTTCCTAGGAAGATGTTGCTACGGCTGAGGTCGAAGAGGTTGCTGCCTGCATTCTCCTCAAGGATTTTGATGGATTCCTTTCTCACATTGAGGTCCTTCATCCATTTGGAGTCTATTTTCGTGTGTGGTGTAAGGAAGTGGTCCAATTTCATTTTTCTGCATGTGGCTGTCCAATTTTCCCAGCACCATTTATTGAAGAGGCTGTCTTTTTTCCATTGGACATTCTTTCCTGCTTTGTCGAAGATTAGTTGACCATAGAGTTGAGGGTCGATTTCTGGGCTCTCTATTCTGTTCCACTGATCTATGTGTCTGTTTTTGTGCCAGTACCATGCTGTTTTGATGATGACAGCTTTGTAATAGAGCTTGAAGTCCAGAATTGTGATGCCACCAACTTTGGCTTTGTTCTTCAATATTCCTTTGGCTATTCGAGGTCTTTTCTGGTTCCATATAAATTTTAGGATTATTTGTTCCATTTCTTTGAAAAAAATGGATGGTATTTTGATAGGGATTGCATTAAATGTGTAGATTGCTTTAGGTAGCATAGACATTTTCACAATATTTATTCTTCCAATCCAGGAGCATGGAACATTTTTCCATTTTTTTGTGTCTTCCTCAATTTCTTAATGCTCCCTTAACTCCTCCCAACCCCCTCTGCCTCCTCCCCCCACCCCACCCCGCCCTGTCCCTGACTCGGTCCCCCTCCCAGAAAAACGTCTGGTTTCCCTAAAGAGCTTTCAGATGTATATGAAGGTCTCAGCCGATTTACTTGCCTGCTGGGGTCTGTTAAATGCGGTGTTCTGTGAGCCAAAAAATCCAACCTGATACTTAATAACCTTTTCCAGAACTCTTTTGATCAAAGGTTTAAATCTTTGCAAGTCTTCCTAAATAGGAACTAGGATTCTGGGGCAGTCCCCCGTCAGTTCAGACGCTTCGAGCACGGCTATCTTTTCCTAAACGCAGTGAGGACCACACATAAAAGCGGACTGCTGTCCTAATCAAGAGGTGTTAGTTTTGTTCCTTCGGATCAGAGTGTCCCCTGTGACCACCCCCTGAGCAGAGACGGGAAGCAGCCTTCTCCGTGGAAGTTGCCCTGTCTGAGAATCGCTCTGCAGTCCAGCTTCCCCAGGACCCACGATCCTTAGATCGTCAGGGGACGTTCTAAAACACTCATTTCTGGTTATAAAATGAGATTTGTTTCACTTTTTAAAAAAATAAAAATGGGATTATTTTTAAGTTCCTCACTCCCGACTTCTTTGGTTGGTTACATTGGTAACAAAATGGAGGAATGCTCACTCCTTTCACCGGGGGCGGGCAATGGGGCGGGCACGTGGCAATGGGGTGCCTGTGCCTGCGTGCCTGTGTGTGTGCGTGTGCGTGTGTGTGTGATGATGACAACTCAGAGCTGGCTCACCCTCTATCAGATGTCAGGTCTTTTTTTCCCTGACAAAGCCAGCAGAAGGTAAGTACGCCCGTATGGTCAGAGAAAGTCTAGAGCCCGGATAAAATTCAGTAAATCCCAGCAAAAGGAATTCTTTTGGCTTATTTCCCTTGGTTTCATGGGTCAAGTTAAATGACAGTATCCAAATCAGTCCGAGGAGAATATTTTCGTGAGCAACGCTTAATTTTCAACTTGGGGAGCAATGTGTGGCTAGTCCTGGGACTGAGGAGATGGGCCAAGGTACGTTCGTAGGCGAATGGACAGATCTGGCTGTGGCTACCGCACTCTCCTCCTCTCTCCCCTTCAGCTTGCACCTACAAAAACCAGGAGTGCCGTCTGACCGTACATTATGAGAACGGATTTTCCATTACCACCGAACCACAGGAGGGTGCCTTTCCCAAGACAATCATCCAGTCTCCCTATGAAAAGCTGAAAATGTCTTCAGATGATGGAATCAGGATGCTGTATCTAGATTTTGGAGGCAAGGATGGAGAGATTGTAAGTGTGTTTCTGCAGACAGCGTGAGTTCCTATGTTTTTCATTGGGCAACACATCCGTGAGGGCTTGTGAACGTACCATGGCCGCCTTATTTATGTGGCCATTGACTGTTTACAAAGTCCTTGCAAGTTCATGTCTTCTTTGATCCTTGAAAAACTATGATGAGATCCAATTATCCCTAAGTTCCTTACTTTGGTCTCATTTCCCGCTAGCATACCAACTAAATATTTGAACCAAGGAATCTTAGAAAGTTAGAATTAAATTCTTATCAGATAGGGTCCCACCAGCTTCAAAATGCACCATTCTTTTTTTTTTTTTTAAGATTGATTTATTTATTTTATTTGAGAGACAGCACACACAAAGGGCAGAGGGAGAAGCAGACTCCCCACCGAGCAGGGAGCCCGACGTGGGGCTCGATCCCATGACTCCCGGATCATGACCTGAGCTGAAGCCAGACGCTTAACTGACTGAGCCACCCAGGTGCCCCTGCACCATTCATTTTTTAAAAGTATCAAGTCTCTAATTTAGCCATGGCGTTGTGCTCCTGTCGGGGGTGCAAGGACGAAAGCTGAGCAGGGCCCGCCAGGAGGAGGTCTCCGAGGAGCACAGCACATGTGGACCGTTGGGGACAGGGTCAGAGTAGAAGGGGCAGCGGGGAACAAAGAGAAACTCGGTCAGCGATACCCGCGTGGAGAGAAGGCCAGACGAGGGCCCAGAAGTTTCGGGCTAATGGCCAGTAAAGTCTAACAAAATTAGCAGATTTGTCAGTTGAAGTAACTTTTAGACTTGTAGCAATAATATGCAAATAGCCAGTGTATTTACATTCATGATTTCCTGCGATCGGTCCTGCCTATTACAATAAAAAAGTGTATTTCTTCAGTTCCATGAAGGGTGAGAATTGCCTGTTCTTTCCAGCAAGCGTAGCTGTTGACATTCTCTGGAAGACCTAGCATCTCATTTAAGCTGTCAGATGCTGAACTTTTTAAGAGGACCTTGATTCTCTAATAACTAGGCTCTCTTTAAGTCCTTCCTAAGTCACTAGGTTAGTCAACAAATATTCATTGACTTCTGCTTGATTTCAGGGATGGGAAATATATAAAATGCTGATGTAAACCTCAGTTTCAAAGCTCTTGTAATTTCGGTGAAACCTGTGGCCTTCCACAATCCCTCTGTCTGACTCCAGCCCCTTCAGTGGTTTCTCCGGTGGGACTGGACTGGGACTTCTCTAGAAAGCATTCAGGGGGACCGAGCAGGGGCTGATGGAAGTGTAGAACTGAGACCACACTCGAGAGCATGAGGCCTTCATTTCAAAGTCCGAGGAGGGCTGTTGTGGAAGGGGCACCTAGCATCACCCAGTCCCGACACCATGCTCCCCCTGCACCGACCCCGGAGGGTGCTGCTGGCAGTCGGATGAGGGCAGCAGCCTGCGCAGCCCCAGACCACTTTTCGGAGACCTCAGAACTCACTTTTCGGAGAACAGTTCCCAGCCCATCATCCTCCTTTTAAAATGGATCTGTGGGGCACTTTGGTGGCTCAGTGAGTTAAACGTCTGCCTTCGGCTCAGGTCATGATCTCAGTTAGGGTCCTGGGATCGAGCCCCACATCAGGCTCTCTGCTCAGCAGGGAGCCTGCTTCCTCCTCTCTCTGCTTGCTTCTCTGCCTACTTGTGATCTGTCAAATAAATAAAAATATTTTTTTTAAAAATGGATCTGCAGGGTTTTACAGGATTTTGTCTTATTGTTTGTATGTTTCAGTAAGTTCAGCCTGAAGCAGCAGTTTGGAAAGACACGAGTGATCTGAAAGTCCGTTTCACTCGAAGTACTTGTAGTTCAGTTGCTGCCCTATCCATCGTTCGACCCAGTGCTCTTTCCTGAAGGTGGCGGCTCCCTAGCAAAACAAAAACAAGAACAAAACAACCAAAACACAAAAGGCTCTTGGCCTCTTGGCTTGAAAAATCAAGGCTCTTTTTGCCAGTGAGGAAAATCACTTATGTCTAAATTTCTGCCTTTCTGAAGCCTGTAATTACAACCTGACTTGGAAGATGTAGGCAGGACTGCGTGTTTGCCGCCAGTCCATCCCGCTGAGAAGTGCAAGTTCACACGCAGCTTCCCCAGGCCTGGTTTTCCAGCTTCAGGAGGCAGGCCCCGCCAGGCCTTTCCTCTCCCTTTCTGGGGAAGGGAGCAGACACGGGCTGCAGGAAATTGAATAAATTGTTCTCTTTCTGTCTCTATAACTAACTCACCAAATGTCTTGGGCACATCCTTTTATGTCTTTGGAGCTGGGTCTCTGTCCATAAAATTAGATTCCTTCCAAAAGTTGCATTCTGTGTTAGCGGAACAGAACACTGTGGTTCTACCCCAACTCTGGCATCACAGAAAGTCTTAGAACTTCTTCAGATCTCAGTTTCCCGTATAAAACGTGCAGATAATGGCTATAAGCTCATAGCGGTTTTGTGAGAAATAAATAAGACGGTGTGGAAGAAATACTCAGCCCAGTGCCTGATTCATGATTAATGCAACCCTAATTTTACTAGATGTTATTACACATTCAGGTGGCTGTTCCCCAACAGCGTCATCAGCAGAAGAGGACTGGGAACAACTCCTCTCTCTCATTCTCTCTGATCACAGGTTGGGCCGCATGTAGGAAACGCTGAAAAGGGAAAGATTTTAGCAGGGCCTTAACGGACAGGCGACACACATGTTACAACAGTCCAAGGGCACAGGACACTGGGGACACAGCCACTGAGCGGTGTGGCTTCCCCTTCTGAGTGGTCACACGCAGTATCTCATTGATTACTCTAATTAACCTGTGAATTAGGTAGGACTGGGAAAAATTTTAAGTGATTTGGCCAAGATTACGTATCTCAAAAGCGTTTTTTTTCCCTAAAATGTTAAAACTGGGACTCGAACTGAATCTTCCGATGTGACATTGAGTCCTGCTTCAAGCTTACCTATCACTATTGTGATACCAAACACAAACGGTTTCGATAGTCAAGAAAGGCAACATCAACATTTTATGCTACTGGTTTATGTAAATTTCACAGAACCTATTTCGGGAGCAAAGATGGATGTAAGAAATAAGTTTACAGAGTTATTTTTTAAACCTCACTGGGAGGCAAGGATTTAAAACCATAATTCTGCATCAAGTGTTAATTTAAAATCGCTCACATGCTCTCTTTTGGAATTTCAGCAACTGGACCTTCATTCCTGCCCCAAGCCAATTGTTTTCATCATTCACTCCTTCCTGTCAGCGAAGATCACAAGACTGGGCTTGGTGGCCTGAACCAAGGGGGGTTTGCCTTCGAGAAGAGGAGGGAGGCTGCACCCCCGGCGGGTAACATTAGACACCATGCATGGCACACGAGGTGTGGCATACCATGGTCGGCTCTGGATCCCGGAGTCCTCTCCACCGCCCCAGACTTCTCTATCAACTTCGCCAACAACGAGGGTGGGGGAGGGGAGGGCAAGAAAACACCATGAGGAATATCAGAAGAATACTGGCTTTCTAGAACAGTAGAAGGGTAACGAGGCGAGGGTGAATGGGAATAAATACACAACCTGGTTTTGAAATAATGACAGTCAAGGACATCATGACCACGAGAACTCATCTACCAGTCCTAGGCAACTGGTTCACCCAAACTAAGCAAGAACCAGGTAGCTGAAGAATGGACATTTTCACCTCTCTGGCCCCAGTGACAATGATCTTTTGTTTTTTTGTGATTTATTGCCTCCTTCCAATTGAGTTGACTTTCGCTCCTAATGAAAGAGCAGTGCTTCAAAGGGAAACCCACCTTTTCAGTTTTAAGTATGAAGCGGCTATAATTCTCTTCTTAATGACGTACCTTTCAGTGATGTGGAATGACCCTGCGGTATTCTCATTAGCATATGCTGAGCGGGAATTAAATAAAGCCTCAGCTACTGATCTGAGCTGGAAGCTGGTGGAATCTGAGCCAAAGTAGACTGTTTGTGTCGCAAAGCTTTGCGGTGCAGAAGGGTGGTGTGCCTGAGAAGTGGTTCAGCTGGGACTGGGCTCACACCAATGTGTGCTGTCTTCGAGCCAAGACTGATAGCTTTACTGAGAGAAAGGAAATTACGGATATTTTTTTAAAAGATAGCCACTTGAGATATATATGTGGCATATATATCTCATATATATGACATTATATATATACTTATATATGTAAACAATTCATATGAGGTTAACTAATTATCCCCATCTCGTGGTTTTCCGCAGAAGTACTGAGCAATTTATTGACCCTTGTTTCTGCCTGTGCTCGCGTGCATGTGTTTTCAGACCAGTCCTAGAGTAGCCTCATATAATTTTGACAGTTTCCACAGCTCTTAGAAATTGCAGGGAAATAATATAATGACCTGATATTTTTCTACAAGAATATTTTCAGACAACATAGAGCGTATTGCTGATTTAATGCTTTTATTTTTACCTTTCAATTCAAATTCTCTCAAAAGACACCTGTATTATTTGATTTTGGAGTCGCCTTCCTCCGACCTTAAAAATTAGCTCTAGAGTTTCTGTAAGAATTTGTAACTCTCCTTTCCCTTGTACTTTACGTAAACAAATGCTCCGGATTCGATCTGTGTGTTTTTTCAGAATTGTCTTTCAGCAACTACCTATGCAAAGAGCTTTTAAAGTCAAAACTTTTAAAGGAATGTAATTTTGCCCATGGAGACACATATGTTTATTGAGTTAAAAAACGGCGTCCAAAGTGTGTATCAAGTAACAGTAGTTTCAAAGGGCATTGACTGAGCGGTGTTTTGTTGTGTTTTGTTGGAGGAGGGGAGCAGTGAGAATAAGTGGTTTGATGATCAAAAATGTGTTAAATAACGGAGGGAAGAAATGTCAAACAGATTTCATGATTGTGGGCCTCCTCAAAGACATCAAGGTATACATTGTGATTCTTCAAGGGGGGACCCCGTCTACCATTCCTACACTTTAAAGCTTACAGAGCTCCTTTCTGACAGAGCATTTTGGGAAGCAAGTGTTTAAAAAAAAAAAAGAGCCTGGCTGGCTCCGTCAGTAGAATATATGACTCTTGATCTCGGGGTCTTGCGTTCAGGCCCCATGTTGGGTGTAGAGATTACTTAAATAAAAAATAAAACAAAATACAAAAAACACTTTGGGAAACACAGCTTTAGGTCACTGATTTTTTTTTTCAGTTTCCCATTTTCAAATGCTCAAGAGTGAAGTCCCACCTGAATATTATAGGAAAGCTTTGATTCGTGTGTGAATTATACTGCACTCTTTCATCACGTATTTTCGAAGTCACTGGAATGTTGTCATACAAGAGAATTATGCATTGTAAATAACATTAAAATACATATATTAATGCTAATAGTTCAATTCAACAATCTGTAATCTAAGGTGCTCAGTACTACAGGAAGTATGAGTTAATTACTCATAATTAAATTGCAAAGATCCTATTCTATATTTATAGATGAATTAAAATGATCATAATTACAAATATTTCTTCATCACTTGAGTTTTAGACTGATTACTATCTGGGTGGGGGTCAACAAATGACATTCTCTGCATTTATAAAAACTTAATTTAAATATTTATATTTTAGGAAAAATACATTTGAATAAATTAATGCATTTTCTGAATTAAAATGTACTAGCAAGAAGTAGATGATTTTACTAAGAGAATTATGTATATGCATCCTTGTTTTTTCCTTCAAAGTTACGTGTGTCATATCAGAGTGGCTATGGCGAATCAATTTCAAATACTCATTTTTCCTTGTTTCTGAATTGAAGAAATTACATAATGATTTTACACTGTAGATTTTAATCTTGTCTTGATGTGTGTTTGAATGTTGTGAACGACACACAATCAGACGTCTGGATCATGCCTGGGTAGAGTTGGAGAATCAACTGATTCATTTGGGGGGATTTGTTTTTGTCCAGTCTGCTCTGTGTTTAATCCGTTTCTTAGTTGAATCAATGAATTATTAAATTTGCATTTGTCCCTTTAAGGGCCAATCAATGCGAATGACTGATATTTCAGTTGTACTTGTGGGAAGCCACCCATTTGCTGTTGGTGAGGTTGGGGGAGCCCTAAGCATCCCAGGGATTCAAAGAAGGCCAATGGAAATAACAGTTACCAGTCTCCTTCCTGACTTGAACTAAGTAGAAGGAAAAAAACCCATAAACCTCTTAAAAACACCCAGGTAGGGTGTTTAGTTAATTCTTTTCAACTGATGTCATTAAAACGCTGAAAAATGCATTTGCCTGAAATTAATGAGAAGCCTTTCTGGCCTTTCTTTTACAAATACGAGGTATTCCATCGTGAGGGGATTGGAGTGGACGGGGGAGAGGGAGTAATTTTTGAATGTACATTGAGTTTTTAAAAAATGTGCCTATGTTTATAGCACCGTGGATGTCATGTAAAATTTATATATGAATTAAATAAATATTCACCTCTGAATATGGTGGACCGGCTGGTGGTTTCATCAAAGCCACAGAGGGAGTGTGAAGACACAACCTGCTATTCTCTTCCTCCAGGACTGGCTCCAGAAGGTGCTAATGGGTAAAGGAGGATGCCGCTGGAAAATTTGGCAAGGGGGGGTAGCTTGTGTATAATTTCAGGATGGGTCTGCATCTGGGATGTGGGGATCTTGGCTCTCATTTTAACCAAAGTTTCATGGAATTTAACCTGTACACCAAGCTCCAAATACTTAAGTTCTCTGTGCTACTACAACCTGGTTTGTGTTTTAAGTAGCTTATAATTAATCTTAGTCTATGGCTGAGAAGTCTTTCTACTATTTGAAAATTGAGTAGTAGTGAGATTACATTTAGAACTGTAGAATCTCACTTTTGGAGAGACTTCAGAGGTCATCAAGCCCATTAGTGCCCAAAGTTTATTTATAATTTAAGCAATACTACCTTAGGATCTTAGGGTATATGATTTGCTAGTAACAGTGCAACACAATATATACATATAAAAATGAATGTACACCAATTAAATTTTTTAAAGAAGTCTGTACCACCCAGAGTCATCCCACATATACTCCTGGTCTAAGTAGTACATTCGGGGGAACGCTGACCTTGTATATGCATCCCTTATGTTTCATTCTGCCTGACATGGAAAGTTTCCAGCTGCGGGATGAGAGCTCATTCTTTCCCAAGGCAGGTCCTTCCACTGCTGGATGGTGAGAATTGTTGCCAAGTTCTTATTCTTAGAGCCAAAATTTAGGTCTGCCTTTCAGTTATGACCCTGTTCTACCCTAGAAAACACGGGAAGTCTGATGATCTCTTTTCCACATGAATGTCTTAAAAGATAAAACGACATATCAGGGCTGGGGGATACCAGGAAATAGAAAATGATCTGAAAATGGCTTTAAGTAGGACACCTCAAATTCCTTCTTTTTTAAAGAACCGATTGGCCAAGTTTGGAGTTGTTCGGGTAGGTGAAACCCATGATTATCTGAGCCTAGACCCCGACTACACTTTACACAGGAAAACGTGTTTTGACCGATTCAGTACACTCTGAATTTTCTAGGTACGGACCTAGCACGTATATGGATGGAAGACTCTGTTTTTGGTTCGTTCAGGGCGTTTTATCAAACACTTTATCAGAACGAGTCACCTGGAGCCAGTGTGTACGCGGTACTCGAGTCATCGACACAGAACACCTGACTCTGTGTGTACACCCCTCAGGGACACGGGATCTGAGTTATTATCTTTCAGTGTGGTTGTGCCTCAGCGTCTCCATATTGAAGTGCATCGTATTTTATGGTCACGACTTTCCTTTTCTAAACTTCTTTACCTTACAGTTAGGGAATATCAATTTTAAACAATCCTGAGTGCATGGAGGCTTACTGATTTCCTCCATGCCACTGCCTGGCGTCCAAGACGCTCAGCTGCTGTCCCAACCTGAGGCCCCACCACGCTGGCTTTGCTTGCCCCGAGGGCTGGTGCCGCTGAGACCGTACCCACCACTTGCTGGGAAACGCTGCCCCTCCGAGCCCCGCATCCGCTGGCTACCGCCACCAGGCAGCCAGGCAAAGGAGGTGCATCCTCGCATCTCTGGGTTTTGCCATCAATTCCAGGCTTGGGTGAAAAGCCACACACCGTTGGCCCTAAGAGCTGGTGTCCTGAGTGGCCGCGAATGACCTGAGCAGTCTGACACTGTACAGGATTTCAAGCTTTGGGGGGCCCGACAGGAGCTCATAACAGGAGGGCGCTGGAGTGGGAAAGGAATGTTCTTCTTCCTTCTTGTGTACATCCGCTGAGACGTGGTTTCTGCATGTACCTTGTGCCCCGAGACACTCCCTGTGACTGAGAACACGCCTGCTGGGGGACAGGCTGTGTTCTTTGAGCCGGTTACAGGGCAAGCCGTGGCCCATGGGTCATGTGTCACGTGCTCTGCTAGCCGACCTTCCTCTTCTCCCTTTGCCTCTGCACTTCTCGGGGCCCTGGAATTGGACATTCCACAACCAGCGTGAGCACCTAATCGTGCCCTACACAAAGATCCACTCAAAATGGATCATAGACCTAAATATACGAGATAAAACTATAGGGTGAAAAGATAACCCACAGAATGGGAGAAAAATGTCTATAAGTCATATATCTGATAAGGGCCTTGAATCCAGAATATGAAAAGACCTCTGACATTTTAACAACAAAAAGACAAATAATCCAACTAAAAATGGTCAAAGGAATTGCGTGGACAGTTCTCCAAAGAAGATACGTAAATGGGCCAACAGGCCCATGAGAAGATGATCAACAGTAGTAGTTATCTGAAAAATGCAAATCAAAACCACAATGAGATCCCTCCTCACACTTCATGTCATTTGTCAGAAAGACAAATAATTACAAGTACTAGAAAGGATGCTGGGAATTTGGAACCCTAACACGTTCATGGCCGGTGGAAAGGTCAGATGGTACAGCTAACTGCTTTGGAAAACCCTGGAAACAAAAAGGTTAAATGTGGAGTTATCGTACAGTCGAGTAGTTCTCCTAGGCACCTACCCAAGATAATGCAAAATGAATGTCCACGCAAAACACTTGTTCACAGAGTCCATAGCTGCCTTATTCGTAATTGCCAAAAAGTGGAAGCGGCCCAGATGTCCGCGAGTTGGTGATCAACAAAACGTGGCTGATTGACACCACGAACGATTCAGCTCTGAAACAGGACGGGCCCTGCCACAGGCTACATCACGGAGGAACCTTGAAAGCCTCACGCTAAGAGAAAGAAGCCAGACACACAAGGCCATAACTTGTAGGAGTCAACGCACATGACATGTCCGGGAGAGGCAAATCTGGAGAGACATAAAGTAGATCAGCGTCTGCCAGGGGATGGGAGGAGGGAGAATACGGAATGACGGCTAGTAGACACGGCATGTCTGTTTGGGGGGATGGAAACGTTCTGGAAACAGTCCGTGATGGCTACACGACTTTGTGAGTGTACTAAACCCACCGAACTATCCACTCTATAGGGTGAGTTTCATGATGTGTGAGTTACATCTCAAACATATACGCTGTAGGCTTTTTCTGTCTTACGTTCTAATCTAGTCCCTTAGATGAGAGCCACACCCACAATCCTTTGTCAGGACAGCTCTCTCTTCCCTTGCGTCGCAGGGTGACCGGGGGACCAGGGTGCCTGGGGGACCACGATCCCCGCCCCTGCAATTCTTAAAAGCCCTTCTGTCTAGCAGAGAGGGTCTGCTTTGAAATCACTAACCGTAAATATTTCTAAGGTCTTAATCCAGGATTATATACGCACACCTTAGGTTCGATCTTTTTCCTTTGAGAGGCTTTTGCTTTCGGACATGCTGGAAGTGGGAAACCATTTTTTCAGATCCCTAATGCCCTCAGCCCTCAGGATTTCCTCTAACTGCTGGAAAGCTGCACAGTTCCTTCTCCGACTCATCTCTCTTTTCCTGCGTCTTACACATTCAGCAGAATAAACAAATGGTCCACTGACACTTTTTTTTTTTTTTTAACATTCTGCCTAGAAATAACCAGAAGAATCCATGAGTTCATTAGATGCAACTTATTTTCCAGCTCCTGCGGGCAACAGTGTTGCGGAACGTACCATCTCTGCACAATGCAGCTCAGCCGGAGGGGCCCAGTGGCTCCCCCTTTCCCTCCTTCCAAACTTCTCATCTTAAAGACTGAGAGCTTTCAGCATGGTTCACAGCCCTGGGAAATAACGCCCCAGCACAGCTGCTGTCGAAGTCCCGTCTCTGCCCTCTTTCGCGTTTCCCTTGGAAGGTCCCTGTGATGCTCGCCCTGTGTAAAAGCACAGCAACTGCTTGGCAGGCGGAGCTCCTGGTGGGAAGCAGAGCTCCCAAGTTCACGGCCAGCCCGCTCTTCTGGGAGCTCAGCTTGCATGAAGTGCTGTCTGTCCGAAGCTCCTCGGCTAAAAAATCTCGCACGGTCAAAAGCTGACCTAGGTCTCTGGACCTGTTAGGTCTCTCCTTTGTGCTTATCTTCACATTTATTTGAAGTCTCTTGAACCACTTTTTACTTGGGAATTCAGGCCCTGAGGTAGGCAATGTGGAGATGATGCCGGGAAGGCATTGAAAAGTTTAGGAACCGATTTCTCCGATCAGTTGTAAAGACCAACAGAGTTTTCCAAGTCAAAACAACCGGTTCGCTTTGGGGATGTAACTTGAGCTAAACAAAATCTCCAAAACGCGGATGGAGTTACTGTGCGTTCTTGGCGAGGATCTATCTGGTCTCCCTTGTCTCTCTCCACACAGATTCACCTGCTGCCCTTCACCACCCACTCACCTCCTCAGGCTCACAGGCCTCACACAGCCAACGGAGCTGTAGCGAGGGCACCGTGCTTTGGAAACTGCATTTGATGACTCTCTCGAGGGCAGAAACGGTTGGGAATCAGCAGTTTCATACAGTTCAACCTAACAGAGAATACACAAATTTATCAAGTAGATTGGATCCGGGGTTCCTCTACTACTAATCATCTAGGACTGTGAACACAGTGAAGACTTTGCTAACAATGGACAATGGTATTTTTTAAAAAGATTTTATTTATCTATTTGACAGATCACAAGTAGGCAGAGAGGCAGGCAGAGAGAGAGGAGGAAACAGGCTCCCCATTGAGCAGAGAGCCCGATGCGGGGCTCCATCCCAGAATCCTGGGATCATGACCTGAGCCGAAAGCAGAGGCTTTAACCCACTGAGCCACCCAGGCGCCCCATGGACAATGGTGTTTTAAAAGGAAATAAAGGCAGGAAGATTTTATTAAGTATCACAGAACACTCTAGTAGCCGTGTTATACAGCATGCAACAATTACAAGTATGCAGTTTGGTGAGTTTTGATAAATGTGTATGCAGTCAAATTAAAAAAGAATTTAAAAATGCAGCACAATAATAAATGTACTCAATATTTTTTTAAAAATGTGTGTAGGCAGTGTAGCCACCATCCCAAGCATGTATAGAACATCAACATTACCACGAAGTTTCCTGGTGCCAGTTTCCAGTCACCCCAACCTCTGGCCCCAGGAAACTATTTCGACCCTGTATTTCTCTTTTCTAGAATTTCACGTATCTGACATTTTCTTCTCAGTGTAGAGTCATCCTGTGGCTGCCCATTTCAGTTTGTCTTATTGTATTGGTAAGTAGTATTTCATTATACACACGTTTTATTTGTTTATCCGTTCACTTATTGATGTGCCTTTGGGCTGCTTGGCCAACCCAAGCCATTTGCCCAAGTGATGATGTACTGTGTGTTGACTAATTGAACTTAATAAGAATTAAAAAAAATTGAACTTAATAAGAATTTAAAGCCAAAATGGTGGAGTAGGGAAGCCCAAGTTCGTTTGGTGCCTCTGATATAGCCGGGTAGTTCTCGAATCATCCGGAACACCTGAGGAATCAGTCGGAGATCTGAGAAAAGAAGCCCTGTGATGCTACAAGTAGAAAAGAACTACTTTTGGGGCGCCTGGGTGGCTCAGTGGGTTAAGCCTCTGCCTTCGGCTCAGGACATGATCTCAGGGTCCTGGGATCGAGTCCCACATCAGGCTCTCTGCTCAGCAGGGAGCCTGCTTCCCTCTCACTCTCTCTGCCTGCCTCTCTGCCTACTTGTGATCTCTCTCCGTCAAGTAAATAAATAAAATCTTAAAAAAAGAAAAGAACTACTCTTTGGAGGGTAGGAGGTGTGGAGACTTGAATCTAATGTGACAGAGCGGAGGATGCAGTGGAGGGGAGGGAACCTGCTCAAGGAGGCCACCACGAAGTATTACAAGCCGCGGAGCACCAAACCGGACCTTCTGGAAGCCTGCTGCAGTGGGGATGTCCCTGGCTTAAAGGGGCTCGGATGACGAAGTGGGACGGCAGCCCAGGTGGGACGGCGTTGTCTGAGGATCCCCGGGGTCACGAGAAGAACGGGGGTGCTGAGTGTGGCAGTTCCCAGGCATAGGAGCAGGGAGGCCGGCTGGGAACAGTGAATCTAGGCGCTGGCACTCTGCTGTGTTGCCATAAACCGTGAGGGGCTCCACAGTCCGGCGACCGCTGTCCTGGCAGGCGCCCAGCAGGAGGCAGAAGCGCGGTGAGACCGTCACACCCTCAGAGGAGGGACAGCGCGGGTGCGCGCCATAGGAGTCCACGAACATTGCAG
This sequence comes from Meles meles, assembly GCF_922984935.1. Taxonomy (NCBI): domain Eukaryota; kingdom Metazoa; phylum Chordata; class Mammalia; order Carnivora; family Mustelidae; genus Meles; species Meles meles. Next base: position 19,518,124 of record NC_060066.1, read on the forward strand.
TTTTGAAACTCAGTGGCAAAACTCTGTTAGAGGCTGGGTGAACACAGTTCCGACGGAAACTGGGGAGACAAGAGAGATTGCTTTTCAGGGAAGGCTCACTGAAGAGTGGGGAGCATGAACTTCCAGTCCTGGGGTTAAATGAGTGGGGGAGGGGGCTGCCATATTCATCCCGCGCATCAGTGCTGAAAGCCTTCAGGGAGAAAACAGCGCCGCCTAGTGGAGACGGGAGCCTGTTACACTGATCCCCGCTTCCCTACACACCGGCCGAGGGTGCGTTTGCACTAGGGCAAGTCCACCAACAGCCCCTCCTTCAGAAAACCAGCCAGGACAGCTGGCTCTCAGCAAGTTTACTGATCGTAGAGGGCTGCAAAGCTTGGGCTCTGTGGAAAACAGTAGATAGCATTCTTTGTACTTTTATTCTTTAAGCATTATTTTTTCAGTTATTTTTTTCAATTCATTATTACTTTTTAACTTTAAATTTTATGTTATATGCAGATATTTTAATTTTTTGTATTCCATTATATTACTTTTATGTTATTTTTATTTTATTATATAAAAATTATGTTACTATATAATTATATAATACACTATAGTATTAATAATTTATATTAATTTATTAAATATCTACTATATATGTTTCTTTTCCTTTATTATTTTAAGATCTAGTTTCTTTTCACAAGCAGACAACACACTCCGGGTGTAGTTTTTTGTTTTGTTTCTTCTGTTTTATTTCATTTTTTTTTCTGTTGTCATTGTTGTTATTTGTGTCTTTTCTCTTTCTTTTTTTCTTTTCTGGACGTAATGGCAAGACACAGAAACTCACCCCAAAAGAAAGAACAGAAGGTAGGACTCACTGCCAGGGATTTAATCAACATGGATATAAGTAAGATGTCAGAACTAGAATTTAAAACAATGATTATTGAAGATACTAGCTGGGCTTAAAAAAGCAGAGAAGACACTAGACAACCCTTTACTATAGAAATAAAAGAACTAAAATCTAGTCAGACCTGAATTAAAAATAGTATTACTGACACGCAAGTCCCAAGTAAAGGTTATAATAAAATGAGGATGAATGACGCAGAAGAGCAAAGCAGTGCTACAGAAGATAAAATGATGGAAAATAAGGAACTTAAAGAGAGAAAGATAACTGTTACATCATTAAGGGAGACTGAAAGAACACAGCAATTCCAGAAAGCGATATAATATCCATATTGTAGGGGTCCCAAAAGATGAGGAGCAGTAGAAAGTTTACTTGAACAGATTATAGCTCAGAAATTCCCTAATTTGAGGAAGGAAAAAGGTATTCAAGTCAGGAGGCACAGAGAATCCCTCCTTAAAGTCAATCAAGATAGGTAAACATCTTGACATATAATAGTGAAGCTTGCAAATTTCAAATATAAAGACAAAATCCTGAAAACAGCTTGGGACAAGAGGTCCTTAACCTACAAGGGTAGACACATAAGTCTGGCAGCATACCTGTCCACGGAGACCTGGCAGGCTGGAAAGGACTGGCACAATATATTCAAAGTGCTAAATGGTAAATATATGCAGCCGAGAATACTTTAGCCAGCAAGGCTGTCATTCAGAATAGAAGGAGAGTAAAGAGTTTTTAGGACAAAGAAAAAACTAAAGGAATTTGTGAACACTAAACCAGCCCTGCAGGAAATACTGAAATGTATCCTTTGAGTGGAGAGTGAGCCCAAAAGTAACAGAGATAAGAAAGGAACAAGGACAATTTACAGGAACAGTGACTTTACAGGTAATTCAATGGCACTAAATTTGTACCTATCAGTACTTATTCTGAGTGTAAATGGACTAAATGCTGCAAACAAAAGGCACAGGGTATCAGACTGGATAAAAAAAAAAAACAAGACCCATCAATATGCTGCTGACAAGAGACTCATTTTAGACTTACATCTACAGATTAAAAGGGAGGGGGTGGAGAACAAGTTATCATGCTAATGGACATCAAAAGAAAGCTGGAATAGCCATCCTTATATCAGAACAAACTAGAATTTAAACCAAAGACTGTAATAAGAGATAAAAGATAACAATGCAGTCTATGCATTCAATGCAATACTTATCAAAATAACACCAGCATTTTTTCACAGAGCTGGAAAAATAATTATAAAATTTGTACGGAACCAGAAGAGACCCTGAATAGCCAAAGTAATGTTGGGAAAAAGAGAAAAAAAAACAAAAAACAAAAAAAACAAAGTTGGAAGAATCACAATTCTGGACTTTGAGCTCTATTACAAAGCTGTAATCATGAAGACAGTATGGTACTGGCACAAAACAGACATACAGATCAGTGGAACAGACAAGAAAACCCAGAAATCGACCTTCAACTCGATGGTCAACTAATCTTCAACAAAGCAGGAAAGAATATCCAATGGAAAAAAGACAGTCTCTTCCACAAATGGTGTTGGGAAAATTGGACAGCCACATTCAGAAGAATGAAACTGGATGACTTTCTTACATCATACAGAAAAGTAAACTCAAAATGGATGAAAGACCTAAATGTGAGACAGGAATCCATCAAAATCCTAGAGAAGAATGCAGGCAGCAACCTGTTTGACCTCAGCTGCAACAACTTCTTGCTAGACACATCTCCAAAGGCAAGCAAAACAAAAGCAAAAATGACTATTGGGAACTCATCAGGATAAAAAGCTTTTGCACAGCAAAGGAAACAGTTGACAAAACTAAAAGGCAATCTACAGAATGAGAGAAGGTATTTGCAAATGACTTATCAGATAAAGGGCTAGTGTCCAAAATCTATAAAGAATTTATCAAACTCAACACCCAAAAAACACATAGTCCAATCCAGAATTGGGCAAAAGACATGAACAGACGTTTTTCCAAAGAAGACATACAAATGGCCAACAGACACATGAAAACATGGTCAACATCATTCGACATCAGGAAAATACAAATCAAAACCACAATGAGATACCACCTCACACTAGTCAGATTGGCTTAAATTAAGATGTCAGAAAACAACAAGTCTTGGCAAGGATGCAGAGAAAAGGGAAACTTCTTACACTGTTGGTGGGAATGCAAACTGGTGCAGCCACTGTGGAAACAATATGGAGGTCCCTCAAAAAGTTAAAAATAGAGCTACCCTATGATCCAGCAATTACACTAAATATTTATCCAAAGAATACATACATAGTTATTTAAAGTGGTACATGCACCCCAGTTTATAGCAGCAATGTCCACAATAGCCAAAATATGGGAAGAGCCTAGATGTCCATTGACAGATGAATGGATAAAGAAGATGTGGTATACCTCTACAATGGAGTATTACCCAGCCATCAAAAAGAATTAAATCTTGCCATTTGCAAGGACTTGGATAGAACTAGGCGGTACTATGATAAGTGAAATAAGTCAGTCAGAGAAATACAAATATTGCATCATTTCATTCATATGTGGAAGAAACAAAACAGATGAACAAAGCAAAGGGAAGGAAAAATAAGATAAAAACAGAAGGGTGGCAAACCATAAGAGACTCTTAACTATAAGAAACAAACTGAGGGGTGCTAGAGGGGAGGAGAGGTGGGATGGGGTAACTGGGTGATGGGCATTAAAGAGGATACTTGATGTAATGAGCACTAGATGCTAACATCTAAATTCTACCCCTGAAACTAATAATACAGGGTATGTTAATTAAATTGAATTTAAACACCAAATTTAAAAATTAAATAATAAAATTAAAAAATATTAAGCTGGTATGAGTATTTAGGTTAAATTTTTTTAAATGATTTACCTTGGGTAAACAGAATGGCTGAGTCATATGCTAAATGTTAAGTTGAATTTTATAAGAAAGTCAAATATTTTCAAAATGATTATAGCATTTTCCTTTCCCAACACCAATGCATGAGATTTCCAAATGCTCCACATAGTCACCAAGCCATGGTATTATCAGTTTTAAAATTGGATCCATTCTAGTGGGTGTTTAGTGACATCTCATTATGGTTTTAATTTGCCTTCCCCTGATGGCTGATGATACTGTACATCTTTTCATGTGTTTATTGCCATTCCTATATCTTCTCTTGTGAAATGTTTTTTCAACTCCTTGCCTATTTAAAAAAAAGCAAAACCTTAGGTAATGTAAAACGGTAAAAGTTCTTTATATATTCTAAATAAAATGCTCATCATCACTATTTTCAGTCCTCAAAAAAAGGAAACAGGGACTCTGCTGGTCGGTATTCAAACTAATTTTTCAGAAAGGCAATTTGGAAATATTACCATCAATCTTAAGAGCCACAGATTCCACTCCTAAAAAGTTATACTAAGGAATAACCAGTGATGTATTTGGAAGATTCATTGTAGTTTTATTTATAATAGGGAAAATGTGAGTGTGTATGTCCAATAAGGGGGATTGGTTAAACAAATTGTGTTTCCCTGGTATTATGCAGTAATTAAAATGATCATGATATAAAATTCATGGTACATTTTTAAGTGAAAAGCAAGCTATAAATTAATACACATATGTATGAGCATACATACACACATATGGATGACCCCCATTTTAAAAATATTTATATATATGTTTTTAAAATAGCTACAGTGGTAGGGTGCCTGGATGGCTCAGGTCATGATCTCAGAGTCCTGGGGTCCAGCCCGAGTCAGCTCCCTGCTTAGAAGGGAGTCAACTTCTCCCTCAGACCGTCCCCCTCCCCCAGCTCATGCTTGCTCTCTCTCTCAAATAAATAAATAAAATCTTAAAAAAATATATTAACAGGGGTTACATAGAGATAGTGAGGCAATACTGGAATCTGTTTTTTACTCTGTTTTGTATTTTCTGCATTTCCCTGATTTTGTACCATGGGAAAAGACCTTATTTTCTGGCAGTCTCTACTTAGTCATTCTTACTATATCTTATTTTCACAATTTCTTCCCTTCCTTTGTTTTTAATCCCAAATAAACATTGATAGCTCCAAGAGCAGTGGCTCTGGGGCAGAGGTAAGGGAAGATGGCTAACTATGTGAATTTTTTTACCAGTATTTTCTAAACCAGGAATCGTCCAATTAAGTATGCTGTTTGGTCACATGAGAAAAGCCACTGGCAATATCTCACTTGAAATTCAGTAATTTCAATAAGCCTAAAAACAAAGACATTTAACAAGAAGAAAAGAAATACCATTTTTAATTTGTTGGAAATTATTAAATAACAAAGTAAAATTTTAAAGACATATATAAAAATATTAACCTTAAAAATTAAAATATAGTGAAAATATAAAATAAGTATAAAATTAAAGAACACATTAACTGAGCATCCTCAAAACTATATAAATATTGGATATTTATGAAATCCTTTAGATATGCAATATCTATTCTCTGAATAAAGTTTAAAATTTGTTTATAATTTTCAAACTAAGAAAGTAGCAAATAGCTCGTCCAATTTATGAGTGTCCAAAGAGAAAGAGTCTGTGTTATTTCTTGCTTGTCTTTTCCAATACCCACTCAATCACCTAGAAGGAGAAAAAAATAAGATAATTGTTTACTTCTACTGAAAACACAAGGGAAAGAAAAAGATAGAGTTAAAACTTTAAAAGTGTGGTAGAAAATTTAAAATAGAAAGTCACATATCAAAATCTCAAAACACAGTTTATCTTAAAAAACACATTTTATTTTCTAACTGAAGAAAATAAAACCGAAGCTGGATTTCTACTGTAGAGTACAATAACCGTCCTCACCCGACATAAAAAGGTTCGGCACTGTTTTCTCACCTTTTTTTCCGGTTGTTTTCCAAGGGTCACCAGAAAGAAATTAAACCAAGCTTTGAAAACAACTATGGAAGTTGGATTAATTTTTCCAGCACTTTGGATTATTTAACAGTTTTTCTTTCTTAACATCACCCTTTTGTTGGGGCGTCTAGGTGGCTCAGTGTTTGTTTAAAGCCTCTGCCTTCGGCTCAGGTCATGATCTCAGGGTCCTGGGATTGAGCCCCACATCGGGCTCTCTGCTCAGCAGGGAGCCTGCCCCCCCTCTCCGCCTGCCTCTCTGCCTACTTGTGATCTCTGTCTGTCAAATAAATAAATAAGATCTTAAAAAAAAAAAAAAGAAACCCTTTTGTTAACTGAGCTGTCTATTAAGAACTCCTCCTAAATGCTCTGTTTGCATTAGCCTATTATTAAGTATGTTGAGGAGAGTTCTCACACAGCATGTGTGACGGCATCGGAGCTGTCCTGAAATAAAACAGCAATTTAACTGAATGCAGTTTCTTAGGGATCAGTTATTTACCTGCACAGCGTTGTTGTTTGCTGCTTTCTTCATTTCTTCAAATAGACCCCTTGAAGTTTTAAGATCCTAAAAATAACAAAATAAAGTGTTTCACAAGTTGTATGTTAAATTACAGAGAATAAGTCATTATTAAATAAACTTGGGATTATCCTAAATCATTCTACAAGTATTAGTGTGACTCAGGAAATACTACAAAAAAATAAAATTGAAGTATTATAATTTAGCTTTATCTCCAAATATCAAGATTCTCTAACAACAAAACACACATACATAAATTTCTGTCGTTCCTTTTTTTTTTTTTAATTTTATTTATTTATTTGAGAGAGAGCACAAGTCAGGGGGGAGCGTGGGTGGCAGAAGGAGAAGCAGATCCCAGGACCCCAGGATCTCCATCACCTGAAACAAACAGATGCTGAGCCAACTGAGCCACCCAGGCGCCCCAAAACTTCTGTGATTCTAACCTCCTATTCCCAGCAGCACTAACCAAATCGAAGCCCCATCCTCGATTATAAATGTCCATAAATGCTTTGGTACTCAGGAAATGAATATATAGCATTTATACTTACTTTTCAGATAAAATATCTTTTCTCTCTTCTTCTTGGTTATTTTACTCCACAACAAAGAGGGAATCACATAGGAAAGGAAATAGAAATCTCTGACTTTTAGAAAATACGATTGTATGGGCGCCTGGGTGGCTCAGTGGTTTAAGCTGCTGCCTTCGGCTCAGGTCATGATCTCAGGGTCCTGGGATCGAGTCCCGCATTGGGCTCTCTGCTTGGCAGTGAGCCTGCTTCCCTCTCACTCTCTCTGCCTGCCTCTCTGCCTACTTGTATCTCTCTCTGTCAAATAAATAAAATCTTAAAAAAAAAAAAAAGAAAATACGATTGTATCAAAATAGATTACAAAGTAAATTTAAAAAATCTAATTGTATTTTAAAAAAGCAGTCCTCTGGCTCTCCCTCTTAGTTATGCTTCCCAGAGGGGAGAGAGCTGCTTTCAGTTTTTTCAGCTGTTTCCCTTATGTATACCTGCATGTTTCTAAATAATACGCTTTTGCTGCTGCTTTTTGATTTAGCAATTTCAGACGACGATCGTGGTTAGAAGTGACAAAGGTAGTGGATTCGGTCTCTGAATCCGGCCACCTCGCTCTCCCGCTCAGTAACTGTTGCACCAGTTTCGATCACTCAACAGTCCGTGTGTGCATGATTAAACCTACGTACATACAGCTCAGTCCTGAGCTAAGTGATGGTATTCTAATGATCTCACATTTTGTTTAACCTCTAGTTAAATAATATTTGCTTCGTGTGCCATGTATGTAATTCTGGGTCCCTCTGCCAAATGCTACAATTGCCTCATTAAATGTACAAATAGCAAAGTTGTTTCAAATGCTCAAATACACTGGGTAACCTCTTGGTTCAGTTTTTCAAAAAATCTGATTTTTCATTATTATTCTTATTTTTCCCTCTGGTGATCCTTCTCCCACAGCCTGCTCTGATCTGGTCTGACTACTCCCTGGGTTAGTTCTTTCTGGACTCCGTCCCTGTTCTGCGGAACTTCATTCTCTTGCCCATGCTTCCACGGTTGTACCAATGCCTAGTTTTTTTAGACCTTCCCCATCTGAAGTATCTCGGAATCCTCATACCTGACTGAATTTGTGACCAGGTATAACAAAGTAGGTCACTCCGTTTCCCTCAGACTGGAAGATACTTTCCTACTGTCTTCTAGCATACAACATTACTCAGTGTGGAGAAATCCACTGCCGTTCTGATTCTCAGTTCTTTATATGCAAACTTCCCTTCTGCGAAGCTTTCAAGAAGTGTTCTCTCTATTGCAAGAGCTATGGAATTCCACAGTGAGGTGGCTTGTGGTAGAACTGTCATTCACTGGGCTGGACAAGCTGTGTGCCCTTTCAATCGCGGCACTGTGTTCTTCCGTTCTGGAAAACTTGGTTAGATTTTTGACAGTTTGCTCTCCTTTATTTTCTATTTTTAAAACTTTTTTTAGTAGCATATTGGATCTTCTGGATTAGTGCTCCCATTTTCTGATTCTATGTTTCATGTTTTTGTCATATGATTCTAATTTCTGCTAACTTGCTTAATCTCAACTATTCAGCCTCTCTACTGGATTGATTTTATTGTAATTTTAATTTCGAAGAGCCTCCATGTTCTACACAGATGCTGGAAACAGCAATTATATTATATTTTCTCTTTTTGAGAAAATTACAGTTTTTTAAAGTCTTTTATAGCTTTCTGCCCCCTTGAGAGTTCCCTTCATTCCTTTATGTTCTGGCATCTCTTTTTTTGAAAAAGTCTCAAAAGTCTGCTAATCCTTGTCAGTCCAATCATATACAAAAATGAGACCTGAATCTTAGTGGAAGCTCTGTCTGGTGGCTTCACGAGGCAGGGTGATTAGGCGGCCGGTTGGTTTTTCCCTTGTGGCCTTTACTTCCTTCTCCAGAGGCTCTTTCCGGCAGCGTCACAGAGGTGGGGGAAGAGACGATCGTGTAGTGTACCTCACAGTTACCTCCGTGGGAGGGCTTGTGGAGGAAGCTGAGGGCTCACTTTGTAGATATTTATTCAATTTCCCTATCTTCCACCTGACACACCCCTGCTTTCCAGGATACCCGGTATCTTCAAATCCTAAGCACTTCAGAGACTGTCCCTTGAAGAGGTTCGAGTCTCACTGGCACTCCACGGAGCAGGCACTTAGGCTCTAACTTCCTTAACTCTGCGACACCACACTTCTGTGTGCTTTGTCTTGTCCAATCCACAAGGGACTAAACATTTTTTTCTCTCTCCTTTTCTTTGTTTTTGTACTTTAATACCATCTTTCTTGAGAGATTTTAAAAAGAAGGTGAATTGAATGCATGTGGTCAATCTGCAGTTTTAAGAAGCCACACAAAACTGCGATTTGAGTCAAAAACCCTTCACTGGACATACCTATCACCATCTAAGTTGTATAGAAACGTCATCTGAGTGGCTGATCTGTCCAGTGTGTCACAACTAGCCGATAATGGACTCAAAATTAGAAATGAAGTATTCTGATACCCATTCCAGTTGCCTTTTTACTATATATTAAAACTACTAATTAAACGTGTTCTGAGGGGCACCTGGGTGGCTCAGTGGGTTAAGCCTCTGCCTTCGGCTCAGGTCATGATCTCAGGGTCCTGGAACAGACCCTCACATCGGGCTCCTAGCTCCATGCGGAGCCTGCTTCTCCCTCTTCCTCTGCCTACCCCTGCTTGTGCTCTCACTCTCTCAAATGAATAAATAAAAAAAATCTTAAAGAAAAAAGATGATGTTTTAAACCTTATTATCAACTTAAGTCAAAGACTTGTCAGGGAAATACTGAGGATGCATTTTAAATGTAGTTTTCTACATATGAAGACAAAAATCAAACAAGTCTGATATAAAATACTTTGGCTCCAATTTTTCTATCTCCACTTTAAAAAATATCTGGGAAAAATTATAAGCTATCAGTATAAAAATAACTCACTAAAAATGACTTTATGTCAATGAGGAACATCGGAACATGACTTTAATTTTACCGTTAGTAGAGAAGACACCATACCTTCAGATAGAACTTGGAGATCTCAAAGAGACGTTGGCTGCATGCAGAGAAACATCCGTGGGCCTCAGTAATGCTGTGCTTCTTCAGGGTTTCCGTAACCACCTCTTTCAGTATCTTGGATAGAACATAACATATGACTAATATTTCTTGGGAGAGAGACAGACCTATTATTTCATCTTTAGAGTTCAGCTGTGTGAATTACATAATCATGTAACTGTGTGAAAGACAAGTTCACTAGGACAAAACAACTAGGAAAAAAAAAAGAAATCTGGAACATTTGCATGGTCATACATGTCACCAGATATCTATTAGAAAGAAATGATGGCAGTATCTGAAGAGGAATTCAAATCATGAGTTCTGAATCAAAATCTGGGTGTAAAAGCTACATGTATTAGGGATAAATATGGGGGTGCATTTATTTTTTATTATGGAAAATTTCAAACACTGAGAAGTAGAGAGAATATTTTATAACAAATCCCTATCTTGGTAGATCAACCAGTTTCAATGAGGATCAATTTGTGGCTAATTTGGTTTCATTTATACCTCTGCCCATTTATCCGTTATCCTTCTTATATGGGGTTGTTTTAAAGTACATTACAGATACCATTTCGTTTCACTCATAAAATTTTAGACATACATTTTAAATGAACCAAATAAAGGAATTTCTTCCCATGCAGAACTAAGAAACAGGAAATAAATCTTTACCCGTGTGTGCTTCTGTGATCTTGATTCCTTCATTTGTCTTGATGTTTTTGGTCCATGCACACTTTTTTGACCTGACCTGGCCTTTGTAGTGACTTTTGGAGTTTCACAGCTTAGAACTGGAGCTGATGGACAAGTCACAGGGAACGATGGCTCCGCTCGGGGATTTCTGGGTGTCACCGCACGATGATGATGACGAGTCTTGCCACTTGTTTGAGAAAGAAGAGAACCTGAACTTTCAGACTTCACAGGTCTATTGTGGAGAAATAAATCAAAAACACAGATTAAGTGAATCAACAATGAGGTCCATTTTTCTGTCCTAAATGTGACAACTATATTCACTGAAACATAAGCCCCTGAAAAGGAAACAAAATTTCTTGCTACTACTGCTTTAAAGAAGTAATGTGACATCATACTACAAAGTTGCTCTGGTCTTCAAATGAGTGACTAAAACATACAAAGCAAGGAATAACTAGAATTTCAGCCAAAAGGAAAAGCAACAAGCGCTATCACTGTTGCCTTCCCCTCGGTTTATAATTTCTCACATAAATTAGCTCTGGCATTCTAGGTGGTGAAATCTGAAAATTTAATAATCATCTGTTAAGTACTTATACTTTTCTATGAAGATCATTTTGACCAAGACACCGCAACCTATACTTATTGTACCTATGCAATTACCTGGACAAAATAAGTAAGTATTAAATACAAATACAACTATAAAGTTGGCTCTTTCTAAAACGTTTAAATTTCCTTTCACATGATAGGGTCTCACATCCTTCAATTCTGCCAATCCACCAGCCACAGTGTACTTTCTTTTCTAGAACACATTTCTTTTTATTAGTCAAGTCACAAATAAGTAAGTTATTGTTATAAAATACAGTATTGGAAATTTTAATGGATTTGCTTTTTAACTTTATCACATATAAAAAGTACCATGAATTTGTGAAGTCCCCATAAAAATAATTTAGTTATTCCATATTAGGGAAATAGTTCTACTATTATAATAGAATATAATAGAATTATTATAATAGAATATAATATTTTAAAATATTCTAGTATTTTTAAATGCTAGAAAAGATTTAAAAGTCTCATTCTAATAATATCTTATATTTTTTGAAAGATTTACATTCACTAAAAATTTAAGATGCTTTAGATGCTAAAGACCTAAATTTGAGCAAGGTTCTAAAGATATATAAATTCAATGGGAATTAGAGTGTTTATGAAAACTTCTGTTCTAGTATATGGACATTTTACTTATTAGGTAGCAAAAAAAGGACCAGGAAAAGCTTCATATGATATTATGCAGTGTTTAAAGCTATATTTTACAAAAACAATGTTTCAGGGGCCTGGGCAGGCAGAAAGCAGAGCAAGAAGGCAGGAAGAGCTGGCAAGGAAGACCCTCTTCAGTAGGGTAGCTCTGCTACTTCATCTATTGGACCACATCTCTAGTGTTCCATAGCTTTACAACCTGACGATCCATCATGCAAATGGATTGTATACTAGAACAGAAAGCAAGAAACTGTGATTTTTTTTCAAGTCATTTCTTTTTTAGAACTTACAAGCATAATGATAAGTGCGCAAAATAAAAACAAAATTCCTGATATGAAGTAATTCATCTACGATCTATGCAGACAGCTACTTAAAAACAGGAAAGACTGGGGTGCCTGGGTGGCTCAGTGGGTTAAAGCCTCTGCCTTCAGCTCAGGTCATGGTCCCAGGGTCCTGGGATCGAGCCCCGCATCGGGCTCTCTGCTTGGCAGGGAGCCTGCTTCCTCCTCCCTCTCTGCCTGCCTCTCTGCCTAGTTGTGATTTCTCTCTGTCAAAAAAATAAAAATTAAAAAAAAAAAAAAAAACAGGAAAGACTAATTTGAAAAAAAGGGTGGACACTAACATACTTTCTATCATGAGACTTTTTTTTTTTTTTTTTTTAAGTAGACAGAGAGGCAGGCAGAAAGAAAGGGGGAAGCAGGCTCTCTGCTCAGCAGAAAGCCCAACGCAGGGCTCGATCCCAGGAACCTGGGATCATGACCCGAGCTGAAGGCAGAGGCTTAACCCACTGAGCCACCCAGGTGCTCCTGTCATGAGACTATTTTTAATGCATTTAATAGTTCACCTTTTTTGTGGATAAAAGCAATTCCGATCTTTTGATCTCCTTTTCAATTGAGAAACTTCAGCTCGGCGCTCGCTTTGTAATGCTTCTCCATCAAGGACACTTCCAGGCTCTGACAAGACGGCAGGGGATGGAAGAGGGCTCAACACAGTAGATACTGGAAAACTTTCTCTGGTGCAGGTGGTTTGGGTTTCATAACGGATAAGACGAGACTGAAGTTCAGAAAATCCCCCATCTCTTTCTAAAGATTTTCGGTCATCCAAGCAGTATCTAAACAAGAGAAAGACTATTAAAATCACAGGCTCCATGACAGCAATAGCCTTTTCCCTGCCAATGAGGAAACAGCAAAACACCTACTTGAAAACCTCCTAACTTCCTCGTAGTTGTTGGAGGGTTGAATGAATGTCCGACTTTCCTCACAAGTTCGGTTTTTCCCTGGCCTGCTACATGACACGGCAAAAGATTTAAAAATTTGAAGTATGATCTGATTCCTCTTTGACTATTTCTGGGCAACAGATTAAGTTAATCCTCTGGCTTATTTTCAGAATAATAGAGTTGCTGTTTTAATACTCTTTAAATCTCTGCCAACCTCTGATTCCTCAGCACGGCTAATATGTAACAACGTGAAATGCTGACTTCTGTTAGAAAGGGCAAGTTTATTTTCAACAAAAAGATGAAAAGGGTATAAAGGTATTCTAACTGGATCAAAAAAGACAGCTCAGAACATCTGGAATTTGTCTTTGAAACTCCCTTCCCCCCACTTACTGCTTGATTGACAGATTTTTCTTCAAACACTTCGGCTGTCCCTGTGCATCTGGCTTCTAGCGAAATCCGATTCAAGGAATCAAGGAGATGTTAGCTCAGTGAATGCTTCTGGACTTAAACAAATCCCGTGTTGTTAAGAACAGCAAAGAGGCATAACAGGAAACCCACCTATGAGAATCGTGACCTAGGACAACTCTTCACTTTCTTCTCTGCTACAGCCGCATCAGGGAAACACAAACGGCTTCACAAATGTCGTGGGAGGGCAATCAAAATTAAACCCTTTCTCGTTAGCCGTCCTCCTGCCTTGTAAAGTTCTAAGATGCTCCCTAAAAACCAGAACTTTAGGTCCATAAGCTTTTAGTTCAGCTCCCAAGGAGTGTATCATTACCCTAAGATCTGATTGCCTGGTCAAAGTTTAGGGACTTTTTCTTTCCCTTGCCACTTTCATATTTGATTTCTAAGAGCTGGAATCCCTGGGTTTAAATTTGGCTCCACTACTGATGAGCTGTTTGAACTTGGCCAAATTACTTAACTTTATTTATGCTTCTGCTGGCCTCCTCTGCAATCTGAGATTTATAGCAGTCATTTCCCCGAGCTACCGTGAGGATTCCTTGCATGTTCCCTGGGCACCTGTAGGCACTCAGAAGCAGTGCCTAGAACATGGAAGCAAAGCAGTCAGAAAATGCATGCTGCTGTTGCTAGTGTTACTATTATTACTGGCAGGTTTATTTGTTACCACACCAAATCTTATAGTATGCACATTATTTAAAAAGCTGTCCAGGTGATTCTAAAGCACAGCTAAGACCGAAAAATCTCTGATCTAACCCAGCAGTTTGGTTTAACAGGGGAGAACAGTGAGATCCTAAATCAGAACGTGCAGCGGTGACAGAACTATAAGTAGAACCAAGGTCTCTCAGTTCTGTGACATTCTTGCTCTAGTTTGTTTTTTAATAAAACACACTCCTTTAGAAACCAGCTGTGATTCTAAGGATTACTGATGAGTTCTATGTCTCTCCTGGGCAACTGACAGAATCGAGAATAAAATCGAGAACCATGTTACGAAAGGTTCTAGGCAAGAGGCAACGTAATGCCTGATGAGCCTATAGAAAGTTTTTGCGGAAAAAAAGGTACAGTCTGACTTCAAATGAGTATTTTCCTACTCAGATTTTGAATCTAACATGCAGGTATTTTCCTTCCAGTTTTAACATCTCTTGATCACAGCTGTTCCTAATGTCACTCCTTCGAGTGAATTATGTGTACTGTGCCGGCTGATTTTGCCATTTAAAATGTCTTCAAATGATTATACTATGATCTGGCACTGAAACAAAAAGTACCTGTAAATAATAAAGCAATGGAAACAGAGAGGAAGGGTGGATATTTGATATTAGTGAAGTAAGGAATGACTACACTTCTGTATTTTCTTGCAAAACAATAACCAAATGCTTTGTTTATCCAAAGAAAGAAAAATATCTTCAAGACGATGAAGCTATTTTGTTTGCTAACTACATAAGAGGCAAGATACTGCCTAGCACACACCAATGTCAATGCAGGCAGGAGAAATTGCCAAACCTCTTGGAACAGATGAAATAAATTTGAAACCATCAGGAGGCTAGTGTGGCCACCCGTCACAGTTTCACAGCAATTTTTAATTTCTTGTGAGAGAAAACCGTGCATCTTACAATCAATGGTATCTAATGCTCTAGGATAAAATGAGTGAAAAAGCAAAACAAGCCTACAAGGGATATGTTTTATTTTGCCTTAAGAAAATACTGATTTGCGCTTGAGCAGTTTATATATACAAAAGCAAAACAAGCCTACAAGGGATATGTTTTATTTTGCCTTAAGAAAATACTGATTTGCACTTGAGCAGTTTATATATATATATGTATATATATATATATATAAAATATATATATTTTTTTTTTCTAAAGATTTTATTTATTTATTTGACAGAGAGAGATCACAAGTAGACAGAGAGGCAGGCAGAGAGAGAGAGAGGGAAGCAGGCTCCCCGCCGAGCAGAGAGCCCGATGCGGGATTCGATCCCAGGACCCCAAGATCATGACCTGAGCCGAAGGCAGCGGCTTAACCCACTGAGCCACCCAGGCGCCCTATATATATATATTTTTCCCCCAAATATTCTTTACGTCTGGGTATAGGAAGAGCTCAAAGATTCCAATGGCTTACAGCAGCATGAGGAAGACAGAACTCTCCTTTCACCTTCATAATTACTTTGACATCCCACTAGAATTTTGTTTTAAGTAGATTTATTATCTATGTTGAACATAAATAGGCCTCTTCCCCGCCCCCCCACATGCCCAAGTCTTCTTGAAAAAAAAAACACATTCCTGGATTCACTGTGCTTGCCTCCTACTACCTCCCTAGTTCGATCTCAATGCCCCCAGGTTAAGGAGCACAAATTTAGAGTAAAGAAAACGGAGTCACTGAAAGACTTATGTGTTTATAGGGGTAGGTAGTTCCTCTTAGTCATTTTAAAGTCCTCAGATTCTGACTTCAACTGTGTTTCCACATGCAGACAGAAGGGTAACGTTACTGTATGTACCAATGTACATGTATGTTATTGTATGTTCCTTGTTACTGCTGACAGTACTGCTCTGTATACATACACCAGTTGGTCTATCTACTCTGTTGACATCCACCTAGGCTGTCTGCAGTTGGGGCTATTCCAGATAAAACTGCTCCTTCGTCAAGTCTTCTGTGGAGTTGTGTTTTCACTTCTCTCGGGAAAATGCCTAGTGTTGGAACTGCTGAACCACAGGATCTGAGTATGTTTAGTTTTATAAGAACCTTCCAGATCCTTTTCTGGAGTAGAGATATCATTTCATACTCCCGCAAGCAATGTACTACAGTTCTGTTCCGCGTACTTGTCACTATCCATCCTCAATTTCAGCCATTTTGGTGACTGTATAGAATTTTATGGATGTACTATAATGCATTTAACCAAGCCCCTACAGTTAGACATTTCCAATGTTTCTGATTTTAAATAACATTATGGAAAATACCCTTGCATAATAACTTTCAGTGTACACCACTTTTTTTCCCATTAAGCTAAATTAATCAATCTGATGCTATGAACATTTGCGTGGGTTTTTGATAAATTACTGGGCAGCCCTCCGGACAGGTTGTAGCAATTTATACTTCTATGGGCTGGCTTACTCATTCATGTCTCTTCACCACTAACATGACTTCGTAAGTGAAAAGTGTCCTCGTTGTGGTTTCAATTTACATTAAGAATGTGAATTAAAAAGCAGAATTTAAAAAGTTTATAAAAACAACATGTCATGCATATCAGTCATTTGTATTTCCTCTTGGGTAAACAAATGGTTCAAGATTTTGCCAGCTTTTCCATAGGAGCATTTATTTATTGATTGATTGATTGATTTGTAAGCAATCTCTCTTTTTAAAAAATTTTATTTATTTGTTTGAGAGAGAGAAAGCAAGGGTACATAAGCAGGGGAGGGGAGCAGAGGGCGATCTCGAGTGGACTCCAGGGCTGCGGAGTGGACTCAAGTGGACTGTGGAGCTGATGCTGGGCTCAAGTTCATGAACCTGAGACCACGACCTGAGCCGAAATCAAGAGTCAGATACTTAACTGACTGAGCTCCGCAGGCGTCCCAGCATTCTTTAATTACAAAAGAAATACCTTCAAATTTATGCTTAAAAATATTTTCCTTAGTTTAAGGATTTCTTTGGTTTTTATCGATCTATCATTCTTTTCTTGTTTGGTTTCTTCCTGACAATGTATTAAAAAAGTCTTCCCCACACCTAGAATAGATTTGCCCCTAAATTTCATGCGAGTCCTTTCCTTTCACAGCTTTTCACTTTTAATTCTGAATACTCTGCGATTTATTTTGATATTTGGGGTGAACCAAGAATCATTTTAAATTAATTTTTATTTGTATATTTAATCATATTCTCACTACTATCTACTGAGTATTTCAGCTTTTGCCCTCTGATTTGAAATTTTTCTTCTATTAGATCAAATTCCTATATTTTCTTTTTTCCTTGGATTTCCTATTTAGTTTTAGTTCTACACTGTAATTATCATAGCTTTAAAATACAATTTTCTGATTACTATATGATAAAATTAATCTTATTCTTTAAATAAAAGGAAGGAGGCTTCTTACCAGATAAATTATAGAACTATTTCAGCCAAAGTTTCAAAGTTGTTAAAAATTATATTAAATATTTACATTTATTCCACAAGAACTAATGCCTCTATAATATGATCTGTGAATAGGGAAACAAGGCATGTTTCCCTGAAGTAATCAACGCTGCTTTTATGCCCCCGATATAGGTTATTTGTAATTTTTTCCATTCTACATTTCTTGCAAAAATACTTCTAATATTTATGGTTTTATTGTTATTTCAATAAGATCTTTTCTCGTAGTGTTTAAAATTGGAAATGGTAAACCAGGCATGTATTTTATCACTGGTCACTTTTCAAATTTACTACATCTAATAATCTTTCAGGTGTCTTCTGGCAAAACAAAAAATAAAAACAAAAATATACTTTTATGGTCTCCTTTTCAATACATACACTCTTTTGAGTTTATAACTCTTTAAAGCTCTCTATCTAGATTTATTTATTTTAACTGACTAGCCAAAACAGTGATTAAAACAGAAACATTCAGCACAATGGGTAAAAAAGAAAAAAACAGTGATCATAGGTATCTTTTAAACTCTTGTATCTGATTTTAATGGGGAATTTAAATCTGATGCTCGAAAATAAAATAACCGAATATTTTGCCTCTAGTGTCAAAGTTACATACAAACTCTTTAAATGAAATAAATCTTATTTAAACATAGCAAGGAAAGTAAACATTCCTAGAATGACTTGCTGGGTGGTCCTCCATACCTTCCAGATTTTCTCAATTGTACCACCATCCTTCCAATCTGCCCAAGCTAGAAACCCTAAAGAAATTCTTGTCATCTCCTTTTTCTCATTTCTAACATCTAACTGGTCTAAGGTTCTTTAGATAGCTGTAAGTTTGTATTCTCTTTCCTATTTCCACTGCCTTGATAGCATTTTAGTCCTTCAACATCTCCTGCTTGAAAGACTTCAACTCAATTTATCAAAAGCCAATGAGTTCTTTCAATGGCACAAACCCAAGCATATAATTTCATGCTTTAAAAATAAAGGTTTTTTACTCCTCAAAAAAAAAAGATCAATCTCCCTCCCGTGTCACTAGTGACCTTCATGACTTCATGATTTGATCTTATTGTAGTACAATATGCTTATCACTCCTGTTCAGAAATACAAATCTAGGGACTCGGTGGCTCAGTCAGTTAAGCAGAATCTTCGGCTCAGGCCTGATCCCAGGGTCTGGGACTGAGCCCAGAGGCAGGCTCCCTGCTTTTCCCTCTGCCCCTCCCCGCTGCTCAATCAAGCTCTCTCTCTCAAATAAAGAAATAAAATCTTTAAAAAATAAAAAAATAAAAAATGTAGTTTATCTTCCTAGAATCTGTAACTCTGTATTTTGTTTCTCTCCCAGACACTGCCTTTGCTGCCAGGTTTACTCCAATTCATTCTTTGAAACCTAGTTCAGATTTCCTCTTGGAAACACTCTCAAGTAGTTCTTGGCATTTAATTCTTCCAACCACTGGGCAGATATCTGTATTTTAACACCATTTATAGTCTACTAAAATTATGTGTTTTCTTCCTCCCCTGTAGAGTTTATGCTTCTAACTGGCAGAAATAATTGTCTTTTGTATCTTTAGCTTCTGAGTCAGCTTCTGAGCAATGACTGTCAGTATTTTTAAAGTTTACATGAAATGAAGATTAAGTTTACAAGCCAATCAAAATAGGATGTTTCAGGCAAATTATTTTACCAAATGACTCACCAAAGTCTTGAAAATTCATCATAAAATATTTTATCACCATTATTGAATTCCTTGTCCTTGTGAAAATGGTAGATGTTCATGAACATAACCTCAGAAACTGCTAATTCCTTTATACAAGAGAATTCTCTGAAATTTTATTCAACTGGTCAATTAAAATTCTAGAAAAATTTACAGAAAATTAACACACTGCAAATGGGAACACATTTCATCTAATAGTTTCTGAGTAATTGTGATGTAATTAGTGACCAAGGACTATTAATGTAACCAGTAGTATAAATACACATTTATAACATAGGGATGAAAATATTTTTGATTAAAATGTCTGGTAATTAATAATATAATATTTAAATGCTACAAAATTGATCAGTCATCAAATACCCTTTTTTTTTTTACAACAGAAGATAAACTCTTATTTGTATACACACTGCTTTGTTCTCTGAGTGATACACTTTCTCTTTAGCTTTTTATCTTTATATTGTATTAGAGATAATCTTCACAATGACAAAAGAAAAGTTTCACCAGCAACATGCAGAAGAATAAAGTGTAAATAAAAACTTACTCAATCCCATGATAATGACACACTGAGGCTTTTTCAAAAGGTAAACCCTGAAGTTTCCGAGGACTAAGTTCCGGTGTCAGAACAAAAGTCTTTTCCCTAAAACAAAAAGGTTTTCCTTTTTATTTAGTTTATTTAGTGAAAAAGAGAGTTCAAGAAAGCATCTAGAAAACAAAATCTGACTTCCTTCTCTATAGGTGAATCTTATATGGGATAAAAATTATGTAACATCAAGAAAGCATAAGAAAGAAATCAAACAAGGTTAAGCCTAAGTGGGTTCTGTCACTTACATTTTCGGTGCACCTCAACTTTCCGAAGTTATGATGTTATTTATTTCACAAAACTATTCTGAGAAACGGCTAAATCAAGAATGAAAAATGATTTGTAGTGGAAATTCAAGAAGCAGCATTATTCCAGAAGAATTTTTTGTTGTTGTTGTTGGTGTAGTGAACTAATGTTGATGCATTTAGTTAGGTTCTTCTTAGCAGGGGGATAATTAAAGTCAATTCAAATCTTTTGGTAACAAAAGTATTTACTTCCTACTGTAACACAGGAAGGATCCAGATTTTTCTTCACCTGGGAATGTAGTCATGTTGACACCTACTTTAAGAGTTAGCAACCTGTTAAATATCAAAGGATATGGAGACTGCTGACTTCTGTTATACTTTTGAAGTAGGTTCCAATCAGCAGGTATGGGAGAACTAATCATATGGTTAGCTAACAGTAAATATTCATGCTCAACCCCTTCCATACTCGGACCTGCAAGGGTATATCAAAATCTCAGGAAGAAAAAGGTCACTGCAATTAGGTTAAACTGTCCTGCTTATTCTAAGAGGTACCCACTCCCCCCAACCCTCCTCACCTTTCTTCCTGAGTTGAGAGGCACTGCTCCAATGCAATGGATCATGTTCCTGAAGCTCAGAACAAGTTAGAAGGAAATGGGAGAAGAATGCAATGGCACCTCTATGACTATGCTACATAGTCAAGAGAATGAAGTACCAGGCGCCTGAATTCAGAAGACTTGGAGACGGTATATGGAAATGCAAGCAGACAGTATAGTTCCATGAGTAAGTATGCCCTCACATTTTTTGCCCTATGGCTTTAATAATAAAAACTACCTACTTGCCACTGAAAATTATTGAGGGTACTATAATAAAGATTTGAAATTATTACATTAAAGTGTAAGGCATATACTAAGAATGAACCTTAGAAAACAGAATTTATAATCTAATCCACCCATTTAAAGTGTTCCACAAAAAATAACACTAATTAATTGCAATGACCCCAGTATTTTGATGACTCACTATTCAAGTGAATAATTTTCTAATGTAAAACAACTTAGGTACCTAGCATTTTTATGCAACTTTATGCATTTTTCTTTAGATTTACTCATAATCTATTCTTTCTAAAGGAAATGTTTTAGCAAATAACGTATTTTGTTCACGTTTAGTATTTCTTCGGTATACACACAGGAGTCATGCCTGCAGTTTGTTCAACATTTCAATAGCTCCTTACACAGGTAGACATTTTAATAAGAGCCCACAGGTTCCTGATTCATTGTTAGGAAAGCTCATTCTTCAATTTCAATGTTAATAGAAGATTATTGGGTAATGTTGTCATTCTTTATTAACACGAAGAAACTGTATCAAATTCCTCTAAATAAAATACCTATAAATTACAGAAAAAATAGTATCTCCTCTACAAGTATATCCCCTAATGTTGCATCTAGAAAAACACTCTCTTCAAAAAGAGTACAGCCTATAAAATTCAGTTTTGGCAAATCTGTTCAACTTTGTCAATTCACACTTAACGATCTGGAAGGACAATAATCCGATAGCTAAATAAATGAAAAATGTGTATATACTTCTTCACTCTCTTGATTCCCATAAAAGAGTATCAATATCTCAAAGCTATGAGGAAAGAAAAATTATACAACTTTTATGTCATTAAGTCATTAAAACCCATAATTTCTAAGACTCTCAAGTTTTCAAAGTTGCTCCTTCTCTCTCTCTCTCGAGTGAACATTCACATGAAGGCGATATGCTCCAGGATGATTTATGAGATAAAACTAATGTCAAATAAATCCCTTCCAAAGTGTACCTTTAAAATCAATATTTGCTAAAACAAGTTTTGTAGAAGTGATTAAAATGATCTATAATTCTTAAGGTTCTCTGGGAGGTCTTCAAAATAATGGATTAACAATTAAGATGGGGTAGTGATCAAACGATTCAAATCTCACAGGTAATTGACATCACAATTTTACCTGTAATTAAGTCAACTTTAGCAACATCTGGTATTTATTAACTAGTAACTTAGTTGTCTTGGAAGTCAAATTAGCGGTAAACTATTCACATAGACACTGAGTACTCAGTAATATTATAGTTTCAAAAGCATTTTTATTTTACTTTTCTGTTCTCTTCAGCTGAAGGCTGTGCTTTTTGCTAATATTAGGCATGACATGACAATGTCATGATGGGTAATGGCAAAAATCAAAACTAGAGAATAATGTAGAAAAAAGAATTCAAAAAATTTGCAAGTCAATTTATAATTTTTTTCTTAAATAGCACTGTCCTTTGTATACAAAGTAGAAGCTACTGACTTCTATAGGGAATAAACTGGTTTTATTGCTTTTGCTTTTACTATCCTTGTTTTCCTTAGATTCAATAACACCAAATAACAGGACATTGGCTAAGGTAAAATGTGAGGATTAAGTCCAACCGATAATCCCTGGGATCAAACAAGTGAATTTTGCCCAAGCAGCATAGGCATCGATTAACTAAGGAAATGAGATGCAACATGTTTTAAAATGATTTTTAAAAAATAACTGGCATGGGTCGCCTGCGTGGCTCAGTGGGTTGAGGCCTCTGCCTTCAACTCAGGTCATGATCCCAGGGTCTCTGCTCAGCAGGGAGCCTGCTTCCTTCTCTCTCTGCCTGCCTCTCTGCCTACTTGTGATCCTTATCTGTCAATAAATAAAATAAAATCTTTAGAAAAATTAATTGGCAATTATAAGTTGTCACTTACCCCTTTTGGATCTGTAAAGGCTGAAGATCTCCAATTGGTAATCCATCTGAGGTAAAGAATTTTAGTAATTCTTTAGCATCCAATAATGTGATCGAGTCCCGTGGACTCTCTTTGTGACCCAGCAACTGTTCAGATGAACGAGGTAATGAACCAGTTCTGAGAAAATAATGTTATATAGATTGTTAAAAGTAGATCAGAATTCATCATAGTCAGGAAAAGGCATTATGAGCAGAAACCAGAACAGACAAAGAAAACTACAGAACTATATACTTAGGAAAGAAAATAAAGTAAAATCTTTGTGAATCATTTAGTATAAAAGTATATTTTAAAAAATCTGTAAGTCCCAGTGAAACTTACAGTTAAGCATGTCAATAATGCTACTACTTGACTAAAATAAGCATAATTACGTTTTTTTTTTTTTAAAGATTTTTTATTTATTTATTTGACAGAGAGAGATCACAAGTAGGCAGAGAGGCAGGCAGAGAGAGTGAGAGGGAAGCAGGCTCCCTGCCGAGCAGAGAGCCCGATGCGGGACTCGATCCCAGGACTCTGAGATCATGACCTGAGCTGAAGGCAGCGGCTTAAACCACTGAGCCACCCAGGTGCCCCCATAATTACGTTCTTTATAAATGACAGCATCAGGAGTACCTGAGTAGCTCAGTCCTTGCGCATCTGACTCTTGATTTAGGTTAAGGACATGATTTCAGAGTCATGGGATCAAAGCCCTGCACTGGGCTTTGAGTTGAGAGGGGAGTCTGCTTGAGATTCTCTCTCTCCCTCTGCCCTTCACCCCTGCTCTCTCTACAAAAAACAAATCAGGAGAAGTGAGTTGGGGGAAATCAGAGAAGGAGACAAACCATGAGAGACTGTGGACTCTGAGAAACAAACTGAGGGTTTTGGAGGGGTGGGGAGTGGGGGGTTGGGTGAGCCTGGTGGTGGTTATTAAGGAGGGCATGTATTACATGGAGTACTGGGTATGGTGCATAAACAATGAACTTTGGAACACTGAAAAAAATTAAATTAAAAAAAGATAAATGATGGCATGATTATTTAGTAGTGTGAAGTTATTCATTCTATAAAATTTTAATCTAAATGTTTTTGTACGTTCTGAAAGCCCATAATCTCAAAAATTTTGATGGTAGAAATGAGTGTTCCAATTTTCTATGAACTTGAAAGATAACTTGAAGCAAAACCATGAAATGAGACAGTAATCAGAAATCTCTCCCAAGGTCTCTCCTAGTCATGATTATAACATTACGAATAAGCACTGAATCATTATTATACCTGAAATATAGACAAGAATTTATACTTCTCAAACTATTTGAGGTACAGTATGTTCTTAATCCTTACAAATTTCCTTGACAAAGAACAGTTCTTATCTCAAAATGAACACCTGAAAACAAGTACTTTCTAAAGTGAAAGTCAGCATACCAGACCTAGAAAAGAATCATTATTACTGATTTTCAGAAAAAGACACTACCCCACATTAGTTTGTATGACAAGCCCCGGGTGACAGAGCCATTTAAAATGACAGTCGGGGGGCGCCTGGGTGGCTCAGTGGGTTAAGCCTCTGCCTTCGGCTCAGGTCATGATCCCAGGGTCCTGGGATCGAGCCCCGCATCGGGCTTTCTGCTCAGCAGGGAGCCTGCTTCCTCCTCTCTCTCTGCCTGCTTCTCGGCTTACTTGTGATCTCTGCCTGTCAAATAAATAAATAAAATCTTTAAAAAAATAAAAAATAAAAAAAAATAAAATGACAGTCGGAACCGGACTGACTCTGAATTAGGTACTATTTCTACCTACACTCTCACTCTGTAAACCCAAAAAGCTCACAGGAAGTTTAAAAAGTGGAAAAAGGAAAATACTTGCAGAGAACGGTAGTGGTTTTATCAAGCACTGAGTCACAGATCATGCTATCGCTCTGCCACAAAGCAGAAATAAAATCTTTCAATACCTGCACAGAAAATTAAATTCATGACTTTCTATTACTACAACTACTTCCTGATTACTTAATCACTCCAATTGAGCATATTATTGGTGATTATATAATTAAAATGTTGACATTATGGTTTTAGACTTCTATTTCTGTAAAGATCAATAATGTACCAACAGTGTGTCCCTTTCCCCCTCCTATCCTTTATTTTTATTTATTTATTTAAATTTTATTTATTTTTATTAACATATAATGTATTATTTGCTTCAAGCGTACAGGTCTGTGAATAATTAGTCTTACACAATTCACGGCACTCACCATAGCACATACCCTCCCCAATGTCCACAACCCAGCCACCCTATCCCTCCTCCCACTCCCCCAGCAACCCTCAATTTGTTTCCTGAGATTAAGAGTCTCTTATGGTTTTGAAGGGTCAGGGGTGGGAGGTTGGGGGAACAGGTGGTGGGTGATGGGGAGGGCACGTTTTGCATGGAGCACTGGGTGTTGTGCAAAAAGAATGAATACTGTTACGCTGAAAAAATTAATAAAAAGGGGAAAAAAAAATTTATAAATCAAAAAAAAAAAAAAAAAAAAAAAGAGTCTCTTATGGTTCATCTCCCTCCCTGGTCCTATCTTGTTTCATTTTTCCCTCCCTACCCCCCACGAACCCCCGCCCTGTCTCTCAAATTCCTCATATCAGAGAGATCATACAATTGTCTTTCTCTGATTGACTTATTTCACTCACCATAATACCCTCTAGTTCCATTCACATTGTTGCAAATGGCAAGATTTCTTTCCCTTTGATGGCTGCATAGTATTCCATCATATATATATATATATATATATATATATATAGATAGATAGATATATGATCATATAGATATATATCTATATATATCATCATAAATCTATCTATCTATCTATCTATATACACCACATCTTCTTTATCCATTCATCTGTTGATGGACATCTAGGTTCTTTCCATAGTTTGGCTATTGGGGACATTGCTGCTGTAAACATTCAGGTGCATGTTCCCCCTAGAATCACTACATTTGTATCTTTAGGGTAAATACCCAGTAGTGCAATTGCTAGGTCGTAGGGTAGCTCTATTTTCAACGTTTTGAGGAACCTCCATGCTGTTTTCCAGAGTGGTTGCACCAGCTTGCATTCCCACAAACAGTGTAGGAGGGTTCACCTTTCTCTGCATCCTTGCCAGCATCTGTCATTTCCTGACTTGTTAATTTTAGTCATTCTGTTGGTGTGAGGTGATATCTCATTGTGGTTTTGATTTGCATTTCCCTGCTGCTGAGTGATGTGGAGCACTTTTTCATGTGTCTGTTGGCCATGTGGATGTCTTCTCTGCAGAAATATCTGTTCATGTCTTCTGCCTCTTTTTTACTTGGATTATTTGTTCTTTGGGTGTTGAGTCTGATAAATTTTTAGATTTTGGATACTAGCCCTTTATCTGATATGTCATTTGCAAATATCTTCTCCCGTTCCCTCAGTTGTCTTTTGGTTTTGTTGACTGTTTCCTTTGGCGTGCAAAAGCTTTTGATCTTGGTGAAGTCCCAATAGTTAATTTTTGCCCTTGCTTCCCTTGCCTTTAGCGATGTTTATAGGAAGAAGTTGCTGAGGCTGAGGAGGAAGAGGCTGCTGATTGTGTTCTCCTCAAGGATTCTGGTGAATTCCTGTCTCACACTGAGGTCTGTCATCCATTTTGAGTCTATTTTTGTGTGTGGTGTAAGGAAATGGTCCAGTTTCATTCTTCTGAAGGTGGCTGTCCAATTTCCCCACTACCACTTGTTGAAGAGACTTGTCTTTTTTCTATTGGACATTCTTTCCGGGTTTGTTGAAGATTAATTGTCCATAGAGTTGAGGGTCCATTTCTGAGCTCTCTATTTTGTTCCACTGATCTGTTTGTCTGTTTTTGTGCCAGTACCATACCGTCTTGATGATTACAGCTTTGTAATAGAGCTTGATTTTTAAATTGAAAATATAAATCTAATAAAAACAGTCAAACAAGAAAATACGAATGTTTTCTCTGAACTTCATACTCCAAGAGGGTAGGAACTACATTATGAGTTTAATTTAATTTCTACACAGTTATTCTCTGTGATTCACAAAGATTTCTTTTTTTTTTTTAATTTATTTATTTTTATTTGTTTATTTACAGCATAACAGTGTTCATTGTTTTGGCATCACACCCAGTGCTCCATGCAGTACGTGCCCTCCTCATTACCCACCACCTGGTCCCTCAACCTCCCAACCCCCCCGCCCCCCCCGCCGCCCCTTCATAACCCTCTAGTTGTTTTTCAGAGTCCATAGTCTCTCATGGTTCATCTCCCCTTCCAGTTTCCCTCAACTCCCTCTCCTCTCCATCTCCCCATGTCCTCCATGTTATTTGTTATGCTCCACAAATAAGTGAGACCATATGATACTTGACTCTCTCTGCTTGACTTATTTCGCTCAGCATAATTTCTTCCAGTCCCGTCCATGTTGCTACAAAAGTTGGGTATTCGTCCTTTCTGATGGAGGCATAATACTCCATTGTGTATATGGACCATATCTTCCTTATCCATTCATCTGTTGAAGGGCATCTTGGTTCTTTCCACAGTTTGGCGACCGTAGCCATTGCTGCAATAAACATTGGGGTACAAATGGCCCTTCTTTTCACTACATCTGTATCTTTGGGGTAAATACCCAGCAGTGCAATTGCAGGGTCATAGGGAAGCTCTATTTTTAATTTCTTCAGGAATCTCCACACTGTTCTCCAAAGTGGCTGCACTAACTTGCATTCCCACCAACAGTGTAAGAGGGTTCCTCTTTCTCCACATCCTCTCCAACACACGTTGTTTCCTGTCTTGCTAATTTTGGCCATTCTAACTGGTGTCAGGTGGTATCTCAATGTGGTTTTAATTTGAATCTCCCTGATGGCTAGTGATGATGCACATTTTTTCATGTGTCTCATAGCCATTTGTATGTCTTCGTTGGAGAAGTGTCTGTTCATATCTTCTGCCCATTTTTTGATATGATTATCTGTTTTGTCACAAAGGTTTCTTAATGAATATTACTCCCAGTCATTTTATAGGCCAGAGGCATTGGGGGCATGTGTAATTTGCATTTATATAGGACCCTGGACACAAAGATATCAAAGAAATTTCAAAGCACAGTTTGTGATAAATTACACCACCAAGATATGTCTTAGTTTAAAATCAATCAATAAAATAATAGCATGTTATTCTGTCCAGTGTTTGCAAAGTTACAAAGTATTTTGTCATAAATCATCTCTTTAAGCATTGACAACTTTGAATTAGAACTGGGATTGTTATCCCCATCTTAAGGATGAGGCAAGAAAGTCACAGAATAGGTGAGTTTGTCCAAAACCAAATTCTTGACTTCTGAATTTCACTATGTAAAGCATCCTTAATTCGCCAGTGAAGCCCATTTTAACACAATACAAATTCTGAAAATATGCAAAGTAATTTTTGTTCCCGACCAAGAATTCAATGATATCTTCCCATATTGTGATGCACTGACAAGTAGTTGAGCATTGATTCTGTAAATATCACTGGAAGACACTAAAAAGAGTTCACTGATGATAATGTATAGACTCATAAACACTGTGTGTAATTTAGTAATATAGGTATGACTTGAGTAGGAGAAAGGAGGTAAGGAGAGTAAAAGGAGATAGATATACCAATGTAGAATGAGGTAAAAAAGGTGCAATAAAATAAGCTTCATGACAGAGGTAATGATCTAGTCCTTGGGCGCTTAATGAAGGAAGAGAACAGAGTTGCAACATTTATAAAAGGCTTAAGAGAAAGGTGATATTTGATCTAGACCCTGAATGACAAACAATCTACTTCAAGACGATGGCGCATTAAACATACACATTAACCTCTCCACTCAAACAAATGGAAATCACAATGAGGAAGTACCAGACACTAAATTCATAGGAAGGTTGAGAAATCAAAGATGAAAAAATGGTGGAAAACACAAAAGCGATAAACTAGAGCAAGCATGTAAATTAGAGCTAGAGAAAGAAACAGAACAATGTGGCCTCTGTCTTCTTCTCATCCCACAATGCCACAGGTAAGACTCGACAGAGGCGGAGTGGCAGTGGGCAGAAATCCAGCAATGCATTTTAAGAGCCCTACTAGAACAATTGTTCAAGTACCACCCTACCACACCTCCCCTTATCCCTGCAATTTTATCTCAAGTGAAAAACAGAGAAATTGCTCTGGGAAGATCCAGAACTAGGCCCCTGTCCCAGTCTCAGTGCTGATGCCCCCAGCATAAAGCCCTGTTATTTCAGTATTGAGTGAAGGACCAAGGCTGCCTACCTTCTGATACCCCCCGAGGTGCCCCAACGTGAAGTCTTCTAGGTACGGTCCACCCTGCTTCTCCCTCCCCACGATATTCAGATGAGAACAGGCAGGAAACAGGATGACACATATAGAGAGAAAATTAACACCAACTACCTATATAAAGCAGCCTAGTACTAAATTCCAAACTAGTAACAATCTAGGACCATCAGACATGGGAGGAAAGCTACACATAAGGAAAAAACACCAGAGGAACAAACCGAACAGGTCCGGGGATAATGAGATCATCTAAGGAAGAGAGAAAACAAGTTAAAAGAAGTTTCCAATTAACATCCTTTTAGTATCTTCTGAATTCTCATCATTAATAAAAGAAGAGATTGCTAATGAAAAAACAGAGTTGAGAACCAAAAAAAACCTTTTAGGAATTTAAAATATAACCTTCAAAAAACTAAAAGATGAAAGCATAGGTCAAGAAAATATCCCAGATGTGGGAGTGCTGACAATACCGACTCCATCTTTGGCCCTCCATCCCGTTCACGCAATGACCTCTCTTGGGACTCCGTGTTTCGGGTCCCCTGGAGGTTAATGAATGCCCTGGCCAGGATTTGGAAAGGCTTGTTCCGACCATCCCTGAAGCTGTTTAGGTAACTAGCAGAGATAAACTAGTTTCTTCCCGTTTCTCCTCCCTGACACACAGGCGGCCCCACCAGATATGTTAAACCTTTTGACTTTACTATGATGACCTCTGCTCATCCCCTCACTCTATAAAGTCTGCAGATTAAGGTCCAGACTTTGTGGAGAACAGCTGCCCTGGGCTGGACTGTCATCTGCTTGAAACCCCATCAGTTAAGTTACTCTGAATAAAACTGTGTAGAAGGTATGGAAGGGCGTGTCTCGTTTTTACAATTCCCAGTGCCTTCTCAGTTTGGAGGATACTTTGTCCCTCTTCTACCTTCTAACACCCAGAACATACAAGCAGAAGGTGAGGAGGGGCAGCACTGTCTCAACATTCTACTCTGTAATGCTCTATCTATCTACTTACAGTATGCACACATTCCTTTAATAAGGGAAATATTATTTCCTACGAAAACTAGAAAGTATGTACATTTCATAAACACAATGTAAGGATCAAGAAAAAAATGCTCATTTAAAAATACTGAGCTATTTAAATATTACCTCATTTTTTGTTTAGCTTTTTCAAAACTTTCCAAATTTTGAAGAACATGCCTTTCTGGCCATTCCAGAGGGTTGGTTTCCATTAGATTTGAGGAAGTAGGTTCCATTGAACTGGTGTCTAAAGGGAGAGAAACCTAAATAAGTACTGAAAATTACTAACATACTGAACTTTGCTATATGAAAATGCAGACATGTAGATCCATCTATCCATCCAGGTCTACATGCACACACGTGTATATAAAGCTGCGTTGGGGGCGCCTGGGTGGCTCAGTGGGTTAAGCCTCTGCCTTCGGATCAGGTCATGATCTCAAGGTCCTGGGATGGAGCCCCGCATCGGGCTCTCTGCTCAGTGGGAAGCCTGCTTCCCCCCTTCTCTCTCTCTGCCTGCCTCTCTGCCTACTTGTGATTTCCGTCTGTCAAATGAATAGATAAAAATCTTTTTAAAAAAAGGCAAGAACAAAATACTTGATTATTTAAAAAAAAAAAAAAAGCTGTGTTGGATAAGCTGTGCAATACTTACCCAGGCATTTATTAAGGATATCTCTGCCCAAACTGTGCAAAATGCCATTGAAAAGTTTTTTTTGGAAATGAAAAAAAAAAAACAACCAAAAAACCACTGTTAAGCTTTGTTTATATTACTGTCTCCTCATAATACAAGTTATGACCTAGAATTCAGAAAAAGGATTAGCTCTATGAGGGCTCCAGTGGAATAAAAGAATAACTTGCCTTTTTTTTTGGTGAAATTCATACTAAATGAAAAGGAGGCAATTCTATGGAGCATATATTGGATATACTATGTGATTTTCATACCAAAAACAGGAATTAGCAGCATTACCCAGAAAAGTTCATGTTTTTAAAAGAGATTACTTCATTCTCAAAAGTATAATAATATAACAGATAACATAAGATGTTCTCAGATAAAGGTTACCTTAGGAAGAACTTTCACTTATCCAATAATGTATAATACACATTATATACATATACATCTTCAAGTAAATCACTAACAATAAAAGTTATTTCACTAACAGTGTGTTTACTCTTCTAGCTAGTACACTGCAATGAACCAAGATTGCTAATAACACTACAGTCTGTATCAAAAACCAAGGGCCAGGGGTGCCTGGGTGGCTCAGTGGGTTAAAGCCTCTGCCTTTGGCTCTGGTCGTGATTCCAGGGTCCTGGGATCCAGCCCCGCATCGGGTTCTCTGCTCAGTGGGGAGTCTGCTTCCTCCTCTCTCTCTGCCTGCCTTTCTGCCTACTTGTGATCTCTGTCAAATAAATAAATAAAATCTTCAAAAAAAATTTACAAAAAAAAAAGGGACAGTTTCCATTTGCATTATAAATTATGAGTACATCCAAACTATTTCAGCACTGTCAAAATTACTAACTGTACAACTTTTGGGATTCTCAAACTATCTGGTTTTTAATATTGTTTTGAACTACTACATACTATTCTAATAAGTTAGCTGAAAATTACTGGACATTAGTGGTCTGACTAACCAACAGTTCTGACAAAAATATCCATTTTATACTTTGAAGTCTTACAAAATGATGATTTGGTAAAGGCACTTTTATACAAAAAAAGAAAGAACATAAAACCAAAGCCAACTGCATGTTATTTTCCCTTTATTCATTAAACTACTCAACCTTGAACATTTTAAAAATATCTTTAATGACTACATTGGATTGCCCCCACCAAACATCATCTAAATATACTACTTCCCATCTCATAATAAGGGTAGTGAAATGTTATTTTACATGGCAATAAAATTTAAGATGAAATAACCTACTTTTTAATGTTGACATGGCTTTCCATTAGAAGTGAAAAGCAAATATCGTTAGCAGATCTGAACAGATACATGCTGAGAACTCAAAAGAACACAAGTCATGTTAAATAAAAGTGGACATTAATTGTTCTAAATATTACAATATAGTTAATTATTAACGTTGACTACACAATTTACATAAATATAAATGACATAGACTAAATAGTAAGGAGTGCATGGACAAACATTCATAGGTAATTTTGGGGAATAATTTAATATAATTCTTACAGTAAAGTAAGACACAATATTTTGTTTATGTGGCAGTCAGGACACTAGGACATGTTGATAACCAAAAAGCACAAAAAGGGCCTCTGAGAAACCAAGAATGCTGCCTTTTTTTTTTTTTTAAGTGTTTTACTTTACAGGAGAAACAAAGAAATGAAAGCGATGCAGTAGGGAAATAGGGACTCAAAACCTGCCCTACACAAGTCAAGGCCAACAAAAAAGAAGTAATACTACAGATGATAATACGTGCACAGTAATATAAGCCATCCCAGGCTTACATACATAAATACGAATAAATCACAAAGAAAAGGTTATATTGTAGTCGACATATTCTGTTTAATAAAGTAAGAATTATAAACATATACTAGAAGATTCTTACTAAAATATCTAAAATAATAAAACTGTGATCTTATAAAATTACCTAGAAAACTCATTTATGGAGTGTGTTTATGTGCCCCCATGGCCTGAGGTAAAGGAGACAGTTGCTGCATTTTGAATCCAGATATGACACTTGGCATTGTGAAAGTTTTTAGCAACTTTGTGGCAATGAGTATAGAAAATGGTTTGATCAAGACATTTTCTCCCTACTGATTTTCATTTTACACATGCTAGAGTGCTAGAGTTTTTATTTAAAAAAAAAAAAAGGACAACAATAATCCTGATGATTGCCAATAATTCCTAATGAGAATGGTTATTAAATAATGGGATCAGAATATGAAACGTGATTGACCTTATTGCTTCTTTTCGTGTATAATTTGCATCTAGATGTATTTACTCAAATAAAAGCTACCAAGGATGTTAAAAATCACAACTTCATTATTAGGAGTCATATTCAAACGTATAACCTGTCAAATTTCACTTCAGGCTCTAAAAAAATCTTCAGGGTTTCTTTCATTTGTTAAATATTATTTTGGGAGGAATCAACTCCTCTATGCTGGGTACGGTCTTAGGCTCCAGGGCATTGGAGAAAGCAAGCAGACACACTCTACTCTCAGAGAACATATGGTTCACAGTGAAGACAAACTGTTATTAATAAATAATTACATCTATAGTATATAATTTAAAATAGGAAAAATAATAAAAAGAAAGAAGACAAGGACCACTGGAAACAATTTAAAATGAGGAAAGTTTGGAAAAGCCTCTTCGAGGAAGTAACATTTAAGTCAAGATCAGAAGGATGACTGTCAGTTAATCAGGTAAAGATTGGGAGAAAAATATTCCGGAAAGAGGACACCACACACGTAAAGGTCCTGAGGCGGAAAGGAAGGTGACGTGCTCAAGGAACGGAAAGACTGGGGCACCAAGGAAGCAGAACTGCGACACTGGAGAAATGTGACATCCGGAACCAGTATGAGGGTGCACATCGTTTAGGACTTCTGTAAGCTGTATTAAGGACGACACATTCTATGTACAATGGAAAGCAATGACAAAGCTCTGAGCAAAGGAGTGATATAATCTGATTTACATATTAAGATAAGCACCCCAGTAAGCTCAGGGTGTTAATAGTGCTCTAGGACTTGACTTTGTATGAGTAACTATAAGACACATGTCCATACTTACAGAAAAACCCATGCAATGATTGCAGCCCTTCCTACCTTGTAACCATTATCTCCTGCACAAATTCTCTGAGTAAGCCAGCTTCTGTCTGGATCTCAGTCTGCCCTTTCTTACGTCCATACTCCACGGGTATGCAGCTTCTACCCCCGGGAAAATCCTATCTTCGCCACTCTACCCAGACCCTATGCATCGCTCAAGACCTACATCCAAGTCCCTTTGCTCCTGACAAAGTGTTCTGTGACTCTCCTACCCCAGTTATATTCCTCTCCTCTAAATTCACATTCATTTATTTAAAAACAAATATACAGCACTTCACACCAGGCAACTTTCTAAGAAATTTATAAATAACTCCTTTAATCCTCCTAACAACCTATGTCATCTCTAATTTAAAGATGAAAAAAACCCAAGGCTCGGGGAGGTTAGAAAACTTGCCCAAAGTCACACAGCAAGTAAGCCGCAGAGCCGCATCCAGCCTTGTTCTTCTGGCTTCGGAGCACATGCTGCGACCAAGAAGCTGTGTCTCTCATTTACGGAACCCACCCCCCCATTCACAAGGAACTTTACACTGCCTCCAACACCCATCCGATTACACTGTTACGGAACATTCTTACTGGTACGGCATGATGATCATGATAATACAAACAGCTAACGGTTCTCTGGCATTTATTATGTTCTTATATATACCCACTCCACTCATCTAATCCTCACAGTAACCTTAGTGAGTGGGAGATATTATTAAACCCATTTTGAACATGAAGAGGCAGAGGCAGGGAGAGGTGGAATAAATGCCCAACGATGTCCAGCGAACAAGTAACAAAACTCAGACTTGAGCCCTGGCACCTGAGCTCCAGAGCCTGGGCTCTTGAAACGGCAGTGCGTGCTGTACCTGTAATTAGCTTCCGACATACATCATAACCTGCTGAAAGTCAAGGATCCACATTTTTACTTCTTTGTGTACCTCTACGGTGTCAAACAGAGAAAGGCATCGACAGACATTACTGTTAACTTGACTCTGGTCATTTTCTTATTAACCAATGGAATAAAAATGATTCTCATGGAATAAAAAAAAAAAAAATTACCCTGTACATTTAAAATGCCAGGCAATCAACAAATGCTTTCTTGTTGGATCTTGTAAAGCTTCACTGTATTCAAACACATCACAAGAATAGGAACCAGGAAAACAGAGCTGTAAGTTAATAGAGAAATGATTTCCTGCTCCTTCGATGAAGTTTGGGGACTGTTCCTGCTACAATGAACAGCAAATATGGAGCATCTTAATGCAGGTAGTTTTAACTATGGTAAACGCACTGTGTAGGTTCTACTATTCTCATCTTAGGAAAATACAGCTTAATAGAAATCCACTCATTCTAGTTGCTTAGTAAAATTAGTAAGAGGACTCACCTTCAAATGCTTCTCCCTCTGCTCAAAACAATTATATTAAACATGCTTAATCAAAGAAGCGCCAGAAAGCTTTTAAAGTCTAAATGATGAGAAATACATACAAAAAGAACTAATATTTAAACTACCAAAAAACTTACCATTTAATATATTGGTGGTTTTAATTTTGTCTGTCTTTATTGGAATTGTTTTAGGAATAAAAGCGTCAAAATGATCTAAAAAGCGTTCCCTTGTGAGTATTAACAGACTTTTGAGTTCATCAACAGAAACTACTTCAGGAAGGTTGGCCAACCTTCTCCTTTCTGTAAGACAAAAAAACCATGCAACTATTACTTTAAAAAACTCTCAAGAAGTGCATCTACTACTCTTACGATAAATATTTTCAAAATAAAACAGTTGAATTTCTCCAGCAAATCAACATTCCTATGTAGGCCTGTTTTCATTTTAAGCCCATCTGTAGGTAATGATAGAATTTCCAGCTACACGAGATAAACAAAAATAGAGTAATCTGGTCACACCACGAGGTGATGAATGGTAAAGGCAAGTTTGCAAGTTTTCAGAATATACCGCAGAGCATTAAGAATGTTGGTGTTTATGCGAAAAGTAAAACCTGTAAGACTTTGAGTTAAATGTGGTAGGTTGGCCACTTCCATCTTTTTCTTCTCCTTCCCCAAACCTAAACTCACAGCAAAGGAATGTAAAAAAAGACAACCAAAGCGGAAACAATAAATAGTGACAGTTTTGGACATTTTGGAAGGTAGGATGATGGTGGAGGGGTGGCTGAGTTGGTACAGCAGAGGAAAGTCAACTGGGTGCCCGCAGGGGCACTGCTGTGAGGTGTTCGGAAGATGATGGGGGGCGGGCTGAAACAGGATGGCATGCGTGGATGTTTAGTGAAGGGGCAGAGTAAAAACCTTAGAACTAAAGTTCTTTACACCACCCTACAGCTTTCACAGCCAGGAGACTCTGGTTTTTTGTTGTTGTTGTTGTTGTTTTTTTGGTAGAAGCTGAAAAAGAGTCCCAGCCCACGGAGCATCAGGCACACCGAAAGGCAGCGCTGAAACTGGGGTTAAAACTGGGGGACAGAATGGAAGCGTGCATGCTGAAAGGTCCGACTCCAAGCCCTGGAGCCGGGAAGCTAGCAGCTATAAATGCTCCACTACAAAGAGCAAAGGGGCCCCCCTTTTGAAAAACTGAAGAAAAGAGCATGATCCTGATATTGAAGTGGAGGCAGGGGCAGGAGCTCACAACCAAGGATGCCTCGTCACTCCACCTGCCCTACACCACAGCTTGCCAGACAGTGTGTTAGAGCAAGGTATGTAAAGCTTCCCGTCTAAAACAGAACAGACAGAAAAGAATCACCAGACATTTAGGAAACAGTGATTTGGAAAGCCTACGTGCCTCAGATGGTTAAGTTGTCTACCTTCAGCTCAGGTCACCATCCCAGGGTATTGGGATCGAGTCCCTTGTCAGGCTCCCTGCTCAGCGGGGAGCCTGCTTCTTCTCCCTCTGCCTGCTGCTCCCCCTGCTTGTGCTCTCTCTTTCTCTCTCTCTGTGACAAATAAAATCTTTTTTTTAAAGAAAAGGAACACAGTGATTCAAAGGAGCACATGCATCCCAATGTTTATGGCAGAAATGTCCACAATAGCCAAATAATGGGAAGAGTCCAGATATCCCTCGACAGATGAGTACAGGAAAGAAGATATGGAGTGTGTGTGTGTGTGCGCGCATGCGTGTGTCCATCAAGAAGAATGAAATCTTGCCATTTGCAATGATGAGGATAGAACTAGAGGGTATAATGCTAAGTGAAATAAGTCAGTCAGAGAAAAACAAATATCATAGGATTCTACTACACCCCATGAAACAAGTACAGTGTTCTTTAATAAAGGAACAGATGATGAACAAGAAAAGACTTCTAAAAATTAAGCACATGAGAGCTCAAATTTTAAACATTCCATAAAGGGGCTTAAAATAAAGTGGAAGATATTGCCTGGAAACTAGAACAAAAAGAAAACAATATGGAAATAGGAAAGAAAATTAGGTATTCTGTCCAGAAAATTAGGTATTTTGTCCAGGTATTTTTTTTTATATATAACTAATAAAAGTTCTAGAAAGAAAGAAAAAGAAAGAAAAATTACTAAAAATAAAGGTTTTCAGATTTAAGAATGTGAATCTTCTATTGAAATGGCTTATCAACTATATAGCTTAATAAACTGAGGACAGAGGGAGAGGACAGAGAATACATACTCACCATGAATCAGAGTAAAGCTTCCAGAGACAAGGCTTCTGGAGATAAACATTCCAGAAAGGGGTAAAAACAAATATACCAAAAATAAAATACTACAAAGGATAAGAATAGTATTAGGTTTCTCAATAGGAATAGTCACAGAAGATAATAAAGCAATGTCTTCAAAATTCTGAAGGTAAATGATTTGCAACCTAGGATTCTTTATGACCTACTAGTCAAGTAAAGGTATTTTCAGATATGCAAGAGCTTAAAAAAATTTACATTCCACAAAGTTTTAGTCGAAGTAGTTACTGAAAGATACGCTCCAAGCAAACAAGGGAGTAAACCAAGAAGGACAAGTGGTCTAGAAAAAAGGAGAATCCAAAAGAAGGGAAGAAGAAAGAGAAGTCTCTAAGATGTTCTGTTATCAGAACAAAATATTAAACACTCTGGAAAAAAATAGAGAAGTAAAAAGGAACTGCTGTGTTTGAACATACGATGAATTTAATGATAAGTGTGTAAAAAATGCTGGTGCCTCTAAAAAAAACATAGCAATATTTTGCCTGTACAGAGGAATGGGCAAATTAAAAATGATCACCAACCATAAGAAAAACAAAGATAATACAAGAGGTGATCATTGTCATATATTAGATGACTCAGTGGTAAGCTTATGTGTACGGTGGTAATAATGTTAAAACTAGCTACTGATTTAGCCAAAATTTATGACTTCACTGTAAAGGGTGGAAAGCGAACGTGAAGATGATAGGAGAAAGCTAAGTGTTTATCTTTCATAGCTAGGTGCTAAGATAATGCCTGAAACTGGCAAATTAAGAAACAGCAGCATACATCTACTATTAACAAAACTGGAGGAAATGTTAGGAAAACCAACTGGAACAGCTGCACGTCGCTGCCTACAGAGACTGAAAGATGGACAGGAGACAGTAGGCTACTGCTGGTTTCTACATGAAGTTTTTCAGTAGCATTTGCATCTTAAACCTAGATCCATGTATTACTTTTATAAAAATATTACACTTCCAAACACTTCTGGACTTCTAACATTTTCTTCTATAATAAAATAGTAAATTGTAAATTCATACAGAAGTCAATTCAACATTATGTACTGTCTACAAAGACTATGCTGTGCCCTTAGACACAGAGGATTAGAAACCATTATTACATGAGGCTGACACATAAATAATGCAAGAGAGTAGGCTGAGAAGGAAGCAGCCGGCCTAGAGGCTCTACTTTGGAACATCGGCTCTCTGAGGACACCTCTGAAAAATCCCACCATAGCGATGTGGATATTGGTAGGGTCGTTCCAGTTGTGATCCAAGATAAGGAACACATGATTCTTGCACTCAAGAACATTAGTAATGGTAAAGTAAGATTGTAAAATATGCTGCTGTTATTACATCTTCTTAGTGAGAAAATAAAAAGTAATGAAGCTTTTGATTTTCTGTACAATCTGCTGGGAGCCATTCTAAACAAAAAGTTATCAATGGTTTGTTTTCATCTGAAATATACACAATAGGTAATGTGCTTTGGAACTCAGCTCTGTATTTTTATTAACGTTAAAAATAAACTTAAATCATGAACCAGACCCATGCTTATTAAAACAGTCAATTATATTACAACATCGGGCTATCTGGAGAGCAGGGTAAGACTTCCTCCTGGCCTTAATGACCAAAAAAGAAAGAGGAAATAGATGAAGTTTAACAGGGTTATGAGCAGAGTAATTTACCTAAGCAAAAATTATTCTCTACACTAATGAATGTACACATAAGTGGCAAAGGTTTGGGAGAAAAACATCAGACTAAAGTCTTAAAAATGGATCAGCAAAAGAATGTTATTCCTAAAAAAGCTAGTAATAACTTAGGATTTATTAAAGAAAAAGACAGTGGAATATCCAAAAGTACTGGAGACTGAGTGTCAATCAGGTTTGTACTAGGATCTATGAATTTATTTTATTTTTTTTTTAATTTTTAAAAAAACTTTTAAATTTTATTTATTTATTTGAGAGATCACAAGCAGGGAGAGAGGCAGGCAGAGAGAGAGGAAGCAGGCTCCCTGCTGAGCAGAGAGCCTGATGCGGGGCTTGATCCCAGGACCCTGAGATCATGACCTGAACTGAAGGCAGAGGCTTTAACCCACCGAGCCACCCCGGTGCCCCAGGTTCTATGTATTTAAAAAAGATGTGGGGAATTCAGAGATGTGACCGGAATACTGGAGCAAAATGACAACACTGTTGTTGCTTTGGTGTTTGTCTGGCATCATACTGAATGGTCTTTAATTTAAAAATTATCTAGCATTCTTAAACTTTTTCTTTAAAAATCAGTGAAACAAGACAGTTAATACTTCCAAATATAAGAAAATTGTAAACTACCAAAAAATCAAGTAGAAAAACTTGTGAAATCATAAATATCACTCTAATATATTATTAAATATAATCTTAAGAAATAAAATAGAACCACTGGAAGTAATTATTCTAAAAAATTAAATCATAACAGAAACTTTTATTTTTGTGTTATTTTAAGCAACAAAGTGTCTCAGTAATGTATGTACATTTTCATGCAAACTTTTCCAGTTGCTCTTTCTGATGCAGTACTGGTCAGAGAAATTGTGGGGTAATGGTAAGTCTACTCCATATCTTGGCAATAATTTTGGAAAAAAAATCTTCTTGAACAACTTATTTTATACCAAAGGCTATCATCTTTGTATTGATTCTGAATTGCTTATTTTTTTTTTCCAAAGAAAGCTGTTCCTAGTACAGTAGTTTTCACCATGTATAAGTTAATTAACTATACCATTTTCAGCACTTTCATATTTACATTTCACTTCTCTGAAGATCACTGAAATACAGTCAGACATGCTTACGTAAGAAACTTTGTTTTGCTGCCATTTTCTTGTCTTTCGAGATACAGGAATTCTTAACAGATGCAAACACCCCACATTTTTAATCCAGTATAACTCTCTGGGTAGAGCAGAGCTTGGTTCAGCAAGTACTTCCGTCATAAACTGATGAACTGGGTTACTAATTTTCATCGAGATTATGTGCCTTGGGTTGCAAACTGGTCATTTCATAGATAGGCCCAGAGCTGGTTTCTCCAGCAGCTACTAGCTGCAAGGTTTCCCTCAACTTCAGACCCCCCACCTACCCCTGAGCCTGGCTCTTGGCGCAGAGCTGTGGCGCCCTTAACAGCCGTGGTTCGGCTCAGCTGCTCGTGCTCCTACACTTGGAGCATTTAGTTAGCGCTTTGGTAGAGCTGCCAGTCAGGCTGCAGGCAGAAAGGTTAACTCTTCCTACCCAAAGGAGAAACGAGTCAGCTTCCAGAGCGGCCTATTCTTCCACTCTGGCAGATTTTCTGGTTGGGAGGCTAAGGGAGAGAGGGGACGATGAAGGAGAGAGGAGATAGTGAGGGAACGGAGTTACAAAGCTGCAAAAGGCTTGAGGCAATGGAGCAGGGCCTGCTGACTTTGGCAGGGACAGAGCAAAGTCAAGAGATGAGTAACACTGTTGATATTTCAAATTAGGGTTTTTCCAGCCATAAAAGTACTATTTCAGTATGTATTCTTTTTCTTGGTTTTAACATGTACTACTTTTTACTGAAACTTAGTAAAGTTGCCTTTCCAACTATATTTTCTTTGAGCTAGTATCACTGAAACAATTAAAAAAATCAATGGTTGGAGGAGTTCCAGACTACACAATTACACTGATCCGTACAACTGAAAAAATAGGTAATATAAAGAACAATTGAGACCAAGTATTATAAAATTATTTTCCACTGAGTAGAACAGGCTACTGAATTCCAGATATTTTTAAAATGCTTTTACAGGGGCGCCTGGGTGGCTCAGTGGGTTAAGCCACTGCCTTCGGCTCAGGTCATGATCTCAGGGTCTTGGGATCGAGTCCCGCATCGGGCTCTCTGCTCAGCATATAGCCTGCTTCCCTTCCTCTCTCTCTGCCTGCCTCTCTTGTGATTTCTCTCTGTCAAATAAATAAAATCTTTAAAAAAAATAAATAAATAAAATAAAATGCTTTTACAAAAAGGATGATAGCTTTTATTTTATAATATATCTACTTAATTCTAACATCACTTTTCTCTATATGCTACTAAAGAGGTCTCAAAATTTGAATCAATTTCTTAAAAATTCCATATCAGTTATCTTAAAATAAGTTCATATTAGGTACTAATAAATGATTATTTATTGAAGATTGTTAAGACTGATACAAACTAAACATTTAATAATAGATGTAAAACTTAAACTATGACCCTTAAAAAGTGTTAATTTCCTGAATAAGAAAAAATTCATA
Source organism: Meles meles (assembly GCF_922984935.1). NCBI lineage: Eukaryota > Metazoa > Chordata > Mammalia > Carnivora > Mustelidae > Meles > Meles meles. The sequence continues at coordinate 19,559,933 of NC_060066.1, forward strand.
ATGTTAACTTCACTCTGCACATATGTGATATTTGTTATTATTAATAGTCATGGTTAAAGTCTAACAATCAATGCTTAAGTTAGCACATTAATTTCTCTGTAGTTGTATTTCCTTCTATTTTTAGTCTTTATCCTCCTGATAACAACTGAAAATATAAAATGAGAAATTTTATAAAAATTCTATATTAATTAGAATTAAAAAACATAGCTACCTTTTCCAGTACACAGTTAAAAAGAATGGAATACAAAATTTTCCTAAAGAAATATTTTTATGGGGTGCCTAGGTGGTGCAGTCAGTTGAGTGTCTGACACTTGATTTCAACTCACGTTGTGATCTCAGGGTCACGAGATCGAGCTTGGCATCAGGCTCCGTACCCAGTAAGGAGTCTGCCTGAGACTCTCTCTCTCTCTCTCCTTCTGTCCCTCCCCTTGTTCTTTCTCTCTCCCTAAATAAATAAGTCTTTAAGAAATATACTCTTATAAATGTTATTAGCAATGTATGAATAAATAGAAAGATTCTGAATCTGGTAGAAAAATGCTGCAGACCTTTTCTACTCTGCATCACCTCTATCAAGAATAGTTCTACAAATGAGTATTATGCCTAAAAAGACAAAGTAAGAAAAAGTCTGACAGTAACAATGCTTGTGTCCGAACAGGTCAACATTTTTACAGTAAAATGAAATGTACAAATCATTACTTACTCAGACATTCTTTCAAAGCCAAAGCTTGAACATTAGCTAACTGTTTCTCTCTCTGTATAAGTTGTTCACCAGAAAAATGTGGAAGTGACAAGAAGTCAAAAGGAAAGCCTGAGAAATAGAGAAAAGTATTAAGGATGTTCTATGACAATAATATTCAGTTCCCAGAAAATGTGTTATTACATACCTTTAAAAAATAAAAGTCAGTTACTCATCTCTCTTGTTCATCTCAAAATAATAATTAAGATGAAGAAATTAAGCATACTAAATTATTTTGCATTTTAAACTCTGATCTCCCTCTTCAACTGAGGGAATTTAGATAACAGAGTAGAATTTCCTCCATCACATTTTCTTTTACGGCTTCAGCTACTGAAACTCCTACATAAAGCAGGGAGTATGGTAGCTAGTCTCTAAAGACGCTCCCCAATCAACCACACTTACTAGTCACCCATTGTGCAGTCCTTCCACAATGAATCCAGGCTAGCTCTATGAAAGCAATAAGGTACACAGTAAAGGAGACAGTGAATGAGTTCAGACTAGGTCAAAAAACCTGGAGGCTTCTTAGAAAAATGCTCTGAGATAAGATAGCAACCAGGTAAGAAATCAGACTACCCCGAGACTATAGTGTTGTAAGGAAGCCCAAGTTGGCTGTGAGAAAAGAGCCCATGAAGAGAATGTCAGCTCCCATTCCAGCCATTCTAACCCAGGAGCCAAACAGGTAGGTGAAGAAGCATTCTGACACAACCTCCATTAAGTCTGCAGGAGAATAGAGCCCTAGCTTTAAGTGGCTGCACATGTATGGGGACTTCAAAATAGAACCATCCAGCTGAGCCCAGTCAACCCAAAGGACTATGAAAAATAATAATAGTCATTTTTTAAGCTAAATTTGGAGTGGTTTGGCATACACTGATGGATAACCAAAACTTGGAACTTGGAGAGAAAAAAAAAAGGGGCAATAAAATGGAACAAGATACTTGAGAGGAAGTAAGTAAAATGAGAGCTAAATTATAGAAAAATATTATATGCTTAAAGTGGAAAATACAGGGATGCCTGGGTAGTCCAGTCAGTTAAGCAGCTGCCTTTGGCTCAGGTCATGATCCCAGCGTCCTGGCACCGAGTCCCACATTGGGCTCCTTGCTCGGTGGGGAGCCTGCTTCTCCCTCTGCCTCTGCCTGCCACTCTGCCTGACTGTGCTCTCTCTCCTCTGACAAATAAATAAATAAAATCTTACAAAAATAAATAAAGTGGAAATACAAACAGGGTGCCTGGGTGGCTCAGTCGGTTAAGTATCTGCCTTCAGCTCAGGTCATGATCCCAGAGTCCTGGGATTCGGCTCTTTGTCAGGCTCCCTGCTCAGTGGAGAGTCTGCTTCTCCCTCTGCCCCACCCCCTCATGCTTCCACACATGAGCTCTCTCTCTGAAGTAAAAAAATAAAATCTTTAAAAATAAATAAGTGCAAAATACTAAACATTTCCTTTTTGGAATCAAAAGCTGACCTACTAAATTACTAAGTATAATGAAAAATGGATGACTTATCTGTACTCTAAACTATTCGTACATGCTGTAATATGTTCGAAATAAAAAGTAAATTGAAAGTGAAATGGAGTTTGGGGAAAATAAAAGCATTAAAAACCACAGAAGTTAACTGCATATACCAACAAATATAAAAATATTTTCCACCTAAAATTAACACTTACTCAGTTTGGCTTCTACTGTCCTTGCTTTCATCTTTCCATGAATTAAACTCAGTGCAAACGAGCCATTGATCTGGTTGGCCGAGTGAATCAACGTGGCTTTACATTTTCTGTTGTCATTACCTTGTAACAGGAGATAATAGCTAGAACACTCTCCTTTCACTTCAACATCTGGAACTAAGCAAAAACAATTATCTTGTTAAGTATGTGAAAATTCAGCATGCAACATGGCAGAATCAGTCATTTGACCCAAGGGGCATGATGACTTTCTCCGTAATTTGAAAACAAGCTGTTATGCAACCATTTTAAGTAGCACTTATTCATTTTACTCAGAAAACAGAAAGCAGGCAATCATAACAAAAATGATATAAAGCATACACATTTTACCTTAAAATATGTCCTTGTTCATTAACTTTTGATGTTGCCCACTAGAGTTCCATGATATCTTTCTTACATGACCACACTCATAATGTATCAACTACTCTTTCCAACTTCTATCTCTTTAAAATAGAATAAACTGACCCCTGTGAGCACACACACAATTCCACTGATGGAGAAGAAGTATACAGACGCACTCCAGGGTAGCTTTTGGTCCCTGCAGCGGGCATCCATAATGTATTTTACAGAGGGAATGGAGAGCATTCATTAATCTGGCATGCCAGTTATATGAAGGTCACTTAAGACAGCTTCTTGTATATTTTAAAAACAAATCAAGTGAGGGTTATAGAGAAGGTCAAAGAAAAACTGTGAAGCCTTTGAGATTAAAAATAGAAGCAGAGTCCCTTTTTTGTTGAAGATGGTAAATTGGACATAGCATTCATTTTCACTATCTCCTGAAATTCCACAAAATGAGAATAAAGAGATTTTAAAAATAGCATAAATCTACAAGGACTAATATCTGACAGAAGAGACAATAGAAACTAATTTTGAAAGCAGGAAAGCAAATGAGTAATTGGTACAGACTGCTAAGGAAGCTGAGAAAAACAGTGGAGAAGGCTTAGAAGCAACATAATTTATATTACAACCCCTGACAAGACTCTGGGTTGATGGTCCCAGAAGACACTGGAAGCAACATGAAGGTGAAACAGGAAAACAGGCTGAAGTGTCTGAGCAGCTTGGCATCCTGACCAGTCCTTATTCTATTGAGGCACATGATTGTCCTTTTCCTAGTCCAGAAAACAAGTGGTTTATTCTCTGCAGAAAGTAAACAAGGTGTCTCTGGCCTGAGAGATATTGGACAGAGAGCAAGGTTAGAGTTAATTATCAGTGGATTAAGCGTGTACTTTGTATATTGAATACTGAGACCCTGTACTCTTCTTCACCTATATAATTTCTAGAATTACGCAAGCTAGATAACAGAGTTGAGCTTTCTTGGAAATGTGGTCAGTCCTAGAGGAAAAACTGAAGAATCCCAGTGTTAGAGTCAGCTAAGGTCACAGTGAGTTCACCCTAAAACAAAGATCAGAGTCAACAAGCTACACTCATGCACCCAAATCTTCCCATTAGCTTTCTGGTACTATCCCTTAAATGTGAGCAGGCAGCAAATGTTACGAGATGTCAAGGAAAGTTGCTAGTATAAGAACTAGATGTCAAGATAGAAAAAAAGTGACTTGCAAGGAAATAAAGAATACACAGTAAAAAGAAATCACACACATAAAACCAACCAACCAACCAATCGGATCATTACAATCCTCCGAGAAGAGTCTGCATATATTAAACAAGAACAGGAGACTATAAGAACATTAATAAGAAAGAGCTCATGGAAATTAAAATTAAGAAAGCATAAACATATATTTCACCTAAATGGGTGAAAGAAAAAGTTAAGTGAATCTACAGAATATAAAGTAAAAATACGAAGAAATGGAAAATAAAAGAGAAGATAAAGACACCCACACAAATCAGGAGGAACAACAGCTACATAGCACAAACAGAAGTGAGAACATAAACAGAAGGAAGGAAATTTCCAACAAAATAGCTATAAGAACAGTATCCTCGATAAAAAGGCAAGCTTCCAGGCGTGCTGAGAGCCCAATACAAGAATAAAAATAAACCCACCAAGGTGCACATCATGAAAATTCAGAAGACTAAGAACAAGTAGAAGATTTTACAAAATTCCAGAGAAAATATGGGTTTCCTTTAGAGAAAATAAGAATGAGAAGAGCACTAGAATTCTAAACAACAGTGCTAAACGCTAGAAGATAATGGGGCAATACCTTCAAAATTTCAGGAAGATTTTAGCAAATCTGCTCCCCCAAAACAGGACCAAAGGAAGAGACAATTAGATTAAAGCACCAACAAAGAAAGGGCAAAAGAAATTTCCATGACGATGAAAAAATAGTCTTTTAAATCCAAAGCTATAGAACAAAGCTAGAGAAACCAGTCTGGATTAGACAGGTCATAAAGAGCTGGAAGAGATTTCTTACATATACTTGACTGACAGAATACCTAACGTGCCTGAAGGTACTGAAAGGAGTTTCGCCACTGGGGGAAGGCTTTGTGGATCGAGCTCTCTGCTCCGCAGGGAGTCTGCTTCCTCCTCTCTCTCTGCCTGCCTCTCTGCCTGCCTCTCTGCCTACTTGTGATCTCTCTCTCTGTCAAATAAATAAATAAAATCTTTAAAAAAAAAAAAAAAATTCACTGAGTCTAGCTGAAGCAGAATACTGTACCGGAAAGGAAAAAAGATATATTACATTGCTCAACTATGAAAAGTGATTACATGATCATAATTGAAAAATTAATATTAATTTAAAATTAAAAAATTACTGTATGAGAGGGAAATGGCAAGAATTTGAGAGTCTGTTGAGCAAAGGAGCTTAGAGGATCCATATTTCCCTATTTGAAAACTTACTATAAAGCTACTGTAACCAAGACATTAAGGCGCTGGTGTTAACGACATACAGAATAACAGAACTGAGAATCCAAAAGTAAACAGTCACATGATTTTCAACAAAGGCACCAAAACAATATGATGGGAGAAGGAGTAGTCTTTTCAACAACATTTTTCAACAAATGGTCTGGAACAACCGAACAACCAATATGCAAAAGAATAAAGTTGGACCCTTACCCACCTATCTCACATATTAATTCAAAATGGATCACAGACATAAATTTAGGAGTTACACTGTAAAGATCTTACAATAAAACAAAGGCATAAATCTTCCTGACCTTGGCAGCAGGCAATGGTTTGTTAAAGAAGAGATCCAAAGCACAGTGAAGAAAAGAAAAAAAAGAGAAAACTGAAATTCACCAAAATTAAAACTTTTGTGTTTAAAAGTACACCATCGAGAGAACGAAAAGTCAACCCACTATGGACTTGGGGTAATAATGATATGTCAGTGAAAGCTTATCAGTTTTAATCAATGTATCATTAGGGTTGAATGTCGGTAATAGGGGAGGCTGTATGTGTGGGAGGACGTGGGCTATACGGAAACACTCTGTACTTTCTACTCAATTTTGTTGAGTATCTAAAACTGTTCTATATAAATAAAGATCATTCATTTTAAAAAAAGTATCTATATGACATGGATAAACATGAGGATTAAATACAAGATGCTGTAGGGAAAGTGCTTAGATCAATGCCTGACATATACGAATTATTCAGTAAATACTACCAATTATCAGCTAAAAAGGCCATATAAATCAAAACCACAAAGAAGTACCATTTCACCTCCCTTGGATGAATGTAACAAAAAATACAGACAATAACAGGTACTGGTAAAGATGTAGAAAAAGTGGAACTCTTCATGCTGTTGGGAATATAAAAATGATACAGCTACTGTTTGGCAATTCCTCAAAAAAGTTAAACATATAATTAATATATGACTCAAAAATGCCACTCCCAGGTTTTTATCCAAAATGATTTTAAACATATGTTCACATAAAAACATGTACACAGGGCACCTGGGTGGTTCAGTGGGTTCAGCCTCTGCCTTTGGCTCAGGTCATGATCCCAGGGGCCTGGGATCGAGCCCCGCATGGGGCTCTCTGCTCAGCAGGAAGCCTGCTTCCCTCCCCGCCACACCTGCCTCTCTGCCTAGCTGTGATCTCTCTCTCTCTGTCAAATAAATAAATAACATCTTTAAACAAACAAACAAACATGTACACAAATATTCACGGCAGCATTATTTACCTGAAAGGGTCAACAGTTAAAGTGTCCATGAACTGATGTGTGAATAAATAATAAGTGATAGTCCAAATGAGGAGTTGAATTCAGCAACAGAAAGAATGAAGTACTGGTGTTGTCATACAACATTATGCTATATGTGAGAGAAGCCGAACATTAAAGATGACATGTTTATTGTATGATTACATTTAAATAAAATATCCAGAACAGGCAAATCTATACAGAAGGAAGTAGATTAGTGATTGCCTAAGGGTTGGGGCGAGGAGCAGGCAATGCGTTTAGGGAGGAACTGCTAAAGGGTTTGGAGTTGCCTTCTGGAGACAAGAAAATGTCCTAAAATTGACTGTGGTGACGGTTATACAATCTATCCTATGATTAGACTAAAAACCATGGAATTGTATACTTGAAATGACTGAATTGCACAGTGTGTGAACTGTATCTTAACACAGCTTTTTGTTTTAATTTATAATAATCTTAGGAATGTAAGGTCTGCTCACAAAAGAAGTTCTTAGCATTTTGGAATTTATGTGTGTGTGTGTGTGTGTTGTATGTGTATATAAATATATATATGTATGCTTCTATGTACATATCTGTATGTACATAGTGTATGTGTATGTACACTATGAAAACTGTACACTAAGAAAACTAATTTTATTTCACAGATGAAGATACTGTGACTTAAAGCTTATTCCCCCAAACAACCATGAAGTACAAAAATAAATTTATGCAATAGACTTTAATACTGTTCATAAACATCAATCATAAAAAAGGAATTTAAATAGAGGTTTTAGGAAGGAAAAACACTGTTGTTACCAGTTGCATTTGAAACTAAGGTTTGCTAAGACTTATAGTAACTTTTTAATTCGTTAACCAACTTGGCACTTAGCCAATTCAAGTTACTGGTGTCCCTTCAATCCACGGCATTCTTTCCACGTTTATTTTAAATCCCATCGCCTTTATTAGTATTTTAATCATGGAAGCCTATAATTACAGCAATCTTATTTTCCTCAAATGAAAAATATTTATTTTAAAGAACTCCCCTAACCATAATGACTATGAAGTCATTTAAAAAATGTTTCAAGTTTGGCAGGTGTTAATTGAAGACTTATTAAGTAATTTCTAAGTAAATACCACGGAGAGTAATAGATTTACAATTAGCATTGTCACTCAAATTTCATAGCTCTCCCTAATGAAATAACAGTAAATGATTACAACAGAAAATTTGTGTGGTTTTTTTTTTAAGATTTATTTATTTATTTTAGAAAGAGAGAGAAAGAGCACACACCAGGACAAGGGGCACAGGGAGAGAGAGAACCTCAAGCAGACCGCCCCCCCTGCCGAGTGTGGGGCTCCATCTCATGACCCTGAGATCATGACCGGAGCAGAAATCAAGTCTGAGACACTTAATGGACTTAAGGCACGCAGGAGCCCCTATATATTTTCCTGTTATTTTTACATCAACTTGTAAGAGACTGACTGGCTTGCATGCCCTCTCTTCACCAAAACAAACACCTATTTCGGATCTACTATACAGGTAAAATGAGAGAGGCAGAATACAAGTGCCATTTAATTGTATCAAATTTTACAAATAACATATAAACTATAATGAAGAGATAGATCATTATTAGTTTCATTAGCAATCAAAATTTTAGCGAAATAAAGTCATATTTTATACCAATAAAGTCATATTTTAAGTGGTCCTTAAAATTCTGTGATATCTCCTCTAAAAGTTTAACAATATAAAATATAAGATAGTATTAATATAAAGAAGAAATAATATCGAAATATTGAAAAATATCAGGATGATAGGGTAGTAAAGTATTCTAGTTAAGTAAATCTTCTGACTTATTGACAAATATTTTCTATATATGTATGTCTCAAGAAACAACAAAATAATACACGTAATTATTTTGATAATCGAGTTAAACATTAAACGGTAAAATAAAATCTAGCCTTCAATGTAGACATTTTAGGAGGCTACACACTATCAACGATATCATTGTTTAAACAATTCTAGACTCAACTTTTTGAAATGGTCCTTAGGGTCAGCTGGGGAATCATAAGGGAAAAAAAAAATGGCAACAATGATGTAATTATATTCACAAAGCATTTTCAAAAAATGTATTGCCTTCCTTGATTTCCCACTTTATTCATCAGACCAAGCTTTGAGCGATTAGGCATAAAACTTAGCTTCAATGAGACTAGCCAAGAAAATGCCCTGGCTCAATTCTAAAGATAATTTGAAATGGTTTAAGAAATGATAGTATTGTTGAATAGCTGTATGACACCTCCTACTGTGAAGATTCCAAAAATGCAGAAAAATTTATAAATTGCACCATGACTATTTTAAACAAGAAACGTTAGGATCAAAAACAGTATATATTTCCCTTTCGTTACAACACGGTAAAATAGACAATTTGAAAGCTACAATGAATAGAGAAACTTCAGAAGACATCTTAAGATCTTATTATCATGAAAACAATGATCTCTATTGTTCCACAGAGGAATCCTTAAGGTCGGACAGAATAACAAAAAGCTACCGCAGAGTTTACAAAGTGTCTACCGTCACCAACTGTGACTGAAACAAGCTTGTGAGATACACTAAGCAAGTATTACTATCCTGATTTTCTAGCCAAGGAATGAAAAGCCTAAAATAGCAATTCTTTTTTTTTTCTTTTTGGCCTCAGAGCATCTGAAGGTTTTTCTCTTCAGTAACAGTGGCTCTCTAGCCTAGGGTTGAAAAGAGCACATCTAGGGCAGAAGTTCTTAATACTGGATGCACTTGAAACACTTGGGTACTTTTATAAATTACTGAGGGCCTGGTTTCCTCCCCAGAGATGTGCATTTAACTGATCTCCGGTAGAGCCCTGTTTGATGTTCTTCCTTTTTGATTTTCTTTCCTTCCTGCCTTCCCTCCCTGCCTCTCTCCTTCCTTCCTTCTCCCTCAAACATATGCATATGCATGTGTCAGAGTATAAATGTGATTAATTTAAGTAAATTGTATAATTAGGCATCCATCACTATAATCCAGTTTTAGAGAATGTCCATTATCTCTCTGCAGTCAATCTCCCCTCCTATTCCTGGCCTCAAGCAACCACTGATCTGCTTTCTGGTCCTTAAACTTTTTATAGAAATTCCATATAAACTTAACATATATAGGTACACCCAAAACTTTTCATGCAATATGTCGAGCAATATTCCACTGTCTGGACAAAACGAACTGTGTTTATCTCTTCACCAGCTGATGGATGTTTGCATAGTTTCCAATTCTTAGCTACTATAAATATGTCTTTTATTAAGTTTCTTGCAAGTGTTTATGTGAACATATGTTCTCATTTCTCCTGGATAAATACCTAGGAATGGAAATACTGGGTTGCAGAGTGAAGTGTAAGTTTAGCTGCCACACTGTTTTCAAGAGATTCTAAGCCATTTTACACCATCCCTGGCAATGTGGGACATTTGCAGTTTCTTCACATCCTCATCAAGATTTGATAGTCACTATTTTTAATAAAGCCATTCTAGTAAGTGTATTATAGAATCGCATTGTGGTTTTAATTTGCACTTCCCGTAAGACAAATAATGTTGAGCATCTTTCATGTGCTTTATTAGTTATTCACGTATCTTTAATGAAATATCTATTCAAGTCTCTTACCTACTTATTAATTGGGTTGTCTCCTATTGAGTTGTAAGCATTTTTTTTTTTTTAATGTATCTGTCTACTGTTGGACATGACTGGAAATGTCTTCTCTAAGTAACCTTTAAAATTTTTTTTCTGGAGATCCTGGCTGCCTCAGTAGGTTAAGCGTTCACTCTTGATTTTAGTTCACATCATGATCTCAGGGTCCTGGGATGGAGCCCCACATCAGGCCCCACGCTCAGAAGGGAGTCTGCTTGTCCCCTTCTCTCTCTGCCCCTTACCCTGCTCAAGCACACATGAGCTCTCCCTAAATTAAATTTAAAAAAAAAATTGAAAAATAAATAAAAATTTTTTCTTAGTGTTTTTCAAAAAGTAGACATTTTTAGTCTTGATGAATTTATAGATTTTTCTTTTTATAGATCCTTTTGGTAGCTATATTTTTTTGCAGAAGTTTTCTAGTTCTAGTGTTTACATTTAGTTATATCATCCATTTTGAGTTAATTTTTATACAACAATCTTATATATATATGTTTTACATATGGATATCCAGTTCTTCTAGCACTGTGTTAAAGACTCTCTTTTTCCCAATGGCACCTTTATTTCTATTTTTTCCACTGATACATGTATATTCTTTTTTTTTTTTTAAGATTTTATTTATTTATTTGACAGAGATTACAAGTAGGCAGAGAGGCAGGCAGAGAGAGGAGGGAGCAGGTTCCCCGCTGAGCAGAGAGCCCGATGAGGGGCTCAATCCCAGGACCCTGGGATCACGACCTGAGCCGAAGGCAGAGGCTTTAACCCACTGAGCCACCCAGGCGCCCCAATACATGTATATTCTTAATTCAATACCATACTGTCTTGAATACTGTGGCTTTACAGTTGGGATGTGAATCAAGTACTGTAAGTCCCCAAAAGTTGTTCTTCCTTTTCAAAATTGGCCATTCCAGGTCCTTTGTAATTCCATATAAATTTAGCAGCAGTTTGTCAATTTCTATGTAAAATCCTCTTGGGATTTTGTTAAAAATTGAATTAAATCTACGGGTAAATTTGGAGGGAAGTACCATCTTAATAATACTGAGTTTTCCAAATCACAAACATGGTGTTTCCCCACTTACTTATATCTTCTTCAATTGCTCTCAGTAAGTTTTACTGTTTTCAGTGTATAGATATTGGACTTCTTTTGTTTGATGTAGCCCTCAGTATTTTATTCATTAACTTCTAGTCTAAATCCTTCCTTCTACTTAACTTGGAATTAGTCTTCTAGCTTCTTGAGGTTGATGTTTGGATAACTGATTTTAGATTGTATCTTCCATGATAAGCATTTACAATCCTCTTAGTACTGCCTTAGATGCTTTCCATAATTTGACAAGTTTTGGTTTTCTTTTCTTTTTTTTAAAAGACTTTATTTATTTATTTATTTGACAGACAGAGATCACAAGTAGGCAGAGAGGCAGGTGGGTGTGGGGTGGGATGGGGGGGGAAGGAGGCTCCCTGCTGAGCAGAGAGCCAGATAGAGGGGCTAGATCCCAGGACCCTGAGATCATGACCTGAGCCGAAGAGAGGCTTAACTCACTTAGACACCCAGGCGCCCTGGTTTTATTTTCAATTAAAAACATTTTCTAATTTCCCCTTTGGTTTCTCTTCTTTGACTTATGGGTTATTTAGGAGTGCATTATTTAATTTAATTTAATTTCCAATAGTTAAAGTATTCCTCACATTTGTGTTGCTGATTTCTAATTTAATTCTACTGTAATTAAGAACACACTTTTAAATTTATTAGCCTCATTTAATGGCCTACAATATATATGGTCTACTCTCAAGAATGTTTCTATGTGCTTTAAGAGAACGAGGACGCTGCTGAATGGTGATGGTGTGTTCAATAAAAGTTAGTACAGTAAAGTTGGTTGATAGTGTTCATTACTGAATTCCTACCACCCAGAAGAATGCCCTGAACCCAGCAGGCAAACTATAAATATTTGCTGATTAAAAGATTATTTTGTCTTGGCCACTGAAGTCTCTTTCAAAATCTTTACCTGAGTCCTTTACCTTTTCTCAAGGTGGAATTTACAGAACAGTTACACAGTGTCATTTTAACCTTATTAGTTTCAGCTCATTATTTTCAAACATTGTTATCATCCTGATTTGAGAATAAAGATACATGCCTCATCAATTCAAAACATTTCATTAGTCCTTATTAATCTAGTCTCTTTAAAAATATTTGTATTAGAAGACTTGTCAGTCAACAAAACAGTAACTTTTTCAAGAGTACCTTTAAAATATTTCTTTTCAGAGGCACCTGGGTGGCTCAGTGGGGAGCCTGCTTCCCCCCCCTCCCTCTACCTGCCTCTCTGCCTACTTGTAATCTCTCTCTTTCTGTCAAATAAATAAATAAAATCCTTTAAAAATATATTTCCTTTCAAAAGAATTCCAATTTAAGCAAAATGAGGCAACAACAGGACTCAAGATTGTAACCATCATGGTTGGTTTGCAGATGCATTGAGACAGGTGAAAATTCTGACTTCACCCTGTGATATTAGAGAAGTTTGTTGATTTCTCTATACTTTAGCTTATTCATTTGTAATGCACAGTTAGGCAAAGAGCAACATCTAAATTTTTGACAATTCTGTAAAACTTCTCTGTGAACATATGGTAAGCCCGGCACTTTTCATTATACAACTGGCTGTTCAGTACAAGGTTTAAATATAGAAGTTTTTCTTCAGAGTAATTGGGTTTAGCTCAGTTGCATTTGTTCACATAGTTCTTTTGCATTTTTCCTAGTATCATAATACTTTCTGAGTATCTCGCTGGAAATCACTGTTAAAAATCATTCTTTGCCTATGCTTAATTTAGGCATAATTCAAAAGGCACATTGTTTTTCATTTTAGGTCAAGCCATCTGAAATTGCTGATACTTGACAATTTTTGATATACAAAGAAGCAATACCATATGTTTCAAACTATGTATGAATTTTATTTCATCAGAGATGATTTGTTAAACTTAAGGAACTGATAAAAATTGGGGCACAAATTTTGATTCACACCGCATGGATGGAATCCATTCAAAATCCTTTTACTTTTTCAGACAACAGTATTACTACCTGGAAATATATATTTCATGTTTTACTTAACAACTATTTTGGAGTACCTACTAAGTATCTGGTACTGTTCCCGGCACTGAAAATAAAGAAATGAATAAAAATAAAAAAATTCCATCTTGTCTCTTCTCACTTTGAGTGAGAGAAAAAGACACTTAGTATATTAGATAGTGATAAGTACCAAAGAGAAAAAATAAAGCTGTGGAAATGGATATAATGTCAAGAGAAGAGTCTATTTGCAATTTTCGATGGGATGGCAAATTAGGTCCTGAATAAGAAAATGACCAGAATAAAGGCCTATCAAAACTGAAAGACTTAACCATATGGGTTTTTGAAAAAATCTAAAATCTAAACCAAATATCTCCACTGTCATGTAAGCTTCCTAAGGATGTGGACTGTGTTCTACTGTGTTCTACTTCCTGCCCGGTGCGTGCTGTACTGTAGACACTTGATAAAAATATCTGCTGAGGGAAGCCTGGATGGCTCAGGGGGTTAAAGCCTCTGCCTTCAGCTCAGGTCATGATCCCAGGGTCCTGGGATCGAGCCCCGCATCAGGCTCTCTGCTCAGCAGGGAGCCTGCTTCCCCCTCTCTCTCTGCCTGCCTCTCTGCCTACTTGTGATCTCTGTCTGTCAAATAAATAAATAAAATCTTTAAAAAAAAATCTGCTGAAAAACTGATTAATGCAAAATAGTATTTATATAAATAAATACATACGAGTGCTTACACACACACCCCAAATTGTTGTTTTTACCACAAATGTTAGCATAATAGCCTTTCCACATCTCACTTTTTTCAAGATACTCTCTCTTGTGGATTTATAGTTGGTTGCGACAGAATACAATGTTATAATTCAGACGTTTAATGACTTCCCAATATCTATTTCCCATTAGACTTCAAATTCCAGGAAAGGAGGAGCCAAGTCTATCTTGTTCATACTAATCTCCATATTATTGTACCATGCCTGATACACAATATCTACTCAACCTCAAAAGAAAAAAATGAAGGAAAGGTATGACTGACTGAAGGAATGGATGAATGAGTAACAAGGTCATGAAGGACTAAAATCAGACCAATAGTTAAGGAAACCATTTAAAGTTTAGCTTGGAGGACAGGGGACATGACATGCAGGGCCAATAGAGAGCACAGCTGCACACAATGCAGTAAGTGACAGGAAACAATGTTGATTTAAGAGGCTGATCTGATAGTTGATATCTTGCTTGAAATAGTGAGAGAGGCTACTGGTAGTGGCACTATGAATGGGATACAAGGTTTTCCTAAGTGAGAGCTATTAAAACTTTATCCTCGCTAAAACTTGGCTCTTCTTTAACAAAAGGAGTTCTGTCAATGAGATAAATAAAGAATTTCCCCTACAGAAAGGGCTATGGGTAGAAAAGAACTTAATAATCAACTGTCCAATTTGATTGTTTCTACTTCTAAGATGAAAAAAAAAAATTCTGAAAAGTGTCAGGTTAATCAGCACTTAATGATACAGCCTAATCAGTAATCAACAACTGACCTTTGAAGATTATCATGTGATACACATCTTATTATTCAGAAGTTACTGATATTAAACTCCAAATTTCAAGAGGTGATAATTTAAAAAAAATCAAATCAAGCCACATACTAAGGTATTTTCTTAAAGTTGCAATAAAAATCACGAAAAAAAAACCCCACTTAAGAATAAATTTTAAATTATGTTAGAAAAAGTTACAAAGCAAAAATAAATAATGGGCTGTCCAGAATATACTGGACAGTATATTTAGTTTAGTTAGGAGATATTAATATTCCTATTAGTTTAGGAGATTTAATGTTTAGTTAGGAGATACTAATATTCAATTCAAGCCTTAAACATGTGTAATGTTGAGAAATGGATAAATACTATCCTATGATTTCATGTAAAATAAGTGAAATTGGCTCTGCTGCCACCTAGCAAATCTATTTCTGATTTTGTTTTAGCATCTGCCAAAATCATCACGTATACATCTATTCCCTGGGAGGAGTTGAGAAGGGTCAGAGCTACATCTCTTTATGTACTAGCACAATGCAACAAACTATATTAACAATATCTGTTCCTCCAGGAAGCTGTTCTGAATTCTTGAGACTATGTTAGGTCATACACTCTGGAAGCACCCTCCACTTCACCTTCACAGTATCCACTAAACAGATTCATAATGATTTTTCAAAGTGCTTTCATCACTTGACTATAAATTTCCCAAAGAAAAGGGCCATGCAACTACTTCCTCAAGTGTAAGGACCCAGTTTGACTCCCCTTTATTTCCCACACTGTATCATGCAATAAATGGTATTTTGATGTTGATGTTAATGATTATAGCTATCTAGGGTCTTCGAACCACTATTTATTAAATAATTTCCTAACTTTTCTTCCACTTTTACCTTAAATTCAGGTATTTCTGAAGATCCTAGCCGTGGTTCTCTTTTCTAGTCATGCGGTCTGTATGGTTTTGTCCAACCACTCCTAAGGCTTCAACTATTACCTATAGACAGTCGTGGAAGGCTTTTACATTGGTGGCTTCTCAGTATTCACACCCTTGTGTGACACACCTAGTCACTTCCTCTTTGAATCTGGGCCATTCTTGTGAGTAGCTCTAAATAAAAGA
Source organism: Meles meles (assembly GCF_922984935.1). Taxonomy (NCBI): domain Eukaryota; kingdom Metazoa; phylum Chordata; class Mammalia; order Carnivora; family Mustelidae; genus Meles; species Meles meles. The sequence goes on from NC_060066.1 coordinate 19,575,797, forward strand.
ATATGGCAGAAGTGACACTAGGCCAGTTCTGGGATAAAGCCTTAAAAGTCTTGGCAGCTTTGATTTTCGTCTGTTTTGGAGTCTTAAGACACCATGTAAAAAAATCCAGCTAACCTGCTAGAGATCACATGAAGAAACCATGGGGCAAGGGAAAAGCTCTGAGACTACATGGAGAAAGACGGTTGTCCCTGCATCCCAGCTAAGCCCAACTTCTGAGCAATCTACAAGCCACATCAGTGACCACTGGGGAGAATGGAAGAAGAACCGCCCAGCTGAACCTGGGTCAAATTGCAAAACTGTGAGCAAATAAAAGCATTTGTTCTTTGAAGCCACTTAGTCTTAATGCTGCTTTGTTATAAAATAGATAAAATAGCTGGTAAACTCACAATCTAAATCTCTAGCCCTGACCACTACCACTCTCTGGGGATAATGGACCTAATTTCAAACTCTGAATTTAAATTTCCACATAGATATTATCTCCATTTCAAATTCAACATTTGCTAAAATGGATTTCAGTATCTCACCTACAGAATACTGTGTAAGCTGCTGACTTTAAATTTGTATTCCTCTGGATTCTATGGCTCTGGAGTATTTCTAGAGATTTCTTCTAGAAGAATCCAGGTGGACATGTTTTAATTTCAGTTCTTAGCCCCATCATATCGTGGGTGATGAAAACTAACTACAAGCTCAAAAATAATTTAAACAAATTATTGTCCAATTAAAAACAACACTTACATATAAGCAAAGTATGAAGAAACACTCTTTAATTATATGACTTTGGGCAAGTAATAACATTTTGAGCTATAATTGCCTCATAAAATACTAAAGTTGGGATATAAATGATCTGATTTTACAACAGAAATTAAGATTTCATTTTTGTAATGACATTTTGAATGTAATAAACTACTAGAGGCAATACGGTGCAGTACTTAAGAGCACAGGGCCTCGGTTCAAATCCTTGGAAAAGTTACAGTTATTAACTGTTAGAGCCAGGATTTTAACCAAGATTCTGCCAATTAACAGCTCTGTAACTTCTTCAAGCTCCAATTTCCTAGTCTGTTAAGTGGATATAAAAATAAGTTTATAGGACTAGTAAGAATTAAATGAGCCAATATTTCTAAAGTACATAGAATACCGCATAACATGTAATTGTTAAATAACTTCTAATTTCTCTAGAAAACTGCAATCACAGTTTGTTTGTGTATGCCTACCATGTAATAAAATAACCACTTTTTCTTTTTTTAGAAAAAGATTTTGTTTATTTGAGAGAGAAAAGGAGAGAAAGAGAGAGGTTGCTCATGAGCAGGGGGAGGGGCAAAGGGAGCAGACTCCCTGCAGAGCAGGGAGCCTGACATAGGACTCTATCCCAGGACCCTGGGATCATGACCTAAGCCAAAGGCAGATGCTTAACAGACTGAGTGACCCAGGCACCCCTCACCACTTTATTTTTATCAATTTCATTCTTGAAAGGTCTCTAAGAAACCCATGTCCAATACAATTAGCTATTTACTTAATCAAGACTTCTGCCTTTAGATCACTGATATTTTTTTGACTCAATAAGGTAGCATATACTTTGATATTAACAGTGGGTTACTGAGATAATAAAAAATCTTAAAATGATGTGGGTTCTTTTTAATCAGTAGTAATAAATATAATTTTCTCATCAAGAATGTCATCTCCACTTCATAAACAACTTAAAGTATTTACTACTTACCACTGATTGTCTTAGGCTTTTTAGCTATATATTCTCTCCATTTTCTTGAACTGAGTTGGCTGGGAGGTGGAATAAGTATGTTACTAATAGTACACGGCAATACAAAAAGAGCACCAACCTGGATAAAACAGAATATATTAAAAAATATATACATATATAAACATATATATTAAATCTATATATAAATATATATCACTAAAAGTGACTACACACTGAGATTAATTCTTAGTGTCACCTGACAATTTTCCACTTGAATTTCACTTATCTAACATGTACTTTGTAATGCTCTCTCACAAGGCCTCAGGAAAAACAAAAACAATACCTAAACTGTCAAAAAAAAGTCAAAAACCAGACAAAAGTAGACAAACATAGGCTCCCTTTTCCATTAAGTTATAGATCTCTGAAAACCTTGTTAGTCACAATTTTTGCTTCAAGTTCAGGTTGTGGTATCATTTCTTTGTATATCTGCAAACCAGCGAGAGGCTGGGAAAGCCATCATCAAAAGATTTTGTCATACTTAGCCATAATTTTTTAACTTTTTGTCTGGATGGATTATTGTTCTGGTTTCAAAATTATAATACATCTGTAGGTAATTTCAACGTCTGTTCCCAGAAATCAGAGATTTAATCCTAATAAGGTATAAAATGCAAAGACACCATGAATCATGTGCCAGAAAACCTACAGCAGCTTCTGACTGATTTATGAGAAAACTCAGGTTATTCATCTTTGCCTTGCCAGGAATGGGCATACAGATGTTTATTAAATATTTGTTTTTCCAAAGCCAGCATATTATATTTAGGCAAAATCTCAATTTGATTAGGTACTGAATAAAACGAACTACACTCTGAAAGCCTGTTATTTTAGAACTATAAGCTACAACAATCAGCAAATCCCAATAAATATTTTTTTTAACTCTGGGGAAATTTAAGTAAGATATCTTATAGACCTCAAATCTAATGAAAAATCACTTTTAATCAGCACTTGTAGACGAATGAGTCTCATGACATATATATGATACTAAGTCAATACTTTAATGTATTAGTTTTACTGCTATTTGCTATCTTATGCATTCTTAGATATACAAATAAGTATATTAGGAGCAAAAAAAAAGGGGGAAAATTAAATGTTTATTTTTGTTATTATAGCCATGCCTTTTTTAAATTCTAAGTCAAATGTATTTCACATAATTATTAGACACTAAAAATAAAAAATATTAGCAACAGAAAATAATCATTAAATATAAAAAGACCTATATTTAACTTTGAAACACAAAATCCTAGTTCTACATACTTGCATAAATGAAACAGGCAGTGTAAAATGCGTAACAGAAGTATTTTGCTCAAAGGATAGACAAAGCTGTGAGTATGCTAGATCAGGGCCCAGTTATAACTTAATTATATAAATATTATAGGTAAAGCTGAACAAATTAGAGATGCTAAATGCAGTTCAATGCATGACTTAAAGCCTGATATTATAAATAGTCCTACCCAGGCAAAGAAGGAGCCAAATGTTTGAGACAACTTATTCTTGAATAAACATTTGCTACAAATATGAAAATAAACATTTCTAAATCCCTTAAGTTATAATTTCCTCCAAAATACATTTATGTCAATTGTTTATACTGTGTTATAATAAATTTGGATTCTGATAACTCATTCTCCCTCATGCACTAATCATCAGGTACACTCTGAGACTTGAGGATGGTGCTTCTGGGTTATCATATTATCTCCAGAATTTAAAAACCAAATACTGTTTCAAAACCTTGATTCTTCAGTGCCTGAAGAAGCAGGCACTAAGGCAATCATGTTTCTAACCTTACAAATTCTCTCCTTAAAAAAATATTTTCTGGAGTGTTTGGGAGACCTGGTCGGTTAAGCATCCAACTCTCGATTTCGGCTCGGGTCATCATCTTAGGGTTGTGAGATCGAGCCCTGTATCGGGCTCCATGCTGGGTGTGGAGCCTGCTTAAGATTCTCTCTTTTCTTCTGTCCTCTGCCCCTCCTACCACTACCACCCCCTCCCACCCCTGCTGGTCTCTCTCAAAATTTTTTTTAAAAATAAATGAAACAAAATAAAAAATATTTCCTGGTCATACAATTAGTAGATACCATGATTCTTTAACAATCCTCTTATTTTTTACTAATCTAATAAGCTTTACTATAAAAGGTTTTTCTTTTTATTCTGGGGCTAATCAAATTTGTTTTTTTTTTTAAGTCAGAAGTTGACTTAAGATCATATTGATCACTAAAATTTAAGTACTATGCAAGCTTCCCAAGGAGGGACCTTGTCCATTTTATCCTCTCCAATATCTGAAACAAGCCCCTGGCACACAGCAGGCAGTCTCTGCCCCAAGGCCCACACAAAATTGCTGAATAAATAAATGAAAACCAAGTTATAAAGCATTAGAATTATTTCAAAGAAGAAGCATGCAAATCAGAACTATGTTTTTTCAAAAATGTAAAAGACTAATTATGACCTAGTATAAAAAGAGAATACAGTGCTTCCCATCCAGATCTGTTAGCTAGATTATGTTTCCAAAAATCATCCCTTATGCTGCTTTAAAGTAGGAACATCTATACAAAATTTCATCATTTATTTGTCCCTTACTGATAAAGAATACTCTAATTCTTTTTTAAAGATTTTGTTTATTTTAGAGAGAAAGAAGGGGAGAGAGCACGCAAGGAGCGGTAGGATGCAGAGGGAAAGAGAATCCCAAGCAAACTCTGTGCTGAGCATGGAACCCAATGTGAGACTCGAAATCACAACCCTGAGATCATGACCTGAGCCGAAATCAAGAGTCAGACACTCAACTGATGAGCCACCCAGGCACCCCAAGAATACTCCAATGTTTTATAGTCATTGTCCAATAAATAAAAATGACAATAAATAAACTATGACAATAAATAAAATGAAAATGATAATCTAATATGCCAAATTTAAAACAAAACAACTGAAAATACAATAAGTATCAATAGTTTAGTTTGCTTCTAATATTAGTGTTCCTTATCTTCAACAACGAGATGCATTAAGGATTATTTTATACCTGTATTAAACAAATTACAGGTATGTGTCTGATTTTGACTTGAAAAATTACCTATAAAAGTAATTCCTAAAAATTGCATCTTATCTTCAAAATATCTAGAGGATATTTGGAGCCTTATACCTTTCAGGAAAATATTTCACATATGCCTGTCTATCATTTGGGCTAGATAAACTTCAAAGACACTAAAATTAGTTATCAACCATCGTTTATAACATACTTGATAGTTTATAAAACATACTCCAATTTGGTTTTCACTGCAACTTTCGCAACAGGTAAAACAGGGATTATTACTTATAATTTACAATTTAAAAAGCTATAAGCCAGTGAATGGTAGAACTAGAATTTAAATCTAAGTTTCTTAAAGTACATTCATTCTTACTTGAGACTTTCTATTCTACCATACTCTTCTCCTTCCCTATTTGAAAACATAGGTGAAATGATTAATGATAAATGATATTCCCCTATTCCTAGAATGGAGAGCCACCCCCCCAAATGAGGTGAACTAGATGAGGTTACATGGAGAACTATTTAGTTACTTGGATTACAATAGGAACAGATTTTTTTTTTAAATTCTTTGTGCTTTTTCTCTTTACTTTTTGTCTTTTTCTTTCTTTCTTTCTTTTTACTATACAACTCTGCAAGATTTCTATGTGCATATTTTTATAGAGATATATGATCTTACTAATTTGCTTAAAGTAAGTCCACCTGATCACTCTATTGCAGTCTGCTTGTTTTCTTCATAGTTCCTTTGTTGCAGGGTGGGGAATGTGAGGGGTGGGGGAGAGGGAGAGAGAATCGTAAGCAGGCTCCACACTTGGTGCAGACCCCCACAGTGGGCTTGATCTTACGACCCTGAGATCATGACCTGAGCTAAAACTAAGAGTCAGCTGCCTAACTCACTGAGCCACCTAGGCTCCCCTCTTCATAGTTCTTATTATTTTCTCTTTTTCTCACCAACATGTAAGTTCGGTGAGGATGTCTTCATTTGTGCAATCCATCACTGGATCCCTCGTATCGAGCACAGTGTCTAGCACATAATAAGATACATGTTGGATAAATAAGAAAATATAAATTTTTAAAAATTTCACGTTCTTTAGAGGTATTCTTTAGAGGATGAAAACACAGGCTAATATTATACTTCATCAAATAAACAGGCACACTATTCAAAAACTTAATTTTATGGAAAAAGAGGCTAAAAGTCAAAACTCTAAGATTTATTTATTTGAGACAGAGAGAACATGCAAGGGAGGAGGGGCAAAAGGAGAGGGGGAAGAAAATATTAAGCAGGCTCCACACCCAGCATGGAACCCAACACACGGCTTGATCACACAACCCTGAGATCATGACCTTGAGCCAAAGTCAAGACTCAGACGCTTAACCAAGAAAGTCAAAATTTTAAATTATCTATAGTCAAGCATCTTAAGGCCCAAATTGTATTTCTTTCACTGTATCAATTTTCTAAGGGAATTATAACCAGTATTTGACTATAGTGCCATGGGGAAACTATAATAATCATTTTCCTCCCTACAGAACTGTTCGAAATAGTTTATTTGTTCTTAAAACAGTAAGATAATGTCAAGTAAATGCTGCCCATGAATATTCTGTGCATTAAAAATTGTTTTCATAGAAACACAGTCAACTGGGGCCCCTGGGTGGCTCAGTGGGTTAAAGCCTCTGCCTTTGGCTCAGGTCATGATCCTGGGGTCCTGAAATCGAGCCCTGCCTCGGGCACTCTGCTCTGCAGGAGCCTGCTTTCTCCTCTCTTTCTGCCTGCCTCTCTGCCTACTTGTGATCTCTGTCAAATAAATAAAATCTTTAAAATTATATAATTAAAAAATAAAAATATAATTATATGCAATTTTAATTATATTTAATTTAATATACTATATATAAATATATTTATTTAATGTTAAATATATAAAATATATATATAAATATATAATTTAAATTATATACATATGTAATCTAGTAAAGTCAAGTATAGTAGTATATTTAGTCAAGTATATTTATGCATATATATAAAATTACTGAAATAGCCACAAATCTCATAAACACCACCAGAATGAAGAAAGAAAAATGGAGTGATGCCTGGGTGGCTCAGTCAGTTAAGCGCCTGCCTTGGGCTTAGGTCATGTTTCCAGGGTCTAGGATCCAACCCCAACAAGGGTTCCTTGCTCCGTGGGGAGCCTGCTTCTCCCTTTGCCTGCCGCTCCCCGTGCTCGCTCTCTCTCTCTCTCTCTCTCTGACAAATAAATAAGATCTTAAAAAAAAAAAAAAAAAAACTGAAAACTTACAAATGATAATACAGTGAGGCTTTAGAAGTTCTTCTCACTTCCACCCACTGTACTACCATGAAAAAGATAATGCAAGGATGAGAATATCTTCTCACATAACTGAAATCAGATGTTGAAGGAGTAGGTTAACAATAATCTAACATGTCTTCAAATTTTAAAACTAACAAAATTACCAGTCATGAAGCTTATTTTTGAAAATCTCTTCTAAAAAATTAACATCATTTCATGTCTGCAGAGGACTTTTGTGTTATTATGGGAAGTTCGAAGTACCTTAATATCTATCAGGACCAAAATCCTTTGTTCTATTTTTTTTTTTTTCCTTTGTTCTATTAAAGAAGCAAAATTATTATGCAAAAACCGATTAACAAACTATAGTCCCTTTTCTCACCCACCCTTAAATGTTAAGTTAAAAACAAAGCAAAAAACCTATACCTTCCCACGCAGAGAAGAAATCTGCTCGAGCAACAACATGGAATTCTGTCTGGTATTGTTTTTTGTCAACCCTCTGAACTAAGGAGTTAAAGAAATGATAGAATGGTGACCGTGAAACAATACTACTCCCTAAAACCAGTCTGGTGGTCTAATTTACAAGGTGCTTAGATAAATTTACTAAAAATTTTAACTGTAGGAATTCATAGTTGCTCCTTTTCTTAAGGAAAAGTATTTTTCTAATGCTGAAAATATACCAAGAAGAAAGTGCTTCTATGAAGAGCATCTCTATTAACTATCAGAAAAAGAGGTTTATAAAAACCATAATTTCTACACAAATTTTAAGAACACTATGCTAGTGTTCCATTTCCAGGCAACAATTTCTTTTTATATAAAATGTTCTGTTCTTAGGTGTATTAAGAAAAATCATTTTTCTTAAAAATGATTCTGCCATCCTGCCAGTGGCAAGAGAAACATGTGTACATTTCATGAGTTTGTAAATTACTCTGTTTTCCCCCACATATTCCTCACATTTCTCCATCCTCCCTACCCTGTTAGCAAGGAGTCACAATACCAGAAAGTCTTCTGCCTATTCTAGAAGCATATTGTACTTGAAGGAGGATTTTTTCCTTTTGAAAGTTGTACAACTTCTCTTAAAGCCATGGCAACGAAAAACATACTGAATGTTATTAAAGAAAAAAACCCCAGCACGGTCAAATATCTAGATGTGGAGGAAACATTCCAACATTCCACCTGACAAAGAAAATGTAATCTAAAATGAACATGTAAATAAAAGGATACAACTCAAATTCAATATCCGACATATAGCAGGAGGGTAGATCTGATAATTTTATCATCTGCACAAATTCTAAAGCAGGGCCATAATAATGGAAAACCTAGGAAAGAAATAAGATTATGTAAACGTTAAATTCTATAAACAAAATAAAAACGAACAAATTAGTGATTAGAGTTTAAAAATTTTAAATGGATCTTCAAAAGCATTTACAAATTATGCAAGCCCAAAATTAAATCCTCTATAGCAGGCAAGAATTGTTTCCATTTTAATTCTACCTTTCAGAGTAGAGACATAGACATTTCTCAGTAACTGAAAAGAGTTTTGACAGACGGAAAAATGAGTCCAGAAAGAGACAAGCAAAGGAAGACAAGAGTTCTCAACTTTTTGTGATTATTTTCAGCAAGACAGACAGGTGACCCAAGAGGCTAGGATACCGAAGAAACAAACTTAGAGGTTTTGCAAGACTGAGAGAAAGAGAAGATTCTCCAGGATGAACTTAGATTGAGTGGTATGATGAGATTAAAAAAAAAAATCCTTGAAATAAATGCTGAAGAAGTTAACAGCGCTAGTAAAGCCAAGTGTCCTAATTAACAAAGACAGCTCCACTCAGAGAAATAAAATTGCAGTATTTCTTTGGGCAAAGTCTAAAACTAAGCTACCAGTTTAGTTAGCTAGTGAAGGAGGACAAATATTTTAGAAGTGGAGGCTACAATACTTCACAAGAAGGGCAAAGAATAACAAACACATCTTGAGGAGACTACCCAAAGTTTTAAACTTGAAGAAAGCTGAGTAATCTCACCATATATAATTGTGTGTATATTATGTGCACATAAATACACACACACATATATATATACAGTATATGTATACACAGAGAGAGAGAGAGAGAGATGGTACCCTAAGATTTCTGTCAATAGCAGCAAAATTTAAATACATTATTCATACTTAAATGGTGTACTCTGAGAGAAGAGACACTGAGATCATCGATCTTAAAGTCTTTAGAAAAGAATCTAATATTCCTGCAAAAGATGGCCATGGTAGGTTACTTAAAATAAGCAATTCTGAACAACTATCGGGAAATGTGTTCCCATCAGAAATATGCCTTTTTTTGTACTACACTTTGATAAGAAAATATTACCCATCTATCTGACATCCTTGTAACTTCAAGGACTATTGTTTTGCACATTCTTAAATTGGGTCTTTTTTTTGTCTTTATTTATTTTTTTTCTACCTGGATCTTTTAAAGTGAATTTCTAAAGGGTTTCTATATAAACACCTCTTCTTATGTTATTTTTTCCAATGTAAAAAAAAAAGTCAACTAACTAAACCCTTTTAAATTGTTGTATTTCATAATTATTTGCATTTTAAGAATGAATCTATGGAGATATGGGACACAAGCTAATACTTTTTAAACTGTGAATGAAGGTACTATAAACCTTTTCCTCATTTAACCTTCATAATAACTTTGTAAGGTAAGTGTGTTACTCTCTTCATTTCACAAATGAGTTAGTCAATCTCTGCAGGTTACAACGACTTAGAGGTGACAGTGTCAGGTTTCAAACCCAGGTCTACCTAGCATCAAAGCCTGTTCTCTTTAGTATCATACTCTCTCCACACCGAGTCTCAGAAAGTTCCGATAGCAAAGTCCTCACCAAAGGAAGTTTCAGGCCTATACTGATGATCTAAAGTTAGGATCATTCCATTTTAAAAATAAAATAACAATAGTTTTGCCAACATTCAATGATGATAACATAGTATAATTTAAGTGCTAATTATAATTATAATAAAAATTACATCAGTGAGCCCATTTAAGCACATATATTAGAAACGATAATTTCAAGATTCAAACATATCTTTTAAGAACAAAAATATGCATGAATGAATGACTGCAAAGTGAATTAAATATAGATTACCTTTGGTAAAATATTCTTATCCTTTGATGGTATTACCTTTTTGGCAAGAATGCAAGGATTTAAATTAGATGTACTAAAATTCTTAGGTGTGACTCCCTTTAAACAAAATTCAGGAAAACTAATTTCAAATCCAAACTGAAAAGAAACCAAAAGAACACAGTTATAAATACCATGAATAAACTTACAAAGACCAACACATCTTATTGCAATGTAAAAATTGAGAAGAAAACCATAAGAAAAAACATTTTTAAAAAGATTTTATTGGGGCGCCTGGGTGGCTCAGTGGATTAAGCCGCTGCCTTCGGCTCAGGTCATGATCTCAGGGTCCTGAGATCGAGCCCCGAGTCGGGCTCTCTGCTCCACAGGGAGCCTGCTTCCTCCTCTCTCTCTGCCTGCCTCTCTGCCTACTTGTGATCTCTCTCTGTCAAATAAATAAAATAAAATCTTTAAAAAAAAAAAAAAGATTTTATTTATTTATTTAACAGACAGATCACAAGTAGGCAGAGAGGCAGGCAGAGAGAGGGAGAGGAGGAAGCTCTCTCTGCTGAGCAGAGAGCCCGATGAGGGGCTCGATCCCAGGACCCTGAGATCATGACCTGAGCCGAAGGCAGAGGCTTTAACCCACTGAGCCACCCAGGTGCCCCCAAGAAATAACATTTTTGATTCCTCAACTCAGAATGTGGTTCTTCCATTTATGTACACATATGGATCTTCTCAGGAAAAGCTCTCCTTGGCCCTATACCAGCCTACAAGAGTACACTAAGCCCATTCTGTGCAACCACAGAGCCAAACAATCTCCTTTACATATACTTGTTCAATATCTGGCTTCCTATCACTCTGCAAGTTCTGCAAAAACAGAGCTTGTCTGTCTTACTTAAACAAATTTTTAGGACAGGGCCTAACACATAGTTTGCTTTCAAAATAAGTTGTTGATGAGAAGATCAATTCCTGCAGAAGGAGTAATAGTAGGGGTGCTCATAGTAATGGTAACAATGATACTAACATTTAATGAGTGGTTACTTTGTGCTTTACATAATTTAACATTCATAAAAATCTATGAGAGAGGAGCTATTGTGATACCTATCTCACACATGAAGGCATCTTTGGCACCAAAAGCCTAACTATTACCCAATGTGTCACACAAAACTAACAAGAAATAGAGTAGGTATTTGAATGCAGACAACCTAACTCCAGAATCTATGTCTTTAATCACTATAATGCATCTACCCTAAAAGCTATTCTCCACCAAAACAAGTGATTTCAAGTTTTACATTCATCTTGTGGTGAAATAAATATTTAATTTCCTATTCATAAAGGAGTAAAAGAATCACATGAAGAGAACTCTGCCATTATTTTGTATATGCAAACATGTAGTTTCAAAAATGTATACAAAAACAATTCTAGCTAATTCTATCTTACACGCTTCCAGATGGCTATGTGGTTTGTTTACTTAAAACCACCTGCACAGAAGGGTGACCTGCAGACTGGTATTTCCTAAGGTAAGGATGAGACAGCATGTAAATCAGCAAGAAGAATCACATTAAGTCCTATTGTCTTATTAGAAGTTTTATTATTAAGCCATAGTCAAGGGTGAATCGAAAGGGAAAAAAATCTAGTAATTAGTGCAATAAATCTTTACAGAAACACAAGACCCAACTCATGTTCCCAAGTCACCCTGAACAAACATTGAGAAACTTTATGGTTTTTGGTATTTTTTAAAAGATTTTACTTATTTATTTGTCAGAGAGAGAGGGAGAGCACAAGTTGGGGAAACAGCAGGCAGAGGGAGAAGCAGGCTCCCCACTGAACAAGGAGCCCAGTGTGGGACTAGATCCCACGACCCCAGGATCATGACCTGAGCCGAAGGCATATGCTTAACCCGCTGAGCCAACCAGGTGTCCCAAGAAATTTTATTGTTTTAGTTTTGCCTATATTCAAAAATATGTAAAATACTAGATACTTGCTTTAACATGCACACAACTTATAAAAGCCACTAAACATATTCATTCATCATAAAAGATGCCAAAATAGAATCGGAACCTCATAGAAATTTAAGATTAGAAAAGTTAAACTAATCTAATATTTTTATCTTATAATTGAGAAATCTGGGATCTTGTGAGGTTAAAAAAAAGTTATTCAAAATCACAGAGCTGATTAGTAGAGAGTAGTGATCACTTAAAGTAGTACTGCAGGGCATCTGGGTGTTTCAGTCAGTGAAGCGTCTGACTCTTGATTTTGACCCAGGTTATGATCTCAGGGTGGTAAGATTGAGCCCAGTATTGGGCTCTGCTCTCAGTGAGGAGTCTGCTTGAGATTTTTCTTTCCCTCTCCCTATGTCCGGGCCGCTGCTCCCTCCCTCTCTCCCCCTAAAAATAAATAATTAAATAAATTAAAAAAAAGTGGTATTATAGTTAAGAGATGTTCTAAGCAGCTTTCTAATAGTCTATACATGTAATGAAATAAGGCATCTTGGATAAATGACATGAACTCAACTAATGTCAAATTCTATATATATATATTTTTTTTAAAGATCTTATTTATTTGACAGATAGAGATCACAGGTAGGGAGAGAGGCAGGCAGAGAGAGAGAGAGGAAAAACTTAAATGTCTCTGCCAAGCAGAGAGCCCGATGCGGGGCTCGATCCCAGGACCCTGCGATCACGACCTGAGTGAAAGGCAGAGGCTTTAACCCACTGAGCCACCCAGGTGCCCCTCAAATTCTGTATTTTTAAAAGACTCTTAGATTCTAGAGCTAGAATCTAGAGCTAGAGTGTCCAAAAGATAACCATGGTGACTATATAATTTTTTTGGTTGAAATAATCACATATGTAATCACACAAAAAGTGCTCAGTAGCACTATAAAGCCAATGACTACTGTATTATTAGCACCAGCAGAACATTCCTATTATCACACAAAATTCTTAGATAGTGCTATTCTAGAACATCTTTATGAGGTACATTGTCATTCAAATTCATTTCAAGTATCTGTGCTGTAAATAAATCTAACAGGCCTGCTTTGCAAACTGTGATAACTGAGAAATCCACTTACCTTTCTTTCCCATATCTGAATCTTTCCCCTCCATAATTCCTTTGAGTCAATAGCATTTTTGAGATCTTCTAAAGACACAACATTAGCAGAGAGGTATTCTGCAATTTTCTGACAATTTCTACAAATAAAAGATTATGATGGTTAAATACAGGGTTTTATATCTTCCTTAGATTTAATGGTTATAGTTAACTATGATCCTAACAGGCAAAAATGCAAAGTTTCTATCACGGCTTTTACCTACTAATATTATAAAACATTCCTTAAGTCAGTCTCTGAGAGAGTCACTACCACATGTCTGTTTGATTTCATTATCCCTGTTAAGAGGAATTACTCTTAACACTACAGATGAAGGAACAGATTTTCCTATTACTATTTATTAGCTGAAGTGTGCCTGATATATACACATGTACACAGATACACAGACTTAGTTATCAGCCGTTTATCTTCAAAGGGAGAACGGTGCTCCTAAAATTTTTCTCCTACAGCTCTGTATGGAATTGCATAGAAGCCCTTTCCACAGATAAGGCTATCAGCATTCCTAGTTCTCCCTGTATCTCAGTGAACAAGATCAAACCTCGCTTTCTTAACTCATCAGCATCTATTGCTGTGCTTGGCATAAAGTCAGTGCTCAATAAACACTTGTTAAATGAATAAAATCATGAATCCAATTGAATACTTCTTTAAGGATACAACTAGACCTTACTAAAATATAAAACCCAACAGTACATACTTGTTTCTACATTGCACATAAAACAAACAAATAACAAATCCAGTGTATCCCTGTATCCAGGGTATTCATCCTGGTGCTCAATGGACAATACGTACCTATTTAAAAGCACACAGTGTGTTTAGATAATTAATGCTCAATAATGGTTATAAAACGCACTGATGATATTTACTAAAAACTTAAATGTCTCAGGACTATAAAGTATGAAACAAGAAAAATCTAGATTCTTCTCAATAGATAAACCTCTAACAACAGTATGACATAAAACTATCTTGTCACATTAAAAACAATCTTCAAATCCCAAGTTAAAAACAGGATACCATGCTAATTGTAAAAACAGATAACACTGAGAGCAAATATGAACAAAGCAGCTTACGTTTCACAGTGATTTCCTGCTATGGTAACCTTTGCTGAATACCATTCCTTCAGATGTTTTAGTGCTCCTACAGCAGGCAGACAGTCTTTCAATCTAGGAGGATCTTTTTCAGAAGGCAACAGTACTATATCTGTCATTGCTCGACCTAGAAAGAGAAGAAGGCATTTTCATAATTTTTTTAAAAATCTGATATGTCTCAAAACAGTACCCTAAACATTGAATTTTATGTTTATTTGGAAGACAAAGAAGGATTTTAACTTTAATTTCTGAAATTCTTTAAAACAAAACATATCTTTAGAAGTTCAAAAGTTCTAAATGTTAATCATTTGATTTAAAGGCATATTATCTTTAATAGCTAGCATACACCAGGAAACAATGGAGTCTATCATAATTACTTGACAATTATGTGCCAGTGCTTAATTATATATGTTGCTCTTGAGATCACCAATGCCATTGTTGTACTGAACAGAGGAAAAAAAACCTGGGCAATTTCAGTGTATTTTTCTATACTTAATTTACACAAAAGAGAATGAATTAATACAAAATTACGAGGTTCAAATAAATTATTTCTTTTTATAGGACAATAAAACACTCAGAAAACTCAATTATACTGACATCATTAGTTCTTAAGGAAAAAAGTATAACTGCATGAAACTTCACATTTTATAAAATTATAAATTTGCCAAAGTACAACATAATATAAATGAAACAGGAACCAAAGAGAAATTTGATAATGAAAGCATTCTAATTTGCCAAAACAGCAACTATATATTTCAACGCATTTTAATTTTACACATTTCATTTAAAAAACTGATGTTTATTTATCTGTGTATTCAGTTATTTTCCATACGGGACCTTTACACTGAAATAGGATCTTGAATATAAGGATTAGATGATGAGCTATCAAGTCCTTCATGGTAATCACATATGCTTTACAAATCATCACATACTCAGCTCCTAGTACAATACATGACGTATAATAGACACAACAACTATCTGCGTAATAAATGACCTTCAATGACGACAATATTCAAGAAAGCCCTTCAAAATTATTTATAGATGCCAAATTGTACTGAGCTTTAGCTGCCAGCTGCTTGATTGACACAAAAAGACAAATTTAAGACAATACAGTTTTAAGAACAGTATGGTGCAGTATTTCATAAAATATGCTTTCCATTATAGTAGGAAAAAAAGGCGGGGAGCTCTTTAAAAAAAGTTGAGTAGGGACACCTGGGTGGCTCAATTAGTTAAGCGCTGCCTTCAGCTCAGGTCCTGATTCCAGGGTCCTGGGATGGAGCCCTGCATCAGGCTCCCTGCTCAATTGGCAGTCTGCTTCTCCCTCTCCACCACTGTGCCCTCTCTTGTTCTCTCTCTTTCAAATAAATAAATAAAATAGTTTTTAACAATAACTGACAAAGGGCTTCTTTTACCATATAATATTCTACTTGATAATGTATATAGCGACCTCACAGCTTATAAGAATGTTATCCAAATGATCAAGGTTAAAGAACTTCTTTCTCCTAGAGGTGTTCATAGGACTAGTATTCTATAGAACATACTAAGGAAAAGAAGGGTATGTAGAGGAAACATTCCTCAGTAATAACTACATAAGGAAACGGTGATGGGTATTTAATTCTCTAAGTTCTAATTTTTGTTTGAATAATTACAAGAACTGTAATGTCTCAGTAATATATTTTATTAAAGTAGTAGATTGTGTTTTGTATCAACTTCAATTAAGAAATTATTTTTCAGAGCGCCTGGGTGGCTCAGTTGGTTGAGCATCCATGGCTCTTGATTTCAGCTCAGGTCATGATCTCAGGGTCCCAGGATGGAGCCCCACATCGGGCTCCACATTGGGTGTGGTGCCTGCTTAAGATTCTCTCTCTCTCACTCCCTCTAAAAAATTGTTTTTTTTTTCATTTTGATTTTGAAATTAGAAGTGAAAACACTAGCATAAAGACAGAATTCATCACTCATTCACGGAAAGTATAAGATAAGATATAAATTATTGAAAATAGTCATAAAATATTACCAGGAGCAGGAAGTTTATCGGACAGCTGATGCAAATTTTCTGCAGATTCTTCATATAGGCTAAAATAAAAGGGTAAGTTAGAAAAACACACCCACACATTACATATAATAATAATAGATAATATTAAATGGACCATGTGCCAGACACTATTAAGTATGTTAAATGCATTATCTTATGTGATTTTCATGACAATCCATGAGACACTACTAATATTATTATCCTTACTTTAAACAAATT
Source organism: Meles meles (assembly GCF_922984935.1). Lineage (NCBI taxonomy): Eukaryota > Metazoa > Chordata > Mammalia > Carnivora > Mustelidae > Meles > Meles meles. Next base: position 19,592,407 of record NC_060066.1, read on the forward strand.
TGCCTCAGTCGCATAACTAGTAGGTGTAGAAGCTAAGATTCAAACACTGAGTCCAAGTTTTTAACCACACCATCAAAAACAAACAACACTAGCAAAACAGGGGGGAAAACCTCTAAATTATACCTAGTATGTTAAACAAAAATCCTAAGTAATAGACCAAACATTTTTCTGAACCCTAAAAGTAAGTATTGCTAAGGGTTTAATAAAGAAGGATACTGCTTTTCTCTGAATGGCATAAAATAGCCCCAGTTGATAAATATGATGATGTTCTCCAATTCCTCAAAATCTTTTCATTTTATCCAAATGATGATTTTTTCCTCAAAAATTCATAAATATAAACATATCTTATATGTTTATATTTCTTACTTAAATCCTTTATTATAAACCTGCCATTGTCTAGAAAACTTAAGACATCTTCTGGTAAAGTATAGTTTTCAAGCTCCCTCTTGTGGAAATAATTATTAGGTCACTTACTAGAAATAATTACTCACCATCTTTTAATAATGGTGGAAAACCTGGGATGATAAAAACTCTAAGAGGGGAAGGCACCTTAGAAATCACCTGAAAGGATCTCAAAACTTTATGGATGAGAAAGTAAAGGACCAGAGAAATGGAGTGACCGGCCCACGATCATGTACCTAGAAACCACTTCTAATGACCCCTGGTTCAATACCTTTTGCTCAGTTCTACAAGATCTTCTTTCATTAATCATACAAACAAATATAATTTGAGAAGAGGAAAACAGAATTTTTAAAGTGTCCAGTAATTTACAGAAATAATATAATACATGAATCCTGCAAGAAATAGAAGTGGGATTTTGTAATGAAATACTATGGAAGACTAAAATGAGAGGTATTAATTATGAGTCCAAGATGGGACATTTCATGAGGAAAAAAATAATCACAACTTTTGTCACCTGGACCAACTTGTATATTGTACCACAATTCAAAAAACCTGAAAGTGAACACAATCATCTATATAATCCTCAGAAACTATGCATTTTAAAGTGTCTAAATGTTCAAGATATACATAAATTGAAGAAATCATATATTTCAACCTCAAACAGCAAAATGAAAATCACATTTTTAGAGTTTGAGTTTGAATGCCAGTTTTTAATCTTAAATAAAGTTTCTATTTGAGCTCTTAAAGTTCATAATCAGGCAGAATTTATCTTTAGGAAAGTAACATATTAATTAGAGTATCACTTTTTACGATTCCTGCAATTTTGTAAGCTTAAGAAACTAAATATTTTCAGATGCCCAGTTTTCCAATTTAAATAGTTTTATTCAAATAAAAGGCAAAAAATTGCCTATCTTCCAAGATAAAGAACTGACAATTTTAATTAACTAAAATTGCCTTCTGATAGCTAAAACATTTAACATTTACTCTTGCGGCTAAAATACTGTCTAATGTTAAACACTTTAAAGATACTATAGAAAGAAAAAAAAGACATTATAGAAATATATTATAGAAAGTAAGATATCATAAGCGTACTCAGCCAATGATAATGATTCTCTGCTATTACTATCTTCTTCCTCAAAACACTCAGCACTCAAACATTCTTCAATATTTGTTTGAAGCACATTTTCAATTTCATCATTTTCCATATCAAAATGTATCTCTTCCCAGTCAGAACTGCAAAACTAGCACATGAAAAGATTGCATTAAGTGACGGGCTCTTGAAATTATTTATATTGACAAAGACATTTGCTAATGGCTATTTTTTCATTTCTATTACCTGATAAAATCCACATATTGCCTGCACTGCAAAGAACCACCTCTTGGAACCGGGTATGCCGCCTACAGAACATGCTTGAAAACGAAACCATGCTGATTAGAAGAAAGGCATACCACAAACAAGCAGATGTTATAGCATATAGCATATATACTAAGAGAACTATGTAATTTTTGATACATACTACACAGTTAAGATATGTGTGTGCATATATGCATTTAAAAATACATAACATGGGTTTTAAAATCCCCCCAAATTCAAACAGAATCATCTGCCTGAAGAGCAAAAGCATTCACTCACAATGAATACTTTTTTTTTTCCATTTTATTTATTTTTTCAGCGTAACAGTATTCATTCTTTTTGCACAACACCCAGTGCTCCATGCAAAACGTGCCCTCCCCATTACCCACCACCTGTTCCCCCAACCTCCCACCCCTGACCCTTCAAAACCCTCAGGTTGTTTTTCAGAGTCCATAGTCTCTTATGGTTCCCCTCCCCTTCCAAATTTTTTTTACAATGAATACTTTTTGTCAAAATCAAAACCCATACTATTTTATTCACCATTTTAAACACTAAAGTCTACCCCCAAAAATACAACCACTCACTTACTATTGAGTCACACGAAGTGTGTAAGTCATTTTAGGAAAAACAATTCCCTCTTCAAAGACCGTGAAGGAAGGTCTGATTCATCCCGGCTAGGGGGAGAGGAGATAAAACTACTACCTAAACGTTGGGAAGATTCTTTTCTTGGAGACCGGATTGTTACATGAGGATATAAAGCTAAGGGTCATCTCCTGGACGCATGTCCATTTAGAGCCACAAAGAATGCAGAACTATGTAAAGAAACTGGATTCACGGGGCGCCTGGGTGGCTCAGTGGGTTAAGCCTCTGCCTTCAGCTCAGGTCATGATCTCAGGGTCCTGGGATCGAGCCCCACATCGGGCTCCCTGCTCAGCGGGGAGCCTGCTTTCTCCTCTCTCTCTGCCTGCCTCTCTGCTTACTCGTGATCTCTCTCTGTCAAATAAATAAATCTTTAAAAAAAAAAAAAACTGGATTCACAGGAGAGAGAGGAAATGTGGTAACTGAAGCTTAACTCATGGGAGCCAGGTAACATGGTAAGTGCTTATTACCACTTTCTGCCAACAGCCTCAGCAAAAGATTTTACCTCCTATTCATTAAGAAAATAAAAACCATTATTATCCCAAACATGCCATCAGCAAACATAGGACACTATTTGCATTCCCATTAGTCTTCCCTCATTTCTTCCTGGGAGTACATGAGGAGCACTGTCCTTTCAATTCAACATTATCCCTCAGACTTCCACAGGGCCCCCAAACCCCTGATTAGATGATCTTTCTTGCACCTTCCAGCTCTCCTTTTCTGTCAGTTCCTTCCCACTAGCATTTAAGTTTGCACAGATTTTCCTCAAATTAGAGGGGGGAAAAAAGAGAGATCTCCTTTAAATCACCTCCCTTTGCCAGACAGGACTATTTCTTTACTTTTCTTCAAGGATAAACTGAAAGTTTTGCCAATACTTGACGGTCCCTATGTCCTCATCACATTTTCTACTGCCCTCTAAATCCATTTCAGTCTGGGTTTTTTTTTTTTTGTTTTTTTTTTTTGTCTCCAACATGCCACTGTAACTACACCCCCAAAGGCATGTCACTAAATGTGACAGCTCTTACCGCTGTTGTTACTTGACCTCTCAACATTAAGAGTAAGAAAGGAATCAAAGATGACAAAGTTGTCATCTTTCTCCTTAACACTTGGAACCGATCTTTCCAGTTGCTCCTCATGCCTTTAAAAACCAGTGCTCAGTTCCTTTAAATACTAGGATTCAGTTCAAGATTTTCTGCTTTTTTCAGTCCTTAAGCAATCCCATCCTTTCTCATGGCTTGAACTGACATCTATATATTGATGAGTCTATACTCTTTTTTATCTCCAGCCTTCTGAGTTCTGGACACATGTATCCAACTTTAAAAAAACATTTCACTTTGACATCTAACAGGCAACTGTTTACACTGTTTACATGTTCTAAAGTGGACAGGACACTAAATGCCACCATCTACACTGTAGCGAAGCCAAAAATCCATTATCACTCTTGATTGCTTTCTCCCTCTCCCCTTCTCCTAAATTGCACCAGTGCAACACTCAGTCAGGTGGATTCTACCTCCATAATCTCCTTCAGGTCTATCCATTTTCCTCTACCCTGACTGCCTCTCTCATTTCTCAGCTGGTCTTCTGCAGCAGCCCCCTCATAAGTACACTTTTCTCAAATCTGTCTACGCTGCTGTAGCCGGAATACTTCACTAACACAGATGCCACCACGTCTCCTTCCTTAAAGCTTTAGCGTCTAATTATTGTCACAAAAAAGTCCAAACACCCCGACATAATTTACAAAGTCCTCCACATAGCTGTGCCTACCTCTCCAGCCCTAGCTCAATTATAATCAATTATAATCAATTATAGCTCAATTGCATTTTCAGTTTTGCAGACTTGCCGTATTACTGAAAGCAATAATGTTCCCAGGGTAAGAAATTCAATGCGAGCAGTTCTTTGCATGGTTCCGACATGCAGATTTCAGTTACCATGGTTTCAATAACTCCTGGTCTCCCAAAACATGGTTCAAACTCCAGTTACCAACGCTTATTAATTAACCGTAATTGCATAAAGTAAAACTTCACTGCTAGCTTCTCGGACCGCAAATCACTACATAAATCAAAGATGTGTATCATGATCAGCGACCACTCGCATTGCTACTGTCCAAGTTTGCTGATTGGTCACTGCACATCTCTTATTCATTCAGTTCATATGAATAGAGGGCAAATGTGTAATTGTGTTTCCTTCTTTTCTCCCAGTGATAAATCCATGATATTTTACAAAAATAGGTAATGGGAAGAGGAAATGGGCAAAAGGAAAAAAAAAAAAAACCAGATAAAAAGCACAGCAAAAAAAACTCCATGAAAAGTGGTAACGCTGAAAGTGATTTTCAAATCTAATGTAAATAGATTCTAGAAATAGCTGCTGTGATAAAAATATTGTGACAAAAAGAACGAAAACATTTCAGAGAAAATGATGCTGGCAAATACCTTTGAGTTAAAGGAACGCCACGACATTAAAAGTGCAAAGGATAAAACACTGGAAGCCAATATAACTCAGGAGTACAGGAATTCACCAAAACATAGAAGAGATGCTCACTCTATATCCTAAGTTATATGATGACAAGAAAGTGACAAGCACTGTTCAAACTACTCTGGATAAAGTCTTTACAAAAAGAAAAAGAAAAAAGTTTAATTCTCAATGCTTTTAATGCTTCAGTTACAGCCTATGAAATAACTATAAGTTTTACCGTGGGTTTTTCCCCCCCATTTCCTCTACATGTATAACCAATAGTGAGAGAGTTTTTAATGTTTTGACAAAAAAAATGTCATGGAACAATCGTGATTTTTTTCCCATTGATTTTATTATTATTATTTTTTTAAATATTTCACTTATTTATTTGACAGAGAGAGAGAGATACGAAGTAGGCAGAGAGGCAGGCAGAGAGAGAGAGAGGAGGAAGCAGGCTCCCTGCTGAGCAGAGAGCCCGACACAGGGTTTGATCCCCGGAGACTGAGATCATGACCTGAGCCGAAGGCAGAGGCTTTAACCCACTGAGCCACCCAGGCACCCCCCATTGATTTTATATTAGGATTGCTTTGCATGGCTTCAGCATGCAGTCACCTACATAGGTTCAGATTACTGGGCAAACAAGGACTGCCTGGATAAGAAATGTCTACCCACCCAAAGAGGAAGTAACAGTTATTGTTAGAATTCCTAGAATGCTCCCAAAGCTCTTTAACATATACTTTCAAAGCACCAGTGAAAAATCTTTCTTGCAGTAAGAGTAGTACTGATGTAAATTTTACCAACTTGGAAAATTAATGAGTACTACCGCAAGTGGGCAAATGGACTAGGGAAGCACAAAAACATTAGAAATAACTTCCCAAGGGTGACAGTTTAAACCTGACAAACTAGAGGTTCTCTAATGAAAGAAGACAGAAAGGAACAGACAGTACAGTCCCGAGAATTACAACATTATCAAAATGAGCACCCTATCCTAGCCTCTCCAGAAGCTTCCTTCAGCTCTTAGGCCTTGGCCTGTTTTGGTTATCTCTTTCTCTGAGTCTTTGAATGACACTCTCAGAGGCCAAGAAGAGGGAGTAAAAGAGAAGATATTGATTAAAAAAAAAATAATAAGCTGGTGGATTTGTATAATGCCAATAGAAACCACAGGAGAAAAAGATTTTTTTTTTTTTTGAGAAAAAGATTTTTATAAAACAAATGGTGGTCAAAAAGACAAATACTTAGAAAAATTTAAAACAGATTAAGAATGGAGATAAGATCATTGTGTTTAACAATTATGAAGTGCTTTTAAGAGAATCAGTAAGCGGTAAGGGTGGAAAAAATGGTAAGAAATGGATGTAAGAGCATTAATAATGTATGTGTACTTAGGAAAAAATTGCAAATCCTTCTTAAAATGCCACTTAACCCTATTTTATATGGATCTAAAGATGGGCAAGAAAATTCTATAAAGGGAACAAAAGTCAAGCTGTGAACCTAAAACAAATTTCATACAACTTAATTACATTCAAGCAGCAACAAGAGAGGGATATCATCTTTTTCAGTTTTGTAAAACTACAAAAAATACATTTTTGTAATTACATTTAAGCAGCAACAAGAGAGGGATATCATCTTTTTCAGTTTTCAGTTCAGTTTTTTCAGCCACTACCCAGTGGCTTATGCACAGTCAACAAATATCTCTTGTACCTTTAAGTGACCAAATTAATTAAATTTACTTCCAATACAAATGCAGTGTCAGAGAAATAAGGGGTTTCTGTTATACTTACCGGGAAAAGTACTATCTTCCGGATTCATTGAAGCTCTAATGCTTCTTTTCAGGAGATGATAAACATTTGCTGCTGTTAAAGCTGAAAAAGCAAAGACAAACTAACGCATTGGGCTCAAGAGTTATGCAATCTAGGCATATTCCAATTTCACCATCAGAGACTCTCAAGAATATGTTGTACACATAAAATTTTATGTTGTACATAAAACAACTACAAACTATCTTAGTTTCAATATAATAAATTAAATGCAAACAGAGAAAACAGGAAAGGTGCCCAGTTTGCACATGCTAGTCAGTTAACACAAATCTAACAAACTCCCCGAAGAATTTTAAGTGGAGATTAGAAACTGTCACAATACTCTGTATACAACCACATTCATTTTCTCCTCAAAACGCTTGCCCAGTCAAAACAAATAAAATGCAGTTACTGGTTACAGACAGAAACACCAAAAAGGACTGCAGTCTCAAACGGTTACAATTGGTTTTAAATTTACCATTTTTTTTAGCTTAGTTTATGTGTGGGATGTCTCCTCCCATTAGGATGTAAAATCTAGGAGAGCAAGACCCTTTTCCATCTTGTTCCTTTCTCTATTACCTGCATTTGGAACACACAGGAGGCGGAAACACTACTGAATGCACTTATTTCCAACAGGTACACATTCCATTGTTAAGGCGCAGAGAATTGTTCAGTTAAATTTTTACTGTGCTAAGAACTTCTGAGCGCTGGAATTTTGCATCCACAAATCTGTCCCTATTTTTCCATGAAGATAACGACATTTGTCAGTCCTTACTGGGCCGATCGCAGAGAGAAATAAATGCCCGGGAGAACTCGAGATAGGTCCCTCCCCTGCAGAACTTGATCTCAAACTTAAATTTCTTCCCTCCCCGCAAGCTGTTCCCGCTCATTCCCAGCCCCGCGCTTACCCGGCAGCTTCTCGGTACCCTCAACGGACGACCCCCCAGGCCCATGCTCCGCCTCCCCACCTGCTGCAGACGGGACTTTCCCTTCTCCCCAGATCACTAGGAGCAGGTACCGATCCATCTCTTTAGCGCTGAACTACTGTTTCAAGTCCCTGTTTCCACATCCAAATAGTCGCGCGCTACTGATGTACTTCCGGTTCCCTTCCACTTTAGGTCGGCTGGAAATTGTTCAGCTTCCGTGTGTTTGCTGCAGCTTTTCCGGCCGGTGGATTCTTTCGGGGAGTTATTCTTTCGGTAACTTCATTATTTTCTCCTTTCATAATGAAACTGCTCCCATAGGAAGATTGGAGGAGACCCAAGAAGAGCAGAAAAGCCGACGAATCCTGGCTGGTCTAGGAACGGTCATGCTTGGGTTTATACGTTTCCCGCCGGGCCAGTGACGCTGAGGTCTAGCCTTGATCCCGAGGAAAGGACGGTGCTGCTGCTGGGGAAACATGTCCAGTTTCTCTAAGGCTCCACAGGTGAGCTCGAAATCTCGTAGCTTGAAGGAATTCATTACACCGGCAGAAGGAAGGCAGCGGCATGGGTGGATTTAGTGATGCTGAGTCGGCAGGAAAGCTGAATCTCTGGGCCAGGATGCCTCGGGAAAGCACAAACGAGGGTCGTGATTGTGGCTGCTGCTCGTCGATCTCTGGGCACTCTTCTCTTTTCAGCCAGGTCTTTTCATGTCTCCCCACTCCCCGTCCCCGGATAGGGTATTCGGAGAGAAGGTCGGAGTAATAAGGTGGACCAGACAGGGCATTGTGGATCATGATGAGAATTTTTTCATTACTGAGTAAAATAGGATCCGCTGAAAAGATTTGGAGTCGGGGAGTATCAAGATGTCACTTAAGTGTTCAAAGGAGCGCTCTGGCCGAGTTCAGACTGTTCAGAAATGGGGATTGGTGGAAGAATCCGTTTGGAGACCAACGCAGTAATTCAGGCTAAACGTGATGGTGGCCCAAACCAAACTAGTAACCGTGTAGTGTTGAAAAGTGGTCAGGTTCTGTTTGAAGGAGGAGCCAAAAGGATTCCCTGAAGGATTGAATGTGAGCTGACAGCAAAAGAAGAATCCAGGGTTACTCCAAGGTTTTCTGTTTGGGTAGGGGGAAGGGTGTGCCCTCAACTGAGATAGGGAAGACTGAAATTGAAGCAGGTTTCAGGTGTAAGAGCAGGAGTTCAGTGTTGGGTATGTTGGTCTGAGATGCTTCTTAGCCCAGTTCAGCTCCAAATGTGATTCCCTCCTTGAACTATTTGTTGCCTCTCCTGGAAGAGCCAAATACAGGAAATAAACATTTTTAAAACGTTCATAGCATTGGATAACATGGGACTATTTTAATTTTTTTAAACAAAGTTTGGGTTTTTTAAATCAGAATAATTGGTCTGCAATGGAATGGGGGGAAACTAGGCTACAAAACTACACATGGTTTAAAAAGCTCTGTAGTGCGGGTGCCAAGTGGACAGCTGGATACAAGTGTAGAGTTCAGGTTAAAGATCCAGGCTATAGATGTAAATTTCTACATTTGAGAGTCCTAAGCATGAAAATGGCATTTTAACTTATGAGTCTGGTTGTAGTCTTTGAGGAAGTATGTATTGAGACGTGAGAAGGACCAAGAACTGAATTCTGGGACATTTCAACATTTCAGAGGCAAAAGGTTAGAGAACAAGCAAAGCAGGGGAAAAAAACAACAGAGGCTGGTGTCCTGGAATCAAGTGAGGAAAGAATACCCGGGAGGAGGAAATGATCACCTATACTGAAAGCTTAGAATTGGGCAGTGGATTTAGTGACCTGAAGGTCCTGGTAACTTTGGCAGGCAGTAGAGTGAGGGTGACCGGCATGGGAAGCCAGACTGGAGTAGGTTAAAGAGAGAATGAGGAGACACAAATTAGAGTAAAGACAACCTCTTTGGAAGAATTTTGCCGTAAAGGAGAGGAAAGAAATGAAGCAGTGGATAAGTGAGGTCAGGAAGGTTTGTTGTTGTTGTTGTTTAACTTTATAATGGAGAATTTCACATATAAAGGTAGGTATCATCCAGTTTCAAAAATCTCATAGCCAGTATTATTTCCTTTGTACCCCCATTCACTTCTTCCCCTTCCTTATGAATTTGAGGTGAATCTCAGACTCCTATTATTTCATAAGTCAATATTTCAGTATCTTCTCTATAAGGATTCTTTTAAAACATATAATCCCAATACCATTTATCAAAGATGAAAGTTATTTATAATTCCTTAATATCAAATGATTAGTGTATGTTCAGTTTTATAATTTCCTCATATATGTTATAGACTTACATAATATTTGGGGGTCCCTGGGTGGCTCAGTTGGTTAAGCGTCTACCTTTAGCTCAGGTCGTGATTCTGGGATCCTAGGATCAAACCCTGCATTGGGCTTCTTGCTCTGCAGGGAGCCTGCTTCTCCCTCTCTCTCCCTTCTGCTCTAGCTCTCTCCCCTTCTGTCAAACAAATAAATAAAGTCTTAAAAAAAAAAAAGAAATACCTAAGATTTTTACTGTTCCTTAACTGTCTTTATTTGCAAAGAACATGATTATCTATGTAAAAAATCAGATGGAATCTAAGAAAAGCTATTAGATCTGATAAATAAGTTTAGCAGGCTGCTGGTTACAAGACCAACATGCAAAAAATGAAGTGTATGTCTATATACTAGCAACAGTCAATTTTAAATTAAAAATACAATACCATTTACAGTGGCATCAAAATATATGAAACACTTAAGAGATAAACCTGACAAAAGATGTGCGAAGAGAACAAGATAGAAGCTAGAAAAGTGAGAGAGGAGAAAAACAGAAATGGTGAGCAGTTTAGAAGCTGATTTGAACTTTGTAGTAATAAAATTTAAAGTAAAACTAGTTAGCCTTGTTGTATTTTTTCCAGCATTTTCCAGCAACTTATGTATATATATATAGAGAAAACATCCGGTTGAGATCTTTCTGGGTTGGCATTTTCTTAGAATTTGGTTACTGGTGAGTACTGTAAAGACAATGATTTATGCCTGAGGCAGCTTAAAGATGTCTAAGCAGCTATTTAAAATTTAAGTTTATTCAGCATCATCCATCTATACTTGTCTACCTATATTCTGTTACTGTATTCTCCCATGGACTTGAACTTCTGAATAGTCTTCAGTTCCCAGTTGGTCACTCATCTTTCAATTTAATATATCTGTCAGTCTCGAAATAATTTTGAAGATCTTTATAAACAGTTTCTACTTTTGTAAGAGTTTCTCATTACCATTCCAGAAAATGCCATAGTATAAAGGAAAATATATCTTTGCAATGTTTTAAATAAAGCATCATTCGGGGTGCCTGGGTGGCTCAGTCATGAAGTGTCTATCTTTGACTCAGGTCCTGATCCCAGGGTCCTGGGATCAATCCCCACGTCGGGCTCCCTGCTCAGCGGGGAGTCTATTTCTTCTTCTCCCACTCCCCCTGCTTGTGTTCCCTCTCTTGCTGTATCTCTGTCAAATAAATAAAATCTTTTAAAAATAAATAAATGAATGAATGAGTAAAGCATCATCCACATTGCAGATAGAAAAGCAGTCAGGAAAAATTACTGTGTTTAAACTTTGTAGAATGAACCTCCTTTTCCAGAAATAGAGATGAAAACAAAACCAAAAAAATAATTATTTAGTGAGGGATCTTTTTGATTGATCTATTATTGATATTAACTGTAGAATATTATGTGATAGTATATAATAATAAACTTGATTATTTCCATTTTAATTAGAATTTTCTTTGTTTTCTCTCTGCCTCCCCCCCCCCCCCCAAGCAATGGGCCACTTTTGCTCGGGTTTGGTATCTCTTAGATGGGAAGATGCAGCCCCCTGGCAAACTGGCTGCTGTGGCATCAATTAAACTTCAAGGATTGCATAAACCTATATACCATCAACTGAGTGAGTATCATTTTAGATCTGTCACTAGTAACCATAATTTTCATCCCAGAATAGAATCTTGAAGAAATCTGCCTGAACTACTACTAAGGACCTCTTTTTTTGCTATGATCCCTTGTTCCACTCCTGCAAAAAAAACCTACTGGGGCACTAAAATGAGTTTGGTTTATTCGTAAGAAAACCATACAGACCAGTTTGCCTGAGAACCCCATTTCATGCCATTACAGTAGCAAATTATCAGTAGCCCTCCTTTCATTCTCAGATATCCTGATTGGGACTATAAATTAGATGTTCACTCTTACACATGTCTCTTCATATGGTTATGCGCATTTGAATAGAGAGTTTTTGAAAATGAAGAATAAGTTTGCCCTCTCTTCTAAAAACCTTTTCCTCTAGAAAGAGGGATAGAGCTAACTCGACATGAGAAGTTTACTCTTTACGGTTTTTAATTCATAGATTTGATTTTCTGTAACCTTTTTCCAAAACAAAAGAAAAAGTTGTGTTGGTACTAAAAGACTTCTGCTTATTACATGTAGTTTTGATTGACTTCACTTAAGCAGGCAGTTCAGGGACCACCCAGCAAGATCTAGGTGTCAACTCTTTACTGTTCATCTTTTTTGACCTGTCGACAACATTTTTTGCAGTTAATCATAGTTTTAACTTTTTGAATCAAGAAGTTATAAATAAATCCTTATTTAAATATAAGTAACATTTTTACAAAAAAACAGTTATAATGAAGTAAACACGCATACACTCAACATTTGGGTTATTTCCAATTTTTTTTCCCATTACAAGCAATATTACTGTCTGCATTCTTGTACCTTTTTCCCGGTGCTTATGTGGAAGAGTTTCTCTGAGGTGTGTCTGTGGGACAGGAGTTACTGGGTTCAATGGTGTATGGGGACTAGTTAGTCTTTATGCTGATGTCCTGCCAGAATTTGTATTATCCCTCCTCTTCAGTAACACTTGATGTTTTCATTCTCTTTAAGTTTGACTACTCTGGTAGATGGGAAATACACTCTCTTGATGGTTTTGTGTTGTCCTGGTTGCAAATGGTGCTATGTATCTTTTTCTCTTTATTGGCCTTTTATTTCTTCTGTGAAATGTCTATATGTGTCTTTTGGCCATATTTCCACTGAGTTATTTGCCCTTTACATTTTTGTAACTTTTATTGTGAAAGTTTTCACATTTTCAGAAAAGCTCAAAGAATAGTACAGTGATTTTATTATACCTTCCCAGATTACACAGTTATAATTTACCATCTAATATATGTTATATTTAACACATAATTTAACATGTAATTTTTTACTCAATCATTGGAAAATAAGTTGCAGATGTCATAATAAATCCCCCTGAATGCTTCAGCATATGTCTTCTAAGAATAAGAATACTTCCCTATGTAACCAAAAAGCCATTAGCACACATAACAAAATAAACATAATTTAATTGGGTAGTTTAATTCAAATTTCTTTAGTAGTTCTAAGAATGTTCTTTATAGCTGTTACTTTCTTTTTAGATCAGGATCCAACCAAGGTTTATGTATTGCCTTCAGCTGTTACGTTCCTGTAGTCTATTTATTTATTAAGATTTTATTTATTTATTTGACGAGAGAGACACAGCAAGAGAGGGAACACAAGCAGGGGGAGTGGAAGAGGGAGAAGCAGGCTTCCTGCCGAGCAGGGAGCCCGGTGTGGGAGCTCGATCCCAGGATCCTGGAATCATGACTAGAGTGGAAGGCAGACGCTTAATGACTGAGCCACCCAGGTGCCCCTAGTCTTTTTAATATAGAATAATCCTTGTCTGGGATGCCCAACTGGCTCAGTGGGTTGAAGCCTCTGCCTTCGGCTCGGGTCATGATCCCAGAGTCTTGGGATCGAGGCCCGCATCATCAGGCTGTCTGCTCAGCAGGGAGCCTGCTTCCCTTCCTCTCTCTCTACCTACTTGTGATCTCTGTCAAATAAATAAATAAATAAATAAATAAACAAACAAACAAATAAATGAATGAATAAATAAGTAAATAAATAAGTAAATAGATAGATAGATAAATGGATAGATAAATTAAAAAAAAAAAAAAGAAGAGGAATCTTTGTCTTGTTTTCTTCTTGCAGTTAACCTTTTGGGGAGTCCAGGCTAGTTTCGTGTAAAGAACTGTCTTATTAAACACATTCTTCATTTGTTCTTGGATGCATTCTCTTGCTAGTTCCTCCTTCCCAGTTCCTTTATTCTTTTCAACTTTCTAATTGCCCAGTCTTCTCTCATTAAAAATTAGGAGTGCTCTGGAACCTGGTCCTTGGATCCCAGCACATTCATTAAGCAATCACATTCAGTTTCGTATCTTTATCTTTAATATCTTTTATTATGCTTATAACTCCTAAATTTTATCTTCATTTTTTACTTTTTTCCTGTATTCCAGACTCATATAACCATATTGCTACTCAGCAAATCTTCTTAGGTGTCTAGTAGACATCTCCAGCATGTTATGTGTGTTTAACTTGAAGATATCTTACTTCCTGGATTTCCCCCACCCAAACCAACCTGTTATTTCTAGTTTTCCCATCTCAAGTAACAGCTTCTCTAGTCTTTTTCTTACTCTAGTCAAAAGTCTTTTCTTCATTTGTGACTCCTCTTTGTTCAACTCCTTGTAAAGTGTGTGTGTCTATGTATATATATGAAAAAATATATGTACCTGAAAAAAAAATATATATATATATCTGAAATTTGGTCACTTCTCATTAACTCTCTCTTCTACTGTAATTTTAAACCACTGTACTCTCTATTCTGGATTATTCCAAAAGCCTCCTCACTGATCTCCCTACTTCTATTTTTGCCCCAGTACGGTCTTTTCTTCCCAGATCAATTACAATTATCTTTTCCAAATGAGAGTCAGAGTAAAAGCCAAAGTTTTGTCAGTGCCCTACAAGGAACTACATGGTGTGGTCCCAGTTATTTCCCTGAGTTTATTTCCTACCTTCCTTGAGTAATCCGCTTAAGGCTTACTACTGTTTCATTAATATACCTGCCAACACATTTTTGCCTTAGGGCCTTTTCACATTTTGTTTTCTCTGCCTGCATGGGATTTTCCAGATTTATGGCTTTTCCAGATTTATGCATTACTCCTTCACATCTTTCAGACTTCTCCTATTTATATCCTGAGAGATGCCTTACCCAGTTCCTCCGTCAGCTCCCCCTTTCACTTACTGTACGTTATGTTGCCTTTTAAAAAATAAAAGTGTTCACTTTTCACTGATCACACGTATTATATAAATGTGCATTATCCACCTCCCTTTACTAGACGAAGTTCTAAAAGGACAGGAACTTTGCCTGAATTTTTCACAGCTAGAAATGCCTAGAATAGTGTTTGACACATAGTTGGATAGCATAAATGCTTTTTGAGTGGATATATGCATTCATGAATACCAGTTTTGAGAATGAAGTAATTACTTTTAATCAGGACTCTAGCATTTCAGCTAAGTTAGATTTTGGATCTGTGGACCGAGGAGGAAAAGACGTGTAGATGGTTTGATTTGGGTAAGAGCAAGAACGTAGGAGTTCCTCTATTTCTCTTACTTGCTGCTCTGATCTTTTTCTTCCCTTAACGAAAATTTCACAATAAGCCCACAGCCTGTGCAGTCTTTAAGTACAGAATTTGAATGTAAGGATTCTGTCATGGTGATCTTTGTTCTGCAAGCACTTAGTATAATGTCTGGTCCTTCAGAGATGCTTGTCAGAAGCATTTTGTAGAATGACACTGTCAAGAAAATGTTTTACGAGCACAGTCAGTTCTCATTATTCACTGTAGTTCTGGTCTTTAAAGTCACCATGAATGCTGAATGAGAGTGGGCACCGAACCATTGCTTCTAGGGGAGACACAGAGTTAGGTTCCTATGAGCCTCTGGTCACAACTTTTTTTTGTCAGCCAGTCAATACATAGTCTTGTTTGTTTTATGTGTGTTTCTCTTTAAAGACACCTTATTTAATATACATTTTGTTGACCTCATGGCTAACCACAGAGTAACTCATGACTGAACATTGCTTATCGAACACACATTTTCTTTGTAAGACACACTTGAACCTTCTTGCACTTAGGAACACCACACAGCACTTGAGCATCAGACTTGAGGGATATTTAAAAAGTAAAGCACTTTAAAAAGCACAAAAATGCCAAAAAGCTAGGATTAAATGGACCATAAAGAGACACTTGTTTATGGTAAAAGAGTCGAAACAAAAGTCAGTGCATTATGTTATTTGACCTCAGCTGAGGCGAGTGCATCAAGCCACTCACATTTTTCACTGATGTGCATATGTCTGCAAATGACTGAGAAAACACTGCAGGCATTGAGATTACAAAGAAATTTGAAGAGAATAGGCAAATTCGTAATGTAGAATCCGTGAATAGTGAGGAGCACTTGGACTTCCAAAGTAAAATAGTGATCAGCAGACTTACACTTGACTGATTAGAAGTTTCTTTACTTTAAAAATCTTTTTTGTCCGACGAGGAGAATGCTATAGTCCTCAAATTACCAAGTCATAGAAATTAATTCCTTAGGCCTTCAGATATTTTGTTTTCCTGCCTCATTTATATGAGAAAACTACAATCAGAAAAATAAAGTGACTTTCTCACTGTCACTTAGCTGCTAGATTATAATAGAACTGGGACCAGAACCCAAGTACTTGTTTCCTCAGGTAGTATATTACCCATTCCACTTTAGTGTGCCGATTCTTAGCTGCTTAAACTGTGTTTTCCTGCTGATTTGGTTTTTTTTTTTTTTTTCCTAACCTTAGCAGTGTTATTAATAAGGTGATATACAAGATCTCTTAGGTTGTTTTTGTAGAAATACAAACAGAACAAAATTTGGGAAAAGTAGAAATAGTAGTAAGTATGGCACTTACCGGTTCACTGAATTAAAAGTTTGCTTTCCAGTAAGCAGGTCATTATTGGAAATGTATTCCTTAGGCACCTAATGAAAACATTCTGCTAGAAAACCAGATGAGCTTTTGTGGCTGCCTATGCGGTTATCCTTTTCTAGTAAAGGAGAATAGCATTTCTATGAAATTAAAAATTTACATTTTAAAGACAAAGTTATTTTTGTTTCATTATACAATTTAATGCATAATATATTAGCAAAACTTTATATCCACAAGATGTCACTAAAGTCAAGACTTAAATTGCAAACAATTTTCAACTTATAAACATTTCACGTTCTAAGTTTATTTTTTTTTCTTTTTATTTTTTTTCTTTTCAGTGTTCCAAAATTCATTGGTTATGCACACCCCCAGTGCTTTATTGGCTTAATAAGCACTTATTAAGCCTGTATTATGTGCTCACAATCACTGTAAACATGTTTTTTGGAAATTGACATACAGTTTCCCAGAAAAATAACACTATAAATGATGGTTGTATATCCAGGAGATTTTAAAAGTTAGCCAACAAAACAATAAATAAATAAAAAAATAAAAGTTAGCCAGTAATCTATCTAAACATGATATATACAACATTTGAACTGCTTTATAGGTTGAGTGGACTTTGTCAAGTGTTGTAGAAAACCAGCTTTCCACTTACAAGATTTTCTCTTTTTTATGGAAAATGTGGTCTGGGTTGAGCTGGAAATAATGTGGAACTAGGAAAAGCATTCCTTCCTCTTTCTAATTAGAGCTGCCCTTCTGAATTTGGGACCCGAGAGCTTTTTGAGCATGTTTCTTTGTCACTGATAAATGAAAAGAAAGGACACATGGTAATTTTGGGATTACGACTTACTCTTCATGAGGATTCCATTCTTTTTGCTGCTCACAGATAAAAATATTGAGGAGGACTGTATGATGATTTAAAAGCAGCAGAGAAAGACAGCTTGGTGACTCAGCATGTCTGCCTTTGGCTCAGGTCATAATTCTAGGGTCCTGGGATCAAGTCCTACATTGGGTTTCTTGCTTAGCAGGGAGCTTGCTTCTCTCTCTTCCCCTCCCTTTGCCCCTCTCCCTGCTTATGCTTGCTCTCTCTCTCAAATTAATAAAATCTTTTAAAAATAAATAAATAAATAAAATTTAAAAAGGAAGCAGAAACTTTTCTTTAGCGTTTTCTCATTATTAGATTATCTTAAAATACTCCTGATCTGCATGAAATGAAACAATAAAAGTTGCACAAGTTCTTAACATTATGAATGTTAGCACACCAGACAGTTTAACAAAGATTAGATTAGATCTAGTCTTAACATCTAGCATTCTGCCTTGTATTACTAATTTACATCTTGAAAGGACTTACTAGGGGAAAAAAAAGTTTAGGATGCTGTTTTAAAAGGTACCAAGCTAACATTTTTCTCTCTTAGTATTGAGTTCAGTGTCAATTTATTTCAAATGTCGATTACTGCATCATCTTAGTTTTACAATCTTTTTTTTTTTAAGATTTTATTTATTTATTTGACAGAGACAGCAAGAGCAGGAACACAAGCAGGGGGACTTGGAGAGGGAGGAGCAGGGAGCCCAATGTGGGGCTCGATCCCAGGACCCTGGTATCATGACCTGAGCGAAGGCAGACACTTAGAAACTGAGCCAACTAGGCGCCCCGTTAATTTTGCGGTCTTAATTACACATTTATTTTTCCACTCCTCGAATATCATGGTACAAAGCAGTGAAGGAGAGTTTTGTTCCAGGTTACATCCCGAATACTTAACTCCTTTAGAAGTGAATATTTAGATATTATCAGTAAATTTAAACAACACACCTTAATTCCTCTCACAGTGTCTTTACAGTCAGTAGATCTTGTAACCTACATGGTCATCTGTCATGTTGGCTATGCTTAAGTTCAGGGATGCCAAAAATAACATTGAACTAGGTATTTGGACGTTTATCTTTCAAGGCTGGAAATGAACATAATGACCAAAGCCAATTTTGTTATTTATCACTAAATAAAATAGCTATTTTTCAAACATTTCTGAAACTGAAGTACAGAGACCCAATACATAAAAACAGTGCTGCACTGGGGGACATCGGTGGTGCACTTGGTTAAGTGTCTGACTCTTGGTTTCAACTCAGGTCATGATCTCAGGGTCATGAAGTAGAGCCCCGTATCAGGCTCCACGCTCAGCACAGAGTCTGCTTGAGACTCTCTCTCCCTCTCCATTTGCTGCTACCTGCCACATGCTCGCTCTCTCTCTCTCTCTCTGTCAAATAAGTAAGTCTTTAAAAAAAACAAAACCAAGCAAAGCAGTGCTGCGCTGGCCAAGGGAGGGAGAAGATGCTGGACCCTTGCTCCTGTGAGTCACCTTCTCAGAACCTGACATCTCTATCAAATACAGTTTTAAAACCACTGAGCTGAACCAAAGAACTTTTTTTTTTTTTTAAGATTTTATTTATTTGAGAGAAAGAGAGAGCACACGCAGGGGGAGCAGCAGAGGGAGAGGGAGAAGCAGGCTCCCTGCTGAGCAGAGAGCCTGATGCGGGGCTCAATCCCAGAACCCTGGGATCATGACCTGAGCTGAAAGCAGATGCTTAACTGTCCGAGCCACCCAGGGGCCCCTAAACCAAAGAACTTTTAAACAAGGATTTGGTGCTGTGAAGGGAATGAAAAGACAAGCTACAGACTAAAGGAAAATATTTGCAAACCATACAGCCCACAAGAAATAAACCAACACATAATGAGAGAATGAGCAAAGTACATGATCAATTATGTGTTGGCAAATAAACACGTAAAAAAATTCAACATTATTAGTTATTAGGGAAATGCAGATTAAAACCACAATGAGATATCACTGCACATCTATCAGAATAGCTGAAATGAAAAATAGTGGCAACAACAAATGCTATTGATGATGTAACGAAGCTGGATTATTTACACATTGCTGGCAGGAATGTAAATGGTAGAGCCAGTCTGGAAAAGAACATGGCCGTTTCTTACAAAACTAAACATGAGTTTACCGTATATCAGTTGCACTTCTGGACCTTTGTCCCAGGGAAGTTAAAATACAAAATCCTGTGCCAATTAATAATACTTCTGCATTACTCTTTATCCCCCTATATTTATCAGCTCCTTTCATACTGTGTATTTTACTTACTTGTTTATTGTCTAGCTCATCCCACTGGAATGTAGGATTTACTATGAAATGGATTTACTATGATAGGGATTTTGGTTACATTCATTGCTGTATTCCCAACATCAAGAACAGTACCTGGCATTAGTAAGTAGTAAGTAGATGAATTAATCAGTCAATGGAAAAGGAATATAAAGCAGATTTTGGAAGAGAATCCTACCAAGCTTACATACATCTCCATCTGAATCTACCCTTGTTTGGAATCTGAGTAGCTCAGACAATTTTGAATGGTCCTATTTCTAAGATAAGAACCAGGAGTGTCTCCCATGTAATCTAGGAAAGGAACTGAATGGGAGCCAGGCATGATAGAACAAGCCCTGTTTACATTAAAATGAACGCCAGGAATTTTTTTAACACTTACTGTGACTGGTAACTCCCATTATATAAAAGAGTCTACATTAGGAGTCGTCAGAAGGAAACTTATAATGTAGGTGGAGAATAAAATGTGTGAAGGATAGACAAAATAGAGTTAAATCAGTATCGTAAGAGAAATTCAGGCATCTTTGTGGATTCAAAGGAAGTTGGCTTTGGTGTTAGGAAAGGCTTTATGGAAGGACTGGTATTTATTTTGGAACTTGATATTTATGTGGAACTTAAATTTTATGGATAAAATTTAGCAAGTGGAATAAATCAGGAGAGTATTTCTAGTGGAAGGAACAAAGAAAAGATAGGAGGATCTGTGTATACTTTGGGGTGTGTGTGTGTGTGTGTGTGTGTGTTTTGAATAGAAATAGTGGAATAATGCCTCAGGGAATAGCAAGTAGAGCAAGTAGTATGGCATGCGAACTTTGGTGTAGGAGAGAACTGGTAAATAAGACTAGAAAATTTGAGCCTGTCCTGTAGGTCTCCTTGAATACCTTATCTGAAGAATTGGTACGTGGTGAAGTACAAAGGTGATGATGAAGTTTTAGAATCTAAGTGAGGTTCGGTGGGGTGAAGTCCGGAGTGGATGAACAAGAAAGAATTCTTGAGACCTCTTTGGTGCAGAGTGTTGTTTTAGTAAAGCACGGGGACAGGACCCATGGCAGTAAGAGCTGCTGCCCCGTAAGATGGTGTTGAGGGAGGTAAGGAAAAGGGAGGTATATGCTAAAGAGGACCTATAAGAGACTGGATGCCTTGAGGCCTTGTCACCATCAAGGTTTTTCCCTCTAGCATGGTATTAACATTAAGTTAGTTGGGAGATTTCTAAAGAATGTCACATATGTCCCACCCAGGAGTGAGGGCAGGGAAGGTTGCAGGGTGTCAGTTTTTGTTTTGTCCTCAGCCAGCCTTCTGTTCCCTCCTCAGTGACAAACAAGTTTAACCTAGGAGTGTGTTGAGAAGGATTTCTAAGCTGTCCTCAGAACTTAGTGGAAAGGTGTGCATGGTCAGTTAGTGACTGATATCACTGCCTCCAAATGCTGGTATCCCTGCCACCTCTTTGCCATCCTGGTGTAGTAAAGAGGATAAAATTTGTCTTCGAAGTCACTAGAATTGTATTTGAATCTTAACTTCACCACTTAATTAATCCTGCGATCAGAGCGGAGTTGTTCAACCTCTGATTCCGTTTGCTTATTAAAAAATAAACTAGGGTGGGAGGGAGGGGGTGGATAAAGCCCACTTAGATGATTGTGAGACTTACAGTGCCAGAAAGTGAACATGAGATGCCGAGCTCAGGCCCTTGCACGCGGAAGATAAAGACTGAATGTTACTTCCTTTCTCCCAGGCAATTTGGAGGAAAAAAATGTGAGTTCTGGCTTTTGGGGAGAAAACGAGCCAAAACACTGAAGCTGTAGGACTGGGAAGTAGCCCTGATCGTGTAACTCCTCATGACACCTTCAGTTCCCCGACAGGAAGCTTTTGAGTTTCCACTTTGATTGATTTTGTCTGAATTTATTTGGCACCTGATTTTTTAAATTAATTAATTTATTTCATTTATTTAGCTTAGCACTGACTATTATAAAAAAGTCAAATAACATTACACATCTAAGGTGAGAATTTTTACAACTAAACTCACAATTCCTGTTCTAAAACTTACTTACTGGACTCTAATTTTTTTTTAATCTGGAAGAAATTTCTCTTGGAACATCTCTTCATCAGGCAATAGGATTCCAGTTTATATTCATTTGGTGCATTTTATAAAGCATAATTTTTTAGTTAAAACTTTAAAATGAAATCTGCCCATTTAACAAGAAATTTAGACAGAAATGATTATATTGTATTCAGGATTTTAGCCTTTAATGATATTGGCTTTTGTTTTAATATGTAATGCAATAAAAAACCCAAATATTTAATTGCTGGTTCTATTTAGAGTCAAAGAAGTGCTTCTAAGAATATATTTAATAGAGATCTGGCATAAGTTATTGAGGGAGAATAACTTTTCCCAGATTAGATGTTCATACCTTAGAGATGAAAAAACGTGATTTTCATCTGCTCTGTGGTATTCTTTCTAATGTCCTTTAAAAGATCCTTTTTGATCTCTACAAAAGAGAGTAGCTTTGTTTGGAGTAGCTTAAGGTCCTTTTTGCATACTCAAAACTTAAGTAACATTTTTAAATAAGTTCAGCTTTTGTTTGTGTAAAAATTTCATTTTTCCTCCACGTAAGTGTCACTGAAAGAGCCAGAACAGGTATTAAATAACACGGTGTGTGAGCTTTGGCAGATCACTTAATCTTAGCAGGCCTTAGCTTCTTCAGCTGTAAATGCCTGCTCCAAAACTAAGGTAACTTCAGCATTCTCTGAAAAGGTGTAGATCTCTTCTCACCATCTTTGTTTTTCTCATTCATTTGCCCAGTTGCCTTAGTAGCCCACTGTGGGTCACTTTTTGGAACTTCAGGCAGTTCACCAAACACAAAACTTCTTTTCAGTCCACTCACAGTAAGCTTCCTGGGTCTGTCTTTTATATTTCTAGATTCCCTTTCACTGTGGTAAAGAAAACCTACTGCTTTATCCTCTTTCCTTTACCCTTGTTCCACATAGACTATGTACTTCTCTCTGAAATTGCTATCATTCAAATTCAAAGCTTTGCATAGAATCTGATAATGTAATCCTTAATTTCCATATATGGTATTTATTTATACTTATTTTTTCATTTTTTTTAATAAATAAGCTTTTAGAATCTTTTTAAAAGTTTCCCTGTTAGTAAAATAGGCATTTATTTATTTAATTTTTAAAATTTATTTGACAGAGAGACACAGCGGGAGAAGGATCACAAGCAGGGTAGTGGGAGAGGGAGAAGCAGGCTTCCCGCTGAGCAGGGGGCCTGATGACATGGGGCTCAATCCCAGGACCCTGGATCATGACCTAAGCCGAAGGCAGATGGTTAATGATTGAGCCACCCAGGCATCCCTAAAATAGGCATTTAAAAAAAGTTTCTGATTATTTGATCTTAAGATGTATAGTGAATTCTGTGAAAACTGCATTTTGACTTTTTATTTTATTACTTTTTTTTAGATGAACAGACAAATTTAGGGGTACTTTCATTGGAAAATTAATCTAATACATATATTTTCATTTTCAGGTCATCCTTACCAGATATGCATGTTGTCGTAATTGAGAGTGGCAATTTAAATGTAGTTAGTTAAATATGGGTGGAAAAAGCAGCAGGTTAGTAGTTAAGCACAAGATCATAGTACTCTATTGTTCTCTGAATTTGGGAAGAATAATCAATTGTGATGTTTTACATTTGTTTTCAATTTGCCTATTGGTAAAACATACCTTTTTACTTCTATATGCGTATTGTTTTCATTTTGTCGTCTATTTTTAAGGGAAAGTTTGTATTAGATATTTAAAGGTATGTTAATATAAACATTTTAGCAAAGTGTGATTATTAATGGGAAAAGACAATAGGAATACCAATAGTTTGCCTTTCAAAGATGTGTTGTTATTATTGGCATCTTTATTATATTCTCTTTTACCTTCCATTGTTGAGATTTTCCAAATGTCTGGCCAACTCTTTCTATACTTAGATGTTATGTTAAAGAGGAACAGAACAGCAAAATCCTGTTCAAGGATTTTGGTGTTGCACTGTGACTTGCTTTAAATTTTTTAATGTGTTGTTTAGATTTTGAAAAGCTTTATAAATATCAATTTTTCTTAAAGTCATGGCTTTCATTATAAAATCTTTTTTTCTTTGTTCTTTTTAAATCTAGGTGACTGTGGGGATCATGTGGTCATAATGAACACAAGGCACATTGCATTTTCTGGAAATAAATGGGAACAAAAAGTATACTCCTCACATACTGGGTAAGATAAAGCCATTGTCTAACAGACATATGAAAAGATGATCAGCGTCACTAACCATCAGGAAAATGCCTATCAAAACCATAAAGAGATACTACCTTATACCTGTCATCATGGCCAAAATCAAAAAGACAAAATAACAAATGTTGGTGAGGATGTGAAGGAAAAGGAACCTTCATGCAAACTGGTGCAGCCACTGTAGAAGACAGTATGGAGGTTCCTCAAAAAATCAAAAATAGAACTATCATATGATCCAGTAGTTCCATTACTAGGTATTTACCCAAGGAAAATGAAAACACTAATCTGTAAAGACATATGTATCCCATGTTTATTGCAGCATTATTTATAATAGGCAAGATAGAAAAGCAATCCAAATGTCCACTGATAGATAAATGGGGTAATGATGGACACATGTGCCCCTGCACCAGAATATTACTCAGCCACAAAAAAGGATGTGGTCTTGCCATTTGCAACAACATGAGTGTATAATGTTAAGTGAAGAGACAGACAGAGAAAGACAAATACAATATGATTTCACTTATATGTGGAATCTGAAAAACAAAGGAATAAACAAAAAGAATGAGAGCTATAAATACAAAGAACAAATTAATGATGGCCAGAGAGGATGAGAATGGAGGGGATGGGCAAAATGGGTGAGGGGGAATGGGAGATACAGGCTTCTATTTACGGAATGACTATGTCCTGGGGATAAATGGTACTGAACGGGAATATAGTCAGTGGTATTGTAATAGCATCATATGGTAACAGAGCGTAGCTACACTGGTGGTGAGCCCAGCATGACATTCAGAGTCGTTGAATCACTAAGTTGTACACCTGAAACTAATGTAATCTCATTTGTCAACTGTACTAAAAAAAGATAATGCCATTGTCAAGGAAGATAGGCAGTTGAAATATATTACTGTAAAAATACTATTGGTCTTACTAGGGGGTACCTGGCTGGCTCAGTTAAAAGAGCATATCACTCTCCCCCTCAGGGTTATGAGTGTGAGCTCCATGTTCAATGTCAGACTATTTAAAAAAAATTTTTTTTTAATAAATAAACGCATCCCTTAAAAAAATACTATAGATCTAATGTAAAAAACTATTTTCGAAAATTGGCATTTAAGAAAATACTAATTTTGCATATGCTACATTTACTCAATCAAAAAAACCCACAGAACTATATCGGAACTAGTTATCACTGACAGTATTTGTTTTTCCTAGAAGCTTTCCACGTAACCTCTCTGGTTTAAATTATTCTCATTTTTTAGTCAGTCTTCTTTTTGATTCCTATAATTCATTCATGTTACTGCTATTTCCTGAACCATCTTCAATATCTGAAAACACATGAGATGTTTAAGGAGTGGTGAACAAAATCCCCAATTTGGAAGATCCCCAGAATCCCCACAATGTATCTTTCAAGATCTGGGTCTCCCTGCCAATGTTTGAATAATAGCCATTTCGTGGCTTGTAAGGCAGCCCATTCATTCCACCTTTGAAATGGTTTAAATTTTATTTTATTTGTATTTTTAAAGATTTTATTTATTTGTCAGACAGACACAGAAAGAGAACAAGCACATAAGCAGGGGAGCAGCAGGCAGAAGGAGAAGCAGTGCCCCCCCCTTCCCCCCGCCCCCGCTGAGCTGGGAGCCCAGTGTGGGACTTAATCCTAGGACCCCCGGATCATGACTGAGCTGAAGGCAGAGGTTTAACCGACTGAGCCACCCAAGAGCCCAAAAATGGTTTAAATTTTAGAAAGATCTTTATGCTATTGAATCATAATCTGTTTTTCTCTAGCTTTCATACTGGTCTTAGTTCTCCTCTTTGGACAGTATAAAATCTATCTCTTCCACAGGGCATCCTTCACATAATTTTTTTTTTTAAGATTTTATTTATTTATTTGACAGAGATCACAAGTAGGCAGAGAGGCAAGACAGAGAAAGAGGAGGAAGCAGACTCCCCGCAGAGCAGAGAGCCCGATGTGGGGCTCGATCCCAGGACCCTGGGATCATGACCTGAACTGAAGGCAGTGGCTTTAACCCACTGAGCCACCCAGGCACCCCTCCTTCACATAATTTTGAGACAGGGATCAGTAACAGCCCATTGATTTGTCTTTTCCCTAGGCTAAACATCTGTAGCTCCTTCAGAGTTCTTCCTATGGCCTCACTTCGACTATCACCTTTATATCCTGGTCACTCTAGAAAGAGTCATTTCTTGTCAGTGTCTTTCTTAACTAAATATACTCACCTGTCTATGTTCTGATGGTTTTCTAGTATAATGGGATAGTCTGGTATAGTACAGTATAATGGATAGTACAGTGCAGTCCTTTATTGCAACAGAACTTTTCTTCAAGGCCATATCATTGGGTACTACACTGAGTTCATGATCAGCTGAAACTCCCGAGTCTGCCTTAAACATGATGCTGTTGAGCCATGTATATTCCATCCTGTGTGTTTTAGTTACATTTTAACACAACTGCAGTACCTTAAGTTAAATTTTATCTCCAGCCTTTTAAAATCTTTTGAGATCTTGAGTGTGTCATGTAATGTAATGTGGTAGTTAACCCTTCTATTTCAGGTCGTATACACATTTAATTAAACATACCTTCCATACTGTCATGCAAGATATCCCTGAAAGGAGTGCCTAAGTGGCTCAGTCGATTAAGTAGCTGACTCTTGATTTCAGCTCAGGTCATGATCTCAGGGTCCTGGGATCAAGCCCAGCATTGGGCTGCACGCTCAGTGTTGAGTCTGTTTGGGATTCTTTCTCTCCTTCTATACCCTTCCCCCACTCATACTCTTTCTCTGTCTCTCAAAATAAATAAATCTTAAAAAAAAAAAAAGAAATGTTGGCCTTTCATTCTTGGTTAAAATTACTTTATTTCCATTTGCACCTTCATCTTAGACAAGCAGACTTTCATGTCCCCATCTGTTTCCTTTCATCTCTTGCCTTAGTAGGTCTTAAATGCCGGCAATAACTTTTTTGCTTCCGTTAGCCATCCTTTGCCCATTCTTCTTAAATTTATTATGAAATTGTTATTTAACATAACCAAAATAAATTCACATTGAGCTTTAGTAATTTCTACTATTAGGAAATCTCTGCAGATAAACCAAATTCTATAAAATTAAAAGATAATGGGGGAATGAAATATGAAAAGTCAGAATAACATAATGTGATAAGAGCAGAAAGGGAATGTATTGACCCAAAATGCTATAGTAATTACTGTAGCAGGAATATCTGTGGTAATAACTGCAAATGAAGGAAAGTAGTAACACCACCAGTAGCAAACAGCTGGTGTGATGCCCTCTGCTGGCAGTGTCCTTTTCGGTCAAGTTCTCTTTTCTAAGGATGAAAACCTAAATTCTTGTAAATTATTGGTACCCAGTTACCGTTGCTGCTTCAGAATCCTTCATTTTGGCCAACATATCGCAATTTCTTGCCTCTCTGCCTTTGCATGTGTTATTCTCCTTTACAGGAATGTTTCTCAAGACCTCTCATATTGCTCCATTAAAACCTGACTCACGCATCACCTCTTCTGGAAGGCCTTCCCTATTTCCTCATCCCCCATAGGGTTAGTGACTTTTCGTTTCTGTTTTTCTTGACTCTCCACTTTGTTCCTTCACTTCACTGGAGGTACCACTCTTACTGAACTCATAACACGGTCACATTATGTAATCAAAATTTATCTCTCTGGTTGTAAAAATGTTAATATATGGTAATTTTAGAAAATGCAGAAAATGTAAAGAAGGAACTAAAAATCATTTTCATCCTGTGGACTAAACATTTTAATACACATACAAGTTTACACCCTTTTTCACTTTATATAAAATTCCCAGAAAGCTTTTTGGTAAATATTATTGTTAGTCACTGTGTAGTAGTACACAATATAATTTGCATAGAAAATGATTGTTCTATTTTTTTAAGTAAAATTTTTAGTTTCATAAAGAGCTGAAAAACATCTTTATCCATTAGGCTTTTTCAGTATATAGTGTATTCTAAATAAAAAGAGGAATGTAATGAATTTCAAGATTTAAGGGATGATCATAGATCTTTTAAAAGGTATTTCCAAACATTGCTGTGATATTGCAGTAGGAGTGCATAAGAATGTCTGTGGTAAAACAGCTGACACAGTACTGTCATTAAAAACGATTTAAGGGGCGCCTGGGTGGCTCAGTGGATTAAGCTGCTGCCTTCGGCTCAGGTCATGATCTCAGGGTCCTGGGATCGAGCCCCGCATGGGGCTCTCTGCTCTGCAGGGAGCCTGCTTCCTCCTCTCTCTCTGCCTGCCTCTCTGCCTACTTGTGATCTCTCTCTCTGTCAAATAAATAAAAAAATAAAAATAAATTAAAAAAAACGATTTAATAATAAGATTCTGCTACTTTGATGGGCATCTGATTGTTTACGTTGCTTTATAATAAGGTGTCAATACTTTCCTTAGCACTTTCTGTGCATATTTAATCTATTAAGAATACTATTTCACCGTTAGATAGCTGTACTTTTTATGAATTTTCTTTATGATGTGCTTTGTTGTATGTTGTGCTTTGTTATTTAACTTTTATATAATTGAATCTCTTTTCCTTTATAGTTTCTTCTGTGTTTTCCAGTCTCAGAAAATCTTTTCCTCATCTAAATATTTCGTAAACATTCACTTCTCGTGGTTTTAGAGGTCAGGCAAGATGTGTATGTGTGCACCTTGAACTTTGACATCTAACTGTTCAGTCATCTAAAATGTATTGGTATGAGTTAGAAATATAGCCTACTGTTAGATGCCTCAGTAGAACTTACTTAGTCATTTTTCCTGTGGACGGGATACTGTTACATTTATTGTATATCCTCAGCACTCAGCACAATAGGCATTTGGTATTTACTGAATTAATTTGAATTGAAAAAAATTTGGCTAACATTTAAAACAAAGTTTCTTCTCTTCCATTCAGGCTATCCCTGGAGGAAGAAGTGTAATTACTTTTTCACCAGTAAAAATCAACAGAGTATTTATTATACTCTTCAAGTCATTCGTCTGCTTGGAATTTTATGCTCTTCTGAAATAAAATGTAGATGGTATTATGCTTTAGAATTTGGCATCCCAGTGTTCAAGACAGAAAGGTGATCTTTAGCATAGAAGGTATAAAGTACTTTTTTCCGTGGAGAGAATGAATACAGGAATTGAAGTCTAGACAGATATTTCTTTTTCTGAAACCGAAATTCCTTGAAACAAATGCAAGAGTTTCACTTTGAAAATTATCCATCTTTCTCAGCAGACTTCTAAATCTGCTTCTTAAATTTTATTCCTGAAATGTGGTTTTTTCAAATGTTTTCAAGGCTTGTCAAAAGAAACTTATGAAAGGAATCACATTTAAGTAATCTTTAACTTCTTTTGTAGAGTGCACTGAGTTTATGTTTTCCTTTCCCCTTCCTCAGAAATTGTTTAGGCTGTATATATCCATTCAGCATAGTGAAACTTACATCTATATATTGTTTTTGTTTTAAACTTCTTAAGCACTTTCACAAACATTTTCTCATTGGCTCTTATAAAAATCTTGAGAGGTAGATGGAACAGATAGTATCATTTTCTTTCCTTTTTTTTTTTTTTTTAAAGATTTTATTTATTTATTTGACAGAGAGATCACAAGTAGGAAGGGAAGCAGGCCCCCTGCCTAGCAGAGAGCCCAATGTGGGGCTCAATCCCAGGACCCTGGGATCGATCCCATGAGCCGAAGGCAGAGGCTTTAACCCACTGAGCCACCCAGGCACCCCTCATTTTGTATGTGAATAAACTCTTTTTTCTTTTTCTATCTGTGACTTTATTCAACAATTGCACTCTATTTTTTTTTTAAAGATTTTATTTATTTATTTGATAGATGACAAGTAGGCAGAGAGACAGGCAGAGAGAGAGGAAGGGAAGCAGGCTCTCTGCTCAGCAGAGAGCCCGATGCGGGGCTTGATCCCAGGACCCTGAGATCATGACCTGAGCCAAAGGCAGAGGCTTTAACCCACTGAGCCACCCAGGCGCCCCCTATGTGACTAAACTCTTATATGATAAGGTAAAATGAGTTAAATAATATACTGGTAGCCACTGGCAAATCTAGATTCTAGACTGGGTTATGGGGCATCCAAGTTACCAAGCTGCCATACTGGTGACCACTGAGGCGCCCCACTACTTAATTTTTTTAAGACACTAATGAACAGCATGGTTTCCCAAAACAAGAATAATTTCATAATAAAAATAGTTTTCCTATTATAAAACAATATTCATTTCAAGAATACTGTGTCATAGCCTACTCTTAGTTTTAATGTCTTTGCTGCTTTTCACAGCTATCCAGGTGGATTTAAACAAGTAACAGCTGCTCAACTTCACCAGAAGGATCCAGTAGCAGTAAGTTTATTGTATTTTTTATTGTTTATCATCTGTGGGAAAACTGGTTCAGAAACTGCTTTTCCAGTCTTGCTTCTCTTCTAATGTAGCTGGCATGCAAGGCTATAAATTCTGCACTTTAACTGTGTCTCACAAGTTTTGCTAAGTATTCACCCATCATTATTACTATTATTCAATTCTATATATTTTCCAAATTCTAGTTATTCAATTCTATATATTAAATTATTATTGAATTATTCAATTCTGTTTTCAATTATTCAATTATATATATATTATTATTCAATTCTATATATTTTCTAAGTACTATTTACTATGTTTTGCATGTAGCCAAACAGTTTTGTTGCTTTTCTTTTTAATTACTTGATACCAGCCTGATTACCTAGAATATGATATGTTCACTGAAAACATCTCGGAGAGCATTATTTGTATCTATGTATGCTTATATATTAATTATATCAAATATGCGATATATGTTCCAGTCAAAAGTCTTACCTTTTTTTGGGATGCCTGGGTGGCTCGGTTGGTTAAGCGGCTGCCTTCGGCTCAGGTCATGATCCCAGCGTCCTGGGATCAAGTCCCACGTCGGGCTCCTTGCTTGGCAGGGAGCCTGCTTCTCCCTCTGCCTCTGCCTGCCACTCTGTCTGCCTGTGCTCGGTCTCGCTCTCTCTCTCTCTCTCTCTCTCTGACAAATAAATAAATAAAATCTTAAAAACAAAACAAAACAAGTCTTACCTTTTTTGTTCATTTGATGTATTGATTACATGAGTTATGTTACAATCTCAATTGTGGATTTACTTTTCCCCTGTAGTTCTGTCAGTTTTTGCTTTATATGTTTTGAAGATTTAGTGTTAGATGAATTTAAGTGTGGAATTATACTGTTCCTAAGAATTAGCATATATACGGGCCCTTTTTATCTCCAGTAATGCTTTTTAACTCCAGGTATATATATATTTTATATTAATAAGCTGTATCAGCCTTCTTTTGGTAGTGTTTGCCTGAAATGTCATTTTACTTTACGTTTAAATTGAACTAGATTTTGTTTTATTTTTTCCCTCTCTTTCTTTCTTGCCTTCTTTTGGATTGAGTTTACTTATTATAAGTCTAAGATTAATCAATATCTTTACTTTCCTCCAGATCAAATCAAGGTCCTCAGAAGATTTTTAGCACTTACTCTCCCTCACAGTTATAATTCTTTCTCTATTCAGAAATTCTTAAAACCCTTCCAATTTAACATTCTTGTTACTGTTTTACACAGTTACTGATGTTTTATGATTCTCTTCGCTTATAAATCCTTTCACATAACAGCCTTCCTTTGGGATTAATTTCCTTCTTGAAATATTTCTTTTGGCATTCCTATCATAACATTCTCTTAATAGTAAACTCATTTTTGTCTGAAACTATCTTATTTTTGCCTTCTTTCTTGAAAGTTAGTTTTGCTTATTCACTATATGTGATTCTAGCATAAATTTTTTTGTCTCACCTCTTTGAAGCTATTCTTCAAACAGATTTTAGCTTCTGTTACTGCTATTGACAAGTCACATGTCAGTGTAACTATTTCTTTGTATGTATTTTGTCTTCTTTGGTGTTGGTTTTTCTGTTTCTATTCAAGTCTTGTTATTTATTTTGCTTGAGGACTGGTAGCTTCAGTTCTGAAAATTTGTCAGCACTTGGGTCTTTGAAATATTGGTCCTTTTATTCTTTATCTGTTCTTTCCCTTTGGAAATCTGATAATATTTACAATAGTTGTCTTATTTCATTGTACTTGATTCATTAGCTCTCTTTCATATTTGTGTCTCCCTGTCTTTACTGCATTGTCAATAATTTTTTTTTAAGATTTTATTTATTTGTCTGTCACAGAGAGATATCACAAGTAGGCAGAGAGGCAGGCAGAGAGCCGGCGGGGTGGGGGGTGGGGGAGCAGGCTTCCTTGCTGAGCAGAGAGCCTGATGCGGGGCTCAATCCCAGGACCCTGAGATCATGACCTGAGCCGAAGGCAGAGGCTTAACCCACTTAACCCACCCAATAATTTCTTTATGTCTGTGTTCTAGTTCTCTGTTTGCTTGTGTCTCATCTTTTTATTGAGTCCTAATTTGAATTATTATTTTTTTTCTTGAAGATTTACTATTTGTCTTTTTTCAAGTTTGCTGGTCAGTTTTGGTAGTTTTTCTGTTTCTTTGTCATACTTTGGTTCCTTCTTATTTTTTTAAGCAGAGTAAACATAATTCTTAGTGT
Organism: Meles meles; assembly: GCF_922984935.1. Lineage (NCBI taxonomy): Eukaryota > Metazoa > Chordata > Mammalia > Carnivora > Mustelidae > Meles > Meles meles. Next base: position 19,624,801 of record NC_060066.1, read on the forward strand.
TTATATCTGATTCTAATATTTGTGGTCTTTGTGGGTCTGTAATCTATTGTTTCTGCTCAGGATACTTGATAAGCTCACATACCTTGAAAGTTCATCACTGAGAATTCTTTAGGACCTATATCTCCAGAGTAGATTTCGTCATAAATTTACTTGGCAGGGGCTTAGTTAGTTAAGTGCCCAATTCTTTGCTTCTGTTCATTGTCATGATCTCAGGGCTGTGAGATTAAGCCACAGGTTGGGCTTTGGCTTCAGCGGGAGTGTGCTTGAGAGTCTCCCTCTCACTCTGCCCTTCTCCCCCACCCCCGCACATGTGCACACACTCTCTTTCTCTAAAATAAATAAATAAATCTTAAAAAAAAAAAAAAAAGATTGTCTTAGCTTCTGACAGGTGCATGGGGCTATACCAACCTAACACCTTTTTTAAGCTATACTTCATAGACTTCTGGGTTTTGATCCCCATTTTTAAAACGGTGAATTTGGGGCCTTGAGGCCTTGTGCAGTCAGGCTCATAGTTCTATGTTTCCTATCAGTAAATATTTGATTTTTTAATTTCCCTACTCTGTACCCTGGGTATTGACTTCTGTTGAACTAGGTTTATGAGGAAGTCTTTGATCCTACTTCCTGACCAAAAAGGGGTAGTCCTTTGAAATGCAAGCCCTGCACTAAGCTGAGGCCTTCTGGGCAAATGCCAGCCTTAGGACTCTTTTGTACTACTTTCTCCTACTTCCGACCTCTAGTTGCTTCCATGCTTTAGAAAAGATTTTTTAAAACAGTATTATTTCATTAATATTATTTCTTTATCATTTGAGTTATGTGCTAGAAGTTTCTAATCTAAATATTAGCTGTCGATATTACTAAAAACAAAGCCTCCCATTGCCATTTCACAATTTTATTTTTCCTTCCTTAATTCTTCATAACTCAGTCTTTGAACTGTACTCATAGAATAAATAACAGTTTTCCCCATTAGGAACTATTTTAGCTTTATATCTAAATATATTCATAAATGAAAAAGTGTTATGCTGTGAAGACATTCTTTTTGATTTCCCTACGATGGTGAATAAAAATAGGTATCTACTGTCAGGATACAATCATTTGTTTGGCGTAATACTGCCTTAAACTTTCTTGGAGATGAGGGAGAAGGACGTATTTTGTTATAGTAAGTCCTGACGTAACATTTGGAAGTTCCATGCTTTACTATTTATTTTTATTTCTTATCATTTATAGGTGTTTTACAAAAATATGCTCAGAAGTTGCTCAAGAAATATTTGATGTTCTGGTTCAAAACATGTGTTTAGACTATCACAGGAAATAAAATACCCTATTTTGACTGTTTATATGGATTGCATCTAATAGTATTAAAAAGTCACAAGGGCTTCTGTACCATAAGTGCCACAACAAATTATAGTTTTAATATTTGATAAATATTTTTAGAATTTAAATTTCTGTGTTATTTAGGCATACTCACTATACACTAGGCGGCAGTATAGTTCCAGCTTTTTTATAAGGATTTGGCAATAGATAACATTTATAGAAATTGTTTCAAGTTATGTTTTATAAACAAAGATTAAAATGTATTACAAAATGTTTAATGAAGGCCTCGAAAATAATTCAAAGTTAAATCCATTTGAATTCTTACCTCATTTAAACAATGTTAATTTTTTTTTTTTTTTAATCTTAACTTTGACTTTGTATTTTGAAAAAGAATGGCTTGTTAAGGAAGAGGTCAGTTATTTTACTTCCAAATAAAATATTTAAGTGTTTGTCTGGAACAGTAGGTCTTCTGCCAGCAGACATAATTTGCTAATCAGTACTTGGTGTATGCGCTTGTAAGAGAATTTGTTTCATAATGCATGTTTCTCATTTCAGTATGGCCCTAGAATATAGTTTGTAAAATACATTAATGAATACATTTAAATAGTTATTAGTAGGTTATTAAATATTTCAAAGCATTTTTATTATACAGGTCATTATTTGTAAACTCAAATAAATATGTTGACTCAGCATTTCCTTATCCCTCTATCATATATTTTAGTTTCATTAATAGTTTCTTTGTCCTTATATATTTTTTTAAGTTTTTATTTATTTAAATAATCTCTACACCCAGTGTAGGGCCTGAATGGACGACCCCACGATCAAGAGTCACATGTGCTTCTGACTTAGCCAACCAGATGCCCCACCTCTTTGTCCTTATATTTTTTCCTAACATGGTTCCTTTTTTATCTTCCCCCACCCCCATAGTTAGTAAAGTTATTTTGTGTGAAACAATGGCACATGCCCTGGTCTACAGACGTGGAAGTTCTTGAATATTTATTAACCTCGTTTTATTCTGTCTTTCTCACTTTCTGAATTCCTTAGAACTTAACACTTAAGCCTGTACAGCTATAATTATTTGATTGCATGCACATGTTGTATTCTATTATTTGGGGCAAATATTGTTTGTATGTCTTCCTTTTTTCTCTCTCCCTATTGACTTAAAATCTTTCTACACTTTCTAGCTTTCTCTAATTTGACTGTTACATTTGCATTTTTAATAGGGCAAGTTTAAAAAAAAACCAACTTATTAATTCGAGTGACTACAACTACAGTTTTTTAAGAACATGAACCCTAAATGCCACGTAACCCTACCATAACAATAAAATTGCTGTTGGGATATTCAGAGGACATAATGACTAGTTTAGCCAGAGAAGATGCTCAGTAGCCTTAACACTGTCAGTTTCTGCTTAAGATTTTTAAAAATTAAAATTTTAAAGACGAATATCTAGATCGCTGCTGTCCAATAGAAATTTCTGTCATGATGTTCTATGTCTGCACTGTCAAACATGAAAGCCACTAGGCACATATGGCAGGTGGCCACTTGAAATGTGGCATGTGTGACTGAGTAACTGAATTTTTAATTGCTTTTAATTTTAACAATAGAAATTTCTATTAAAATCTCCAGTATATAAAGTATTAAAAGCACTAAACTGGGAAATATATATGGGATTGCTTTTGCTTTTGTATGTAGTCAGGTTTTGTAGTCTGACTTGAGAAAATTAAAGAAATAAGAAATATTCTTATAGTGCAACGCTGTTCTAACATGTATAGTTTTAGTGGGGTAAATGTATGTCAAGTTACATTCTTGGATTATGTGTGCAGATGGTAAAAATTGATGCAACGCTCCAATGTCCCTATCAGTGGCTTACTGAAGACCTCACAGTGTATTTGTATATACTGTATACCAGCAGGCCCCCAGGAGATTATGGGACACAGCGTGACCCTGTGTGACCTTCTCTTGACAACATATATATCAAATCACATTCAGACCAACAGAGATGAGAGTCTTAAAAAGGGAAAAGTAAATTGCGCAAGATTAGCTTGCCATCTTGGGAATGGGTATGGTAGAGAGAAGGGGACTTTTTGTCTTCTTGAGAAGTTAGAGAGACAAACACATTATGGGCGTGATTGCATGTACAATGTGTCTATTCTGGGAGTAAGACCACCGCCTGGTTTGAATTCCAGCACTGCCACTTGTTATGTGAAATTGGGAGGCTCTTTAACCTCCCTAAATCTGTTTTCTTGTGTGTGAAACGAGACTCAGCGTCACAAACCAGACAACGAATGTGGTGCAGCTGGACACTGTACACAGTAAGTGTTCAGTGAATGTTAACTGTTACCGTTGTTGTAGATTTGCAGCCTAGGGAGTCAGTCTCAAAACTGTCTGGCCATGCTTACTTTATGAATGTGAAACCTCCTGCCTGGAGGAAACAGGACTTAAGGCCTCCCTGGGTTCTGCTCTCTTCAGTATGTGACAGATTTGAGCCATAGGTTCTTGTACGAGCTTAGAGAATTGCTTCTTCCAGCAAACATCACATACATAGATTACTTTTAACCTCTTCCTATTGTCTTTATCCTTTAAACATAAATTAAGCCAGATAGAGCCTAAAGAAAATAGGAGTGCACAAAACAATGACAGTTCCTTTCTTGCTGCCACGTATGTACTTAGGTCCTAATTTCTTTCATTTCTTTTGAGTCTTAGCCCACTTTGTTTTCGTCACGATCTCTAAACACGGTTGCCTTCTTATATCCTAAGTCAGATTTTTCTTATTGAGTTTTGCATATATCTGTTTTTCAGATTGTGAAACTAGCTATTTATGGCATGCTGCCAAAAAACCTTCACAGAAGAACTCTGATGCAGAGATTGCATCTTTTCCCAGATGAGGTGAGTCAGTGGTCATTGGTAATGATGCTGCCACAGGAACATGGCCAGAGCCTGTTAAATTGAGGGTACTCGTTGCTAATTTTATCAGCTATTAAAAGCATGAATTTCGTTTACATTTTTTGTGACTAGTAGCAAACCTTGTGTGATCGTGGGTTAATAACTTAGTTTTGGTTGCTAATTATTTTCCTCGATTTAATTTTAGAATACTTGTTCCTAACTCAGCATTTATTCAGCTGAAAAAGTATTTGGAAAAAAATAGTTCTGTTTATTACTATTAAACTATTTAAAGTCCTTAGGCTTTCTCTTTAGTACCATGTAATGAAGCAGTAGAAGTTCTATAATAAAATAGTTGTCCAGGCTCTGGAATCAGACTGTCTGGAGTAGAATTCATGCTCCACCCTTTATTGGCTTTATGGCCGTGGGTGGTTACTTATTATCCCTGTTTTCTCATCTGTAAAATGGAAATAAGGGTACTGACCACATTACGAGATTGTGATAAGGGTTAAATGAGATAACGTTTGTAGAATGCTTAGAACAGGCCTGACACAGGAAGTGCCCGTTGCTATCATTACCATGGTTGTGATTGTTGTCCTTATAGTTCCTGCTAGAGGGATAACATAGAAACTAATTCCAGAATACCACGTTGTATCAACTATTTAAGCCACTGAGTGCTCTATTTAGTTAGCTTACTGCATGAGTAAATTATTCATGCTTTTATCAAAATGGTTAATATATTACCTTTGCTTTGCATGAATGAGTAGAATTTTCCAGTATTCACTTTACCTCATAGATAACAAGTAAGGGAGCTATGTCATCATCTAAGAATAACTGACTTTCATGAAATCACAATATTAAAACTTGTTTCTGATTGTCCTGTCCCATTTTTTTAGAGTCCGTAATTTCTGAAAGAAATTACACACACTAAATGTGTATATATAAATAGATAATCTTAGTTGTAAGGTTGTCAGATTTGAATGTAGATGTTTTAAGTATTCGTGGTAGTTCAGTTAAACATCAAATTACTTAAATAATTTCAGATAAAATTAATGGGCCTTTCCCCCAAAACAGATTGTCAGACATTCAGAAGCCTTATAGCACATTTTGTTGTCCAGGACATAGGGAAGTAGACACTCATAGATTGCTGGTAGGAGTACAAAATGGTGCAACCCATAAGGAATCTGAGAATGAGGTAACATTGCATATAGTACCAGACATACATAAGGAGAGTCACGCTTGATCCAGCAATCTGTTTACTCTGAAGATACACAAGATTAATGTTTCCACATTATTTATAATAATAAAATAATAGAAATGAGTTTATTCATAGGTAATTGTATAAACAATATTATCTCCATTCAGTTGAGTACTATGTAATTATAAAAAGAATGTCAAATATTCTTGTGAATTGATGTATTCCAAGATACATTAGTAAGTGAAAAAAAGCTAGGTGAAAAAATACAGATAGCGTACTACCTTCTGTATGTGTTATACATGTATATGTTTACACAAACACTTATATACTATATCTGCTGCTTCTTGCATAAAGAAACTCAGGAAGAATAAAAGAGAAAATGAAATTGGCTACCTACTGAAGCATGGGGACAAAGAGATGGAATGAATTAGAGAAGAAAGAATTAAGATGTTTTGGAGAATGCCTTTTAGATTATTTATTTTTTACTTTAACTTTCTTTTCATGTTAAGATTTTTATTCAGGGGGCACCTGGGTGACTTAGTCAGTTGAGCATCTGACTCTTGATTTCAGCTCAGGTCATGATCTCAGGGTTGTGAGATTGAGCCCCACCTCCGGCTGCGTTCTCCGCTTGGAATCTGCTTGGGATTCTCTTCCTTTCCTTCTGCCCTCCCCCTGCTCGTGCATGCTCTTGTGCTCTCTTTCTCTCTCTCTCTCTCTCAAAATAAATTAACAAAATCTTATAAAAATTATATGACAGGACTAGTAGAAGTAAACAGAACTAGTACCCAGATCTTGTTTTCTAAATGCTATTCCTTATTAAAAGGAACCTGGTTCTCATTGGAGGAATGGTTGATTCTAGGTCTGGAGCAGAGAAAGAACAAAGTATGGAGTATACACCTGCACTTAATTTATTTCTATATTGTTTATACTGGTAAAATAGTAAGTAACAAAGTAAGGCAGGGCTCAAAAATATCAAGAGAACATGGAAGGCATTTTGAATTGGTGCCCACTGACCAATTATGGGACTGTGTGAGTCTCAAAATGAATGGTAATAATAATGGATTATGTTGAGTAGAAGATGAAAATCTGTGAGCCCATGATTATAGTCCAAAAATTATTATTATTTTTTAAAGATTTTATTTATTTATTTGACAGAGATCACAAGTAGGCAGAGAGGCAGGCAGAGAGAGAGGAGGGAGCAGGCTCCCCGCGGAGCAGAGGAGCAGAGGAGCCTGATGCGGGGCTCGATCCCAGGACCCTGGGATCATGACCTGGGCTGAAGGCAGAGGCTTTAACCCACTGAGCTACCCACATGCCCCCCCAAATTATTTTTAACATGTTATTAATTTCCCTTTCCTTTCTAGAGAAGGAAAAGCTCCTTAGAGGATATCATCTAAAAAATGTAGAAATAATACTGAATTAGAAAAGCCACCATTTTATCAGCATATTCTGTAGTCACTGGGTGAAAGATTATTGTAGAATAAGATATTCACACAATTTCAAAACTTCGTGTCACAGGGCACTTTATTTGAAAAGAGAAAAGATACTTTTTTATGTTAAAGATACCTGGTGGACACCAACATAACCAAGAGATCAAACATATCATTAGTGTGGGACAGACTAACATCATGTGCCTCCCACTGTGAATAAAGTACCAAAGACCCAACATTATATATAGCGTTCTGTCAAAAATGTTTAACCTGACTTTAATGGGGAAACAATCCTACAAATCCAAAGAAAGGGCTTTCCACCACATAATTGGCCTGGACTCTTCAAAAGTGTTAACTTCAGGGAATGACAAAGAGCAGGGAAAGGCTTTGTGTTAAAAGAGACTAGACCGAAGAACTTAGTATGTATGGGAAACAACATAATAACAGCATCATAACTACATGTAGCCTGTGATCCTTGACTGGATCTTCGACTGAAAAGATACATAAGACAATATTTTACCAGTTTGGGAAACTTGAATATGTACTTATATATCAGATGGAAAGTATTTCATCATTGTTTTCTGAAGCATGAATTTGTAATGTGGTGACGTAGGAAACAGCCTTATATTTAGGAGATACACACTGACATACTTAGGGATGGACTATTTACAAATAATTCTCAAATGCTTCAGCCAAAATGAAAGTTTGTGTGTGTATGTTTGTGTATAGGTGAAAAGAAGGAAAGCAGACGTGTCCTATTCTGACAGTTGGTGAATTAGGTGAATTTAGGTGAAGTTTGGGGAGTGTTCACTGTATTCTCACAATTTTTCTGTAGATTTGAAATTTCTCTAGAAATTGAAAAAATTAATAACTGATCACCTTGCCCCCTATTTATTCCGCTCATTCTTCTCCTTATTGCTCCCATTTAGGTTAATCATTCCCTCCATGCAGCAGGAATGGTGAAATCTCACATCTCCATGAGCACATTCAGTTAGTGTGTTTGGGTTACTTTCTTGGTGCGAAGATTAAAGGAGATGCTTCCCCTCTTCCTGGTTTCATGTGTAATGCCTAATCAACAACTTTCATTCCTCATTTTGCAGTGTTTTAATCCATTCTTTCAGTAAATTGCTCTAATAGTAGAGAAAATTTGTAAACCCATTTCAGTCAGAATTCTTTCAGTTTGGCAAACATCTACTAACCCACTATGTTCCACACCCTCTGCTGTGTAAGCAGTTGGCAACTTTTAAAATTGTCTTTGTGAATGATAGAGGGATTTTTTTTAATGGCTCCCCAAAGGAGTGTGAAATATTCATAAACTTTTGTAAATATCCAACTGGCAAGTAGACTTTTCCAGGAAGTAAAAAATTAGAGCAACTTAATATTTATATGTCCAGACATCCTCTCCTTGTTCCAGTTCTGTGCAGTTAAACTTAAAGATTTGAATACATTAGGGGAAGGAAGTTAAATATTTTTAAAATGCTTCTCAGTAAAGAAACCCATTGTCAGTAGTATTTATTGTATTTTTTATGTACTGGTAGTGACTCACCCTGTACAAACCATAATTTTAAAAAGCCCACCTAACCTTTTAAAATTATTATTAAAATTTTGCCATATAAGATTTTAGAACAAGTTTATAATGCCATGGAGCTCTGATTCGTTAAAGTTATTGTAAAATTATATTTTGACTTGTAAGACATTGAATAGGAAACAATGACTGTTTTGGTCCCTTGTCCTTGCCCAGATATTTGATTCCCAATTATGATATGCTTTTTGCAGAGAATTGTAATTTAATATATATAATCTTTTTTTTTTTTTTAAACATCTAGGAACGTACTGCTATGAAAAGAGGGAAATATATCTATTTTCCCTGTGGAAATACTCACAGGATGCTTTCCTCTTGACACCCAACCATTATTTCAGTAGAGTTTCCAAAAGTAACTTACCATCCAGACTCCCAGGACAATTCCCTTTCCCAATTTCTGTATCACGAGCACAATATAAATGTAAATTCTTTCGGTTGCTCATGCTCTTCATTTTATCCCTTCCTTTACTTTAACATCTATTCTTCTTTTAAAATAGCTCTCAAGTATATGCTTTACTCTTTAGTTTACTTTTAGTTTGCTTTTAAGTTGGCTTTTCATTACCCAAATTCAGACTTTTTTGCATTTTACTTTTCCTTTCATTTTTCTGAACATTTGAATATATTAACCAGGGGAAAGTCATTGTGGGCAGAGGGAATGCCATTAATAAAGGCACCAGGGTTTCCGGGTGGAACAACGTGTGAGAGGCAAGGAGGGTGATAACTCAGATGCCATGGACGGCTGTGTGAAGAGTTGAAGTCACGGGTGGCCTAGGAGTGAGGACACTGGTTTGAGAGGTGACATTTTTAAAATTGTAACCCTGCAGAGGCCATCATCTTTTTATTTCCTTTTATATTCTGAGCACCTAGCATAGTTTCTGGTTCATAGAAGGAGTTCTGTTGTTTGTTGGCACAATGACTCTAGGATCCAGCAGGTTTTCATTTTCCAAAGTTTTTTCTGGCAACAACATGGAGTCTGAATTGAAAGGTTGTGTCCCTGGAAGCCACAGACCCAGTACATCCACTCAGTCAGATGAAAAATCATGAGAATCAGCCAAGGCAGTGCCTTCTGCAGTTGAAAGGCCAGGAATAAATTAAACGTTGAGGAAAAAAAAAGAACTTAGTGACTCAATGGTCCTCAGAATTGAAGATGTCTAATTTATCATGAGAAGTAGGTTTGTCAAAACTAAAATATAAGGTATAGTATTATAATGAATTACTTTTATCATTAATATACTTTTCAAGGATTTTCATGGATTTGTAAAGATTATATTCTATAAATATTCTTGTTATTTTTTAATATTTATTAAATATTACTAATTTATTACTAAGGGATAATTTTAAGAAAATTAAACCTAAATTTTATTTAACCTAGGACATACCAGAAGATATTCGTAAGAATTTAGTAGAAGAGCTTCCTCAACCACGAAAAGTACCCAGACGTCTAGATGAGTACACACAGGAAGAAATAGAGGCTTTCCCAAGACTGTGGTCTCCGTAAGTCTTTTCTCTTTCCTTCATTTTTTCTTTTTTTTAAGCTCAGTTTAGTATCCCATCTGTTTCCTTAACCAAATGAAAAGATCTTGAAGATGGGAAGAGTGAACTTTTTTTTTACTCCCTTGGATGCTCTTTCCATCTTCTACCTGTGGATAAATTCTAGATTTTGGTATTAGAACCAAAAAGTCTCTAAGTCTTAAAACCTTGCTATGTACATGCAAGGGTGTTCATAGGTGCCTATAAATTATCAGATATTTTGTTTGGGGTGACATTACTTGGATTGATTTTGGTCTCTTGGAATCATAAATCGTTATATTACCTAAAACAGAGTGATTCTCCATTTTCCAGATTGCTTCACTAAACTTGAGAATATCATCTAATGAAAAGTCGTCAATTCTGGATAATTAATAGTCTTGATTCAAATAGAAAAACAAAATAACAGACACTTCTTGCTATCCTCTACACAATTTGCTATGTCTGAGTTCCGGGAAGCTGCTTGGTGTTGATGTACTACCTTCCATCTAATTGCTTCCAGGTTTCCTTATCTGGCCTACCAGGGTCTTCATGACCTGGCTCCTCTCTGTCTCTGAAGCCTAAGTTCTTTCCACTTGACTAGTCTAACAATAGATTGTTGAGGATTGTCAACCTTTTCACACAATTTAATTCTTCCTTATCTTCATTTTGCATTACTTTGCCTAAAACATGTCCCTCCCCCATGCTCCGAAATAACTCTAACTCATTCTTTAGACCTTAGTTCAGATCCCACCACCTTTAAGAAGCCTCGTGTAAACATCAAGACCAGACTAAAGCGCCTGGGCATCTTGTGCCACAGCACCTGCTGTGTAACTCTGTCATTACCATGGTCAGCTCGTGAGGGGCAAGGGCTGCGTCTAGTTCATCACTGCATCCTCAGTGCGTAGAACAGTACTTCATCTAATGGGGTCTCGGGAACATTTACAGAATTTATACAGTAGATCAAAAAGGGAACCACACATCCTTATAGCTGGATCTACACTGGGCATCTTGTCTTCTCCTAAACGCTACCCTCTGTGCTATAAAGTATACTTATTGTACACTTTCCTTTTCATTTACTACATTTATTCTAATGTAATTGAGTACCTGTGTGATTTTTTTTTAAATGTCTTTTTCTAACTAGATTCCATGAGGGAACTCCATGTCGTTTTATTTACCTGAGCATAACATCTGGCACATTCAGTAGACATTCAGCAAATAATTATTGAATAAATAAATGAAGAAAGCAGGTTTCCTGGTATCAACTTTTATAAATGACATTAGAAAAGAATCTCTAGATGATACGAAGTGATGGTAGTAAAATGCTCCAATTTAATACTAGTCCTTTATGCTAGAATCATTGAAATTGATTGGCTTTAAAAACACTTTATTACTTTTCTGTTCATTATCTTATCAATTTTCAGTTGACAGTAAATGAGTGATTAACAGACTCTATATGAAAAATTGAAAAAAACGATTTTATAATGTCTGATGATATCCATACCAGCTAGTTATCAGGATACATCCTCATGATAAATATTTTTCTCTAAAATAAAGAAGTACATTTTCTATCGCTCCTTAGGTTCTGGTTTTCATTGCTTGACGATGACCAGAACTATACATTATATGACATGACTTGATTCTAACAACTAAGTTGATTCTAACAACTTGATTCTAACAACTAAGTTTAGTGTGGGGTGATTTTCTCCTTCTTTTGACCTTTATAGATGCCTACTTAATAGTTTGCCTTCTTTTCAAAACTCAAGAGTCTATTTTAATTCTTTTTATTTAAATTCATTTTTTAATCCAGATGATATCATGACTTATTTATTTATATTTATTTTTTTAAAGATTTTATCTATTTATTTGATAGACAGAGATCATAAGTAGGTGGGGGGCGGGGTGGTGAAGCAGGCTCCCCGCTGAGCAGAGAGCCTAATGCGGGGCTCGATCCCAAGACGCTGGGATCATGACCTGAGCCAAAGGCAGAGGCTTAACCCACTGAGCCATCCAGGCGCCCCTATGGTGACTTATTTAGATAAATCAGTAGTTTCTGAAAATAAAAGGTTTTACAGTTTGTTTTCCATGCTATGATCTTTACAGTTCTTCCTGCTTTGGCAGCTGAGAGATGAGACTTCTGTACTTGGATAAGTTTTATACTTTTGGAAAAATAATTTTAATTTAACTTGTTCTTAGAGACTTACATAGTCATTTATTGCAGATATATTCAATGTGCCTTTTCCTACTTAAACTTTTATTTACATTTACAACTGAACCTACATATATGAACATTTTTCTAGGAAAACAAACATTTTTAAATTCTTTTAAAGAAATGTGCAAATTGAAATTAATCTCTAATTTATGAAAAACATTTACTAGTTTAAATCTACCACCCTGGAATCTTTAATTTACTAAGAATTCACATAATATAGGCTTTAAACTCGAGCATTCAATTAAAAACTTGCACTTTGGGGCAGTTAAAAGGTATTAAATGGGGGCTCCTAGGTGGCTCAGTCAGTTTGGTATCTGCCATTGGCTCAGGACATGATCTCAGGGTCCTGGGATCAACCTCACATCCAGCTCCCTGCTCAGAGGGGAGTCTGCTTCTTCCTCTCTCTTTACCCCCTGGTTGTGCTATCTTTCTTTCTTTCAAATAAATAAATAATATCTTTAAAAAAATAAATAGAAAGTATTAAATGTTTGGGGCGCTTGGATGGCTCAGTCAATTAACTGTCCAACTCTTGATTTACGCTTAGGTCATGATCTCAGGGTCATGAGATTTAGTCCCACAACGGGCTCTGCCCTCAGCAGGGCCTCAGCTTGAGCTTTTCTCTCTCCCTTTGCCCCTCTCCTTGCTCTTGTGCTCTTTCACTAAATAAATAAATAAATCTTTTTTTTTTTAAAGTGCTAAATGTTCATTGTACAAACTATGAATAAGAAACAAAATTAAGGAAGTAAATAATCTCACTTTAGTTAACTTGTTTTGGTGTGTTAGCTTCCACTGTTTCTTTGTGTTTGTGTGTCTATGTCTTTTTTTTTTTTTTTTTCATTAAGAAGGAAATGTAGGCACAGAAAGAAAAATAATTTGACTAAGACTGCATGATTGTTAAGTGGTGGGTTAGGGATTCAAGCCTAAGGTCATTATCCTGGGTCGTGGTCCTAACCACTCTGCCTGAGTGCCTCTTGTAGCCTCTTGGTTAAGTATACTTAAGTCATATGTAGTTCTCAGATAGTTTGCTTTATAAAGTTATATCCTAAAAAAGTATTTTATGTAGTCTTTGGGTTTTGGTAGTTTACCAGGCTGTATGAAGTTCTGGAAGTCCTAAGAATGTCGTACCTGATTTTTTTATAGAAACACCATCATAAATGAATTTATATTCCTAACCAAAGGGGATATGTGGTACCTTTATTATTTTTTTTATCTAGAAATAAAGATGTTATTTAATCAAATATGTGACCAAATAGATTATGCATTTGAAGTTGTATATCATGAATAAAGAGTACTGATTAAACTGCTCATTACACTAAGTGATTCCTGGCTCATTTAAAACAAATCAGAAGATGACTAAATGCCTTTATTATATTAATGGAATTAGGAAGGGCTTTTCTGTAATTATTTTTAAGGAGGCTTTTAGAGAAACTTAGAGTAACTTGATGAATTTTTTTAGTAACTACTCTGGAGATATATTTTCCTGCCCTTTCTTTTCATCCCAGATTTCTCTCTGACAGGAATATGCATTAAGGCACCAGGCTTTCCTTTGGGCTTTATTAAAATATGATCTTTCCTTACAGGTAGCCATATAACTTCACCAGATGATAATGTGGGTATATACTTACATATTACAATTTATATGGTCAGGGCTGTCTAATAGAATTTCACACATGATGGAAAAACTCTATATCTGAGCTATCTAATACAGTAGCTCCTGGCCACACGTGGGTGTTGAGTACTTACACTGTGGCTGATGTGACTGAGAAACTGAAGTAAAAAAATAAATAAATAAAAGAAAATACTTTTATTTTATGTAATTTTAATTAAGTTTCATTAGCCCCATGTGGCTACTGACCCCTTTAGTGAATGTTGCCATTTTAGTTGTTTACCATTTCATAAAGTTCTAGTATTAAATATTACAGACATTAGAGTAAAAATGAAAATACCTAACACACTATGCAGTGCTATCCATTGAAAATGGGATTTCTCGTTACTGGTAGATTTGCTTTCATGAGAAAAATGTTTTTTTTTTCCTTTTGGAGAAGGAGGCTGCTTAAAATATATTCTCATTCCACCGAAAATAGCTAAGCCAACAATATAATCTTCCTTTGGAATGTGGTCATTGGAATTTAGTCAAGATAGATCTATGGTGAATCTGCAGAGACTTGACTGAAACAGATGTACCTGGATTGCACCTAAATCAACAGACACAAAACTAGCTTGCTTTGGTTTTTGTTTCCCTAGTAATAAAATTTAAAATATGTTTATGGTATAGAAATGTACATTTTTAAATAGGAACTATTATTAGCTTTTCTAGTAGAAACTAAAACTTTTGAGCATGGGTCAAACAGTGATGATGGTCAAAACTAAGCCTTGAACCCATTTAGGTGATTGACAAAAGTTTTTTTTTTTAAAGATTTTATTTATTTGACAGATCACAAGTAGGCAGAGAGACAGGAAGGGAAGCAGGCTCCCAGCTGAGCAGAGAGCCTGATGCGGGGCTCGATCCCAGGACCCTGAGATCATGACCTGAGCTGAAGGCAGAGGCTTAACCCACTGAGCCACCCAAGCGCCCCTGACACAATTTTTTTAATCTTAATTTAAAGCTCCATTCTTGGGATTTCGTTTAAATTATTTTAAATCATGTACGGAAGTCTCTGAGGCCTAATTTCGGTTTATGCAGATTTTCTTATGCTAGTCGTGTAGCCATTTTTAAAACAATGTTAAACAAGAAGGAAGGAAACTGATATTTTTGAGAGAACAACTTTTTTTAATAACTGAAAGTCATTTTCTTATATGAGAAGTATTGCCTATAAACCTCACTTCTTAAATTAGTGGATATACCTGGTGTATTAGTATTTTTTTATAGCTCATTAGTATTTTTATAGCTCATGCATACATATATAGATTGTGTTAGAATATGTTACAAAGTTATCCTTTGTTTTTTGAGGATACAAAATAAACATGTGGTTGCCATGTGCAAGTGTCGATTGGAGGGTATGCACTTAGAATTTGTCAAAGAAAAAGCAACAGCACTGTCTCTTTCTTCACAATTCACTTCCCTGGGTTGTAGCTTTCAAATGGTCAACTTACTTTAATGCTGTCAATAATTATTTCCATAATCACTGTAGTTTTGCCAACACATTACAAAACCACAGTAATCATAGAAATTACAATGCTGTCACTGTAATGGAAACTTTTCATTATGTAGGGTAAAAATAAAACTTGGATCATTTTAAACTTTTTTATTTTCATTTTTACAAATTCTGTAGGAGAGCTTTTCTTAGGACAAATAAGGTATGTGGAAAATTTCATCTTGAGTTGCTTCGCATAGTCCACAGAGTGAGTGATGAAATGATACCAAAAAGAAATATAATTTTGTGTTCCTCACTTATTAAGTCCGTAATGCTTTATTTTAAGCAAAACCCTCACCTTTGTATAGAAACTAAGTGTGGAAAGTTCAGCATCACTAAATCTTGAAAAGAGATGTTTATAATGAAAACCCATGTCCCCAGCGTTTAATGTGCTCTACAGAGTGTGCTGTTGGAAGTGCGCCTACAAAGAAGAGGGTGGCAGGGATGGAAGTGGAGAGATAGGAGGACAGTCGTGATTGGCCCTGAATTGTCTCTGCTGAAAGCAGGATTCGGTTTAGCGTGTTTCCTGGGTGATGCCTCCAGCGCTGTGGAAGGAACCCAGGTGCGGGGACGTTAGCCTTGGAAAAGGACCATGGTGAGCATCGTGTGTAGTCTAGTCTGTAGCTCTAGAAGAGAGCAGTGATTTAAACTTATACATGCCCTCCCATATGAAACCTATGAATTCGAAAAATCTCCAGATTTTCAGTTGTATTTAAATTAATATCCAGAAAACAATATTTTTACCTATGCCTCTTTTATAAAAGTGCTTCACATCAGAAGCTTTATTTAAAGACCATAAAGAAGGATTTTTACCTTTTCAAAACCCATAAGGAATTGGGATCTGGACATCTTCAAGATTTTCCATAATTTTATGCTAGTCTGGTCATATGGCATTTTCCTACAAGATTTAACTTAATTTGCTGCTCTTCACAGACAGAAGTTATTAGCTGGACTTGAAGAGCAGGGTTACATTCCAATTTTCCCGTTATTTCAACCAGCTCAGCACTGGCAAAAACTGTATACCTCAGTATTTCCAGTGCTGAATTTTGCTCAAATTAGACATTCTAAACTTTACTGTTCTTTTGGATATGAACAGATTAGGACTAAAAACAATCTCTGCTTGAGCAACCAAACCGTCTTCCAAGCCAATAGAGCTTATGACTTAAAAGTGATAATTGAATGTAACGGCAATTCCTATTTATTTTAACTGAAAAAAGCAGTAAAAAGATTTTAAAAATTTAACAGTCCTATTAATTTTGGCTTTTGTTTGTTTTTTAAAGCACAGTTGAGCTTTTTTTCTAATCAGGATGTGGTACATGGTACAGTACCTGGAGAAATGAGGATAGAGGCATCATTATTCTGCCTCACAATTTCCTGTACAGCTGACATCTTCAGTTCAAAGAATTTTAGTTAAGGAATATGCGATGTCACCAGATTTCCTCTCATTGTTGACTCTAAATAGTTTCACCAGTACAATGGAAATGACTTAAAACTCATCAAACTGACCTTTTATTGTTCTTAAGATTACTCTACTGTCTAAATATTCTTGTTTAAAGATTTTGTTGGAATAAGCATTATATTGACGAATATTATTTATGAGTGAAAAGACATAAGACCCAAGGGAGAATAAGATACTTTTGAGATTTATTACACTTAAGTTACACAAAACTTCATGGATTCACAGTTGAAATTCAAATGTTTTTTTCTTCTGAAAAATAAATTATCTTAATGGGATAAATAATATTAAGTATCTAACTGAACCATCACATAAACTATGTGTTTTATAGCTTTATATTTCATTTTGTTCACAAACCCAATAGATTTGTCCCATCATTTTACAATGAAAACTGAAGTCTTCCTCAAGATTTTTGCTGAAGTTAAAAGATAAATTCTCTTATGAGAATGTCCCCATTTTCAGGATAATTAAAATGTGTTGGCCTCTGTCATTTTTTGTCGAGAATTTGAATCTCTGAATTCCTGAGAGGTACTTGTTTCATTTTCATGAGTGGCTGTATTTTACCTGTTTCATTTAGTGAGTGGCTGACAACATTTTAAATAGAGATGTCAGTGGTAAAGGATTTTTCTGTAGAAAATAGAGAATTTTGTGAGAGGTGGTAGGATTTTAACGTTCAAGTTTCTGAGCAATCACAAGTACCATAGAATACTTGCTCAGACAGCCTGTATTTAAGTTCTGTTTCCTCATTCAAAAAAGTGATTTTTTTTCAAGCTATAGTGTTTGAAGGCAGTTTTCTGCTAGTGGCAAGAATTAAGGACAAAATGAATTACTGCTAGAGAACATTTAGTAGCTATCTAATTTTAGCAGTTTAGAAAATGAATTAAAGAAAGTCTTCTGTTGGCTAATTCTTTGAAGATTCATTAAACTCCCAAATTACCCTACGTGTATATACGAAAGCTTAACACTTTTAGCTTTCATCTCAGAAGTCAAAGTGTACATATGTGTGTCTGTGTGTGAAGTGTGTGACTGTGTGTGCATCTCCCTCTATGAGAAACTGCATGGTCTAAAGACAGGACTTTGTCTTGCTCGGTGTTGTGTTCCCAGTGCCCATAGCTAGACGTGACACTTAGTAATCTTTGTTGAATGAATAAATGAGTGGAATCTGATCTCTCTGAAAGAGGAATTGACTTTTAATTCATTTTGGTCTTTGCTTCTTTCTTAAAGCTTGCTTAACAGTTATAGCTAAAATAGAAATTTTCCTTAACAGTCTGTGCTTTAGTGTAACTCTGATATATTTAATTTTTGATACTTTGTATTACATATATAAAGAAAAGGTTATGGTAATTTTGTTGAAATATAACTTATTTCTGTCAAAAACATTTCTATAAAAATCAATAGAGATTACCTTTCTGTAACAGCATTTGAAATGTCTCTTCAAAGATTTCCTGAGATTATTTTAGAATACTGTTATTTACAAAAACATTAACCTTACATAAGACTAGCTTTTCTTTTAAAACTTCATGATTTTTTTGGGGGGGGGAATTGAATAATTTTAATTAATTTTTTTTTTTTTTTTTCTGTTCAAAAAATTTTATTGAGTTGTAACTGACATATAAGATTGTATTTAAGCTTTAGGTGTACAACACTTACTACATGTTGGGAAATGATCAGCACAATAAGTTTAGTTAACATCCATCACGTCACATAGTTAACAATTTTTTTCTTGTGATGAGAACTTTTAAGATCTACTGTCCTAGCAGCTTACAAATGTACAACACAGTATTATTAACTACAGTCACCATTCTGTACATTTTATCCCGTGACTTATTTATCCTATAACTGGAACTCAAATTTTAAACTCAAATAAAAACTGCAAGTTTGTATCACATAGAATGAAAAAAGTGAAATATCTCAAGGCCCATTTCTTCATCCCTACAATCACTGCCCTCTCTTGGTTTATTCTGAATCTGCTGGGGTTTTAAAAATTTTTTTTTTTCCCTTTTTATTAATTTTTTCAGCGTAACAGTATTCATTCTTTTTGCACAACACCCAGTGCTCCATGCAAAACGTGCCCTCCCCATCACCCACCACCTGTTCCCCCAACCTCCCACCCCCCGCCCCTTCAGAACCCTCAGGTTGTTTTTCAGAGTCCATAGTCTCTCATGGTTCACCTCCCCTCCCCAATGTCCATAGCCCGCTCCCCCTCTCCCAATCCCACCTCCCCCCAGCAACCCCCAGTTTGTTTTGTGAGATTAAGAGTCATTTATGGTTTGTCTCCCTCCCAATCCCATCTTGTTTCATTTATTCTTCTCCTATCCCCCTACCCCCCCATGTTGCTTCTCCATGTCCTCATATCAGGGAGATCATATGATAGTTGTCTTTCTCCGATTGACTTATTTCACTAAGCATGATACCCTCTAGTTCCATCCACGTCGTCGCAAATGGCAAGATTTCATTTCTTTTGATGGCTGCATAGTATTCCATTGTGTATATATACCACATCTTCTTGATCCATTCATCTGTTGATGGACATCTAGGTTCTTTCCATAGTCTAGCTATTGTAGACATTGCTGCTATAAACATTCGGGTACACGTGCCCCTTCGGATCACTATGTTTGTATCTTTAGGGTAAATACCCAGTAGTGCAATTGCTGGGTCATAGGGTAGTTCTATTTTCAACATTTTGAGGAACCTCCATGCTGTTTTCCAGAGTGGTTGGACCAGCTTGCATTCCCACCAACAGTGGAGGAGGGTTCCCCTTTCTCCACATCCTCTCCAGCATCTGTCATTTCCTGACTTGTTAATTTTAGCCATTCTGACTGGTGTGAGGTGATATCTCATTGTGGTTTTGATTTGTATTTCCCTGATGCCGAGTGACGTGGAGCACTTTTTCATGTGTCTGTTGGCCATCTGGATGTCTTCTTTGCAGAAATGTCTGTTCATGTCCTCTGCCCATTTCTTGATTGGATTGTTTGTTCTTTGGGTGTTGAGTTTGCTAAGTTCCTTATAGATTTTGGATACTAGCCCTTTATCTGATATGTCGTTTGCAAATATCTTCTCCCATTCTGTCAGCTGTCTTTTGGTTTTGTTAACTGTTTCCTTTGCTGTGCAAAAGCTTTTGATCTTGATGAAATCCCAATAGTTCATTTTCGCCCTTGCTTCCCTTGCCTTTGCCGTTGTTCCTAGGAAGATGTTGCTGCGGCTGAGGTCGAAGAAGTTGCTGCCTGCGTTCTCCTCAAGGATTTTGATGGATTCCTTTCTCACATTGAGGTCCTTCATCCATTTGGAGTCTATTTTCGTGTGTGGTGTAAGGAAGTGGTCCAATTTCATTTTTCTGCATGTGGCTGTCCAATTTTCCCAGCACCATTTATTGAAGAGGCTGTCTTTTTTCCATTGGACATTCTTTCCTGCTTTGTCGAAGATTAGTTGACCATAGAGTTGAGGGTCGATTTCTGGGCTCTCTATTCTGTTCCACTGGTCTATGTGTCTGTTTTTGTGCCAGTACCATGCTGTCTTGATGATGACAGCTTTGTAATAGAGCTTGAAGTCCGGAATTGTGATGCCACCAACTTTGGCTTTGTTCTTCAATATTCCTTTGGCTATTCGAGGTCTTTTCTGGTTCCATATAAATTTTAGGATTATTTGTTCCATTTCTTTGAAAAAAATGGATGGTATTTTGATAGGGATTGCATTAAATGTGTAGATTGCTTTAGGTAGCATAGACATTTTCACAATATTTATTCTTCCAATCCAGGAGCATGGAACATTTTTCCATTTTTTTGTGTCTTCCTCAATTTCTTTCATGAGTACTTTATAATTTTCTGTGTATAGATTCTTAGTCTCTTTGGTTAGGTTTATTCCTAGGTATCTTATAGTTTTGGGTACAATTGTGAATGGGATTGACTCCTTAATTTCTCTTTCTTCAGTCTTGTTGTTGGTGTACAGAAATGCAACTGATTTCTGTGCATTGATTTTATATCCTGACACTTTACTGAATTCCTGTACAAGTTCTAGCAGTTTTGGAGTGGAGTCTTTTGGGTTTTCCACATATAGTATTATATCATCTGCGAAGAGTGATAGTTTGACTTCTTCTTTACCAATTTGGATGCCTTTAATTTCTTTTTGTTGTCTGATTGCTGAGGCTAGGACTTCTAATACTATGTTGAATAGCAGTGGTGATAATGGACATCCCTGCCGTGTTCCTGACCTTAATGGAAAAGCTTTCAGTTTTTCTCCATTGAGAATGATATTTGCGGTGGGTTTTTCATAGATGGCTTTGATAATATTGAGGTATGTGCCCTCTATCCCTACACTTTGAAGAGTTTTGATCAGGAAGGGATGCTGTACTTTGTCAAATGCTTTTTCAGCATCTATTGAGAGTATCATATGGTTCTTGTTCTTTCTTTTATTAATGTGTTCTATCACATTGATTGATTTGCGGATGTTGAACCAACCCTGCAGCCCTGGAATAAATCCCACTTGATCGTGGTGAATAATCCTTTTAATGTACTGTTGAATCCTATTGGCTAGTATTTTGGCGAGAATTTTTGCGTCTGTGTTCATCAAGGATATTGGTCTGTAGTTCTCTTTTTTGGTGGGATCCTTGTCTGGTTTTGGGATCAAGGTGATGCTGGCCTCATAGAATGAGTTTGGAAGTTTTCCTTCCATTTCTATTTTTTGGAACAGTTTCAGGAGAATAGGAATGAGTTCTTCTTTAAATGTTTGGTAGAATTCCCCTGGGAAGCCGTCTGGCCCTGGGCTTTTGTTTGTTTGGAGATTTTTGATGACTATTTCAATCTCCTTACTGGTTATGGGCCTGTTCAGGTTTTCTATTTCTTCCTGGTTCAGTTGTGGTAGTTTATATGTCTCTAGGAATGCATCCATTTCTTCCAGATTGGCCAATTTGTTGGCGTAGAGTTGCTCATAGTATGTTCTTATAATTGTCTGTATTTCTTTGGTGTTAGTTGTGATCTCTCCTCTTTCATTCATGATTTTATTGATTTGGGTCCTTTCTCTTTTCTTTTTGATGAGTCTGGCCAGGGGTTTATCAATCCTATTGATTCTTTCAAAGAACCAGCTCCTAGTTTCATTGATTTTTTCTATTGTTTTTTTGGTTTCTATTTCATTGATTTCTGCTCTGATCTTTATGATTTCTCTTCTCCTGCTGGGTTTAGGGTTTCTTTCTTGTTCTTTCTCCAGCTCCTTTACGCGTAGGGTTAGGTTGTGTACTTGAGACCTTTCTTGTTTCTTGAGAAAGGCTTGTACCGCTATATATTTTCCTCTCAGGACTGCCTTTGCTGTGTCCCACAGATTTTGAACTGTTGTGTTTTCATTATCATTTGTTTCCATGAATTTTTTCAATTCTTCTTTAATTTCCTGGTTGACCCATTCATTCTTTAGAAGGATGCTGTTTAGTCTCCATGTATTTGGGTTCTTTCCAGCTTTCGTCTTGTGATTGAGTTCTAGCTTCAGAGCATTGTGGTCTGAAAATATGCAGGGAATAATCCTAATCTTTTGATACCGGTTGAGACCTGATTTGTGACCCAGGATGTGATCTATTCTGGAGAAGGTTCCATGTGCACTAGAGAAGAATGTGTATTCTGTTGCTTTGGGATGAAATGTTCTGAATAGATCTGTGATGTCCATGTGGTCCAGTGTGTCATTTAAGGCCTTTATTTCCTTGTTGATCTTTTGCTTGGATGATCTGTCCATTTCAGTGAGGGGAGTGTTAAAGTCCCCTACTATTATTGTATTATTATTGATGTGTTTCTTTGATTTTGTTATTAATTGGTTGATATAGTTGGCTGCTCCCACGTTAGGGGCATAGATATTTAAAATTGTTAGATCTTCTTGTTGGACAGACCCTTTGAGTAGGATATAGTGTCCTTCCTCATCTCTTATTATAGTCTTTGGCTTAAAATCTAATTGATCTGATATAAGGATTGCCACCCCAGCTTTCTTCTGATGCCCATTAGCATGGTAAATTGTTTTCCACCCCCTCACTTTAAATCTGGAGGTGTCTTCGCGTCTAAAATGAGTTTCTTGTAGGCAACATACTGATGGGTTTTGTTTTTTTATCCATTCTGATACCCTGTGTCTTTTGATTGGGGCATTTAGCCCATTAACATTCAGGGTAACTATTGAGAGATATGAATTTAGTGCCATTAGTAGCCTGTAAGGTGACTGTTACTGTATATTGTCTCTGTACCTTTCTGATCTACTACTTTTAGGCTCTCTCTTTGCTTAGAGGACCCCTTTCAATATTTCCTGGAGAGCTGGTTTGGTGTTTGCAAATTCTTTCAGTTTTTGTTTGTCCTGGAAGCTTTTTATCTCTCCTTCTATTTTCAATGATAGCCTAGCTGGATAGAGTATTCTTGGCTGCATGTTTTTCTCGTTGAGTGCTCTGAATATATCATGCCAGCTCTTTCTGGCCTGCCAGGTCTCTGTGGATAAGTCTGCCGCCAATCTAATATTTTTACCATTGTATGTTACTGATTTCTTTTCTCGGGCTGCTTTCAGGATTTTCTCTTTGTCACTAAGACTTGTAAATTTTACTATTAGGTGATGGGGTGTGGACCTATTCTTGTTGACTTTGAGGGGGGTTCTCTGCATCTCCTGGATTTTAATGCTTGTTCCCTTTGCCATATTAGGGAAATTCTCTCCAATGATTCTCTCCAATAGACCCTCTGCTCCCCTCTCTGTTTCTTCTTCTTCTGGAATCCCAATTATTCTAATGTTGTTTCGTCTTATGGTGTCACTTATCTCTCGAATTCTCCCCTCATGGTCCAGTAGCTGTTTGTCCCTCTTTTGCTCGGCTTCCTTATTCTCTGTCATTTGGTCTTCTATATCACTAATTCTTTCTTCTGCCTCATTGATCCTAGCAGTGAGAGCCTCCATTTTTGATTGCACCTCATTAATAGCTTTTTTGATTTCAACTTGGTTAGACTTTAGTTCTTTAATTTCTCCAGAAAGGGCTTTAATATCTCCAGAGAGGGTTTCTCTAATATCTTCCATGCCTTTTTCGAGCCCGGCTAGAATGTTCAGAATCGTCATTCTGAACTCTTGATCTGACATAGTACCAATGTCTGTGTTGATTAGGTCCCTAGCCTTCGGTACTGTCTCTTGTTCTTTTGTTTGTGGTGATTTTTTCCGCCTTGTCATTTTGTCCAGATAAGAGGATATGAAGGAGCAAATAAACTACTAATAGGGTGGCAAAGACCCCCGAAAAATGCGCTGTAACCAAATCAGAAGAGACCCCAAATTGTGGGGGGGGGGAAGGGGATAAAAAACAGGTTCTGAAAAAAAAAGAAAAAAAAAATTTAAAAAATAAAACAAATAAAAAAATATAAAAAAGAAAGAAAAAATATATATATTTAGATTAACTAGTCAAAAAACGTTAAAAAA
The DNA here is from genome assembly GCF_922984935.1 of Meles meles. NCBI lineage: Eukaryota > Metazoa > Chordata > Mammalia > Carnivora > Mustelidae > Meles > Meles meles. Next base: position 19,648,915 of record NC_060066.1, read on the forward strand.
GAAAAGGGTAAAAGTTTTTTTTTTTTTTTTAAATTTAGCAGAAGAAGAAAAAAGAAAAAAGAAAAAAAAATTGAAAAAAGAAAAAATAAATAAGAAATTGAAAAAAGAAAAAAAAAATTGAAGTAGCCGCAAGACTAAAGAATCATGGGGAGAAAGCCATGAGTTCCGTGCTTTGCTTTCTCCTCCTCTGGAATTGCTCTGCTGTCTTAGGAATTGAATCTGCTTTCTCCTTGATAGATGAACTTCGTCCTGGCTGGATATTTTGTTGATCTTCTGGGGGAGGGGCCTGTTGTAGTGACTCTCAAGTGTCTTTGCCCGAGGCGGGATTGCACCGCCCTTACCCGCGGCCGGACTAAGTAATCGGCTCGGGTTCGCTTTTGGGAGCTTCTGTTCCCTGAACGCTTTCCGTAGAGTTCCGGAGGACGGGAATGAAAATGGCGGCCTCCCAGTCTCCGGCCCGGAGGAGCCGAGAGCCTGGGGCCCCACTCCTCAGTGCGCCCCCAGAGGACAGCACCCAATCACTCCCGTATCCCCAGCCTCTAGCCGCGCTCCGAGCTCACCCAGCCCGCGACCAGTTCAAGGTAACCCCGAGCTGAGAGTTCAGTCCTCGGCTCTGTCTTTGCAGCCGGTTTCTCCGTTCTAATACCTGCGAGCTCTCCGACACTCTGACACCCCCGATCCTTCTGTGACCTTGCGGGGCCTGGGGCCACGCTGGCCCCGTGTGGGCTTCACCCCGGTTTAGCCTCTGGAGCAATGTCCCTCAGTGGAACAGACTTTTAAAAGTCCTGATTTTGTGCTCCGTTCCTCCGCCGCTTGCCGGGAGCCGGCCCCTCCCCCCGCGGTCTATCTTCCCGTCGTTTTAGATTCACTTCTCCGCCAGTCCTACCTTTCAGAAAGTGGTTGATTTTCTGTTTCTAGAGTTGCTGTTCTTCTTCTCTTCGCTCTCCCGTTGGATTTGTAGGTGTTTGCTATGTTTAGATAAGCTATCGAGCTGATGTCCTGTTACCTGATGTAGTCTCAAGCTGCTACTTCTCCCTAATTAATTTTTTTTTTTTTTTCAGCGTAACAGTATTCATTGTTTTTGCACAAGCTAAGGAAGAAGTGTGTTACCTTCTCTTAGGCACGGCATGGTCTTAGAAATTTACTTCCTTTGCGCCTTCAGCATCTTCAAGTAGTCATCCCCTCAGTCTTATGAGTAGCTCTGTGTGCGGTCTACGGTTCACCTTATAGACTTGCTAAGTCATGCTGTGGTCCGTGGACCAGCATTGCAGTACGTGGGAGCTTGTTGGAAATGTACGTGAGCCCCTCTACAGATTAACTGAGCATTTTTACAAGAGCCCAGGCGATGTGTATGTCCCCTGAAGTTGGAGGGGCACTCAGGTAAATAGACCTCCCCTCCCTTTCTTATCTTCGATTTCTTTTAGTGGAAGAAGGTAAGAGGTATAAATGCATTGTATGCATGCCTGGCCTCGTGTATATGTATGTGTGTGTGTGCGCGTGCATGCGGAAATATAAAACCATATTTAGTGTAACAACCTCACTTTTCCCCACAATGGTACCTCCTGAACTCCATGTAATGTCATTAATTGCCTCCAGTAGGAGTTGATGTTTCTGGCTATGCCAACATCTAAAGTACCCTTGCCCATGTTACTGTTTTCCTTTCCTGGAAGCAAATCAACTATCCGTAAAAGATCCTGATTAGTTTCCATAAAAAAAAGTAAAGGATGAGTTTGTAAAACAAACCAGCATTGTCAAGGCAGTGACTGTACTGTAATGACAGATATCTTACCAGGTGTCTGCTTTTTGGTGGGCCCAGTGCTAATTGCTGGAAGCTTAAGCTCAGTTATATGGGGATCCTGCCTTCAAAGGAACCAGCAGCCTACCAGAAGTCAGAATGAAATGGTGCATGCAAGTACTTGCAGTCAGAAGGTCTGCACTAGGTCCTTATCATCCACTTCCTAGCTGTGTGCCCTTAGGCTAGTTATCCAGCTTCTCTGAGGCTCAGTATTGTCAACTATAAAATGGGATTGATAAAAGTGTCTCTTTCACAGTAGAATGAAATGAGATAATGTGTGTGAAGTGGTTAGTATACTTCATGGCATCTAATAAGCATTCAGCACATCTTATGTAAGTAACATTTATTTACATAAATAAAGGCAAGTATAATTTGAGAAACGCTGTAATAGAAGTATGCATGATATTCTCTGGCAATTTTACAAAGAGGAGCCCGAAGTCAGAAAGGGAAGTCGTGGAGGGCTACCCAGCTGATGTGATTTTTGAGGTGGATTTTGAAGGATTAGTCCAGTCTACCAGGCAGAAAAAAGCTCAAATACCCAGTCGAGAGGTGTGAAAGTTTTTGTCTGGGCGGTAGCAAGTAGTGTAATGGGACCAGAATGTAAAGGGAAGGGATGTAGAAGGAATAACTCAGAAATGTTAGCTGAGGCCGTGTCATGGAGGGTTAGATACTGGTTGCCAGGCTGTCTGACTCGCGACAAAGCGGTGGAGGACTCCTGAGGATTTTGTAGGCAGAGCCGCTTGATATGCGGAAGTGGGATGGAAAAGAAGGAATCCGTGGTAGAGACTCTGACGTGTCTTTCTCCTAAATTCCACCTCCTAAGTGCTAGCGCTTGTCATGTCCAAACCTTATCATATTCAAAACCAAGGCCCTTCCCTTCCGGTCTGTTCCTCTGCCTGTATTCCCTATCCTGAAAAAATCAGCAACATTGCCATTCACAGAGGTCTTCAAGCTTAAGGGAAGAATCCAGATCCATCCCTGAATCCTCATTTTGTAGCAGTTTCTTCTTCCTCCCTTTCCCTGGCCCCTTCCCTCTTCCTGTCCCTTCCCACCCTCCCCACCAACGTGGGACTCTTCTGCCTCTTAAATCCTGAGCCGGCCCTTTCTTCCCACTCATCAGTGCTACAGCCCCAACGCAGCCCTCTTCTTTATCCTCACTTCCCACCAGAAAATCTTCTGGAAACAGATTGCGGCCTTATTAGCCCCCTGTAGCTTTCAGGTCACTACCTGCTACAACCTCATATCACAGATTATACCCTTCACACACATTTCCAATTTTATTCATAAATCCCACTAAAAGGTGCTTTTGTTATCTCATTGTTACGTAATAAATTAACCGTTGGTGTGGAAACAACTAGACTGTGACTAAGCACGTGAAGTGTTCTTGAGTGGAGTCGCAGTGACTTCTTGTCAGGGCCTCAGCTTCGAAGATTCCTTTCTGGTGGCATCATCGCCACCAGCTCGTCATAATCACATGCACCAGCTCGACAGCAGAAGTGGTTTCTTGAAATGTGCTGGTGTCTGTCTGGGAACTGCTTCCACCGGATTGAGTGACAAGCCGAAGATTAAAAGGATGTCGGAGCCACATTCGCCCTCGGACCACACTGTCGTTTCCCAGACTTGGGATGCAGTTTTTACATTTGGAAAGAGATTTCAGAAACGGTGACAAAATTCCACAGTTTTCTCCTCTAGTCGTTACAGAACGGCTAATACGGTGAAGCGTATTTGGCTGCTTTCCCAGATCAGAGCCTTGTTCCTCAGAGTTAAATAATAACTTGAAATCGTAGTGTCGTTTATTTACTCAACCACTAGACTGTTGGTCTTCATAGCTGAGCTGTCTGGTATCTCGTGCGTATTCTGTTGAAGAAAACATGCTGTGAGTGGGGAAAGGGACTAGATAAGTTATTTTGGGGCAAACAGAGTTCATCTACTTTTTAAAGGAATTCAAACTATCATATTTTTACAGCTGTTTCAAAAACATCTAGTTTACTGATTACAGACTTCCTTCTGAAACTCCCGTGTGAGCTCAACACCTACAAATACACCTATGGAAAAGATAAAAGGACACTTTAACGTTTTCCCATCTTGTAATTTCCCATTCTTCATTTTCTCCACTGTTATGATTTAACATTTCCCTAAAACGTTTTTTGTTTTAATTTACTGCTGGAAGTAACTTCCAAGTATGGTTAATCCTGTAAATGCATGAATGAGGAAAAGACCAGTTATATGTATGTAATTAAAATATCAAAGGCCTTGTGTTTATACATTTGTGTATGTATCATAATGAAAACTTAATTTCACCTGATAAAATAATATAAATAGGGAAATTACTCATTCAAAAATTGCCTTGATTAGGTAAATCCATATGCTTATATGGATTTTTAATGATCATAGCAGTCCTTTCCGTGAAAAGGTCTTTAAAAAAGTATGTATTTAAAAATGGAACAGAGGGGCGCCTGGGTGGCTCAGTGGTTTAAGCTGCTGCCTTCGGCTCAGGTCATGATCTCAGGGTCCTGGGATCGAGCCCCGCATCGGGCTCTCCGCTCGGCAGGGAGCCTGCTTCCTCCTCTCTCTCTGCCTGCCTCTCTGCCTACTTGTGATCTTTCTCTGTCAAATAAATAAATAAAATCTTTAAAAAAAATAAAATTGAAAACTAATCTTCATCAGGCAGGAGAAAATGATTTCACCAAGACAGACATGTTCATTTTGTCTTTCAGACCTGAAGATTATCGACTCTAGAAGAATGAAAATTGCAGGAAAGAGCCACGCGGTGACGGCAGCTTCTTCCTGAGGAGTCTCTCCCGAGCTACAGGCAGAGAGAGACAGCTGCGTTTTGACAAGGAACTTGACATGGCGCTGAAAGCTTATGGAGAAGGCTCTGGAGGTTATACTCCTTAATAGGAAATTGCAATAAAATACATTATTTTATAGATTTTATTATATAGTTCAATTTGAATTGTTGTAAGTGATGCTGAGAATAAAACTGCTTACTTGTGTAACTGTTCAGGTTCTCCTTTAACGAAAACACACGCCTGGGTAGCAGTGCAGGTAGAGTTGCCGACAAGTGCCTGTCCGCGTGGATTCCCCCAAATTCCGCCATCACTGCTCTGCCCGCACCCGGGGGCAGCACGCGCCACCTCCGCTTTTCCTTTCGGTGATGACTGTACTAACCTCCCCATGGTACATTCATCTTTCCCGCTCAGAAGCGTAAGGTTTGCGCTGAGGTATTTACAAAGTGCAGTCATCTTTTTTCCATATAGCTTCTTGGTCTCCAGGACACCAAAATAAACTATGGGCTGTCTGCTCCCTGGAAATCTCACTGCCCTGCCTGTGGTGCCGCGTGCAGACCCCCACACGACGTCTCCGTATCTTCTCCTTTTGGCTCCTGCTCACTTTTGTGCTGGACACTTAGATTGGACTGCTGAGATAAATAGCCCTCACAGACTCTCTTCTTTAGGAATTAAGATGCCAAACTATTGTATTTGGGCATTTTGGTGGGAGTTTGTTTTTGGTTTTTTTTTCTTCCCTTATCGTAGCCAAATACGAAGAGTGAATTTCACACCACTTTCCCCATTCATCCAGCAAACACATATTTGCCAGGCACAGTCCTAGGTGTTGGGAAAATAGAAACCACGTGTTTCTTCCCCCAGCACCTCTTGCCGCACCAAAGAGCATACAGTCTCCTGCAGAGTGGGAAAGGAGCTTTAGGGCGACGTGTAAGTAAGTGCACTTGGGTGTCAGAGATGCAGAAGTAAACTGCACAAGCTGTGACGTAAGTATGTGTAGGGGAAGTTCAGGAGCTTTGAGAAGAGGAAGTATTGCTAGTAAGCATCTGCGACGTCCAGACACAACCACTTTGTGTAAATTCATGTAATCCATACGGCAACCCTATAATGTAGGCAGTGTAATCCTCCCCGTTTAAAACTAGAGATGCCGAAGTAGCAACAAGTTATGCGACGTGGCCAAGGTCACAAACGTGAACTGCCCAGTGGTCATCAGGATTTGAGTCCAGGCAGTCTGGTTCACAAGCCCATGGACTTAGCCGCTGCTAGCTGAGATAATGAGTGTTTGTTTCGGTCTCACAAAGTCTGTAGTAAAGCAAGCCTAACCTGGTACAGGTCGACAGCTCCCATTTGCAGGGAAGTGGCAGTTCTATTTTAAAGTTTTGGACCAAAAACGAAGCCTCCTCCCTTCTTGATGTGGTTAAGTGTAGGTGTGAGTCACTATGAAACAAGCCTCCGGCTCCTGATGCGGTAGCTTTAATAGACCGGGAACTGGTATAACCTGAACACCTGAAACGATGTCTGGTGCATGTTCCTTGGCTGAGAAAGGCTCACTGAGGAAAGCCCTGGTTTCTTTTTTTTTCTTTTTAAGATTTTATTTAATTTATTTAACAGACAGAGATTACAAGTAGGCAGAGAGAGAGAGGAGGAAGCAGGCTCCCCGCTGAGCAGAGAGCCTGATGCGGGGCTCGATCCCAGGACCCTGAGATCATGACCTGAGCCGAAGGCAGAAGCTTCAACCCACTGAGCCACCCAGGCGCCCCAAAGCCTGGTTTCTAACAACGTCGCAGGGTTTGAAGAGGCGAGAGCAGAGCCACGTGCTCTACAGTAACATTGAGACCGGTCCTCGTCAGGCTCAGTAAGAAGATGGACACTGACCGCCATAAACCTCACTCTCACTTACTGTAGGAGAGCCCCTTTGGTGGGGGAGGGGCCGCCTGACCCTACGGAACCATCTAGAACTAAACCAAGGCTATGTTGGACTGAGTGGCTCCTCCTTACCGTTAGGTGCTAACTCCATTTTGCATACGGAGAGAAGAGCAGGAGGATTTTGCACTCAGTAAATGGCCTTCCGAAGCCGACTCTACTAGGCCCTCCACTGTCTGCCTTTTTGCCATTGCCCGAGAGTTTTTAACAGCCTGACCTGTGCACGTACTAAGACAGCACAGCCACAAGCAGCCAAACAGAAATCACAGCTCGCTGTGGGGGACCCAGTAACCTCAGCCAGGAAGCAAGCCGGACCACTGAATCCCATTGGCTCCCATTGAAGTCATGACTGAAATGAATAGAAGAAATAAAAGAGACCATTAAAAAATAAGACTTCTTACAGAAAAAGAAGGAAACCGTAATTATTTCAAGAGTCCTATGGGAAGGAAAAGAAAGCTGATAGGCAAAATAGATTAGATTGGGCTCCTGGGTGGCTCAGTGGGTTAAGCCTCTGCCTTCAGCTCGGGTTGTGATCCTAGGGCCGAGCCCCACATCGGGCTCTCTGCTCAGCGAGGAGCCTGCTTCCTCCTCTCTCTCTGCCTGCCTCTCTGCCTACTTATGATCTCTCTGTCTGTCAAATAAATAAATGAATAAATCTTTTTAAGAAAATAGATGTAACAGCTATGTGTAATGTGCAAATTGGTGCAGATAAGGAATCAAGTGACTAAAACCAAAATTGCATTGGTTCATAGGCAGTTTTGGACTATTAGCCAACACCAGGTAAACGTGAAAAACACCACCCAGCTGCGCGTAATGACCTGTGGGAGAATAATACGAAACACCTCCCTCAGTTTGGCCCAAGTGCATTGCCTGCTGTATTTTCTCAGTAAAACACAAGGAGGCGTCCTGATCATTAGCGGCAAAGGAAAAGCCTTTAAGGATTGCAAAGGATTGCAAAGCTCTGAAATGAGAGTGTGCCATTGCAGTAGGCAGTCAGCCTTAAGCAAGCACACCGACAAACATAGGAGACAACACCGAAAACAAAAGAGCGTAATCTTAACTTCCCAAGAATCACCCGTTTTCCGGGCAACTGAAAACTGAAAAGCGCTCATTTGCTGTGGGTTGAAGGTAACCCCAAATCTGAGGCAGCATGAGAGAATTTTGTGTCATCTCATCTCATGTGGGGCCCCGCAAACGCTTCTTTACAAGAGGCAGAAACTAACAAAACAATAAAAGCCAGATTTCTGTCTGAAGCTAATGCAGAGGAACGAAAGCGGGGACAACAAGCCACAGCCGTCTACCTCCGGTATCCCATTTCCTTCAAAAAAACTTGAATCTCCCTTTTACTTATTTTCCATAGTTCAAAAGTCACAACCCCTCACTATCAACACCTCCTCTAAGCAAACTTCACGTCTTGTCAAAACAACATTCTATATTTACTACAATGGTTATTAGAAACTATGTCTGAAATTATGGTAGTTTTCTTGAGACGGTACAAGTTCCGAGCTTCCTGCCCCAACCCTTTTTCCCATAAGCCCTGTTATTTTTGGAGTGCAAAATTCCGCCATTCAAGGATTATTTTTTTAGGAACACATATGCCACATTATAGCGCAGACGGCTGTACTTACTGTAATCTCTGGTTTGGCACCTCCTTCGGCCAGGCCGACTTTCACAGGGTCCTAAGAGGTCATACTCTCCAACCCCAGCAGAAGTGGCCACATGGGAGATACTGTGCTCAAGTCAGGTGCCATCCTCTTGTTGAGTCTGAGCCCGAGTCGGGAGCACCTCCCGGGAGGTGCCTCCCTTTTAGGCATGATGGTGCTCTTACCACAGCCTGCCCTCCCCTCCAGGCGGGGGCCATCTCTGGGATTGGATCAGCACCTCGCAGGTGGGCCAACATAATGCTAGGTTCTACAGCACGACTTTTAAAGGCATCGGTTCTACAGCAGGCCTTTGAAAGGCACCAGAACGCAATCCTTTTCTTCCCTGTCCTAATTCCTACTCCAAATTTACAAAGTGAATACGAAGAACTGGGACACGTGGGACTCATCATGTCCCTTGGTGTGGACAGGCGGGGCCATGTGATGAGCCAGAGGTGAGGATTGTGGTCACAAAGAATTGCTGCCATCTTTAAAAATAATTGCAGGGGCACCTGGGTGGCTCAGTGGGTTAAAGCCTCTGCCTTTGGCTCAGGTCATGATCCCGGGGTCCTGGAATCGAGCCCCGCATCAGGCTCTCTGCTCAGCAGGGAGCGTGCTTCCTCCTCTCTCTCTGCCTGCCTCTCTGCCTACTTGTGATCTCTATCTGTCAAATAAATAAAATCTTTAAAAAAGAAATGATTTCAAAGCAGCATTTTGTTGTACTTGTAAGGCTTAATTTAAATGAAGGAAGATTTTAAAAATGCACGCAAACTGCCGTGATCAGATTTCCAGCATAGTTCCTTCCTCCTCCATCATGAATTCCTTGCTAGCTGCATTCAGACACCATGACTATGCTTGTGCCCCATCTTTTTTCCCCCTCTCTGCTGCATTTGTTTTCTGACCTTCTCCTGGAGAAGGGGCTTAGTACCACATGTAGCCAAGAGCAACATTAACTGTCCACGTCCCTCCTGGCTGAAAACTTCCTGGCGGAACAGGTAGCAAGGTCTGAATCTGCAAAGCCTTCGAGTCCCGGGAGGGGTTGTGCTGCCAAGCTCCACAATGCTGAGTTTGAATTGGACAGACCCTCCTTAAGAAGGTATGCTCTTTCCAAGACAGACATGAAGGCTACATTTCAACTTAAATACAGGCCCTTACAGAGAAATGGTATTTTTCTCTCAGCCCAAAAATCTGAAATAAGAGAGTTGAATAGTTTTGCAGCATCGCGACTGCTTGGGGCTTCACCTTAGAAGAATGGAAATCTGAGACCAGCTACTGGTAAAACAGACGGGAGCCCCACCCGCGCCCCAACTTCTAGTGGGCTGGCAGCCAAGAAGTTTTCGGATACATTTTCCACACGAAGACAGCACAAACAGGACCTCAGAAGGAGACACGCGTTTGTATCCGCGCCATTTGGTCCACGAGAAACCCTTTGATTTCAAACAGATCTTTATTTCAAGGCTTAACTTTGCTTTTACTGCCCTCACTTTCAAGTCCAAAGTTAATACTCAGTGAAGCCTTGCAAACAGAGAACGCTAGAAGACCCTACTGTTTCAAGTGCGACCCCCGTGCTTTCCGGGCTGCTGCTTCGGGGCTCCAGCCCGTCAGCTTACATTAAACCGCTCAGAATCACACTCTGGAATGAGGCTGCCATCCGACACCTTCTTGCGCAATCACAAAACTAAAAGGGGTCTTGGTATTTGGAGAAAATTGTGAGCATAATGTAAGCAACTGTCTTTGACTTTTTGGCAAATACACAAAATCCAAAAAAAATATTTTTACAACTTGTGAAGAAAATATGGCCAGTTATTTCATTATTATGCACCATTACCAGCACCGTGTATATGTAGAGGCAGTAAATCATGGAGAAACGTGTATATGTGTAGCCTTCAGCAAATCGGACCCCGAAGTCTAAACTTTGGAAACGTCGATTCATCAGCCGGCTCTCCGGTCTAGATTAACAAAGGATCAGCTGCTGTATTTCATTCAGCCATTCGAACAATATTTATGTTCCGGAAACTATTCTAGGTGTTTGAAATAGATGTGGGAATAAGTTTCCTGCTCTCGTGGTGTGCTATTGTGATTTATAACAAGAAATGTATATATTTGGTCTGTTTGTGGCACAGAGCTAAAACTCTTGGAATTTCCTGACTGAGGAGAGTGGTAAAGATGTGTTTTGTTGTATTATATTAATGAGATGACTTTGGGATCCCACGTAAGGATGGGGACTGGTTACCAGGAGAACCAGCCATGTGAGTAGAGGATTGGACCTGCCAGTCCCACCCTGACCTCCAGGGAAGAGAGAGGGACTGGAGATTGAGTAAATCACCAATGGGCAGTGAGTTAGTTAATCAGTGGTGCCTCTGTAAAAAAGTATCCGTAAACCCCAAAAGGCCAGGTTTCTGAGAGCTTCCAGATTGGTGAACCAGAATACAGCCACAGGTCGACATGCCAGGCCCCAAGCCCCATGGGGACAGAAGATCTTCTGTTTGGGACCTGACCCGATGTGTCACTTTATCCAACTGCTGATTCGTATCCTTTTAATACGCTCTCTAATAAGCTGGTGATGCCGAGAGTCAAAGGGCTGCCTGAGTTCTGTGAGCCACTTAACAAAGCAATCAAACCCAAGGAGGGAGGCATGGGAACCTCTGATTTATAGCCAGGCAGGAGGCTCAGGTGACAATGCAGATTTGTCATTGGTATGGAGTGGGGGACTGAGCCCTTAGCCTATAGAATCTGTCTCTAGGTCAACAGCATCAGAACCGAGTTGAAATATGGGACGAGATCAGTGTCCACAGAGAAGGGGGTTCATTACTTGAGCTGTTCAAGAAAAAGCACACGTTGGAATCGGTGTCAGTTTCACACTGGACTCTGTACTCTAGTGAAGGGATGCGGACTGCACATGGGATACATGACCTAGAGAGAGGTTATAGACAAGTCATATTCATAGGTGGTAAGTATGAGATCTCTCAGCTATCAACACAGCCCTCTTGCAGAATACCACTCCAAAGCTATCATCTGCTTTTTCTCCTCTCACGCGTGTGCAAGTCAGCTGGAGTATAGCCACGGTTTGGGTCCGGGTCTGTTGCACACGTCTCTGTCCGTCCCTGGGTCAGTGGCTCCCCAAGGCATGAGGCACGTTCTCATGGTGAAAGGCAGAAACACAAGAAAGCAAGCCTACCATGCAAGCAAATGTCAGACCTCTGCTGGTGCGATGTGCGGGGACATCCAGTGTGTGTCATGCCTGTGTCTCATGTTGGCTGATGTCTTCCAAGGCGAAGTCAAAGGATTGGGAGGTATTTTGCTACCTTGGAGATAGAGGAACTGGGTGGGAAGTGGATATTTTATATATTTATATTTTATATACAATTTACCCAAAGTGCAAAGGGAAGAAGAGGTCGGATTCTGTAGTTTTTAAGCCAGAGCCAGCAAGATTTTTGACAGATTGAATAGAGTGGGAAGGAAAGAGGTGATCGACTCTGCCCCTTTAACCAAACCTTGAGGACTCACCTGCGGCTTCCCTCACCCCAGAATGCCAAGATAGTGAAATAAGGAGGAAAAGGAAACAAACTTGAGTCTTCTTCTTTTTTTTTTTTTTTAAGATTTTATTTATTTATTTGACAGACAGAGATCACAAGTAGGCAGAGAGGCAGGCAGACAGAGGAGGAAGCAGACTCCCTGCTGAGCAGAGAGCCCAATGCTGGGCTCGATCCCAGGACTCTGGGATCATGACCTGAGCCACCCAGGCACCCCAAACTTGAGTCTTCTTAAGGGAGTGAAAAAAAATATATATATATGGTTTTCTTGACCCCGCTTTTGTACCACACCCTCTCCTATTTCTTTGCTCCTTTTTGCACCAAGACTCATTCAAAGAGTGGGATTTACTCGCTATCCCCATTTCTTTTAGCCCCTCTTTTTCTCTTCAATTTTCTTAAACTTTTGCCTTTGACATTCTACCAAAATTGCTTCTCGAAGGTTTCAAATAATCTCCACACTTTCTATTTATCTCAGAATTAAAGCCAACATTTATACCTCGGCCCATGGGCCAATATGTAATCTGGCCCCCAGTGACCACTCTCATCTTACCTCCTGCAATTCTTCTTCTGCTCCTTCTGCTTGGTCACACTAACTTCCTCAGTGCTTCTGGAATACTTCAGGCATCTTCCCACCGAGAGCCTCTATGTACTCGCCATTCCCACTGCCAGGAAGTCTCTTCCTCCAGACCTATCCTCCGGGCTCACTCCTCTCCGTCCTTCAGGTCTCTGCTCAAATGTCAGTACTCGTGAAGTCTACCCTAACCACCTTATCTGACTATAGCCCGCTCCCTTCTCACCCTCAACTCCTTCCATCCTTTTACCTTTACTTTTCCGTAACCCATTCTTCCTATGTGTGTCATTTACTTCCTTATGAGGTTTGTTATTTATTTTCTGTCATTCTCACTAGAATACAGCGCAAACGAGAGAGCGATTTTTGAGTGTCAATCTTGCTGATGTATTCCATGTGCTTGAAATATGCCAGGGAGATACCATTGTTGTGCCATAAACACATTCCCACAGTTCAGATGTACATGGCAACTTAGGCAAATCGCAGTGGTTCCTAACCTGTCTCCCGGACTCACATGTCTACCCTCACATTACATACCCCTTCTGCTCACCTGTGGCTTAGCCAGACTTGTGGCGGTTAGTTCTGCGAGTTCAGACTCAGTCCTGCTGGCAGGGTCCTATCTCATGAGTATGCTAGAAACTTCTTTCTGTCTCATAGTACTGTCATGCAAAGACAGTCCCCGAAGTTAGGAGTTAATACCCCCCAAACCAAGGCTCAGCCAGTGGGACACAGGGAGTCAGAGGAAGAAGGCTTCAGCCTCCCACCCTCTGGAGTCAGTTCTAAAAAGTGGTCTTCCACTCCTCAAAGGACATGAAGGAACAGAATCCCCACAGCCTACAACGGTGACCCTGACTATACATCTTTATACTGGCTTTCCCTGTTCCCTGTCTCATTTGCCCTGCTCTTCATTGCTTGCTCCTGAGATCATCTCCCAAATAATCTACCTGCCCTGAAATCCTTGTTTCATCCAAAAGAAACCGAGCCAACTCATACCAAAATCCATCCTTACACTGAAGCCAAATAGATACTTCTAACATAGAGGTCCCAAACCAGACTAATTTGGTGAGTCCCTACCACCTGGCCTAAAATCCCCACACCTTGTAATGCCTATAAGATTCTGTCAGATTTTTGTAAACCCATCTCTCCATTCTCATCTCCATCTACTTCTATTGTAGGACTTCGCATTCCGGTCCTTCTTAACCATCGGTAATTGCCAAACAAGCCTGTCCTCACATCTCTATGCCATGGAATAAACTCTCTTCAACTCTCCTCTACCAATCATATTTCCACCAATGCTCATACCTCTGTTCTTGCCAGGCATTCTTAAGTATTTCTTCTCCCTGGCTATCTCTGCCCCATGTAATCCATCCACCATAACTGTTGTCTTATTGTGTTGTAACTGTTTATTGCTCCATTGGTGAGTTGAGCTTACCGAAGCAGAGAGTGTGTCTTTTCTTTTGTGTATCCCAGCGCCTACTACAGTGTGTGGGTCATGGAATCCCCTAAAAGAGTGTCTGGCACATAATAAACCCATAGCCTATAATAAATATTTGTGGCATGAGTAATGGCAGCTATATTAGCTATGGTAAGGCTAGCTAATGTAACACACACACATATTTCTGGGCTGTTGTTACTCTATAAAAGTTTATTTCTTGGTCATGTAACAATGTAATGCAGATGTTCCTAATCAGTCGCTGGTCTTTTGCAAAGTCATTCTGGAACCCAAACACCTTCCATCTTATGACTCCAGCCTCCTAAAAGACCTTGGAGTCCTCTGCATTCAGGTAGCAAATGGGAAAAAAGCAAGTAGACCAGACACACACACACATCTTAACTCCCTTGACTCAGAAGTCACATATACATTTCATTGGTTGAGAACATGTTATATAGCCACACTGAGGGGGTCTGGGCAATAAAAATCTACTTTGTACTCAAGAAGAAGAGAATCAAGTTTTGGCAGAAGCTAGCCAGTGTCTAACACAGAAGCCAACAGGAAATAATTGGTACACTCAATGTAAGTGTCTCTTTGGTGATACTAGAGTCAGGAAGGTAAGAAATCTTGACTTTAATCAGTGAAGGAAAGAATGTGTGGACAAGAAGTCCAAGATAATATAATCCTTAACAAGTAACAAAGCAGGTGACTGCTTCCAGATACACTTGCCTTTGCTGTAGTCAGGCCTTGCTTTGATAGGAATAAAAATTCAAAAACCAAGTAAATGTCAAGCTTCAAAAACGGTGTCCAAGCCAGGGTCTTCCTGGTAAGCATAAACGTCATTATTCCGCTGTCTAGAAATAGGACGACAGAAGCCATCAGCTTATTTCCACATTGCCAAGCTGTTGGGTTCATGGTCCCTTAGATCACTCCCCCATCCTTGAACCCTAATTTCAGCCATGCAGGTATATTTCCAATTCCTTTAGAAAACACCCAGCTACAGAATGGTAGAAATTTCAGGAGAAGAAAGGTAAACCTCCCAAAGCTGTAGAATATGGACAGAAGGTTACTGCTCCCTGCACAACCAGTATTTGAGTCGTATCTATTTTCTTTCCAGCTTTTCTGTTGCTCTCAGTCGTGAGAGCTGTGGCTCTGTCCTGGTTTGATAAAACATGCTCACACTTGACCATGGAGTAGAACCCATTGGCTGTGCTCCAAAGACTTGAGCAGGCAGCCAGTGGACAAAGGAGATTTAGTTAACAAGCCCTCTACTCGGGGTGTCCAAATAGGATAGCTGGAACGCGCAAAAAAAGAACTCAGTTTGTGAAGTCTAACCCTGTCGGCCTCCAAACTTGCCAGTTCACAGGTATTCTATGAGCAGGATGTGAGAAAGGACAGATAGAGTGAAAACACGTGCATTTTCTAAGAACTGACTTCTCTTCAATACATTAGTCAGTAACACATCCAAATAAAAATGATTCCTCACAGTGAAAGATGAGCTGGTTAATGATTTTGTGACATGGTTTTCAGTGCATAACAGGGATACAATTTCATCAGGATTCACTGATTTGGGCCAGATGACAGGAGAATGAAAAATGGAGATAAATGTCTTCAGTAATTATACTTCTCTTTGCTGTTGGGCTCACTTAGTTTTGCTCTGTTACCAACAACATTCATTTTAGATCTGAAAAAAAAAGGTATGTTTACTTCCCTGGATTTCATTATAAAACTTCTTTTAGTTTAAGTTATTGAAGCTGAATTTCACCACATGGATCATAGATCTTTTCTAATCAGAGATAAAATGCAATTAAACAAAGAAACAAACAACTAACAAAATAGGGCAAGTCATGCCAGCATATGTTTTTTATTACTTAGCAAGATACAGAGAAAAAAAATAAATCATTACTAATGTTTATGCATTTACAAATGCTACCAAAACTGGCAAATCATTTCACTACTCCAGGTAATGCGTTTAGCCTCCTGCCCCTTTAATTCTGCTTTTAAAATTTTCATTGCCTACAATCTTTCTAAATAATCTAAATGACTCATTTTTCATCTATTCCAAGTCATTAGTTATGATGAGGATATTAAGAAGTTTTTATAAAGCAGAATTTTATTTTAAAATCTTTTGTGATTTTCCTGTAAAGTATTAAGCTTCCGAGAGCACATGTTTGTTGCACAGAATTGTCAAAAATCAGCATTTCAGTGAAATTAATACTTTACTTAAAAAACAAAGCTCCCCAAAATCCTGTACACAGGACATAACCATGGCTAAGTGTCTGGAGTTTATTCACTCCAATCTTTCATTATGGATAGATGAGCAGAATAATAAATAAATAACATACATACTGTTCAGGAATTTGCTTTTTTCATTTAATAATACAGTTGAATATTTTGTGTCAGCCACATGTATAATCAAATTACTCAGTCTGATACATAACGTAAAATTATTGCAAGTTCATTCTTGTAGTGACAGAGTAATTCTAGAGTCAAGAAGAACCCGGACTTTGTAGCAAAGGAATTCTCTGAACTCTGAGCTTGTCCAGCACAAATGAACCTTTTACGTCAGTGTTTCCAAGGCCACATCAAATCAGAATATGACATTATGATTTTTTTTTAACTAAATATTTTGGTTCACACCTTGGAAACCTCCACTCTGCATCTGAACAGCCCTTCGGTTGGGGACAGCCCAAGGAGATTAAGTCCTGCCCGGCTGTTGTAGTTTAAATTAGTCATCCCAAATCATCCCACCCTGTTTTGTCCTTCTTAAATCCCTGTTGTCTGCTCATATTGTACTTACTCTGGAAAATGCAAAAAAACTTCCAAAGTCAATGTGCCATGCTGAAGTTATTCTTTCTCCTCAAGTTTCTATCTCATTTAGATATTACCCTTCGCGCCATCTCCCAAACTTAAGATCTGGAAGCCATTCTTACCTTCTGCCTGTGACCGTCCCCCCTTATCCCATCAATCACGGAGTTCTGCTCCTCAGACTTCCTCATCAGTTTTCAAAGCTGGCCCCTCCTCCTATTCCCGTTTGCAGGGCTGTGGGGGGCAGGCTCTTGCCATCCCATCTATGGCAACAGGCAGCATGAGATACACAGGGAAGGGGCCATGAGCTATGGCAGCAACTAGATAAGAATCCCTTCTTTGCCTTTTTTCTGTATGCATGTAACATTGGACGTGTTACTTACCTTACACGATCCTTTGTTAAAAGGGAATACTTGGGGTAACTTGTGCAAATCAACTGAATATAAGGTACCTAGAACAGAAGCTAGCAAATGGGAAGTCTTCATTAAATGTCTTTTTCCTTCCTTGATCTTCCCTGACACCAGTCTGTCACACACACTCTATCAAAATTTTGCCTCCAAAAAAATAAGCACAACCAGATGGTTCATTTGCTTAGGTGCCCACTGGTTTTCTACTGCCGTCAGCCAGAAATCCGAACATGTTAGCCTGGGATAGATCTTCCCCAATCTGATACAAATGAGCTTACTTGTTTCCAGTTCCAGCAGGAGGCGAGGAAGCTCTTATAGCTCTGTATTCATCTCTTCTTCTCCATCACCCCAATCCATGGCGGAACCCATGGCAGATACCAATTTCAAATCTGATGGACGGGTGGATGCATGCTTACGTGCACAGAGAGAGGGATGAGCACATCAACCCATGAATGACTAGATTTACAGGAAGACATGGCTTATTTACCTCTTCCTCAGATTCTGAAATACTTACTAGATCTCAATTTGCAAGTCCCTATAGAAGCTGATCATTTGTTCCTAGACATTATCCCTGTCTCCCAGATGTTATCGCTAATATAGAGATATAATATAGAGAGAAAGCTCTTCTTACTGCAGGCAAGTTATAAATGAAACTGTGTCAGGATGAAATGATTCTACAGGCATTTACCGAGCAGCTGTCAAGTGCTAAGCACACTGTGGGCAGTTGAAGAACTCCTAGAGAACGCACACAAATAATATGGAGGCACAGAGGTTAAGGAACTAACTAGAAAAGGGGACTGTGATGTCATGGTTGTCAAGGTTGTCCAGATGGTCATGGTGGGTTTCATGGAAGGCTTCATATTGGAAGAGGAACCTGGGTGAGTTTTGGAGGTTGAGTATAAATATAAGTACGTCATTTAAACTGAGGTGGGGCAGAAAAGAGCTTTCCAAGTGGGGGAAAAATAGGCAAGGAGTCAAAGAGAAACAAGAGAGAACATGCATCAGGAGTTTTGCAACTAGTTCATTGTGGTTGTAGTTTGGAGACTACTTGGCTGAAAGATATATTTCAAGAGAATAGGAAAAAAACAGGTTGAAGAGTCTGCATAAACAAAAATGAAAGAGGGGGAGAAGGATGGGGAAAAATCTCCAGGGGATCTCATTCACTCCTGTGGCCTTTAAATGCTACCTACATGTACATGGCCCTGAAGTGTATGTCTCTGACCCAGATTACTCTCTGAAGCTCCAGATCACCTACTTAGCACTTCACTCTCGGTTTCTCTGCTAAACTGAACTCTTCCACCTCCCTGCCCCAAATCTGTGATTCTCAGAGGGAGAGATGCCTCCATCTCCCAGTTGCCTATGCCAGACACCTGAGTTGACCTAGTCACGCTCCTCCCCCTCGTCTCCATTTCTAACAAGTCCTGTCAATTCCACCACCTTGGTTCAGTCCTCCACAAGCTTTCCTCTGACCATGACAATGGTGTGACTCATGTTGCCTTATCTACTGTGATCTCCTCCAACCAACCCATTCTCTGCTGTGCAACCAGAATGATGTCAAAATAGTGTTTCTCAAACAGTAGTTCACTGAGGTGCTTGGTTTAAAAAAAAAATGCAGAGTTTCTAACCCAGACTACTGAAGCACAGTCTTTGGGGATTCCTCACAGACCAGGAATCTGTACTTGAATAAGCCCTATCTCCATCCCTTTTTGCCATTAAAGTGTAAGAATTGCCAATATGTGGAGGCAGAGTAGCCTAGAGATAAAGAGGGGATACTTGAGTCAGAATGTCTACAATTGATTTTCTAGCTGTGTGTTCTCAGGTAGGTAACTTAACTTTTCTGTGCTGCTATCTCTTCACCAGGACAATCAAGACAACAGTGAGCTAGCTCTTTGCTTGCAGTGATGATCAAATGATTAAAACCTAAGGAGTAGCTTTTATTGCTTCTCACCAATATTTCTGGTTCTTGTCTGCTTCCTGGCATGTGGGAAAATTATACTTCACCCCGATGAAGTTCACTGAGTTCATGCGATTTACATAGACCAATAAAGTATGACTGGAAGTCACGTGTGTCACTCTGGAGGAAGTTGGGGGAGATGATTCTCCATGGCCTCCCTTCTCTTCTTTCGGCAATCATCGAGGTACAATGATACTGAAGAGTGAAGAAATTATTGTTACCGCAGCAGAGTAGAACCCAACCTCACTGGTTCGACTTTAAAGCCCTTGGAGTAGGCCAGGCCTAGAGTAACTGCTCAATGGCAGCTTCAGAAGAGAAGTTCAGCAACATGGCTCTTCCAGGTCCTAATGTCTCAAGAGCTTAACACAATATACATCTATTTCTCGGTTACTGAAGAAAGCAGGGAAACCGTCTTCCATGTCCTGGCTCATCCTTGTTCCACACTACTTCTGTCCAAGACAAGATAAGGCTGGAGATCAAAGTCTTCAAGACTTAGGCCAAGGTAGGCGGTGTGCCAGTTAGTGACAGAGATCTGAAGTTTCATGAGAAACAATTGACGGGCTTCAGCAGAGGACTGACATGATCAGGTGTACGTTTTCAGTTAGTGATGGCCTCAAATCTAAATCACTAACTGGCCTGTTGCCTACATTACTCTGGTGTCAGCCTCATCTTGTTCACTCTCCTGCCACACTACCCTTTCAGCTCGTTGAACTTGAAAGCACCTTTCTGACCAAGGGCCTTTGTATGTGATGAGATCTTGGCTTGGACTCTCCTCCCAAGCCTTTTCTTAGCTTCATGTCTCTGCTTAAACATCAGCCCCTCACAGAGGCGCTCTCTGTCCCCCCAGACAGAAGCAGATGTGCCCTTATCTCCTCTTCATATTCCGTTCTCAGCACTTTTCCTGTGTCTTTCATACTATCCGACACAATTTGAGATTATTTTGCTTCTTGATACACTCATTTCCCGTCTTTCTCTAGCACTAGAAAGGAAGCTCCATGAGGACAAGCCCACATTTCTCTTATTAGTGTTTTTATCCTAAGAATGAAAATAGCTCCTAGTACACAGCAAGATTAGTTAGGAGAGGATGGAGTGGGCAGAGGAGGTAGGAAAGAAAGGGGGAGCGTTGTCCTGCAATTAAACTGAGGTTTTCCTGAATACAAGATACTACCCTAAAAGGACTATTTCTCAAGTCATTGAGAGTTTCTAATCGAAGTGATGAGAATTCTGAAAAGTAATGTTTTTCTTTATATGAGATAATGTTTTCTTACTTTCAGAAAGAGGATAAACTATAAATTAAGGTATAAGTAATATTCCTGCCAAAATAGGTGAGGCAATAAAAATGCAATTCAAAATCAGCTTTTCACAAGGCAATTTATTGTAACCACCAAAGTCCTGAATCTGAGTTACACCTTTTATTTTGAACATTTCACTCGATAGAAATCTGAAATACTGGGTCCAAGGGATGACACATTCCAAACAAATGGAACCTTCCTCTAGCTAAAATAAACAGATTTAGACCATCCAGTAAAATCAAAGCCAAGTGTATCTGCACAACTCAAGAATGATACGAATGGATTAGAACCTCTTCTGGTTTATACTTCACCATTTATTACAGACTTTGAGAGTCCTCTCCATGGCACGATATTAGATTAATTAGATATTAGGCGTTTCCAAGAGCCAAGCACATAGAATATTCTCTCTACTCACCTGTGAAAAGACTGAGAAATCTAACACAAATGCATGAAGTGACTAATGACATAACCTAGTCTTTTACAGAGGAGTTCTCTTAAGTGACTCTGGCTCTAGTCATCCTGATCAACCTTGTGCAAGCTTTCCGTCTCATCTGTTCTTCTTCCTACATGTGGAATGATTTGCCATAACTAAAATGGAACAGCTGTTGGTTATCTGCTCACAGTCTTCTTTTATTTCCTGCAAAGGCACCAAAAAACTCTTTGCCTGAATCCCCAAAGGCACATAAGTAGAACTGACTGAATCCTTTGGCTGGAAAGGTTTTAAATCAGATCTGTTTAGTGAAGGAAACCAAAGAAGGTCAGAAGACCTTACAGATCCAGGAAGAATCCAAATTTTGGTTATAAGTGACCCCATTTCTACTCTTTAAAATTATCTGTTCCTAGGGAGATGCTCCAGGAAAAGGAGCATACACTAAGTTTACGACTCTCTTCCATCTTATTTTCAACAAGCAAATAATAGAACCAAAATCTTTCTCAAGTATCTAGATTTTTCCTCCTTTGTGAGCAAAGGGTATATTATAGTTCAGGTGTTAGAGTGTGTTGGGTTCAATCTCATTTCCTTTCTTCCTTTCTAGAGTTTTTCAGACTCTTCTTAATACTAGAAAAAAGATGGCTCTTCAGTCAACTGTTGGTAAGTTATTGGAGAACATTTATTTAGCACCAGTCTTGCATTTTCTTATGGGTTACATATGAGTCATAAAATTCTACCAGTCTTGGGGTGCCTGGGTGGCTCAGTCGGTAAAGATACTGCCTTCAGCTGCAGTCATGATCCTGGGGTCCTGAGATCGAGTCCCACTTTGGGCTCCCTGCTCAGTGGGGAGTCTACTTCTCCCTCTCCCTCTGCCCCCCCCCCATGCTCCTTCTCTCTCTCTCTATAAATAAAATAAAATCTTAAAAAAAAAATCTACCAGTCTCTTTGGCCCAAATCAACCGCTTCTTCTGTTATGCTTCTTACTACACTCAGAATGAATGAGTGAATGAATGAATGAATGAATGAAAATTTGAATACCCATCTAAAGGAAGCCAACTGTTATTTTTCTGAGCTAAGACTGGGGTGCTTGGGTGGCTCACATGGTTAAGTGTCTGCCTCTGACTCAGGTGATAATCTCCAGGTCCTGGGATGGAGCCTCATGTCGCGCCTCCAGCTCAGCGGGGGTCTCTTCTCCCTCTGGCTCTCTCTCTGCCTTTCCCTGTGTTTGTGCTCTCTCTGTCTCTGTCCCTCAAGGGAATAAATAAAAAAAAATCTTTTAAAAAATAAGATGAAACTCAGCTAAGACTATAGAAGTTTAGGGTGACATCAATGCAGTAAAAAGAATCCACGTATGTTGTTTTAGGTTTTTATTTGCTTATAAAAGAGAATGGAAATGGGTTTGCAAAAAAAGTATCTGCATGTACAAAGTAATCCATGTAGATAAAGAGGGCAAGCCTTGGAATACCGCTGGGTGAGTCGTTCATCAAGATTGGATCTCTTTGCATCAGAACTGGTGGAAAGTCACTATTTTACATGTCAAGCCACTGAAAATACTAAATCTATTTTTAAAATCACCAAACTCAGAAAGGCTGTATTCTGATACATATTCTTAGACACCAGTGAAACGAGGTACCAAGTGATCTCAGAGCTGGATAGATCAGTTAATCAAGAGGTAGTTTCTCCAATAATATCCATTTTTCTTTTCAGAAAGGCCACAGGAGATAGGGATAAATGGCATAATCTTTGGATCTCTTTAATTTCTTATTCTGCTAGGGCCCCATTTCCTTTGAATACAATCATAGCTGTCTTGATGCATTTTAGGACTTGAGATCATCTAACAGAAAAGATTCCAGAGTTCAACTTTTTTTTTTTTTTTTTTTGCCAATTTTCCTTTGAGTGCTCTTCTCTGGAAAAACAAATAATCTGGCATGCCATTAAAATAGCAAGGAGAAATAAATCCTGTAGTGTCATAGATGAAGGGGATTTTTTTAAATATAATTTTTTTTTGCTAATAATACCAATATTACCAATGTCCAAGGAAATTTAGGCTGGTGAGACAAGCCCCCCAAAGGTAGCATACAAACCACATAACGACATTCTTCTTGAATAAGTTTCTCTAAGAGTTCTTGAGGTTGGTCTCCAGATTTGCCCTAGGGCAATCAGATGCCTGAGCCCCACAGTTCCATGGCTTCTAGCTCGTCTTGGACAGGAGTGAATTCCGGTTGATCAGGATGGGGAGCTAGAGAGGAAAAGTGGGGTGGGGACTTGATGGGACCCAGGAACCATAAATTGATATTCTCCCCTCACATGGGTCCAATAAGAGACACAGATTTGGTCAATAAACGAGAGAGAAAGCCTGCTTAGGTGGAAAGCACTAGCTCCCGTTACCCACCAAGCTGCTTGTGCCTTCCCCCATGAGGTTTCAGATGGTTAGCAAAGGAAGGGACAGCCTCGTTACAGCAACGGTTAGAAAACTAGAATCACGGCCAACTGCTTAAATATAATATGTGTTTTATTTACAAAAGGAACCCTGAATCTCAGCAGAATTTTAACAGAAAAATAAATTTTTAAAACTGATCTTGTGTTAGAAACCCATCACCAAGGGGACAGTTGGGAAGGGAGGGCATTGGAGAAGGAGGGAGGGGAGGATGGTGGGGGAGGAACGTGCCCGTCAACCTTGTGTGGGGACAGGAAGGAGGAGAAGGCACATTTAAACAGTTATTACACACAGAAAAGTTGGGGATAAATTCTTGGTACACAGTCATAGACCGACATCCAGAAAGATCCAGAAGGATACAGAGCTGTCAGTTCTTATTACGATGGACACTTGCGCTTTGGTTAAGTTCCAGTATTATCAGTGTATGTGTCGGGAGCAGGGAGGGCAAGAGATGTGACAGTGAGCAGGTAGGGAAGCAGGTGAGGCAGGGAAGCGGAGTGCCCATGGTTAGGGGCAGGGGCTGGGGGTCAACAGGACAGTTCTGGATCCGTAGCCAATTGCCCAGGCCCATGGAGTCAGAGTGGAAGAGCTCCACCTCAGTGCTGGTAATCATTGTAAGGGATCAGATCTTAATAAGGGACAGGGAGATTTGAGAGAACAGGGAGGGAAGAGATGAACAGAGAAAAACACATCAGCAAAACTCTTGACCAGTTCCTCTGGAAAATAAGGTTAAATTTCTCCTAAAGCAGAACACTTAAATTCTTCAACTAAGAAGTTTATTGCCCCAAAGCGGTCTCTGAACATCTCTCTTGATGCTTCCAAGAGTGACTATGTCAGAAAATGTCCCATTGCACAACTCGCCAACATGCAGGCTGCAGATGTTTTTAGGAAGCATTATCTTTCACAATCTCAGGCCAGGAGTTAGTAATGTGGCGGGGACAGGCACGGTCACTCTTGTTATTTCTTAACATTACCTTTGGTCACCAAAAATGGTGGGTACATGGTGGGCAGGATGTCACCCAAAAGAATCTGAGGGGCCCTCCACATTCGGGGGAAGTCCCAGGTTCAAGGCTTTTCCAAAGCATGAGTGAAATAGGACCACACCACAGCAGTAACCCAGAAAGTTCTACTATGTCCCCCAATGACCAAATATGAGGTCGGAGGCCAAGTTAGTGCGGACTACCATTTGTAAACAAGGAAGATTCACTTGTGTTGTTATTTTCATTTTCCTCTTAAGGTTTTTGCAGGGATAGCCTCGATAGTAACGTGCACTTTATAGAAGAGGTCTTTGGATAATTTAAGGTAATGTAGCATTCAAGTTTGGCTTCCCTCCCATAATCGGTCTACTGTTCATTGCACTCTCATCATTATAGTTCTAATTGTAGCAAAACATTGCTCAAAGCCCACGAGGGGTTGGCACTTACCTCCTACCCCGTAGGCAGAACACGAAGAAGGGTCGCAGTATCCAGGCTGGCCAGAAGGACCCTGTGGTCCAGGCACCCCCAGGTGACCAGGTGGACCCCTGGGTCCAGGAGAGCCAGGGGGCCCGGGGCTTCCTGGCCGACTCTCCCCTGAAGGCCCTAAGAAGCACCCACAAAGGAAAACAGTCGGTCTTTGACCATCACAGGGTGAGTTTTGAGACTACCAAGAAGGAAATGAACCCTTAAGAGAAGCCACCTCGCGCATCTTGACATTTAGGATAAGATGTCTCTCTCTGCGCATTGAGTTTTTAGTCCTCAATTGAATTTGCTGGAGAAGCACACCCACGTGTGTATGCACGCACAAATGCACACACAAACACACTCAGCTCAACCTCATAATCTGTCCTGCTTTCTGGCCCCAGGTAATTGAATTACAATAGCCTGAGTGGGAAAGAAATTATCCCGCAGGAGAAAAAGGCAAAGTCTGAAATCAGACCTAAAATACTGATCCAAAATTTCTTTAGGCTACCTTATATCAACAGAGCACTTAGATTGAGTGAAAATAGGAGACTGAAATTTTTGTGATTTTAGGAAGTCTATCAGGCTGGGTGTTTTAGTGTTTGCTTTTAGGTCTAGATTCCAATAGTGTTTGAAAAGGCATTTTTCAATGAAAAACGAGATTCTTCAACTCTAGTGGAGATGAACTCTTCAACTCTAGCTCTACTGAAAATGAGGAACAAGTGTTGCCTTATATTTGAAAAGCAGTGCAGCTCTAAGTAGATTCAGTCCCATTCAGTCTACGATCACCCACCATCCTTTCTGCATAACACGTGATGCAGATCAGCCCCTCACACCAGCTCTAATGATAGGAGCACTTATGCTCAAAGTGACTCTTTTCCATTAGGAATCCCTCATAGGGAAAGTACTTGCCAAAATCACTATTAGGATGGAAAGAAAAAAATGGATAAAGTATTCGATTTGATGAGGCTAAAACCAGATTAAAAATGTCCAACAGGACTGCAAACTTACCATTCTAATAACGAGGATGATAACCCAGAGATCATTGTAAAGGCACACAGTATTATACACAAAACTCAAAACCGACATGAAACTCATCCAGTAAGCTGGCCACAGTGGCAGAAGCTCTGAGTGTTTCTCAAACATCCACATGTTCCTCTGTATTTGAAGCCTCCCATGTGGTTCAACGGAGACAGTGTGGCTGGTCCCAGCCAGTGAACTAGGTCATTGTCCATGGAGGAAGGTGAAGGCCAATGTGCCTCCTTTATCTTTCTCCTGGAGGCCTTTTGTTCCAACATGGGGGAAAGCCACCTTACCCACATCAAACTTCGGGGGACTATAAAATAAACCCTTATCGTGTCAATGTACTAAGTGTTTGGGATTGATTTGTTACTACAGCATAGCCTAGCACGGCCTAACTCATGAAGCCAGTAGGGTCCCAGAATATGCTAGAAGCCTTTGAGTCTTCTGTACTGGGAGGATTGTCACTTAACAATTGGCCTTCCAATTAAATGACTGAGAAAGACAGCTGTTTCCATCAGATACAGGATTAACAAGGCCATTTTCCTCAGTGGTGATGTCATATGAATGTAAAACAATTTCCATCTTGCAGTGTCCTGTTAGGTAGGAAGATTTACCTGCTGGTCCGGGGGGACCTCTTGGACCTTGGGTTCCAATGCCCGGATTTCCTTTTTCTCCCTTGATGCCAGTTAGACCTGTTCAAAAAACAAACAAACAAACAAACAAAAAAAAAAAAGGAAAGAAAGAAAAAAAAAAAGAAAGTCTTTAAAAGAAAATCTAGGCAAAATCTTCCAAAAAGACCTCTCTGATAACGATAATGATAGGAGTTGGTTTGGGGTTACGGTTCCCAGGGGACTTTTAAATGAAATTCTGACACTGTGAATTATGTACAACCACATAAGGAAGGCTAGACCTGTAGCTGAACACCCTGTTTGTATTTGCGATACTGTAAGTCTATCCACCTTCCTACCGAAGGGGTCCGGCCTGCCAGGATCTGGCCCGTGTCTTTACACGCACCAGGCCGTTGGACGTATGCAGTTGGCGCTCCACGGTCACACAATAGAAATCACAAGTGAACGTGGCTAACATTTTCCTTTTGGTCCACCCTGTAATGTATCTGCAAAAGGCATGAATTATAATTAGGCAGCAAAGTTCCGAAGAGCGTGAGTTTCCATTAAAAACTTGGAAGCTTCGGGAAAGCCTGTGTTTGATTTGGCTGATTCAGCCCCATAAAAATCTAAACCTATTCATGCTTCTTTTCCACTGAGCAGACTCCTTCTTCCAAATCATTTACAGTGCTATTAACAAACTATACGTTTTCACGGGCAAAAAAAAAAAAAACCCACAAAAAAATAAAGAAACATACACTCCGCCACCTCATCATCCAAACAGCTATCACAAGACTGCGGGACAGGTGAGAACAGCTCTGCTGAGGCCCACCGTCCCAGAGAGAGTTGCATCAGCTGGGGGGGGGGGGGGGCGGGGGGAGTGCGCGGGGGGGTGGGGAAGGGTTACCCAGGCTCACAACACAGAAGGTCTCTGGTGCCTGTTTTTCATGTACAACAATGCTTTGAAGTAGCAGAATGGCATTGCATCTGCATGTAATTAGACTCACAAAGAAATTATGTGTGAATTGGCACAGCCTGGAAGGAAACAGAAATAAAAGACAATAATCCATTTGAGAGCCCCCCCCCACCCAGCCAGGGATTTAAAATGTTTAAAATTACAAGTAACTTCTCCCCCTTCCTAAAGGCGGTATGTATTCATGCCAGACAACAAACAAGGACACTTTTCACATCTTGGTTTATAACTTCCAGAAAGAAAGGCGTTCATGTAATATGGGCTTGGGGAACAGTTGGAAAAATAAAATTAAAAAAGACTGGTGAGCAACTGGCACTTTTTGCTACACGGCACGTGGAACGACTGTCTGTTGGTATGAACGCTGGGGTCCGCTGTGTCCTTGGGTCCACCTTCTGGGGTCAAGGTCTATGTGGCCCCTTTCATAAAGTCCTCCTGGGGCGCCTGGGTGGCTCAGCGGGTTAAGCCTCTGCCTTCGGCTCGGGTCATGATCTCAGGGTCCTGGGATGGAGCCCCACATCGGGCTCTCTGTTCAGTGGGGAGCCTGCTTCCTCCTCTTTCTCTGCCTGCCTCTCTGTCTACTTGTGACCTCTCTCTCTCTGTCAAATAAATAAATAAAATCTTAAAAAAAAATTAAAAAGTCCTCCTTCTTTGTTAGCGGTCCTCAGTGCTTCTCCACCCCCTAGTAGGCCTCCCCAACACCCAGGCCTATTGCGTGGCCTCGGTGGTATTTTCTGAGCTCACAAGAGACCTGTATTTTAGGGAGAGAGCCGGGCGCTGAGCACTCGGCCTCCTCTTGCTTTGGGTCTGACTCTTGTCTTAGGAACCCAGAAGGAAGAGAGTAATTTCTCAAGAATAAAAATATAATTTCATCTGAGTTTAAAAAGCACCCAACACAGACCAATCAACATGTAATACTCAATTGCTCACCAAGTTGTTCAGACAGAAAAGCACCCTGGGTACACCTACTGGCTATTACCCAATTAGCTACCAGTTTAGCTCTTAGTTTAGTGGCTAATTGGAATAAGCACTTCTCAGCCGGTAGGTGTCCTCTCAGTTGCCAATGTACTTCACCATACTTAGCCTCTTCTTCTGTTTGAATGAGAATCACTTTCCCCACAGGGAACCACTAATTTTTAAAGAATTAGAACACAATGAAATACACAGATGACTAATGGCAGCCTGCTCGTGATTAAGCGTGTGGTGACTCAGAGGCCTCCCATGACCTTACGGTACTCAAGGATCAACATTAACAACATGGCTTCTGGATGATTCTCCAAAGTAGGAGATGCTGTCGATGAGGCTGAAGAGGATATGCAGGAAAGTATTCTTAGGAATAACTCTCTGGTAAGAGTTTCTTGACTTAGGGCACCTGGGTGGCTCAGTGGGTTAAGCCTCTGCCTTCAGCTCAGGTCATGATCTCAGGGTCCTGGGATTGAGCCCCACATCGGGCTCCCCGCTCAGCAGAGAGCCTGCTTCCCCCTCTCTGCCTGCTGCTCTGCCTACTTGTGATCCCTCTCTCTGTCAAATAAATAAATATTAAAAAAAAAAGTTTCTTGACTTAGCCATTGCTTCTTCATCGAGAAAGCAAAAGATGGGGAAGATTGGGCAGTGGGGATTCTGGTTGTTTCAATTTTCTAGTCATGTAGAGAAAAATGAGTGGCATTTGATATTATCTGTACTACAAATCAAGGTAAGAGAGTAAGAGCCTCACAAAAATATTCCAGCCCCTCAAGATGTCTCGAGAAAATTGTAAGGATATAATTATATTAAAGGGAATTTTAGATCTCATTATCCTTGAAATGAAGATCTGTTCCAACTACAGGTAGGCTAATAGATTAATATCTGTCCATGTATTCACTTAGGTTCTGAGACCGAAGGAAACTTCGTGTCCATGACACCTGAGTTTGGTTGTAAATCTTTTTCTTGGGATGAAAAAATCATGTTAAAGATCAATAATTAAGGACCTAAGATGAAGGCTGAAATGAAAAGTAAAGTTTAGAGACCTCTGCTCTCTAAAAATAGATCTGCATATACTTTTGAGAAGCCTGTAAGCCATGATTAAAAGGAAAGAAATCAGATGTCCTAAAATGTCAGCCCATCTGTGAGATGTCAGCAGGCGATCGATCTGGGCATTCTTTA
Organism: Meles meles; assembly: GCF_922984935.1. Classification (NCBI taxonomy): domain Eukaryota; kingdom Metazoa; phylum Chordata; class Mammalia; order Carnivora; family Mustelidae; genus Meles; species Meles meles. The sequence continues at coordinate 19,678,099 of NC_060066.1, forward strand.
CATTCTGTCCTTCTTTACAGAAAATATGCCATCATCACCCATAATAAGGGCTTCTCTCATCAATCTCTTCATGAGGGCTGAAGGTGGAGCCCTTCAGTGTTGAGATGGAGCTCCCAGAGCTAAGTGCCAACATTCTCTCCACAAAGGCACTGCGACTCCTGAGTGCACAGGATGCCCCTCCTTCTGGAACACCCGTTTCACATTGGATGTCTCCATAAATACCTCTCAGTCTTCAAGACCCAGCCCAATGCTTCTTGCAACCATAATGAGCAGAAGCCTACAGGAGTCAAGGGGACTGGGATTATTGATCTGCTTCGTGGCTGTATCCCTGACATGGTGAGAGTGTCTTCCACATACTATGAAACCTACAGATATTTACTTATTTACTCACAGAAGGAATGAATGAGCTCTCTGATTCCATACTGTCCATGCCTCCTCTGGAACCTACCCATTGCATTGCTTGTTCTCATGTTCGCCTAGCCTAAGACTACGAGCCTGCTGATGGCAAGGATCATGTCTTCTTTACTGTTAGTGTCGGATCCAAGCCAAACCTCACACATGGTAGGTGGCCCAGTAAGTTCTAGAAACCTAACCGAATGACTGCATGTTTACACCAACATGCAGCTGACTGTTAAAAGCAAGCCTGACCTTTGAAGGATTAACAAACAAAATTCCTTAACTCGGAGCTTTCCTTTTTACTTTCACATGCCTGCCTTGTGGGAACACTGCTTCTTCTAACAAGTTCCTCATGTGGCAGTTTCAGTGCTAGCGTTTCTTAGCGATGAATGTAACTGATCACAATTAAATTTCTGCCATTTCTAAAAACCAAGCATAGCTGATATAAACGAAGCTCTAACTTTCCAAAAATATGATTTTGGATAAGATTAAAATACCTCCAGGTTTTTTTTTGAATTACTAAAAATATTTAGGATAATCAGAGAGATGATTATTATCCATCCATTCATCTGTTCTTTCTTTTAAAAATATTTTAATAAATCTATTTTTTTGCAAGGTTCGCAGCAATATTGAGTGGAAAGTACAGAGATTTCCCATGTACCTTCTGCCCCTACACCTGCTTCATCAACATCCCCCAACAGAGGGGCGTCTGGGTGGCTCAGTGGGTTAAGGCCTCTGCCTTCTGCTCAGGTCATGATCCCAGAGTCCTGGGATCAAGCCCCGCATCGGGCTCTCAGCTCTGCGGGGAGCCTGCTTCCTCCTCTCTCTCTGCCTGCCTCTCTGCCTAGTTGTGATTTCTCTCTGTCAAATAAATAAAATATTCTTTAAAAAAATCCCCCAGCAGAGAAGTATCTCTGTCATATTCATTCTTTTTTTAAGAGTCTCGTTAGAAACCATTTCAGGGCTCCCTGGTTCTCCCTTACCACAAACCTAACACTGAGCCTCCAGTATTTTCTTTTACTGGTCTACAAAGGCAGAGACCTGTTCACTCTAGTTCTGTGTTACATTCCCAGTTCCAGGCGTATCCTAAGGCACTCAAGAAATACATGTCAGGCAGATGAATGAATGAATGAAATCCTAAGTTCTACTGCAGACTTTGACAAACCAAGAATGTGGCCAGTTTATCAGCTAAGTCTAAAAATGACTGCAGTAGATTCCAAAAGCTAGAGGCTTGGGATGCATGAGCTCATTTTGGCTTCACAAGAACCAAGGGGATGGGCACTACTATTAACCGCAAAGGAGACTGTGATACCTGCCCTCACCTAGGAAGTAACAGAGCCACGATTTGAACCCAGGCAGCTTGGCGTCAAAGCCCAGAAGCTGAACCACAGCCCTCCCTGCCTTTTTCAGTCCAAGTGGGCAGGCGACTTGTCTCGTCTTGTTCTTTGCAGTTGAAGCTTCCTAAGCTGCCCACAGGGTCAATCTGCACATCTGCTCTGGCCCCAGGCTCAGCAATCAGCCCTGTGGTTATCACATTTTCTCAGCTTGCTTCCCTCAGTTGACATTCTTGCCCTCTGCTCTGAGCAAGATTCAGGGTTGACACTGAGTGGCCCTCTCCGGCTCACGCTGACTACATGCCCAGGATCTGGCACTCGGTTGTCCATTTCCTATTTCCTTTGGCCTGCTGGTCTCTGAATAGAGACATTTTACTCATTTCTCTGTCCTCTGACCACACCAAGCTCTCCACACTGGGGCCTCGTGCTGCTCCATTGAGCACAGTTAGTCTCTCAGCCCAGGCATTTCGAGCAACTCCCAGGATTTATGCCCAGGCAGATATGCAAAGGCTGGGCAATGCTTTCATTGTCACTGCACCAAAAAGTCCCAGAAACAGTGAGACAGGGCTTTGGCTATGTTATTATATTGTCTGTTACCTAGGAAATGCAGACAATGAATGGCAAGCACAGTCTGCTTTCCATTCAGAATATGTCTGAACGCCTACTGGAAGCAACGTACTAGATAGGTACCTAGCCACAAGGTGGCAGATTCATTGGACATAATTCACTAAATACTTCATGCAATTTCCAGAATCTGCTATTTCTACATTTTCGGCCTGCAGCGTTAGTGTGTGAGACTCCATGTTTTGGCTAAGGTCTCGGCTAAGGGGACAAAGATTGGAAAATACATGATTGTTTTCACACTTGATCTTAGCCAAAAGGACAAGAAGCGATTATACATGATTGTTTCCAATGTAAATAAATTTTGCAAACCATGGCCAAGAGCTTTTCTTCTTGTTGCCTTTTAAATAAAATAACGGCCCATCCACTTTGACGGGGTAATTCAGGACTCAGGGAAAGATAAAGCACTCTACATAGCTCTGGCAAAGAGAAGTTAATCCAGGGACTTACTTACATGGGTGATGAGGACTGAGAAGCCAATTAAAAATGATGAGGCAACTTATAAATCAGCAAGAGCAAGAAGTCACTCTCATCTTTAAGAGTATGGGCGCAATGGGAAAAAAAGGTGGGACTGGAACCCAGAGCCTAGAACCTTCTGGTAGGATCTAGAAGCAGGGGGAGAGATTTCCGGTGGAAGCAGGAGCCATGTAAGGGTTGTCACCACAACCAGAATTGCAGGGGAGCCAGGTGCTGGGTGAGAGGAGAAATATCTTGACTTCTATCCTATTTGAACCCTATAATCCTCCTCTTTTTTTTTTTTTAAAGATTTTATTTATTTATTTGACAGGCAGAGATCACAAGTAGGCAGAGAGGCAGGCAGAGAGGAAGAAAGGAGGAAGCAGGTTCCCTGCTGAGCAGAGAGCCCGATGTGGGGCTCGATCCCAGGACACTGGGATCATCACCCAGGACACTGGGATCATGACCCGAGCAGAAGGCAGAGGCTTTAACCCACTGAGCCACCCAGGCGCCCCCCTCTATTCCTTTTTAAAGGCTCCCATTGGCTGAATTTTTCCAGGAGCAGTGGGGGAAGGGAGCCTGGAGAGGCACTGACGCACAGCTAAAGGAGGGAGAAGGGCAGACCGAAAGCAAACTGCCTGGTCTGATCCCAGTATCGGCTCTGAGCATCAGAGCCAGAAGGACCCCTCCTGCCTGTAGTGGGTCACCCCGTAGTAGGGAAAGGGACAAACGTAGAGCCATCATGCAGTGTGAGAAGAGCTACAACACATGAAAGGACAGAATCGAGCATCCGTGGGGAGTCACAAGGGGCTTTCCGATACAGCTGACCCTTGAAGCCAAGTCTTGGAGGGCAGGCATCAGCCACACAAAGAACGGCAGATGCAAGTGCACCTACAGAGGCCGGCAGATGAAAGAGAACTGGGCGTGCCTGGGGGACTCCAAGCTGTTTGGCAGGACTCCGGCCGCAGCAGGTCCGGGAATGGTAGAATAAGAAGCCAGTCTAGATCAGGTCCTGACACACAAAGGGGTCTGGATACAGCCCTTCCCCCTTGTGTGCGCAGAACCCCTCCAGTACCATCCACCTAATTTTTTGTTTGTAACTTCACCCTCTTTTTCTCAAAGAGGAACTCCAAAGTGCTGAAGCCTTAGACCCCTTAAAACATGGATCTGGCTGGCCCTGCTGGGTGCTACAAAACAATGCAATTAGTAAAGTGGACTGAGAAATCCCGCAGAGCTCAACTCTACCAATGAACACTGAGCTAGTCTCCCAGCAAAGCCGAAGGAAAACATGTCGAAGCATTAAGTAGAGCCGTCTGGTGGTCAAAGGAACCACTACCAGATCAAGATCAAGACAACAGGATATTTTGGACTTCAGGTTCTTCTATCAGTCAGAGACATGGCAATATTGGCCGGAGGCCCTCTGGTCTTTCGACCACACACATCTAAATTAGATACACTGATATCCAGGCAGTGAGAGAGGGGAAGAGAGTACAGCAGGGAGGAGGGAGGTGAAAGGGGCAGCACGGGGGCTATAGGGGGAGAAGGGAGAAGAGAGAATGCAGGGGGCAATCCCATCAGTGTGCACCAGCCCTGTGTAGCCATCCGCAGATTGGTCCCACCAGTGGGTGCATGGCAAAAATGAACAGGGATTACATTTGGCACCAGGAATCCTGGATTTTTGTCTCCACAATTTTGCACACTGATGCTATGATCTTACGGGCACAAGAGTAGCAGACCAAACGCCCATCGACCAGTTTCAGCTCCCAAGTTCTGACTGATCCTCCTTCAGTGGCATTATATTATTTCCAGCATGGGCTGTTAGGAAAATTATTAACAACTGAAAGTTAATAGAAAAATGAGCCAATTTCTGTGGCTTCAAAAATGAACATTTCAGGTTTGGCATGAATATTCAACCAGCTGATGATATTTAAATTAGAGCTAGGGCTTGTTTTCATTCCTTGCGGAAATGAAAAGTGATATGATGCTCTTGACTCTTGGAAAAGAAGAGAGCTGTGTCAGTGTCTGCAGAGTTTAAAACAAAAGGCATTATGACCAGCAGCCCTTCATAATGAGCACAAAGAAAGCATTATTAAGATAAATACATCTTATATCTGTTAAACCTAGAACCAATGAAAATTTTAAGAGTTAATGAATATATCTTTTCTATGTATGTTTTCCCCTCAGCTATACAAATGCATTTTGGTATACTTATTGTACTTATTGCCTTAAATCCTTGTTTTAAAAAATCACTGAAAATGGTTTACTATAGCCAATATAAACGCTTTAGTTTTATCATCTAAATTAGTACATGTTATATTTCCATTTTACTTGTTTATGTTCAAGGCCAGAAATTTAGAAAATGGCTAAGTACATTCCTATATTTAAAACAAAGTGTCTCTCTGTCTCTGCCTGTCTGCCTCTATCAATATTTACATATAGATATTGTAAACACACACACACACACACACACACACACAGGCATTATAAGCAGGACGTCCCTTGATCTTTTGACTACAGACATCTAAATTAGACACACTGAAATGCGAGCATTGAAATGTCCAACGTATTTGCTATTTTATATATATTTCCTACCCAGTCGAAAAATCTTTCCTATTTAAAAATCTCACCCCGTTTTCCTGGCTGAATTTACACAATAATGACTTGAAGAAAACGTTGACATTGTCAAGTTGGCAGTAACTGGCTATTAACAGGATGTCTTCGGATTGATGTCCTACGACCACATGGACTTCTGGTTTTTTTCATGGCTCTAGAGTGAAGGACAAATGGCAGCCAAAAAACTAGCCAAGGAGTAATCAACACCATAAATCACTCATGATTCACGAAATGACTATTGCACTTCAGGTATTATGAAAAATAAAGGGAAAATCCACATGACGTTTGGTCTCCGGGGAACGTGCAGCCTTACTGGTGAGACAGGACTCACAGAGGTGAAATCATCATTAAAAGGCAAGTCAAGAAAGCATATTCTACCTGGGCGCTCAATGACCCGTTTCGCACACCGGTGACGACCCCGCTCTTGTTCAGGCTTCTTGGTGGGGTAGGGGTTGGGGGGAAGCAGAGATGAAAGGCACAGTCCCATTCAAGGAACTCACAGTCCAGGGGGAAGACAAACAAGGACACCAGCAATGACAGTATAATGAGAAACTGCTGTGGTCGACGCCTGTGCTCGGGGAGGGTTTACTCAGTCTGGTTCAGCGGGGAGAGGAGCAGGGTAGCAACAACCAACACACACGGGCCAAACAAACCGCGGGAGGAACGAGTGGTCTGGCAGCGGGGACTCCGGAGATGAGTTCGGAAGGACGAATGAGCCAGAGGACGAAAGAGGATTCTAGGGAGTGGGAAGGGCAGGTGGAAACCCATGAACTGGGACAAGAACAGGGCACAGTGGGAATCCGCTCTGGGGGGAGCAGCAAAGGAAAAGACACGCACGAAGAATGAGCAGTCGCCCTTCCTCATCACTCTGCGCCAGACTCGACGCATTCTCCTGCTTTGGGCCGCCTGCGCTTCCTTATTGCGTGGAGTTGGGTGTGGCCACGGCCACGTGACCTGCTTCGGCCAATGAGACGTTAGAGGCAACAACAGGCACAGAGGCTTGAAGTAGGACTGGGGTTGGGGAGTTGGGTTGGGCCGCGAGGATTACATACTCTAGGAAACTATTAGCCCTTCCAACCAGGGTCCCAGCAGAGCAGAACTGCCCCTGTTTTCCATAGATATGTGGTGAAAAAAAAAAATAATATTTATTGTTGTATCCTACTGAGATGTTTGTGGTTTGTTATGCAGCGAAAGCTGACTAATACTGAGAGCACAGAGCAGTTCAGTTTGGCTAGAGCAAAAAGTACATACTTGAAGTCAGGCGGAAAATATGAACCGGGACCATACGAAGATATCTTGCTGAGATGGCATTAACCTTGAGTGGTATTTCTAGCATGATACCCTTTACCCCAGACAGATCCAGTACAAAAATCTGATCAGATCTACTACACAGGACCCCCAGTCAAGGGTTTCAAAATATTTTCAGCTACAGAAACAATTATATTAGCTTTCATGGCAAAAAAAGAAGACAAAGTGGACTATAGCCCTTGCTGACATCTTGAATCCGCCTCGTGGAAGACCCTGAGCCAGAAGCACCCAGCTAGACCACTCCTGAATCCTTGACCCAGAAAACCATAATCCTATAGGTTTTGTTGTTTTAAGTTGCTAAGCTGTAGGGTAACTTGTTATAGAGTAATAAATCACTAACACATAGAGCTTCTATTTGCAGCCGTGTTGAATGCAAAGACTCAGTTTGTAACAGAGGGGCAAAAAACCCTTACAAAATAGAAGAGGATACAACAAAGAAAAAGGAAAAGCATTCCCCTTCAATGCATTTGGGTTACTATACATTAGGAAAACACAATACATCAAACCTTCAGAGAAAATCTTGTTTCAATGCACATTCAAATTGGACTTTACCACCTAACTACTGGGTGAGAAAAGAGAAAGCTACCTTTACTTCTTTGGAGTTCATCTCTCAGGAAGATGAGACTCAGGGAATGAGGAAAGAAACAAACACGTCAGCAGATTTTTAACAGCAATGAAAAGACTATGTCTCGTGCAAGCCAATGTCAAAGATAATACAACATCACAGGGAAGACTTGCAAATATTTAAGTCTCAACCAGCCAATTATTACAAGAGCCCTGCCAACCCTCTATCTTTAATTAAGTTGATCTGTCCCATAAAGATAATTTTTCCAGGAATAAACCAGGATAAAAGAGACATTGAGAAGTTCCACAGATGCTTAGCATCTAGGCATTCCTGTCTGGCAACCGCTTTGCTTTTATTCTGCATTCGTGACCAAAGTTTTCAGCCAAATGTATCTTCGGTGCCAACCACAGAAATACCAAATGCAAGAACCCAACTTCTCTCTTCCAGCTTCAAATTGACTTGAGACCCAGCCTTCTCAGCCTTGTTGATTCCCAGGTAAGGGGAATGAACCTTAGGGACTCAGAGTTAGCTTTTGGTTATATGCAACTTCTTGACTCCGACTGCCATTTCTGTGTCTCCAAAGGGGGTTATCACTGACTTCCAGCAGCCAGAGCGTGGCTGATTCCTTCCCTACCTGTGTTTGCTTTGGCAGGGTGGGAAGGGGGGTTCGGTTGTGTTGCATCTTCTCTTCCTTCTCACATCCCCACTTTCTCACTTCCTGGAACAAAGTCCATCTTCTTCAAATTAACCACAGGACTTAGGACTGATATAAGAATTGATCCTTAAATCTTGTCTTTCTTTACATCCACTCCTTAGAAATTTGGTCTTCTGTGTCAGGGAAAATTCAAGGGGAAAATTTTTCTAGCTTCATAAAGTCATTCAGGGATTATATCCTCAGAACAATAAAAAATTAATCCAGGCAACAAAGAGAGTGGGGCAACTGTCCTTGCGTCAAGTTCTTAATCAAAAACATGAACTCTTCTTGTGATTAAAGATGACATTCCAATGCTGTTATTTTTTTTTAAGCCTCAATGCTAATACTGCATCTCAAATAGTTGATCCCACAGAGTAGGTATAAAGTGCTAATGAATGTATAGAAAACAATGCATTCCAATGGGGAAAATCCTTGGAATAATAGCTCCCAGTTACTTTCACTCAACTTTTTCTAGGCACTAGCATGTGTAAAGACATCACTACTGTCTGTGTGGGGGGAGATAGTCAGTAGTATAAGGCTTCCCTGGAGAGAGCCCAGTAGGACAAAGAAATATAGTGGAAAACCAAGAAATATGTTAATCAAGGAACAGGTGTCTGAAAAAGTAGAAGATAATTTTAGTTATTTGCATAATGCTGATATGTATTTGCTCTTACGATTTTCACTGGGAACACAACAGACATGAAAGCAGAAAGACCCATTATTGATAAAGCTCAGCTACATCAGCCTGAACTTGTAATTGTTGCATTCTCAGTAATTATTTAATATAAATACATTTTGACTTCTTCATTATGTTTCTAGTATACTCGTGCTGAGAATTTGCATATTGAAATAAACAGTTGAAGTAGAAATTACTTTAGCTTTACTTCTTTACATTACACTAGATGGCAGTCTAGTTTTTTTTTTTAATTATGTGTGAAGGCAGGTTATATGTATTATCTGTGAATTTCATTTCAGAACAGTAAAAGAGATGTAAATTATCTGTTGAAAGGAGACAATATGTTGACTACTTTTGAGAATCATAGCTTTAGAGTTTCAAGTCCTTTCACACCTCAGGACCTTTGCATAGTTATTGCTATCTCTGCCTGAAATGTTCTCCTCTGACTCTCTTATTGACCTGCCAAACTCCTAAACTTTAAGGTCTCTCACTGACTTGCCAGTGTAAATCAGAACCCCTTCTTCTACATTTGCATGGCATCATGGATTTTTTTCATGGCACTTAAAACTAATGTTACTAAAGGAAACTATTCATTTAGTTTTTGTTAGTGCATTTACTATCTGGGTCCATGCCAGGTACAGGAAACATAGGAAATGTATGTCCTGTTTACCACTATGTCACTAACACCCAGTACGATGCCTGATGTGTAGGAGATGCTCAGTAAGTGCTGGTTAGGTGAATGAATGACGATACAGAAAGATTAAGTTTTACATTTAAGCAGTCAAGATTACACAGCTAGTAAGTGGCCAAGTTCAGATCCTGACTTCAGCATCAGATCCTGATGCTCCAAATGACATCCCATCCTGCTACTCAAGTAAGCAGCATTGCAAACAGTGAAGTGAAATCAGTTTCTCTTCTAAAACATCACAAGGAAAACAAGATTGAATTGCCTTATTCTATGTTTCTCCTCTATTTCCCCTATGGTTAGATGTTATAATTGAAGTAGAATTCTGTAGGTGCACCCCAAGCTGCTGGATCCATGGCTAGCTTCCCTCCAGGTAGTTCCCCTACTTGGACTCTTCCATAGCCTGGGCACATGCTAAAATTCTAGAAAAACTTTCAAGTGCCAAAATGTATAATCATGGAAAATATTTTTACCACCTTCATATTTATCCAACAAATCACCTCAAAGTTGGTCGTTGGCCAGGTCAAGGATGTCCCAAGCCTCTCCCAAACCAGAACACAGTGTGCAGGGAGCTTGCCAATAGTACAACCATGTCCCACTATGATATTCTGGTCAGTTCAGCCGTTGACTTGTTTGTGTGAACTGAGTCGTGAATTGTGGTTAGTAGGATCCATAAGGAAATGGGGTCCACCAGACCCTGCATGGTTCTGGCCTTTCCTATGGGAGTCCCCCACTACACTATGATTCCAAGGTGGCAACAGGACAGAGGGGACAAGCACAGCTATTCTGGAATCAAGCAGATGTGGACTTGAATTCTGGTCCCCTATGGTCCAGTGGGGTGAACTGAAAAACTAACTGAGCCTCAGTTTCCTCATTTAAAAATGGAGCTCAAGGAGGGCACCTGGGTGGCTCAGTGGGTTAAGGCTCTGCCCTCGGCTCAGGTCATGATCTTGGGGCCCTGGGATCGAGTCCCACATTGGGCTCTGCTCTCAGTGGGGAGTCTGCTTGAGATTCTCTCTCCCTCTGCCTCTGTCCCTCCTTCTATGTTCACACATGCTCTCTCTCTCTCTCTCTCAAATAAATAAATAAATAAATAAATAAATAAATAAATAAAACTTTTTTTTTTTTTAAATGGAGCTAGGGATTCCTGGGTGGCTCAGTGGGTTAAGCATCTGCCTTCAGCTCAGGTCATAGAACCCCGTGCATCAGGCTCCCTCCCTGCTCAGTGGGGAGCCTGCTTCTCCCTCCCCTACTCCCCCTCCTTGTACTCTGTCTCTCTCAGACAAATAAATAAATATAATCTTTAAAAAAATTAGAAAAAAATAATAAAGAATAGAGCTAATACTGACCTCTGACAGCATTTACTTTCTACACAACTCACTTCGCGTTCACTCTCCCAACTTGCACATTCAGTAATGTTCCACATTCCTTCCTTATCCAAACCATGTCTTCTCTTTTATCCAAAGGAGAGAGTGTATATATAGGACTGGACACAATATTGGCAGATACATTTAGTGCCTAATAAGTGAAGCCATAAATCAATAGTACTATCTCACATCCTGTCAACCCAAGAGACTTACATGAACCTTGCATTCAGTAAATATTTACTGATTTATTGTACAAAATAAATCAGATATAAATTCCAGTAAATTATGGATGTATAATCTGATCATTAAAATCTTCAGTTGGACGGCTCCTATGATCCAATATTTTTTGGAGAATGATGGAAACTGAAGGAGTTGCAGAAACACTGAAATCAGGAAACTGTCCCAGTTCTTTTCAAGTAAATAGAGAAATTCAGTTTGGCCAACTATAGACCAACCAACTGATTTTTTTTTTTTTAAAGATTTTATTTATTTATTTGACGGAGAGAGAAATCACAAGTAGGCAGAGAGGCAGGCAGAGAGAGAGGAGGTAGCAGGCTCCCTACAGAGCAGAGAGCCCGATGCGGGGCTCGATCCCAGGACCCTGAGATCATGACCTGAGCCAAAGGCAGCGGCTTAATCCACTGAGCCACCCAGGCGCCCCCCAACTGATTTTTTTTAAAGATTTTATTCATTGGGGCACCTGGGTGGCCCAGTGGGTTAAAGCCTCTGCCTTCGGCTCAGGTCATGATTTCAGAGTCCTGGGATCGAGCCCCCACATCGGGTTCTCTGCTCAGTGGGGAGCCTGTTTCCTCCTATCTCTCTCTCTCTGCCTGCCTTTCTGCTTACTTGTGATCTCTCTCTGTCAAATAAATAAATAAAATCTTAAAAAAATAAATAAAGATTTTATTCATTTATTTGACAATGAGAGATCCAAGTAGGCAGAGAGGCAGGCAGAGAGAGAGAGGAGGAAGCAGGCTCCCCGCTGAGCAGAAAGCCCAATGTGGAGCTTGATCCCAGGACCCTGGGATCATGACCTGAGCTGAAGGCAGAGGCTTTTTAACCCACTGAGCCACGCAGGTACCCCAACCAACTGATTTTTGACTGGGTTAATAATATATGGTTCAAGAGACCGGTGTGAAATATGAACATTTCAATAAATGGAATAAGAAAATAGGAGATTCATCATCCAGGAACAATTATACAAAGATCAGAATTAGAAACAGAGTTGTCTTCTGGGGTCTAGGTAGAATCACACAAGGCTGTGATCGCAGAGTGAGTTCAGGTCGGAAAAGTCAGGACTCGGTTGTTTCAGGTCGGGGTATCAAAGAGGAATGCTATAGTTTTTGTGAACTTTGGAAGCCAGGATATAGAGCCATTACCTGATGGCAATGCTGCATTTCATGGGGACAGGCAACTGTAGCCCATGGAAGAAGAGCTTGTCTTTGCTGTGCATGAGCCATGTGGTACAAGTGGCAAGAAAAAGCAGGTGAGAAACTGGGCTGCATAACCTCTTGCTTATGCTTGTGCAGATGGAGCCTCTTTACTCCTGGGTGGTAATAATCAGAAAAGTCCAAGTTGGAGTTCAAGCCTTAGATGAACAACATGACCCGCAGGAGTCCTTCAGTTCCTTACGTTCTAAGGATTCTGTGATATTGCGATCCATGTGAGAACATGGCGAAACGGCTATTCCCCACAAACTTATGAAACATACTTTAAGAGGCGCCTGGGTGGCTCAGTGGGTTAAAGCCTCTGCTTTCAGCTCTGGTCATGATCCCAGGGTCGGGATTGAGCCCTGCATTGGGCTTTCTGCTCAGCGGGGAGCCTCCTTCCTCCTCTCTTTCTGCCTGCCTCTCTGCCTACTTGTGATCTCTGTCTGTCAAATAAATAAATAAAATCTTTTTAAAAAATACTTTAAGTTAAAGGAGACAAAGGGTTAATGAGAAGGAGGCAGCTAGTAAGATATAGGCAGAATACAGTCTTCTGCTGGGTGAGAAGGAAAGTCGAGAACAGCCTTTATGTCACATTGCTGATGGGGGGAAGTATTTGTAATTCCTCTTCTGTTCCCCCAAAATGCATATTCTTTGGCTAGTTCAATGATAATGATTGAGTTAATCAATAGTGTGTTTGAACCAAGGTCATAAAATAAAAGGTTGCCCCTCAGCCTTTTGAGCAGAGGCAAACAGGAAACCATGGTAAGAATGAGTAGTATTGCTTTTTGCCTCAGTTTCACAAGTTTGCATGCATAATACGCCATCACGATGCAAAATATATTTCTTACTGTACGTCCTGTATATATATTTTTCAAAAAACTTCTGAAAAATTAGGGGCATCTGGCTGGCTCAGTCACTGAAGCATGCAATCCTTGATCTCAGGGTTGTGAGTTCAAGCCCCATGGGGCAGAGAGCTTCCTTTAAAAATTTTTGAAAAATTCTAATAGGAAAATCAGATGGAGCCCTTCCAATGAAAAATTAGCCAAGTCAATGGAGTGGTGCATTTCTTACAGGAAGACTTACGTGAGACACATAGGAAGAAGAAAGTGAGGTTCACTTACACGCTGGACCAGAGTACTCAACACTATATTTCTTTTTGCCTTGCTTTTGTAGTTTAGCATTTGTCTAAATACACTGCTGAGTAATAATACTTATTTTTACTTATTTATTTTATATATAAAGTATTTATAAACTAAATAAATAATATGAAATAAATACTTATTTATTTTATATTTTAAATATAAAATAAAATACATTTTATATTTATATAATATAGTGTCCTTTAAAAATTATATTACATAGAGCAGTGTGATAATCCTATTTTATATAACAACAACAACAACCCCACAATCTCTGGTTTTTATTTCTAGTCCTAATGTTGGCTGATTTCAAGATGCCCTGGACCTCGGTATCTTCAAATGCTCTCTGTTACACAAAATGACAAAATGAGGGTGAGGAGAAAAGAAGGCTGAAGTGTCTTCAGTTTTAAAATTCTATTGTTTTGATTTAGTGAAAAAGTAGATATTTCTGTCTCTCAATACTTTCTGGGTATTTGGACTGTGAGATCAAACAAACAAACAAAAAATCATCGTCTTCCTTGCAGCAAAAATCCCAACTGCAACAGGATTGAAATACTTTGCCAGGAACGAAAAGTCCCTTGGGCCTTGACCTAGAAACCCCATCCTTAAATGCAAAACCATTACCATCCATTGGTGATCATCTAAAAATCACTTTCCCTCATGCCCAAAGGGCTTGTCTTACTTTCTGTCTCACTGTCATCCTCCATGAATTTGCAGGACATGATTCTGCTTTGTCTTCTACCCTCATGCTCAAAGGGCTTGTCTTACTTTCTGTCTCACTGTCATCCTCCATGAATTTGCAGGACATGATTCTGCTTTGTCTTCTACACTCTTTACAAATACATGTATATAGATATATGTAGTCAGAAAATTATATCATGGAAATTCCTGTTTCAACGGCTGCCTGGGCCACTGTTTGAGAATTCCTGAAAGATTTTCCTCTGGTCTAAGCCTTTAAGTTCTCTTGCAGAGCAGGAAAGACTCAGTCTGGCAAGAACCAGAAGAGGACTTCCAAAAAGAACAAACACACCTTGTGACTCGTGAGAATGACTCAGGCATGGGCTCTGTGCCCCCTGTGTCACAGGTGATCCATCACCGACACTGTCAAAGGATGCCCAGCAGCCAGGTCTTCCATGCGCTGGGAGGGAACCATGCCCTTCTCTACATCTGCTGATTTCATGTCCTGGCATGGGAAGCACCTCCAGAAAGGGAAACCAAGACTGGATTGCTGTGAGAGCAGCAAGTACTGAGGAGGACCTATCATGAGCAATGCGGCTCAGAGCTGCCCCTGCTCTTGGCCGTGGAGCTGTTCACCTACCCCGGAGAAGTGCTCAGATGGGTGGGAAAGACAATCAGTGCTCAGGGGTCCTGGGGGGTGGAACTACGGTGTGGTCTGGGGCAATCAACAAAAACGTCACTCCTGAAACAGAAGTGCAGCTGGGCCTTGCACAGAGAATAAGAACACACCTGAGACAGGGAAAGCAAAGGATGTTGCCGAAGTGGGGAAGGAAGCCTATGAAAGCGCAGAGGCAGGAATGCATGCAACCTGTTGGCACAGATCAAGAATGAACTGTGAAATACTAACTTTGGAATCTGCATGTCACATCTCTAAGTGTGATAAAAGGCACGTATCTTATCCAGGTCACAAAAGTAACAGGATTCACATGGCAAATAGGTAAAGAGTTAACTTTTCCCCAGATCTGCATTCTAGAAAATGGTGTCTTAGAAAATACTTGTAGTCCATTGTCTTACTGCCCATCACTTTCTTTGTGGTTCATGTGTAATCCCAATTTCCCACATCTCTTTAATCTGTTTCTGGAGTTTCTGGAGTCAATTATAGAACTGGGTGAAATTCAATCAAAGTCTTTTTATTGTACTATGCAACACTGCTAAGACCTGTAGGGGAAAACAGAAAAGGCTAAGTAGGATTTCTATTTTCAAGAAACTTTGGTAGGAAAGACAAAACATTGGCCCGTAAGACTATTAAATAAAGTATGTACTTTATATTATATATAAAAGACAATATAGGAAGATGAACCACGAACAGTATTTTCATTTGAAGTTTATAGCTGGCATGGTCTACTTAGGCATGTGTAAATCGTATGTCGATATGACCCATGACTCACCTGAGGACTGCCATCAACTGTTGCCCACTATGGGTACTGTGTAAAAAAAGCATCAGACCTCAGAAGTGAGCTCTTGGCTTACCATGACATATGTGTGATGCCATATCTGTCCGGAGGAGGGCATCGTTTTCTAATTCTTCCACCTGGAAGGGGCACCTGTTCTTAATTCCTCCATCTAGAGGGGACACCTTTCTCTCATTTGTTCAAAAGTCTCTGAGAGGTGAGTTGGGGGTCCTGATCCTCCTTTTTCATAGGAGTAGATATGGCTCTTGATGAAATACTTTGTAGTTTACTCAACTTACTCAGTCTTGGGGATAAATAAATAAGCTGGAGAATGGATGGTTGGCGTTAATGACATTCATTCTTTTGGATGTCATCATCATATAAGCACCACTGTTTACACCGTGCTTCACTGTACACACCTCAGTGGCGTTCCAATGAGAGAGGTGACTCAGCTTACCTCGTTCTCCTGGGGTCCCTGGCACGCCTGCATTTCCTGGGAAGCCTGGGGTCCCTGGGGGTCCTTGTTCACCAGGGGTTCCGGGTGACCCTGGTCTGCCAGGTTCTCCAGGAGGCCCTTGGATGGTCCGGACTGATGAGGACTGGCTGGGAATCTGGTTGAGGATGGCCGTGTACCTGGCCATGTGACCTGAGACACACAGGGCAGAGACATCCTTCATTGAACTGTCACACGCAGAAAGGGAAGACCGGCGGTATTATCTGTCAAGGCTCTGAACCATTCCGTTAGACAACCACAAGAGGAAAAGCACACCCTCTGAAGTATGTTGATTTCCAACTTAAAAATGATGACATTTTACTTTGGATGATATGAACAGCTGGACTCTTTTCAAGGCGCATCTCAAGCGTCTGGAATGCCACAGCTCACATCAGCATCTCAGTAAACAGCATGGGCAGAAGTCATAAATTTGATCTTCGTCCCCAACATTTATCTGACCCCTAAACCCTCACCCAGCTGCCCCTTTTCTCTAGCAACATCTCCCCCCCCCATTTATTTGTCTTTTTTCCAACCCACAAAGCCTGCTACACCCTCTTGCTCACCAGTCCTCAGACAAGTGTTTTGTTTCAATTTGACTCTCCGTTGCCAAGACTTTTTGCAGGAACCTTTCCTTGCGTCCCAGCTGCAGATACTCCCACCAGCTTTATTTTTTTTTTTTTTAAATCTGGCTCTCCCTCCTATAATCCCTTAACTCAGTTATGCCTGGAAGAACGTATTCTAATAATCAGAAGTACACATTGGTAAAGTGCTTGATACCATAACACCTCAGTTTTCCGGCAACATCAGGAGATAAGATTTTCCCACATGAGTGAATTTTCTAGATGATAACCTATCCCTCTTCACACCTGCAAATCTAAATACAGAAGAGTAACCATTTTTAGAAGGATTATTTCTAAAATATATTCAATGCTTTCTTTTTTTCTTTTTTTTTTTTAGATTTTATTTATTTATTTGACAGAGAGAGAAAAATCACAAGTAGGCAGAGGGGCAGGCAGAGAGAGGGGGAAGCAGACTCCCTGCTGAGCAGCTGGAGAGACTTGATGCGGGACTTGATCCCAGGACCCTGGGATCATGACTTGAGCTGAAGGCAGAGGCTTAACCCACTGAGCCACCCAGATGCCCCATTCGATGCCTTTGTAAGCATAGGCCCATTGCTGAAACTGACTTGGGGGGCATCTGTAGGCATGTCCATGATTGTCTGGGTGCAGTGGGCATTTATTTCCACATCTGCTTTTCTAGGTTCTTCTCTTGACAAGAGGCCCCCCCTTTTATCACTTCTCTAGCTCTCATCACTGTGGTCTCACACAACTTCCCACTTCACCCGTCCTAGGGTAATTCTTCTGATCGGCTCCGGACTGAGAACCAGATAACTGGGCATGTGAGGAATTAAATGCTAACCAGTGAATTGAGTTCTGAAGAGAATCCTAAGCAATGGAATAAGGAACCCAAAGGAACCTGAAGCAGCACCTGAAGGGGGCTGAGGTGCCAACCCATAGTCCCCGGGAAGGTTGGGTCTTGCTCATAAACTTGTGTGCAAACTTTTCTATCTCTTCTCTCCCAGCTGCATCCACAGACTGGGCCTCCGTACTCTACAGACGTCTGTCAGCTTCCTTGCATCACTCCCTGCTGGCTTCCATTTCCTCGAAGTCATTCACGAGAATCTGAGAACTCCCGAGGCGGGAGAAATGCAATTTTGAACTCTCAGTTTTTAGGGCACGTCTTAAATGATCATATATTTATATAAGATTTTTATTCTACAGTGGAATATGACAGCAACTATTGTGAAATCTCCCATATACTGTGGCCCGTCAGTCCCATCCAGATTTAACCCATAGACTTCCTTAAAATAATTTCCTGCTCGTTTACACTGCATACTTGAAATGAGAAAGGTACAAAATAATCCAAGATACAGGTTAGCTTTGGATGTTGTCAGCGTTTAGTATAGCTTTTATGATGTTCAAGTTAGCTTTTATAATTTATTGTGTTTTTAAAGATCTTGCTTTAGCATGAAACTTGAATAGTTTCATTTAAAACGGGTCAATTCCCTGAGATACACACATTTAATTTGGGCAATGTAATAAAAAAGAAATAAAGTTAAAACACGGGGAGCGTTACTGTTATGTCGGAAGATGACAACTTTGTACATGGTTTGCACAACTTATGTCTTGATGAGAACGCTCCCAAGCCGACATGCACCTTCACTCGGTGTCTCCCCCGAGATGAGATCAGGGTTTATCTCCTATGCATGGGGCTTGGGAACCAGCCATTACGCCTTCTTCGACACTTATGGGACTCCTAAACATTCTTGGGTTTAAAAAAACGTAACTGTCCAAAGCTAAGACAGTCACTCGGGTAATGAAGGTGGAGTGGCGTGCTTCCGGAGTGTAACGCTCAACCCAGAGCTAGATGAGGGATGGCAGGGTTTGACTATTTCATCTCTACCTGGCCTTAGATCTTTCTGGAATTGAACAAATTATTGGCAAAGGCCCACACTAGTAACCCTCTGGTTAGATTCCTGAGACAAAATGTCTGTGGGCCTGGGGGAAATGCAAAATGGGAGGGTATGCCAGTGAATGAACACAAACCAGTACTTGAAATACTGTGCTGCTGGGGCGCCTGGGTGGCTCAGTGGTTTAAGCCGCTGCCTTCAGCTCAGGTCATGATCTCAGGGTCCTGGGATCGAGTCCCACATCGGGCTCTCTGCTCAGCAGGGAGCCTGCTTCCCTCTCACTCTCTCTGCCTACTTGTGATCTCTCTCTGTCAAATAAATAAATAAAATCTTAAAAAAAAAAAAAAGAAATACTGTGCTGCTGGCAAGTTCAAGTTGAAAACAAAGACATGGGGCAGGACATCTGAGACGAATGATGCACTGTGTATCGGCTAACTGAATTTAAATAAATTAAAAAAAAAAGAATGAAGCAAAGGATCTTGGGCTAACCAAAAGAAAAGGATTTTTAAAAGCAGGTATTGATTGAAATCTAGTGAGTTGGCAGAAATCAACACCATGAATCATCTCTTTGAAAGCAGTTTCTGATTCCTCAGTCTGACAACTTTCAAGCACTGAGTACTTGAGGAAAAAAAAACCACTATCCACTTGAAGACAAGGAAAAATAAGAGATCTGATCTGGGCTGCTAAGTTAAATCTACATGGACCAAAGGAAAGCTCTTGGACAGATGCCGCAGAGGATGTGGGTGTCTGTGACAAGGATACAGGACTTCAGGGTGGTCTGTGCTGACCTCTTACCTGGGTTAGTTACGACAACGTGTAAAGCTTACCTATCTGCACTGAGACCAAGTGTTTGCGGTGTTCTCCAGAGTCACTAACTTCTGGGCAAGGCAGATCCCGGTTTGGACAAGGGACAGAGAATGACATTGGACACCATGAGGTACTTACTCTGGATGAGCTGTTCGCACACCTGACGCGCCACTGCTCGTACCATAGCTTGAGACTGCAGGTCCCCCTGCGTGAGAAGAAAGCATCCTCTGAGAACCGGCCACAAGCCCGGCCCTGTGGCCGGACTTCCAGCATGCAGCTCTGACTCGACCCCCTGTTCCCCACTCGTTGGCTCCCACAGCAGATAGGGCTGACCCCCACGGTGCAGGCAAGGAGGAAGCGATTTGATGCTCACAGTGCAAGGTTCCTGGGAACCTGCATTAAATGACAAATCAAGTCTTTCTGGTCCCAGATTCTACAAAAAATTCATAGTTTTGACACAAACCCATATATGTTGAATACCCCACTAATAGCTCTTTGGAGCTTATAAAATCCAACTCTTTCTCAGGCAGCGGCTTAGTTCATATTAGCAACAACTCCAAGGAAAGATGTTAAACCCATTTTATAGATGAATGGTTAAACGTGTTGCCCAAGGGTTCCAGAGGTGACTGGATAAGCCCAAAGTCACGGTTGCTTCTACCACAGGTGACAGCACAATTCTATGAGCCGCTGCACAATTTCACGAAAGAGAGAGAAGGTCCCGGAAATAAACTGATTTAATTTCCCCAACCGGTTGCCTTAACTCTGTGTCTGCCATCGGCTGCCACTGTTGGCCCATCAGGGAGAATACAAGCCCCATTCTACTACTTGGCATCTGTAGAGAGCTTTTAACGTTCTCAAGCCTTTTTACGTCCATGATATAATTTTGTCATCAAATCCACTTTGGAGCTAGTGGAGTTCGATTCTCTTCATTTTATCCTTAAAGAAAGGGGCCCAAGGTCATCTACCTGAATGGTAGCAGAGAGGCAACTAGAAACCAGCTCTCCCGACTTCTAGCCTATGGGGTATTTTTCCACCTGACAGTGTGCCTGCAGTCCAGTGGGTTGAGGGGAGGAGGAGAGATGGAATGGAATCGGAGCGATGAACAGTCATGATGGTAACAGTTATGATAGTAAACGACCATCCTGTCTCAGGCTTATGCAATGAAAGGTGTGCAGCTGGCTATGCCTGGTAAACAGAGCCAGAGGATACTCACTCTTTCTCCTCGCTCTCCCTTGGCTCCGGGGATACCCTGTAAAAAATTAAAATGGTCAAGTTACTTGTAACACTGCCTTCAGCTGGCCATAATGAAAGTAGATCTTTTCTTATTAAGATGTTTTTCCTGGCTCTCATGGTTCTGCAGCAAAAATCAATACACAACAGAAATAAGCAAACAGCAAACAGAAGAAGCTCTTTTAAACTTTTTACTCCCCCAGCCTTTGAATACGTAGACGCAGGATTTTTTCATGCAAAATTGAGATCAGGCAGTGATACTGCTTTGTGACGTCATTTCACCGAACAGGTCATTCACACATTTCCACCCTAAGCACCACTCCATGAATTGTACTCTACTGATGCTTCATGATTTATTTTACAAGCCTCTGTTGAATAACTAAATTGTTTCCATTTTTAAAAGAATATCTCTCGAAGGAAGTAAATGATCTTCCATCCTAAGGGTTCAAGTAAGAGATAAGATTTGTGGAATCCTGTATTTCCGCTTTCTATCCATCCATGTCACAGGACACGGTTCTCCCTGATTCTCCCTGATAACGGGAACTTGTATTAATGCAAATTCTCAGCTGAATTATTATTTTGTTTTGTGGCTTAGCTACTCTTTGACCTGTAAGAAGCCGTATGATTACCGTAAAAAATTTTACTGAAAAAATAATGGAGATTTCAAGTATTTCTGTAATGAAATGACACTAATAAGCAAAACATGTGTCTTCAGAGCATTTCATATTTTTGTTTCAACTCTGAAGCAGCATAACAGATCCCCTGAATAACATTTTTACAGCCTCTACTAAAAGGATAGCAAATAGCCTTTACAGATGGAATTTACCCACATTGTCAGACGGCTCCCTGTTGTTACAATGAACTCAACAGCTCCCAACCAACTATCTTCTCCAGAATCTCTACTCAATTAACAGTCACCCAAATCCAAAAGTCTGGTTTCACACCATTGGCATGCAGGTAAATCAGTCTTCTGGAAAAATAAGATGCCCTGACTTGCAGAGTTTGCTGCTATTGGAGGTGTAAATCTATCTTCTGTGGTTGATTTCAAGCTGTCCATGTGCTGTCAATGAAGACAGAGTTGAGAAGGAAGAGAAGCAGGTGCAAGTAGCTTGAGCCCACCACTGGTTCTGTCTTTTCTCTTCCTTGCATCTTGTATGTCTATTCAACACACACACCAGCAGACATGTGCGCACACATACATGCCCACACACTTTCTTGCATTGCAATCTCTCGTAGCCATTCCCCCTATTCCATGATCCCATTCCCCACATAACGCCGAGTCCTTCCTCAGAGACCACCAGCACACAACTTAGAAAGCACAGCGACTACAGAGTGACCACAGCTCTTCCTCTATTTGAATCACCTGGCGATTCTTAGACATCCAAGTGACAAAGTTGGTTCTTCAACTCAAAGTCTTTTGTTACTTAGCTTCAACCTCCCTACCCACTACTCCTCAAAATGGCACTTTCACACTCCCATAGACCTGATGATCTCCTCATAGACCTAAACTACTCAGTGTATGAAAACATTTGAAATGTGAGAAAAATATTTAAGTATTTATAAACATACATATTATAAATTAAGTAGCAACAGTAGGAATATTCTAATCCAGCACTTCGTTCAACTATCAGTGATATGACACTGCATTTTTTTATTCTTCAATGTACTTAGTTACAAGTCAACCCATGGATTTCTCTTCTATGTAGATGGTAAGATCTCTAAAACTGGAAGACATAACTTATATTACTTTGTATTTCTAGAACTACCTAGCCTGTTTCCTGCATAAAAGATTTACTCAAACATTCAACTAAGTCCAATATTAAATTGAAATAGTCTTTATAAATCTAGGACTGCTGTCTACTTCCTCTGACCTTCAGCTTCCTTTTGTTCTGCTAATAAAGTGAGAAGAAAAATATTAACTGACTTCAACTAGAAGAATAAATCCACACTTTAGTGTACCGTAAGATAATTTTTCAAGATTACAAATGAGATCAATAATCAACAAAGCCCAAGGGAACATACATATAATAGTGGAATCTCAATGCTGGGTATACAGGCATTCACTCTAAGTCCTTTGAATTTTGTTTGAAAAATTTCACACTAATATTTTGCGGAAAAAATAAATGAGATGGGATCTCTAAGCCACTTAACCTTTCTGAGCTTCTTTGTAAAATCAGGCCATTAAGTTAAATGGTCTCTGGGATTCCTTACAAGGATAATCTGTTAGCATTTCATAATGTCATCATTTTTTGGAATGAGGTAGCATGTGGAACAGACTTTATGAAAAATACAAAGCTGGACTTGCCAGGGGAGAATCTCGAACTCTACAAAGAAAACATATGCTCTCTATAACTATTCTCAGCATGTAAATTCCATAGGCAGTCTATGTCTAGCTCACAAATTCCTATCTCCCCAATTCCTAGCACTGTGCTTGGGCACGTGCTCAAAGATATGTTAACCGAATGAATGAATGGCTGAATTTTACTGCAAGTCTGGATGGCAGCTTCATTTTAACTGTCTTGACTGAAAAGACATTCTCAGGCATTCTAGACCATTAGAAAAAGAGTTGATTCTGTTAAAAAGTATCCAAGAGTTGATTCTGCTAGAAAGTATCCAATTTCCCTTATAAAAACTGTTTGCAAAAGTAAGATTTACAAGGCGTCCTTCGTTCACAATTCTTTAGAGATATAAATGTACTGCTGTTGTCCTCCTCATGTCTTAGGCTCTACAAATGGCCAAATCCCCAAAGATGCAATAATGTCCCTTGTAGGTCTAACTGGAGAAAAGAGCTACTTATGTTACCATGAAATAAATCTTTAGTGGAAGCAGATTTTCAAGCATTAGATGCAAAACAAAACCCAAAAATCAGCAGGAAAAATAACCAAATCTTCCACATTTTTAATATATTCAGAAATTATTGGTAAATACTAGCAGTTTAACACTGAAGCTGCATGTTCCAAGCATTGTTCTCAGTGTATCAACCCATTTAACTCTATCACAGCCTTATCAGATTAATTTATTTACTTAATCCTTATAAGAATACCTATAAAGCAATCTAATTCATTCTTTCTAAGAACCCTAGGAGATGTTATTTCTACTTTACACATAAGAAAAATGATTCCACAAGAGGTGAAATAACTCGTCCATGATCCCACAGTGAGGAAAAGGAAACTCTGGGACCAGAACCCAATCAGCTGGGCTCCAGAGCTCATGATCTCCCCAGCGAAGTGTGCTTTTAGCAGAGTGAATGAGAACTCCATTCAACAATTCTGCCATCCAATATCTTCAACTCTGTTCCCTAGCTAAACAATAATAAAAAAGCAATCAGGAGTCCCTCCCCGCTAACCCTAGTGGCTCAGAACTCGGTGTTAACCTGAGTCATTTCTTAAAAACAACTGGTATCAAATAATTTTTTCCTGAACCAATACGCTATTTGACATCTCCATTCCTAGCTATCGTTTATTAAATTTGCTTCCTTGGGATGTTTAAAACTTAGAAAAAGAAGTTAGAGGGTGAACCCAAGTGATAAGAAAAAGCGCACAGTATCAGCCTTTTCTGGTACATAGGGATGGATGTGTTTAATCCGACCTGAAATTCCTCAAACTCAGCCTCATGATGCTGGCTTTTTGGTAGCTACAGGACACAGCTAGGCGGTCTCAGTGAAAGACTCATTTAGTAGAATATCTGTACAACAAGAAGTTATTTTTTATTCCAATGTCCCTAACATCTTTCCTTTGATTTTTGCAAAGTAAAACAAAAACAAAATAAAAATTCCTGAGCAAGGGCAGGTCCATAACTCCACCAAAGTACGCTTTGAGGGAAAACACATATTCCCTGTAGATGTGGGCAAGAAAAATGGCACATTTTCCTACAATTTTAGGAACCCTTGAAATGTAAAGAAATGAAACTACAGTAGCTACATTCATAAAGTCACAGAATTTTAATGCTGAGGGAAGAGGAATGATCTCATCATGGTCCAAGTCCTACATATTAAAGATGTCTGTTAACACAAATCAAAACATTCTAGCTCGGCTCTAAAGGTCTCACATGTTAGACCATGGAGAGAGAATCTTCTAATACTCCCTAGGACATCAGTCTAACTAGAATGCAAACATGCCTTCATTCTTTCTTTCTTTTAACAAAGACCTATTAAGAACCCTCTATGAAATGGAGCTGGGAACTAGGAACAAAAACGTGTGAGTACATGAGTATGATGACATTTCTGCACTTTAGGAAGGGATCATTTCAGTGGAGGGCTGGATGTGGTCTCAGCCTGAGGAGGTGAGTGGTGCCTCACACAGGAAGTACCCAGCTTTAAAGAGAATCTAGCCAGAAACTCAGCATGGCAAGAAAGGGGGAGAAAAGAGCTCAGATGAATGGAAGGATGTCCTGAAGGCTAAACAAGTGTGAAACAGTATGGTATGTGTTGGGGCAGCTCTACATAATTTTAGGTGACTCAACTCCAAACAAAGAGACAGTGGGAGGCCAGTTGGAAAGTCAAGGTAGGGACCATCATGAAGGGCCATGAATACTTGGCTGAACATTTGGGACCCATCCTCTGGCTACCAGGATCCAGTGAGGAGATTCAAGGCAGAGAATGACACATCAAAGATGTACTAGAAGGATCACTCAGCACCTGGGGAATGGACCAGAGGCCAGGGGGCCAATTGGGCTGGCCGTGATAAACTCTGTGAGAAAAGAAGAGAGGTCGCAATAACATTGTGGCAGTGACCATGATGAAGAGAAAGAGTTGAAAAATTCTAAAATGTATAAAAGATGGGGTGGCTTGTGTTTGTTTTATGTCTTAACCACAACCCCCATCAATGCCCTCTTCCTGTCTTTGTGGGCAGAAATCACACCCACCTCTCAAGATCCAAGCCAAATGCTGCCTCATTCGGGCATGATTCTCCCCATCCCATCAGTTCAGGGTGTATCTCTCTCTCTGTCTCTCTGTCTCTCCGTGGGGCTTTCTAGCAACTTCATTGTCTTTCCCTTAAGACATTTCTCATATTCTGCCTTTTATTATATACCTATTTATAGAAAAAACATTCTCTCTAGATTTTCCATGGATGTGGAAAAACATCTTGGTCGTCTTTCATATCCCTAGGAACCCCTCTCCCCCATGTATCTGGGTCCATACCATGGCTACCCAGTACATATTTTTAAATGAATGAATGAGGAAGCTGATGTCCCGAGAGCCTAGATAAATTGCTTAAGTGATGTAGCAGGCACAGCTGGGTAAGGTCATGGCAGGGCCACCTCCAGAACCCAGGCATCCTGATTTCCAGTGCAGTGCTCTTTAAATGCTGGAGGGGACCCGTCTACCCGTGTCGATTTCAAGCTGAACGCATGGCTGCTTCTTACACGAGCTTCATCACCTTCCCCCGCACTGGAAGGGAGACCCGCATTTCAGCCCAGTCTGCAACCTCAGGTAGGAATTATGAGTGCTGAAGCCACAGATGCACATTCCAGCCCGGGCAGTCGGTGGCTGACGGCAGATCGCAGGAAAGCACACGGTCCTGGCACTGCCCTAGGAAACACTTTGCTATTTTCAGTGGGGCCGTCTGTCTTTCTTGGTCTCCTTCCCTCCTGCCTTCCTAGACAGACATCCATGGGAAATCAATCAGGGTCCTAACACCAGGACACCGAGCCTGCTTTACTGGTCATGCCAGACTGGCGGCCAGCAGGCGTCCCGGCTGCTCACGTCCCAAAGTGCTCAGGAAAGTCTGGGCTGGACAGTTTGGAGAACAACTGGCTTTGGAGAGGAGACTCAGAGCCCATGACTGGGGCAAACCCCCCACCCCACCCCCAGTGCCTTTACACTACATGGTTTCTGTCTCTAATAAAATGACCAGCGGCACGGGGACCCTCATGCACCAGCAAGGGCCCTTTTCCATTGATGTATAATAATTGAAGATAATATTATGAACAAGTACTTTATTTCTGGGACAAAGTTTATGGGCATTTTGGCGTGCCCCATATTGGGAGTCTATTTGAGAGCTACCATCCACCAGGTGGTAGGGCAGGGTGGGGTTCTATTTAGCTAGTGTGTTCTCCACCCTTCGTGCACCCTATTTTCTTCCCCTAAGGACCTCCCACAGCCAGCTCTTCTTTCCCATTCCATTGCTCATGGATTAGGATCAACCCAGCTTGGGTTAAGAGACACTAGTTCTAGGAGGGGTCTGCAAGAGGGCCAGGAAAGAAAAGAGCGGCTCATGTACCCATATGTTAGCTCATTGCTTATCAAATGAAAACAGCTTTCGTTTTCTTTCATTCCACTTTGGGCGGTCTCCAAGCTTCTGAAGTCCTAAAATCTCTCATGGCTTTCTGAGAAACAGGTTTTGTATGCACGGATCTCTGACACTGCTTTAACCAGCATCCCTGGCTCTCCAAGCCCTGTTGAAATATTCCAGAACTCTTGTTCCCAGGAGCACATTTTGGGAAGTGGACTGAAGCCTGGTAGCAGAGATGAGGTTTTCAAATCTTTCTGATAAGAATGCATAGAGAAGTTTGCAGTGAAAGAATGGTAGAGACAGGGCTGAGTGTGTGTGTGTGTGTGTGTGTGTGTGCATGCACACATGCTTGTGTGTGATTACATGTGTGAGTGTACAGTATGTTTCCATGTGTATGATCATTCTCAGTAACATCATTGTGGGTTTAAAAAAAGAGGTGTGGGGTTGCCAGGGTGGCTCAGTTGTTAAGCGTCTGCCTTCAGCTCAAGTCGTGATCCCAGGGTCCTGGGATTGAGCCCTATGTTGGGTTTTATGCTCCGCGAGAAGCCTGCTTCTCCCTTTCCCATTCCCCCTGCTTGTGTTTTCTCTTGCGCTCTCTCTTTCTCTGTGTCAAGAAAGAAAGAAAGAAAGGAAGGAAGGAAGGAAATAAATAAATACAAGAAGTGTGAAGACAAAGCAATAAAATCTTTTTCTGTGACCCATTACCAGCTGGATTTAAAAAGAGGAGATATGAAAGTGTTTTGAACAAGGACTTTGTACTTGGAATGAGTATACTGTTTCGTAAAGTGGCTGCTGAGGAAAACATTCATTTGGGTGTGCAAATAAGGACGTGCTCGCTCAAATCTGGAGGCATTTTTTATGTTCCTATCTTGGGAAAGGACCCTGAGGATGAGATCTTATTGACGTGAGTTTTGAAAATACAAAGTAATATGACTTTCTGGGTGGCGAGAGGGAGAGAGGTGTCCTTCCAAATGAGAACCAATATTTCTGTTAGGTTTTGTTCGCTGTGATAGGGAGAAAAAGCGTTCCCCCCCTCCCCCGCCCTCCAAGAGTATCTATGCTCTCATCTCCAGAACCCATTAATATATCACCTTATGTGGCAAAGGGACTTGGCAAATGTGACGTAAGCAAGTGTCTTGAGGTTCTCTAGGGCACTATTGAGGATTATCCGGCAGCCCACATACAATCATATAGGTCCTTAAAGCAAAGAACCTTTCTGGACTGTGTCCAGAGGGAAATGTGACAACGGAAGAATGGCCAGAGAGATGAAACACCGTTGGCTTTGAAGATGGAAGTCGGCTGTGAGCCGAAGAATATGGGAAGTCTTTGGATGCTGGAGAAGACAAGGAAATAGATTCTCTCCTAGAAGCTCCAGGAAGGAAATGCCAACACCTTGATTTAAACCCAAAGAGACTGTGTCAGACTTCTGATCTGCACAACTGTAAGTTAATACATTTGTGTAGTTTTGAGCCTCTGGGATTGCAGTAATGTGCTATGCAGCCATAGAAGTTTCACTCATGGGTGCCTGGGTGGCTCAGTTGGTTAAGCGACTGCCTTTGGCTCAGGTCATGATTCCAGAGTCCCAGGATTGAGTCCTGCCTCGGGATCCCAGCTCCACTGGGTGTCTGCTTCACCCTCTGACCTTCTCCTCTCTCATGCTCTCTCTTATTGTCTCTCTCTCAAATAAATAAATAAAATCTTAAAAAAAAATCCACTCATTAATCTCTCCTACTTCATGCTTCAAATTTCTCTCTTCTACAAATTCTTTACATGTCTGTGGTCGTACATACATTTACACGTCTCCAGTTACTCTAAGGTATGGATCCAGGTTCAGTATATCACAGATAATGTCAGAATGCTGACTAATACTTACACCTAGAAGAAACAGCTTGAAAGTCCCTGAAGACAACAGATGTGGCTTTGGAGGCCACTTAATGCAACCACCTCAACTTACAGATGAGGCAACTGAGACAGATGTGCTCATTTCTTTCTCCCCCATCCTATCTCTACTCCTCCCACTGGTCACTCTTGAACACCCGAAGAGATGAGAAGCACAAAAACGGGAGGTCATTAGTTCCATTCACTGCCTTTCACTTACATTTATTTGCTTATGTGTGAGTATGTGTTTGATGGGAAATCCTGTCTTTCTCATAGAACTTAGAAAGAAAAATCTGTTCCCATCCTTACCCATCCTTGAATTTCTCAACTTTGTGTTTTTTTTAACCAGGAGACAGGCCCAATTAACACAGAGCTATTATACCCAATCCTTGTAAAGATGACATTGAATTTACTTAGACAAATACAGAATAGCAAACAACGAAAATATATATAAACAGAAGCATAGCTGATTATTTCCTTTTGGGGCCATCTGTCTCTAGCCACGATATATGCACAGTCTGATCTCAATCCTTCCCCCGGGAGCTTCTCTGGTTTCCTTTATGGATGCCACAGAGTCTAGTAAGAAATAAACATCTTGTCCAACAGAGATGCTGGTAAATTCAAACACACAAATAAGCCAAAGCTGACTGGCTACTGTTGCAATACTCACAGGTGGCCCCAGGGCACCTTGAGGTCCCATGCTTCCTGTGATCCCTGGGACTCCAGGGGCTCCGGGAATGCCCTAAGTAGAGAGACAGGAAAATGGAGCAAAGGTGAGTACTCACACATTCTCATCGAAGACAGCCAGCTCTCAAGAAGGATTAACAAATACACACAGTGATAACTTCCCTCCCTCTCAACACGAAGACTTCAGGATCCATGGCTCATTCCTGTTCCCAACTACCAAAAAAGCAGGAGAGACATTTTTTAGAAGTCAAGTGCAGTTCTTTCAAACTCAAGCCTTACCTAAGTTCAATAAAAGCTAGATCAATGCAGGGGATCGTATGGACCGAGTGGCTCTGATAGAATGATCAAGCCACATGGAAACGGTAGGAAGAATTCTGCACCAAAGAGGGAGTTGTTACCCTGGAGCAAAGATGGCTGCCCAGATGAAAAGCTGAGTAAAAGAAAATTTCTCAAAAGAAATGAAAAGTTTTAATTCCTAGTAGTTTGTGGAAATACTTACAATTGGCCCTGGTGGTCCTGGAGGGCCAGAGGACCCGTCCTTTCCAGGAAATCCCTGGAGAAAAGAAACACAATGTGTCAACTATGCAGTTGCTTTATTTATATGGTTTTCAGAGTAAATGTGCCTAATACTATTTAATATTGGGGAGAGGGACAAGTCCTGTTGCTTGCTCTGGACTTCCAAGGATTCACTGCTTTTAAACTTCATGAGAATTGTTCCTGGCAAAACTTTTGTGTCTGTTGGCTCTGTGAAATTGTCCAGTGTAAGAATTTTAGGTCTAATACATGCCACTTACAAACTAAATAGGAACTTGTTTCCATAAAGTGGTGGTTTTTTTTTTTTTTTAATTAAACCAAACATAACAAATGAGAAAGAAGATGAAGTCTTGGTAATTAATCAAACAAAAAGATGAAAAGGTGAGCTAGTGTCTTTCATGACCTGGAGTCAGTGAGAGTTTGGGGAAAGGACTACCTATCAAAGAAACCTACATTACAAATTACTACAAGATCTGAAATGGCAATTCTTCAGCAAGTGACTTCAGGAGACTGTGGGGGGATTTCCTGTTGCAATGATATAGTTTTGACTGCTGGGCCAGCTTGTTCAATGTGTGTCATCGCCGGCTTACAAATGAGTAGACATTGGCTTCCCATTCCATGCTGGAAGAGTTTAAGGCAGAAAGCAAATTATGTTCTTTCTAAAAATATCTTCCTAAATTATCGAATGTGGTGTTTTATGTGAAAATATATAAGGAAGGGCTAGAATGAGTTACTCTTAAATGGTTATAGATCTTAATTGTGGATGCGGGTCTTTGCAAGTAGTTAAAAATATGAAAGAAGTTCTTCAATCTGAATTTTATAACAGGTTAGTAAAATATGGACCAAAACATCATCTTCTATTCCACCGAGAAGTGAACATTTTATCTTGAGATTTGTCTCTTTTGGGAATAATCTATTTCCATCCCAAACCAATGCATCCAAGTCAAGCCATCCCCTTTTTGCTCACTTGCTGCCTTTCTGAAATTTCTGCCTGTCTTCCAGTGAGCTGTTTTTTTCCTCTTGTCTTGTCCATGAAATCATCTCCTTACGGCTTCCCACCCACATTCACGTTATCCCTCCCTACCTCAAGGTGTCAGATGAGAGAGTAAAGATGAGGTTGGAAGAAAGGAAATGGTATGTGAATGGGGAGAAAGGAATAAAAAGGGGGCGTAAGAGGGGCTGGGGTAAGTGTGTAGGAACAGCCCTGGGCAGCAAGGCCCTCTCCAGCATGCTCTCCAACTCCACTACTGGCAAGTCTGAAAACCAGAAAAGGCTGATGATTCCAGATCTCACCAATGTTCGTGATTTTCCCTTTCTGCCGAGGCACAGTGTGAGGCAAAGTTCCCAGCCTCCTGTTCCAGCAATCATGTTGGAACCACAGGACTGAATTCTGGCCAATGGAAAGGGGCCAGTTCTAGTCCTGGCTTTTGAAAATTTCCTGTGGGTAATCCTTCACTTTCTTCTCCCCTTTTGTAGCAATTTCAGAGCCCATGTGTTGAAAGTTAAAGTCTCCCAAGACGGAAAGACCCCATGTTCCTCAATGACCATATAGAGCAGAGACTAGACCTCCCCACTCCTCTCTCTATCCTGTTGACAGCATTGGGTTGTGAACCAAAAATAGACTTTATTTTATTTTGCTGCATTAAACCACTGAGATTTTAGAATTGCTTGTTACAGCAGTTATCCTACAGTAATATACAAGCTAGTTGGGTATTTTTGGGTTGTTGTTTGTTTGTTTGTTTGACTACCACTTCTGTTTTTTTCATTTCAGACATTCAGTCAAAAATATTGCACTACTGGGTATTTACCCAAAAGATACAGATGTAGTGAGAAGAAGGGCCATCTGTACCCCAACGTTTATGGCAGCAATGGCCACGGTCACCAAACTGTGGAAAGAACCAAGATGACCTTCAACGGATGAATGGATAAGGAAGATGTGGTCCATATATACTATGGAGTATTATGCCTCCATCAGAAAGGATGAATACCCAACTTTTGTATCAACATGGATGGGACTGGAAGAGATTATGCTGAGTGAAATAAGTCAAGCAGAAAGAGTCAATTATCATATGGTTTCACTTATTTGTGGAGCATAACAAATAACATGGAGGACATGGGGAGATGGAGAGGAGAAGGGAGTTGAGGGAAATTGGAAGGGAGATGAACCATGAGAGACTATGGACTCTGAAAAACAACCTGAGGGTTTTGAAGGGGTGGGGGGGTGGGAGATTGGGGGAAGCAGGTGGTGGGTAGTAGGGAGGACACGTATCGCATGGAACACTGGGTGTGGTGCAAAAACAAAGAATACTGTTATGCTGAAAAGAAATAAAAAAAAAAAATTAAGTCAGTGGGTGCCTGGCTGGCTCAGCCAGGAGATTATGTGACTCTTGATCTAGGGGTTATGAGTTCAAGCCCGGTGTTGGGCTTAGAGCTTACTTAAAAAAAAAAAAAAAAAAAAAAAAAAAGTCAGAAGGCTGCAGTAATAGAGGCTGATACGGATTAAGTTACACACACACACACACCTTTTTTTTTTTTTTGGATTTACTAACTAAACAGCAAAAATTGATGCTGACATAATCTGAAAGAAATTATTTTGCATTTTGTTTAAATACAGCATATTGGAGAAGAGGCCATAAAAAATCAGACCACGTGAGAGAGGAACAGGATTTGAGAACTCCAGTTCAATCCCTTCATGTTATAAGGGAGGAAAGCTGGGGCCCAACGAGGTTAGGGGAACTTACCATTTAAAAGCGCATGCGCGGGGTGGGGGGGGGATTAAATACATTTCTTAAAAAGGAATTTAAAAATCTATGATTTCCTCAATAAAGTTCACATAAGAAAAAAATGGATTCTGGGCACATAGTCAATAATTTAAGATGTTTTAAAAAGGACATATTTTGGCTTCCTGCCCTGAAACTCTTCCAGCAGGGATGGGAAGCACACACGACCCGTGTGACTCCCACATGACACACAGCCCACACGACACTGGGCCATCAGCACTGCAACACGAGGCCCGCCCCAAGACACAGGGGCGATTTGACTCTTGGAGGGAACACACCGACGCCCCGCCCCTGGGTCACGCGGAAGGAGATGGTAAAGCTGTGATGCGCCGGAAGTCTCCCCCAGGCACTAAAGGCCGTGCCTGTGAGCCGTTCTGCATTCACCTGATTCCTACACCCCACATCTGACTCCCCTGAAAGGGAGGACAGAGAAATGCGCTCCCATAGCAGAAGCTAAATTGGGCAGAGGGGCCAGTGCTTTAGTGTGATCCAAAGTGGGTACTAGACAAGACGTTTGTTCACTTCGTGTTCTTCTACCTACCAGAAGCTGAGAGGGCAGAAGCTATACTTTATTCCTTGTTCCATTCCTAATGTTTGTCTAGCACACTGCTGGCACAAAATAGGTCCTAACACGTTTAATTTG
Organism: Meles meles; assembly: GCF_922984935.1. Taxonomy (NCBI): domain Eukaryota; kingdom Metazoa; phylum Chordata; class Mammalia; order Carnivora; family Mustelidae; genus Meles; species Meles meles. Next base: position 19,711,267 of record NC_060066.1, read on the forward strand.
AACCACACTGGGGCTCCTGGAAGAAGGGCTCTGATCATCCTGTTGACTAAATGAGCATCGGTCTCGGATATAACTAGTCTGGAAACGGGCAGGGAGGAAGTGCCGTGTCATCTGCCCTTGTCCCTGAGCCCTCCACGAGCACAGAGGAAAGGGGTCAGGAGTCCTGTACCCTCAGAAGCTGAAATTTCATTTTGGTGAATATCATCGGGGTAGTTTCCTAGAGGCAGACCCGGATGCCACGCCTTTGGTTTACAGATGGACTCTTCTTGGAAGAAACCAGCCAGCTAGTGAAGGAGGCAGGGGAAGGCTGGGGAAGAGGCATGAGAATTGGCTTTGCCTGAAGTTGGCCATCAGCTCATCCCATGGGGGGAGCTGCAGTGAGTTACAACCCACAGTGACCCGTGTCAGGTTTTGTTCACCCATATCATTTAGTCATGGACTGGAGCCAAGGTGCCATTTTCAAGAGCAATTCTCTGCGGAAGGGCCAATTCTGAATCCTTACCAGTCAGCATCTGTAGCTGCTTAGCGATGGAATATACCTGTCAGGAAAGTGGGATCTGATGGGGGCACCAACAGTGTCTACAACAGTGCATTTTACTCTAGCATTTTATTTCATGGATTGTCGTGAACAATCGAGAATTTTTAGACAGAACAGTTCAAGAATAAGATTGCTGGAGAGGAGGCAGGTCGGGGGGATGGGGTATCTGGGTGATGGGCATTAAGGAGGACACTTGATGGGATGAGCATTGGGTGTTATATGCAACTGATAAATAATTGAACACTACCTCTGAAACTAATGACATATGATGTGTTGGCTAATTGAATTTAAGTTAAAAAAATAAAAACTTCACATTTTTCATCGTGTAAATCGTTTTACATTTTAGTTTTTTGATCACACGAGTAAATTTACCTTTGAGAGATTTTTAATTGTAAGCCACACATTTGTCACATTAGATAAGTATTTGAAAGCTACTCTGTGCTGTGCGTTCTGGTAGGATCTGGATAGCTGATGATGAGCGAGACTGTCTTTCCAAGGAGTTTATGGTTTTGAGCAAAGCCAATAGGCAACGATTGATAGAAAATGACAGTATTAAGACAATGGGTGAAAGAGTTCCATGGGAACATGTAGGAAGAACAGCTCATCCTGGCATAGGAAGGGAGAGAGGGCTTCAGCCGAGAGATGTTTAAATCAAGGGACCTGGGAGGAGTGGGCTACCGCGTGAGTCTCCCTGCTCATGGGTTGCTGCAATCCCATGTTTCAGCCCATCTTTGCAAGCCGGGCAGTGCTTAGCCAGGGCTCGGGTCCCCCTTCTCATCTCTTCATCTCAGGGTGAGGAGCGAGGGCAGCAGGTATATATATATATATATATACATATATATATATGCAATATACATATTTATATATAGTGTATATATATATACATATATATATGCAATATACATATTTATATATAGTGTATATATATATATATATATATGCAATAAACTTGGTGAAAAGAAAAACTCTGTAAAATGTCTGCATGTTACAAAGCAAAATAAATGGCAAATTCTAGCTTTGTGATTCAGCTTAATCTTGATCAAAGCTCACTGGAGGGATGGTCTTCAACCCAGCTCAAAATGTGTTTGCATTTCCCAGAACATTTCTGTATCTATAAATTTTCCATTTCATATATGCTAGCCAGTCTGGAAAGATGTGTGCTTGTGGGTTAAGTGCCCTCATAAAAAGTGGAAACCCAAGTACACAATGAAGAATGAATAGCAGGGAAAGAAGTAAGTGATAAGCATAATGTAGACATTCACTTAAGCTGACAAATATATTTTTCAAGAGCTTGAAGTCCGTCACCCACAAAAAGGCATGTTTTTGAACACAAATATCTCCAGACATTTTTCTTTTTCTGAGATTCTCACCTCAATATCTTAATATGCACCCACAACCCACATTAAAAATGAGTTTTGCTCTAAAAACTTGAAGGGATTTTTATAATTTGTTTTTGAAAAGAGGTGGCTATGAGCAAGTTACTAAATTATGGTTGGCTGTGATTTATCATCAAAGGGAAATTAGCCCTACCATTTGCTTTCGAAAATCACTGGTATTTGAATGAATACTGAATTTACCTATGGCTGAAACTGGCAAAGTATACTGTTTTACAGACATTTAGTTAACCATTCATTAATGTCCATTTTGCTGTTCCCTTGCCCTGCTTTGGAATATATATACAAATTTCCTGTAGGGTCTTAAAAAACTTTATAGTTTCTAAGTTCTGTGTCTCTGGCACTTAGCAGCTGAAACCGATGTGCCCACAAAGAGTGTTGTAATTAAAATTAAAGTCAAAGCTAGAATATTTATGTTTATGCAGCTATCACATGGCGCTCAGAACTCGTGACTCAATCATGATACACACCACCCATGCCTTTTCTGAAGCCTGCAATGGTGAGTCACAGATATTAAGCCCAGATACTGGAACATGCCGATGGTTAATGTCCTCTGACTTACACCACACTGTCAGGTAGAGTGGGCTCTCCACACAGCTGGCATCCGATGAGTTTGTTTAGAGGAAGCAAACCCAAGCAGTGAGGGTCAGGAAAACACTTGAAGAAACTCATGCTGGATGATTTCCACCCTGTGGCATGGGTCTGGACTGCTGTGAACACGAGCAGACATCCCAGCAAGGCAGTCAGCCATAAGAAATAAGGCTGCTACTTGCAGCAAAGGATTACGCCCAACCACCAGAGTAAGAGGCCAAGCACCAACAGCCACAGACTCTGTAAACACTGGCCCAGCCTCGATACCCAAAATCAGTCCTTATGTGTGGTACCATGTTGAGCCACCCTGGGAAATTTTCAGACACACACACAGTATCTCTGTGTACCTATAAACAGATAAACAAACGTGCACATATTTACATATATATGCACAATACACTTAATATGTCCATACATGTATATATTACATATGTAATTTAATGTATATATAGAGAGAAATACAAATGTATTTTTAGTAACCTGAAGTGATGATTTGGGTGAATTAAAGCAGAATTAAAAACAGAATTAAATTAATTAAAACAGAATTAAAATTCTGTGCAAGGAATTACTTAGCCATAATATAGGCCTAACCCACTATACTATCCAGTGATTCTAACTCCCAGCTGATTATGAGAAGCATTAAGCTTTTTATTTCTTTAAAAGATTTTTTTTATTTATTTGACAAACAGAGGTCACAAGTAGGCAGAAAGGCAGGCAGAGGGAGAGAAGGGGGGAAGCAGGCTTCCCACTGAACAGAGAGCCCGATGCGGGGCTCCATCCCAGGACCCTGAGATCATGACCTGAGCCAAAGGCAGAGGCTTAACCCACTGAGCCACCCAGGCACCTGAGAAGCATTAAGCTTTTTTTTTTTTTTTTTTTTTTAAAGATTTTATTTATTTATTTGTCAGAGAGAGAGAGACAGAGAGAGAAAGATCACAAGTAGGCAGAGAGGTAGGCAGAGGCAGAGGGTGAAGCAGGCTCCCTGCCGAGCAAGGAGCCTAATGTGGGACTCCATCCCAGGACACTAGGATCATGACCTGAGCCGAAGGCAGCCGCTTAACCAACTGAGCCACCCAGGCGTCCCAGAAGCATTAAGCTTTTTTTAAAACTATAAATTCCAAAGTCACACCTAAGACCTTGCATATCTGACTCTCTGAGGTCGAAGCCTAGGAATTGGTGTGCCCCAAAACAAAGCAAAACTTGGAATACCTTGATCCCTTATGGTGGGGAACCACTGGTTTGCAAATATTAAGCATCTGGCCTGACCCTGAAGGATGGCCTGAGACCAGAGAACAAGGCAGATTTCATCCATGCCCTCGGCTCCAACAGGAGTGTCTGTAAACCGGTTAAAACATATTACAAATTCCCCAAGTAACTGCTCTCAACCATGCCCAGATGTGTCACCATCCAAATAAGCATGAAAAGTAGTTGAAAGCTATTCCTCTGTGCAAACTATCAACTTCTTCTTCACCAAGTACCCCAAACTGGCTTCTTCCAGCCCCCAAATTCTAGGCAAGATATCTTCCATCCTGTTTATTAAACATCTTGAATCGAAGACTTTCCTACATGAACAAAATCTCCCAGTGGCCTTTATTTATTTTTTTTTTTAAGATTTTTATTTATTTATTTGACAGAGAGAGATCACAAGTAGGCAGAGAGGCAGGCAGAGAGAGTGAGAGGGAAGCAGGCTCCCTGCCGAGCAGAGAGCCCGATGCGGGACTCGATCCCAGGACCCTGAGATCATGACCTGAGCCGAAGGCAGCGGCTTAAACCACTGAGCCACCCAGGCGCCCTCCCAGTGGCCTTTATGAAACCGAATTTTGTGGAAAGAAAGAGCTCAGTGTTGGAACCAGAGAGATGGACCATAATCCTGGCTCCAACACTTGCTAGCTGAATGGCATTGTGCTGCCTTTTTTTTTTTTTTTTTTTAAAGCTCCAGATTCTTCGTCTATACAGTGGAGTAACAGGGCTTGGCTTTCGTGGTCCTTCTGAGCATTACAGAACATCACATTGTAAAGCACCTGCGCTTAGTCAATGATTAGTAATAACGATTCCTGCCATTTTTATTCAGATAATCTGTGAAGTTCCAATGGTGTATACTGTCTGTCGTTGCTGCGGATGATTTACCAAAACCTGTCTAGACTCACTAGAAGGAAAATCAAATCATCCTCCCCACTAGTTTTGTGATGGCTAAACATTTCCTCTTCTGAATGAGGAAGATACTCAAGGGGGATATTATCTTGAATCTTCATATTTAACAAAATATTCCCTAGACCAGTCTCTCATCACTGCTCAACATTGGTGACAGGAATTAAATCCAGATAACTGACTCAAGTTCCATTTCTCAAGGATATTTTAACTCACTTTGATGAAACGGGACATTCATTACAAAAAAGGCCTTTGTATACATCGAACTCGAACCCACATCAAAAGGAAGCATGTTCCAAGTGTCCTTTCAACGTGGAATCCAAGAAAGTTAAACAAAAGCAACAAACACTTTGCTTTTTCTTCAGGCTCTTTTTTATAGTTCTTTAAAATATTCTAAGGCATCTTAATACGTCAAGTACAGGCATTATAAAATAGTATACTGTCCTGACTTATGAGGTTCACATTGAAAACAGTGAATATTAAGATAAGCCAAAATTAAATTTTTATATAGAAATTCTTTATATGAATTTATTCCCACAGTAACTCTACGGAGTCAAATATTTTTTCTGCTTCACAGATGAGTAAAGTGAGGCTTGGAAATAGTAAGCAACCGGTCCAATGTCATTATGGTAAGGGTTCAAACTCAGGCCTGGCTAGTGGCCCAAATCTATCATATCCACCACCAGCCCATCCTGCTTTTCACAACCTCGCAAGTTCAGCAGAATTCATATGCAGAAGAATTTTTTTTTTTTTTTTACTATGTCATTTTTTGTAGTTGAGAAAGGAAGGCTGTGGTTATGGCATGGAAATGCAGGGAACAGTAACCTGGGGCAAAGGAAGAGTTCCAAATTCAGTTCACTTGGAATTTAAAAATGAAAACCCTCTGTATTCAAACAATGGAGGAATTACTATCTTCCAGGTGCCATAAAATCTCTATCTCTTGTCATTTTTATTTCTTGTCTCTCTGTGTTTTTATATAACCCTACTAAGAATTGGAAAATAATAAATTTTACAGTTTCTATGTGGAGCGTTTGATAGAAAGCTCATGGTCTTGGACATCAGCGAACCTTAGAACTGGAAAAGAGGTCGTGTTTTCTATGTTTTCCTCCCTTTTCTGTTCATACCCTCATTTCTTCTGTTTATCCTCCCTGCCTTGCCTGTTCTTCCTTGTTTTGCCAAGGACCACCGGATGTCTAGGGTGGAGGCTGAGACCCATCCTTCATCAGAGGAGCTCAAAGATCACAGGAGAGCCCTAGGGTCACCGACACCAAGGAAAGAAGAGGGAGGAAGAAGGGGGAGGTGGCCAGACACATAATGAAAAAGAAAGAGGTGTCCCGAATGTTGTTGGCCAGAATGGCTGGGAATGAAGGTGTCTACACCCAACTGTTGAGTCTTGACTTGAGCTGTTATACATAGTTACCTTCTTAAATTTTTTATTTTTTGAATATACAATTTCTTCTCAGCTTTACTGAGACACAATTGACATATGACCCTGTATAAGTTTAAGGTACCCATGTGCTGATTGGATACATTTATATATTGCAAAATGATTGCCACCATAACCTCCGCTACCCCCTCCATCCAACACATGGTGACCATTTCTTGTTTGTGGCATGAACATTTGAGACCTCCTCTCTTAGCCACTGTTGTCTTTTAAAATGTGGCCCTGCACCATGTTTTGTCACTTGCCAGCAAGAGGCCAAGACTTGTTTAGTGAAGAAGTCCAACTTTTGCTGGACGAGCTTATGGCCCCAGGCCCAGCGCCGAGTATGAGTTGTCTCTACGAGTCAAAGATTCCCCTTGGGAAAAGCCAGAATAAGCCAGGAACATTAGAAAACATGTTCCCTGTTTAAAGAGGAGATGTTTAATCTTTTCGCTTTTATTTTTGCTAAGCTCTCCCTCCTTCCAGGCCAAATTAAGGGGGATAACATTGACACCGGCTCTAGGAAAGATGTGCTAATCTTTCCCTACGCCGGGAGTCGAGGGGAGGGTGCTACCTCTGGGCTGGGAGTTCTTACCTGTCAACAAGAGAAGACAGAGATGAAAAAAAACAATGGATGAGCAGGAAGGAGTAGCCCACTGCTCTTCAGCCTGCCTCCTGCTCTCACCTCTGAGATAGTCCAAGGACCGAGAGGCACGGGTTGGACACCATCAATCAGGTTTATTCCAACGTCTCCCTTCTCTGTCTACAGTGGGCTTTCCTCACTCAGGATCAGGGGCCATGAAGGTGAGTCAACAGGAAGTGATTTCAGCTGGTAGTGAGATGAAAGGACAACACAGCTCTGCCTTCCTGATTCCCTGGGCGGTCAAGCCTTAATTGGACGGTTTTCTGGAAGTGGCTTTTCAGGCATTTCAGCGGGAAGCCTCAGCATCCAGTGCCTGTTCTATACTTTGGTTGTTATTATTTCTCTTATTTTCTGCTTTGCCTTTTAAAATGGCCAAGGCAGAGGAGGAACAATCATGAAGTTTTGTCCCTAGGACTCTCAGCGACACCTGTCTCCCACTGCCGAGCCATGGAGACATGCTGTCCCAGAAAGACCTGGCCTTCCATCAAGGTGCTCTGTGTCCCGGATCTGCTGGGACCCCCATAAATCTTGGCTCGGGACCTCCTACTTTATAATCCTGCTCAGTAACTCATTATTTTAGACCTTTTACTTTCCTTAAGCCCCCATAGATCAGAGCCACCTAAATGACTCTGTTTTCATCCACTTTTCCTTCTTTCTCTGCTGTCTCTGAAGAACACCCATTTGTTTTCCCAGGTTAAGAGTCATTTTCCTGACACTACCACATCCTTCCATGTCCTATAAGCAGATGGTCTAGGAATTGCCTCCTTTAGCTATTGAAAGTCTTTCTTCTTTTGGATCCTTCTGCTCTGGAGCATTGGATAACTCTCTCCAGGCTCTCCAGCACATGGCACATAGTATGTGCTCAATTAAGATAAGTGCTCAACTAATATCTTATTAAATAAGATCTATGCAGCTTCTCCCTCAAGCAGGGCTGCCATGTTGTACAGCTCTAGGGGGCGCCATTATATTTTGTTCTGTGTGAATGGCACCCCTTAAAGTTCCACACTGAAATACTATTTTCCTTTTCTAAAACAATTGTCACAGAATTTGCACAATATTTTTTAAACATGACCCTGCAAAGAACGAGTATCTTCTGAAAGCCAGTAAGTCCATTTACAACCAAGAATTTTTCAAAATGGGAACTAAACACATTCTGAAAGGCTTTTTTGTCTCCAAACTGAGGGAGAAAGGACAAAAAAATCCACATACAGCTATCTCATCACTTTATTACAGCTCTAAGACTGTTTGTTCATTCCCTAAAAACATGTTTGAAGAATAGCAAAATAATTATAAAAAGTCTGTGTTGGTATATAGGTTTTAAAAGGAAAAAAGGAATTTTTAAAAGAAAGTGTTATAAAACCAAATGATCCAAACACCAATCCAATATGTTTGATTTGGGAGTTCTCTGCCAAGACTCATCTCCATGCATAGATAAATCAAGTAAATTCACCGAACCAAATCTTTAGAATGGCCATTTCCAGAGCTTCAGGCATCATGAAGGATTTTAGGTGTGTAACCAAACAGGATCTTAGCCTAAGCCCTTTGCCAAAACATATAAAAATTTCTAAATACTCCTTCCACATACACAAGAAACCTACATAAATCTAACTTTTAGAGAATGCCTCCTTTACATACAGTTACATGTACATGATTTACAGACTGAGTAGTTCCATTTAATGGGCAAACTGAGATTTTTAAGCAAATGAAAGTTTGGTGAAAAAAAAAAAAGAACATGGAAGGAATTTAAGGCCCCATACCTACATTTCTATAGAAAAAACAATCTCCATATTTTGAGCCATATAGCCACCCTGAGCTAAAGGCTGGTCTTGTTTGAATAGACAAACAAGTCTTCCAGCCACTTGCTATCCCAGTGGGTAAGTCGTAACAAAAATAAGCAGTGAATGCCAAATGTGCTGGCCTTCATTGGATTGGACCTAAATGGTTGCCACTCCATATAATTTTGTCTTGAGGGAAACTGTAGAGCCTCCCATACCCTAAATCAGTGACAGTTTAAAAAAAAAAAAAAAAGAAGATTTACTTGAATTTGTGTTTACTTCTCCAGCTTCACTTCTTGATAGTCTTTCCAAATTTAAGTGTGCGCACGTGTGTGTACACAGATATGCACACACACATTCACACACTGCACTCTACTCCCTAGAGTAGTAGTTCAGTATTCACACACTGAACTCCGTGCAATATTGGAAATGACCCACCTTCTCTTCATCTTCATGCCTTTATAGATTCTGTTCTCTGCTTGCAATAGCTTTCCTATCCTCATTGCTGTCCATATGGATAGGCTAAAAGGCTAGATAATTGACATATATCAAATAAATGAAGAACACCGTGGATAGTCATAATGCTTAAATTTCAACTCTTATGATCCTTGATTCCTTTAGATTTGTGCCTAGAAAATTGGAAAAAACTGGAAAATCTGCTAAACCAAATGCACATAATTCAGTGCAAGTTGCATTCTGGTTATAGGAACATTTAGAAAGAGGTGTCATTGATTTGGGAAGGTTGGATAAAAGTTCTCAGGTTTCGATGAAACTAATGAAGATGAAACTAATGGAAGAGGTCAATGAGGGGAAAGAGACACAGGATAGGCAGAATGTAGATACACAGAGGAATAATAAGGAAAAACCCACTTAGTTTTACTTCCTTGCACAGAAAATGATCAGAAACAAGGAATGTCTTGGTAAGGAATCTAATGTGCTAACAACCTTGGGCCCTTACCCGCTGGCCTGGAGAGCCATCGCGTCCTGGTGAACCAATGCCTCCTGGGACACCCTAGGTAGAGCAAGGACCAAAAAAGTTAAGAGTCACAGAAATTGGAAATCAATTGCCTTTCTACCCACCTTCCCTGAAATAGATCAAGGGCTCCAAACAATTTAATAGCATAAAGGTGAATTCAGAATCCAGAAATGATTTGTATGAAAGAAATGTCCCCCACAAGGCTTGTCCTTGGGAGAATCTGTATGACTCTCAGAGGCAACTAAGGTGAATGAATACAGACTAACAGTCTTTAATACAGAAAACACTTACTGCTAAAACCACAGCTAACTTTAGAAGCTACAGCTTCCCCCCACCCCCAAAACCCCCCACCTTGGTAAGGCTCTAAAGCTAAGAGCATTTGACAGGGGGCAGAGGGGGAAGGAGACAGACAATCTTAAGCAGGCTCCATATGAAGCCTGATGTGGGGCTTGATCCCACAACCCTGAGATCAGGACCTGAGCAGAAATCAAGACTTGGACGCTTAACTGACTGAACTACCCAGGCGCCCAAAGCTAAGAGCACTTTTTTTTTCTTTTTTTTTTTTAAACAGACTAAAAAGTAAAACTCATACCTGTGGGCCAGGAAGGCCAGTCTCTCCTTTTTCTCCTTTAGCACCCGGCATTCCCTGAATAGCCAAAAGCATTCGGAGTTACGTTCAGGTAGGGTAAATTCTTCGTCTCTTCTTCCTCTCCACTGACTGTTCTGATGTTGTCAACATAAACTTGCTTTCACGCTAACACCCAAACACAGCATGTTTCGCTTCTCACATATGCTACCCCCCATATGTAAGCATGCCTACGGAGCTGAACATTTATACAGCAGAACATTTTCAACACAGAACACAGTCTGATATGCGTGAGCCCAGACTGTATGTCTGTGGAGGAGAGACTGAACAGTTCAATACTAATGATAGCTCAGATTTTTGAGGGTCACCTCTATCTAGAGTTCTGCTTTTGTTTTGGCTAGAAAGATATAGGAACATAAAAGCAAACACAGAACCTGGCAGGTAGCAAGACCTTACCAAAGGCTTACTAGGAGTAGTACCAATTGAGTCACTGGAATGCTAATGCTTTCTAAACCATGAAAATAACACAGAACAGGAAATTTCTCAGTGAGGGAGACAGAGTCATATGCCCAGAAAGATGGTTAAAAATGTGCTTAAAAGGCTTCTTTGTTTCAAATATTAATTTTAGTTTATAGAAATTGGTTTTATTCTTGAAATCTTGATCCCTAAAGGAAGATTAATGAAAATCAGTAAGTGGTATTAAGTTTATTTTCCGTGACAGAAACAGCTTTTACAGTGTAGGCTATATAAAATACACTGTTTATAATCTCAAACTCCACCTAAATGCCCTGTCTTTTGATGCCCATTGAGATAAAAATCATAAATAAATGGCTTCCATCAACCTATATCCATGATTACTACATATCCATAATGAACAACTTGTTACTTTCTAGATTTTATTACATCTGTTAAGGACTTGATCCAACAAGAAAAAGGAAAACAATTGTCATAGCCCCATTTTGCTCCTTAGGCAAATTGCTTATAGATCTACCTATTCTGTGTGGATGTATCCGTTTGTAAAAACCGTCAACACTTAACAAAACATTAGCTAATGAATGAACTCATGATCTCTCAGTTAATACTTTCATTTCTCAATTCTTTTTTTAGGGGTTGAAAGGGACTGAGGCTCATTATATAAAGGGCACAGAAGACAAAAGTTCACTCTTTAGAACTCATGAAAAAGGGATCTCAATAAAATTCACCCAAATGTTTACACACTACTCACAGGCATTCCTTGAATGGACAGACCACTTGGTCCTTGGGGTCCAGGGGGCCCCTGGGGTCCTGGAGGGCCTGTGTCACCTCGAGGACCCTCTGGTCCCTGGAACACAAGAGAAGAAAATCATTCCAGAGGCAAGTTAGATTCTTGGTACTCAAACGGTATTTCTGCTTAGAGCACTTGTAATTTATTTCCTTACAGAAATGTTCCTAAGACACAAAATGCTGACAGGATAGCAAAGCAACATGCCTTAGATTGTACACCTCCCAGACAAGATGTCATCAGTAAACCAAGAGAGTAAACACATAGGAGTTGCTGCAACTTTAATTTTTTTCTTCCGTAAATAAGAAGGCTATGCCAACTCTGTGAGTAACGAGACCCCCCACACTCCATAACAAATCCGAAAGAGAGAAAGTACTTCGAGACCACCCTCCTGGTCTGTGGCATGGAGGTTCATCCCATCCGGCTGGGATGGGATTCTGTCAGCTACCCATCCTGGGGGCACTCCTGCATTACTGAAGACTTGGCACCCAGTCCCTGTTTTCTTCCTTCTCTTGTGTCCTCATGCCTCTTCCTTGTCTGTCTCATGACCTGCCCTCAGGGCACTGTTACTTGATTTCCTTTCTTCTCAGAATCAGGCACTCCTGTTCTATTAGGAACTCTTATTTCCACAGTTTGGACCTTGGGATTTGGCTAAAGCTCTATCACCTCTGTAATCGTAGTTCCAGAAAAAATACCTCCTCAACCTCTTCTCCTTGTCCTTCTCTCATTCTGGGACTCCAGTGAAAACTAATAAAAGTTAAGGTTTCCAACACGTGGACATCATGTTAAATGTGAAGCTGACGAATCCGTTACTTGGGGCAAGCAACGCAGAAGAAAACGTTGGGGCAGATAATGAGCGTAGTCGGTTATGTTTCAAGTGCATGGGGATAACCGTGTGGACACGTCCAACTGTCTGGGGATAGAGAGATGTCTGAGCTGGGATGGATTTTGGAGTCGCTGGAGATGTGTTTGTGGGTGAGGTTCTTAGGGAGACTGCTGAGACAGTAACAGAAGAAACTGGTAAAGATGAGATGAAAAGCAGGTAGAAAGGGGAGAAAGAGAAGCCTAAGCAGTGTAGGAAAGGCCAAAGGGGCGGGGCTGTGTGGGAATTTCTAATAGGAAGGTGCCCAACTGTATCAAACGCTGTAGAGACCTCATGTAAGATAGGAATGAAACTGTAGTCATGGATTTGATAACAAGGAGGTGATCAGTAACCTTAATAAGAGCAATTTTATAGGATTCTTATAGGAAGAGAAGTCATATGCAGGTTAAGTGCGATTCTGGTTATATGTAAATGGAATTATATACTGTGAACATCATTGGTTCATGCTTCTTTCATGGGTCAGAGTGGTGTTGAGTTTCATACATTTTTTTGCATGTTTCCATAGTATGTTCCTTTTGACTCCATTGCATGGCTATACAGAAAGTTGTTCATTCACCTATTAATGAACATTTGAATGATTTCAATTTTTTTGCTATTGTGAATAAAGATGCTACAAACATTTATGTACCAAAAACAAAACAAAACAAAATAAAACAAAACAAAACTTGGAAGTGAGGATGCAGAAAATAAATGAAAACTATTCTTACAAGAGACATAGTGTAAGAGGAGGAGAGACAGAGATAGATTTAAAAAATATGATGGAAGAGACAAACCAGTAATTGATAAGTATTATAATGCTTATAATCATTTAATCATACATTAATTAAATATTATTAAGGAACTAAGAATGGAGCAGAAAGGCAGAAAGTATGTGATCTCATTTTATTCTATACAGTATGAGACAAAATGACTTGGAGAGCCCAGCAGCAGGGCTGCTTTAAGATAATTAAGATAATTAATTAAGATAATTAAGATAATTTAAGATAATTTTTATTATCTGTTTGCTACAATTGAAATATGGACCCACAAAATGGAAAATAACACAGCATGGGGCTTTCCATATGGAAGCTATACTTCATCCGTTCCTACACTATTGCGTTGGTAGACATGTGAGGATCCTTCATCTAACAAGATATTTCCTAAAATAACTTCATACTTTTATCCGTGATTCATCAAAATCATTGTGGAGAAGCAACCACCTCAGTAGTGGTCCTGTAGAAATGGATTATCAGAGGTAAGGGGTCAATGTTGGGATCATCAAACATCTTTGAACTTCTCATAAGTCTCCATGATCAGAATCATCACCCAGTGAGAATGCTGGAAAAACAATGGGATCCTGCTGGGAGGAAGCTAGAATCTACAGGAGCTCCTGGGCACTGCCCTGAAGTGGGACTGAGGAGGACCCAGTATACTGCTGTCTGAGAAGAGGCTTTCAAATTACCGCCACTCCTTGTAGTACCAGAAGAGAGGGAGCCAGGTAAGAAACATCAAGTCTATGCCTAAGATATATGTCACAATCTCAGAAAATTAAGCAAACAAAAAAGGCGATATCTCATGATTGGAGTTTTGGGTTGGCTAGGGCCTCCTTATCTTCAGTCTTCTTTCATTTACTTCTTTCCCCTCCCCCCCACGTTAGCTTCTACCTTGCTTCATTTGTTTCTAGTTTTATAGTAAAAATTTTTTGTTCTCTTCCCCATGAAAAAGTAGCATGCAAATTGAGTGAGTGACTATACTGAAGCAGTAAGTCAAGACTGTAAGCGGGTGGAGAGGAGATCATGTGGGGCAACAGGTACAAAGGAAACGGGGAGTCACATTACAGAGGGCCTTGAATGCCACACCAAGGAAGGCGAATTGTACTGTCTAGGTAATAGCAGCACATGACTACAGATTTAAAAGTATGATATGACACAGCATAACTTTAAAGAAATAAATCTTGGGGCAGATGTGAAGAATCCATCAGAAAATCAAAATCACTGGAGCCAGGAGACCAGTTAGAAGATCTGCCAAAAACCAGGTAGAAGATGGTGAGGCCTGAAATCAGTTAGTGGCTGGGCTTCTGCCCATGCCTCAGGGCGCCTTTGGGCAAAGTAGGAAACGTGTGCCTGGACATGGCTTGGCAAGTCTTGGTCATCTCAGCTGGTGCTTTTGTGCAGCGCAAGGCCCACACCAGCACCTGTGGTGGCCCTGGGCAGTGAGAAAGGAAAACAGGGCTGTGTGTTTGATTATACCTAGTGGGGAGGGAATAGGACTCTAAAACTTGAGAAATTACGCGGGAGGGAGTGCTGCCTAGTCCTGATGAGATTTTTCTCCTTTACTTTGCTGTAGGTAGAGAAAGAACACTACCTTGGAAACTGAAGCACTCAGAACACTGACATTCTATTTTTGACCTGGAAACCAAATTTCTTTCACAAAGTTCTTAAATACTTTTATGAAAAAACAAAAGTCTTTAAGGGAAAAGACTTAGACATAATTTTTCACAAAAACACAAGGGGTTCTAGACTGCAAAGGGTAAACAGTACTGAACTCCAAAATTACATTATTGCTATTTTTGAGAAAGACAGAGATGCAGAGAGAACATTACCTTTGGACCCTGTTCACCTCGTTGGCCCTTTGGTCCTCGGAGTCCTGGACCACCCTGGCAAACAGATGTTAAGTATTAGCACAAAGACAAGTCTTAAACAGCATGTTTCATCCATTTTCTTCAATAATATGGATTATGTAATTCTTATTTTGAATAAAGGCCAACTCATTGTGTAATGGTATATGTTCATTATGATCCTTTACTGGAAATTTGCCACCTAGACTCACCTCTTCCTGAAGATGATTTCATAGTTTGCGAAAGCCTTCTATGCCAAATCCTTTCAAATTAAAAAAAGCTATAGTCTTTTGAAATTTAGTGTGTAAGACTCCTACTATTAATAGATGCAAATAAAATACACTGTTAATCTAAAATTGTGTGTCTTATACCACAACTTTGTAATTACTCTTTTAAATTATAAGAAGAATATAAAAATAGTAACAATTTAATTTTATTTACACCATAAAATGCTAATCAGTGTTACTGGAACTTCATTATTTTGCATTCTCTGTAATATTTTTGCCTTATTAACACACCACCTGCACAATTACGTAATATAATTTTCTTTATCTAGATATATATGTATGTACATAATACATATGTATGTGTGTATGTATTCCTGGGAACACATTATTTGTATATATGTGCATAAAAATATATGTGTATACACTGAATATTTTCCAACTGTTTACTTAAATCTAATCTTAAAGCAAATATTTTTCGCACTATAGTTAATTGAAAATGTATTACTTATTCAGAATAGAAGGTAAACTTATAAACATACTATAATGTTACAATGTTTATATTCAGCTAGATTCTGTTTCTATTGAAGTCTGTGAGCCATGAGCTTATTCTTTGTTAAAAAGATGAGTAAGTATTTGCACCAGACTGAAACTATCTCTTTCACCTGACCAGAAGGCTCAAAAGCTCTTTGAAAATGGAATAGCTTGGGGTGCCTGGGTTATTAAACATCCGTCTCTGGCTCAGGTCATGATCTGAGAGCCCCGTATCGGGCTCCCTGCTCAGTGGGAAGCCTGCTTCTCCCTCTCTCAATCCACCTGCTTGTGCTCCCTCTCTTGCTGTCTCTCTCTCTGTCAAATAAATAAATAAAATCGTAAAAAAAAAAAAAGAAAAGAAAATGGAATAGCTTTCTCAATGTGTGTTTCCAATTTATTTCCTGCTACGTACAGGACCCTGAAAAGCATTTCGTGTACCATCAGCAAAACTCGCATGACTGGGAAAACACTGGATCTAGTGATCTTGAAGGTTTCTTCCAGCTTGTTTTAACGACTTAAATTCATTCCCCTCCCCAATAATACCTTGTTGCTTATCTTCCAGACTTTCATCTATTTTTTTTAAGTTTTTATTTATTTGAGAGACAGTGAGAGAGCGCACAAACAGGGGGAGGGCAGAGGGTGAAGAAGATTTCCCGCTGAGCAGAGAGCCCAATGTGGGGCTCGATCCCAGGACCCTGAAATCATGACCCAAGCCGAAGGCAGACTCTTAACCACTGAGCCATCTGGGTGCCCCTCCTCTAGACTTTTAAAATACAATTATAAATCTGCATTTTCTGCATGTACGTACCTATAGAAAATATTACCTGTAGTATTATCGTGCTATTATATGATGTATTATAAATTACATATGTGATATCACACTTTTTACATACTTCTAAGTTTTTTAACTTAATATATTTTAGAGATTCTTTTCTATGATTAACATTAACTTGTAACAGTATAACAAGAACATTGTTAACTTATTAACAAATTAATGGATTATACAGTTGTTTGTTTAACTATTCTTCATGACTGGAAATGTAGGGTTTGCTTACACATTTTTTTTTGTTTATTTTTTTAAAAGATTTTTATTTATTTGAGAGAGAGAGCGCATAAGCAGGAGGAGGAGCAGAGGGAGAAGGAAAGGCAGACAACCCCTGAGCAGGGAGCCCAATGTGGGGCTTGATCCCAGAATCCTGGGATCATGACCTGAGCCAAATGCAGACACTTAACCAACTGAGCCACCCAGGTGGCCCCCTCCTTTTTTATCCTTTTGCTCTTTTTTTTTCTTAAAGATTTTATTTATTTCTTTGACAGATCACTAGTAGGCAGAGCGGCAGGCAGAGAGAGAGAGGGGGAAGCAGGCTCCCCGCTGCACAGTCAGCCCAATGTGGGGCTTGATCCCAGGACTCTGGGATCAAGACCTGAGCTGAAGGCAGAGGATTTAACCCACTGAGCCACCCAGGCGCCCTCCTTTTGCTGTTTAAACACTTCTGTAGTTAACACCCTTATACAGCCCTGAAGCACAAAGTTTAATATTTAAGTATTTAGGATATCAACAAGTGGAATTATAAAGGAAATTTGGTGGGTAGGCCAATATACTGTCAAACTCCAAAAAAGCTGTGCCAGTTTACTCGTCTACCAAGAGTTTAAGAGGGTTCCTGCTTCTCTAAACCTTAGTCACTACTTGATCTTGAAGGGGAGCAGAATTTGTCACCTCACAGTGTGCCCCTTTGGCATAGGATTATTTCAGTCTGATTATTTAAGAAACTGCAGACATAGGGGCACCTGGGTGGCTCAGTGGGTTAAGCCTCTGCCTTCGGCTCGGGTCATGATCTTGGGGTCCTGGGATCGAGCCCCACGTCGGGCTCTCTGCTCCGCGGGGAGCCTGCTTCCTCCTCTCTCTCTGCCTGCCTCTCTGCTTACTCGTGATCTCTCTCTGTCAAATAAATAAATCTTTAAAAAAAAAAAAAGAAAGAAACTGCAGACATAGGAGAAGCCTGAAAATGAAAAACCGAGTAAAAGTTTTATAGGAGACATTTACATTTATGAGGGATGTCTCCATTTGTAAAAGTGTCTCCCTCTCTGTATCAGGAAGAAAGGGAGAAACTAGAGAAACTTCTAGAAACTTATTTATGAAAAAGGCAGAGCCTGGGGACTGCGTAACAGTCTCTTCCTTGCCTACTGCGCCTTTCCTGGTAACCTCTCCAATTCGACTCCCCATTCCCCCATTTCTTTTTTTTGTCTTTAGCTGAAGATGATATTTAAAGTGATGGCTTCAGCCACTTTGGGGAGTTACTCAGTTTTCCAGGTATCTCCATGTATACAGGAAGTGCATGTGTTATTAAACTCCTGATTGTTTTTCTTCTGTTAATATTTTTATTAAAATGGTGTCTTAGTCAAGAACCCAGAAGGGTAGAGGGAAAATTATTTTTCCTCCCCCACAATGTTGTCAAACTTTACATTTTTACCAAACTAATTGATGAAAATAATATTTTACTTTTATTTTAATTTTCATTTCTCTTAACACTATGCTAATGGGCATCACTTACAACTTTTGCCCATTGGCATTTCATCTCAATGCAACTATTAATTTCTATACCTTACTCAGTTTTCTAATGGGTTGCATTTCTTCTTCTCTTTAATGTGTAGACATTCCTCAAGTATTTGGATACCACACCTTTCACTGCTAGGCAGGATGCAAATATTTTTCCTCAGAGTGGCAGACACTGTTGGTTGGCTACCAAACAGTCCTTCCTGACATCCTTCTCTATTTTGTTTCTCCTACTACAAAGGCTGAAAAAGACGGATTTGCTTGCCCCACCTTCTTTGCAACCAGGAATGGGCACATTAACCACTTTAGGCCAATGTCATCAAGAGGCCACAAGCCTACAGAAAGAAAGGTGGGAGGCTGGGACAAGCCTGGGGGACCATCCACCTCTAAATCTTTTGTTGAGCAAACAATAAATACCTAAATGTCCCAATGGTTTACACTACTGTGCCAGTCAAACTTTCTGTTCCTTGCAGCAAGCGCAGTTCTTCCCAATTAATATACCATTCTGGCACAAACTCTTTACCTTTCCCTGTGCATCTTTAATGATTGGTGTTTAACTGCAGGTTTTGTTCAAATGTGACAACTTGGTTCACAACTATTCATGCCACAGGCATCTTGTCTAAAAGCCTGGAACCTTTTATATTTGTAACTTGTTTTGCACCTTATCCTTAACCTTCAACACTGAGCACATGATAAGAATTCAATACACTTTTGTGGATGTTAACTTCCATCCTTTTTGTTTTGTTTTGTTTTTTAATATTTTATTTATTTATTTATCTGACACAGAGAGATCACAAGTAGGCAGAGAGAGAGAGAGAGAGAGAGAGAGAGAGAGAGGAGGAAGCAGACTCCCAGCAGAGCAGAGAGCCCGACACGGGACTTGATCCCAGGACCCCGAGACCATGACCTGAGCCAAACCAGAGGCCCAACCCACTGAGCCACCCAGGTGCCCCACCATCCATCCTTTTAATAAGAAAGTGTTAGTTTAGGCAAAGGGAATATGGTTCATTCACCCATGCCTTCCTACAGTTCTGTTGTAGATTTATTGGCATAAAACACCCACGTATATATTCTTGAATGAGAAAATAATCACAACTATGTTAAATGATTAGGGTTTACTTCATATTGTTCGGGATACTATTTCTTGAATAGTTTATTATGCTTTAAATATTTGAAAATTTCAATAGCTTTCCCCCTATTTTATATCTTTCTCTCTAAGCCAGAGCTCAACCCTTCTCTTTCACTTCTCTGCTGCTTTTTTCTCATTACAAAGTCTGACTCTTAGGTCATATGTAAATATTTTACAACCTGTTCCAGCAGTATTGCAGATGAAAACACTTGAAAACCCTCCAGCTAATAAAGCTTATTAATGCTGCTTAAAATAAAATAAACATTATTATAATTAAGAACTGAATGTATAAATACCAGCAATGAAGAAGAAACAAAAGCCAGAGAAGCAAGCATGTGCACAGAGACTGCCTTGGGGGAAGATGGAGAAAATGGTTCAGGACTGCTGCAAAGTCTGTATTGTAGAGCTTATGCAAAGCAAGGAAATGTGAACAAGGTGGGGGCAGGGCAGAAAACAAAATGTTCTTTAAAGCTCACTGTGAATCGGTGGGGGAGGGGGGGACAATAAAAAATAGCAGGTGAATGACCAAGACGTTGCTTCCAATGCAGCTATGGGAGGAGCAGGAAATGTCTTTGCTAAGTAATATTACCCAGAAGCTGATTCTCGTACAATCTAGGGATCATCACCTGTCAGGAGCAAACAACGTCTATGTGGATTTCAGTTGGCTGTGTAACCAGGAGCTTAGCAGAAGCAGGCACAGATATTCTTTGGAGGAATATAGCCCCAAAATGGCTCATAATATCCCCTGAGATAAAATTTCAAGTAATACAAACTTAAATATATACCCTCCCAAATCACAAAATACATATGGAAACAAGATAATGTGAGTAACACCAGCAGAAAAGAAAAATGGCAGACTCAGAACCACATACAATGCAGATATTGAGATGATCAGATAAAAAAAATAAACTATGTTTGAAATATTGAAAGAAAAAATAGTTTTGAAGTATTACAAAAGAAGAAAGGGTATAGAAATGCCCAGAAGTTCTGAAAAGGAACCAAATTTAACTTCCAGCTTTGCTAAATATAATCATCGAAATCAGAAATACAATGGATAGGTTAATAGTGTATTAAACATAGCTAATGTAGAATACACTAGAAACTAAATTGGAAGAAATCACACAGAGGAAGGCGGGAGAGACAAGCAGAAATAAAAAAGGTTAAGAAAAATTGAGAGTAAAAAAGTATATCAGTTGAATTTCAGAAAAACATAATGGAGATGATAGGAAAGAGGCAATATATGAGGAGGCAGTGACTAAGAAAACTCCAAATTTAACGAGAAACATTGCCATTCAAACTCACAAAGTCATAAGTTTTCCAAAATGGCAGATCATCTACATCAAAACCCCTTCCCAGAGCACACTGTGGCTGAACTTCAGGTCACTAAAGACAAAGGGATCTTGAAAACAAGATCTTCCCGTTTATTAGTTTGGAAAGTTGTCTCACTGCTTTAATTAAGGCCAATATTAAAAATTTTTAAGCAAGACAGGAAGCTTATTGTTCTCTTATATTAAAATCTGAGCTGATAACTGGTTCGGTGTCATGGAGTAGCTTTACCATGTAAGACAATGTGGAAGCTCAGTTGCTTCCATTTTATTGCTCTGCTGTGTGCTAGGACACTGCTTACCAAAGTGAACCATTACCACATGTTCCCAGAGTAATCTGTTGAAAGAGGCAAGAAGAGATAAGGAAGTAATTTTGTTTTCACTTAAGAACAACATCTAGGGGGGCGCCTGGGTGGCTCAGTGGATTAAGCCGCTGCCTTCGGCTCAGGTCATGATCTCAGGGTCCTGGGATCGAGCCCCGCATCAGGCTCTCTGCTCTGCGGGGAGCCTGCTTCCTCCTCTCTCTCTGCCTGCCTCTCTGCCTACCTCTCTGCCTACTTGTGATCACTCTCTCTGTCAAATAAATAAATAAAATCTTAAAAAAAAAAAAAAAAGAACAACGTCTAGGTTGATTGCATATCGCTTTTCTCTCACTGGCCAGATCTTGGTCAGAAGGCAATACCCACTTACAGATGCTAAGAAGTCAAGTCCCCAGCTGAAGGCTATGTTCTTAGCTAAAACTCAGCGAATTCTACTATGAGAAAGAAGCAGGTGCAACTAATGCTGGGGGTACAATCAACAATCTCTATAACAACCATCAAAACTATCTTTTGATAATATGATATGAAAATATGATAATATTTTGTGATGAACAAAAATTGAAAATTTTCTATCAATAGTCTCCTTAAAGGAACATCCTGGGGCACCTGGGTGGCATAGTTGGTTAAGTGTCTGAGTCTTGGTTTCGGCTTCAAGGTCATGATCTCAGGGTTGTGAGATAGAGCCCCAAGGAGGGTTCTGCACTCAGTGGGGAGTCTGCTTGAGATTCTGTGTCCCCCTCTCTCTGCCCCTCCCCCTGCTTGCTTGCACTCTCTCTCTCTAAAAGAAGGGAGGAAGGAAGGAAAGAAAGAAAGGAAGGAAGATGGAAGGAAGGAACATCCAAAGGCTGAATTCCAGGAGAAATAAAAAGGATACCAGAAGATATTGTGAGCAAAGAAATAGCAAGTATGGAGGCAAGTCTTAACACATAGTAATTTATACTGAGTACTAATAAAATATCTAGTTTATGATGTTAAAAAACATACAAAAATACTGGATAGCAACAGTGCATAAATTATAAAAAGGATGATCTAAGAGAAAAATATTCCAAGAATATCATATCTATTGAAATATGGGTGAAAATCTTGATTCTTTTTAGACTTTGTCAAGCTAAATATGTTTGTTAAAATCTCTTGGTTGACCATTAAAAGAACAGCTACAGACTTCCAAAATAGCGGACGGGAGAAGAAAATAATAACAACAAAAAAACCAGAAAGTGTAAATGAGTACATAAAGCCTTGACCAACGAAAGAAGGCGCATATATATCATGTGGGTTAAATAGAAAGCAAAAATTAAGGTGATAGATTGGAATATTAGCCCAAAGAGGTTAATTGTCACAAACAATGGAATGAACGGACTAAACTCTAAAAAGAAAAATATTGCAAAACCAGATTGAAAACAACACCTAGCCATATACTACTTAAATAGAACATCTCAAATACAAAGACAACAAAAATGCTGAAAACTAAAAGGATGAAGAAAATGGGCATTAAGGAGGGCATGTGATGTGATGAGCACTGGGTGTTATATGCAACTGATGAATTACTGAGCTCTACACCTGAAACTAATGATGTACTATATGTTGGCTAATTGAATTCAAATAAAAAATATATACATGTACCAGGAAAACAATCCAAAAGAGAAATGTTGATATGGCAAGTCACTAGCAACATGAAGGTTTTCAATTTTTTGTACCTTATAACACAACCTCAGGATATACAATGCAGAATTACAAAACAAATTGGACAGATTGAAATTGAAGTAGAAGATTTTAAACATCTATCTCAGCAATCAAAAGATAAAGAATTACTGCAGATAAAGAAAATTCTAACCACACAATTTACAGCTTGATTTACTGGATATTTATGTTTAGAATTCTAAACCCCAGAATTAGAAAACACACTCTTCTAAAGCATGCATGGAACAACTGTAAAACTTGGCAAAAGGACACAAAGCAAATGCCAAAGAATCAATAAATGTCCCAAAATTGGTACCCTGCAGACTATCTTCCATAAAAAAGTGCAATAAAATTAATACAAGAAAAAAATTAAAATTGCACATATGATCGGAAACTTTAAAAGACACTTCTAAGTGAACCATGGCTAAAAAGAGGAAAACATAACAAATGATAGCTCACAGAAATATTAAATTTAACTACACCAGCATTAAAATTTCTAGACAATAAAAACTCCTATAAACAACGACATGCAAGCCACAGGCCAGGAAATGACATTTGTAAACCGTATCATTAATAAAGGATTTGTGTCCAGAATACATAAAACCACTTAGAAACGAAAAGCAAAAATTCTCTGCACCACAAAATCCAAGAAAAGTTTATAAACAGGTATTTATATAGAAAGGAATCCAAATGACTCAGAGGCAAATGAAAAATTGCTCCATCCTTCTAGCACAAAGGGGAAGTCTTATTTAAAATAACAACCACAGGGGCGCCTGGGTGGCTCAGTTGTTTGACTCTTGATTTCAGCTGGGGTCATGATTTCTGGGTCTTGAGATCAAGCCCCAAGTCCTGTGCTGGGCATGGAATCTGTCATGATCTCGGGGTCATGGGATCGAGCCCCGCATCGGGCTATCTGCTCAGCGGGGAGCCTGCTTCCCCCTCTCTCTCTGCCTCTCTGCCTACTTGTGGTCTCTGTCTGTCAAATAAATAAATAAAATCTTAAAAAAAAAAAAAAGATTCTCTCTCTCCCTCTGCCCCTCCCCACTCATTCTCTCTCTCTCTCTCTTTTTCTCTCAAGAAAAATAAATGAATGAATAAAATAAACAACAAACACAGGGTTTTATACCCATCAGATTAGTAAAAGTTCTTAAATCTGGCAAGACCACTGTGCTGGTGAGATGCAGGGAAACCAGACCTTTTCTAGAGTTTGTGGGAGAGGATAACTTGGACAAGCATCTGGAAAGGCAATTAGTGGTTTCTTCATGAGGCTGAAGATACACCCTCCTTATCCTTCAACAAATCTGATCCTCAGTGTAACCATAAGAGCACTCAACTCATGTTTGCAGAGACATAAAAGGATATCCACCGTAATAATAGTGTAATAGGGAAATGCTCCACAGTCATGGGTCATAAACTCTAGTTTATGTAACAGAATAATGTGCATTACCTTTGATAAAGTTCAAAGTCATACCGTTTTTTTAAAAAGATATATTTATTTATTTGAGAGAGAGAGCACATGAATGCAGAAGGGACCAACAGGGCTTGATCTCATAACTCTGAGGTCCCGGGATGAGCTGAAACCAAGAGTCAGATGCTTAATCAATTGTGCCACCCAGATGCCCCTCAAAGACATACTTTTGGGTTAAAAAAAAAATCAATCTATACACAGTTGAAAGCAAATCTGTGTTTCCAATTCCAACATTAAACTAAAGGCAAATCCTTTCATTTGACTGATGTTTCATAATGCACAGAATACTGATATGTATATTATCTTATGTATTCCTCAGAAAGTCAGAGAGGTGCGTGTTCATTTACATATGTGGAGAAATGGGGGTTTACAGTGGTTCAGAGACTTGTCTAGTCTTAAGATTTAAATTTAATGCTTTTACCATGACTCCACCTTGGCTTCTTTGGGATAAAGAGCCTTCTGTTCAAAAAAGAAAAAAAAAAAAAAGAGTTGGGTTCTACGTCTGCACTTGAAAGAATGTTCTATATGCCAAAGGCAAAGGAGAGGCTGCTGGGATATATTTCAGACACATTCAGCAGGTTCTCCTCCTTTTTGTTCAGTTCAGGTAATGTGGTACACAGATGAAGGAAAATTCTGATGGGGGGGCAACCTGGAGTGAACCTTCATGCTGCCTGTGTGGTCTATTGCACGCATGTGCGCGGGCCCACCTGTCTCCCGCAGCCAGTGAGCAAGGACTAGTGGGACATCCGAATATTCCTCCTGCAAGGTCTGGATTTCTTTATTTGCTTGTATTTCTTCTCCATGTTTTCTCTGTCTTTCTGCCTTGATCCATTTGCCCTTTCCTAACCATAGACCAACTATATTACCTTAAGGAAATACCCATACCCCCAGGTTAGAAGGTCAGATAGAAAATGACACTTAAACACATTCAATGGAAAGATTCGGGGCACCCGGGTGGCTCAGTGGGTTGGGCTGCTGCCTTCGGCTTGGGTCGTGATCTTGGGGTCCTGGGATCGAGCCCAGCATTGGGCTCTCTGCCCAGCAGGAAGCCTGCTTCCCCGCCCCCCACCATCTGCCTCTCTGCCTACTTGTGATTTCTTTCTCTGTCAAATAAATAAATAAATAAATAAATAAATAAATAAATAAAACATTTTTTTAAAAAAGGAAAGATCCATCATGGTAAATTCGAAGAGCCAGGTAGTGCAATTTTATACATTTTATATTTTACAAAGGTATTTTCTTTCTTTCTCTCCCTCCCTCCTTCCTTCTTCCTCCTTCTCTCTACCTCCCACAGGGCCAATCTCCCTCTCTCCCCATTTTTGCAGGAAGTTTTCATCAGCAGTGGAGAACTTCATGTTCATATAGGGTATTTTTCCTGGTGAATTCAAAATCCTTCCTTCATGGATCAATTTTAACGCATAATGGGCAAAGGAAAGATATGCAAATCTTACAGGTGCAAGTAGAGGGCAAACGTTTGAGACATTCACACTGAACATAGACCACAGGAATTTAAAGGGAAGATTTTGAAATATGTAACAATTTCAAAGACAGTATAATATAGAGGTCAAATATATAGGGGTCACAGAGATCTGGATTTAAAGAGAAGCTGTGCTCTTTAGGCAAGTTTCTTTTTCTTTTCTTTTCTTTTTTTAAAAGATTTTATTTATTTATTTGACAGAGAGATGGAGACAGCCAGAGAGCAAAAGTGTGTATGTGGGGGGGAGGAGGTGGGGCGCAGATGGAGAGGGAGAAGCAGGCTCCCTGCTGAGCAAGAGGCTTGATGTGGGGCTTTGATTCCAGGACTCTGGGATCATGACCTGAGCCAAAGGCAGACACTTAACCACTGAGCCACGCAGGCGCCTCACTTTAGGCAAATTTCTTAACATCTCTGTGCTTCGGTTTGCTCATAGGACTAAGTACGTGTTTAGCACAGGGGCAAGCACATACTAGACACACAACAAGTGATAGCTATGAATATTATTAAAGAACATTTAAGTCTGAACGAGGCAAGACTTACTGGTGGGCCTGCTGGTCCCAGAGTCCCCGTATTGACTTCAGAACAGGAGCAGGAATGTGGTAGCTCTGGGCAGGTCTCCTCATCCCTCTGAAGAGAGAAAAGAAAAATAGCACAACTGTTATTTATTTATTTGACAGAGAGATGGAGACAGCCAGAGAGCAAAAGCGTATGTGTGTCGGGGGGAAGCAAATGCTTTATGGGCTCAAAGAAAACACTTCAATTTAGAACACTAAAAAACAACAACAACAACGAAACAACAACAACAAAAAGAAAACCACTCAAGTGAACATCAGTGTGGAAAGGCAAAGAATATTCCTGCCCGCAAAATATTTTCCTTGAAGAAAAATGAATGAGTGTCTGGTGAGTCACTGATAATCATCATTACCAAAAGATGTTGATAAAATTAGTTCGGGGATGGAGGTGAAGAAAGGAAGGCAGAAGCGGGTGTGAAAGAGATTCTGATGACAATTTTATTCAGTTTGAGGAGTACTCTGTGAACTAAAGGTCTTGAAAACCGTCTTACTTCTATTTCAAAGGATTTAAAAAAAAACAAGTTGGAATAGTCAACTGCATCTGAAACACATAAAACAAAATAAAAACAGTGGTTCAACCCATCGTCAAGTCCCTGCAGTGACTTCCCTTATGACTCACATTCTGTGGTTGAACGTAAGGAAACACCATGGCAGCCACCTAAAGCTGTGGGATAAGAGCTCATTTTCCTTCTCTTGCCCAATTTTGTGGCCACATGACATTACAAGATAGATAATGAACATCGGGCTGGACATCTCTGGGTATGTTACTGGGGTCTGAAGACAAAGTGCCTGCCAACAGCCATCACACAATTTATGACCAGCCCATTTGAAGCACTGGCCAAAAAGGAGTCTGCAACTGCAGAAGATCTTCATAGGGTCCACGGGTCCTGTTGGCCAGGGAGAAAATAAGCGTCGCTTCTTAAGACTCTGGGGGAAAAGTAAAGCTGAACTGAATAGAGCACGGTTGATCATTAAATGATCAAGTGGAAAATAATCTCCATCTCTAAAATGTTCACAACAGGAACCCAGAAAATGTTGAGCAGGGGGGCCCATGTATCCTGTATATACTTTTCTCTGAATGTTGGACAATGGTCAAAGCTTTCAGCTCATTATAGGGAACCCCCGCTGCTAACATATCTGGCCTGATATCTGGATAGTTAGAGTGGAATACAAATTTGAGTATCCTGAAAGAGCCTCTGAATGAGGTTGATACCGAGTCTCCTGTGACCAGAGGCTCCATAATGGTTTTTCCATGGCTGCCAACCCTACCTGCATCCATGTCTTCCTATCGTGGAATGGGCATATCTTCGGTGAAAGAAATAACAGTTAAAGCCCTCATCAGGCCTGGGTCCTTCCCAGGAAAAGTGGAGATCCCAGTTTGCTCAACACAGCGTGGGCTTCTGAATGTTTCTGCTTCCAAATTCCAATCCATCTGTGCTTAAGCATAACATCCCAGAGTCTCTCTGATTTAATGCTTCATCAGAGTTTACTTGGAAAGTAATTTTGATGAAGAAAGAGTAAGTTACGGTTAACTCTTGAACAACATGGGTTTGAACTGTAGTGGTCCACTTACATGTGGGCTTTTTTTTTTCCCCCCAATAAATGCAGTACAGTACTATGAATGTATTTTCTCTTCCTTATGATTTTCTTAATAAGTTTTCTTTAGCCTTCTTTAGTGTAAGAATATAGTATATAATGCATATGATATACAAAATAGGTGTTAATCAATGGTTATGTTATCAGTAAGGCTTCCAGTCAATGGTAGGTAAGTTTTGAGGGAAGCAAAAGTCACACACAGATTTTTGACTGAGTGGGAGGGGGGCCGGTGCCCCTAACTCTGACATTGTTCAAGGGTGAATTGTATTTCCTTCTCAAACAGAGTGACCATGAATTGAATGCCTACAATAGATGGTGATCTGGTGTAAGGTTAACAAGGCCAATCTCTTGGACTTTATTGGACTGCTCCATGCCCATTCTCCAAGTTTACTTATTAAGACATGACTACTCTCCAACCATAACAGTGTCATCCATTTCAGCCTCTGTCCCTAAGAATGCTAAGATATGAATCTGTTTTTTTATATACAGGTAAACCCCATGAATTATACTTGGTATTAATAATGATAAAAAGTTACATCACATAGGTTATACAGATTATGACTACGATTTCAGAACTGTGTGACAAGATGGCCTGGAGCACCTCACAAACTTACAGGAACACCATGAACATTTTAAAACCTCAAGAGAAAGAGCAATATTGAGCACCCCCTGGACTTCATGTGAGCAACTAGCTCAAGGTCGCTCATAATCTTAACATTAGATATTGAAATATTTTCGTGATGGTGTCATATACTTACAAATCTGGAGTTCTGGCAGTTTCTATGACGGAGCGCAAGTACCATGGAAAAAAGTCAATGTGGAAAAAGAAGAGAGGTGGTGATGTCCTATCAGATTCCAAGGTATAAAAAATTGGGTACTCCAGATAGACCCTTCCTCATCCCATTAGTGAGTAGTTGTGGTTGTATAAGAATACAATAACAATACTGCTTTCTTCTTTCAATTCATGTGTCTTATTTTTTCACATGGCTACTGAGTTCTTAGAGCATAAACACTTAAGATTTTTTGACCCAATGGATTCATATATGGAATTGTTCAGCATTTCTTTTGGCTTGGGGGTAGCATGGAAAAAATTATTGCAACACCACAGGTTTCCTGAACCAGGAAGTTTGAGAACCCCTGGCCTCTGTGTAGACGGCATCCCCTGGAGGTGCACAGCTCCCTCCACGCGTGTCAGTGTGCCCTGCTGACGTCAGACATGACTCTTTCTTTTTTTTTTTTTTTAAGATTTTTATTTATTTATTTGACAGAGAGAGAGAGAGATATCACAAGTAGACAGAGAGGCAGGCAGAGAGAGAGGGGGAAGCAGGCTCTCCGCTGAGTGGAGAACCCGATGAGGGGCTCAATCCCAGGACCCTGAGATCATGACCTGAGCCGAAGGCAGTGGCTTAATCCACGAGCCACACAGGTACCGCCAGACGTGCCTCTTTCTTAACCTCTTCTGATTTTCATTATCATCACAATGAGTTAGCTCATTGTGAGTTTTATGAAATAGCATTTAATTTTCAGAGAAAATTACATACAACTTTAAAACATCTCAATAAAGAACAGACCTACTAATAAAAGGAGAATTCTTACCAGGCCTGGAAGTTCACAGCATTTGTCTCTATCGGCCCATGATGGGGAACAGATAATATCAAACATCTGTAACTGGAACTGTAATTTAAAACAAAATTGTCATTCAATAAAAAATAGACATACTCCATTTGTAATTATGATTTCATATCCTGTATCACTTAATACAACACTCATACATTTGTAACATAACTTTATAGTACATAAAGTCATTCCAGCAATATCAAATTATTTTTGTTCCTCAGACACACGGCGATTCAACATTTTGTGTATAGTTACTCTATAGCTAGTCCATCCAGCCTCCAACTTCCCCTCTCATCCCTGCCTAAAGGAGCTTAGCTCCTCCGTTGAAACTTGCCCCGTTCTGCTCTCATGGTCATGACCAGTGTCTCTGCTACCCCACAACACTCCATGTATCTCTCTTCCGGCACATCTCCCACCATACAGTGTGATTATTTATATTAGCTCCTCCTTAGACTGGGAGCTTTTCAAGGGACAGAGAACCCTTCTTCATCTCTGTGTCCCCATCATACGTGGGAGGTAGTAGGGATTCACGAAGTCTTGTCAAATTCATTCTGACTTCAATCACTTATGCACACATTCAACAAATTTTTCTTTACTATATAGTGCAAGCCAGATACTACATCAACCTTTAGAACATGACAATGAACAAAACCAAAATCCTGCCCTCAAGATCTTACCGGGAATTAGAGCTACCTCATGAGTGTTCTTTACAACTTTGTAAGTGTTGTGACAAATTCACAAATAGTACTATCAGACTCTGTGCTGAGTGTATTTTTTTAAAAGATTTTATTTATTTATTTGACAGACAGAGATTACAAGTAGGCAGAGAGGCAGGCAGAGAGATAGGAGGAGGCAGGCTCCCCGCGAAGCAGAGAGCCTGATGGGGGCCCAATCCCAGGACCCTGGGATCATGACCTGAGCTGAAGGCAGAGGCTTTAACCCACTGAGCCACCCAGGTGCCCCTGTATTTTTAGTTAAGCCATTGATCATGCCATCAATATTAGTCTTTTTCTACTCATGTATGTTGGCAAAACTCAACGTACATTTTGAAATATACAGCATTTCAAAACATCACTGTAATATTATTAAGGGCTAACATTAGCTTCATGACCCAACCATTTCTGATATTATATTTCTTCTGATATGATTTTCAAGTATTACGCATGTCACCAGTTACAGAGCTGGGAGGAGGATGAAATTTTTTCATTTTGAATCTACCACTTTTCTTCAGTGGGTGGTGTTTTCAGCAAGTGCTAGAAACTCTTGGGGTACCTTATTTTCCCTCGAGAAATACAACTCATCCCTGGCAGGGGTCCCGCAGATGAAAATGAGAATGCCCAAGTAGAAGGTACTACAAAATAGTTACTCACAATGCAGGCAATATCACAGAATAGCCTGCTCCAAATGACAGTAGGGGAATAAAGTCAGGCTTTCTCTTGCAATACGTAAGAACTGTGCTTTGTTGCAAATCTCCTTTCCCAAGTGAGTTTTGCAAGATTGATGAAGTAAAGCTTAAATTTTGAAAGCAGATCCATGAATCAAAACATCGCAGTTTTTTGGGTGGGCTTTTTTTTTTAGACAACTATTGGTGTTTGAAGAAATATGTGCATGGCTTGCTGCTCTTTTTTCTCCAGATTAAAGAAAAACTTCCAATGGGGAGGATATCAGAGTCCGTGGAGAGCAACCATACAACAAAATCATGATCATTAAAAAATTCACTTTTTAAGGCTTTTGGACCAAGAAAAAATAGGTTTTTCAAATTAAAATAGTTTTAAGGAATGCTGATGTTTATGACCAATAGCAACAAAAGGATTTCAAGGATCATAGGGGTTAGGAGGCTATGGAGCTAGACCGCCTGGGTATAAGCCTCAGATCCTCCACTCACAAGCTAAGTCATTTTGAACAAATTATGTAATGTGCTCAGGTCCTAGTTTTCTGCATCTGTAAAATTAGTATAATAATAGTAGCTAGCTCTTTAATAATAGCTATTTATGAGTGTAATATTAGGAGATATAACAGAAAAATGATTAAATGTATGAAGATATGTATAACAATGCCTAGAATATAGTTATTATAAATAATAGGTATTATTATTTAAAGATTTTATTTATTTATTTATTTATTTATTTATTTATTTATTTGAGTGAGAGAGAGGAGAAAGAGAGAGAGAGCAGGGGGAGGAGCAAAGGGAGAGGGACAAGCAGATTCCCTGCTGAGCATAAAGCCCAACACAGGGCTCAATCTCACAATCCTGAGATCACGACCTGAACCACATCTAGAGTTGGATGCTTAACCAACTGAGCCCCCCAGGCGCCCCTAAATATTATTTTAACGGAGCAGGTACAGCTCTTCCATTACTGAATTCCTTAAGGTGCAGAAGAATATAATACAAAGACCAGAAGAGTCTAATCTAAATCAAAGCCATGTATGCTGAGGGCAGAAATAGAACAGTAGTTTGTTTCCACAATGATCCTGTCTGTTTAATACTTTGAGAGAAATCTAAGCAAATAAGGACAACAATTGCAGTGGGCATTTGCTGGAAAATTACCATGTGCCAGGCACTATCTTAAGGACTTTACCTGTATCATGTCATCTTTAGATCACCACTATGGGGTATTATAACTAATGCCAACCCCGATCCACAGATCAGGACCTGGGAAGGAATTGCCTAAGAAAAGTAAGCCCATGTGGAAAGTGGAGTTCTGGTTGGAATTTGAACAACACATTTCATTTTCTTTCTTTCTTTCTCTTTCTTTCTTTCTTTCTTTCTAACACATTTCATTTTCTTGTGGTTCATTTTGTAGTGAAAGGATCTTTGGTCTAACGTTCAAAATGCGGATACCCCAGCCTAACAAGCTTTACAATGCCATTTGTCTGGGAGCATTTATTAAATGGGGCCCATTATGACCATATTGGATAAATTCAGTTCAAGCTAAGTCATTCATCCATTAAGAAATTCCCCATTTCTGAATAGAGTCCTCAGTGTAAAAGTATTTTATTGAATGGAAAGATGTACGTAAAGGAAAGGACTTCCATTAGCCCCAGTAAGGACCAGGCTTTCTTGAATAAACATTCGAATAAACATTCACCACCTAATCACCTATAACCCTATGATGTCTACATACACACCTTTGGCTAAACTTCTGTCCCATTGAACAGAAGTCTGGGATCTTTAGGAGTTCATTTTACTTATTCAAGGGGTAGAATAGCCCACTAAGTGCTGAATGAAGCCAATACTATCATTTGAGGAATGCTTGTGGGCTGTCTTTTCTTTCTCAAGTTTGATGAAGTCAGCAGTCTTTTGTGTCTGTGTGTGTGAGTACAACAATTTTATTCATAATTGTTTTGCATTCATAATAGCTTGGATTCCTTAGCCTTTATTTTGGGACTTCTTTCCAAGGCACATTTCTGAGGACTGATTAAAAAAAAAAATCCTGACTTTTATTCTAAAAGCAACGACATACATATTTGTAGGGCTATTTTGTAGGAAATGGTACAGACATTTCAAAAGATTTTATATTTGAGTGCCTGAAAATGCAAGATGATGTGTTTCAAAATAAACAAGAGTCAGCCCCTTTTACTTCTTGTAATTTTTTTCCTTCTAACTTTATAAAAAAAAGCAGTCATGCAGCAGAAGTGTACTGGGCCCATAAGTTTATAAAAAAATAGATGTGTGAAAAAGAGGGCAAGAGAAAAGGGGATGTGTAAGCCCTCACTTTCACCTTTTCTAGTACCTTCCAAGGGAATGCTTAGCCAATTACAAAGAGTTGTTTTTCATTATTGGACATTTTGGTCTGGATGTAACACAAAAGGCAAGTCATGTGGGGTCAAATGTTGCACGAAAATAAGACTAAAATATTTCTCATCAGTCAAGTCACTGTGATCTGTGAATGGGCATAAAAATGTAGCCTGAACCCACGGAATGGGAGAAGATATTTGCAAATGACAGTACAGACAAAAGGTTGATATCCAGGATCTATAAAGAACTTCTCAAACTCAACACACAAAACAGATAATCATATCAAAAAATGGGCAGAAGATATGAACAGACACTTCTCCAACGAAGACATACAAATGGCTATCAGACACATGAAAAAATGTTCATCATCACTAGCCATCAGGGAGATTCAGATTAAAATCACATTGAGATACCACCTGACACCAGTTAGAATGGCCAAAATTAGCAAGACAGGAAACAGTGTGTGTTGGAGAGGATGTGGAGAAAGGGGAACCCTCTTACACTGTTGGTGGGAATGCAAGTTAGTGCAGCCACTTTGGAGAACAGTGTGGAGATTCCTGAAGAAATTAAGAATAGAGCTTCCCTATGACCCTGCAATTGCACTGCTTGGTATTTACCCCAAAGATACAGATGTAGTGAAAAGAAGGGCCATCTGTACCCCAACGTTTATTGCAGTAATGGCCACGGTGACCAAACTGTGGAAAGAACCAAGATGCCCTTCAACGGATGAATGGATAAGGAAGATGTGGTCCATATACACAATGGAGTATTATGCCTCCATCAGAAAGGATGAATACCCAACTTTTGTAGCAACATGGACGGGACTGGAAGAGATTATGCTGAGCGAAATAAGTCAAGTAGAGAGAGTCAAGTATCATATG
Source organism: Meles meles (assembly GCF_922984935.1). Lineage (NCBI taxonomy): Eukaryota > Metazoa > Chordata > Mammalia > Carnivora > Mustelidae > Meles > Meles meles. The sequence continues at coordinate 19,745,194 of NC_060066.1, forward strand.
GTCTCACTTATTTGTGGAGCATAACAAAGAACATGGAGGACATGGGGAGATGGAGAGGAGAGGGAGTTGAGGGAAACTGGAAGGGGAGATGAACCATGAGAGACTATGGACTCTGAAAAACAACCAGAGGGTTTTGAAGGGGCGGGGGGGTGGGAGGTTGAGGAACCAGGTGGTGGGTAATAGGGAGGGCACGTACTGCATGGAGCACTGGGTGTGATGCCAAAACAATGAACACTTATGCTGTAAATAAACAAACAAACAAACAAACAAAAGTATGAAGCAATGTGGCTCAAAATACTAAGTTGAACCAGCTAAATGAATGGGAAAGATGTGTTAACTCTCCAAACTTTAGTCCTTCCACTGTAAATATAATAAAAACACTTTAATATATTAAAAACCATTTCTATACCAAAAAAAAAAATGTAGCCTGATTCAACCTTCCCCTCATTACCACATTTTACCCTCTAATTTTTCTCCAGCATAGCATAACTAAGCTTGTACTTTGAGGTCAAGCTATACCAAAAATTATACAAATATTTAGAGAGATTTACATGGTGCAGGAACACTGGAAAGAGAGCACTGAGGATGCTGACCACCTTCTGCTTTATTTTGGTGTTTAATTTTTACTAACTAAATCTCAAAGCTAAGGTTTATCAAGCACCTACCCCTTCCCAGCTAGTGAACATGGTGTTTTTATTTGCTCTCAATCAATTCATTGAATTTTAGGGAAACCATAATGGCACTAATTCAAGGAGGAGATGAAATTAACAGCTGTTGTATCCACTGGTAGTCATTAAAATGTTTCGGTGTAGCCATACTTTGTGGGGGCCATTTTGATTGCTTTTACTTTCAAGGTCAGAACTGAAATTACAGTGAGTCTCTGAACATGTCAGTGAACAGACAGGGCATAGGCACAGACCAAACTCCCTTCTCTGCTTTAAGTTCCTTAATGATCAGCCTGACCAGTGGACGAGAGCTTAGCATGGTAGGCAGGTTTCTTTGTGCAAGTCAGATACAGTCTCTTACTTTCCTCACTTTTTGAAAGGGGATCACTCTCTAGATTCTTCAAGTCTCAGTTTCTGAATCTATAAAGTGGGAGACAATACAAGTATCTCTTCCTGTGGTTATTGGAGGATTAAACAAGATAAATAAGTAAATGTTGCTACTATTAAAATTTTAAGGATTAAAATATATAATTCATAGGAAAACATGATAATTTTCTTGTAGTTTAAAAACACTTGTTTCTACAGCATCATTGATTAGTCTACTCTCAATTCCTACACAAAAGCTTTTTTTTAAAAAGATTTTATTTATTTATTTGACAGACAGAGCTCACAAGGAGGCAGAGAGGCAGGCAGAGAGAGAGGGGGAAGCAGGCTCCCTGTGAAGCAGAGAGCCCGATGCAGGGCTCGATCCCAGGACCCCGAGATCACGACCCGAGCTGAAGGCAGAGGCTCAACCCACTGAGCCACCCAGGCGCCCCCTTACACAAAAGCTTTAACTCAGTAAGTTATGGTATTAAAAACTCTATAATATAACCTGTGATTATGTTTATTTCCATAACAGAGGACCAGACAAAAGTCAATTGGATAATCATAAAATTGTTAGATTTGAAAATGGGGAAGAAAGATCCTAAGAACATGATCACACCCCAGAAGCACAAAATATTTCTAGGATTGTCTATGGCCCCATTGTAATTTCATCAGGTATCAGAAAAGGTAGAAGAAACTTCTTAGGAGAAAGAAGAACAGAAAGGAGAAGCACATTAGTTAAGTTTCCGCCCTTGTATGTTTTGACGGCTCAATTAAGCCAACTTATTAATTGAGTCCCACTAAGGACTCTTCACTGTCTATCAAAACCTCACATTACTGAACACAAGTTGTTTTTATTACAACTGTGAGCAATTTAGATATAATACTTACTGTATCGCCAAATCCATTAATCTCTCCTCCACTCAACTTTGGTTTAAAAAGAATCTATTTTCTTTAAGGACTGAATATGTAGAGTTTTCCCATCATCTGGCATTTTTTGAACCATTGCTGAATTTGCCAGGGAATGTTGACCTATAAACTACTAATCTCTCTTATATGGTAATTACTCCTCCTGGAATAATCCAAAACTTGCACAATACATACTCCCTTTTGCTCGGTATTGGGGTACAGATATAAATCAAGATTATGTTACCAGTTGGTGACTTCTAGATTGAAAACTGAAGATTGAAGCCTCTCTCTTGCTTTGCACTCAAACAGTTAATAATCCAAAAGAGCGAGTGAGTTTCCAATCACATTCTTGAGATCTAATCTAATATTATCCATTTCAACGTAATCAAATTCTTCAATAAGTGGGCAGACTGAAAATCCGTTTAGTAATCCTTTGTAGACTTCTAGTTTCTAACAAAAGCCACAAATTTTTTCTTAGTAGCCTTACAAAGAACTCTTTAATTATTGACTTCTATAAATTCCCCTTTGTCTACTACTGGCTGGAAGTTATGACAGAGAATGCTCTGTTTAATTGCTTTTCCTTCATGTCCCAAAGTAAAGATTTATTACCGGTAGACTTAAAGCCTGCAGGCACTTTTGCTTTCAGAAATAAATTCTATGATATTTAATTGGTCATATATTTGGAGTACCATTATTACAAAAAGTATACTTTTTTTTTTACAAAAAGTATACTTTGAAACATAATTAATATAATTTAAAAACTAATTTTATTTTTTTAAGTTTTTTTTTAAAGATTTTATTTATTTATTTGACAGACAGAGATCACAAGTAGGCAGAGAGGCAGGCAGAGAGAGAGGAAGGGAAGCAGGCTCCCTGCCAAGCAGAGAGCCCGATGCGGGGCTCGATCCCAGGACCCTGAGATCATGACCTGAGCCGAAGACAGAGGCTTAACCCAATGAGCCACCCAGGTGCCCCTTTTTTTAAGATTTTTTATTTTTATTTATTTGACAGAGAGATCACAAGTAGGCAGAGAGGCAGGCAGAGAGGAGAGAGAGGAGGAAGCAGGCTCCCTGCTGAGCAGAGAGCCTGATTTGGGGCTTGATCCCAGGACCCTGGGATCATGACCTGAGCTGAAGGCAGAGGCTTAACCTGCTGAGCCACCCAGGCGCCCCAAAAAACTAATTTTAAAATACAAACTACAATTAGGGAAGGTAGGATATATATAACTAGTCTATTACCAATGTCCTGTATGGAATACAATATATACAAAACAACATTTTAAGAAAAGACAAGATAAAATTTAAATAGATGACATTCTGTTTAATTTCTATCAAGTGTTTCTTGAGAACTTGGCCTGTTCATCTGAATGTATTAGATACTGTGATGTGGGATAGAAGGAGGAAGTAGTACCTGAAGACCATGACCTGATTTCTAATTTAAGGGATTTATACTCTGGCTAGAGAGGTGAAAGGTACATATACAGAAGAGCAAGGAAATAATAGGTGGCTACAAATAATCAAGTGTTAAGCATTCGAGGTTTAGAACAGGTTAGACGGAGAAGGTAATATTGACAACCTTCAGCAACAGCTGCTCTTCATCACATGCTACAAAGTGTCAGGGATTTTATGTGCATTATCTCTAAAATAAATAAATAATAATAATACCAAGCGATTTGGCCCCAGAATCTCAAACACCTAGAATCATTTCTTTCTTACATTGGAGCCTATTCATTCACCCGTCAAAGTCTCCATCTATATACGTCCATTTATCCCTACAAGATAATCCCTAGTTTGCTAATTACGGAGCCTTATAAATTCTGGAGTATGCTATCATCAAAGTCTCTTCTGTGGAGGAGAAGATGGTGTGTTTCTTACTCAGCATGAAATACAAAACATTAAGAGTTGGCAACTCCTCAATATCATGTAAACATTCTTTTGTGTGTGTGTGTGTGTGTGGTGAAAAAATTTATATTTAAATTTAGCCGCTGGGGTCAGTTTAGTGATCCCAATTTTGTCGGCAACATTCAAAGCATTATAGTCAGGAGCCAGTCAAACATATGGCTTCTTCTCTCCACTGGGCTTGATCAAGCTGCTGACCTTGGCCATGACAATGTCATAGAACCTCTTCACAGCCCACTTGACCTAGTACTAGTTGGCTTTGACATCTACAATGAAGACAACTGTATTGTCTTCGATTTTCTTTCTGGCTGACTTGGTGGTCAGAGCAAACCCGATGAGGGCACAATGGTCATCAATGGTCAAACTTGGTTCTTCTAGCATCGCTCTTTCCAGGATACTTGGGCTGTTTGCACAAAGGCAGTGCCTTGGGTCCTCAAAAGGTAGGTACATGTGGATCTTTTGTGTGTGTGCCGTGTGCGTGTGTGTGTGTGTGTGGACACCTTTCAACACTACTTTCTCGACCTTCAAACCTTTGGCTTTGGCAGGAGAAGGGGCTTCTTTCTTCGTTTTTGGCACCATCCTCTTGAAAGTGTTATAATGTAAACATTCTTAAAAATCCTTTACCATAACTGAAAACAAGACAGCCTTCCATCGCTTTCATACCCACTCTTTCCAAACATCTAACTCATGGTTCTCCAAAGGTAAGTAGAAATAAAAGCTACATCAGAGCTAATTGTTAAATTAATTAGCACCTATCTATCAAGAACTGAAAGCATAAATGCTCCCCTGTGTATAAGAATTTCCTTGTATTGTTACCAAAAACAAACATGCCACTAATGTCTCAGAGTAATTCCCTTTCCCACTCTGGGACTGTTTGCGGGTATATAAAGTGAATGGGTCATGCTAGATTAGCGGAATTAGAACTGTGCTCCTTGAAGCTCCCTTAGGGACCTTTGGAGGGTGGGGTAACCTACGGCTCCATGTCCTCTCTCCCATTCCATTAGCATGGGTCTGTTTTAATCATATTTATTTACTTGACATACTAGAAGATTTCATTTGTACAAAGTGATCTCCAGCTTAAAAAGACTCAGAACCATCAAGACAGTCTCCAGTTCCACATAGCTGGCTAGTGCTACAGATCTCGAAAGCACAAGACAGTAACAGTGACTCATAATTAACCTGATGATTCCGTTACATAGAAATGTTCATTAAAATAGTTGGAATTGCTTACAAGAATAAAATGCCCTCTGGGCTAATTGGTTCTAATTACAGAATGATCCAAATTAGAGAACATTGCTAATTAGCTGAGAACACATGGTGTTAAAACAAAAACTTGTGTACACTATTCTTTTTTTGTGGGTAATGAGAGAAAAGAATGTGATTCCTTTGCCACTTGGAAGTCTCCTTGTCTTAAATTATATGTTATATGATGAAAAATATATTCTCTTAGAATGATTTGTTACTTAAATAACTTATGATTAAAGGGTAAACTTCACATTAGCAATAACAAAAATCTAGTTTAAAAATATCCAAACCTAACTCAAATGAGAAACTTACATAAATTTCCTGTGTATACTATGTATAATGGTCACATATTTTGCATGAATTTATATTTGCTTAGAGTTCTGATTTATAGTTTTGATTCTGTTAGCAGACCTTTTATGCCATAAACGGTTTGATAAGTGTTTTACTATTTGCATTTTTAAATGGCTTTAAAAAACAGACTAGTCTAATTCCCAGAGTGTTCTCCTTATAATATAGTAGAAGTACACAGCCAAAAAATTTGAATGTATATTTTATTTCATTTAAGGAGGCTGTTATTTATCTATCCATCCATCCATCCATCCAGCCATCCACCCATCCAGCCATCCATCCAGTCATCTAGCCAGCCAGCCAGCCAGTCAGCCATCTATCCATCCATCCAGCCAGCCATCCACCCATCCAGCCATCCATCCAGTCATCTAGCCAGCCATCCAGTCAGCCATCTATCCATCCATCCACCCAGCCAGCCAGCCATCTATCCATCCATCCACACATCCATCTATCCATCCATCCATCCATCCATCCATCCATCCATCCAACCAGCCATCATCCAATCATCCACACATCTATCTATGCATCCATTCTCTTATCAAATTTGTCCCCTAGAAAACTCTTTTTTTCTATAATAACAACACAGCTCCACTTATTTATCTACTTACTGGTGCAGAGTTTCCATTTGGTCCCCTTGATCTGACCATTCTCCCCAGGACTTCAACACCATCTGACGTGATATTAGCTGAGGCATTTATTGCCTTCTCAGCCACATGCTTGCAGTCAATAACCACTTGGACCAAAGTCTTGCTGACAACGATGTGTATCTGGGTAAAAGTAAAGATGCTTTAGGAGATAGAAGTAGGAGGAAATATCAATCACACTTCTGTAATTGCATGACTCGTCACTAAAAAGCAGACAAGAGAAGGAGATCTGTCACTATGCATTTTGCTACAAGAAAGAGGTTCTACATTTACCGCCACCGCGATTGTCCCGCATTCAGGTAGTACACCTATTTTTATTTACTTAAAACTTACTTTACAATTACTCTGAAAGGATTCATAATCTAGCCTTCATCTAAAGCAGCAACATCCTGAAATGAGAGGATTAGCGCACTACTTATGCCTCTTCTGAATGCACATTAAGACGAACACAAACAAATTAAAATAAAAAACACTAATTGATTTGCCAGCAAAAGTTAGCTACCAGTTGTTGGCAAGCCACATTTTGATAATATTTACTTAATTTAAAATGAAAAGAGGAGATCTAGAATCTGAAAGGGAAGGAAGAATGTCTTCTGGTGACTCCAGGACCAAAAGAACTAAAGCTCTTTGGCTTAACGTGCGGCACAGTTTTCTCCATGTGAAATTTCCAGAATCTGCATGTCTAAGATAATATATTCAGGAGTCTATATAGTCTTTGTGAGGATTTGTAAAAACGTGCATTATCCCGGAGCTAAGAGTCGAAGGTAAGTATATTCTAAATGAACCACATTGTAAGCAAGTTGTGCCACGAAATTTCAGTACTTATAGATACGCCTCAGTTTATGATGGTGTTTGCCTCATGAGCATTTCTTTTATGGAAGCCCTTTTTTAGCGAGCTTAAAAGAATGGAATTAATAGGCAAATAACGATTTCACAATTAGAGAAAACCAAAAGAAGTTACAAGTACCTACATAGGGAAGGTATGCTAGTTCCAAGAAAAAAGTACTAGGCAGCAGTGAGGGGAGTTATAGCAGTTAGTACTGCATTTGTATTGTGAGCAGAGGTTGAATATCAGTGAAACGTCACCTTTCATATTAAAATACTGTTATTTTTAACTTAATTTTTAAAAAGATTTATTTGTTTTAGAGAGAGAGTGCATGAGCAGGAGGAGTGGCAGAGGAAGAGAGAGTGGCATAGCAGACTCCCCACTGAGCCGGGAGCCTGACGTAGAGCTGGATCTCAGGACCCTGAGATCATGACCTGAGCTGAAACCAAGAGTCAGACGCTTAACCAACTGAGCCACTGAGGTGCCCCATTAACTTTACTGGTTTTATTCAATCTTTACTTTTGTTTCAGAGTTGCATAGGAACTGAAAGCATAAGGATGTATATCCATTTTTATTTAATATTTAATTTATGTTAAATCATGATTAAAATAAATTAAGTCAACAGTAAAGGTTCCTGAGAATTCTTTATTCAAGTGGAAAATCATTATTCAAGTGGAAAAAGGCTGCTGGAGAAAATCCCCCACATTACTTCCTTCCTACCAACACCTCTCTTACAATCATTCAGAGGGATCTAATTTGACTCTTGTGTGCTTCTGAAACTTGGAATACTTTTCATGATGACAAATTACAGGAATTTTCATGCTGGGTGCTAGACAAGCTCGTATATCAACTTCATGCTTTAAGAACAACTAACCTGTGCGGAGATCATTCAGGGTTTTGTTTTGTTTTGTTTTTTTTCTTGTAAATATCTTTTGCTTTACAACAGGAGACACTGAAACATTTTCAAAAATATTTTGCTTCTTCAATTGCATTTAAGGATCTGTTTATATCATTATCAACTTTTTGAAAGGCCTTGGGGCCACACTTCATATCCAAAGTGTAGAAATTAAAGCCAATTGAAAAACAGCAAATCGAATTTGATCTCTATACATTGAATTTGCATCAAGATTAGTAGAGCTATCAATGGAGTAGTTTACTACATGATAAGCCTTTTCTTTTTGGCTTGTTTGGCTATTTGGTTTTGTCAACAATACTAAAAAGAGTAGAGGAAGGCTTTTTTAAAATCACTTTAAAACACTAGAAGGTTTTTATAAATTTAATACCAGGTTTTTAATGACTCTTACTTTTCAGATCTTTAAGCTTAACATTCACCTAAGACTCATAAATGATTCTTCGGAATGAGAATCACAAGTTTATGTTATGATGGCAAGGTGTTTTTTACACTTATGGACTCTCACTTCTTCCTTATAATTTTTCTTGACTACTTTGCAATAGACTCTGCTTAGCCAAGACAGAATTGTTTTAAGACAAGAGGAAGTTGGTGAGTGAATGACAATATCGCCACAAAGAGATGCTAATTACTATTTTGAACCATGAACTAATAAATCTCTGAGTGCATCTAGTGGTTTTAAGACATTATACTTCTAGTTGTCCAGTCCTATTAAACAACAACAACAAAATTTCTGTATGTAACTTTTCATGGGCCAAAAAGATTGAGAATCTTGGTATATAGTTGTTCTTATGCAGGTAGGGTATTCAAACCCCAGAGTAGCAACCCTATGTAAATTAGATGGACTTGACCATGTTCTATGTCAGGAGACAGAAGCCCAGTTGAAGATTGCTCTGCAACATCCCTTCCTTCACTCAGCACACAGAAGGGAGGGTCAAGAGGCAAGGTTTGTGCAGCACGGCCTATGAATGCTCTATTCTACCCGCAGCCTTGGCAGCTTGCTTTCCTTAACAGCCCAGAGATCAGTGGGATCATTTGCTAAACACAAAGGAAAGTCTACGTTGGAAGGAACCATGACTACTCTAGTGACGACCAAAATTAAGTGTTTCAGAGATATGAAGTCACAAGGAACAGAGTTCTATCACAAATACCAGGTAGAAATAAAAACTACAGTGAGGTTTTACAAAACTCCTCCAAGTAACTTTTATAATGGTAGTGATGGGTTGTCTGTATATATATACACACACACACACACACACATATATATGTCTATGTATAAATATATGTATATATACACATATACAAATATTTAAATGTATACATATAAATATGTATAAATAAATATACATATAAATATATGCATATAAGTATGTATAGCTATATCAGCACAAACCGTCTTCTACAACTAACATGACTTGGCTTATTGTGCTTTCGTCTGCACTGGTGACTGGGTAGACCAGCAATCTGTTCCACACCACACATAAGGTAGCAAATTAACAACTGTCCTCCTTGTAATGTGGTATCCTCTACTACACTTTTCCTTAAAGTGTGAACTTGGACCGCTTCCATCAATATCTCTTGGGGTACCTGGTAAAAATGCACACTTTGTGGTCACATCTTAGAACTACCAATTTGGAAGAAGCCCACAGAGAATTCTTACTCCCACTGAAATATGAAACCCAAAGCTCTTTGGGATTTATTTAACACTTCTCTGTTGCTTGGCCCACAGCAAATAGAATAAAGAATGAACACCTCTGTTGCTTTGCACACAGCAGAGAGAATAAGGAATATACGTATATAAGGCATTACTCACCTTGTGAAAGCTACCGTGGAAAATTTTCCTGATTTCAGGTCCTTCAAAAGTAACCGTTTGAAAATCCCCACTGTAGTCATAGTTGAAATATGTTAAGGTTTTACCGCCATCTAATCAAAGGAAAATAAAAACAGTTTAGAAAGTGTTATAACGGGCAAATAATTTTTATAGACTTCAATTCAAGACAGAATAACGCATCCTTTGATTTAAGGCTGTGTTGAGAACAAAGTAATGATTAAGAAAGGAAATGATCTCTAGTCCTTGGGTTGCCCTTGGGCTTTTGGTTGGCCAATTAACTGACTCAACCATGTGGTGATGCTAGTGAAGTAAGGACCCTATGCCTATTCCTCCTGTTTTCTTGCTTATAATCTCATCCCCAACACCCTCTCACAACATGGCTGTCTAAAGCTGGGAGTAGAAGCAGAACAAAAAAGGAGAATAAAGTTAATCATATCTTAAGATCTAGAAACCAAACCCTTTGCTTTATTTACCCCCTGGAGCAACCAACTTTTCCAGGACATGCAACTTATACGACCCCCCAAAATGATATCCTAATATGACTCTTATTATGAACAAACTAAATCCACAAGCAAACTGAATCTCCCTAATCTTTAGGACAAGAAATGACAAAAAAGAAAAAAAAAAGAATATTTTTTCACTAACTAATTCCCAAGTTACAATTCAATTATTCACTGTGATTTCAAAGGGAATAGGCTAGTCCTTTTTTTTTTTTTTTTTAAGATTTTATTTATTCATTTTAGAAAGAGAGCATGCACAGGAGAGTGTGAGAGTGTGAGTGGGGGGAGGGGAAGAGGGAGAGACAGAAGCTAACTCCCTGCTGAGCAGGGAGCCTGATGTGGGGCCCCACCCCAAGACCCTGAAATCATGACCTAAGCCAAAACCAAGAGTTGGATGCTTAACCCACTGAGCCACCCAGGTGCCCCGGGAATAAACTAGTCTTCATCATCTTGAGAGATTTCTTTGTTTTCAAGTCCCATGTGAATATGGAGTTAATTATTTACATCCTTTTAATCTACAGCTTTCCCTTAGTTTCAGGATGGATGCAAAATGTTTTCACAATATCATGTTTAGTTGTTGATTCATTTCCATGTACCGAAAAGTTCTTTTACAAATACCGATCGGAGGTAAATACATTCCTTATCCAAATATGTGAGTGAGCACCTAACAATAGCTACCGCATTTTGGTAGTGAAGTAACTACCAAGCTTGATTGGAATCTTAAACAAAAGAGGTAGGTAGACAACTCAGTGACATTAACTGAAAACTTGACGATCCTCTGAAATGATCATCATGGGTGATATCCAAGAGCATGTGATCAAGAACCTTCCTACACTGGTTCTCCCATTTTTCCAACCTCCAAACAATGGAGTCCCAGTCTTCAGACCTATTCACTTTTCTTTCCAGACTCAATCTCTAGATGATCTCACACAGTATCATGGCTTATATATAACACATATACAACTTGCAAATTTATACCCCCATCCCAGAATTCTTTCCCAAATATGCTGCTGCAAATCTGGCATTTTTTCCTGGGATATGAAACAGGCATTGCGATATTGCAATTTATAAGAAATAAATACTTGGTTATGCAAATACATATGAAAAATACGTATTTGGTGTTGGTCCCTGGTTCCTGGCTCACAGCTCCTAAAACACTTGGTATTTTCTGTGATAAGAGCTAAAGATGTTCTTTGTTAGGTTGATAAGGTAACTTTTAGAAATCCTTTAGGCAACCTAAGTGTGGAGGACTGGTTGCCAAGGAAACCAACCCTGTGATTAGAGGGTTGGAAATTTCAATCCCCCTTCTTTCCCCTATTCTAGGGAGTGGAGAGTAGCTAGAGATTGAGTTCAGTTGCCAATGACCAATAATCGAATGAATCATGCTTATTTAATGAAGCCTCAATAAAAAAACCAAAGATGGGGTTCAGAGAGCTTCTGGGTTGCCGAATACATGGAGATTAGGAAGGGTGGTTTGCCTGGAGAGGGATGGGCCCTCTGTCCCTCTTCTCATATACCTTGTCTTATGCATCTTTTCTAGATGGCTGCTCCTGAGTTACATCCTTTTATAATAAAGCAGTAATTTAGCAAACGAAATGTTTCCTAAGTTTTGTGAGCCATTCTAGCAAATTAATGGAGCCCAAGGAAGAGCTTGTAGGAACCTCTGACTGATGGATTTTTTTTTTTGAACCTCAGATTTATAACCAGTCAATCAGAAACACCGGTTAATAGCCTGGCTGGCAACTGGAGTCTGAAGAGAGGGTGGTAGGGCACAGCCTTATGGTACTGAACCCTTAACCTATGGGATCTGATGCTATCTCTGGATAGACAGTATTAGAATTGAGTTGAATTCTCAGTATCCCGCTGGTATCTGAGAACTGCCTGGTGTTATGTGTAAAATTCTCTGCCCTCCTTATACCCCCCAACATACACACTGGAATTGGGTCAAGGAACCCAAAAGAAAAATCTTATATTTATCATATCCATGTGCAAAAAATGATTCTAGTTCCTCCCCTCCCAGTGACCCTCCTGACTCCTCCCACCATCAACTTTGTTCTTCTTGCATTCTTTACTGTGTCAGTAATTGTCTCTTTCTGCCTTGCCCACTGATGAATCCCGGAGCCTGGTAGTGGCACATAGTAGAAACTCAACCAACATGTTCTAAAAGAATGAGTGAATGGATGAATGAAACAACTATTACATAATTTATTGCTCGTATAAACTCATGGCTCAAGATAAGTGAGTTACTCTACAATATATAGTTGACCCTTGAACAATGTGGGGGTTAAGGGCACCAACACCCCAAATACTAAAACTCTACATATAGCTTCTGATGCCCTAAATCTTAACTACTAATAACCACGTTTATCAACAAAAACAACAGTCCTTGTAGAAGTGGGCTCATGCATTTCAAAACCATGATGTTCAAGGGTCTAGTGTACACAAAACAGGCAAGATGGCATGCCATACACATTACTCCTACATGTGTGTGCAAACATATAAATGAATATACTTACTATCTAAAATGACTCCAACCAATGGGTCAGAATTTTTATTTAAAATCTCCCAAAGAGCAAATGGCTCCTCTGGAGTGTCAGGAAGAATCCGGAATAGAAAACTCACTGTATAGTCAGAGGGCAATCCATCTGGATGCAAATATCTGAAAAATGTAAAGAAAATAACATTTTATTGCATCCCTTTCAAAAAAGTTTTTGCTCTGATTATATAAGCAAATACACTTTAATTATAAAGATTTGAAAAAACAGAAAAAATAACAGAGGACTATTAAACCTATTCAGAGATGACCACTGTTTTGATGCACTACATTTCCCTCCAGTTTTTAAGGAATGTCAGTAAGTATTTCTCCCATTTATATAATGTTTCCCCTTTTCTTTTCTTAGCACCATTTCCTTAAGTATTTTTAAAAGCATGATATTTAATTTCTGCCCAATCTTTTCTTGTTCGGCTATTGCATAATTTGTCTAACCAGTCACTTCTTCTCAAAACATTCAAGTTATTTCAAAAGTTTTGGTATTATAAATAGTGTTTATCTGAAGTCTTTCTATAAAACTTGACATTGTCACTTTCTACTACAGGTTGTAGTTAGTTGCGTTTCTGTCTGTGTTTTGTGCCGGGATGGGCCATCTAGATCTATCTTCAAGAGTTAAGAATATATTACTCCTGCTGCTGGGAGTGATGTCTGTAGACAGCTCACAAATACCGACTCCCATCAGACACTACTCTGCAGAAGGAAGAGCTCTCCCAAGGTCATGTCAACTTATTTTATGGCACCTGTTTTCAAGGACTGGTCTTTAAGGGCATCAGAAGACCAGAGCCTCTCATCCCAATGGAGGCAGCTTCATTTACAGAGCTCCTGTATGCGGGCCACCTGAGACTTTCAGTGAGATTGTTTCATGGCTTGACTTTTCTCCTTCATCTCATCTCACCTCCTTCTGTTCCAGGAGAGCACACCCACATCAGCTTCCTAGAACACTTATCTCCACTTCTGAGGAACCGAGCCTGATATACCATCTTATTTCTGTCTAACAATTAAGTGGATCACTTATAAACTTTTAAATTTTTCCCCAAAGCAAGAAATACAGCCCTTTACATACATAGGAGCCCCATAATTGTTATTAAGTAGATAAATTTGGGAATATGGGAATTCAGCATGAATTTGAAAATGAAAGTTTGATTTTTATAGATTAAAAAATATTTCATTCATTTTTTTTATTTATGCACTAGTTCATCTACTCACTCAACAAATATTTATTGTGTGCCTACTACGTGCCAAACATTGTAATAAATACATCTGCGAATAAAACCAACAATACTCCTATTCTTGTAAAAGCACTTAAATTCTAGCAGGATGAATTATACAGTGTATCAGAGGGTAAACATGTCATTAAAAAAAGAAAGCAAGAAAAATAGATCAGTTTGATGGGGATTGGGAATGTTAGAATGTATTATTTTGCAGTGTTAATTGAAGTCATCACAACTGGCTTCAATTAGAAGGCTCTTTGAGAGGGTTACATCTGAGCAAAGGTTTATTGAGAAGGTTACATTAGAAGGAAACCTCAGGAGAGACAAAGACATCCAGCTAGTACAAAGACACCAAAGACATACTCCTGGTGTGTCTGGTGAATGAAATGAAGGAGATAAGAGGTGAAGTCAAGGGGCGCCTGGGTGGCTCAGTGGGTTAAAGCCTCTGCCTTCGGCTCAGGTCATGATCCCAGGGTTCTGGGATCGAGCCCCGCGTCGGGCTCTCTGCTCTGCGGACAGCCTGCTTCCTCCTCTCTCTCTGCCTGCCTCTCTGCCTGCTTGTGATCTCTGTCTGTCAAATAAATAAATAAAATCTAAAAAAAAAAAAAAAAAAAGAGGTGAAGTCAAAGAGATGATAGGTACTGATAATGTAAACCCTATGGTCCATTCAAGAGTTTTGACTTTTAATGCAAGGGGAATGGGGAGTCATTGTCAGATTTTGGAGTGACATCATTTACATGTTCAATGAATCACTCTGACCGCTATTTGGAGAATAGACTCTGGAAAGGCAAAGGTCTGAGCAGGAAGACCAATTAGAAGCCTGGGGCAATGAGCTTGGAAGAGATGACAGTGCCCCATAGTGGGTGAAAGCCGTGGAGACAGTGAGAAGGCATAGACAATAGTATTCCTTGGAAGAGTAGATGTGGGACATGACAGCAAGAGCCAAATTTTTTTGCCTGAGAAACTAGTTGGATGTAGTTGTCAGTAAGATGGAAAAGGTTGTACATGAAGCTGGTTGTGAAGCGAAGGTCAGCATGATCTTGAACATGCAAAGCTTGGAATGCCTATTTAGATATCCAAGCAAGACGTCTAGTACGTAATTAGATATGCTAGTCTAGCTACGGGGAAATGGGTCTGGGTCAGAAATATAAATTTAGGAGTCATTGGCATGTTTGTAGAAGCACTTAAATTCTAGCATAGACAATGCTGAACACTACTCAAAAGATCACCAGGGAGTAGGTGTAGACAAAGAAAACAAGAATGTCAAAGATCCAGGCCTAATCTCTCCAGCATGAAGAAGAAGAGGCAACAAGAGGAGGCAGCATTTTATTTTCAGTGCTGCATTAAGTTGGTAATGTAGGCAGAAGCTTAAAAAGAGTGTGTATCCCAGAAGCCCAGGGTGGAGAGTGAATCCAGGAGCAGGAAGTGAGCAACTGTGTCAAATGCTGGGGACGGGTGGAGTAAGATGAGGCCTGGGAGCCAATGAATGGGTTTTGCATGGTGGATGGTGTTGTGCACTGGACCAGGCACTCATTTCAGTGGGGTAGAGAGGATTTTCCCTTTGGCAATTCTCATTTTTGCCTAGGACTCCATGGAGGGTTTTTCAAATATCCATTTTAATATCCATCCCTAGACTGTGGAAAAAGAAAATCTGCTAAAAGCTCACAGCAGGTGTTGGCTTTATCTAAAAGCACATACATTCTATAGGTCAAAGGCATTTTCAACAATTTTCTAGAAAATGAAGCTACATCAACAGCAAATATTTTACATTATTAATAGAGGTCTACTTATTTCAAATGTTATCTTCCCAAATGAAGCACAACAAAATAATTTGGATAGTACTGTAATAGGTTAGAATTTAATAACTAATATTTTCAAAAAAGCTAGCAAAGCAACTTGCATATACATTTTTGGATAGATGAATTTAATACTCGAATATGATCTCTCCCATTGGTCCATGCACAGGTGCATACTACGTCAACATCTGGACACTGAAAATGTTTCACATTGGAATGCGAAATAGCAGAGAACATCTTGAGAGATGATCCTTTGAACCAGGAATTTGCTATTAACGGGTCCAGAAATTCTATGTACACTATGAACTCTACAGCAATTAACATTATAAAAGATAGCGTGTTTGTACACACATCCCATACGACTCTTCTGCTACAATGGAGTAGCTGTTGTGACTTCTCAAAAATGAAGAATGGGCTGAATTAAAGGCACTAGCATGACAAGATTCAGGGTGTGGGCTCTGGGGCCTGACTGCCAGATGCAAATCCCAGCATTTTCACTAAACAAACCATGTGATCTCACTCAAGTCATTTAACTTTGTGCTTCGGTTTCCTTATTTCTAGAAATGAGAGAGTAAGTAAATTTAAGGCACAGAGCTGTTTGGAGCTTTGAGTGAATTAAGGTGCATAAGGGCTTAGAACAATGCCTGGTAGATGGTAGGTCTGGGTAAAGATCAATTATCTTTATATATTTTCTCAGACTAACAGATACTATAGTTCAGCCAGCATCATGTGTGAGTCTGATGCTTTTAAACAAAGACATCTAATCATTCGCTCTTATCATCATGGAAAATCCTACTGGGAACTATGACAGCATATTTCAAGTTGACATCATTTTCGCTTTGAGATACAATACCAAGGACTGGCTTTACTGTCTTGGAAGGGAAACATACTTGGTTGGCTGGGAAACCAGGGCATCTTTATGAATTCGGTAACACGGATACACATTGAAGGTACCAGGCTCCATGGAAACCCCTTCCACAGATGAAAAATCCTTTTCAACCAAACCAAACATTTCCATCATCTTAAATCCTAAAGTGAGAGAGAGAGAGAGAGAAAGAGAGAGACACAGACATTTTAGGATTTTAAATTTCAAAATTAGTTTTTTATTTTTATTATTTATTTATTTATTTATTTATTTGACAGACAGAGATCACAAGTAGGCAGAGAGGCAGGCGGAGAGAGAGGGGGAAGCAGGCTCCCTGCTGAGCAGAGAGCCCGATGATGCGGGGTTCGATCCCAGGACCCTGAGATCATGACCTGAGCCGAATGCAGAGGCTTTAACTCACTGAGCCACCCAGGCACCCCTCAAAATTCGTTTTTTAAAGATTAAAAAAAAAATCTGGCCCTGTTTCGTATTTCCCAACTGTATTTGGAAAAAAAGTGATAATTGCATACCTGCGACATCAATGCCATCCTTGTACACCAGCGGGCAGGCTAGGAAACAAAACAAACGATATAAAACCCTAATTTAGATATTTCCCAAATATATTCTTTCCCTGTCCTGAGAACAGGAAACTAATATAATCTTTGCGGAAGTCAGCTGCAAAGGGAATCCAAACCATATGTGGCTATGGTTTTCTGTTTGGACGGATTCCTAAAGACTGAAATGCTCTCCCTTGGCCTACTACCACCGAAAGCACATGGTTCCCTTCTCCTCTCGTGGGTCTATTAAAATCTACAGCGGTCTCTTAAGAGCATGTGTTGGGAGAAGTCGAATTCTAAAAAGATTTTATTTATTTATTTGACAGACAGAGATCACAAGTAGGCTGAGAGGCAGGCAGAGAGAGGAGGAAGCAGGTTCCCTGCTGAGCAGAGAGCCCGATCCCAGGACCCTGAGATCATGACCTAAGCCCAAGGCAGAGGCTTAATCCACTGAGCCACCCAGTCGCCCCGAGAAGTCACATTCTAATGGATGACCCTGATGAGCAGTCTTCCCACATTTTGAAAACCATTTGTTACAGCTGTTTAGGCAGAGTTGCTTTTAGACCTAGACTCTCCTCTCTTGAGGGAAAGTGTGATCCACCAAAAACCCTAAACATGGGAGAATGGAGGTTTATTTCCAAATGTTCAAAACCACAAAACTTAATGTCTGTGTAATAAACAGCCTGCGAGTCCATATTCTTTTCTCAGATCAAGACGGGACTCATTATTTAACTGGTATGAACTATTTCAGCCATTGAGCAACACGAGTTAAGTACAAATTCCGAAGAACTAACTTGCTGATGCGGTTTCGCAGACAAAAGTAATCAACTCGTCTTCAATTTTCTTAAAGGCGTCAAAGTCATCCACAAAGAAGACGTGCCGTGAGCTGGGCTTGCTGCCAATGCTCACCAGCTCTGAGTAATCTGCGTCGGCCACTCCAACGGCGAAGATGCTGTAGCCTGCGGCAGGAGGGGGAAACGGTGCTGATTATTTTAAACGGCACAAAATACAAAATAATGCAATTTAAGATGCGTCCTGGTGTTTAAAATATGTTTATGAAGGACACCTGGAGGGGTGGAGAATTGATTTTTCACCGTCCATCAAAACTCTGCACGGGCACATGCCCCATGTGATAACTATTCCATCCTCCCCTAAGCCAGTTTCCATTTTAAACTAAACTCAAGGTGGCCAATGCCCCAATGAGTGCTTAAGACGAAATAGTTGTTACCGGAGGAACATCTTTATGCTATATATGTCTAATAATCATTTAAGGTTTAGGAGATAAAGTGTAGTTGAGACAGAGAAACTTTTTTTTTTTAAAGATTTTTATTTATTATTTGACAGACAGAGAGCACAAGTAGGCAGAGAGGCAGGCAGAGAGAGAGAAGGAAGCAGGCTCCCTGCTGAGCAGAAAGCCCGATGATGCGGGGTTCGATCCCAGGACCCTGAGATCATGACCTGAGCCGAAGGTAGAGGCTTAACCCACTGAGCCACCCAGGTGCCCTGAGACAGAGAAACTTTATCTCAGGTTTTTTTTTTTTTTTTAAAAACAGGGATTTTTTTTTTTTTTTCTTATCTGACAGACAGAGATCACAAGTAGGCAGAGAAGCAGGCAGAGAGAGCGAGAGAGGAGGAAGCAGGCTCCCTGCCAAGCAGAGAGCCCGATGTGGGGCTTGATCCCAGGACGCTGAGATCATGACCTGAGCCGAAGGCAAGGCTTTAACCCACTGAGCCACCCAGGCGCCCCTATCTCAGGTTTTGTTTGTTTGTTTGTTTGTTTACATGTAAAACCTGAGATATTAACAGGCTAGCAGGCTGAGGTGGGTCATGGCTCCATACTTGGCAAATAAATGTTCAATTACTGTTCACCAGGCATGTCTTAAAAAATATAGTCTTCGTGATAATTCTATGAGAATCTCCATTTTACAGATGAGGAGGCTGAGGAGTTTCTGTGATCGGTTCCCTCCCTGGCCCTTCAGGATGGTCCTTTTCACAGTATTGGTCTTAATTGCTATAATTTCCTATATAGGGCCTTCTGTATGTAACAAAAATAATGGAGAAAATACAGCCTGGGTAACATGGAGGGCATGTATTGCATGGAGCACTGGGTGTGGTACATAAACAATGAATTCTGTTACACTGAAAATTAATTAAAAAATTAATAAATTAATAAAAAAGGAAAACAGCAAAAACTAGATTTGTAACTCAGAAATTTTAAAAAAATCACATTTTCTAGTTAATATTAAGAAAGATTTTGATTAACTATTAAGAAAGACTTAGAAACATTTAAGTCATTCTGACGTGGCCTATAAATTTGTATTCAGAAAGCAATGGTAACGTTACTATCCGTGGCTTACCATTTGATGGCATCATACTCACCATTTGATTGCATCTCCCCAGAGATTTTGTTCACGTCATCTTGTGACCTTCCATCAGTTATAACCACGATGACCTTTGGGATGCCTCTTCTGGTCCCTGATTCTGCAGTGAACAAACTATCTCGGACATGCTTGATTGCTTTTCCTGAAACAGAGGAAGGCAACTGTTTAATTTCATTCCTCCTTTGGTTTCACCAGGGAAAGGAAGGTGGAAGTTCTTAGATCAGTGAAACATCTTTTCAAAAAATCTATATTCTTATGCCTCCAAAAAGTCATTTCAAGCATTACTAATGAGCACTTACTTTGAGTCTTTGCTGAGTTTTTTGTTGTTGTTGTTGTTCTCACCTGTTTTTGTATTTCCTCCTTTGTATGAAATATGTTTAATTGCATCAAGAAGGGTCTCTTTGGTATTGTAGGCATTGAGTTTAAATTCTGTTCTGGGGTCATCAGTGAACTGAACCATCGCAACCTGGGGAGAGACAATGTGTTAGCGTTCACATATGTACATTCTCCAGCGAGCCCACACAATGGCATGATTAGACCTACAATTTTCATTTCTTTTTTAACCCAAACTACAATTTCCTTAGTTTAAAATTTCACAGAGGTTTGCAGAGCAAATCTGACCACACATTAAATAGCGTCTTTTGTTCTCTAAGTATTTTTCAGGAAGCAGGTTATTTTTAAATAATTTTAAATAATTTCTCTCAGTCTCATAACAATCTCTTTCCAAAATATGTAGGCCTTTTGCTATCTTGACAGATGGGGAAAAAAAAAAAGCAGTCCTGTAATTTGACAAAGGTCAGAGAACAGGAGGTGGATTCTTCCCAAGGATGTCCTCACGAAACAAACCTGTGAACTAATTACTACTCTTTCACTGTTTTACACAAGAGAAGACAGAGGCACTCAAAGTCACGTGCCTTGCACAAAATCCCAAGAGTGGCCACTGACAGAACACAGTTGAAGCCAAGTAAATCCTACTTCAAAATCCATGTTCTTTTTTTTTTTTTTAGATTTTATTTATTTATTTGACAGACAGAGATCACAAGTAGGCAGAGAGGCAGAGAGGCAGGCAGAGAGAGAGGAAGGGAAGCAGGCTCCCTGCTGAGCAGAGAGCCCGATGAGGAGCTCCATCCCAGAACCCTGGGATCCTGACCTGAGCCGGAGGCAAAGGCTTTAACCCACTGAGACACCCAGGTGCCCCAAAATCCATGTTCTTTTTTTTTTTTTTTTTTTAAGATTTTATCTATCTATCTATCTATTTATTTAGAGAGTGAGTGAAGGGAGGAGCAGAGAGAGGGCGAGTGTCTCAAGGAGACTCCCCACTGAGCATAGAGCCCATGCAGGGCTCCATCTCAAGACCCTGAGATCATGACCTCAGCCGAAATCAAGAGTCAAGACACCCAACTGACTGAGCCACCCACGCGCTCCCAAAATCTATGTTTTAACCACTACAGTACAAGCCTTCTTGGCTTCATTTCCTATAGTTCGCTTTTCTTCCAGTGGAATTTGAGGGCCATCTTTGATTTACTGGTTTTTTTGTTTGTTGGTTTGTTTGGTTTTCATGGGAGGGAATAAATACAGCATCTTCAAAGTGCTTTCTTTGACTGTGTGAGCCTTCGGCTGCTACCAGCTATCAAGGACCGCTGCTGCCGATGTCACCATCTCTAGGGAACCACATCTGACCCCTCTATACAAAAAAAATTCCTCCTTCCCAAATGCCTCAGCACCTTCTCTATTTTTCTCTTATGGTTTCCTTCATATCCAAATTTTCTCAGCCATTCCTCCATGATACATTCTGAATCTGTTCCTACCCATGCATCTCCTTGCTACCACCCATGCCCCGGCCTCCAGCTCATCTTGGCATTGGACTATGGTCTCTCTGTGCCCACTCTTACCCAGGCTACTCTTCACACTCCACAAAGCAGTCAGAATGACCTTTTTAAAAAAGCAAATCAGATCTTCTCTCCTCAAAACTTTCCAGTGGCAGGGGAGCCTGGGTGGCTCAGTTGGCTGAGCGTCTGACTCTTGGTTTTGACTCAGGTCATGATCTCAGGGTTGTGGGATGGAGCCCTGCATGCACTCTGTGCTCAGCCGGGAGTCTTCCCCACCCCCAACTCCTGTGCATGCATCCTCTCTCTCTCTCAAGTAAATACATAAATCTTAAAAACAAACAAACAAAAAAACCAAAACACCAAAACTTTCCAGCGGCTTCTCGCTGCATTTATGGTAACATCATCTTGGGTCCTTTGCACTTACCATCTTCCTTTTCTGGAAATTCTACTCTCAGCATTCTCTACATCATTCACATCTCAGTTCAAAGGCCACCTTCTCAAAGAGGTCTTTGTTGACAACACAATTTAAAATACCCCCCCCCAATTTAAAATAACCTTCAGTGAATTTAAAGTCACATAACTGTTTTCATAGCTTGCATCCCTACCTTGTGAATTTAATTGTTGTCTATTTTTCCATCTGTTTCTCATCCTCATCCTCTCCCTGACTTTAAGATTCTGAGCACTCTGAAACTGGGGACATTGTCATAAGCATTATGACATTATTCTACTTGACCAGGTAGAGTACGTACTGAGAATAAATCCTCAATAAATTTTATTTGACTGAATGGATAAATTAAGTTTATATTTTATGTGTTTCTTGATCTATAGGAATTTATGGCCATAACCTTTCTCTTTTAAGATATTAATGTCCTTGAGGACAGAGAAAATATTGGATTTATCCTTAAAGGAGCTACTCTAAAAGAAACATCTACTGGGGCGCCTTGGTGGCTCAGTGGGTTAAAGCCTCTGCCTTCAGCCCAGGTCATGATCTCAGGGTCTTGGGATCAAGCCCCACATTGGGTTCTCTGCTCAGCGGGGAGCCTGCTCCCCCTCTCCGCCCCGCCTGCTGCTCTGCCTGCTTGTGATCTCTCTCCCTCTGTCAAATAAAAAAAAAAAAGAAAGAAAGAAAGAAGAAACATCTGCTGATGTGGCCATTCTAAACTTTCTCAGTTTGCTGAACTCAATAGCTTTTTAAGGAACAGCATCTTCTCAAACTCTATCAGGCATCAGTAAGCTGCTTCCAAACCCAGACTGGTCTATCCTCCCATTTAGGGTCAGAACTGATCACTGATATATTACCCATATCAACTGACAAGTAGCCATAATAATAGCTTCAGATAACTTTTAATGCACAGGATGACTTAAGGATTGTTCAGTTAGCCTTACTTGAGTTCCGTCTGCACCGATCTTGTTCAGGGCTCCAACAGTGCTATACAGAAAGTTAATGATCTTATTGAAATTTTCATCTCCAATACTCCAGGATCCATCCACCATAAATACCAGATCTGCCTTGGCAGCTCTGCATACTGAAGAACAGGAATGACATTTGAATTAGAGATGAGAGGAAAACATAGTAGTTATTACAACCAACAAAGCATATGATGGTTTCCTTCTGGTAACTACATTTCTCTCCCAAAGGAAAGGTATACATTCTAAGTTCTTGCTCATTATACTTGCTGACAATCATTTCTTTCCTGTAGTCAAGGAAGAACTTGACTTCATGACTGAGAAGTTTTTATCAAACATGTGGAATTAGGGAGGGAAAAAAAAAATCCACCAATCTCAGCCCCTCAAAATAGAAAATGAAAGAATAGAAAAATGAGAAACCAAAGTGATTTAGAATAGAAATAGAAAATGAAAACTAGAAAATGAAAGAATAGAAAAATGAGGAACTAAAGTGATTTAGAGACATAAGTAGCAACAAACACTCTCTTGTACCCACTTATTAGAAGAAAGTCCAAGCTACTACTCTAGGTATCCTATCCTCTGCTTATTGAGTCAGTGACTTCAGAGAGATTCAAATTCAGAAGGAAGGCACAGGACATAATGGAAGCACATTAATCTACTGGCTTAATTCCAGCCTTGCTCTAAAATTCTGTCTATGCTTTTCTGCCACCCATTGGTACTTGTCAAAAAATGTATGCTAATGCTAGCCCAGGGAGACTATTATCGATAGTTATTCCTGATACCAAAATAGCAAGCAAAAAATACACCAACAAAAGGCCACTCCACCAAAAGCACTTTTCAGTAGTCCTTTGTTGATACCCTGTGCTGTTTCAGATTATCTATGCCTGTCTTCCCCTTTGTAGTGTGGATCATTGTGGTTGACCGTTTTATGATGAAATAAACAATTTACTCTTCGATAATCTGGATCTTTTAATCTCAGGCCAATTGCACACAAATATTCTATGAGATAGTGTGCCTTTTTCTTTTCTTTAGGAAAAAAATTTCACTTGGCTTTTATTTTATTAAGTGCAACTTCATCCCCTTAAAGCTATTTATAATATAGACTAAACCATCTCCAGGTGAGGTAATACTCCAGGGACAATAAAGATCTGGTAAGGTTGTTCTTCTACGTTCTGAGATTTATAAAATTTTACAAATTTATGGTTTGAATTTAGAGCTGAAAGGGATCACAAGATCCGATAATTCTAAGCTTATTAGAGAAAATGTGGTCCTCTCTTACTGAAGAAAAATGAAATCAAGATGAGATTTCAACTTTGAAACGAGAGCAAAGTCTATGAGAAAATATACTGAAAAGGAAAATTTCCGTAATCAATCAAAGAAAAAAATACATCAAAAGGCATGAAGGGATTCCCTCTGAGATATGAAATCGTATTCCTAATTTTCTTCCTTGTACCCTTTTCTACTTTTTAATGTTGGTTTAATAAACAAAAGGAACAGAAAACCCGAACCTAAAATCACAGCATTATCGTATTATCCTTTTACCTTCTTTTGCTGGTGGAATGGTTGGAGGAAAAGTAGGCGGCTGAGTAGGAGGTGACTCTGGAGAGGAAAAAGGAACAGGGATTAGCCATCGCGTCGGAGGAAAAGACAGGGAGGTCATGGAGTAATAATTCTTCAGGAACGTCAATGAGTTTGACCATTGTCTTCTTGGAGAATTTAGGGAAGTTAGTGACTACTATACATTAGCCACAGCCTGTGAAAACTGGCTCCGTCTTTCCCTTAAAACTCGGACTGAGGGGCGCCTGGGTGGCTCAGTGGGTTAAGCCGCTGCCTTCGGCTCAGGTCATGATCTCGGGGTCCTGGGATCGAGTCCCGCATCGGGCTCTCTGCTCAGCGGGGAGCCTGCTTCCTCCTCTCTCTCTGCCTGCCTCTCTGCCTACTTGTGATCTGTGTCTGTCAAATAAATAAATAAAATCTTTAAAAAAAAAAAAAAAACTCAGACTGAAAGCTTGAAATGCCATTTTGCCACCGTTCAGTTGACCCAGCAGGAGTCAGTGTAATCAAACTGTCAACTACAAAGTGGTTCTGATGGTGATTTAAGGCAAGACTTGCCAAGCCACTTCAGATTAGTCTCTGGCTGCTTTCACACATATAATAAACTTCGTTTCGATTCTGCCTAAGGGCTGGCCATCAATCCTTGTTCAACGACACTTTCCCCCTTCTCACCCTGCATCCCCAGGATGTGGTCCCCAGTGGAATCTGATTTGCCCTCTCTTCTGCTCAGACTCTATTTGGAAAACTTCCAGTTCCGAGGACCAAACAGCAAGACATTGGGAGGCCACCTTGTGTCCAGATCAGTTCAACCTAGTTGATGAGGATTGAGAAGTTCATGTAATACGCAAAGTGTGATTGGCTAAAGGAACAGGGGATAGGTACCTGAGAGCTGTGACTTTCACAGCAGTTCATGTGGCAAAGAGCAAGGAAATTATGGCATCACTAGGTAAGCATCCTAAATGTTACTATGTTCTTTTCTTGTTCTTATTTGGCTCTAAAAAGTTAAGAAAAACTGAGTAAACTCTTTTTATTTCCTAGATTAATATGAAGGAAAACTCTCAACATAGCCGTTAACTCTGAGACAGGTGAGCACCAATTGGGTGGAAAGATCTGAGTTCAGGCAGACTGATTACTTGGTCAGGAATGCAATAAAGGGGATTCCTTCACTGGCCGGAAGGTCGAGAGATATGAATTTTAATTTTAAGGCCTCTTCCAATTCTCAGAGGCAATAAAATACGATTCTTTGAGTAAAACAATTCAACATTTTAAAAAATGAGGTAACTGTATATTACCGATATGGAAAAATATTTGAGATTAATTAGTATGTGAAATGAAGCAAGTCGCAGAATACCATGCTATGATCCTATTTGTGAAATGTCAAGAAATCTATCAGATATATAAGTATCTGATATATATCAATATATCTCTATATCTCCATATAGATATTGATTAGATAGATATACAGATAGATTAGGGAGAATTTCTTGAAGGAGACAAAGCTGTCACAAATGGGTACTTGTGGGAAGGAAAACCAGGGAAAGAGGGAAGTCAACTAAATACTTTTTCCCTTCTGTTCCATTATTATGGATATCTATCACTTTTATTTTTTAAAGGCAATTTTTGAGGACAAAAAGTGCCAAAAGTATAATAAAAAGTGAGAAATCTTAATACCAAAACTAGGACTGTAAAACTTTCTTGAAAGCACCATAAAATGCTTCTAAAGCCAGATGTATTTATCTTAAAATCTGTGGAAGTAGTGGGTCATCTTTATAATGGGTCCATATGCTTTATTGTGGGAAATTGAGGCATATCTTAAGTTCTAAGTCCTATAACCAAATCAGTGAGAAGCAATGGCTTATATCTTCTATGTGGCATATAGATGGTTCCTGATGTCAGTATGCGAGGGGCTATCCCATAGAAGAGGGAGCAGTCTTGATCTGCTTTGATTCAGAAGGTTGAACTAGAGCCAGTGGGTAGAAGCTACCAGAAGACAGATATTCCCAACATAAGGGAAGCACATCAAACAGAGCTAACCCAATTAACCCGGGGTTGGTAGTTAAGACTTGTGGAGTTAAGGTTAAGGGACGCTGAAGTAGGCCAGGGATCATAAACTCAAGTATTTTTAAAGGTCAGGCAATTAACAAAAATGAGCAAAGAACCTGCCTAAACATTAAGGAGAAGCAAACTTGAGAGCACATATACTGTGTAAAAGAGACAGCAGTTGGTCTCAGCAGATTGGCACCACAATATATGTGTCCTGGGTTGTCAACTCTTTCAGACTTTCAACAGATTCTTTAAAGCCTGGGTGGGTGGGGGGGGGGGGGAATGTATGGCTCAGAGAAAACCTACTTCACAGTGATATCTAACCCATGGCCATCAGTTTGTGACTTCTAAGAAGACAGCCATGGTGATACTGAATACTTGCTCAGTAACATACAGGTAGAAAAGTTCCTCAACAGTTTGTTGTCTTGGATCTTTACCACCACACAGGATAAGAGAGCAAATATTTCATGTCTATTGCTGAGCAGAAAGCAGCTCAGAGATGTGGAACTGCTCGAGGCCACAATGTTAGAAAGGGTCCCAACCAAGTCTGTTTGACTCGAAATCTTGTGCATTCCAGGCCCCTAGTAACTTCAAAATGATGTGATCCTCTATCTACAAAACAGAATTCTAATCAGCCATAAAAAGAAACATACTACTGATACATCCCACAACATGAATAACCTCAAAAACACATGTTAAGTGAAAGAGGCTAGATGCACATTTGAAATGTCCAGAAAAGGTAAATGTGTAAGAAAAGAAAGCAAATAGCCTGGGACTGAAGATGGGACAGAGGAGTGTGAATGAGTATGAACGAACTCTTTGGGTTGATGGAAATGTTCTACAATTGGATTGTGGTAATAACTATACAACTCTTTAAATGTACTAAAAATCATTGAGTTGGACATTTAAAATAGGTGAATTTTATGATATATAGATTATCCCTCAAAACTACATGCAATATAAAATGTGAAATATTTTAGTGTTAGGAAATAAAATCTTCATGTCAGAAAGAAATTGCATGATGCCATTTACCATACTTTCACTGTCTGTTTTTGAAGGTCACACATTGCTGATGATTTCTTGCTGCCTGTGCCAGACCAACTGAAAGACCTATACATAGACAGAACTTTCCAAATGTCGGATGTATGACAGAGGGGCCACCAAGAAAACCCATCACCCACCACCTATTCAGATACAAATCCTCAGGGATTTCTAAGTTCCAGATACTGAGTTAAGCACACAAATTTCCCCCAGAATTCACTACAATCAAAACCATTTTCATGTGAGTGGCCTTTACGTCAGGAATCTTTGATTAAAATCCATTCCAAGAAGTTGACACTCTCCTTGGTCTTTAGAACATGTAAAAAGTGCTTTGTTTTAATTTTATACTTTGCCTTTCCCTTCAGCACATCAGATCTGCAGCCAACTTGGAAAAAGTGCAAGAGCCTCTTAAGTAGGGAATAACTCGAGGGTCAGCCATTTGGAACATCTTGGCTCCATTCCCACCTCATAGCTGTGGTAATATGCCATTGTTTGAATGTCAGGACCCGGTCCTTAAACTTCATTTCACACTCTGCATACCACAAACGTTCCTTATGGATATAGATCACAAAAAAGGTCATTGTTTCAAGCCCTTTGCTATCATATGGCCTTACAGTCCTTTGTGAAACATATGGAGGATGGAAAAAACCCATAAGATGACATCAGTGGGCCATATGCAGTGAATTATGGGACTGGAGAAGAGGAAGAAAACTTGTATTACAGATATCCCTGGGCAGCAAAAGCTAACATTTTTCTAAATGGAATAAAGTTTTTGAACCAAAACAGGATGCCTAAAATACTATTTGTCCATGGAGACAGGGAGCAGGAGAGGACACACTTGACTTACGTGTTTTTTCCATTATGCTGACACTGGGTCCCTCGAACTCCTGAAGCTTTGTGTAAACACTGATTTTATATTCTGAATCAGGCTCAAGTCCATAGAAGCAATGCCTGGTTGTCCCTCCACCCACAGTGGCTTCTTGCTTTTTGGTGTCTATAATAAAACAAAACATACAGATGTGAAATTTTTAAAAACAGCTATCGGTAGACGATTTGCTTCGAGAATGCTTAATATGCATGGCCTTCAGGACGAATTATACTTTTTTAGGTCTGTACCTTTTTCTAAAGAGTTAATACATCCACTGATTTTTTTTTTAAATAACTGAAAATCACATTTTCATATGTTCAAAAATGAGAATAAAAGACTCGAGATCAATCCTTTAATGGAAAATTATTAGTGTATGTAATTGTGTGTGCATGTCATAATTGATCTTTTGGACAGGTGTGGAGGTGAGCATATTTGCTTTTTAAAAACTAGAATATTCTTTTATCAACATGATTCTCCAGAACAGCTAGCCAATTACAAACTGACAAAAAGACATATCCTTTTGGTCCCATACAACTTACTACCACTCAACAAGAAGCCCTTTCTGGCAGTGGCCTAAGAGTATAGGTATGGTGCGGTGGCCGGCTAGCTTGGTCAGGAGAACATGAGACTCTTAATCCTAGGGTGGTGAGTTCAATCCCCACACTGGGTGTGGAGCCTATATATATATATATATATATATATATATATATATATATATATGGAGTTAGGGATTATAGAACTCTAGGTTGTTCTGCCTGTGAATGAAGAGGTATGTTTCCAGGATCCCAGAAGCTTCATCCAGGGGTCCAGACTATTTTCAGAGCTGCCACAAACGCAGGCAAGAGTTCGAAGTGGTACTGAGACAGCCAGGAAGTCCCCAGAACGCCCAGTTTCCAGCCTTCATTTCTAAATGTTACTCATGATTTCTTTTAATGGCAATGATGACTCCTGGGGAGCTCAGAGAAGGCTGGATCCATTCTGAAAATCATTTTCTTTTCTTCTCTCTCTCTCTCTTTTTAAGATTTTATTTATTTATTTGACAAAGAGAGAGAGTACAAGTGGGGGAGCGGCATGCAGAGGGAGAAGCAGACTTCCCGCTGAGCAGGGAGCCCGATGCAGGACTTGATCCCAGAACCCTGGGATCATGACCTGAACTGAAGGCAGCCGCTTAACTAACTGAGCCATCCAGGCACCCCTGAAAATCATTTTCTGTTCTTTCAAAATCATAACTGAGTTAAGTACATTCTGTAGAACTCTTTCCCAACTCCCAGTTCCGAAGTTCTTTTTGTTCTACCCAAAAGGCAATCATATCCAGCCATCTCCACAAAGGACCTTCTCTTTCTTGTCTCCATGGCAGAAGCACAAAGAACCGAGTAGACCCAGTTTAACTGTTGGCTACTTTACAGCAAGATGGCTTTGCCTTCCTGGAGAAATTGGTGCTGGCTCTTGGGTCTGGAGTCTAGGGTAGTTGGATTAATGATATTCATCATTTTCTGAGGGCTTACTATGTTCCAGGTTCTGTGCTGTGCATTTCATGAAACAACAAAAAGAATGATAATGATAGCCAATATTTAATGAGCATTTTTCACATGCCAGGGACTAGTCTAAAGATTTTATATGTATCGACTCATTTGATCCTTACAATGTATAATTATCCCCAATCTAAAGACAAGGAACCGAAGGCCAGAAAAGTTAGTCACCTAATCAAGACCATATGCCAAGTAGCGGAACTGAGACTGAATTCAGAACTCTAAATCACTGTCTCAGAAGACGCGGCTTTAATTTCCACTAATACATCATAAAATAGTGGAAGTCACATGTACGCTTTTTCTAAATAAAGCAGTTTGAGAGCTGCGGAGTACATAGGAAATTAAGCAAATGTGATGGCTGGCAGAGATCACAGAAGGGTCCCTGATGATTCAGTGCTTTATCTCGCCACGGGATAAAGCTGCCTTATTGGGCAGCTTTGATTATGGAGGGGTTTCAAATGGATTTTCTTCATTGACATAGAGTGTTTCTTTCTTTCTTTTCTTTTTTTTAACCACGTGGATAGTTTGTTAAAAGGAAGAATCATTACTACCATGAAAAGAACAATATTTAAAAAGCTCTAGGGCATCTGGGTAGCTCAGTTGGTTAAGCGACTGCCTTGGGCTTAGGTCATGATCCCACAGTCCTGGGATCCAGTTCCACATCAGGCTCCCAGCTCTGCAGGGAGTCTGCTTCTCCCTTTGTCCTCTCCCTTTCATGCTCTTTCTCACACACTCTCTCTCAAATAAATAAATAAAATCTTAACAAAAATAAAAAGCTCTAGATTGAGATTTATTTCACCCATAGTTTGCATCTGTCTATTTAATGCCTTACAGAGCTTTATTTCTAGGATTTAAAAAACCTGTGTTAAAACTACATTGATTGAAAACATTAAATATATTATCTAATGGTTAAAATGAATTCCTTCAAAATGTTCATTGCAGTTTATTAAATATAAACAAAATATAGAAAGCTTAAAAATAGAACAGTACAAAATATAAAAAATGTCAAGTATTAATTTTTCTGTTTCAAATGTATAATGCTTATTAAATTTC
This sequence comes from Meles meles, assembly GCF_922984935.1. NCBI lineage: Eukaryota > Metazoa > Chordata > Mammalia > Carnivora > Mustelidae > Meles > Meles meles. The sequence goes on from NC_060066.1 coordinate 19,776,021, forward strand.
AATCTATATTTTAATATATGTTGGAACAAAACATACATCTATTACAACACACATGTATCATAAGAAATAGGACATATGTCATTTAAAATTTATCTATGGACAAAATCCTCTTTTAAAAAATATAAATAAGAATTTTAAAAATGTAAATAAAGTCACTTGTTAAATGGAATTTGAATTTTTTTTTATTTTTATGATTGAGACTACAAAGGAGTTTCAAAAGGGAACTTTATAATGTAATCTATAGTAATATATTTGTTTAGAATCAATTAAGGTCTACTTTAAAAATTTTCCTATCATATATACTACCAAATGATGAAATATTAAAAAAAATGGTTCAGGTGTTTGTGATATTACATCTCACTGTGACAGGAATTCGATAAGTGAGAAAATGTTTATAAACCCTGCACTCTGCTTTGCTCAAGTCCAAGTTCATTCTGTGGTTCCTAGGCTCAGGACCCCACATGAACTCCTTTTTTCCAACTTTACCCACAACTTTGGAGCCTCTTGCAAGCTTTTGTGAGTCACCTGTAAAACAAACATTCTATGGCATGGATATTAATCCATCTCCATAAAAACTTCCAGGAACTCTCCAGGAATCAATTCTAGAAAGTGCTTTTCTGTCATCTCTATTTGTCATGGATACTCACGCAATTTATAGACCCTCAACAATAGAAAATAAATGCATTTCACTGCTAAACCAACAAAAAAAATTCAAAACATTGGAAAACTGGAATAAGCACGTAAAATTATTGGGAGACAGTATTGCTTTAATTCCCAATAAAAACAAAGAGGGGTTACATGAATGGGGATGTATCCATGTTGCTTTTGGCATGTGTGACATAAGTCTAATGGCTTTGCCTTAAAGGAAAACATTTAGGCTGATCAAATGATGACTAATTTCCTCAACCCCTTGTGCCCAAGGCAGGGAGTCAATTTATTTTTTTGGAAAAGGGGAAGAAATTCTGTCTTTGTGCCTTCATTCTTATGAAGCAAGGCTAAATACATTGTGTGGGTTGTTATTCTGCTAGTAATGATGCCACCAGCTTGACTCACCAAATGTCCTATGAGTAGCTACTGAGATCCATAAGCAAAGAGTATCCAGGATCTAGAATACTCTGCTGGAATTTTGTGACATAAATGCTTTCAGTCCCCAGGTCTCTCAAATACCCTGACCCACAGTCATAATGTCACTGCTTCAAAAAGCTTAATCTTGAGAATATGTCTTGTTTCATATTGTCTTTTGCTTTGGATCTGTTTTCTGATAAGGAAGGTCCTCCACTATTCCATCATTCTTGGGTTTGTCAATGATACCACAAAACTGGCATTTCAACCCCCAAAGACAGAAGACAAGTTGAGCATCCTTTGAAACCTTCCTTAAGCAGTCTAGAAAGAAATTCACCAAGTTATGGAGATTAGGAAAGGAATAAAGTATTTGGGACCATGTAGAATCTGAATATGTGAAGTGAATGGGAAATGCTATACCCAACGCTGGGTGCCAAGTCAACTCAAAAATAGCTGGAGAGAGAGACAGAATGCCAGAGAACCAATGGAGAACCAGTGGAGAACAGAACCAATGGAGGGTCTCATAGGGTTCTAAGCAACCCAAGACCAGCCCAAAGTCTCTGACTTTGGTCTGTCCTATCATTAACCCAAAGCTCATGATTTAATTTGGCAAGTGGATGAGTGACTCAAACACAGATTTATTTCAGTCTCTCCTGAAAGGACCTCATCCTTCTGGTAATCTTTCTTTCTTCCCTTTTTTTTTTCTTGGCTATAAAAAAAGTCATAATATTTATATGAGTAGAGGACATCTGTTATTTTGCCTGTTTTGCATCTATTTCCTCCTTCTTTGAATCTCTTCTTCCCCACTCTTGGTCTTTATGATTTGAGAAGAACTTAATAACAACGCTCTTCTCCTCCAGATACAGGGATGGGAGATAACCAAGTCTGACCAGTCAGCTTATTTCATGCCCTTGAACTCAGTGACAGATTTAGGGGCGTGTGACCCAAGCCAAGCCAATATGACTCAGTTCCCGGACTTCTTTTGGAATAATTGAGAAAGAGAAGCTCTCTTTTCACTCAGAGACTGGTTAAGCTGTAAGCTGGGAGGGTGTCATTCTGAATCTGACTGGGGCCAACTCTGAGAATCTGGCTGAGCATAAGCACAGAGCAGAAGAGAGCAAGACTTAGTCTTGATGGCATTGTTTGAACACTTAGATCCAGATGGGCCTGGTGTTCCAAACTTCCCAGTGTATTAGTTAATTAATTGACCCTTTGCCTAACTCCCTTTTATCTGCATTGCTACCATTTACAAACAAACCTGAATGATACAGCCTGACTACTCCATTCACAAAAACCTTGGAAATTTGTAGGTATTACCTCAGTTAAAAGCTCTCAAAAAAGTAATTTTAGAGAAACTGAAGCCCAGAGAAGTTGACCGGCAATTATGGTTAAAACACGGGTCTCTCCACTGACTTCACCTCAGAATACAAATGCACACGACTAGACCTTAGGGACTATGTTTAAAACAGAGAGAGAGAGAGAGAGAGAGAAATAAATGGAAAAATTCACCCGTCAAACAGTAGGAATTTGTCAGAAGCATTCAAAAATAGGTCACTCCAGAACAAAGCTTTTTCTCTATCAAATGTAAAAATTAGATCCCATTTCTATGTCTCCTCTGGAGTGGAACGATGAACATTTCTGCCCAGGCAGCATATGGAGCAGTGGGAGATATCACAAAGTTAAAACAAAGGGGAGGTTGGGGGAACAGGTGGTGGGTAATGGGGAGGGCACGTTTTGCATGGAGCACTGAGTGTTGTGCAAAAAGAATGAATACTGTTACGCTGAAAAAATAAATAAAATGGAAAAAACAAAAACAAACAAACAAACAAAAAAAACAAAGGGAATTTGGAAACTCCTCTCTCTGTGGAAGTGTCTGCATCTGACCAGAAGTCCTCCAAGGCACCAGTCAGGATGAAGGCAGCATTTCTTTGTTAAATAAAGGAACTCTACCTAAAATCAAGCTCAAGAACAGATTTCTGGCTGCCAGAGGCAGGAGTTGGGGGTGGGGAGTATTGTAGGAGAAATCGGAGAACGAGGTCAAAATGTTAAAAAAGAGGAAAAGAAATGCAACCAGTACTTCTCTACTCAAGAGTAGGAAGACTATTCCTTGATCTAAACTATATGTTAAAATATTTAAACCTACTCCCTTCTGCTCTCCCCACCCCCAATACCCCTCATTGAGGCTGTGAATTAGAAACTGTTGGGGCGCCTGGGTGGCTCAGTGGATTAAGCCGCTGCCTTCGGCTCAGGTCATGATCTCAGGGTCCTGGGATCCAGCCCCGAGTCAGGCTCTCTGCTCCGCGGGGAGCCTGCTTCCTCCTCTCTCTCTGCCTGCCTCTCTGCCTACTTGTGATCTCTCTCTCTGTCAAATAAATAAATAAAATCTTAAAAAAAAAAAAAAAAGAAACTGTTGCTGTCTGTTCATTAATATTACTCAGACAACTGGCTGGATGAGATGGAAGCTAATTGGGCTTGTAAATCTCCCAGCTGTAAATGTTGACGAAAAATCAACTGAGCAACACTTTGTTCATTCTTGTTTAATGGAGGCTATCAAAGCTCAGTTGAAGAGGCTTTTGGCAGCCTGGAAATAACACTGATGGAGTACAAGTTATCTTCACTTGAAGATAAGAAGGAAATGTGGACTCATTTTTTTTTTTTTTTTTTTCTAACAAAGGTCTTGGCTTCAGAAAGAGCCTTTTGAGGTTTTAGACTACCAGATCAATGTTATCGGACCCATCCGTCATATCCTCTGATAAAATCCCAGCACTAGTTTGCAAAATGCTAAAGACATTTAACTTAAAAAAGACTTACGGAGCTCAGGGATTCCATTGATAAAGGCAGTTTTGATATATCTTTTTGTCAGTCTATGTAATTTTTAGGAAAGACAATGAACATCCGTAGGAGCCTAGGTCCCTTTATCTCAACTTCTTAAATGATATAAAAGGTTAAAAAAAATTGTGGGATAGTTTGGGAGTGTGATTTTTATCCTTAGTATTTTTTTTAAAAGCCTAACAAATACCACGACATGTCAACCCTTCTATATGAAAATGTGAATTAACTGGTTTTATAAAGATATATGAAAACATAGCTCAAGATTTTATAGTCGTTTCTCAAACAATTGCATGGTTTTCATGTGCTTTTGCTTAAACATCCCATAAATCATATTAAATACAACCACAAAATCCCCATGACTTGTCCTGACTTTGCCTTACTCAGTGTTTATTCCAGAATAAAGCCACTCCTGTATGTTTAGTCATGCCATGCTAAAGGGATCCTTATAGGATCACACACAGGGAATCAAGGAATTAGTGGCTTAGCACGTCTCTTGAGACACTGTCTTGGCTGGTGTTGGCAGGAGTCTTTCCTTGTGTTGCTTATGTTTTAGTCTCACATTCTCCCCATATTTCCAAATACCCTCACCACTCTACTAATCCGTGCTTTCCATTCTCTGGATTGGATCCAAAGTGAGATTTCTGTACTTTGGATATAGTTATACCCAAGATATGGGCTACTGAGCCCAGTCCCATTCAGACCCTAAAATTAGCTCTTTCTGATTTTTTAAATGAGGAAACCATGATTACTTGTGTATAAAGAAAATTTTCTACCAATTTTATTACTCAATTTGAAAGATTAGACGAATCACTTGGGATTCTCCAGTGTCTCTAGATTCCCCCCCAAATAACAAGACGTATCTTTTTGACTGATAATACAAACTGGATCAAAGTAATTTTCATTATTTGATCTCATCTTCTGAATATTATCTAAGCTGATAATGTGAAAACAGGATTAACAGTCCCTAAAAACTCACTTTTTGGGGATCAGGCTCTTGTTGTTGCTCTTGTAACTTGTAATTGAAATAAGCAGACATTTTTAGTGTTTCAACTTTGAAACTAAGTCCCAAATTACAGATGTACCAGAGAAAGGTAATGCTAGAAAACTTGCCCATGAGGGCATAGATATATTAAACCATCTCCTGGACGAGTTAGTTTTTCACCAACTATCCCCCCAAATAAAGAGTCAATAAGAAAAATGTGAAAAGTAAACTGAGATCCCCATGGAGTAAATACCAAAACAGTAGCACCATATAATTCTACTGAGTGTTAGTCCCGGTGGTGGGTCTCCTACTACTAATAGCAGCTAACATATTTTTTTTTAAAGATTTTTATTTATTTATTTATTTGATAGAGAGAGAGAGAGGAAGGGAACACAAGCAGGGGGAGTGGGAAAGGGAGAAGAAGGCTTCCCACTAAGTAGGGAGTCCTAAGCGGGGCTTGATCCCAGGACCCTGGGATCATGACCTGACCTGAAGGCAGACGCTCAACCCACTGAACCACCCAGGGGCCCAGCAGCTAACATTTTTCTGGAGCTTAATGTGTGCAAAGCACTGTTGCAAGTGTCTCACATGGATTCATCTCAGCTTGAGCCTTATGGAATGCCACAAGATCGGCGTGGATATACCCATTAAACAGATGAGAAACTGATCATTTAGAGAGGTCAAAGAGCTGGCTTAACTAACCATTCTGACTCCCTATCCTGCGTCCATAATATAGTCTTGTCTCCTCAAGAAGAGGGCCCTGGTCTAATGTTACCTACATGTTGTCCACAGAGATTTGCACAGAACCCGGTGCGTGAGGGCCTGACAAAATCAGGCTTGCACTTACCCTGGAGTGACTCTATCACCACCCTATAGGCGGTGGCATGGCGCTGCATCTGCCACCGGGCACACAAGCTGGTCATCTGAATCTGGTCCGCTTGAAGGTCGGTCACACCCAAGAACACTGGAATGAAACAGAAGCATGCCTATATCACACTACAGACAATGCCACAAACATCCCCAAGTGTGAATTGAATGTTAATATAATAAAATTCTAGTTCAAAGAATCCGAATTCCCAGAGCCAGTGGTGGGAAATCCATCAACTCAGTAAATTAGGGCACAAAAGATAACTGGAAAGAGCAGTTGCAAAACATTATGGATAATGTTTTATATTATCTGTTTGATATTTGTAAACAAAAAAGGAAATATCCGTTCACAAGGAACAGACCGGATGTGATGGATGTTGAGATTCAGAATGATTTTTAATCTTCCCTCTTTATTTATTTGTGTTTTCTAAATATGCCACAATTAATATATACTTTTATTTTTTTAAACATATAATGTATTATTTGTTTCAGGGGTACAGGTCTGTGAATCATCAGTCTTACACAATTCACAGCACTCACCATAGCACATACCCTCCCCTATGTCCATCACCCAACCACCCCACCCCTCCCACTCTCTCCCCTCCAGCAACCCTCAGTTTGTTTCGTGAGATTAAGAGTCTCTTGTAGTTTGTCTCCCTCCCTGGTTCCACCTTGTTTCATTTTTCCCTCCCTTCCCCCACAACCCCCTGCCCTGCCTCTCAAATTCCTCGTATCACTGACATCATATGATAACTGTCTTTCTCTTATTGCCTTATTTTTGCTTAGAGTCTAGATGTCCATCAACAGATGAATGGTTAAAGAAGATGTGGTGCATATATATATATATATATATAATGGAAGACTATGTAGCCATCAAAAAAATGAAATCTTGCCATTTGCAATGATGAGGATGGAACTAGATGGTATTATAATACTTTTATAATAAAAAACATTAAATACCATGTGCACTTATCAACCACTGAAAGAGATGGCTTTTGCTTAAATAAAAGGGACAAGAAAATTGACAAAAAGGAAGTCTTACTCAAACAGGAGCAGTTTCATAAGGACTGGCCTTCAAACATGATTGAAGGAGATGAACATGCTTTTGAAAATGTAAAAATGAAAGATTAACACATTAAAATGATAAAAAAATAAATACACAGATTCCTGTTCATCACAGAATATTTTGATATACAAAAATGACCCACAGAAAGTTATCTGGGGCAGCAATAAAAATAGTGTTTCTCTAATACAAGAAAGGAGTAAATATCTAGCATTTATCATTTAGACCCAAGCACAAAGTAGAAAATTAATATTTACTTTCTCTAATGACCTCTGACTTTTGTCCACATCATTTTCTCTTATTTTTTGCTCTCTTTTTGCTACCTCATATCATAAAAATAGTTTAAAATTACTTTTCAAGATGGTAAAAATAATCTTGTCTAATCAAAATGACATCTTCACATTGATTTTTTCTGTTAGATCAGAGAGAGAAAACCTTTTCCCAAGGCCAAATAAATAAGCCCTCCTGTTCCATTTTTTTAAAAAAAGGAAATCACTGATGATTTATGTCACCATGCTAAATTACACAAACACCTTAAATTAATTTATTTGCATTGTATGGGCTTTTACTTTGTTTGGGAGAAAGAGAGAAAAGAAGAAGCCCATCTAATTTTTACTTTAAGGGCAGAATATAAAATAATTCAATACTCTCTTTTAAGAAATATTTGGAATACCCAATGTATTTATTGAAGAAGAGAAGAGAGACAGAATAGAAGGAGAGAAACAGAGAAAAGAGGATAGAAAGAGACAAGGGAGAGTAGGGAGAAGAGAGGCCAATAAAAAAACAGAGACAGAAAAGGCGGCCCAGAGAGAAAGAGTGATCTAGAGAGGAAAATGAAGATAAGCCAGTGAAGGGAAGAAAGGGGGTGGGAAGATATGCAGGGGATTCTAGAGGCTCCGAGGGTTCCTCATAGAACAACAGGGAAATCCCTTGGAGGTCACATCCCAGTGGACAGAACGGCATCACTTCACCAGCCAAGGACAAGTTCAGAACCACAGGTCAAAGCCAAAATGGATTTGTTGAAGACAATTTCTTTTGAGATTGAATGGATTCTACAATCCAGCCTTTAAGATGTTACCACAATCCATAAAAAAAGATTCAGGAAGCCTCCTAGGATGTACAGCCTGGCTCTATCTAACATGGAGGTGGCCTGGGGTCTGCTTTAATATATGTCCCATTCTGGCATCATCCCATTCATCAGATAAATTACTTGGCGAGGGATGAGAGTGACTTATGGGCCAAGGGTATGAAGCACCATCATTACAATAATAATAATGGTTATTCACGAGTGCTCGCCATAGGGCAGACATTTTACCCTTCACTTCTGTAAGGCTCTCAATCAGTCTGTTATCTTCATTTTAGAGTTGAGAGAACTTGACCTCAGAGAAATTAAGTCATTTGCTCAAGGTGACAGCTGAAATGTCGCAGATTGAAGGCTTCTCCTTTTGACTCTCCTTCTCAGGTGTGGGGCACATGCGTAGCTGAGAGCACACAGCATGATTTTAACAAGCACACAGCCCCACTGTGGTTATTTCCTTTGTTTGTGTATTATCTTTAATGTGTATTAAAAATACCGGTCTTCTGTTTAGGATAATTATGTGAGTTTTGAAAAGTATTTAAGTTTAAAAAAATGTAAGTCGATTTAAAGAAATATATTAAACAGATGGTGTGGCAGGAAAACAAACATGAGGAATATGGAACATACGTGCCGGAGTTTGGAAAACATTGCCTTATACCATGGTTGTCTGGATGTGGTCTATGCCAGTGAGAAGTCCCAGATGGTGTGGAGACAGCATGAAAACCCTTAAAAGGTACAGAAGAAAGTCCTTTTTGTATCTTTTATGGGTGGCAAGTGTGTGTCTGTGTGTGTAGTGTGTGTATGTACACATACGTGTATGTATGTGTCTGTGTGTGCTCATATAAGGGGGGAGGGGCAAAGACTCCCCTTTGAAAAGGCAAACCTCCCTCACCCTCCCCTGCTTCTGGCCCAGCTTTGACTGGCGTTGGCCATGTCAGGCTACAGACTGGTTGGAAAATTTCACCTAATGTGAAAAATGCCAACGGAGACTTTCCAGAAGGAAATCCTATCTGCCACCATCAAGTATATTTAAATGGCAGGTTCTGACATCGGGCTTGCCAACCAGGACGCTGAACTACAGCCCTGAGTGAGGCGCACACCTTTCTTTCCACGAAACACCATCCAGAAAGGTTAATGCTGAGGAAAATAAAAACCAACCGCCAAGTTGAAGTGGGGGTTGAGTTACAGTGAAAGCAAAGCAGCAAAACCACATGCAGGGGCTGAGGCAACAGGACACCAGACTTACTAGTTTTCACCACGCCTGTCAGAGCATCACTGAAGCCCGAGGCCTGAGAGGCAAATATTTTCACATTGTAGTCCATTCCGCTGAGGAGGTTTGTGATAAGAATGGTATTAATGCCAGCTCCCACGAAAGTTTCCAGGGTCGGGCCAGCGACTAAGGGAGAGAAAGAGTGATTTCAGTCACACTGGAATATGAAAAAATGGAAATGCTCCTGACAGGAATTGTACTGGTTGGACTGTGTTTCAGTTGCCCAGGATTACACAGAAGACAAGCAGCAGAGCTGGGATTTGAACTTAGCCCCGTGTCTGGCTCTGAGACTGACACACCATGCTAGGGCTCTTTTTAGGGATCTAGTCCTTTTTCTCAAATACAGTGCTTACTGAGAGGAGCTGGTCCACTTCACAGTCTACTGGGCGCCATTTTGTAAGACCTTCACAGTGGAGCTATTACATTGCCATAGGCTTTGGGGCACTTGGCACACTGAAGAAGTCATTCTCAATTATTCCTTCTCAGACACCCAGGCTTGTCCCCAGCAGGCATGCAAGACGCAGCAGCAGCCAATTTTATGGACACTATGCTGCACTTTGCCCCATGGGGGTCCAGCATAAATGTTACCACTATTAATCCTATCCCCTCCTCTTAGCATTCTTCAGAACCAACAGATGACACTATTATTCCAAGGCCCTTGACCAGCTGGCTTCTTTGGGTCCTTACATTTTCACCACTTTTTCAGCCCAGTGGAGTCTTTGCTTTAGCACTAAAAACATTCCTTGCTAAGTCCCATACAAACTAATTTACTTCCCGCCTTTCCCTATCTGTGCTCATTCTTTAACAGTCTTGAGTTACTACCAAGTTCCTAAAATACTCCTTACTCTACTTCAGAAGCCCCTTCCAACAATGTATTTCTATGTTTCTGTATGTACATGCTATCTCAGTGGTGATTTTCTCATGCACCAGAATCTTAACTCAAATGACCACATACCATTCTTCCACTTGACTTAGAGCAAGATTTCTCAACCTCAGTGCTATGGACATTTTGGGCTGGATACTTTTTAATTCTGGGGTGGTAGGGGCAGGCACTGTGACTCTTAAGATGCTTAATGTTACCTTCCAGAAGCCCAGAGCAGCCCTCTCCTCTCCCAAGTTGTAGCCACCAAAAATCTCTCTGTTGGGCAGCAAAACTGCATCAGTCGACAACCACTGGCCTAAAACAAAGCTATTTTCCCTCAGAGAATCTGATAAATATTTACAAAATGGTCCAAAGCACAGATCTAGCAAGGCTGTTTTATGAATTAACACATGCTTCAGGCCTAGAGAAAAGCAACCAAAAAATTGGTGATGGGTCGCAAAGAATCAGTCTTGAGCCGGCCAAGGCGTCCATGATATATTCTTGCTATTTTATTTTCAGTTCATAGAGATGTTTGTCTGGAGAAATCGGAGGAATGGTATTTTACTTGTATGGGCCTGGATAATAGGACACAATAGAAAAAGCTGAAAAGTGTCCCAGAGGCAAGAACATCTGAGATGACACACTGAGCCTCGTGTACTCTTTGAGGGCAGAGTTTTTTCATGGTCCAAAGAATACTCTTTAAATTTTCTTGCCACATCAGTAAACATCATTAGAGAACCTCTTTCTTATGAATAATCAGAGTCGGAAGCCCAAGTCCAAAAGAAGGACAAGACCCCTCTAATATCTATTTTTAGTTTCCTGTTTAAACTTCACAGAAGTGCTGAAAATCAGGAGTTAATAGTGTAACAAGTGCCTTGTCTCTCCAGACATATGGACCAAGGCCACGATCGCCCTGTTTGTGCCATTCTCCTGCTTTCAGGACAGAAAGATGTGGCAGGTAAGGAGAGGGAGATCCCCTCATCAAGGTGGCTAAGAGGCTGATGGAAAAGTCTTTTACAGCCACAACCTGAGGGGTCTAATGAATTTTATACAGTTTCCTAATTTTATACAGTTTCCAATACAGTTTCCAAAATGACAAGACTAAGAAGTTGGTAAGCCAACTTTTTCCTACTAATCCAAGAAGTCAGTCAACTTTTTTCCCTACTAATCCAAGAAGAGGTAGAAGAGGAATTAGAAATTAGAGACTCTGAATGTTTAGGGCTTACATATCCAATGAGCCATAGAAACTTCCTACTCCCACCTAGTCAAGTATCCTGTGACTGGGTCCTTGTCTGGGGGCGCCTAGGTTAGGTACATAACAAGTATGAATTCTGCTCATAAATGAGCCCAGTCATTTTTTAGGTGCAGTCATGACTTCATTGTTCTGATAATATCTACCCTAACACTGACCATACAAGGAAAAACAATTTTTTTTTTCAAAAAAGGTAAGGCCCTTCCCACTTCTCGAAACTAATGATAAAAGCAAAGATAGACAGAAAATCAAAACAGAAATGATTTATCTTGACCATTTCAGATGCCTAATCATGGTAACAATTTTTTTTTTTTTTTTTTTTTTTTTACGAAGCGTTACTTACCGCTAACAGGTTTGTAGACAATCCTATAGCCCTTTACAGGAGAAGACGGGGGATCCCATGTGATGCGCAGCCTGTTATACCATTCTTCTGAGACCCGTAAGTTTTGGGGACCAGAGGGCGGCACTGAGCAGAGAAAAGGAAAAACAGTGGTTTAGTGTGGTTTCCATCTTAACAAAAGACACTGTTAACAAAGTCCAAGCTAGCATCCCATAATGTTAAGAATGTATTAACACACAGTGTGATTTTGAGAGTCTGGGATTGTTCTAAAAATTAATTGTCTAGAAAATAAATTCTTGTGGTGAAGCACTTCCATGTGAAGATCAGTAGTTCACTGAAGGTCATTCTCATTCCTTTCTTCAGTTTATTTTGAGTGAAACTGAATCGAATCCTGTTTATTAAACAGTTCTGTCTATATACCACTGTGTTCCACTATCAGAGTATGTTTGTACAGCAATATCAAGGGTGCACGCCCAGTGGTAATGATGGTAACTTGAGGAAGGAAGATTCTGGTGATTTTTTTTTTTTTTTTTGCTTTCATCTTCATACTGCTTACATTGTTTGAAACTGTATATTGTTGTTTACCAGTTTTTTATCAAAACATTAAGCCATTGATGTGGAGAGCCTTTTGTAAACCATTGTGCATGTGGACAGATACCGTCATCATCATTTTTGTTACTGTTGATGGAATGGAGCTGTGTTGACTACGGCTTCAAGTGGGAAGACCATCCACTCACACCTTGAAATAATTTTACTATATAGATATTGTTACACGTGGTGATATTTCTGCAACAGGATTTAAGGCATAGTTCTATAGTAAAAGTTTTTATTTGTGTGAGTGCATATATTTGTTCATCATGGAAGTTTTACATATTACGTTAATTTTTTAAAAGATTTTATTTATTTGACAGAGAGAGAGATCACAAGTATGCGGAGAAGCAGGCAGAGAGGGGGAAACAGGCTCCCTGCTGAGCAGAGAGCCCGACGTGGGGCTCCATCCCAGAACCCTGAGACCATGACCTGGGAGGAAGGCAGAGGCTTAACCCACTGAGCCACCCAGGCGCCCCCATATTATGTTAATTTTTAACATAAGACAGTTAAAAGTAGGTCTTTGAGCCCAGGTGAGCAGTAATTAGATGGAGCCCCTTTGCCTTCCCATTGCCTCCCTTCCCCCTTTTTCCCTCCCCTCTCCACAGTGGCAGGGTTTATTGTAACTTTATGGAACACTAGAGTGTTAAAAAATAATCCAAAACCGACTTAAAACTAGAGAATTCACTACGCTCATTTGAAACCAGCAGCTACAGAACTTTAATGACTTGTACACTTCCTTGAAAAACCTACACTTAAGTGCCCAAGCACAGAATTCAGGTCTTGCCACCATTTTGCACTTAGTCATGTATAACTATTCGGTGACTATGGTAGATTAAAGATGGGTGTGGGATTTTTAAACCCCCCTTCTTTCAAATCTGGGTGGTTCTGTGAACACCTCACCCAATAGACTATAGCAGAAGTGACCCTGGGCCAGGGCCAAACATAGCCCTTAACTGTCCTGACAGTTTCCACTTTCCACCTCTTGGAACTCTTGCTCTTAGAGTCCTGAGTCATCACGTAAGACCTATGACTCTCCTGCTGGAACCAGCACACGGCAAGGCTTAGAGACCACATGGAGAGAGAGGCTCAGCTGAGTGCAGCCTTCCAAGTGTCCCGACCAACATGCCAGACATGTGGGTAAAGTTGTGTTGGATCCTTTAGACCAACCCAGTCACCAGGTGACCTTAATCCATACCACATGGAGCAGAATTTCCAGCAACCTGGGCTAATTCCCTGACCTACAAAATCATGCACTAGAATAAAATGGTTCCTATTTGAAGCCACTGGGTCCTGGCGTAGTTCACGCAAGTACAGACGACCACACAGCAATGAAGACAGCTAAGACTCTGTAGTGCCTTTAACCAACGGTGCGCTCCTGGGTACACACTCCTCGCACGACCGTCACAGCCAATTCCCCCAAAACAAACTGAGTGATGGTCCCTCCATGTCACCCAGCACTGCAGGAGCTTTGCATATAAAGGCAAACAGTACGGATGAGGTCCTGGCCTCCCGTGATGTTGCTCTCCAAGGAAGGGAGACAAATACATGAGTCAACAAGAAAATATCAGGTAGTCATTGGTGCCATAATATGATAAAACAACAACAACCAAAACAGCAACCAAAGAACAGGTTGAGGGCTTGGAGAGTGGGACCTACTTTGCAGGGAGTGGTCAGAAAAGTCTGTCAGAAAAGTCTGAGGGGGTGATTTTGAGCTGGAGCCAAAATGATGAGAAAAAGCCCAAAAGGCAAACATCTGGGGAAGGATATCCTGTGTGGGAGGAAGAGCTAGTACATCGGCCCTAAGGCAGAAACAAGCTTAAGATGTCCAGGGAAGAGCAGGAAAGTGGGTACTTTACGGCTGGGGCACTTGTTAGGGGGTGAGGTGGAGGGAACTGGCTGGGTCCAGGTCTTAGAGCACCTCGCAGGGCCGCGGGAAGGCTGTTGGGTTTTATCCCGAGTACAATGGGAGGTCAATGGGAGGCCATTGGGAGGCCTGACACAGAGGTCTGATGTGAGATCATTTGTATTTCGAAAAGCCTCTCGGGCTGCCGGGAGGAGAATGAAGGATCCAAGAGTAAAAGCACTCATTTTAGCGACAGAGAGTGAGGCGCGGATCAGGGCAGAGTCCTCTGAGGAAGACAAGAGGACTGGCTCGCAGGGCACATTTGGGAGAATCAGCAGGACTTGTGATGAATTAGATGTTGGAGGAAGAATGCATAGTTTTTCAAGTCTTTGCTTTTACACACGAGAAAACTGCAGCCCAGGGCAGCTAGGCTCGCCTCGCCCAAATTCATACAGCTTGCCTGGGTGGACGGAGGATTCAAACAGATTTTTTCAGCCTCCCAATCTCTTTTGGTCTTTCCCCCACACCACACCGTGGTTTTCAGGGCACATTGTGGGGGATGGTGGGGGGGCTGGGCGTTTTCAAGGAGCTAGTCAGCTAGCAGGCATGGGAAGAAGGCTTCACTCACAGGTTTTTCCCGGGGCAGAGACGCTGACACCTTCTCCATCATCGTAGATGGGAGTCACCGTGACTTTGTACTCGGTATTGGGAAGCAGAGATTTCAGAAGGAGATTGTTCTGGCTTCCAGGCACCATAACCTGAAGAGAAAAGCAAAGGACCCTGGTCTTAGTTAAGACCTTTGTTCCTGTTGGTCTGCAAATGGAGCACGGCTCTGGGGACTTGGAAAGAAGGAGAAGCAAGGCAACGTGCTTGAACAGCAATGAGAAAAAACGGCATCCATGCAAAAGCATTTGTCTGGAATCGCCCTCACAGCAGCCTTCAGCTTATAACCTCAAAAGCAGGTTTAAATTAGAAGCAATTAGGCTCTGAGGAATAGTCTCGCAGCATCTTTTCAGCATTTGTAAAGTATCCAGAAGTGAGAATCATCATGTCTTTGAAAAGCAGGTGTTTGTAGCTTAGGAGGACTCATTCTATAGCCCAGCCTGCTTATCATTTTTTATTCTACTTCAGTATCCTCTAGAAAATTCAGCCTTCCCTTCTCTCTCTCAGACATAATCGAATCCCAGCACTTTAGGAAAGAATGGAAGCTGGCCAAGAACAAGAGAACCAGGCATTAAATCCGCGTTTTCCAGAGCAAAACATGGTTCCCAGTAAGACTACGAACTGAGGCAGCTTTTTTATTTCTGAAAGGAGATGTCTTCCTCAATCTGAAATCACCATCACTCTACCTCTCAAGGCTGCAAAAACTGAAAGGCAGAGGTGAGGTCCACACCGCACAAGCATCGGTGTAATGTGCCACGTGGCTCCGTGGGGCACGTTCTGGTAACCCCCAGCGAGCACACGGACCAGAAAAGCCACATGTTAGCAATGTTAAAACCACAAGACTCTCTGCCTCTGCTTCGGCAGTCAGACGCTGGCACACCTCAAGGCCATTTGGGGAACTTGATCACGGCTGGAAAAATGCTAAGTAAGATCTAAGAACTGACCCAAACGTGTTTAAAGGAGTCATAAGACTGGGACAGCTGGAGATGCTTTTCTGATTCCAGGCCTGGGTAAAATGCCAGCAGGAAAAGGGCTGTGCTGTCTACTTCTGGATGAGGGAAGGGACCTATAAATCATGGACTAAGCCCTAGGAAGCCTCGAGTTGAACCCAGAAGCAGCTGTTGCTAAGATACTGTTAAGCTCTAAAAGCAATTTTCTAAGATACGCTGTTAAAAAGGAAGTCTGAATTAGGTGCCTTTATAATGAATTAGTACCATTTTACTCCTTGGATGAAAGGAACACTGAAATATCCCACAGGGGTGTGTTGATGTGGACCCGGAAGGGAGTTTTTTTTTTGTTTTGTTTTTTTTTTTAAAGAGCTCTGCTTTTTTCTTGAATGAGTTAGATAAGCCTGGCATTAAGGACACGTAAAGGGAGACTTGCATTATCTCATCAGTGTAGCTTCCTTTAGGGCACTTCTTTTATTTATTTTTTTTAATTAATTAATTAATTAATTTGACAGAGAGATCACAAGTAGGCAGAGAGACAGGCAGAGAGAGAGGGTAAGCAGCCTCCCCACCGAGCAGAGAGCCCGATGCGGTACTCGATCCCAGGACCCTGAGATCATGACCTGAGCTGAAGGCAGAGGCTTAACCCACTGAGCCACCCAGGCGCCTCAGGGCACTTCTTTTAAATAACTCCTCTGAAGCACAGAGCCTGGGCATTTGGTCCAAGCTGCCCGTTTAGCAAACCACCCATGTTGATATTCCTGAAATAAGGTCATCTCTCAAACTGAGAAATGCATGAGCTTGGAACCAATCCCATTTAGACTGTGGAATTCTGAAAAGCAATAGAGCCATTTTGGAGAAATCACTGAGTTTGCTAGGAAGTAGTTGATGTTGTTTGAAATATTCATCCTTTACCCAGCAATTATTATGCACCAGGTGCTACCCTAAGAATTTTAATAAGCAATTCACTCATTCTTCACCACAACACTTTGAGGTAAGGAGTAACCTTACATTAATTTTACATATGGGGGGAAACTGAGGCCCACACAGCTTTTGAGTAAAGAAGCCATCCTGAAATCCTGAATATCTAGCCTGAGCCTTGCTTTAACAACTACACCCTGCTGTATGTGGCTACACCGTCTGAACATTTTTACCCTAATGATATTCATTTCCAAGAAAAAAATGCAAATCTCCTCTTGGGGAATGCAACGTTCCTTCTGCTTGGCCTCTGCTTGTTTGCACAGAGCAGGGTAAAGATGGGCTCTTACTAAAAACAGATGCTGTAGATCACAGCAGATGGCGGTTTTGTTTATAAAACAATTCTATAAAAGATGCTTTATGGTTAAATGAGATGCAAATCTAACCAGTGAACTTTCACGTTTTAAATTTTCTTTTAGAAATGGAACTTCATGTCTGGCTCCATTATGGCCCAAAGCTGTTCGGAGCAGCCTGGATCCCATCAGGAGAAAGAGGGTTCCCTGCATCTCATTGTGTTCCAGCTTATAAAAGTGTGTCTAGACAGTGAGTCAAACACTATCTATGATAGGGGGCTGGGTAACGTTGGCGCTGCTGTTTTAACTCTTATCATTTGAAGACTAATATTTTTATAAAATACAATAAAACAAAATTTCTGAAAAAAATGATCATGTCCTTGGAAGTTGCAGCAATGTCAAATCGCTATAAATATTTCTAAAAACTTAATCTTAATATCCAACTTATCTCATAGGAGACAGAGCCACACACTGAGTCTACGTGTTCTGGAATATTTCTTGCAAATCAGAATTCAGGTCGTGGTTATGGATGTTGACATCTAGGCTCTAGGAAAGTCTGAAATCCTGATCAGCCTTTTACAAATAAAGTGTGTGACCTCCATACACTGACAACAAGTTCAGGGCAAAGTCATTGCGGATCAAGTAGCTTTACTTTCTCCAAGGTCAAAAGCTTTTTATTGGAAATATTTGGCAGATTTGATTAGGTTTAGAAAATATATGGATACTTCACTTACTCAATTGGAAAAGGAAACTAAGTTCTCCTTGTTTTCCACACACTGAAATTTTACTTTGGTCTACTAATGTTACAGACATACACCATTCTCTCATTTGATCATTTCCTTAAGCAAATCTAATCAGCTTTTACAGTTAAGGAAAGTGTGGTAAGATGATAAAAGGCATTTTTCTTATCTGGACACAACACCTTTCTCACTTTTATAATGTGCTGTAGCTCTCTGCCTTTCCCTGTCATGCATTATTACTTAAAGGTATTCCTTTGGTGTTGGGAGTTCAAGGCCTTTAGACTTTGTTACAGATCTGCAACTGCCTGCCCTATTTTTGTTTTATAATCTAAATCTAGATGCACCAACTTTCTGTCTCTAATATAATAATACACTTATGTGGAAGTAACCTTTCCTAAACACTGAGATAGAAATTCTCAATTAATCCTCAGTTGGGTTCCTGAAAAGATACCTGTAAATTAAATGTGCACAAATCCAGTTCAAGTGGGATTTGGTAGAAGAGCTTGATATTAAAGAATTCTACAGTACTTTCTTCAGTTTAGCAAAAACACTTCTGCACAGCAAATAATCACCACCAAATTTATCAGTATTTTTCATTTTTATGAAGGGTTTGCTTAACTGGGGCACATGTGTATTTCAGACCTTTGATCTTTTTTTCCCTTCATGTAGGTGTCCAAGTGTTTCAAAATAAACAGTGTGAAATGAAAGAAACTAGCAAAGGGAATATTATCTAGAGACGACCCAAAGTAAATATTATTATTATTTTACCTTGCATAGCTTACAAGTGCATGAATGAGATTAAATTGTGTCTTTCCAAATTAGCAAGAATAATTTAGCAAGAAGCTTAATATGTTCCTTGGAAAGAGTAGAAACAAAAAACAAAAAACAAAACTCTTACTCTGGGAAGTTTTTATGGTTCTCATTTTTAGGAACTAAATTAAAATACAGGACAATAACAGAGAAAATTAAACATCCAAATTATGTCCCTAGTTACCATTGCTAAGTACAATTTTATTTTGAATTTTTCAATCATGGGTCATTTAAATGTATGATCTGGGTGAATTTATAACTCAACTTGTTTTACTTAAGTGTCTGTTAACTTTCTAAAGTACCCCCAGACCAATTTCATGGACTTTCTGGTTACTCACTGTGGATGTGACTATTCCCAAGAATATCAAGCTCTGTAACAAGTCCTCCATCAGCCTGAAATTAAGTACTTTCCTGAGACAAATCTGGGCTCAAATAATTGATTAGGGAAGCACATAAATAAAAATAATTTTCCATCAAAGGCTTTATACTTAAGGAAGAGAAACAAAGGGTAATAGTGTTATTCTTGAGCAATAATGAATTTGAAGATGTCTTTCCTAGAGTGTCTCAAAATAATGCAGCAGGGACAAGAAATGCAAGTAATGAGGTTAAATAAGGCACAGTCCATGACTAAAAAGAAAAATTTCCTTTAGATGCAAACTGGTCTGGTCTGATGGGAAGCTCATTTCCTGAATGTTTAGGTTCTTGAATAAAAGGAATGATATGGTGTAAATTAAGAAAACACAGGAAGGCCATGACTCAAAGTATAATCAGGTCTCTAATATAGAAAAATGAATTAAATGAAACAAAGAAAACTCAGCATATAACAATTCAAACCCCCTTAGGGAAACACTCATATTTAAGAATAAGTTAGAAATGACTATAAAACTGCTGAAAATGAGTTGATGTCAGTGAAAACATAACTATGTGTTAATGGGTGCTATCCATTAGAAACACTTCAACTATATAAAGACAACCTTTCATGCATGCTTTGCAAAGAAACTTTTAATCCTACTCCCAAGGGCAAAGAAGTTTAGTATATGTGCATATATTAAAAGTTTCTATGTTAGAAGTTTATATATGGGTGTGGTTGATCCTTGAACAACACAGGTGTTAGGGCTGGTGAGTCCCTGCACAGTCCAAAATCCATGTATAACTTTTGACTCCCCTAAAACTTAACTACCAATAGCCTTCTGTTGACCAGAAGCCTTACTGATTTGTGTAAATAGCTGATCAACACATATTTTTGCATGTTGTATGTATTACACAGTGTATCCTTACTATAAAGTCAGCTGGAAAAAAACGTTTATCAAGAAAATCATAAGAGAAAACACATACACAAGACTGTATTGTATTTACTGCAAAAAAGCCACATATAAGCAAGCGCACCTGTGCAATTCAAACCCGTTGTTGTTCAAGGGTCAACTGTATATACACACAGAGACAGGGCACAGTAGACTATGTATGACCTAATTTCGTGCTCCATCGAATTGTCAAGGCAGCGGAAGCAGCATGGGAGACAAGGTTCAGGAGCTTTCTCAATTTGAAGCAAGTTGTATGCAGAGCAAGTTTTGGAGCTAGAGAAGTCATTAAGAAACGAGGAATTAAGTTTGGATGAAGAAAAAACATTAGTTTTGGGAGATGGTAGAGTCACCAAGAAATGAGTCGTCAAGCTTGCACAGATCTCCGGGGACAGCCTCGTTAGGTCTGTTAGTCGGGGAACTGCGTGGTGTCTAGGCAGACGTGCGTATACAGACCGTTCCTATCACTTCTTCCGCATGGTCCCCTTGAGCAGTCAGGTAGGTCACCCTTAACTGCTGCACGTTGCTGTCTGAAATGTCCCATTTTACCCGCAGGCTAGAAGTGGTTTCGTCATCTACAACCAGGTTTCTGATTCCTGTCCGGAAAACTGGAATAAGCACAACCAAGGATTAAAGAACTTTTAACCCAACGTATTCCAAAATGAGCTCTAGAGACCGTGTGTGGACATGGCAACAAATACCACTGATGTATCTCTCTAATGCAGAGCAATAAGAAGAGCAACTCAGCTTTAGTGGTTAATGGCGGGGGGAAGAGGGTGGGGAAGGTTGGGCATCATGTCTACCGGGAGCAGATAGAAATGAGTTTCAGAGATGCTTCCAAGGTGGATCATGGACCCCTCAAAACTATCAGCCTTGTATGTATGTATGTATGTATACATAGACACATATTCGTAAGGGGACGTAGGGAGAAGCCCTTGGACAAGGGGAGCCTCTAGGGGAGCATGCCCAGGAACACCTCCCACCAGTGCTCTGCTGGAGAAGCAAAAGTGAGGGCCCAGATGTGGTCCACCTCAGGGTATGATCCAGTATCCAACATATATCCTATTCACCTGTTCCCTCATTTCTATTTCAACACTCGTCACTCAAAGCACACATCTCTCATCATGGCTGCCTCTATCCATTCAGCCCATATGGATTTTATCCTTTCTCTGGTATCTGTCCAAACTCCTTCATCCATGCTTTCTGACACACTCCTTCTCTACCGAGATGCTGGCTCCCTCATTTATACCATCTGACTTCCTTTCACTCTGTCCATCTCCAGAAGAGTCTTTCTTCTCTTCATTCATCCATTCGTTCAGCAAACATTCACTGAGTGTTCCCTTCACGCCAGATTGTGTTAGGCCTTTGAGATATACAGGGATGAACACTTGACAAGAATAGTAAAAGTCACAGAGGAGATAGGAGAGTGACATTTAGCAGGGAAAATTGGGGGAGGGTACCGGGTATTGGGAATGGGAGGCAATGTCTCACTTTCAGGGCTAGCCAGGAGTTCTAGGTGGCAGGAGGAAATGGGAGAGCTTGAAAAATGTGGTGGAATCCAAGGAGAAAAGCAGAAGGATCTTGGATTTTATGATAAAGAGATTTGGGACACTGTGCTAAAGAAGGGCTCAATACAGATTAACTAGAAAATGAATGAATCAGTGAATGGATGCATGATGGAGAGCCACTGAAGGGTTTTAGGTAGGAAGAAAAAAAGAGTATAATCAAATTTCTGTTTCATCTAGTTGACTGTGACCACTAGTTGGAAGGTGTATCATAAAGGGGGGAGGTGGAGAAAGTTAAGCTGAAAGAGAAAGTAGCTGCGGTGGGAAGTCCATTAGACCAACCAGGTCTCAGTTACCTACCGAAATACAAGAACACCATGATGTGAGTAATTCTCAACAGACTAATAGAAGTCACTGCGATCTAGAGAAGGACAGACTCCTGGGCTGTGCTTTGTGAACATCTTTTGAAAGACTAAATAGTGACCCAAAACAAAGATGGATCAGGTAGTGATGTCACAGTGAGGTCCCAAGAACTCATTGGCATTTAAGGCTGAGAAGAGGTTGAGAGGTTCTAAGAGGAGTGAAATTTGAATGGGAGGGCACCATTCCTAAATAATAACATAAAATAAATAAACCTGGGATAACATAACTTCTGTTTAAATCAAACTTCTTATGGGGAAATGGGGGACAAACTCTATTTGTCCTTACCTGACGTCACGGGTCTGGTGGGGGCTATGGTCGTAGATGGTTCAGTCCAAACACTGTCAACTAAAAAAATATTCATGACTTCAAAATTCTGTAATGATTGTAACTGCACATTTGCGTAGAGCCTATTATAGTTTCCAGAGCAAATTTCCCCTAGATTGTCCCACTCGCTTCTCCCAACCATCTTGACTCTGGTTGCAAGAGAGAAGCAACAAGCTGTCAATAAAGCAGATGTGTTCCCTATTCTGCTGGTAACGAAACTGAAACCCACAGAAGCGAATGTTTCTAATCACAGATACCAGCCTTCATATGAACCTTTGACTTACACATATATCTTTGTGAAACCTCCCGGTTACAGTGAAATGGGGCATAACCATGGTAATTGAAGGAAAATAAACAGTGCTGTAGATCACGCTGGGAAAGGGCTGCCAAACAAGACCACCAAGGAAGAACATATGCATATCTTCCGTGTCGTGTATACGCCGTGGGCAGTCGGCACATTGGAGCAATTGTGTGGTTCTCCCAGAGCCCCTCTTCAGGGTCGCTCACTCATCACCAGCTTCTGGAATACTGGCTGCCAGTGGCTCAGAGCTGTGGGAACAGCCTCCGGCTGAGGTCACAGACTCCGTCAAGGGATGGCCCACCTCCAATGACTGGGGATGTGGCGATACAAAGGCTCACCCCCATTGACACAGTTGGGGACAACTGCAGAGGGTCATCCCAGGTCCAGAACACCTCATGGAATTAGCCAAAGCCTCAGTTTTAGCTTCTCCCTATGTCTCATCCCACCATCCTTACTTCCTCACAGATGTATCTCCCAACTACAGTCTTCAATTAACCTTCTGGCTGCAATTTTCTGTCTCAGAGTCTGATTCCAGGGAACCTCATCAAAGAAAATCTAATATGTGGTTAATACCTCATATTTAAAAAATGAAGGGATGAATGAATCAGCGAGTGAATTTTATACAAGATTCTTGGAACCGAGATTGACTCGGGAAATTCCAAAAGCTCTTGGACATGCTTGCCCTTGGCTTATTTGTTCACTCATTTATTCACTTTTAAATTATTTTACCCATCCATCCGTCCATTCAACAAGTATTTATTGCACAGTTAAAATACAACAAGCACTATGCTAGGTGCTGGGGGTATAATGGTGAACAAGACAGATACGGTCTCTGCCTTCAGGGTGATAGCTTAGGATTCTCCTACGCTTCACACAGCGGTGTCATTAAAGGTGAGGGGACATGAAGAACTCTGGGGGACATAGAGAAATTAAAGCCTTGTAGGCAGGAATAAGGTGGATGGTCAGGCAACCAAGTGGGCAGGAGGGTATCAGAATGGATGGCGGCCGCTGGTGAAGTCCCCTAGGCCAGACCGACACTTACGCGTGGTCCCCACAGCGGTCACCACCTCACTCTCGCTCCCATCATCCAATATGGCCAAGAGCGAAACCTCATATTCAGTGCCGGGATCCAGGCCTCCAATAACATGGGAGTCTTGGTCTTCTTTTAGGAGAACCTGGAAAGCATTCGGTGCTTAGTAACAGGGTTTACTTGAAGAGCGGAGAAAGTTAAGAAAAAACTAATCAAAAGGAAAAACAGTTATCCTGATCATAAGCAAGAAACAACTAAGCGTAATGAACTCCAGGGCCACTGAATTCCATTTTAAAATCAAAGCCGAGACCACGCTCCTTTCAGTTCCCTCAAGAAATAAGCTATTCATGGGACGCCTGGGTGGCTCAGTTGGTTAAGCAGCTGCCTTCGGCTCAGGTCATGATCCCAGCGTCCTGGGATCGAGTCCCACATCGGACTCCTTGCTCGGTGGGGAGCCTGCTTCTCCCTCTGACTCTGCCTGCCACTCTGTCTGCCTGTGATCCCTCTCTCTCTCTCTCTCTCTGACAAAAAAAAAAAAAAAAAAGAAATAAGCTATTCATATTGCAAAGTACCCATTGAAATTTTTTTTTTTTTAAAGATTTTATTTATTTATTTGACAGAGAGAAATCACAAGTAGGCAGAGAGGTAGGCAGAGAGAGTGAGAAGGAAGCAGGCTCCCTGCCAAGCAGAGAGCCCGATGCGGGACTCGATCCCAGGATCCCGAGATCATGACCTGAGCCGAAGGCAGCAGCTTAAACCACTGAGCCACCCAGGCGCCCCCCCATTGAAATTTTTTTATTCAATGTCATGTATGAAAGTCAAAGGACCTGAAAATATATTAAATATATAATGGAGGCCCTAGCAAAAACAATGCCATTTTAATCTTAGAAAAATCACAGGATTTGACATTTATAAAACTGCATGCCAGGACAAATATTAATGACTTCTGGGATTCTTGATCTCTTTTAAAGTGAAGACCCACGCAAATGTGCAGGGGCTATTCTCTTCCAGACAAAAACACTCCAGATGACTTTTCAGTGTGTTTCAGATACTCACTTCTCCGGTCTTGCCGCCGTAGACTGGGATCCACATCAACTTGTGCTGCCCTTCGTCCGCCGAAAGGGGATGCCAGGTCACTCTGAAACTATCTGTCGTCACCTCATCGATTTCCAAGTATTGCTGGGCTGGAACCTCCTCTGTGAGTCAAGGAAGGAGACTTTGTCAGGGAACGGAGAAGGCAAGGAAGCCAAACTCAAGATGCTGCCAGGGCCGCCAGGAAGAAGGCCCTCTGGGGGACCTCTGGCTTTCGGAAAGCACATGGAAGCTGAGAAAGCCGTGCCCGTCAGCCCAGGGGGACCTTGCTTTGTTTCTGCTGCTAGCGTTTGTCTATGGTATAAATCAGGGAGACCATGGATACGGCATGTTTTTTAAAGTCTTCCAGTAATTTCCAGAACTCTCAGATTCTCTACTTGGCTCTTTTCATGAGCTATAAAAAGTAAGAGTGTCATATTTATTAGTTTACAAAGATATTATTTGCTCATCCTGTTGAGGAAATTAACAAATCGGTCTAGGGAATGTCCCTCTTAGTTTTATTTGCTTTTGTGACTAAATCACCCCCTCCTAATAAGTTAAAGAAGAACCAGACCTCTTTTTCATCTTGTACATATGGGTGCCATCAGAAGTGAAATACAATTCATCAGACTTTCTACAGTTTCCTACTTCAGGGATGTACAACAGAGCCCAAAATCCAACTGGGTGACAGTCTTTGTCAGTGATCGATTTTTATTGCTTAAAATTAGAGATTTTTTAAAAAAAGATTTTATTTATTTATTTGACAGAAAGAGATCACAAGTAGGCAGAGAGGCAGGCAGAGAGAGAGGGGGAAGCAGGCTCCTTGCTGAGCAGAGAGCCCAATGCGGGGCTTGATCCCAGGACCCTGAGATCATGACCTGAGCCAAAGACAGAGGCTTTAACCCACTGAGCCTCCCAGGCACCCCGAAATTAGAGATTTTTTAAAAATTTATTTGACAGTGAGGAGTGAGAGAGAACATGAATGGAGGAAAGGGGCAGAGGGAGAGAGAGAAGCAGAATCCCTGCAGAGCAGGGAGCCCAATGCAGGGCCCCATCTCAGGACCCTGAGATCATGACCTGAACTGAAGGCAGACACCTAATGACTGAACCACAGAGGGTGCCTGAAATTAGAGATTTTAAAACTCATAGGACACCAGGAGAATCCCAACGGGAGTTAGCCTTCAGGGAGTTTTGCGGAATTACTGAAGTTTTTTCTGTGAACATTGTTTCTCAAAGGAGCATAATCTCCAAAATAGCTCCTCCTGTCCCCAGTATGGCACTCCATTGCTTTCCCAAGCGCAAGCAACGTTAAGTTCAGAAAGCAAACAATAGAATTGTTGCCACCAAGAGGAAAAAGTTTTTGTATTTATCGACTACAGGGTATACATAGAAAAGGAAAAATCATGCAGTCACACCTTATGTTTTTTATTTGGGCATTTAAAAGATTCCATATTGTTGTATTAATACTTCAGGCTGCATGAATATATTATTGGCTACAAATTGAATGTCTTAGGTTACATAGTATGGAATTGTCATTTTTGCAAGTCAAAAAAATCGCTGGGTGTCAACAATTCTGGAAGGTCAACTTAATATATATGCAACTTAATATACATGCATACGAAAACAGAAGAAAGCTGTGAAATTTTTAGACCCATAGAACAAAAGAAATGGTATAAGAGTAGGGACAGAACAGGATACACATTTAGATAACTGGGGCCTTTTGAATTTAGATGAGCTCTCCTCTCTTTCCCTGGCTTTGATCAGGCAGCACTCATTCTGGTCACCTAATTGTTCAGTGCTTAATAGTAGGGGTGCCTGGGTGGCTCAGTCGGTCAAGCATCCAACTCTTGGTTTTGGCTCAGGTCGTGATCTCAGGGTCATAAGACAGAACATTGCCTTGGGCTCCATGCTCAGTGGGGAGTCTGCTTGAGATTCTCTCTCTCCCTTTTCCCCTGCCTCTTCCCCCCACGAATGCGCACTCTTTCTCTCAAATAAATAAATCGATAAAAATAATGATAATACAACATAAAAATAAAAAAATCTCTTCAAAATCACAGTTGAGGAAGCTGCTTCAGCTTCTGGTTTCTATGCAGTTACTCTTGGAAACTTCCATACCATAATAAGGCTTACCTGTGGTAAAAATTCCAGTCAGAGGCTCCGACTGCCCCTCATCATAGAGGGAGATGATGGTCACAGTGTACTCTGTGAGCGGCGTCAAGCCCTTCAGAGGGAAGGTAGTAACAGGATCTACTTCAACCTGCAAAACAGAGACGTCATACCAGCTACATTCAACACTTTCCAGACACAGGAAACAGAAGGCATTTTATTATTGTCTGTCGTTTACTTGACCTGGCAGCAGAGCTATAAAGACGTCAAATATATTACTGAATTATAAAACCAGTCAGCTTCTGTATCACACATTTCTAATCTTCACCTTTAAACAGATTACCTCTCCGTTAATTCTCAGGCCATCTTTGCCACCAATATTATTTCCACATGATTGTGTGGAAAGGAAAGAAAGTGCACATGATTGACAATGTTACTAGAAATAAATATGTTTCCAGCCTGATCTGCCAGGAGAGCCAGTTTTGGGCTTTACTGCCCAGGCCCCCTGACCCATGACTAAGTATCACATGATAAGTCCTGTAAGGGCTATACAGATGAGCAACCAAGTAGGGAAGAATCAGGGGAGAGTCATACCAAAGATCACAGTAAATATTTGAAATATTCCTTTATCTTCCACAGAGAGATTTACTTGGGAAAAGCAGGTTCCAATTTCTTTGGAGTACTAAGGGATGGAGTACTAAGGATAAGGACCCAGGGTATAGGACAGATTAGAAAAGGAACAGCAAAGAATGAAGAAAGAAACCATAAAGTAAGAAGAAATGGAAGCGGAATCTAGAACACAAAGCCCTGAGCAAAGCCATCCTCGACAAAGAGAAAAAACAGACATAGCTTTATCATGGAAATGCTGGGTCTTGGGTCTCTGAGCTACATAGCACCAGGAGCATATTCTAGACCAAGTAAATGGTGCCCCACTTAAGCATTGTCTGTACATTGTCTCAATTAACCCTTCCAAACCCCCAATAGGGGAGGCACTTAATAATAAGACACTCTAGCTATAAAGATACCCTGAAAAATTGAAGAAATGAACCTATTTACCTGATAGCTGATTCTGCCAAAAAAGATACCACTGATGTTTTCAAGAGATATTTAGAGCAATATCGACAGGATGTGTTATTTACAATACTATCAATGACTATACTTGATAGCACCTGAGGTTAAGGGGAAGGTGACTAAGTTCACTGTATGGATTTGCTCACAGCAGTCAACGTGACCTTTACCAAAATATAAAATGTGTCACCGTCCTACTTAAAACCTTCCTTGGCTATCTCTACTGCCTTGCAAATCAAAACCAAGCATCTGGCAATGACTTCTTGGTCTTGCATATTCTGGTGCAGTGCCCCTTTTTCCTGCCATAATTTGAATCACCCAGGGGCTCCAGCCACACTGACCTGTCAGGTCTGTGTCTTTCCCACCCCAGGGCCTTTGCACAAGCATTTAGTTCATTCTGTTTGGGATTCTTGCTCTTTTCAAAACTAGACCTTTGCCATCTGTCAGGACTGTGCTGAACTTCTACTTCCCAATAGAAGGTTTCTGTTGTCACCTATCTCAAGAGGGCTACACCCTAACACTGCCCTTGTTTGTTTCCTCCCAGCACCAAACACAACCTGCGATTATTTCACATATTTATTTTCTCCCGCATAAAGTGTAAGACCCACCAGGGCAGGACTTTGTTTAAGTTCTTCAGCATGTTGAATCATATTTGTTTTTGAGTGACTAGAGGAGGCACCAAAGGTCATTTTTTTTTAAGATTTTATTTTATTTATTTGACAGATAGAGATCACAAGTAGGGAGAGAGGCAGGCAGAGAGAGAGAGGAAGCAGGCTCCCTGCCAAGCAGAGAGCCCGATGCGGGGCTCGATCCCAGGACCCTGGGATCATGACCTGAGCGAAAGGCAGAGGCTTTAACCCACTGAGCCACCCAGGCGCCCCCCAAAGGTCATTTTTAAGAGAGATAATAAAGGGCTCATCTGAACTCAGAGCCAATCCAGAAACCATACACATCACTAAGAAATCAACTGCAGGTCAAAACAGAGTGGGAGTCCTGGAGGGAGGAGCTTCCATCTTCACTCTTTTGGAACCCTGAGCCATGCCACTACAGAGGGCCAAGAAACCTCAGCCCTTTCAGCCACCCCGGCTGAGATACCGGACACAGGAGTGAAGTCATCTGGGAAGTTCTGGCTCAGTCAAGCTCCCACATGAAGGCAAGAGTCACCTCAGCTGACTCCACAGGGAGCACCAGAGCCAAGTGTCCTTGCTGGGCTCTGCCCACGTTGCGTAATCACGGGTTATTATTTTAAGCCAAGGTGTTGGTTACACAGCAGGAGTGAACCTAAAATATCGATTATCTTCTGAATCTGGGCCTGATAATATTATAGGTCATTCTTAGCATTTAATGCTTACTTTGGTTTGGGTATTGTCTGCGTGCTTTCTGTGTACTAGTTCCTTTAATTGACTGTCCACAATTAGAATAGCTTATTATTGACCTTAATTTGAAGATGGTGAAACTGAGACTCTGAAAAGTTAAGGAACTTGCCCAACAGAAAACCAGTGGTACCCAGTGCATCAACACAAGGATTGTGGACCCAAAATCTTATGTACAGTATAGCTTCATTAAACTCACAGACAAGACAAATCCATATTTAAAATAGGAATTCAAGACATGTTCTTCTAAATGATATTTACATATCACTTCTGTTGTTTTGGAGTATAACAGCTGAGTTTATTGAGCACTTTCAGCATGTCAAGGACTTCACCACATTCATTGTTGTGTTTAGCCCCCTTTCCCTCCCACCAAACTCTAGGTATTTATAATAGCTATCTTACAAACAAGGAATGGGAGGCCCAAAGACCAGACCTAACTTCCTGGACATAAAACTATCAGCTGGAATGGGTAGTTATGCCTTGACCTCTGTCTCAAATCTATGACAATGGAATTTTGTGAGGCTATCAAACATACACAAAGCAGATTAAATTCAAACTTTCTTAGGTACACCAAGAGACAAAAAGGGGAAAAGTGTGTATATATATACACACATATATATGTATATAAGCGTGTACCTTTCAGCATACATATGTTGAAACATATATATATGTTGAAAAGATCTATTTTATTTATTAAAGCATTATTTGACTTCGAACAGACCATATTTTATGCATTAACTACTGATTATTTTATTCCATTGAATGTAAAGTTCAAGGTGTCATCTATTTTCATTAGTTATTTATGTTTTAGACTGAGTTCTGGAACTGATTTTGTTGGTAGTACTTTTAAGATGTAGGAGAAGAACTTGAGAAAATGATAACAAATGACCATGATCTCATGGTTATATAACTCTTTTTGAAAAATTTTCAAATAGTTTGGCCTAAAAGCTTAATTTCAGCCTAATTCTGGGAGGGATAAAGAAAGAGTCCTTGATGAGGAACAAGGGACTGGGCTCCGCTCTGGGCTCTCTCGTTGAGTCATAGCTGTCGGGAACTGGACTTGCGTCTGAGTCTAAAAATGGTTCTTTCATTTATAAAACTCAAAGGGGAGCACTTCAGTTTTCCATCCTGCTTGCACATTTCCCCAAACCCTCTCCCAGCACATGCTCTCTGAGATGGCCCTGTCTTCAGCAGACAAGTCGTGTTTTCAGCATGTTTTCTCTAAGGATGGCATAAGGGGCCCTCTGTAAACCCTGGTTGAAGGGAAGCACTCAACACATGTTAGCCGCCATCATCATCATCATCATCATCATCATTGACATTTGGTTGTCTTTCATTTTTCCTCCTTGGTCTCCAAACAGTTGGGAGAGAGAGATAATACAGAAAAGACAAAAAGGGTAAAGAGGACGTGAAGGAGGGAATTGGGAGGAACAGGAAGTAAAGCAGAGAAATACAGATTGAGTCCAAAACAAAAGCTTATGGTCAATTGCATATTACATACTAAGTAGATTTTGGTTGGGACATTTTCAAGTTCATTCCAGAACGTTTTGGAAGTTTCCTAAAAACCTATCCGTAGTATGACCTATAAATAAAAGCTTGATTAATACAAGTTAAAGCAAAGTATAGTAGGAATACTCACCCTTAAAATCATATGTTCCAAAATTAGGCAAATTAATACCACACTTAAACAAAAGACATTTGTCTAGCAACATTTAGTCTCAATTGCATGGTTATAAACGAAGAAGAACACACACACACCAGTCAAATTGGAAATGCTACAAAACCACATATTGTTTGTGCATTTTACTCAAATAAAATTTTCTCAGATTTTCATTCGTAGACTATTTTCTCATGTTTTAAATTCAGTTTTACCAAATACAGTTTTCTAATTTCCCAGCATAATACAAATTAGAAAGAGCAAGTACCAAAGGCATCTCCAAGACTGAAAAACACGACAAAAACCCACATGTAATTCTTAACAAATGGAATAGTCTGGGGTCATTCTTTATAACGGCAAATAACCTAAAATACCATAAGAGACCACAATAGTATAACAGTTATCTGAGAAAATTTGGCAAAGCTGAATTTAAAACATGAGAAAATAGTATGTTCTTTCTCCTTTTTGTCTTACATGTAAACAATGAATCTTGGAACACTGCATCAAAAACTAATGATGTATTGTATGGTGACTAATACAACACAATAAAAATTTAAAAAAAAGAGAGAGAGACCACAACAGTTCTAATTTTTTAAAAAGAATGTTAAGTACATTTCTTGTGCTGATCATTTTACAATATATACAAATATCGAATATTAGCAAATGTGCAGTATTGTGCATTCATTATCTAATGTCCCATGTGAGGGAGTCCTTTGCAAAATACGGCTTGGATTTAATTGTAGGAAATAGTTTGTCTCTGCAAATGAAAATAGTTTCTTCATCTGGTCAGAAAATAGAAGTGATGTAATCCAACATATTTCCCTCTTGGTCTTAACTTCTTGGATCAAGTTGAGGAAAAATACTACTAACTTTGCTATCTATCCTGCTAAAATATATTCCCAATGAAGGACTTTGTGAAGAAATGACTATTTGTGAAGAAATTATTACTGACTGAGTATAAGATAGTGTATCTTCATAAGTTCTATTAAGTTCTGTTATTTGGAAATATTTTCCTACACAAAACTTGAATTATTCAGTTTTGTATTTAACTCACCTAAGTCATTTAACTATCTGAAAGATGGGAGATTACTCAAAAGCAGAGGGATAAGGAGGATTACACAGACATTATTTCTAGTTTACAACATCTAGGAAGAGACCTACTTCCCCACCTCCTTGCACTGGGGCAGACTATATATTCCAAAGATGGCCGCGTCAACATATATCTCCCATTCCTCCTGCCTCCCACCATAAGTGGGACCTGTGTCCCTCCTCATGTCGAATCCAAGTGGGGACTTGTGCGTGTGGCAGAGGTGGTATTCTGTGACTTCTCTTAGTAACTAAAAGTGACACAGCTCTCTCTTTTAGCTCTCTTTGTCTCTGTCTCTTTGGACACATGCCTGGGGACTCCTGAGCCAGCACATAGAAAGTCTAGCTCCCTTAAAACTGCCATGCCTGAGGGATCTTGTGAAGACTTTAGTCAGAGACACAGAGAGCTGCTCTGGCTCCCGGCTGATCCAGTCTTCCTAGACCAGGCACGAGACATCTGAATGAATAAGCCATTGTGATGACATCAGCATCAGCCACTATCTGACTATGATCTCATGAGGGACCCCAAGCCAGGAGTATAGATCCAAGTAGTTGACACACTAGTTTCTGACAGAAACTGTGAGGGAAAATAAGAAATTGGTATTCTTTTAAGTCACTATGGCTTTGGGTTGATTGGTTATGCAGGCATAAAAAGTTAATACACACCCAGCAAAAAATAAATAAATAAATAAATAAACATTATGATCCTCAGCCTACCTCATTAATTTCAGTGCCATCTGCATTGTTATACATAATTCGATAACCACTGATCCTTCTTGACGTTGGGTCCCAGGCTAACCGAGCACTGTTAGAGCCAACATTGGAGATTCTCAGGTTTCTTGGTGGACTTAGAGGTACTGTGCAGTAAGTGGAAGAGAAAATAATTAAAATGTTAAATCACATACACCTTAAAAAGCGCCCCATCCCTGCAAAAAAATACCCCAACATCTTTGATTCCTAAATGACTTACATATGAAAAATTTCACCCCGACAATAACTTACAACAAAGAAAATGAACAAATTAACAAAGAAAAAAACTTTCCTCGTATGGCATGAATAGTAGTAATAAGGTATACATGCTTAGAAAGAATTAAGATTTAAGTACATTTTCTGTGTCTTTCTTCTCCAATCAGTGTTATTATTATAGCTTGCTATAAATAAGAAAAGTAACGGATCAAAAACCAGGGCACGTGAAATTAAATCTTAGCTATTTCATTCAACTGTCATTTGATGCTGGCAAATGGCAAAGTTACTCTACTGCTCCTCTCCACAGTTTCCCATGTGTAAAGCGAGTTTGATGGCCTCTTTCCTCTCTGCTTGGATATACTCAGCCTTTCCAACCTGACCTGTCCAGAACTGAACTATTGACTCTTCCTGTCACTTCTTCCAATCTTCTCTCTTCTGAACAAATAGAAACTCCATTCTTCCTACTACTCAGGCCAAAAACCCTTGAGCCATCCAACATTCAGGTTTCTGAACTTATGTCACTTTCCCACTGAGACTGTCCAGGATCACGGTCTGGTAATCTAGAATCTTCCACCCAACGCTCCCAAACTGCCATCTCTGGTTTATTTCTTATATTGTGCTTTCATCGATCTACTGTCTCTCTCCCTCCATATGTTGTAATTTCAGAGGATTAGGGGTTAATTTCATTCCTGGCTTTATCCCCAATATAGCAAGTTCTCCATACATATTTGTTGACTCAATGAGCAGGAGTTCTGCCCTGGGTAAATCCCGCTGGCTTTGTGGGACTAAGTAAAAATGAACACTTTGCTTTTGCTTTAAAAATGTGTAAAGAGGCATTGATATTTCTGCAGATTCTTGACTATCAGTTCCATAGCTCTCTTGTACTTCCTCAAGGACCCTCTCCTGATTTAATAGATTAAAATTCATCAATAATTTTTGGGAGTTTCACGAGCTTTTACAGGTTTATAGTAAAACCAACTGTTAAGGGTTATCACATGCTCTATGAGTCTGAGATGTTCTGGAATTGATTATTAAAACTCAGGTATCTTGTTAAACCCCTACATAGACTGTAAGGAGCATATAATATCCCCGTTATATAGGTCATAAAACCGAGGTAACTTGGTCAAGGTCACAGCTAGTAGGAACAGAAGAGCAGTTAGAGTTTAACCCAGGCAATCAGCCAATTGATTCGCAGCCTGTGGTTAGTGCTGAGAGAGCCAGCAAAGCAGAAACCTAGAAGGAAAATCATGACAGTTGTCAGTGTCGCCACAAACTATGATGCTTCCTCGCCCAATCAGTGAAAAGTGAAAATTAGTGAAAAGACCAATTCTTTTCACTCATTCAATATATATTGACTATTTGGCAATAAAGAGCCTATAGACTTTAGTGACTCTCTTAATATTTAGGGAGCTAGAGAGAACATATGGGAGAGGGAAAGGCAATATAATTGAGTGTGGTGTACACTTTGCTCCAAATTTGTTGAAGCAGCATGGTACAAGGTCTAGTTTCCTTACTACATAAAAATCCAGTCCTGGGAACAGGTACCCAGAGACATCATTTTTTTAGGACCACCCCCCTCCTTTTTTAAATCAACTAGTACTTTTCCTGCCACTGAATAAAATACACATTTTCTTAAGTTACAATTAGCTCTTAAGAGGTTTCAACCTAAGCCAGCATTTCCAATTTAGAATCCCAACATGTATTTGGGCTTTTTTATTTTTCTAGCATTTTCTCTGAATGACTGAGATGCTCACGTGTGGTTTCTTGGCCTGTAACAGGATCGCTGGCCTCTTCTCCAAACATGGCATAAACTGTAACTGTATACTCCGTATTGGGCAACAACGCACTCAATTCAATATCTGTGTGGGTGTCTCCAATCTTCATCTGAAAAGAACACACATTATCAGATCATTAGCCAATGGATACCGTTCATGTTGCCCAGAGTACAACTAAGCAAAGGGGAGACTTCATGGAATAAGACTTTGTCTCCTCACAACCCCTTTAGTCAAACGCTTCAGCCATAATTTTTCATTGTCTGCTGTCATCTGATATTAGGAACAGATGCCACGGAACCATACAAAACTGATCGCACCCTTGCGTGCTGTTTTAGGATAACTCTACGTCTGGACGAGAAGTGATCTCTGCCAGTAACAGTGTCACAAATTTAGTCCTCAGGAAAGTGTGGGTGTAACTGAGTCATAAATGTTGTCTAGAAAGAGTATAAGCTCTAGGCCAGTGAGTTCGGGACAGAGCCAAGTGGGCATCGCTCGTCACTGGCTAATTCTAACCAGTGCCTTGGCTGGGTGCCCAGTTTTCACTGGGAGCCTGATTGAGCTGGACCAGTTTTGTTGCCCCACTCAACAAGGGTCCTGTACACTTGGATTGCAAGTTCTTTCCAGGATGCAGAAGAGATCAGTCCACCTTGACAACACAATGTGGGAATTAGGTTTTTGATTCCGGGATGACTTTTCTGACCCTTGGAGCCAAAGAAACTAGCTAACATTCTCAGCTGTGTGCCAGATGCATGACAGCATGGCTTTATTTTTGTTTGGGAAGGAAGAAAACTATCTCCAGAGCCAGTCTCCAGTCACACAACTACCATGCCATTGTCAAATTAGAAATTTTAATTTTGAAGTATTTCCATCTATATAAAATAAATGTAGAGAAAAGAATGTGATTCACCCTGATGCGTCCATCACTCAAACTTAACAAGCATGAAAATGTTATGTTCATTTTCGATCTTATTTTTAAAGGAGCTAATATATTCAAATAAACAGAAGTTCTTTCTCATTCTTTCTGTTCGTTATCTCTACACAAATGATGTAGTCTACCTTCCTGATCCAGTTTTTCACTTCTACTTCTACTTCTGTAAATAATATACAGTTCTGTATGTTTAATGTATATAAATGGAATCCTAGTGACATAATTTTTTGCAACTTTTTTTCTGTCGATATTATGTTTCAAGTTTTATCCATGTTGATGTGCAGGGATAAAGATATTATTAATTCCTTTTGTATTTTTTGGTATTCTTTTGTATAAATATTTGCTATTTTCCATCCCTCTACTGATGAACATATCAATCATTTGCAATACCGTGTTTTGAATAAATGCTTGCATCCCAAAAAGATTTGCAGGAGGTTTCCTTAAAAAATTATAAATATTCATCTGTTGATGGACATCTATGTTCTTTCCATAGTTTGGCTATTGTAGACATTGCTGCTATAAACATTCGGGTACACGTGCCCCTTCCGATCACTATGTTTGTATCTTTAGGGTAAATACCCAGTAGTGCAATTGCTGGGTCATAGGGTAGTTCTATTTTCAACATTTTGAGGAACCTCCATGCTGTTTTCCAGAGTGGTTGCACCAGCTTGCATTCCCACCAACAGTGTAGGAGGGTTCCTCTTTCTCTGCATCCATAACAAATGACATGGAGGACATTGGGAGATGGAGAGGAGAAGAAAGTTGAGGGAAATTGGAAGGGGAGGCGAACCATAAGAGACTATGGACTCTGAAAAACAACCTGAGGGTTTTGAAGGGGCTGGGGTGGGAGGTTGGGGGAACCAGGTGGTGGGTAATAGGGAGGGCACGTATTGCATGGAGCACTGGGTGTTGTGCAAAAACAATGAATACTGTTACGCTGAAAAAATAAATTAATTAATTAAGAGTAAAAAAAATTATAAATATCTTCAACTTGATGATATATTTCAAATTATTCTCTAAGGCAGCTGTATCAATTTACATACCAATTTACATGGATGATTCTGTTTCCCATATGCTCACTAATATGCACTTATTACTAAACTTTAAAAACTGTTTGCTAATCTCCTGGGTGTGAACGGGTATTCTTTTCTTTCTTATTTTTCTCCTTCTTGGTGAAGCTGGCCATCTTTTTAGCATCATTTTTTAAGCCTCCCTTCTGCCAAAATAATTCAGATCAACATTAAATCCCAAGTGAACTAAAGCTGTCTTAGCCTTAGAAATAAAACACACACACACGTCACAAAAGCTCTGTTCCTGGCCCTCAGATTCACCATAGTTTTGGACCTAAACATTTCTGTCACCAGAAGCAATGTTAAAGACAATGTTTAGACAATAGTGAAGCTTTGAGTTCTGAACTCCCTCTTGACTACTCTATCTGCCTATTCAAACACTCCCAAGTGTTATGGACATTTCCTTGTCATTTCTTGAATATCTATGTTGTAGTAATCTCTCCCTATAAATTAAAAACAAAGACTAAAATAAATAATTTGAAAGTTGAAGATTCATCATTTAAAATGGAATAAATGCAAAAAATTCATACTAATACATTTATCTACCTTTCAAATTAGTAAAAAAAAATTTCTAAGTCAGTGTAGCTATAGGGAAAGAGCCATTCATGAATTGCATACAGCAATATAAATTATAACACATTTCTCTAGAATCATTTGCTAATACTTAGTATAAGCCTTAATAATTTGTATGCCCTTTGAGAAAAAGAAACCCCATTTCTAGGAATTTATCCTAAGAAAATAATCTGATGACCTTGCAAAGTTATATGTTAAGAATGATCACCAAAGCATATTTTACAACACATTATCTAAATGCCCAAAAACATGAGATTAATTAAACACGACCTGGTATGAAACAACAGCATAATACTATAACATCTTTTTAACAACCATATAAAATATTATTTAATGGTATGAAAGATACTTACCATAAACAAAATGAAACAGAAGATGACAAAACCATTCCCATTTGTTGCATTTTAAAAATGCATTAAAAAGGACTTCAATAATATTAACAATAGCTATTTCCAGGTGGGGGGATGATAAGTGATTTCCCCTTTTACCTAATGTGAATTTTCTAACTTTTGTACATTAAAATTTTAGAATAAAAAAAATCTATTTTCAGGAAGTCAAAGATTCTAGAACTCTAGTGGGCAGCAGATAGTTACCTCTTTTTCATCCCCAGCCAGACCCTCCGTGAGAGGAGCATAGAGGATCAGGTATCCGGACGCTCCAGGCACCGCATGCCATCTTGCCCTCAGACTGTTCTCAGTTACATCGTACAGTTCAAGGTCAGAAACCATAGGTAAAGCAACTGCAAGAGATTTTTTTTTTTTAATTCTCAGCCATTTATCAGTACGTCTGTATATTTCAAAGTATCTAAGTGTTACTATCTACTAAGTACACATAGTTCACTCTTCAGATAATATTCATCATTAAATATGTTCACACAGTCTTGACAAACCCTTCTGGGAGGGCAAACAGAGTGAATGTTTAAAAACAGGAGCAATGTCTTCTAGTTTCTTATACCTTGTTGCAGTGATGGGCACATTTCTCTGGAAGCCAGTCAAAACCAAGGAGACTATTCTGACCACTGTTTTATGTCCCTCCCCAAGCCTAGTATCTGCCATAAAGGAGCTGTTAAAAACAGTCACTGTGTCACTTAGTAAATGACAGAATGGGTGGCTGGATGAACAAATCCATGAATGAAGATATACCCATCCAGCCAATCAGAGACAGTAAAAAGACATGAATGAGTCCGTAGTTATATTAGTTCATAATACACATTCACTAAATACTTGTTTATTAAGTGAACACAGGTATTTTGCACCCTTCACCACCAAGGTTGCTCTCTCCTTATCAAACCAGAGGTCTATAAGGTCCTTCTGCATACGTAGCACCTGCACACAGGACATACAGCATAGAGCATCACACCCATGGCCTAGGACTCTGCGTCAGGATGCCCTCAGTACAACCTGAGCAAAAACCAGCTTATGAAAGATCACCTAAGCATTGTCATACAAGGTCAGACGTGGGGCAGACATCAATACATACGTGTGGTTTCGGTTC
The DNA here is from genome assembly GCF_922984935.1 of Meles meles. Classification (NCBI taxonomy): domain Eukaryota; kingdom Metazoa; phylum Chordata; class Mammalia; order Carnivora; family Mustelidae; genus Meles; species Meles meles. Next base: position 19,814,542 of record NC_060066.1, read on the forward strand.
CCCGTAGGCCTTCACTAGCCGTGTGAGCATATATTGCGAAGACGGCTATCTGATATTCAGTTAAAGACATCAAGCCTTTCAACACCGTGGAAGACACACTTCCATCCACCACCACCTGATTAAAGAACAGTTCGAGGAATGAGAGTAGGGAACACCTGACATGCAGAACTGAAACCAAAGAGCAAAATATCTCCAGCAAGAACGTGCCATTCGATATTTTATTTGTGCCACATTGTCTTTTCCACTGTGGAAATCAATTCTCTTTGAATTCCTACGGGAAGCGATGCACCTTTTATGGAATATATCCAAAAGTCCCTTATTAAGTCATATCTAATGGAGAGAGTCTTTCTCAGGCTAATTGTTATCCCAATCACCTCCACTTAAAATAGTTGACATGTGATATTTTTCCATGGAGCTTTGGGAAACATTTAACAGACTTATTAGTCATGAAAAAGATAGAAGAATTGGAAGTACTCTGCCTTCTTTTTTAGTCCAGATGACTTAAATCTTCCTGCTCTACTCTTTGAACACTTAAAAAAAATTAAAAATCTTGCCATAATACAGAAGAATATTGTGAAACATGTTGAGGTCAACCAAAGGTTAGAACATCAAAATGTTTGTACTTCCAAAAAAAAAGGGGGGGGGGAAATTTCATCACATATTAACATATTCCCTGTGATTGTCAGTGTCAAAGGTAGGAAAAGGGAACGATCCAGTCAATCATCTGACAATAAGCATTCTCTCCTGTGATGGCCAAACCATGAAAAAGGCCAGCCATGGATGCTTTATTACGGCTTCTCAACTGCACTAGTCTCCACAAATGGCCAGGAAATCCCAGACCTTGGAGGACTATATGACCACATAATTTGGAACACATAGACTTCATTAAGACAGACAATACAGACCACTCCCAAAGTTGAAAGAATACATGAATAGCAAAAAAGGGTTCTGGCCACAGAATGAACTACTGATTCCTTCTGCTTTAGAACTTGTTAATTTTAAAAAGGGAAAAAGACAAAATAAGTTGTGTAAGAAATGAACACATGACCCGTTCTGAGGGTTATTGGATAGAGACGGGAGGAGAAAGTATGAATGCCATAACCAGAGAGATGGGAGAACAAAGTAGACACTTGGAAATGTATTTCAGGCCAACAAATTTTCAATGTTTATGTGAGAATAATCTCCTTATACATACAGTTCTGTCTTGTCCTCACAACTGTAGAAGACTTGAAAGAATGAAAATAATGGTTTGAAAATACCATCTCTTTATTACCTCCTCTGGTTTTCCGCCCCTGGCAGGGTAGTACACGACTCTGTATTTTTCCACTTTTCCTGGGGCATGAGTCCAGTTAACCATAAAGCTTCTGGCAGTGACTTCAGAAGTAATCAGCTCTGTAGGCGGCCCAACAGTGGCGAGAGCTGACGCTAAAGTATAGAAATACGTAAAGTGAACCTCTTTCCCAAAATGACTTCTCATAAAGCCTCGGAAACTCCATTAGTCAGAAACGACTATTGGTTTTGTGCTACTTCTAAGGTTTCATCTCCAGACAAATTGATTCAATTATTCATTCCAACATTTTTTCATTGAAACATTTAAGTGCCTATTATGTAGCGATCCCTATGCCAGGTCCTGAGGATACACACTTAAATAAGGCAGTCCTTGACTCTAAGAAACTTTCTTAAAGACACTGCTATGGAAGAATTAAAAAAAAACAAAACCAGAAACACAACACTGATTGAGCACGTGTGCATCTACAGGTGCTCTCCTGAGCTCTTGAGAGGTCTTATTTTAATTCTCAGTAGTTACTGTTATTGTTCCCATTTTGTAGGTGAGAAAACCAAGGCACAAGGAAGCTAAATAACTTGGCCAAGTCTTACACTTAGTAAGTATCAGAGTTGATATTGATACTTGAGTTTTTGATATAAGAGCCTGTGTTTTTAAGTATCAAATTGATGCAGACTCTTTATGGAAGACTTCAATTCAACAAATGGCCAGGATCTAAAAGTCAAAAGAGAAGAAAAGGCAACTAACGTATACTGAATGTTCACTATAAGCTAGACACTGTGTAAGCCCTTTATGTATGTTATTCACATGATAAAACAAATGACTCTATAAAAGATTTAGGAAATGTGAAGTTCAAAGTCCTTGAACTTTAGGATTTCTTATCCTCTAGGGACTTATCCAAAGCAGCTTTAATAACCATATTAATGAGGAAAAAACATAGTTACTGAACACTTAACCATGGCCAGGAACTATATTATATGCTTTATCAACAACCACAGGGAGAGGGTTTTTGTTTTTTGTTTTTTTGTGGGGTTTTTTTTTTGCAGGAAAAAATTGGTCTCTAAAGTAGTCTCATTAAGAAGCTCAGAGAAATGTACTAAAGAAACTACTGCTTGGCTGTCCAACTTAGTCGCAAGAGATCTGGTCCAGAGAAAGATGAATGATGGCAGAGATGTAGCCAAATAGAATCATTCCACACCCTGGATACAATGACGGCAGGAAATAAAACCAAATTCTCCAAGGAGGTTCTGGATATTACTCTCTTCTCGGATCATATCCCTGTAGACCAGATATAACCTGCTGACTACTGATATCATGAGAGACAAAGGTTAAAAAATACATGATGATTGTGCTTCCAGGAAGACAGAATTGATGTCACTTTTCCCTATTACTTCTGCTAAGTACAGCTAAAAATTCTGAAAATTATGTAATAAGACAAGTATAAGAAGACACTGAAAGAAAGAACAAAGCATATGGGTGAGGAATTGCAGGACTTAAAGAATGATACAGTGATAAGTCCCCTGAGTTTTCCTTTCACTTCAAATGTCCTAGACTTGGAGCTAAAGAGTCCAGAATCTATTGATAAGATGACTGGACAGAAAAATTGGCAAGGATATAGAGCTCAACAAAGCTATCAACCAAAGGGACCCAGGCAAATTTACAGAATATTTGATAGGACAATAGCAGAACACACATCCTTTTTAAGCACCCATAGGGCATGTAGCAAGATAACCACATCCTAGGCCAGAAAGCAAACCTCAGAAAATTTGAAACAATAAAAATCACACATAATGACAGTGAAATCAAACTTAGAAACCAATCACAGAAAGGTAAGAGAAAAACACCCAAACACTTTGAAATTATAAACAGCTACTTCTAAATAATGAAAGGGTCAAAGAGGACAAGTCAAAGAAGATCAAAAATATTTTGAAATGAAATGAAAATCAACATATCAAAATTTATAGAGCAAAAAAAAAATTTGTAGAGCATAGCTAAAGCTGTGTGGAGAAAGAAAATTATAGTATTTAACTAATTACATTAGAAAAAGAGGAAACATCACAGTTCAGTAATACAAGTTCTCATCTCAACAATCTAGAAAAAGTATGACCAAGATAATCTCGAAATCAGTAAAAGAAAGAAAATAAGAAAAATAAGAGAAGAAATCAATGAAATTAAAAACAGAGGAGAAACAGAGAAAATCAATGTAATCAAGAGCTAGTTCTTTGAAAATGTTTTGTTTGTTTTCTTTTGTTTCTTTTGTTTTGTTTTAAAAACAAACCTCTAACAAGGCTGAGAAAGAAAAAGGAGAGAGAAGACAATACTTACCAATATCAGGGGAAAAAAACATAGACTATCACTACAGACCCTATAGACATGAAATGAATAATAAGGGAATTCTATGAATAACTTTCCACACATGTATTCTACAAATTCTATGGAGTGAACCAATTCCTTGAAAAGCAGAAAGTCTCCCCCTCAGACGGGGAATAAGGCAAGGATGTTCATTCTCATCACTCTTATTCAACACAGTACAGGAAATTTCAGCCAGTGAAAGAAGGCAAGAAAATAAAAAGCACAGAAATCAAAAGCAAAGAAATAAAAGTATCTCTATTTGCAAAGGATATGATTTATTGCCTACATAGAAAAATCCCTGAAAATCTAGAGAAAAAATCCTAGAATTAGCAAATTCAAATAATAAGGTCATAGGACACAAAAGAACATACAAAAATATAATTGTGTTCATACATACACATGTGAACACCAAAATTAAAAAAAAAACTAAAATTCTTCAAAATAAAATTAAATACAGAGAAGTAAACAGAACAAAACCTGTATGGAACTTGTATCCTAAAAACTATAAAATGTTGATGATCAAAGGATATGTAAACAAATGGAGGAATTTACCATGTTCAAGGACTGGAAGAATCCACACAGTAAGGATGCTAGTTCTTCCCATGTTAATATTTGATCACAGAGAATTGAATTAATGCTATTCCTAACAAAATCCCAACAAGATTTTTTTTTGTAGAATAAATATGTTTCTAATATTTATAGGGAAAGGTAAAGAAAGTAAAATAATGGAAGCAATTTTCAAATAGAATAAGCAAGTGGGAGATTTCAGTCCATCCAATCTCAAAACTTATATAGCTACTGGAAATCAAGATTGTAGGATATTGGAAGAGGGTTAGACTCAGAGACCCAACAGAACAGAATAGAGAATCTAGACCTAAACCCACACAAAGTTGCCCACCTGATACCTGACAAAGATGCAAAGCTATTCAATGGCAAAAACAGAGCATTTTCAGGAAGTGGTGCTAGAGTAATTGTACGTTGATAGGCGAAAAAACCCCAAAACTTTGATCTAAACTTAAAATCTTTCACAAAAATGTAATCAGGACCATGGACTTAAATGTAAAACATACAATTTTTAGAATAAAAATACAAAAGAAAATTTGTAGCATTTATGGCCAAAGAGTTAGACTTGATACCTAAATAACCACAAAATGCAAAATTAATAAATCGGACCTAATCAAAATGTAAAACTTCTGCTCTGCAAAAGACCTTGTTAAAAGGATGAAAAGGCAAGCTACAGGTTTGGGGAAAATAGTAAAAAACCACATACTGAAAAGAATTAGTATCTAGCATAAAAATGAAGATTGTCAAAACTCAACAGTTAGAAACTAAACACACAAACACACACATTCATCTAATTAGAAAATGGGCAAAAGATATGAACAGCCTAAGAGCGATTACAGATGTGAAATAAGTATGCAAAAAAGATGTCCAGTTTCATTAGCCATCAAGGAAATGCACATTAAAACCACGGTGAGATACCACTACAAACCTATCAGAATGCCTAAAATAAATATAGTAACAACAAGTAATCCTGGTGACAATGCACAGAAACAGAATCGCACACATATGTTGCTGGAGGGAGACTGCTGCAGCCTCCCTGGAAAACAGTGTGCCGGTTTCGTAACATTAAGCGAAGCATGCTGCTACAATGTGATACAGTAATCCTTTGTTCTGGGGAATTATCCCAAGGTTATTATCGCAGTGACATGAAAACTTACCTTCTTGCAAGAACATATATGTGAACATTCATAGCAGATTTGTTTGTAACAGCCAAAAATGAAAACAACTCAGATGTCTTCCTTTCTTTTTTAAAATAATTTTATTTTATTTAAATTCAATTAATTCAGGGCGCCTGGGTGGCTCAGTGGGTTAAAGCCTCTGCCTTCGGCTCAGGTCATGATCTCAGGGTCCTGGGATCGAGTCCCACATCAGGCTCTCTGCTCAGCAGGGAGCCTGCTTCCTTCTCTCTCTCTCTACCTGCCTCTCTGCCTACTTGTGATCTCTCTCTCTGTTAAATAAATAAAGAAAATCTTTAAAAAAATAAATAAATTCAATTAATTCACATATACTGTATTATTAGTTTCAGAGGAAGAATTTAGGGATTCATCAGTTGCATGTAATACCCAGTGCTCATTCCATCATGTGCCCTCCTTCAAGCCCATCACCCAGTTACCCCATCCCCCTACCTACCTCCCCTCCAGCCGTCCTCATTGTGTTCCTACAGTTAAGAGTCTCTCATGCTTTGTCTCCATCTCTGATTTCATTTTATTTTTGTTTTCCCTCCATTCCCCTAGGTTCCTCTGTTTTGTTTCTTAAATTCCACTAATGAGTGAAATCATATGATACTTGTCTTTCTCTGATTGCCTTTCAATGTGTCCATGGCTAAGCAGACTGTGTGGTTTGACCATAGCATGGAATATGATACAGCAGTAAAAAGGAAAAAGCTACTAATATATGTAACAAGTAGGATGAATTGCCAGGAAATTATCCTGAATAAAAAAGTCAGTCCTCGGGGCAGCTGGGTGGCTCAGTGGGTTAACGTCTCTGCCTTTGGCTCAGGTCATGATCCCGGGGTCCTGGGATCAAGCCCCACATGGGGCTCTCTGCTTAGCAGGGAGCATGCTTCCCCCTCTCTCTCTGCCTGCCTCTCTGCCTACTTGTGATCTCTCTCTGTCAAAATAAAATCTTTAAAAAAAAAAAAAGTCAGTCCTCAAAGATGATATACCACGTAATTCCATTCACATAATATTTTCAAAATAGAAACTATGTAGAGTTGGAGCACCGACCAGTGGTTGTCTGGGGTGAGGGAGAGGCTGAGGGGAGAAATAAGTGAATGCGGCCATAAGAGGACAAAAGGAATGATTCCACGGTGGAATTCTGTACTTCGGCTCTAGTTCCAGTATCCGCCTGAGATATCGTACTGGAGTTTTGCAATATGTCACCATTAAGGGGAACTGGTAAAGCAGACACGATCTCTCTCTACCTTACTCCTTACAACTTTACATGAATGTGTAATTACCTCAAATTCCAAAGTTCAGTTAAAAACAAACACCCATGATGGTCTAAATCCGACACCATGGAGAAAACGATCTGGTGGTTCAACTATTCCTTCCTCGGTGGGGCTGCTAGTATATTCCCTTTCTACTCTGATGCTTCACGTCTTAGGGGACTAAAGGGCTCTGTTTAGAAAGTCAACATGAAAAAGGATCAGAATTTTCATAATCCACGACAGACTTTTGGGCAGAGTAACATCCACATCACAGAACGACCGCCTTCATTTCCTCGCTTTACCTTTGATCTCCCTGTCCTGTTCCTCCACCCGGGAGCAGACGGTCCTCGTCAGGCTCTCCACGACTGTGTGCATCAGATCAAACTCGGCAACATTGTACACGTGAGTGCTGTCCGGCTCAGAGGCGATCTCCCGCAGCTCGTTCTCGTCCGCGTTTTTCACCCCTTGCATTGAGGACAACAGGGAGGCTCGTGACACTCGTGCCCCCTTTGAAAAACCAACCTCCGTGAGCCTGCCCTGAGCCCATCAGCACCCCCCAGCAATCGAAGCATCTTCTACTTTACATTGTTAGAGGTTTTCTTAAAAACCAGCTTCAGCCTCATTTTTAAGTGATTTTATCCTAATTCTGTTCAGTGAATATTAATAGGTAAGAAAGATGCATTAATGAAACTAACTTCTGTCTTGCGTGAAGAGGGCAGAAGCAATAGCAATTAAACCAGCATTCTAAACTATCAACCCCTTAGGTTTCAATTTCTAGAAAATAACTTAGTTAAGAGCGACTTTTAGAATAAAAATTATAAATATAAAAGTATTGTTATTACTATTTATGGTGTTATTATATAGCATTAAGAGAAAGCTTGGGAATTTTTTTTTAAATATATTCAGGTACAACTGGCTGACTAGTAACACACAATTTGGCTAAATGAAAATAAGGAAGCTCTGTTTCTCCCACAGTCTTTGTGGAATTCCATTGCTATAAGTCGAGCACAATGCTGGGTGTTTGGAAGGCAGCAGGGAACTGAGTGAGACAGAAAATCCTCAGCTCCATACAACTTTCCCAGTCTATCTTAGCAGTGGATGCTAACACTCAGAGTGTACCCACTACACCCCAGGAACTATGATATATTTGCATGTATATATATGTATATGGAGACATTTAATCCCCACAACCAACACTATAAGTCTGCCACCGCCGTTTCCTCCATTGTATCATCAGGAAGGTGTTGCACAGAGAGGTTAATTAACTTGCTCAAGGAAACCCACCAAGAAGTGTATAGCTGGGATTCCCACCAGGTAGTCTAGATCCAAGTCATTGGCTCTTAACTACTATATCATGTCACCTCTCAGAAGATTGCAAGTTAAAATGAGTAAGTGGAATTATAAACAGAAAAGGAAGGCACAAGGTTGGGTTTTATGGATGTGGAGGTAGATTTCTCTTCCCCAGGATTCAGAAACAAGGAGCCTTTCTTTATAAATCCATCATCACAATCATCTAAGGATATATATTTTTTTAAAGGTACTGTGGAAGCAGGGAAAGGAGATTACCTAAGGCAACGTGAATGACTTCTCAGATGCCTGCCTGTGCCATCTGATTTATCTTCCAACCTCGACATATTAAGTGACAAAGTGTGAGTTGTCTCTGAACCATGTACTTAAGGGAGTTATAAGATAATAAATACTAATGATTTCCAGGTAATTTCCAGAGAAAAAGTCCAAATTACATCTGTGGGTTCCCTTCAAATTTTGTTTAAAAACTCATCCATTTATTATCAACAGGACCACAGAATGGAAACGAAACACATAAATTAATCCCATTAGTTTGTCATCTAAAAAGATTTCCTCTGTTGGAAAAAAGGATAGTAAGATAAAAAATAAAAATTAGATCAATTTCTCTGATATTTCTTGCCTGAAGGACTTCAACAAAAGCTTCTAACATGTACAGCTGGATCGGTGTCCGCAGGAACAAAAAGCACCAAGTACAAGAAGAGACAATGAACTTAGCGTCAATAATGCTTTTGATGGCTTTTGGGTAAAACCAATGATTTTGTATTCATATAAGAATATTCTAAGGAAAAATGCCCCCTAACAACAGCAACAACAACAAAACTATATTCTAGGGAAGATAGCCCTAAATAGCCACCATCTCTTTCTCATCCTTCCAAACTAAACAGTGTATTGCAAACAGCTTGGAAAAGAGAAGAAAAGATCATCATGACTGGGAAAGAATTTGTTCTCTAAGGATTTTGCCTTCCTCATCTCTGTGTCCCAGCACCCACAACAACACGGGGCGCAGACCATAGAAGCACAAACTTCTTGAATGGAACCCTCTATAAACCACATTTCCAGGAGAAAATCTAGGAACAGATCAGACGAATTGTTTCCCATTTGGGGTTTCTGTTTTGTTTTGTTTCGGTTGGTCTCTACTGAGTAAAAGATCTTACTGCCAAAGAAACTGTAAACATTTTCATCGAGAGCAAAGTTGCATCATCTAAATGTTTTTGCAGTTAGTTATTCTGAATATGTGCCCCATGTATACTTTCCACAAGAATGATACCTTATAAAGAGTTCATCTCAAAGAAATAATACTGTCTATCTAGAACTTAATGCTTTCTCAGTAGCTCCAGGACCTGAATTCCTTGAAAACAATAAACTGGTTTCTCCCTATACTACCAGAGAAGGGATTGCTAAAAGCAGTACTACAGAGAAAGTCCTGGGATATCTAGGTGGCTCAGTGGATTAGGCATTCTATCTGACTCTTGGTTTCAGCTCAGGTCAGGATCTCAGAGTTACGACCTCAGGATTGTGAAGTCATGCCCTGAGTCAGGCTCTGTGCTCAGCAAGGAGTCTGCTTGAGATTCTCTCCCTATCCCTCTGCCCCTTCCCCACCAAAATAAATAAATAAATCTTTACCCAAAAAAGAGAGGAAGTCCCCACTAATTGAAAGATAACAAACATGTACCTAAACTTTGCATGCTACTTTCTGCTTTTCACAACAATTTACGAATGGGGTCTCACCCAGAGATCCTCACACTATAGGGCACGTATAATGTAGAGGTAGGTGTAAGGTACATGAAACTTACCATCGCCTTCATCTTACATGTAATGAAGCTGGGCTCAGATCACAGGACTGGCTACGACTAGAGTCAGGACTAGAAACTGTCCAGGTCCCCTGAATTTCAATAAAGTGCACTTGGCATTACATATTGTTTTAACTGGTTGGGTGTCTGTGCCCATGACTGAAGTAGAACCATGAATAGCACATACCTATGGCAAAGAGTTCGACACCAGATTCACGGAGGTTTCTAGACGGTGGGATAATGTCATCTTGGGATTTTCCATCTGTGATCAAAATGCCAATTTTGGACACTCCGGTCCTTGATCCTGCTTCTGGTTTAAAGCTATTTTCAAAAATGTAGCTCAAAGCAAGACCTAGGAGAAAACAAGAAAAATTGAACACAAACTAGTCACCTCTAATTAAAATCCTTCCAGTTCTGAAAAATGTAACCATGACATGAGTTACTTATTGAGCTAAAAGTTTATTAGTTATGAATTTTCATCTTCAGTTTTTGAAATGACCTTTTTCTCGACAGCTCTGATGAAAACTCGAAAATCCACCAGAATAGAGGTAATATGAAAAACTGAACAGTCCATCATTTCAGAAACTAGCATTTATAAAGAATGTTAAGTTCATGGCCAATCAATGTTGACAGATCTGTGTACAAGAAAATGTAAACCTTAATAATTCAGGATGAAGCAGGAATACCCACACAGAAGCAACAACCCCAAATATTACCAAAAATTTGTTTACAATGGCCTAAAGAACCAAAAATTCTCTCTCTCTCTCTCTTTTTTTAGGGATAGTGGAGGCGGATCCAAAATGATCACCAAATTCCTTCCTTTTGATCATGACACTTTTCATCCAAAAAAAAAAAAAAAATAAGAAAGGCTGCAATATTGTTCTAAGATTTGTGTTTAATGAAGTTTTTTTGTTGTATTAACAAAAAGATTATGCCTCAAACTGGCAAAGCAATTATCAAGATTTCCATGGTTTAGTTAAAAGTCAATGATAGTGTTGTTACTGTTTAAAATGAGCACCTGCATTTTACACCTAAAGAAGAAAAGATCAGGTACTAAGGTTAAATCCTATGACAACCCATTGTGGCTGCAAAAATTATAATCTAAATATTCTTACAGTCTTTGTTTACCAAAAATACTGGTGAGTCAATGATCCATAAATATTTTTATGATAAAACTACTGATTGCAGTGTAAGGGCAAAGAAAATACCTTCCTTGAAAATAAAGAGGGTAGAAATTTGTTTTCATTTAAATGATGGGGTGGCTAGGGGTACCTGGGTGGCTCAGTTGGTTGAGTGTCCAACTCTTAATTTTGGCTCAGGTCATGACCTCAGTGTCCCAGGATCAAGCCCCACATCAGGCTCCATGCTAAGTAAAGAGCCTGCTTAAGATCCCTTCTCTTGGGGCACCTGGATGGCTCAGTGGGTTAAAGCCTCTGCCTTCAGCTCAGGTCATGATCCCAGAGTCCTGGGATTGAGTTCCACATTGGGCTCTCTGCTCAGCGGGGAGCCTGCTTCTCTCTCTCTCTCTCTCTCTGCCTGCCTCTCTGCCTACTTGTGATCTCTGTCTGTCAAATAAATAAATACAATCTTTAAAAAAAAATCCCTTCTCTCCCTCTCTCTCTGCCCCTCCCTCCCCTAGAGCTTGCTCTCTCTCTCTCTCTCCCCCCAAAGTAAATAAATAAAATATTTTTTAAAAATTAAGTAATTAGTTAAAAAAATAAATGATGGCTAGATGAGAAAGCAGGTAAAAAGAGGAAAATGAACTGGCAGAAGCTAAGACGGCCAAGACAGTCCCCAAACATTGCCAGCCTCCGCTTCGCTCCATCTCTTCCCGGCCCAGCCAAGCCCTTCTGGGGACATTCACGTAGCAAAAGGAATGGCATGTCTGGGTCTTAATTCTTAAGGCTGAGTTTCAGAAAAGAGCCAACTAGGAATTCCAGATTTTAGCTGAGTTTAAAAATACTATGCCAAGTCTTACAAAGTGGCAGAATGAAGAAATGAAATGAATTTTGGGGGAAGATTAGTTGCTAAAAACATGAACTGAATGAAACATACCTGTTAGTGTATTTCCTCCTTTATAGGGTAGATTTCGGACCGCTTCGATGACCTCATCTTTTGTGCTAAAGGCATTCAAATGCCATTCTATTCTGGGGTCGCCGCTATATTGTGCAAGACCTGGTAAAAAAAGATGAGACAGCCCACCCAGAAATGAGGGATTACTCAAAGATCTAGTGAACTATTTGTGAAACCAGAATAATAAAGGGCCTGATCTTTATAACAATTCTTTCTCTGCTTCACTATTTTCAAAAAGAATTCTTGGCATCAATTTCAGGAATTAGTTTGGACATATCTTGGGGCAGGAGGAATGTACATATTTTCTAGCCATTTAGAAGTGAGCACCTAATTAGGTACTTAGTACTTAAAAAACAAATTTGATTGTATTTTAGATAAAAGGTCTAGATTTACTGGTTCATTTTTATCCTCAAAGAAATGATTTTGCTTAATGGCTATATAAAAGTGAAACTACGAGACTCTATATGATAAAGGCATGGATTTATAACTTTTTTTGATCTTGGCTAGCATTAACTTGGCAAAGATTATTTTGTACTATAAAACTACTTCCAATTTCCAATTTTCTTAGTTCAAAATTCCACTGGATTCCAGTTTCCTTTAAATAAAAAGAAATCTTCTACCTGAAAAAATTCTTAAACCAGTTGCAACTTTAAACGTTATTATTATTATGAGGCAGAGAAGATTTTGACATTTTTGAAAATTAAAATGTGTTCAGTAATTACTCGAATGACAGCATCATTCAGCATAAATTAGCAGGAACAGATATTTATTGATCCAAACGTGTGCTCTTAGGAATATCACCACCATTGACCCTGTAATTCTAGAAGCTGCTCTCTACAGTTTTTTGAACGCTCCTATGAAGCTTCCCAGCGTATCTAGACTGACAGCTGACTTCGGCTAATAACAGAACATGTACCAATTCGTGTCTTCTCTGAGCCCACGTCAAAGGCCGTCACCAGGTTTTCCAGGAAAAGTCGAACCAATCTGAAGTTGAATCTGCCGATACTCCACGAACCATCAACCAGGATCACAATATCAGCAATGGCTGGAGTTTCACAGAAAAACTTCACTTCTGCAAAACACAACCCAGAAAAATATCTGTATCACTGCTGGACCTTAAAAAAAAGTGATTCTATTTCATATATTTCCGATAACTTAGTGCTAATAATACAAGAGAGTCCCTATTAAAGCAACGGTGTTTTTACAACGTTTCTCTTAAATGCATTCTTACTAGGAAAAAAAAATGTGGTAACAGCTGGCAGCAGAGTGAGTGTTCTGGAAATAGTTAGCAAAACACTGGCAGGTTCGCACTGTTCTGGCACCTCAAGCCTTCTGTGTGTTTTAGAGAGTAGTGTCTGCGAAAAAATCATCCAGCTCTGGGCTTTCTTGCCCGTAGATTCTTTCCAGGAAAGGTCTTAGCAACCAGTGTGAGGGAGTCAGCAGAGATGGGATGATGGCCAGAAGGCAGAGAGGCAGCTCTCCTGTTCTGATAAGTTACCCTGGCGGAAGTGATAGAAAAGAAATAGGGGCTTCCTGAATCCCAGGAAAAGTCACAGCCATGCATTTAATCTAGGAAAGGTACACAACGTGATGGGATGAGCACTGGGTGTTACATGCAACTGATGAATTACTGAACTCCACCTCCAAACTAATGATGTACCATAGGGTGGCGAACTGAATGTGAGTAAAAATTAAAGAAAAGAAAGGTACACAGACCTTGGCTAAAGTTGGAAGGGTTTGTGGAAGAAGAAAATTGGGAAAGGGCCCAGGAGTTTCCCCATATTCAAATTCTTTTGCATACTGCGTCCATATGACAATAAGACTTTGTCCCTAAAAATCATTTAGTAATTGATTCTTGAAATGGCTCAATTAGGCTGTAGAATAAGGTGTTAGAAAAAGAGGCCCAGATGCCAGAGTGCTACTACCCTAAGCTTTACCCTTAGAGAAAGTCTAAGCTGGAGTGATCTTGGCAACAAAAGAAGAAGCTGTCTCATGAAGGGTAGGTCTGGGCTTGACTAGGTGTCACCCAGAGCCAAGATACTAAAATATTCCTAATGTATTTCAGAACCTTTAGAATTCTGCAGTATTGTTAGTACCTTTAGTAACATTGCCTTATACTCTAGTTTGTGCTTCCAAACGGGCTACTGAACTTTGCTCAATGTTCCTATTCGGACTACTGATCATGACGAGTGTGTGTGCGTTTCTTTGGGTCCATGTCAACTTCTTGAAACTGACCAGCTAATTCCTATCTCATTTGTTTCCTAACATTAAAATGATAATAAAACAATATTTGAAATGCAACATTGTTAATGTAATGGGACCAAAACAAAGAAGTGTTTATGAATAAATTGAATCAATTTTTCCCCCAGGGGAAAAATAATCAACCTACTATGGTTGGAGTAAGAAATTCAATAGATGCCCCTGAACCTACCAGGTCACATTATTCTAAAAAAATCTTGTGTTTTTTTCCCCCCTCAGGCATAAATATGCATGGAATACCTAGATCCTTTTACCAGAAGGGAAAAAAAAATGTACTTGCCAATGAAATAATCAGATACTCATTATGGAAGCTAAACAGTACAGCTCAATAAATCCAGAGTTTACATATTACATTTTTGGGCACCAAATCTCCCTTCTTTAATAATAAAGTACAAAGCCACTACACTGAAGTATTCTAAAACAGAATGGTTGCAAGAAGTCATGGGATAAAAATTAATTTGGCTTTTGGAAATAATCAGGGAAAATTGAAGTCTTTTGAAACTTTAAGAATCTATTTCTCTCAGTGTTTATGGGGAAAACTTACTGCAAATGGAGAGTCCTTTTCTTTCTTTTCCAAAACTATTGGGGGGATACTGTTTCACTTTTTAATAAATTGTTTGAGTGCATCGTAGATAAGGTCTTAGAAAAGGAACCATTTCTCCCTGCTTATTTTGAAGAGGACTATAAAAACTGATACTTTATGTGACAGCAAAAATAAATGAGTTCCACTGAAATGCAGCAATCGGGATGACTGTTGGCAACATACCATTTGGTAGGTAGCAATATTTGGTGGGGGAAAATAGGAATCCCAGAAGATTATTAGTGGCATGGTATCTTTTTATAAAAGTAAAATAATTAATATAAAAGTACTCCCTTGTTAGAAATATATATGGGCACTGTAGATCTAGAAGGGGGAGCTGGGTGATGAAGACAGAGTCCAAGACCATGGTTGTCTTGGGTGAGAAGAACCAAAGAATTGGGGTGGCAGTAAAACCCTCTGGTGATAAGTGGGTTGAGGGCAAAGTCTTAGCTTTTCTGGGAAACAGAGGGGTTTGAGTGATTGTTATGCCATTAAAGAACAATAAATTAGGTAACTAATCAAAAATAACCCTACTTGGAATGCAGCGAATATTGACTAGAAAAATAATTTCCGTGTTTACATCATACAACTTAAACAACAAACCTTAAAGACAAGGTACAATTCCACATACTTCATTTGAAATTAAGGCCTCTGTGGGCCCTGTCTTCTAACTAAAGACCAGCATCTGTTACATCAGCAGAAAGATGCTGTTTTTAAGATATGGTTAGATTTTGGAAGTCAAAATATATCATTGGTTTTGCAGTTCAAAGCTTGATTTCTCTTCAAGATTAGTGCACACATACTTGGGAACTGTGGAAACAGCATTTTTTTTTTTTAATGCCCTAAACCCTGATCATTAGCTCTAAGACCTACCCAAGCTCAGTGATGCTCACGGCTATTTCCCATGGTAGCAGGCACAAACACGGCACATCCAGCCCCACTAAGATTTAGCGTAGGCAGAACATTCTGTGCATATGGTTTGTGCCGGGCGTATCCTGCCAAGTGTGTTTGTGCCCAAGGCAGACCGATGTTCAAACACCTGGGACAAGAGGTAGTTTTAAAGTTGCCATGTTCAAGTTCAATAATCACACATCTCAAACATGACTCCAGCTGCTCTAGTGAATCTTTTAAAATATATATTCAATTTTTATTAATTTTGAGTGTCTTCTGGGTGTCTGAGTAGCTCTCTCAGTTAAGAGTCTGCCTTCGGCTCAGGTCATGATCTCAGGGTCCTGAGACCGAGTCCCACATTGGACTCCTTGCTCAGTGGGGAGCCTGATTCTCCCTCTCCTCCCTGGCTCCTGTCCTCTGTTGCTATCCCTCTCTCTCAAATAAATAAAAAAGATCTTTTAAAAAATAATAATTTTGGAGCATATTCAAATCTTATTGAAAGTCAGAGCCCAGATTCAGCACTGATGACAAACGATACCTCCTTCTACCAGAAAATAGCTACCCTGTGTCTCAGAGAGGGACCACTCAGAAAAACAACAACAACAACAACAAAGCAAAGAAACCTAATGTTTAATCTTTAAATGTGTTAAAGAATCAAGTGGTAGAAAACCAGACACATCTGGGAGCCCAGATAAATGTCGTGCAAAATTCTGTAGCCAAATGTATTTTAAAAATGTATTTAAAAGAGATAAGTACATGTCCACATTAACCAAGCTATGGGAAGAGCCCAGATGTCCAACCACAGATAAATGGATAAAGAAGACCTGGTCTATGTATACAATGGAATACTACTCAGCCATCAAAAAAAAAGAAATCTTGGGGTGCCTGGGTGGCTCAGTGGGTTAAGCCTCTGCCTTTCGCTCAGGTCATGATCCCAGCGTCCTGGGATCGAGCCCCGCATCGGGCTCTCTGCTTGGCGGAGGGGCCTGCTTCCTCCTCCTCTCTCTCTCTCTCTCTATGCCTGCCTCTCTCCCTACTTGTGATCTCTATCTGTCAAATAAGTAAATAAAATCTTTTAAAAAAAAAAGAAATCTTGCCATTTGCAATGGTGTGGATGGAACTGGAGGGTATTACGTTAAGCAAAAACAAGTTAGTTGGAGAAAAACAAACATCATATGATTTCACTCACATGTGGAATTAAAAAACAGAACAGATGAACACAGGGGAAGGGAAGGAAAAATTAAATAAGATGAAAACAGAGAGAACCATAAGAGACTCTTTTTTTTTTTTAAAGATTTTCTTTATTTATTTGACAGACAGAGATCACAAGTAGGCAGAGAGGCAGGCAGAGAGAGAGGAAGAGGCAGGCTTCCGCTGAGCAAAGAGTCCTATGTAGGGCTCGATCCCAGGACCCTGGGATCACGACCTGAGCCGAAGGCAGAGGCTTTAACCCACTGAGCCACCCAGGTGTCCCACCATAAGAGACTCTTAACTACAGGAAACAAACTGAGGGTTGCTGGAGGGGAGTGGGGGGAGGGGTAACTGGGTGATGGCCATGAAGGCAGGCACTTGATGGAATGAGCACTGGGTGTGATATGCCACTGATGAATCACTAAATTCTACTTCTGAAACTAATAATACAATATATGTTAATCAAATTGAATTTAAATAAAAGACCCCCCACAAAAAATCATGAAATCCCACAGTTTTGCTAGTTATCAAGCTGCAAATCAGCCTAGCAGTCAAATATGACTGTGAGTTCTTCAAATCAAACCATAAACAGTTTATTGATAAAATACAAATAAATAAATAAATAAATAATGGTAAAATACAAATAAATAAATAGACAAATAAATGGGATGTACATGTCCTTTCATTGTTAAAACAGTATTCTGTAATTAATTACAATAAGAAAATAAATCTTTCTGGCCCTCCATATTGTATTTAATGTTAAAGCCAAAGAGCAGGGAAAATGATTTCTTGAACGGTATTTTAATTCAGCTCTTTGCTTACTATTGACTTATCTAAAATGCAATTCTGAAAATGCAGCGAGTGTAAGAGAAAAAAAAAAAAAAAGGAAAAGCTCAGCAGCTGATGGCAACCAAAGGAAAGCACCCAATCTGTGAATTAGATCACTAGCCTAACACTGAGGTCACAGATGGCCTCAGAAGGAGCAGCTCCTGGAAACCAGCGATGCCCGATGTGAAAGTTACATCCATCGTGACATTCAGTGTTAAGCCCTCCACGCTCATCTATGTTTTCAGACACCACAAGACCTCTAGGACACAAGTACTCTTTTTAATGGTCCCACTTCCAGCCAAAAAGTATGATATACCTAGATTGAGTGATTTGCTAAGAGGTCATACACTGAAGAAGTGTCAAGGCTGGGGTTTGAACCCCACTGTCATATCTTTAAAATCTAAGATTTAGGGGTGCCTAGGTAGCTCAGCCATTAAACGACAGACTCTTGATTTCAGCTCTAGTCATGATCTCATGGTCTCTGGAGCTAGAGCCCCACATTGGGCTCTGTGCTCAGTGAGGTGTCTGCTTGAGATCCTCCCTCCCTTTGGGCACCTGGGTGGCTCAGTCAGTTAAGCATCTGCCTTTGGCTTAGGTCATGATCCCAGGGTCCTGGGATTGAGCTCAACCTCAGGTTCCCTGGATGGCAGGGAGTCTGCTTCTCCTTCTCCCTCTGACCATCCCCCCTGCTCATTCTCACTCTCTCCCTCCCAAAACAATAAAAAAATAAACAAAAATCTTTAAAAAATAAAATCTAAGCTTTTAGCCAAAAGGCTGTATAGACTTCTTTAAAAAAAGAGAGAGATTTTATTTATTTCTTTGAGAAGAGAGACAGCACATGTTGGGGAAGAGGCAGAGGGAGCGGGGATTTGAAGTTGACTTCCTGTTGAGCGTGGAGCTCCCCCTCAGGACCCTGAGATCACACCCCGAGCTGAGATCAAGAATCAGAGGCTTAACTGACCAAGTCACCCACAAGGCCAATGGGCTACATAGGCTTCTGTAAGGCACTCTACATCATACAAATTTAGAAAGCAGAGGAAAAAGTCTCCAATATGAAGGGGGGTCCCCACAGAACTGGCCCCTGCTGTGACCACCACAGCTAGTATGTGTCATTTGCAAGCATATAATTTAATATTGTCTGTCTAAAACTTTTTCCCTTCCCAGTATAATACACTTAATACTTAAATAGCCCATGCAAAAAGCATCTCTTTAACATTAATTTTATACCAATTTTACTGTGCTACTGACATCCTGAGAGAATTCTGTGTTGAAAATATGTTAATTCAAGCACCCCTACCTGTCCACAGGGGCTTTGCTCCAAGCCAGTTCCTCTAGAACCAAGCAGGAGAAATGAACCCTTCCCAACCACCACTGCCCCAGGGTTCTTAATAAAAGCTTTTCAGTGGATCACCAAAAAACAAAAACAAAACCCCTGAATCAGTATAAATCAGTCTACTCTAAACTTATTTATTAATTTGATATTATGAGACTAATTTTCTGGATAACATTTACTTATTTATTTATAAATTTGTATTTAATATTTGCTGTATACCAAGCACTGTTCTGGGCACTCAGGAACACAGCAACATTCTTGCCTCCCTGCTGCTTAAATTCTTAGTAAGAAGAAACACACTCTAGCAAAACCATGTAAGTTCAGATATTTTAAAGTGATTTATAAAAATAAACATGGGGGGAGGAGTCAAGATGGCAGAGAAGTAGCAGGCTGAGACTACATCTGGTAGCAGGAGATCAGCTTGATAGTTTACCTAAACATTGCAAACACCTACAAATCCAACGGGAGATCGAAGAGAAGAAGAACAGCAATTCTAGAAACAGAAAATCAACCACTTTCGGAAAGGTAGGACTGGCGGAGAAGTGAATCTAAAACGACGGGAAGATAGACCGCGGGGGGAGGGGCCGGCTCCCGGCAAGCGGCGGAGCAACGGAGCACAAAATCAGGACTTTTAAAAGTCTGTTCCACTGAGGGACATTGCTCCAGAGGCTGAACCGGGGTGAAACCCATGCGGGGTCAGTGTGGCCCCAGGTCCCGCAGGGTCACAGAAGGATCGGGAGTGTCAGAGTGTCGCAGAGCTTGCAGGTGTTAGAACGGAGAAGCCGGCTACAGAGACAGAGCCGCGGACTGAACTCTCAGCTCGGGGTTACCTTGAACTGGTCGCGGGCTGGGTGAGCTCGGAGCGCGGCTAGAGGCTGGGGATACGGGAGTGATTGGGTGCTGTCCTCTGGGGGCGCACTGAGGAGTGGGGCCCCAGGCTCTCGGCTCCTCCGGGCCGGAGACTGGGAGGCCGCCATTTTCATTCCCGTCCTCCGGAACTCTACGGAAAGCGTTCAGGGAACAGAAGCTCCCAAAAGCGAACCCGAGCCGATTACTTAGTCCGGCCACCGGTAAGGGCGGTGCAATCCCGCCTCGGGCAAAGACACTTGAGAATCACTACAACAGGCCCCTCCCCCAGAAGATCAACAAAATATCCAGCCAGGACGAAGTTCATCTATCAAGGAAAGCAGGTTCAATACCTAGGACAGCAGCAGAATTCCAGAGGAGGAGAAAGCAAAGCACGTTTTTTTTTTTTTTTTCAATTTTTTTTCTTTCTTTTTTTTTCTTCTACTAAATTTTTTAAAACTTTTACCCTTTTCTTTTTTAACATTTTTTGACTAGTTTATCTAAAATATATATTTTCTTTGTTTTTTATATTTTTTCTTTATTTGTTTTATTTTTTTAATTTTTTCCTTTTCTTTTTTTTTTTCTGAACCTCTTTTTATCCCCTTCCCCCCCCTCCACAATTTGGGGTCTCTTCTGATTTGGTTACAGCACATTTTTCAGGGGTCTTTGCCACCCTTTTAGTATTTTATTTGATCCTTCATATCCTCTTATCTGGACAAAATGACAAGGCAGAAAAAATCACCACAAACAAAAGAACAAGAGGCAGTACCGAAGCCTGGGGACCTAATCAACATGGACATTGGTAATATGTCCGATCTAGACTTCAGAATGACGATTCTGAAGGTTCTAGCCGGGCTCGAAAAAGGCATGGAAGATATTAGAGAAACCCTCTCTGGAGATATAAAAGCCCTTTCTGGAGAAATTAAAGAACTAAAATCTAACCAAGTTGAAATCAAAAAAGCTATTAATGAGGTGCAATAAAAAATGGAGGCTCTCAGAAACCCCCAGTTTGTTTTGTGAGATTAAGAGTCATTTATGGTTTGTCTCCCTCCCAATCCCAACTTGTTTCATTTATTCTTCTCCTATCCCCCTAACCTCCCATGTTGCATCTCCATGTCCTCATATCAGGGAGATCATATGATAGTTGTCTTTCTCCGATTGACTTATTGTGCTGTGAAGTGTGTAAACCTGGCAATTCACAGACCTGTACCCCTGGGGATAAAAATACATTATATGCTTATAAAAAAAAAATTGGAAGGGGAGGCAAACCATAAGAGACTATGGACTCTGAAAAACAACCTGAGGGTTTTGAAGGGTCGGGGGTGCAAGGTTGGGGGAACCAGGTGGTGGGTAATAGGGAGGGCACGTATTGCATGGAGCACGGGGTGTTGTGCAAAAACAATGAATACTGTTACGCTGAAAAAAAAATTAAATAATTAAAAAAAAATGGAGGCTCTCACCGCTAGGATAAATGAGACAGAAGAAAGAATTAATGATATAGAAGACCAAATGACAGAGAATAAAGAAGCTGAGCAAAAGAGGGACAAACAGCTACTGGACCATGAGGGGAGAATTCGAGAGATAAGTGACACCATAAGATGAAACAACATTAAAATAATTGGGATTCCAGAAGAAGAAGAAAGAGAGAGGGGAGCAGAAGATCTATTGGAAAGAATTATTGGAGAGAATTTCCCTAATATGGCAAAAGGAACACACCCCATCACCTAATAGTAAAATTTACAAGTCTTAGTGACAAAGAGAAAATCCTGAAAGCAGCCCGGGAAAAGAAGTCTGTAACATACAATGGTAAAAATATTAGATTGGCAGCAGACTTATCCACAGAGACATGGCAGGCCAGAAAGAGCTGGCATGATATATTCAGAGCACTAAACGAGAAAAACATGCAGCCAAGAATACTATATCCAGCTAGACTATCATTGAAAATAGAATGAGAGATAAAAAGCTTCCAGGACAAACAAAAACTGAAAGAATTTGCAAACACCAAACCAGCTCTACAGGAAATATTGAAAGGGGTCCTCTAAGCAAAGAGAGAGCCTAAAAGTAGTAGATTAGAAAGGTACAGAGACAATATACAGTAACAGTCACCTTACAGGCAATAGATTGGCACTAAATTCATATCTCTCAATAATTACCCTGAATGTTAATGGGCTAAATTCCCCAATCAAAAGACACAGGGTATCAGAATGGATAAAAAAACAAAACCCATCTATATGTTGCCTACAAGAAACGCATTTTAGAAGACGCCTCCAGATTTAAAGTGAGGGGGTGGAAAACAATTTACCGTGCTAATGGGCATCAGAAGAAAGCTGGGGTGGCAATCCTTAGATCAACTAGATTTTAAGCCAAAGACTACAATAAGAGATGAGGAAGGACACTATATCATACTCAAAGGGTCTGTCCAACAAAAGATCTAACAATTTTAAATATCTATGCCCCTAACATGGGAGCAGCCAACTATATCAACCAATTAATAACAAAATCAAAGAAACACATCAACAATAATACAATAATAGTAGGGGACTTTAACACTCCCCTCACTGAAATGGACAGAACATCTAAGCAAAAGATCAACAAGAAAATAAAGGCCTTAAATGACACACTGGACCTGATGGACATCACAGATATATTCAGAACATTTCATCCCAAAGCAACAGAATACACATTCTTCTCTAGTGCATTTGGAACATTCTCCAGAATAGGTCACATCCTGGGTCACAAATCAGGTCTCAACCGGTATCAAAAGATTAGGATCATTCCCTGCATATTTTCAGACCACAACGCTCTGAAGCTAGAACTCAATCACAAAAGGAAAGTTGGAAAGAACCCAAATACATGGAGACTAAACAGCATCCTTCTAAAGAATGAATGGGTCAACTAGGAAATTAAAGAAGAATTGAAAAAATTCATGGAAACAAATGATAACAAAAACACAACAGTTCAAAATCTGTGGGACACAGCAAAGGCAGTCCTGAGAGGAAAATATATAGTGGTACAAGCCTTTCTCAAGAAACAAGAAAGGTCTCAAGTACACAACCTAACCCTACACATAAAGGAGCTGGAGAAAGAACAAGAAAGAAACCCGAAACCCAGCAGGAGAAGAGAAATCATAAAGATCAGAGCAGAAATCAATGAAATAGAAACAAAAAAAAATAGAAAAAAATCAATGAAACGAGGAGCTGGTTCTTTGAAAGAATCAATAAGATTGATAAACCCCTGGCCAGACTTATCAAAAAGAAAAGAAAAAGGACCCAAATAAATAAAATCATGAATGAAAGAGGAGAGATCACAACTAACACCAAAGAAATACAGACAATTATAAGAACATACTATGAGCAACTCTACACCAACAAATTTGACAATCTGGAAGAAATGGATGTATTCCTAGAGAGATATAAACTACCACAACTGAACCAGGAAGAAATAGAAAACCTGAAAAGGCCCATAACCAGTAAGGAGATTGAAACAGTCATCAAAAATCTCCAAACAAACAAAAGCCCAGGCCTGACGGCTTCCCAGGGGAATTCTACCAAACATTTATTGAAGAACTAATTCCTATTCTCCTGAAACTGTTCTAAAAAATAGAAATGGAAGGAAAACTTCCAAACTCATTTTATGAGGCCAGCATCACCTCGATCCCAAAACCAAAGATCCCACCAAAAAAGAGAACTACAGACCAATATCCTTGATGAACACAGATGCAAAAATTCTCACCAAAATACTAGCCAATAGGATTCAACAGTACATTTAAAGGATTATTCACCACGACCAAATGGGATTTATTCCAGGGCTGCAAGGTTGGTTCAACATCCGCAAATCAATCAATGTGATACAACACATTAATAAAAGAAAGAACAAGAACCATATGATACTCTCCATAGATGCTGAAAAAGCATTTGACAAAGTACAGCATCCCTTCCTGATCAAAACTCTTCAAAGTGTAGGGATAGAGGGCACATACCTCAATATTATCAAAGCCATCTATGAAAAACCCACCGCAAATATCATTCTCAATGGAGAAAAACTGAAAGCTTTTCCGTTAAGGTCAGGAACACGGCAGGGATGTCCATTATCACCACTGCTATTCAACATAGTACTAGAAGTCCTAGCCTCAGCAATCAGACAACAAAAGGAAATTAAAGGCATCCAAATCAGCAAAGAAGAAGTCAAACTATCACTCTTCGCAGATGATATGATACTATATGTGGAAAACCCAAAAGACTCCACTCCAAAACTACTAGAACTTATACAGAAATTCA
This sequence comes from Meles meles, assembly GCF_922984935.1. Taxonomy (NCBI): domain Eukaryota; kingdom Metazoa; phylum Chordata; class Mammalia; order Carnivora; family Mustelidae; genus Meles; species Meles meles. Next base: position 19,838,547 of record NC_060066.1, read on the forward strand.
GTAAAGTGTCAGGATATAAAATCAATGCATAGAAATCAGTTGCATTTCTGTACACCAACAACAAGACAGAAGAAAGAGAAATTAAGGAGTCAATCCCATTTACAATTGCACCCAAAACTATAAGATACCTAGGAATAAACCTAATCAAAGGGGCTAAGAATCTATATGCAGAAAACTATAAAGTACGCATGAAAGAAATTGAGGAAGACACAAAGAAATGGAAAAACGTTCCATGCTCCTGGATTGGAAGAATAAATATTGTGAAAATGTCCATGCTACCTAAAGCAATCTACACATTTAATGCAATCCCTACAGCCACATGCAGAAAAATGAAATTGGACCACTTCCTTACACTACACATGAAAATAGACTCAAAATGGATGAAGGACCTCAATGTGAGAAAGGAATCCATCAAACTCCTTTAGAAGAACACAGGCAGCAACCTCTTCGACCTCAGCCACAGCAACGTCTTCCTAGGAACATCGGCAAAGGGAAGGGAAGCAAGGGCAAAAATGAACTATTGGGATTTCATCAAGATCAAAAGCTTTTGCACAGCAAAGGAAACCGTTAACAAAACCAAAAGACAACTGACAGAATGGGAGAAGATATTTGCAAACGACATATCAGATAAAGGGCTAGTATCCAAAATCTATAAGGAACTTAGTAAACTCAACACCCAAAGAACAAACAATCCAATCAAGAAATGGGCAGAGGACATGAACAGACATTTCTGCAAAGAAGACATCCAGATGGCCAACAGACACATGAAAAAGTGCTCCACATCACTCGGCATCAGGGAAATACAAATCAAAACCACAATGAGATATCACCTCACACCAGTCAGAATGGCTAAAATTAACAAGTCAGGAAATGAGAGATGCTGGTGAGGATGCGGAGAAAGGGGAACCCTCCTACACTGTTGGTGGGAATGCAATCTGGTGCAACCACTCTGGAAAACAGCATGGAGGTTCCTCAAAATGTTGAAAATAGAACTACCCTATGACCCAGCAATTGCACTACTGGGTATTTACCCTAAAGATACAAACGCAGTGATCTGAAGGGGCACGTGGACCCGAATGTTTATAGCAGCAATGTCTACAATAGCCAAACTATGGAAAGAACCTAGATGTCCATCAGCAGATGAATGGATAAAGAAGATGTGGTATATATACACAATGGAATACTATGCAGCCATCAAAAGAAATGAAATCTTGCCATTTGCAACAACGTGGATGGAACTAGAGGGTATCATGCTTAGTGAAATAAGTCAATCGGAGAAAGACAACTATCATATGATCTCCCTGATATGAGGACGTGGAGATGCAACATGGGGGGTTAGGGGGATAGGAGAAGAATATATGAAACAAGATGGGATTGGGAGGGAGACAAACCATAAGTGACTCTTAATCGCACAAAACAAACTGGGGGTGCTGGGGGGAGGTGGGGTTGGGAGAAGGGGAGGGGGGTTATGGACATTGGGGATGGTATGTGCTATGGTGAGCACTGTGAAGTGTGTAAACCTGGCAATTCACAGACCTGTACTCCTGGGGATAAAAATACATTATATATTTATAAAAAATAAGAAATTTTTAAAAAAAGGCAAAGTTACAACCATAAAAAATAAATAAATAAACAAAATGATATAAAGAGTAATTGTGTATGGGTGGGGGGAGTGTTACTTTGGTGAGAATGACATGAAATTACCAAATCAGAAGTCTTCCTTTTAAACCATATAATTCTTTTTATTCTAATAGCATTCAAATTAACAATCTAATTTGGTTTCTATAGGAATATTTACACCATGTTCATGGGTAAAAGTGTTCACTAACATAGTTAATGGAAAAAGAAAAGAGAGAATTAACAAAAGCAGATTTTTTCTCTTAGGCAAACTCCTATGCATCCTTGAAAACCCAGGTCACACTTCACAACTGTGTAGAGCTTTTCCAACAGTCCTCAGATAGGACTCATTGCCCCTAACTCAATGCCTCTGCATTTGGACATGGTTTGCTGTATTCATAACACTAGACTATTATGATTTTTTTTTTCCATTTCTATCTCCTTGATTTGACTGAAATCAGTAAGAGAAGAGAAATTTGCATCTTTTTTATTTCCTTTGTCTGGCCCAATTTTTGCCACGAAGCACATCAATGAAGTACATTGAACTGTGTTGTTAAAAAGGAATTCCTCTTTTCACATAATTTATCCTCCAGCAAGGCATTAGAAAAAGGAACCATGACGGCTCAGTGAAACATAGTGTCTCCTCTCATCCTGGCTCACTACCACACAGGGAAAGTGGATTACAGATATTTAAGGATTGGGGACATTGTATCAGATTTGCCTGTCTTCCTTGCTATTTTTCAAATGCACGAGGCAAAGATGGAAGAAAGGAAAGCATGTACTATATTTACTCACATAATCTCAGTATGCCCTCAGAAAATCTCACGATGATTTTCACCACAACTGGGTGGATTCATTTAGTGGCTTCAAATTATTTTTTCTATGCCACTAGCAAAATACCTAGCTAGGCCATTAATTACACAAGACATCTGAAGGAAAACTGTGGTCACAGAACAATTTTTCACTTAAGCCTCTCATGAGGTTAAGTGAGGACTTCCAAACCTAAAGAAAAGCTTACTTCCAAGACAGGCTTCGGCTACGTCCCTGACCATTATTTTTTAGAGTTGACACTATTTTACCAATGGCTCTAAAAAGGGCTTTTCAATACATTGGTACATTCTGGTTCTTTCAATGTTCTTGGGGGTGTTGTTATCTCCTCATTTTTTAAAAAAGAAATTGAGGTTCAAAGAGACAAGAGAATGAATGAATCAGTGTTTACACCATAGTCAGGACTGGATGCCAAATCTTCTAAAGGTTTGGTCCAACACGACTTTTTCTTTTCTTTTCTTTTTTTAAGATTTTATTTGTTTATTTGACAGAGAGAGACAGGAGAGAAGGAACACAAGCAGGAGAAGTGGGAGAGGGAGAGGCAGGCTCCCTGCTGAGCAGAGAGCCCAACTCGGGGCTCGATCCCAGGACCCTGAGATCATGACCTGAGTCGAAGGCAGACGCTTAACCACTGAGCCACCCAGGCACCCCCAACGTGATTTTTCCATCAGACTATGTACCACCATCACGGAAAATGTCCTCATATAATGCAACATGGATGGTCACTAGTTCTCTGTCCTATTAATGTTACAAGCTGTCCATCTAGCAGGCGGGGAGCAGGAGCTCATCTCAGTTGTGTTTATTGACATGAATCAGGGTGAGATTAGCACTCATTTCCTCTAGTCCAAGTGGAGACTTCCATTCAGAGCATCCTTGACAGATGACTATCCTACCTAAAACAGCATCCCCCCCCATTCTGTTTTTTTAATTAATTAATTAATTAATTAATTAATTAATTTATTTATTTATTTTGCAGGACTTCTTTGTAGTAGAATAGTTAATTTTATGTATCAACTTGACTGGTGCACAGGGGGCCTGGACTTTTGTTTGAACGTCATTCTGGGTGTGTCCATGGGGGCTGTTTCAGGATGATGTTAGCATTTGCATCTACAGACTAAGTACATTGCTCATCCAATTGACTGAAAACCCGAGCAGAGCACAAGACTAAGGAAAAGGGACCTGCACCTGCCTAACTGCCTTGAGCTGCAACAGTGGCTCCATCTGAAACATTGAAACATTGCCTGTTCTTGGACCTCGAGCCCACCGGTTTTCAGACTAAAACTTACACCATCAGCTCTCCTGTGTCTCCAGCTTGCTGACTGCAGACCTGGGGACGTCTTAGCCACCAAAATCATGTGAGCCTATTCCTTATAATAAATCTGTTTATACCTATATCTACATATACATAGAGAGAGATACAAGTATAGATATGGATAGATATTGACATAGATGTATAGTTATCATAGTTACATAGTTATATACACATGTAGTTATTTATTTATTGACTGCAGAAAATAGTTATCATTGCTTCCTTTTTTTACAGTAATAAAAAATTTAAAAAATTAAATAAAAAATAAAAAATAAAAAAAATAAAAAATAAAAAATTTCACCAGGAGCTTTGCATGTATCTTTTCCATTCAAGCCCCATATTCATCCTACAAGGTAGGTGTTTTTCTTGCTCCACTGCAAAAGAGAGGTTAGAAACTTAGAAAGTTTAAGTAACTTGCCCATCATCACACACTGAGCAGGTGGAAAAGCTGAAGTTCCAATCCAAGACTGACATCAAAGCCTGAACCACTTCGCTATTGTCCTAAGCAGCTCCCTTCGCAGAAGTATTTGCAAGGAAGGAAAGGAGGACTAAGGAAGGGAGGAAGGAAGGAAGCAAGGATGGTAGAAAGGAAGGAAGAAGGGAGGGAGGGAGGAAGGAAAGAAAGGGGGAAGGAGGGAGAGAGGGAGCCATTAAAAAGAGCATGAGGTTGCCTGGGTGGCTCAATCAGTTGGGCATCTGCCTTCAACTCAGGTCATGATCCCAGGGGCCTGGGATCAAACCCCATGTTGGGTTCCCTGCTTAGTGGTGAACCAGCTTCTCCCTCTCCCTCTGCCTGTTGCTTTCCCTGCTTGTCCTCCCTCTGTTGAATAAAATCTTAAAATAAAATAAAATAAAAAGAACATGAAATCAAAATCATACCCTCTTGCCTTCTAACCAAAAGAACATCTCAGCAGTCACTCGGAGCCCTGCACAGGCCTCCCTCAGAGCCCAACAGTAACTGACAGTCCCATAAACATCACATTAATTACATTTCTCCTCTGCTCAAAGGCTATAAGGGACCAAGAGAAGACAATAAGCTGTCTTCAAATATTTAAAGGACTGGCATACAAAGGATGGGTTAATAGTGTTTTGTGTGTCCACAAGGAAATAGATTTCAACTCAATTCGAGAAAGAACGAATAGTCAAGATTTCCCTAGATCACAGGGAAACAGTGCGATCTCTGTCAGTGAGCAGATGGAGGTTAACTGTCAAGGGCGTGATGGAGGCTTCTCAACCACCTCTCAATAGGTGGAACTCTGTGGCTCTCCAAGCACCTGGCAATTCTACATTTTAAGATTACTTAACCTCCTATGCATGGTGCTCTTCAAAGCTTTCCATAATATAAGTCCACTCGATCTGGCCCTATTGATTTCACACTTCATGCCAAGAAAATAGCCCTCTTTTCCCCCGCAAATGGTCCCATCTCTCAGACTTCTGACTCAATTTTTATCTCCCCTTCTGTCTCCACCATTTCTATCCTTTCTAACCTTTACTTAACCCTACGCAAAATACCTAAAATGGATTTTACTTCCTTGGAAAATATATGGTCCTTTAAAAATACTTTCATATAGAGTTTGCTTTAACATTTATTTGTACAATTATCTGGTTATTTCCTGATTTTTCTAAGATAATACAGACTCAAGAGAGGCTGTTTCACCCGAACATCTTTATTTAGGAACAAAACTTGCTCAACTCCACAAGCCAGGTACTGCATTCACATTTATTTTCACGTCTACATATAGTACTACATGACTTGGGCGTGTGTTCACGTTGGTTGTTAGGTGATTTTCTGAAAAATGCAACCACTCAATCATCTCTGTAATTCCAATTCATCCATAACAAACAGATTCTGACATTTTGCTATTTCTAAGGCTGAGATCCCTACTCAATCTGACAGCAACAGTCAGGCCTGCAGGTGCAGACACAAGAGGTTTAATACAAAATTCTTAGATAAGAAGGAAGGTATCAGTCAGACAAGCCCAAGCATTCCTACAGGGGACAGACTCTACCAAAGTCTATAGCAGCACTCATAGCTCTAAGATATCTGATTAAAAAAAGAAAACCCCATACGTTACAAGTTCTTTTAAAAATGAGGGACTTGAGGGGCACCTGGGTGGCTCAGTCAGTTAAGCGTCTGCCTTCGGCTCAGGTCATGATCCCAGGGTCCAGGGATGGAGCCCCCACATTGGACTCCCTGCTTAGCGGGGAGTCTGCGTCTCCCTCCCCCTCTGCCCCCCACCCCCTGCTGTGTGCGCGCGTTCTCTCTCGCTCATCGCTCTCATTCACCACTCTCTATTTCAAATAAATAAATAAAATCTTTTAAAAAATGAGGACATTTGAAAACTTATTTAAGGAAGAACTATGTTCTCTTCCTACCAGAGAAGTCACAGGCAAGAATGATAAAATCTGCTGGAGGCCCACAGACAAGGTGTGAAAATCCTTCTAAAATGTCTTAGCAAGAGTGGGGGACAGGCGGACTAAAAGAGCTAGAAGTCTATTGCTAGGACAATCTCATCCCCTCGCCCGCAGGAAATCTTGTAATTTTATATACACAGGTATAACGTACTTTGCAGGTGTTCAATGGTTATTTTCTGAATCACTGATCCTGCCTCGTGTCCCTCTGAATTACTGAAAATATTAACTGTAATGCTTCACATCAAGAGAAAAAAAACCCAGAAATCAGTTTTATGCTTTTTTATGATAAAAACATTCTTTCCGTTTACAGTCTTCCTGAATCTTCTCCACAGGATTGTGACCCTCTCTCCTTGAATCTAAAACATGCCGCATCCAAATATCAACAAAGAGCTGTTGATAATGTGAGACACTCTGTTGCATTTTGTATGTTATTTTTTCTTCCAAACGAAGACATTAAAGCAACAGGAAATGGAAAATGGGTTGGAGACTGACTGACCTTGAGTGCCTGAGATGTCCCAGGCCTGTCATCCCTGTGCTAGCAGTTTATCCTCACATCCCTGACTTTAGTTACTCTGCTTTTGCCGATGAAGAAAGTAGGGCTCTGAGAGGTCAGTAGTCCTCCCTTACCCATGGTCCTCCCTTATCCTGCGGTCATCACGGTCTAGAAGCAGATGATTCTCCCTCTGAGGTATCATCAGAAGGTCAATGGGAGCCTAACCCTTCAACACAGTGCCTAGGTCATTCCCCTCACTTCATCTCATCACACCAGCATTTTATCTCTCACACCATCACAAGGAGAAGAAGGCATGTACAGGACTGTAAGGTAATTTTGAGAGGGAAAGAGAGACCACATTGACAGAACTTTGATCACAAGGTAATGTTATAATGGTTCTGTTTTATTAGAACTTGTTATTAACTTGTTGTTAATCTCTCACTGTGCCTAATTTACAAATTAAGCTTTATCATAGGTATGCACAAATAGGGAAAAGGATTGTATCTAGAGCGTTCAGTACCATACATGGTTTCAAACACCCACTGGGGGTCTTGGAACGCATCCCCCACGGATAAAGGGGGGACCGCTGTATGCCTAAGGTTGGACGGCCAGGTGGCAACTGAGGGAAGATTTCACTCCAAGAGATGTTTGACTGCAAAGCCTGGGTGTTGTATTCTAAGCCACAGTGATCTCACAAAGTAATGAGGAAAATAAGGGTGAAAAGAGAAATTCAATATGGGAAGGAAAAGGTATTCTGATAAAAATGTTTTTATTTATTCTCTTAAACCTCAGGCTGGAAAGCAATTCATATCATCTTCTGAAGTCTCCTTTGAGCATATTTGCACAGACTCAGGGACCTATGATGTGTCTCACACCTTACCTGATAGAGCATTCTTTGCTTGCTCTGTGCTTCTGTGAAATGTTCTGGAATGCTTGGAGGGAAGAAGTGAGGGGCAGAGGGCTGTAATTATATCACAGCTCCTCTGTTAACACAGTTGTAACAGATGAGGATTTCTCAACCCTTTTTTTAAAATTAATAAATTTGTTTCTATGTAAGACACATCAGAAGTTTATTAAGCAAGCTGAACTTGAACTTCTCAACCTTTTCCTTACTAAATTAATAAATAAAATTATTTAACATCGCTTTTTAAAAACAGTAGGGTTTTTTCATGGGGGAGGGGCAGAGAAGGAGAGAGAATCGTAAGCAGGCTCCACACCCAGTGCAGAGCCCGACAGGGGACTCAATCCGACAATCCTGAGATCATGACCTGAGCTGAAATCAAGAGTCAGACGCTTCACTGATGGAGCCTCCCAGGTGCCCCTAAAAACAGGGTTTTGTTTAATACACCAAAAAGCTGAGGAGCACATAAGAGCACATAGCAAGATCTCTGTCATTGAGAAATGGTTTCAACCAGTCCTTCCATTCCTCCTTGTTCTGATTTTGTCTTTTGAAGTCTTATCTTTGAATCTGGAGTTCCACATTTTCCCCAACACGGACTCAGGGTGTGACTATCTACTTATGCTCTTCAGAACTCTGTTCTATTAGATCCCTTCTCAAACCTACATATTTTCTTTTTCATAGTCTGTCAATCCCTTCTCTCGCTTTGAATATTTCCGTGACTTTAACACTATTGTTTATTTAATCGTCTTCAGGTCACCATTCCATAATTGAAATCCATGGATTCTGAGACCACCCTTTTTGTGTCTTCTGATTCTTACTCATGGCACACGGTTTACTTCTGTGTTTGAAAAATTTGGATTCCAACCTCTTTCTTGGCATTGTTTTATTTATGGCCATCTTTAGAAATTGAGTTCTACGTCATGCCTCCAATGGGTGGGTTTTGTGTTTGCATCTGCTAGGCACCTTCCTTTTGCCAACTCTGAGCAATTTTTATAGTAAGCTATTGAATGGGAGGATCCCAGAGCATTTGAAGAGTGTGAATTTGAATGCTTGATTTGAATATAGTATAGGCCCATGGTTATGAATTCTCAAGAAGTTATCCCTCACTCAGGGCACAGGCATAGACAGAAAGCCTTCAACAAATTCTCCCTGTGCATATTTTAGTCCACCCTGGTGCTGTTGCTGGAACACTGTATCAGCTGTTTAGATAATAGTAATTTTAACAAGAAAAAAAGAAAAAGGAGGAAGGGGACAGGGAAGCAGAAGAAGCAGGAAAAGGAGGAGGAGGAGCATCTACCGAGCTTGTCCAAGGGCCAGGCACCCACCTAAACACTTTATTGTGTGAATTCCAACTCACAACCTAACTCCAACGTCCAGTTTATGAATTAACCCAATCCCTCCCTTCTCACCTCTAAGAGTCAAGATCTAACCAGCATTAATCTCCAAGCCCCACCCATTCTCCTTTGTTGTCACTGATCTTCCGACTCCTGCCTCCCCAGAATTCAGATCCACAGTAGTCCCATTCTTGTTGAATTGAACTCCTAGCCCTGAGCTTGGTATGTCTAAGAACCAGAATAACTGGTGGAAAAGGTAGTCAAATTTCTAATTTATCTCTTAACTCTGAGCCAAGAAACCATAAAATTAACAGAAACTAAGCAAATTTATTAAATAAATTTAAAAAACCACCTTCAGAATAATCATGTTTCCTGGCTGCGCTCAGCCACAATAACGATACATAATGCAGACCTGACTCTTCTCCAAGAACGCCAAGTCCCTGCCAGACTATGTTAGTGGAGTGAGGGTAGAATCCTGCCTACTGGGAGCATCAGTGATTCCCAGTGCCCAACGTAGCTCTCAGCACCAAGGGGGTAACCGCCAAACCTCCTCTATGGATTTATTGTTAAATCAATAACGTGAAAGATTGATCTATGGTTAAATTGACTCATGTAAACTCTACATCGGGATATCAGTAGCCAATATGTATGTAGCACTTACTAAGTTCTAGGTCCTTGACACATGTTAACAGATTCAATCTTCACAACCAAATTTTGGGAGTGGTCATGTCTCGGATTTGAAAAGAAGTCAAATGGGCTAGATGTATGAGAAGCTACATCCACTGAAGGTTTATGTGGGGGAGCACATCTATGCAATCCTTATCGGAAATATCAACACATACCTGCTGTTCTCAAAAAAGCAATTAAATTACTCGGTTCATCAAACAATTCTGTTCCAGAACATTCAAAAGCAAGGAACAGCAACCTTTTTCTGAAAAGGGCGGGATAGGAAATGTTTTAGTCTTTGCAAGTCACAGGATACCTGTTGCACTGCTCAGCACTGGTTTTGTGGGAAAGCAGCTACAGGCAATGTGTAAACGATCGAACACAGCGGGTTCCAATAAAAGTTTATATAAGAAAACAGGACTGGGGGCGCCTGGGTGGCTCAGTGGATTAAAGATTCTGTCTTCAGCTCAGGTCATGATCCCAGGCTCCTGGGATCAAGCCCCATATCGGGATCTCTGCTCAGCAGGGAACCTGCTTCCTCCTCTCTCTCTCTCTCTGCCTGCCTCTCTGCCTACTTGTGATCTGTCAAATAAATAAAATCTTAAAAAAAATTAAAAAAAAAAGAAAACAGGACTGTATGTGAGCCATAGTTTGCCACTCCTCAAAAGAATAATTTGTGCTCATTTCATTCTTTTCCTATGGGAAAAATAACCTCCCTTGATCTTCTCGTTGTAGAAAACTTAAAAAAAATTCATTATGAAAAAGCAAAGGAGGGGACGCCTGGGTGGGCTCAGAGGGTTAAGCCTCTGCCTTCAGTTCAAGTCATGATCCCGGAGTCCTGGGATTGAGCCCTGCATCGGGCTCTCTGTTTAGCAGGGAGCCTGCTTCCCCCTCTCTCTCTCTCTGCCTACTGCTCTGCCTACTTGTGATCTCTCTCTCTCTGTCAAATAAATAAATAAAATCTTAAAAAAAAAAAAGCAAAGCGGGTCAGAGGTCTTAATTGAAAAACCACAAAAAGGGGGGAAAAACCCCTCTATAGGACTTTTCCTATCTGTTTCATAATCTCTTTCAATCAGGTTCTGCATTCTTGTGCAAAACACCACGAATAACTGAAGAAAGATGTTTGGACAACAAAGGAGAAATAGCCGTTGTGGCAGACACTCCAGTATTATGCTCAAAGGCAAATACCACTTGTGTTTGTGAGTTTGTCTTGGATTATTGAAGAAACATGTACAGTCAATTGAAAGCAAGTAACTCTTTCGCTGTACAGCAATTTCTGTGAAGGATCTTCGCTCTTTCCATGTAAACGAGAACTCCAAACTATGTGAAATATGTCTGATTGTATCTCAACCACTATCAGTGTGGACTCTTGGACCAACAACTGTAGACTGTAAACACAATAAGGAGCAGCAGAGTTCAATGTGAAACATGGGACTGACACACTTGGAAGAGGGGTTGTGGCAAGTGGTACATTACGACTCGGGCGGGGAAGGCCTTCTTGTTGCCTGCAGGCCCTGGAGCCATTCTTCTCCAATCATCCGGGAGTCCTAACTCTTGCCTGGATTGTCACCACTGTTGACAACTCACTTTTTTTTTTTTAAGATTTTATTTATTTATTTGACAGAGAGAGATCACAAGTAGATAGAGAGGCAGGCAGAGAGAGAGAGAGAGAGAGAAGCAGGCCCCTGCTGAACAGAGAGCCCGATGCAGGACTCGATCCCAGGACCCTGAGATCATGACCTGAGCCGAAGGCACCAGCTTAACCCACTGAGTCACCCAGGCGCCCCGACAACTCACTTTTTAAGACAATCCTCCCCCACAGCCAGTGCCCTCAGCATCCTCACCAGCTCCGCACACACACCACAGGAGCCCCTGCCAAACACAGGAAGCCACTTCTTCTTCCACAAAACCCCTGACTGTCTTTGCCCTAGTCCGGGTCCTGATCACTGCAAGAAACGCCTTGAAATAGTTCCTGCCTGACAGTGGGCTCAGGGAAGTCCCCTCCATAATCATGTTTATTTTTTTTAAAGATGTCATTTATTTGACAGAGAGAGAGAGAGAGAGAGCATAAGCAGGGGGAGCAGCAGAGGGAGAGGGAGAAGCAGGCTCTTTGTTGAGCTCCTTGTTGAGCAGGGAGCCCTATGCAGGGCTTCATCCCAGGACCCTGGGATCATGACCTGAGCTGAAGGCAGACCCTTAACCGACTGAGCCAGCCAGGCGCCCCTATAATCACATTTAGTGAGTAAAGCAAATGCACCGCTGGAGGAATAAAGGGTCCTGCATGTGTTCATTCACAGTTATCGAAGCATGTGTCTAAGTGATTCTTACTTTTTCATTGTCCATTTTCCTGTATTTAATTCACTTCACTGATCTTTCATTTTAAAGTGCAGGAGGAAGGTGAGTCAGGGAAAAAAAATAAAGAATTGGGATATTTAGGAATATCAAGCTATAGCTAAATGCTGAGGCGAACTCTAATCCGTGGATAGAAGATAGATTTCACATTGAGTGCCATTCTTTAAGCGCCGCGTGGTGAAGAATGCTAAGCTAAAACTCAGCTGAGAACTGACATGTAAAATGTTACTGAAAAATATTTAAATATCTGGGTTTTTTCCCCGCAAAAAAGAAATAGTAAAGATAAATCAGAAACTAATGAGTTTGGTCATTTAGAAGGAGTGAATAAAGCTAGGTAGATGAAACAAGGACAGTGACACTTCTTTTGAGTGTTACCCTTTTGTATAATTATTTTGCTCTTGGAACCACATTCATGTTTACACATTCTAAGCTAACCCAGCTGTATTAAAAATAAATGACAAAACCACAATGAAGAGGGAAGAAAAGAACTAACCCAAGATCCTTTTGGACACAGATGTTTCATTATATATTCATGCTAAAGGCAAACAATTGAACTCTAATAGATTTTTTTCTTTTTACCATGTATATAGATTCGAAATTCTAAAGCTACTTTTATGATTGAACATGGAAGCAGCTATATTTAAGATATTGGGGGCCATGTTTCCTAACTGTCTTGCAAAAGGGTGATAAATATGGAAAGGGGAGGCTAGCATGAATCCTGTGAGATGGGTCTAAGGTAGATGTAAGAAAAAATGATGAGACAGATGATAGACAAATAGGGGTGTGTGGGGGGGGGTACATGTGTACCCTCAGCTAAGAGGACCAAGAAGTAACAAAAAATCTAGAGGCAGTAAGCACATCCAGTGGCCACATCTTGGTTCCTAAATACCATACTCCATGGGAAGAACCCAGGACTTCTTGAAGGACTGATGGATTTCAGAGCAGGGCAGAAAAAATGCAAGACTCCGGAATGTAAGATTTATGCCAGAAAGTAGGAAAAGGTTAAAGAATGATAGGCATAGAGGACAGGTGGACATAGCTCCCACTGAACAAATCTGGAAGTATTTGAGCATTGAAATAAATAATGATAGTACTGGATTATAATCCACCCCATAAAATAAGAATCCATGAATCCATATCGATACAAACAGACAAACAAATGTGGGGGAAGAGAAATATCTCCCTTACAGTAGAAAGCCAGCTAACACATGCAGAGTAAACAATGGAGTCAGGAAAATTACCATTTTCTAAACAGTATAGTAGTAACTGATTGAGACAAGAATCATCAATGAATAGTAAAACACATGGGTAAAATTTTAACAGGAAAAACAATATTTTCATAGTCTCGAAATATCTTCTCACAGTTTATTTATTGCAAGGGGAAATAGACTTCATATTAACCAGGAGTTTACAAGTCAGGAAGTTCAGCTTTAATGGTCATAGAGGACCAAGGAACAAGACATGGAATGACAGTGTGGGAGGTTGGAACTGATACTTCTCAGGTAAAGGCAGCACCCTCAAAACACTTTATGTTCAGTGAAATGATGGAATAGAAAAATATCTGCTTTCTAGTAAAGACTTTGTATTGACCTAAGTTCTGTATGGAAGAAAACAATCTCTCCTATGAATTTGTAATTATAGAAAAACTCTGAGTGTCCCAAGACAATAAATAAATATAAATTATTACCACAAAAGGGCACCTCTCGGGAGATGCCCACTCCTAAACCAAGTTGTGAAGAATTCTCACAACTGAGCTCACAAACCAATGTGACACATCAAACAAGAAAACAAGCACCATGAATGAAAACCAGTATGACAAAAGAAAAAAAGAATTTAGTCCCAAAATACTGTAGATAATATAATTATTGGGCTCAGAATATAAAATAAATACAATGGGTATATTGTAATAAAAAGAACACTACAATGGAACAAAATACCATAAAAATTACTAGCAAATTTATTAAAGAACTAAATGTAATTTCTAGAAATAAAAGATTTACTCACTGAAAAGGACGAAAAAGCCTCATTGAAAAGGCTAAAAAGCCGATTTGATAAAGGAAAAGAGATAATTAATGTACTAATTGAAAGGTAAAGGAAATTATCCAAAATGTCATTGATAAAATCAGAGAGGTAAAAATATGAAAATGAAGAGACATTGATCACTGGAGAAGACTCTTTATGAGAAATCTATTTTAAATACAGAGAAAGAGAGGAGAGAAAAACGAATAGATAACTGAGGAAAAAAAATATTTGAAGAGCTAAACATTAAGATTTTTCCAGAACGGGTGAAAGAACTCTTAATTCTGAGAACACAAAGAAATCTGTAAGTAGGCTGTTGGAGTGAAACAACAGAACGCCAAAGAAAAAGGAAAGTAAGTTTGAAAGGCATCTGGAGAGAAATTACCTAAAAACGAACATTTAAACTGACAACAGGCTCATCAAAAATGGGAGCCAGAAGATAGTGATACATCTTCCAAATGGCTGGAGACAAGAGCTCTCAACTGGGTACCTGGCTAATCTTCCAATATCAGGGGGAGGGGAAGATATTTTTGGTATGAATAACATTGAATTTATTAACACAGATCCTCCCTAAAAGAAACGGAAAATGTAGAGAAAGTCTGACATACAAGACAGAATCCTGAGTAAATAAATTCATAAACATGGGAAAATCTAGACAAACCCAGGCTGTTAAAATAATAATTATAAATATAACTTCATGAGGCAAAAAAAAAAATAAGCTAAACTTAATGTATCTGCCATGAATTATGTGAAATACAGGAGATGGATAACTGAAGTTAAAGTATTACAAAACTTTATGTTGGTTAGGAAGTGGTAAACATATGGATTAGCTTTAGACTTTGATTTTATATGCATGTTAAAATAGTAATTATAACCATACCAAAAATACATAAGGAACCTTTTAGTTCAGTAGGGAGAGAAATGCATTTAAAAAAATTGACCAACACTAAATAAATAAGGCATACAGGAGGGAAAACATAGGGGAAAATGTACAGTAATAGCACAAAATAAGTTGCAAATCCAAGCTTTTCAGTAACTTCAAGATCTAAGTAGACTAAAGTCACCAATCAAAAAACAGAGATTGTAAGATATAATATTACAAATCTAACTGAATGCTCTTCACAAGATTACTCACCTTAAACCTTAGGACACAAATAGGGAAAAAGTCAAAGGAGAGAGAATCAATGTGTTATGTCACTACTAAAGAAAATTAAGCCAGGATTGTTATATTATACTAAACAAAACTGTCTTTGAGTCAAATACTGAATTACTAAAAATAAAGAGAACCATTGCCAAAGAAAAAGTCACTGGGAAAATACAACTTTTATTTTACCTGTACCTAGCCCATTATTTAAAGAAAAATTACTAGGGTTACAAAGAGAAATGGACAAAACAGACATTAGAGAAAGAGATTCAAATTTTTCTCATTGCCCACAATTTAAACAATAAAATAAGTCTTCACAAATTTTTAAAAACTATTCCAGTCACAATGCAATTTGCACAACACCAAAAACACATCAGTATCTTTTTAAAAGTCTCCATATATTTAGAAATTAAATAATACAATGCTGGGGCACATGGGTAGCTTAGCCACTTGAGCATCAACTCTTGATTTCAGCTCAGATCATGATCTCAGTGTCGTGGGATTGACCGCATGTCAGGCTCTGCACTCAGTGTGGACTCTGCTTGAGATTCTCTCTCCCTCCCTCTGTCCCTGCTCATATACTCTCTAAATAAATAAATAAACATATAAATAATAAAAACATTTAAAAAAAGAAATTAAATAATACATTTCTAAGTAACTTGTGGATCAAAATAGAAAGTCTGCTAGAAATTAGAAAATAGTATGCCCTACATAATAATAATAATAATAAATCTCAAAATCTCATGATATAGCTACAGCACTTGGCTATTTTAGTCTTAAAAATGGATATAACAAAAAGGAGAATATTGAAAACTAATGAGATAAAAATCCAATTCAGGAAATTTATAATATAATGTAATAATAAAATGACACTACAAAGGGCTGACATCCAAGATCTATAAAGAATTCCTCAAACTCAACACACACAAAACAGATAAATCTTGTCAAAAAATGGGCAGAAGACATGAAAAGACACTTCTCCAAAGAAGACATACAAATGTATGAAGACACACATGGAAAAATGTTCATCATCTTTAGCCATCAGGAGATTCAGATCAAAACCACATTGTTAACACCAGTTAGAATGGCCAAAATTAAGACAGTAAACAATGTGTGTTGGAGATGATGTGGAGAAAGGGAAACCCTCTTACACTGCTGGTGGGAATGCAAGTTTGTGCTGTCACTTTGGAAAACAGTATGGAGATTCCTTAAGAAATTAAAAAGAGAGCTTCCCGGGGCGCCTGGGTGGCTCAGTGGGTTAAGCCTCTGCCTTCAGCTCAGGTCATGATCTCAGGGTCCTGGGATCAAGCCCCGCATGGAGCTCTCTGCTCAGCAGGGAGCCTACTTCCTCCTGTCTCTCTACCTGCCTCTCTGCCTACTTGTGATCTCTCTCTCTCTCTGTCAAATAAATAAATAAAAATCTTAAAAAAAAATAATAAAATAAAATAAAAAGAGAGCTTCCCTATGACCCTCCAATTGCTGTACTGGGTATTTACCGTAAAGATAGAGAGGTAGTGAAAAGAAGGGTCCCAATGTTCATAGAAGCAATGGCCACAGTCGCCAAACTGTGGAAAGAGTCAAGATGACCTTCAACAGATGAATGGATAAAGAAGATATGGTTCATATATACAATGGAGTATTATGCCTCCATCAGAAAGGATGAATACCCAACTTTTGTATCAGCATGAATGGGAGTAGAAGATATGCTGAGTGAAATAAGTCAAGCAGAGAAAGTCAATTATCATATGGTTTCACTTAGTCGTGGAGCATAAGGAATAACATGGAGGACATGGAGAGATGGAGAAGTGAGTCGGGGGAAATCGGAGGGGGAGGTGAACCATGAGAGATTGTGGACTCTGAGAAACAAATGGAGTGTTTTGAAGGGGTGGGGAATGGATGTTGGATGAGCCTATTGGTGGGTATTGTGGAGGGCACATATTGCACGGAGCACTGGGTGAGGTGCATAAACAATGAATTTTGGAACCCTGAAAAAAAATTAAATTTAATTTAAAAAATAAAATATGTTATTTATAAATATAATAAGAAAAGAATAATAGATACAAAAACATATAAAATAAAGACAACTTAGGATCAACAAGGTTGAAAATATGCACATACTACAACTGCGTAATTCAATTTCTAGGTATATACTCTAGAGAAGTTCTACTGCATGTGCAGAGGAGACATTAACAGAAATATTTACAGCAAATTTGTAATAGCAAAATATCAGTAACAGTAAGAGTAGAAGGGTTAAATACACTGGAGTACATTTTTCCAGTGGGATTCTAGTCTACACAACAAAGAAGATGAATAAATTACCTCTACATAAGTCAAGATGAATAACTAAAAAAAACCCCCAATATTGTATTTAAAAAAAAGGTAAGTTGCAAAAAGATACCCATAGTATAATAAAATGTATATAAAATTTAAGATACAAATGCATAATTAAAATGTGGTTTCAGGATTGACATATATGTAATAAAATGATAAAGATACATGTAGGAATGATAAACACTGAATTTGGAATAATGATAGCCTCTAAAGAGAGGGGAAGGGAATATATAAGGGTACGTAAAGAGTTCCAACTATATTTTAATATGTTTATTTCCTTAACTGGACAAAGTCATTTATTACATTTTTTAAAAGATTTTATTTATTTATTTGAGAGAGAGAGTGTGAAAGAGAGATGGCATGAGCAGGGGAAAGGTCAGAGGGAGAAACAGACTCCCTGCCGAGAAGGGAGCCCAATGCAGGACTGGATCCTGGGACTCCAGGATCATGACCTGAGCCGAAGGCAGTTGCCCAATCAACTGAGCCACCCAGGCGTCCCTTATTACATTAGTTTTATACTTTTTGAATATCTGATATATATTTAACAATAAATTATAACAATATAGTTAAATATAAAATTATAAATTATTCGCCAAATATTTCATAATGTTTCATAATCTAAGAAAGTCATAAAGACATCCATAAAAGTTAAGACTAGTGTAACTGTCATGAATTTTTACGAATTATACTAAAAATTCTCAAAAAGCATGAATAAAGTAGCAAGGCAAATAATACACCAAGAGAAGATATATGTAACAATATGACAATATAAGAGAAACAGTTTTAACATCCCAACTGTGTAGAAAATTTCTATGTAGTCATAGAAAAAAACAAAAACACAAACCAAAAGTGGACCAAAAATAGGTAAAAATACCAATGACCACTGAAGATATGAAAAACAAAAAGGCTCAAACTATGGAAAGAACCTAGATGTCCATCAACAGATGAATGGATAAAGAAGATGTGGTATATATACACAATGGAATACTATGCAGCCATCAAAAGAAATGAAATCTTGCCATTTGAGACAACGTACATGGAACTAGAGGGTATTATGCTTAGCGAAATAAGTCAGTCGGAGAAAGACAACTATCATATGATCTCCCTGATATGAGGAAGTCGAGAAGCAACATGGGAGGTTTGGGAGGTAGGAAAAGAATAAATGATACAAGATGGACTCGGGAGGGAGACAAACCATAAGTGACTCTTAATCACACAAAACAAACTGAGGGTTGCCAGGGGGAGGTGGGGAGGGAGAGGGTGGTGGGGATATGGACATTGGGGAGGGTATGTGCTATGTCGAGTGCTGTGAAGTGTGTAAACCTGTACCCCTGGGGCTAATAATACATTATATGTTAATAAAAAAAATAAAAAATAAAAATAAATAAATTTTTTAAAAAAGGCTCGACCTTACTAGTAATCAAAGAAATATAAATTAAAGCAATGAAACATTACTGGGGAAAATTTTTAAGCATTGAGAATTTCAGATGTTGGAAAGAATTTATGTTTTAAAAATAAGCTACTGAAAAAGGTATCAATTTGATAGACCTGGTCAAAAATTTAAAATTTGCACATCCCTTAACCCTGAAATTCCACCTTTATTTTTTCATTTTTTTAAAGATATTATTTATTTATTTTAGAAAGAGAGAGAGCAAGCACGAGCAGAAAGAGGAACAGAGGGAAAGGGAGAGCGAATCCCAAGCAGACTCCATACTGAGCACAGAGCCCAATGCAGGCCTTGATCTCACAACCCTAAGATCACAACCTGAACCAAAACCAACAATCAGATCCTCAACTAACTTAGGCACCCAGGCACCCCTCCACTTTCAGAAGTATAGTGAAAACTATACAGTATTTAAATGCTCATGAGGATGGACAATAGTTAACATATTATCTGGGCCTTAAAAGGAATGAGATAGACCAATAATGACAGCTCACATTATTCACTGGTAGGCAATATTCTAAGTATTTGACATGTGTCGACCCAGTTAATTCCTAAGAAGTCTATGAAGTAAATTCTACAGATGAAGGAACAGAGACATAGAAATTAGGATAACCAGTATAAATCACCCAAGTATAAGGCAAAGGAAGGCTTTAAACTCAGGCAGGTAAAGGGCACCCTGATGCAGTCGAACACAAGGCTGTCCTGCCTCCTGTTTGCGTAACATGGAGAGTTCTCAAAGCAAGAAAAGCAATGCAGAGAACAAGTACATGATGGCAGGCTATGCACACACGCCTGTACATTCACAGAAAGGTGACTGAAAAGTCACATGCCAGAGCATGAAAATAAACACTGGAGCAGGTTGTTGGGTGACAATATTTGTAGCTATTTGCATTTTACATTTTTAATGGCCCATTTAGTTATCTTTGCATTCAGTGACTATTTACTTAAGACACCTGTTATGTATCAGATATTACTAGCTACTAAGGAGTCAGTAATGAGCAGAAACAGACAATAGTCCTTGTTCTCTTGGATCACACAGTCAAGGGGAAAAGGCAAATATTCCAATTATAAGGAAATGTAAAATTATCATTCTGGCAAATGCTGTGAAGGAAAATCAGTTGTTGCATGAGGGCCTGTAAAGGAGGGGAGTAGTTAGCGAAGTTTTCCAAGAAAGTGATGATTAAAATGAGCTTTGCAGGAAAAAGAGGAGGTATTTATGCAAAGTGGGTGATGGGGGAGAATGTCTCATGCAGACAATGCAGCAGAGAAAGACCAGATCTTTAAAGACTCTGAAAGAGCCAGCAGGGAAAAAAAGCAGGGAGCTGTTTAATCAAAGAGAGGCAGGGACAGGTAAGTTCCAAGGGTAGGCGGGGCTTGGAGGTCCAAGAGCAGTGGGAAGCTACTGAATGGGTTCTAAGGTGTGTGTGGGAAGAGCGTAAGTTCAGATTTATTTTGAAAAGATTCCTCCAACTTCTCAGTAGAAAACAAGTTTAGATTTTGCCAAATAATCCTGTATATCGGGAAAAGAAAGGGCAGTTTCTCTGAGTACTGGTGATAGATGAGCAAAGAAATGAACAGATTCTGTCTAGTATCTCAACAGAAAATAAATCCATGAGAACTTGATGAGGTACTAAAGCAGGAGAGGAAAGGAGAGAAAAGTACTGATAGTTAGTAGATATGAGGAGTGGAGGAGTGACGGGGGCTGAGGGAGATTTCCATATCAGATCTGCACTCTTCTAATGGGGCCAATGGCCAGGGACGTGTTTATCGTTTGTGTTATTAAAACAACTCAACCCCCAAAATGAGCAAATCCAAGAAAAAAAAAATTCTGACCTTCTACTGGTGGAGTTGGTTTGTTCTCATTTCCTTTATCCACAACCTTGACTCTGGGTTTTGGTTCTTTTCTTTTTTCCAAATCTTTAACTGGAAGAAAAGGAAAAAGAACAACATGTCATGTTAAAGTGTAAAAGAAAATATTTAATGAATTTTACTAAAACTCTTGCAAGTATTGGGAGTACTAAGTAGAAATTAGCTTCATGGTAGAATTCCCTTCCCAAAGACTGGAAATGCTATTTTCTTTCAGCTTATCGTGGGAAGGTGTGGAAAACCCTTAAGGAATTGCTTTGGTCCAGTACTCACTATGGGCAGATGTATCAAATAAATTCAACCTTTCATAACTTCTATAAAATCAGCATGATTATCCCCATTTCGTACATGAGGGAAGCAAAGACCAGGAAGCTAAGTAACTAAAACATATTTCATAAAACCAGAAAGTACTGGCCCAGGATTCAAGCCATATCTTCTGGTCTCTGAACAAGGACTATGAGTTGGCCCCTGTTCTAGAAAGATCTTGGCCATGAATATCCTCATTTGGTGTTGGTCTGTCAGCATCAGAACGTGGAGAATCCAAAACAATTTCCTTTCAAACTTAAAAAAAAAAGCTTCCCTATTAATACATAGTAGTATTTCTTTGTCAGTATCAGTATGAAATATTCAGGGGCCCAGAATTAATGTATTCATACCAATCTACTCCTTCATACCTTCACTTTCCACTGCTTAAACTCTACAGCAATTTCCTGCTATTGCTTGGCACCTTAACTTGTTTGCATCAGCTCAGACCACCGCCAATAGCAATGGTTTCTGCACAAATAAAACACCCATGAAAAGGCAGAAGGCATCCTCTGGTGAGATATTTCATTTAATTGTTGCATTCACTTCACAGAAATCAGCAGACTTATTGCAGGGTGGGCTATGGAGGGGAAGGAATGATTTCTTCTGAACTTTCCTTCCTGCCTTCTCTAGGGTGTTAGTCCATTAACCCTGTCTCTATCATCCCCTCCTCCTCCTCTTCTTCCTACTTCTTTCCATCCCTTTGCTGAAAGGGTTTGAGACTTGCCAGTTGCCAAGGTCATGTTGCTCTAATTCTATTACTTGTTTCCATAGAAATCATCCTTGGCTTTCTGGTGCCTAGAGGTTAAAGTCCAAGATTAAAAAATAATAATAAGATGGCTTGATCCTGCTATTCCCACTGACCCTCTAACTTTCTACATCCATTTTTTCCCAGACCACACTCTCTGACTTCTTTATAAGCCTTGACCACTTTGGAACACCCCCTTCTCTAAATTCTTTTCTTTGTCTGTTTTTACAAAGGCATTATTCTGGATTTTCTTGTACTCCTCCGACCCCTCATTTACATTCTCATTTTTTGGATCCTTTTTCTGTTTCCATTCCTGAATCGTGATCATATACTAAATTTGCCCTGCATCTCAGCACACCCCGCCTATCATTTTGTCACTCCATAATTTTAATGCTCACACTTCTGTGGATGATTTCCAAATCCGTATCTCCAACCCCACCCACCCATAGGCCATGGCCTCGAATTGCTTACACCCTATAAAAGAAATCTGCAATTTTAACACAAGAACAATTGTGCTGTGTGGTCATAGAAGCAGAAATACATCTGGCAAAGAATAATTCCAGAGGTGGAGACCGAGGGAAACTTCACAGGGAAGGTGACATTTGAACCAGACTTTGGAAAGACAAGCACGATTTTACAAACAGAGGTTAGCAAAAGGTCATTCCAAAGAGGAAAATGGTGGCCAAAGAGAAAATTTGCCAAAATAGGGCCATAGACCATTTTGATATATATATGTATATGTATATATGTATGTGCATATATATCAAAATGGTCTATGGAAATGGTATATATATAAATATATTTTAAATGGTATATATACCATGTTATATATATAGAAATTATATATATTTATATTAATTATATATAAAATTTTATATTTTATATACTTATATATTTTTATATTTAATTTATATATATTATATATTAATATATATTTATATTTTTATTTTTATATAAATAAATTATATTAATTATATATATATTAAAAAAACAGTCAGTTTCCATTGTGCCCCTAGGTTACATATACGATGCAACATGTCACACCAAGATGCTGTCTTCCTCCTGCAGGAGGCAAACTAAATCGGAAAACAGAATATCATAAGCAAAGCGGCATTAATCATGACAAAAGCAACCATGCCCTACTACGTGCTGAAGTGAATCAATCCACAGTGTTACAGGCATATATCGTTACCCCAACTTGCGGATGAGAAAACTTGAGGCCGTGCTTGATTTGCTTGGCCAAATACACACACCAGGCCAGAAATGTCTTTCCATCTTCAAAATCCAAAAGCACTGTTTCTCATGCTTCCCGTGTATCAGAAGATGGACTTATGAGGACTTCGAATCTCTACACTAACTGTAAACCCACATGCACAGCATTTGTCTGGATCATTTTCCTGGACCCAACAATGGAAGCTTCCCCGGGGAGGGGGAACCAGTCTTTAGCTCCATCTCACATGGAACAAAATGAAATAGAAAACCAAAGTTATTTTAATATTATTGTTGCAAACTTTTATTTGGGAGAACAAATCCCTGAGAATAATAATTTTATATTGTTTTTAATATTTGATTTATATTTATATATTAATCATTTATATATGATTACCTATGAGTTATCCAACTTACCAGTTAGACAGTCTCAATATTATTCCAGCAGAGCTAAGCAGGCTGAAAACAACTGCACTTCCTTTGAAGTGTTCTGAGTCAACAGCTACTGGCAGAACTTTTTCAGGTTACCTGTCTCTCAGGCTGCTCAGTAAATGGACTATCCGGGATAATCCATTGCAACACCTTCCATCTCAAGTAAAATGTCTCCGTGTCCTTCCACTGCTTCTCATAAACTTGAGGAAGAGCTATTTCGCTTACTCATGTCGGAATGTCAGAGGCCAGAAACAGAAGTGCAGTGCCAATAAAAGCAGACAAAGGCTGATTTATATTGGAAATAATATTAAAAGTTTTTCTGGAACTTCCAGATAATGTGAATCTCAAAAGAATGTCATGTTTAAAACATCTGCATGTCTTACTGACAGGTGGAATTACCCAATGTCTTTGTTCAGAAGTTTCAAGTGGAAGTAGGTTAACAAAGTTGGTTTCTTTTTTACTTAAAAAAAAAATCACAAAATACATGCCATAAAACATTACTTAGAAGAGGAAGGGGAAAAAGGAGAGGGAACAGAAAATCCAGCTAGAACACTGCTGTACCCACAGTTTTGGATTCATAGGTAAATCCCACAGCCTCCCAGATCTGTGGAGTAATCTAAGGGCCGGATGTCAAAAGCTATTGTTATTTGAAATGATGTCTAGAATTTGCCTCAAAATTAGGACAGAGTGGTGGGGAGAAGATAATAGATGAAACAAGACTGGCCATGAATGGCTAATTGTTGAAGTGACTGATGGATATGGAGGGGTTTATTCTACTATCCTGCTAATTTTTTTAATATGCTTAAAATTATCCTTTAATAAATTGGAATTTTTAAGAGTCTATATTAACAATGAAGTAACACAGAAAGTTAACCAGGACAGTCCTCTTCTGTTTGCTTTCACAATACACAAATCTTTGTGGTCCACATATGAATGGCCACTCCCAGGAAGAGAGAGTTGCTGGGGTCTCTGCTCACGAGAATATAGGGTCCATGGGGGCAATGATTTGTCATGTTCTCAGTGCCTAAAATAAGGCCTGACACTTAGTAGCCGTGTAATGTATATACGTTAAGTGGGGGAAAAAAAGAATAAATGAATGAATGAATATCTATCTCCCAAAGGCAAAAGAATCACAACCTGTAAGAACAACTTTTAAACTTAGTATAAGGAAAGGCTTTCTAATGACATAGATTGGGCTGCCTCAGAGCTTTCTCCCCTGCTTAGAATATTTCTGTATGTCCTGCTTTTCATTGTCTGCCCAGTTTACTCTTTGAGAACTGGCTCAGATATGAAGCTATCCCCCATCCATTCTTATCCCTGCCTGCCCATCACTGGGACACAGAGAACTTCTGCCTTCACAGAGCCCTGAATCTCTGTCCCTGACACTTACCATGTTCACAGAGCTGTTTGTCATGGGACCTGGCACAAAAGAGGTCGATGATAAAAGTCAACTGATTTATTAAGAGAAAGAGTTAAATTTCTTATTATAAAGGTTGTTTACCTAGAGGCTAGACTGGCACTTACTAAGAATACTACAGAGCAGGTGTAGGCATCATTCACTGAGTCATTTGGTAAGTATTCACTGAGCACCTATTAGGTACCGGGTAGACGAGATGTCTGGGTAAGGTTCGGAGGACAGTATGAGGGAGAGCATGTGAAAAGTAAAATTTAGAGGACTTAAGTGGGCATGCATTAAAACAGGTTAAGGGAGGGGCAGAGGGGTAGTAGTCATAGAAGGAACTCATGGAAGATTTCACCAAATATCTTTCAAGATCTCTTCATCTAAACAATCCAATTTTAACCTATCATAGTATTTACTCCAGACTTTAACTCAGAGCCGGAACAGAGTCCGATGGTAACACTTTAAGAACTGTACATACGTACTTCTGAATTGACCTTGGACTGGCTTGCTTTCTTTGTCTTTATGGTATGCAATGATTTGAACTGTGTAATTCTGGTCTGGCATAAGACCTTGAATAATTGCCTTAGTTGCCGTGTTCTGGAGATTCAACTGATTGGTTTTGCCACCTATAACAAAACAGAAAGATAAATCAGGACTAAGAAACAGGTTCACTGGATACCTTAAGAAAATTTATTAATCAGCAATCAAGGTTTTAAAAGGTGAAAACATTTTAAAAAATACACATGGTGCATATGCGTATACTACTTAACTTTAATATATTGTTCCTTCTCATTCTTAGTTGTACTCTTTGCATTAGATCATTTCAACAGTTGTCTAAATTAGACAAAACACATTCACAAAAATCTTCCATCATAATGCATTCCTGCTTATACACTAGGGAAAGCCACAGTATAGGATTAGGAGAAAAGAATCCCTCAACATAGATATAGTCTTCAAGGAAAGAATTCTACTTAAAAGTGAAGGGAAAGATAAAGGCAGACTGAACGCCATTATCTATGCTGGAATTTTTCTATGGTCTCTCTAAACTGAATCAAAGCATCCCTAAAGCATTAGCAATTTCATTATCTTAAATCTGAGCATAACCGGCTCAGGATGTTGACGGAACCAGTCATTGCCCGGCTACTTAAACGTTACCGCCGTTCATGAAACGATTTCAAATCTCCAGTATCTCTCCATCAAATCAGAATGACATCTAAGGCTCTTGTGGAAATACTGTTGATTAAATACTCAACTTTTATGCCAAATTCCAAATATGCTTTTCTTTTCTAATTTCTGGCAACAGTTAACTACGTACAAGAGGGAGGAAATTGAAAACTCCCATGCCGCTAGCAATGACAGCAAAAAGGACCTGAAATTTACTGAATGAATTAAACATAACACAGATTACAATGTATTTTAATCATATTCCCATAAATTAATGATGTTATGTCTGAAATTTGATGCTGCTATCCTCTATGCTGCCTGCTACTAGAAGGCAGAACTGAGCCCTTTTCTTGCCAAAACTCATTTCTTTAAATGCATTTATGTCCAAGATGTTAAACCTGGTTTCACAAACATCTATTATTTAAAACTCATCTACTACAAAGCACATCAAATAAATCTTTCTTAATGCATGTTTCACTAAAAAAAAAAGTTTCTTAGAATACTCTGTATTAGACTCCCTCTCTGAGGGGCTTAGGTGTATTATTTTACTAACAGCTTTGAGAATTCTGCAATAAAAAAATCTTTAAACCCTTTAGAATAGGACTGCCTCAGTTTCTTTGACTATTAAACCATTTGGTTGTATCATAGCTATTAGCAGCTTGCAGATTACTATGGAACACACTTTGGGACAGATTGGTATAAACTGTATTTGGAACATGTCTTGGAGGGCTAAAATGTCTACATTTTGTGTCTGGATACATTTATTACTCTTTTTATTTACTCTATTTATTTTATGTTTGACCAAGTAGATAACAGAGTGCCAACACTGTCTTATTGGCTTGGATCACTGCAGTAAGGGCACTGAGGCCCTAGAAAAATGGAACCGGTGTTCATGAAGGAATAATTTGCCTTCACTCTCAATTTTTATTATGTCTCTGGAAGTGTTTAAGTAAGAGCTGGCTGGAAGTTTGCCTTGTGAGTGTGGTATGGCAGAGGGGATTGAAGGATCTGGCTGAGATTTGGTTCAGAGGCTACACAAGTCACTCCTAAGACTCCCTGATTTCTTAATGCCAACTATATGTGTACTGAACAGTTTAGTATTATCAGTAACTAATCAGGGAAGGTTAAGACACCAAGTACCTGGAAGAAAAAGAATAAACTTTCAAGATCAGACATGGAGAATTCTCAGAGGTACCACAAATTAGAAACTTGTATTTTGACCTTTAAGTCATAATGATGTTCAATAATCTTTTTTTTTCTCTTTTAAGATTTTATTTAAATTCAAGTTAGTTAACACATAGGGTAATATTGGTTACAGGAGTAGAATTTAGTGATTCATTGCTTACATGTAACACCCAGTGTTCCTCACAACAAGTGTCCTCCTTAATGCCTATGGCCCATTTAGCCCATCCCCCCACCCTCCTCCCCTCTAGCAACCCTTAATTTGTTCTCTGTAGTTAAGGGTCTCTTATGGTTGGCTTCCCTCTGTTTTTATCTTACTTTTCTCTTCCCTTCCCCTATATTCATCTATTTTCTTTTTTAAATTCCACATATGAGTGAAATCATAACGGTATTTGTCTTCTCTGATGGACTTATTTTGCTTAGCGTAATACACTCTAGTTCCATCCACACTGCTGCAAATGCCAAAATTTCATTCCTTTCGATAGCTAATTTTCCATATTATATATGTATATGTATATATGTACATGTGTGTGTGCATATGTGTAAATATGCCACATATTCTTTATCCATTCATCAGTTGATGGACATTTGGGCTTTCCTTCCATAATGTTGCTATTGTTGATAGTACTGCTATAAACATTTGGGTGCATGTGCCCCTTTGAATCATTATTTTTGTATCCTTTAGATAAACACCTCGTAGTGTAACTGATGGGTCATAGGGTATTTCTGTTTTTAACTTTTTGAGGAACCTCCATATTGTTTTCCGAGCGTCTGCACCAGTCTGCATTCTCACCAACAGTGTAAGAAGGTTTCCCTTTCTCTGCATCTTCACCAACATATGTTATTTTCTGACTTGTTAATATCAGTCATTCTGACAGGTGTGAGGGGTTATCTCATTGTGGTTTTGATTTATATTTCCCTGATGTGGAGTAATGTTGAGCATTTTTTCACATGTTTGTTGGTCATTTGTATATCTTCTTTGGAGAAGTGTCTGTTCATGCCTTCTGCCCATTTTTTGACTTGATTATTTGTTTTTTGGGTGTTGAGTTTGAGAAGTCCTTTATAGATCTTGAATACCAGCCCTTTATCTGTAGTGTCATTTGCAGATATCTTCTCCCATTCCATGGGTTGCCTCTTTGTTTTGTTGACTGTTTTCTTTGCTGTCCAGAAGCTTTTTACCTTGATGCAATCCCAAAAGTTCATTTTTGCTTTTGTTTCCCTTGCTTTTGGAGATGTGTCTTGAAAGAAGTTGCTCTGGCCGATGTAGAAGAGGTTACTGCCTAAGTTCTCCTCTAGGATTTTGATAGATTCCTGCCTTATATTGAAGTCTTTCATCCATTTAGAGTTTATCCTTGTGTATGGTGTAAGAAAATGGTTGAATTTCATTCTTCTGTGTATAGGTGTCCAATTTTCCCAGCACCATTTATTGAAGAGACTGTCTTTTTTTTTTTAACATTTTATTTGTTTATTTGACAGACAAAGATCACAAGCAGGCAGAGAGGCAGGCAGAGAGAGAGGAGGAAGCAGGCTCCCTGATGAGCAGAGAGCCCGATGCAGGGCTCGATCCTAGGACCCTGAGATTATGACCTGAACTGAAGGCAGAGGCTTTAACCCACTGAGCCACCCAGGCAACCCGAGACTGTCTTTTTTTCCATTGGATATTTTTCCCTGCTTTGTTGAAGATTAGTTGACCATAGAGTTGAGGGTCCACATCTGGGCTCTCTATTCTGTTCCACAGGTCTATGTGTCTGTTTTGTGCCAGTACCATGCTGTCTTGGTGATGACATCTTTGTAATATAGCTTGATATCAAGCAATGTGATATCCCCAGCTTTGTTTTTCTTTTTCAACATTTCTTTAGTGATTCGGGGTTTTTTCCAATTCCCTATAAATTTATGATTGTTTGTTCCAGCTCTTTGAAAAATGCTACTGGTATTGATCAGGATAGCATTGGGAGATTTTTGATTACTGATTCATTTTCTTTGTTGGTTATGGGTCTGTTGAAATTTTCCATTTCTTCCTGTTTCAGTTTTGGTGGTTTCTGTGTTTCTAGAAATTTATCTATTTCTTCCAGATTGTCCAATTTGTTGGCATACAATTGCTCATAATATTCTCCAATTGTTTGTATTTCTGTGGTGGTTGTAATCTTGCCTCTTTCATTCATGATTTTATTTATTTGGGTCCTTTCTCTTCTTTTTGATAACTCTGGCTCAGTGTTTATAAATATTGTTAATTCTTCCAAAGATCTAGCTACTTGTGTTGATCTATTATACTGGGTTTTGTAAATTTCTATATCATTGATTTCTGCTCTAATCTTTATTATTTCTCTTCTTCTGCTGGTTTTAAGATTTATTTGCTGTTCTTTTTCCAGCTCCTTTAAGTATAAAGTTAGGTTGTATATTTGAGACTTTTCTTGACGAAGGCCTGTATTGCTATATACTGCCCTCTTACGACTGCCTTTGCTGCATCCCAAAGGTTTTGGACTGTAGTGTTTTCATTTTCTTTTGCTACCATGATCTTTTTTTTTTTTTTTAATTTCATCTTTAATTTCCTGGTTAACCCACTCATTCTGTAGTAGGATATTCTTTAACCTCCATTTGTGATCTTTTCAAATTTTTTCTTATTGTTGACTTCAAGTTTAATAGCACTATGGTATGAAAATAGGCACATATGATCTCCATCTTTTTGTATTTGTTGAGGTCCAATTTGTGAACCAATATCTGATTTGTTCTGGAGTATGTTCCATGTGCACTTAAAAAGAATGAATTATCAGTCACTTTAGGATGAAATATTTTGAATATACCTGCTAAGTCCATCTGCTCCAGAGTTTCATTCAAAGCTATTATTTACTTGTTGATCTTCTGCTTAGATGATCTGTCCATTTCTATGAGTGGGGTATTAAAATGGCCTATTATTATTGCATTATTATCAATGAGTTTCTTAAAGTTTGTTTTTTTTTTCCATTTTATTTATTTTTTCAGTGTAACAGTATTCATTCTTTTTGCACAACACCCAGTGCTCCATGCAAAACGTGCCCTCCCCATTACCCACCACCTGTTCCCCCAACCTCCCACCCCTGGCCCTTCAAAACCCTCAAGTTGCCCCAGCCTCCCACCCCTGACCCTTCAAAACCCTCAGGTTGTTTTTCAGAGTCCATAGTCTCTTATGGTTCGCTTAAAGTTTGTTTTAATTGATTTATACATTTGGCTGCTCCCAAGTTGGGGGCATAAATATTTGCAATTGTTAAATCTTCCCGTTGGATAGACCCCTTTATTATAATATAGCAACCTTCTTCATCTTTTATTACAGTCTTCAATTTAAAATCCAGTTTGCCTAATATAAGGATGCCTACTCCAGCTTTCTTTTGATGTCCATTAGCATGATAAATTGTTCTCCACCTCCTCACTTTCAATCTGGAGGCATCTTTGGGCCCATGAGTCTCTTATAAGCAGGATATCAATGGGTTTTGTTTTTTTTTAATCCATTCTCACCCTATGTCTCTTAATTGTGACAATTAGTCCATTTACATTTAGAGTAATTATTTATATATATGAATTTAGTGCCATTGTATTACCTGTGAAGTTGTCATTCCTGTAGGTTGTCTCTTTTCATTCTAGTCTTTGTTGACTTTGGTTTATCTTTCTCAGTCCAAGAGTCCCCTTTAATCTCTCTTGCAGGCTAGTTTGGTGTTCATGATCTCCTTTAGTTTTTGCTTGTTTCAGAAGCTCTTTATTTCTCCTTCTATTCTGAATGATAGCCTTGCTGGATATAATATTCTTGGCTTCATTTTTTTTCCCATTCAGCACATTGAATATATCATGTCACTCTCTTCTGGCCTACTAAGTTTCTGTGGACAGGTTTGCTGCTAACATTATATCTACCTTTGTGGGTTAAGGACATTTTGTCTCTCACTGTTTTCAGAATTCTTGTTGTCTATGATATTTCTTGGTGTTGACCTTTTTGGTTTGGTATAAGCAACTCCAGCCTCCACTCTCTCTCCTCCTCTCTCCCTCTCTCTGTCTTCCTTTCCTCCATGGCACCACAGCTTTTCTCTCCCCCAATTCATATCTCCGAACCTCACATCTGCCATGTTCTTTCCCTCTAATTGTTCAGATCGTTTTCTTAATCTTCAGATCAATTTCCTAGTTACTCAAAATGATTTGCTTTTTGATCTAGCTATGTTCAAGGGATGAGGTAAGTTCAGGGTCTCCCTACTACTTTGCCATGTTAAGTCTCTCCCCAGGAATCTCTTGAACTTGAATTTCCCATGGTGGCTTACTTCAGAACACAAACTGCATTTTCAGAAGTCAAAGTTATTTCAAAATTGGGCCATACTTCAAAATGAAAATTCTGAACCAGGCTCGAGAATGAAATATTGCTTTCTGCAAGTGTGTCACTTCTGTGAGCCAATGTGAGTAAAGTTGGCATCTCTTTCACTGAACCATGAATCATTCTAAAGAGTCTGGGTAATATTTGTTAATAACCTTCTAGAAGGTTCCTTTTTCATGGCCGAGCAAGAAGCCAGGTGTTTCAGCTGCTTGTTTTGGTTGAGATTTTAAATCCACCACTGGGTAAAATGTCCACAATTATCAACAACAGAGCATTTGTCAGCCTTATTAAAAGAGTTGGGAAAGGACCCCAACAGCAAGAAGCCCAGGTCCATATTACCATCTTTATCAATATTAAACAAATATCAAACAAAAAATCAATTATCAAACAAAAAAACCCTATCTTTACCAATAAAGAGGAAAAATTATTATATGTACATAAATACATATGTATTGTACAAATATGCTATTGTTAAATATTTCTTACAGAATATGGGAAACTGGATCCTAGGAAAGGAAATGAGACCTGAGGGACATACTCAGATCATCTATATATCAATCACAGGCCATATGATTGCACTCTGTCACTGTTGTAAGTGCTTTACTTTTATAAATTCATTAAGTCCTCACAACAAGTGCTTCCCCAATTTAACATGCATAGGAGTCATCTGGGGATCTCTGTCAAGGTCAGATGCTGATTCAGCAGGTGGGAGGTAGGGACCAATATTCTGCATTGACTCTCAGCTGATGCCTGTGCTGATTCTCAGATTACATTTTGAGTTCCATGCCTTACAACTCCATGAGGTAAGACTAGTGCTGTTTGTGCATTTCATGTAAGAGGACACCAGAGAATAGAGAGGTCATACAACTTGCCCAAATGGCATCTCTTATACACCATAGACCCAGGTGTGGAGCTCAATCTATTCATGTTGTTGACCCCCTCTTTGTCTCCATGACTGTGTGTAACAGCAGCAGTTCCTTTCCATATTCTTTATTGTTTTACTAATCTTATTTGTATAATAAAAACATAAAACAGAAGAAAGAAAAAATTCAACCAAAATTTAATTTTAAAAATTTGGCATAACTACTTTATCTTCATGATCAATAAATCTAACTTTTGCTTTTCCTCCTTTCCTGCTTTACTTTACCACTGATTTTCACAGTGTCTACTTAGCTCTTATCATTTTAATATATAATTGTTGAATAATACACTATCAAGTTAACTAATCATAATTTACTCAGCTGGTGACAAGTGTTAGCGTTCCAGATGTATTTTTTTTTTAAGTGTCAACAGGCCAAAAGTATTCATTCTTTGTTGAAACAGAGGAAGTGAAGATTTTAATAGTCTGGAAATTTCCCCTGAGGAGAATTACGATGAGCCCAATAGCAACTCTTAAGACTTTGGGAATATTATTTCTTTGATTAGAGGGTAAGATTTCAAGTGCATATATTAAATTGAAAAAAAAATTTCAAATGATTTTTAAGAAACACTTAATACTTCACATTTTTAGTTAACTATGTGTAAAAAGTTGTTAATACTCTAGAAATCACAATCAACTTTTTTTTTGTTTTTTTTTTTTAGATTTTATTTATTTATTTGACAGAGTGTGAGAGATCACAAGTAGGTGGAGAGGTTGGCAGAGACAGAGGGGGAAGCAGGCTCCCCACTGAGCAGAGAGCCCAATTCCAGGACCCTGGGATCATGACCCCGGCCTAAGGCAGAGGCTTTAACCCACTCAGCCACCCAGGTGCCCACAATCAACAATTTTTACCTGAAGTTGGAGTCACGAGAAGTTTGTAGCCACCAAATTTCCCCCTTGGGGCCTTCCATGAAATCTGTATACTGTCATGAGATAACACATTATATCTTAACCGTGTCGGTGGAGCCACTGCAAAAGGAGAAACAAAAATCATTTAAAAGTGGAAACATTTAAGCTGCCATTAGTTAAACCAAAGAGTCAACATAATGAAATCAAAACACATGACTTCATCAGCCTCAAAATATGCTCTTTCTATAACCCCATTAATGAATCGATGAGTTTTCACAATGATACAAACCGAAGAGCATCTGTTTCTTACTCAAAAGATAAGTATTTATCAAATAGTACTGACCTTACAACAAAGACCTATGACTTAGGGTTAAAATGTAATACTCTAGTCTAGTTTAAATTGAAGCCAGTCTTGTAAAATGCATTCATTATGTTACAAAGATGATTTTTTTTCCAACTTGGAACATATAAGCTTTTTATAATCTACTCTACTGGGACCTGTTTTATGCCTTTAGGTTTTCCACTTTAGTAATCCAATATTTTTAACGATAAGATCATTTAAGAAGGCAATCATGGACATATTATAGTATTAAGATCTTCATTTAAAAAAACATTTGAGGGGCGCCTGGGTGGCTCAGTGGATTAAGCCGCTGCCTTCGGCTCAGGTCATGATCTCAGGGTTCTGGGATCGAGTCCCGCATCGGGCTCTCTCCTCTGCAGGGAGCCTGCTTCCTCCTCTCTCTCTGCCTGCCTCTCTGCCTACTTGTGATCTCTCTGTCTGTCAAATAAATAAATAAAAATCTTTTAAAAAAAAATAAAAAAAATAAAAAAACATTTGAGAAAGAGATTATAAAATACCAGAAGAAAAAGGATCAAATCAAAGATAATTGGTTTTATAAAGTTTGATCCATTCTTAAAGTGTAGCTGCTTTGTATCTTTCAGAAAGATACACAGCATAGGCTCATGAGTCATGCCAGGACACTTAATCCTTCCTGATAGTTTACAACATGGATAGGTCTATATTACTTCTTGTCTATGTCATTCAAACTTCAAAACATGTTTTTGGAAACCTACATCAATGCTCCAAAATTTCACATGA
This sequence comes from Meles meles, assembly GCF_922984935.1. Lineage (NCBI taxonomy): Eukaryota > Metazoa > Chordata > Mammalia > Carnivora > Mustelidae > Meles > Meles meles. Next base: position 19,872,900 of record NC_060066.1, read on the forward strand.
AAGAGTTTAAGAAGATTTTAATTACATAATATTGAAATTAGTTTGTCAAAAAAGAAAAGCTTACATGTAACAGAAAAGTTAGCTCTTACTGCCCACCCTTACACCCTGCCTTTCTTTCTCACTTTAGGAAACAGAAAGAGGGGGAGGAAACAGACATTCTCCTTAACGGGTATGTAGCATAATATGGGGTTTGGGCATTAATTTGATTCCAGTTCTGTCACTTATTAGATGAAGAAACATGAGTGATTCCTCCTTCCAAAACTTTATTTTTAGGAAAAGTGACCTGTAAATATTTGCTCCTCCTGCTTTTGCTTCATCTAAGGGGTGATCTCAAAAGCTCATTTGATTCTCACAAAAAATACAGTGCCATCCCAATTTTACATATAAAGAAGCCAAAGAGTAGAGACTTGCCCAAGTTCACGTACTGGTGAATGACAATCCCTGACCCCAAGTGAGATGCTCTGTTTCTTTGGCAGAAAAGCCACATTAAGAGGGCACCCTTCATAGAGATAGATAAATAAGTAACTGACTCCTTACAAGTCAGCTCAACTTTTATTACCTCTTAGCAGAGAATGTTAGCAATTAAAAAAAAAAAAATGGCTTCGCATTCTCAATTCGACATGAATGAAAGAAAGAGTTGACATTTCTCTTGTTTATGGAAAAATATGGATTTATCATAAGAATAACTATTTTGAAATTCAAGAAGAGGAACCTAACATTTGGATGAACAGGAAAACTATTACTATTTTGCTTAGTCTCGAAACTGGTGAGAATAACCTGTTTATAACTAGGCTCTTAAAAAAAAAGATTTTATTCATTTATTTGACAGAGAGAGCGAGCACAAGCAGGGGGAGCAGCAGGCAGAGAGGGAGAAACAGGCTCCCCGATAAGCAGGGAGCCCGATGTGGGGCTCAATCCTAGGACCTTGGGATCAAGACCTGAGCCAAAGGCAGAAGCTTACCTGCCTAAGCCACTCAGGCACCCCTTTAGGTAGGCTTTTACTACTTATGGAAAAAATTTAAAACAAGAATTAAGCAATTTTGAACAATATATCCAGTTTTTCAGCCAAATCTCGCCAGTGGGCTGGTAGACGTCATTGGCCAAGTTTATTACAAAGTTCTGCATGAATGCCCCAGTGAAAGACAGCGGACATGCCTGGAAACTATCAAGTGGAGAAGTACAACAAGGAGGATGGAGCCCTTGGTCTAGACCTTTCGTTGCAAGAGGATCGACCAATTCGGTCAGTTCCCCAGGTGTGCTGACTTCTCAAGGAGGGCAAATAAGTCAACAACATTGAGAATTCCCAAGTTCAAGATTAGAAATCTTTACAACATTTTCTACCTAGGCTACTATTCTTTGAAGATTTTATTTATTTATTTGAGAGAGAGAAGGAGCAGGGGTGATGGTCAGAGGGAGAGAGAGAAGCTGACTTCCTGCTGAGCAGGGAGCCCAACGCAGGACTTGATCCCAGGACCCCTGGATCGTGACCTGAACTGAAGGCAGACACTTAACCGACTGAGTCACTCAGGCGCACCACCAGGTTACTGTTCTTTACTGTTCTTTAGATGTGATCTGAGTTTATAGCCCTGCCACATTTTTTAAGTCAATAACCATAGCCTTCTGAACCTCCAGGAGAAAGTGATGGAAATAACAATGAGCACGCTCTGATCCCATGGATCATGTCCAGACAATACAGATGGGGCTCCAGACCCAGAGAGGTACTGACTTCTGTTGAACTACTCATGGAAACACAATGTGAAGCAAATGCAACCACTAAATCCATCAGTGTCCAACTTTTAAAACCATTTACAAATAATGCATGTGACTACAGTCCCATTATGGCTGCTAGCAAAAAGGAACACCACCTTTCTTTTTTATCGACAGACCACATTTACTGCCTATATTACATAAGCAAAAATACCCTCACAATCGGTAAAAGGAAATCTTGGTTAGACACAAAATTCACATTTCCTTTAGGTTTTTCCGTTTAGGGGGAAAAGAGTGAACATAAAAAATGCTAGTTAAAGGGCACATGGGTGGCTCAGGTCATGATCTCAGGGTCCTGGGATCGAGCCCCGCATCGGGCTCTCTGCTCAACAGGGAGCCTGCTTCCCCCTCTCTCTCTGCCTGCCTCTCTGCCTACTTGTGATCTCTGTCTGTCAAATAAATAAATAAGATCTTTCAAAAAAATGCTAGTTAAGAAAGAAGGAGGCATGAGGTCATAGTTTCGAACTTCAAAGTTAACTCCTTTTTCTCTGTATGGAAGACACTGGGACTTGCGTCAGGGCAAGGGTAGCCAAGATTGATAGGAACGCTGTAAATGCAGTTCAGAAATCACTGCTCTTATCGCATGAAATAAAAAGTTGGATATATTTGATGTTAGACCCATGATTTTTCTTTTTACGAGCACAAAGATATGATTCTATATATACATATAACTGCCAGTAATAATTACAAATGCTGATGTGAATTTGACTCAGAATTTACTTCATGTTAGTTAAAATCCCAAGCTTTTTAAGAAGACAAAAAAAAAAAAAAGGAAAAAGAAAACAACCAAGTGTAAAATCTGATTTCTAGCCCACACTAAGAACCCAGGGCAACTCATTCCTTGCACGGTGAAGCCAGGCTTCCTGTGGAATTGGGCCAAACACAATATTTGTGGATATATGTATTTCATCCCAAAGGGGAATTGAGGAGGAAGAATGGGGATGGTCCATTCTTCATTTTCCTCTCTCCTGCAGGGTAGGCTTGTTACTGAAAGTATAGGGCCATGTTTATTTTGTTGTGTTATGGGTTTTTATTTTTGTTTTTGTTTTTTTTTTTTGAGAGGGAAGTTTTTAAAACTCCCAAATTTCACTACAATTATTCTCAAATAAAACAAATCTTGTAGGCTGAAAATGAATGTTTACATGATTTATTGAAGCCTCACTGTTATCCATAGGCATTTGGGAAATTTTATTTCATAATGTGACTATTCAAGGGTTAATTTTCCATCCTTCCCTCCTCCCTTCCTTCTTCCTTCCCTCTCCCCTTCTCTTTCTTTTCTCCTTTCTTCCTTTCCTTTTCCTTTCTTTCACTCCATTTCAACAACAGAAATCTTGCTGTTTCTTTTTTTTTTTTTTTAGAGAGAGCATGTGCATGTGTGTTGTGGGGGAGGGCCAAGAAGGGCAGAGGGAAAGGGAGAGGGAGAGGAAGAGAGAATCTTAAGCAGGCTCCACGGCCAATGCAGAGCTCAACGTGGGGCTTGATCTCACCATCCCGAGATCATGACCTGAGCTGAAATCAAGAGTTGGATGCTCAATCAACTGAGCCAGCAGGCATCCCCAAAGATTTATTTCAATTAAAATATTTCCAGTAATTTCCTGAAACACTACTTTTTCTACAGGAACACTGAAATGAAGATCCATTCTTCACGACCCATGATCACCACCTGTCTGACTTCTCTGCACTATGCTGGTTTCTTCCCCAGAACAATATACCCTCTGTACCGCAGGGGGCCTCGGCTGTGCTATCAATCAGCCATACTCCCCTGGCTAAGAACCTAAAACTTGTGTCCAGCAATGGAAGGAAGGAAAATAGTCCATCAATTTCATTGCAATAACATGCCCTAAAAAAAAAAAAAGGTCAGTTTCCTAGAATTTTATCCAGTATCCAGGGTGTTCTTAGAATCCCATCCTTTTCAAAGCTTAATTTAACTTTTACTTTAACGATATGAGCTACTTTGTTACCTACCAGTAAATACCTTTTTTTTTTCTTTTTTTTTTGTTTCAATGGGCCAGAAAATGTTTCTTTTTTTTGCATCCAAAAACCTCTGAGTGATCAAGATGGAGTAGCATGGGCAGTGAAAATGTGTTCTCTTTCAAAACATAGTTTTGGGTGCAGTATCAATAGAACAACCTCTTATATTTATTAAGCAAATGACCTTTAAACGGCAGAGAAGTATTTGGTTTATTTTTCCAAGGGATCTAAAAACAGCCAAACAAACAACAAAAACCTTAGCTTTTTATCTCAGTTATTTTTCAATTAAATGCACTGCCTGGGGCGCCTGCGTGGCTCAGTTGGTTAAGGGTGGACTCCTGATTTTGGCTCGGGTTATGATCTCAGGGTCCTGGGACCGAGCCCTGGATTGGGCTTTGCTCAGCGGGGAGTCTGCTTGAGGATTTCTCTCTCTCTGCCCCTCCCCTCTCTCCTTCTCTCTCAGATAAATAAATGAATCTTAAAAAAAAAAATAATAAATGCATTGCCCAATGTTCTATAAATAGAAGAACTTAAAATATGAAAGGAAGTCACTGTGGGATATACTGGGGTAAGGAGGTTCTTTTTGTCTTACTCAGAACCTACTATGTTTCATTTGATGACCCATTATAAAGATGCTGAAAAGAGCAGTAAAGAAAATATTCTCCACTGTCCAAACATGTTTGGTGACTACTAACAACAAAACATATGTGTAAATTTCTTAACACAGAGATCTTTATAAAGTTAAATTTAGCCTTGATGCAAAGTCTCTAATTTTATATGCTTTGAGGTGTTTGAATGACAGCTACTTTACCTTCAGTGGTTTCTGCTTATAACCATCCAAAACAAATTTTGCTGGAACCCAGGGCAGACTTACTATGAAATACTAAGAAAGTCTTAGACCCACCATTCTGTCATGTAATACACTTTTTTCTCCCCCTTACAGCCAACACAACAATATGTTTTCTGTTCATTTATTTCATTCCAGTTCATTTAGCAACTTGTCTTGAAAAGAAGATGCTGGAATAGCCTAGGATAAACAACTATTTTTGAGCCAATGTGGGTTCACACTCTCTGGAGAGGGAGAGTTCTCCAGAAAGAATTACTTAGAGACTAAGTGGTAAAACACATTCTGTTGATTAAGCTATTTAGAAGGGGAAAGTTAATTTCCTACATTCCTTTTAATACAGACTCTATTAGCAGCTTACAATAACAGAAATGTATTATCTTACAGTTCTGGGAGTCAGAAGCCTGAAATGGGTCTCGCTGGGCTAAAACCAAAGTGTAGGTAGGGTTACCTTCCCTTTTGGAGGCTTTCAGAGACAATCCATTTTCCTGCCTTTTCCAGGTTCTAGAGGATTCCAGAATTCCTTGACTGGAGTCCCCTTTCCATCTTCAAAGCCATCAATAGATGTGGCTAAGTCTTTCTTACATGACTTTCACTCTGACATTCATTCCTCTTCCGTATTTAAGACCCCCATGATTGGGTCCAAAATGGACCCACCTACGTAATCCAGGATAATCTCCCTATCTTAAAGTCAGCTGATTAACAGCTTTCATCCCATCAGCAATCTTAATTTCCCCTCTGCCATATAATTTGGCATATTTACAGGTTCTGGAAATTAGGATGAGTGTATTGTTTGCGAGCATATTATTCTGCCTACCACACTGAACTTTTCTTTTCATTTTGTGAATAAATGTGACTCCAAAATGTGTCTATAAAGTTTGAGAGTAATTAGTGTCAGCTAGCAAGTCAACGCACCTGCCATAAGCAAAATACTGTATTGAATGTCAAGCACATTCACATGTGACTTTGCAAATTGGTGTCAAAATTGGCCAACCCACAGGAACTCACTCCTCTTTTTTTTTTTTTTATTTGACAGAGAGAGAGAGCACAAGTAGGCAGAGAGGCAGGCAGAGAGAGAGGAGGAAGCAGGCTCCCTGTGGAGCGAGCCTGATACGGGGCTCAATCCCAGGACCCTGAGATCATGACCCGAGCCAAAGGCAGCGGCTTAATCCACTGAGCCACCCAGGCGCCCCCACAGGAGCTCACCACTATGTCTGCTTTAAAAGTAGAAAATCAAGGGCACCTGACTGGCTCAGTCAGAAGAGCTTATGACTCTTGATCTTGGGGTTGTGAGTTTGGGCCCCACATTGGATGTAGAGATGACTTAAAAATAAATACACTTGAAAAAAATTAACAGTAGAAAATCAATCACGGACTCCTGGCTGGCTAAGTCTGTAGAGTGTGCAACTCTTGACCTTGGGGTTATAAATCTGAGCTCCACACTGGGTATAGAGACTACTTAAAATTTTTAAAAATCTTAAAAAAAAAATAAAAGCAGAAAATCAATCAAACAAAGCAATTTGCATTCTTTATTCTCTGTTGACACCATGACTGGTGTCCTGGGCGATAGAAATAAGATTCAGTTTCTCAAATGTCTTACATACTTTCCAAAGCCAAAGAAGTCAATGACATCTAAAGCCTTTTCTTACTAGAATTTCCTCCCACATGTGCCCGCCATCTTCCTTCTTCAAAGTTTCTCCAGCCTTCACTTCTAGGCCACTACATTCCCCTGACCCTCTTTACAATTGCTTTTCTGACGATTTCGATCATCTTTTTTCTTCCTTTAACTGCTTAACTGTTGATGTCTGCCATATTTCTTCCTCACTTCTCTCCATCGGGCCATGCCTTTTTGGCTCACCTCTGAGACCTCAAAGGTCCCTACAGCTAACCTGCACGCATAAAACAATTCAGATACATTTCTTACTCTCATCTCTTTCGTCTAAGCTCCACACCATCCACTAGCCACCAGACATCTTGTCCTAAATGTTCCACAAACACTAATATCTCCATATATGTGTCCAAGGCTGACCTCATCTGCTTCTTAAATTTGCTTCATTGCTTATTCTTTTATTTCTTTAAAGATTTATTTATTTGAGAGAGAGAGAGGAGGAGCACATGCACAGCAGAGGGAGGGGCAGAGGAAGAGAATCTCAAGCAGACTCCCCACTAACCATGGAGCCCGATGCAGGGCTTGATCTCACGACTCAGATCATGACCTGAGCCGAAATCAAGAGTCAGATGCTTATTCTTTTTTTTTTTTTTTTAAAGATTTTATGTATTTATTTGACAGAGAGAGATCATAAGTAGGCAGAGAGGCAGACAGAGAGAGTGAGAGGGAAGCAGGCTCCCTGCTGAGCAGAGAGCCCGATGTGGGACTCGATCCCAGGACCCTGAGATCATGACCTGAGCTGAAGGCAGCAGCTTAAACCACTGAGCCACCCAGGCGCCCCCAGATGCTTATTCTTTTATTAATCTCCTCAACAAATGTATACTATGACTGAGGCATTGTTCTGCATCAGAGATACAGACACTAAGGAGAGAACTACTGTTTTAACAAGCGTAGGTAAACAAACAACCTCGACACAAAGATACAAAAGCAACAATAACATAGGGGTCAAAATTAAAGGTTCCATCTCCTCACTTCTCCAGCAAAAAGACTTAGAGTCATCTCTGGCATTTCCCTTTCACAACTCCCTCCACATCTGATCAGAAAACAAATTCTATAGCTTCAACCTCTGAAATGTTTCTTGGACTCATTCTCTTCTCTCTATTCTTCTATCCGGTTCAGGCCCCCAACAGTTACTTCTCAGAGAAGTCAGTATAATCTTCTAATGGTCTCTCTTACTTTACTTACTCCCCAAGCCCCTACAGGTTGCAAATACGAGTATCATCGACATTGCTGTCAGAGTTCCTTTAAAAAATGGAGCTGTTTAAAATTCCCCACAATCTGGCTCCAGTAGACCTTTCCATCTTTGTCTTTTGCTACACCCACCATCCCCCACCCCACAAAAGCATGCATGGTGATTTATCTGCCTATGCCCTGTCTCCTCAGTAGCAGTAAGCTGCTGGAAGCCAAAGAGTGAAGTCTTACCTTGTATCCTGAACCTAACACACAGAATGTGCCCCATAAATATTCATATAAAATTGAATTTGGCCCACAATGTGTATCTGGTCGATGGCACCCCCGAAAGTATCCCAGAAGGGCTCTCTGTATGATCAGTTACTCCACAAAAGACCATTTCTGAACAAAGTTAGACTAAGATGGTCGTGCTTTTTCTGAAGGGCTTTGTGATTTGCCTGCCCTGTGTTCCAGAGGTCTTATGTCTGGAATCCCACAATTTAGATGGTAAGTTATCTGGGATTTCTAGTTATCACTTCCAAAAGCACTCTTGTGTTAATGTAAATAGAGAAGGCAGAAGTGATCTGTCCAGCTGTTTCCTATGTGTTGTTTGAAGAGTTGGAAATATGGCTTTAACACTATTTGAAAACGCAAAGGGTCAAATTCCATGCTTTTCTGAACAAGCACGCCTCACTTTGAGGAAGCAGGGTGTGGTGGGTCTTAACATTTGACTTCTTTATAACTGTAAATTCCAAGCCTTAGACATTAACACTCCCAAAATAACTTTCTGTATCACATGTAGATTTCCTTGCTAAGCCGATGAATGACAATTTCAGCACCAGCATTTCTGTTTCTGCAAGATAATCTTGTTTACCTAGTAATGGAGTTTTCCTTACTTATACATGTTGTGCACTGGCTTCGGAAGTCAGCATGCTTTTTTTTGCAAAAGTCTAGATAATAAATATTTCAGGCTTTGTGACCTACACAGTCTCTGCCACAACCACTCGACTATTCGCAGGGTGAAAGCAGCCACAGACATATGTAAACACACGTCTGTGTTCCAATAAAACTTTAATGATAAAAACAAGCAGTGGGTCAGATTTGGCCCACGAGTTGGTAGTGCAGAAACTCCTAACACACTTTATAAAAACGAGTGGAAATTGAGAATAAAACTGCAGATCCCAGTAATACAGACAGTAGATTTCAAAAACTAAGTTCAATGAAAACAAAACCAGAAATCACTGGAAATGCTTAAAATAACATATTAGCCGCCTATGTCTGACTTTTAGTAACCTTTACACCGTGTGTTAGTTTTTAAACTAGCACCATGTGCTAATTTTATCATTAACAAAAGGATAAAGACCAGGTAGGAAGTGGCAGACGTATTTTGTAGACCCTCTGTTTGAGAGACAAGGCATGACTGGGGTACCTACATAACACACATTATAGCTCTTCACTAATGGAACTGATTTTGCAGCATGCAAATTTGACTTTTCCTAATGAAATCTGTGCAGCCTCTTCAGAAGCATGTGAAGAATGAGCTGTTTAACAAGCCACCACAAAATTACTATGCTCGGTCATTGGTGAGGTCTTAACCCTCACCAAAGTTGTGGCACATTTGTACAAAGTAAACAGCCGGGGAAACTGAGTAACGTATGATCTTGCCTAGAGACACAGTAGAATCAGTGAAACACTATTAGGGTAAATAAAATAAAAAATAATAATCAGAACCAATATAGCTAGAGTCCCAGACCCTAATGATTATCTTAAAGTTTTGCATTACCTTGACCCTGGACAATGGGGGAAAAATAAGCAACCGCCAGCAGAGCTGGAAACAGCCAGTGATGCATGTTGCACTGAGAAATCTTCATTTTATCCTCTGCTTTTCACATGGGACGCAGCAGCCGTCCTGGAAATAGAGAACACAAGAAGATCTTGAGATGCCCGAAAATGAAGCAAAGGTAGTCATCCAGGACAGGCAAACAAGCCAACTTGGATTAGTAATGTCAGGAAGTCATTCATTCCCTAGGGCACCATCTACGTCACTCTGAAATATAAACTGATAAAAGAAAAATTTTTGAGAAGATGCTGCAAATGGAGAGAATGATCTGAAATATTTAGGGAAGAAGTTGACAGTCCTCTGTGAATCTTTGTAAGGCATATACTGCATGGTGAAATGTCCAAATGGATCAATTCCAAGAGTTTTCCTGAAATGAGCATTGTCATCAGACAATCACAATTTCCTTGACAGTAATATGCTCCTCCAGGATTCACATAAACATCTAATCCTACTGTTGCCTTCTATTGCCTACAAAGTAAAGGTGATACATGGGACCTTCCCTCTGGTAATCAAAAAGAATTTGAAAAATCACTCTGGGCTAGTATGAAATCACTATTCTGGTTTTTTTCTCCTGGGCTGAAAAAGCCATAATCCTCTCATCTTTTCTTATAACTTTTTTCCTTTCATATGTGAATCTAAAAACAAGTCCAAAGTTTTCTTTTTCACGAGGAGATCAATGACAGAAAAGCTATAAGCAAAAGAGAGAGAGAAGAAAAAGGGGGTAAAGGTAGGAAAGGAAGAAAAGGGAGGGAGGAAAAGAAGCAGAGAGAGAGAAGAAGCAAGGTTGTCTGGTTGGTATTAATTTACAAGGTCAAGGTCTCCAAATTGTTGACCACAACTCTATTATGAGCTATTACCGAGGAGAAACTCTGAGTCCTTTCACAGAGAGTAAAAAGACATCTCAAAAGTTTTCTTCTACCAGGACATTTTTTCATTTGTATATTCATTCATTCATTCTCCAATATTGTTTCACAAAGGATCTGAGGCAAATTTCAGATAAATAGCATAATGTTTTTAGTAAGTCCCCTGTGATATTTGGGGCATATTTAAGTATAAAATTTATTAACAGAGTTGTGTCATTTCTCAACTTAAAACGTACCTTTTTTGGTTATAGTCCCATTATCAGTATTAAAATGCTGTGTTTCTGACTTCTACTCTCCCTCCAGAATGGAGAATCTATATATTTGTCCAGTCTGCAGATTTTTTGAGAACAAGTTTTTTTACTGGTTAATATTATGGGTTTTATTTATTTATTTTTGCGCATATCATCAGGAATCACTTCTTTTTGTAATCCCTGCTAATTTCTGCTTTTATTGTTTTATTTGCTTTTCATTGTTCTTTGTAATCTTTTTTTGGTTAAATCTTTAGTTAATGTAATACTATTCTTTATTTGAGGCCATTAATTTTCCTCTGAATATGCTTTGGCCACATCATATAAGTTTTAATTTCTTTTTTTTTTTTTAAAGATTTTATTTATTTATTTGACAGATAGAGATCACAAGCAGGCAGAGAGAGAGAGAGAGGAGGAAACAGGCTTCCCGCTGAGCAGAGAGCCCGATGTGGGGCTCGATCCCAGGACCCTGGGATCATGACCTGAGCCGAAGGCAGCGGCTTAACCCACTGAGCCACCCAGGTGCCCCTTTAATTTCTTTTTTAACTGAAGAGTTATCTCAGTGAATGCAGCGAAGTGTGTCTGTGAACTCTCAAACCAATTTGACTGATGCACTTAAACCTCTGAAATCCTGGTGTTATTCCAGAATAATACAGTGTCTCCAGAGAAATAAATAATTGTCTTTCCTCCAAGCAATCATTCAAAAAAAATTTTTTGGCAAGTACTCTTTTTCATAACACCTAATGACAGTCTTGTGTGCAACTCTTTTGACTTGTCAGTAAAAGGGAGATCTGTAAGCTCTGATAATTATATAAATAATCGCGTTAAGGTTCTATCATAAAAATTAAAGAAGGTACTCAATTGTATCTAGAGACTCAAAAAATATCTTCCCCTATCAGCCTACCATAGTTCCCAAATGCTAGTTACAAAAGTATATTTCCTTGGATTTAGACATTCACATACTGGCCGCTCCTTAAAATTCCTAATGGAAGAGGCAATACATTGAGTGTCTCTCCTAAGAGAATAAACAACACATTAAGGGATTAGCATATGTATTTATTTTATATGTATTGAGCATTTTAGCTTGGGTTGATTCACTGCAGATTAGTAAACGAACCATTTGTCACAGCACAGAGGAAATTGGACAAACAGTGAATACATTTTGAATACATTTTGATGAATTAAAGAGGAGAAACCCTGGGGCATATAGAGGAACCCTCACTCTACAGAGGCAAAAAGGACAAGATTAGGTGGATTATCCGAAAGGATGGGAGTAGCACTTACGTAAACAGAAGGCATGAATACGGAGGATTTGGAAAGATATGGGAGTGGGCTTCCGCCCTACTGCAACTAGGAAATCAACAAATCAGCCAGTCACCCAGAAAGCTGGCCACTACACCCCCAAAAACCATACCAGCAGAATCACTCTCTCAACTCAAATAAAATAATTTAAGATTTTATACCCCAACACTACAACCATAGGTTTCAACCAGAACAAGGCAAAGAAAAGGAGAAGTAAGGAACAGGCCACATTTGTGTTTCTGGCATACCCTTTAGGATCAGGGGACTTTTATCATACACCACATGATAGTATTATGATAGTATTTTAACATAGGAGGAAAAAAAAATCCTTTTACAAGCCATGATCCAAAAGCCTTTCTCTGTTCTCTTCAAAATACTACAATTCTTGTGTCCAGGTGTTTTGAAGCAATAACTAACAGGACACATTGGAAGTTAATCTGCATCTCACAAATTTTAATTTTAATTACTTAGCTAATTAGCCAATTCTACCCCATTCTGGGTAATTAAAAAAACAGTACTATTTATTTGGAAAAATTGTAGCCATAGCTTATCTTTAAATCTTCCTTTTTATTGTTTACTTTAAAATGGGATGAGTAATAACACATTGAGAGAAGTGGAATTTTAGTTTTCCCAAGGTTTTCTGCCAAGTCTCCAAATTTTTGGACAGTAAAATAGGGGCAAGAAAAATCCCAGTTCCTACTAAAGTGCCATGAGATACTTCAACATTTACCAAAATGTCAAAGTCTAATTTGTTGAAACTTTGCCCAAAAGCCTGCCCAAGATAAATAATTCTGCCTTAACTTTTTTGCTGTTGTTTAAAAACATATTAAAAATGGCCCCTTAGTTCTAAGTTCAGAAGGTATAAACCCAATTTTGGGAAAGTTGATGACGTTCAGTACAAGTTTTCTCAAAACACTGCCACAATTTCATATTTAGCCATTTAAAACTATTCCCGTTAGAACTAATTTACCCTTCTTCTACTTCATGTGCTTGTTTTATTTAATGTCACTTGTACCGTTGAGTTTAATAAGGAGCAGAGGCCCCGGGTACAGCCAGTTTTATCAAAACTCCTTAAAACAGTTATTCTAAAGTTTTTGTAAGCCACTCATACACATATAAACACTTGCACAGACTTACACACATACATACATTCAAATCTTGAATAATGTTCTACTTGATGAGTGCTGACTGAAAAAAAACAAACAAACCATGAACTTAAACAAAATTGTTGCTAGCATCTGGCATATGGCCTTGAAAGAGTGTGGTATCTGTATATCTCTATGTGGTACTAAGGAAAATACAAAACTTCCTACTACATAATCCCTGATCTCAGTGATCTTACTATTTTACTGAAAAGAAAGATCACAAGCAAATACACTGCAAAGCTACATAAAATAAGTATGAAACAGAACAAAGAGTTAGCACAAAATGATGGTATAAATAGAAAAACGAGAGGTAGGAAGACAATCTGCCAATAATTTGTTAGGGGTCCTTGGCTAACTGGTTTAACCACTCAGACTTGGTTTCTTTATACAATTAGCAATAATCGCGCCTCGGATAAACCTCATTGGCTACGATACTGCCACTGCGCAAAGCTGGTTTCTTTATACAAAATGTGCAATTAACATCTACCTTATCCAGTGATTGAGGTCATGCAGACAAGGTACGTAGAACACAGGTAGCTCTCAAAGAGTTCTAATTCATTCCATGTTAGCAACGGGCTGGAGAAACACGAAGGACAAGGGAATGATAACAATCAACAAATCTGATACTTGAGTAGATACCGAAGGAGGAAGGAAATGCAAGAAGTCTTTATCTACTCCATCATATTAAGGTGTTGGGACTGACTTGGCAAAGGGTTTAGGCAAAACAGAAGACCCAGATATAATCACCCAGAATAATGATAGAGATGCAATTATTTGCCTGGATGAACTGCTTTAAACTTTTCAAAATACATTCCTACTGATATTTTATCATTTTCCAGAGGACAGCTCTATATACATTCAAAATAATCAACCATATGAGGGTGTGGAAGATTTGACTTAAGAGCCACTCATAGACTTAAAAAAAAGAAAAAAAGAAAAAGGGGCAGTTCTAGTTGACAAGTTCATGCAAAGATTTAAAAGAAATGGGGATGTTTAAGCATGTTTTAAGCCTAGGAAAAATAAGAATCAGAGGCATGTGATGAATGTCTTCAAATATTTGAAGAGCTTTCATGCGGAAAATAAAACAAGATATTTTGTGCAGCTTCTGCAAATCAAACTTGAATCACTGGACTGGCCCAGAGAGATGTGGATTTGAATGTAAAAATTCTCGAAACTTAGAACCGGTTCTTCTCTCTTACTAGAAGCTCAGAGGTAGTAGCCGGTTAAGTTTTGTCAATACCAGATGCTAGAGAACGGAAGGGGAACTGGACAATATGACCTCTGAGATGCTTTCCCCAACCCTCCTTTGTTTATCCTTTAAGGTTCACTGTATAAAATAGACTTTTATAGTTAATCAATGATCTAAGTAATTCAGATCTGTAGATTAAAAAGCAAAGACTAAAAACAGGCCTAATGTATTACCCAGCATTGACATTTCCACCTGATCTCTAATCATTGACATTGTTTACCATTTCTTATTTCTTCTCTCCAATGAAAATACCTCCCTCCTCACATCCAGAATAATCAGAGAAGTTTCCAGGACTGGTTAAGGAGGTCTACTTAAAAACAAGCCCCAGAGGAAGTTAGTGGTCATAACTCTTTTTTATTGTTTTTTTTTATTGTGTTATGTTAGTCACCATACAGTATATCATTAGTTTTTGATGTAGTACTCCGCGATTCATTGTTTGCGTATAAATCCAGTGCTCCGTGCAGTATGTGCCCTCCTAAATACCCACCCTCTAAAACCCTCAGTTTGTTTCTCAGAGTCCACAGTCTCTCATGGTTTGTCTCCCCCTCCAATGTCCGCCCCCCCCTTCACTTTTCCTTTCCTTCTCCTAATGTCCTCCATGTTATTCCTTATGCTCCACAAGTAAGTGAAACCATATGATAATTGACTCTCTCTGCTTGACTTATTTCACTCAGCATAATCTCTAGTCCCATCCATGTTGATGCAAAAGTTGACAAGGCAAGAAACAACAAATGTTGGAGAGGATGTGGAGAAAGGGGAATCCTCTTACACTGTTGGTGTGAATGCAAGTTGGTGCAGCCACTTTGGAAAACAGTGTGGAGTTTCCTCAAAAAATTAAAGATACAGCTACCCTATGACCCAGCAATTGCACTACTGGGCACTTGCCCCAAAGATATAGATGTAGTGAAAAGAAGGGCCCTATGAACTCCAATGTTCATAGCTGCAAAGTCTACAATAGCCATACTCTGGAAAGAGCCAAAATGCCCTTCAAAAGACAAATGGATCAAGAAGATATGGTCCATATAAACAATGGACTACTACTCAGCCATCTGAAAGTGGTCATTACTCTTATCTGTTAGTATTATGACATAGTAGAAAACACTTCTAAGTTAGGAATAAAGAAAACCTAGTTTGGGTACTATTAGCTTAGTGATTAGACTTTTTCTCCCTGAGTGAACACCCCATTGGGCATGGCAGTATGATTAGAGATCAGGTGGAAAGCCAGTCTTAGTAGCATAAAGTATCAAACAGCAGACATGTTCAGGAACTCCAGGGACTGGAAACTGATAAGGGACATGTCAGAAAAGAGTGAGCCACAATAAAGAGAAATAAAATCAGGATAGAAATTCTCCTCAAATTCTGGATACTTCAGAATGATAAAGAGTCAAGAATCCAAAAAACATATCCATCATAGATGTGTGTGCATTTAACAACAGAGCTTCAGAATCCATGAGACAAAAACTGATATGGAATGGAATGGAAGAATGGAATAATAAGCAATGCCAGAGATGTTAACACTCCTCTTAGAAATGGACTCAGAAACTAAACAAATTATCAGTAAGAACACAATAGTTGTTGGTAACTCTATCAACAAATTAATATTTATTGAACATTACATCCACCAACTGTAGAATGCACTGTTTTTAAGTGTGCATAGAAAGTTTTATAAAATAAGCCACATTCAGGGCCATAAAATGAGACTTAAAAAAT
Organism: Meles meles; assembly: GCF_922984935.1. NCBI lineage: Eukaryota > Metazoa > Chordata > Mammalia > Carnivora > Mustelidae > Meles > Meles meles. The sequence goes on from NC_060066.1 coordinate 19,888,678, forward strand.
TTCAAAAGTTTGATAATTTACAGAGTATGCTTTCTGACAGTAACAGAAATAATTAGAAATCAACCATATTAAAATATCTTTACAAATTCAAAAACTGGAGATTAAACAACGTGTTTCTAATTAATCCATAGGTCAAAGAAGAAATCACAATGGAAATTAAGAAAAATATTTGGAAGGGAACAAAAATACAAAGACAACACATGAACATCTGTGGAATGCAGCTGAGGGATTAGAGAAAAATTTCTAGGTTAATATATTTACATAAAAAGAAGAAAGATTTAAAACCAATGATCTCATGTTCCACCTAAAGAAGCCAGAAAAAGAAGAGCAAATTAAATCCAAATTAAGTTGAAGAAAGGGATTAATAAGGATAACAGTAAAAATCAAAGAACTATAAAACTAATATTAGTGAAAATTAGCAAAGCTAAAATTTGTTTCTCTGGAATATTAATAAAATAGAAAAATTTTAAGAAAGAGTGATCAAGAAACAAAGATAGAAATGCAACTAACAATACAAGAGAAAAGGAAATTATATCACTAGATATTTCACATGCTAACAAATGAAAAAAGGAAAAATATTAACAACTTTTTGCCAGTAATTCCAACAATTTAGCTTAATTGGAAAACACTCTTGACACACTCCACTTGTTAAAACAGACACATGAAAATACAGGAAGTCCAAGCAGCCTTCTATCTATTATAGAGACTGAAGTTGTTATTAAAAATATTCACAGACTAATGGTTGCCAGAGGAGAGACGAATAGGTGTTGAACAAAATGGATAAAGGAGAGTGGGAGATACATGCTTCCAGTTATGGAAGGAAGAAGTCATGTAAAAGGCACAGCATAAAGAATATGTCAATAACATTGTAATAACAATGTATCAGGACAGATGGTAGTTACACATGTGGTGAACATAACATAATGTATAAACTTATACATAACTTATACATAAACTTGAATCACTCACTGTCTTGTACACCTGAAACTTATGTACCATTGTGTGTCAATTATACTCAAATAAACATTTAACATATATATTCCTGAAAAGAAAATGCAATCCAAATGCTTTCATTCATGAATTCTATCAAATATTTAAGAGGGATAAAATATCAAGCCCACGCAAACCCTTTCAGAAAACAGAGGTGAGCTAGCATAATCCTTTTATCAAAACCAGATCTCATTACAAAGAATAAAAATTACAGAATATTCCTCATGAACATAGAAATAAAAATCCATTTACCTACATATAAAAATAATAAAAATCACTACTAAGTGGGACATATTCTACAAATGTTCTAACTAGTTTCATCATTCAGGATGTTAGACCAGTATATAAATAAATAGGGGCACCTAGGTGGCTCAGTGGGTTAAGCCTCTGCCTTCGGCTCAGATCATGGTCCAGGGTCCTGGGATTGAGTCCCACATCAGGCTCTGTAATTGGCAGGGAGCCTGCTTCCTCCTCTCTCTCTCTGCCTGCCTCTCTCCCTAATTGTGATCTCTCTCTCTGTCAAATAAATAAATATCAAATAAATAAATATCGTAAAAAAAAAAAGAAACTCAGCAAAGTAAAAATAGAGGGGAACTTTATCCATCTGATAAAGGGCATCTATTGAAAAATCATATTTAATGGAGAAATACTGAATGCTTCTCTCTTAAGATCAAAAATAGGACATGGATGTCAACATTGTAACAGTTTTACCATTTCATTCAGCATTGTACTAGAGGTCCTGGTCAGTGCAATAAGGAAGGAAGGAAGGGAGAGAGGGAGGGAAAAAAAGAAGAAAAGAAAAGAAAGAGAGGAAGGAAGGAAGAAAGGGAGGGAGGGAAGGAAGAAAAGGCAGAAAGACTGGGAAGGAAGAAGCAAAACTGTATTTAAAATCAGCATGATTTTTTGCACAGATCCTAAAGAACATATAAAAGAAAACGAAACCTACTTAAAATAGTAAGTAAATTCAGGAAGTCTGCAGGACACAGATCAATAGGCAAAAATTAATCATATTCTTATACTAGAGAACAAATGGGAAAGAAAATAGTTTTTAAAATTCTATATACAATAACATCAAAACCACAAAATACTTAGAAATCAGTTAGACATGGTATATTCTACAGTCTTCGGCATAAAAACCAGAAAAATACAAAACTGAATTCCTAAGAGAAACTTAAAAATGCCTAAATATACAGAGCAGTATACCATGTTCATGGATTGAAAAACCCAATTGTTAGGATGTCTTCAAATTAACCTACAGATTCAAAGCAAGCTTATCAAAATCTCAAGTCATTTTTTATAGAAATTAACTAATTTATTATAAAAACTTGCAGGGAAATGCACAGGACTTAGAAAACCCAAAACAATCTTTTTAAAAAGAACAAAGTCAGGGACACCTGGGTGGCTCAGCAATTAAGCATCAGTCTTTGGCTCAGGTCATGATCCCAGTGCCCTGGAATCAAGCCCAGCATTGGACTACTTGATCAGCAAGGAGCCACTCCCTCTGCTGTGTGCTCTTTCTCTCTCTGTGACAAATAACAAAATAAAATATTAAAAAAAAAAAAAAAGGAGAACAAAGTCAGAGGACTCATAATTCCTGATAACAAGCCTAACTATAAAAGCAATTGCAATGACAATAGAGAGGCATATTATTCTTTGATGTGTTACTGGGTTCACAATTTCCACTTGGCCGAGTGAGTGATGCATGAAATGGGCAGATGCTCTCCTCTCTGAGTTGTATGCAAAGCTGCGTCATTCAGAAGAAAAGGCACTATTCTCTTCTTCCAGTGGCATGGCTATGCTCAGAGAAACCACCTCTCTCTAATTCATATAAAGACCCTAAGTAGATTAACAGCAAGGGACTTGACTGCAAATTGACCTCAGAAATACAGCCGCTCAGTCTTAACCTAGGTGCTATAAATTCTACAGGCTAGAAGGCACAGCCATCCCCAAAGCATGGCAAATTAGAGTGACAGCTCCTTGATTCAGGAATGATCCATTACCTGGCTTTTCTTTGTTCTCTTTCTTTCTTTAAGAACCGACATAGCTCCTTGGTCAAAGAAATGGGGCATTGCTTTTAACTAAACTCTGTATTATAATCTGTATAAAGGGTAGCTGCCCATCTCAGAGTAGATATCCCATCCCTTACGAAGCCTTCCCTGATCTTCTAAGTCTGGCCAGATGCTCCCACTGTGGTTCCTATGGTAGTCATCTTTATATTCCATTCTATAGCACCTAACATTGCACTGCAATCGGTTATTTGCATTTCTGCCTTCCCAAGTGTATTGTTCACCACTGTCTTTTGAGTGCTTAGCACAGTTTTGGGACACGGCGGGAGAAAGGAGGTAGAGGAAAAACAGACGTGAAAACCTGCAGTGGAGTATCATTTTTAGGTATCAGTTCATTTCAGTGTAGATATCAATCTGTGTATAAAACCAGACGGAAAGCCATTCAGGAATAGATATTTATCCTATGAGACATCCGTTGTGTGCTCCTAGTCCAAGACACCTCTTAAGACACTCCACGGACTCAACAAAGCCCAGTCTCCCTCTCAATCAATTTTCTTTTCTTTTTTTTTTTTAAGATTTTATTTATTTATTTGACAGACAGAGATCACAAGTAGGCAGAGAGGCAGGCAGAGAGAGAGGGGGAAGCAGGCTCCCCGCTGAGCAGGGAGCCTGATACAGGGCTTGATCCCAGGACCCCGAGATCATGACCTGAGCCGAAGGCAGAGGCTTTAACCCACTGAGCCACCCAGGCACCCCTCGATCAATTTTCATAAACAAGCCAGGTAATTTCCGCGAGGAAAGATACCAAGCACTGCTCCCTTAAATTAAAAGTTAGACACACCTGCCAGGGGAGCTCCAAGAGAGGCCCATTGCAGGAAAAGTTTTTCAAGAGCATAGATTAAAAAATCTCCTTGGGTGGGGTGGTGCAGGGGGCGCCGGGGGCGGGGGGGGGGGTTGGTGCTGGGTGGCTCAGTGGCTCAGCTGGTTAAGCGACTGCCTTCCCCTCAGGTCATGATTCTAAATCCCGAGTTCGAGACCAGCATCAGGCTCCTTGCTCAGCGGGGAATCTGCCCCTCACCCCACTTGTGCTCTCTCTCTCCCTCATTCTCTCTCTCTCTCAAATAAGTAAATAAAATCTTTTTTAAAAAAATCACTTTAAAAAAATGGGAAGTCTAGCCTCTAAACACTTACATAGATACTGGGCTCTCGGAATTCCCATACCCCTTCTAATCACCATCCTCTCAAGAAATGGAGCAGAGAAGGAGAGTTGGGGAAAGTGGAAAGAAGGAAAGCAGCAGTAGATGAGAGGAGCCATTTTTGTCTTCCAGACTCTGTACTAGATCATCTTAGATCTTAACCCTCTAGAGTGGCCACTGTTAGTCTCGTTTTCTAGGTGAGCAAACTAGAGCTCAGGCGGGTTAAGAAGCAAGGACAGGGGCACAAAAGGAGCAAGACTGGATTTCACCCCTATCTTCCCACCTTCTACCCCCTGTCTCAGCTGCAAGATTAGGGGGCCTCAGTTGACAGCATCCAAGTTGGTCCCACGCCCCTTCCCCACCCCCCATCAAAGAAGCTGATGGAGAATGGACCCCATGGGATTCAAATCTTAGACAGACTTAATCATTATCTGTCACAGGCTGGTTTTGTGACCCCAGGTAAGGTAGTTTACACCCCAGAAGCCAGAAGCTCAGTGCTCTAATCTCTAAAGGAAGAAAAATATTTGCTTCTGCAAGTATTTGAATTTAATATTTAAATGTTTTAAATGTTTAATGTTAAGTTTTTTTAAATATTTAAATGTTTCTGAAAGAGAATAAGGCAGGTATTCAATAGGCACTCCAAAAAAAAAAAAAAAAAAAAAAAAAGCCAGTACCTCTAACTCTCTTTCTCTCTCTCTCACACACACACACACACACACACACACACTCTTTCTCTCTCTCTCTCTCTCACCACCCCTACCATGACAGGACGGGGTTGGTCTTCACTCAAGGCTTACTGTACGTGTGAGAGTAACTGGATCCCTGCCACTTTGTGTTTAGTTCTAGAAGCAAGAGGACAGAGTTTTCCTGACACCCAGCCTTACAAGGGCGAATCTGCCAAGGAGGAAATTTGTTTTTGGCATTTTCCTTTAAGCTTTCCTCTCCCTCCCTCCACCACCCCTGCCATCTCCTCTGTTCCCTCAGGGACCACCTAGTGTCTCTTTCACCAGTGACCTTGTTCTATACAAGCTGTCATAATCCCAGATAATGCGTTAGCTCAGGGAGATTCAAACAAGACCGCCTCAGCCTGCAGTGATTCAGGAAGGCCCCTGTCCTTGAAAGGAATCCTGGGTTACACTTGACCTGCCAGGAAAAAGCAGTCATTTGGCAGAGTTTGGGTAAAAATGACAGCAAATGTGGCTCTAGAATCATACAACTGCTAAATTGTCAGCTCAAAACAGGCACATATCTCTTGTGTTTTACTAGGTGACTTTAGGAAATATTTAAGAGCCAAAGGGCACACACCCCAAAGAGCCTTTTTGTGGCCTGCGGCTTGACTCAGTGCCCCTTAAGTCACACCTCTTTGCTTAGCCCATCCTTTATTTTTTTTTTAAGTTTTTATTTATTTATTAGAAAGAGAGAGGATGAGTGGTTGGGGGAGGGGCAGAGAGCAAGGGAGAAGCAGACTCGCCACTGAGCAGGGAGCCAGACACGAGCTGGATCCCAGGACCCTGAGATCATGACCTGAGCCAAAGGCAGTCACTTAACCAACTAAGCCACCCAGACGTCCCTGTTCAGCTCGTTCTTGAGAGAGCCTTGGCTGATTCAGAAAACCAAGACACGCAGGGAAGGCCCCAAGAGTCCTCTGAAATCCTTAGCTGGACCGTTAGCTGCAGGAAAAGGGCCAAAGGGCTCCTCCCATCAATCCTGAAGCCTGGGACCTGCCCAGAATTGTTCCAGGAATTCTGATGGGTTCCAAGAAATCCTTCCCAGGGAATGACTGAGAGGCCTCACCAGTGCGGCTCCTGTCCTCTCAACGGGACCCCCAGGAGGCCAGGGCTGCCATGGAGATTCGGGTCTGTCCTGGCCTGAGGCTCTCCAGGAAGAAGGACGAGATGCCTAGTGTTGAGTGAGTGAGTATATTGTACATCATGGATAAACCCTGAAAACATTTTGCTAGGTGAATGAAGCAGCTCGCAAGGGACCACACACATATTGTATGCCTCCATTTAAACCAATGTCAACAAAAAGTAGATAAGTGGTTGCCAGGAGATGAGGTGGGGGAGGAGTGGGAAGGTTAGAGAAATGGGAAGTCTCTGCTAAAAAGTATGGAATTTCTTTTTGGAATGATAAAAAAAAAAAGGCGAATGTTCTAAAATCGCTTGCATTCACCAACTCTGTGAATACAAAAACCACTGTTTACTTGTAGACAGTAGTATACAATGTAATACCTATTGCACACTTGTATGGTATAGGACTTATACCTCAAAGCTGTTAAAAAAATCCTGAAGTCTGCTTACAGAATGCAAGCCATGAGGGCCAGATTCAGAGGAAACCCATCCAACTTGCTCATGTGGAACAAGCAAAAACCCAAAGGCTGTCCTTTTATTCCCTCTTATTCATTTAGTCCTTCCGGATTTCCCTGCGAGTTCTCTGCGTGCAGAACTGGACCACCTTCTCAGACACAGAACACCAGTTTCCCAAAGGGCAGCCAGCTTAAGCCTGTTTGCTGAAGGATATGAACACAGACCTCTTTATCCCACGTTGCAATTACGAAGTGGCCTCCTAGGCCCTTTGTGGGTGAGGAGCCCTTCCCCTCACCCCAGATCTTTAAAATGATATTTCAGGAAAACTTGTTTGCATTTCTGCTCCCCACAGAGCCATCAAAGTCCTACCCCCCATTTCTTTGTTCCCCCCGCTCCCCGTCGTCTTCAGCTGCTACCCAGCGGACTCTCCAAAACTTCCAAAAGGGAGTCCAAACCTTCCAGAGGGCATGAGGCTTGGGTGGCAATTCCAGAAGCAATTTTTCAGGGGGGGAAATCCTAGCCCCTGTGAGAGATGCACACAAGCTCCATCTGGGCATTTCCCCGAAAGACAAGTCCTAAGCCTGTACCTAAGTAGAAGGGGTGACCGCCAGTCAACCCTGAGCTCGTGCACCCCACAGGGCAGGCTTCGCGCAGAGGACCCAAGAACCCAGTGCCAAAATCGGAGTGCCCATGGTCTAGGACTCGCAGGCCGCGTCCAGGCGCTCGCCTAGGGCAGAGGCCACTCCTGTGGCTGCACGCCCGCTCCTCCTGGCCTTTCCCTAACCCTGTCTAGCCTGTGCGCGCTGCCGGCCAAAGCCCAGCTCCACTGGCTGCCGCTCTGCCCAGGCGCTGCATACAGAAAAGGAGGCTTGAAGCAGGAAGGGGGGCAAAGGGATAAAGCTGGAGAAGCTCAGGGTGGAAAAGCCAGGGCGGAGAGGACCCTCCAACACCACAGCCCGCTGGTGCCCCTCAAAGCCGCAACCTCCAGCGTCGGACCCCAAAAACGGAACGCGGGAAGCATCTGGGGTTCCTGGAGCAGAGACACGGAAGAGAAGCGACTGCCAACGTCCTCCAGCAGTGCGCTCGGTGTGGTTGCTCCTCTGCGCCCAGCGCCTGACCCCAGCGCTGATCTGTGGCCATACCAAGGGGTGGCAGGGTGAATTGTGTCTTTCATGACCTCCATCGACTGCCCTTCCAAGCACCCCCAAATACAATCTCAATAACAATAGCGTGCTATTCAGATACAGCCCTCCAACACAAGTGCCCGAGTCCCTTTCTCACCAGACTGTAGCCTTTACTAAGCCCCTTCTACTTGGAAATGCTGGAATCGCCACAGTCTGGAAGCCAAACCCGGTTCTTCCCGCCACGCGCTCACAGCACCCAAGTACAGGGCCAAGTTCCCGGGAGCAACACAAGACACTGTCGCTGCCTTTGCATTCGCATCAGGTAGCACCTCCAAACTCCCCGCCCAGCGACCCCCGCGAGGAGGTATCTGGATGCACCATCCCATCCCACTCCAGAAGTCCCCGGGCCATTCTGAGCGCGCGCGTAGAGAAGGTCCATGGAATTGCACTGCGTCTGCAGGTGGCTCGCCCTCTCCACTTTTCCTTCCTCACCGAGAGATTTTTCAAAGCCGACCCGAAGTAAGGCAGAGAAAGACTGGAACTGACCTGTGCAGGGGAATGTTCTAGTCCAAGATGGGGACCTCTCGATGCCTAGGTAGGATTCAAGTTCGCGGCGAGTTGGTTCTTGGCGGCGCACGGCTCCCACAAGCGGCCCGCGTTGTGCCCCTTTTAATTAGCCTGTCCTCTCCCTCTCCCTCTCCCTCTCCCTCTCCCACTCCACTCTGCGCAGCCCGGAGCTGCGTCCTCCCCAGCGCTTCCCTCCTGCCAGGCGCCCAGGATCAGATAAGAGGAAAGGAAAGCCAGCCGGCGGCCAATTATAGAGCGGAAGGTGGCCGCGGAGGCGGAGGTTGGGGAGGTGGGAGGCAGGCCTAAGTCTCAAACGCCCCCCCACCTTATCTCCTCCTCCTCTCCCCACCCCCGCCGCACTAGAGGTCCTTGGTGGAGCCCGCCCCCGAGGCGCCTCCCGCGCGTCCCCAGACCTGGCGGCTACCCAGGTGCGCACCGTAGCCAGGGGTCGTGAGCCCAGAAAGAGTAGCCTTTGCTCCTTCACTCCTCCCGCGGCTCGTGTGGGACTGCTGAGTCAGGCTCTGCGGTCGCTCTGCGAGGTCTGGCGCCCTCCAGGACTCGGGTACTGGGTGCACACTTCCCGGTTCCCAAGACGCGACTTGCCTTCCCGCGTCAAGGACCTCGCGCCTGGGAGCGCGCACGCACTGAGAAGGGGTACCCTTCCTCCCCTCTTCTTGCTTCCTTGTCGGAACGAGGGCTGCAAAACGCCAAAGCAGCGATACTCAAATTTTAATGTGCAGGACAATCATTTGAGGGTGTTGAAATGGATATTTTTGTGGGCTTAAAAGGACGAATGTTGGCAGTGGCCAGGGCTTGGACTTTCTGAACTGCAGATCCCCACTTGCAAAGACCTTGTTTCAGTATTTATCTGCATTTAATAAATGCATTATTCTGCATTCAGCAAACACCCTGCTGGTTCGGATCCACGCCGCCCACCTTAGGAGAGTCTCTACTCCGAGACGTGAAGCACCAGAGGTGCGCCAGACCTCGCGCCAGGTCGCCAGGAACGAGGGCTAAGCTGTCACCCGCTGGGCCCCTTAGAAAGTCAACATCGTTTTTGAACCGTGTGCACCAATCCTCGGCGGCGTTCTTCACAATCCAGCTTTTGGTGCACACAATGTTGGGGAGGGGTTACAGAAGCGACAGAAACTTAGCAACAACTCATTTTTGCAAGAAAATGCTTTCTCACGTCGGAAAACCGCTAAAGGCTGGTGATGGAGACCAGAGAAAGGGCAAGGGGTCCGCTTAACCTGCTTCCCACATGCCCAGCTGAGAATACAGAAAGAAGGGCTTTTGAAACCCTTAAAAGGAGGTCCATTGGACGTTCTAACCGTCCCACCCACCGTGAGCCACCAGCTCTGCTTTCCCCGATGTTGCGTGCACATTCATCTGCTTGGAAACGCTCCGAACTCACGCGGTCCCTGCGGGTGGAGCGCGAAGGGCCCGCTCCAGCCCGCACAGATGCTCTGCCTCCTTTGGTCCCTTTACAGATTGGCCTCAGCTCTGCCTCGGGGAGGAGGGCTCAAGGCCCGAGCCCTGGTGCGGTTGCGCTTCACAGAACAAAATTTTCTGGGGTCGGTCAGCCAGCGCGACTTTTAAGGAGACGGTCTTCGTCCGAACGCGCCTGGGAGATTACTGCAAGGGTGCGAGCGCCCCCTGGTGTCCTCGCCTGGAGGCTTGGGAAAGGGCGGGAACTGGAAAGTGACTCATTCACCTGGATTGAGGGGGCAGAGACCAGAATTCCTGAAATGCAGTGGTTTTTTCCTGGAGGCAGACACCATTGTGGTTGTTCCTCTGCCCCAGCTCCCCATGCAAGTGCCTTCTTCCATCATACTCTGTTCCCCCTTTTCACTAATAAGATCTCTTTTTAAAATTTAAGTAGAGCTGACACACGGTGTTACATTCGTTTCAGGTATACAACGTGGTGACTCCATGTGTATGCTGTGCTCCCCGCTAGTCTAGCTACCATCTGTCACCATGCAGCACTATTACAATACCACTGACTATCTTCCCTATGCTGAACCTTTTATCCATGGACTTATTCATTCTGTAACTGGAAGCAGGTAGTTCCTACTCTCCTTCACCCATTTTGCCCATTCCTCTACTCCCTCCCTTGTGGCAGCCACCAATGTGTTCTCTGTATTTGTGGGTCTGTTTCTGCCTTTCTAAAAAAAATTCCACATATATGTGAAGTCATATGGCTTTTGTCTTTCTCTGTCTTACTTCATTTAGCATAATATCATCTAGATCCAGCCATATCGTCACAATAGCAAGATCTCCTTCTTTCATGGCTGAGTAATATCCGTGTGTGTGTGCGTGTGTGAGTTCTACACCTCCCTTATCCATTCATCTATTGATGGACACTTAGTCTGCTTCTTTATCTTAGCTGTTGTAAATAATGCTCCAGTAAACATAGGGCACACATATCTTTTTGATTTAGTGTTTTTCTTTTCCTTGGGTAAATACCCAGTGGTGGTATTACTGGATTGCATGGTATTTCCTTTTTTTTTTTTTTTTTGAGGATTTTATTTATTTATTTGACAGAGATCACAAGCAGGCGGAGAGGCAGGTGGAGAGAGGAAGGGAAGCAGGCTTCCCAATGAGCAGAGAACCCGATGCGGGCCTCGATCCCAGGACCCCGGGATCATGACCTGAGCCAAAGGCAGAGGCTTTAACCCACTGAGCCACCCAGGTGCCCCAGTATTTCCATTTTTATATAAAAAAAATCTGCTCACGTCTTCGTTTTTTACCAAGACATAGATGACTAGTATAAGCTCTGCCTTTTCTGTAATTCCTCTGGGGAAGATAGTGGCATTTAGCTTAATGCTTTAGGTGTGTGTGTGGGGGGGGGAGTATTTATGATGAAACTATAGAAAATTAGAAATGAGGAAATCCCAGATGATTTTTAAATGTGAAATATGTGCACAAAAATCCATGTGCAGCAAATAGATAAGCATACTATTTCGTAAAAACCCTATATAATAATGCATTTTGATTTTGTAACCACACAAAATGTTATTTCTCAAAATGTTCACTCATCCTTCCTTCATCTTTTTAACTTCTGACTTCTGGTATTTCACTTCAGTGTAAATAAACTCCAGTCAATGTTGAATTAGAATGGCTGGTTTTAATCAGTTGTCCATGATGTTGCAGTTGTGTGTAAATTCCCAGCTCCTTCAAGGGAGTGTTTATTCAACATTTATCTTAAGGTCAGCCCTTAGAGTCTGGTAGAGTCTGAGAACTGAATCATAGAAATGACTGGAAGACTCCATTAATGGTCTCTCCACCTCAATCTAGAAAAAATTGTGTATAAACGAACATGCGAGCGTCTGGAGCCTTCTCAAAGATATCCAGAAATGTCCGCTTCCCGTTGATTTCAGGACTGAACAACTCTTCTTAGACTCTCATCCTGAGTTTGACAGGACTGTGATCTTGTTTCTTTCCAAGGATTCCCCCCACCTCCACCCCACGCACACCCCGTCTCCCTTCTCCATTCAATCCCCTGGAACCTTACAAGAAGACCTTGGACACAGACTTGAATTGAAGGCACTCTGTCTCTTGCTTGTGTCGCTTCGGTGAAGGTATTTTGCTTCTCTGAGCCTAACTCCTTGTGTATGAGAGGGGAGTTATGAATGGTATCTCGGGGGATGGTTTCGTGGATTAAATGACAGATGTGTCTATGGGCCTCCTCCATGCTGACGATAAATGGGAGCTCTGTCACCCAAACTAGGACTGTCCCTCTTCTGCCCATTGCACATGATTATATAGTCTTTAGCAGCCTCTTCCAGAAAATTCTCCTTGCCATGTTTCTCAACAGAGGTGCTTATTGGCATTTTGGGTAGGACAGCATGACTGCCCCAGACATTGAAGGATATTTATTATTTCTGACTCCATCACCAATTTCTAGGAGACTCTCCCCTTCTCCCAGTCACTGGGAAAACCAAAAAATATCACTGTCCACTTCCTCATATACTCTGTAGAAAACCACAGCTTTCAGCTTCATGAGGTGTTCCCAGTTCTCCAAGCCCCCTCCCCCCTTATAACAGCCAACTATGACTTTTCTCAGCCTAGCAGCCATTCCCATTTCTTTTGTTAACACAGTGTTCATTCTCAGCCAGTAGGCAGGACCAATGCCATCCTTGTGAGCCGTAACCACGGCCCAAGCCCCTGCTCCCTTATCCCCCTCACCCCCCTTCCACGCTGACATCCCATCCCTGCTTCTGGGACTCCCAGTGTTAGTCATAATCTTGTAACAGCACATCTGGTAACAGGGGGGAGGGTTAACCCCCAGCACAGCAGGGAAACCTCAGAACCCTGCCCCACCGTCAAGGGCGGATGAGCTGATGATCCTTCTAACTGATGGATGTTTCTGCCATACCAGCTGTTAAATACTTTGTATCTCCCTCTAGAGTAACACAACTCCGAGTTCTTGGGAAATTGCTTCTACTCCATTGCATTAGCTCTGGTGAGCTGTCCCTCAGAGTTCTCTCTTCTCCCCTAGCCAAGTATGGGCTTAAACTCTAAATCAAGCCAACCAGATACTCGAGCCCTCAAATATGAGTCTAAAGTGGTGGGACACAAAGGCAGAAAAAAAGTGTTTAGGGGCGCCTGGGTGGCGCAGTCCTTAAGCATCTGACTTTGGCTCAGGTCATGATCTCACCACCCCCCCACCCCCCCCACCCCCCCACCCCGCGTGGGGCAGGAAGCCTGCTTCTCTCTCTGCTTCTCCCCCTGCTTATATTCCCTCTCTTGCTATCTCTTTCTGGCAAAGAAATCAATAAAATCTAAAAAGAAAAGAAAAGAAAAAAGTGTTTACTAAATTTTTATCTCAAATCATCCCAGCAATGAGGCCTGAGGTAACAATGAATGGACCTAGACACAGTTCTAACATCCAGCAGAAACCAATAAAGCCATACCCATTGTTGAAATACTGAAATATTGCCATAGCCAGTGGTCATAACTCCCTGCCCACACCCCTGAATGTCCTCCTCACCATCCCCTTCCTAGGACCACTATCCCAGATCTCCCTTTGATCAACAACCGTAGAATTAACCCTCGTGCTATTGTCTGAATGTTTACCTCACCCCCAAATTCATATGTTGAAATCCTATCCCCCAAAAGTGGTGGTATTAGAAGATGCGGCCTTTAAAATTTGCTTAAATCAAGAGGCTAGAATCGTCATGAAGGGGACTTGTGCTCTTATAAATCCCTACGCTTTTCCACCAGGAGAGGATATAACGAGAAGTCTGGGATCCAGAAGAGGGTCCTCACGTGGCCATGCTGGTGTCCTGAGCTCAGACTGACAGCCTCCAGAATGTGAGAAATACACTTCTGTTGTTGAGAAGTGCCCAGTCTATGGAATTTTGTCACAGCAGCCCAAAAAGGATGGAACACGACAGCCTACCTCAGCTGAGGGCTTCTAGGTCCCTGCTCAAGTGTGGCTAAGGGCAGTGTCTCAGATCAGGCGGTCCCTCCGCCATATTATTGTTTCATTTTTTGAATATCAGCACAGAACTCCAGAATATCTCTGACTCTGCACTTTCTGAAACTTTTGTCTCAGTTTCTAAACCTGCTTTCCTTTTTTGCTAACCAAAGTACTTCACATGGGTGCATCTTCATTTTACCAACCCTGGAGCTGAGACAAAGGACATGAGAGAGATTATCCTACCTTCCCTAGGGGATTAATAGCAAAGTCAGCCCTAGAATTCAAACGTCCGAACTCCTAGACCAGAGCTTTTTCCCTCTAGAGTGCACTGATCCTTTTCCAGATAATACTGTGCTCATATAGGGTTTTAACTTTACAGTGTGTGTGCAGGTACATCATCCTGTTTTAATACATTGGCTCTGCAAGGCAAGAATCATTCCAGAGGTTAAAATTGTACTGCCTTATTCTGTCCTTTGTGGGCTGGGAGTCCCCCAATCTCCTCACAATCTCCTTTCATGTTCCTGAACCAGCAATTAAGACATTCCTCATCTTCTCAGCTCCATGGCCCAGATCAAAGTCAGGACTTTGAAAGCAGCCAAGTTTTTCATGGGTGACAGCACCCTGTCCGTGTACACGTATTGTGTGAAGGGTTCTATTCATGGCATAATAGGGTTGGTGCAGGTCTAAGGGATTATACATGTGTGCTAACCCCTCCTCCTTACAGATGAAGAAACTGAGGTCCAGTGAATCAACTTTCCTGTCCAAATCCCCAGAAAGAGTCAGCGGCAGGTATCACTGGATTCAGTATCAGCAGACAATGAGCCAAGACTCTTTCCAATAATAATAATACCCTAATAATAAGAAAAGCCTTTACTGAGAATCTTTTGTATATCAAGCATTCGAGAAAAATCAAATGGACAATTTTAATTTTTTAAGTTATTATCTTATTAAAATAATTCATACAGGCATCTTAGAAATGCAAGTGATACAAATAGCTTACTTTAAACTATTGTCTTGCTTACCAGGAATAACCACTTTTGACTCTTTTAGTTTTTTTCTGACATTTTCCAATCTCCATGTTTCTAAATGAAATGCATGTACTGCTATCTGCTTATTAATTAATTTTAAATATCACTTATAGGTTTCCTATTATGGCAGGAGAGGATGTAGTCCTTTAGGCTTCTATCCCCTCTTCTATTCTATCTTCCCAAATGATTAGATTACAGTTTTTTCTTCAGTTTCCATGCATAGGCTTTGTAGGTGTTATTCATATAAAAGCATCTTAATGCATTGTGATTATTTTCCCTTTTTACTTCTAGTTTTTCCTGGAGTTAATCATTATCTTGTTTATTCATCTGCTTCGTTTTCTTTTTGCTGATCTTTCCAACTACTTCCAATAACATCTTAATCCAGTGCTCCACAAAGCCTCATATTTGGTTAAAAAAAATTTTTTTAAACATTCCTCCTTCTCCAGGCACATTTCTCTTTAGACTTGCTGCTCAGTGTCATCCTGGCCTTTGCTTTGCTACTTGGAATTCCTTCTGTCTTTCTCCAAGATTGGCTTCCCTATTTCCTGGAAATCATGTCTTCCTCTTCCTTAGTATACTCTTTTTGTTTGGGTGGAGTACATCCTCCAGGAGTTTTCTCAAGTTGAAAAGATGGTCCAGCTGCACAGGCATGGTGATGAACCTTGTCTCTTGAGTCATGCCTCTTCTCTCTGAATGGTTGCCCTCTCTGCCAGAAGCACAGTAATTATTATGGGGGCTCTCATTCTTTCTCTCCCATGCTGGATGTCCTGTCTCCAATTTTGCACATCTTCCTCGATCTAACTTTACTCCATTGTTTTAAGGAAGGACATCCTCTGGTGGTATCATAAGATAGGTACCTGGGGAGGGGAGATACATTTTTGAGATTTTGTATGTATTTACTTTCAAATTTCACTACTCATTAGGCTATGTATGCATAGACTTTTCACTTAGGAGGAATTTTCCCTCAAAATTTTGAAGACATTGCTCCCTTATTTCTTGCTTCTAGAACTGCTGTTGTAATGAAGAAGCCATTTCTGACTTGTTAGTCAACTCCATCCCAGGCAGAACTCACCTTTCCCTCCTTTGAGCTGGTACAGTAATTATTGTCCATTTTTGCCCCCCCCCAATCTTATATTACTTTGAGAGAGCTCTTCTATTGCTGACCACTCTGGTTGGTATGTACCGGATTTCTTTCCCACCAGCCCAGGTAGAATGTACGTTTCCTGGGAGGCAAGAAAATAGAACAGTATCAAAGAGCATGGATTGGGGGGCTCCGGGGTGGCTCAGTAGGTTAAAACCTCTGCCTTCAGCTCAGGTCATGTTCTCAGGGTCCTGGGATCGAGCCCCTCATTGGGCTTTCTGCTCAGCAGGGAGCCTGCTTCCTCCTCTCTCTCTCTACCTGCCTCTCTGACTACTTATAATCTCTGTCTATCAAATAAATAAATAAATAATCTTAAAAAAAAAGAGCATGGATCGTGTCAGAGTTCTGGCACCACAAGTAAGCTTGCAGAAGTCACTGAACCCCTTTGATCCTGTTTCCTTATTTGTAAAATGGAAACAGCAAGTGTACCTAACTCATGGATATATTGTGACTGGTAAGTGAATTAATCCATCCAACCTAATTAAATCATTAAAGCCCTAAGAAGAGTGTCAGGCTCCCAGTCAGTTCCTCACTGTTAGCTGATATTAACTACACCAGATACCGCTTCCTTTCTTCCACTTTTTAGTCCGTCCTTTTGTACAATGAAGTCTTAACTTATATGTGTGCACTTCAAATTTACTATTAGGAAATTATATAGATAAAATATGCCAGGAATAACCTATATAAGTATCTGCATAAAAATTAGTCCTAAATATCCAGACAATAATGAGAACAATGTCTATTTTTTACTAATTTGTAATATGTACTTTCTGTCACTTGTCGTATGTACTTTTGTCTTGGTCGAAAATACTCATCAATGACAGTGTGGGAACAGGACTCTAATAGCTTTAATGCTTGCACTGCCGGAAGCTCTCCTCACGATCCAACTCTGTAAAAGTCTAGAATCTTACACTGCTTTGCTGCCAAATTCTTTTTCCTGTGTATTAGATTTGCCATTATTGCCTCAGAGAGCGATGCCATTGTGAAACACACCAGTGGATAATCGACAACCCAGTGCCTTGCTTGTAGTGGAGATTCCACAAAGACTTGTCAGGGTAAGCTGATTTCAGTAGGAATCAGAAGCAGGGTCCCAACTGGTTGAGGAAGTCTTTCTGCTTTGGTTCTTCTTGCACAAAAACTATTCATTACAAGGTTGCTACAGAGAAGAGGATGTGTATTATCAACTCCAACAGAGGGCCTTACTCATAATTGGGGCTTGATAACTGTTTGCTACATTGAATTGGATGAAATTAATCAATTATGCTTCCCCAATTCTGCCCCCATAGCTGTCGCCAGTTTTAAAGCCACCTAAATCCATATGTCCAGCACATGGTGACTGTCTTAAGAGGGCAGGTGACAGAAGCCCCAGGACCCATCCACTTATTTATGTGTCCGTTCAATCAGTAAATACTTATTTATCCCCTGTGACCTTCCAGGCAATATTCTAGGTACTGGGGATACACAGTAAAGAAAAGAAGTTCTAGCTTCTTCGAACTTATTCACGGTGGGGATAGACAGAAAACACAGAAACCAATAAATGTGTAACATAATGTCATTGGTAAGTGCTAGAAAGAAGAATAAGGTGGGGATGGAAGTGGACAAAAGCTACTCTTTTAGCTGGAGAGGTCAGGGATGAGTCCCAGAAGAGGGTATCTGAGCAGGGAACCAATGGCGGAACTGGCTGGAGGAAGGGCAGAGAGAACCCGAGTTGCAAAGCCTCGGAGGATGGAGGGATGGCCAGGAGGCCTCTGACGTCAAAGAGGAGTAAGCAAGATGGGCATGGTTGAGAGAGGAGATCAGAGAGGTCATCGGGTCCACATAGTATAAAGCCCACAGGCAGACTTTGGGTTTCTACTCTGTGCAAGAAGGGCAATTCTAAGAAGAGTGATTTGGTTGGATTTAACTACCAAGAAGATCATTCAAGCACACAGATCTGTCTTTCTCATTTTCTTCCCTTATCTGACAATCTCGTTTTTGAGAATGATAAGAAGAATTTTATGGGATAGCCATTTTGCTTTCAAAACGTATCAAAATAGACAATTATGTGTGATCCTCACCACAAAGCTATTGTTCTAGAAAGAGCACATGGTCTCATCCATTTGGAAAAAAATAACGGAGGCATAAAAAAATAACCAAGAAAGAGGTTTCTTGTAGGCCCGTGCAGATTCCCAGGGAGAACAACTACCTCTCCAAGAACACTGCATAATTAATTGGCTTGAATTCTCAAACACCACAAAACACTTCCATTTAGAAACGCAGAGAAGGATCCAAGACCATAAAGGGTTACATATATTCCTTGCCTAGGGGACGTATCTGGCACAGAGACCTGGCCTTAAACTAGGGGAGAAAGGCTCACAAACCTTCAGCTCATTCTAAACCTCCTGGCAAGGGAACTTGCCAAGTCTGATCTGTCAACGCTTGTGATAATGGAGTAATTTTTGACTGCCTGTGATGATAGAACTGAACAAGATTTCAAAATATGTCCTTACTACACAGGACAAAAATGCATTCTCATCTAAGAGGTTTCAAATCAATGATCACAATAAATGTATCCATCCGACCTTTGAAATCAGTAGATGCTGCATGGTTGGTATGCTCCGGGGGTACAATTTATATTCATTTGTAACACTGTGAGAGCTTTAGTCATTAAGCCCAACCACATCTAGAGGAAGCCAAACTTCTGTAAGCGAAGGTGTAAAATTCCAGTAAAACTGAAGCACGTCTCAAAAAAGTTCCCTTTAAAAATTATGAATATACTTTCTATGTTTGAACTTCACAATTAAAGAGAGTATTGGTCATCACCAAGTGGGGCTAAACTGAAAGACAAGAATTGACTTGGATGGCCTTATGCAGTGTTTCCCTTTTTTTCCAATTATATGATTCATGCAAGTGGAATTTTCTGGAGTCTCAAGTGTATTCTTTCGGTTTTCCCAAACTTTTGCATTGTATTATGGCAGCTGCTTTTATGCACAGTTGATCTTGTGAGGGGGGCATTTTCTTGTGTGTTTGCCTAGAAAAGGGTCTGTTACAGTGTCCTTGGAGCTCACGACCTACTGATTTCCATAATACATTTCTGTCCATATACTTTCGAATCAATTCTAGAAAGACCCATTTACAACATAGACCTTAAAAGAGTTGAAAATTGTAGGATTCTTCATCTGGAGTTAGTTAAATGAGGTAGTGGGAGGGGGGCATGAGAAATCATTTTAGCCAGGGAACACTCATATAAAATAAAAGAACCATCCGCTGGAAAGCACTTGGAGGATTATCTCCTCTGTTTTCTGCTTTCAGGGAAGATATCATCTAAGTCATTTCAACTCCTCCAACTACCCTCAAACTTTTGCAAGGCTCCAGCGAAGGTGAACTAGCCTTATCTTCTCCCTTTGTACTGATATTCTCATTTTGGGGAAAGTCTTTTGCTTTAGATACCAAATAGCTCTCCAGAAAACAGAAATCTGCACCCAAAGGATTTTGCGCAGAGGGGTGAAAACCAACAAAAACACATATCTATCTAGAACGATATCTACACATATATCCAGAGAGAGAGAGAGAGCTGATAGATGGTAAGAAACCCAATGGCAATGGAAAAAACTTAACACCATTCTTTCTTAGTATCAAAATGTTTCAGTTAAGATTTATGTAAATTTTAAATAGTTTTAAAAATATTTTTAGCCAAACAATTCATGTTCCTTATGGAAAACTATAGAAGAAGAAATAAAAGAGAAAAGAATATTCTAAAATTCAACCTGCTTGAAATAGCTATGGTTAAGAGCCACTACTTAAAACTCCTTCCTTTGGGGGCGGCTCAGTCGGTTAAGCGTCTGCCTTTGGCTCAGGTCATAATCTCAGGGGCCTGGGATTGAGCCCTGCTTTGGGCTCCCTGCTCAGCAGGAAGTCGGGTTCTCCTTGTCCCTCTGCCTCTCCCCCTGCTTGTGCTCTCTGTCAAATAAGTAAATAAGTTCTTAAAAACAAAAAACAAAGAAAACCTCTTTCCTCTGTATCTAAGGACCTCTGAGAGTATTTTACGATGAGATCATACTTTTTACAATTTATAACTTTCTTTTCATTAATTGCAATATTACCATCTTTCCATGTTTAAAAATAGGTATCTACATCTTAGTTAATTGAAAATGTATTCGATGTTTTAAAAAATCACCCTAGACCTCTAAGACAGCATGAGTCTACTTAACAATTTTTCCATCGGGGAATAAAACCAAAAAGCTATAGGAACGTATTTTTAAAAGGTCTATGAAAACACATTGTTACGCTAGCAAGAAAGTTTAAAAAAAAAATCTTAGAAGCCAAAAATTAAAAGGCAAGAATCCAGAGGTGAGCAAGCACTTAAGCAGTCATCTACAAACCCCTGGAGACTAATCTATTTTTATAGCCTCTCAAGCTCAAGGCCAGGGTCCCCCAAGAGAGAATTCTTCTAGGTGACTCCCACATACAGCTGGGAATCTAAATGGCTGGACCATCAAGGAAAGGGAGATCCAGAAATAAACCCACTCTCAGAAGCAGATTGTAACGTGTGTGTTGTGTGTGTGTGTGTGTGTGTGTGTGTGTGTGTGTGTGTGTGTGTTTTAATCTTGAAACTGAGTGAATGCGTGGGGAAAGAGATTCTCTAAGAAACTACAGCCCAAAGATAGTCAACCAGGTTTGTGGCCTGAATTCACACCATCCATGGAATTAAAAAGCCTCAAGACTAAGAATTATTTTGAATGGGTCACTTGTTGTTATTTTCCCTAAACATCTAGTAGAAGTGAACTTGAGCCTCTCTGGAGGAACTCACTTTTTTTTTTTTAGTTTCCATTTATTCTTGTTTCTTTTTTTTTCTTTTTTTAAATTTATTTATTTAATTTTTAAATAAACATATAATGTATTTTTATCCCCAGGGATACAGATCTGTGAATCGCCAGGTTTACACACTTCACAGCACTCACCATAGCACATACCCTCCCCAATGTCCATAACCCCACCTCTCTCTCCTGATCCCGCTCCCCCCCAGCAACTCTCATTTTGTTTTGAGAGATTAAGAGTCACTTATGGTTTCTCTCCCTCCTGATCCCATCTTGCTTCATTTATTCCTTTCCTACCCCACAAATCCCCCAGTTTGCATCTCCACTGGAGGAACTCACTTTAACCACAGGCTTCAAGTAATTCCATAGATAAAGTTCCAAAGAATATGAATGCATAATAAAAAAAAAAATCTCATACTACCTAAGGAAATAAGAGACCATGAGCAACCGGCAATAGAAAAGAAACAGACAATAGACCCAGATCTGCAAAGACTTTTTATAGTGAAATTAATAAGAACAGAGTAAGTTATGTTTAAGAAAAAAAAAAAAGATGGGGGGGCCACCTGGGGGGATCTGTTGGTTAAGGGTCTGACTCTTGATTTTGGCTCAGGTCATGATCTCAGGGGGGTGAGACTGAGTGCTCAGGGTGCCAGGCTCTGTGCTCAGCAGGTGTCTGCTTGTTCATCACCCTCTGCTCCTCCCCCCTTTTCGCATGCACGCACTCTCTCTCAGTTAAATACATAAAATCTTTGTAGAAAATAAAAAGGGGGCGCCTGGGTGGCTCAGTGGGTTAAAGCCTCTGCCTTAGGCTCAGGTCATGATCCCAGGGTCCTGGGATCAAGCCCCATGTCAGGCTCTCTGCTTAGCGGAGAGCCTGTTTCCCTTCCTCTCTCTGCCTGCCTCTCTGCCTACTTGTGATCTGTCTGTCAAATAAAATCTTTAAAAAAAAAAAAAAGAATAAAGTCTCCCTTTTCTTTTCAACTGTGCTTAGCCATTTTAATAATCTTTCTTACTCCTAATTTCATCATTCTTTTCCCTTTTTAGAAAAGATTTTATGTATTTATTTGAGAGAGTGAGCAACAGAAAGAGAGAAAGAAGGATCAGGGGGAGGGGCAGAGAGAGAGGGAAAAGCAGACTCCCAACTGCACAGGGACCCGACTTGGGGCTTAGCTGGGGGACTCCAGGATCACGGCCTCCAGGATCGCAACCTGAGCTGAAGGCAGACACTTAACGGACTGAGCCATCCAGGTGCCCCAAAAAGGGAGCTTTTAGAAAAGAAAAAATCTAATCTTTAAAAAATTAAAAACTCAGTGCATCTAGAGAACAATATGAAAACACATACAATGTTAAAAACCTGAAAGATAGCAAGATATAAAATTAATATATAAATCAATGTCCTTCATATACACAAAATAGAAGAGTGAATTCTAATTATAATAGCAATAAAAAAGATAAAACACTTAGAAATAAACTTTTATGAAATGTACAAAATCTACATGAGAAAAATGTCAAATACTTATAAAAGATTTATGAACTTCATCCTATGGACAGACACCCCTTGTTCTTGAATAAAATGACTCAGTGTTATAAAGATGTCAGTTTTCCATAAGTTAATCGTAAAGCCTCCATAAAAATACCCAAAAGCTTTTATCTTAAAATGAGATAAGCTCATATGAAAAGTCACATGAGAAAATAAGGAGTGAGGGAGGCAGAAATCTGTCAGATAGTCAAATATCTCAGAAAGCTCTTACAAGAGTGTTGCTCTAGTTCATGAATAGACACACCAATCAATGAAATAAACTAGGAAGGACAAATATATATGGAAATGTAATGTATGATAAAGTTAGCATCTCCAGGCCCTGGGACCAAAATCCTGTTGGGACACCTGGAAATCTACTTAGAAAGAGAGAGATAGAATTGTATCCCTAATTCCTACTAGCACAGAGAGAATACAGAAAAGAACAAGTGAATAAGACACCTAATTATAAAAAAAGAAACTAATTATAAAAAAGACGCCATGCAAGAATGCAAGCTGGTACAACCACTCTGGAAAACAGCATGGAGGTTCCTCAAAATGTTGAAAATAGAACTACCCTATGACCCAGCAATTGCACTACTGGGTATTTACCCTAAAGATACAAACATAGTGATCCGAAGGGGCACGTGTACCCGAATGTTTATAGCAGCAATGTCTACAATAGCCAAACTATGGAAAGAACCTAGATGTCCATCAACAGATGAATGGATAAAGAAGATGTGGTATATATACACAATGGAATACTATGCAGCCATCAAAAGAAATGAAATCTTGCCATTTGCGACGACGTGGATGGAACTAGAGCGTATCATGCTTAGTGAAATAAGTCAATCGGAGAAAGACAACTATCATATGATCTCCCTGATATGAGGACATGGAGAAGCAACATGGGGGGGTAGGGGGATAGGAGAAGAATAAATGAAACAAGATGGGATTGGGAGGGAGACAAACCATAAATGACTCTTAATCTCACAAAACAAACTGGGGGTTGCTGGGGGGAGGTGGGATTGGGAGAGGGGGAGGGGATTTGGAAGGGGAGGCGAACCATAAGAGACTATGGACTCTGAAAAACAACCTGAGGGTTTTGAAGGGTCAAGGGTGGGAGGTTGGGGGAACAGGTGGTGGGTAATGGGGAGGCCACGTTTTGCATGGAGCACTGGGTGTTGTGCAAAAACAATGAATACTGTTACGCTGAAAAAATAAATAAAATGGAAAAAAAAAAAGACGCCATGCAAGTACTAAAAGGGAACTAAAAATAGATTTTTTTTTTTGAATCCTGTAAGGAAATGTTTTCTGAATAGGTCTAAAAATTCAGATACAGTAAAAGGAAAGAGTATGAATTCAACAAGATAAAAATGAAACAGAAATGAAAGGAAGTTGCATGGTAGAAATCTCTGTAAGCAAAGTGAAAAGACAAATTACAAAATGGAAGACAATATTTGCAGCATGTACTGCAGGTAAAGAACTAATATCGCTAACAGGTACAGAACTCTTAGACATGAAATGAAAAGGACCAAAACCCGTGGGCAAAACCCACGTGCAGAAAACAGCCCTCTAAAAAGATACAAAGTATTCCTTGCACTATAGAAAGAACTTCAATCTGGCCACAATTAAATTCAAATGAAAAGGGGAAGCACCATTCGCTACTTCTCAGAGTGGTGCAAGCTAATTAGAACGATGGTGTATTCTGCTGGCAAAGCTGGAGAGGCACTAGTACTCTCACATGTTGCTGATGAGTGTGCAAAATGACACACTCTCCATCTAGCCGGAGTATCACAAAGACTGTTTAATTAGCTCTTATGGGCGTGTTTACTCTTCACCCTTTGGTGTCTCTGCGCCCTCACCCTACACAGGCTCCACGGAGGAAATGGAAGTTCATCTCCAAGGATTGGGAGTTGGGTTTGTCGCGTAAAATTTGAGAAGTGTTCATATGCAAATCATTCGCATCTCTATCTTGTAACTACTACTACTTCTCCTCCTCCTCCTCCTCCTCCTTCTTCTATTTCTCTCTCTCTCTCTTTTTTTCCCCCTGCTGCTATACTGCTTTTAGGGGTACCTCTTAGAAGACAAACTCCTGGGAGACCTGGGTGGCTCAGTCAGTTGAGTGTCTGCATTCAGCTCTGGTAATGATCCCCAGGTCATGGGATCGACTCCCACTGGCTCCCTGCTCAGTGGGGAGCCTGCTTCTCTCTCTGCCTGCAGCTCCCCCTACTTGTGCTCTCTCTCTCTCTCTCTCTGAGAAGTAAATAAAATAAAATAAAATAAAATAAAACCCAACTCCCTGTCTCTTGTCCACCATTGGTCACATCACAAGCGATAAAAATCTAACTGCTCTGCGCTTCCTGGTTATACCAATACTTCTAAGCACTTGTACCCATGAACTTCAATTCACAATATTTATATCTAAGATTTATCAAAGTTGTCCCTTGAACGCATTTTAATCATGCAATAGATGGATAAAAATATTTGTGCTTGAAGATCTAGGGAAGGACAAAATTCTTTTTCGTCTACCTCTCTTAGGGTTTTTAGCTGGGGCTCTATCAGTTAGGTTAACTAAAGACCGATGAAGAAGAGAAACGCAAACAGAAGTTTATTAATATATGCCTTGTGCATTCACATGGGAGTACCCAGTGATGAGGAACTCAAAGGTGTGATTTGAACTTGGGCTTCCACAGCACATAGTAGCAAAAGAACAATAAATTTTTAGAGCTGGCAAACTAAAGAAAAAGGACTTTAAGCTTCTAGGGCTAGCAAATCATGGGAAGGCAAATATATGGGGAAAGTAATGGTAGATAAGAGCTAGTTTTAGCAAGATTTGTGATGTAGATTCCTCTGGTGACATCTCTAGGCTGGTAGGGGTTTTGAATTGTATCTAGTGAATAACGTGTCCGTCCTGAAAGACAGAGTGGTGTGTGGGGGGGGGGGGGGGGCGTTGGGGGAGGAGGAAGGAAACTTTATCAAGTTATGTCCTGTTTTAGCAAATTGGGGGAGGGCAGAGAGTCTTTCTTTTATCTACTTCTCAATAGCTTTTAGTTCAAAATAAGCCTCATACCAAAGTGACATACTTGGGGGGGGGGGCGCGCTGGCATATTCTGATATCCTTCACAGGAATAGCCAGACACTATATTTTATGAAATAATTCCTCAGCAGAAGGGGATATTATGGACTATAGCCGAACAACAACACCGCTGTGTCAACATATGTCCAGGTTGTCCTGGGAGATTAGAGGGCAGAGGCGGGATTGGAAATGTGTATGAAAACTGGTTCTGAGACAGAGGAACTTCAAACTATGTGTACCATTTGACTCAGGAAATGCAGTACTTACAGTTGTAGGAATTATCTTAGGGAATGATCATGGCTCTGTGTTTAAGTGACAAGGATAATCAGAAAGCAACTGTGTCTTCTAGGCATAAAGAAAATCCGGAAGAATCTACACCAAGGTACAAACCAAGGTTTTCCATGAGCCATGGGATACTTTTTTGTTGCTCTCTATTGCTAATGTTCTTGATAATTATTATGATTTGCTTTTATGGTTTTTACAGAGATTATCTTGATTTTTTAAGAAATTGTGTGTATGTCTTCCGACTTTGAGAACATGTAATGATGATCTCTACTCCAGGAGTTGAATTCCAGGGAAGAGGAATCTAGTTGCAAAGGGGAGGGTTGGGGAAACATCCAGAAGGTGAGTCCCCTCCCCTCTTTCAGACTATGTGTTCTGATACCGAGCCAGGTGTTCCCCAGCCCACACTTCTGCCATGAAATGACTCCCACTGCATCATGTAGACACCTGCAAAGGGCGGAGGGAAACTATGTTTGGGCAGGGAGCCTGGAAAAATGGAGGGTACTTGCCAAAAGGGAGTTCAAATTCCTTTGGAGTGTAATCATTTTCTGCTTCTCCATAACTAGATGACCTCCTAGTCTTCTCCTTCTTAAGGATCTCCCAAAAAAGCTTGGGCATTTAGTCAGGTCTCAGGTATAAATCATCTGGTAAGAAATTACTCTAATAATAAATCTTTTCTATACCAAAGGTATCTCAGACTCTTTGAGTCAAGTGTTAGCCCTGGCCCCTCAACAACCTTTGGATTCTCCCAGGTGTGGAGAGAGCGAGAAAGATGCCATGACGGATGATACGTGAGAAGCATGTGCAAAGGTCTGTGGGGTCCAGTCCATCACATTCAGAAGCGTGTTTGGAGCAGAGCCTCCAAGAAATGCATTTCACAATATTTTGTAAGCAGTAAGAGAGTAAGTATGAGCTTCTTGATGAAAATACAAGAGACTCTCTAAACCTTTCCCACAAGGCTCTCCCATCGGAGAGCCCCAAGAAAGCAAGCAGCCTAGACTTGGGTTCTCAAGAAAATCATAGTTGGGCAACTATTTGAACCTTGATGTCTCTAGCTCCAAAAATATGTTTTCCTATTTCTTTTGTTTTACAAACCATGCAATACTGTCACCAAGTATCTTAGTATTTTTAAAACTTTTCTCCCTACAATGAGAAAACTATATCATGATCCCTTACACACATACACACTCTATCACACACACTTACAAACAAATCTTCATGAAACAATACACACTTTTACTATGTTAAATGGCTCATTTATAGGCTATCCTATTGCTTCCTTTTTCGATGCTGGTTTCAACCCACTCCATGTATTTCACAAGCCAATAAGGGATCAAAACCAACCTATATCGTTAACATAAGCTGTTTGGAGCTTCTTTTTTTTTTTTCCTGAAACTAACTTTTAAATTCTCATGGGTCTATTTTCCATAAAAAATTATCTTTTGCTGATACTCTCCAACAGGGCACCATCACTGCAAAAAGGTGAGAGAGTTTGTTCAGTGGTTTTCCACGTTTTCAATAAGCTCCTCATTCAGATGGAATGTTCTCGGCCTTTCGCAATTCAGCATTCTGTTTCAGCTGCTTGCTGAAGCACAGGTGTAGGTCGTCAACCTCTGTTTCCTTGTGACTCGCAGAGAGGACACTTTTCCTCTAATGCCACCCCCCACCCCCACCCCAGCACCTACCTTCGGGCTTCTCCGGGGCTGGATGCTGTCCTGGAACACCGGAGCAAGTGACTCAGCCATCCGCTGACTTAATCTGAATTCCTGTTCTACTGCGCAACTGTGTGACCTTAGGGAAATAACATGATCTTTTGAGCTCCAGTTCCAGTATCTGTTCAATAGACAAAATGGTAGTCTTTAACTCACAGCATTGTTAGGAGAACCAACTAAGATAAATTGGCTGGTGCATATAGTAAGTCTTCCTAGGAAGATCAGTTATCTCTTTCTTATTCCTACGTATATCCCACCGTATCCTGTTATACTATAATTCTCTATCACATCGTATCATGTTATACTACAATTCTGTATCACAGCGTATCCTGTTATACTATAATTCCATAGCCCATCATATCCTGTTATAATTCTATATCCCACCGTATCCTGTTATACTATAATTCTCTATCACATCGTATCATGTTATACTACAATTCTGTATCACATCGTATCCTGTTATACTATAATTCCATAGCCCATCGTATCCTGTTATAATTCTATATCCCACCGTATCCTGTTATACTACAGTTCTATATCCCACCGTATCCTGTTATACTATAATTCTGTATCCCATCGTATTGTGTTCTACTATAATTCTCTATCACATCGTATCCTGTTATACTATAATTCTATATCCCACCATATCATGTAATACTGTAATTCTCATGGCAGCCCAGAGGTGCTAATATTTAAAGGGGAATCTGTATGTACATGTCTTTAATCCCAATGTCTGACACGTAAGCACATTATGCGGTCCCCTTCAGATTTTTCATTACTAAACAAACAGCCAAACGCCTAACTGGATGGAGTCAATGTGAAGGGTAAATGAGATAGGGCCTATCAAGTGCCCGGCACGTAGCAGGGGTTCACCATAGGATCTCTTTCTGTCCAAGCTGCTGCTTTCCCTACTTTACCCTATTCCCTGCTCTACATTCACCATTCTCTCTCTCTCTCTCTCTCACACACACACACACAAAACTACAAATTCTCGCCATCCTATTTACCTGGCCATATGCAACCAGAGGGTTTCAAGCTCTGAGAATGATGTCCAAGGCCACCATACCCAGCTACGTGCCAGTGAAATCGGTACAGGGAAGCAGTGGTGCAGCAAGGGACAGTAAAGACGTCTCTTGGGGGGCACCTGGGTGACTCAGTCTTTAGGTATGTGCTTTCGGCTCGGGTCATGATCCCAGGGTCCTGGGATCGAGCCCCACGCGGAGAGCCTGCTTCTCCCTCTCCCACTCTCCCTGCTTGTGTTCCCGCTCTCTCTGTCAAATAAATAAATAAAATCTTTAAAAAAAGAAAAAGACGTCTCTTGGATGTCTAAGCTCTCAAGACAGAGACGGTGCTACTTTCTGCATTCCAGGAGGTGAACAGAGTGAGTCTGATCTGATGGACACTCTTGAGAGAAGCAGTGACACCTGGGGACAGGGCCACATTTTCTTAGTGACAGTTATTTTACTGGTACCAGCAAACAAACAAACAACACACAACAAAACTTGGAGACCTAGTGAAATCTAGAGTCCAGTCTCCAGAGAAGCTGTTACGCATCACGAAATTCCAGGTGTGACTCGATTTGTGTATCTCTTTCAATTCCAACTTCTGCTTCCAGTTGGAACTGAAACAGACTGGAACAGATGAAAGAGAAATCACACTTAACGGGGTTCTGGGTGGGATCCTGGAATAGAAAAAGGACAATAGTTGAAAACCGATGAAAACTGGAAAAACATTTGCATTCTAGTTAATAGCAATAGTACCAATTTTAGTTTCCTGGTTTTGATCATTGTGCTATGGTTATGTAAGGCGTTGACTTCAAAGGAAGGTTATTTGGGACCAGATCTACCCCCTGAGAACAACTAGAAAAGCAAGGATAGATTACTGAGTATAATCTGCATGGAGCAAAACGTACAAATCTTAAATATGGAGTTCAGTGTATTTTTCTGTGCAGAATAAATAAAATGTGACTTCCCCCTCCATACCCAGCCCAGATCAAGATACAGAATGCTTGCCCCTTGCCCTCGCCTCACAAGTCTGTATCAGCAGTCAAGAGAATGGTTAGCTCTGAGGAGAAATCTAAGTAGTGATTAGGAAGGGGACCTGGGGAGACTTCTGTGGCCCTGTATTATTCCTTTTCCTCACTCAGGTGTGGGATCATTTTTGATAACTGACTGAGCTGTGCACTTCGGTTTGTGACTTTTTCTTAATGTATGTTATACTTCTGTTAAAATAGTCATTTAAAAAAAATAGGATTCTCACGGCACCTCACTGAGAAAAACTGCAATCATTTAAAATTCCCGAAGTGATCCTAGGCACTGGAATTTGTGTTTGGACCCGTTCATTCCAAATCAAAGAATGACCACCTAAGGACGCCTGGGTGGCTCAGTCGGTTGAGCACATCTGACTCTTGGTTAAAGCTCAGGTCATGGTCTCAGGGTCGGGAGATGGAGTCTTGCCTCCTATCCTACCCCCCTGCACCGTGGGGCTCCACGCTCAGTGGGGAGTCTGCTTGAGATTCTCTCTTTCCCTTTGCCCCTCCCCCGCCTACGTGTTCTCTTTCACTAAAATAAATAATTGAATTTTTTTTTAAAAGAAAGAAAGAAAAAAGAGAAAGAAGGAGAGAAAGAAAGAAAGAAAGAAGAAAGAAAGAAAGAAAGAAAGAAAGAAAGAGTGACCACCTTAATGGACAGGGGTTGGCGTTTAGAAGGGGACTTTTATTTTTTCTTTTAACCAAGTATCAGTGATATTTGGTACAATGGGAGCTGAACATAACGGGTCAATTTTCAAATTAAAAATTTTAAGCCGTTTTCATCCACTTAAAATTAAGAATTTATTTGTTAAAATTGAAACTAGATGAACCCTGAAAAACACAAGAGGGCAGCATTTCACATTTTATAAAAATGCTGCCGGGAGGGTGGCGGGCAGGAATGTTGCTGGAATGTTTAGTTAAGACACAGGTTTGGAGAACCGAGCTTGGTGAGAGCATTTTATCGGATGAGGAAACTAATGTCTGAAGAGTGAGTCACCTTAAGTTTCTTTAAATCACAGAGGTCAAGAATCACAAAACAAGGACCACTATTTATGTCTCCTAAGGGTGAACTGTTTTCCCAGACACTGCACTGTTCTTTCTGGCTTCAGGATCACTTGCTGCATGCCAAAAACGGTTGTTTTCTCCCAAAAGACCCATGGAGAAGGTCTCTGTGGCTTGCGGACACAGATTAGGGCATAGCTGCCTGGCACCTGTTCTGAAAATGAGTAACGAGTAGCTCAGCTGGAATGAAGCACGAATCCACTTCCGGAGCAGAAACAGGCTCCCAGTTTAATTACGTGCTCATCTTCACCGGAAAGAGGCCTTGAGGGAATGGTTAGACTGTGGTCATTTTAAAATCACGGCTTGCGAATGTTAAAGACGTGCATTTCAGTTACACTCTTGAATTTTGTTTTATTGCATTCTTGGGCTTCTTGCAAGAAGCTATTATTAAGAGTGGTAGATATAATGTGCTTGCCCTCTTTATAAAGACAGTAAAATCTTTATGGGGAGAGAAAAGGAGAGTTTTCTATAGTTTTTAGTGGTAGAGTTCATTACTATATCAAAGTTAGGCCTGGTGGACTAATTCCCAGACTTCTGCATTGTATAGAAAATCATCCTTTTAGGGGCGCCTGGGTGGCTCAGTGAATTAAGCCGCTGCCTTCAGCTCAGGTCATGATCTCAGGGTCCTGGGATCGAGCCCCGCATCGGGCTCTCTGCTCCATGGGGAGCCTGCTTCCTCCTCTCTCTCTGCCTGCCTCTCTACCTACTTGTGATCTCTCTCTCTGTCAAATAAATAAATAAAATCTTTAAAAAAAAAAAGAGTCAGAAAATCATCCTTTCTGGTACTTGAGTGGCTCTATCGGTTAAGCCTCTGCCTTCGGCTTGGGTCATGATCTCAGGGTCCTGGGATCGAGCCCTGCCTTGGGCTCCCTGCTCAATAGGGAGTCTGCTTCTCCTTCTACCCCACCTCCCTGCTCATGATCTCTCTCTTTCTCTCATTCTCCCGCTCTCTCTCAAATAAAATCTTAAAAAAAAAAAAAAAGCAATCTTTCTGCTCATGATACCCAGGACATGAGGCTTGCTATTCCAGGTTGAAAGGTGACTACGATGTCAGGAAAAATAAGACTAAAGTTCACTTCTTCTAACAGAAGGGACTGTGGGATGGAGAAGGTGACTAGAAAGAGAGAAGGATGATGAAGTGATCGGAGGGTATGTCCAGCTATCCCCTCTTTGGGATAAAGCCTAAAACCTGGAGAAGAAAGCCAATAGGAAGAGAGATATCTATGTCCTCCTCAGTAAAGAGGAGGAAAGGGACCACCACTTCCCAGGGCGCCCGACTTGGCAATAGCCACGTCAAAGTAAGTCTGGTGTCCACCTTTGTGGTTGGTGGAGGGAAGCCTTGACTTTGAGCTTCTCTACGCAGTTCCCTGTCCAAGGGTCCAGGAGTTCCTGAAGCTCCAGGAAAGCTTGGAAGGCAGCAGAGTGGGGAACCTGAAGACCTACCGCTGGTCCACCCTGGGGAAAAGATGAGATAGCTCTGAGGCAGAGCCTGGGGGTGGATGGGCAGAGCCAGAGGACCAGGCGGAAGACATGGCCAAAACTCATGTGAGTTAGAGAGCTAGAAAGAGCCAAAGTAAGACTAAGACAGGTAAGGAGGAACCCCGGGCCCCAGCCAGACAGAGAGAAAGCAGACAATAAATTACTACAGCTACAACCTGTTAAAGGCTGAAGATATGAAAATGTCCTCCCACTTGGGCCAAACTCCTTTATTAAGTCACAAGCAAGACAGCTTTGCTCCCTCCACTTCTTTGGGGGTGCCTGTTAGCCTGGGTCTTCTTTGCTATTTGATTCATGAAAAATCCCTTCATGTCCCTATTTCTCTAGGGAACTTACACTAAGTCTCTGGTATTGAAGCAGAGAACAACTTGAATGGCATTGAACTTAAGAACTTCTCTCTGTTAATCCCCAGCAAGTGTCCCAACTTTCTGTACCCCAAAACATTTTTATTCCTCGGGGAGCAAGCATGCCTTCTGTATCTGGCACGGTGCCTGGGAGGTCAAAAGGAAACCACTAGCTTCCCCAGTTTGGGGAGTCTTAGCCCTAGGGACCAGACACCAGTTGTAACGCATGCCTCAAGCTTTCATGCTACTAGGACTCTTGACCGTTGGTCCGTGCGTAACTTGGACATTCTTTTACGCGCTCCCGTTGGCCACAAAAATGCAGCTAGACTCTGAGGCCTTCACCATTCTGGGGACTCTCAACAAAGATAATGATGTTTCAATCAGAAACAGAACTCAAGAGTCTGCAAAGAACACCCCTCATGTATCTATCTGTCTTTCTGCCAGGCAATGGGACTAGGGACGGCTGCAGGTCTAAGGCTCTGGGATGACTCCCACCACTGGTCTGGCAAAAACTCAAAAGAGTTGGTGGAGTGCACGGAGGGCAAGAGATTTCATGCTGGTTACTTACTTAGATTTATGGGTGCTGACTTGACCACGCCCCCCCCACCCCTGGCTTCAAATCCCATGTCTGCCACTTCTGGTGTGGCTTTGGGTAAGTCGCTTAGCCTCCCGGTAACTCAGCATTCTTACCTGAAAAATGAGGGTAATAACAACGCCCACCTTGGAGAGTTATTGCAAACATTTAGTGATTCAGAATGAGATAATCCATGTAAGTCTGTGGAGTCTGACTCATAGGAAGGACAGTAAGTGTTATCTGCTATTTATTACAAGTTTAATGGTTTATTACAAGTTTAATGGTTTATTACAAGTTTAAATACTCTAGAAATCGACACATTTTTATACCCAGATTGTACTGATCAATACAAAATCTTCTTTAATTTATACTGATTCTAAACCCTAGCTTACTAACTAGCCACACTGGGATATAATTAATGAATATGATTCTCTCTACCTTTTTTTCCAAGAAGAATTATCACCTGTTCTTGGGCAAATTGCCCGAGGGAGACTGCACTTAGAGCAAAACTCAAGTGGCCCATGAAAGGAACAGTGAGGGGGCAGAATCGTGACCTTCAGAAAACATGGAGATGAAGTTCTTGCCAGTTTCTGACCCTTTCAACTGGGAACTATGAACATGTGGGTTGAGCGGAGGCTGGGGACTGCAGAGGTGTTTCGTTTTGCTAGAGCAGTGGATTTGTTCTATTTTGTCTGAAAACAAACAGTGCCAGGAGTTGAATGCTTTCGGAGCACGCGTTCTGCATCACCCACAACCCCACAGCTCACTCTTGTCTTGGTCTCCGTCTCCCCTCACATGGCCACTATCCACCTCTCATTTAGGTATTTGAGCATCTCTCCTCACTGTCATGCGTCTCCTCTCACAAATGCAGATTCCACGCACAGCAGCAATCCCCAGAGTCAACACCCTTGCGGGGCTGCCTGTCCCCCTCTCCTTCTACACCGTTCTTTTCCCTCCCATCGGCATATAGGTTGCATTGGACAGAACGGGGGAGGCTCCTTTAATCTTCTCAATGTTTCTCGCCTTTCTAACAGGCGAGACAAATTACTTGCTTCTTTTCACAGTTTCATCTTTTTTTTTTTAAGATTTTATTTATTTGTGAAGAGAGAGAGAGCATAAGCAAGGGAAGCGGCAGGCAGAGGGAGAAGCAGGCTCCGTGCTGAACAAGGAGACCAATGTGGGATTTGATCCCTGGACCCTGGACCATCACCCAAGCCAAAGGCAGACACCCAGCCAACTGAGCCACCAAGGAATCCCTCTTTTCACAGTTTTTAAACAGTGTGACTCTTGGCTCTGAAGTCTTCTTGGTAAACAACAAGGCAACAGCAGACCCAAGGCTGTAGGTATCTTCTCACTCACTGCAGAAACTGTAAGTGCAAAACTCCAAGCTTCAGGCTGAGTGGGAGAAGCTTCCAGACTTTGGGACTCCGTTTCTTGCTTCCATTTTTCTTCATATCGAACAGGAGCTCTTGATGACACCATTTTTCTTTCCTGTGCTCAGGTATATCGTAAGTTAGGTTAAGTTTCCGGAAACTGCATTCACTGAAAATGCATACACTTCCATCTTTATCTATCTGTGCTCAGCCATATACTCCTAGCTTAAGAATTCCAGTTCTTGTATTATTTCGAAGATTGTCATTTGTTTGTTGCTTTTTTTGTTCTTTAATCAGGAATGAAATATTTTAGAGGGGCAGACAGAAGAGTGCTGGCATAATTACATAATGGCTCTGTCTCTTCTCATCTGTGGCCCTTCGGTCATGGCCCCCCCCCCACTACAATTTCCCAAAGCCTCATTTCATTTCCTTGTATATAGAGAGAGAATCAAGCAATATTTTTGGGTCCATCACCTTGTGCTAAGAGCTTGGCTTACCTGGTAAAGCCAAAGAGAAAATGCCCATACAAGGCACAGTCTGTATGGGAGACTGCTTACCTGGCAATGCCACCATGTTGCACAACTCCAGGGGGCACCATCCTCCCAGATTTGTGTCAGGGTGTCTCCTACTGTTGTGCAGTATGAGGCCAGCATGGCCTGTGCATGCATTGACCCCATAAAACATGGTTTTACCTATTTTGTACATGAATGCCTCTACTCTAAATCAAGTCTGTCCATTCCATGTATCTATTTGTAATAATTCCTACTGAGTCTAACTCAAGACTTTATAAAATGACAATAGAATTCATTGGGACAGACTTACACAAGCTAATGATTTTCAGCAGTTCCTTAGTGAGAAGTAATTGGTGTTCACTGCTAGGACACCAGTGTTCAGTAACTGGATCTTGAGCTACATAATTACGGAATGTTAGTTGTATAGTAAGTATAAATAATTCCATTCTAGAGTGTGGGTTCAGTCTGCCCCCACAGATTCTATTATTGTTTCATAAATTCTGAGGTACTGGGGATTTCCTAACAATTCAACCCATAGCATCCGTTATCCTAAGGATGGCATATCTATATGCTATTTTTTTAAAGGTTTTATTTATTTATTTGAGAGAAAGAGAGAGAGAACATGAGAGGGGAGAGATCAGAGGGAGAAGCAGACTCCCTGCTGAGCAGGGAGCCCGATGTGAGACTCGATCCCGGGACTCTAGGATCATGACCTGAGCTGAAGGCAGTTACTTAACCAACTGAGCCACCCAGGTGCCTGGTATTTCTACGCTTGGTACATATTGCAGTCTGCCTCTGGACACGTGCTGAGTTCAGTCACTTGAGGTTTGCTGATGTTCTTCCAGATCAATAATCTGCTCCTACTGCATCAAAGAACATGATTGGAGTCTGCTCCCTTCGTTGAAAAGAGAGGGTATGATTGTGCGAAAATAAAGCACTGTTCTGTTTTGTTTTCTTTTCCCTTTGAGCAGAAACATACACACTACAACATTTCCTATGTAAAACCAGTAAAAGCATCTCTTATTGGCTAAAATTAGGACCTGCTCCCAACTTTTTCACTACCGATTGGGTATAAGCCAGTCTTTTTTAAGCTTATGATTGTGATCAAGTTTGAAATAGATTTATTGGATTGTCATTAACATTTTTTAAAAAATGAAATAGAACAGGGCTGGATAGAATAGAACTCAATTAAATTGAAAAAGAGAACTACAGGGGCCACCTGTGGCTCAGTCGGTTAAGCATCTGCCTTCGGCTCAGGTCATGTTCTTGGAATCCTGGGATGGAGCCCATGTCTGGGTGTCTGGTTCCCTGCTCAGTGGGAAGCCTGCTTCTCCCTCTCCCTCTGCCCCTCCTCCCTGCTCATGCTCTCTCTCTCCCTCTCTGTCTAATAAGTAAATAAAATCTTAAAAAAACAAAAAAACAAAAAGAAAAGAAAAAGAGAATAACAGAATGCATCCTACACAGTATGGGTGTATATTGGTCAGGAGTCTCCAGAGCAACAGAACTAGGATGTATATATAATATGATATGACATGATATGATATAGATAGTAGATAGAGTATAGAGTTATTTTTTAAAAGATTTTGTTTATTTAACAGAGAGAGAGAGAAAGAGATCACAAGTAGGCAGAGAGGCAGGCAGAGAGAGAGGAGGAAGCAGGCTCCCTGCTGAGCAGAGAGCCCGATGCAGGGCTCCATCCCAGGACCCTGGGATCAGGACCTGAGCCAAAGACAGAGGCTTAACCCACTGAACCACCCAGGCACCCAAGTATAGAGTTATTTTTAAAATATATAAGATATACATTTGTATCAGAATATATAGTGTATATGCAGAATTCATATACTAATATGTTATGTATAGTATATATGATATACAGAGAATATATATCATACATATTATACATACATATTATATATGTATGATATATATGTATAAAGAGAATTATTTTAAGGAACCAGCCTATCTGGAGGTTAGCAAGTCCAAAATCTGCAGAATGAGTCAGCAGACTAGAGACCCAGGAAGAGCCAATGTTGAATTTCAGATCCAAAGGCCATCTCTTGGCAGAACTCCCTCTTGTTCAGGGGATGGTCAGTATTTGGTTGTACTCAAACCTCCAACTGATTGGATAAAGTCCATCCATGGTATGGGTGACAACCGACCTTACTTAAGGTCCACTAATTTAAATGTAAATCTCCTCTAAAAACACCCTCACAGAAACACAGAGTAGTGTTTGACCAAATATCCAAGCCTCACGGCCCCAGCCAAGTTGGGACGCATAAGGTTGACCATCACAGTCCATATCTGTGGTGGTCATTCATGCTGTTGAGCAGATATTTTTGGTACTTTTCCCAGGCACATGTCAAATCACTTTTCCCCACCCTCTGGGTATCACCAGGTGACATGGTCCAAGAAATGTGAGCAGAAGTGATACGTGCCACTTCAGGTGGAAGTTTTGAGTGCTGATGTGGGACCTGCCATGTTCTCTTTCCCTCCTCGACTGAGGGCGATAACCTTTGGGAAGGAGGCTGCTCCGTCAGCTCCGTCAGGACAAAGTGAAGCAGGACCCCAGCTGCCTCATGACGCACATGACATAAGCCAGGACAAAATCTCTGTTGCTTTATCATTTGGAGATTTCTCATTTCTCTGGTATCACCTATTGGATCTGACCATTTCAGTGTGCTCCATAAAATTTACATTTCAGTTCTGTATATGTGCTTGTGCGTGTGTGTGTGTGCACGTGTGTGTGCGTGTGCACTGAGCCATGAGGCAAAACGAATCTCTTGCTCTAGGTTATGAATAAGATGCTTGATAGTGGATGACACAGATGGCCATTTTACTTTATATCATTAATTTAGCAAAAAAAAAAAAAAGACTAGAACTGGAAGGGCATGAAGAAATGAATTAGTTCACTGCAATCTTTTTAGAGATGAGAATACGGAAGCCGAAAAGGGTCAAGTAATTTATCTGAGGTCACAGAGACTAGGATTCAAACAACATTAAGACTCAAGCCAGCCCTGTACCCCTGGGGCTAATAATACATTATATGTTAATTTAAAAAATTATTTAAAAAAAAGGACTTCAAGTCAGCACTTTACCATAAAGCCCTACTTTAGGGAGAATTTTGTACAAGTGCCTTGAAAACTACAAAACATCAAAAAACTGCAAAGTAATGACATTATCACAAGAGACGGGTACAATGTGATGGTTAAGGGCTTAGCCTTTGTAAACCTGGTTTCAGATGCTGGCTCTGCCGCTTATAATCTGCGTGACTTTGAGAACACCATTAACCTCTTTGAACATCTGTTTTCTTATTTATAAAATGAGAATAATCTTATTTATCTCATATTTTCCAGATGAATAAATGAGATAATGTAAAGTTCTTCACAATGTGTTTAGTTGTTAGCACAATGTTTGGCTCATGATAAATGCTAATGATTTATTTGTAGTAAGTATAATACCAAAGAATTTGGCTTTAAAAAAAAAAAAAGTAGAGGAAAGCCACTCCTGGTCTTCGAAAGAGCCAGAATTTGGAGCCAAACAAGCACTATTTCTCAGCGGCGGCACTATGGAAATTTGGGGCCAGATAATTCTTTGTTATGGGGGCTGCCCTGTGCACGGTAGGAGGTTTAGGAAAGATACTGAAATATTAGACAGATGGTATGAGTCTGTTTCTAACCTTTGGCATTCTTGACATTTGGGGCTGGATAGTTCCTTGTTGTAGGGGGCTGTCCTGGGTAATGTAGGGTGTTTAGAAACATCCCTGGTCTTTACCCACTAGTTGCTAGTAGCTCCCAGTCAGGACAACCAAATTTATTCTCAGACATCGCTAACTATCTCCCGGGGGCAGAATCAGTCCCTTTGAAAGTGCCTATTGCACCGTTTTTCAATTACTTCTTCCTAGGAGAGAACTAGAACATAAAAGGAGGTTAATCTCTCTGAGAGAAAGGTATCTGGACTTCCCAGTCTTATACTTTATTGGCACTATCTGCTTAATGTCTATCTGACCGACTGGAACAAATTCTCCATGAAAGTGCTGCATCTGTCTTGTTTTCTGCTCTGTCTCCACGGTGTATACAGCAAGTGCATAGCAGATGTGCAAAACAAAACAAAACAAAACAAAAAACGCGCAATCGAAATAAAGACATGAAAGAATTTTTTTTGGCATTCCCTATCTATAACAATACAAACAAGGTTCCGACAGGATCAATAGAGCAGACTAGGTCTGCGGAAAGTTATCTCCTTTCTCCTGCTTTGCCCCAACTCTAAAATAAAGATTCCCTCATGAGAGTCTATTCTTAAAAACCAATTAAGATTTTCAAGGCACAAGTCTTCAGATGGGGGTCTAAAAAGAGCAAAACAGGGTCTCAGCTTTTACAGGCAGCCATGGAGTCTCAAGAGCCAGCACAATAAGCCTGTTACACGTCAAACTGACAGAAAGGCAGGAGGCAGAGTTGCCTCAACATAGCCTGTAGGAAAGGAAAGGACAGGTCTAGTGCTGGAGCTGGGGGGTGATTCTGGAGACGCACAGGAAGGCATGGCAAAGTCACAGTAGATCTGACACCAGCCCCTCCTGCTAGCTGAGTTTGCAGGCTGCTCGCTGGAAACAGAGTTACCTAGGTAATGATATTTTCTTGTGTTCTAGATCCCTCTGCCCTTGTTCCTCCCCACATGTGGTTGTTGCGTGAACCTGAAAAAAGTGTGCCTCTTTTCTTCTGCTCTAAAACCTTGCGAGCCACTTGCTGGTCTTGAGACTGCCCAGATACACAAGACTGACAATAACCATTCTGTTTCATTCTAAGCTCTTTCTGGAAACACCGCCTCTTCTAACTTTTCTGGCAATCGTGCATCATAATTCTCATCTATCAATTGAGTGGATTCTTGTGGTTCTTGTTGGCACCCATTCAAGACACCGCTTTGGCTTTCCTGCATCCAACAGCTGGACCCCATCTGTGTCCATGGCTTCCCTGACTACCTCCCTCAGTTTACTTCTCTCAACATGAGTCTATGACTTTGTTGCTGTGGATGGATCTCATTCCCAGCAGCATTGCCGCCCATGTTTATCATCTCTTCCCTGCATGCTTCCTTAATCTGTCTCTTACTTTGTCCTCGGACAAAACACCACGACCCTCTGCCTCTCTACCAAAGATGATCTCTGTAAGGGTCTTCTAGCAGTCAGCAGTAAAGAGAGGGTCGTCTTCATGACCCAACAGAAAATCAGCAAAGACTTGAACAGACATTCTTTTTTTTTTTTTAAATATTTTATTTATTTGTCAGAGAGAAGGAGAGAGAGAGAGAGCACACAGGCAGGCAGAGGTGGAGAGAGAAGCAGGCTCCCTGCCGAGCAAGGAGACCATGCGGGACTCGATCCCAGGACTCTGGGATCATGACCCGAGCTGAAGGCAGCGGCTTAACCCACTGAGCCACCCAGGCATCCCTTTTTTTTTTTTTTAAGATTTTATTTATTTATTTGACAGAGACCAAGTATGCAGAGAGGCAGGCAGAGAGAAAGAGGAAGAAGCAGGCTCCCCGCTGAGCAGAGAGCCCAATGCGGGGCTTGATCCCAGGACCCCGAGATCATGACCTGAGCCAAAGGCAGAGGCTTTAGCCCAGTGAGCCACTGAGCCACCCAGACGCCCCTTGAACAGACATTCTTAAAAGAGAATATCTGAATGGCCAATAAACATAGGAAAATGTGCCTTACTGGCCTCCAGGGAAATACAAATCAAAACCACCATACACTACCACCACACGCTCACCACAGTGAGTGAGGATGGAAAACACCCAGTGTTGGTCTTCAAGCTAGTGCACTGCGAGTGGCACTATAACTTGGTACAACCACTTTGGAATACTGTCCACTAAAACTAAATATATGTAATCCCCTACAACAATGATTGCTTATGGCCCTCCAAAGACATATTCTAGAATGTTCATTTGGGTACCATTCTTAGTTGCCTCAAACTGGAACTATCCCAATGCCCAGAAACCAAAGAGTAGAAAAATAAACTACATTATAATCTCACAATGGAAAAAGCACTGGGAATGACCTATGTACAATCTCATGCGATGGCATGAACGAATCACACAAAATGTTGAGCAACAGACACCAGATATGAAAGGAGGATGTACTATATGTTACCATTCAGGTAAAGTACTAGAACAGATTAAATAAATGCATGCTCTTAGAAGTGATAATAGTTACCTTTAGTGATAGGGGAGCACGTGCGATGTCTCTTGATTTGGGTGCTGGTTAGAATGGTATGTTCATTTTCTAAGTATTCAT
Source organism: Meles meles (assembly GCF_922984935.1). Taxonomy (NCBI): domain Eukaryota; kingdom Metazoa; phylum Chordata; class Mammalia; order Carnivora; family Mustelidae; genus Meles; species Meles meles. The sequence goes on from NC_060066.1 coordinate 19,929,517, forward strand.
GAAGCTGTGCAATTACGATCAATGCATATTTCTGGGTTTATGTTATACATTATCAGGAGTCAGATCATCTGGAAGCAGACTCCAAGATGGAGATTGATATACAGTAAGATGTTGGGGTGGGTGCTTTCACGAACAACATGTTAGAGTCAAGGCATGATGGAGCAGAGGGAGCAAATGACAGGGAAACAGTGTAAGCAAAGGCCTTGGTCAGTCCAATAGGAGAGAGCTCGGGAATTAAATGACCCTTCAGAGTCAACCCAAAGGGGTCAAGCCTTTTATACCTAAACTCTGCACACATTCTCTTTTGAGAGGTGTCCATTTTAGTGCTTGCATGCTTTCTGTTCAGCAAATTCATTTTTTCTTCAAAGCCATGGACTGCCCCCAGGGAAGGGGGCATGATCTAGGTTGAGGCAGCTCTGTCTTCTTTCTTTCTCTCTCTTTTTTTTTAACCTCCCCCCACCCTCTCATGGTGAGAATATTTAAGTTTCTACTCTTGTAGAAGTTTCTACTCTTGATAATTTAAATTCTACAATACTAGAGTCTCCGTGCTATACATTAGATACTCAGACCACAGCCATCTTAGAGCTGAAAGTTTGTACCCTTGACTAATCTCTCCCTCTTATCCCCAACTCTAGTCCCTGACAACCATCTTTCCACTCTCTGTTTCTAGGAGTTCCACTTTCTTTTTTAGATTCCATGTGTAAGTGATACCGTGCACTACTTGTCTTTCTGGGTCTGGCTTATTTTCCTTAGCAGAACACCCTCCAGCTTCACCCACATTGTCACAAATGACGGGACGAATCATATTCCATTGCACATTTATACCATATCATCTTGATCCATTCATCCAGTGGAAGACATTTAGGTTGTTTTCATACCTTGGCTATTGCGAACAATGCAGAGTAGCTCTCACTAGTAGAGGGCTTGGACTGGAGGTGGCCCAGCCAAGCACTACCGCCTACCAGCCCTTCCCGTACCCGGACATAGGAACAGTACCCAGTCTACAACAGGACCATAGCAACTGCTACATATTTGAATAAAAAGATAAAAAAGAAATACTCCATCTTTGATCATGAGGCAAGACAGAAGAAACATTTGAAAGAAGAAACGAACAAAATGGAACAGGGAACATGTACACTGACCAAAGCCTAGTGCTAAAATGATCATTTCAACTTCCAGTAATTCGTTTCATGTTCCCGAATGCTGAGCCAAGGTGAACTATGGCATGTTTCATTAACTACTTATCCTGGACCAGATGCTAGTGCATGTTTGTTTATTCACATACTGCTGAGTTCTAAGAAGAATTTCCTGTGAATTGCTCAGATACAATCCAGCAAGAGAGAATTTACCTATAAATAGCCTGTTGCGGAATCTCCCATTTATTATGTGAGGTTCCAAAGAATGGTTACAGCTTCCAGCATTTTCAACCTTGTTGCCTGTTTCCGAAGGGCAGGACTTACAGGGGACATTCCTGCTGATCAGCACTGTGGGAAGGACAGTCCTACTCACTCCAGTAAGGCTTGGCTTGAGCTAGTTGGTTATTTATTAGAGTAAAAGCTGCAGTTTTCTGAAAGGCACGACTTTGAGGTTGAAGAGCTCTCTCCACTAAGCACTGTGCCCTCTGTAGTGGCAAGGGTCTCTTGTGAAATCAAATTCCACTGGACCGACTCTCTATCCTGTCCTTTGGCTGAATTGCTTCTTTGGATGGGAGCCCACAGCCACCCAGTCAGACTTCCGCACATTTGTCCACTTTTTTCTCCCTGGGAACGGTTGGGCTGGGGACAAGCGGATTGCTGGTAAGAGTCAGCCCCCAAGAAATCCTCTTCAAAGTGGGTAGAAGGTGATATCTCTGTGTTCCAAGTTCCATTGTAAATGGTTATGCCTTCCAACAACGGAGCCAAAGAAGGGGCCAGCAGCAGCGGAACTGGGAGCTTGGACAAGCTGGGATGGAAGGCATGTCCAGCTCTAACATTCTCCTTCTCAACCCTTTCTATGGAATCCCCATTTTCCTTTCTGTTCCCCAAATCTCTATTTGAAACTCGAGGTGCTCGATGCCCTTGAGCCTCTGCCAATGGCTTTTCGGAGTAAGCTCCCTTCACTTGAGAGTTGCTAGAGGCTCATAGAAATACTGCATCCTGGGACCGTACATGTCACTAACAGGCCATTGTATACTAGGTTATAAAGGGATAGAACAATCCAGCAGTTTCCCGGATTGCAGCATTCATGATTAACACTCTTTCCAGGTAGCTGCCGCATCTGCCAGCTGTGTTTTATATAGGGTGTATTTTATCTAACAGCTGTGTTTCTGGTTTCCACACTGCCAGTGGATTTGGCAGCAAGCACTCTATAAAAGGCCATCATAGTGGGTGTGTACTGTTTTATCTCCAAGGAAAGGTCTTCTCTTTGGAAAAATGCTCTTCAAACTAGTGCTCCTATGTCTTCGACACTGGAAGGGCATAGAAACCAAGGTGAACCAATCCTAGGAATCCATCCTTTTGTTCACAAAGATTGGTCCAGGGTTGGTCATGTGACACAGGCCAACCAACTTGAAGCTGTGGGGCAGGACATTTCACAGTGAAGCCGATGGAAAAGCGTCCTTCCCTCACTGATCGGTCAGCTGTAAGAATTCAAACCTGGCAGCCATGCCCACTGCGACATAGGCTTGTGTGAATAAAGGTCATATACGAGAAGGAGAAAGTAGAGAAAAGTAACAGCTACACAGAGAGTGAGATCCCTGGCAGCCTTTTAGGTTTTACTCGCCCTGATTTCCTAACACTTACTCAGTTTTGCCAGTTCCCAATTTGCCCAAGTAGGCCCAGCTTACACCTGTTGCCCCAGCTTAATCATTGACAGCTCCCTCTTACATTCTCAGAAGTGTTCCAGGTGAATGATAAAGTGTATAATCATTGTTCCTATTGCAATGCGGCTAAATAAAGCAATAAAGTCTCCCCCCGCTGTAAGTTAGTTTAAGCTGGTTTTATGTCACTTGCTGCCGCCAAAATCATGATTGATCTAGGTGCCTGAGTGGCTCAGTGGATTAAGCCTCTGCCTTTGGCTCAGGTCCTGATCTCAGGGTCCTGGGATGGGTCCTGGGATCAGTCCTGGGACTGGGCCTGTGTCGGGCTCTCTGCTCAGCAGGGAGCCTGCTCCCCCCTCCCCACCCCGCTCTCTCTGCCTACTTGTGATCTCTGTCTGTCAAATAAATAAATAAACCTTTAAAAAAATTTTAGGGGCACCTGGGTGGCTCAGTGGGTTAAGCCTCTGCCTTCGGCTCAGGTCATGATCTCAGAGTCCTGGGATGGAGCCCCATATCAGGCTCTCTGCTCAGCAGGGAGCCTACTTCCCCCTCTCTCTCTCTGCCTGCTTATGATCTCTCTGTCAAACAAATAAAATCTTAAAAAAAAATTTTTTTTAAAAAGTCATGACTGATCTATCACTCTTTTCTAAATTAATCAGGAAATCTTTTCACAGTCAATTCCAAACTTTGCTCATCTCCACTCGCTTGAATTCATTGGCAGACACCTGATTATCTATCTGCTTCTTGGTCTCCATTTGTTCTGTAGAATCGACACCCTGAGCTCTTCCAAGCATACCCAGCCCTGATCATGGACCCTTTGCTCCACACTTCACCACCCAAAACCAGCCTCACCCTAAGTGACAATGTATTTATTATACATTGTGCTTCTCCCCAGTGCATAGTCATGACCCAGTTTGGGCTCGTATTTATAGGAGATCCGGGGGAGGTTTCCTGTTGCACTCCTTCCCTTGCCTCAAGTCCATCCTGCTGGATCCTGTCCATCGGGCTCTTGCCTTTGCCAACATCACATCAAAGCCAGTTTCCAACACCCTCCAGCTCGATTCCGTCTCCAGGTTGAGCCTTTCTTCCTGATTGTATCACTCCCCACTTCTGCCCCATTCCCCTCTTTTGGCTTCTAGTTTCGTAACACGTTTTCCTGCTCATGGCACTTCTCACCATCCTAAACTTTCAGCACTGCTTCCTTAGCTTTGCATTTTGGTTCTTTCTTTTCCCTCCATCCTTTCTGCAACTTATCAAAGGCTTTGGCTGATACATCATTCGTTCTAGTTCGGTTCAATCTACCACAGGGATCTGGTACCTTATCATTAACTTGCAGGAGGCACGTCCAAACAGATGAGGGCTGTAGTTAAAAAAAAAAAAAGTACTGATCCTGGGGTCAGACACACGTGATTCACATCCCCTCTCTGCAATCATTGTCAGTGTGAAACCCAGGACTTACCCCCTAGCAGAACGACACGTTATAGCTTTCCCAAAACCCCACACAGTTTTGCAGATTTGTTTCATGTGCAAATCTTTTTTCCTGCTTTATTTGGTATTAGTTATTAGATATATTTGTTTTCCTTTTCTCCAATACCACTGTATTAGAGTAAGGTCATTTAGGCTACAATGACAAACCCCCCAAATCTCAGTGGCTTCAACAATACGAATTGGTTTCTTGCTCATGTCATAGCCGGATCTGAGTCAGGATGCTTTCTTTCGCAGACGACTCAGGGATCCTGGCTCTTTCCATTGTGTGGCTGCTCTATCCCAGAATCCTTCTCTTCTGGACCCATGTAAGAGTGAGAGTGGGAGTATAAGATTTCACAGGATATTTTTGTAGCCAGCCCGAGAAGTGGTATATATAACCTCTATCCACATACCATTGGCCAGAAACGAGTCACATTGTCCTACCCAAATTCAAGGCTGTAGACTTCCCAGGAAGAGGAAGCAGGATTGGCAAGTAAGCATCTAGTCCGTCTATGACAATCACATTTCCTAGTTGGAGTGCGCTGAAAATAAAACCGATGATGGTATTATTTATTATATTCAGTATAATAATATTAAGCACTTACATACTAAGCATATTATTAGCTCTTTTCATGGGTTATCTCATGTAATTTAATGCTCACAACAACTTTATGAGGTTCCAAATGGCTTGTGTAGAAATAGCTGGCAGAAATGTGGTGGTAGAAATATCGGTGTCAGTAATTACTCATTTAATTTTTGTGTGTCTTTTACATTCCCCAGGGCAACTGCCTAAGTTAGGATGTTAAAATAGTGTCCTGGTACTGTCTTTAGTGCATATGTTTAAAGATAAATCATTTTGTAATGGAGATTATGGAGCACTCTGACGTGAGCGGACTAAGGTCTTCAATATTAAGACATGACAACTGTATAAATAGGGTTAGTATGACGTGGACAATTATAAGGGCATTAAGAGAAATCTACTTGAATTCTCTGATTTCACTGAACTGGGGTTGATTCACTAAGACATCCCCTGGCTGGTAGAGACTGGCGGAGAGTTGTGGGAGATGTAGCTCATGACAAAAGATCTAGAGCTCTCTTTCTGGCTTTAGTTTTCCCTCCTTCCTAATGCATCTTTACCTTGTCTACATGATGATGCCTTTTGGCTCCATCTGCTATTTCAGATCCTACAACCGCAATAGATCTTTCTGTTGCCTAGGTGCTGACGGTTGGCTCTTCTCCTGTGTGTCATCCTACATAGACCCACCAACAGACAGAGCCCCTCCCTGTGGATTCTCCAGTGCTTATTCCATCCAGTGGACTTTGTACCCACTCTCCTGTTTATGGCTGCCCCATCCCCACCAGCCTCCCACACATAGAGCTCAGCATTCAGTAAGGGCTAGAAGAGGCTGCTAGAAACTGATAAGGAGAATGAATAGGTTTTAAGTCAAAATGGGGAAGAAAGGAGTAAGAGGGAGGGAAAGTCAGTTGGTGGTTAAGGGAACAAAAGGTCAGGAGCATCAAAAGGAAATGCCTTACACTCTTAACTCATGGTCAGCAGAAATTTTTAAAAAGGGAAGCTTTACTTGAATTTAGAGTCTAGACACTAACTGCAAAGGAAGTTGTCACCAAGAAAGGAGATTATTAAGTGAGAAGTTGTACATGCACTATTTTTATTTTTTACAGTAGAATTCCCTTTGAGAAACCAGGGGAAGACTCCAACTGTCAAATGAGAGACAGTCTCTGTTCACGCAAGGGGTGGTCTCAGCCCTCGTAGAACTCTCCGTTTGTCTGACCCCCACCAGACTTGCCAAAGAACCAATGCATGCTTTGTTTCTGGACTTGCTCTTTTTCATAGTAAGATGTTGACATCATCCAAAGGCATCCACAGTGTGGTTGATGTGAACAGAAGGCATTTCCAAGGAGTAAGAAAGGGGTACTTCATCCCCTGGTTGAACATAGCTGAAGGGGGATGTGTGCATTCTGTTCTTCCTTTATAGGGCTGGGAGCTGGAGTCAGAAGCCCCCTTATAGTTACATGCGCTGTGTTAAGCAACTGTAAAAATACATATCCACTGAGCTTTTCTTGCTCTGGGCACTGGTGATCTTGGACTTTTAACAGCCACTTTCTCTCCCGATAAAACTCTGCCATAGCCAGTAACTTAGCTTGGATATGGAAGTAACCTTCGAAAGTAGGATGACATGCTCCTATTTATAAGAGAAAACTCTAATACACTTTTCTTGACCTCTAATTCACACGAGAAAAGCACAACACATCTAAGAATGAAGAATTTCTTGGGACTTAAAAGACAGCAACAACTCTCAGAGACTGCGTTCAGATGAAAACTTCTTATCCTTCGAATGTGTGTGTGTGTGTGTGTGTGTGTGTGTGTGCACGCAGAGTACAAGTCCAGCCCTGGACTTATAACCTAGTTCTTCTGCGTGGTGGAGGTTGTAGAGGGAACGTAGAAGATCAAAGGTTAAATGGAGTTGATGAACCATTGTGAGATGTATCATACGTAGAGCTGTGACTTGGGACAATGTGCATAAAGTCAATCCAGCAGTTAAGAACGGCCTTCAAACCCTGAGCATGTACATGGCTTATAATAGACATCCAATTTCTCAATCATTGAGAAACTTTCTAGAAGTCTGGAATCACAGGGACTTTGCCTTGATTCCTTGATTCCTTTGCCTGTGACCATAAATGTCTCTCCTCCTAAAAGAAAGAGGTCTCTTTGCCTCTCCTTGGTCCTTGCTGTGAGCCCTCTTTCTCTCACTAAGCTCTAAAAAAAGGTGCCAGATTGAAGGTCTCCTGTGGTCCAGCAGATGTCAGTGTGGCCTCACTGGAGGACCAAGGGAAACGGGGCTGCACCAGACTGCCTGAAGGAATGAATGAAAAGGAGGGTCCATGTGTTTCCCAGGTCATCTCCGAAAGGAGGCAGGAAGGAGGAAGCATCAAGATGATACCTAAGATATCTAGGTCGATTTCCATTTTGGGAGGGTACACTGTCAATGTGAAGAGATTTTTACAGACACATACTTTTTTTTTTTTTTAAGATTTTATTTATTTGACAGAGATCACAAGTAGGCAGAGAGGCAGGCAGAGAGAGGAAGGGAAGCAGACTCCCCGCTGAGCAGAGAGCCCAACGCGGGGCTCGATCCCAGGACCCTGGGATCATGACCTGAGCTGAGGCAGAGGCATTAACCCACTGAGCCACCCAGGTGCCCCCAGACACATACTTTTTAAACAAACATTAATTAAGAGATGACTGTGGGTGGGGAATGTTACTAGGTCCTAGAGATACAGGATTCAGTGTAGCTCCTTCTTATCCTCTGGAACTCACAAGTTACTTGTTGGCTGTCCACCTGTAGTGATTTGCACTTGGCCTTAATAGCATAGGAGGCATATATTATTATGTGTTGAATAAATGAAGTGAAACGAGTGCACGAAAACAAAAATGTCCAGGTGTTTGTGTCCCAAGAACCATCCAAGAAGGAAGCTGGAAAAAAGGGCCACGGCATTGCCAGTTGGGGAGCAAAGGAAACCCTAGGAATGAATCAAACGATAGGTAGTGATGTTGAGAAGAAAGAGGGGAGGAGGGGGAATCCCTGGTATGTGCAAGAGGAACACAAGCCAGAAGGGCAGTCACTAGGCAAGAGGGATGAGCCCTGGATCATCGCTGCTCGGGGATGGGCCCAGCTGTGGTCCCCCACAGCAACATCTAGAGCGTGGTGTGCTCCCAAGGTGCAAAGTCTGGCTCTAGATGGCTCTCTTGCCACCGCATGCATGTACCATCTTGTGCCCTTGGACAAACCGGGTTGGCACGGGAAGCAGATACCGTCAGCAGTCAGAATGACTGGCTTCCAATCTTGGCCTCACCATTTGGCCTGTATGTGACCTTGTGCCACTGACTTCACCTCCCTAGAGAGCTGGAATCCTTGTCTACAAAGAGAGGATTTTACTAGGACCCATGTCATGGAGTCGTGTGAGGATCAAATGAGATCCTCCATAAAACCACAATTATCAGAGTAGCTGGCATATATTTAGCATGAAATAAATATTAGTTATTATTATTATTCGCTTTTCTAACATCCATAAAATGAGAATAAACCAGCCAAATTTACAAGGCCTCTTACGGATTAAAAAAAAAAGATCCTAATTTCTGATTTCATACTTCTTTTTCCATTCCTGTACTAAGGCGGAAGTGTGTGGAGTACATCAGGTGAGCCTTCTTAAGTGAGAAGGAGGAAGACCAGGAAGGTGGATGGCTAAGGAGAGATGTAAGTGAGTGGCTTACTGTGTGTTTGCAGTAAGAAACACCATGCACTGGGGCGCCTGGCTGGCTCAGTGGGTTAAAGCCTGTGCCTTCAGCTCAGGTCATGATCCCAGGGTCCTGGCCCGCATCGGGCTCTCTGCTCAGCAGGGAGCCTGCTTCCCTTCCTCTCTCTGCCTGCCTCTCTGCCTACTTATGATCTCTCTCTCTCTGTCAAATAAATAAAATTAAAAAAAAAAAAAAAGAAACACCATGCACTTCATAGCTAAGTCGGTATATGACCTCCTCCCTCTCCATTTCAAGCAAAACCAGCATTATTTTATTTTATTTGAGAAACAGAGAGAGCAAGTGCACAGGTGTGTGGTAGCGGCAGGGGAAGGGGCGAGGGAGAGGGATAGAATCTGAAGCAGGCTCCATGCCCAGCACAGAGCCCAACCCGGGGCTCGATCTCATGACCCCGAGATCATGCCCTGAGCTGAAATCAAAGAGTCGAACACTTAACCATCGGAGCCACCCTGGAGCCCCTCTCACATCTTATGTAGCTCGGACAAACTGAAAGAAAATCTGAAAACAAAACGAAACAAAATAAGGGTTCTTTGTCTAACAGATCAAATGTCCTTCTTCTTCCTTCTTTTCTCCTCCTCCTCCCTGTCCCACCCAGCCTGAGTCTCATCCACTCAGGCTGGACCTCAAGAGCTGTCCTAGCCCCCTTCCTGAAGTTTATCATCAGTCAGCCTTTGTGGACCCGGGCATTTCATATTTCGGGAGAAGCAAGTTTAATATTTAGTCCCAAGGGAGCGAGGGAATTTAGAATAAAATATGGAGTCCCAGGAGGCAATGAAAGAAGGTCACAATGGCCCAGTGACAGGCGCAGGAAAAGGGAGCTGTCCAATCCGGCATGTAAGTGCCCGAGACCCTTTGCCAAGGGTTTTACAGAGCGCTCCTTTCTTCTGCTCCAGGGCGTGCCTCAGATGTCCAAGGCAAGCAGCAGCCTGTGCCTCCACTCTCCCGCCTGTCCAAAGCTTGTGCTAACAGAAGCACGAGCGGGTGGTTTCGCTTGCATAATTCCCGCATGAATCTCCTAAGCCTCTAGACTTAGGAAGCTGCCCACAAAGTCAAATGGAACGATGTCTCAATTATGGTTTGCTCAGGAAACCTTTATAACTTCTTGAAAATCAAGACGGAGTTGCTGGTGTACCTGAGAAAGAGCGTTTGCCCTGGGACGTAAGGCAAGCCCGTTGATTACTTTCACTGTTTTCTGAACAGGATATCGAACTGCCGGGAACCTGATCAGGTGGTAAATGAATAATACGCAGTGTTGTGAAATCACTCTGTATGAGAGATGGAGTTTCAGAGATTATGTTTGGTAAGTTATTTAATTGTAATTTTTGGTTTCAAAGTGAGGGAGCTGAGTAACTACCCAAAGCAGAAGGATTTTTACTCTGTCCCAACAGACAGCCACAAATCCAGAGCTGTATTTTCTAATCAACCTGCTCCACAATCCTTGCTCCGCAGCACCCGAGGAGTATAGCCAAGGTGACAGAGTGAGTGATTTCTGTTAACGTACTCACCGGAGTATAGCGATGATCATATCTATTTTTCTAACCCTTCTATTATCCAGTCTATGGCAAAAACTAAAATGTACATGGTTGGTGATGAAGATACATGTGTATAGACAATCTTATGAATTAGTGTGTGTCACCATGACTGAAATTAGCATGATATAGTAATATTAATAATAATCGGGGCACCTAGGTGGCTCAGTGGTTAAGCCTCTGACTTCGACTCGGGTCATGATCTCAGGGTCCCCGGATTAAGCCCCACATCGGGCTCTCTGCTCAGCAGGGAGCCTGCTTCCCCCCGTCTCTCTGCCTGCCTCTGTCTACTTGTGATCTCTCTGTCAAATAAATAATAAAAAATCTTTAAAAAAAAAAAGATAAAGTCTATGAGACCTAATATATTTTTTTAAAAAGTAATAATAGCTATCAGTCGTTATTTTTAAAGTACTATGTGCCACAGGCACTGTACTAAGGCCCTTCAATGTGTTAATTAATTAATCTTCATAATAGCCTCCTGAGATGATTATATCATTTAAAAATGAGAAAACCAAGACACAGAAAGATGCACTGAGAAGAGCATTGACTAAGCATTCTGGGACCCAGGCTCCAGTCCCATGTATACATTAGTTGGCATGGATTTGAGACAAGTCATAACTTCTCCAGAGCTCATTTTCCTTTCTGTTGAGAGGGCAGAAAAACAAGACAAGCATCCACTTACTGGTTATTTATTATGGATCAGGCATAAGGATTAGCGTTTTACTCGTATTATCTCATTTACTCCTCACAGTAGTCAAACGGGGTCAGTGCTATAATCCCCATTTTACAGATCAGGAAACTGATACCTAGAGACATCAAGTAACTGAATGCACTCTTGAGCGTGAGAATTGGAATCTGAATCTCGGTCTCTAGGTCTCCAGATCCCGTGCTCTTAACCCCTATGACCTTTCCAGCCTTAGTACGTTTGGACTTGCTGCTTCCTCTGCCTGCAATACTCTTCTTGATTTCTCTAAGCCTGGCTCAGTCACCTTCTTTAGGTATTAAAGCCAACAATCAGGTTTGCAAAGAGGTTTTTGCTCAGAGCTGTTGCACTGCATAACTCCAGGGAGCACTGTTCACATGGACCATAATGAGAATGGTGCCTCACCGGAACTGAGGAGCATGGTTTTACTGACCACCCTGCTGAAATTCTGGTCATTTTCCATCACCCCATCTGGTTTCATTTACTTCTTAGCACTTACCCCTATCTAAAAGGAACTGTTTTATTTATATAATTTATTTATTATCTGTGGCTCCCAAGAATATGTAAATTTCATGTGGCCAGGGACCTGTATTATTTACTGTTGTTTGCCGAAGACTTAGTGACAGACCCATAGCACGTGCTTAATAATTATTTGTTGGATGTCCGTAAATATGTCATACTGACTTCCAATAATTCTTCCCTCATTGGAATCACAGGGTTGTTACAGGATAAAAAGTTTCAAGACATCAAGGCATCATGAAGACACTGATGTAGTAAGTTAGGATTATAAATTGCGAATTACATTTTCTGTGCTTTAAATTTATGAGCTAATTAGGACTCCCAGTATCATTGACCAAATAGACATTTATCTGACAAAAATTAAGAAGTCTCAGAATATCAAGTGTTGGAGAAGATATTGACAACATGTATCACTTTCTTATTTTGGAAAGGAGTGTACAGTGACTCACCACTTTGGAACTAGTTGTGTCCTTGTAAAGTCAGCATTCACGTTTCCCATGACTCAGCACTTCTTCTCCCAAATAAATGCCTCAGGTAAATTCCTACCCTTATTCCCAGGAGATGGTATAAGAATGTTCCTAACAACCCCACTAATGATGATGACAACAACAGTGGAAACAACCCAAATGCCCAATGACAAGAAAATAACTTGGGCTCTAGAAATTTGTGAAGCTGTGAAAAATGAATGAATGATGACTACGCAGAAAAATCTAGAAGAATCTTAGTAATATAATCCTGAACAAAAATATGTGAATCTCAGATTATGTAAAACTTGATGCCCTTTTAATAAAGTTCATTAAAAAATAAAGCTAAACAATAGTGAAAACAAGAGAATGGTAAAGTCAACATGGACTGCTGTGGTTATGTTGGGTAAGGGAAAGTGAGCACACGGTTGTGAAGGATGATATAGTTAAATGTAAATTGCTGTCAGTGTTCTGGTTCTTGGGTAAGATGGTGGTTTCTTGCAGTAAAGCACCTGCTTCAACACCATGATTTCTTATCCGCCCCCCTCCACCCCTTCCATGTAGAGAACACTTCTAGGAGGCAGGCCCAAAAGTGACACATGGATCCAGGGTCATGTCTCCTCAGTTTTGTATTCCCAGGGCCTATATACAGTATCAAGCAAGAGAGTCTCAGTGAGGTTTCTGGAAGGAAGGAAGGGAGGAAATGAGAAAAAATGTAAAGTGTCTTTGGTTTATATTGACTATAATCCAACCACTTACCCCATGCTTTACTCGCTCCCACACATACTGAATTATGTAATCAATTTGCTAATTAGTTGAAAATAAAAAAGAACTAACATGCTCCCAGAGTAGTAAACAACTACATAACATTTTTCCATATAGACTGTTCCACAATACTCATCAATACGGGGCTTTGTAGGGAGAAAATGATTCCAAATCAAATACAGTACAGAAAAAGCTTTTTAATGCACTTTTTTTTTTTTTCAGGCAAAAGAGCGTCAGAAAACATCCATCATTAAGTAGTGTTACAAATGGCACTTTTGGCTACATTAGAGAATTAGATATGAATCCCATGTGTTTTCTCTGATCGCTTAGTAGTAGAACAACTTTATAATGCAACCCTTTCTTAGGATAAAAAAACCGGCTAAATTGTCCTAAAAGACAGGAAAAGCTGTAAACCTAAAGTCACCACTTTAAAAATTTAACATTTATTTCATACTATACAATCTATTTTCATATTATAATTTTCAGTATTATGCTACAATTCTTAAGAAGGGAAAACATAAATTTCAACCTAATTTAAAAATGAACATATAAATTAAGTACATATATTAATGCATTTGATAATATCATATGCTAACTTTGATGGTGAACTTCATTTCGGTATGCTGCAGATTTGTCCTTTTGGTGTTGAACTGAGGAAAAGCATATTATACCTGAAATTCTGCCTTCGATGAGTAAAACAATGCTTAGTGATATCAACGGATTCTTACCAGTTGGTAAAACTGAAATGTTCCCAAGTTCTTCTGACGAAAATGAAACGGGATCAATACTCAACAGGAAAGAATAGCTAGTGTCAGTTTAAAATAGGTCTTGAGGGGCACCTGGGTGGCCCAATCAGTTAAGCCTCTGCCTTCGGCTCAGGTAATGATCCCAGGGTCCTGGGATCGAGCCCCCCATGGGGTTCCCTGCTCAGCGGGGATCCTGCTTCTCCCTCTCCCTTTGCTGCTCCCCCTCCTTATGCTCTTTTGCTCTCTCTGTCAAATAAATAAAATCATAAAAAAAAAAAAGAAAAGAAAATAGGTCTTGAAATTTGACTCTTGTCACAAATATTTGAAAAGAGTATTTGGAAATGTGATACTAGATTTTGAACGGAAAGCAATGATTTTTAAATTGTTAATTGTTAATTGCTACCACCCCAATGCAGTCACTTTTATAAGATGGCATGAAGCTGACTGTATTTAATCTACTCAAAGATGGGTATCTTCTTCCGGTTACCGGTCATTTCTCAACTAGTCCCCTTAGCAACTTGTGCAACTATTCATCCGACATTAATACTCAAACATCACACAATAGGGCCGACCCAAAAGGCAACTATGTTTTTCTCTCTACAGCAGAAATAACAAACGTGGCTTTCAAATTTGCACTGATACATATACCACACTAATGAAGAAACCAAAGAAGATTTCCTCCTCCATCACACTAACACAAACACAAGACACAAACTCCTGAAAAATCCAAAGTGTTTTCTCTGGGAACAACGAAAGCCATTTCAGGGTGAGTGAAGGCACACACATGGCGCGCGCGCGCGCGCGCGCACACACACACACACACACACACACACACACACAAATGCGCATGCGAAAGAAAAGCTCTTAGGAGTATTGCTTACTGTTCATTTAGGATAATTCTTGAGGTTTCACTTAGAAGTGGAGTTCCTAAATTTTAAAGCAATTCGCCTGTTAAAATATCACACAAGATGCTTATTTTTTAATGATATGATTTCACAATCCATGGCCCAAGTTAATTAAAATGTAATCTTTCAGCACTCCTTGTGTTTTAGGAACACCCTAGAGTCAAAGGCCTATTTTCACCACATTTGTGTTTACTACAGAAAGCTATCTTATAAAGGACATGTCACTAGAAAGCAGAAGACTAGCGTCTAACCCTGGGCTCTCACCCTAGCAAGCTTCATGAGCCCGGGTGTGCCACCGAACATTCCACACTGAACTGTGCTGATCAGTAAAATGAGGACAGGACACCGTGCTCTCCATGGCTCCATGTGGCACCACTAGTTTAGGATTTTCCAACTTTGAAGTATTCATTAGGCACTAGGTTCTATTCACAATCTAGTACCAAACTTCTACCCAGTGTAGAATTTCCAGATTTGCATCTGGAAAGCAGAGCCTTTCAGTAACTAGGTAGCTCCTTGGTCCTTTATTGCATGAATGGTGAGTACCTACTCTTGGTGCATTGAAAGTAGCCACAAGTTCTTTGCAGCTCCTCCCGTCAAAGGGAGAGACCGTTCCCCACCTCTTGATTCGGAGCTAGTTTAGTGACTTGCTTTGACCAGCAACACGCTACGGAAGTAACCCTGGGTCACTCCCCAGGCAAGTCCAGGAAAGGTCCTTGCAGTTTCCATTCTCGCCTTCTTTGATCTCATGAGGTGTAATGAGGAATCCTCAGGGATCCTGTGGGGAAAGGCCACATGGGGTGGAAGGAGACACCTGAGCCAACAGCACCGGCCATCTGTGACACCCGTGCACAGAGCCCTCCTAGACCACAAATGTTCGTGGGAACCCACCTGGCACCACCTGGACCAGTGGCGGGCCGTCCCAGCAGAGCTCTGCGCCATTTGCCAACGTAGAGGATCATGAGCACAGAGAGTGTTGTGAGGCATGCTGTGGGGTGGTACGCCAGCACCAGGGACAGCTGATACACAATAGTGTCGCCACCTGCTGATGCTCAGAGTGTAGCGAGGGAGACAGATACGTGATGGACAACCTCCAAGTAAATATCATCCGTGATGTAATCACAGGGCATTGATGCAAAAGGGCCCATGGGAATTTAGACAGGGGGAGTCAAGCCCAGAACTGGGGAGCTGGCAAAGGTTTCTCAGAGAAGATAGTATCTAAGGGGAGTTACTTAGACAGATTTCTCCAGGCAAAGACGGAGAGGTCATACTGCAGAGAGGAGAAGCTTATGCGGAAAGGCAGGAGGGAGCTCAGTAGTGTCCCAGTGGGAATGGGAGCACTCACTTTCATTACCATGTCAGGATGTCAGGGTGGGGGTTGTTGAGGAGTAGCTAACACAAAGCTCTCTTGACCTTAACTAGAATTCTCTGGCATTTGGCCTTTAATCTGAGGGGGAATGGAGCCAAAGGAAGAAATAGTTCCTCCCTCCTTTCTTTCCTTCCTTCTCTCCTCCTCTTCTTCCCTTCATATTCATTTGACCGAAGACATCAATAAACTCTGCATCAAAGAAATTCCACTGGCAGGAAGCTGAATGGAGTAAAGAAAGACAGATGCTTCTCTGGGGCTTAGATTGGTTAAAGGGAAGTGATACTATGCCAGAGCCCAAGATGATTGGCATTAGGACATGAGTACAAAGTACAGATGGCAGGCAAGAAGAAGATGCCATTGACAAAGGTGGTCCTCCTTCCTTTGTCGCTTAATGAACACCTGAACAGAGTCGTCTTTTAAAGCCGTCCTAAGAACTTTCTGAGCTGAATCATAAGGTCTCCCACTCACTATTGTGTGGCCTCAGGCACATGACTAATCTCTTTATGAATCAGCTTCCTCAGCTGTAAAACAGAGATAATGGCGATATTGAACCTCACGGGTCAGGAGGAATCAGTGATGTATAGTTTTAGCACAGCGCTGGGTATAAAATAACCCCGCAACAGTAGGTCCCTAAATGGGGAAAGGCTGGGGGAGGGGCGGTAACATGGGCTCTAGCATTAAACAAACCCATGTTTGATCTTAGCAGATCTTGCAGCAGTGACAACATGGATGTTGACGTTTGTTTACACTTAGTTTCCATATCTGAGAAATAAGGGTGATAATACCCTTCTTGGAGGTTTTTTTTTTTTAAGATTTTATTGATTTATCGTCAGAGAGACAGAGAGCGCGTGTGCACAAGCCGGTGCGCACACGCAAGGAGCGCAATGCAGGGCTTGATCCCAGGACCCCGGGATCATAACCTGAGCCAAAAGCAGACGCTTCACCCACTGAGCCACTCAGGTGTCCCTTGGAGGGTTTTGATGGAGATTCAAAGAGATCACATACATTAAGTGCCGTAGCACAAAGCCTGGCATACAGTATAATCGCACATACACACAGAATCGCTACTAGTTCCCAAATGGAGATCGACGGTACTAACGTTAGACGTTCTATATTACTTCAAAATCCTATTCTCTGACTAAAGCTAAAATCAGAAAAGCTGGATTACCAGAAACATATATATGTAACATCTTTAGCATGATACGTCCATTTTACTAGTACCAACACATTATGATAACCAGTTACAAAAAGAATGGCTGAGGTACAACATTCGTATTTCATTGTTAATATGTGATAAGAAAGTAACCTGGTTGTTCAGAATGCATTATATGAAATCAAGAATTTGACATTCCCTGACTACCTAATTTGGCACTTTGAGGAATTTCCTTGATACACCAAGCCCCCAAATGCATTCTTTTCTAAACCAAAAAAAGAAACATGCATATATACAGTGAGCTAAAATATGACAACACAAGATGATGTTTTGGTGAAAAATAATCCTGCCAAAGAAGCAGGACATGTCATTCCTTAGAATATGTTACACTAGAAAGCTAGTAAAAATTCAGGCCAACAAGGCAATTTAATTTCAAGTTTTTATCATAAATGGGCCAAGCTCTAGAACACTTCATTTAAAAAGGGACAACTTCAACGTGAAATCTTGCCAGAGGCTTGATATGTATATATACAAATTACTCTGTTTTGACATTCAACATATTCTGGATTAATTCTAGAAAGCTTCTGTAGCTGATTGATAAGACAAAATTATTTAGGCTCAGAAAGAGAAATCAGAGCTAATAATCAGAAGTAGTATCCCCCCTATGGATCCCATCTATATTCATCACAAGGTTTTTGTTTTCTTATGAACGCCATAAATGAAAACATAGGTTAGAAGTTGATACTAAAGGCAGGAATTAAGAAAAAGTAATTTTTTTCAATGGCTTTTAAGCACTTGAATGCTTTAGAACCTCTTCAAAATGCTTGTTAACGGGTAATATTCCTTTGGATGTTGCTTTAATTTGAAGCTTAGTGAAATCCAGATCTTTCCATAAAGAGTTCCATGTTCATTTTGGTTAAGAGAACAATTTAAAATCTGTAACAACTACTCAATTGAATCTTATGGGGGCTTTTAGCATGTTGCTGCTTTGGCCAGAGAAGCATTTCAACAACTTTAGGCGAACCAAGATAAAAAAACAATGGCTGAGAACTACAAATGGAACCTGAGTAAGGCAATTCTACTATATAAGGAAATTTCATTTCTGAACTTTTTTCTACATTGACATAATTTTTTTTAAAGATAATCTACCTGGTTCTTCCACATTCAAACAGTGTATGAAACACAAATCAAGATGTGTATGTGTGGAGAAATTTTGTGCGTCCAAAACCATCCATGTGCATTGAAGTCTTGTCATTGCATTGCTTTGTGTTGTCCTGGCTTCGATCATCCTCAGGCCACTGAAGGGCTGGGATGTCCACCTGCTCAGCACTCTAACTCCTCCATGACTTCCATGACGATCGTCCGAGGGCCCGTCAGAATCAGATTGCTCACCGTCCGGTAGTCGACATGCAGCACGTTGAGCCCATTTACAGAGACGACAAACTGACAGACCTAAAGGACAGACAAAGAGAAAGTATCTATTACAGCTCCTGCTTTTCCATAGATTTCTAATGAAGCCATTGTGTATCTCTAATGTCTAACATCTCTTAAAATACCCAACTGCCCCTAGCTGAAGACAACAATTTCCAAGAATCTATGCTTTTCCTGGAAGGCGATATAAGAGAAAAAGCATTTGGCTTAGTGTTTCACAAAATTAGGATTAAATCCTAATTTAGCAATTTACTAGCTGGAGCTAGGTATTTAAATTTCTGAGCTTCATTTCCCTCAACTCTAAACTAGAAATAATTAGTAGTAATAATAATAATACCCACCTTATAAGATGTTGTAAGAATTAAAGGAAGTGAAGTACCTCAAGCTACTGCAGTGCTCTATGCCAATGGAGTACTCAATACATTTTTACAGTGTTTAGGGCTGTTATTCATTTGGAGTCAATATTTAGGGAGCCCCTATGGCTTACTATTCCCAAGACAGCCCTCTTTTCCACCTACTGTTTCTGAAGGATTATTAATAGTGCTTCCTTCACTTGCCAAGGTGTCCCCATTGAGATGATAAATTCCACACCTTTCCCTATTTCCATCCCTTATGAAAGTGGGTGAGGCCAATAAAGGTCAGCTTTATTTACACTAAGTATTAGTTAACCCGTGATAGGAGAGAGAATTACAATAAAAAAAAAGAAGTACCACTCAATAATGAGAGACCATAGTGAGCTTGAGAATGATCTACAGCTACTGCTTCAAAGGGAGGTACTTCACTTGAGGTTAGTGGTGACATCAGATGCTGGGTACTTTCTTATTTAGCTGAAGCAAAATAACAGTTGGTATATCTGTTGTGTGCCTAAAGAGGCAGACATGGGACATTCGAATGATTTATGTCCCTCAAATAGAAATATGGAGAGACACACAGATCTCCAGCTGTCATTTGAATGATTTATGTCCCTCAAATGGAAAAATGGAGAGACACACAGATCTCTAGCTGTCAGTGATAAGTACATCTAATTAGCAAAACAGAATCCCACAGAATGTAAGTCTGTATAGTGCCTGGCACATAGAAGATAAAATATCCCCAATCCCCAACGATGTCTATGTCCTAATCCCTGGAACCTCTGAATATTTAGTTTACAGGGCAATGGGGAGTTAGGTTTCCAGATGGAAGAGGTTGCTAATCAGCTGATTTTAACATTAGGAAATTATCCTGAGTCATCTAGGTGGGCCCAGTGTAACTGCAAGGGTCCTTATGAGAGGGAGACTTGAAGCCAAAGGCAGAAGTAGATGTCACAATAGAAGCAAGAAAGTGGAGAGAAAAGAGAAAGGGGCCAGGAACCAAGAAATGTAAGTGACGTCTATCAGCTGGAAAAGGCAAGGCAGTGGATTCTCCCCTCCAAAAGCCCAGAAGGAATGCAGACCCGCTGACACCTTTAGACTTCTGACTCCAGAGCTAGAGCAATACATTTTCTTTGTTTCAAGCTGCCAAGTTTATGTCAATTTGTTACAGCAGCAATAGGAAACCAATGCAGTAACCCAATAAATACTCATTGTTGAATGAATTGAATGTATATAAATGCATTAAGCAAAAAAAGCACAATTTTGATTGACTCTTAAGGGTTTCTTGCTTCTTATAAATTATCCCCTCACTGAATAAGAAAATAAGAAAATAAAAAGGAGGGAAGGAAAGAAGACAAAAAGGAAGGGAGAGAAGATTGAGATAGGGGAAGGAAAGGAGATTGTCTGGTTGAGACTGACTGATTGAATGTCTCCCATATCTGTTGTTATCATCATATTTCTTTATAATCTCTCAGTAATTAATATGCATATATGATTATTAATTAATTAATTAATTTAGTGTTAATGACTCAAAGGATAGGAAAATATGAAAACAGTTTGAAAATCATTATTTCCTTTTCTTATTTTCTGAGTGGGTAATAACTATCAACTCAAACACTGTATTGATACAATATAAATAATATGAATTATAATAAATATTTAAAACACAAAATAGATTTTAAATATAAAAATTAAATCTATAAATTAAATATAATAAAACACTATATTATTAAGTATAAAAATACCTATCCTATTC
This sequence comes from Meles meles, assembly GCF_922984935.1. NCBI lineage: Eukaryota > Metazoa > Chordata > Mammalia > Carnivora > Mustelidae > Meles > Meles meles. The sequence goes on from NC_060066.1 coordinate 19,949,804, forward strand.
CTCAAACCAATATTGGAAAGTATTAGAAGGGCAGCTATAGATGGAAAAAATGTGGGATTTGGAATTTAATCTTAAGCATTTAAGTCTTTGGCTCCTTTTGTTTGATGACCTTAATCAAGTCATGTCTTCTCTACCATGTCTCAATTTATAAAACAGGGTTAGGTAAAAATGCTTATCTGCATGGGCTCAAATTAGACAATGAATTTAAAGCCTCTTTGCACATGTCAAGCACTACACCGCTAGTTTCATGAATTTCTTTCCCTTTAAAAATACCCATTTTCTCTGTGGTCACATGCAAAACAAAATGGAAAGTGGACTGTGGTAAGGTAAGCAAAGTGGTTATTTACATAATGAACACTTTCTGTCGTCATGAACCTCAATATTTTCCACTCCCAACCTATACTGTCATGGCATCCTCATATGTAAGGAGACCACACCATCACTGTTTCTCCTTTCCCATTTCCATAAATCTGTCCTCATGGATTCAGGGCACATCTTGTATAGAATCAGCTGTTCTCAACCATGACAGAAGTCATAGTCATAATCAAAGTCATACTAGCAGGTTACAATCCCTCCTGAAGTAGGCCATGGGTAATTTGGAAGGCAATTGAGCACTAATTTAAAGTAAACATTCGTGGTGCTTTGTTTTTTCTGCTCCAGCATACTCATGAGCCAAAGGATAAGAGAAAGTCCACTCCCTCCTGATCCAGAGTGCTGACTTTAGACCTGGGTCTTTCTGTCCTCCAAAGAGACGAACAGCCTATTTGTGTTGCCAAATGAGAAGGCAGTAGTTGCCAGGTGAGCTCACATTCCAGCAAACCCTTCATGGGCTCTGGAAGGAGAGCTGTGTCTCTGCATCACCAGGGATTACCTTTAGCATTTAGTCTCAACCAGAATTGTATTCTGTCTCTCTCACACACTGGTTGTTTTCACTGACCATCACTTGAAAAGTAGGAAATTTCCACATAAACATCTAAGATCTAGCTTCTCTGGAACAATCTAAAGCTCTAATAACATCAGGTCAGGATGGCCACTTGCCAATGGCTGAGTAGGGGCTACTCCTAGTAGATGTTCTCTTACTTGCCATGGTCCACACCGGTTTGTGTTTCTCTGCCACCTAGTGGACAGACATTGGAGTCTATGCCCCTGATCTGGGGCCACCAGAGGCAAAGAGCTGAAGAGAGGGAAACTTGGTACACCAAGAACCAAAGGATGCCAAATATCCATCGACGGATGAAAAGAGAAATAAAATTTGGTATATCCATATCATGGAAAATCATTCAGCAATAAAATGGAATCAACCACGTGCTACAACATGGATGAACCCTGAAAACATGCTAAGTGAAAGAAGTCAGTTGCAACAGACTGTATATCGTATAAGTCCATTTATATAGAAAGTTCAGAACAGACAAATCCACAGAGACAGAAAGTAGATTAGTGGTTGCCTAAGGCTGGGGCATGGGGAGGTATGAAAGGGTGTCTAGTCCGGTAAAACTATAACCAATTTGCAATCCTCAAAATAATTGTTTTATTTAAAAAAAAGTGTAGGGCTTCTTTCAGAGGTGGTGCAATGTTCTTTTTTTTTTTATTTGTTTATTTACAGCATACAGTGTTCATTGTTTTGGCATCACACCCAGTGCTCCATGCAGTACGTGCCCTCCCTATTACCCACCACCTGGTTCCCCAACCTCCCACCCCCCCCCCACCCCCCTGCCGCCCCTTCATAACCCTCTGGTTGTTTTTCAGAGTCCATAGTCTCTCGTGGTTCATCTCCCCTTCCAGTTTCCCTCAACTCCCTCTTCTCTCCATCTCCCCATGTCCTCCATGTTATTTGTTATGCTCCACAAATAAGTGAGACCATATGATACTTGACTCTCTCTGCTTGACTTATTTCGCTCAGCATAATCTCTTCCAGTCCTGTCCATGTTGCTACAAAAGTTGGGTATTCGTCCTTTCTGATGGAGGCATCATACTCCATTGTGTATATGGACCACATCTTCCTTATCCCATGTTCTAATACTGATTGTGGAGATAGTCGCATGACTCTGTGACTATGCCCAAAATAAGTGAGATATATACTTTACACAGTATATGAATTATAACTCAACAAAGATGTTATTAAAAAGAAGAATTAGAAGAAGGGCGGGCTGATGCCAGCAGTTCACAGATCTCTGTAGACTGGAGAGGGTGGATGCAAGATTGGTTGAAAGAAGGGGTCTTACAGACCTCCTGATTGCAGGGGCTCTTGGAGGTTCAGAACTGGAATGGTAAGGGCTGTGTGACTGGGAGGATGAGCCCTCTGTAGCCACTGCTCAGGACCTATGATCTGGAGTTGAGAGGTGGAAAGGAGGCAGGCATCAGGGCCAGTTAGACAAGGACCAGCACAATGGTCAAAGTCCTTCTTATTGGGGTGCCTGAACCCCAGGATGGGAGCTGGGGGAAACAATATAATCCCAAAGGAGAAGGCATGGACAATGGGACACCAAAACAATATTATATTGCACTTGTCATCAACCTTGGTGAGTGGTGACTTGATCTGCACTTAATTTTAGAGAAAGGTCATTTTGGGGGCACCTGGGTGGCTCAGTCAGTTAAGGGTCCAATTCCTGATTTCGGCTCAGATCATGATCTCAGGATCATGAGATTGAGCCCCACATTGGGCTCTGCACTCAACGGGGAGTCTGCTTGGGATTCTCTCTCTCTCCTTCTCTCTCTGCCCCTCCCACTCATTCTCTCTCTCTCTCTCTCTCTCTCTAAAATAAGTATATCGTAGAGGAGAGAGAGAGAGAGAGAGAGAGAATCTTGAGCAGACTCCACACTGAGCCTGAAACCCAACATGGGGCTCCATACCAGGACCCTGAGATCATGATCTGAGCTAAAACCAAGAGTTGGATCTTAACTGACTGTGTCCCCCAGGCGCTCCAATAAATAAGCCTTTAAAATTTTTTTCTTTTAGGGTGCCTGGGTGGCTCAGTGGGTTAAAGCCTCTGACTTCAGCTCAGGTCATGATCCCAGAGTCCCGGGATCGAGCCCCACATCGTTAGACTTTCTGCTCAGCAGGGAGCCTGCTTCCCCCTCTCTCTCTGCCTACTTATAATCTTTGTCTGTCAAATAAATAAATAAAATGTTTAAAAAAATTAAAAATTTTCTTTTATGGTAGCTGGTTTCTATCACTGGCCACCCATGATCACCGGTATTAATGTTTATGAACAAACTGAGTCTGAGAGGTTAAGTACTTTGCTCAAGGTTACACAACTATGTGCGACTTCTGGAATTTGAACTCCATATGACTCCACAGCCCCACAAAAATACAAATTTATAAAGTACAAGTCATAAATGCAAGTTTGAGGAATACAGAGAATAGTAGAAGACACATGTTTCTTCTCTTTGCTTTAACTATTAATTAAGCAGTGTAGGTCCACTCAAATATCTTGTGATGTCGACAAGTGATATTTTGGGTCTTCCAACTGCGTAAAAAAGGTTTTTACTCAGTTAATCTTGGATTGCTTTTGTGCCACTTAAAGTCCTGAGTGATATAGGAACTTACATATTTATTTCGAATTTTTTTTTTTTTCTTGAATGACGAGAGGAAAAAAGCCTTCCAAACATTCATCACACTTGTATTCAAGGTGGTATTTTTGGAGTCAGTCTGTTAGTAAAAACGTCATCTCTCCCTAAGTGGTTCTCACAACTGTCGTGGCTCCTGCAGTTCCAATGTCCTGTTACTAAAAATGTGCAAAATGATCTGGAAATGCAGGTAGAATTGTATAACATATTCAGTTATGATGGACTTTGAATTAGCATCTATGGTACACTCTGTTCTGCAAATAAAGACATATTACAAGTAACTACAGGAAGTGCACAGCCTGGGGAAAATGTTTTTCTCTTCTGTATTAAAAAGCACACACATGCAAATACACAGAACATGTGACTACATCTACATTAGGTACCGTACTACCTCCTACCTAGATTCAGGGAACGTAGATGCCACCCATAAGTGGAAATGAAAATAGTGAGGGTGTGATGCTTTTCTTCTGCTTATGATTACCTTTATCAGATCTATTTTCAAAGATTTTATTGCAATTCTCTCATTTCCCGGTTCACAGAAAAGAGATCAAGTGTGAGGTCATGTAGCTGCTCTAAACTCATTTCCTCCAAGAACGGTGGTACCTTGACTTTATACAGAAGGGATATGGAGGACGTCATCCTTAATGAGAAGGAAGAACAACACCTTCGTAAGTCATAGGTAAGTGATTTCTGAGCAAGAAGGCAGTGGAGAAAAGTCCTAGAAACCATGGTAGGTCTGGTAAGAGTTAACGGGAAGTCAGGGGTAGGACTCAGCACATTTCAGGGTGTGATCAGGTTGGGATGAATACCTAGGCTGAACTCCAGCTTCTCTCCTGATAAGGAGCCAAAACAACCAAATAATCTTGCCTCTAATTCCTCTCCTGTGCTAGTCCTCCCGGCAGACGCCAGACAACCCTACAGATGGATTGAGTGCTCCTGCATTGCGCAATTGCACATTTGTCCTTGTATTCCAACGTCCTAGGGTTCCATCACAATCATTCAATTGTTATCCAAAGTGGGAGTGAGGTTGGAAAGAAACACTACACCTATGATTACGTAAGTGTCTTCTTCCTGCCATGGAAATCTGTATTCACCAAGACACTCGCATCCTTGAAATGACTGCACTCACGTGAGAGCTATCCTGGCTTTTCTCTTCCTTTCCCTTGTGTTCTTGAAGGAGAAAGGATTGGAGGAGGGTAAGCCTGTTTGAGGCTTTCCTTCAAAATAACAAAACAGTTGGCAAGACAGAGACCAAGAGACAAAGTTTTAATACTATGACTATAATATGATTAATTGATACAAATTTCAAAAGTAGGCAACTAACCTTATCTTATCATTCCTGGGTAGTGGTTTCACTAGTAGCTCATTTTGTAACAAACCGAGATGTGCCTAAATAATATGTACATTTTCTATATAGTGCAATAGAATTGTTTTAACTCTAACCTTTATAATTTGCGAGTAATGGGACTTTGGGCAAGTTATAAATACCCTGAGTTATGCTTTACTCATCTGTAAAATGGGGATCAAGTTTATTATGAGGATCAAATCTGATTAACTACTAAGCCCTGTGTTTAATAATAGCGAAACACTAAATAAATATTGGCTTTTCTCTTCTGTCCCTCTTTGCACACAACCTCTCCCCGCAAACAGCCTCGTGAATGCAGATTGTTGAAAGGAAAAGACAGACCGACCATCGCATGGTGATTCCCCGGGAAAGCCACCTTGGGTTCTGGTTTTGGGAGACGGAAATAGATACTGAGTTGCTATTATTTACTGAGATAAAATACGAAAAATAAAAATAAAAATAAATCCAGGGAGATAAGAGAGATTTTTTCCTAAGCTAAGAGTATCCCGCAAGGTTAGAGAATCCAGAAACCACTGCAAACAGTCAGCATAATTTTAAAGTAAATCGAGTATAGAATTCCTTAAGGAATCATTGGTCCTGTCTTGTAGGATATTCACTTTAACAAAGTCGATGCAGAACTAAAGTAAGCTGAGTCAGGATGTGCTCGTTACTTCTACAGAATGAATTCCTTACAGCTATAGAATGCTTTATGTTTGCAAAAACATTCACATTCAGCAAGGATACCAGGAGTTTTAGACACTGCTGTAGTAAATAAGTTGTGTGTCTGTATTTAGTGCATAATAGCCTTGACAGTGGAACATTGTTCTTGGGGAGGGAAAAAAAAAAAGAAAAGATTTGCAGCTGTATGTTTAGTCCCATAAATCTGTTCACCAAATATGCAACTGGCTAGAGAGCGAGTAGTGTGGGAGGCGGCAGAGATCCAGTTCTTAGACAAACACAGGATCCTCTCTCCAGAGAATTCGTTTTCCTCTAAGCTTTATGCCTGTTCAGCGTGCTATACGGCCCTGTGATGTCCCCAAAGAACAGACTGTGCCATCAGCCTCCAAGGAAAGTCAAGGATATGTTACGAGTGACTTTCCCAATAAAACAACAACAAAAAGCAACACTGAAGAATTTTTGTTTCCGACTGAGGAATGCCAAGTGCCTGCTGGTTTCTGACAGAATCTGCCCCCTTCCAGCCCAAATCGACCAAAGGTCTGCAGCAGACACACGCTCACCCTTAGTCCTCTTTGCTCCGTTGTGGGGGGAGGGGCCGGTCATGGGGAAATGTGGCGTACTTCAAGGAGGGGGAGATATGGGGTCCACTGAACTTAGTTTTCCAGATTTAGGATGAAAATTTGCCTTCCAGGGGGTTCCCTCTGGAGATGGGGATGCGGCTAGATGGAGGATTTGTGGCCTGTCCTGGTGGTTCATACCACTTTCCCACATGCTGCTCTGGATTCACTGGGACCACTTCCAAGATCTGCTTGTGCTAAGGACAGACAGCACACTCTTGACCTGGTGGTTCCCCGAGGTTATAAGCAGTGTCCAGGCACTGAAGAGAAGCAATGTACGCACATTATAACCACAAGATTCCCTGGAATTCCTTTACTACTGAAGGAAAGGAATCTGCCATCTGGGAGCCTTTGACTACCACAGAGGATATGCAAATTATCACTCCTACCTTGCCCCCCCTTACAAAGTTGGCTTACACTCTGGATACGGAAAGTTCCTTCGAATTCCAAGAATGGCGAATTGGGGCTCCAGCAACAGGAGACACACACTCCCAAAGCCATGTGTTAACTCCCAGGGGAGCTCACGGCTAAAAGGAAAGAGGCTCCAGAAGGTCCAACTTCCTCCCTGACCCCAAATTCTTTCCTCCACAGAACCTTTTACCCAATTAGCTGTTTGCCCTTAGAATGCTTTTTATTATTAGGCACTTAACACCCAGAAATTATTATGCTTTTTTCCTGGATTATGCTAAAAAGCAAAATGAATATAGTAAAAGTTTTAAAAGAGACTAAATAAGAGGCAATACACAGTAAGGTTATTCATCAGGTAGACAATCACGTTTTTCACATACTATTTCACTCATAAGAGGTGATCTATAGTGTGTTGGTAATATTATCTAACCTTTTTTTTTTTTTAAAGAATTTATTTATTTATTTGACAGAGAGAGTGAGAGAGCACAAGCAGGCAGAGCAGCAGTGGGAGAGGGAGAAGCAGACTCCCCACCGAGCAAGGAGCCTGACGCAGGGCTCAATCCCAGGACCCCAAGACCACAACCCGAGCTAAAGGCAGATGCCCAAACAACTGAACCATCTAGATGCCCTGATATTATCTAACCTTTAAGAGTGAACCAAAGTCTCATTATTTTTATTCTACTCCCATGGTGGTGCCCTTGTGATTGGAGCTGAGAACAAAATGGTGTGTATGTGTGTGTGTACTTTGCAGAGATAGTACAGGTCACAAGTAGTTGGTAGTATTTTAGGGGGGAAAAGTAAACGGGTTGAAAATAGGTCTAAGATGGAGCGTGGTCTTTGTAAGCATGTTATCTGGACTAAGTAACCTCAGACATTTTTGTCATGGTTGCTGGAAGCTGAGTACCGCCAGCGGAGGGAACTATTCCTCTGGTTTCTTCTCTAGAAACTCTTATTTTACCAGTACATGGGGCTATATTTGGGACCAAGCGATCTGTGGGCCAAGGACAGGGCTGCCAATCAGGCTCCTCAGGACCATCTCAGTTTAGGGACTTGTACTGAAGGACCTAGGGAGGTTCCATGCTGACTTGACTGATTGGGAGTAAACCCCACCCCACTCCCATCTCCCGGGGTCTAGCAATAAACAGTAGGTATGGTCTGTATGTTATGTTATGGATCATAACATCTTTTGGAACCTTGCACACCAGTCTCAGAGAACTTTATGCATTTGAAGACTGGGTTCTGTCCAATATCTCCACTCCTAGAGAAACACCTAATCCATGGCAGAGTTGGTAACAGACTTTGCCAAGATTAGCCCAGGTGGAAAAATTGAGGACCAGAAAATGAAATAATCCCAACACATTTGGAGGGTACCATGATACAATGGAAAGACCAAGGGTTCTGGAAACAGACAGACCTGGGCTAGTTTGGCTTTTGGCTCTTCCATTTACTGACACAACCAGAGGCTATGACTCAAACTCTGTCCATCTCAACTATAAAATAGAGCTAATATCCAGGTTATAGGGTTGGGACAAAGATGAGACAGATGATACACATTAAGCAACCATCACTGTGCTCACCGTGATGCCCAACTAAAATGGGTTCCTTCTTCCTGTTATTCCTGAAGAACATACCAGACATCACATTCCATTAAGTGGTCTGCCCTCCTGGGCCAGCTCCCACACCCACGCATGTTTACTCGAATGCCAAACCACTGGATTCTGAGCCAGGACTGAAGAGCTTCGCTAAGTCTTAATGAGAGAAAGTGATTAATTTATAGGTTAGCTCTGGAAAATGGGCTTCCCTTCTGGGCATTCAAAAATGATCCAGGAAAACATCCCAGATGGCCATAGTCAGTTTGGTCCTATTGCTTCCATCTTTCATAAAGTACCTGAGACGAGATATGTTGTGAACAGAACCAGAGTTTGCTAGAATGAGATGTTTGTTTGTTTGTTTTTTAAGTTTGGAGAGAAAAGACCAAACAGGTGACTCCTATTTTAATTACTTCCTCTGTCTTGGGTCCCTACCCCAAGGAGCTAGAGGGAACAAAGAGATAGTTTTTGCTCACAGAGACAATGTTAGAAGCAACTCTAGAGGTTTATAATCTAATTTCACATGCGGTAGCAAGTACTGGGTACAATTCCTTGAGGTCATCCTCTTCGTCCTCTCTCCTTCTTGACCAGATGGATCTCATATTCAGTGTCCCCACCCCTTCCTCGTATTTGTACTGGGGATATTCTGTGGGCCTGATTTTAGGAAGAACATGAATATAATAAATAAGAGGTGGGGCTATGTATTGTCCCCTTGGCCAAGCCAGAACTACATTTCCCAGATTCCCTTTCCAGTGTACTTCCAGGTCGAAGTGGCCACAAGGAGAAATTTGCATACTACGGAGGAAGCAGAAGTAAGGCTGCGAACATCACTCATGGCTGCCATGGTTAAATACAGCGAGAGGCTGACACAGAGGTGCCGTGGAGGGGTTCCGGCCTGTCGTTCTGTACTTCTCCATATCCGTTTCTTCTCCCTGACTGATAGCCCTCTGACCAATTGTTGTGTCAAGCTTCTCATCGCCAAGGAGGTCACCACCTTCTAGATTTCTTCCCCAGCTTCCCTTACAGTCCCATTCCAGAACGTTTGGAAATGAATGCTCGGGTCACCCAACCGGAAATCGAGGTTTGGGAACCATAAACAACCGAGGTGTCTGCTAAGGAAATACATATGGAAAATGTCAGTTTTTTCCCAGCTATTTCTGTATACATCCTATTTCCACAAGATCAGTAGCTCCTGACAAAAATGACTTCAGACTCTCCACAGAGTCTGAGACACCTAAGTTGTGTTCCACACAGAGTCCCGCAGCCCAAAATTCCGGTGCACACAGACACGGGGACCCCTTGGACCTCTGCCTCCTCTGACCTAGCTAAGGCAGGAGACAGTAGTGCCACCAGTGGGCCTCAAAGATATGGTGTGACTGGTCCTGACTACTCTGGCTCTGTGCATGTGACCTCATCAACCCCAGCTGTGGGTACATGCAGGTGACTACCCTGCCTGGAACACAGCTCAGTTAGGGTCCCACGGTCCCACGGTAGTAACACAGCTGGTCACACATAGCCACAACAAAGGCAGCTTTTTCCTCTGAGGTGCCGAAGGGCTCTGTGGGCCCTCCCTAAGCAGATCTCTGGCTTTCCCAGCCCAGCAAGAGAGCCCCCTTTAACACCTTGCTTTGTGAACTTTTCATCAGTTAGCACAAACTTCTGCCAAATCTGGGTGACTAGACAGATCTAGGTATGAAGAGAGGTCCCTCAGCAGAGAAACATCACCTCTTCAAACTAAAGACCCCACATATATTTGAATTAAAATGCAGCCGACCTCCACCAGCCTTCAACTTTCCTTGGCACGGTAGGCGGTCTATTTCCTTTTTCTTCTAAAAAGCTTCTGTAACTCTAAAAGAACCTGACACAGTGCAATTTTCCCAGGGTACAAGGCCACAGCTGTTAAGTGGCAACCTCACCATCAAATGCGGCTGAAACGCCATCCTGAAATTCTACCCCGAGGTATGGGAGATGCAACGAGAGCTGTGTTTTACGCCAGCGGCTGGGAGAAGCCGGGTTCCCTGACCCACACATGGCACCATGGTCATAGTTCACAGCAGCCCAGAAGTCAGCCTGAGGAATAACTGTGCGCAATCAGTGTCACTGAGGTTTACGGGCTGCTTCTTGGCTTGTTCTGCTTTGGGCCAATTCCGATATCAAGCGGAGCTAATGCATTTCCAAACGTGCTTGTCACTGAGACGCTGCAAGTTAATCCCTCCAGACCCAAAGTACACTGTCTAAATGTTTTTGCAGCACATTTCAAAACCCAGCTATATAGAATGCTGTCTTCCCTTTGAATTTCAGGCATTAAAGTCAGGGCAGCCCCTTATCCAACCACAGGATGAGATCAGGAAGCATCGTATCCATCTTCTGTGAAGTCTGGATGAAAATTCTCACTTTTGGCCGCTACGAATTGAAGTCATCTAGGAGTCTCCACAAAGAGCCCATATCTGGGCCTCAGCCCAGATCAACTGTGTTCGTATGTTTGGATACATTGGAGGAGTTTCCCAAGTGACTCTGACGTACAGGGAGGCTGGAGAACACTGGTCTGGGCATTAATTCAAGGAGCTTTGTGCTCTTGCTTATGCTTGTTCTAAACAAGAGGATTCTATGCAAGCCCATTTCCCCAAAACAGGAATTCAGGGCACACCAAGAGCTGCCATTCACTTCTTCCTTGGCCCTGAACAGCTTTCCTTGGGTCTTAATTTTCCTGCATGTAAAATGGAGCTTACAATACACACTCACTTCTATTTCCGGGAGTTGTGAGAAGACAATGAGGAATGCTGAGTCTCCAACACAGGTGTCACGAAAGCAAGGCACTATTAGTATAATGATTATTATTAAAAATAGTTGACCGTAATATAAACTCAAATAGCCCAAATCATATTCGTTACTAAAATGACTACGATGGTAGGGGTGGGGTGCAGGAGGGATAGAAATAGTCTAAATTGAGTGTCCACGGGCCAAGCATTGAAGTTGATCCATCGCACGCAGTAACCGGCATGATCAGGTCCTAGTTCTGGTTTTCTCACTTAACCCTGGGTGAGTCAGTTCATTTAGGTGGGATTTACTTTCTTTACTGATAACATGGGATGGTTAGACTGGGAGATTCTTATCCCGGGGTCCACGAATAAATTTTGGATAATCCGTAAACAACATTAAACTGTGTGCAAATATATGTCTCTTTCTCTCTCTCTCTCTCTCTCTCTCACACACACACACACACACACACACACACACACACACACACACTTTTCTTTATTTTTCCCCTGGGAAGAGGGTCCATAGCTGTAACTGAGCTCTCAAAGAGGCATATGACCCCAAGATAATATTAAAAATCAGCAGACTCTTTCTAGCTCTAAGCTTCTGATTATTGATAGAGAAAATAATACCTTCCATTGTTGTTGGCAATTCAACAGACATTTATATGATGTTGCATTTCAAACCCATTTCATCTATAAAGATATTCAGTGAAAATCCTGGACAAGAGCCAAGAATAAAAGGGGAACCGACAAGCATTAATCGCATAACCACAATGGCTTTCATCCCCTCCCAGAAATCAAACTAGGCTGAAGTTGATATCAGGTCACAAAAGACCCAGAAGACTTGCACTGGCCTAGAGAGGTCCTGGAACCAGAGCATCCTCGGGGGTCTGCCAGCCCGGAGGTTCTGCACATCCTGCCCTCTGGTCCCACCATGGGACTGGTGGAAGGAATATGGATTTGCATGGGGGCTGGAGGACAGATGGGGCAGAAAGGAAAGTCTTAGCTCAGAGAGAGATGTCTCTACAATATGGGATTCAGCCAGAACAAGCACTTGTCAGTGTCAGACAAAACACAGAAGAAGGAAAAACCAGATATTAAAGCCCAGGGTGGAACAAGGCGTCTGGTGACGTTTGGTACAGACTTTGCTTAAGGCTCTCTACAATCACATCATCGGGACCCATACTTGCTATCAGGAGACACCAGGATCCATGCTTCTGGGCTTCCTGCCAGCAGAACACATCCATTCCGAAGCCCAGTTCGAATGCTGGGGATCATACTAACACCTTAAAGATCCACAGATTTGGGCTGCTCAGATCTTTGGGCCACAGAAAGTTGAGAGAAGGCTGTGTTTTTTCTAGTTCCCAAAACTCCGCCCTTTCACTTTTAAACAGCTCAGTGATTTGGATTTCTCATTTTGCAAGAATGCCATCCATCCGTGTCACGGAACCGGAGGACACAGCTGTACAGTAAGAACCAATGCAGAGGGGCCCCCAAATGCAATATCATGCCTCTGGCCCAGGATCCTCTAAAGCCCTGTGTTATTAAGGGTATTTCTGGCTTTTATCTTCTCTTGATATAAGCCGTTCCACACATAAACAATAATGATTCCAAAGCAAAGGATCTAGACCCAGGCATATCTGAATTCCCATGTGAGTTTTATCCTTAGGCAAAATTCTTAAACCCTCCAAACCTCATTTTTTCCCCAGCTGTAGAAAGGGAGACAATACTCTGTCCCAGGACAGAGGTGATTGTAAATGAAAGCCCAGAGATAATGTACCTAGCACAGTGCCTAGCATGTAATGTTACTCAACAAATACTCTTAAATTTTCTTAGGGCTGTTTTCACTTGTTCTCCACAAAAAATCCTGAAAGGGTGGGACATGTGCTCCCAGATGGAAAATCTATCTTCTTTTGCAAATATGTTCAGTGCTGTCTGCCTCTGTATCTGACTGAAATGATGTATTGTCTAGACAACACCTGACATGCTCAAATTCTTTTAAAAAATAAAAATGAGGATCGACTCTGTACCAGGCAAGGTGCTGGGGATTTTAAGATGAATTATCTTGTTGTTGCATATTATATTATACATACTATATATAGTATAGTATATATACTATATATACATATTATATTATATAGTACATATTATATTTGTCCATCTACCTAAGAATATAATGATTGGGCCTTGGGAATCAACTTCCAAGGATTTATTTAATACCTTAGAAATAGTAAGACTTGAATAAATGGAAACCAATTGACTGGGATTTCTAAAAAAAATTTCGAGCACCTGTTAAGGGTCACGTGGTGTGGCAAGGGCTAGAATGAAATCGCATTGACTACCTGCCATCCTAACAAGCCTTCCTATTCTAGTAAAGCAGAGACAGTCTCTGGATCAGAGTTTCCACCATCCCTGGCCACAGAAATTAACTTGTTGACTCAAGAAACATTTATTGGAAATGTAGTAGAAGAAGAATTAGATGTTATCCCTGTGTTCATAGAGCATGTATCCTAGAGGAAGGTTAGAAAAAGACAAATAGGGGCACCTGGGTGGCTCAGTGGGTTAAAGCCTCTGCCTTCGGCTCAGGCTCAGGTCATGATCTCAGGGTCCTGGGATCGAGCCCCACATCAGGCTCTCTGCTCAGTGGGGAGCCTGCTTCCTCCTCTCTCTGCCTGCCTTTCTGCCTACTTGTGATCTCTGTCAAATAAATGAATAAATTCTTTTAAAAAAAATGGGAGAACTCTCTAAGTTCCCCTTTAAGAAAAAGACAAATACTTATCTGTGAAGGAAATAAGCAGGGAGGGAAGAAAGAGGAAAATGAGGGGCTCAGCAGATACTGCAGAATTCAGCCACCCTACTTCGGCCCGACCTCTCTTTCTCTTGCCCTATAAAAGGTGGAGAAGGAAATACTCAAATCATCAGCACCCCCAGAAATGATCACACAACACAAATTCCAGCCAATGAGATGCGGGTGTGAAAACGCTACTAAGACTTTCCATCCCCACTGAAGAGGAGGAGACCTGTAAGGGGAGGTGTAAAAAATAAGGAGGGATCCCGTGACAAGCTGTGAGAAGAGACTCCTAAGAGGAAGGAGTGGCAAGTGCAAAACGCCCGTGGAGAGAAAAGAATCACTGGTTTGAGGATCTACAAGGTGATAATGGAGGGGAGCAAGGACGAGAGCGGCCAGGAGGTAAGATTTGAAAGACAGGCGGGGGGTGGTTCATGTGGGACTACTTAGGCCATGGTAAGGTCTTCAGATGTTTTGCTAAAAGCAACGGGGACACAATGAAGGATCTCAAGCAAGAGAGTGGCAGAACTAGATTTCCTTTCATTGCAACATGGGGACAGATGATAAGGCTACAAGGTCACATGTAAGGAGACCAGTTAGGGTCACAGTAGTCCTGGTGAGAGATGACAGGGGTTTGGAGACAAGGAAATGAAGACAAACAGAAGTATTCGAGATACATTTTGGAAGTGTCTTGCGTTGGAGGAAGAAGAGAAGAACGAGCAGGACTTCTAGGTTTCTGGGCCAAGCAGTGGGGTGGAGGGTCATGATATGGCCTGGGATGGAAGAGGCTGGAGGAGGAGGAGACATGCGCAAAACAAAGCATTTGATCAACTCAACATCCATAATTCCTGCTTCAGTGATCCGACCCTCTGCCAAACGGATGTTTTCCCGTCTTGTTCTCCATCATTTTACTTTCTCTCACAGGCTCTCCCTTGAGAACCACGAGCTGTAACTGTAAGACCAACAACATTTCGTTTCAACTGGCAGAAGGAGAGTAGTGGGTGGAATTAAGAGACTCTGATGCTGAAGGCAACTGGCAGACTCAGGCCCTGACTTCATTCATTCTGAAAATGAATGAAACGTGCAAACCTACAGAAATTTGTATCTGAGACTCCAAGTCTTGCATCCAGTAATATGCCTAGTAAACATACACATCACAGTGCATAATTCAATATTTGTGTGAATAACTAATATCTCCCTTGTCACTAGATGGAAAGCTCCACAAGGGCAGGGACCTCGCTGCCTTTGCTTACCACTGGATCCCCACAGGGCACCGTAGGCAGTAGGCACTCAGTCAATATTTCTTGAAGGATGCTTGTACAGCATTTTATGGTCAGTGGCAGAAACTACAAGTTGTCCCCCAGTATCCATTGTCTTCTTTGTTACTAGAACCTCCATTTTTTCCTGGACACATGGCAACTGCCTTAGGGCTACCATAACAAATACCAAGAACAGGGTGGCTTAAACAACAGAAATTCATTGTCTCATGGTTCTGGAGTCTAGAAGTATGAGATTAAGGTATCATCATCAAAGCCACGCTCTCTCTGATGGCTCCAGGGGAAATCCTTGCTTGCATCTTCCAGCTTCTGCTGGTTGCTGGCAATCACTGGCATTCACTGGCTTATAGATGTATACCATCCAGTCCTACGGACATCTTCTCCACGGGTGTCTTCTGTCTGTCTTTCTAATGTGCATATCTGGCCCTATTTCCAAAATTTCCCTTTTTATCAGGACACCAATCATGGACTAGGGCCCAACCTAATGACTTCATTGTAACTTGATTACTTCTGTCAAGACTCTATTTCCTGAAGGTCACCTTCTAGGGTATTGGAGATTAGAACTTCTATGTGTCTTTTTTGGGGGCGGGGTAATACAATTCAACTCATATTAGTCACTCAGAATAAACAACATTTTCCAGATTTCCTTGTATCTAAATGTGGCCATGTGTGGTTATATTCTGACCAATGGGATGTAAACAGAAGCAGTGTTTCTAGGAAGGATCTTTAAGGGAGTAATAATGCCCTTCCCCTTCCCTTCGCTTTTATGGATGGCTGGAATGCAAACTTCATGGTTTCAGCAGTCATCCTAGACCTTCAAGTGACCTTGGCAATGGAAACTGAGCAAGTGAATATACAAAATAGGAATCAGAGACCACAGAGCCACATCTCAGCCTTGGGCTGACTTCTTCCCAGCTTGTACATGTCAAAGAAATACTGGTCTTAACCACCGTTTGGAAGGACTTTACGTCACTCATAAAATAGTGAACCTAATAGTCGCTGATCTACAGCCCCAAACTGTGGAATCTTCTGTAAGTCACACATCAGTGGAGACAGTAAACAGTATTATCCTTATCTTTACTCTTCCAGATACTTGGATTGGTCATGGATAAATTCAGGAGCTTGGCTGCGGAAGGAGATGTCCAGCCTTGGTCGGGGTCGTTTTTTATTTCTTCCAGGTATAGGTGAGTCTTGGGGGGTAGGGGTCACTGACTTTACACCTGGAGGGAGTCTTAGGGTTATCTGCCCTTGGGGAATCCTTCAGAAGGTTGACAGGATTTGGCCTCACATAACTATTCAGCTGTGACACAGAAAAATAGGGTGACACCTAATCTACTGAGGTCTAAGGGGTGTCAAGGTTTTCACTTCTCAGTACTTGCCCTTCCTCCTGTCCTCAGGGATCCAGCACAAAGAAAACCAGCATTAGAACCCAAAGCAGATCGGTGTAGGAACGGCTCAGGATTATACCAAGACATTTCTAAGACTTAACATGTCCTTGTTTTTGCAAAAGATGACTTCTGCAACAGTTGTGCATAAAAGCATTTATTTTCAACTCAATGTTAAATAAGGTTTGCAGCAAGCAAAACAAACCCACTGCTAGGCGTATAGGAATCGGTGGGGCTGGGACTTGACATAATGCCAGTAACTGCTGATTCTAAGCTGCACAGTTCTGAAATTGGGTTCCATCTTACGATCAATGCATCTCATATGTGATAAGACATAGGAGGCGATCCTCACTGAAGGTCTACTCCGTGACAGCTCTGGGCTTGATATTTCATGCACGTTTTCTTATCCCTCCTCACACTTATGCCATGAAGCAATGATCATTGCCATTTTTTAAACCATATTTTAATTATTTTTATGAACATAGAATGTATGATTTGCCCCAGGGGTACAGGTCTGTGAATCCCCAGGCTTACACATTTCACAGCACAGATCACTGCCATTTTAACACAAAAAATGGAGGTTTGACATTTCTAAGAAAGTGAGCAAATTGCAATAGCATGATGCCACATGGCAGGGACCTGTGATTATCTAGACCAGGCTCCCCACGATACCCCGCTTCAGCTACTGGCCTGCTACTCCCTGCTACATGTTTGTAAATATAAACTTATTTAAGCAAAGATGAGCCAGCAGACTCAGAATACCACAATAATTGGAATAAGCAATATAATACTGGCACGTACACACATCTGTTGAGGGTTTATGATGGCCAACTACGGTCCTAGGACACATTTCATTTCATTTGACTTGTGAGTGACTATTTTAAGTGTCACTGTAAAAATGAAGAACTTGAGACTGAGATTAGAGTTTAAGTCACTATCCTGCGTCCTTCACAAGTGGTGAAGGTGGGATTCAAACACCTGCTGTATGACATCCAAGCCTGACTCTGTCCTATGACCCAGCTCTGGGTACCACCTGGAGACTTGAGCCCTTGGGAATATGGGATGGGCCACAAGATAAGGAATGAGGAGGATAGGTTGGATGAAAGGAAGGAGAATGACTCGCCAAGATAAGTCAGATATGGTTCTGGGAGATTCTGAA
The DNA here is from genome assembly GCF_922984935.1 of Meles meles. NCBI lineage: Eukaryota > Metazoa > Chordata > Mammalia > Carnivora > Mustelidae > Meles > Meles meles. Next base: position 19,967,376 of record NC_060066.1, read on the forward strand.
AGTGGGGGAACTAGAGGTGCTTGTAATAGGCTCACTGAATGAAGCCAGTGAGAAAGGACCTGTGTCCTCCTCATCATGGTGGCAGCTTTCTAGAAGAGCACAAGAGGAGAAACATTTGGGAAATGAGAGAAGCAGGAGGATTTGTGGGTCACAAGGCAAAGGGAAACACGGACTGTTAAGGCCAGAGCTCAGGGAACTAGAAGGATCAACAGACCTGAAGTAATCATCAGGCTTATGCTATAAGCCTGATCCCATTGGATGCCTCTTAGAGACGCCCGTGTATTCACACTGTGGGGAACGGGGTAGGACAGCTTGCCTCCCTCACCAATCCTGTGAGGAAGACTCCACATCTTTCCTCATTTACAAGATGAGATAAAGGCCCAGAGAAATGAAATAATTTGCTAAACATCACAGAGACATGAGGCGTGCAGCCAGGAATCTATCTGACTCTAAAAACCTGAACTAATTTCTGGTGACAGAAATCATAACAGTGAGGCACGAGGGAACTTTCTGGAGTGCTGGAAATGGTCTTTGTTCTGAAGGCTGTTACACAAGTGCATGCATTTGACAAGGTTTATCAAACTATACACTTAAAAGCTGTATATTTGGGTACATGACCATTGCAATTCAATTTAACACAATTTTATAAAGCTCCTGATATTCCTTCCCTAACTCATCCATTCTCATTAGGTGCGACTTAGTCCCCAAAGGTGAAAAACTGCCCCAAAAGAGAGTGTGAAAAAATATTCCTCTTTTCATGTACAAAGCATACACACGTGTACACACAGGTACACACACACACACACATAGTGTACATAAACAGGAATGCAGTGTATCTGTGTTATCCAAACTTCATGGGAGGGATGATTAGGGGGGAAATGTCTTAAAAAGGCTCCTTCGGGGAAAGATAATAACAAGTAAGTTGAGAAACACTCTACCCTATCTCGTTGCTACCTCTCCTTCCAAAATTCTCTTCACACTATAGTCTAGCCATGGCTTCCATTCTTGTCTTCTGAGGAACCACGATCCTTTTTTGGGTTTCTTCTATATGGACTAAACCCTTTGTGTGTATGTGTGTGTGCATGCATGTGTGTATAGCACACGTGTGCATAGAATGCACACACACACACACATACACAAAGGGCACACACACACTCAGGCTTAGTTGACTTCTCTCCACTCTCTAGATCTCAGCTCAAGCATTTTTCCTGGGGGAAGTGTTCCCTGTCATTCTTCCCACCACCCTACAAAAATGAGAAACTCCAGTCCTTTTCTTCATAGCTCTCATCTGTTTATAATTATATATTGAAGAGTGGAATTACTTGATTAATGTCTTTCTTCTCTGGACTGAAAATCCCATGAAGGCCTGACACAGTGTTTGGTGCATGGTAGGTGGCTAGTACCGACTTGACAAAGAACTGTGCCGAGTTGCCCTGTCTTCTGGAAGGCTGTCAGACGAGGACGTGAAGACCACCCTCTATTAAGGAAGGGCACAGAGCAGCAAAGGGTTCTGAGCTGAAGCCCTCAGAAGTGGCCTCTTGTGCAGGCAGGGACCCCCTGCAAAGTGGTCTTTTCTCCTCCAATGCTAGTCACGCCTAATGATGAGCAAAGGGACACTAACCCTACTGCTTTCTGTCAACTAAAGGACAAGATGGCTAGAGGCATAGCATGCTGCATAAGACATCACCTTTTATTCCTACGCATGAATTTCCTGAACTCAACTGGAAAAGAACTACCTTTAACACAGTTAACAGAAAGCATTTTTTTCTGTGTGGACCATGATCCCACAATTTGCTACTTGAATGCCCGAACTGTCTTGGTTAAATTAATTAGGAACTTCAGGTGGTTTGCCCAACCTGGCCTCTCTTGGTTCAGAAGGAAAAGTCCATGAGAGATCTAGGTTTGTTGCCATGAGGAAGAAAGTCCAAAAAGCGGGATTTTTACTTTTTTTCTTCTGTATAAGAAATAGGAATTTCTGAAAGCATAAAAAAAGAACACAATGACCATGCATGCCTTACTCTGAGTCAGATAGCTCTGTTTCTATATAAACATGCAAAGAAACAAACAAAGAGAAAAGAGGCCCCATAAGTCCACATCCATCAATTCATCACAGCAGGAAACACGAGAAGAAGCCAGGAGTCTTGAAATCGCTCCCGACTGTTGGCACGGGTTGCATAAAAACTTGAATACTGTTTCTCACAGGATTTAATTATCCCCACCAGAAAAAAGGAAACTTTCCAGAAAAGAGCAAGAATAGCTTTTGTGCCTTATTTGTAAATACGACTCAAATTTCTTCCCAGTGTGAAGGCTGAATGGTTTACCCTGATAGAAGGTGATTAAACTAACACAAACGAATATTCTGCCTCTTTCACTTGGGTGACCCAGTAAGATCTAGAGCTGACCCAAGTGAGAGGTTGGTGCCAAGAATAAAAATTGTTTATTTGATCTTCAAGCCAACACAGGTGAACACGTGACTGCCCTAACAATTCATTTGAATTAAATACAAATTCTTCCCACAGGAGACATCCAAGGTCATGCATCCATGAGTAATTTGCAAGAGTTCAGCGTTTTGTTGGGATATATCATCTACTAAACTCTGCCTCGTGGGATTGCATTTTATGAAATAATGCAGTAGGAAACATTAGTAGGGCTTTGGGGCAGCGAGACCAGGTTTAACTCTAGTTCTGATGTTTGCAGACGGGGTGACTTGGGGAAAGAGATTCACTGGGTCTCAGTTTCATGGTCGGAAGAACGCTTCCCTTCCACCTTCAAAAGTTGGAAGAACAATAAAAGAGAGAGTGCGTATGACATGTGTGGGGACAAAATGCAGGTGTTCAATGGGTGAACTTCTCAGCCTTTCTATGGAAGCACAGATTCATTGGATCATTCAAAAATTGTTTCCAGCCCTTATTAAACTCTAGGAATTGTGCTAAGTACTGGGAACATAGTAGTTAAGACAGACAAGGTCCCTACATTTATGGAGCTATTAGAGACAGGTAGATAATAAACATGTAAGTACTATTATCAGATTCTGATAAATACTATGCCTTAAAAACCCAAGACACGGTAATAATGGGAAAGAGTTACTGGAGGAAGATAGGGAGACTATCCCAGGGTTTTTAGGAAGCTCCTCTGAAAGACTGACCTTTAATCTGAGACTTTAATGACAATAGTAGAGCCTGTCGTCCAGTCTTAGGCAGGAAAACTTGGTACTTGGGAGGGACACCTGCAAGGCCAATGGAGTCTTATATAGGCAAAACAGGGTAGAAGTAATGTTATTCTCAGCAGGGTCCAGATCATGGACACTGCAGTCCAGGGGAAGGTGTCTGGACCTTATTCTCATTGTAATGGGGAGCCATTAGAGGATTTTAAGTGCCAGAATCACTTGAATAGATTTATTTGTGGGCAGATGAAGATATAAGCATGATGTATTTGTGAAATGTAAAAATTCTCCCCTGTCTACAGTGGAGAACAGCCACTAGAAAATCATGTAAAATAAAGTTATGATAGACCATGTGGACCAGAAATGGGTTTCAACTTGATGTGATTTTTTAAAAAAAGGATGTCATTCAAGGTTGTGATGTGAAGCCATGTTTAAGTGATGGCCATTCGACTGTGGCCTGCAGTCTCGTGGAAGACACTTTAATTCTTTTCAAAGTAGAAGAAAAGAAGGAAGAAATAGAATTATTCCTCCTGGAACCGTTCCTTTCTCTAGGATTTTAGTATTCAGATGCTGGTATTAAATGGCCTTAGGTACAGAAAGGGCCTAGTATGGTGCAGGGTCAGGCACACAGAACACACTCCATAAATCAGAGATCCTTCTCTTTCCCCTTCCCCCTTTTGCCTTGAAGGAAACCACAGTCTACTGCTCTGGAATTCCTAAAGGTGAATGAAGAGTTGCCAAAGAGAAAATGTAGCAAACAACCTCTTCTAGTTGAAAATGTACTGAATGCTGGGGGAGCCTGGGTGGCTTAGCCAGTGAAGCGTCTACCTTCTGCTCAGGTCATGATCAGGAGTTCTGGAATCGAGCCCCGCATCGGGCTCCCTGCTCAGTGGGGAGTCTGCTTCTCCCTCTCCGTCTGCCCTTCTGCCTCCTCATGCACTCTCTTGCTCTCTCTCTGGGTCAAATAAATACATAAAATCTTTTTTAAAAAATGTACTGAATGCTGAACGGTTGACAAAGCTTTTGATGATTCCCATATTTCGTGCTACACTGTGGAGTTGTAATGCCCAGTGATTTTATAGTTTTCATTTTTTAAGCAAAAGAACCATCAGAAGAAAAACAGCTCCAAATGCAAAAATGCTAGATCAAGTGCAAATTTTAATGACTCCTACGGCTGTTTTTTAAGGCATGGGAACGAGGAGAGGAGTCGTATGAGGCAGAACAACAAACATCTTAGAAAAGATGCAACTAATTGTTCTCTCTCTCTTTTTTTTATGAGCGTCTTGATTCAGACAAAACTAAAAATAAGGTTATAGTCTGGGGCCTCTTGTAACATCCGTTTCCTTTTAGGTCTCTGGGAACAAACATTTTCTTATGGCATGGAGAGCAAGTCATCAGAAGGGAAGGGGAGAAACCAGACTAAAGACACACTTGACAAACAAGCTTGAGATCATATATAAGTCGAATAATTGACCGAAACATCTAAAATTCCATTGCATTTACAGTGGAGGTGAGGCTGGAACTTTCCCTGCTCTATAGGTTTATAGGCTCCCAGCCCTGCCTCTCGTTCATTCTCAACTGGTCTGCCCCACCTTGCAGTCCAGTTGCCTGACCCAGGTCCGCCTGCCGCAGTCAGAGGTGTAGATGGGGAGGCCTGAGAGCTGTGGGGCCACGGGGCTAGGTGGCCCAGGCACAAAGATCTCAGATGTCTATACTCCATTCTAGAGTTGCGGCCAGACTTTATCACTCTCCTGAAGGACACCTGTTCTCTGAAGTTCTTCCAGATATTCTAGAGAAGTAAATTTTAATACAAACATGAAGGTCTCCTCGCAGGAAGGATTAAGGATGCCATTTAAACCGGGCAAGGAGCTCTCCTTTGGGTCTGGGAAGGTCTAGAAGCGATAACAGGGGCAAATGGCCCTCAGTTTCTTCAGTCTGGGATCTGTCCTGTCTACATGCTGGTGGCCCACATCTTAAAACTTTCCGATCCCCAAAGAAAGGTGCCATAAGAGAGAGAAATGGTACCCATGAGAAACTTAGCTACAAAGTGATCTCTGTTTTGGCAAGTCAAGTGTGAAATTCAGCAGCCACAGTCACAAAGGCTCAGGTGCAAGGCTCTGTCCATGTCAGAAAGCTGGAGAAAACCAGGACCGTGACTTGAGGGGTGAGGCTGGTGTTCCACAGAGACAGTGACCCTGAACACAGAGCGAGGCACTTTATCCTGGGTCAGCTCCTGCCAGTCAGAGGTGCTAAACGAGGCTTCTGGCCAGAGCTTTGGATCATTCCTACCGCCCAGACCAAGCAGGTCAATCATTACGCAGGTTAGCGGGTAAGCTCCCGTGGGCTGATGTCCCATCCTCCTACTCTCCCAGGGCTCAGCACAACCAGACACACCACCCTGCAGTTTTCCTGAACAAAGGTAAAGGGCAGCAGCAATGTGACAGGTCAGTGGAAACAAGCCTCTGGGACTGGATTATAGGAACGGATTTTTATGCAAGTGGAGTTATTTGAGGGCAAGTAAATATGGGAAAATAGGAAACAGTTCAATGTTTTCTGTGAGAAAAATAATGTGCTAAGTAATTAAAGTGAATACACACCGTTAAATTATATATATATGGAAGGGCATAATATTCTCTGTCTTTTTCATTCAACCAGCAATGCAATTCAAAAATATATCTCTATATATTCATCTCAATACACAGTTTGACCAAAGGCAGTTTCTTTGGACATTTTTTTGGTTTTTATTTTTGTTTTTAAGAGAGACAGTGAGAGCAGGGGGAGGAGGCAGAGGGAGAGTGAGAGACAGAATCTTAAGCAAGCTCCATGCTCAGCGCAGAGCCCGACGTGGGGCTCAGTCTCAGGACCTGAGCTGAAATGAAGAGTCAGACGCGTAACTGATTGAGCCACCCAGGTACCCCTCTTTGAATAGTTTTAATGCTATATCTTAACAATCACAATATTTCATTTGAGTGTTTCTATTAAATCATAAAACATTGTGTTAGACAATTTAAACAAGTTTTTTGCCTGCTGGACTTACCAGAATTTTTAATATGCCAACGTGCTTTGTGAATTTCCGAAAGGGCACTAAAGTGCACAGCAGTTTGAAATAATTTTAATTACAGGGGCCCCTGGGCAACTCAGTCAGTTAAGTGTCCAACTCGATTTCAGCTCAGATCATGATCTCAGGGTTGAGAGATGGAACCTTTGCACTGGGCATCGAGCCTGCTTAAGATTTTCTCTCTCGGGGCGCCTGGGTGGCTCAGTGGTTTAGGCCACTGCCTTCGGCTCGGGTCATGATCTCAGGGTCCTGGGATCGAGTCCCGCGTCGGGCTCTCTGCTCGGCAGGGAGCCTGCTTCCCTCTCACTCTCTCTGCTTGCCTCTCTGTCTACTTGTGATCTCTCTCTGTCAAATAAATAAATAAAATCTTTAAAAGAAAAAAAAAAAAAAGATTCTCTCTCTCTCCCTCTGCCCCCACTCCCCACGGCTTGTGGGCATGTACGCACACCCTCTCTCTCTTTTAATTAATTAACTAATTAATTTTGATCACAGAACCTCAGGTCAGTATATTTTGCTGGACCAGAGAGCTGTATAATACAACTTTGGAAATGCTGCTCTAATAAATCCTGCGTTGTTCTAAAAACATACGAAAACCATTGTACACCCCTGGAGAAACTGAGACTATAAACCATATGAAATAGTAGCTTATGATGTTGGAAAAGAACCTATCAGGTTACTCACTCATCGGGGTATATACACTAAGGATGTAATGAATGGACCGATCAACAATGCCTAGAACAATAATTCATGTTAATCAATAAAGACAGACTACAATCAATTACATGGCCAAGCACAACAAGGTCTTCAACTTCAGCGTAAGTCCATCACTTTCCCCAAAGCAAACATGCTTTAGGTCAAAGGCCTATGTGAGTGAGCACACGCTTAGTAGGGAAGCATTCTGCCAAAAATAATTTCTACTAGGTGCTTTACTATGGAAATAAAATATAAAACTCTTCCCCGAGCCAAGAATTTCATTAGAAAATGACAAATTCAGCCTCGGCACAGATACAAATGCTCGCCCTTTCTGCTCCCGGCCAACTTTCCTGCCTCTGAGTTTCTTTGGTGCTGTGCCCGCTACGGACGGAGGAGGGAGGAACACAGACAGACTTGGTCAATACGGCTTCTGCAACTCAGCCAGAGCACAGCACCTGGTGAGCCCAGGCTTCCCTGCATGAATGATGGTGTTCAGGTCAGGGCACAGAGTCAACCCCTAATCCTATAGCACTGATTACCCAAAACAGCAGTCTGTGTACCCTCGAGCTGGTCTCCGCTGCATAGATTTCTTTTCCAGTGGGCACATCAGCGGAGGGTAAGTGCTGGACCTCGGAGCTGTGAAGACCCAACCCGTGCCTATCGCTTGACTGGTTTACCAGTCCAGAAGAAGGACTGACGGTGGGAGAGGATGAGAGTGCTGAAGAAATGAGCAGAGGAATGATCTGTAGCTTTCAAGCCTTCTGCATCCTCCCACAGGCCCAGATAATCAAGACATAACTATCCTCTGAGAAATGTTTTGCAGATGACAGAAGAAAACTGGGGTAGGTAAAGGTGTTTTCTGTGTTTTTTTAAGATTTTATTTATTTGAGAGAGAGAGTGAGAGGGAGGATGAGGGAGAGGGAGAGAGAATCTGAAGCAGACACCGCAATGAGCATAAAGTCCGACGTGGGGCTTGATCCCACAACCACAAGATCATGACCTGAGCTGAAACCAAGGGTCAGGTGCTTAACTGACCTAGCCATCCAGGCACCCCAGGTAAAGGTGTTTTGAAATAGAAAACCAATGCTCTCAACAACTTCTTATATGATATTTCTGTGTAAATAAAAACAAAGTCCCAGATGGTGACTATGATTACCCAGGTAAGCCCTGAGTCATTTATAGAATTGTCAAATCAGCATGCTGTCCAGCTGGAACTAATATAAAACTGCATGTTAATTATACTCTGATTTAAAAAGCTTAAAGAAACCAACATACATATATACACACACATACACACACACATATATCCTTACATATAGATGTATGTGTGTATATGTATATACATAACATAAGAAGTCTGGAAGATAGACATCAAAACGTGAACAGGACTATGCGTTACTGTATGTCAATCACACCCCAATAAAGCTGTTTAAAATTAATGTAAATAGTGGTTATCTCTGAGTTATGAAAGATTATAAGCAATTATCATTTTCTTCTGCTGGTATTTTCTACATTTTCTTCTGCTGTATTTTCTACATTTTATTGACTTCATAAGCACTACTTTAGCACCAAAAAACATTAAAAGTTATTTTTAAAAATCTTCCACCATTCATTCACTTTGTTTGATGTTTGTGTCATTCTCTGCACCTTATGAAGAGCTTCCACATATTTAACAGAAGAAGGAAATATATTACTTGAGAGAGGATGAAACGGGCTCTGAGGTAGTTACAGGACTTGTTCAATGTCAAAGATCTAGAAATTAGCAGAACCAAAATGGGAATCCCAGATCTCCTCTTCCAAATCCCATGACTTCTGTTTTCCTCTGCTCACTGCTTGCTGCCTCGCGTGGTCTAAGCATGTTCCACTGACTGCATAAATGCAGTACTTCGTATAGAACCAAAGCAGTAGAGTTATCATATAAGACTTGAGCAAAAAGTGGGGCGCCTGGTGGCTCAGTCGGTTAAGCATCTGCCTTCGGCTCAGGTCATGATCCCAGAGTCCTGGGATCCAGCCCTGCACTGGGCTCCTTGCTCAGTGGGGAGCCTGTTTCTCCCTCTCCCTCTACCTGCTTCTCCCTCTGCTTGTACTCTCCCTCTCTGGGTCAAATAAATAAAAATCTTAAAAAAAAAAAAGACTTGAGCAAAAGAGCTACTATTTTTTGTTCAAACTCAGTACTGGTGGATAGGGGAGATGAGATTAACCGAGCAAGGGCCGGAGACCAATGAGGCCCCAACACAGTGACAGGAAACCTTTTCCTCCTGGTGGCCACATCACACACTCTTGGCTTCACTTCAACCCTCTTCAGAAAGGGTAAAGGAAACTTGACCAAAATGGGACCAAACCACTCAGGGAGGGAACGTACAGATAGAAACAAACAACAAAACGAGGCTAGAGGTGTTCAGACATTGCCCAGTTGGAGGTACCTTCATTCCCGCCGCCGCTGCCGGGCCACTGGGGTCCACGGCCTGGATGTGGCACGGCTTACTTCCTCGTACCACAAAGCCCCAACCCACGGCATCACCGACAATCTGGAGAGGAAAACCACAATGAGCAATTGGCAGATGGTCTCTAGCAATTTGCCTGTCCTTCCAAGAGAAAGAAAACCAACCCAGCATTAAGGGGCGCGTCCTGACATCTCTCTCCTCTGTTCTATATGAACCTTGTGGGAGAACACGACACTTTGCTTCTATCCCAAACACAGGCGTATCAATGTGGGGGGGGGGGGGTCAAGAAAATACCTTTTTGGCAGAAAGAAGCTTCCTCTGTGAGGGGTACTCATCAGTACATAACCAGCAGGTGGTCTCTTTCTTAGGCTGTTATGCAGTTTAATATCAGACTCCAAGGGAAAATTGAGAAGATCGTGAAAACACAGTTGAAATTTCTCTCTAGACCCAAGTTTTGTTCCAAGTTTATTCTTTTTCCCCTGGATCCAATGATACTTTCCCGGTGATCTTGCTTGATCCGTGAAGTTCAAAGGAACAATTTAAGACAAACCATAAGGGACTCTTAATCTCACAAAACAAACTGGGGGTTGCTGGGGGGAGGTGGGGTTGGGAGAAGGGGAGGGGGGTTATGGACATTGGGGAGGGTATGTGCTATGGTGAGTGCTGTGAAGTGTGTAAACCTGGCGATTCACAGACCTGTACCCCTGGGGATAAAAATACATTATATGTTTATAAAAAAATAAGAAGTAAATAAAAATTTTAAAAAATAAAAATAAATAAAAAAATTACCAACGGTGCAGAATATGAAGAGTTTTGGCTTTTTTGAAACACAATTTTGTCTGCCAAGAAAATAAGTAAGTACATAAAGTTCACAATTTACAAGGAGGGGCTGTTCCAAAAGTGTTTGAAAGTAGAGGGTGCCTTTTCCAATAGAATCATTACACTCGGCAGTTACATTCCCTGGGCAACTCCCAGACATGTCTCTAATACGTACCCCAACTAAAATGCAGAAGACACACGTTCACAATTACTAGCAATGAGGGCATTTACATTTAAAACCAAAGAGAAATACTTACAAATATAATCAACTGTTTTTCATATGCTTGAGACTGATGCAAGGCAGGAAAGCAAGTGCAATTTTGGTGAACATTCTCAAAAAAAAGTGTAGGCCTTCCATTGGCTTTAGGATTTGCTGGTGTTACTAGTTCCTTATACCTAATTCACTTCCAAAATAAAGTTTATCTTTTTTTTTTTTAAAGATTTTATTTATTTATTTGACAGACAGAGATCACAAGTAGGCAGAGAGGCAGGCAGAGAGAGAGGAGGAAGCAGGCTCCCCGCGGAGCAGAGAGCCCGATGCGGGGCTCGATCCCAGGACCCTGAGATCATGACCTGAGCCGAAGGCAGCGGCTTAATCCACTGAGCCACCCAGGCGCCCCAAAATATAGTTTATCTTTTACAGACATATTTCCAATGCATTTTTTCATATCGATGGGCTAGGACTGACCCCATCTTTAAACTCCTTGGTGCCCAGAATGTGAGGCAGGCCTTGACAAGTATTTGAGAAAGACAGAGAGAGTGCAAGCACAAGCGTGAGCAGGGGGAGAGGCAGAGGGAGAGAGAAAGGGAGGAAGCAGACTCTCTGCTGAGCAGGGAGCCTGATGTGGGGCTCGATTCCAGGCCCCTGGGATTCTGAGCCGAGCTGAAGGCAGACTCTTAACCAACTGAGCCACCAGGTGCCCCCCAAAGTTAGAAGACTGAAGGAAGAGTAGAAGTGCCTTCAAGGGCACATCCACGTGGTTTTGTGCAGAGACTGAGAGAAAGAGGCGAGGAATGGAGAGTGCGTGAGGTGCTGTCAAGCAAAGCACTTGGATTCTGTTTAAAGAAAGCCAGTGGGGCTGGTAGTTCTAGAAGGAAGCCTGGAGGACCTCCAAGAAGGGCCAGGTGGCCAGGAGGGGCTCACAGGGACGCAGTGCTCCAAAATCCAGGGCTTGTATAACTCAAGACATGCTCAGCATTGTCAAAAGCACCATTACTTGCGGTAGAACAGATTATCCCATAGTTTTCTTTTCTCCCCTAAAGACTCCTAATGTCTTAAATGAATTTTGGGATTAACTGTAACACAGAAGGAATTACTGGCATTATTTGCACTGCCATTTGCCTTAAAGTCTGTAATTATATCAGACTAAGCATATAGTGGAAACCTTTTCTTAAGGGCACATCAAAAGGAGTTTCAAATGCTGTATTAATCATAAATCATGTCAAGTCCTAATGCATTTTAGTGCCCAAGGGTCAAGTAAATCTACTCTCATAATAATGCCAAAACAAAAGGGAAATTAGAAGGTTTTCAATTCTGTCCCTAAGCTACACACTGATTCACTGACATGTTGACGTGGCACAGAGAGAAAGCACGAGAAAACCCCAAATGAGGAGCCTACCGTGAATGTCTTCCTTGCGTACGGAGCCCCGGGAGTCAGGAGTTCCTCAGAAGTTACGGGTCTCTTTAACACTGTAAGACAGACACAAGGTCAAGGTGCAAACCCTTCTGGTCATTTGCTCATTCATGTAGCGGATATTTACTGAACGCCTCCTATGTGACCGTCCGCAAACAAGTGTGGCAAGGATCCCCACCTCACAGTGTATCTTTCTAGCCAAACGGGGACAGAAAACATGAGCAGGACGATGAACCCTAAGCCCAACTTAGAGACTTCTGGAAAGAAGAAATGGCACAGGAGTGTGTTGATATTTCTCTATCAAGAAAAAGTTTTCTAGTGCTCATGCTTCTTTCTTTTGAATCCTGACATGTATTCACCAGGACAAGGTTAAGACAGAGACTTGACTCCAGCGGTCCGATAGCCATGTTGCAAGAGCCACCCCCCAGCACCCCAACATATGGCACACATCTCATCTCACTCATGGAAGCTTTACTTATTTCCTGATCAATACCCTGGACTACATGGACACACTCACTGCCTCTTGCCCTGAGGAATGATGCTAGAGAAATGTGAAGCATATTCAGCGTGTGCTAGGCTCTATGCTAGGTGCTCCAAATATATGATCTCATTTAGTCCTCACAAAAGCTATCTAGCTAGGTTCCACATTGTCCCTATTTTATTAGTGAGAGACCGGAGGTTTATAAAAGTTAAATAGCTTTGTCCAGGATCTCAGCCCTCATGGGTAGCAGAATCAGGATTCAAACTCAGGCGTTGGATACCAAGGCCCAGCAGCCACTGCAACATGGGTCCTCCCATGCTCTCTTTCTCCATGAGCAGAAGGATGGGCTCAAAACCTCCAGAAGTCAGTGGTGAGCTGTCCTCCTAAGACATCCGTTCTTATCAGCTCGCTGCTGTTGCCCAGCAAGATGGCAAAGCCAGCAGCCAATTCCTGACTCGTAGGCAGCCTGAAATTCTGCTAATACCATAGTCCCTCCTTATCTGTAGGGGACACATTCCAAGACCCCCAGTGGATGCTGGGAGCCACGGATAGTACTGAGCCCTAGAGATACTACATTTTTTCCTATATGTACATATTCATGATCAAGTTTATTGTAGAAATAAGTCACAGTAAGAGATTAACACCAACACCAGCAATAAATTATAACAGAACAATATGCCATAATGAACGTCTCCATACATCCTGGGCTCACTAAGAACTTGAGAGGGGACTGCTATGGCCATCCAGAGAAGCCAGCGAATGGGGACCCAGGGAGCCTCCTTACCTAGTTAGACAGAGATCATGAACTTGGGTATCCCAAAGGAACATGAGGGACCAATGTCAAGCCCCTAACCTGGCAAAGTGCCAGCCTTCAGTTCCCTTGGCTGGCAGCATTCAGAGGTCAGGGGCCGGTCCTGGAACAAGGGAACGGCAGAAAAAGATAAGGCAGCACAGGGCAAGACCTCGATGACCCAACAGGAAGTGTGGCCCTAACAGACCCTCTCTCTGTTAAAGGCAATGAAGTGCTTCTCGTTGAGATGACAGGTAGCTGGGATGACTGGTTGCTTTTATAAAGCTCATAAAAGAGAACATGAATTTACATTCTCCCCAAAAGAAGGAGCAGGTCGAATATCAAAGAAAAGAACCTCTCAGATGAACAAGAGTTAAGAGAAGAGGTCCACGGTTGAGAACTCGGACTTTTTAATTCCCTCCCAGACAAGTTCCCCCCTCCTCCCCCAAAACCACTTCTGGGTGTATGAATTTGGATATAGAAAGCACATTGTACTGTGTGATTTATTATTACCATAATATTACTGTATTATTACTGTAATACTACTGTCCACTTCTTTAATATAATCTTTCCTTTTATTGAGCTCTAATTGACATCTAAAACTATATTAGTCTCAGGTTACAGCATAATGGTTCAATATATGTATATATTTTTGGCAAACCATCACCACAATAAGTCCAGTTAATACCTATGAATTCACATAGTTACACGCTTTTGTTATCTTGTGATAACCTTTAAGCTTTATTTTCTTAGCAACTCTGAAACAGACAATACAGTAGTACGAACTATAGGGGTCATGCTGCATATGACACCCTGGACTTACTTGTTTCCTAACAGGAAATCTGTACTGTTTGCCCATCTTCCCCCGTTCCTCTGGCAACGGCCAATCTGTTCCCTGGATATGTGAGTTGGGATTGTTTTTTCCCCCATTTTCATTCTGCATATAAGTGAGAGCACATATTTGTCTCTCTGTTTGGCTAATTTCACGTCGCATAAAGCTCTCAAAATCCATCCATGTTGTTGCAAATGGAAAGGTTTCCTTCTTTATTTTTCTTTTATGGCTGAATGATATGCGGTTATGTCATATCCCTCATCTTCTTCATCCATTCGTCTAGCCATGGACCCTTAGGTAGTTTCCGTGTCTTGGCTATTGTACATAAGGCTGTGATGAACGTGGACATGTGGATAACCTTTCAAGCTTCCGTTTTCCTACCTTTGGATAAATACCCAGCAGCAGAATTGCTGGATTATATGATGGTTCTCTGTTAGTTTCCTGAGGACCCCTCGTACTATTTCCCACGGGGGCTGCACCCATTGACACTCCCGCCAACCGTGCACGAGGGTGCCCTTTTCTCCACATCCTCGCCAACACTTGTTATTTCTTGTCTTTTTGACAACAGCCATTCTAACAGCTGTGAGATCATAGCTCGTCATGGTTTTAAATCACACTATATATACTGTGATATTTGACCACCATACTAATAAAGTAAAATAATTTATAAATTAAAATATTTTAATACACTTGCCCTTTCTTCTGTTGAAAAATAAAGAAATCTTGATGGAATTATCCTTTAGCTTTCTCTTTTTGTGTCCTTTGGAAGTTATTTGCTCATTACAAGAACATTAATCATGGTAATATCTGGTAGCTCTTTTTTTTTTTTTTTTGGCTGGCTTAGGGCATTTATACATAGTACTAAAAAAAATACATCCAGATGTAAATATAATGATTAATTTTAAATGCCTTACCATGAAGCCCTGCTTATCTGCTTGAGAATAAAAAAATCACACATGAGCTCACTGCACCCTGGGAACCCTCCCAAGAGTGAGGGAGAAGCGTGTCAGAATATGGGTGAGATGTAGGATTTATGAAGCACAGTTAAGACAATTGAGACAACCACAATGGAGACCCAAAAAGGCAACCTGACCTTTCTTTGTTGCCTGCTTATCAGCATACTTTCCCCTTTGAGCCAAGGGGGGAGGAGAAAGAGGAAACAGGGCAAACCCACCCGGGAAAGGTGGATGTGTAGTTCATTTAAGTAATTAACACTTTGCTCTGACTCTACCATTGTATGCAAATGCAAGCAAGAAAAAAATGGCATTAGCCTGGCTGACCCTTTTCTGAAATTGAAGTCTACTGCTTCTAACTCTAGGTTACACCTGTCAGATTTCTATCAAGCCTTCAAAAAGCCTATTTCTAAGAATACAGTTCTCCTTTCTCATCCTACCTTATCAGCAGAGCTCTTTCCTTGGAAAACACATGGGGGCTCAATGATTTTCTAGCCAGAGTCAGCGTGGAAGCCAGTTTCTTCATTCATTATGATTTTACTCTTCCAGCTAACCCTCCAGAAGGTAGCAAAAAAATGTTAGATTAGGTAAAATACCTAGATTTGCCTAGATAACAGTCTTACATAACAGTTTCTCCTAAAGCCCTTTGATCGATATCTATTTGTCCTAACATGTGTATTCTCTCCCCCCCCACCCCCCCCCCAAAGAGAGAGGATAGGTTCACTGAGGGAAGGGGTCATGATCTTTCATCTTTATATCCCCAAATGTGGTGATGAGAGAACAACATGAGCCAAAGGAACAAAGTCCCTTCCCTGAAGGTGATACACTGGACAGGATGTGAAAAAAAGGGAGTTGAGGGTGTTTTCAAGGCAGTGATTATTGGCACAATGGATCACATAATCTAACCCTGGCAGAGCAGTGGGTAAGGGGCAGTGAGAAGTCTGCTGTATCTGGGAGTTACAGGAACCTGCGGGCTGAAGAACCGACGGGGTCAAGGAAGAACTGTTTTTAAGCACGAGTTCATCACCCATCTTTGCGCCTAGACTTTTCTTTCTGGAACGTAAAGGTCATGGAGTTCGATGAGTAGGATCAGAAACCGCAAGGCACCAGGAGTCATTCTCAGAGAGTGCAGGGTTTGCACAGATATGTGCCTCTTCTTTGGGGGGTGCTGGGACCCAAAAGATCTTTGCATCTGCTCAAACCCTCTTAGGACTGTGGGGCTTCTCCCAGACGCCGGGACTGCCGATGTCTTCCACTGTCTTCCCAACCGCCTCTGGAAAGAGCTGCCTTGCCCAAAGTCCTGCCCTCCTCCCCAGGGGCAGCTGACATCGAATGACTGCTCAAAAATGAGGGCTGACAGGCCTGGCCATGTCACCCCAAATTGGGACAACTCTGAAGGGCCACCCCGACTCCAGAGCTCCCCCTGGAGTCAGTGGTGCAGACTGACCCTCCCTCTGCCCAAACCTCCATGTTTCCCTCCCGTTGGATGGGATGCTGGCACCGATTCCCACTCACGAGTCTCCCCCGACCCCGTCTGAGAATCTGCTGCCCGGGGGAGACCCCGCCTGCACACCTGCCCCCCTCAGCCAGAAACGGGGCTGCCTTCTGGCCACTCACCGGACTTGGGGTTGCAGAGCACCGGGGGGCTGCTGCTCAGGGTGGGGCTGCTGCTGAAGTAGCCGCTGCTCCCGCAGCTGCTCATGCTACTCCTCCGCACGGCAGACACGATCTTGATCTCCTTGCTGGGGCTGACTGTGGGGGCAGGAAACACAGCGGGTCACAGGGGCGCTGGCCTCCCCTTCCCAGCGCACCGGGGCTTGCAGCTGCCACACACCACCAGGCCAGTCCCTCTGGCCAGGAAAAGGCACCCTGGCCTTGGAGTCAGAAAAGCAAGAATTTGGGCACCTGGGGGGCTCCATTGGTTAAGCAGAGGCTTTTGGCTCAGGTCCTGATCCCAGGATGCTGGGATTGAGTCCCGCCTTGGGCTCCCTGCTCAGCGGGGAGCCTGCTTCTCCCTCTGTCCCTCCTCCCTGCTTGTGAGCTCGCTCTCTCTCTTAAATAAATAAATAATCTAAAAAAGGAAAGAAAGAAAGAAAGAAAGAAAGGCAAGAATTTCAATTGCAGCCTCTTCCTCATTTCAGTTCTTGGAGCCTCCACTTTCCCAGCTGTGAAGTGGGAATAATGCAATCCCACGGGATCAGTAGGAAGGGTGACGTGACGAACGGCAATGTACTCAGGCACATAAAATGTTATTTCAAGAACTACCGAGCCCAAGCTGAGCAGTCCCGGGAAGGATGTAAATTACCTCCGGGCTTGACACTTAGCGGATTAACAGTAATAATAAAGCCTCCTGATTTAATATGAAGTCACTAATCACCCAGAGCCATGGAAGAGGGAGATTAAAACACAAGACCACCTATTTAGCTCTGAAAGTGTATGTGGGGCAGCAGTCAGGTCTGGCTCTCTCAGAAAGGGAGGGGAGAGGGGAAGGTGTACTGTCAAATGACAGAAGCCGTGGAGAGTCCCCGCTTAGTGCCTGGAACGTGGGAAACAAACAAATGCTGGCTTTTGTGGTGACCATGTGCCCTCTGTCCTCCTTTTCATCACTGTCACTTTCAGCTTCTATCGGGACCACAAGACACAGGCAGAGCTTAGTGCTAGAAGAGAACAGGAAGAGTTGCTCGGCATTTGCAGAAGGCTGCAGCCTGCAGGGAACACACGGCTGGGATGTGTCTGAGCACAGACTGAGCCCCTGACCAGCCGGAGACCTCACTTTCCCTGAGGGGCTCTTGCTTCCTTCTTTCTTCCATCCTCGTTCTGTCTGCGGGATGAGGGGGGTTGGGGCAGAAGCACTGGAGTTAAGACAGAACTGGCATGAGATCCAGCTCCGTCCACCCTTTTCTAGCTCTGTAACCTTGGGTAAACCCCTCCACTGCTCCATGCCTCAGTTTCTCCACCCACAAAATGGGAATAAGAAAAGTCCTTCCTCTGACGATACAGTGAGAATTAGAGGAAAACTATGCAAGCAAGCTTAGCTCAGTGCCAAGGGGCACAGAAAGGTGTCAATATGGCTGCAAGGGTTCTCATTGCCTCCTGCCGTAAGTAACCAAGACACACATTTTCACTGTGCCCTGAGTTTCAGGTGAAGCCCAGATCATCCAAAACTTAGACCAACCAGTTTCTCGGGTCAATCCATGCCAAGTTTTCAGAGAGTTGAAGATAGCCATTTAAGCACTTCTGCTTCTTCCAAAGAAAGGCACCTCAAGCTAACCTTTTCTGGATGAGTGGGGTTATCTTTGTGGACACCTGTCAATGTCATTTCTGGCAGGGGTCACTGTAAATATGGGACTGTGTGACCTTCCATGTGATGTCCTAGGCTTTATGAGCTCCTCTACTTG
This sequence comes from Meles meles, assembly GCF_922984935.1. Taxonomy (NCBI): domain Eukaryota; kingdom Metazoa; phylum Chordata; class Mammalia; order Carnivora; family Mustelidae; genus Meles; species Meles meles. The sequence goes on from NC_060066.1 coordinate 19,985,641, forward strand.
CTTTTCACAATTTTTCTTTGTTCTGGGTCACCCCTTCCTGCCGGGTTGACAATCAGTAGTCTTTTACTTGAATATGCCCTCATAAGCCCTTATTCACTATTAAAACATAGAGCTTTTCAGTGCTCTGATTTAGAAAACTGGATCATTAATGATATGTAAGAATTGTTTATAAATGAAAAGTAAATAAAGTAGCTTGCGAGCTTAAGATTTCTATCACTAAAAAACATAATTTGATATAACGATGTTTTCATGACATCTAAATGGACTGCCCAGGAACAATATGGTCATGCTGGGTTTTTTTTTCCCCCATACTTTTTGGTTATGAATAAATAAAAAGGTGCCAAGAACAGCCTTTCACAAAGGTGAGGCATCACTAGACTAGTTCTCAAAAGACAAACGCACGTGATCACATACACAATGAAACTGACATACCAGACATAAAACTGGTAGATTTCCGATTGTCATGGCTCTGTTTCCTCAGGCAGAAGGGGCTGTCATGAGTTTCCTGAGACGAGGGCGATTTTTCATTGAGCAGCTCCATCAGTCTGCGCCTCCGCCGGAAGTTCATTCTGAACTGGTAGAGAAGGTTGCTGTCCACGAACGGGTGCTTGTTGGACACTGGGAAAGAGAAACAACGGACAAGCATGTCTGGTGTCCTGGCCACAGAGCACCGCCGCCAGGAGACTCCCTCCAGCAGGGGCAAAAGTCTTTGGAAAGAGTGTAATTCTCCAGATGCCACATGAGCTTGTAGTCCACACACTGTCCCAGGAGCTTTCCACGTGCTATGCACTTTAAAAATTTGCTAGCCCATTCCTTGGGGGAAGCATTGCCTGACTTTACCCCTGATCTAAAGTCATACTCTTTCTGGTGTTGTCTGAGCCTCTATGCAACCTCTCACTGAGCACTTATCACACGGAGCCTGCAGTGTCTGTTCATTTCTCTGCCTTGTCCACTCAACTCTAGGCTCCCTCGGGCAGTGGTCATGGCTTCATGTGGTCCCAGTGCCCAGCAAAATGCTAGTCTCATAGCCATACATCCATTTGTTTTTAAACTTTTGATTTTGAAATGATTATAGACTCAAAGAAAGTTGTAAAAATAATACAGAGACTACATATAAATTGTTTGTGTGTTTGTTTTGGTGGTGGGGGGAGGCCATCTCTTTCTTCCAACTAAGTCCCTCTGCTTAAGGGTCCAGACTGTGTCTTAATCATTCTGGCATCCTGAAATCTTAGACTACCCCGTGTTTGGCTCAGAGTAGGTGCTCAGTAAAAGACTGGTAGTGAACAGTCTGTGATGGGTAGTCGGATAAGCAATATGTCCAGAACACAGCTAACTTTAAACTGTTTATGGCTAGTCTATGCAATAGAGCTCACCTTAAACCAAGGTGTGGGTTTGTGGTAGGTCAAGAAGCGGTTACTGGGGCATAGGAAATTGGAACATTAAAGACAATGCATCTCTAGTCTTTCCTAAACTAAGTATAGTCCCTTTCAAGCCTTTCCTTTATTCTGAAATGATATCATCACAGCTTTCTTTGTTGTCCATTCATCCCTCCAATTATTCAACTCACATTTATTGACTTAGGTTGACTACATGTTGAGTACATTTTTTGTCCTGCAATTATGAAATGATGGTAAAAAGAGATAAAAGGTGGTTTTTTTTTTTAAGGTACTCATTTTGGCAATTTTTTTTTGAAATGTGAAATTTAAAATTCTGTAAATCACTAAGAAAATAATCTAACACAAACACTGAGAATCATATTAACTCATTTATCAGTAATAGTAACCAGTACAGCAGCCTCTTTAGGTGTTTCACAAATAGCATCACATCCCTTCTGGCTCAACACCGGAAAGTGAAATCTAGGGTTATAGTTGTGTTTATCATACACATTTGCTATGAGTAATTCTGGTTACATGAATATCCAAGTCTCAGGAAGGAGGGTCCCTATTAAGAGAGTCCCTTGCTAACTTTTAACTTAGTGATTCATATGGTTGTTTCACTGTCTTTAAATGGTGACTAGTCCCTTTGGCTAAATGCATGATTTTGGCCACACAGACAAATACACTTAATTCAGTGGTAGTTCTTCAATGTTCTTAATAAATGATGCATTCTTGGATTCAGGAGATGCTGAATGCATCCTGGACCAAGAGATTAGCCAGTTACATTTGGATATGATATCTACAAATAGTGGTTCTTTTGTGGATAGTCAAATTTTAATAATAAATTTACTTTATCGTTATATTCAACAATGCTGTTATAATAAAATTTTGTAGAAAAGTTATTTATTTCTGGCAAACTTTTCTCAGTGTATTGAGATCTTTTAAATCCTCAAGTTGACTTGGCAACTGTATCTTAAATTACAACCTGAAAATACACACTTCTGTAGACATTTATTAATACCTACTGTTTTCTCTTTGGAGTGTGACTTATACAAAACATTGGCTCTGGTATAAATAAATACAGAAAAACACTCTAAATCCAATCAAATTCCAGAATGGCCAAAAGTACTTTATTTTTTTTTTAAAGATTTTATTTATTTATTCGACAGAGATCACAAGAAGGCAGAGAGGCAGGCAGAGAGAGAGAGGGGAGGAAGCAGGCTCCCTGCTGAGCAGAGAGCCTGATGCGGGACTCGATCCCAAGACCCTGAGATCATGACCTGAGCTGAAGGCAGCAGCTTTAACCTACTGAGCCACCCAGGCGCCCTGGCCAAAGTACTTTAAAAAGTATTTTTGATTGAAGTGGAAATTTGGCTGCCAATTTAGTCTCCTCGGGCTTTAAACACCGAGACCTAGAGTTGAAGTCATACCTATGCTTCATGCTCCACCTCCCAAGCTCTCCACCACCTGCAGCTCAGGGGGTAAATCTGGCATCTGAGATGAATGGGTTAAATTCAAATGTCCTTATTCATCCTATTCCCTCTCCAATCCTGCAAATGACCTTAAACGTGACCAACCGAATCAGGGAAAACAAACGTTGGATGAGACAGCAGACTTGATAAGCATAATGCCAAGTGGACTGTAAGAACTCAAAAAATTAGACCTCTATTATTTTACAAGCACTGTTGTTATTTTTACAATTACTATCATGTACCGACGATGATGCCACTTGGCTTTATGGGAATTCAATTTTATGACACATGATATTTAATGCCTCACTTCCATTTTCAAGGACTCACTTGGATTTTCACGCCCGAGGAGCAGCCACGCTCTGTGGAAACGAAGGTCTCCGTGTGTTCATCCTCCAGCTGTGTGGCTGGAACAGATGGAGTCCAATTCTCCTCTCAGAATAGAAAAGTGACAATTGCATGTGCCACCTGCACTGTTTTCAATAAATTATTTGGCTTTTAAAAGGGTTCTTTTTTTCCTCTCTCTCTCATTAAAAGTTGAATGACATGAACGCTGAATTTCATGCATTGGCTTTGTTTGTGAGCATAGCCTTAGGTACAACACAGATTATTATAGCCACAAAATCTTGATGAGCCCAGGTAGACAGCCATATTATAGCAATGATCAGTTGACACATGGCTTCCATTGATTTATTCAACAACGTGAGCACCTAGTAAATCCCGCACACCATGCAGTTCTCTTTCTTAGCACGGTGGCTGGAATATGACAACGTATCTGCTCCTCCTTTCAAAAACCAAAGACTGCTAAAAGAGACATTGCTTCAGATAAGACCGAAACAATTAAGTTGGGACTCCATTACACACTCTCTTCCGCTAAGGAACTTTTAGAAACTAATATTACGCAATAAAAAGCCAAGGATCTAGAGTTCAGTGACCTCAGTTTTGATCTCAGGTCTGCCAACCTGACTAGCGAGTGCTTTAGGCAACTTACTAAACTTTCAACTTTTCACGGCTTTGCTGTGAAGGAAAAATGGGATAATGACTGTGAGAGATTTGGAATGCCTGGAATCTAGTGGTTTAATTCTTCTTATTCTTAGACTCCTAAAGATTGGCTTTAACCTTTAGTCATAAATTACATATGTAAAGTCTCAAGAAATAAACAGTGGCTAAATGACAGGAGAGTTTATATTCCAGAGGGAGAAAAGCGTTGGTTCCTCCTACACTTTAACATGACATTCACTATATTAAATCCAAAAGCCATTTGCTACATAGGCGACTTACGCTTTGGTAAACACAGAAGAAATAACCTAAACTCAGGGGGAAAAAAAGAGAAGGAAAGAAAAACCATTTAAGGGAAGGTGATTGGTGGCTCCAAAACTTGAGGTTGTTCCAATTCTTTACTTCTCAGATCCCAACACTGTACAGGACTTTTATTTAAAGTAAATATTGTGACACAAACAATTTGACAAATTTCATTCTTTGCTCCTTGAGACTATGAACCTCTAACCAGGAATAAATAAGACAGAATATTCAAAGCTGACATTCAATATCTGGTTTTTCTAGTTGTGCTCTTTCAATTATAGTTATAATTGAAAAGTGGTAGTTATTTCTCCATTCAATTTTTCAAGTTTCTGGGACTTATGAAGACTTTTCTTTCATATGGGTAGCATTCCCAAGGGGCTTGACTCGGCTTTGTATTAAATCAGACATAAAAATAAGAGAAAAGCAGGCACAGCCAAAGCTGTAAATAGAAGGTGACCTAACTGCTTAGGAAAGTGGGGGTTCTGGAAGCACTAAGCTCACAATGTTATTGATACTTGGTGAAAGAAAAGAGATCCTGATTTGCTGTGTGCTTTCCCTTTTCAGAAAGTATGAGAGAAATGTTATGTAGTCTACTACCAAAATAATAGATCAAATTGTAGAGAGTGTGGCTACATTTTTCTCTTATAAGTTTTTGGATGACTTCAGCAAACTCAAGGAGACCTTGACAGTGATCATCTACAAGAGGGGAAATTGGCTTCTTCACCACTGACACATAGAATCTAAACATGAATATAAAAATCTATCATCTTGAAACCTACAAATTCAGCTGAACATAAAAGACATTTTAAGCTACTTATCTAGTTGGAGGGAGGAAGGTCACATACTTTCATTCATCCTTGAAATGTTTGCTGGCAAATGACATAACACAAGAGGCATCGTGGAACAAGCCCACTGAATCCAGCAGTGTGATGGGGAGGGGGGTTGGGAGGGAGGGAGGGTGAGAGAATGTGCAGTCACCAACTGCTCTCTGGATGGCATTTCATCAAATCTTTTAATTTTTATTTATTCTTTAACTTTTTAAAGATTTATTTTTTTGAGAGAGTGTGAGTGGGGGTGGGGAAGGGTGAGTCAGAGGGAGAGAGAGAATTTCAAACAGACTCTCCGCTGAGTGCAGAGCCCCCCAACTGGGGGGGGAGGCACTGGATCCCAGGACTCGGAGATCATGACCTGAGCCCATATCAGGAGTCCGACACTCAACCGACTGAGCCACTCAGGCACCCAGGCACCTCCATCAAACTTTTTTAAAGGTGGTCTTGGATCTGGGATTACATAAGTAACTCAGCAGAGTGAAAAGAGGGCTTAAACAGAGGGGGAAAAGGATAATGGCTATTGCCATGAGAAGAACGATCAGCAGGGATGAGACAGGTGGCACCATACTGCAAATGCAAACTGGTGCCAAAGCTAAAAGGTCCTCCAGGTCACCTTGAATACAGGAGACCCTCAGCAGCTGCCCTGATAAGCATCCCTCAATGGTCCTCCACACAGCAGAGGTTGGTGTGGCTCACAGCTTTCCCCAGGGCAACCTGGTGGGTGAAGGATCATTCGGGACCATCCAGGCTGTCACGCCATCCTACTCCTCACTCCATTTCCTCTTGTTTGCTTTCTCTTCTCCACTTACCACATCCTAAAAGGACCATCCCCACCACCCCCAACACTGTATTGTCATTGACAAGACATTGACAAGAGTACTGACCAAACCTCAAGGCTAAACAGGTGGCGGGCATCTAGTCCTCAGATTTAAGGTCTCTAAAAGGCAAATAAAATGTGCATATGCAAGTGCTGCACCTCCCCTGCCAACAAGCCCAGAGCGTTCCGTTGTCTCAGTGTCCAGGGAAGGCTTTGCGCCCTTCGGCCTCCCTGCTCCTGATAATTCACCGCCCTTCGGAGTCCAAGCAACTCGTGTCGCTTGGTAGGCTGCAGATTTAAAAACCTGGCAAGACTAAAAAATATTGATATCATGCTTTTTAATCACGTGTTTGGTGGAAAACACACACTGAGGACTAACTATAACAGAAGATTAAAGCTATTTTTTTTTTAAATCTGAGCTACACTTAAGGTCATAATGACCCATCTCAAACCATCCTAAAGGAATGCAGGAGTTGAAAGAGCCCTGTTTCCCCAAGCAGCAGAAGTCCTTGATTCAAGAACATTAAGCAATTATTTTCAAGTGCCTGTGGCACATAAGGGCAGAGCGAGGTGCTTGGGATCCTAAACTCTTCAAACGGCAGTAACAACAGTGAGTCAGAGAACTAAAATAATTACTTCCTGAGCACCGACAACATTAAGTAGAGGATATGAAAACAGGAAATTGGTTTTAGGGTATAAAGTCCTATTAACTGATATTACTAAAACAAAACACTTCACATTCACAAAGTTAGAATCCAATTACACTAACTTAATTGATTGAAGGGAGGAAAGGATGGGAAAGAGACAAGGAAGAAGGACAAAAGTCACCCCAGAAAAGAGAGCAGAAAAGAAGAAAATCAAAACATGACATCGTGATGGCATAGGTTTCTGCATCTTCTGTGTCTTGGTGCCAGAAATACAAAGGTAATAAACAGACAGTAGGTCAAATAATGTTTTTTTCTTCTCTATGCATCATTAAATAATAGCTGGGTACGTTCCAAAGACTAGAACCTTCACTGTTAGTGATAGAACTCAAGACAAAGGGTGTGTTTATCAGAAACTAAATCATACCATAAGGGCAAAGTTCTAAAAACAAATTTATTTTGTCCAGGAAATGGAATACTGCACCGACAAAAGTCAATGAAAACCATTTTGTGACTCTGTTCTAGATCTTTTGGAATTGTTGGCATAAATCCAAAGGCCTCATGAAAGCACCTCCCTGTTGATTGATTTAACATGTATGTATTCAGCACGGAGTATAGATAAGATACTGCGTAAGACCAGCAAGGGTGAGGCCATCAATGTGATATCGAGCCATCCCCACCAAGGCACCTGATGTGGTGGATGTTGATGATAACAATAAATGAAAGTAACAATAGGCTAACATTTACTGAGGGACATTCTGTGCCAGACCCTCTGCTGAGCACATGCATGACTGTATCATTCTGTTCTCACAGCAACACTATGAGAGAGCGTTAGAATTATTCCCATTTTACAGATGAGAAGACAGGATTACACAAAGTGAATTTGCCCAAGGTTCCAATGTTACTAACTGGAAGATTCAAGTCAGAAATACTTCGGGGCACCTGGGTGGCTCAGTGGGTTAAAGCCTCTGTCTTCGGCTCAGGTCATGATCCCAGGGTCCTGGAATCGAGCACCACCTCAGGCTCTCTGCTCTGCGGGGATCCTGCTTACTTTTCTCTCTCTCTCTGCCTACCTCTCTGCCTACTTGTGATCTCTGTCAAATAAATAAATAAAATCTTAAAAAAAAAAAAAAGAAATACTGACAGATGAACTCTGGAACCCCACCCCTTACTCTCCTCTCTCGACTATCTCCCATCCAGAGATGTAACACCAAGGAAGAGGTAAATAAGGTTGCCAACACCAAAAACCCAGCTTACCCCTCATTGATTCCTATCTCTAGTTTACAGAAGGCAGTTTGGACGGGCACCTTTTCCACAAAACTTTTCACCAGGACAGAATGTTTATTACCTTGGAATTGTTCATCGAAAGGACAGAATGATGACATAGAAAACACTGGTCTGGTCTCAGAGGGCCCTTGGCTGAATAGCATCTTCACTCTTTTTTTTTTTTTTTAATGATGAACTGCATTGTATTTGTCCAAATAATACAGACAATTTTTTTCCACTATCCATTACACTCAGCCTGAGAAGATACAGCCAGAACCTTTAAGATGATTCATCTTTGATACTCATGTTTTATCCAGGGCTGGATACCCAGTCTTTACTAAGTTACTTAACTGCCCTGAGCTCCAGCTGCATTCATCTGGAAAACCAGTTGAAGAAATAACAGAACGACATAGGTCAAAGGCCTGTTATATTTTCTGGGCCAGGGGCGCTCCAGTAACGTTGGCCATGTGTGGGTTTCCTGGAAGGCCCTGGGCTGTCGGGGGCCTTAAACCTTTTCAAGGTTTAAGCCTCTGCAGACTCCGCCTACGGAGCGGAAGCATCTGGAAGCAGCTCTAGGAGCTCTGGAAGAAAAGGTGGCACCAGATCAATTCAGCAAGGCCACCAACACAGAGAAAAGCATCCAGCGGGAGGCTGGAGGGACCAGGATAAAATCCTACCCAAGAAATATGAAGTGTGAATGCCCACCACAGCCTCATTCCCAGATAGCATTTTCTAACTCTTTCCAGAAAGGTTACCACAAAACCCGATGGTGCTTCACTGTTAAGTAATTTGTCAGGTGTTTGTTATGACACTGAAGGGCACAGCATCTTTGAAGTAGGAAGAAACAGACGTTCAGAAAAGGAAGGAATCGGTGGTGAGATTTTTTTTTTTAAGGTAAGGTTTCTTATTTAAAAAATGGTCTTCATTTATTTTCTATATCGTTTATATCTGTACTCACCTTTTCTTAAACAAAAAAAGGTATAGGAAAAAACCTTGCATGCTTTTTCTAGAAAAAATAAGCTTTGTGTTTTGAAATCTTCGATTTATAGGAAAGCAGTAAAGATAGTATCGATAGTCCTCATCTAACCCAACACACGCTCACGTTAAGATAACCATGTGCAGTGGTCAAAACCAAGACATTGACATTGGTACTCCCAGCGATTTCAAATCTCACTTAGAGCTACAAGGAACTCCGTGAGGGGACACAAAAAGGAAACTAGTCCTTGGAAGCCCCGTTTCCCAGGGAAGCACATTTCACTGTGAAATGATAAAGACGTTTGTCCTTGTGGATAACAATACTAGCGGCTTATCCAAAACCCACTCTCTCTTTCTTCCTCCTTTATGATTTTCCCACGGCATCAGGGTACCTGGGTAAAAGCATTCGATCACTGATCGCCTTCTGCCAAGGGGTGACCATATGGTACAGTTCTGACCCTCATGATGTAGGTGTAAGTCTCGAGGAGAGGCAACCTTTCCTAAACAAAAAGCCAAGTCTTGCTAGGTGACATCTCACTGCCTTTCCATCTTCTCCCCACCCACAGACAGACACGAGGTCTGGCAAACTCTAGGAAGAGCCGAGCAGAAATGGATGGGGCCTTATCTACCTCTTATCAACCCAGGACTCCCCGCTCCCCACCTTTCCCTGGAGCAGCTCCCTGCCTGAGACAGAAGGACCTCTCTGTTCAAACCATCATTATTATATTTGCTGTTATTTGTACCAAAACACAATCCTGATGCTGTTCCAAATGTAGGTCTGGAGACATGAAATCAAAAGCTTAAAAAAACAAATGCTTTCCATTTATTTGCAGCCCATACCTTACAACAAACTGCTTGACTCGAAGCCAAGAGGGATTAGACATAAAGTCATGCAGGCAGAAGATAAGCCTTCCAGCCACTCGGCTCTGATTCCCCTGGGACGGAACTGCTTATGGACATTCCTTGGGCCTCAATTTTCACATCGGCAGAAAGGAAATTACAATAACTTCCTTTTTTTATCCATCGTAAGTGAAATTCATAAACATATGGGGACACACAGATCTCTGAAAGGCAGGTCACAATAATGTCAATGCACCATTAATAACTATCCTGTTGCCAGCAAAAATCTAAAGGATCCCACAAGGAAGAGCAGGAGTTTAAGAAAGTGCTTCTGAACTTTGGGTTACTTACTGGATAAGCACTTTCTGAGCAAAGAGGGAGCCGCCAAGATCAAAACCAGCCTAAGTGATATGAGCAACAGTTTCTGACTTGTGGAAATATTTAAAAATCAAAGGGAATAGTTAAAAAACAGAAGAGAAAGAAAACATGATTGTGAAATCAGTGTGCTGGGGAAGAGAGAATTATTGTCGCCATTCCAGAAACTTCCATGGCTGGCAACCAGCTCTGTGGGGGTGTCCAAACTGGCGTGGCAAAACAGAGATAACCAGGTGCTTCTTTGAGGCAAACGATCGGGTATTTAGGCACAGACAAAGATGTCTGAGATGAGGGGCTGTAAAATGACAAACACATTCCCCAGGATACTGTCCTACCCTGCGATGGATTCAGAAAGGTCCAGAGCTTGGCTCTCTAGAATGACAGCCAAAGGACACAAGGGCCTGCCAAGGACTTAAAATGTGGCAGAGTCTGAATTGAGATGAGCTCTGGATTTTTTTATTATTATTATTGTTTTATTAGTATTACTATTGGTATTAGTATTAGTATTGGGGTTTGAATGGGGCTTGAACTCAGGATCCTGAGATCAAGACCTGAGCTGAGATCCAAGAGTCAGATGCCTAACTGGCTGAGCCATCCAGATGCCCCTGCACTGAATTTTAAAAGATTGAGCAAGGAAAAAAAGAACATTAAAGAGCTGATTGGGATCTGTCATGTTGACAATATTTTGAAATGATATTTTAGAGATGGCGACTTAATATAGGTTATTGAGATTAAGTTCACCTGCTTCTACTGTTTTTACTGTGGCTCTTAGAAATTTTAAAAGTACATCTATGGATTGCATTTATGGCTTACATCATTTTCCTGTGGGAAACGGGATCAGTCTAGAGTAGAGGCTGCTATGCCACAGGAACAGACCAGCTAGCCACCAAACAAGTTCATGCCCTTACGTGTGGCACTTTGAAAGCTATCTGTTGTAGAAGAGAACTCTTAACCCGAGCTTTTTTTTTTTTTTAATTTTATTTATTTATTTGACAACAAAGATCACAAGTAGGCAGAGAGGCAGGCAGAGAGAGAGAGGAGGAAGCAGGCTCCCCACTGAGCAGGGAGCCCGATGTGGGACTCAATCCCAAGACCCTGGGATCATGACCTGAGCCAAAGGCAGAGGCTTTAACCCACTGAGCCACCCAAGCACCCCATTACCCCGAGCTTCTGACAGCTGAGTGATCGAGGGTTCTTGTTACTGCTGTCCCTTTTCCTGCCCCCCACACTACGTCCCCCATCCCAGTTCCTTCATTTTGATGTGGAAGCATGTTATGTTCCCACTTGGCAGGAATCCTTGTTTGCGATTATGCTCTCGGCAACTGTCAAAGATGATTTTATTTTTTTTATTTTTTTTTAAAGATTTTATTTATTTATTTGACAGAGAGAGATCACAAGTAGATAGAGAGGCAGGCAGAGAGAGAGAGAGAGGGAAGCAGGCTCCCTGCTGAGCAGAGAGCCCGATGTGGGACTCGATCCCAGGACCCCGAGATCATGACCTGAGCCGAAGGCAGTGGCTTAACCCACTGAGCCACCCAGGCGCCCTCAAAGATGATTTTAGAAAGACAGGAATGAGCCAGTGGGCCAAACCAACACCTACCCCTTCTCCCCAGGCATGGTGGCTTTGGTAATTTCCAACTGGACTGAAACTGTGCAGGAGCTCAAGGAGTGGTTACAATAAGATGGAGAGAATATAGATCCCCATATGCAGGCCTTGCTTGGATAGAGGGAGAGAGGAGGGAGGGTGGGTTCCTCCTTAGGTCCAATGTCACCACTGGGACAGAGAGGAAAGTGAAAGGAAGCTTTTTAGAGAAAAGCTAGAAGAAAATGTTAGAGCCTTTAAAATTTTATGTCAGTTTTAAAATAGTTTACATAAATAATTTTACAAAAACATTACTTTCCAAATTTGATTAAATTTGGTTATGAACATTAATAAACATTTTTTCCATTGTAATCTGGATGTGTGTGCATATGTGTGTGTAATTCCTTCTTAAATTTTAACTTAATACCGTTGCATAGTCATGCCGATCAGAGTGGACATATGGTCAGTTTTACACCTGGCAATCACTCCCCAGTACAAATACCCTTTAGTTTACTTAGCCATTCCTGGCAGAATAGAGGAGGAGGGAGCTGGGGGAGGAGCTGGAGGCCCAAACACAAAAGCACAATCTAGACCCACTGTCTGGGAGGGGAGTGTCAGCAAGGAGAAACTGAGTTAACGTGAGTGTGAGTGGGTAAGGATCCTGAGCCAGGAGTGGCTAGTTGGGGACTTTCTAGAGGAATAACCACGAGAGACTGCAGGACAGCAGCAAGGACGGAATACTGTGAGAATAATCCTTATTAGTATCCAAGGAGAACCTAGGTCCCAGACATGAACCCTTGCTCCAATGTCCCAGTCTCCCAGCTGCAAGGGACTGCCACAAAAAACTCACTCAAGACTGACGCAGAGTCAAGAGCTAGAAAAATGATCTGCGATGGAAAAGAGAATGAAGGCATTTCATTCCTTAAAGGAAAGCCTCTTAACTTTTTGTCCCACCCGCCTCCATTTTGCCTTGAGGGCAAGGGTCAAGCTCATGTCCATCAGTCGTCCGGAGGTAACATCAGGGTGCTTCCTGAGCAGTAGAAGAGAGGAGGGGTGTATCATGATGAGCAACTGAACTGTCTGTTCCACCCTGATGCGCCATTCTAATAAACCCGAGACCTCTACATGTCCCACTAGAGACGACCATGGAAACCCAGTGAAGTCCTTAAATTACCACGGAACACCTAGCAGAGTAGTACTTAATACAAGATCACATAGCTTCCACATACTTTAACGGCACAGCGATTGTGTTGTTGAACTTCAAGACTTCCTCGTGCTGTTAGAAGAAGGTTGCACCCGGCTCAACTGAGGACCATGTACGGGCAGGACCCTGGGCGACGAGCTATCAGGAGTGAGGCAGGAATTGCAATTGGTAGGATCACAGGTTTCAAGGCCGAACACTGTCTGTAGCTAGATCAGTGTCTGCGGACCTGACAAGTTATACTAAGGTCAACTGAAGATGGAAATGTTTGCAGTTACGACACTGTTCACAAAAGCCCTCTGTTCCTTATACATCGTACTCTTTTGGAAAATTACATGAGAGAAGGCTTTCTCCCATTTCCTTCATACTTTCTAATAGTTAAGGCTGGGTGTAGCTACAGGCCTGTTTTCCTTTAACCAAAATCAACACTGTAACGTGTACCAGTGCATCAGCCCTTTACTTTACCAAGCAACCTTGTTCCCCTCTGTTTGCGTTGCAGCAACATTCTGGCTGTGTACGTTTTCCTTCTTGCTTTGGATTCAGCTATAATAAAAAGTAAAATAGAGTCAAAGCATATTGGAAGGCACAGCGGGATAACTCCCCAAAATTCTAAATTGAGAAAATGAAATGGTTTTTATTAGATTGTGGCTGTTGATAAAGATTATGCTTGAAAGAACTATTGAAAGTAGATTGAGAAAATATTCTCCCCACGCATTTTTTTTTCTATTCAGAGTTTAACATTTAGGAGCGAAGAATGGTTATACTAGTTACAAATCCTGCAACACCGTCATCTAAAGCAACAGGGACAACAATGCCAAATGCACTGATTTGAGAGGAGAGGATTAAAGGAACTAACAGTGGTTAAGAACAGCCTGTCTTGCACAGACCACTGGGTGTTACAGGCAAACAAGGAATCAGGGAACCAAGGATGTACTGTATGGGGACCACCATAGCCTAATTAAAACAAATAAAAGAAAAAAAGAAAGCCTGTCTAACACTTTTGCCTGCCTTAGCGCTCATTTCTCTGTGCTGACAGAACTTTCAACTTTTTTTTTCTTTTCTTTTTTTTTTTTTTTTTGTGACCAACAGCCCTCTCCTACCTGGTGAGTCTGTCAGTCAAAGGGTTCTGCCCATCTTGGATCAAGACGTGGGCATGTGACCTAGGTTCAGCCAATCAGAATCTCTCTGGAGTTGAGCTTGGAGTCGGTTCCCAGACTGTGAGTTGCTGGAAGGCATGGCCCTTTAGTCACAGGTTCCTGGCACCTGGATCCCCAAGAAGTGCTTTAGTTCTTCAGGCATCTGGTTTTTCAATGTTTCCTTTCACTGTCAGATGGTTCTGCCATATGTTTAAAGCCAATGATGACTGGGGCTGCTCACACTCAAAGAACTCTAGCTGGCATAAATACTCAGCCCTGTGCCCGGCAAATGGCAAGGCCTCCATATGGGGTCATTACTGTCATCGGTTCGTTGAACACTTTTTTACTGAACAGCTAATACACAAATGCCAAGCCACTGGGGATACAGAGAGAGAAAACAAATTGTCTGTCCTCAAAGCACTTACACTCTAGTTAAGGGCAAAGAAAGAAGAAGATATTGACTGGGTACCATTTGTAATAGAAAAATCTTCATTTGATGGAGGCAAGAAGTGACCAAAAGCAAAAAGTAAGAGAATGTGAGTAGGAGAGTCTTGATGGACAGGAAGGGAGGGTAGGCCAGCAAGGGTAAGTTGCCATTGACAAAGACTTTCTCCGTGTTCTGACTTTATAGCCAGGTTCCCCTGCACTTATCTTAGTCAAAAGGCCGAGAAGTGATAGCCAGGTTCCCCTGAACTTTCTTTTTGATTAGGCCTTGACCTTGGCCCCCCATCCGGTCTTTGGCTTGCTTAGCTAGACCAGTCTTGTGAAGAATCCTGTTAAGTCACTTTAGTGAGAACCTTCACCCACCACAATACCCAATCACTCTTGATACTTGACAAGTTTCTCATCCTGCATCTTTGACGTATAAGTCCTCGGCCTACCTTTCAAAAGAATTCTCTTAAATCGGTTTAGCAGGAATCCCCCTACCCTTCAGGCCCCCTATTAATACATTTCCATCCCCTGACCCCATCACCCTATCCGGTGGCTACAAATCCCCACTTGTCCTTGTTACATTCAGAGTTGAGCTCCATCTCCCTCCCTCACTGCAATAGTCTTAGGACAAGACTTCCTTACTGTTTTAATAATGGCAGAAGACTTTCTTTTCTGCAGGATCTCTCAGTCTTGGGCAAGTTGCAATCTTGCCTTTGGCCTCAATCTTCAAGGCCATTTTTCTTCCTTTCTTCCTCCCTCCCATCTCTCTCTTTCTCTCTCTCATTCTTTCTTTGGCCAGGCTATTCTAGGCTTAGGCTGAACTCCATCAGTGATCTTAATTACCGGAAAGATCGGGTTAATTGTTGTCTCCATCTAGCACTTAGCTTCCTGTGCAGCAAATTCCAAGCTCTCTCTTCACGGCTGTCTGAGTGAATGTCTCAGCTACCATCTTCCACTGGAGAAGGGGATAATCCCAACTCCCCCCCGAGCAGCTGGGAGGACTGAAAAGGTAATATACATAAACTTGCCTTGGGAATTGCAAAATGTTATATAAATATATGCTCAAAACAAAAGAAAAGGAGAGAGGGCTTGATGAAGTGTTGAAATTGTTGAAGTGCTCTGACTAAATCTTTAAAAGAGGAAATTATGCGCCTGGACAGAGCAGCAGTAGCCTGATTATCCCAGGTCAGCTGCTGCAGCTGTGAGCAGCTCAACCACGTGATTATCTGGTTTCTCGCTCCCTCCATGTAAGGCAAAGTTAGCTGGAGAGCAGCTAGAGCGTAGGCAGATACTTTATGTGAGCAGAGAAACGTGTTCATCACATCTGTGAAGGCTGCACAGAAATCCCAAGGTGTCCCATCATTGTTTGGAGAAAGGGAATCGTCTGTGTTAGGAGCTAACCATTTTTATGGTTACAACATCTGCCAGGCACTATGCACCAAAGCAATAAAAGTAGGGGAATTACAGAGCTTCTAATGGATCCAGTTGTCTTTAGTGGTAAGAGATCGCCTGGATTTCAGGGCGCCTGGGTGGCTCAGTGGGTTATGCCGCTGCCTTCGGCTCAGGTCATGATCTCAGGGTCCTGGGATCGAGTCCCACATCGGGCTCTCTGCTCTGCGGGGAGCCTGCTTCCCTCTCTCTCTCTCTGCCTGCCTCTCTGCCTACTTGTGATCTCCTGTCTCTCGCTGTCAAATAAATAAATAAAAATAAAAAAAAAAAAAAAAAAAAGAGATCGCCTGGATTTCAATCTTGAATCTGCTGTTTACCAGCTCTTATCTTCCGCAAGTTACTTAACCTCATCTTTTTTTTTTTTTAAGATTGTATTTATTCATTTGACAGACAGAGATCACAAGTAGGTAGAGAGGCAGGCAGAGAGAGAGGGGAAGCAGGCTCCCTGCTGAGCAGAGAGCTCGATGTGGGGCTCGATTCCAGGACCCTGGGATCATGATCTGAGCCGAAGGCAGAGGCTTTAACCCACTGAGCCACCCAGGTGCCCCTTAACCTCATCTTTAAGATGGGAAGAATTATGATACCTAACAGAGTCAGGGAGAGGAATAAATGAGTCCATGAGGAGAGTGACTAGAACAGTGCCTGGCACATGGGAGGAGCTCTATAAATTTAAACTGTTATTTCCCGTCGATCAGATCGCATACAATAGCTGGCGTCTGGGGCCCCTAAGAAGTAGGAACTGTTCAGAAAGCTTTGCCAACCGCTCTTATGGAACCCTCACAGCAGCTCTGTGCTGGGGATACCACGGCAGCCCCGATCCAGGAGGGCTTGCTGGTGGGCCTGGTCTGTGGCTCGCATCTGGGAACTTGGTTTCTGGAAAGTTCCCGAAGTTACTGCTAATCAGGCAACCTTTTTTTTTTTTTTTAAAGATTTTATTTATTTACTTGACAGAGAGAGATCACAAGTAGGCAGAGAGGCAGGCAGAGAGAGAGAGGGAAGCAGGCTCCCCGCTGAGCAGAGAGCCCGATGCGGGGCTCGATCCCAGGACCCTGAGATCATGACCTGAGCCGAAGGCAGCAGCCTAACCCACTGAGCCACCCAGGCGCCCTAATCAGGCAACCTTACCCACTTGGCACACTGCCCACTGCTATACCAGCCTGCCTAGATTGTTTGTACAAACGCTGTGATTTATAGAGAACACGTGCTTTCCTTCTGGGAGTCTGCAGTGCAGGTGGTTGCGCCCCGCCACGCAGGCAGAGTGCCCCTCCATGAGCAGCCCCCAGCGAAAACCTTGTACTTGAGTCTCGAGTGGGCTCCGGCGGGACAGAGGCATTGACCATGTGTTATGGCAAGTCCCTGCTGGACGAAGGAGCCAGGAAGGGAGGACAGAGAAATCCTGTGCCGGGCTTCCGCAGACAGCACCTGAGGTGTCTTTCCCCCCTGATGATCCTTCTCTGTGTCCTTTCACCATAATAAATCTTAGCCGTGAGGCTGACTCTGTGTTGAAGCCTTCCAGTTCATGGGCAAGGTCATATGATCTTCCCCACAGAGCGAGTAAGTAACTCTCAAAGGTGGATAACGTGACTCTAATTTCATAAATCTAAAAGCCTCAGGAATGAAAGACTTGAGATGTCGACAGGGTCACTCAGTAGGTGGAAAAGCTGGGACCTGATTCCTGTCTGTCTCCAGAGACAAGGTTCATTCCACTGTATCAGGCGGCCACACCCAGGTGCCTACATCCTGGGCCAAGGAAAATGGTCTAAGACACCACACCTAGTAGCTACTGATTAGCTATGCGCCCTTGGGAAAAGAGCTTAAAGGCTTTGCACTTCTGAATACTTTACTGTAAAACTGGAATAAGAATGATATATTGTCACAGAGTTGCTGTGAAAATGTAATAAGATTATATATATATCTTGTATATGTGAAGCACACACACATTAAATATACAGTACAGGGGCATCTGGGTGGCTCAGTGGGTTAAGCCTCTGCCTTCGGCTCAGGTCATGATCCCGAGGTCCTGGAATCGAGCCCCACATCGGGCTCTCTGCTCAGCAGGGAGCCTGCTTCCCTTCCTCTCTCTCTGCCTGCCTCTCTGCCTACTTGTGATCTCTGTCTGTCAAATGAATAAATAAAATCTTAAAAAAATATATACAGTATATTAAAACCTATATTTAGTCTAGTACCTGGTATACAATAAGCCTTGATAAATGAAAAAGCTGGAGAAATATGTACATATGTGGTCAACATACATACATTTGTATCAACATATACATATATGCATGGGTGTGTGAATAAACACACATCACACACACGCACACATACATAGGCTTGTAAGTTAATGATTCGTCTCCAGGTTCTGTCTTGATTATAGAACACACCATCCACCATTCATAAATGAAGCTAGTTAGGATTTCATGGCGGGCATGATGGGGGTATAGCTCAGTGGTAGAGCATTTGACTGCATGACGGGCATGATTTCTTTTTTTTCTATTGGTTTCAGTCTAGGGAATCACATTTATCCAGAAAGCTTCCGCTCAAAGCCTAACGTCCGTCTTTCTTTAATGGGTCGCCTGTGAAGTTAATTATTAGCTAGAGAAAGCAGTGCTTTGCGTAAGACACTAACTGGCATTTGTCATTAGCTCTAACAGACACATACAAGGTGGTCATATTTTTATAACTCAAATGTGGAACCTGTTATCTAGCAATGGATTGCTGGACGGGGACACTGGGACTCCCTTGGAAACTCTGACGTCTCCAGATAGAGAATATTCAATCCTCCTGAAACTCTGGAAAGCAAACTTCTGGGGTTAATATTTGCTCTCGGTAATGCCTTCTTTTATCCTTTATGTTGCAAATTCATGCTGATAGCATTACAAAACTACAATGTAGTTGATGTATAATTATTAGCTCTTGGGAAATCATTTGGAAACAATTCCTGGCACCCTCTCTCTTCTCTCTGAAGATGTTACAGTATCAGTCACTAAACTGTAGTGTAAGAGGCTAGATTTCTCTGGTGCTTGGTATCACCAAGTTTTCCGTCTATAGCAAAGACGACAGAACTAACTCTAACCCAAATACATCATTTTTCACTGTGGATAGCCCCACACTCCAACCAACTCTGAGTTCACACTTGTTAGCAAATATCCATTTGGAGGTTCCTAACCGAGCGGCCTCAGATGAAATCTTTAGCCTGCTGGGGCCTTGGTTTCCTTTTCTGTAAAACGATGATAATAACACCTGCCCTACCGTCAACAATCCTATATTGGACACCAAGAAGTTTGTTAAGAAGATTGACCTCATGGGAGGTGTTCTTACCACAATAAAATAAATTTAACCATAATAACAAAAAAACATATCTGTCTCAGGGTGCCTGGGTGGCTCAGTCAGTTAGGTGTCTGCCTTTGGCTCAGGTCATGATGCCGTCATTCTGGGATCAAGCTCTGCATGGGGTTCCTTACTCAGTGGGGAAACCTGCTTCTCTATCTCTACCTGCTACTCCCCCTACCTGTGCTCTCTCTCTCTGTCAAATAAATAAATAAAATCCTAAAAAACAAAGACAAAAACAAAAACAAAACATATCTGCCTCAAAGAGTTTAAGAGGTTTAAATAAGCCAGTATTGGTGAAATCATTAGAACGGTGCCTGCCACAGGGTGTAAAAGAAGTAAATGAAATGTCTAGTACTACTTCTGCTCGCTAATTGCTTCTATATCCATATTTGAGTCCCAACAAGACCCTAAGATGTCTAAGGCTGGAGACCACACTGACACCTTACTTTGTACCCAAATTCCCACCCCCAATGAGCTTAACACAGTAGCTGACATAGGATGCCATCAGTAAATGGTTGTGAGTTCAGTCATGGCAAGGTCACCTAGGAGAAACCCCCTGGAATACAGTGAGTGGCTTGAGGGCCTCTCTGACCACAGCCTCTGTGCCATGGGTTTCAAAACACTTGACCCTAGCACACAGCAATGATGTGTATGTGCTAAGTCAATATGCACTTTACTTTGTTCAATGTTTATATCATTATCTCACTGAAATCAAAGTTTTACAAAAAAATACTTAATGATATTACATAGACTATGCTTCTGATTTTTTTTTTTTTTGGTTCATAAAAATGTACTTTCTATTTCATTAAAAAATAAACAACCTGGGGCGCGTGGGTGGCTCAGCGGGTTAAGCCGCTGCCTTCGGCTCAGGTCATGATCTCAGGGTCCTGGGATCGAGTCCCGCATCGGGCTCTCTGCTCCACAGGGAGCCTGCTTCCCCCTCTCTCTCTGCCTGCCTCTCTGCCTACTTGTGAGCTCTCTCTGTCAAATAAATAAATAAATCTTAAAAAAATAAATAAATAAACAACCTGTCTAATATCACTCTCCCTTCATACAAACAGCTCTCATGTGTCCTGGTTAAATCCAGTCCAGTGCATCTCAAGCTTTGATGTGCACTCAAACCATGTGGGGGTCAGGCTAAAATGTAGATTAGACTCAGCAGGAATTGGTAGGATCAGAGATTCTGTGTTTCTTTCATGCTCCCATGGTGACACTGTACAGTCCCTGGCCCATACTTTGGGGAGCGGTCATGCTGGGAATGGCTTTCTAAACTGATTTCACAGCCCACTAAAAGGTTACAATCTGCAGCTGTGAAACACTGCTCCAAATAATTCCGAGTCTTTCACCTCTATAATTCCATTATTATCTTTCTAACCTTGGGATAGAAATCCTAGGCCTGTGTAGAAGGAGGAGTAGGGGAGTTCACAGCCAGAATGACTCAAGTAGGGGCACCTGGGTGGCTCAGTCAGTTAAACATATGCCTTCGGCTCAGGTCATGATCCCAGTGTCCCGGGATCGAGTTCAACACCGGGCTCCCTACTCAGTAAGGAGCCTGCTTCTCCCTCTGCCTTCCACTTCTTCTGCTTATGTGTGCGCTCTCTTCTCTGACAAATAAATAAATAAAATAATAATAAAAAAAGAATGACTCGAGGCACCTGGGTGGCTCAGTGGGTTAAGCCTCTGCCTTCGTTCAGGTCACTATCTCAGGGTCCTGGGTTCGAGCCCCGCATCGGGCTCTCTGCTCAGCAGGGAGCCTGCTTCCTCCTCTCTCTCTCTCTCTGCCTGCCTCTCTGCCTATTTGTGATCTCTCTCTGTCAAATAAATAAATAAAATCTTTAAAAAAAATAAAAAAAGAATGACTCAAGTATGACCTTTCCTATGAACTTTTAGGCTGATGTGTTTACCTGGTTCCCAGCTCCATGCTCGCTGTTCAGAGCCTACACCTTGCAGCTGTGTTAATACATTGACTGAGCACTTATTAAGATCAGGGCATTGAACTGAGTGGTTCATATCAGCCACACTTATTCTTACAACCTCCTGTGTAGATATTCCCATTTTAGAGATGAGAGAAGGCAAAGAGCTAAAACTGGTGGAGTTGGGATTCCAGAGACTTCGTTCTTGCAACAGCCAGCCTCTGGGACGGCTCTGGTGGTCCTTGCCTCCTGGTACTTCCACCCTTGTATAGTCCTCTCTCACCGAATAGGGCCGACCTGGTCACCAGTTGGGTCCCAAGGAAATGACAGTGTGTGATTTCCAGGGCTCACTTAGAAGGTACAGGAGTTTCTGTCTTGTATCCTCTTAGATTCTCCCTCCTCAAGAATGGCCAGGTGGCCATGTCCTAAGAACTCTCTAGCAGCCTTATGAAGAAGTCCAGACAGCACTGGACGGAAGCTTTCTGCCAACGTCCAGCACCAACGTGTGAGGCACACACGGGGCCTCCTGTGGAGGCCAATCCTGTAGCCGGCCAGGCTTTCAGATGATGGCGCCCTCGACTGACATCTTTGCAATTTCACGAGAGACGCCACCTCACAACCACCCAGCTAAGCCTCTCCTAACCTGCTGACCCACAGAAACTGTGAGAGGTAATAAACATTTATTATTGCTTTATAGCTTTAATGTCTGGGGTAATTTCTGATGCAGTAATGGATAACTAATGTCGTTCCTAACCAATAGGTTATGCCATCATCATTATGAGTCAGCCCTAAAAGGAAAGTCAAACTCTTATGAGGCCTTTTGGATGAATTCTCCACTGTGGTGGTTTGCACTGTGGTTCAGCAAATGGTACCCTCCCCTTACACCCAAGTTGGTGAGAAGCATCTACTTCCCACCTGGACTGAACCTGGTGACTTGCTGTAGCCAATTGGATATGGGTGTTGAGGATGTTAAATTGCAACTGAACAGAAGTTTTTGGAGATGCTGTAAGGACCCACCTGTCCTCTTTAAGCTTCCGGCCTCATCTGTAAGAACAATATATCCCAGGGAGTAAATGATCCTTTAGCCTGGGTCCCAGCACGAGAACGCACGGCCAGCCCAGCTGAATCTGAGCCCAGTTTGGAGACAGGCTAAGCTGAGCCCAGGCCCGTGCAGAGGAACAACAAACCCATGAGTGAGAATCACACACGTGCCATTGCAAGCCACATGATTTTAGGATCATCCGTGACCTCGGCGGAAGCCAGCCCGCACACTCACCATGTTGTATAATGCCATGCTCCATGAGCCGGTGGCAAAGCTGCTCAGCCTCCTTCCTTGTGGTGGCCTCGCCCTCCTGGACCAGCCAGTCCAGAAACTCCGATGCCATGAAGGTGCGCTCATACTTGACCCCCTCCTCTTCCCTGGGCTGCAGCAGCGTGTTTTCAGGGCTCATCAGCCTAGGAGGAAGGAAGGGAAGAAAAATAAGCCTACAGGGAGGGAAAAACAGCTCTTTTGAAATCCTACATCCTGGGGTGCCTGGGTGGCTCAGTGGGTTAAGCCGCTGCCTTCGGCTCAGGTCATGATCTCAGGGTCCTGGGATCTAGTCCGCATCGGGCTCTCTGCTCAGCAGGGAGCCTGTCTCTCTCTTTCTCTCTGCCTGCCTCTCTATCTACTTGTGATCTCTCTCTGTCAAATAAATAAAATTAAAAAAAAAAAAAAAGAAATCCTACATCCTAGGTGTCTATGTAGTCTCGTGGCCAAGTTGTTAGACAGATGTGGCCATCTCATGCTGTTACATATGTTGTTTCTAACAGAAGGACCTGCCTCAGGAGTGAACAAGATGCATTTTCTCCTGGTAACTGAGAGAAAGGAAAAAAAAAAAAAACTGCTGGGGCTCCTGGCTGGCTCTTTTGATAGGGCACACAACTCTTGATGTTGGGGTTGTAAGTTCAAGCCTCACGTTGGGTGTAGGGATTTCTTAAAAAAAGAAAAGAAGAGAAGAGACAAGAATAGGAAAAAAGAAAAACAAGAAAAACAAAACCCTGGAAATGTAATCCAAAACCCACAGTAGCAGACTGCATTCCATTTAGGTACCTTGAAAAGGGCAATTTATGGACCCAGCCTTTCTAAAAAGGTTAGTATCTCTTTCCTCAAGGAGTTATTCAGTTTCCCAAACCACTGGGCTTACAAAATGACTGTTACAGGTTGAATACTTGTGTCCCTTCAAAATTCATATACTGAAATGTTGATGTCCAGTGTGATGGTATTGGGAGCAGGGACCTTTGGGGGGCGGTTACTTCATAGGATAAAGCCCCCCACGATAGGATTACTGCCTTTGCAAGAAGAGACAGAGATCTTGGTTCTGCCTTCTTTCTTGACGAGGATATGAGAAGACTGTCTGCAAACCAAGGAGAGGGCTCTCACTAGACCCCAGATCTATGCGGCGCCTTGATCTTAGACTTCCCGGCCTCCCAGCTGTGAGAAACAAGAGTTTATTGTTTAAGCCACCCAGTCTGTGGCATTTGTTCCAGCAGCCTGTGCTGATGTAAGCCACCCCTTCACAACACCCCCGTTCCCACAGAACTTGTTTCTCACGCCTCCTTCTTCGGTGTTCTCCAACTGCCCTCGCTTCTGTCCTCACCACACCTCCCGAGAAACCCCCACGGGGGCTGGAGTACTCCCTTGTATCCATATACGATGGGCATTTTGTAGACCCCCATTTGGGCTGGTGTTATTAGCATTAGATGCTACTGAACATTTCCCTCACCCGGAGGAGCATTACCGTGTCCTGCTTTCCCTCTTGTCCCTCTCTTCCTACCTCCTTCTCAGTTATCTTTGTATTGGCTCCTGCTCATCTCCTTGGACTTTAAAGGCTGGAATCTCTTGAGATTTGGTTCCCCAAATACCTCTTTTCTTATTGCTTAGTCTTTCAGGGAAGTTCATTCAACCTCCTGGCTTCAATTGCCATCCATGTCCCAAAGATCCCCAACATTATGTCCCTGGATCAGGCCTATATTCCCAATTCCGGACCTTTGGATCCATACAGACATCTCAAAGACCTCAACATCAACAAACCACGACCTGGACTCTGGTTCTTCCTCCAAACCTGGTCCTGTGTCAGTAAGTGCTTCCATCATCCTGCCAGAAAACAAGGCACTATCCTCAATGCCTCCATGTTCCTTAATTCCCCGCCTCCAGGTAGTCATACGAATTGTGAATTTTATGTCCCAAATCATACTCATAGATCTAGGCCTTCCCCTCTCCAATGCTCCCACTACCTTAGTCCATAACACTGATACATTCAACCCAATTACAATGGTTTCTTCATTAGACTTTACTATGTAGCCCCACCTGTTTGCAACCCAACCTCAAGCATCTAAGTTCAGACACAGCAATTAAATTTATCTTTTTCAAACTCAAACCTGATAATGTTTCAATGTTCCTACTCCTGCTGAAAATACAATTTAGTAGTTTCTGATTGCTTTGAGGCTAAACATTGAAATCCTTTATATGGCCTCTAATGCATGCATGATCTTTCCCTTTACCCCTTTAGGACCATTTTCACCTCTGACTTCATTGTGCTTCAGAGATGATCTTCTTATAGCTCTTCATCTGCCACAGGGCCTTTGAATATGTTATTCTTGCAGCTGGAATGGTCTCCCCCACCTTTCCACTCTTCTACCCACTCTTCTACTCCTTAAGACTACTTGACTCCTTATCCTTTGTCATCTCAGCTATCCTTGGGTCTCCATTAGGCCATCTCATTGCTCCCTGTACAGCCTGTGTCATTATCAGATTAAAGACTACTGCCTCTATTCAATCATAAGCTCCACTAGGTTATGGACCACGTTTACCCACAAAACTTTATTCAATGGAAAACTGAATCCCATAAAATACCAAAACCATTGTGTCATCTTCCTCTTTTAGAACAATTCCTGCTAAGTTCCTATCTTCTGCATGAAAGTTTCTTTCTTTTAAAAACCCTCATTTTCTTTTCAAACTAACAATAATACACAACACAAGTTGTACCATTTCACTCTAGAGCAGGACAAAACCTTAGAGATCACAGTAATCCAACCCCTTCTTCATCCTCATGAAAACAATGTCACTCTCTAACATAACATTATATGTCAATCATATCTGAATTTCCAAAATCTAAAAACTGAACAACTGCACTCAATGTTGCGGGTAGGAAACTCGCTCAGGGTCATGCTAAGAAGCACGTTATACATATTTATAAATCATTTCATTTGGGGTAATTGAACCTCCACACCTGAAGGTCCATTCACAGTATGTGCTTTTTCAGTGCTTTCAGCCCAATTCTGCTATGGAAAGGATGCTGGGCTAGGAACTTGAAGACTTAAATTTAGTTGGAATAGATCACTCAGGTGTGAGATATAAAACAATCCACTTTTCTTTGTTTCAACCTCCTTTTTCTCATAAGTATAATGCCATTTTCACCCATGATTGGGGGAAATCATCCCTGAGTGTGAATGAAACAGCTCTACAGTTCAAAAGGTGAGGTGGATACGTTACACTACTTCATCAATTATGGTGTCTATCCCAGGCAGGATGGATTTGTGCCCAACAGCTATGAAACAACAAGGGAAACTCCTCGGCACTCCCTCCAGTCTTCCCAGCAGAATCTTTAGAGTCCTATTATATGAAAGTCTTGGCTGGGCACAGGATTGGGAATCTAGAATTCCTTCCCTGTTGATAGTCTCCATTGAAGACACAGATGGACCCACCTGGCTTTTTTCTCTCTTTATAACACTCTGCCCCTTCTAGCTCAGCGATTTTCCATTTGGGTGTGGGGAGGACAAGTGGATAGGGTTTACTTATGTCATTTCTTGTAACCAGAAACATGACCTGCCAGACCTCTAGAGCTCCTGCTAAGTCACTGGCGGCCTCTGGACAAGTGGCTGGTTAGGCGCCATTGCCAATGTGAGCTTTAGGAAAGAGACCAGCTGGCAGGCCTGCCTGCGCTGACGCAGCTTGCCGTGCAAAACATGCCCCACCGGCCTTAGTTCTTCCTCATTTCGTTTCTTCTTAAAATCAAATAATGTCCCTATACAGGTTCCTCTCTAAGAAAAATGCTTTGACGGGACTTGACTTTGGTACTAATATGTGGTCATAGAGTTAAGGCAAGACCGACTACTTGTTACTGTGTTTTGCTAGGTAGCAAGCTATCCTCAAAGCTGGTGGCTTTTAAACAACCATCATTTCATTGTATCTAAGTATTCTGTGGGTCGCCTGGGGCCCAGCTGGCAGCTCCTCTGTCACTCTTGCTCCAGGGCGCTCATGAACTTGCAGGCAGATGGTGGCGAGGGCTAGGTGTCTGGTGCTGCCATGCTCCTCAGGCCACAGAGCATCTCCGTCCAGGGAGGCAGCCTGGATGTTGAGATGCAGAGCCCAAGAGGGAGGGGGCAGACACTACCAGAACTAGTCTATGGTTTTTATTGAAACCTAATCTACTTACTGTACAATGGACCCGTTTAACATGTATAATTCAACAGCATTTATACACAGAGTAGACAACCATCACTACAATCCATGTTAGAACATTTCCATCACCCCAAAAGGAAACCCCATCACAATCCCTCCCCACTGCTCCACTGCCCCATCCCTAGGCGAACACTAATCTGCGTTCTGCGTCTACAAATTTGCCTGCTCTACACAGTTCATAGAAATCATATGATACATGGCCCTTTGCGGCCGGTTCCTTTCATTCAGCATAATGTGTTTGAAGTTCATCCATTCTGGTTTGTATATTAAATTCTATTCCCTCCACAGTATGGCCAAATAATATTCTGTCCTATGGATATACTACATTTTGGCTCATCCATGCATCAGTTAATGGACATTTTGGGTTGTTTCCATTTTGGGGTTCTTGGGAATAATGCTGCTATGAATATTCATATAGGATTTTTGTATAGACATATGTCTTTGTGTACATCTAAGAGTAGAATTGTTGGATCACTTTGGTTACTGTTTAACCTTCTGGGAAACTGTCGGATTGTTTCCATAGTGGTTGCGTCATTTTCATTCCCACCAGTGAAGTGTGAGGGTTCTAATTTCTCCTCATTCTCACCAGCAGTTGATACCATCCATTCATTTTTCTGAGTGTGTCCTAGCAGCTGTGAAGTGGTATCTCACTGTGGTTTTGATTTCCATTTTCCCTGATGATTAATAATATTAAGCATATTTTTCATGTGCTTATTGTTCATGTCTACATATTTGGAAAAATGTCTATTCAGATCCTTAGTTCATTTTTAAAATTAGGTTACTTGTCTTTTTACTTTTGAATTTTAAGAGTCTTTTATATAGGCAGGATGCAAGTCCATTATCAGACATATGATTTGCCAATATTTTCTCCACTCTGTGGGTTGTCTTTTCATTTTCTTCACC
Organism: Meles meles; assembly: GCF_922984935.1. Taxonomy (NCBI): domain Eukaryota; kingdom Metazoa; phylum Chordata; class Mammalia; order Carnivora; family Mustelidae; genus Meles; species Meles meles. The sequence continues at coordinate 20,012,984 of NC_060066.1, forward strand.
ATATTGCTTGTAACCCCAAAGTTTTAAATTTTGAAGTGGTACGAATTCTCCATTTTTCTCTTTTTGTCCCTGTGTGTTTGGTGTCACAGCTAAGAAACCACTGCCTGGTCCAAGCCCAGGAAAACGTATTTGCTCCTATGTCTTCTTCTAAGAGTTTTACAGTTTTAGTCCCTACATCTCATTCCATAATCCGTTTTGAGCTCATTTTTCTATAAGGCATGGGGCTGGGGCCCACCTTCATTCTTTCACGTGCGGCTATCCTGTTGTTTTGTCACCATTTGTGGAAAGATTATTCAGCCCCCGCTGAATTATCTTGGCACTCGTCAAAAACCAATCAACCTAGCCAGGCTTTCTAAATTGTTAGGCTCTGAAGTCACAGAACGTCAATTGCCCAGAATTGCATCTATTGAAGCCATCAGACTCAGGCCAGACTCAACGGGGGGTGATACACACCAGCTCTTTGTGGAAAGAGCAACATGCGCATATAGGAAGAGGCGGGAATATTTGGAACCATCTGGAAGAGGAGGTACCACGCTGATTTATTTTCACTAACCAATGAAAGGCAATTTCAATAGCTAGCTCATTTACAGCTGTGTGTTTTCTCTTCCTCATTTATTTACATATTTTTTACTTAAAGTATAGGGTAGTTTTAAAAGTATGAGATTCAAGACAAATCCAGCTTTAAGTCCTAACTCTGCATCCGTGTTAACCGCGGGACCCTGCTTCCCTAAGTGTACACTGGGGAGTGTAAGGGTGACTATTTGGGAAGGTCTGCAGCGAGTGGGATAATGCACAAAATGCTTCAATCACAGTGCCAGCTGCCCCTGCAGCACCGAATACATTTTAGCCATGATGACGATGATGAGGATGAAGATGACAACGTTGACGATGACAATAAAAGTTTTCCAGGTGGAGCCATTATTTGATCAAATCAAAACCTTCTGTGGCAAAATGGATTGAAATTCTGTGTGGGTTTCTCCAGACCAGAATAACAACTCTATTTTAATTACTAATTGGAAGTGTATATGAGGCTCAGAAACTCTTCTATTTTATAGAACCAATTCATTTTTTCATCAAAATTGTCCTGCTCTGGCCTATTATCATGACATAAGGCCACGTGCCAAATACAGCGCTAGGCATTAGCAATCCTTGCCTCCCATAAGCATGTATGAAACAGATTCTGATTGTGCATGTGAGTTGGTGTCAACCCTTCCTGGATATATATCTGAGTCAGATTTCCCAGACCCACTTTAGCCAGGGGAAGGCAGCATTACAATAGAAGGAACTGCTACATTGAGGGGCCAGTACAGAAATAGAAATAAGATGATAGCGATCTCCTTGTGCCCTGAAAAAAAAAAATCAGCATAGTGGAGAAGGCCCTGTATAACATGAGAACATAGGTAAATGGTACTCAAGGGCATAAGCTAGGGAGAGTCACAATGACCCATGGGCTATGCGGCCAAAAATGCGGTTTAGGATTAGAAAGTTAGCTTTTTAAAAAAATCCTGTGTTAACATAATGATAAATTATTTTGAAAGGCAAAATATGTAACTTTATATATATGAGAACCATTAAAAATTAAATATTCACTTACCCAAATATTAAAAGAGTTTCTTACTCCTGGGGGTAGTTTGTGAATGATTTTTGTTTCCTTCTTAATGGAATACTCTATTACTCAAATTATTCCCCAGAGAGAAGGTACTGTTTTTGTAACTGGGGAAATATGTTATCAATAAAGAAGTTATATTAAGCTTTGTTTTGCTGGGTTTTCTTCTTGTTGTTGTTGTTGATTTTAGATGGAGAACATGAACACACAAAAGAAGGAGGCAGGGGAGGGGCAGAGGGAGACAGGAAGACAGAATCTTCAGCAGGCTCCAAGCTCAGGGCAGAGCCCCATGCAGGGATCGATCACACGACCCTGAGATCACGTCCTGAGCCAGGATGAAGAGTCAGATGCTCAACCCAACTGACTGAGCCACCCAGTCTCCCGAAGGTTAAGTTTATGCTTAACTGCATGACTTGTTCCTGATAATGTTTATATTAATACTCAATACAATAAAGTAGCTCCCAATATATAAATTATATATTTACCCGTACGCTCCCAACATACAGTTTGAATGTATAACATTGACTTCTGTGATTAGAAAGAAGGTATTAATTAGGTAGAAATGCTTACATGAGTATGGGTATTCTTAAGTATTATGCTATTATCTATAGAACTGATGTTACACTGATAAATTGACATAATTTTCATATTAGACTTGGAACTAGTAAACAGAAAACTATTCAGTTAATACGAGTAAAGACGGTATATACTGGAAAGGGTGAGGGAAAGAAAGAAAAAACAGCATTTTACATCTTTTGCCAACAAATATTTTTTACCTGCTTTCACTCCTGCTTTTGCCTTCATATTATACACTGAATTGAACATCCTCATTTTCGTCTTCATTCCTTACTTGTGCTGTTCCCTCACATCTCCTCTCCTTTCTTTCTTGAAGAAATCCAAACCATTCTTTAAAAGGGGACGAGAGGTCACTGTACAGTGATACAGGTTGTTCACTGTACAAGGAAACCTGGCTTCAGGTAAAATGGAGGGCTAAAGTCTAGCCCTAATTCCTCATGAGCAGTCCTGTGTGGAAAAGAATGCACTAGCCAGAGGGAAAGGGCAAAAATTACCTGGTTCTCATTTGCACTAGGTGCGAAATGATGCAGTTGGCCTCTTTTAAAGGGCTGGATTGAGTACTAACTCCTCTTTGAGGCAATGCCAACTAAAGTACAATCCAGTACAAACAGACAGCTCTCTCTCGGTTTTGAACTTAAAATCAGTGCCATGGTTTATATATCCATTCAATTTTTAATGCACTCCAGCTAAGCTAGAAGCTTCTGAAAGATAGACACCATGCCTTAAATGTTTTTATTTCTTAAAAAACAAACATACAGAACAAATAGAAACTGAGCCTAGGGAAGGCGTATACATGAAGTGCTCAATAAATACTTGTTAATCAACTGAGGGAAAACTGAGAATATCACAAGCAACAGTAATAGAGACGGTGATTTGTCTTTGAAAGGTGAAATCCCTTCCTCCTTGCTTGTTATTTTAAATCTGCTGGAAGAAAAACTAGACCTTTTTAGTATTGGTTTTATGCTCTGAAGAGACTGATATTTTGGAACCTGAGCTGTAATTTTCACATTGCCCGTGGTTTTCAGTGTTGTAGTAAACATTTTCAGAACTTGAGTCAGCTTTAGACAGAAGCCGAGTGCCACTGCAAGGCCACAGCTGCCCTAAAAGGCCACCCTCAACTATGGTTTCATAACCGTAAAATTACACATGAGAGGAGAAGCCAAGCGTTTTTACAACATCTTCAAAACAATTCCAACCTCTGTTAGCCTTTTCCAACAACTGTCCAGGGAAGTTGGGTTCTCAAACATATTATAAAGGCTTCTTCTAAGGGAATCATTGTTATTGATGTTGAATGCTTCCATAATTATTAGAAAATAGAAGCATTTGAGGCCAAAAACAAAGAAAGAAATGGGCAAAGAAAGAAGCTTAGGAGAGGCAAGATGAAGCTATGAAGACAAATTGAGGACAATACCCACTAGGGAAAATAAGTATATTTTAAAAAAGTAAGAAAGTGATGGGGCACCTGGGTGGCTCAGTGGGTTAAAGCCTCTGCCTTCGGCTCAGGTCATGGTCCCAGGGTCCTGGGATCGAGCCCCACATTGGGCTCCTGCTTCCATTCCTCTCTCTCTGCCTGCCTCTCTGCCTACTTGTGATCTCTGTCTGTCAAATAAATAAACAAAATCTTAAAATAAATAAATAAATAAAGAGGTAAGAAAGTGATGAAAAACCTGAACACAATGACAAGTAGGTACTACTTTTGTGCAGGTTCATGGGCTAGGTGACAGGAGGACCACTTTGTACTGTACTTTTGTGGAAGTGGTGTGAAAGAGGAAGGGAAACAGGCTCTGGTCTCTTTTTCAACCAAGATCTTATGCTGTACTGTCACAAGACTCCACTCCTCTTAAAACAGATTTAAAATCACTGTGTTGACACATCTGTGGTCAACTGATTTTTAACAAGGGTTCCAAGGCCACCCAACGGGAAACAATTTTTTTCCCAACAAATTGTGCTGAGATGATTAGAGAGCCACATGCAATAATAATAATAATAATAGTAATAATGATGATGATGATGAATTAATTAAAAAAGTTAAAAAATGATGTTAGATCCTTACCTCATACCTTATACAAAAAAAATAACCCAAAATATATTAAAGACCTAAGTGTAAGAGTTAAAACCATAAAATTTTTATAGGAAAACATATGGGTCAATTTTCAAGACTTTGGATTGGGCAAAAGATTCTTAGGACACCAAAAGCACCAGTGACAAAATAAAAAATAGATAAATGGGACTACAGCAACATTTACAATTCTCATACTTCAAAGGCACCAGTAAGAATGCAAAAAGACAGCTCACAGAATAGGAGAAAATATTTGCAAAGCATATACCTGACAATGCATTTGCACCCAGAATACATAAAGAACACTTAAAGCTCAATAATAAAGAAAAATAACCCAATGTCCAAGTGGACCAATGATCTCAATAAGCCAGAGAAGACATACAAATGGCCAATAAGCACATAGAAAGAGGCTAGGCATCATTGGTCATCAAGAACTGCTAACCAAAACCACAATGAACTATCACTTCACACCCCTTAGTTGGCTAGAATCAAAGAATCATATTATAACAAGTTGTTTGCAAGGATGTGGGGAAATTGGATGCTTCATACACTATTGGTGGGGATGTAAAATGGTGCAACCACTGCAGAAAACAATCTCTCAGTTCCTGAAATCACTACATGATCCAGTCATTCTACTCCTCGCTGTATAACCAGGAGAAATGAAAACATATGTCCACAGAAAAACTTGTGAACACCAATGTTCATAGCAGCACTATTCCTCATTGCCAAAAGTTAGAACCACCCAAGCACCCATCCACTGATGAAACTGAAAATGTTATCCATCCATACAATGGAATAGTATTTGGCTACAAAAAGGAATGAAGTAGTGATATAAACTACAAAGGGATGAACGTTGAAAAACGTAATAAATGAAAGAAGCCAGTCACCAAAGACCATGTATTGTATCATTCCATTCACATGAGATGATCAGAACAGAAAAAGCTAGAGGGACAGAAAGTAAATCAGTTGCTTAGGGACAGATGAAAGAATAGGGAAGTGACAGGTAAGAGTTAACAGTTTCTTTCTGAAGTGATGAAAATGTTCTACAATTGTAATTGGTAATGACTACACATATCTATGAATATACTAATAACCATTAAGAAGTATACTTTATTGGGTCAGTTACATAACATGGGAATTAATCTTAGTAAAGTTGTTAAAAATAATACTCATTCATTAATCCAATAAATATTTACTGAGCATCTTCTATGTCCCAGGAGATGCAGAAATGAAAAGACATGGTCCTTGACCTTAAATTGCTTACACTCCAGTGGAAAAGCAAACATTAAAAACCCATGGGCAAGACAGATAAATGTCATAACAGAGTCAGAAGTACACAGATAACAAAAGGGAAGCAAGGAATCTAGGAGTGATCTGGTTGATTCCCTTCTCCTCTGCTCTTGCCTATCAGCACAAATGGCTCCAGAGAGAGGGGCAATGAGGCGTAGTCCTGGGTTTGAATCTCTGTACTGTGATTTCCAAGCTGTGGTTGGGCTCGATGATCCTGGATATCCTCTTGGATATAATAAAGATAATAATGCTTACTTCAGTGGGATTGTAAAAATTATAGCTAATCTATAAAAGAGTCAGGCATATCACCAGGCACGAAGTAGCAGTGAGCAAATGATATACACAGGCACATACACACACCCCAGAGAGTCAACCGTCGTCAACCCTGTCAGTCCTTGTCAGGTTGTCCAACAGTTCAAACTAACCAGAAGAACCAATTAATTCCAGGCATCTGGGGAGAGGAAGTGGCATTCAGGTAACAGATGAAACATATAAAAGCCAAAGAAGTTTAATTACTTAAAAATATATTTTATATTCTATTGAATGTTAACACTGATGCTAACGTCAATTTTGTTTAGAATATTAAATTATGGTAGACTACAGAGGGAAATTTAAAAAAAAAATACTATTTGGGGAAAGGTGGTTTCATAGGGGGGTTAAATTTGGGAAAATTTATTAAGCTGTACACTTAGGATATGTGTACTTTACATATATTACAGTTCAATAAATTTAAATTTGTAGTTCAACTTTAAACTTTAACTACAAATTTAAATTTGATAGTTAAAAATCCAGCTTGCCTTTCATTCTGGTCTGAAAGACTCTTTGGTTAGAGGTTCTGAAATTAATAAATGTTTTCTGTCACTTTGGTACTTTTTTTCATTTGATGGAACAATGTCTTTACTTATACTCCCCAGCTCTGTGTGAAGAGACAGTAATTAAGTAGGGATGTTTTCATTTAGCAAATAAAGCAAGATAAACAGCATAGGAACTATAGTCCTTGGATTCGTTTTGATATTTAAAGCCAAAGCCACCAACCTCAGGGAGCTTCCATACAAAGCCTCTAATGTAAGAACACTCTCCTTCCTTAAAAACTCCCAGCCACATCTTCCCCTGGTGCCGCTCCTAAAACATCCACTTCTGCTTGCTCCAAAATGTGCCTCTTCTCTCAGAAGGTCCTGCCCCCTCTTCTACTCTGTGTTCTCCTGTCCCTATGTGGCAGAATGTCTGGCGTAGCCTCTTCATACCCATCCCTCTTGATCCATTCATTCTAGAACTTCAACATTTAAAAACAAATCAGCTATTTCCTCTAGCAAGGACTCTCAGTTCTTGATCTCTTCCAGATGTAAGCAGGGGTCACTGTACTCAAAGCGTATTAGAAAGGATATTTCATTTCTACAGGTTCACTCAAATTACAATTTTAGTTTTTAATGCCAATTGTGGGAATGTGAAGAGTGTGCATTATGAGCAACTTTCATAGGATCACTCTTTAGGAACTGGAGGTTTAAAGCGTGTTTCTTGGTCCGTCTCAAATTCACTTGCCTTACCTGTAAATTCATGGTGAAAATCTCTCCCTCTTAGTTAGAGGTGTAGGAAGAATTAAGTGAAGTAATATGTGAAAAATATTTAGGATGGTGCCTAGAGCTGGGAGTGCTCAGTAAATGATGGCTATGTTTACTTTTCTTATTCTTTGGATGTCTACACTAAGACCCACTAAGACTCTACAATGAGTAAATACAAATAGATCTTAGATGACCAAGTACCTCCCCCTGGTTTTACTCAAATTTGAACATGCCACAGGTTAGGAAAAAGAGAAAGGGGCTAACCATTGGTTTCTTTCCTAAATAAGAATGACCTAGATCCATGACCTCAATGGGCTTCTGGTCCAACTGGAGAGAATGAGACCCAATCACATCGGGGAGATGGCTGCTGTAGTTCTGGGCTAGAACCCAGAGTGAAACAGGAGCAGAAAGGGAGCCAAAATAATCTGCTTCAATCCAACCACACTCCATACTTGCACAACAGTGGAGACAGACAGAATCTGGTGCCAATTCCGACCATCCCATCATGCATGGTACATGCGCAGAGAAAACAGAAAGAGCAAGTGAATTTTCTACAGACGGGGTGTGGGCAATTCTGTCTGCCTGTCCATCCAAGGAGGTATAAGATAACTCCTATCAGGGCCCAGATGGGTCTCACTGGCTTATCAATCGGGGTCCCTGCAGGAAATGACATGGATGGGCAAATGAGCTATTAAAATTTGGTCCGTAATGAAAGAGCGACTGATGCTATGGGCAGGGTTAAAGGCAATGACCAAGTAAAGCTCCCAGACTAGCAGACTGCAGTGATCATTAACAACTCCAGGCCTGACGACTCTGGAGGGAGGGAAGTTTCCAAAGCCTAAAAGAGATCTGGGGAAGGAGAGGGCTGACTGACAGGAGCTGAGGACTTCAATAGCGGGAAGGGAACAGAGAATTATCACCCTGACCTCACTGTCTTCCCTCCCATTTACTTCCTGCTCGTGCCTCCCACGGACTGAGGCCATGGCCATGGAGCATGGTGATGACCTCTGTCCATGTAGGCCAGTCTCTGGGGCACACAGAGGTCTGCAAAGTGGAGAGAATGGATCTGGAGGATGAACAGAAATGTCCCACATCCAGGCTGGGAGTCTCACCACATTGAATATGACTCTAGTGCAGAAAGGCACGTGGGTTTTTTTTTGGTAATAGTCTGTGTAACACAAGGATACTTTTGCCTATATGCATTTTCCCTTAGGGATTAGAAATATAAGGCCACCTGCATTCGACGAGGCTCTGCTGAGCTTTACCTCAGTCCTCACAACAAATCTGTGAATTAGTCATTTTCTTCCAATTTTATAGATTAAAAAAACCAGGGTCAGAAAGGTTGAATGTTTCAGTAAGAGACAGGCCAAGAACTCCGACACAGGCTTCCCCAATTCCAGAAATCGTAAATGGTTTTTTCCTTTTACCAAGTTGACAAAGAGCAACAGTGACTATTGGCAAAGTGAATGTTACAGAGACTTGGCCCGCAGCCTTGCAATCATATGAAATCAGGGAAACATGGCAGAAATAACCAGCACAGTCCACCTCCACCGCCACTGAACCTGGTCTACTGGTGAAGCAGCAATGCGTTTACCTTTAAATCATTTCTAAATAACACCTAGAGCTAGAAATCTGTAGACGACAAGCTGGGGCTGATGGCTTCTCATGGGCACAGCTGGCCCAGTGCCCATTCTGCAGGTTAACAAAGCTGGACTATCACAGCCATACATTACAGGGGAATGGCATCGCCAAGGGGCAGTAAGGAGAATATGATTTCCCTAACTAGACTCAAAGACTGTCTTCACATCCATTTAAAAGTCTCCTAAGCTGCCTGTGGTTCCCTATCATCTAGTGGTCTTCATTTCTGCTACCACCCCAGCTTAAAGCTACAGAAACTTTTCAAAGCAGAACGTGCAGATTGAAAAGTGGTTCAGAACATGGGCTTTGGAGCTGGAAACCAGGGTTGGAAAAGGGCCTCATGCTTTCTGGCTGTGAACGTTAAGCAACTCAGTTCACCTCTCTAGCCTGGATCTCCTTATTTGCCAAAGGGAGGACAACAGTATTTAGCTGATTAGTTTAGAGTGAGGCAATTCCTCCAGTCTATACCTGGTCCTAACAGTACGGGGATCATCACCTTGCTGTCTTTCTCATGCTCACTGGTACTCTAAGCTAAGTCTGACTGCTTCCTGTCCACCTCTGGCCAGCTTTGTTTTTTAAGCGATTTTAAAGTTTTTAATTTATTTTATCTATTTAATTGTGGTCAATAAACATAAATTCTTCCCATTTAGCTATTTTTAGGTTATAGTTCAGTAGCATTAAGTAGCTTCATGTGAATCTACAATCATCACCACCATCCATCTTGAGAACTTTTCATCTCTCCAAACTGAAACTCTTTACCCACTAAATAATAACTCCCCATTACCCACCCCACAACGCCGGGCTCTGACAACCTACTCTTTGTCATTATGAAGTTGAGTCCTCTAGGGACCTCCAAAAGTGGAATCATATGACATTTGTCCATTTGTGACATAGCATAATGTCATCTATGATGTCGCAAGTGTCAGAATTTTCTTCCTTTTTTTTTTTTTTAAAAGATTTTATTTATTTATTTGATAGAGAGAGATCACAAGCAGATAGAGAGGCAGGCAGAGAGAGCGAGAGGGAAGCAGGCTCCCCGCCGAGCAGAGAGCCCAATGCGGGACCCGATCCCAGGACCCCGAGACCATGACCTGAGCCGAAGGCAGCGGCTTAACCCACTGAGCCACCCAGGCGCCCAGAATTTTCTTCCTTTTTAACTAAATAACAAAAATAAATGAATAAATAGATAGATAAAGCTAAATAACATTCCACTGTATGTAAAGACCACATTTTGTTCATCCATTCTTCCATCAACAAACATTGGCTCCTTTGACCTTTTATTTATTGTAAATAATGCTGCTGTGAATATGGGTGTACAGATATCTGTTCAAATCCCTGATTTCAATACCTCTGGGTACATACCCCCAGAAGTGGAATTGCTAGGTCATCTGGTATATATATGTTTAATTTTTTGAGGACTCCCTCCCCCACACCATTTTCCCAGTAGCTACACCATTCCCACCAGCAACGCACAAGGGTTCCAGTTTCTCCACATCCTCACCAACACTGTGATTTATCATTTGTTTGTTTGTTTGTTTGTTTTGGTGATCACCACCCTGATGAGTATGAAGCAGCTGTAACACCACTTTTTGTGTTTCTAACGGCTCTGTGTTCCCAGATGCATTTCACCACCCCTACCGCCCAGTCTCAGGGCATCACTAAATGTGCAGACACTGGCTAATTCTATTCCTGGAGAACTGGCCCAAGCTCAGCTACCTGGACCAAACTAGCCATGAGGTTGTCTCCTACTTCACCCTTCCTTGGCAGGCTGAAGCTGCAGCTGTTAAAAATAGGAAAACCAACAAAATTAGGCGAACCAGGGCTGGTTCATATCAACATGCATGCACATTGTCTTCCATACTCTCAACTACACTTAGAATGTATAAGGCAGTGCTTAGATAAATTATTTGAAAATAACTGTAGTATAAAATTTGTGATGGGGTGTCTGGGTGGCTCAGTTGGTTGGGTATCTACCTTTGGCTCAGGTCATGATCCCAGGTCCTGGGATCGAGCCTCACATCAGGCTCCTTGCTCAGCAGGGAGCCTGCTTCTTCCTCTGCTGCTGCCCCTGCTTTTTGCTCGCTCTCTCTCAATCTGACAAATAAATAAATAAAGTCTTTTAAAAAATAAATAATAAATAATAAATAAAATTTGTGTTGATATTAAAAAAATGATAAAACAGTGAGTTTGTTTTATACGGTCTCTCCCTGACAAATTATTAAACATTTTAATAACTCATCAGGTGAAACACACAATTTTGCACAAAGAAACCTTTTTTTTTTTAAAGAAAAAAAAAAACAAAAAACAAAGAAGAGATGGTTAGGAGCATCCAGCAAGGATGTGGTTCTAGGTCAAAAGTTTCTTGTGACTCTACGTAGAGCTGCACACATAATGAAACTACTTAGTTTTTTTTTTTTTTACATTTTTGTCTTAAAATGATTGTTAAACACCCTGTGAGAGGGGATGATGGCCCTTTAAAACTAGCCCTGTTTTAAAACTTTTTAAACCAATCTCCTTTCTCAAATAAAATTTTACAGAAAATCCCATTTTTAAAAATCTCATGCTTATAACACAACATTTACTTATAAAATGAAACCTGTAAGGGAGTTTTGATTAACAAACAAAATACAGAAGTAAGGATACGGGTGAGGATATTCATGGCTCTCTCAATAATCAGCACCAGGGGCGCCTGGGTGGCTCAGTGGGTTAAAGCCTCTGCCTTTCGCTCGGGTCATGATCCCAGGGTCCTGGGATCGAGTCCTGCATCGGGCTCTCTGCTTGGCAGGGAGCCTGCTTCCTCCTCTCTCTCTCTCTCTGCCTGCCTCTCTCCCTACTTGTGATCTCTGTCAAATAAATAAATAAAATCTTTAAAAAAAAAATAATCAGCACCAAATCCAATTAATTTTTGCATTTTGGTTTAGTTGCCCGGAGATAATTCTCCATGGATCTTACACATCTCTTAATATCTTGCGAGCAGAAGCAGCGACAGCATATGTTCTAAACCATCTTTTCAAGAATGCTTGTATAGTGAGCAGACTTGGAAGGCAGATAGTGACTGTCTCTGAAGCAAAAGGGCAGATTGGCTTACTATCCTGTATAAGAAACATAAGTCTCACTCTGTGCTAAAGAGCAGTTTGCGTAATGACTATTACAAAAAAACTCAGGTTCCTCAAGCTTGGGATCCTCTTCCGTAACCCAACCCTGGCAGGCGTCAAGTGGCCTCCATTGTGCTATTCTATGGGAAGTGAGGCTTGGGGAACTGGTTCCAGAAAATGATGATACTCTGGTTATTACCACTGCTGAGAGCAACAAACTGTCCCTTGTCTCTGACCCAGGGGTCTCCTGTCTTCTGCCAGCACCCTGGAAATGGTGGCAGGCAAACTTGTTAGCTTGCAAGTAGGATAAAATCTCAAGATCCTTAACAGTCCTTGACATCAGTTACACAGCATGGAAATCATCCCTTGTCACTCAGACAAGCCATTGCAAAAGGGAACAACGTTTAATCCACTTACCATGCAATCCTAGGACACTCTTCAAATAAACCAAGAAGACAGGAAAGTTTATTCCAAGATTCTATGAATCACTGTTAAACTGGGCAGTACAAGTAAACTGTGACAGTGATGTACATAGCCTATTGGAAAGTATTTTTATTAGGGTATGCAAAATAATTAAAACACATTTTGAACACAAAATTTGAATCAATCCATAGAATTCCATATCTCCGTTCAAACAGCACTTCTCTCCCAGAAATGAAACAAGATAAGGTCAAAAGCTTGAAGGCTTTATTTTTTTAAAAGATTTTATTTTATTTATTTGACACAGAGAGAGAGATCACAAGTAGGCAGAGAGAAAGGGGAAGCAGGCTCCCTGCTGAGCAGAGAGCCCTATGCGGGGCTCGATTCCAGGACTCTGAGACCATGACCTGAGCCGAAGGCAGAGGATTAACCCACTGAGCCACCCATGTGCCCCACTGAAGATTTTATTTTTATGTATTTATTTATTTTTGCTGCAGCTCCATGCTTTAGAGCATGGTTCATTCGCTCCAACTATCTTCTACCAGTCATTAAACCTCTCTCCAGTTCATGTTCCCCACCTCTGTAGTGGGATGAATTGTGTCTCCCAGGTTTTACTCCCAGAGTTGTACAGGGGAATCACACACATTAATGCATAAGATGCCTTGTAAACCCTGAGGAGGCGAGAGAAGGTAAATCTCTGGTTACTGTTGTTTGCCATTAAAAGCAAGTTCTCTGTAGTTCTTTCATGGACCAGGCTCGGCAGCTCAAGGCAATCACAGCGTGCAGAGTCCTTTGTTCATTCAACAAATATTTATTGTGCCAGGCACTGGGAGGGAACAGGAAAAAGATCCCAGGGGCACATAGTAGAGAAACCTCTGATAAGATAAAACACACAAAAGGGCTTTTCCCCTTTGGATATAGTTTCCCCCTTGTATTTTCCTTCGAGGAGAGAATATAAAGAAAGCGGTGGGAACTCTAACGGCATGAGGCGGTTTAAAGCAGTTCTTCAATCAGGCTTACACTCTTATGCAAACTGATCAGACTATCAGTGGCTGGACAGAGAAAACTCTTGCTGCTGAGCAAAACCAAAGGCTCTTGAGGTGAAAAACTAAACTAATGTCTGTATGAACCAGACCTAGAAGAGAGTTACCTTCCTGTGAAGCCTGGGGTTAAACTAGAACAGAGAAGTCTGCTCCAGGTCTCACAACGAAATCAAGGTTAGTTTCAGATGTCCGTTTCAACTACTAGTTTTCGAAAGGAAAGTCCAAATTTGTACATTCAACTCATTTTCTCTTTTATAGCTACCTCTCTTTATCAGTATATAGAGCGGATCATCCTTGAGTTCAACTCATTTTAAAGCGGATCTCTTTTGCTAATCGAATTTTATAGTTTGGAACATGCACTCCAACTATCTTCTACCACAGGATGGCAGCGGCACAAATTCAACATTGCTCTTCTAAGTTACGGATATTTATCCTATTCATGCAGGTCTCATTTGAAAAGTACAAATTGGGCAGCGCCTGGGTGGCTCAGTGGGTTAAAGCCTCTGACTTCTGCTCAGGTCATGATCTCAGGGTCCTGGGATTGAGCCCCGCATCGGGCTCTCTGCTCCACAGGGAGCCTGCTTCCTCCTCTCTCTCTGCCTGCCTCTCTGCCTACTTGTGATTTCTCTCTGTTAAATAAATAAAATATTTAAAAAAAAATTTTTTTAAAAAGTACAAATTGGGGCACCTGGGCGGCTCAGTCAGTTAAGCGTTTGCCTTCGGCTCTGGTCATGATCCCGGGGTCCTGGGATCAAGTCCCACATCGGGCTCCCTGCTCAGCAGGGAGACTGCTTCTCCCTCTGCCTCTCTCTCTCATGAATAAATAAGTAAAATTTAAAAAGAAAAGTACAAATTGTAGTGTTCAGGAGAATGTGAGTTATGGTCATGCGTTGTGTGTCTGGGGCATGTGGACCCACGCAAAATTAAGTGGGAAACGGGAAGCACCTCCTGGAGAGATGGCGGACCTTCTTCTAGGCACCTTCAGGTGCAGTAAAGGTCTGATGAAAGCTTGTTGATGAACGTGCATTGTGCCTTGAATGTGCTCAGATAAATTACGCAAAATGACAAAGTCTGGGCATCCATCCAGGGGCATACATCCTCTTTCTCACACTGGCTTCCAGCTGGCAGCAGGAGAGGAGCGATGGGATACGCTCCTACTCCGAGGCAGGCCCTGTCCTGTGTGCCTGATACATCATGTAGTTCATTTAAGCCCCACACAGAGTCTGAAAGGTGGATACTGGTCATATATCCATCTACTAGGAGGGCGAATACAGGCACAGTTTGGTGAAGGCACTTGATAATTAGGCACGGAGCCAGGATTCACACCCAGGTAGCCTGGTTCCTGGGCTCTTAACTTCTGTGCCGGGTTAAATAATGACGGGTATCATTTATTTACATTATGATTTACTACTCTAGTATCAGGAGCTAACTTTTCTTGGGGGCTCACCCCATGCCAAGCGCTGTGCTTGGCAATGTACAGGCTGTAAAGTCCTCCCCACAGCCTTTCCAGGTGGGACCCCGTCTTACTTCCATTTATGACTACAGGTCAGTGAGGTTCCGCTGCCGGCTCAAGGTCACGGAGCAAGCCAGTTGCGAGGCTGGGACTGGACTCACACAGACTCATGTGTGAGCCCTCACACAGAGGGCTGTGTGACTCTGAAAACCATATCCACTGTCACTCACTCTGCAGAGGACTCATGTCACCAGCTGTCCCATAACCTTGCTCATGGTGGGACACCCTGAAAGGGCCAGTTTTCACCCCTTAACCAGAATTTGTTTGAGTACGGATCCTAAGAGGTAGCAGAGTCACTGAATTTAATTTGGAAGTACAGCTTTGCCCTACAAACTAGCAGACTGCGAAACACCTCTACAGGTTAGAAAGCCAAGTGCCCCCAAGTCAGCCGGGTTCAGCAAAACCCCAGACAGAAACCACCTGGTTTCACAAAGTTCTATTAATAACACAGAACAAACAAGCAAGAGGAGAGCAAAAAGGAAATATTGACAATACAGCCAGCCCCCCAGAGCTGCGGGGAGGGTGTGGGGAGCAGCAGCCCACACACCTGTTACCCTCTCACGCTGTATCACCAACACACAGAAATGACCTGATTGCCTCAGGTCCTAGATGCTCCTTCTGAGAAACAGGGTAGTAATGTAATGTCCCATGTATTTTATATTATATTTTATACCGTTAATTACTACGTTATTATTTCTCTTATTATTTGCCATTCTATCATTAGTCTATTGAGAGAATTCAGATAAAATAATCTAGTGGAAATGCTTTGAGGAGCTTAATTTATAAATAAAAGATATAGTTTTCATCACATTTTATAAAGTACCATATAGATTTATCTCTATTATTTTTTTGTTAAGGCACCAATAATTATATTCCTTATGTTCTTTAGTCCCTAAATCTATAGGTAGATTCATCATGAAGAAAAATCACTTTATTCACCTCCAATGTCTACTTGGAATATTTTCAAATTTCCATCAATTTTACAGAAAATTCTATATCTGGATATTTACAATCCCCATGTTACACTTTAAGTTAAACTACATTTGAAGAAAACATTAATTTTGTAAGTTTAATCTCCATAAATAATAAATAATGACAAATCTTTCCTAATAATAAACATTCTAAGATTTATCATAGCCTAGTAGCAATAAGTTTGGGCTTTGGGCTTCTGGGTTCAAATCCCAGATGTTTTTATTAGTGAGCTGACCTTGGGTAAGAGATTGAATCTCTCCCTGCCACATTTTCTTCATCCATCAAATGGGTACAGTTGATCTAAATCAGGGTTTGTTATGATGATCAAACAAATGGACTAGTCAGGCAGGATGCCTGACACATAGTTATTAACCAACTGATGTTATTGTTATTATCTTAAAAGGAAAAAAAATAAAAGGAACATATATTTTGCAAGGACTTCTTTCACAAATGTTAGAGATATCCTAAGCGAGTTTTCTGGCAAAAAAAGGAAAAAACCTTCAATACTAAAATAAATAAATTTCTTAAAAAGAGTTGTGAACAAAACTATTTTCTTCTTCATATAATTTTGAAAGTATACAAAGCTTACAAAATAATAGTACATGCTGAGATTCACAGAAAAGATATCCAGGGAAATACAAGAAAAATTATATATAAAAATATATAAAAGTTATATTAAATTTCATATTAATAAATTTTATAGTTTATATTAATATATAAAAATAAATTAATATATTTATATCAATAAATCAATATATTATATTATTCTGTAATTATATTATATATATAATATATAATGCTAAATAAAACTTTTCAAGTAGGTAAACTGAGCCATCATTCCAAAGGCTCCAAAGTTTGTTCCAAGTGTGTTCCAGCAACCAAGTGTAGGGCCAAGACTGTGAGGAGGCAGCTAGTTCATGCAAGGTTAAGTACCGATTAAATTACTTTTCCTAGTACTAATTTCACAAGCAGTTTGGAGGAATAAGTTTACTTGGAAATTGAGATACCGAACACTAATGACAGGAAGGGCAACTGCACACAGAAAAAAGACAGCAATATTGATCCATGGAAATGACATGTATATTTTTGACAACATAGAATCTTACAGTTTGAAAGAACTGTCTTGGTGATCTAAACATCTAACACCTACTAGAATTTTCCAGAAGGAGCTAAGAAAGAAAAAGAAAACACCAACAACGGAAGACTCTTCATCACAGGAAACCAACTGAGGACTGCTGGAGGGGAGACGGGGTGGGGGGATGGGGTAATTGGGGGATGGGCCTCAAGGTGAGCACGCAATGGAATGAGCCCTGGGTGTTATATAAGACTGATGAGCCACTGACCTCTACTTCTGAAACTAGTAAGACATTATATGTTAATCAGTTGAATTTAAAGAAGAATAAATAAACATAAAAAGAAAGGAAACAGCAACAAAACAAGCACTGCACTCAGATATACAAATGAAGGTGCTGATGGACCCCTTCCATTCAAATTCATGTGAGTGTGGGAGAGGAGGGATTTTCTACCCTTCCATTGTAGAAAGCAAGTGATGGGAGAAGGAACACACACGTACAGGGCATTAAGTGGCATTGAATGGCTGGACAATGCCATACTATTATCTGAAATGGCTATCATCTCTGGGGCCTGACAGCATACCGCAGTCACTGAGCTAAATATTCAAGTACCTGACACATGAATTCTTTTAATTCCCACAACAGCACTAAACACCTAGGAGGTGGTCCCATCACCCCTCCTCGGTCATAAAAGAGGACACTGAGGTTGACAGAGGGGAGGTGACAGGGCTAGAATCAAACTTATCTGGCTCTTCGCCGTCACGTGACTTAATCTGGCTCCCCAGACCCACCTCCCCAGGCACCAACCCACCCATCACACAGTAGGCTCTTTTGTGTGATAAAGACCTATTTTCAACCTATTTGAAAGGCACCCAGAGTTAAGGAGGGAGCTCCCGTCCCCGCCCTCCTTTCCCTAGTGGCTGTCCAGGCCAAAAACAAGAGGTGGGATGGGAAAGAGGCCACAGGACCAGGAGATCAGCTCAGAGACAAGACTAAACCTCTGAGTTATACAACAGTCCTCAAAAAGAGAAAATGGGCAACTGCCTTACTTACTGAGGGCAAACATCGAGCTCCAACCTTTTTTTATTTCTGGACTTTTGCTAAGTCGACTCAAAGATAAAAAATAAATATTTAAGTATTTTCTATTTAAATAAAGCATTTTCTATTTAAATGAATTCTTTATTAAGAATCTTACGAAATCGACTTGATTTCTGGCAAAGAGAAAAGAAAATGAGTGATCGAGTTTTCCCGTATTAAAAGGAACAGTTATGTAACTGTCCCACAGGGAAGAGTCAGGCTGAAGGCAGAATGATAAAAAGACGGAAATAGCCCTGTCTCTCTCCACAAGTTAACATCACAGTGGGGGATTTCATGTGCGACATACTTCTCATACAGCCTCTGTCCCCTCATGAAGGCCTTCACTTCGTTGTCCAGCGGGAAGGTGCCGTCATCCTTTCTAAAGCGGTAGAAGAGTTTGACGTCCTTGAATTCCTTGTGCTCGTCACACACTGAAACACAAAGTACACAGAGAGGCCAATAAGAAAAAAAAAATCTTATTTAATTCCTCAAATGATGTGAAAGGTTAATTAAGACTTGCTTTACCATAAGAGACTCTTAATCTCACAAAACAATCTGAGGGTTGCGGGGGGGGGGGGGGGTGTTGGGTTATGGATATTGGGGAGGGTGTGTGCTATGGTGAGTGCTGTGAAGTGTGTAAACCTGGCAATTCACAGACCTGTACCCCTGGGGCTAATAATACATGATATGTTAATAAAAAATTAAAAAATTAAAAAATTAAAAAAAAAATGAAAAAAAAAAAAAGACTTGTTTTACTACCTAAGTTCTGAAGCACACCATTCTACGATTTTGTGCATGTGTTTAGCACAGTAATATTAGCTATCATCATCATCCTCATCATCACCATCATTATCTAGTAGAATGGTCACACCGTTCTATGTATCATTCATGCCACAAATTCTTCTTGAAATACTGGGGCAGGCATCAGCCTCAAAGAATGTGACGTCGAGTGAGATAACGAGAAACGTCAACCTGGAATTAACATACGGTGCGAGGGGGCAACAAAAGAAGGGGATATTGCACTGGGAGCCCAAAGAAGGAATAACCAGTAACCCAGTAACCTAGTTGCAGGGAATGGACACTACTCTGAAGAGCTTGCATGCAGGCAGAGACCTGAAGGATGGCGAGAAATTGGGCTAAAGCGAAGATAGAGGGCATTCCAGCCAAACAACAGCACGTGGGAGGTCTTGGTCAGGGTTAGAAAATTCCAGGAGATGTGTTCTTGGAACCACTGAGAGTAACAGAAAAACTCAGAAACCTCTTAAATGGCCATCAGCAGGAGAATGGGTAAGCGTACCCATTATATATGGCATAGCTAATGATAATGGCAAAAGTAATTATATATGGTGTACACAGCAGTGGCAATGAGCAAATGAGAGTTACGCCATTAACATGCGTGAATCTTACGGTCCTGATCTAGTTGTGAAAGAACAAACATGCACTTATGTAATGATTTAAAGCACCGAAAGCAACACGATACCTTGCTAAGAGATGCCTATACAGAAAGGGAAATGTATTTAAGAGCAAATGGAAATAAACCCCACTGCCTCTTGGAGGAAGGAGGGGAATGTCAACTGGAGACAGATGCACAGGAGAGCCAGCGTTTTATTTGTTCAATGGGAGGGTACATATCGGGAATGGAAGACGTGGTCTTTGGTTTCCTCCCAAGTTACCGTGACTGTCGGTGGGCACCGCACTCACCGTGATGAATGATGCCCCGGTCGGCTAACTTCTGCATGAGCTTGATCGCGGTCTCTCTGTCGGAAGCCTCTTTGTGCTCAATCAGCCAGTCGATCAGTTCTTTTGCGACAAAGCAGTTTGGGTAGGTTTTGAGATGATGTCGCCTATCTTTAATCACCTTTTCTTCATGCAGCCTGAGCCTGGAAAGAAAATTTGGCAATTACTTCCAGGAATTTTAATGGCAACACAAATCATTCAGCCAATCCCAGAGCTCAGGAACAAAGTGGAGGCTCTAAGTGTATCAGAGGGCCATCCACATACCTGCAGGTCGGGAGGGGGTTGCCACACTGTCCCAGCCCAGAGGTCCCAGGAAATGATTCTACCCCCAGATCTAGAGATAATACAGGTCAATGATGGAGGGTGCGAAACAACCCTGAACAAGCTAGAGCTAGACAACCTGCCACTTGGCAGGCTCCCTTCTTCCCTCCACCAGTGGGCTTATGGCTTCAACCAAACAACAAACAAAAGTTCTAAACACTTGCTGAAACCAGGCACTTCCACTTCGTCACAGAGGTCCACCCCATGGGCATTCGTGCATCTATGCAACAGAAACGAATGAATGTCCACCACCTGCCCATTACGTATTTCCAGGATTAGAGACCTACGTTCAAAAGTAGCACAAAAATCCCGGCCTCTGCCTGTCCCGCTTTCTACAGGGGCAACAGCTAATCCTTTGGTGAGGCTTACGAGGGTCCAGGTGCTGATCGAAGCACATTCCATAGATGTTCACAACAACCTCACCGAGAGTTGCTATTACCCTCTGCGCTTTTTTTTTTTTTAACAGCAGAGAGAACCTCAAAGAGATTAAGTGACTTGCCACACAGCTAATAAGCAAAGAAAATTAAATTTGCACCTGATGGTCTCACTTCAGAGTCTGACTTCCCAATGGCCACTTTGTGCTGCCTCTAACCAGGGAGGGATAAACAGAATATCCGGGAGAGATGGCTGAAGGCCGTGGGACAAACATGATTTGTTTACAGGCTGATGGATTAGCGTGGGGGAAAGCGGTTGACCCAGAGCCTTCCCTTACACCCTTCAGAACTCCATGACTTTTTTTCCAAAAGAGTCTTCAACCAGCCTTTACATTTTTATTTTCATTTGGTTCCTCTTCTTTTATCAGCCTGCATTTACTTTTTTTTTTTTTTTAAGATTTTTTTTTTTTTTTTATTTATTTGACAGAGAGAAATCACAAGAGAGGCAGGCAGAGAGAGAGGAAGGGAAGCAGGCTCTCTGCTGAGCAGAGAGCCCGATGCGGGACTCAATCCCAGGACCCCAAGATCATGACCTGAGCGGAAGGCAGCGGCTCAACCCACTGAGCCACCCAGGCGCCCAGCCTGCATTTACTTTTTGATTCTCAAGGGTTTGAATTGGGTGAAACACAAGGTCGGCTTTCTTCCTGCTCTGCCCACATGGTCCTGTTCTAACCTCAGATTCTCAGCACCGTTGTGGAAGGGGAGTGCCACCTGAGTAAATCCCACAGAATCTGTGTGAGCGAGGCCAGAGGCTTACTTCTTCCTCTGTAGAATGGACGCAGTTCTGCTCACCCCATCCTTGGCCATGTTGAGACTGGGCAACAGAATGTCAATTCAGCATCGGCACCCAGCACAGGTCTCAACCTCCTTTCGTCTACTCCTTAAGGAAGGAACTAGACTGTCCTCTTGCCTGCTTTTTGAACACAGTTGACTGGATGAAATTTAATGGGTTTTGCTATCCCAGGGACTGTGAGTATAAATTGGGAGCACACAGGGCTGGGGCTCAGAAGCTCAGCTCTCTTCCTGGATAGACCACTCTGATGGGCTGAAGTGTGTTCCCCTCAAATTCATTATTCTGAAGGCCTAACCCCTGGTACTTCAGAATGTGACTGTATTTGTAGATAGGGTTTCTTAAAAGGTAATTAAATTAAAATGAGGTCTTGAGGGTGGCCCTAATCCAAGAGGACTAGGGTCTTTATGACGAGCAGAGATTAGGACACACTTCTGTACAGGGAGAAGAGCGTGAAAACACATGGGGAAGGCAGTCACCTATGAGCTAGGCCTCCGACAAACCAGCCCTGCCCCTCCCTGATCTCAGATTTCTAGCCCCCAGAACTGTGAGAAGGTAAATTTCTGTTGTTCAAGCCACTCCCTCTGTGATACTCTGTAATGGTGGCCTGAGCTGACGAGGACCACCAGGAAGGGCTAAAGTCTGGGGACGCACAAGTGGTCTGCAGGTGAAATGCTCAGCTGGGACATCGGCAGGGACAAGGGAGGATGGAAATGAGAATCCTGGGGTGCCTGGGGGGCTCAGTGGGTTAAAGCCTCTGCCTTCAGCTCAGGCCATGATCCCAGCATCCTGGGATCCAGCCCCGCATCCGGCTCTCTGCTCAGCGGGGAGCCTGCTTCCTCCTCTCTCTCTCTGCCTGCCTCTCTGCCTACTCTCTCTCTGTCAAATAAATACAATTAAAAAAAAAAAAAAGAAAAGAAATGAGAATCCTAACGCCTGTAAACGGCATAGAAAGAAAAAATCCATGCTCGCTGCATTCCTACTCGATGCCTAGTATTTGACTAAGCACTTACACCTATGCTCGCTTCACATCTACGGCCTGAATGTTGCATCCTCCCAAGTTCATATATCGAAATACTAAACCCGAAAATGTCTGTTATGAGAGCAATCAGGAGCACAAGACTAGGAATAGGAACTTTTCATTCTCGTTCTGACACTGCCAGTAATTCCAAACAATCCAACTTCTGAGCACCAGAATCCTCCCTGATAAAATGGGGATAATTATACCCATGGTGATTACTTCATCACACAGTCACAAAGTTCATTAATAAGGACAACGCAAGTATTCAAGCCCTTGCTATGCACTAGGCACTGTTTTCACTACTTTATGGACAGCAATCCTCACGGCAGCTCCCGGACGCAGGTAATGTTAAAGCCACAAAACCAATGTGGAGTTGTAATTATTAATACAAAATAAACAAAGCCTGATAAAAAAAACATGTTCACATAGGCGTGCTGAAGTCTCACTTCCCTCTAATTAATTCAGTGAGAATGACATTGAGTAATTTGTTTAACATGCTCAAAGTGGCAGAATGTGAAACATTAATTCTCAGACGTGATGTCTGTCAGGAATCCAAGAATAATGAGGACCAATTTATTTAGAAATCGAAACATGGAACAAGCTACCATATAATTTGGTGGAGGAGGAATATGTTATGAGCCAAAAGAGGAGTTTTAGCTCCTATAAACTTTCCATCTTAAAAAAAATTAATAGGTAATGTTTATCTTCAAATACTACAGAATAGAACCTTTCAGTTCCTATCCTTTCGTGAACCCGAGCATGGGGCGAATTCGTGAGCATTCTTGATTCCCACCGATTCCCACCCTGCACTGAGGGCAGAAGCTCTAGACTCTCTCCCTGCAGCCCCACCATGGCCTGGCATAGTTCCATGTTTAGAAAACGGAGCAGTCATCTGGTAGAGGGGAAAGAACTCTGGATCCAGGAGATACTGATGGTTTTCAACTCATTACTGTGGTTAAAAACTTTTAATAATGGTGCTAGCATCTTTTTTTTTTAATTTCATAGTCAGAAATACAGAATTCTAAAAATGACCATTAAGATTATGCATTCTTGGGGGTGCCTGGGTGGCTCAGTTGGTTGGGTGTCTGCCTTCGGCTCAGGTCATGATCTCAGAGTCCTGGGATCGAGTCCCGCATCGGGCTGTCTGCTCAGCAGGGAGTCTGCTTCGCTCTCTCTCTCTCCTTCTGCCCCTCCCCACCACTTGATCTCGCTTTCTCAAGTAAATAAATAAAAGAAATATTTAAAAACTTTTTTAAAATTGTACTTTCCTGAAAAACTATCCCAATAAAAAGATAAGAATTTTCACACCGCAAATACATAACCAAGTGTTTCTGCCTAGCACTTTGGACACTTACTATTTGCTGAAAAAAAAATGAATGTCCAAGCAACTAAGAAATTTTCGAAATTTTCAAAATTTTCAAAAAGGTAAGGAGGCTTCTAACTATTAGGAGTCCCCACCCCACAGCTTGGTAACCATAAGTCTTTTTACAAAACTATTTATGCTTTCCATTCCAGGTAATCAATCTCCAAAATTCTAATCCATGTTGCGTGTGTATGTGTGTTTTTCAAAAAATTATTTCCTTTTACTTGCACTTAACTTACCCCCTATAGGTTTTCATATGTTAATGTGCATGGAGAGCTCCAAAAAGGGAATAGAGTAAGGAATATTTCAAAGTCTTATGGAAAAATAGACATTTTGAGGAGCCAAGCCTCTTCTAGAATAGAAAGACCACAAAATGCTGAGCAAGGGGCTAAAAACCATACATTTTAAAGAAGACATGTTGCCTGGACACGTCAGTCACATTGTCCACCATGTCTAACACCCCCTCTGACTTAAAACCACCTTCCACACCTTATCTACCCCCAGCAGGGTTGACAACTCTGAGCCTGTTTTCTTTCCATGTGGGGAGATACCTGACTGAAAGAGCCCATGACCTCTGGTGGCCCCTGCACATACGTGCCCATGGGCTGTTCAGTGAGCCCAGAGACATGAGATCTTACCCAACCCAAGTGACATAATCAGTGAGAGCCAAGCAGAATGGCTCCCTCCAAGATTTAAACTAGAGCTGGAGTTTTCAAACTCACTGTCCATGGAACACTTTGCTCAAATGTAAATCACCGGATGTCAATGCATAAAACAGCCATGTGGGCTGTTCTAGCCAAAAGGCTGCCAAGTCCCAAGTACTTCCTGGTTTTCCCACTCGGTTGTCCCACATACACCCTCCATATTTCCGAGACCATCTCCATGGAATTCCCAGAGCAAAGGTGAACACTCCCCACCAAGATGCTGAGGAAAATTGCCAACCAGGAAGGTGAGGGGAGTGGGGAGGGCGGCACAGCATAGCTAGTGGAGAGAAAGAGGAGAAAGAGGGTGCAAAATGACAGACAGCATGAGATGCCTGTCCCTGGAATAGCTTGGTTCCTTAGGTTTTCTAGTTCTTCTTCCGCACTCTGTGTGCCCTACTAATAACCAGAACCAATCCCTTCAGGTGGCTGAGGAAGCCTCAATTGTCCGAATCCTAAAGAACCACACCTACTCAGGCTCTAAGGAGGCTTTCCAAACTTCCTCACCTTCCTCACCTCCCAAACACAAACACACCCGCCTTGAAGTCTAGGCACACTGGACCCTTCCCCATACCCCACGCAGGCCATCACCTCCCATGCCTCTGCTCAAGATGGAGACCCTCCTTCCGCCTTCAATAATTCAGAAAATTGTCTTTGCTCTTCAGCTGACGAGGCACCTCCTTTGTGAACATCCGCCCCCCCCGGGCCTTCGAAAGCTACAGCACCTTCTTTCCTCTCTTCTCCCACGCTATTTTGGTGCCAGGAGTAGAACATTCATCCTGCTGTATAACAGTTAGACGAGGAGCAGGATACTAAGGGAAAGTTGTTGATTTATTTGTGTCATTCTAGTGCCTAGCGCAGAGGAGGGGATCAGTTCTCACTGATGTGAAAAATCAATTCGATCATGCAATGCACTCGGTGCTAACAAGGCACAGGGCCGAATGGTCTTCTGACTAACAGTCCAGATCGATCCACACTGAACCACTGGGGAAAATAACCATTTCTATTTTAGCTACGTTTTTCAATACCCCCGACGAAGAAATTTAAATACGAAAACCACCTTCCCGTCCTTCATCTCAGACAGCTGGTGCACAGGTTTTAGATTCAAGGTGATTTTGTAATATTCTATTCCTGTCCAGCTAACCAGCTGCTGGGCTTGCATCAGACAATTTCCTCTTCTAGCCCTAGGAGAACAAACACTCCTGAGCGCAGGGTGTTAATAATCCCTGTAAAATTACCCTCCATCTGATAAGAAATGCAGAGATTGTTTTGCGAAAAATAGCTTGCAGAGAATTGCACAGGTTGTCGGGCCCAGGGAACAAAGAGGGGACAGAAAGCACATATTCTCATTTAAAAACAGCGTCATAAATCTCAGCCAAAGTAAACAGTTTAATTAAAAAACACAGCAAGCCAAACAGTAGGGCTGACAGTGCGAGCCTTGTGATTAAGGCAATAACGCTGACATAGATGTTCTGTCAAGCAAAGCTCCTGTCTTTCCCAGATGTTCAGCCAGCATCCGTCCCTGGGGACCAGGGAAGTCGGAGACAATCGCTCTGGATCACCTACCCCTGAGGGGACTGGAGTCTAAAAGGGTGAGAAAAAAAAAGACAGAAACAAATGAAACCTAACTTCCTGCATTTTCTTTTAAAGTTTGAATTGACTTTACAATTAAAATTTCAAATTTTCCAAATAAAACAGGCTCATGGTAGATAGAAAGAAACTCAAATAGGTCTAACACGAAGCTGGGTAACGATCGTGAATTGGTAATTGTCAAAGCCAGGGGACAGGTGCATGGGGGTCCACTCCTTTATTGACTTTGGGGTATGTTCAAAATTTTCCTTGACCCCCCACTTTTCAAAAGAAGCCGATGTTAATAGTTGCTTATGTTGGGGCACTTGGGTGGCTCAGTAGGTTAAAGCCTCTGCCTTTGGCTCGGGTCATGATCCCAGAGTCCTGGGCTCTGCTCAGCGGGGAGCCTGCTTCCCCCCTCTCACTCTCTCTGCCTGCCTCTCTGCCGACTTGTGATCTGTCTGTCTAATAAATAAGTAAAATCTTTAAAAAAATAGTTGCTTATGTATTCTTGCAAAGATCTCCTATGTACACAGGTACAGCTAGTTTATGTATATCTTTATGTGAGATAGGATCATTATACACATTTCGGGTAATTTTGCTTCAAGCAGATGCTTGAATTCTCCCAACCAGATCAGAACAACAGAAAAAATACACACAGCAAAAGGAAGGAAAGAACATAAAACAGGTTATCGTAAACACAGTATATGTGATTCAGGAGAGCCAGCAGGAACTGGTCTGAGATCACACACACACAATGCGTGTACACTATGCAGAAAGCTGCAGTGACCACCTTCAATGACAGCAGCGTCAAATGATCCACCAGCACCCCTTTGCAGGAGGGTTATAAGCAACGGCTCTGTGAATCAGGAACAAAGGCAGAGCCACCGGCTCTACCCAGAGCCCTCCTAGGCCCCATGTCAGGTCAGCGCAAGCACAAGTCCTTTACGCTGTGTCTTGTCACCACACTAACTGAGACGGTAAGCACACCCATGAGGGAAGCATGTTTGATTCTAAGACCTACATACCAAGCACTATATTTGAGATCTTGATGATGGCGTATTAGCAGAAATAATAACAGTTATTTCACATTTGAACAGAGCTGAGGCTAATGACATCCCTGTGATCAGGAAGGCACTGTCATAGTCATTTGACAGATAAGGAAGCAAGTTCAGAAAAATTAAAGGGACCTGCTCAAGTCACATTTTTGATCAGGAGTAGTCAGGACTTGAACTCAGATCTTCCGATTTCTGTGTTTAGAAAGCGTTCAGTGACATCAAACTTTAAATGCGAGAAGCATCTGTCTTCTGCTTATTTTATGCTCATGTAGACTACAGAAAAGAAAACATTCTGCTAAAGAGCCATGGAAAGGTGAAAATTTATGCAATTTCTACATCCTATAGATACCGCCACCAACATAAATACAAAAGAAGTCATTGCACTGTCTTCCATGTCTGCTTTGAGCCAATGTTGTATAATCAAGATGCCACTCCTGGGGGGTGGCATGGAAATGAGCTGGTGAGTTGAGTTACACCATCCCAGAGAGCAAGCCTCAGCTCATGCGAGACATACAACAAGCCCTTCTAATGACATGTGCAAATAGCTCATGAGGCCCTTTTAAATCTTTCTTCTTGTCCGCGAGATAAGAGGTAAATACAGGGTCAAGACAGGAAGGTCTCCAAGTCAGCCTTCCTTGCCTCGTTAGACCTGAGATTTTCACTGAGTTCTTCCTCCTGGGGGCTTTTTCCTACGAGGTCTCCTGTTCTGAAGGAACAAAGAGCACTGGCATCAACATCCCCAGCTCTGATCTCTTTCTCTGATAAGGCAGAAGTTCTTCCTGCCCGCGAAGGGCCTTTCCAAGAAGCTCCAAGATTTTTTTTTTTTCTAAATAGGTCATTATTTGTTTACACCACACCCAGGTGTATCAGGCCTCTGCCATTTCACAGGTGAAGAAACCAGCCCAGAATTGTTTCTGGAACTCAGGGAGGACACAGAGTGACCCGGAGGACCAGTACTGGTTACTGAGTCAGCTCAAGAAGTAGCAGCAAGTGGGGGATAAGAAAGTATAGCTCTTGGGCAGGAACAGGGACTCTGGTGCATCAGTCAGCAGATTAACTTCCTGCTCTCCTCATTCACGATTTATCCTTCATTTATAGCAGAGCTATGAAGCCAGACTGACTGGGGTTCAAATACAAGCTCCATCCGTTATTCGCTGTGTAACTTGGGACAAAACATTTGATTTCTCAGGACCTCAACTCTCTCATCTATAAAATGGGTATAACAATGTATGCCTCATATTGTGAGGATTAAATGAGAAAATTCTATGTAAAGTGCTTCGCATATAATAAGCTCTCAGTAAATGTCAACCCTTAGTGTTATTATTATGTAATATATTTCATTGTCAGATTTCACCAAAAGCAGCCTCAAGAAGCCACTAAATATGTACTTTTTAGAACAAAGGCTCAAGTTGCTGGCCATTGTTTTCCAGTGTGGGTGCAGGATTTTGCATTACATTTGCTTAATATCTCTGGGAGTGAATCAGAGAACAAGGGGGTGAATTAGCAACTCTATCTAAGTCTACCTAAGTCTAGCTTAGCTGTTCTTTGTTCAAGGATGAGAAAGAGCCCCTGTGTGGGGTGGCAGGTAACTCAGAGAAAACCAAAGGTGAGTTAGCACTCAGTCACTTCCTAAAAACACACGGAGGCCTCACTTCCTGGGAGGTCTACAAGAACTAATCTTACCCCTTCTGCCGCCTGAACTAAACTGATAACTAAAATCACTGACTTGTTTTAACAGGAAACTGCCTTCAGCCTATCTGGGCCAAGCCCTCCCTGACATCACTATTGGACAGATAGGAAAGCCAACACTTAGAAGTGAGTGACTCGCCCACGTTTGACCCACTGGCCTCCTGACTCGAACCAGACTCTCTGCCTGAACTCCACCACGGGACAGCCTGGAAACGGTGACTGGTGGCACTCTAGCCCTTTACTGAGGACTGGCCCACTGATGGGCAAGCTGGCCTAGACTCTGTGACAGCCTCTCAAGTCACCTGTTGTCATGCCCAGTCTGTACCCTGCCCCCCTTGAGAGAGACACTGCATTTCAACAGCACCTTTAGTGTTGGAAACTGAAAACTTCTTAGAGCAGAAGCTGTCTCAGGGCCCATTTTAGACAAAGAAGAAAAATGGAGAGAAAGATGAAGTACAGAGATCATGAAATAATAACTAAGTATTGTTCACTGGATCCCTAAGTGGAATCTGAAAAATACCAGCCAGGTGCTCTGTGGTCCGGTGGCAGGTGCGGGGTGGGGGTGGGGGGGGGGGGCGGCACACAGAGATTCAGGTTAGACAAGGAGAAGGCAGTGATGCTCAAAAAAGGCCTTCACTAAGATCACGGAGAGGGCTTGTTAAGCACAGAGCGCTGGACCCTCCCTGCTAGTTTCCAGTTCAGTAGATCTGGAGGTGGGCCCAAGAATCTGCATTTCTTTTGTTTTTAAAGGTTTATTTCTTCATTAAAGAGAGTGAGAGTGAGAGCAAGAGCAAGGGGGAGGGTCAGAGGAAGAGGGAGAAGCAGGAAACCCAATGAGGGGCTGGATCCCAGGATCCTGAGATCATGACCCTAGCTGAAGGCAGAGGCTTACCGGACTGAGCCACCAGGGGCCCCCGAGAATCTGCATTTCTAACAAAGGTCCAGGTGAGGCTAATGCTGTTCTTCAGGGAGCACACGTTGCAAACCCCCTGGGGTGGAGTGGAACAGCACCAATATTGTGTTGCAGAATAAAAAGATAAGAGTAAGGGGAGGAGGCAGGGGGAGAGTGACCAGAAGCTGAGCTGAGCACTGAGACAGCTGAACTTCTGGGGCTTGGGGGGCAACAAAGGGGCATCCAGGTGAGACATACTCTCAGGGAGTCTGTTTCCAGGCATTGGAACACCCTCCCCAGGAAATCAGGAACCTCGGGGTCTATACCTCACATCTTGCCAAAAAAAAAAAAAAGTAAAAGGCTGACATGTGAGCGACCCCAGGGTTCAACCTATCAGGTTCAACCTGATTCTCAGGGCTCCTTCTTCCTTTGAATGTATCTCCCCACCTGCTCACGGATGCTCGTTCCCCCATAAGGAGGAGCACAGCGGTCCATCCAATAAGAAGGTATAAAAGCCTTTTTTTTTTTTTTTTTAAGAGAGGTCTTTGGCTGATGAACAGGTAACAAGCTGAACTCATATTAAATGGCATCGGTTAATGTCCTCCATGCTATTCCTTATGCTCCACAAGTAGGTGAAACTATATGATAATTGACTTTCTCTGCTTGATTTATTTCACGCAGCATAATCCGGGAAAAGTGAAGGGGGGGAATCAGAGGGGGAGAGGAACCGTGTGAGACTGTGGACTTTGAGAAACAAACACGGATTTTAGAGGAGAGGGGCTGGGGGATGGGTTGGCCCAGTGATGGGTATTAAGGAGGGCACGGATTGCACGGAGCACTGGGTCTTATACGCAAACAATGAATCATGGAACACTGCATCAAAAACTAATGATGTACTGTATGGGGACTAATGTAACATAATAAAAATAAAAACTGAATGGAATCAGTTAAGTGGCACACATTAATGGTGGCATGGAACCTCTTCCCATTTTGATTGAGAGGAAGTTTAAAGTAGGGAGGTGCGTGACTTTGAAGGAAGAAAAGCAAAGAATTGGTCTGACAAGGAAGCTCAAAGCGGAAGCCGGGCTCAGAAAGCGGACCTCAGGGTCCTCAAAGTCTGGGGGGAGCCACAGACACTGGGTACTGTGCTGTCCCTGAGAGGAGTCAGGCCACCTAAGTGTAGTGTGTGCCGGTTCCGTCCAGGTAACATGGCTCTGGCGGGGAGGGCTCTTTTTTTTTTTTTTTTTAAAGATTTTATTTATTTATTTGACAGAGAGAGATCACAAATAGAGAGGTGGGCAGAGAGAGAGAGAGGGAAGCAGGCTCCCTGCTGAGCAGAGAGCCCAATGCGGGACTCATTCCCAGGACCCCGAGATCATGACCTGAGTGAAAGGCAGCGGCTTAACCCACTGAGCCACCCAGATGCCCGAGGGCTCTTAACTGAATTAGGACCCGAGCTTCCTATTGGGAACGTGAGGAAACCGCCTAGATGATTTCTAAAAAATCTCTTTCAACTCTAACTCCTTTGTTTTTTATGGATATGCTGAAAAGTCCCCAGGGTAAATCCTCACTCACGAGATCAAAATGGAACAGGCCGTTTGGGGGCACATTCTGTACTAAAAAGAGTTACCGCAAACCACAAGGCCCGGGATCACAACACAGCAATTTTGTTTCCTCTGTGCTTCCAAACAAGGATGAACATATCAAAGTGAATCTGGTGCTAAGGGAGCCCTACAAACACTGTTTATGGTTACGATCATCTAAATTCAGCCCACGGGACAGACGCTGAAACCGCCACAGTGTCATAGGCTTTGGGTGTGCAGGACATGGGAATAGACAGTTTCTTTGGGTTTAAAAGTAGTTGTAGGACCCTCAAAGGTGTTTTCAGGGGGTGCCTGGGTGGCTTCATTGGTTAAGCATCCGACTCCTGATTTTGGCTCAGGTCATGGGCTCAGGGTGGTGAGATCGAGCTCTGAGTGGGGCTCCACGCTGAGCGGGGAGTCTGCTTGAGCTGCCCTCTCTCTCCCTCTGCCCCTCCACCCACTCACACTTGATCACTCGCTCTCTCTCTCACAAACAGATAAATACATCTTTTTCTTTTTTTTTTTAAGTGTTATCAGGGACATCTGCAGCTATTGGGAAGGCTGCTTTCAGCTAAGGGGCTCCTACAAGATTTCTCAACCAATATACATTTATTGAGCTCCACCTGCATACCAGGCATAGCTGAAACAATGGCTCATGGTAAGCTAGCTTCTGTAGTTCAAGGGCCGTAACTGAAACCAGTGTTGTCTCTTCAAAATGAAAATGTTGTATTTTATGTGTGTTGGGTATGCGCACCCCCCCCAACCAAAGTCTCCATATTATGTTAAGGCTGAATCTATCCAATTATTTTCCTCTTCTCTTACTGCCTCTGTTTTAGCCAAATGTATCACCTTCATTTCTGCCTCTGTCCCTATTTGTAGCCTACCCTTTTTGCAGGATATGCTCCATTGCTTTTCCTATCCATCTGGGAAAGTCTAGTTCAACTTCACCTTCTTCCATGATGACTTCTCTCACTAAGCAGAGAGGATCTCGTTTCCCTGACTCCTCTGTGATCTATTTTCTCCAATGCTCATGTTTACCCATATATTATTTGTTATTTTCTTCTTTTTTGCATCAGTTGTCCAACTATCCTACAAATTCTATGCTTATACAACTATTTCATTCCTCTCCCATATTTCTCAGAGCCTCTGGGACAGGGCTAATGGTAACTGATACTCAGTAGAAGGGTCTGGATTTTCATCTTTGTTTTCAGCTAGACAGAAAGAAACATCAGCACAGCCCAGAATGCAAAACTTACATCTCTCCTCTCGGGCACTTTGGTGGCTCTGTACCCATCCAGGTAGCACCTCAAAGGATTTCTGCTATTTCCTTTCTATTAATATGAAGGAATATTTGGATCACATGTGTGTGTCTGGTTTCCCCAGATAAGTAGTGTTCAATGATAATTCCTTCAGAAAGAGCCCCCACCCGGGCGCCTGGATGGCTCAGTTGGTTAAGTGCCTGTCTCTTGATCTCAGCTCAGGTCTTAATCTCAGGGTCATGAGAGGCTGGGTGTGGAGGCTGTTTAAAAAAAAAAAAAAGAAAGAAAAAAAGAGCCCACAATCTTCTTCACAGAATGTGTATACAGCAGGTGTCCAAGCTTTCGCTCAAGCTCTGTTAAGATCCAGACAGGTCTGGACATATGTGGCTCAGGCTGGAGGACAGCACCCCCCCCCCCCCGCCCCGGAAGCCACTGACAGCTCAGCAAAGGAGCCAGACCACCAGAGAGGAGGGAAATTGGGGGAAGGCCATGGTACCTGGTCAGGCCCCAAAGACACAGAGCCTGTGTCTGAAGGTGCTGTGTTTGCTAAGGTTTTGTGAAGTGACAGGCCAGAAGCAGCCTCACTGTAGCGAAAAAGACAAAAAAGAGAATACTGAGAGTCTCCAGACCAGTGATACAAACACACATACACACACAAACACTGGGACACAAGAAAGTCACAAGAAGGTCTGTTGAGAAGCATCCAGACTACTCCAACATAAGCCCTTTCGGGGGTTAGTGGTCCCTTTCAGGTACTCAACACACTTAACGACCAGATGTTTAGGCCGTCTTTCATACCCGGGTAGAGTGTGGACACCAACTCCACTGGTATCGTGATTTTGTTTGTCTTGTGACTAAGAGAATGAAAGTAAAATGGAACTCTGGGAGAATGAAGAGGTCATGGGAATAAAGGGCACAGTGTAGGGAACAGACCCAAAGACATTCTAGTAATGCTGCCTGGTCCTCGATGGCAGCTGCCCTTGCGGGGAGCAGAACATCGTGTGTAAACCTGTGGAATCACCACGTCGTATATCTGAAACCAACGTCACGTTGCAGGTCAGCTAGACTCACAAAAGGGGTAAAAAAGTGAAATCCTGGGGGAAACTCAACCTAAAAATCTACATTTCACTCACAACTATGTAGAAAACAAAAACATTTCTCAGGGTCACATGCTAAAATGGGACTTCACGCACCTAATATCCCCCTCGGAAAAATCTTCACAGAACCAGCTAGGGAGAAGAAACTCCCAGCAATCTAGTTATCGGCTTATCCCAGGTTTACATTTTCCCTTTCTTAATGTCATTCCTGTGACCCTTGCAGGGACTTGACACACTTTTAGTGAAATTTCCAGAAAACATATGTACCCATGGGGTCTCTGAAGACACGTTGGTGTTCTCCCTATTCCCATTTCAGGAGGCTCTGGTGCATATAACCTCCTGGATGGAGACCCACATGTGCCTGGATTCCAGGTCACTCAGACTGAGGAACAGAGAGAAGCAGAGGGATGAAAGCAGATGCAAAAAAAGCACCAGAAACAGCCAAGAAGGGATTCCGTCAAGTGTGAAAGACTCAAGATGGTCCCTCTGGAGCGTCCAGATTTCTGTAAATCTGAGTCCCACTGAGGTTCCACATAGTAGTAATGTTACAGTTCATGGGCTCAGCCCACCGTGGCTTATAAACCACGACCATTCATTTCATCACATTTGATTTTTGCAAACAATCCTGTGAGGTACTTGGTGGGGAGGGGATTAAGCCCCGCCCATGGGTGACAAGAAGGAGCTTTACCACGATGACTGGGATTGCCATTAACAGTTCACAAGGGGCAGAGCTGCATGTAACATCTAGAACTTGATTTCTCACTTATCAGGAGTCCACAGTTGAAAGAGTATATCCAACCTCATTAATAAACCTCTCTCTCTGTGGTTATAACGGTGATACCAATAATGGTTGGACCCGTAGTATTATTTGCATATATATGTTTTTCATGGGTCTTCTGTTCTTTTGATGAGCACCCCCAAGCCCTCCATTTTCTCGATAACTCCCTGTTTTGTTATGGTGGGTGGGTAGGCATTTACACCATGCTGATGTTTTTATAAAGCATCTGAAAACTTAACCAATCTCTATTTAAAGTCCCAGACGCCCAGCATGGTTTCCAAACACCTGTGGCTGCTTATGAATTATAGCGCTCTTTAAAGCCAAGACTGTATTTTCTAAAGATAGCCAGACAACTAGAGATCTGGTCAGCTCTCAGCCACATTCCCCTGACAGTTGTCACTTGAATGGTGGTGTCACTTGGCAACAGCTAAAAAGTCACACTCTCTTAATTAGGCTACCGGAGGCAGGGTAGAGAAGGTGAAAGTGGGCTCTTTGGAAACCCTTTAAGATTCCAGACAGCCTTTGGAAGGCTTCTCTCTATTTAACGTCACTGTGCTCCTGCACCTGTCTCCAATATCTTTCCCAGCATTTGTTTTCTTGTGTGCAAGACGCTAGGAAGCAAAGCACAACATGACAAACCTTCACTCTAGGTACCAAAAAGTACAGGATACTGCTGTTCTGTGAATTGGTGGGTTCTCTCTCCTGGTTTTTAAATGAGGCCCAGGCATCTTTTAAACCCGAGGTCTGTTCCAAGGGTACGCTGATGGATGCCACGATTTCATCTGCTCCGGGCTAGCTGACGAGCTAACTGTCTGGTTAGTTTTTTGAGAACACTTAAAATGCCCTGCAAATCAGTCTCCATTTATCAGACTTGTAACTTTCCCACTGATTACACAATGAAGGAACAGTGATTTGATTTGATTTGGTTTGATTGCTATTTGCTTCAAAAGCAACGCAAGTTCTCGACTTCTTTGTTTTAAGGGAGGAGGTGCAGACAGAAAGTGGAAGCAGCCCAGAATAAGGTGCTCAGATGAAAACAATGATGAAATCTGCATTTTTAAAATTAAATTAAATTTTTTATTATGTTATGTCACCATACAGTGCATCATTAGTTTTTGATGTAGTGTTCCATGATTGATTGTTTGAAACCTGCATTTTAAAACAAAGGGACATAAACCAAAGAATAGGGGACTGTGTTCATTTGATAATAGAAAACCAATGGCCTGAATATAATCAACATCATTAGTGGGTGAACATAAACTATTATTGAATAGATAAAATTAAACATGTCTATGTTCAGAGAATCACAATATATTACAGTCCTTCCTAGATCATTAGAGCTATTTCTAAAACTCTTTTCCATGAAAAAGAATAATCTTTCTTCCTCCAGTTGCTGGTCTTTCAAAATTTATTTTTAATTTATTTCCTTTCATTTGCAGCAATAATGTGCTGTAATTAAGTTCCTTAAATCTTCTCTGAGCATTTAACCTGAAGGATGGTGAACTTTTTACCCAAACCACTCAACCAGTGAGTCATACACCAATAATAACTAAGTCCAGGTGCCACATTGGAGGTACAATTAATTCTATTAAATGTGTTTATGGTGTGACTCTCGATCATGCCCTGAGAATAGAGCCCATTCGCTTTTGCAACACATCACTCTATGTGGCTTCTATATTGTAGCAGATCTGTCGAACTCTTCCTTAAATGTTCATTCCACATTTCTCGACTGCATGAGCTAAAGAGCAGGCGGTAACCACTAGAATTAGAAGAAAGGTAAAACTCTTAAATTAAGAAATCAGTGGCGGGGGCGCCTGGGTGGCTCAGTGGGTTAAGCCGCTGCCTTCGGCTCAGGTCATGGTCTCAGGGACCTGGGATCAAGCCCCACATCGGGCTCTCTGCTCCGCAGGGAGCCTACTTCCCGCTCTCTCTCTGCTTGCTGCTCTACTTGTGATCTCTCTCTCTCTCTGTGTCAAATAAATAAATAAGTAAAATATTAAAAAAAAAAAAGAAATCAGTGGCGAAAAATTCAAACCCAGATATTAAAGCATTATTTGCATTTGAGGATATACATGTTTTCTGCTTCATCCTCTTTAATATTATTTTATACTCCATGGCACTTCTTTTGAAGGTCCTATCATTGATTCCATAGCAAACAGCCATGCTTCTAATTCTTCTCTTGACCCAGGAAGCAACATGAGGACCGGCATTTCCATCCATGGCACTCATTGTTGTATCTCCAGAGCCCTAGCTCTGCCCGACAAACTCAACACACACAAAACATGGTAGACACAAGTCCGTCATCATTTCAGTGGGTCTCCACCCATAAACACACATGCTCTCTTACCATCCTTCCCTAGTAAGCTTGCTCCTCTTCCCAAACATCGGATTTCTAGGCACGTGTCCTCCGAACAGTCCAGCCATCCAGGCACTATTCCTAGCTATCTCGGACTAAAAATTCTTTCAAGGGCAAAAATTAGGACTTCATCCTTTTTTTTTCTTTTCTTTTCTTTTTTTTTTTTTTTTTTTTTTGTATTCCCAGCACTCAGAGTGCTGTTGATAGGAGCTCCATCATTGTTTCTTGTACTCAAATTTCTTTCATCCCCTGTGTTTAACCTGTCACCATGTTCTATTGTTGACACCCTGGAAATATCCCTTAATGTGCCTTAGGCCACAGCTACTTTTCCAGTCCCGAGTCTCCTCATTTAGTCTCTGGAATGCTGTTCATTCGCCACACAACTGCTGCCTGCCTCATGGCTTATAGAAGGACATTCAGAGGCTCCCTTTTCCTTTTGATATGCCACATGTCCTGAGTCCTCTGTGTAGCAACAAAAACTTTCTGTGAGCCTTGCTCACTCTGCCTCTCCCCTTTACCAACCACAGGCTCCTCCCCGGTCAAGCAGGCCCCCACCCTACTCTATCCCATTTGTGTGTCTTTGCCCATGGTATTTCCTACCTCTAGGAATTCTGTCCTTCCCTACAACTATTACAAAACCAACTCATCTTTCCTCATGTCCCACTCACCAGGAGGCCAGCTCCTTTTGTGGGTCATAAGGATTTCTCCTTTCTAAAACGGTAGCTTTAATTCTCCAGGGTACTTTGTAGCATTTAGTTCATCTGCCCTCCAATTATTCGTGGACTCTTACTCTGTTTCTCTACCTAAAAAGTCATCTTCCTGAGAGCAGGAATCACTCTGTTTATCTCTTATCTTATGATACAAACAAAAACAGGTCTCAGAGCCTCCCAATAAATATCTGTAGGCTGAGTAAATAGAGATAAAATACTGTCAGCAGGCATCCAAATATGAAAATGATTCTGGAAGGAAAAGATGAAAAAGGCTATGTCCAGGTTTCTCCAAAATCTGCTGAAGCAATCTGTGCTCTTTATACACCTAAAGTATATAATCTTAACTCATCGCTAATAAAATGTTAACTGCACTTAAAATTCAGAATCCCAAATTTCATTTAGTCCTGCTTATGGGAAAAATATAACTGACCCTTCTATAAACAGAACGGTTTGGTGGAGTATATATAATAAATACATCGACTGCAAAAAAAAAAGTTCCTTAGTGTTCAAACCTATCCATGAATTACAAGGCACTGGAAAAGACTTTATGTTCTGTTTGTTGCCAGGTGGAAAAGAGTTCTGTTACTCCAACATCACAGACTCCTCGATTCAAAAGTCACACAGAGGAATATGCTTTTGCATTGTTATCATTAGCAGTAAGAGCAGCAGGAGGAAGAATGGCCCTCATTCTGTCGCCTGTTTACACAAGGGCCACTTACCCTTTTGATAAGCTTTTCCTCAGTGCCACGTGCTTCACAAAATCACTCTGATTAGTCACTCGCCACAAGTGGTGTGTGATGTGTGGGAATATTATTGCCCTTGTTGAATAGTGTGAATGCCCTCAGAAGACAGGAAAGTTACATGAAGGCCTTGCCTGCCCTAAGATAAACAGTGAGGGTCAGAGATTGAACTCAAAGCTCTGGTGTCCTGCTTGGAGCCCTGGGAAAATCTAGCAAGGTGTCCCTTCAGCAAAGCCAAGAAGCATCTGTCACCAGCTCATGACTCCAGACTAATTCTGGCCATACTAAAAATCAGCTCAATCCAACAAATATTTATTGGTGCCTAGTAAAGCTTAAAACTGTGCCAAACACTGGGATACGGCAGTGAATCTGACATGCTTGTAGACTTTCTTATGAAGGAGGGGTCTAAGACCATCCTTCGGGTGCGACTGAAAAAAATATGAGAATGTCTTCATGTATTTTATCTCACCTTTAAAATAATTTCAGTTGCTATTTTTGTGTATGTTTCTGATACATGTAATGCACTGGAACAGTAGTACATGTGGACAGCTGTTAAATTAATATGTTCGTGTGGGGGAATCTATGATCAAAACATTTTTGTTTTGTTTATAAGATTTATTTTTTTGACAGAGAGAGTGCATGAGCAGAGAGGGAGGGGTAGAGGGAGAGGAGAGAGAAAATCTCAAGCAGACTCCCTGCTGAGCGTGGCACCCAACTTGGGGTTCAATTCCACGACCATGACATTGTGACCTGAGCTGAAATCAAGAGCTTAACAGACTGAGCCACCCAGGTGTCCCTATGACCAAAACATTTGTGCAGATCAGGATAGGCAAGCAGAACATTTGAAAACTAACGGACTACATGACTCTTTAGACTTCCCTGAACATGCCACGACATTTCTCATCTTTAGGTCTTTCCAACTTCATATTTTCTCTGCCTCCAATGAACCTCCTCTCCCTCACCATATCCTGAGTAAACTTCAAAACCCAGCTCAACTGGTACCTGCTCAAGGAAATCATTATCCCTCTCCACCAGGCAAAGCTGGTCCCTTCCACCTGCTGCTCCCAATGCGGCTTGTACGCCCTTCCATTGTGGACATCCTCCCACACCACCCTGGAATCATCCTTTCCATCTCTGGCACTAGCCAGTGGGAGTCGCTGCTTGTGAGCTCCTTGAGGACAGGGTTGGGATGTTTTCCTTAAGAGCTAGCACAATGTCTGATACATGGTTTGTGTGAGAAATGTACTCACTTAGGTGAAGAATCTCTTCACAATGTTTTTTTCTAATTGCAATCAACTGGAAGAAGATAGAATTTCATGGGAGGGGAGGCAGTCAGAGTGCACTGTACTTCCTCCTTCCTCTCCTTGTAGTGGGGCAGAGGAGCTCTGAGGGTGGGGAAAGGTGGCCATGCTCAAGACAACAGATGACCGCTACTACCAGAAAATGTAGAGCTGAGATGTGAGAAAGTTATACATTTTAAATTCCCCAATGAGGGCTGGTCAGTTTCAGTCTTCAGTTAAAAATGAAGAACAAAGACTTCTGAGCAGGACAAACCAGAAATGCAGAGACATGCTGTGTTCTGATAGAACGGTCCCATGAAGATGCTTGTGGGACAGAGGAAAGGTGCCCAGGAATGGGGGAGAACCTCATGTCCCGGGTCAGCTCTACATACACTAACCACTTCGGGGCCTCTCGGTCTCCAGAGAAGGAGATGGTCTTGACGCCCCATGCAGACTTTCTGGGTTGGCATGAGGAAGTAGAGAATGGGGAGGAACCAAGACTGTTAGTTCCATTCTTGCCCTCGCACAAAGTCAAATGGCAGAGCAAGAGTCACTTACAAAGGCTGGACTAGATTCTCACCAAGGTCCTTCCAGTCTGAAGTTCAACAAGTTGGCTATGCTGAAGACCTAAAAAGATGCAGTGTTGACCAACTGTGATATGATCAACATTTTAGGAAGACCTTGACGAAGGTGTGACTTGGAGCAACTACTCTAGTTTTCTGGATGTCCTCTGGCCAACAAATATGGATTGAACACCTAGCGTGCATCAGGCACTGTGATAGGCACAGAACACGCGGTAAACAAGCCCGCAGGGACCCCGCCCTCAGAAAGTTCAGTTCGGTACACTTCACTTTCCTTGTTGTCAACATATAAAAGTTCTTCCATGTCTAAAAACCCTGAAATGCGATGATTCAGTGTGAACTCCAAAATGACATGGCCTCCAAGATTTCCTCTGCAATTCCGTATTTTTAAAAATTCCCTTTGAACATAGCAGAGCCACAGAACAAATTTTAGCTGTAAAATAATCCTTTTTTCAATTTAAGATGTCTGCATTTTAATATTTCAAATACATTTCTTTATCTTAGCTCTTATCACTGAAAACTACTTCAGTGGCTCTTGTTGGGGTATTAGCATTACAAAGCTGAGAACGGGATTTGGAATAAATCTGAGCTGTCTCCATCACTTAGTAACTGTGTGTCTTGTGACCAAGTCACTTAATCTCTCTGAGCTGCATTATTTATTTTGCCACTTAGCAAATTTTTACTTAGGTCAACCAGGTATCCACTCCAGTGCTCAACATTATAGACATAGCAATGGACAAGAAAGTTGGACAAACTTCATTTAAACCTTCTCACCTATAAATTAGAATTATAATAATCACTCAGATTCCTCTTAGCTCACAGGCTAAGGATCAATACAATGTTCAGGATCAATAATACCTCTTTCTAGGAGCTCTTGGGTGGCTCAGTGGGTTAAGCCTCTGCCTTCGGCTCAGGTCATGATCTCAGGGTTCTGGGATAGAGCCTCGCATCGGGCTCTCTGCTCAGCAGGGAGCCTGCTTCCTCCTCTCTCTCTGCCTGCCTCTCTGCCTACTTGTGATCTCACTCTCTGTCAAATAAATAAAATCTTTAAAAAAAAAATAGCCACGCTAAAAAAAAAATTAAAAAACAAAAAACAAAAAACACCTCTTTCTATAGGAACCTGCATGCACTGTTGGTAGACATGTAATTGGTGAAGCCACTCTGGAAAACAGTATGGAGGTTCCTCAAAACCTCAAAACATAGAAGTACCATATGATTCAATAGTTCCACTTCTGGTTTTTCACCTGAAGAAAACAAAAACACTAATTCAAAAAGATCTATGAACCCCTATGTTTATTGCAACATTATTTACAGCATCCAAGATATGGGATTCCATATTTACAATGGAATATTACTCAGCAATAAAAAAGAATGCCATCTGCCTTTAGCAACAACATGATAGACCTAGAGAATATTATACTAAGTGAAATAAGTCAGACAGAAAATGACAAGAACCATATTACTTCACTTATATGTGGAATCCAAAACACAAAACAAAGGAACAAACAACAATACCAAAAAAGAGAAACAAACTCATAAATATTGAGAACTAGTGGTTTCCAGAGGAGAGGGGGATGTGGTGATGGACCAAATAGGTGGAAGGGAATCAAGATGTACAAAGTTCCAATTATAAAATGAACAAGTTGATGATGAAAAATACAGCATAGGGAATATAGTCAATAATGCAATAATAACTTTGTATAGCAAAAGATGGTAACTATACTTATAGTGAGCATATCATAACATACATAATTGTTGAATCACTGGGTTTTACATCTAAAATTAATATAATGCTATATGTCAACTATACTTTAATTAAAAATTTTACGGATGCCTGGGTGACTCAGTCAGCTGAGCATCTGACTCTTGATTTCAGCTCAGGTTGTGCTCTCAGGGTCATGAGATTGAGCCCCACGTTGAGCTCCATGATCAGCTCCCAGTATACCTGAGATCCTCTCTCTCTCTCTCTGCCCCTCCTCCTGCTCACATTCTCTCTAAATAAATAAATAAAATCCTTTAAAAATTTTTGGATAAAAAAATAATACCTCTTTCTATACAAAAGATTTAATTATATCTGTTTAAATGTTAATGGTGTTCATAGTTCCTATCATGAAAGCTTTTCAGAAAAGAAAAAGGAAAATCATTTTAGGAATAATAAATTTCCTTTTTTAAGGTTTTACTTTTATTCCAATTATCACGCAGTGTAATATTAGTTTCATTTGTACAATATAGTGATTCAACACTTCCATAGAACACCTAGTACTCATTGGATAAGTGCATTCCTTCATCCCCTTCACCTATTTAACCCATTCATTCCTTACCCACCTCCCCTCTGGTAACCATCTGTTTGTTCTCTATACCTAACAGTCTGTTTTATGGTTTGCCTCCCTCTCTCTCTCTCCATTTCAAGTTGTTATTTAAATTCTAGTTAGTTAACATGTAGTGTAATATTGGTTTCAGGAATAGAAATTAGTGATTCATCACTTACATAGAACACCCAGGGCTGATCACAAGTGCCCTCTTTAATATCCATCACTCATTCAGCCCATTCCCTGCCCACCTCTCTTCTATTAATCCTCAGGTTGTTCTCTATAGTTTAAGTGTCTTTAATGGTTTGCCTCCCTCTCTCTTTCTTTCCCCCTTCCATATGTTCATCTGTTTTGGTTCTTAAATTCCACATATGAGTGAAATCATATGGTATTTATCTTTCTTCAATTGACTTATTTTGCCTAGTGAAATACTCTCTAGTTCCATCCACATCATTGCAAATGGTTAAGGTTTCATTCTTTTGGATGGCCAAGTAATATTCCATTGTACATATATAGACCACCTCTTTTTTTTTTTAATTTTTTTTTATTTCTTTTCAGCGTAACAGTATTCATTGTTTTTGCACCACATCCAGTGCTCCATGCAATACATGTAGACCACCTCTTCTTTATCCATTCATCATTCAATAGATACTTGGGCTCTTTCCATAATTTGGATATTGTTGATAATGCTGTTATAAACATCAGGGTGTATGTGCCCCTTCAAATCAGTATTTTTCTATCTTTTGGGTAAATACCTGATAGTGCAATTGTTGGGTTGTAAGGTGGAAGCTCTATTTTTAACTCTTTGGGGCACCTCCATACTGTTTTCCAGAGTGGCTGCACCAGCTTGCATTCCCACCAACTGTGTAAGAGGATTCGCCTTTCTCTGCATCCTCGCCAACATCCGTTGTTTCCTGACTTGTTAATTTTAGTCATTCTGGAAGGTGTGAAGTACTATCTCATCGTGGTTTTGATTTGTATTTCCCTGATGATGAGTGATGTTGAGCATCTTTTCATGTGTCTGTTGGCCATCTGGATGTTTTCTTTGGAAAAATGCCTATTCATGTCTTCTGTCCATTTCTTAACTGGATTATTTGGGGTTTTTTGGGTGTTAAGTTTGATACCTTCTTGATAGACACTGGATATTAACCCTTTATCAGACATGTCATTTGCAGATATCTTCTCTCATTCTTAGGTTGCCTTTTAGTTTTGTTTACTGTTTCCTCTGCTGTGCCAAAGCTTTTTATCTGGATAAAGCCCCAATAGTTCATTTTTGCTTTTGTTTCCCTTGCTCCCCAGGACGAGTCTAATAAGAAGTTGCTACTGCAGATGTCGCAGGCATTGCTGCCCGTGTTCTGCTCTACAATTTTGATGGTTTCCTGTCTCACATTTAGATCTTTCATCCATTTCTTTATATACTTGTCTTACCCAGCAAGTTCTCTTTGATTCTACAGACTAAGGGCTCACAGCGTGACCTACTTCATTTTTTCTGACAGCATCTGACCATCAATAACTGCTAAAAATTCACAAGACTGAGATGATCGCATCTTTCTAACAGCATCTGAGAAAGCTAAAAATATTAATATGTCTGTGTGTCATCTTACCTTCAGTGCATAATCAGCTGACTCTAAAATGGGGTTTCATGTTTGTACCTAAACAGTTAGCAATTTTAACAGTGCAATGAAATGACAGACTAAATATAAAAAGACCAAAAAAATGTGAATTGGCTCACAAATAGATTGCGTAAGTGTCCTTGTCCATGAAAACATCTAAAATTGAAAACAACCAAATGAAATCCATTAAATAAAATACTTTCTGCTTCTTACTCCCAGTATAAACTCCAAAGCATAGAGAAGTCCAGTACCTAAAACCTCAGAGTTTTCCAGGGCACCTGGGTGGCTCAATCAGTTAAGCATCTGGGCTCGGGTCATGATCTCAGGGTCTTGAGATCAAGCCCCATGCTGGGCTCCATGCTGAGCATAGAGCCTGCTTTAAGATTCCCTCTCTCCCTTTGCCCCCATCCCCAGTTTGTGTGCTCTCTCTCTCTCTCTCTCTCTCTCAAATAAATAAAAGCCCTAAGAGTTTTCCTATTTTTAAAGTAAAAATGGGAAGAATGAAATTACTTGGAAACTAAAAAGCATTTTCACTCTCTAGAGGGGATCAATCAATAAGCCTTTATTTTATTTCCTACTCCATTCCTAGAACAGTGGAGATATCATAAGAGCTATCAACACAGAGAAACAAGCAGCCATCTATATAACAATGTCATTAGAAATCCAACATACTTTTATGTATTAAAGCTCATACCAATGTAAGCAAACAATAAGATGATTGTTTTGACCACAGGAGGATTTTTCTATACCAAGCACTAAGCCTTTGTTTATATTCTGCAACAAGCAATAATTTTATATTAATATCCCAACTCTGTGCATTTAGGGGAAAAAAGAGTATAATAGACACCTATAATTTTTGTCACATAGTATTTATAGACCTCATTCCTGGTGTTAATTTCTGTGTCAATAATGGTTAAGAGACAGACACTGGGGCACCTGGTGGCTCAGTGGGTTAAGCCTCTGCCTTCAGCTCAGGTCATGATCTCAGGGTCCTGGGATAGAGCCCCACATTGGGCTCTCTGCTCAGCGGGGAGCCTGCTTCCTCCTCTCTGTCTGCCTCTCTGCATACTTGTGATCTCTCTCTGTCAAATAAAT
Organism: Meles meles; assembly: GCF_922984935.1. Lineage (NCBI taxonomy): Eukaryota > Metazoa > Chordata > Mammalia > Carnivora > Mustelidae > Meles > Meles meles. The sequence goes on from NC_060066.1 coordinate 20,057,881, forward strand.
AAATAAAATCTTTTTTTTAAAAAAAGAGGCAGACACCAATTCTGGCTAATTTAGGAAAAAGTAGATTTCACTGAAAGGATACAGAGGGTCTTACAAATTCAAGAGAAGTTTGAAGATGGAAGCTTAGAAAACACAGGAAGTGTACACAGGGAATGTACACAGTACACAGGAAGTGTACTTCTGGGAATCCCTCCAGAGTCCCCCTGAGGGATCAGGAGACTGCCAGCAGCATTTAAAATTAAATAGGTGGGAGATTTCCAGAGACTTTCAAGAACTTGTGGATGATGAAGACCACAAGTTCTTGAAGTAGGCTAGAGAGTTTCTCAGAGCCACATAGTGATTCAGTGAGTACAAATTATGGTTGTTTTGTAATAGATTTGTGATTTTAAAAAAGGAGAAGGGTGGGGGGCTGACAAAGTAAAAGCATTCCAATGGCCAATGACCAAAGATGCACTGAACTGAGGTTTTCGACTGAAAGTTTAAACACATACAGATTCACACACAGATTTAAAGCCTTAACTGCCAGGAGACTATGTGAAGTGTCTGAATGGGTCACGTGGTGTTCTTCGTCCACCTGATAAACAACTTCCCTCATCAAGGAGACACGGAAATGAAGGAAAAGAGTAAGTTACTCCTTCTGGCTTCGCTCAGTTCCTAGATTCCGTCCTGAGACCAAGAGCAAGAATGAACAGACGTGGGAAGAGACTTCCAGGTAAGTGACTAAAGTGACAATCAGCTGAGTAGTAACAGATTTCTAGAGACATGAAGAAGCTTGAATACACAAACACAGACAAGGAGCTAGTCAATGTGTGATAAAAGGAAGAAAGCCTTATATCACAGGATAAGGAGGAATTAAAGAATAATAGGACTCTATACCTATAACACTATTTGGAAATTCATAGTAGCTGACGGAGGGTGGGGCGAAGATTTAAAAAAAGGCGGGGAGGGAAATAGAGCCAGCATTTCACATTTGGTTAAAACAGCAACACATAGTCTTGATAACGGGTTTTCCAAAATAGGGGCTTTTGGCAAAAATGCACAGAGAACAACCATTAGGCTACAGCTGTGTATATGTTATTAATGTCATATTCTGTATCAGTGGAACAAATAATAGGCATCTGTGAGGGGACAAAATAATTAGAAAACAAATAGTTTAGAGCTCTTTATGGTGAATCAAGTCTTTATCCCCGATCAAAATACCAGAATGTTTCTAAATTTAGTTTCCTACTATAAAATACAAGTCTTTTAAAAAGGTAAGCAAAAGTAATGAACACCAAAGCTTCTCAAAATCAATTTATAAATTTGCAAAACTCTCATCTCTCATTTGGAAGAACATCATCAGTTTCTGGTAGGTAGCCCTAAATACAAATATGCATAAACCACACACACACACACACACACACACACACACACACACATATGTGCACACATGCACACAACTTTCTCTCTCTTGGATATATATTAAGTGTTGGCAAACTTTTTCTATAAAAGACCAGATAACAAAGACTTTTGGCTTTGGGAACTATACAGACTCATTTGTAATTACTCAACTCTTTACTTTGTTATACCACAAAAGCAGCCACAGACAATACACGAATGAAAGGACATGGCTATGTTCCAATAAAACTTTATTTCTAGAAACAGGCAGTGGGCCAGATATGCCCTACCAGCTGTAGTTTTGCTTATTCCCAATATACATGACTAATTTTTAATATATCATTTAAAAATTCATGTTTTCAACATCATGAATAAATATGTACAGTCTCATTTCATAATAAAAGAAGATGTGCTTCCAGAATGTTAACTTTCAGCCATGTTGATGTGGTTACTATTACTGATAGTAATAACAACTAACAATGAATGTTCCTTACACTCTAGGCCTTAATCTAAGAACTCTACAGGAATGTTACTTCAAGGACCCTATTTTTCTTCTTCCCATTTTATAGAAAAGGAAACAGAACTTTAAATTGATTTAGTCAATAAGAGCAACTACTTAGGGCCCAGTATCTCCTGAGATAGTCCATTTATTCAAGAACCCAGGCCAAGACTGCATAACCTCCTATAAATATTCCTTATCCCCTCTTCTGATAAAGCAAGTCTTGTCTTAGAACTTGGAAATTCTAGCATTATGCCTGCATATCCCTGTTACCACAGAAAATCTTTATACTCATTCTGTCTTGAATCCAAGATTCCCCAAGCCCTTCTATTTTCTTCTAATCCAAAAACCAACACCTAAATTCTGGAACTCATTTTCCACCAAATCTCAAGGTCTAGTGTGAAAAAATAAGTTACAGTCATAAAATTATTGTCTTATCCATTCCTACAAATGAAGCAAGGGAGCATGGACTAAATGTCCAGGATTTTTTTTTTTCCTATTTCAACTTCCACTCTGAAAAACAGTGAATCAAAGGCTCTATATTAGGGTCTAAGGTAAGGATCTATAGTTGACTAAGTAAAAATTAATTTTAGCTCTAAACAAAAATTGAGCAATACCTTGAAAAGTTCTCAATCTACAATGTCCCAAATAATATTTGGAACATTTAAAAATGTTTCTTGCATGAGATTCTGCTGCCTAATCTATTCCTTATGTGTAAAACATAAGCTTAGGGATGTGCATTTTCTAGAATTTCATAACACAGAAAAGCAGCAATAAATAAGTTTCTTTCTACAGACTAAAATATGACCAGCTGTAATCACCTTCCAGAACTTCCATTTCTGGTTAATAAACAATCCATAGGTGAAGTGTATTTGCTCTTATCTTATGATAAAACACACAGAAGTCAATCTGACATATTTCACCAATATGTTTCCTGGTAATTAGGCACACAGTGTAGTGGAAATTAGTTAATTATTCACACAACTGAGCCAGGCTTTTTGTATCTTTAAGTATTTCCTCATTACTTTTTAAAGGGATTAACGTTGCTATTCATCATTTTCATGTATGTAGTTGCTATAATTCTTTTTTTAAATGTGATTTTATTTTTTCAGTGTTCCAAGATTCATTGTTAATGTACCACACCCAGTGCTCCATGCTATACGTGCCCTCCTTAATGCTCACCACCAGGCACACCCAACCCCCCACCACACTCCCCTCCCAAACCCTAAGTCCACAGTCCCTCATAATTCATTTCCCCCTCTGATTTCCCCCATCTCACTTCTCCTCTCCATCTCCCAATGTCCTCTGTGTTACTCCTTATGCTCCACAAGTAAGTGAAACCATATGATAATTGACTCTCTCTGCTTGACTTATTTCACTCAGCGTAATCTCTTCCAGTCCCATCCATGTTGCTACAAAAGTTGGGTATTCATCCTTTCTGATGGAGGCATAATACTCCATTGCATATATGGACCACATCTTCTTTATCCATTTGTCTGTTGAAGGGCATCTTGGCTCTTTTCACAGTTTGGCGACTGTAGCCATTGTTGCTGTGAACATTGGGGTACATATGACCCTTCTTTTCACTATATCTGTATTTTTGGGGTAAATACCCAGCAGTGCAATTGTGGGGCCATAGGGTAGCTCTATTTTTAATTTCTTAAGGAATCTCCACACTGCTTCCCAAAGTGGCTGCACCAACTTGCTATAATTCTTATAACACATGAAAATTTCATTTTTACTCTACACAGACACAAACATTCTGAAACAAGTCAAATTTCCAAGGTCCAGGCTCTCTACCCACAACACTGGGGCATTCTCTGATCTGAACTCCAGGCTCCAATGGCTTAGGGTTGAGTCAAGGTGTTTCCTCCACCTGCAAACTCTAAGAGCATGGCTTTTGATGGAGCACTGTGGTGTTGCAAAGCCCAGCTCTTCTACTGGGCTGATCTTGCGACCCTGGACAAGTTTCTTTACTTTGTAAGCCTGTGTGCCCCCATCTTGAACACGGGACTAATGATACCTACTCAAGGATTAAATGATACATACAATTCATATACAATGCTTACCACACTATTTGGCACACAGTCGGGTTCCATAAAGACTGGTTATTATTGTAATTACTGTTATTATTTATTGAGAAGGCTAAAAGGAAATCAGGATAAACACCAAATTAACGAATATCACAGTAAATAGCGCAGTAATAAAGCTTACACTCTGCTGCCGAGAGATGATTTGTCCGCCTACCTTGGCAGAAGGAAAATGGATGGAAGCTCAGTGGTGAGCAATTAGAGAGTGAGAGGTTAGAAGGTGTAACCTAGCTTCACCTGTCAACCAAACACCCTAAACCTTTACCTTATAAGATAAAGTAACACTTAAAGTCCTGGTTTCCAAACTTCAGAGTAAGTCAAAATGCACTTGCAGCATTAAAATATGGTGTGCCTCTTCCTGGGCTTGAGGCATGGAAGTTCTGGACCTAAGAATAAACAAGGCAGCAGACCTCATCTCAAGGAGTACGGCTCTATTACCTGTGGAGGGATACACAAGAAGTCTGGATGTGACCTCAGAGGCCCAGCTTGCTTTGCCAGGCAGTGAGCTGGCTGAGACTGGGAGCCTGACCTTTCCCCAGCTTCCTCTAGGACTGGTGGCCTCCCTTCCTGGCCGCAACTTCAAACAAGCCCCCAAGGTCTCCAGCTGCTGGGCACCTGCTGTTCCGCAGGTTGGACTTCTTGGTGCCTGAGTTCACAATACAAGAAGGTCATGGAGCAAAGGGATAGGGTCCATCCTACAGAATAGAAACAACTGCATGCCAGGCAGCTTCAGCTCATGCCCAACTTTTGGTAGGACAATAAGGAATGGAGGACCGTGTCCCTTCTTGCTGACCTTTTTCCATGTATGGGTCCCAGGAAAAGTGTTCCTTAATCCACACCATGAAACATGGTATTCATCTTTACCCCCCCACCAACTCACACACAAGAGGGACAAAAACAGAAAGGGCTGTGGAGGCCTTGTTGGAAGTCTGTAAGATACGATGGGAAGACTCAAACCAAGAGGTGCAGCCATCTTCTTGCGTCACTGGAAGAAGTTTGGCAATGAGAGCTGGACTTTCCCTTTAGAAGGTGTCATCTTTCGCTGACACCTCCCATTCCTAAAGGTCTGAAAGGGAAAGGAAGATAGGTCTGCAGTCAATCACCTTGACCCCTTCTCCAGGAGAATTATCAAACTTGGACATAAGGACTCTTGGAAAAGAAAACACCTTTCCCTATGAGAAACACACACTTTGCATTACCAATCCTTCTGCCACGCAAGGCATGCGAGGTCATATAGATAAGGTATGACTGTCAAGGACTCAGGTCCTAATACTATAAAATGTCTGCCTTCTTGCTTCTGTGGTTTTAAGTGACTAACTGAATTTTTCTTTTTCTTTTTAAGATTTATTTCAGGGGGAGGAGGGGCAGATGGAGAGGGAGAAGCGGAACCCCCACAGAGCAGAGAGTCCAGTGTGGGGCTCAATCTCAGGACCCTGAGATCATGACCTGAGCCAAAATCCAGAGTTGGCTGCTTACTAACTCAGCCACCCAGGCGCCCCTCACTCAATTTTCAAATGTAACCTTTGAACAAGTTTCTGAACAGACTACAGTATAATTTTAAATAAGTGTTCTCTTTGCTACAGGCTGTACTAGAATCCCCACAAAGGCCCAGCCTCAGAACTCCCCAGACAATGCAATTAAATTACTGTTGCTATGCCCCACCACGAATAGCATTTTTTACTACAAAGTCAAACCAAATCTCACATTAGAGGGGGATGTTCCTTTAAGGACCACTAGGCTAAATTTTATAATGAAATTTTGTTTCACATAAGCTACCAACAAAGATTGCAAAGATCTCCCCAGATGTATCTGAGATTCCATAAGTATGACTGCTGTGTTGATGGAGTCTTCCTCCCACCCACCCGGCCCCCGGCCACATGTTTAGAACACATTGCGTCTCAGCTACTGGAAGTTTCCTCTGGCAGAGGTGAGAGGGTCGGCGGAGGAGCCCTGATGAAGCAGAGGAATTCCAGATTGTGGAAGATGCTCTGAATCACCAGAACTGAGGGAAAGGAGACCCTAAAGAAGTCACTGTCACTCTCCCAAGGACCCTCTAGAGGGCTGGCTTCAGCCAGGAAGTCTTAGCATATAGATGGTGGTGGTCCAAAAAAGAATCAGACCCGTCCAGATAAGCCCCCAAATTCTCACAGTTGTCAGTCTCCTCCCTGGGTAAACATTCTTCCAGAACTGCTGACAAGGAGCCAAACCAACTTCCTCTCTTCAGTGTTCCCCTTTTGGAAAGGAGATTATCTCGCAACAAAATCTCCACCCAAAATGGAGCTAACAGGAAGACAGCTGAAGAGATTCCCGCTGGTTAATTAACCACGTCAATACTGAAATCATTCTGTCCCGGAATAAATGAAACGGCTCAACAAATCCTGCTGCCTTGGAATGGTGGTTGGTAAGGAATTCCCGCCCCTGACTGCTACACCTTTTGCTTGACAGATGTTATTGCAAGTTACAGGGATGTCCCCGGTAATCAGACTCTGCCCTTCTTGGCTTAACGCCCTCATTAGTGCAAAGTCAGCAAATGGCCAACGTGTAGACAAATGCGTTGGCTCCAAGCCCAGCTTCTTAGATTTCATGGATGTTTCTCGATGGGTTTAACTGGAGCCGCTCTCTTTGGTAGTGAACACGGGTGTAAGAAAAATCACGCTTTTGATATCACAGTTTTTTTTTTTTAATCAGCACTTGACTACAGAAGCTTTGTTACACGTGTGCATAGCATATGCCAACGATTCTGAAGAATAAAAGGCTAAATTCATACTATATTATCAGAGAATCATACCACTTTTATTTGGATTTATTCCTATTAATTATCTTTATGGTAAGATATAGTAAGGAAATCAATGCCAAAGTCACTATTGTAAGGTCAACACAATGTACACTGAAATATAAGCTCAAACCACATTAATAGTGGAGAAAAACCTGCCTGCTTGATAATCAAAGCGAACTCCCATTTCCAATTTATGGAGAACAGAAGGGGAAAATTGGCAAAATACACTGAACATGGGACATGAAAGGCCTTTTTTAGTTGAGATATGTAAGTAATAAAAGGTTTTGCACCTTTTTAAAAAAATCTACATCTTCATAATCCCCAAAACAACTTTGCTTAAACAAAGAGATGACTTTTATATGGCCTTGGCTTTCTCTGGATGGAGGGAAGCTTCCTTGGAAAATCATCAAAATCCAAAGGATACAGAAATCATTCTTTGTAATTTGACCTTGAACCACTTGCATTCCAGCCAGATGTTGAGAATTCGATTTTACTTCTATTACCAAGAAGTATTAGAGGCATATATTCCAATCAGAGGTGGTGAGGGGTAGGAGATGAGGGAGAAAGCATCTGGCGGCTAAAGAGGTGACCATCATGTTGGGGTGGTTTATAGGGGAAATTATGTTGAAGCCATAGAGTACAAGATGCACCAATGTCTCCTAACCTTTCCTATGCTGTGTCTTTCTTGTGGCTTTCCAATGGACACTTTCCTCTTTTCTACATAAGCTCCCTGCTCTGGACTCTGAGTTATTTCTCTGAAAGTCTTGGTTTAATGTACTCTGCTCAAAAATTTTTCACTGATCTCCCATTGACCCCAAATTACCTTTTGTTGAGGACACTGTCTGATCTCCCCCACAATCAATGAACCCTTCTCCAAAGTACAACAGCTGTGATCCCTCCTCTTCCCCAAGGGGACCTACAGCAGGCAGGATAAAGGCATCTTCCTTGCCACAGTATTACAGATGGCTAAGCCCAAGACTACCAGAGAAGAGCTTTGCTTTGCTGTAATATATTGTGAGTCTGTGAGTTAAGATGGTCCCAAAACATCAAAGCTCAAGACCTTTGCTGATCATTGATGGCAGCCAACTCTCTAACTCTTCAGTCTTCATTTGTTCAGAAAATAGCGAATATTATTAAATCACATTTTGAAGGTTTTAGGGAAAGTATATTATAGTCTGCAACTCACTCCAAAGTACCCAAGAATAATAAGTTGGATAGAAGGAGGGATAGGAAAACAGTCAAGTGATAAAGCAAACATGATAAAATGTTAATTGTGGAATCTAAGTGGTAGGTGTAAGGGTATTCACTGTAAAATTCTTTTCACTTTTCTGTATGTTTGCAGTGTTTCATGATAAACCATTGGAGGAAAAAGCTCTTGTTCTTTACACGTGGATGTCCTTAAAATGCTTTGTGATATCTCTCAGCTCTTGTAAGTACAGTAAAGTGTTCCTTATCATGGCAACCAAGGTCTGTTCATACTCCCCATGATGGCCTAGGTTCTACCCACTGTTCTGTTTGACAATCAGAGTCTGCGACCTAGTCGCTAACAAAACAAATTCTAACAAATGTGATGGAAAAGGAAGAATGGATATGCATTAGATCATGCTGCCTTAAAACTTCATCTCTAAAACTGCTTTTCGTTGTCAGTACTTAAGAAGAAAAATAGCACAACAAGTGGGAGCTTCGGTAAAGCCCTGTTTTATCTACTTTATCACAGCTTAACTGAACACAAAATAAGGGCATTCTACAGCTCAGTGCAAGACATACTCATACCACCACAGGGACTAACTTCTTGCTTTTTGCCATGAATATATTCCGTGAAAGTCACTTTCATTCATGGAAAAGTTAGAGAATAAAAAAGTAAGTAAAACTTTGAAAATGACTCAATGAAAAGAAGATCCAAGTTGATTCCATTCTCCTTTCCTTCTAAGGAAGAGGCTAGGAAGCAGGAATGACTTTTACAACCCAAGTAATTCACATTTTGCTGCATTCACTGTATGTGCCTGGAAATAGCTGGCAAATCTTATAAGAGGATCGATTGCATGGCAGATAGGAAACTGACCCAGGATACCCAAAAGAAGTATGTGCTAAACTCTTCTTTAATGTGGAAAAACAAACAAACAAACAAAAAAAAAACCAGTCCTTTCTTAACATACTTGTTCAGTAAATTTGCACTTTCATATATTCTTCTAGGAAGGATAAGAGAATGGTTGCTCTTAGACCTGCACATAATTATGTATCTCTATACTACCCCCCCAATCCTCCCTGCTCTTTCTGTCAAGACAACACTCACGGCATATTCTCCCCCAAATTTCACAGCTAGAAAATGGCCAAGCGGGGGCACCTGGGTGGCGCAGTTGGTTGGGCGACTGCCTTCGGCTCAGGTCATGATCTTGGATTCCCGGGATTGAATCCCACATAGGGTTCCCTGCTCTGCAGGGAGTCTGCTTCTCCCTCTGACCCTCCCCCTCTCTCATGCTGTCTCTCTCTCTCTCATTCTCTCTCAAATAATAAAATCTTAAAAAAAAAAAAGAAAATGGCCAAGCTTCACACATAATAAAATGCAGTGACGCACCCAACCCTGATGAAAACAGGATCACATGAAATGAGACTTTCCCTCTTCTTGAGAGAGTGTTCATCAGAATGCTTGATTGTTTCTTACACCTATGTCAAGATCAGAGGAGCTGCTGTGTTGGGACTTGTCCTCTGACTGTTGCCTGATCTGCCCACAGTGTCCCCTGTTCAGCTCTCCAGAGCAGAAATCATTCCACCACCCCAAGCAGAGCCTGTCCGAGCCGGATGATCTACATGAGGCCGAGATCTAGGTGGGTGCTGGGTCACAGCTCGCCTCCATAAAAGGAATGTCTGGACAAATATCGGAATCAGAAATGGGTAGGAACAAGTATTCAGGGAGACCGTATTGTCAGCATAAAAACTCAGAAGCAAACCATCACCACCACCACCAGAAGCAACAGGAGCAGCTGAGGGATAAGAGTGGACAGATCTGAGACTCTCTGATGATACTTGTGGCTGACTACCTCCTCCTACCTTCTGTGCAGCTGCCGCCAGCTTCCCTGAGCTGGCAGCCCTGGCATTTGTCCCCTCTAGCCACACCCTAGCCACAGCTGTTCATCTGTAAACTGCAGACACAAAAGATCTTGCTTCACCCTCCCGGATGTGTTTTCTCTCACTTCATCTCATCTCTCCTCCCAACCTTAGAAGTATTGTAAAAGTTACCAAAAAAAATGATTCTTTATGCACAGCCACGTAAATCAGGGTTCTCTCTTGGAGCCATCCCAGACAGACCCGATGAACATAGATTCCACAGCCCCTGATGGCCACCAGGGACAGCTGCTTGCAAGCATGCCGTCTGGCCTGCGAAGCCGTCTGCCCCCATGCTGTCTCCACTGTTGTCCCCCCCAAGTACATAATAATCCACAAAAAATAGTCACTAACATAAGCTTTCTTCCAAGTATGGTTCAGGCTGATAAATACTGGAAGAAGGATCTCGATCTTAGTTCTAGAGTCCGCCACTCCTCGGGACAAGGAGAGGAGCATGAAGAAGAGTGATGACCTACTGTGTAGAAAGAGGGTTGACCATTGTTTCATCTGTTTTTTCCTAGTCACTGACCTCATAGAAACCAACATTTAAGAGCCGCCCCTTAATAAAGGCCCCTTAAGGGAACCCTCCTACACTGTTGGAGGGAATGCAAGCTGGTGCAGCCACTCTGGAAAATAGCATGGAGTTTCCTCAAAAAGTTGAGAATAGAGCTACCCTATGACCCAGCAATCACACTACTGGGTATTTACCCTAAAGATACAAATGTAGTGATCCGAAGGGGCACGTGCACCCAAATGTTTATAGCAGCAATGTCCACAATAGCCAAAGTATGGAAAGAACCTAGATGTCCATCAACAGATGAATGGATAAAGAAGATGTGGTTTATATATACAATGGAATACTATACAGCCATCAAAAGAAAGGAAATCTTGCCATTTGCAATGATGTGGATGGAACTAGAGGGTATTATGCTGAGTGAAATAAGTCAATCAGAAAAAGACAATTAAATGATCTCTCTGATATGAGGAATTTGAGAGGCAGGGCAGAGGATTGTGGGGGGTAGGGAAGGGAAAAATGAAATAAGATGGGACCGGGGAGGGAGACAAACCATAAGAGACTCTTAATCTCACAAAACAAACTGAGGGTTGCTGGGGGGGGGGGGGTAGGGGAATAGGGATAGGGTGGCTGGGTTATGGACATTGGGGAGGGTATATGCTATGGTGAGTGTTATGAAATGTGTAAGCCTGATAATTCACAGACCTGTACCCCCGGGGCTAATAATACATTATATGTTAATAAAAATAGTTTTTTAAAAAAGGAAAAAAAGAATAAAGGCCCCTTAGTAAATGCCCCTTAATATATACCTAGTGAGTTCCTGATAAAATGAATACCGGAAACAACAGGAGAGGAGAACAATCTTCCTCCTGATTACATTCTCTTCTTTTGAGAGGTATTTAACTTGTCTGCAGGTTTATTAATTCTGAGAGATGGGAGCCATGACTTAACTATCAGCACTGGCCTTTGAGAAAACACAAATATATTACTCGTTCACAGATAACACCCTAGTCATTTCAGAAAAAGATTTACAGGAGAATATATCTATACAGGTATAAAATAATTCCATAATCATTTATGGAGGGCTTACCAAATGTCTTCTATTTGCATGATGCTTTTTGCACTACGTGACAAAGTACTTGCAATGCTCTCTGCTGGTAAGAACTGAGTCATTACCGAGGGTCTGCTCTGTACCAGGGTTCTGCTCCCTACGCTCACATCCAAATTGTGAGGCAGAAAAGATGTTCACAGGAATACAGTCCGTATGTTGGAAGAGCCCCTGATTCAAAGACAGTTAACGCTCCACACTAAGCTTTTCTGCATTGACTCCAAATACAGTGACTCTATTTCCTACAGCACCTCCCCCCTTTTCTTTAACCAAATAGGCAGCGATTCCTGACTCGAGGATATCTCTGCTATTGAGAAGAATAAAAGTGTTCTCCTTGTATTATTTTATCTATTTTATTTAATTAATTAATTTTATTTTAAAAATATAACTAAACATATTTTATCATTATTTATTATTTATTATATATTTTATTATTTATATTTATTATATATTTTATTTATTTATATATTATATTTACATAAATATACAGTGTATGTTATGTATAAATGTTTATGTGTAAATATAAATTTATCTATTTATATTTATTATATATTTTATTGGAGAACAGTGTGGAGATTCCTGAAGAAATTAAAAATAGAGCTTCCCTATGACCCTGCAATTGCACTGCTGGGTATTTACCCCAAAGATACAGATGTAGTGAAAAGAAGGGCCATTTGTACCCCAATGTTTATTGCAGCAATGGCTACGGTCGCCAAACTGTGGAAAGAACCAAGATGCCCTTCAACGGATGAATGGATAAGGAAGATGTGGTCCATATACACAATGGAGTATTATGCCTCCATCAGAAAGGACGAATACCCAACTTTTGTAGCAACATGGACAGGACTGGAAGAAATTATGCTGAGCGAAATAAGTCAAGCAGAGAGAGTCAAGTATCATATGGTCTCACTTATTTGTGGAGCATAACAAATAACATGGAGGACATGGGGAGATGGAGAGGAGAGGGAGTTGAGGGAAACTGGAAGGGGAGATGAACCATGAGAGACTATGGACTCTGAAAAACAACCAGAGGGTTATGAAGGGGCGGCAGGAGGGGGTGGGGTGGGGTGGGAGGTTGAGGAACCAGGTGTGGGTAATAGGGAGGGCACGTACTGCATGGAGCACTGGGTGTGATGCCAAAACAATGAACACTGTTATGCTGTAAATAAGCAAATAAAAATAAATAAATTAATTAAAAAATATATATAACTAAACATATTTTATCATTATTTATTATTTATTATATATTTTATTATTTATATTTATTATATATTTTATTTATTTATATATTATATTTACATAAATATACAGTGTATGTTATATATAAATGTTTATGTGTAAATATAAATTTATCTATTTATATTTATTATATATTTTATTATTTATTTATATTTTATTTCATTTATTTTGTTATTAACTGAAATCTAGTAGTAGCTTCTGGGTGGTGGTTTCCTGCTATTTCCTTAGTTACAGTGTCTAGCAGAGTGAGCAAATCTTCCATACTAATGGCTTCCAAGAGGGGCTACCCCCTAAGACAATCTCCATGTCAACTGTAAAATTCCTTAAGTTCAAAATGCAATGAAATGAACTATTTCTCCTTTTTCTCTTCTGCATGCTTTAAATTCCTTACCTCCTATTTATTTTATTTGTAGCTTGGTTTTTGGTTCAATGAGTTGATTCTTACCTTTTACCTGCATACTGCATTAACATTTGCAAAATTGGGAAATCAATCCAATATTTGTTGAATGTGCTTTTATTTTTATTCCACTGTAAGAGTCTGGAAAGGCAGTCTGTTATAACAAAAAGGCAAATACATCAAATAATTTGAAAGAACTACAGTTTCCTATAATGCAGCTAAAACTCATCGCCTAATAAATTGCTTGTGAGGAACCCGCTTTAGTGATTGTATGAGATTGTTGTAATTTGCATATTTAGTCTAGGTAGATGAGCATAACTGGAATGCTTGAAATGTTTTCTCTCTTAATTAAGCATCCCTCATTACCTTCTTAATTCTCCTCCCCACTCCACTTCCATCCCCACAGCTGGCAAAATTGTGAACTGCAATTTATCTTCCCATTAAATGATTACAAATTCAGAATGAGTGGAGTCCAAATTAAGTTTTCAAAACCACATGGCAAGCGATTTAATAGTTAGTAGAGGAAGTGACCAGTCTATCTTGTCAACACAAACACTTCCAGAAATAAATTGGATTTTTCCCAACAGAATGGAAAAAATCCTTTGTCTACTTTTTGTTTGCAAAAAGATGTCTCACTAGAATGTGATAAATCTTATACAAGGAATCCATTTTTTGTTTGTCTTATCATTACGTTCTGTAACCCTCTAAATTGCTTAGCTGATGACACATTAAACTGTAGTCTAGCATCCTGCCTAAGTGTGGGGACTTCAGCTCTACCACTTTATGGCTGGATAACCTATGGCCAGTTAGTTTAAACGTTCTGTTCCTCAGTTTCCTCATCTATAAAATGGGGTGATAAGCACATCCTCTACAAGGAGTTGCTATGCAGATTAAAGAGATATATATATATGGCATATATATGTATACATGTATACATCCACTCATGCATATATCTCTTTGGCAGGCACTAAATGCCACATAAATGACTCTTATTGTTATTATTACCATGCCTACCATCAACACAAAAAGAACAGTGAAACCCAACACAAACTGTTGGGCTTCATTATTACAACACTCTATCAAAAACCACTTTCATGGGTGCCTGGGTGGCTCAGTTGGTTAAGCGACTGCCTTCAGCTCAGGTCATGATCCCAGAGTCCGGGGATTGAGTCCTGCATCGGGCTCCCAGCTCCATGGGGAGTCTGTTTCTCTCTCTGATCCTCTCCCCTTTCATGCTCTCTCTCACTCACTCTCTCTCTCAAATAAATAAGTAAAATCTTTAAAACAAACAAACAAAAAAACCCCACTTTCTGGGAAAGTATCCCTGGGATTAACTTAGAGAAGAAACATGACATGCATTTGGGGTGTCTTAATTAGAGTGTCACAGTGACAAGTGCACAGCAAATTTCAGGATAAAAGACACACATAGAGCACATAAAAATAACCAATGACTTGAAAATTCATAGTATGAAATTCCCTTCATGAATTATTTATATATGGTTAATTATCTTCAAATGAGGAATGTTCTGAGATTTTCTCGACTATTCATGGCACCTTTTCTGTTCTGTATCAAGAATAATACTATAAAAATATATGTGTAAAATATCACTTCCATTTGGTGTGGTAATAATGTGTTACTGAGTTAGCGATAAATATCACTGCATTCTTTGGTCAAACAAAAAAGCAAAAGCTTTATTTTAAAACTTCTAATATTTTGTCTTTATCACTCTGTAATAAAACATCATCCAAATCCATCCATTTTTGTAATGCTTTTGTTGAGATGTAAGTCACATACCACATAATTTGTCCATTTAATGATTATAATGTGATGATTTTAAGTACATCCCCAGAGTTATGAAATCATAACCACAAACAAGTTTATAACATTTTCATCATCCCCAAAAGAAACTCTATATTCATTAGTACTCACCCTTCATTCTCCCTCCCCACGGCTGCTGGCAACCACGCTCTGTCTCTATAGATCTATTATGGACATTTCATAAAAGTGGAGTCATATGATACCTGGCCTCTTGTTTCTGCTTTCACTCCCAGGATATTTTTTTTTATTTTTTAAGATTTTATTTATGCACTAGGGAGAAAGACACAGGGAGAGGGAGAGAGAGAGAGAGAAAGAAAGCATGAGCAGGCAGGGAGAAGCGACTCCCTGATGTAGGAGTTGATCCCAGGACTTGGAGATCATGACCTGAGTTGAAGGCAGACGCTGAACCATCTGAGCCACCCGGGTATCCCTGCTCTCAGCATATATTCAAGGTTCATCCGTGTTGTGGCATGCCTCCCTACTGTATTTCTTTTTATGCCAAATAATAATCCATTGCATGGATATTTATCCATCCCCCAGCAGATGGACACCTGAGCTGTTGTTTCTGGCTATTATGAATAATGCTGCTGTGAACACTTGTGCATAAATTTTTATGTGAACATATGTTATCATTTCTTTTGACTATATACCTAGGAGTAAAATTGCTGGCCCATATGTTAACTCTGTTTTATCGCTGAGTAAATGCCAGACTGTTTTCCAAAACGACTGCATCATTTTACCGTCCACCAGCAGTGTATGAAGGCTCCAACTTCTCCACAACTTTGTGAACACTGGTTACGATCTATCCCTTTCATTGCAGACATCATGTCAGTATAGAGTGGTATCCAAACGCTTTTTTAAGAGGCAAAACCATAAAGATACACTGGGCAAGGAAGTAAAATCTGTTATGAAAAGGGAAAGAATGATGAGATTAGGAAAAGGAACCCAGTCAGGCTGGAGAAGGAAGCAGGAGATGTTTCTAAGTTTGCTAGTTAATTTCATGTCCTCATGTAACCAACTGCCCTTCAAGGTGTCAGGACTATGGAGCCAGGCCTCAATTTCACACCTGGAGCTTACAATAACCATAACGATAACTAAATCTTGGTTTATGGCTTATTTTACAGAGTTCCCTCCCATTTGATCCAACATCACAAATCTTATGTGGAAGGATATTATTAATTCCCATTCTGCTGGTAAGAGCACTGAGGCCCAGAGAGGCTGACTTGACCAAGGAAAAATGGTTAAAAGTACATACATACATATGTACACATGTGTGTTTCATTACTAGTAAATATTAATGTGTTTAATATATAGCATTAAATAAATGCATTTATTTATATAAATATATATGTTATTACATAACCACATATATAGCATATATATTATATATAACATATTATATACAATATTATGTATATATTATATACACGATATGCATGTTATATATATGTGTGTGTGTATATATATGGCAGTAAATAAATAAAACACACAGAGTTGCACCTGGAAGCCAAATTTTTTATTTCAAATCCCAATCCTTGGTGTCCTGGTTCCTTACCACGTTCCTTTGCCTTATCTCTGATGACCAAGAAAGCAGTGGGAAAGCAAGAGAGGACAAAGGGAGTTGTGTGTGAAGCAGTTAGAGGAAGGTGACCTGTAGATCACAAAGTCCCCCCAGTCAGACTATGGGAAAGCAGCTAAGGATGCAAGGACACGTTGTGACAGGGACAGCGTGGACGGATGCCTTCCCACCCGTTCACGAGAGGCTCTTCCAGTAACCAAGAAGCCAGGGCACACTTAAATTCCTAAATTCTGAATATTTCATCTGTATATTTAATCACATATACTCGTCAAATATTTATTGAATAATAACTATGCGCTAGACACAGTGCTAACATGATTGAGATTTTAAAAAGCAATGATTTCAATTTTGCAAAGTAAAATTAAGGCATGAACATTTTCTAAGGCCTTCACATGGAACATCTCATTTAATCCTCACAACATTCTTGTAAGAGATGTGGAAACGGGCCCAGAGAGTGAATCAGTAAATTGACCCCAAAGTGACAGAACTATGAAATGTGGAGGCAGAATAAGAACCCAGGCAGCCTGATTCTATACCCTGTGTTCCTAACCACCACCCAATCCTTCCTGCCAGATCTCACTTGGCTGGAAGTCCCATGTGGTGACGCACAGAGACCAATAATACTGATTAATTCCAGCAACCATTGTTGAATGCTCATTAATACAGAAGCTCAAGGGCACATTCCCACAACAACCCTATGAAGTACTTATCTGCATTTCCATTTTATAGATGAAGAAACAAAGGCTCAGAGAAGTGAGTTAACTTGTCCAACGTCACAGAGCTATGCTAGCTTACGCGGACATGGTACTTCCTTACATACCTGGCACTCTTCCTCTAAGCACTAACTCATCTAATCCTCATAACAACACTGAGTTAAGTTCCACTGTTGCCCAGCAATCTTAGTTAAGTAACTTGTTGAAGTTCCCACACTAGTAAGGAGCAAACCCAAGATTTACTCTAAAAGTCTGTCTTGAAAAAACCTAATGGTGAGTTGGCTACAAAGTGGCTGAGTAGAAACTCAAACCCAGGTCTGCCTAGGGAAGGAGCCTTCTCTCTTCTTACTCACCAGCTAAGTGTGGCCCTCTCAATCCCACGTTAGTATAGAGGGGTGCTGGGGGAAAGGAGAGTTAACAACTGCTCTGGAGATACCGACAGAAAGGGCATTTAAACTGCCTCCTGAAGGAGAAAGTGCTTCCTGGACAAAGAGAGACACCATCCAATTTTGTTATTTTAGAAGAAACGAGGGGCACCAGGGTGGTGCAGTTGGTTAATTGTCCCACTCTTGGCTCAGGTCCTGCTCTCTGAGGGATGAGATCCAACCCCTCCTCATTGGGTCTCAGCAGGGAGTCTGTTTAAGTTTCTCTCCCTCTCCTCCCCCCCACCCCTTTTAAAATAAATAAATAAATCTTAAAAAAAAATTTTAAAGTACCTGATGAGGACTTTGAAAAAGATGATACAGTAAGGAGGAGCAAATAAATTATTAAAAAGTGACTGTTTCAGATTGAATCAGGAAAGCTTTTGATTTTTATTCAATTAGGACATACTCTTGATGAAGGAAAAACGAGTTTTTAATTCCCTTTAATTTTCACTCTACTCTTAAAAATCATGGAGGGATTGAAGTGTGCTGTTTGCCTTTTGTAACGTTAAACTCAACTAACTCTGACTTCCAATATTTACTTCCTCAATCAAACCGCTGCAAACTGGGTGGTTACTAAACCTTTATGGATCTTTGCAAAGATTCTCTCTCCTAAAGGTCCTGAAACACAGCATTTAGAAACCAAAATAAGCCTGGAGATTCAGGCCAAGCATTAGAAGGAACAGGGGAGCGCCTCATGCCAGTTGGGCCAGGGACGGGCACTCGAGTTGTGGCTCAAACGCTTCAGAGTCAGGTTTTTGGTGGTTTTGGTTTTTTGTTTTGTTTTTCCCCTTCTCCTGGCAAACTGATTTATGACCCCACGACGGGCAGCTGCAGAACCGGTCAGACAGTGGAAGCACATTACTCAAACATGATTCCAAGAAGGACCAGGATGGGATGCCAATGGTGAGGGGGGGGTGGGGGCGGGATCTGGGGTTAACTGCCTGTCCCGGGTGCGGCGAGACCGTCAATTCCTAATTCTTGCAGCAGCCTGGAGCCCAAAGACTCTGCTCTCCCAAATGTGCGCGCTCGGGAAGCCGGCACGGCAGCGGGGCATCCGGACAAGGTGCCTCCACGCCCCCTCGCGGACGCGACTGATGATTGACGGGGCCGTGCCAATTTAGCGATAAGTAGCTTTTCAGAACCTGGGGTTTAGCCCCCCACAACACCCGCTCAAGGCAGTCCCGGCGATCAGCCTCATTTTATAGACAGATGAAAATGCCGAGGGTCAGAGGAGTGAAGCAGGACTTGCCAGCGGAAAGGAAAACCTCAAGTCAATCGTTGGGTTGGCCCTTCCATCTAGGAGTCGCGGGGCTGGGGCTGGAGGCGGCATGGGGCTGCGCACCCACCCTCTTACTCTCTGGACGCAGCTCTCTCACTCTCGGTGGCGCCTGGCAGCCAGGAGGCCTGGCAGCCCCACGTGCCGGGGAAGAGGGAGCGCGCGTCTGCAGGGCGCGGGGCTGCAGCGGCGCGGCCGGGGCGCAGCGCGCAGCACCCGCTCCCGCGCGTCTCCCTCGGAGCCCCGCGCCCTTGCCGAGTCGCAGGGCGCCTGGCTGCAGCAGCTAGGCAGGGGAGCCACGCCGACCGTCCACGAGCCCGCTGTGGTCCCGGAACCCCGCGCGAGTCGCAAAGCACGAGCCACGCGCATGTGCGCGCGGGGCTGCTGCGGGCACAGGCTGGCAGTGCCACAGCGCGCCCACCCGCACTGCCCCACGCCTTACCGTAGCTGCTCCCCGGTGACCAGGACCTCAGCCATGCGCTCTAGCTCCCTTTGCTGCGCCCCACCACTCCCGCTGGTACTGCTGTCGCTGCCACCGCTGCCGCCGCTGCCGCCCTCCTCCATGGCCGGGCCGCTCCGCTACCGCTGTCTTCCCTAGCCGCCCTGGGTCTGGGTGTTAAATCAGCCTGCCCCCACGAAGGCCTCTCCCGCCATCTTTGTTAGGGGCAGGCCCGTTGCTCAGACGCGATTGGCTGGAGAGGGAATCCCTGTGGGTAGGCTGAGGCTCTAGGCAAGTCCGCACCAGGAACTCCGGCTCCGCGCGGCGGCTGGAGCCCCGCGTGGTCGGGGGCGGGGCCAAGGGAGGAAAATATAAACATCTGGGCGGGGCTCCGGCTCTGCGGAGTGTGTATGCTGGTGGAGGTTAGGTAGGTGACCTCTCTAGGCGTTACCCGCAGAGCCCTTGCTGTGGGACTCTGGGGACAAACCAGGAGGTACTAGACCAGTGTGAAGGTATTTTTATTATATTGTCTATGCTCCAAATCGCCAGAGTAAAAACAATAACAAAATAGCTGAATAATGAACAATGAAGGATATAGGGATATACACGTCCCTGCAGGGACTGGTGAAATTAGGCATTGTTCTCGTCCCAGTCTTCACCAAAGACAGCTTCCTTACCTTATAGCGTAGTCAATAAAGAACGCTGCTGGCCTGGGAATCAGACAGACCTAGGATCCAGCTCCCACCTAAAATTTCTTACCAAAACGTGCTTAGTCCTCAGTTTCTTCCTTTACGAAATAAAAATAACTGCGGATACCACTGGTTGACATCTACCGCATGAAAGATTCGCGTGGCTCGTGCCTTGCGACTCGCAAAGTAATAAATGCAAGAATCATCAAGCCCACACATTCTGGCTTCAGAGTTGCGTTCTTAAAAGACTGCTTCTCAAAATGGGGCATATTATGGTTTTTTTCCCCCTCCTTTATGGGGAAGATGAAAGGAACTTTGATTTATACCAGATGAATGTTCTGTTATTCTGTCTCACTCAGGGTGAGAGCCTGGTATACAGGAAAACAGAGTAATGCGAATGGCAGAGGTCATTATAGTAAAGGGATATCTGTTGACATTTTATACAGATTTTTATGATTTTTGCATATATATGTCTCTGCACCTTCACGAGTAAATGTAAAATATTTTTTAAGTGAATACCATATGGAAAGACATGAAAATAAGAGGGCTGTTGGAAAGCAAATTGTCTTCAAATAATATTCTTTGTGTATTTTATACCAATTCTGCTATTCGAAAGTATTTATACTCACTATCCTTCTGGTTTATTGTATTTTATTGTTCTGTTTTCTTCTTGTCATTTATTTTAAAAAAAAGATCACTGTAGCCTTTTCCAGTATTCTACAAGATCATTACCTAACTTAATATTTACAATTCATCAAGCATTTATTCTGTGTTTTACATGGTGCTAAGCATTTTGTTTATTTTATTTACTTTACCCTCACAAAAACCCTGAGAGTTGTGTATTCTTATTGTCAGCTTACAAGTGGAAAAGCTTAAGCATAGAAAGGTGATGAGAGTTGTCTAAATTTCACACCTGGAAAGTCAGTTAGGCAGCCCTTGACCCCTGGATCTGTAGACTCTCTAGGTTATGCTCAACTGCACTCCAGAAAGAGAACAATTGTCCAACTCCCTTGTGAATTCAACAATAGCTATTAGGCAATACTTTCTCCAAAAAAAAATCTAACTTCCTTAACTTTTTAAATAAACCTATGGCAAAAATGTGGGGCAAGCGAGACATAGTTCCAAATGAATGTGGCTCTAAGAACTTCCTTCTGCATAAAGTATAAAAATCATTTAACAGAAATAGAGGTCCCAGAATTAATGAGTTTAACGGCTGGCTGTCCCTCATGTTTTAATCCTATAACAGAATATCAAGAGTTTGCAACTTTATGCTAGTTACTTACCTTCTCTGGGCCTCAATCTCCTGACAGGAATAATAATTCCTTCATTATAGGGATGTTGTGTGGTTTAATAACATTATGTAAAGTTTTCATGTATATGATGTGTTCAAAATCTGTTCTCTTTAATATCTTTATTGGTTGTAATAATAAGAAGAGGAAGAGGACAAAGGAGGAGGAGGGAGAAAGAGAGGAAGGAGAAGAAATTCTTGTCAGATACATTCCAGGAGTTTTTGGTGCAAGGCAAAACACCTTTTTTCAAAGTATCTCTAATTATTTTTTAAATTATTATTATTTAAATTATTGACTTAATTATTATTTTTGGAATTATTGTAATTATTGAAAATGAAGGAAGGAGAAGTACAGGCCTGGTCCCCCTAAATCACTTTTATTTAATGATTTTAAGCTTTCTGGAAGTGCAGAATGAAAAAAAGTAAATTATAATTAAAATTATAAATAAAATTATAAAATTAAAAATAAATTATAACACATTTCTGATTATCCATTGTTCAACAGTGTTTTATCCAAAAAGCTCAGGCTACATATTGAAAATCATCACTAGGGGCGCCTGGGTGGCTCAGTGGGTTAAAGCCTCTGCCTTCAGCTCAGGTCAAGATCCTAGGGTCCTGGGATTGAGCCCCCCATCGGGCTCTCTGCTCAGCAGGGAGCCTGCTTCCTCCTCTCTCTCTCTGCCTGCCTCTCTGTCTACTTGTAATCTCTGTCTGTCAAATAAAATAAAATCTTTAAAAAAAAAAGAAAGAAAATCATCACTATTGTCAACTGCCTTTTGTTTCTTCTTCCTTTCACTCTAGTGTTTTCCTTTAAATTTAGGCAACTTCATCTGAAAAATTAAAATTCCAAGAAATTTTTTTTTCAGAATATTTTCTTGTTGAATAGTTTATGATTAAAAAACTGTGGTAAAAAAAACTTGTACCATGAAAGTTTACAATTTTAAAAAACACCCTGACGTAAGGAAAACAAAATTCAAGTCAGGAAAACACCTTGTACTGCTCCAGTGAGAAAGAGCAGAATTGGCTTCTCTTGCTAGATGAGAAGGGTTTTCCGTGTCTGTACGTGTGAATGGGAAGGGGGAACTGGTTTGCTGTCATTGTTTCGACCTTTCTTTGGCATATGAGACTGGGTTAGAGGACAGATCCTTTTTCTTAACGTAGGGAAAGTTTGGTCTGACTCCCAAGAACGTGCAATCACCCGTGCTGAGTCCATCAGCCCTGGAGCAACTCTTCCACAACAGACTGGGATCTGCAGGTGTTGCTGGAAGAGGGATGGGCACTGACATGGTGATTAAACCAAGCGTGAAGATCTCTGAAGGGCTGAAAATTCCAACAGACCTCGGTTTGATTCCTGGCTCCATTGGGGGCAGGTTCATGAACATCTCTAATTTTTGCTCTCTTCGGTAAAGTCAAGATCATACTACTAATCCTATTTGGTTTGGGGGAGGATTCAATAACTTTTAAGGAGCACACTTCTTGCAGGTGGGAGCTATTAAATGTAAGCCTTTTCTTCCAGCTTGCCCTACTCACCTGCGTCCTGCCTTCTGGCTGTTTCTGTGCTTGGAGCCAGTGCTTCTCAAACTTTTGGGAGATGAGGGCCAGGTGTGTTTGTCCATGTGTGTGTGTGTTTTCAGTCCACTCAAGCTTGATATTTGGTAAAATACTACAGAAATGAAATTTTTTTAGGGGAAATTTTTAAAGATTTTTTTTTTTAATTTATTTATTTGACAGAGAGAGAGATCACAAGTAGGCAGAGAGGCAGGCAGAGAGAGAGAGGAGGAAGTAGGCTCCCTGCTGAGCAGAGAGCCCGATGCGGGGCTCAATCCCAGGACCCTGAGATCATGACCTGATCAGAAGGCAGCGGCTTAATCCACTGAGCCACCCAGGCACCCCTAGGGGAAATTTTTAAATGTACAAAACACAGCCCAGTTTGTCATCGTTGTGGTCAACAGACAGCAGATTGGCAAATTGTTATAAACATTCCTCTTGATGTCTGTATGTCTCAATGACTCTCAATACAGGTAAAGGTCACCCGTTGGCAGACTGCCCTTTTAGGAGTACCTGTAGGTTACTCCTAAAAGGTTAAAAGTAAGGTTAAAGGTGAGCAGCAATGTGAGAAGACGAACTTGAATAAAATGTATGAGTATTGTCAGCTCTGAAGCTTAATAACAGGTAGCTCTGGGTGGTGGTGTTCCCTCTTCGTGGACACCAGTATTGCTCCCACATGACCTTAACGATGAACTCAAATCCCACCTTCTCTGTGCTGTCTTCTTACACTGCCTCAAGCGCTCTGTTGTTCTTCCCTGTGCCTCACGTGGTATCAGAAGGTCTACGTTGCTACTCCCATGAATGGGAGTCTCTCTTCCGCAGCTGCTGCAATTTTTATTCTCTTTCCGTGGATAGAAGCAAATGGATGGGTCAGTATGAGCCTGTCTAGAAATTTCTGTTGGTAGATCTTTTAAGAAGGAAAAAATAAACGTAGAGGGAAAATAAAATGTTCGTGTGTCATCATTCACATCCCTTTTTAATATTTTAGTCGTGTTTAATCCATCTTTTCAAACATTACAAAATAAATGTGAAGTCGTTTTGTCCTCTAATCCCAGTCTGGCTCACCCCCCTCCCCCCCAACCCCCACCAAGAAGGTCTTAAAGCGGTAAGGGCATCAAAACTGCTCAATACTTTAGTCTATCCTGTCACCTAGCGGATGATTTTGCAATGACAGTAAATGATGGTGGGTCTTGTACCGGAGGACAAACCCCAAAAAAACATTTTTGGAAAAATTAGGTGGGGATTGTGGTTTGTCATGGTATTAGGAGTGCTACTGGCTTTTAGTGAGCAGAAACTAAGGATGCTAGATATTCTGATTTTCCAGGGACAGCGACCTCATAAAGAATTATCCTAAATCCTGAATGTCTTTCCTAGGTCCTGTGGGATATTCCTGCAGATGAAAAACCTGTTCCTGAACTTAGAACCTAATTTGGTTTTACATAGAAACACAAGATTTTTTTTGCACAATTTTAATATAATTCTGACTTGTCCAGGAATGCAATTATTATGTACATTGAGGAAAAAAAAAAAACTGTACTTTGCTCAGAACTTTACCAAGAAAGACTTGTTAGAAAAAATTGTTTCATTCGTTATTTGTGTGGTAAACACACTGTGAGTACAAAACACCTTTTTCAGGCTGCACTTGTTAGCGATTGCCTGTGTGGTGATTCTATGTGTGTTTGTATAGTAATATATTATTTAGCCAGATTTTAGAATGCCAAATATAAAATGAAGTGATAGCAGTATTCAGTTAACTATTGTCTTCTGTTATTCTAAAATTACTCATTATAGGGGCATCTGGGAGGCTCAGTCAGTTAAGCAATTGCCTTGGACTCAGATCATGATCCCAGGGCTCAAATCGAGCCCTGCATCAGGCTCCTTGCTCAGCAAGGAGTCTACTTCTCCTTCTTGCCCCTGCTTGTGCTCTTGCTCTCTCTCTCTCAAATAAATAAAAAAGTCTTCTAAAAATTCTTCTAATTTAAAAATTATTCATTTAAATAGTTGTAAACATCTGACCATCTCGCTACACTTTCTTTTTTTTTTTAAAGATTTTATTTATTTATTTGACAGAGAAAGATCACAAGTAGACAGAGAGGCAGGCAGAGAGAGAGGGGAAAGCAGGCTCCCTGCCGAGCAGAGAGCCCGATGCGGGACTCGATCCCAGGACCCTGAGATCATGACCTGAGCCGTAGGCAGCGGCTTAACCCACTGAGCCACCCAGGCGCCCTCGCTACACTTTCTATACTCACTCAAATGTTAAAATAGATTTTATTTTGCTATAAAGGATTTTCTTTTTCTTCCTTATACTCCAGTGTAAGAGCATCATGCTGATTTTTTTTATATGCACACTGAATTGTGCGTATGTATATTGAGAACATTGGCGGATATTGAACAGAGGAATGCCATCATCTGACTAACATTACTACAAAGATGGTTTGAGATAGCATAGGATACTCAGTTTTGTGTTTCATGAGGCAAATATATTAATGGATATTCCTTCTTTTTTCTAAGTGAGTGAATAGGGCAAAAACCGGGCCACTCTGTGAAACATGACACAATTCCACCATCTAGTGGGCAAAGTCCTGATTGTTTTATAAGCAAAGCTTCAATAGTTACTTAAAGAAGGTACAGTTAAAATTTAAACTGCTGTAGTTCCTGTAGAATTAAATACATCTTGGTGTAAATCAGAAATTCCTTATCTGAAATGATTTTAAGTAAAAACAAAGTAATACAGTTTCCAAGACACTACTTGATTCCATTTCTCCTATCTCATGAAATTATTTCTCTAAGGAAGTCTTTCTTCCTCCCTCCCTCCCTTCCTTCCTTTCCGTCTTTCTTTTTTAAAGTAGGCTCCATGCCCAACATGGGACTTGAACTCAGAAACCCGAGATTGAGATTCCCATGCCTCTACTGACTGAGCCAGCCAGGCACCCCGAGGAGGTATTTCTTTCAAGGCTTACGCTTCAAATATTGGTGAGTCTTCATTTTTTAGCTGAGTTTTGAAAATCACTGATTGAGTTCAGGGCAGGCTGCCCCCAAAACATACCTCTTTGGCATACTGCTTATTTTGAATTAAAGTTAACCTAAGAAGCAGCTGGTACAAGAAGGCCTCTCTGACCCTCCTTGGTCTCCTTAAAAGCAGGAAATAAATCTCCCCCGTGAAAGGTATCTGCACCAGGAGGTAGAGAGATCCCCTTATCACCAGAAAAGGAGTTTAGGGCCCAGAATTCACATAAATAAATCCTATCACTTCTTCACTAATTCACTACTCCAAGCTCAAACTTGATCATGTCACTTGCTTTGTCTAAAACGTAAAAATCGCTGCCGGCTTTAGTTGCTTCTTTGTATCTCGTATTTTTGTGAGCTCCCATACGTATGAATTAATTTGTTTTTCTCCTATTAATCTGTCTTATGCCAATTTAATTATAAGAAAAGCCAAAGAACCTAGAAATTTTTCCTCCCTACATCACACTCTCCATGGGCGATCTCATTTATAGGCAGTCTTGTAATCACCATATATGTATATTTAAAAGCTTTGTCTTTTAGCTCCTAGCCAGACCTTTCTTCAAACTCCCAAGTTCTAAATCCAACTTCGGAGGGTGTCCTCCCTTGTGTATTCTCAGAGCACATCAATTGCCACAAACCAGAACCAGGACTCATGATATCTCATCCCAAGTCTGTTCCTACCCTTCCTACAGCAGGTTGTAAGAGGAAATGCAGTTGCTCACACAAGAACCGAGAATCTTTGATCCTTTCCCCTCTTCTTAGTCCTTATGTCTAATCAAGTAGTCAATATTGTTCCTTGTAGCTCAAAAATTACTTTAAAAAATTTTATTTATTTATTTGACAGACAGAGATCACAAGTAGGCAGCAAGGCAGGCAGAGAGAGAGGGAGAGGAGAAAGCAGGCTCCCCAACAAGCAGAGAGCCCAATGTGGGGCTTGATCCCAGGACCGAGGTCATGACCTGAGCCAAAGGCAGAGGCTTTAACCCACTGAGCCACCCAGGCACCCCTCAAAAATTACTTCTTAAACCCAGCCACTTTCACCACTCATGTGGGCTCTTAGAGTCCAAAAAAAAAAAAAAAAAAAAAAAAAGGTAGGGAGAGACATTAAGTAATTAGACAACTAAATGTAAAATTGCAATTTACTTAAGATCTAAAAATCTCCTGCTTGGTGGGAGTCTGCTTCTCCCTCTGCCCCTCCCCCTGCTTGTGTGTGTTCTCTCTTTCCTTCTCTCTCTCTCAAATAAATAAAATCTTAAAAAAAAAAGAAACAATAAAAGACTCAGAGAGAAGAGAAGATACTAATTTAATTTCTTTGACAGTTTCACAACTTCTATTTTGCCTTTTCTACTTCAGTAATTCTGACACCGCCAGTTGAAGGAGCTAACTTGAGAGTCCGCAACTAAATGTATCATTAAAAATGGGAATGTCCTTATGTGCTATCGTGAGTGCTGTGAAGTGTGTAAACCTGGTGATTCACAGACCTGTACCCCTGGGGATAAAAATACATTATATGTTTATAAAAAAAAAAAAAGAAAGGATGAATACCCAACTTTTGTAGCAACATGGACGGGACTGGAAGTGATTATGCTGAGTGAAATAAGTCAAGCAGAGAGAGTCAAGTATCATATGGTTTCACTTATTTGTGGAGCATAAGAAATGACATGGAGGACATTGGGAGATGGAGAGGAAGGAAGTTGAGGGAAATTGGAAGGGGAGGCGAACCATAAGAGACTATGGACTCTGAAAAACAACCTGAGGTTTTTGAAGGGGCGGGGGTGGGAGGTTGGGGAACCAGGTGGTGGGTAATAGGGAGGGCATGTATTGCATGGAGCACTGGGTGTTGTGCAACAATGAATACTGTTACGCTGAAAAAATAAATAAATAAATTTAAAAATGCTATTTAAAAAAAGGGAATGTCCTTTGGAAAACGGAAATGACTTTTGACCGCTGGTTGACCATTGTCTATGAGTCATCTCTCACTTCTCTGAAAATCTTAATTATATCTAGCACAAGTCTTGGGATTTTTGCTCCATTACCTTTGTTTCCTTTGGTCTGAACTCTTTCAGCTGATGACTTTCTAGATCTCTTATTTTATGTCCTTGGTCATCCATGAATGGTGACTTCTTTTACTTTATTTATTTTTATAAATGGTGATTCTTGGTTGTCTCTCTTCAGCTTTGAGAATCTGTGTTCACCATTTCTTCACCCTCTGTTCTGCACGACCTACTGCCAGAGACTTGGGGGAAGGGGTAAAATCACACTTGAGCTTGAGTAGGAAGTTCTGCTGGTGGTTTGTCTTCCGGGAGTTTTCGCTCCCCACTCGTGGAATTCATTAGTCGCCATGCATTTCTCTGCCTTCCCATGACCGTTTTCCGCACCGCTTCGGCCAGTGGACGGAGCTGCTGCTAACTCGGTATGGGTGGACACGAGGAAGCTACCAGCTTCCCTAATCAATCACCCCAGCACATACCCCGGAACCACCTCTCAACTTCTGTATCTGGACTTGATGATCCCTGAAGCCTTTGTATACTTTATTCAGACTCATTGGTGGTTAACATTTTGCCCCACTTCCAAAATTTTCTTTGTCAATGTATTGAATGTATATTGTTTTTCAAGTGCTTGAGAATAAGAAGCAGACATCATGCTCATTTGCTCCTAAATATTTCCATGTGTATTTCCTAAGAAAAAAGACATTCTGTTATATAATCACAGCCCAATTATCAAAAGCAGGAAATGTAACATTGATTAAAAAAAAAAAAACCCAACAACCCAAAAACCTCTTACCCAGCCCACAGTCCATATGCAGATTTCATTACCGATCTCAACAATGTATTTTATAGCAGTAATTTTTCCTAGTCCGAGATCTAACCTAGGACTTTATCTTTTGGCTCCTCCCTGAATTAATTGTATTTAATTATCATGTCTCTTTACTTTTGTATAATCTCAGAAAGTTTCTCAGTTTTTCTTGTGCTTCATGACCCTGCAACTTTTTAAGAAGGATATAGGCCAGGCTTTGGGGGGTTTTTTGTTTGTTTTGTTTTTGGTTTTGGTTTTTTTTTTTTTAATAGAATGTCCCCCGACTTGAGTTGCCTGAGCTTTTCCTTACATTTAGATTCAGGTATTGTATTTTGGCAGGATTAACTCGGGATATCATATCAAAAGGCACATGATGTTCATCCCAGTGTTGGTGACGTTCACCTTGATTGCCTCATTGAGGTGATATGTCCTGTTGGTTTGCACACTGGCCCGCAGCCACGGAGGGCAAGGTGGGACCAAAGAAAGAGGCAGACCACTCCAGGGTGATAGGTGACAGTTTTTTTAAGATTTTATTTATTTATTTGTCAGAGAGAACACAAGTGGGGTGAGCAGCGGGCAGCGGGAGAGGCAAGCGGAGGGAGAAGCAGGCTCCCCGCTGACCAAAGAGCCTAATGCAGGACTTGATCCCAGGACCCAGAGATCATGACCTGAGCATGATGCTTAAGGGACTGAGCCACCCAGGCAGCCCAGTAGGTGGCAGTTTTTAATAAGGAAGGGAACCTTCTTATGAGGTTTGTCTTAGACAACAGGGAGACAAAGAAATATCAGCACCTGCACACCAGAATCTGAAAAGTTTATTGTACAGAGGCCTTGACTGGGTTCAGTTACATATACACCCAGATGGTTTCAACACCTTACCGTCTCACGGCTCTGTTCTTGGAACGGCTCCCGCTGTGGGAACGGTGGGCCAAACTTACATTCCAAATTCAAGAGAGGGGTGAGGAGGCTCCAGTCCAGCTGGAGGGTCAAATGATGATCTTGTCTTCTCAGTGCCCTCCTCCAACCTGCTCCAAGTTTACCGTTGTGAAGTGGCTGTTTTGTCTTTTGTGATTAGTAAGTATTTTTCAGGAGGATACCATGTAATTAATTAGTATTTTTCAGGAAGTTACCATGTAATTCAGGAAGATACCATGTAAATATCCTGTAAATATCCTGTTTCTCATCAAATTGTCACCTGTTAGAGTAAATAATCTTTCAAAATCTAATAATAATCTAAATAATCTTTCAAAAATCTAAATCTGATCAAGTGACACCCCTGCTTCAAATAATCCAATGATGTCCTATGCACTTTCCCTTCTTTTAGGGAACCACCACATTCCCCATTGCCCAGGTCCTACTTCCAAGAGTCTTTTTCAACTCTTCTCTCTTTCTCACTGTCCTCAGTGTCCACAAAGTTCACCCACCCTACTTTCTGAATAGTTGTTTTTTCTCCTTCTGCTTGTCCTGATTCCACAGGATCAGTTCAGGTTCTTACCAATTAGCTCTGTCCTTGTCTATTTAAATTTTCTGTCTGCTCTTACCGGTTTAAACCTTGGTTCCTAAACTGCTCTCCGAACTGCTACCTGAAAGATCTTTCTTTCTTTTTTCTTTTAAAAAAGATTTGTTTATTTATTTGACAGACAGAGATCTCAAGTAGGCAGAGAGGCAGACAGAGTACATAAATTATTGATTTAGTAATTTTATATATTATCAATATATTAATTATAATTAATATGATATATTGATAATTACTATTATTGTTAATCTCTATTAATAATAACTAATACATAACAAAAAGCTGCCATTGAAAAAATATCCTTTGCTTTCCATGCATTTTAGAATGTAGGTATTATTATCTTCTTTTTACAGACAAGGAAGTTAGAACAAGAGAAATGAAGTAAACTGCTCTAGGTCACAAAACTAGCGAGAGCAGAGTTCAGATTGAAAGCCAGGCGTGTCTGAGGCAAAGGCCAGCATTCTTCACACACTGAGCGGCTCCCACTGAACAGCGCACCTGCAATGGTTGATTCTCTTCCAATTCGTAAATTTCTCATCATGGAACCGCCTACATATTCAACATTTTTCTCCATCACAGTCCTCGCATTCAGGTGTATTAAAAAAGGTTAATGAAGGAGTAGGTCATAGGAACCAACCTTTCTGCCACCAATTAAAGCAGCTCCCGTGCCCCTGGGATGCCCTATTGCGTATAATTTCACCCAGAAGTGGAAAGAAAATGCCCGCTCATTTCCCTTGAGTTAAACCCCTCACTCACCCACCCATCTCCTTCTTTTACTTTAACCAAGGTCTGATGTACATCACTAGTGGAAAGCTCCTCCCAGGCTGCATCAGCTCCCAGGGGCAGCAAGGGTCCCAGACTGGGGCTGCAGGTGCCTGGGAGAGTTCACGTTATGCCCTTAAGAGCTACTAATGCACGTGCCTATCTGGAGGAGCTCTTCTCTTAAAACGTTGTATTCATTGTGAGATGTGGTCTGGAAGACACCACAGAGAAAGCTGCGTGAACGGCTCACACACCCTGCAGTGGCGAGTCTGTCTTTCCAGGAGACTGCAGGCCCTTTCCGGCCCCAGAAAGGAGGCTCTCCTCGGGACAGGGGACTCGGCCCCTCTCCTGACACCCAGCTCAGACCGGGTATTCAATGGATGGTTGGATCTAGTCCAAGCCATAGTCTCCCAGCTATGATGGTCCCCAGAGGCAAAGACATAAGATTCCCTGACCACGTCTACCAGGGCCTCGCTTCCAGTCCAAGTGTTCGCAGGACACCCGGCCGCTTGTTTTCAGAGCCCCAACATTGTGGGGGATGGAATCAGACTTCACTACCTCCTGCTGTGCCACCGCGGGTCAGGAGCTGGTCCTACTCGCAAAATGGGAAGAACCGGAACCACCTTAAAGGCTTGTGGTGAAGGATTTATCAAAGGAAGCTTGCGGAGTGCTTAGCATAAGGCCCGCCCCTGGTGGGGTTGGGGAGGATGAGACGATTTTGACGGCGAGGAAATGGGGGCGCCGGCTGGAAAGCGGAAGGGGTGGACGTGGGTTCCGCGCGGCGCCCGGCGAAGTGGCAGCACAGCTCCCACGGGGTCCCGCCGAGATGGCCCGGCGGAAGCGTGGATTTCCTCCCGCAGCCCCGGTCGTGCGTGGAGTGACTGGCCGCCTCGGACCTCAACCCCCCGGAGCAGCGGGGACTTTGGATCCTTCCGTGGACGCTCCGCCCCGGAAACACGCCCCCTTCACCTTGGCGCGCTTTTGGAAGGCTGTCCCTTGCTCCGGAGCTTTCCGCGGGGTCGGGCCTGCTCGCGCATCTCCGTTCTCTTTCATTAGCCCTGCGTCATCCCCCCCCCGACCCCCCACCCCGGGCGCGGCGGGACCCCCGGGCGCAGCGATGAAGCGGACCCGCGAGGAGGTGGACGCGACGCTCCAGATCGCCAAGCTCAACGCGGCCGAGCTGCAGCCCGCAGTGCACTGCCTGGCCTTCGGGCCCGGGGCCGGCGCGGCTGCCGGCGACTTCTGCCTGCTGGAGTTGGAGCCCGCGCTGTGCCAGCAGCTGGAGGCCGGGCACAGGTGACTGGCCTGCGGGGAGACACAGGACGGGGTAACTGGGCCAGAAACGCAGAGGGCTCGCAGCTGCCCGGAGGCCTCATCTCCAGCGCGTTGCCTTTCTAACGAGGGGCCCACGCCACTGCGGGTCCGTCCACTGAGCTGGACTGCGGTGATCCAGAGGATTGGCCCAGCTCGTCTGGGGGGAACACATCGGGAAATAGAACCTCGGTGAAGTTTTGGAGCCCTGAATAGTGATGTCAGGATCTGCGCTGAACACTTCGCCATTCTATCTTAAAATCCGGTGCAGCTGTCTAGTGTTTACAGAGTTCTCCTTGCCTTCCACTTATATTCCACTATAAGTAGGTCGGACTGTAGGGAATGAGTTGAAAGCCGTTCTACAGAGTTGGTCATTGTGGGAGGCCTCCAAAAGCGGACTCGCGTGGGGCCATTTAATGGAAATCTGAAGCTGTTTTTCATTTTGGGTCAGCTACACATGGGCTGCAAAACCATGGATTAAGAAACACAGAGGAGACATCTAGAGAGTCATTCAACTTTGTGCACTCCCAGCTTCTGGAAAAGGAGTTAGGGGCTCTGGTTTGCTTCTCTTCTGCAACACCCCACCTCCAACACCTGTATCTTATAAGGTTGTTCTCTTGTAGATTTCTTTAA
Organism: Meles meles; assembly: GCF_922984935.1. Classification (NCBI taxonomy): domain Eukaryota; kingdom Metazoa; phylum Chordata; class Mammalia; order Carnivora; family Mustelidae; genus Meles; species Meles meles. The sequence continues at coordinate 20,090,783 of NC_060066.1, forward strand.
CTTGAACTCTTCAGGCTTTCAGTTTTTACATTTATTCGTCTGACGCTGTTATAATTAACGGGCCGTCTGCAGATGCTAGCCGCGAAGGATCCTTAAGGAAGCCTAAGCGGAGTCTCATTCATTGGTTTTCATTCCAGCTGAGTTGGGGGCGGGTTGGGGCGGAGTCTAAGAAAGGACTTCAGGTGTGCGGACTTTGCTTTTATCCGGTTACAAATCATCCACTTGGCAGTCCAGAAGGACTAAGAAATGCGTGTTTTAAAAACTTTTTTTGCGAGGGGACGGGTAGTTGCTTTAAACAAAATATTGAAGCATGGGGCGCCTGGGTGGCTCAGTGGTTTAAGCCTCTGCCCTTGGCTCAGGTCATGATCTCAGGGTCCTGGGATCCAGCCCTGCATCAGGCTCTCTGCTCAGTGGGGAGCCTATTTCTCCCTCTCTCTCTGCCTGCCTCTCTGCCTACTTGTGACCTCTCTCTCTGTCAAGTAAATAAATAAAATATTTAAAAAAAAAATTTAAAATATTGAAGCATGGATAGTGCAAAGGGGAAATAAGTGTTGAAGAGTGGGTACTTGGGGCTTACGTGTTTTTAGCACTAGGAAACTAAAAAAAACCACTTATTTTCACTTAAATTAAGTCTTTAATTTTAAAAAGCATTACACATTCTTCTATTTCAGGATTTGTTTTTATTTCTTTAAAAGAGGTGAATAGTGTAGAGGAGGGTTAACCTTTTATAAACAAAACTGCTAGAGCCTATGCCCTTGTTGTCAATGCCATCGTCTTTGTCCTTAGCCTTTCTTCTTCCTAACTTCTGTCCTTCCCGTCCTCTTCTGGCTCTTTCCCACCCGTGAGCCTTTGCCAGAACTTATTTACTGCAGTTTGTAAAAACATGCTTTTCCTCTTTTTTCATTCAGCGTTGCAGTTCTCTTTATAAAGTCCCAATTTCTTTGCAGCAGAGCTGATGGGTAGGTTAGGGTGTGCGGCTTTGATAGTTATGGGGATATTCAGAACAAAACTAGAAGAACCACTCTTAGGTGGGTACCAGGACCAAGAGCATGATGATTGTCTGGGAGCCTATTAGAATTCTGGGTCCCATCCCAAACTGGAAGATTGGGATTCAGTTTTTTTTCTGTTTTTCTTTTTAAAGATTTTATTTATTTATTTGACAGAGAGAGATCACAAGTAGGCAGAGAGGCAGGCAGAGAGAGAGGGAGAAGCAGGCTCTCTGCTGAGCAGAGAGCCCGATGCGGGACTCCATCCCAGGACCCTGAGATCATGACCTGAGCCGAAGGCAGAGGCTTAACCCACTGAGCCACCAAGGCGCCCAGGATTCAGTTTTTTAACAAGATTCTTGGGGTGGGGGGAGTGCAGGGACAGACAGAGCCTCAAGACTTAATTTTATTCTACAAGCCTAGAGGATTTTGGAACCGCTTATGATGAAGATGTCTGTTGGTGTCTCAGTAAACCATGTATTTTCTCTTCCCATTTTCCTGCAGTCTTGTGATTCGGGGTGACAAAGATGAGCGGGCTGTCCTGTGCAGTAAAGACAAAACGTACGACTTGAAAATAGCGGACACTTCCAATATGTTGCTTTTTATTCCTGGCTGTAAAACTCCCGACCAGCTGAAGAAGGAGGAAACGCACTGTAACATTATTCACACTGAGGTACTGGTCTCTGCCTTCTAATTTATTTGAGAATCACAACACCTGTGCTAATACTGCTTTTAATTAAAACTAGGTATGGGGGCACCTGGGTGGTGCCTGACTCTTGATTTTGGCTCAGGTCATGATCTCAGGGTCCAGCGCTTGAGCTCAGCGGGGAGTCTGCTTGAGATTCTCTCCTCTCCCTTCTGTCTTTAAAATAATAAATAAATAAATTTTTGAAAAAATCTCTAGTATAAATCACAGGGGATCTGAAAAGTTCTCTAATGCAATTTAAAATGTCTCGGCAGGGGCGCCTGGGTGGCTCAGTGGGTTAAGCCTCTGCCTTCAGCTCAGGTCATGATCTCAGGGTCTCTGGGATCGAGCCCCGTATCGGGCTCTCTGCTTGGCAGGGAGCCTGCTTCCTCCCCTCTCTGGCTGCTGCTCTGCCTACTTGTAATCTCTCTCTCTCTCTATCTGTAAAAAAGAAAAAAGAAAAAAAAAAAGTCTCGGCATTGTTCGGAGTCTTGTGAAGTTGGCTTATTTTTCCTATTGAAATTTTAAGTCATAGACAAGATGACCATTTTCTGCAACATGGAAAGTTTGTGATTAGGTGATGTGGTCTAAAAGTTTTACCTATTTTTAGTGAGTCTTGCTGGAGATATGTTTTGAAAGGAGGCTCCCTTAAGCCACAACTAAGGCTTTAAGTAATGTTTACGAGGTAGAGAAACGAAGAAATTTGAATTTTTGAGGCAGGTGTGTTTCTCACCTTTGAAGTTGGTTTAACTCATTACGGCCTCTAGCCATGCATAATAAATTCTTAATTATCATGGAGACTACTGATGACTGATACCAAATAGAAGTTTCCATCCTGTCTAGATTATTACACATGTCATGATCAAAACACAGCCCTTAATTCTCTTGGAATGACTTTAGCCAACTACCGCCTAAGAATTGGAATAGAAATAAGGGAAAATATTGGGAAATGTCAATGATTCCTGATGTTGCTAGAAAAGAATAACTTCTAGTAAATTTTCCTTTTTTGGGGGGTGGGTGGGTCTGTACTTCAATTGTAATTAACTAGAAATATGGGCAGTTCAGTCTTTTGTAAAAGATGTCATTTTTTCATCATGTACCTGTTTTGTAGGTGTTTTTGCAGGTGTATAACGAAGTAGGAGTACCTCTGAGCTCTGTTAAGAGATTTCTGTGCATTGAGACCGAGGATGCACAAAGTGTATCAAAGTGTAACAAAGATCTACCAACTGAAGTTTTTTTTGTTTTAAAGATTTTATTTATTTGAGAGAGAAAGCACATGTGGAGTCGGGGGAGGGACAGAGGGAGGAGGGAGAAGCAGAAGCAGACACAGCACTGAACAGGGAGCCCGTTGCAGGGCTCAGTCCCAGGACGCCAGAATCTTGAGCTGAGCCAAAAGCAGACATTTAACTTACTGAGCCACCCAGGTGCCCCAAGTTTTAAACCGTGGTTGCACTTCAGATGCCTGGAAGGGTTAGGTGAGGAATGCCTATGGGCAGAGCAGGCTGCTGCTGATCAAATGTTAGTGGATACCAGTCTGTGCAGTAATAGAGAATGGTGGGGTCTTGGGCAAATTGAAAAACACTAGTCCCGCATAGGTGGGCAGCCTCAGCATGGCCTTGTGGGAAAGCAGGCCCAGAGCTGCCCAATCTTCTGACTTCCTGTTTTTAAGTAAACCTTGAAATTTGGATTCTGGGAGAAAAATCTCCTCTAATATTTCCACATGGACAACTAATTTCAATTCCATAGTGACTATCCCTCCTGGACAACACAAAGCAGACACCAACATCTGTGCTTAGGATATAGCCAGCAACCCATCCGTTTGTGAACTGTGGATGAAACCCATCTTTTTGGTTTGGTCCTTAGGCTCCTCCCTTGGAATCCTTGGATTCAGCAGCATCCCCATCACTTGTCAATCAAGCCTTGTACTAGCTTGAAAGTAGAAGCATCCTTGACCTTGCATTTTGGAAGGCACCCTGCAGATAATCCAGTGCGGCCTTCTCTCCTTACTTAAGTGAACCACTTAATCGGACACCTACTAGGCGCTAGGTACTGGGCGTCCCAGAGGTAGGAAGGGGTAGCAGATACTCACCCATCCAGTAGCCACTGTCAACGGGATTGGTTGGAGTGATGAGCCTCTTGCTGTTTCACAATAAGGAATTAGCAGCATTCTTGCATTAAAGTCTCTCTTCCTTCACTTTCTGCTAGATTTTGATACCATAAGCCACATAGAGCAAGGAAACTCCCTCTCTCTTTTAACATCCCTTCATTATTTGAAGACTGTGATCACGTCTCTATTTTTTGTTTTCCAGCCTGAAAATACTCATTTTCTATTGTGTCCATCAGGTTTATAGAACTGTCCCCCCGGTCATTTCTTTTCTGGGCATACACCCTAGTTTCCAGAGTACATTTGAGCTACTGACCTCAGTGAGTGGCTCACTATGTTGGCAGTGTCTTCTTAACTGGGGTTTGAAAAGATGTTTCCTGAATATACCCATCCATTTGGTTGAGATGGCTGGAGGAGGCCTTCTCAACAGAAAGGAGATTACTGGCTCTTTTTTATTCTTACTGAGAGCAGGGGAGTTGGTTGAAATTTTGTATGAAATTTTCTTTTAGAAAGGCTCCTGGAAGGTTATATATTTATATTTTCTAGATCTTTGGTTTTTCTAATAATTATTGGGAATTAAGAAGATGCAGGCCTAAATTAAAGAAGCTAAAGAAACTTTTGATGGAAAATACTTATGAAGGACCCGACAGTCAAAAAGAAAAGGATTCAAATCATTCAAAAGTAAGACTTATTTTCATTTTTTTCTTTGAAATTTACAAAATAGAAATATAATTAGAGCCACTTAATGGCGACATTCTTACTTTTAGTGTTTATATTATGAAAATTTCGAACATACCCCAAAGCAGAAGACCCCGCCATATATTCATCACTTAGTTGAACATTTATCAATATGTTGTCAATTTTGTGGCTTCTGTCTCTGCTTCGTCCCACCTTTTTTTTTTCCCCTCCTTTTTCTGGAATACTTTAAAGCAAATGCTAGATATCATGGTGTCATTTACATAGCTGAAAACGTCACATGTTCCTAACTATGGAATACATTTTTTAGAAGGTTATTTTTATTTTATTAAAAATACAATTAGGGGCTCTTCAGGAAAGACATTATGGAAATGGAAAGTATTCTTACTCTCATGTGAGAATTCGTTGATTCCTGAAAGTATGGAAAATATTTACAAGCTAAGTAAAAAATATTCTCAAGTTTTTAATGTAATTCAAAATTATAGAACTGTACGGGCATTCTGAAGACCGTATTTATGTTCTCGTTTTCTTCATTGACTGATTTTTTTTTTCTTTTTTTCTTTTTCTTTTTTTCCTGTAGACCGGATAGTTCACTCATTTTAAAGCACCTTTAGTTCAGTGTCTTTAGGACATATACAGAGTTGTGTGGTCAGTCGCCACGTTGACGTTCAGAACACATTCATCACCCCAAGGAAACCCCGCACCTCCTACTTTTAACTTATGTTCCAATCTTACTTTTACCTACTTCCCTCTCTCACTCAGCCCTAGGTAACTTTTTTTTTTCTTTTTGGCATCTTAGCTATGAAACTATGGCTAAATTCAACATCACAAAGATCGATCCTATATTTTCTTCTTAGATTTCATGTAATAATCATTACGTTATCAGAAGAAATTGAGCTATGTATAAATATTGTCTTAATTTGTTCTATGTATTTATTCTCCCAAATTCAGTAAGTCTAAAAAATATTCTTCAAAGGCCTTAAAATGTTTTTTGTTTTTTTTTTCCCTTGTTTCAGTATACAACGGAAGATTTGCTTGATCAAATTCAGGCAAGCGAGGAAGAAATAATGGCCCACTTACAAGTTCTAAATGCCTGTGAGATTGAAGGTAGCATTACTTACCATAATTATTAAATGGGATTATCATGTAAGAAAGAAATTTATGGACATTTTCATCCCACTGCATACTATCTATTTAATTCTCTTTTGGTCTTAAAGCGTAAAGGTTAGGCTTAGGGTTAAAAAAGATATACTTACCTTTTTGGATGGGAGGTAGAGGCTACATGTCAGGTTTACATGAAGAGGTCCAACCGACTGGTGAGTCCAGCCACTTCTTACAGCGCTTTTTCCTTGAGGCACAGTTGATCCTAAGCCTTGGAAATAAAGTTTCAAATTATGGATGCCTGCCGTTAATTGCTATGGTATAGGAGTACCATGAATGTTGAGGTTAGAAACCAATGGATTTTAATGCCACCCTCTGCATTTTTCACTTCTTGCATGGGGATGGATAAAATTTTGGTATGTGTTGAGGGGCTCGTAGTTTATTCCTGGCTTTTTCTCAGATTGACATCACACACCCTCTTTTCTAAGGTCGCCTTTATTTTTTCAGGATAGCAATAGTAACATTCTCCCTTGGAAATGGTGGATTTGTGCCTGATTTGTTTCTTCAGGGGGGATGGTAGTGCCTTCAGTGATCAGTTGGCATTTTGTGATCTTTCTCAGGAACAGGGAAAGTATCTTGATGCCCAACCTTTATCTTGCCATTGATTCATTTCGTACCTCTGAGTCTGTTGACTCTTGAGTGACCTGGGCCCCTTTATGAGCACGAGAACATCTCTGCAAGACAACTAGAGGAGAGTTACAGCCATGCCAGTGCCCCAGAGTGGAAATCACTATGTGGGATATCCAACCTACAACCTTTGCCTTGTTCGTACAGTGTTCTAATGAAATCACCAAACCAGCTACAGGTTTCCGCATTTCCATTTAGATTGACAAGATTGCTCTGAACTAATTATTAAAGCACTTGAAAAAATCAGTGTCATAGGTAAGGTACTTTTAAAAAACCACTTGGGTTTCCCTCAGACATAATTCGTAATGATGAGGAGAAAAGCATAAAAAGAAGTGTGGCTTCTAAAGAAAGCTAAGATTTCTAGTGTCTCTTTTGTGCTGGGCAAGAGCACACTGCTTCTTCATCAATCTATTAGCCAATTAATTTGCTTACAATGTCCTTTGTAACTATTACTTTGGGAATTTGTAGGTTATTGGAGGCTTCTTGAATTTGATTATGAGATGAAACTTCTGAATCATGTAACTCAGCTTGTGGATTCTGAATCTTGGTCTTTTGATAAAGTTCCTTTGAATATTTGCCTTCAGGAACTTGGACCCTTGGAGCCAGAGTGAGTATTTTAATCACTGTCCCTCCAAACTTGCTTTAAGGAAAGAAAATTATTTCCCAGAATGGAACTAAATACAGGGTATAGACTATTAATATTTTGATGTCTTACAGAAATTTAAAAAATAATATAACCAGGAAGGACTTAGGAGTTGTAGTCACTGGGCTGAATAAATGTCCATCATCTCTGTGTTTTTTGTTTTTTTTTCCTCCCTTAAAAAATACAAAGACAGGGGCACCTGGGTAGCTCAGTGGGTTAAGCCTTTGCCTTTGGCTCAGGTCATGATCCAGGGCCCTGGGATGGAGCCCTGCATCAGGCTCTCTGTTCAGCTGGGAGTCTGCTTCCTGCCTGCCCCCCTCCTTGGCCTGCCTCTCTGCCTGCTTGTGATGTCTGTCAAATAAATAAATAAAATCTTAAAAAAAAAAAAGCCCTACAATACATAATGATGCTTCAGCTATCTTATGATAATAAATGTATGCTCACATAATTCTTAAAAAAAATGTTTAGTATGGGCCTGGCATGTAGTAGCTTTCCAGTATATTTTACTTAGTTCCTACTATAAAAATGTTACTTGGCAACCAACATCACTTAGTATGTAAAATCTCAATTTTGTATCTTAAGTTTTTAGTTAGCAATGGTGTTTAAGATACAATGCCTAAAAACGTATTGACAACTTTTCAAAGGAGTGTTTTAAATTTTTCAGGGCAATGATTGAACACTGTCTTAAATGTTACGGGAAGAAATATGTAGAGGAAGGTAAGATTTGGAAAATATTTTAACTTGTCTGTGTTCACATTGGTACACCTTTCTGAAATGTGCCCCTAGGTTTGTGGGAGGTGAGTTGGGTGTAATTTTTCCTGAGAAAATTGCACTGGGGAAAAAGAAACCGGAGTAGTGCTTTGAATGGTCAGAAGACCATAGAAAACGACCTTTTCCTTAGGTGACGTTTATTTTGCACTGAGTGCTGATAAAATTTGCAGAGCAACAGCACAGATGCTCCTTCAGAATGCAGTGAAATTTAACCTGGCTGAGTTTCAAGAAGTGTGGCAACAGAGCGTTCCAGAAGGAATGACAACGCGGCTCGATCAGCTCAAGGTGAGGTTAGCGGTGGGGATTGCTGCCGTAACGCATTACTGGGTGACGTGAAATCTTTATTGCCACTGAGTTGGGAGCTACTTGATTTTCCAAGCCACCGTTTCCATTAGGAGCCGACGATGCATTCAGTCCGTAACTGCTTTGAGAATGTTTCTATAGCCTCTGTGAGGTCCTTCAGGCCTCTGCTTCCCGCCCCTGGTGTATTTCATCTTTTGCATTTGTCTTCCCACCAGCACGGTTGGAACCCAAAGTGCCATATTTATGTGGCTGTAAAGAGCGCTGGTGTCCCTCCGATCCATTCTCTGCAGTGCTGCTAGAATGACTTGGAAAATGCCCGTGGATGAGACGAACGTCATGCTTAATGATGTAATGGTTGCCTGTAGCATTTAAGATAGAAAATCCAGGAGGGCGCCTGGGGGGCTCAGTCGGTGAAGTGTCTGCCTTCTGCTCAGGTCATGGTCTGAGGGTCCTGGGATTGAGTCCCACATCAGGCTCCCTGCTCAGCGGGGAGTCTGCTTTTCCCTTTTCCTCCTCCCCTACCTCCTTGTGCGCACATGCATGCTCTCTCTCTCTCAAATAAATAAATAAAATCCAGGACTGGTATCTTGGCCTGCAAAATGCTTCATCATCCCCCTGTGGCTCCATCTCCTCCTCCTGCTCACTGCATTCCAGCCTTCTTTCAGGTTTTTAAGATCTTCAAGCTCTCTCCCACCTGAGGACCTTAAGACAAGGCTTTTTGTTCTAGAACAACCTTTGTTGTAGTTTTGCCTTGCCACCTCCTATTCCTCTTTGAGTCACTCCCTCAAGGAGGCTTTTCTTTTCTCTAAGAGAAATGTCTCCTGTTGACTTGGCCCGAACACCCAATATTTTTCCTTCATGGGACTCACCGCTTAGCTCTGGGAAAATATTCAATTATGTGAGTTTCCCACTCTCCGTGGTGATAGAATTTTCTTCACTGTTGCTTGCTAATAGTGTCGTGTATGCTCAGTATTTGATACAGCGTGAAAGGATTTGCTCAATATTGAGAGTTCCTATTATGTCCAGGAATCATGCTAGACGCTGAGAAGATGATGTCACATGCCATCAGGGTCCTCAGCCTGGGCTCTGGCAATGGGGGTGCCTCTGACATGCATAAATCCTTTCTTATAATGTAGCATGATCTGTGTCATGGGAAGGGTGTGTACAAGGTGTTATGGGAGCAAAGGAAAGGGACTTATGCATCTCACTGACTGGTTGATCAGGGATGAATTCCTGAAGGCATGGCTGTTTGAGCTGCCGAGTTTGAAAGGATGAACTATGAACTCTCTAGATGGAAGGGCAGGGATGAGGACCCCGGAGAGCGTGTTCCAAGGCATGGAGAGAGAGAAATTGGGCACTATTGGTAGAGATGCATGACTAGAATAAAATGTGCTGGTGAATCAGTGAGGGACACTAGGGTCTGTGCAAAGGGATAGAAAGTTCTTGGGGGCCTTTTAGTGACATCAGAAGAGAAGAGCTACCTGATGAATTTTGCCTTTTGGAAAGAACACTGTGACACTGAGGATGTTTGGATGGAAGGTTGGCTAGATTATGATAACGGAGAAATCTCCAGGCTCTCTACAGTTACATACTCCTAATGAAGAAAGTACTGGCTAAAGAAATTAGGTGATGAGGAATGGTTAAGGGAAATGTTGAGGCCTTAAAATCTATAGGATTCAGTGATCACATAGGTATGGGGTTTGAATAATGGAATCTAGGATAATGCCCAGATTTTGTGGTTTCCCAGGATAATGGGACTAGAGCAGTTTTGAGTATCAAATGAGTTCTTAGATAGGTTTGGGTATAGAGTTCTTGCCCTCAGAAGAGTAATTTGAGTTGAAGATGCATGTGTTACTGTCATTAGCAAGTAGTGTTTGCAGTCTGGGGTTAAGTCGAGGTGAGTTGAGGCACCCAGGACAATGACATTGAGCCAAGTTGAGGTATCAGGGTAGGAGCTGAGGGAACTGCAACACTGAGTTAGGAAGAAAATAATAAGACGATGATGTCAGTGATGGCGATTCAAAGAGGGAGGAAACAACATTAATAAAGAAAACAAGGCTAGCAAATCCAAGGAAGGGTGCCCCTAGATTTGGCAATGAGAGATCATTGGTGACTTTGAACTAGAGCCATCCTGATAAATCGAGCAACGGAAGTCAGATTGTAGAAGGGAAAAAGAGAATTCACCATTTAATGGCGCTCTTTTTATGGAAAGGGCTATTGAGGGTCTCTCCTAGAGGAGGTGGAAGTTTGTGGAAGTTTCACGTAGCTGACATCTTGAGCGGCTTGGGCTCAGCCAAACCTAAAGGTGTGAGCTTTATTTAGAGACTAAACCATTATTCTAACTGCCCTTTTTCATTTCATTTTTTTAAAACAGGGTTTAGCCTTGGTGGATAGACACTCAAGACCAGAAATCATATTTTTGCTAAAAGTAGATGATTTGCCTGAGGATAATCAAGAACGTTTTAACAGTCTATTCTCTCTAAGGGAAAAGTGGACGGAAGAAGACATTGCTCCATATATTCAGTAAGTAACTTACCGAAGTGGATTTCGAGGGTTCTTTTCTCTTCTCTTTTTTTTTTTTTTAAAGATTTTATTTTATTGATACACAGAGATCACAAGTAGGCAGAGACACAGGCAGAGGGAGAGGGGAAGCAGGCTTCCCGCTGAGCACAGAGCCCGATTTGGGGCTCGATCCTAGGACCCTGAGATCATGACCTGAGCCAAGGCAGAGGCTTAACCCACTGAGCCACCCAGGAGCTCTTGACGGTTCTTTTTATAAAGAGTAGCATAGGGGTTTTAGATTTATTATTAAGAATTTTTTTTTTTTTTAAGTATTCCCTGAGGACATAGCTTCCTTTGAAGTGGCCCTCTTCTCCGTCATTCTTCACCTCTGATCCCAGAGGTGGGAATGTGTTGTCTTTCTTCCTCATGCTGCCTCTAAAACCACTTCTCTGCCCTCCTCCCTGCAAAACTGCAGCTCTTTGAGGCCCAGTCAGACTACTTGCCCCACTATGGCTCTAAAGCAGGCCCTCTCGCTGACGGACACCCCCCCCTTTCCCGCTGTCTCACTTTAACATTTCCTGTAGATGCCAGATTGCAGGAGAATGACCTAGCTCGTTGGTCACTGTTTACAGGACTCAAATCTCAAATGTACTAATGCGGCCACCTCTTCACTGTGTCTTAGCTCTCCTGTCCTCTCTTTACCCAGGCTGGACTTAGAAACAGATAAGAAAAGACAAGGACAACGTCTTTCCTACCATTAAATCTGCCAGCCTCCTTGGATTATGTCTGCACAAACGCCCTTGCAGTCGTTCCTCTAGAATGCATGAACCATCCCTGTTCCTAAGGCCAGTCCTTCTTCTGCACTAGATCCATCACTCGCCTTATTTTTTTAAATACTTTTTTTTTAAAGATTTTATTTATTTATTTGACAGATGGAGATCACAAGTAGGCTGAGAGGCAGGCAGAGAGAGAGAGAGAGAGAGAGGAGGAAGCAGGCTCCCTGCTGAGCAGAGAGCCCGATGTGGGGCTCGATCCAGGACCCTGGGATCATGACCCGAGTGGAAGGCAGAAGCTTTAACCCACTGAGCCACCCACGCGCCCCATCCCTCTGGCCTTATTAAAGACGTACATCCTCTAGTTATCTCTGTCCCCCCTTTTATTATTGATGTCTCCCTACCTGCTGGATTATTCCCATCAACATATGGTATTCTGTACTATTGCTCATTTTAAAAAACAACAACCTACTGGACCCCACACCTTCTGCTCTGTTTCACAAGAAATTCCTTTTAAAAGTTTGGGCACTCATTTCTGCTTCTTTTGTCTCCCATTCTTTCCTTAACCTGTTGGCATCTGTCTTTCTACATTTCAGTGGTCAACCGTCCATTCTTATTTACTTGGCCTCGTAGAACTGTTGGACACTGTGCACCATTTTCTACTTGAAGCTCACCGTTTTTGTCCCTTCTCTCCCAAGGCAGCTCCTTCTCTGTCTCTTGCTCAGATGTCCTGGTTCTTTCCAACCTTTAAATGCTGGTGTCCTCTGGGACTGTTCGTGAACATCTGCTTTTCCATTTGTACCTTTTTCCTTGGTGCCCTCATCTAGACCTGGATTTAAACTTAATGACTTCCTAATTTTATCTTCATATTTGATCTTTTTCCTGAGTTCCAGTTTCTCTTACCTGGCTGTCTACTGAACATGTCCACTCGGATATCTAAGAGGAGTTTCAAACCAGACATGCTCACAACAGAACTGTGGTTCTGCCTTGTCCTAACCCTGTCTTCCATCTCTCAGTAACATGACCACCATTAATCCAGTGACTCAAGCAAAACATCTGGGAATCATACTTGTCTTTTTTCTTCTCTCACTCTCTGGTTCAAACTAGGAGCAAATCCTAATGGGTCCTCTAGGACCTGCCTCTGAATTGGTGTCCCTACTTCTATTTTTCCCTCTTCTCCTGTCCCACGCTTCAGACTTTTTATTTTGGAAAATTTTAAATGTCCAGAAGTGACAATATAACATAGTGAATGCACCAGGTGCTCACCACTTAGCTTCCATAATCATCAACTCATTGCCTCCATTATTTAAAGCTTAGGTCACTTCTGCTTTTACATTCATGAAAACCCTCCTAGTGACTTCCCTTTATACTTAGAATTCAATCACAACTGTTCCTTTTCATGTTCTTTAAAGCCTGTATGACCTTGCTGTTGCTCCCTTTTCCAGCTCCTGTCCCTTCATTCTTTCTTTACCTCATACATTCCAGTCCTTCTCCTCTTTGGGGTCCAGAAGATGAAGCTAAAGTTCAGGGACGGTGGGTAACATAGATAAGCAGCCACAGGTAGCCTGGGACCCAGGGTCTCTGTCTAGACCCTCCTATATTGCATGGCTTGTATTTTTAATTTGGAGACTTGTGATACAATGGGGGAAAGAAATTGGACTTAGAAGTCATGCAGACCTGGCAGCAAAGTTTGGTTCCATCCTTGACTACCTGAGTTCCATATCTAATGTGGGGTTAAGTAATACATTACTGTTACTCTTTCTGTGGTTAAACGAGGTAATACATTACCTAGTTCAATTAAGGCTTAGTAACACTCCGTACCCTGTCTCTCCCACAAATACATATCCTTATGCTTGTTGGAAAGATGGATATAGGTAAGAGAGATATAAATAACTAGCACCATGAGTATAGTATATACATATATATGAATATGGTATATATATAGTACATATATAAATATAGTATATACATATATGAAAATAGCTAGCACTATGAACATTCATGCTATTCATTTTTTTTTTCCCCACAGAGATTTGTGTGGAGACAAGCAAACCATAGGTGCATTGCTCACTAAATATTCTCGCTCGTCAATACAAAATGGTGTTAAAGTTTACAATTCAAGAAGACCCATTTCTTAAAAGAACAACAGTCTGTTCTTTGGGACTGAAGTTGCTTCATAAAGTTGATGGTTATAAGAAAAAGATTCTTGCATATATTTGTATTTCAGATTTAAAAAAACATAGTTTGAAATGTTTTTCTTCTAATCCTAAGTGTTTTGAAACTACAGCTCTTTTTCCCTTAAATGAAATAGGACATTTCTTTATCTTTCAAGTTATTTTTTTATTATGCATACAGTGAAATTAAACAAGGACAAAAGTGTTTTCTATATTTAGTATACCTCGAGTCTATATGGTTTTATTTATAGAAAAGTGTTGGCCTTTTTTATATTTAAAATTGCATTCCTTTAATTAGGATTTGACATCCTAATAATTAACAAATTTAAAGGCTTTTTCCAGAGAACTAAATAGTAATACTTTCCTAGAAAAACTATTTGTTCACTAAAATGTCATTTCTCAAGTAATTTCCCCTCTATTTTCAACATCCCACCAAGACAGTCACTAGATCCTCTGTTATCAGATGAGTCATTTACATTGATGAAGTTGGCTTGGTAATAGCTGCTATGTTGCCTGGCTGATGTCCATGTGAAATGGGTCTGATCCTCAATCTTACATGAAGAATACTAATAGAGCAATTTATAATCCTATAATGGAGAAAACAGAAACTGCTAATACTGGAAAACTACAAGTAATGTCTAATGGGTTTTGGAAAGCTTGATAAAATGCCTTTATAGCTTTATTTTCCTGATTTGTATTCATTTAGGCCAAAGTTCAAATTAATTTTAACTTAGCTAATAAGCTTGTCACCAGGACAGTATGAGGGGTTAGGCGAAAGATAACTGATCCAAGTTTAAAAAAAAAAAAATGTTAATGGGTAATCCACGATTACCTAACCAAGATTTGACTGTTACTGAAATTTGCAACTGTTTTATTCTCTTGTACATGAACTGCACATGTCGATGATTTCAAAATATTTGTTTTTTCAATAAATGTTTTGTATCTATATGCGATTATTTAAAAATAAATATTGAGGCAGCAGTACCTAGTGAGGCCTCTTAAATCTGAGTTAGGACTACCTGGGGTTTAATTAACATGTCTCACAGCTACAGTCACTGGGACCCAATGAGTTCATCCTGTCCCTTCACACAGCAAACCCGCGGGACCCTCTTCTGGTTTCATGTATCCCTGGTTCTAAGACACCCCCCCCCATTCACCGCCCCGCTCTTCCCCAACCATTATATATTTCCTAATTTTTAACCGTTGGCTTCCAAGTGCCGGGAAAAGCAAAGGCTAAACCCCCAACGTGATCTCGCAAGCTCCACCCACCGGCACAGAACTTCCGGCTCCCGCCCTCGGCGCCGTCCCAGTTCCGCTGACGCCAGAGGTCAGAGGTGACAGGCAAGATGTCGGCCGTCTGTGTCTTTGAGTGGTTGGTGAAAGGAGCATCTTCGTGACAAGCTCGCCGGACACGGCGAAAAGGAGCCGAATCGCGGGAGCAAGTTTGAGGCGGCGGCGGGGTGTGGGCGCCGAGGGAGCCCTGGCCGCGGGGCATGACTGTCGGGAGCGTGGGGGAGCGGGGAGTGGGAGGTGCCGGAGGCTGGTAATACCCCGCAGCCCCCCGGGAACCGGGAAGCCAAGCTCGGTGGGAGCGCTTCATGCCGCCGACTGGTTTAGAGCCCGCCAGGATGAACAGGAAGAAAGGAGACAAGGGCTTTGAAAGCCCAAGGCCATATAAATTATAAGTATTTTTTCGTATTCCTTTCCTTTTTTAGCTTTTGTTCTTATTAGTTATATTTTGTGATTGCTTGAAGCTGCCTTGGTGACCCTGGGAAATCTAGTGGGAAACTAGAGCCCACTCACGGTGATGGAAATGCCATTTGTAGGACTCTATGTAGACAGTATGTATGGTTTTGAATGGCAGTATTGTTCAACAGATTTAATGTCCCTTGCAGGTCAATAAGTGTTTTTCTTAAAATACCCAGCTTCCTATTTTTATACGAAGAAATCTATTTTCGTGGCTGTTGCTAAATTTAAAACGTGCAATTACCTTAATTAGTAGGGTTGTGAGCTGCTTAGAACTTCCTGTTTATTCTTCCGTAGAATTATGTTTTTATTTAATAATAGCAGTATTTTCTTTTTCTTTTTTAATATACAACCCATCAGGTTGTCTGCATCAACAATATAAACTTCCAGAGAAAATCTGTTGTGGTAAGTATATTCTCAACAATTATAAGCAGTAACAAATTCAGACATCCTTTACAATATTTAGAAATGTTCCCTTCCAGATGACTATGCTTCAAGAATAGGTAATATTCGGAATTCAGATCTGTGTGACTCTAAGGTGCATAGCCTTGCTGCTGTTCCAACTCAAATCTCCCTTCTTTCTCTCTCTCTCTCTGTTTCTGTATTAACATTTTATTCTGTTTAATCTGTTGTAGAATATGAAAGTCTCTCTTACCAAGCATTTTAGAATTTTGCATGACACAAGAATAAGCCCATAGTGAAATTTCTTCTGTGAGAAAAATTAAGGTTAGCGCTCTCGCAGACTTAACTTGGCTGCTAAGAGGCCGGTTTTGTTTTCTGATACTTGGCTAACCTGGTTTAGGAGCATTGCTTTTTGAAGGTTTAGGTGTGGTGTTAGGGTGTTTGAAATCTCACAGACATTGCCCCTTTCCTTTGATATTTATAGATTGCATATATAATCCAGTCTGGGACAGTCTTTGGCTGCCCAAGTGCTTAATTTGGGGGGACCTAAATTAAAGAGACAAAATCTTAGTGAGCTTTGTTTTTTTGTTTTTTGTTTTCATTTGTTTTGTTTTGGTTTTTGCAGGGGGTGGGTGATGCGTGAACTTCCTTCTGGAACTGTTACCCCTGTATGCATGTGTTTACTCAAGATGAGCTGTATAGTTAAATTAAAAAGTAACTTATTATAGGAATCTTAGAATCATTAAAAGTTCACTAAGTCCCATTTCCTTATTCAGGGAATTTCTCTGTCAATATTCCCTGCATATAATTACAGCTGACCCTTGAATAATGTAGGGGCTAGGGGTCCCGACTTCCTGCACGGTCAAAAATACGGGTATAACTTTGACTTCCCAAAATCTTACTGCTAATAGCTTACTATTGACCAGAAGTATTACCAGTAACATGAACAGTTGATAACGCGTATTTTGTGTGTTTATTATATACTGTGTTATTGTAATAAAGTAAGGTAGGGAAATAATGTGTTATTAAGGAAATCATAAGGAAGAGACAGTACTGCCCTGTATTAGGAAAAAAATCCACATATACATGGGCTTGTGCAGTTCAAATCTGTGTTGTTCAGGGGTCAGCTATATTTACCTTGTACTTCATGGAAGGATACTTAGGTGTGTTGTGTTGTGTTAATTGGGCGGGGAAGATATGAGATTTAGGAAGTTTAATTAAGATGTTACTGAAATAATCTTGGGGAGAAATGATGAAGCCCTGAATGAAATAACAATAATGAAAGTGGTGTAGAAATAGAGTTGACAGGGGCGCCTGGGTGGCTCAATGGGTTGAAGCCTCTGCCTTCAGCTCAGGTCTTGATCTCAGGGTGCTGGGATCGAGTCCCGCATCGGGCTCTCTGCTCGGCGGGGAGCCTGCTTCCTCCTCTCTCTCTGCCTGCCTCTCTGCCTACTTGCGATCTCTCTCTGTCAAATAAATAAAATAAAAAAAAAAAGGAAATAGAGCTGATATGATTGACTGAATTACAGTGAATGTTCATTGAGTACATTCTATATATGAGACTTTTCTAAGGTTTTAAGTGAGTGACCTCAATCACAATAACCCCATGAAGTAGACACTATTTTAATCCTAATTTTAAAAACTAAAGTGGCTGAAAGACTGGAGACTAAGTAACTTTCTTCAGGGCATAAAGTTAACAAGTGATGGAGCCATTTTTAAATCCAGGATGACCTAAGAGTCACACAGCTCCTTATTGTCGGTTCCCTCTTTCAACCTCCTCTGCTCCTGCATATATAATCCAGTCTGGGACAGTCTTTGACTACCCAAGTGCTTAATTTGGGGGGAACCTATATTAAAGAGACAAAATCTTAGTGAGCTTTGTTTTTTTGACAAAAAAATAGATGGGAAGGAACTGCAGATGACTCGTACTAAGAATGTTAGGAAGGAGCTGTGAATGAATTGGGGTTTCCCACTAGAAAAATTGGTTGGGTTGTGAATGGAATAGGGTCCTAGAAGGAAATAAGCAGCATACTCATACAGGTTAATTGAGGGAAAGTTGTAAAAGGACTACTTAGACAGGGTTAAGAGAAACCAAAAGATGGTGGGGCACACTGGTTTAGCAACAAGAAACAGTTAACACTTCTAAACCCCAGAAAACAAAGGAAGAGGTTACTAGGGTATAATAGACTATAGTAGCTGTGGGAAGGAGTCACTTTATAGGATGTGTGGCCTTTGGTGGAAAAAGCTACTGCCTCCTTCAGCTGGGTAGCAGGGAACCTGAAGTTTAGATGAATTGAGCTCCCTTTTCTTCTCCAGTTTTCTCCTCATGCTTCCCATTGGACCACCCCAACTAGAAGCTAAAGAGCTAGCGGCCAGTTAATGTAAGTTCTAGGGTAGAGAATGGAGAGTGGATTCGGAGGGGCAGACGGAGAATATGTAGAATAGTCTACCCATTTGCCCCCAGAAACATTCTTTCTTGTTTTTTTGTTTTGTTTTTGTTTTTGTTCTTGTCTTTTTGAGATGAAAAGCTAGCACTCCCAACACAGGGAACTTAATGAAGTCTCACCCATTATTGCAGAGGTTGGCGATGGCCGACTACCTATTTTTGTTACAAGTTTTGTCCCAGTGCAGTCACATCCACTTATTTGTATATTGTCCGCACTGCTTTGGAGCTGTGCTGGCAGAGCTGAATACCTAGGACAGAGGCTCTGTGGCCCACAAAGCCCATTTACTGCCTGACCCTTGAGGGAGTTTGCCAGTCTCTCATCTCATGAATTCATGTGAGGTTATGGCCGTTCAGCTCTACTCCACTAAAGTATTAGCTCCCACCAGTATCTTTCATCCAAAACAGTGGAAAGAAAAGTAGTGAAGAGAATGAGAAACTTAATTGCTACAGCCCCTGCTTTCTTTAGCTAGTGTCAAGGCCAAAGTTGATAAACACAGCTTCCTCATTCTCCTGCCTGTTCTGTTTTCCCTTTTTCTTCTGCTGATGTTTCTGTTGGTCTGACTAGACCTTCATTCCTGTAGGATCTGCATCCTTGCCTGTCCTGTCTTTATTGAGTTGTTGCTCTTTTCCGTTGATGAGGACTATTGGCCAGGTGAGCCGTAAGAGGCGTTCTGTAAATCCTCCTGGACCGCAGACAGAATTGTTGTCCTTACTGTGT
This sequence comes from Meles meles, assembly GCF_922984935.1. Taxonomy (NCBI): domain Eukaryota; kingdom Metazoa; phylum Chordata; class Mammalia; order Carnivora; family Mustelidae; genus Meles; species Meles meles. Next base: position 20,109,520 of record NC_060066.1, read on the forward strand.
CGCAGAACCTAATCTTTGTTTGATAATTGGGATTAGTCATTCCAGTCAGTATAGTGGCCTCTTTCTCTGCCTGACGGTTTAGTGGCATGAGGAACCAAAAGTGGTCAAGGGACAGTCTCAGCTTCCGGTGTAATGGAACCAGGACTATGTGCCCTGGTGGATGCATGTTTCTCCTGGCCAAATATACCGAACCCAGGGTTACAAAGACAGCAAAGATTCCTCAGTTTTTTGTTTTGTTTTGTTTTTGTTTTTTAATATAATAGTGAGAACAGTCACTCCAGCTTTTACCCTTGGTTTGCAGATCTAGTTTGGCCATGGAGAGCTGACCTTGTATATTGTCCACTAGTTCAAACAGCATCCTGTTGGAGGTCTCTCAATTGATGCAGTACCTGAGCCTTCAGTAGCTGATCACGCCAGCATTTCTGGATGATAGGGCCAACGATGAAATGAGTATATTTTGTGTGTAAGAGCCCATCACCACACTTCCCTGTATACTTAGAGGCATGTCTGAGATAGTACAATGATATGTATGGTTTTCTACAAGTATGTTGTGGGTTGGGGGGGAATCTAGAATCTGTCTGCTCTTGTAAGGACAGATATGTTCTTGATGTGCACTGTCTCTTACCAAGTGACTGACTGGTCTTTCCAGTACCATCTGGATGCTTAGTATGAGCCTGTGCTAGTGGCAGTGGGACCTTAGCAGTGGTGGTAGCCAGCTCATCCCTGATGGAGGGAAGACCATGCCTTAGGGCTCATATAGCGCGTCTTTTCTGCCACCGTGACCTCCTTGTGTATTGGGTAGGGTGACTAGGGAGAGTCTGCCGTATCTACTTCATCTTGCCAGTTGGTTTTGGGGAGGTCCTTTCTGTTGTGGGTGCCCTCTGATGGTCGTTTATGTGGTAACAGCATGGATATTTTCACACTGTACCTGTTCCGAGAAATCCATCCATACGCTTCTCCTGCTCTCTTCCTGTTTTCAGTCTTTTAATTTTGTTCTTACCAAAGTCCTAACCAACCCGTTAGCAATTGCCCATGGATCCGTGTAGTTGTATACTTCAGGACATCTCTGCTTCTACAAGGAGGGTATGGCCAGATATATTTCCCAAGGTTCTGCTGGCTGTAGAACTTCTTCCACTGTCTTTTAGGGCCACACTTCAGTGGCTTTCTAATGGCAGTTCCCTCCACTTCCAGCTGGTGGTAGCATCCTGCGTGCTTACTCCTAATTTGGGCTTGTGCTTTGTGCTGTTAGCTGAGCATAGGGAGCGCTCAGTGACATGATGGGTGTATATGGAGGGAGAGGTAGACGAGCAGTGGGAGGACGTCTTACGGGATTCTGAGCACCTGCTCACGTGTTGCCTCTTCTTTATGAACCTGCTGGGCCCTGGCTCAGATCTGTTGTCTCTGTTTAAAAGTGGAAAACTGCTGCACTTGCCCAGTTTTATTTTTCAGAACTTTATTTTATTCTCCTATCATTATGATCACTTCAGGTAACAGTCTTTGGAAGTCCCATGGTCAAGTGTTGAGTTTCTACTGAAGGGTCTAGTAGCAAACTAGTGGTTGGTTTGCAAATTGAGTATAGTTAGCAACAGAAGACTTTGTGGCCTTCCTCTCAAAGCTCAGGAATTTGCAGTCATTCTATTGGGAAAAGCCAGCATCTGTAGAGCACCTCTGTCTGTCATGGACATTCCTAGTGCCATTGGATCTACTGACTCATAAGGCCCAAGTGTCAAGGTGGCTTGAACCATGCTTGGACCTGCTGTAGAACCTTTTCTTGGTCTAGACCCCTCTCAAAGCTGGTAACTTAATAGGTTGCCTAGTAAGCAGTATGCCCAGATCTAGATATTGCCTCCAGAATTCAAAGAAGCCTACCAAGTTTTGTGTCCTTTCCTCTTCCTCCTCCCCACTTTGGTGGGCAGTATGAAATGAAGCAACTTATCTTTTATTTGAAAGGAATACTTTCATATGCCTCAATACTGGAACCTTAGAAGCTTTATTAATGTGATAGGCCCCTGAACTTTGATGCTTTTTAACCGGCATCCTCTGCCATCCATACGTTTTTTTCTTAAAGCATTTGGAGAACTTGCTTTTCGCTTCTCACCAGGTCCAGTTAGCATAATGCTGTCAATATGATATACTAGTGTAATTCTTCATAGCCTGTCTGGGAATCAAGGGACTTTTGGACTATGTTTTGATTGAGCAGGAGAATTGATATAGCTTCTAGTTATTAGATGACAGTGAAGGTGTTCTGCTGTTTTGAAGAAAACCTGTGTCTGATTTTTTTTTTCCTGGTAAGAATTGGCAGGGGGGTGGGGAAGGGAAGGTTTGCTTGATAATTAGTCTCAATACTACTTACCAAGAGCTATGATGATTTGCTGCAGTAAAAATACTATATCTGAAACTGTGGTTGTAATTGGCAGTTTTGTGATAATTCATTGTCATTCTCCAAAACCTACTCAACTTTTGTATTGGCTGAATAATAGAGTTAAATGAAGATGTAGTAGGCATCTTTCCAGTATCTGATGGCATGAATCTTTGCAATTCCCCAAGGAATGTTTAGTTGCTTTGACTTACTATCTAGCCCTTCTGTAGTAGTCCTCACTGCGCTGGTTAGAGAACAAATATGGGGATTGTCAGTTACTAAAATATATGTTCTGAGACTGGGGAAATAAGCATGAGTTCTACTCTGAGGGAGCCTTGGGCTGTTAACCCCTTTAGTACTTGACCTCCAAAGACTTCCAGTATGAGTAGTAGACTGGTAAGGTTTTGGGACTCCAGGAATTGTTTCAGAATCAAGATATAATACCTCCAAGAAGAGAGGAAAAATTAATTCATTTGAGTGGGATGGGTCTCAAGATTTTAAGGAATGGTATGTGAGACTTGTACATGTTTGTAGGCACAGGAGAAAATCCTGTAGGGAGGAGGCATTGTAATTATAGGAGAGGATGATTAATAGAGTGGAATTTTTTTTTTTAATATTTTATTGATTTGACAGACAGAAATCACAAGCAGGCAGAGAGGCAGGCAGAGAGAGAGGAGGAAGCAGGCTCCCTGCGGAGCAGAGAGCCCGACGCGGGGCTCGATCCCAGGACCCTGAGATCATGACCTGAGCCGAAGGCAGAGGCTCTAACCCACTGAGCCACCCAGGCGCCCCAATAGAGTGGAATTTTTAAGGCTACTATAGAGCATGGCCTCCGTTGACCAGTGGAAGGATCACTCTTGAACAGTAGGGAAAGATGGCTACATGCAGCAGGAGGGAAAGAGAATTGGTAGATGGCAGACGAGTGGTTGAAATGAAGGATCTTGAATAAATGGAGATGAAGGATTGTGTAACAAACTGGAGGAGGTCAAGGAATTGGAGGACTTCATGTAGTTGACCAGGAAGACTGGGGAGGGAAATAGCAGGAGCGGCAGAAGGATAAGCATTGCGGGCACTCAAGTTTGAAGTGTCGGCATGGGAGTAATTACCAGTAGTAATGATCTATCTTTTGAAGTGTTGTCTCAATGCTGAAGTGAAGATTGTAGAAATTAAGGTCAAGGAACTTTGAAGCAGTGTTACTGCACGAATCAAATATATCTACATTCATATCACTCAGAGTGATGGCAGAGGTTAGAAAGGGGGGGCATGAGCCTTTGATAAATGTTGAAGAATTTGGAAGATAAGAATAAAGAGGAATAGAGGATAGTGGACCTGTATGGCATGAACATACGGGAAAAGAAGTAGAAAAGAATGATAAAGACATGTCTTAAGCATTTATTAGATGTCCACTATGATTTTAAGGGCTTTCCATGTATTAAATTGCTGAGTTGTCAGACCACCAAAAGGTAGGTAGTGTCATTATTCCTGTTTTACAGATGAGGAAAAGACAGAGCTAGAGTAACCCAAGATCATACACTCATTAAGTGGTAAAGCTTGGGTTTGAATGCAGGCAGTTTACCTTCAGAAAACACAACATTTAAAGATGACATTATCCTGCCCTTGCTCTTATAGCATATGCTATCTACGAGCGGTCCAGAGTAGCATTTGAAATTAGGAGGTCTCCTGTTTTCCCCTCCCATAATTTATAGTGAATGAAAGAATAAGTAACTTCTTGTCAGAGGGATTTCAAGAGACATTTTATCTAAAGCCAGAAGGTATAGAACGAGTATTTGAAAAAGCTGAATGGCACAAGAGAGATTATTTAGAACAGGATAGGAATATGATCAGCTGTAAAGTGCTTGGGAGGGAACAAGGAGCAAGAAGGAGATGAGATTAAGTGAGAGCTTAGGTGATTGGGGGGCTTGCAGTAATGCCAGTGGTCAAAGATGACAGGGAATGGAGACATGTAGAAATTAATGGATCTGAATGTTGTATCCAAATATAGGTTAGGGCTCTAGGTGGTGTCAGAGACCTGATGATACAAGGAGACTGGGCTTTCCCTATCTTCATGAAATATACTCCATTCACTGTTCTGTCAATGTTAACCTTAGTCTAGAAAGCCAAATCCTGTTCTTAGTCCCAGCCATGTAGCTAACTACTGATGTAAAGCACTTTCCATAATCTTTTCTATTATAGCTCACTTTTGCTGTTGTCTTGATTCTGTTCGCTGTCATTGAGCTGGTCTAAGTTTGTTCATATAGATTGGTCATTGGATTGCTGATAGGCTAATTAAGGTAGTAGTTTACACCTTTATTTTATTATTATTATTTTTTTAAGATTTTACTTACTTATTCGACAGAGAGAGAGAAAGAGACAGCAGAAGAGGGAACACAAGCAGGGGGAGTGGAAGAGGGAGAAGCAGGCTTCCCACTGAGCAGGGAGCCCAATGTGGGGCTCGATCCCAGGACCCTGGGATCAGGACCTGAGCCCAAGGCAGATGCATAATGATTGAGCCACCCAGGCACCCCAGTAGTTTACAGCTTTAAACACAGCTTTCATCAGCAGTATTTTGACTTCTTTCTGTTCTCATTTTCTACCACGTAGATCTGCATAGATAGTATAATTTAAGAATGTACGGCTCTCTTTATATTTGGGAATTAGAGGGATTGGGGCTGCAGAATCTCTAGATATTTGAGCAGTTATGCCAAATGTTATAAAAAAAAATTTCTTGCGTATTATTTAAAACCTTGTACGAGAAACCTAGCATTGTAGGAATCCATTGGAATCATTTAGATCTGGTTTGAATGTGAATACTCCACTTACTAATTATATGACTTTAACTTTGTTAACTTATCTGTGAAAAGTATAAAGTAGTACTTTTTTCGGTTGTTAGTGGGATTGGAGAGAACATATTCGTGTAATGTCTGGCATATAGTAGTGCTCACTAAATAGCAGCCATTATAATTGTTATGCTTTAGTCCTCTATGTTGCTGCCTCATTTCATCTTAGCTATTCCCATTGTAGCTTCTGAAATTTCCCTGTTCGCCCTGCAACCCCTGAAAGGCTACTCTTTCATGCCCTCCCATAACTGGCATTTGAGTACATCAGTTTTTTTACTCAAGGTAGTAAAGTCAGTGGACTAAATGCTATGTTCCAATGGCCCATCTTTCCCATTTGATTCCCATTTTGGAGGGCCATGTTCTTTCACTCACCAACCTGGTTTTGATTCTCTTTCTGCTCTATCTTTTTTTTTTTTTCCCTTTCTTCCCTGTTTGAGTTCCAGTCTGTATGGAAATTGTTGAGTTTGACAGTAGTGAGTTGTTTTACTGTCCTATTAGCAGAATATCTAATTTTCACTGATAGTGAAACACAAAAGAGATAAAGTATTTATAATTCACACCTGTTCATTCATTAGGACAATAATGTTTGAAATGATACTTGGAGAGCTTTTGTATGTATGTAGCTATTTGAGATTCTATCTCTGAAGGGTAGTATACATAGTAGAAATAAAAGTATAAATAAGTGTAAATAGTAGAAATAAAAAAAGTATGTTCTAAAACCTCCATTCTTAATTATAATGAAAGTTATTATTCTTTATCTTTGCAGGGATTTGTGGAACTGACTATATTTCCCACAGTTGCAAACTTGAATAGAATCAAATTGAACAGCAAACAGTGTAGAATATACCGAGTAAGGATAAATGATTTAGAAGCTGCTTTTATTTATAATGACCCAACCTTGGAAGTCTGTCACAATGAATCAAAACAGTAAGTTGTGTACTTTAAAAGTTGATGTTTCTAACAGCTTTATTTTCCCCATATTATTGGATTAATTTTTTCAACAGATTTTTCTTAGTTGATTATTAGACTTCGAATCGCAATTTTTTTCCTAATTATAATTTTCTTTTACCGCTCTGCGCATTTGGTTCAAGAAATTTTACTAGCTCTGCCCAACATAGTAAGTTATGAAGTTTCCTTTCTTCAGACTGATTTTAAAGAAGTATTATCAGAATTCTAAATAAATTTTAACCATTTTCCTACTTTTAATGTTTTTTAAAAAACTACTTCGTAAATATTAAATGTGATCTTAGTAGATTAGGTGTTTACTGTAATCCCTGGACCAGAGACCACTTTACTTTAGACAATTTCAGGCTGTCATATAAAAATATTGTTTTAAATGCCTCTTTGCTTCACTTTACATAAATACTGCATCTACTGAGGTTACTTCTGGTTTTTATCAGTAAACACGTTGTGATGAGTTTTGTGTCCTACTTTTTACAATTAAGTGCTTTGTCTCCACTTTTCCAAATATGATATGCTTCACTTTCTGTCATTTTTATGGTCAGGTTAATATTACATTTACTCAGTATTCTATAGTTCGCATGTTGTTTTCCAGCTGTTCAGCTTTTGTATAATTTCCAGCTTTTGAGATCCTAAGTAATGTTGAGTGAATATTTTGTCCCAGATCAGTTTATTTTCCTTTGACTTATTTCCTTAGGCAAATAGGATTATTTATTATTTTTAAGGCACTTAGTATTTTACTTCATTGTGCCCCATAACATTTGTGTTCATTTAAGTACTGTCAACTACATTTGAGGACACATGTTTTTTCAAAGTTTAGATAGCATTGGATTGTATCATGAGTCTCTGTTTTGGGGTCAGGTGCCAAAACTTTGTTATAACTTTTTTTAAGTTAGGATGGTATTTTAACTTCCCTAGATGTATAACATTGCTTTAAAGCAGCAATTCTCTAAGTGTGATTTCCAGACAAGCAGCATCAGCATCACCTGGAAACTTGTTAGAAAAAAATATAATAACAGAAAGGAGGGCAAACCATCAAAGACTCTTAACAACAGGGAACAGACTAAGGGTTGCTGGAGGGGAGGTGGTAAGGGGATGGGCTAAATGGGTGATAGGTGTTCAGAGAGCCCTTATTGTAATGAGCTCTGGGTGTTATATGCAAGTGATGAATCACTAAATTTTAGTCCTAAAACTAATACTGTGCTTAAATTAGAACTTAAATTAGAACTTAAATAAAATCTTGAAAGAAAAAAGACATGCAGATTCCCGTGCATTGGCTTAGATCTACTGAATCAGAAACTGAGGATATAGTCCTACAATTTGTGTTTTAACTAGTGTGCCAGGTGATTAGAAGGGTTGAGAAAAGAGGCGTATCTTTAGACATATTTTTGGTTCCAATTATCATTGGTTCAGAATCTTTACAACTCAGGGAAGAGAAAAGGAAATGCTGTTGGAAAAATTCAGGGAATTTCTGAATTGCTTCTGTAACTTCCCATTTCACAGAGATGAGTAGTTGTGAAATTACATTTCTTTTTCAGCCACACTTGTAGAACTCATATAAAAACACTTATTAAAAAAGCATTTGCATCCTCTTCCTCCTGGGGGAGGTGGGGAGAAATGACTTGCCTTTGGGATAGTAAATATACACCACTAATGAAAGGAAAAGGCACCTGCAAAAAAGCAGGTGGGGAAGCCATTGCCTTCCTAGAGCCCAGAATAGCTACCCAGTTGGTACTAGAACTCTGCATTTAATGACAGGGTAAGAAGCCTCTCTGTCTGCCAGTCACAGAACAGTGCTTGCACATCTGCTTTACCTGTTGCTCAGGTCTCAGAGCATATAATCAGTGACAGTCCAGTGACAGGAACAATGGACTCCACAGCTGTTAAGGACGGAAGCTTTACTTTGCCATGTTTGTTTTGAGGTGATCATATCCCCTAAAATTTTTCTCTAGTGGTAGGGAAGATGCTTTATCACTTGCCGCATTAGAAGGAAAGAAAAGGAGGTTATAAAGGGAAATCTTTACACTTTAATCTTTTCAGCTAGAATTAGAGCTCAGTTAGGCATGGTCACTTAGCAAATACTTGCTCCTTACCCCCGCTTTTCTGCCAAGCGCTAGAATCTCATTTACTTTTTAAGAGAGAGGACATTAGTTATTTTTTCCTGGTTTTTATTCTCTGACTCGTTTTAAAAAGGGTTTAAAATTGGTTGTGGAATTTTCTTAGACAACAGTTTTTAAAAGAAGCTAATGAAAGTAGCATGAAGAGTGAAAAGCATCGGGTAGTGGGCACACGCTAACTAAAGCTTCTGCACAGTTACTGTGGGAGAACTAGACTTGGGTTTGGTACTTCTGGCTGCCATACCAAAGAGGGAAACACTGTTGTTTATGTGATTGATAAGCCACAAGATAGAAGCATGCCCATGCCAGGTATTCAGAGGAAATTCTGCTTTCCTTAGAAGTTAGATGTGGAAAATCTCTCTTCTGGATTATATTACTTTTAGAGAACTTTGGGAAAGGCCGAGAGTTGAGGTCCTTACTTACTGTGCTCCCTGGATACTTCGTCACCTTTGTTTCTAAAGTAACTTTCTTTCATATACCAGTAAAATTTACACTGAAGCTGAAACAGAAATTAAGTGTAGCAGTTTTGAAATTGAAAATTAAATCCTGTGATAACATTTGATCTTTACTACCAGAATGTGTGTAAATGTATTTAAACCACGAATGCCCTAACAGTCAAAGTAATATACTGCTTCGTCACATTTCTTCTTATTTGTTTTAAAGTTTAAAGTTAAGGCGCCAGGCCCTTCTATTTTTAATGGAAAGTGTGTGCTTACCTTGGTTGAGATTCAGTATCTTTTTACCGCAGGGAGAATGTAAGGAAGGGAAACATTTAGATAACAGACTAAAAGACATTTCTGTGTCTATACTTTTGCCTGTTTTACCCAACTAAGTGTGAGCTGAGTTGTTAAATGACCCAGATGCAATTAAAAATCCTGTTTGTTATGTTACATGGATAGGGTGCATGCTCGCTCAGTCTCTCTCTCACTCTTTTTTGGGGGGGACTTATTGTCTGCCAGTAAAATAATTGTAGCAATCTCTCTAAGTATATTTTATATTTGAATCTTATATATTGTTGATAAATTATAGTTGGCCCTGTAGGAGTTATGGCTTTTTGGTTCTCTTTTTTTTCCTTTTTTTTTTTGCTCTATTTTTCTTTTCTTAGAATGAAATAAATGTGGATATTGCCAGAGAAGCTGTTTCTGTGGATAGCCTACAGTGGCTGACATCTTTTTACTTTGTTTCTTTTCCTTCCCTAGGTAGGCTTTGCAACTTTGAGAAGATCTTTTTTATTTTGCTTGAAAAGCTTCAGCCTTCCAGAGTTCCAAGCATCAGTTTAATTCCTGTCTCCTGTGTTCATTTTCACTCAGGATTGACAGTAGAAATGACCAATCTTGAGATATAAATGAAGTAGCTGTTGAGTGATTAGAATGATTATTTTTAGAGTAATTGGAGTTGATTTTTTTAAATTGCTGTTTAATTTTCTTTTTTGCTACTTTTTAAAGAAGATTTTTTTTTTTTTAAACAAATAAGAAGAAATGTGACAAAGCAGTATATTACTTTGACTGTTAGGGCATTCTTGGTTTAAATACATTTACACACATTCTGGTAGTAAAGATCAAATGTTATCACAGAATTTAATTTTCAGTTTCAAAACTGCTATACTTAATTTCTGTTTCAGACTTCTACTACCTAAAGGTTTTAAATGTTATTTTACTAATACATAGTAGAAGTAGGTGATTCCCTTACTGATTATAGTTAAGTAAGTTTTATATTAAGATAGTTTTATATTTTAACTCAGCCAGGATGGCTCACTGCCAGTTTTTTTACTGGTATTAATTAGGATTAAATTATGGTAGTTGGAGTAACATTAAAGTTGATTTAGTCAAAACATCAACAGGAATTTTTCCTATACTATTTCACCTTCTGCTTGAATGCTTCTAGCTCTGGAGAGCTCACTATATTTTAAAGCACCCCTTTCATTATTTCTGAATGCTAGAAAATTCTTTATTATATCAAACTACAGTTTGTTTTGCTATGATATTCACAAAATTATCCATTTAAATATTGTTTTATCCTAGGGGCGCCTGGGTGGCTCAGTGGGTTAAGCCGCTGCCTTCAGCTCAGGTCATGATCTCAGGGTCCTGGGATCGAGCCCCGCATCGGGCTCTCTGCTCAGCAGGAAGCCTGCTTCCTCCTCTCTCTCTCTGCCTGCCTCTCTGCCTACTTGTGATCTCTCTCTGTGTGTCAAATAAATAAATAAATAATCTTAAAAAAAATAAATAAATAAAAAATTGTTTTATCCTAATTAAATACTGTTTTCCTCTTTCTAGTCTACATGATCTAAATACTTTCAACCCTTCCTCATCTAAAACTCTTTCCAAATTTATTACCATTCTCACCCTTTGAATATACTCTGATTTGTCATTGTTCTTAAATGTGGTAGCCCTGAAACTAGATATAGTCCTTCCTATTTGGATTAAATGATAGATGCATAGCTGTAGAGTCATTTTGACCTTATCTGTATTCATTATTCTATAGTTTGAAATACATTAGCCTTTCACAAATGGCTACTTTGGTTTTGTTTTGTTTTGATTTTTTTTCTTCCAAAAATTTTTTTAAAAGATTTTATTTTTTTTATATCACAGAGAGAGAGATCACAAGTAGGCAGGCAGAGAGAGAGGGGGTATCAGGCTCCATGCTGAGCAGAGAGCCCGATGCGGGGCTCCATCAGAGGACTCTGCGATCATGACCTGAGCAGAAGGCAGAGTCCCACTGAGCCACCCAGGCGCCCCTTTCCAAATTTTTTATTTAAATTCTGGTTAGTTAACATATAGTGTAATATTGGTTTCTAGAGTAGAATTTAGTGATTTATCATTTGCATGCAACACCCAGTGCTTATCATAATAAGTGCCTTCCTTACTACCCATCACCCATCCAGCCCATCCCCCCCACACCTCCCTACATCAACCCTTAGTTTGTTCTCTATTGTTAAGTGTCTCTTACGGTTTGCTTCCCTCTTTCTCTCTCTTTGTTTTCCTCTTACCATATATTCATTTGTTTTGTTCCTAAGTTTCTAAGATGAATGAAATCATACGGTATTTTTCTTTCTCTGACTAACTTACTTTGCTTAGCATAATACACTCTAGTTCTATCCATGTTGTTGCAAGTGACAAGATTTTCTTCTTTTTCTTTGTATATATACACCACATCTTTATCCATTCATCATCAGTCATTAGACACTTGGGCTCTTTCCATAATTTGGCTGTTGTTGATAATGCCGCTAAAAGTATTGGGGTGCATGTACCCCGTTGAATCTAGTAGTGCAATTGCTGGGTCATAGGGTATCTATATTTTTAACTTCTTGAGGCACCTCCGTATTGTTTTCCAGAGTGGCTGCACCAGTTTGCATTCCCACCAACAGTGTAGGAGGGTTCCCCTTTCTCCACATCCTCACCAACATTTGTTGTTTCCTGTGTTGTTAATTTTAGACAAATGGCTACTTGGAGTAGTTCATTCAAGTTTGAATTTGAGGGAAATTCCCTAGGTTTGGTTTTTTTTTTTTTTTTTTTTTTTTGGTATAAAAACCTGTTCAGGTACAGTTTTCTCCAAGCAACCTATTTCACAGTATCATATCAAATGTTGTTTTGATTATTTCTAAAATGTCATCTTTATTGATTTGGAATACCCAAATACCAATACCAGTACAGTTTCTGTTTCAGAAAATGGGTTTTCCTGCTGCTGGCTTATTTACTTATTTTCTCTGTGTGGAAACTGTTAAAACCAAAGACAAGGGAAACCAAGACTTGGATGTAGAGTAACTAGAACTTTAAAACACTACTAATAGAAATGTAAATTGAGTTTGAATAGATGCATACCTTATGAATAGGTCTTACTCTTAGGTATATACCCAATAGAAATATGTGTATATGTTCACCAAAAAATGTGTACAAAAATGTTCACAGCAGCATTTATAATAGTCAAACTGGAAATTACCTGAAGACTCATCAGTGGTAGAAGGTGGATTGTGGTATGTTCTCACACCATGGGAATTCTAAACAGTAACAAGAATGAATGAGCACCAACTATATGCTGTAGTATGTCTGGATCTCGCAGACTTGACATTGGATAAAAGAAGTCCGACACAGGAGAAAGTCTGTTAAGTTGTTAATCTGTCACCTTAGCTGTCAGAATAATGGGTAACCCTTGGTGGTAGGAAGTGGGGCTTGGTTAGTGATTACAGGAGGGCTTCTGAGAGGCTGGTAAAGTTCAGTTCTTGCCCTATATGCTGGCTACTTTTGTTCTGTGAAAATTTATTTAGCTGCATATTTAGAGTACATGTGCTTTTCTGATACGTATTGCACTTCCATGAGGTTTTTTTTTTTTTTTTAAATAGAGAAGGAGTTTACAAATAACTGAATCTTAAGTTTTGTAAAATCTGCACTTATAGTTTAAAGAAGTATATGTTATTGGCAGAGAATTACCAGATTATTTTAATATGAATGTTTATAATAGGTTCTTGGAGAAAATTCTTTTGATTACCCTAGTTTTCTAGTTTTTCAGTATCTCCTATAACATTACTTGTCTCTTTAAGCTTTGTTTCCTTGAGGGGATGAGGGTTGGGAGCTGGAGCTTGGGGATGGTCGTGGTTACAGGGCAAGGACATATTAATATTTTGCAGTCACTATTATTCTGAAAATTGAAAACACTTATTATAATCCTGCCTTGTGATTTTTGGCTTTAGTGAGGTTATTATGAAAAGAAACATATTTGATTCATATTATGAAAGGAAACACTGAAATCCAAACCATGAGAAGATTGTTCCTCATAACTTACTTTCCAATAGATTCCGCTTAAAATGACTCACCATTTTATTTGGACCACTTTACCTTTTCTCAGGAAATGAGGAGATTAAGTGAGAATAATTTCCCATAAAAAAACTGAGTGGTCTAATATGTAATGTTTAAATTTGGCTTTTTATGTAATGATTTTTATTTTTGAATTTCACAGATACCGGGGGGAAATTACAGGTTTCTTCAACTGTCTTTCATATTTCATGTTTTTGAAATTTTATTGAAAAGAAATTGCAATCTCTAGATATACAAAATAGCCTTTAAAATTAGATGGTATGTTAAGTAAGTGCTGGCAAGAATGTGAAGCAACTGGCACTTTTATATATTGATGGTGGGAATATGGAATGGTATAGCCATTCTGGAAAACAGTTTGGCATATTCTTACAAAGCTAAACATATTTTACCATCTGACTCAGCAGTCCCACTCTTGTGTATTTGTACTACAAAAATGAAAATTAAAATCACATGAAAAACAATATACAGTTGTTCATAGCAGTTCTATTTGTGATAGCCAAAAGCTAGAAACAACCCACATGTTCTTCAGTGGCTGAATGAATGAACAATAATCAGTGGTCCAGTCTACACTGTGAAATACTGTTCATTATAGGAAGAAACAAACTTATTGGTACATGTGATGCTTGAGGTGAATTTTAAGACATACTGAGTGAGACAAGCCAGCCTTACAAGGTTGCTTTCTGTATGACTCCATTTATCTGACACAAGGCATAGCGCAAGGTACTCTTTGGGATGCTGGACCTATTCTATATCCTGATTGTGGTAGTGGTTACACATGTGTAAGAATTTACAGAATTATATACCAAAGGAAAAAGAGTTGCTTTTGCTTTATGATATTTTTAAAAAATAGATGGTATGTGAAAACACAGATTTATTCATTTTATTGTGATCCTATAGTTTTTACACATTTTACATTTATTTTATATTTTACACATTTCACACATTACACATCTATCTGACAGGAAGGAATAGTTAAAATTATTACTGTTTTTTGGAAGATCGAGCAAGGGCACAAGTCGGGGGAGCCGCAGGGAGGAGAAGAAGCAGGCTCCCCACTGAGCAAGGATCCTGATGTAGAACTGGATCCCAGGATCCTGGGATCATAACCTGAGCAAAGTTGTTAAAAACTTTAGTTAGTGCATCCTTCCTAGATAATAGAGGATGAAAATGGGAGAGGAATGGCCTCTGTCGGTTTCAGAGTTTATAACTTTAATTTTTTTTTAATGGCTTTTTCCATTTAATTTTTCCTGTAATCACTCTGTATAGTCTATAAATCTTACCTTTTAACTACTTAAAATTTTATTAAGCTAGTGAAATGTAACTAACTTTGCTTTCTGGATTCATCTAGTGGCCAAATGATAAGCCTAAAGGTGCACAACAAGAATGTGGCTCATGGGGTTGTCTTTCATCCCATTTTCTTGTTATGTCTTTCCTTGTCTTTTTTCTTTTATCCATTTTGTCCGTATTCCTTTAACCGATTTCAATGAGAAAATGTAATACGTGTATAGATGGTCCCCAGCTTAGGACAGTTTGACTTAAAGACTTTTCAGCTTTATGATAGTGCAGAGGTGGTGATACGCATTTAGTAGAAACCATACTTTGAATTTTGATTACTTTCCCAGGTTAGCATATGTGGTACCTGTGTACCTTAGCATACCAGGTTAGCATATGTGGTACCTGTGCGGTGAGCCACAGTTCCCAGCCAGCCATGGATCACAAGGCTAAGCGATCTATATACTTAGAACCATTCTTTATCCATACAGCCACTCTGTTTTTCACTTTCAATATAGTACTCAATAAATTACCTGAGATGTTCAACACTTCATTATAAGACAGGCTTTGTGTTAGGTGATTTGGCCCAATGGTAGGTTAATGAAAGTGTACTGAACATGTTTGTGGTAAGCTAGGCTAAGCTCTGATATTTTGGTAGGTTAGGTGTATTAAATGCATTTCAACTTAGAATGTTTTCAATTTATAATGGGTTTATTAGGACATAAACCCATTGTAAATGGAAGGAGATCTCTATGGGTGTGTATTTGTGTGTGTGTGTGTGTGTGTGTGTGTGTTTAGTGAATTACATATATCGTTTTTAGTGAAATAAAATTAGAAAATTGGATGGGAACAATGTTTTAATATTTCCATAAGACTTCTCTGTGTTGTTTTCATCTAATGGGAAATAAGGCCAAGTAACTATTGAACAAATATTGATAGAGTAGCCTCCTGGCATATAGGAGATAAAACAGTGAAGCAGCCAAAAGTTTCCCTCCTTCCTTAAGCTTATATTGTCAGGCGCTGGTGAGTGAAGGTAAGAAGTGTTATATTTTGAGGACTTAATACTCATCCTAACCTGTTGTAAACATCTTAATTTCTGTCAATCGTAGAGCTTGTGAATCCACTGAAATTTTTGCCAGCATGATCAAGAATATTTATTTATTCATTAATTATTAATTAATAATAATTCTACATAGATTCTTTTTACTTCTCTCAGGAAGGTATAGTGGCTTTGGCATTCCAAAATTAATGAAGAATGTGATAATCATAATAATACCATAGCATTGGCGAGTAGATTAAATATGACATATTTATTATTTAATAGGTTTTTGTCACGATGGGTTGAGTAATAGTTACTTGGCTAAAAAAAATACTCTCATAGGTTCCATAAAATGATATAATACTTAACAAATGCTGTCAAATATTTAAGAAAATAGTTGGTGAGATGTTTGGCTTATTAGTAAAACAGACTCTTTTTTTTGTTTCTTCCAGGAGAAATCTAAATTATTTTTCCAATGCTTATGCAGCTGCCGTTAGTGCTGTGGATCCTGATGCAGGAAACGGAGAACTTTGCATTAAGGTTCCGTCAGAGTTATGGAAACACGTTGATGGTAAAATACCAAAAATATATTGACTGGATAGTAAAATCATGTTAGGCTCAGTGACTGAAAACGTCTATGAAAATTAATGATGTCATAATTGTAGATTAATAAGTTGAAATATACGGAAGTTGGAAGCTCTTTTTTTTTTTCTTAAGGATCACTGGTTAATAGGAAAGTAGCAGTTAAGGGCTGTGACAAAACAACTCATTCATTGTTGTTTTTAAAGTGAAAATTATTTAAAAAAATTGGATGGTTGGGACAATTTGCCAAGAGTTGAGAACCCATGTAGTCTCAAAGTGGTTTAGAGTTACAGCATGTCATAGCAGGAAGAATCCTAAAAAATCACCTGGTTCAGTTCCTTCCTTTTACAGAAGAGTAATCTGAAGTCCAGACAGTAAGTGACCTATTGAAGGTCACTAATTAGTAGTCAAATCAGGGCTAGAACATAGGGTTCTATGTTCTGCACTTTTAAGCACACTCTGTCTTATTATTTCTAAACCTTCATTTTCTCTTGTATAAAATCACAGCCATTATAATTATTATATATAACTCACCTACCTTTATTTAGCCTATAACCAAGATAAAGAAGTAAAAAAACTTTTTGTTTTGCTTTTGCTTTTTTTTTTTTTTAAATAGTTGGTGTGTTTGTGGGGGGCATTTTTCTTAAGGGGAGTTGCACAATTTAGGGGACAGTCATAGAAGGCTATAATTTCATGTTCAGGGATTGGAGATAGCCCATATGGTTGTAGGGTTTTAAGGGAAATTACAAGAAACCCCTTTTAATCTTAGGAAAGCAACATGTTTTTGTTATGTAGAAATCAAAGGTGACATAATAAATAATGCATTATGTAAATCCTCAGGTCACTTTTCCCACCCATTCTTTACTCCTATTCTCTGAAGTCAACTAACAATCTGGGAGGCTTTTTAAGTCTTTATTTTTCAAATTTTGCACTGAATCTAGTTTTGAACTGTTTTCTTGAGGCAGTATAACATTGTCAGAAATGTTGGGAGGAGGGTATGGCATGACCTGAGCCATATTTTGGGAGAACACAGCTAGCAGTGAGTGAAATTGAGTGTAAGGAAGGACATCAATGGAGGCAGGCTGTTGAGTTAGTATAGGTGGAGAGAAGGTGAGAGCCTAAACGAGGCTAAGTAGTGTAGTTTTTTCATTTAAATTGAGCTTTGATTCCCATTTTATGTTAGGGTAAGTCTTTGCCCTTATTATATAGACCACTGTTACTTAATTATGTATTTATGTATCAATGTATATATATATTTATTTGTTGCAGAATTAAAGGTCCTAAAGATACACATCAATTTTTCTTTGGATCAGCCAAAAGGAGGTCTTCATTTTGTGGTACCCAGTGTTGAGGGAAGTATGGCAGAGAGAGGTGCTCATGTTTTCTCTTGTGGGTATCAAAATTCCACAAGGTAGATTATTCTTATATATTTCAGTTAATTTCACTTTCCAGTTGCATTTTTTTCTGTGTATGTGCAATACATGTGTTTTGTGTAAAATGAGAAGTGTGAGCTTGATCCTCAAATTTACCTCTTCTGAATCTTGTTCCACTAGTTATTCATTTTTAGTCCTGTCTTATGTTTTCCCTTTCCCTCTCAAAAATGAGGCTTCTAAAATCATCTCAGTTTTTTATTTTTTAACTTTATACCGACGTAAAATAGCATATAGAAAATTTCACAAATTGTAAGTAAAAAAAGGTCGGTGAATGTCACAAGTGAACAAACCTATGTAATCTCACATCAAGAAAAAGAACGTTACCAGTGTTGTAGAATCGTCTGTCCTACCTATTTCCATTCACTACTTGCTTACCTAATGTCCTCCTGCCCAAGGTTAACCATTGTTTTGATTTCTAAAATACCACAGCTTAATTATCTGTTTTTGAACTTTAAATAGATGGACGTTATGCATTATGGTCTTTATATCTGGGTTTTTTTTTCAACACAGTGGTAGTGAGATTTACCTTCATTGTTACATGTACTTATAGTTCATTCCCAGAGCTCAATAGCTCACTGTATGTTATTGAAATATTATAGTACACATAGTCTCTTCAGATTTTTAGTAATCCTCAGATTATTAACTCCTTCAAGCCAAGGATGATGTCTTATACTTCTTTGTGTTGCAATATTAGGTACAGACCCTGACAGTAAAACCTGACCTTGATAGAAAGTGGTATAGAAATTTAATGTCTGGCTTTACTAACACTATTTGAATTAATACAGTGCATCGTGTTCTGCAAAAACAGTTTTCTAACTTATGGATCAGATTCTGAATATTGTGGTTTTTTAATTTTTATTTATTTATTTATTTTTATTGTGGTTTTTTTTTTTAGAATTTATTATAGGCTTTTTTAGTTTCCAGAAATGAGTACTACATAAAAACTGACTATTACGAATATGCAAGTGAAAATAATTTTTAATTTAAAGATTCAAAGCTAAGAACTCCTTATCTCTTTTTTAAGGGTTTGAACTGGCAGTATCATATGATATATTTTCTTGATATTGCCAAATAATATTTGGCGAAAAGTTTCTGTCTTTAATCAGATTCTTTCAAGTTACACAGTGAAAAGCTTTAATAGGCAAATAGCTGAAGGCCATTTTGTACCTATTCTGTAAATGTTAGAATAACTTATAAGTGGGGGGAATGATGTAGGTTATACTTTCACTATTTTTTTATACTGTTGATATTTTTTCTAGATTTTGGTTCCCATGTGTTGATTCATACTCTGAATTATGTACATGGAAATTAGAATTTACAGTAGATGCTGCGATGGTGGCTGTTTCCAATGGAGATTTGGTGGAGACAGTGTATACCCATGATATGAGGAAGAAGACCTTCCATTATATGCTTACCATTCCAACAGCTGCATCAAATATCTCTCTGGCCATTGGACCTTTTGAAATACTTGTAGATCCATATATGCACGAGGTAAGTCATAGCTTCTTGTTCCTTTCTCCTCCCAGCCTTTCACCCTGATAAAGGGAAGGATGTAATGAAATACTGAATTTTTTTCCAACTTTTCTTTCTAATTATCCAGAATATCACTAGAGAGAATAAGGATTCCTCATCTGATATATTAACTGATGTGAATTCTTGAATGAATTACTTTTAAAATGTTATACTAAAGTTTTAGATTTTTTTTTCAACAGCTTAGAGTTCCAAATGAGTTTCAAGTCTACCTTGATTAGAATAGGAGTTGATTTATGTAACTAGTCTGTATTAGGGTCACCTTTTTTTTGGCGTATGTTTATGAATGTTATGGTCCCATCTCTGGAATCTGAAATATTGCAATTTTCAAAATTAAAGAACAAATTTGTTCTCACTTAAGCATCTACAGAGGAAGAAAGATAAGGCTGAAGCCAAGTTTAGAATTCTGTTCAGCACACTTATGAAGGCTTCTTGCAGGTTTCTTCCATCCCATATCTTGCTATAAATGGTATATTAATTGGCAGACCAGTTAGCCCTTTTAGGCCTCCCTAAGGATGAGACTTCTGGTGTTCAGGAAGTAATGTATTGGTTATTGACACTCTCTACTTCTGTACCTGTTTAAAGTAATATTTGAATGAATCTCTTTTTATTTACTCTCAGTCCCTAACATTTTCAATTTTAGATTTTTATTTCTTAGTATAAAACTAAGATATACATTGACCATATGTCTCAACAGTATTTCTTTCTGTTATTCTAGCAAGATGGAGGGCAGTTAGGTTTAGACTGTCAGTAAGCTCCTCAGTATGTTCTTATATTTGCTTTCCTGAAATTCACAAGATTTATAAAGTCACTTGTGGAAAATATTCAGACTATTTTATGAATGGTTTTGCTTTTACTGGCTTGACCGTGAGTCTTAAAAGTATATTCACTGATAAGATTGGCAGAGAATTTTATTATCTTTGGTAAATGGTTAGCTGTAAAATCAATATTTGATTAGTACCTACTTTGTGTTTTGGAAGAATTTTTTCCCACTCCCAGGCCATTGGATGGGAGAAAGGTAAATGATCGTTAAGAAGTATTTTTCTTGAATACTTAGAGCCCACTTAGTCTTTCTCTGTCTCAAATAAATAGTTTTTACTGCATTATCAGATTTGCTGTCACGTAGGTCTTTCTAAAAGAGAATCTTTTTTTGATGAATAGTATTTTGGGTTTTGTTTGTGTACCAAGAAGAGTGCTAATTATAATGCGCCTTGGGCCCTTGACCATTAATTGTACATAGATCCTCATCACTCATGTATGTTAGTGTCTAGTCTGTTCTAACACTGTTAGAAGAATAATTTTTATCATACATTAAAAACTTTCCTTGCCTCCACAATCCTGCAACAATCAGAATTCTTTAGTATGGCTTTCAGGATCTTGTAGAATTTGGCCCTAATTTTCCTTTCTAGCTTTTTTCTCCATTACTTTCCTGTTTGTTTATTATATTTGTATAAGTACTTAGATTTTTCTAACCATACCATATTTTTTTCTATCTTTGACTTTGTTTGAGAATGTCCTCTTTACCTCTTCATTCCTATCAAACTTTTGTCCAGTTCAAAAAGATTAGCTCAGATTTCATCTGTAGCATGAAACCGTAGTAGGTCATTCTAAACAGAGTGATCTCTGTCATTGTTGATGCCATTTATTTGGCACAGAATCATGATACGGGGTGAAATGGTATGTTATACTTGAATGGCTGTGTCCAAGGTGGAACTATTCACTAGGTGAGATATTTATGAATCAAAGGTGGATTTGTAATAAGCCTTGGAAATTTAAATCTTTCTTCTTTTGTATGCTTATTGTGCAGAGGGCATTTTAATTTTGAACCAAAGTTGTATTTTCAGTGTGTCTAAGCATTTCAGACTTATAATTCATCATGAATATAATTTCTGAGTACAGTGAATATTTTATAAACATAATCAGTAAAAGTAATCACTGATTTCACACTAGCATTTTCCCTCATTGCCATGAGTTTGTTAAAAGGACTTATATGAAGTTTTCCTTATAATTGAGACATTTAGGAAATTTAAAATACTAAAGGTAACATTGTCTTTTAATGATCTTCCCTTTTTATTTTCAGGTTACTCATTTTTGTTTACCTCAGCTTCTTCCATTGCTTAAACATACTACATCATATCTTCATGAAGTTTTTGAATTTTATGAAGAAATTCTTACATGTCGATACCCATACTCCTGTTTTAAGACTGTATTCATTGATGAGGCTTATGTTGAAGTGGCTGCTTATGCTTCCATGAGCATTTTTAGGTTGGTATTTAAGATTTGAAATGCCCAAATGAGGGTAATGTTATGAAGACACGTTATTTTGTGATCAATTTTAAGATATGTTTCAGACATTTTTCCTTTCATTTAAATAGGATTTATTTTGTAAAAAATCTAATGTTTTTAAAATTCAAAATGTAGAAAAGCATAAAAAAGAAAATTTCCAAGTGACCCAAAACACTTCTGTTACTTTTATCCAGATGTAACTGATAGTGATGTTCTACAGATTTTTTTTTAGTCTCTTCTTATGCATTTTAAAAAATAATATAAGTTATATAGCTTATATAAATGTCTAATGGGCTTTTTTTCCTAGCATCATTTAAAAATTTACTGATGTCAGACATTATAAAAGAGAGAAAACTTCATTTGTTTTCTTTTTCTTTTCTTTTTTTTTTTTTAAGGATTTTATTTATTTATTTGACAGAGAGAAAACACAAGCAGGGGGAGTGGGAGAGGAAGAAGCAGACCTCCTACTAAGCAGGGAGCCCGATGTGGACCTGAATTCCAGGATCCTGGGATCATGACCTGAGCCGAAGGCAGACACTTAACAACTGAGCCACCAAGGCACCCTTCATTTATTTTCTATCTCCTCCTGCCTTACTTTCTTTCTTTCGAAAGTTCCAGATTTATAAATTTTATGCCTTAGGTTCAATCATTTTATCTTATTTGTGCCTAAATTTTCTCATCTGTAGAAGCAGAATAATATTACTGCCCCTGTATTTTCTGGAGTATGTTAGAAAGATCTTAATGGTCAGTGTATTTGAAAGTAAACAATGAAGCACAAAAAATTAATAGGGGTGCCTGCCTGGCTCACTTGGTAGAGCATATGACTCTTGATCTTGAGGTTGTGAGTTCAAGCCCTGCACTGCGTGTAGATATTACTTTAAAAAAAAGGGAAGCGGGGGGCTCCTGGATGGCTCAGTTGGTCAGGTGTTTGCCTTTGGCTCAGGTCGTGATCGCAGGGTCTTGGGATTGAGCCCCGAATCAGGCCCCCTGCTCATCAGGGGAGTCTCCTTTTCCTTCTTTCTCTGCCCTTGCTTATGCTCTCTCTCTTGCTCACTTTGTCTCTCAAATAAATAAATAAAATCTTTTAAACAATTAATAGTTATTATTAGGAAAAGGTTTTTGAAATTAGAAGAGTGCTTCATAGGAGGATCAGTTTCTGATGAACATACCTGTTTCAGGCGAATGATAATTTCCCCTTCCCCTAGAAAAAGATACTTAACATTTTTCAAAGAAATCAATGGGAAACATTAAAGTCCTTGTTTTAGGCAAAAGTGAATTAAGATTATGGATTTCACCTAAATTTTGAAAAGATGTAAAAGTTTCGGAAGAATGTTCTGTTTTTTCTCTTTTATGTTGAACTTGAATTGCCTTATTTTAAAAGTGTGATTGTTTTATTTTGACTGAGTAATTATTTATTTCTTGGTTATAATTAGCTGTCTCTTTTAAATTCCAGCACAAATCTGTTACATAGTGCCATGATTATAGATGAGACGCCTCTGACTAGAAGGTGTTTAGCCCAGTCCTTAGCACAGCAGTTTTTTGGGTGTTTCATATCCAGAATGTCTTGGTGAGTAATTTCATAGTTTACAACTACTGAGATTAAGAATTGGGAAAGTTTGTTTTTGTTTTCTTTTCCTGTGTTTTCTTTTCTCTCTGTCTATTTAGAGAAAAATAATGAGTATAAATTTCACTCCAAATTTTTTTACCATCAATGCACTGTAGTTCTATAATTTTTAAAAGAATTTTGATAGCAACAATTTATTAGAAAACTGAATGAATACTGTAGATATAAGGCCTTGAATGTGCAGAAAACTGTGGTAAGAATTCTAATGTCAGTGTTCAGTGTAACTGGTAATGGTCAAGATCATGTATAAGGTAAAATAACAGTCTTTCTACAGTAGTAGTAATGATATAGGTATTTTCCTGTTAGTGTTCGCCTTTGTACTAATATACTTGAAAGAAGTAAGAGATAAGAACACTTGGGGTTTTTGTTTTTATTAACTTGAGATGAATTTGAAGAAATACATGAAAGTCCCTTAAGATTATAATTTATTTTTGTTACCATTCTGTGCTGTATGTGGTAAACAAATATCGGTTGGTTTCTTTTTCTTTTTTGTTGGCAGAGGTTAAGTTCTCTTGATTTGTAATTTTTTCCAGAATAACATAGTTTCAGTGAAGAGTGTGCCTGGAACATGGTAGGCAAAATGTTTGAAGAAATGAATGAATGAATGGATAAGTATATGAATGAATAGATGAATGAATTGTGTTAATTCCCTTTCCTCTTGAAAAACCAAAAATAAGTAATTGAACTTTCGATCTCAGAATCCCATTGATAATTATGCATGGGATTTGCAAATGTGAACTTTAAAAATTGAGCAGTACAGTCCTGGCTTTGGGCAAGTATTTCCTTAGAGGCAGATGGTATGGACAGAGTTGGCCAGGAGGGAAGCAGTGCAAATGTAGGGACATAAATTGAAATAAGACTAGAAAGCAGATGTGAGGAAGGTGTAATGAATGGGTAAGTAGAACTTACTGGTAGGAAGTGGTTAAACCAAATATTTTGTTAATACATTTTTTTAAATTATTTTCATTTTTTAAAAGAATGCATTAAAGTACACACTATAATGTGTTCTATTACCTCTTTGGCCTTATCTGAAAATTTTTATGATTAAGAGAAGTTTTATGATTAAAAGAATATATTTTGACTTTTTGTATAGGTCCGATGAATGGGTACTGAAGGGAATTTCTGGCTATATTTATGGACTTTGGATGAAAAAAACTTTCGGTGTTAATGAATACCGCCATTGGATTAAAGAGGTAAAAATAGCCAGATCCATTCCCATTTAGAAGTCAACAAGACATGTTAGTCCTGATTCACAAGTCACTTGTCCTTTACTTTCCATAATTGTAAAGCACTGTCATTTGAAAGTGCCTAATTTTTCCCAGCGAAATGAAAATCACTTTACAGAGTAAAACTAATGGTCTCTTTTAGGTAATTCCGTTGGCAGTGTTGACTTCAGACTCTTTTGCTAATAGGCAAGGGAGTATTTAGGCTCCTTCAACATCAAATTAGTCATTAGATATATCCAAGCTCCTTGTAGTCATTGGTAACATAACTCTGTGCTTCTGAGATTTGTTTAGATTTAGAGCCCAGCTTCTGGAGTCAGATTACTTTCAGTCTGCCTCATAGCATTTACAAGCTTTGTGGCTTTGGTTAATCTTTTCTGTGTCATCTTTATAAGGAGAGTAGATGGGGATTATGAGACATCATACATGTAGTGTGCGTGATGCCTTGTACATCATAAGTGCTTCTTATTGTGCCGGCTAGCCCTTTTATGTTTAGTGCATTTATGTTCTCTGTCATTGTCACGTCTTTTTCCTATTAATTAAAGGTTTGGCCAAAAAGAAAAAATCAAGTGTATTTTGCCTAGCCCTTTCTGTTCACGTACATATACATTTTACTCATCTTGTGCTTAACTCCTTCCTTCTCAAGTGGAAAAATTTCAACCTTTAATATCTTTATGAAATAAACCCCTCCATGTTCCCCTTTTCTCATTTTATGTATCTTCGTCGTCCAAACCTAAACTCAAGTAAGCCGAAAGATAATTGTAAAGGATTTCAAACATCTCAACCAGAAAAGAATTTATACATCTAAACTGGAGGAGTCCATTCTTCATTTCAAAAACTATTAATGAAGAGCAAAAATAACATATAGCACTTACAATGTTTGGGAACTACTATAAACATTTTACAAATATTAACTATTAATTTTCCTAAGTTATTGTTATTGTTATTACCCCCATTTTACAGATGAGGAAACTGAAACAGAGAGAGGTTAAATTATTTGGCCATAGTTACACAGCTAAAGTAGTAGAGCCAGAATTCTAACCTGGTTTTTAACTACTTCACTATGATTTTTTTTTTTTTAAAGATTTTATTTATTTATTTAACAGACAGAGATCACAAGTAGGCAGAGAGGCAGGCAGAGAGAGAGAGGAGGAAGCAGGCTCCCCACGGAGCAGAGAGCCTGATGCGGGGCTCGATCCCAGGACCCTGGGATCATGACCTGAGCTGAAGGCAGAGGCTTTAACCCACTGAGCCACCCAGGCGTCCCTACTTCACTATGATTTTTACCACTTCTGTATATAGCTTACATATTATTTAAACTAGTCATGTGTTTGTAACACAGTTTTGTTGTCTTTTTTTTTTCCACTTAAACTTTTTTTTTTGCTTTGGTCTGTATCATATTAGAGTAGACTGAAGAAGTTTTAAAATGGTAGATTCCTGACATAATTTTATTTCCATTTCTTTTTATTTGCCTAAATCTTCCACCAGAAACAAAATACAAAGAAGGAATAAATGAACTTGGAACATAGGTCAGAGAAGGTTGGGAAGAGCCATTAAGAAAAATTGGCAGGCTGCTGGCCAGCCCTGAAGTCACAAAGGAGAGAAGGCTTTTTGGCTTTATTATTGAGCTGGCTGTATAGTCTGCTTTGTTTATAAGAACATAAACTACTTTGTAAATACATTTAATGTATTTTTAAAAATTTACATTTTGATTCTAGGAAATCGAGAAATCACAGTTCAGTTCTAAATTTTGATACGTAAAGATATTTGCACTGACTCCTATTTTTATGTTTTTTAGGAGCTAGACAAAATAGTGGCATATGAACTAAAAACTGGTGGAGTTTTACTACATCCCATATTTGGTGGAGGAAAAGAGAAGGATAAGTATGTTTGTTTTTCAGAGGTGGTATTGTAAGCCTTGTATTATGGGTTCAGTCTTTGAGGATTACTTGGGATGTGTGTTGAGGCCCACACAGACCAAAATAATAGTATGTAATATTGAAACCACAAATACTGGTAATACTCTCATTACTCCTTTCCTTACTTTACTGTTTTTACTGCATGCGATGGCTACAAATGGATTTAAACATTAAAGACTCTCAAAAAAATATAAGGCTTTACTCTTTTTCCATGTTGATTTCCAGATGGTAGTAGATTATACTGTTTTTAGAAAGGTTTAAAAATAATGGGAACAAGTATTTTGCTTATGGACCACCAATTATTTTCTTAAGTAGGTAATTTCAAGTTCAGGACATCCTACCTATACCTGTTTGTCTGAATGGTCACCTACCTAGACACTTACTTACTCTTTGCTTTTCCCCTTCTTTCCTTTTACTTCCCTCCCTCTCTACCTTCCTTCTTTCTTTCCCTTTCTCTCCTTATGATGTGTAGCAAATCCCTGTAAAGAAGACAGCCACTTACAGCAAATAATGGTACTGGCAGGCAGTCTTGTTTGTTCTAGTGTCCATAGATTCCCTAAAGGAATGTGGATTGAAATGGGTGGGAAAGTTTTTCTGTGTTTTCACTCATTGTTAGCTGACATTTTATATTTTCCTTAACTATGAATGTAGGCAGCAGACAGTACTATCTTTGACTTTGTCAACAGTAGAAATCATAGATCTTTCCCTGTCGTGTTATAATTGTTAGCAGATATTTTGAAATACTCTGCACTTATCACCACCTCAATATTACTATAATAGACCACTGCCAGATCTCATTATTTAATGTATTAATAAACTAGCACATATATTGGCATATCATAATTTTTAAATATTTTTATAACTGCATTTCATTATAATTGGTTTTCTGTGTAATTCTATATATTTTATTTTGTGCATATGAAAGCAGTTTCTCAAAAGGGGACGTACAAGATTAACCAGGCTGCCCCAGGGTCTTAAAAAAATCACCACAGAGGTTAAGAAATTTAAAGTTCTATAACCAGTAGCCTTTTCTTTATTGTAGCATGGTCACCAAGACAAGAGTAAGTTCATAGGAAAGCATAGAAATTTGGAGTTAGGCAAACTTGGATTTTTGTCAGTATTTTTGTGATCTTAGAAAATCATATGACCTTTTATGTTTTAATGTGTAAAATGACGGCAATAGTCCTTAACCAGGTTGGTTGTGAGGATTACTTGAAATCAAGTTTCATAAATACTAGTTCCTGTTACTTTCTTTCCTGACTGCCTGCTATATGGCAGTTTCCCAGCATATGATTAGAGCATTGCCATGGTGTGTAAATATTGTTTACACTGAAGGCTTTTACTTTGGTTCTGCCCATTTATTTAGCTCTTGTATGTTTAATTTTTAAAGGCAAAAAATGTCTGGAAGCGATATACCTCCCTCCCACCAGTTCCTCTTAGAGATAGCCATAACCATTTTTTGTGTGTATGTGTGCCTTTATTTATGTATGGCATTACCAAATGTAGTTCAGTCATACATATATTACTGTGTAACTGCCAAATTGACAAATACTTTGAATTTCGATATGCTGTGTTTTTAAGCAAGTGTAATGACTACCCTTACACATTAATTGTGAGAGTGTAATTTGGTACAGTAATTTTGAAGGGTAATTTGTTGGTACCAATTAAATAGCCATTTAAAGTAGATGATTTTTAGATTCAGTAGTTGTATTTCTAACTCTGTTGTAATAGGAATTCTACTTCTAGACATTTGCCATACAGAAATACTTGCACATGTGTAAAAAGACAATACTACAGCATTATTTAAAATAGTGAAAAATTTTAAACATCTTAAGTGTTCATATATGTCATAATTTTTTTGTATTACTAGACTGTACTTTTAATAATTTTCTTTTCATGATGATGATCATCATCATTTCAGAATTTAGAATTTTTACCTAGTCAGTCTGGTCTTTGTCCCCTGCATTTTATTTATTTAGTTAGTTATTATTATTTTTTTTTTTTTAAGAAAGATTTTTCCCACCCTAGAATTAGGACAAGAAATTTTTTTCCTTCTTCTAGTACTTTTATAATTGTTTTTGCTATGTAGTACACCTGGAATTTTTTTTGTGTATGTGGTTTAACCTTGGGATATTGGTTAGAATTATATTAATTATAATGATGAATTTGGAGAGCACTAAAATATGGACACTGTTCTTATCTAGGAGCTTGGATGTGGTTTTATTAAAATTTTCCTTTGTGCTTTTTCATGAAACTTCATAATTTTCTTGCAGTTAAATTTATTTTTAGAAGTTTCCTACTTGTGTTGCTCTCATGCTAAGAAATTACTGAGTTATATTATCATGATGTGGCCATGAAACTTGTTTATTTAACACAAATTTGTCTTATTAAGTACAGTTGTTTATATTTTTAGTCCGGCTTCTCATCTACACTTTTCAATAAAGCATCCACATACACTTTCCTGGGAATACTACACTATGTTTCAGTGTAAAGCTCACCTCGTGATGAGATTGATTGAAAATAGGATCAGTATGGAATTCATGCTACAAGTAAGTAGTATTGAAGTTAAGGACTTAACAGTTACAAAGAAAGATACGTTCTGTATGTATAATCTGAATGCTATTCTGTAGAATAGGAGTCTACGTTCTGTATGTATAATCTGAATGCTATTCTGTAGAATAGGAGTCTACGTTCTGTATGTATAATCTGAATGCTATTCTGTAGAATAGGAGTCAGGCCTCAGGGGTTGTAGCAGGAATTCTGTTACTAATTAGCAGTTTGCTCACAAAGTAATCAGTGCTTTTCGTTTGTTTCCTCAGATGTAGAATGAGTATCAATACTTACCCACTTAATGCTGGATTGTCATGGGTATAATATTAGAATGTGGGAATGAAAGTAAAACGTATTTGTATATATGATTTTGTGTTCAGCATTATTTAAAATATTAAGGGTGAACTGCCACTTACGAGTGTTTTCAATAAAAACACCCAAACCTGTGATGTTTATTTTTGCTACTATTAAATTCTGTCATATATTTTAAGCAAGTTTTGGTGTAAATAGTTGAGATATAGTGGTTGAGGTAATAGAAGCAAGATGTATTATAAATGGTCAGCTATTTTTTTTTCCACTGATAACATTCTTACAGGTGAGTGAAAAAAAATTTTTTTGTAATTTTTTAAAGCATTTTATGTTTGCCTTAAAATTAAGTTTCTTGGGGCGCCTGGGTGGCTCAGTGGGTTAAAGCCTCTGCCTTCAGCTCAGGTCATGATCCCAGGGTCCTGGGATCAAGCCCTGCATCGGGCTCTCTGCTCAGCAAGGTGCCTGCTTCCCTTCCTCTCTCTCTCTGCCTGCCTCTCTGCCTACTTGTGATCTCTGTCTGTCAAATAACTTTAAATTTCTTTAATCTTTCTGTCCTTCACCTTACCATTAAAGTGGAGCAATATTAAATGAGAGATGGTCCATAAAGAAACTTGTAGAGCTGTGTAAGTCTTAATGAGTGTTTTCAACTTGCTAAATGTTTAGTTTCTTTGAAAGTTCATGATACAATATATTATAGGTGTTATATATTATTGCTATTATAATCCTTAAAAACAATGTTCATTGTTTGGCTAGGACATCATTAAAATTGACTTACATTTTGAGGAAGAATAGTTTTATAGTCTGGCTGTTTAAATCTTTGCATCCTTTTATTGCTAATAGTCTTTAACTAGATCTACCTATATAGTAAGATATGAAATGTATTATCTTTGTAATTGACTATAGTAAAGTCATAATGCAAAATGGGTATAGTACAGAATTGAAAACAATGTATATTGTGTTACACAAACTTACTAAATGACCCTTTTCATCCATACAGGTCTTCAATAAACTGCTAAGTTTGGCTAGTACTGCTTCATCACAGAAGTTCCAGTCACATATGTGGAGTCAGATGTTGGTTTCCACATCTGGATTTTTGAAATCCATCTCAAATGTCTCTGGCAAAGACATCCAGCCTTTAATAAAGCAGTGGGTGTATCCTTTTCAGTAGCAGCTCACCAAGGAGGGAAAGGGAATAAGGTTATATGTGTCAGGGGAAGGAGGCAAAAGAAAGATTTGGGAGACCAAAGGAGAACTATTTAAGTTGCTAAATAGTAGTAGAAATAACTAGGAACTGTAAATCATTTATGCTGAGATGCCTATTAATCATTGAGATATACAAACATGTATGTTTATGCTTGTAAAATTTGGCATATTTTGAATTGCTTTTTAGTGTGTGAGTATTGCAGTAGGCTTGATGATGGGGGAGGTGAATAATCCACCAGACAGGCCTGGAGGACGGCTCATTAGATGTAGCAGTCTGGTGGCTTTTAGATGTGGTTAGGGGTTGGCACAACTTAAGTGCTATCTGGGAACTTTTCAATTTTTACATTTTTTTCATATCAAAGCACTATTATATTAATAAACCAGTACAGTGGTTTTACTACTTCTTTCAAAACACAAATTTGTTAATATTTCAGAAATTTTGTTTAAATCTGGGGAAAGAGTTTTCACAAAAATTTTGAATACTTTGCCACCTGGTTTCCCCTGAAGTGTGTTCTCAGGCCTTGAACTGGTGAGAATGTGTCTGAAAGTTATCACTTACTGTAATGAGTCACTTATTTTGTTTAGTACAAATTCATCTCAGAATTCGAAAGTTCCTTTACAGTTCTGCAGAGACCAGAGTGGAGTGGTAAAATTTTATGGAAGTTTTGCATTTAACAGAAAACGAAATGTTTTGGAATTAGAAATAAAGCAAGATTATACATCCCCTGGAACTCAGAAATATGTGGTAAGATTTTTTTCCAAATGGCCCTTTTTACTGCTTTCTTCCCCGTTTCAATATAGGAAGGGCTTATGGATGGAGAACTGGTTCGAAGATATAATGAGATTTTGTTTGCAAAGGTGGAAATTGAGAAAACACAAACTATCAATGATGGAGGTTATGATGGAGATTTCAGGGGACACAGGTTACCCCAGTTCTCCCCTCCTTTGGTGCCAACTACCTTTCTGTGTCTCCCGATACAAATCTTCCATGGTACTGTTTTATATCTTAAAATATATACCTGTACACATAAGAATACATATGTGGTATTTTTCTAGCATTATCTTTGAACACTGTTTCTTTTTAAAGGGACCACTTAAAGTGACAGTGCAGGAGTTAGATGGATCTTTCAATCATACGTTGCAAATTGAAGAAAACAGCCTTAAACATGATATTCCCTGTCATTCCAAAAGCAGAAGGTAGGCATTGAATCATAACTTTAAACTGCAGTTGATAATTAAAGTGTAAGTCTCACGGATTAAAATGCCAAAATAAAAATCCTAATATATACCTAAGTTTCAAGTAAAGAACATATTATCTGGTATCTTTTTTTCTTCCTTCTATTTCAAGTTGGTATTACCAAATATTCTTTATTTGCTTTCTGTTCTTGACATTTTTATTCTTTGAATTAATTAATTTAAAAACTTAGATTTAAGAATCTTTATTTTGTAGGGTCATTGGGAGGTGGAATAGAAGTTTGATTTTTTTTTGGAGCCAGGAAAAATTCAAGGCAAATTGCTTGGTTTATTAGCCCCATTGGATTAATATCTATAGTAAATATTGGAGAAATGATCATTAAACATAAAGGAAGGCGCTGAATACCTATGTCACAAAAAGCCCCTGCATTTTCTTTACTTTGTCTTTCTCCTTTTCCCTGTATCACCATTCCTTTACAGAACATTCTTTTTTTTTTTTTTTTTTTTTAATTTATTTATTTTAAGTAATCTCTATACCCAGCTTGGAGCTCGAACTCGCAACCCTGAGATCAAGAGTCCCATGCTCCTCCACCTGAGCCAGCCAGGTGCCCCTTCATTTATTTATTTTAAGCAATCCTATACCCAACATGGAACTTGAACTCATGACCCCAAGATCAGGAGTTGCTCAGCCAACCAGGTACCCCTTAAAAAACCTTCTTGTTGTTTTTCAAAAAGGCACATTGTCATTTTCCTTAAAAAGTACCTGTACCCCTGGGGCTAATAGTATATTATATGTTAATAAAAAATAATAAAGTATTCAACCGTTCATCTTCAATGTAGTATATTTTTTCTTTACCACTGTTGTTAGTCATTAGCGTGTATTCTGAATAAGAAGATGGGAACATTTTTGTGCTTTGCTGGAAGATTGTGTAGTAATATCAGAACTTCAGGAACAGAAGTTTTACAGTCATGACTACATTGAGGTCATGTCAGACAGATGAGGATGTCAGTTGATTGTGACGGCCTTCAGAAATTTGACTGTGAAATTTCCCTGAAACCATTTTTTTTTTCTGCAAAAATTCTTTCTTAGTTCAGGCTGAAATTTCCCTTTCCTTTTGTTCTGTTTCTGCCTTGGAAATTGGGAACATCCTATTGCTACCCTTTTCGTAACATTTCCTCAGGGTTTTTCCTCTATAGTAACAGTATGTCCTTTCGGTATTCTTTGGTATGAGGAACATAGGAAGACTGTTCTCTGTTCCTATTTTAATTTGTAGTCTCTCAAGTTTTTAGTATATATCCAGTAGATTTTATCATTCAAGAGTAATTTGCATGGAAGCAGTTGCTTTTTGGAGGACTTTTCCTAAATATTTTTCATATTAATCAGTTGTACATGTTAATTAATATTAAGATGTTTTATAGTTAACCACATACTTCATTTCATATGGGATAGTTCCTTGCACATAGAGCACATGTTCAAATTTATGTTTCTTTTCAGGCTGGTTATATTTTCAATTTTTTTATAAAGGATTTCTTTGTTGATAGATCGATCTTTTCTTCATAAGATTACCAGTTTTTAGAAGTACATCTATGTTTTAACCTGGCATTTAGCTTTAAAAAAAGCATATTTTTGCTTTTTGTTAAGCTTTCATCAGGAAGAGCTTTCAGTATCATTGACTTCATTCCCTTCAGCTTCAAAATAGATTTTTCTGGTGTTTAAATTCCATTACATTCACTATCCCTTCTTCCTCAAGCTGTCTTACAACATTGCCTGAAGTTTTTATTTTGAACTTCATCTGTTCTTATCTCCTTTCTGAATTGAAAATGTCACAGTTTGTAAACTTAACTTTTCCCTGAATGTAGGAATAAGAAGAAAAAAATCCCACTCATGAATGGAGAAGAAGTTGACATGGATCTTTCTGCGATGGAGTAAGTTAGTTACTTGAGTTTAAGGATGTAATATATGCATTGTCGTTTGTCTCGTTACTACACACATCTAAAAGTATGTAAATGTGTTGAAATTGCTGCTTTTAAAACTTTGAAAATCCATAGAAATGCAGTGTTTCTCAAACTATAATGTGCATGTCATCACTTGCGGATCTTCTTAATATACAGTTTCTGATCTAGTGCTTCACTGGTGGGTCCTGATAGTCTGTATTCTAGGGAGCTCTCAGATGATCCAGGTTCTTTTTGTCTTTGGTCAAGGCTTCAGGGCATTTTGAGGCTCCCTGTGCTTTCAAAATACAATTTAAATATCACTGTTCTAAATTTTATGTGGTATTTACTGATTGCAGTATTTAATTTTTAAAAATACTATAATTCAGACTTCATTTTGCTCATCCATATTGTGCCTCTGTGTTTTTATTAAATATCTGTAATTATTTACGGGCTTGGTTGCCAAATATTACTGCTGTTTATATGCCATTTATATACTTTTTCCATATCAAGTGCCTTTCCTGTAGTAAGCACCCACTACTATTTGGTGAATTAAAGTAGTATTTTAGGTAGTGTCCTTTTGATGATGGTGTTGACATAGACTAGATTTTTTTAAACTGGGAGTTACTTTGACAAGTATGGGAGGATAAATTCATGATAGGCCTCTGAACTATGATTTCAGAACTTGCTATTTGAAAAAGATGATCATGAATCTAACATCTTTTTTTAAAAAGTATTAAAAGTCAGTTAATTTAGTAAAATAAATTCATTTCTTAGTCACAGATTGATTCCAAAAAATGATGGCGTTTATAGCCATAGTCAGGCTGTAGGCCATGGAATAAAGAAATTTGATCTCATTCTTTTTTTTCCACATTATATAATCACAAATCAAAATCCCCAAATTAATATTTTGAGATGGAATTTCTTTGTGACCACTGTCTTCTTATCCTTGGGGGATCTTTTAAGTAAGATTAGTAAAGATTAGCTATTGTGAGAAAGTTTGAAATACATTAAATATAATGAGAATGTTGTCAGTGTGATTAAAAAAATACAGTAAAAGTTCAGGCAGTCTTGAGTATTACATAGAGAAGAGAATCTGTTTAATAAATGCTTAGTTTTTATTTTATAAATATATAAAATTGAAACAAAAGAAAATTTTATTTTCTTTCAGTGCTGATTCCCCTTTGCTGTGGATAAGGATAGACCCAGATATGTCAGTGCTGAGGAAAGTAGAATTTGAGCAAGCTGATTTCATGTGGCAGTATCAGCTCCGCTATGAGAGGGACGTCGTTGCACAGCAGGAGTCCATTCTGGCCTTGGAGAAGTTCCCTACGCCAGCATCTCGCCTTGCACTCACTGACATATTAGAACAAGAGCAGTGTTTCTACCGAGTAAGAATGTCTGCTTGCTTCTGCCTCGCAAAGGTGAGATGATGCATAGTAGAAAGAAAACACGATTACTGCATTAAAAAAACAAAAAAAAAAAAACCAAAAAATTCTGATAATGAATTAACATTTACTGAAGTCTTTAATTTTACTTGGTAGCTGGTCCCTCAAAAGCTTTTTTCCAAATATGTTTAATAAGACTCATTCAAAAGGAAAATATTTTGATCTGAAAATAGATAATGCATTAAAAGTTTGTAATTGTCAGGGCTCCTGGGTAGCTCAGTGAGTTCAACCTCTGCCTTCAGCTACCGTCATGATCTCAGGGTCCTGGGATTGAGCCCTGCATCCATCCAGTTCTCTGCTCAGCAGGGAGCCTGCCTCTGTGCCTACTTGAGATCTCTCTCCCTCTGTCAAATAAATAAATAAAATCTTAAAAAAAAAAAAAGAGAATGAACTTTACCAGGAGTTCAGACCAAGGTTTAAAAAAAAAAAAATTTTTTTAATTGTCAGAACGAAAGTCAGATTTTTTTTTTTTAATTTTTTTTTTTATTTATTTGAGAGAGAGAGAGTGAGAGAGCACGAGAGGGGAGGTCAGAGGGAGAAGCAGCCTCCCCATGGAGCTGGGAGCCTGATGTGGGACTCGATCCTAGGACTCTGGGATCATGACCTGAGCTGAAGGCAGTCGCTCAACCAACTGAGCCAACCAGGTGCCCCGAAAGTCAGATTTTAAATTCAAAGAGGATTGTTCACCATTTTATTGAATTGCCAAACCCATCCTGTTAAAGCACAGAATGCATTTGGGAAGAAATTCCTTAGTTTGACTGGTGCTTTAGGTTAAATATTATAGGAAATCAGTTCATCTTAACTATTCTGTGTGGTGATTATTTCATGTTGGTTTGGGTTTAGTAACCAATATTAGTGATACATAACTTAAAATGATAGGTTCTATAATTTCACACGCTAGAAAAGTTAATTTATTAAGAAAACTAAATATTTTCCTTTAGATGCAAAAAAACTGAAGGTAGAACAAATGAAAACCAAAAAAACGCAGACAAAAATTTGGCCAGAAATACTGGGTTCCAGGTATTTAAAAAAAATCTTGATATAGGTTCATTCGCATTTAGTGGCAGCCCTGCCTTCCTCACTGCTAAAATCCATTTGCCTAGCATCTCCGAAGATTATAATGGTTAGATTCGTTTTGTCTTTAATGGTCACTGTTGAGTAGTTATATTGCTACATCCTGCTCAGAAATGTGAGGGACAACATGGTATTCTTTGATAGATCATCAGCTAAGGATATAATTTCATTACTTTTATAAAGATCTTTGTGATTCTTACATGCTAAATTCTTAGCAGGTCCATGAAGTTATAGACTGTTACTTAAAATTATAAATTATTCTTTTCAGACATAATTTCTATATACTCTAAAAGTTTCAGTAGCAGTATTTGGTTTTTCTGTAGAGCATTCTTGCAGACTTAAACATTAGCACTGTACTTGGCTTATTTTTCAGTTAGGGTAGACTTTAAAACCTTATTTAAAATTCATGATGATGATTCTATTTGATAATTTGAAGTGTTAGAATTATATTTTCTTAAATGAAAAGGACAAACTTACTCAGAATAGACGCCTTTTGCAAATATGTTTTTTTTAAACATAGCAGAATGCTCTAACTTACGAATTACAGAAAATACAAGTATACATAAGAATTGGGGGGGAGGTGAGTTAATTTTTTTTGGAAATGGTAATAAAAGGCTAAAATATATTAAATTTCTGAGAATTGAAATTGTTGAAAACAAATCCAGTTGTATTAATATATTTTAAGAAGTTATTTATTTAAAAATGTGTTTTCAGTGGTAATGGAAATAACTTCATTCTAATTATTTGCAGATTGCAAATTCAATGGTGAGCACATGGACAGGACCACCAGCCATGAAGTCACTCTTTACTCGAATGTTTTGTTGCAAAACTTGTCCAAACATTGTGAAAACAAACAACTTTATGAGCTTTCAAAGCTATTTTCTACAAAAGGTACAGTTTACTTTCTACTTTGTTATAATTGTTTTTTGCTGTTATCTGTGTATCTCAGTTTAACTTGGGGACTATTTAAATAACAGGTGTGTTTACTTTTTTATAAATTGTTTGCCTTTGTTCTATTTTTAGTTCTTCAAAAATGTTCCCCAGGGGCACCTGGTGGTGCAGTTGGTCAGGTGTTTGCCTTCAGCTCAGGTCATGATCCCAGGGTCCTGGGATCGAGCCCCGAATCAGGCTCCCTGCTCAGTGCGGAGTCTGCTTCTCACTCTGCCCCTCACCTGCTCATGCTCTCTCTCTCTCAAAATCAAATAAAACCAAAAAAAAAAAGTTCCCCAAATTTTAATTGATTATTCATTGAGATTATGAGCTGTGTGTAAGTAGCTATCAACATTTATACTAAAGTAAACAGAAATGGATAATTTGACCTTTTGGTTGCTCATATAGGGGATGGAGGTATGGGTGAGTCCTTCTGACAGCAGTCCTTCCAGAATGTGGACTACCCTTCTGAAACGGACAAGTACATAGCCATCTCTGGTTTCAGTCTTAGCTCTGCTCTCACTAGCAGTTTGCACGAGGATAAGTTTCTTAACCCTATAAGCCTCAGTTTACTCAATTATAAAATTTGTCTTTTTAAAAATCAAATAGACTAAGTATATAAAGTGTTTTTACACTATATCAGAAATTTTTCTATATATGATATAGAAAGTCACAGTGGTGTGATGGTGTCACTGTTTAGGAAGGGATATGGGAATGGCAGGATTTTCAACATTTGGGCAATTTGCAAATCACTTGTAAAATGTTTTGATTGATTTAATGATGATGATGATGATGAAGATGAAGATGAAGGCAGGGGTGCCTGGGTGGCTTGCTCAGTTAAGCATCCACCTCTTGATTTTGGTTGGCTCAGTTTGTGATCTCAGGGTCATGAAATCGAGCCCTGCATCAGATTCTGTGCTAGGTATGGAGCCTGCTTAAGATTCTCTTTTTCCCTCTCCCTCTGTTCCTCCTCCTCCTCCTCCTCCTCCTCTCTCTCTCTCTCTCTCTCTCTCTATATATATATATATACACACATATATGTATATGTATATATGCTCTCTAAAAAACCAAAATATGTAATAAAGGCAGAGTTCAGATTAAGTTTTCTAGATTAAACTAGAAAGAAGAATGAAGTTGAAGTAGAAAAAACTAACAAAGCCTATTTAATAATTTTGGTGTTGAGGAGTGGGAGAATGACATGTAATGGATAAAGCAGTGGGTTAGTTTTGTATAAAGGAAGAAGAAACTTGAGGCATGTTTGGCACAGAGAAAGGAATCTGTGGAAAGGGTGAGATGAAATATTCAAGTGGGAGCAAGTAAATGTAAAAAAGAGAAGGCGAAGTCAATTCTAAAGATACAGGAGTGGGTGGGATGCAGTTGGGAGGTTTATTTTAGAAAAGATAAGAACATTCCTTTTTCTGAGGCAGGTGGAAAGCAAATTGGAAGTGGGTGAAATGATAAATGTTGAGGGGGTTGTTAGGTAAGGTGAGATTTATATGTGATAGTGGGAGAAGGAAAAGATTACCTAGACATATTGAGATACCTACTGAAAATAGATGTCATGATATAATTAGAGCGAATTTCATCAGCAGAACAGATTCAGGATGAACCAGGTTTTGGGAAAGCCAATATTGGTGTGATCAAAGAAGTCGAGGTGGCATGTCATTTTAAAGGACTGAACATTCTCTAGTACTTAACTTGTTGCTCAGCTCTCTCTTGCCATTTCACTAATTCATGGTATGGAGACAAGTTAATTTCTGTGTCTACCTAGAATGTTCCCTTCATTGTGCCATTGTGTCCGTATACCTTACATTGTGTTTCATATTGGGATGTGTGTCCCATTAGTGAGAGGGATGAAATCAATTTGTAAGTTTTGGTTGGTTGGTTGGTTTGTTTTTAAAAAAAATAGTAGGCAGTATAGAAGACAACATATCTTATAAGGGTAGGTATAAAGTGTTTGTGGTTTTAATTAGTATACATGACATTTGTGTGTGTGTAGATTAGGATGTAAATGTATTTCTTACTGTGGGTTGCAGTCAAAAAAGTTGGAAAAGTAATGCTTGTAGACCAGTTTCTTTCACATAATACTTTGGTGCCAAAAAAGACTGAGAAAAGATTACTGTAAGTCAAACCTGAGTCCCTTAAGGGCAGAACAGGCATAGGACAGGTATTTCTGTGGAAAAGAGCCTTTCCTTCCATTCTTAGGGCACAAATAGTCTTTTATTACATCGTGGTAACACTGACGGTCTTATCGCAAAGACCTTCTTAAGCAAAGGAGCTTACGCTTTTTGTCCTGCAGTTTGGAAGATGCTGTTAGTTTGAATCAGATGAGAGCATAGTCCAAATCTCCCTGGGTACTGAGGACTGTGATGACTTCATCTGTGGTTCTTTCTTGAGTTTAAATAGCTTGGTTTTACTGGTAAAGGTTACCACTGTGTGAGTCAGGTTTCCACTTCTTTAGGAAAATTCCCTGTGAAAATCTGGAAAGGGAAAAGTTAGGCTGGATTTTAGATAATTTACTATTTTTCTTTAGGTTGAGTGGGGTGGTACTGCAGAATCAGTGTCTCTCAGACTCATGATCTCTTTCCTGTCTGTCGCATGCTTCCAGCCACTGTATCATCTAATCCTCAACATGGTTGTGAGGAAGCAAGGCTCTTAACTAGGCAGCTGGCTAAAATAATCATCTTGGTAGTAGAGTAGGACTTGAAGAATAGTCTGTCTTAGTGTTAAAACCCATTTCTTTTCCACTGTAAGACACAGAACTGCATTTATATAATTAATATGACATATACTTTACTTCACCAAATGAAGACATAGGCACACAGGCTACAGACTACGCTCCCTTTGGTTTGTTACTCTGCTCTCTGTTGCAACGTGTCACATGTTCCCAGTGAGAAGGGGTGGGAATTAGAGGGTTAAGCGCCATCCAGATATACCTAGGTCAGTCCTGGAGTAACCATTTTTTGCATATACTAAAATGAATTGTAGTAACAGAAGAGGTTATTATATGCTTAAAAAGTTTTTTTTCTATTTTTTTTTTGTAGACTATGCCAGTTGCAATGGCTTTATTGAGAGATGTTCACAACCTTTGTCCCAAAGAAGTCTTAACATTCATTTTAGACTTAATCAAGTACAATGACAACAGAAAAAATAAGGTAAGATACTTTAACGAATATTATAAAACTACCTAGTGACATTTTGTTCTTAAAGAAATATTTAGACTGTGAAATCATTGTTGAGTCCATGGTACTTGAAATTTCTTGAGAATATATACAGTATATATTTGTTATATAATACACAAATATGATTTATTATAATAACCAGTGGAAGACAACCCAAGATTAGTTGTTTGTTTGTTTGTTTGTTTGTTTTAATTAGTTGTTTTTTTACATGTTCCTCATACCTGTTGCAATGTGGATACAGTAGTGTATCAGATTTCAGGAAGCCAACTAAAACTTGATTTGGTGAAGTCTGACAGCTCAGTTATTTTTTATTCCTTTTTCTATTGCCATGTGATACACAGAAAACAGTTCCCTCTAGGGCTAATATATTCATTAATAAATTTAACTTTTTTTGTTCTTTACTATTATGTATGTTTATTAATTTATTTAGCAAATAGCTGTTGAGTGCTGTGCTTCAAAAATCATTTCATCTTGTAATTCTAACAGTCAGCAAATGGTTTTGAAAATACATGCTATGCTAGGCAATACACTGTGCTAAACAGAAAGAAGAGTTGGTAGGTGGTACCAGAATTTTGTTTACTCATTAAACATCTCTTGAACAACTGCTGTATTTCACAGTTTGATTCTGGACCCTCACAGATTCAACCTAATGGGGAATCAGACAAGTAAACAGTTAATAGTCATCCATAGTGGAAATATGTTTAGACTTTTCTAGGGCAATTCAAAGAAAGTAGTGCCTTCCAAAGGGTATAGAGAGAAAAACTCAGGGAAGTTTTGTATACAAGTGGTAACTTTCAAACTGAGTCCTAAAGATGAATAGGATTTTCCCAATGTTATTCCAGGAAGAAGGAACAGGACATGTAGACACATGTATCTGATATGGCAGATAAGTCAAAATCATGAACAGTTAATGAAACATTGCAATAGTAAAGAAAAAGTGACAAGTATGTTTATTAAAAAATGGTGATTGGTAATGAAAATCAGGAAGACCAATTTTTCCTCAAGTCAGTAGAATAATACTCAAATGATTTAAGCTAAAAAGAGTCCTTAAAAAATTAGTACTTTAAAAATACATTATAGTTGATAGACTTTTTCTTTCCATTTTTGAATACTCTTAAAAAATTTTCAGGGGCGCCTGGGTGGCTCAGTGGGTTTCGGCTCAGCTCATGATCCAAGGGTCCTGGGATCGAGCCCCGAATTGGGCTGTCTGCTCAGCAGGGAGCCTACCTCCCCTTCTCTCTCTGCCTGCCTCTCTGCCTACCTGTGATCTCTCTCTCTCTGTCAAATAAATAAATAAAATCTTAAAAACAAAATTTTTATAAGATTCTTTCCTAGTCTTCTGGTTTGTTTTGACTTTGATTTATAGTATTCCTTTCTTCCTCTACACATGAATTTCTTTTATTTGAAGATATAAGGTTAGAATTTCAGAAGATATCAAATCAAAATTATATTCAGATGGAAGGGGGAAATACTTTGCAAAATTGTTTATGTCAGTTCTTGTTTCAGGGGGTTGCTTATATAATTAAAATCATGGTAGCCCCAGTATAATACTTTTACTTTGTAAAGTGATTTCACCTACTTTAATTTCTTTAAACCTTACTTATTTTGGAGTTACAAATGAAAGAAGAACACAGAGGTTGAGAGTTGAAAATGACACAGTAAGTGTAATCTGGGAATTGTGCGGTGAGCTGTCGCCACCCATCTGTTTGGTGATCTTTTTAGTGCACCATGCTACTTTATATGATGCTGTCATCCATGTCCTCATTTAGGATTTTGTAAGGTGCATACTGACATTACAAAATTTTACACTTCCATTATTTTTTTTGCAGAACAACGTACGACTCAGTTTCTTGTAACTTTGAGAAGAAGGCTAATCGGGTGTTATAGTTAGTGGCTGTAAGATTAGCATACTAATCTTGGAAGATATTAAGGATAGAATAAATACAATAATGATAACAATAGTAATAATAAAATAAGCTGTTTTTTGTGTGTTCCATGGCCAGTACCAAAACATGTATAATCTAATATGATTCTAATCAGATATCTGAGATAGAGACTATTATCTCAATTTCCCTTTGAGGAGATTAGAAGCTAATAAAGATTCACCTTAGGGTAATAAGCCACATGTGTAGAAATGCCAAAAAGAAGTTGGGAATCAGTGGAAAATATTTAAAATTTTTTTAACATCTCGTTAAATGGATAGAGTATGAAATTCAGTACTCTGGGTAAGTTTTCAAGAAGTCTGAAATTAAGCCCCCTTAAAGCCTCTTTATTAGCTATGTTCTATGATAATCTTTTATACATATATATGAATTTCTAATAATATATGTTTATGGAATTTCTGTTTTGTTAATTACAGTACACAGAACATGGATTGAACTATTCTTGATTCCCAACAATCACTGTTAAAAACATCAGTCAGTCTTTGCTATAATACCCTGATACTGATGCCTTCAGGTTTTTTTTGTTTTGTTTTTTTGTAGGAATTTTCGCTATACCGAATACCTCCTACCTTCCATGTGTTCTGCAAATTATTTCTTCTTCTTTGTCTCTTATAACCTTAAGGTGATCAGATAATCTAGCTTGTTCAGTTAGGATTATAGTAGCTGTGAAAATTGGATGTGGTCAGAGGGATAAATGTTAAATCTTTTTGGTTTCCCTAGTTCACCCACTCCCCCTTCTCATTTTTTTTTTTTTAAGGTTTTATTTATTTATTTGACAGAGAGAGAGATCACAAGTAGGCAGAGAGGCAGGCAGAGAGAGAGGGGAGGAAGCAGGCTCCCTGCGGAGCAGAGAGCCCGATGTGGGGCCTGATCCCAGGACCCTGGGACCATGACCTGAGCCAAAGGCAGAGGCTTTAACCCACTGAGCCACCCAGGCTCCCCGTCCCCATCTCATTTTTAATTTCCAAGTTCATTCTGTGAGTTGAATACTTCAGTCAGAAATAGCAGTTAAGTAAATGGACTCTTACTTTGGTGGCAAAGTAGTTATCAGAAGATAATAATGAAGCTATCTGAATATTTGAAGAAAACTGGTAATTTGAATAATCTCTGAATGGAAAGGGTCTTTCTAAATTGGAAACAAGACTTAGAACCTGGAAAAGAAAAGGTCGATAAATGCCACAATGTTAAAACAAAATTAGGCTGACAAAAATCCATGATTGTTTTCCCTGGCTCGAGAGG
Source organism: Meles meles (assembly GCF_922984935.1). NCBI lineage: Eukaryota > Metazoa > Chordata > Mammalia > Carnivora > Mustelidae > Meles > Meles meles. The sequence continues at coordinate 20,152,513 of NC_060066.1, forward strand.
GAAAAATTAGGACTTTTAGAGATTAAAGTTTTAGGGATTACTTTTGCAATCATGAAAATGATTTGAAAACAAAACTTGGTCCATAGTGAACATGTGTGGAGTATTTTTTCTTTGATTTTGTTTTTTTGTGTGTGCCTTATTTTTTCTGCCCAGTACCTGAACATAGGCACGTGTTGGGATTCTGTTGCTAAAACTGTCATTGTGAACTTCTGCCTCCACCATGGAAGTCACGGGACAGGTGCTCCCCCTCTGTCCCCTGGCAGTTTGTGTTGCTGTACCATATTCCCATTGATATAAAACTGTACCGTATTCCCACTGATGATAAAATTAATTGTTCCATATTCAAATTCCCAGGCTAAATCAAGCCACCCTAGATTGCCTTTCAATAAATTGTTTCTCTGGGAATTGACTGGGGTATGGATTTAGAAATTGTTTTGGATGTTTGTCTCCTCTCCTATCTCTGCTTCTCTTGCTAGATCTCCTGTTTGTACCTCATGTCTTCTACACCAGGCCTCCAGTTTCCTTTTCTTTTTACTTTGTATCTTCCTTTTTGCTTAGAATTTAAGGAACTTTTTTCAATTTTATATTCCAATTTAATTTTGATTCTGAATCTCTGCATATTTTTTCTAATCTCTGCATATTTTTTATTTTTAAAATGTTACGCATTTGGAAGGCATACCTTTGGTTATTTCTCAGACAATGTTCTTGATAGATTTTGGATTTTCTTCCCCCTTACCAGTGTTCTTTTCCTTGCAAACTCTTTCCAACAGGTTGCTTTTCTTCCTTTTGTTTGTTCTGGTCTTCTGTTTTTATGTTGATGCTTTCCTTAAATATCTGGTGATTCTTGATTATAAATTTATATGTGAGAATAGAGCTAAACAGCTGATTTCAAGCTGTGTGTTACCAGTAGGCTTTGTGGCTTGTGGTCTTCCTGTGAGAGGAATCTAACTAGGTTATTCTTATATGCAGTAAATACTGGTTGAGGAAACTAATGTATTACTAATTGGTGTGTTACTCTTTTTCCTAATGTATAACTACACAAAAGACATAGTTAAATAATTACCAGAGAACTCGCGTATGTTTTCTGATATATTGTTTTGAAGTTATAAATATTTTATTAATTTTTGAACAGAAGTGTGAATTTTGTTTCTTGCGATTATTTTTGGCTTAGTTTTCAGATAACTATTATCGTGCTGAAATGATCGATGCCCTTGCCAACTCTGTTACGCCTGCAGTCAGTGTGAATAATGAAGTTCGAACTTTGGACAACTTAAATCCAGATGTGAGACTCATTCTTGAAGAAATCACCAGGTTTTTGAATATGGAAAAACTTCTTCCAAGTTATAGACACACTATCACTGTCAGGTATAATAAAAGTTGCTTGCTTTTATAATAGAAATTATTCTAATTATAGGAAATACAGTAAAGTAAAAGGAGAAAATTAAAATCCTTTATCATTGTTTCATCACAGATGTATTTTTAGTACTTTGGAGAATGGCCTTCTAAATTTTTCATCTTGTAACTAAATACATTTTTAATTATGTGATACATATTGTATATATAAATTTTTGTATTCTACTTTTATCACAACACTTTCTCATGTCATCCGAAGTTCTTCATGAGCATTATTTTTGATGTCTGGAAAATGTTTTTATCCCACTGGATATAATATAAACATCTCTGTATTATTAAGCTTCTTATTTAGATGACTTTAGTGCTGTCAACTTGTTTGTATATGGCTATTAAAAACTTGTTTCTTTAGGAGTTTGCTAAAAAAAAAGTTGATCCAGTAGTTCAGATATCATCAGTTCTCACTTTTATGATATTCTTGACTAAATTATTGCAAAAAATTAATGTTACAAAATTAAAAGATTCAGATCACATCCGTATTTCAGTTTGCTGTTACAGATTGATTCCTAATGTCTGGGAAACAAGTTTGATTCGATATATTTTTATGGAAATATTTAACTGCAGGTGCTCTTTTTCCTAGTTGTTTGAGAGCCATACGAGTGCTTCAGAAGAATGGACATGTTCCAAGTGATCCGGCTCTTTTTAAATCTTATGCAGAGTATGGCCACTTTGTAGACATCAGGATAGCAGCTTTGGAAGCAGTTGTTGATTATACTAAAGGTAATGCTTTAGAAGCATATGTGCATATCAGTTTAGAAGGAAATGTTTATTAAATATTCAAGGCCATCTTAGTTATTGGGGTTTCCTATTACATAATAGGTTTTTAAATTTTAAATTCTTTAGAAAGAATTTTTGATAAATGTAGAACTTGCATAAGAATAAGTGAGGGAAAAGAATAAAATTAGAGATAGGTATCTTTGGTCTTTCTAAGGAGTCAGTGGTATTACTCCCTAGCTTTAATTACACGTTATTAAAACTAGAAGAAGATTTTTGGGAAGTTTCTAACTGAGGACTCAAGAAAACATCTTGTACCTTAGAACAGGCTTCATGAAATTGAAAAAAATGTAAGAGCAGAAAGTGACTAAGAGAATATTGTGTATTCAAAACATTTATACAGGGCAGAAAAATAAAGAGATGAAAATATTAAGAATTCAGTCAAGAAGAGTAGAACAGGTAGCAGAAAAACAATAATCCAAAATAGAATACTTTGAAAGAGTAAAATGAAACTTCTTAAGCTAAAATCTGAAAAATTTAAAATTTTAAGGTTATAGAAAAGTATATAAGTTCCTAGAATATCAGAATCTAGTTATTGCACAGGATAAAAAAATAATGATTTACCTGTGGCCTGTGACTTCTTCAGAATATGAAGAGTTCAACAGATAGTGAACAAAGGGCTAATGTAATGTTTAGGGAAAAGTACAATCCTACCTTCTCTTTTTGCCAGTCTTAAAGATTTAGAAGTACATCTCCTTTGTAACAGTCTTTAAAACAAAATTCCCAAAGAATTTTCAACTGAGCTGGAAGTGAATCAAGTAGTAACTCAAGATTGAAGAAAGTGTGAAATGAAAGACCCAGTGATGAATGACTATGCCTGTAAAAAAAAAAAAAAACAACAACTAGAACTAAACTTAAATATTTGTTAATGGCATGGTTAGAAAATTTAATGCAAATTTCAACCATAATTTGTCTTTTATAAAAGATTTATTTATTTTGGTGGGGTGGAGGGAGCAGAGAAGAGAGCATCTTAAGCAGACTTCACACTGCACAGGAGCCGCATGCAGGCTTGTTCGCATGACACTGAGACCATGACCTGAGCCAAAACCAAGAGTCAGAGGCATAACTGACTGTGCCACCCGGGCACCCCTCCAAAATAATTCTTTATAATATGCAGGGGTGCCTGGGTGGCTCAGTCGGTTGGGGGTCTGACTTCGGCCCAGGTCATGATCTCCGGGTCCTGGGATTGAGGCCCAGTTTGGGCTCCTCGCTCAGCCGGGAGTCTGCTTCCACTCTCCTCCTCTCTTTGTCCCTCTCTTGCTCATGCTCTGTCTCTCTCACAAATAAATAAAATCTTTAAAAAAATTAAAAAATAATATGCAAATATAAGAACATATAATTTAATTTACATATAGAATTCCAGATCATACTAAAATTCGGGACGAGTAAAGAAGTTAGAGTATGTTATACTTCTCTTCTGACTTTGGAGAGAGGAAGGAGTGAGGGAAGTTCTTTAATAGATACTGGTTAATTTTTACATATTAGAGGAAATCTACTCAAATATTTATCATTTTTTTATAAATTTTAATAGAAGTATGTGTGTGTATAGTCAGAAATTATAAAGGTGTAGAACAAAATAGTGTATATTATATATGTTGGGCTAAGTTCAGAAAAGATGGTTATTTGTTCTTTTTATTGAGGGTAACAATAAATCTTTCTCTTAAGAAATGGCAGTGAAAATAGTGATTTTGTTTTAATGGATATTTTGTCAAGTAAAAAAAATGTAATCTGTCAGTCTCCTATTTTGTTTGGACATTTTACCGGTTTGTGAAATCTAGACATCCTGAGATCCATCAAATATGCCAGTATTCCCAACTTTCTTTCTCAAAATACATGAATGACGTTTACTGCCACATGAATATGAAGATTTCATGAATTAGTATTACCTGAAATGAAATAGAATGCTAATATTATGATTTCCAAAAGAATGCTAAGTTAATAAACATAATTGAGAGGTGCTTCAGTATTATCCATATATCTGGATCATTAGAAAGTAAAAAAATAGATCAGAAATAAAATTCTGATAGTAAAGGTTTTCAAATCATAAAAGCATAACTTGTTGAAAAGGTGAATGGAAATTGCTAATGAGTGTTTTTATCCAGGTTGTTTATATTTATAGCACTATGTTATGTTATCTTATGTTGAAAAATTAAGACTGCTCTTTAGTCTTAAGTGAAAGAAACCACTTGGGTAAAAATAGTATTTCATATGGTATACTGTAATTATAGTTGAGATACCAATGGGTATCAAATTTCCTGTTACTTTCCTGAGCATCTAGAAATAAAATTTATTTAAGTATATTTTGTCCATTTAGAGTTACTCATCTAATTTAGGGATCTTAAATTATAATTTTCTTTATGTTATTTTGTCATTGATTTGAGCATTAGCGAAAAATAGGCACTTGGTCCTGTTTTATGTTTTGGCTATATGTAGCACAATACCAGTAAAGTTTACAAAGTGGCCTGTTCATAACAAATGTAAGAAGTTGCCTACAGCCTTCAACTCTGATTTGAAATACAGCCAAAGCATTGCCCTAAATATTAAGTGTAAATCTCTCCTTGTCACTCATCATTTCATTTGTTAAAGTTAAAAACATACATTTCTTTATTTTTATTTTCAGTGGACAGGAGTTATGAAGAACTGCAGTGGCTACTTAATATGATTCAGAGTGACCCTGTACCCTATGTAAGGTTAGTTTTTGAGCTGTATTTTGATTTTGCAAGTCCTAAAGTAAACTGAGTAATCTTGGAAGATTATACATGGAACAAGTTTTTGTTATTTTTTAAAAATAGAGGACTATGTTATACATTTATTAATGTCCTTTTTAGGGTGCTTTTTTAAAAATTGAGTGTGCTGGGGCGCCTGAGTGGCTTAGTTGTTTAAGCGTCTGCCTTGGGCTCAGGTCATGATCTCAGGGTCCTGGGATCAAGCCCTGCTCAGCAGGGAGTCTGCTTCTCCCTATCCCTCTGCCGCTCCCCCCAGCTCCTGCATGCGCTCTCTCTCTCTCTAATAAATAAATAAAGCCTTTTAAAAAATGTATTTTGGAAGGGAGAGAGGCAGGCAGAGAGAGAGGAAGCAGGCTCCCTGCTGAGCAGAGAGCCCGATGCGGGGCTCAATGTGGGGCTCAATGTGGGGCTTCATCCCAGGACCCTGAGACCATGACCTGAGTCCAAGGCAGAGGCTTAACCCACTGAGCCACCCAGGGGGCCCTATAAAATATATTGTTATAAGCAAAGTTTATTTCCTGCAACTTTATATACAACTTCCATTGTAATTTAAAGAAAAGCTTATATAACAGTTTGTAGTGTACATGGAACATCCCTTATATATCCAAATTTATAATATCTCTATTGATTAATTCAGTCTATTTTACAAGTCATTGAGAGAAGTGTCTTGGTGTATCCCATTTGTTTCTTTCTATCTCCTATAAAATCTCCATTTTTAATACACAGACCTGGGATTTTAAAAAGTATAAGAGGAAAGTAGAGGAAAATCCCAGTCCTGACTTAGTAAGTTTTCATTTTTGTGTTTCTTCTAGTCTTCATTTCCTTCACTTCTATTGCTTTCTTTTTGCAAAGTAGGATCTTCATAGTGTATTTTTTATTAACATATAATTCATAGTTATTTGAATAGGATTAAATTTTTTACCTTTTCTGTCTTCCTTTCTTTGTATATATGAGACACTTAAATTTTTGTCATTTGTTTTAAGATTATGACTTCACAAAATAAAATTTGACTTGTGGGAAGTAATTTATAGTCATGCCCACTAGAAACAAGAACATAAACCTAGAGATGTTGTCTTACTAAACTTTATACGTAAGTTGGCAGATAACTGTTTTCTCCAAAAAGGTGTACAGGCAAACTGCTCTCTGCCCTTACTGAAAAGCATCAGGGCATGAGGAGTCCATGTAAGAGATTATAGTTCCGTAATAAAGACATTGTCTTTGACCAGTGTTAGTTTTTGAGATGGCTTGTAGCAGTGAGCTCTTGCTTAAGGGACCTTATTATCTCAGTGTTTTATTTCTATCTGTCTGTCTTTTTTTCAACTCTAACCATTTCAGTGTTTTTTTTTTTTAAACTTTTTTTTTTTTTTAAAGATTTTATGTATTTGAGAGAGAACAGAGCAAGAGAGAGTGAGCCAGGTGGTGGGTTATAGGGAGGGCACTGCATGGAGCACTGGGTGTGGTGCAAAAACAATGAATACTGTTACACTGAAAGGAAATAAAAAAAAAGAGAGAGAGAGAGAGTGAGCATGAACAGTGTGAGGCGCAGAGGAAAAGGGACAAACGGACACCCCACTGAGCAGGAAGCCGGATGTGGGGCTCCATTGCAGGACCCTGAGTTCATGACCTGAGCCGAAGGTAGACGCTTAACCAACTGAGCCACTCAGGTGCCCCCATTTCAGTGTTTTAAATGTTGCCTGCTATATGTGTATCTTCATGCAAAGTTTTGCTGTTAATATTTCATAGTTGATGATTTGTGATCTACATTGTATTTTAAATAATTTTTCTTTATGGTTGATGTGTACTAAAGGTATGGTTGACGTGGATAAAATGATCATCTGTTCTCAGGTTTATATTCAGATAAAAGAGGAGAAGCAGGAAACCAGCTTCATCTCTTACCTGACAAGAGTTCATGCATTTGAAAGTTTATAAGATCCTACTGATAGCAAGTAGGAACAGAAATTAAAAATAGAGTATAAACAAAGTATATCGTGTATATTTGTGTTTTCAATTCACAACATTGGAACTAACATTAAAGCGTGTATTTCTGAGATCATGGAACTGTGTTTTGAAGATCATTTTAGCAGATTGTAGTACTATATAATATTTGAAGTTTCTGTATTTCTAAATTATATACTATACAACCTGAATGATTGTTTTTGAAGTTCTGTTGTGGAACTATTAATAGCATTCAAATTTCAAGAGTACTGTTACTTACAATCTGAACTGAAAACCTTTTTAAAGATACAGTTCATGATTATATTTGACATTTTTCTTCTTAGTTGATCTGATTCATTTATATCATCAGGAATAGGGAAGCTCTTATTCTGTACTTAATATCATCTAGCCCATAGTTCTATTCATAGTTAAAAAATTCAGTGTGTCTTTAAAAATCTTTAATGTTAATTGTCAGAGGATAGAAGTATTACCATGTAACAGTTAATGTATGTGTGTATTTAGTATCTTGGCACATCTGTCCATATTTTTGTGTTTCTTCTTTGTTTTTAATACTTTGAATAGGAACCTCTGTCCTTTTCTCTTTGTTCCCATCATTACTCTTTCTCCGTTTTTCTTTTCTTTCTTTTAGGTTATAATTGACATGTAACATTATGTTAGTTTTAGGTGTATAACACGGTGATTCAGTATTAGTATATATTGGGAAATTGTCACCCCAATAAGTTCAGTAAACATCCATCACCATACATAATTACAGACTTTTTTTTTTATGATGAGAACTTTTAACATCTACTCTCTTAATAACTTTCAAATATGCAACATAGTATTAATAACTACTGACACCATGTTGTACATCACATCCCTGTCACTTATAATTGTAGTTTTGTACTTTTTGACCTGATTCACCCATTTTGCCCTCCTCCCTGTGCAACCACCAATCTGTTCTATTACTTTTTCTTAAACTCGTTAAGTAACTACAGTACAGATCCACCATATTCTGCTTTATTGATTGGATAGAATTCTTAGTCTTAAAGATGGGTAAATATTGGTGTCTGTCTTATAGTCACTGGCATTATTCTCTCCTACCCCAAACACAGCATTTTATTTTTATGGCCCTTGGTTGATTTTTAAGCTAATGATGAAATGGTCTTCAAGAAGACCTAAATTTTTTTTTAAAGATTTATTTATTTATTTGAGAGACAGAGAGAGGGAGAGAGAGAGTGGGGGAGGGACAAAGGGAGATAACCGCCAAGCAGACTACCCTCTGAGTGCGGAGACTGACACAGGACTGAGTCTCACAACCCATGAGATCATGACCTGAGCTGAAACCAAGAGTAGGATGCCTAACTGACCGAGCCACCTAGGTGTTCCAATAAGACTTAAATTTTAAAAATATATGTTGATTTTCTCTTTCTGTGTTTATTATTATATATGTCAGAATTACTGATTTTGGTAGAGTTAGATAAAGCTCTGAAGAATTTTAGGGTGAAACCTTAAAGTCTGGAGGAAAAAACCCCCAACTACCTATAATTACTCCTTGATGCTTTAGAGCTAAACTTGAAATTTCTTTCTGCAAGGATGCTTCCTTGATTCCTTCTACTAGATCATGTCCCTGAAGTCATAATCGCCCATAAAAATCCTACCGTTCTTCCTATACTAAAGAAATACCTCCTGTGTATATAAGTATTAATTTTATGGCTATAACTATTTGATTATTTTTGTCTCCCCCTTAGGAATATAAGTTCCAAAGAGACAGGGACCACATTTCCTTTTGTCACTGTATGTATGGAACATAACATTGTCCTTAGAAATAGTTGGTTCAATACATGTGAAATGAGTGACTGGATGTAATTTTTTCCTTTTTCCTCTAAACATCTGTATGGCTTTTTCCCTGATCATATGTATGTTTAACTTCATATGTTAAAGAGAAGTGATTTTATCTCTATGTTGACAACTATATACAGAAAAGAGTTTTAAGGTGTTTATTTTGAAATGTTGGGCAAGTTCTTAGTCTTTCATGTTGGCTTGATGTTTTAAATATAGTAATAGGGTTGTCCACTTTATTTGTATCATTTTCTTGCAATAGAAGACTTTCAGATTATAGGTTAGTTCTTCATTAAGGTATCTTGAGAATTGAAACTAAATAAATGCCCTTTAGATAACCTGTATGATCACCTGACCATTTACTAATGCTTTTTTCCATAAAGTTTGCTGTGCATTTCACATGTCTGATTAGACAGAGTAATAATCCAAAAAGGGAAAAGAAAAAAAATCTATATGCAGTAAATAAATCATTAAATCTGGGTGTTGTATTTTTTTTTTTTTTTTAGGATTTATTTATTTGACAGAGAGAAATCACAAGAGAGGCAGGCAGAGAGAGAGGAAGGGAAGCAGGCTCTCCGCTGAGCAGAGAGCCTGATGTGGGACTCGATCCCAGGACCCCGAGATCATGACCTGAGCTGAAGGCAGCGGCTTAACCCACTGAGCCACCCAGGCGCCCCTGGGTGTTGTATTTTTGAACTAAAATGAAATTTACATTTTTGAAAATTATAGTTTCCTTTCAGTAGGCATAACTTTTTTCTTTTTCTCTTTTTCATGATTTTATTTAAATTCAAGGTAGTTAACATACAGTGTAGTATTGGTTTCAGGGGCAGAACTTAGTGATTCATCACTGGGCATGACTTTTTTATTCCTATAAATTTGGAAAAATGCAAAATCACATTAAGAAGAAAACTTTAAATGGCCTATAATTATTTTAACCAGAAACACTTAACATTTTGGATTATTGCTTTCCAGTCGTTTCTATCCATGAATATACTTTTTATATGGATAGGAAGAACTATTAATTATATTCTTTAAAATGGATAGGAGTGTTTTAAAGATGACATGGAATTATCTTCTGGTTTTGGAATGAAGCATACGTATGATTATAGTCTATCAGTCCCTCAAGAGACACACATACATCTTGTGCTTCTTCTCATGAGAGATTTTGAGCATGTTTTTAGTTTTGATTTGAGTTTCTTATTGACAGTGATTTGCAGTAGATTGGACTGGCCCACCAAGAAGATTCTCAACTGTTTAGGGAAATAATACTATAAACCTGTGACTTTCTCGGGATTTGCTTTAGGTCTGTTCCAGTTGTCTGAAGCATATAAGCATATTCTGAATTTTTATATTTAATCTCTGTAAAATTAAGCATAAGATTTTCATTGTCTTCCCTTAAACTTTATCTCCTGAGTATTGCTTTGGGTATTTAGTCATTTATAGGTATTTCTTTGTAAAATCCTTTCTTCTATCATCTAAACTTTAGAGAAACACAAAGCTTTTGAAGAAATGTTTAATTTGATAATAGTAATACATGTGCTGATCATTATTGCTCTTTTAGTGACCGTTTCAAAGATACCCTCTGTTTCATCTTTACAGTTCATTGGCACAGCTCTAAAGAGTTTGTGATGATCTGAGTAAATGCCATAAAGTTTTATTAGTTGGGCGCTACCACTTTGGTCTTTGGGGATAACTGAGAAAGCAGCGTAATAGAAACTTAAGTTTTCTTCTTAATGCAGACTTAAAGTATAACAACATGAACAAACTCATCCATATTTTTAAAGGTTGTTTACCCGTATTATTGATCTATTCTTACATAGAGATTCTGAGGTCCTTAAGGATAGAAATTGTGTTTATATATAAAGGTTTGAAAATATGCATATGAAATATCCATGAGGATGTGTATCCCCTTTCATATTCCCTATCTGTAAATTGCATCTATAACTCCATTTCGCTTTTTGTTCTCAAAGCTTTACAGTAGTCTTTTTATTTTATACAGTCTTAAAATATCAAAGCACAAGAGGATGTTAAAGTGGGAGTCCACATCTTCCAGTTTTACAGACATAAAATTGAAGCCAAGAGGGGTTAAGTATCTTAATCTGCAGCCTATTTGTTCCACTTTCCTCCCATCTCTTCAAGTACAAATCCAGTTCGATGCCTTACCACCAACAATTAAATATAAAAACTGCCTGAGTTCACCTTTAAGGTTTTGCTAATCTCATTTGTAATTACAACCTAAGTTTCTTCTCCAGTTATATCCAAGTATTCCATTACTCTGTGGTCTTGAATCTCTTAGGCCTGGGCCTGGCTCTTATCCCTGCACTAAATTTAGTTAGACTACTGCCATAGCTTCCTTGCTTTTCGTTTTCTTTCTCTATCGTCTTTCTTTAGTGTCTCCTACACATAGCTTTGGACATTTTCTTTTTCAGATTTTGTTTCGGTCACACAACCCTATTTTTAGACCACTCCAGAAGTGTTCAGATGGCCTCTCACAGGAGATAACTCCCAGTAGCGGCGTTTAACTGTTACCAGCATGAGGATGCTTTTACTAATTAACTCCTCTAAACTTCAGCTCATTTTGAGGAAACCTTTTTTTGGTCTCCATATTTTGAGTGCTTCTGCACATTTCCATGCTTTAAAAGGTACTATAATAATGAAGTGTATATTCATTTTATTACCTCAGTGTAGGCTTCTTGGTTTCTTGGTCCATATGTAATTTTTTCTTTTTGCCCCATTTTAAGATTTTTGTATTTACTGACCAGTCTTTTCTTTAAAATTTTTCTAAGGAGAATAAAATGCTCATTTTAGAAATGAAATGGGAAAGGTTGGTTAGGAATAAATACAGTCAGGTTTTAAAGGACCTCCTTGTACACTAAGGTAATTTTAGAAAGAACAAACCCACCAGAATCTTTCCAGTGAAAAAACAATAGTAAATATTATGTGTGAAGTAATGTCTTTTGAAGTTAAATTAAACTTAAACACAAAGATAAATCTAAGAAGAGATGATAAAATAGGAAGGAGATACTACAGATAATATTCAAATGTTTTTAGTTCATGGTCAGCAAAAGTTTGATTTTTCTTCATCTTTCAGACATAAGATTCTAAACATGTTGACAAAGAACCCGCCATTTACTAAGAACATGGAGTCTCCATTATGCAATGAAGCCTTGGTAGATCAACTTTGGAAACTTATGAATTCTGGTAAGAATTTTTAAAAAAATTTATTATCAGAGTATTTTCATGTTACAAGTTTCAGTACTTAAAGAACTATGGTTAATTTTTTATCATTTTTTTTAAAGACAGATACTTACCACATCTGCCTTCACAGTGGTGAGCGTGGTGACATTTACTAAGGATCTGTTCACTCCCTTTGCCTCACAAAGTGGTTGAGGAAAGAAAAATATTAATTTATATGAAAGTATCCCACATGTCCAAAGAGCTATAAATATGGACCTGCAAAGTGTTACTGTTGTTATTTTTATTGCAGAAGGTTACAAAGAGTTGAGAAATAGGTCTTCTCATCTGGTTTCCCTCACCACCTGGTTCCCTTTCCCAGGGGGAACCAGTTTCCTGTGTGTCCTTTCACGAGCAGTGTGTGTTGTTACTGTTCTGCACAGTGGATACCATCACACTTTGAAGTCACTTTATCTGGGAGAGGTATTGCTCCTACATATCGGCTCCGGAACCAGTGGGATGAGGGTCAGGTCCCAGCTGAATGATTTATGAGGTGTGCCTTGTCTAAGCCTTTGTATCTCCGTTTATGAAATGGGGATGGCGCTGATTTCTGCCTCTGCAAACTGAAAACTCAGTGAGTTACTATCTGTAAAGCACGGTATCTAGTTCATATGAAGTGCCAGCAGTGGTGTTAAGCTAACAGAGTAATGATATCGTTATGCGTCTCATATACTTGAGCTGTTTGTAGTTCCTTTTTTGTAGGTCGTTCATACTCTTTGCCATTTCTATTAAATAATTTTTTGGTCTTTTCCAGTTGACTTGTAAATGTTGTATATACTTCAAGAAAATTTGCCGTATGGCTCTGATATGTTGAAATTGTAATACTAGTTTTGGTTTAAAATTCAATTAAAAGGTAAATTTATTTTACTTAAAGATAAACTGTTCCAGGTAGACGGTGAGAGAGCAGTTGCTATTCGTTCCAATATATATGTATGTTACTTTATCTGCTCTCTAGAGTATTAGAAAATAACTTATCCTGCTTATTATATTGGTGGCCACTTCTCTAAATCATAACTAAATACTGAGTTCTGATTCTTTTTAAACAATTATTTTATTTACTAGCATTGTGATGGTAAGTAATTGTATAACTCTGTCCCTCAGTTTCATAATCATAGTGCAGCACCCCAGGTAAAAGCACCATAGCAGGTATTAAATTGAAACACAGTAGTATGGCTCTTGTCCTCAAAGTATTCAGAAAATAATACATAAACCAGTTCCTACTGATAAACCTAAATTATTTTTCCAATGGTTTCCCTAATCCCTAGAAGAATGATTGCTGCTGTTTACATAATTTTTATATTTTGCTACTTGTGGTACCTTGAAGGGTGTTATGATTACTGTCATTTAGATCCGGGGGATGAATACACAAGTTTAGGAACTTAGAAAGGGTTGTTTAACAGTTAATATGTGGCACAAACTGTACTGTGTTGAATATATTCTTAACAAGATGCATGGTTCCATGACTGGGATGGGTTACAACTTTGAAGAAAGCATAGTAATGAAATAACCTCTTATCACCTTCTAGAGAAGATATCTTGAACAAAATAAATATGTGTTTAAGATTAATGGGACAATTTCTCTAAGACATTTGAAACCCATTGGAAAACTGTGGTTATATACATTCAAGCTCTGATTGATGTTTTAGTATTTAATTTTGATAGTGTTTAGTAGAAAGTACAGTTGTTGGTTGGATTTGGAATTCTCCATGGCAGTTCTCTAAACAGAACAGATCTTAGTTGTAAATAATTTATTGCTCAGCTCTTCAGAGTTATAAATAAATGGGAGTAGTATGAACAGTGGGAGTGGCATGAATAGTTGGGAATAGTTTTTTGGTTTTTTTTTTTAATGTTTTCAGAGGGACATTGGATATTAGGGAAGATTGGATAGAGGGTTGCTCATTTCCCTTCCACTCCTAAACCTTTGGGATACATGAATGAATCTGATCTAAGAAATCCCTTTTTTTGTTTATTTTTTATTTTTATTTTTTTGGGGGGTTTTATTTTTAAGCAATCTCTACACCCAGTGTAAGGCTCGAACTTAACATCCCCAGGATCAAGAGTCGTACAATCCCCTGACTGAGCCAGCCAGGCTCCCCATAATTTTTAAAGTGTCTTTTTTTAAAAATGACAACGTTAATATAATCATACTACAGAGTTTTATCTGAACCCAAACAGAAAATATTATATGATTTTATTACATCCCCACAATTAAGACTTAAGTATATTCGGCCTTTAGGGAAGAAAATTGTATATACATAGTTGTAGTTGAAATGAAGTATTAAAACAGCATTTTATCATGATAATTTTTCACATTACTATGTATCTTCTTACTTGTGATTGTTTTTAAGAAATGGTAGTGAGAATCTGCTTGTAACAAAAGGAGCCAGAACATCATCTCAGGCCCTAAATCTTACTGAAATCTGTCTGCCCCTCACTCCCTATTGTAACTTCTTGGTCATCTGGTCATTTGCGATAAATATACAGAGAACAAAAAACTGGACATATTATAGGGATTTAATTGTATTCATTTATTTCTGTCCTGTTCCGAAGTGGATTTGAGATATGTTGACTTTGCATAGTTAAAAAATTTGTTGAACCCATTTGAAACAGTATAGAGAGACGGTATCATAGCAGTTAAGAAAAGCTCATCTTAGAAGGTGGTCATCAGGTGTTTTTGAAGAATCAAAGTTTGCTTAGCTGGTTTCAGAAACTTCTCAATAAGAGAGTAATTGTGGTAGGATACATAGCATTAGGGTTTCAGAAATTGAAATTACTTTGAGAGTAAGACAAATGAACTAATTATATGAAATTATATTCATGCTCTTTTTTATTTCATATGTCATTAATATTAATAATACTCTTTTTAGAAATAAGCTACAAGTGGGGCTCTTGGAAACTTAGTCATTCTAATGGCCATATACCAGAAAGAAGGTTCCCAGACTTCTGCCTTGAGATCCCAGGGCTGCCTGGTCTCTGCTGTCTGCCCTGGCGTGTGGTAGCTCCACTCAGTCTTACGTTCTGGGTTGCTACTCTGTTTTTGTTGTGAAAACACTTACACATATATACACCTGTACATGTATGTACACATACATACAGATATTAGATATCTTACCCCTTTCCTTTGTTTAATTATCCCACATACTTTTTTTCACCCCCACATTTTGTTTTTAAGATTTTCAAAGCTTAGAAAAATTTTAAGAACAATACAGTGAATGACCATGTATTTTCATCTTGGTTCAGGAGTTACTAACTTTTTACCATACGTACTTTCTTTTCCTTCTCTTTCTTTGTGTATACATACCTCTTTTTTTCCCTGAATTGTTTGAAATCAAGTTGCATCATGATATTCTTCCCAAAATACTTTAGTATATGTTCCTAAGAATAAGGACATCCTCGAACCTATCCTCTGTATCAGTAACATGCCCTACTCCAGTGTAGATCTCGTATCCACATTTCCTCAGTTTTCTGCCAAAATGTCATTCTTGTTCTCATATACTTTTTAAAGAATAATGCTTCTCAGAAAGAGTAAACATTTTTTTTAAAGATTTTATTTATTTATTTGACAGACAGAGATCACAAGTAGGTGGAGAGGCAGGCAGAGAGAGAGAGAGGAGGAAGTAGGCTTCCCGCTGCCTGATGTGGGGCTTGATCCCAGGACTCTGGGATCATGACCTGAGCTGAAGGCAGAGGCTTTAACCTGCTGAGCCACCCAGGTGCCCCAAGAATAAACATTTTTAAGAGAAACCTCTTTCACATTGTATCGTTTTTGTCTCTAGTTGCTTAAGAATCTTAAATAAATAGGTTTATTTTCAATTAAAAGTATCACATTGTTCATAGGCAATTCTTTTTAAAGCTTCCAGTATTCATTTATCCACCATTTATTTCCTGAGCACCTCCAGTAGCCACTGTACTATGTTTTGTATGTACAAGAATTTAATACAAAGAGATAGTTGCCGAAATAAGGAGAAGAGCAAAGAACTCCAGAAACCTGAAAATAGAACCACGAACCCTGCCTGGAATGGCAGAATGTTTGTGGGGTGGTGATTTTTGGGCTAGCTCTTAAGGAGTGGAAGAGTTTGCCACAGGAGAAAGACGTTTTAGGTAAGAGAATTCTATTTAAAAAAAGTCTCAAGTTCTGAAAGGGTGTTTGGCAAACAGGGTTATCTGGAAAAATAGATTAGGATGCAGAAGTGAAGAGCCCTCAGAAGTTTGCATTTTATCCCATATATAGTGAGGAACAGGTGGAGTTGTGACCTGGCTCTCTTCTATTAGCTGTATATATATATATATTTCTTCCGCAGTGAAAGAAATGATTTTCCTTTTACAACATAAAAATGTTGTAAAATTCAGAACATTTGAGAATCCTAGCTTTTACAGCTTTATGTAAGATATTGGATTATAGACCAACATGACAATGATTTTCTTTTATGACAATTTTTTTAAAAGATTTTATTTATTTATTTGACAGAGAGAGATCACAAGTAGGCAGAGAGGCAGGCAGAGAGAGATGGGGGGAAGCAGACTCCCTGCTGAGCAGAGAGCCTGATGTCAGGCTCGATCCCAGGACCCCAAGACCATGACCTGAGCTGAAGGCAGAGGCTTTAACCCACTGCGCCACCCAGGCATCCCATGACAATTTTTAAAAATACATTTTTTTAAGATTTTATTTATTTATTTGACAGAGATCACAAATAGGCTGAGAGGCAGGCAGAGAGAGAGAAGGAAGTGGACTCTGCTCAGCAGAGAGCCCGATGTGGGTCTCGATCCCAGGACCTTGGGATCATGACCCGAGCCAAAAGCAGAGGCTTTAACTCACTGAGCCACCCAGGCCCCCTAAAAATACATTTAAAAATTAAGAACTTAGGACTTGGAGTTTTTCATTGGTGCTTTGCATTTTATTTAAAATGTAAGTACTTTCTCAAGTCTTACCTGATTAACAGTGTTTTTTCATTTCCCAAGATAAAGTCCTGCATTAGATTGTATGTCATCATGAAGGAAATCTTAGCCATTACTCCCCAAGTTGCTCTTCAGTGTTTGGCACAATACTGTGACAATGACGTGAGAGCATTTATGAAATTGTCCGGGACAATTGATGGCTGTTTACGTCATACTTTTTAGTGTTTGGAAGTGTACAGCTATACTCTAGGGGGTAGAACAGAAGCTTCTAATTCAAATTGTTCGGTGGAGTTTGCCGCGTTTTAGAGTAAGAAAATGGACAGTTTTGATATTAATGTCGGAAGATTTCAAAGTTGTGGCCTTCTGGTGTTCTCCCTGTAAACACTCTTTTTTTAGGAAGAAGAATGGTCAAGAAAATGAAAACACATTAATACATATTTTGTAGGAAATTTCATCCATGTACACACACATGGCTATGAGTGAAATTTTTGTACTTAGTGTAAAATGCAGTGGGAGAGCAGGATAGACCCGCCCTAGGGCACTTGTTATTTGCCTGACTCAGCTCTGCTCAGATTTCCAAGGTTCTTTCATCAATAAGAAATGCTGGGTTTCTTGAAAAATGTCCTAGAAACAGTGGCTTGCTTTCCTTCTCTTTTTAGCAGTGTTTTGGCTTGATCGGCTTTAGTAGCAATTACTTCAAAAACGAACAGATGCTCTTATAGTGTCAGAGTTGCCCTTTTGGGAGTTTGTCTTTAGAAACTTCGTAATTGGAGTAGACAACATCAGCACTGGGTGTCCCCCCTTCTTCATGAGTGTTGTTCTTCTGTTTCAGGCAAGCAAGGTGGGTCCCAGAGTGGAACCGCTAGTGAGGACAGGATGGGACCGCATATGACCTAAGAGGAGCAAATAACTGTACTGTCCATATATTATGAGCATTCCTTGCCGCCTCCGTGATTGGAGCCGTGTAAGCTAGAAGAGCGTCTTCAAAATGCTGTGACTGAGGGTAGAAGTCAGGAACTGTTTCAGGGCTTCTCATTAATGGAATTGATTGATTTGAAATCATAGAATTTTAACCTGAGGGGACCTTACGCATTATCTCAGATCTGTGTTCTCCTTTGAGGGCCCAGGCACCTGACTTGCCCAAGATCCCAGAGCCAGCAGGTCATTTAGCAGAAGCGTTTTCCCCAGTGTGCCTTTCAGCTTAGTTGCACTGTACATAAGGACAGCCACTTTCAGATTCTGTTCTGTGATTCTGGAGTGGAATAGAGCTTTTATTTTTTTTTCTCTTTTGTAATTTTATAGGAAGTACTCTTCTTCATCTTTTAGCTCCCTCTTACCAGCCCTACATTTTAATACATACACATCAGTTCTTTGAGGGAGGAAACACTATCAGTAATTTCCCTCAGGAACAAGACAGTATTCATTCCTCCATCCAAAAGAGGATGTACCAGAATCTTCAAAAAAACGAAACAAACCGCGGGGCACCTGGTTGGCTCAGTCGGTTAGGTGTCTGCCTTCGGCTCAGGTCATGATCTCAGGGTCCTGGGATGGAGCCGGGCGTTGGGCTCCCTGCTCGGCAGGTGATCTCCCTTTCCCTCTGCCCCTCCTCTCAGTCTTGTGCCCATGCATATGCTCTCCCTCCCTCCCATTCTCTGAAATAAATAAAATCTTAAAACCAGAAAGCCCACATAGGAATAAAAAGTATCAAAGTTCTTACTCTAGGGGTTCAGTGCATTTAGCAGCCTTCACTGTGCTGTCTAATCATCTTCAAGCTGACTTTGAAAAAAAACAAAACACCTTAGTTCATCAAAATGTACATTTTCCAATTGCTAATAATTTTTTTTAAAACTTAGGAATTCACACTCAATTGCCTGACTGGTTTTGATGTCATCTACAACGTAGTTCAGGATGGTTATTTGCAGCAGATGTAATTAGGTGATACCAATCTTCAAGGCTAAGTTTTCTTCCAGTGTAAATGTACCCTAAACTGTTCCAGTTTTCTTTGCTGATAAAATGCCTGAGGTTCACTCCTTTACTTGTGACGCCCATGAGTAGATAGTGCTCGCTGCTCTGGCAGGATTCCTTCCTTTCCTGCAGAGGTTTGAGCCCATCCAGGCTTCGTAATAAAAGCCTCAGGAATCCAATACCTGCCCTTTGTGGAACCTACGTGTGTAAAATGCTTCGAGGAGGAGAATAGTGGATGCCTACAAAAACTTAAGCAATGGTAGGCTATTAAAATGTTCAGATCTCCATATTCCACAGAAAGAAATGGATTTCCAGCGTAAAATCCTTACTCTTCAGTCCATACTGTTCTTGCCATGTCTCGTTTCTCTGTTGTTTTAATGGCCAAACCTTGTCCTCCTTAGGAGCTCTTGCCTTTCTTTTTCTTTTAACAATGTTATTTATCTGTCACCTTCTCACATAGTAGCAAAGTTGAAGATGTCTCAAACAGGGTTGATGTTAGCTGTTTCATGTGCATCATATACATCATGTGGGCATGTACATCAGACTTAGGCATGTAAGGTGCCTAGTCCAGTGTCGTATAAAGTATGAACTCTCCGAAATTATAATTCCTCCCATACGAATTTCCTTGGCGTAAAATTTATGTCATGTTTATTACCTATTGGAGTAAGTCTCATCAGAACCACTACATGACTGATGGCAGTTTATTTACTCATTCTAATATTTGTTGAAAACCATAAACTTAATATTTATGCTGTCTAAAATTTGCTGTAGCAACTTCTTTCCCTACATTATGGCCCTCCTTTGAAATCACAGTTCTTGATCAAAATTAAGTATTTGTAGGATTTTTCTTATCCAGAAGAATTTACATGTTACTTTTCATTTATTTTAAATGCTGTACTTCATTTTAAATTCTGCCTAGAAGCCATAGCAATTCTTCAACCGTAGGTGACAGATTTTGTCCTTTCAGTCAGTTCCATTTGATAGCAGTATCTTCCTGGAGGGCTCTTTTGAGGAAAAAAGGGAAAGTGGGAAAGAACTCTGGTATTGATTTGCTCTCTGATCTGCTATTATATGGGATAAGGTGTAATCTAAGATCAAAACCCTTATTTTGGAGATAAAAAAGACCGAGATTCATCAGAGAAATTGAAAGAACTTGCCTCTAGTCTCTCAATGACTTTAAACCGAATTTCTACACAGACAGTCTTCTGGTCAGTATGTTTTACCAGCTGTTGCTATCTGTGGGATTTGCTTTTTCCTTTAATTTTTATTTTTTAAACAAATACCTAGTAGAGCAACACAAATATAAAGGCATTTAGCAAAACATTTTCCTCCTCCTCAATAAAGTTTTGAATCATGTTATTTTAAGTAGTTGTAGGATTTCTTACCATATTTTAAACCTAAAAGTAATAACTTTGACAGGAGAATTTGTTTCAAGTAGTAGGGTTCATAAAGGCTCATGGTGTGCTGTCTTACTAATGGCTGTTGAAGAAGAAAATCCGACAAGATGAACAGAGAATGAATGAACGTGGAGTAGTTACCAAGGAGAAGGAATTAAAAGGAAGATTTAAAGCCAGAAAAAAAATACTGTTTGGGGAATATTAAATTTTTAGTGAATATCTAAGCATTTGCTAAGAAGAATGGTGTAATTGGGGGTACCTGGGTGGCTCAGTTGGTTAAGCATCTTACTCTTGCTTTCAGCTCAGGTCATGATCTCAGGGTCCTGAGATGGAGCCCCTGGTCAGACTCCACACTCAGTAGCGAGTCTGCTTCTCGCCCTCTGTCCCTCCCATTACTCAGGCACTCACTAGCACTCTCTCTAAAATAAATCTTAAAAAAAAAAAATGATATAATGATAACATTTTTTCCAGTTATAAAACTCATTAGTTTCATTCACTGATACTTACTGCTTCCAGGGGCACCTGGGTGGCTCAGTTGGTTAAGCCTTCCGACTCGATTTCAGCTCAGGTCATGATCTCAGGCTCATAAGATCGAGCCCCACGTGGGCTCCCCAGTCAGATTGAGATGCTCTCTCCCTCTCCCCCGCACCCCTGTACACATGTTTGTGCGGGCGCTAGCTCTCTCAAATATTTTTTTTTTTTTTTAAAGAAAAAAGCATTTACTGCTTCCATAACGATTTCTGAATATCTAAGTTAAGATGCGTCTTGAGAGTAGAGGGTTTGCCAGTGGAGCCTAGGTCATTAGATGGCCCCTTGAATCATAATCCTTTCCCCTTTGTAGGTTGTGGAGCAGTTAAAAATTTGTGGATAAATGTACATACTGACTGACTTCTTTATTATTTACTTCTTAGGAACTTCACATGACTGGAGGTTACGGTGTGGTGCTGTGGACTTGTATTTCACACTCTTTGGCCTCAGTAGACCTTCCTGCTTGCCCTTACCAGAGCTTGGGTTGGTTCTTAATCTAAAAGAGAAAAAAGCTGTCTTGAATCCGACCATAATTCCAGAGGCCATAGCAGGCAACCAAGAAGCTGCGATTAATCCAAGTAGTCATGCACAGCTAGTTGGATTTCCGAACCCTGTAAGAATCCCATGCATTATGGAAGATGTAATTTTATCATGGAGAGCTCTCTAGAGAGGAGAATGGCTTTTTTTGACTGGCGAATTTTAAAGCCATGAAGAGTTTCATGTGCCACTTAAAAAAAACGGCCAGCTGACAGTAGTTGAGAGCACTTTCCAGTTTAGAAAGTGCTCCCGACAAGTTGCACGGCTGCACGTGGCAAATGAGGTCCTGCCAGTCCCTTTTCCCCTTTTGTCACGACCTGGTATTTTTGTACTTCACTGTTGAATTTCTTCCTCAAGTAGTAGAAAATTAAAATGAATAGTTAATCTTATCTATATATGCTGTTGGCAAACTATTTGAACACAAGGGCCCTGACTTTGTGTTTTTGTTTTGTTTTGGTTTGGTTTTTTTGCTACTCTGTGTCATACCTAGCACAATTCTAAGCATATGATAAGTGCCTGGCAAATGCTTTTCGAATTACATATCAGTGAACGGTCAGGTAAATGAGTAAGCTGCTGATTTGGGAGGAGTTGATTCATTACATTTTTATTTATGTATGTGTGTCTGTGTTTGCCTTTTATAAAAGCTTTTATTTCTAGCTATGCATTAGAAAATTACCAGACTTTTGGAATCATTTTACTGTAATTCAAAGAAAGTTTTCCAGAAATGATTTTCATATGAATAACAAAATGTCCTTATTAACTCATGCTTCATTTTTCGCCAATATTTAGACCAGATTACTTGCCTGGCAATTCCCTACTGGTGTTTTGACACTTGAAAACTGAGATTCTCTTCATGCTAGTTAGTGATAATTATTTTAAATTTGTTTATTCACCTAGATTTTTTCTGGAATGGAGTTGTACGTATTTGTTGTAAATTTGAAATGTATCCTAGAGTTTGGGTTATGAAGAAGTAAGATGATCTTTCCATAGGAAAAAAAAGAGTCTCATTAATGTGCTCTTTCAAATCTGAATATTTACAAAGTTGTAGAAATAAATATGTTTCTAATTCTTGCCCATTTATGTTAACTTATTCACATTCATTCTTGGAGCCTTCAGAAGAGGAGGAAATGATACCAAAAGATACATTCTTTTGGGAAAGCTCTAAAAGTTCGCTTATATACCTCCCACCTCCGCCCAAAAAGACCAGCAGACAGGAAAAGGTGAAGTTTATTTTAAGCCCATTGCTGATAATTTTTAGGCACTGGGCATGTTCTAATCTGCATGGTTGCTGTAGCTATTAGTGTTCAGCTATAATATGAGCTACTTGTCTTCAGAAATCTAATTTTGATCTTGAATATTGCCGCAGGAAGATGATCACCTTGCCAAGGAAGCAACATGTAATATGTCAGCTCATCAGCAGGGAGTGAAGAGGAAGGCTGATACACCACTGGGGTCCCCACTAGAACCTGGTCAAATACTGGAGAAGAATGAGGATAGCAGTAAAGTCAAACTCAAAATCAGAGTAAGAAATACAGGTTCAACCTGTATTAATAGTGTAGGATATTCACCTTCTTGTAAATCTTTTTGAATACTTCCAATGGTTTTTCCTTAGCAGGAACAGATGGGGCAGACTGAATCATAAAAGAACCCAAATGTCCATTTAAGATCTTCCATCTGATTATTTAACTTCTATTATCACATACTTCTTCTCTGTTTTGGGGGAGGAACTATGTGTGTGTTGTCTACCATGGCTCACTCCCTCTCCCTACAACATAGGAGTAGATTTTAGTTGCTGTTTCATTTCCAGTAATATCCATTCAGCTTCTTTTAGAGGCTGGCCCACTTAATTTTTTCTTACTTATAGTACTTTTTGAGAAAAAGATTACTTTTCCTTTAAAGATGTGGGGGTATGTTCTGTGGCCTCTCTGCTTCCTTTCCTAAGAGCTAAGATCCAAAAGTAAAGCGATGTAATAGCTCTTTTTCTCCTTTGTTTTGTGTGTGTGTTTTAGTTTTCAAATTCTCAAGATGAGGAGGAAATTGACATGGACACAGTTCATGATAGCCAGGCATTCATTTCCCATCATTTGAACATGCTTGAAAGGCCATCGACTCCAGGTAGGACTGGTGTACAGTAATCAGGAGGTGATGAAGAGAGTTCTCTTGGTACTGCTGTTCTAAGACCTCTTGCTTTATTTACAAGTGAACAGCTATAAAGTTGAAAAGTAGATAGTATCAAATACTAGATTGTAACAGATTATAATGCATATTAGCAAAGGAATAAGTTTGTTTAAAGGATTTTTAAAGGATTTTTTAAAATTATGTTTCATTTTGGTCCTTTTTAAGTATTTGGCATACTTCTGGATTTGTATTTTTTTAAAAAATTCATTCAACAGTTCTACCAGTAGCGTTAAGGGTTCCCCCCAACCTTTTTTTTTTTTTAAAGTTGACTTAATTTCAAAATAAAATACCAGATCTATTTTCTTTTTAATAATGTAATCATAATTTTAAACTTTGACTGAAGCAATGCCTCCCATAACACAGCTTTCTCTTTTTGCCTGCCTAAAGATTTTTGCACGTATTTCTCAAACATCATAATCTTTCCTTTTGAAAATAGTACCTGAGACAGTATTGGGTTGATAGACTATAATGTACCTTATTTTTCTGTGTTGGTAGGTGTTTAGGTTGTTTCAAGTATTTTTTTTTTTTTTATTGTAGGTAATTCTGCGCTGAATATCTTCATACAAAAGCTTTTGTTTCTTTATATTCTTTGGATAAATTTCCCAAAATATATTATTGGTGAAAAGATTAGTTTTAACTGTATTGTGAGATACTTACCTTCAGAAGATTTTCACAGTTCTTGATATATTGGGCCGTAGTGTTTTTTGAAGAGTAAATATCTAGTTTATGTTATCACCATTTTATAACTTTCAGGGATAAAGCATTGATGTAACTTGCATGTAAGGTATGAAATACAGTAATAAAACAAATACCGGTGAACCTACTCTCCACTCTCACCTGCATCTTGGGCTCCATGCCAGGGTCATTCCCTCTGTGCCTCTTTCTGGTTCTGTTCACCTGCTTTTGCACTAGAAGGAAAGACTATCTTCAGTTTCCTTTTTTTACTTTTTCTTAATCATTCTGTTGCTTTTCTTTATAGTGTGCCACATAAATACAGGATTTCCTTGCACTTGTTTTTTTAATTTTATGAAAATGGTATGATACCAATGTGACTTAACTTTTTTCAGTCAACATTATGCTTCTAAAATCACCCATGTTGATATGTAAGATGGAATTTATTAATTTTCATTTATCCTTTATCATTTTTGTATGCCCAGTACTGTTTTGTTACCACTGTAATAACTTAAAAGATACTTGTTAATTAATTATAAATGATAAATCAAGTTTAGTTTACTTTTTTTTTTTAAAATAATCTCTAGGCCCAATGTGGGCTTGAATTCAGTGATACCAAGATCAAGAGTCACATGCTTTATTGACTGAGCCAGCCAGGCACCTTCAAGTTTACTTTATAATGCATTTTTTTTTTTTTTGAAATATGAGTATTTTTCTTTTCTTTTCTTTTTTTTCTGGGTACTGTTCCTTTTTTCTTTTTATTGGAAAAAAGCGAAGTATTTATTTATACTCCATACTTGTTATCTTTTTATGACCTTTATGTTTGAATGATATTTTTTCTTTTTTCTTCTTGTTTTTCTTCCTTTCTTTGAAACGTGCTATATTTGTGCAAAGGCCTCCTTACTTACCTTGGTCTGCTTTTTATTAAATTTTAGTTTTGAGATATAAATTATTTTTCACTATTTAGTGATCTGAAATAAGCTAGTAGAATTTGAGAACTGACTTCAGGTAGAATATGAGCCTGAGATACATTTGAAAACTGAAAGGTCATGAATTCTTAGACTTTTCTGATTTAAGAGATCTTAACAACTATTTATCTGTTCAATCCATTTTATTATAAATAAGTAAACTTAAGAGAGAAGTATGAGGTCACTTGCCCTAAATGATGCACTCAGGTGTCAGCTGAGGTCTAGACTCATAGCCGGCTCAGCTCTAGACTGACCTTAGAACGTTTCCAAGTGACAAATGAAGGACTTGAGACACGATGAGATAATGTCTCACCTGGATTATCTAATTTGTTGATAATTTGGAATCAGAGCCAAGGTCTCCTGATAGCTCCTCCCGTGCTGTCCACATCATGCCATTAAAACCTTTCCTGTTTGAAATGTCTTCCGTACCCCCTACATTATTTTTACCTTTTTGTTGAGTAAATATTACAATGGATTTATCAGCAAATTTTCAGGGGAGCAAAGAAACTTGACTCTATGCAAAATTCCACACACGTAATATAAAATACGGTTTCCACCTCAAATATAGAATCCACTTTATGTATTTCACAGGCCAGTCACACTTTACTGTCTTTCTTGAGTATGTGTTGTACTTCGACTTAAGCATATAGGAACCAGACGAAGGAGTAAAATCAAATGGGATCTTTAGTAGTTAGGAGTATTATTTTTATTATTAGACTTCTACTATTGAACTGGTTCTGATTTTAAGGTTAACTGATAAAAACAGGTCAGGCTTTTTTCTTCTGTTAGTAAACCAAGAAATAAATACCTCTTTTCCCTTTTCCTTGGCATTCTAGGGCTCTCTAAATACCGGCCAGCCAGCTCCCGATCTGCTTTAATACCCCAGCACTCATCAAGCTGCGATGGCACACCTGCCACAAAACCCCAGTGGAGTATGGAACTTGCACGGAAGGGAACAGGTAAAATTACTATTAATATTATTATTTTGCTCAGGAACAAAGCTACAAACTTTGCAGAGTTTATCAACTTAAAAAAATACATAAAAATTCAGATCTAGGGACTTGCTTTTCTTGCAACACATTGACTTTGTTTTATCTAACATAAAGAATATTTTATTTAATTTATTTAGTTTTAAGTAGGCTCTGGACCCAGCTTGGAGCCCAACGTGGGGCTTGAACTCACGACCCTGAGATCAAGACCTAAGCTGAGCTGGACATTTAACCAACTGAGCCACCCAGGCGCCCCTAAGAATATTCTAGACTGGACTTTTTACTATTTGAAAATAGCGCATTCCTATTATATAAAACTTGGAAGTGAGAAAAGAGTTGAAAGGAGAAAAAAAAATCATCCCTCATTTTACCATTTAAAAATACCCATTATTGCTCTTTTCTTGCAGTGATTTTTCTTAGACTATTATAACATTAAAAATGCCAGCGCCAGTAGACACCATCAGATCTGCACCTTTCACATACTTTTGAAAAATGCGAAAGTCAACCACTTATTTCTCCTTTCCTCTCGCCCTGAAAATTTTACAATTGTTCACCCATAGTCAGTCCTGAAGACTAGATGCCATACTATAAAACTAGGATGTCCTGTCTTTTCAGTTATTAAATACTGATTGGGTTTAAGTTTATGAAAAATAATTCAGTTCACATGTGTCTTTTACCTGTTCTATTTTACATTGTCTTCCGCTACTATGTTCTTAGTTGCTTACCAAAAAAAAAAAAGAGATGGTAATCTAGACAACGAGTAAGCATTCAGTGCTGTTGAGCAAAGATTCAGTCCTCAAGTTTTGGAGGAACAAGGAGTGAAAAACAGGATACATAAGCAAAATTATTTTTAAAGAATAGTTTTCCAAAAGTCATTAGTCAGATTTTAAGATTCTACCAGATGGATTTTGCTTACATAAACCATGTTTTTATGATACAAACAAAAGAGTAACTGTTTATTGATTTGAGGAGCTGAAGGATCAACTGTGATTAATTCAAACCAAAGCAACATCTCAGAATATGCTGGTATTGAGACCCCAGACTGTTGCTTTCTTATATCTCTCTGTGTGCTGCTCTATGCATTTACTCAAATAGATTCATACAGAATTTATTTCAGGAGGAAATCAGCTGGAGACCTTATCACTTCCTTTGATAAATGAATTTTGACTTTTCTTGGCCTTGGCAATTTTGTATTCTCTTGGTTTTATTTTTTTATTTTGGTTAATTTTGCTTTATTACCATTTTACTTATTAAAATTTTACTATACATGAAAAATTTCCCACATCTTTAAAAACATTAGAGCTCAAGGTGTTTCAGACCTTTTGATATAGTTTGAGAGTGATGCTTCTGCCTGTTGCATGAATTCCTATTCCAGAGAAGAATCCGAGTATGTTTGGTTTTTCTTTGTGATGTGGCACACTAACACCTTTTTGTGCCCACTGATGTGCCTTTGTATCATAGTGTCAAATCGCTTTAAAAAACCCATCTTTACTTTTTTGTGGAATCTCACTTTACTAGGTCTTATAGCTCTCATGACATCATGTGGGAAGATTAGGAAGCGGATATGCAGGGCTAATGCTGGGAAATAGGAAAGTACTAAAATGTTAATTTTGGTTGCTAGGACCCTTTTATGACATGAAGCAACATGTATACCAGTATATTATTTGGACTGATCTGTAAACCTTAATTGTGAATATATTTTTAATGTGCTTTTGTAATTTTCTTTAAATGTCTTTAGGCTATTTGGTACCCTGTGGCCAGTGAGCAAGTCTTAAAGTTCAGTAGTGATCTTATGAGAATTTAGAAAACCTTCATTTTACAAATGGTAGTGTTCCTGAAGATTATCTGTACATATATTTATTTTGGAATTTTAAGTGTAGTTTTGCCATAGACACATTGTTACATTTGATAGGTAACTCCCAAACTAGCCTACAAAGTTAGAATCCCTTTTAACTTACACCATACGTGAAGAATAAAAGTGTCAGACTTAGCCACTAGTGTAACAATGTTTTTGATAGAAGGGGCACTTAGAGCTCCATCTTTTGGGATGTTAGAAGCACAGCTTCAGTCCAACTCAAAGTTGGCAGTAAAACAGGAACTTCCTCTCTTCCTGCCTCCCAGAAGGAGCCAGGGTCCCTTGCGGTGGTAGCTAGACTGGCCCTGGGTTGTGAGTGGAGGGCTGAGAAGAGGAGGCGTAGAACTACTGTAAGTAAGGGAAGCAGTGACCTCTCTTCATTCTCTAAGGGAGTCTAGATTAGAGGTCACAAGTGACCCTTATTTGGAGCCTTCCTCAGCACTTCCAACTGAGGCATCTTTTTTTTTTTTTTTTAAGATTTTATTTGTTTTTTTGACAGAGAAAGAGGGAACACAAGCAGGGGTAGTGGGAGAGGGAGAAGCAGGCATCCCGCACAGCAGGGAGCCTGACGTGGGCCTGATCCC
The DNA here is from genome assembly GCF_922984935.1 of Meles meles. Classification (NCBI taxonomy): domain Eukaryota; kingdom Metazoa; phylum Chordata; class Mammalia; order Carnivora; family Mustelidae; genus Meles; species Meles meles. The sequence continues at coordinate 20,181,002 of NC_060066.1, forward strand.
AGGACCCTGGGACCATGACCCAAGCTGAAGACAGATGCCTAATGACTAAGCCACCCAGGTGCCCCCAACTGAGGCATCTTTTACTTGGTCTGTAGAAGTCTTGGAGAAATTTTTGAAGTAGTTTACTAAAAAGAGATTACACATAAAAATCTGGATTTCTGGCTACTCGGAAAAGGGTTAACTGAGAGGTCCTCTTAGGCTGGCATGTGCCTTCCATTTTGTGTTGTGCTTGGAATAGTGCTTACTCATTTATGCTGTCTCGTTCGGTCCAAGGCTTATGAGACTGGGCGCCCTGCTTCTCTGGGATGAATTCTGAGATGGCTCCCTTCGGGCCAACAAACCAATGATAATTGAGAACTGGCATGTGTTGCAGATGTCATCTGGTGGGGGGATAGAAAACGAATGGGGCTGTAGGTAAAATAAAGAAGAGGTGGAAACTTTTAAGTGGTGAAGAGGTCATAGTTTCCGGTTTGTTCTTTTTTCCCTCCAGTTTTCTCATTCCTTGCTTATGATAGAAGAATATTTTAGGGATGACATGTGTGACAGGTTAAGACATTTGGGTGTAAGAAAAGAGAAGTGGCAGGGATATTTTCCTTCCTTCCTTTACTGTTACCTACCCCCAGCCCCGGCCAGCCCCTCCCCAGAGGCCTTATAGCCTCCCAGGTTTTCTCCACCACCGCAGCCGTGATGCCCCACGCAGCCCATCTGTCTTCCAGGTTGCTGGGAGGCTTGTGGTGATGAAGCACAGAGGAGTGACAGGCACAGGGGCAGAGGGAAATCCCTAGTGGTTTCTGTGGGGAAGAAAGGAAGGAGAGTTCCTGTAATTTTGCCTAGCTAGGACTCCTGTGTTGTGTAACACCTAGCATAAGTCAAGAAAAGCACTGTTGTAGTGCATGAACTCTTTCCCACGATAAAGATACATACATATCTTGAGAGTACTGGTTCTTTCTTTTGAAACACTAATACAAAAAACAGACTTTGGGTTTTTTAACTTAAATTTTAAAATTTACTTACTTTATTTATTACAGTGATCTAACGAATCCAAAGACTAGACTTCATACTTTTCCTAATAAAAACTGCAGGTTTTGTGTTAAGTTTAAACATATACCTAATGTAAATGAATTTAAGAGAATTAGCAGGTTACTGACTGTTATTAACACTTTAATCAAATGGGCTGTGAAGCTTCTACATTGGCCCTATATTAAGTACTGCCTTGGTTTATTTTGCATTTGTTAAATTGACTGCAGCTAAAATCCTTATCCATAGTGCATTTTACTAGATCTCTAGGAAAGATTTAATGTTGAGTGAAACAACAAAACAGAGCATTGGTGGGCACCTAGGTGACTTAGTCGTTAAGTGTCTGCCTTTGGCTCAGCTCATAATGCCAGGGTCTTGGGACAGAGCCCCACATTGGGCTCCCTGCTGAGCAGGAAGCCTGCTTCTCCCTCCTCCACTCCCCTGTGCTTGTGTTCCCTCTCTCTCTGTCTCTCTCTGTCAAATAAGTTAAAAAAAAAAAAAAGTTGATTAAAGTGAGATCATTATAAAAAAGAAAAGAGCATGTGTTTTGTTCTTTTCATATAACATGAAATAGGAAAATATATTCTGAATTATATATATCCTTTTTTTGATATATGTGCTATCTATCATAGAGACATATCTTTCAGGTCACTAAAAGGACTTTCTTAAGCTTAAAAATGAGTGTTGCCTCACCTTGGGTGGGCCTCAAGTTACCAGGAATCTTATGAACCCCTGAAACAATAGTGTGAAATTATGTTTGTAAATGTGTCTTAGGGATGGTAATATATGCATTTTTCTCAGTAGAGATTCTAAATATGACCTCATACTAACGTGAAAGTCAACTCCTATGTGTTCCAAATCCAACTGTTAATACAGTTCCACATGGGAAGGTAAAGTGTACTTTCTTATCACCTTGGCTTAGACCTGGTAAAATTATCCAGGAAAGAGAGATTAGGCAAACAAACAAACAAATATATATATATATATATATATTTAAAGATTTTATTTATTTATTTGACAGAGAGAGAGATCACAAGTAGGAAGAGAGGCAGGCAGAGAGAGAGAAAGGGAAGCGGCTCCCAGCTGAGCAGAGAGCCTGATGGGGGCTCGATTCCAGGACCCTGAGATCATGACCTGAGCCGAAGGCAGCGGCTTAATCCACTGAGCCACCCAGGCGCCTCCCAAAAAATATATTTTGTCGGGGGTCCTGGGTGGCTCAGTCGGTGGGTCTGACTCTTGATTTCACCTCAGGTCATGTCTCAGGGTTATGAGGTTGAGCCCTATCTTGTTGTCAGGCTCAGCGGGGAGTCTAGCTTGAACTTCTCTCTCCCCTTCCGTCTGCGCCGACTCCCCCCACCCCGCACACATACATGTTTTCTCTCTCAAATAATCTCAGTATATAGAAATATATATTGTCTATAATAAGTGAAAACTTTAAGAGCTAAGGGGTGGTGGTAGTGATGGAGTACCATTGGGTTTTTTCAGATGTTCTGCTGTTATAGACACTATTCCAGTGAATATTTTTGTGTATGTGTCTTTGAACCATATGCATGAGCACATTTGTTGTGGGATAGATTTCTAGAAGTGAATGTTCTAAATCACAAAACATGGGCATTTAGCATTTTCATGGATAGTATTGAACTGCCTTAACTTCTCCTTTTTAAAAAACACTTTATTATGGGGTGCCTGGGTGGCTCAGTGGGGTTCCTGGGATCAAGCCCCGTGTTGGGCTCTCTGCTCAGCGGGAAGTCTGCTTACCCCTCTCTCTCTGCCTGCCTCTCTGCCTACTTGTGATCTGACTGTCAAATAAATAAATAAAGTAAAAAAAAAACAAAAGCAAAAACACTTTATTATGGAAAACTGTGAAGGAGTCAGACTAGTATAATGAACCCCGTCCATCCATTACTCAGCTTCTACAGTGATCAGCTCATGTCAGTCTTGTGTGGTCTATATCCTTACCCATTTCCACTCTCATGAACTATTTTGAAACAGATCCCACATATCATCACTTTATTCATGAACAGCTTACTATAGATCTCTAAAAGTTGAGGACTTTAAAGAGTCATAACCACAGTAACATTCTTGTACTTTAAAAAATTAATTTTTTGATACTTTTAAATATCCAGTCATTGTGTAAGTTTCAGTTGACTTAGTCATTATTCTGATATTTATTTTTAACGCTTTATTTTTTGAGTCGTTATCCACATGTCTTCACATTGCAGTTGGCTATGTCCTTTACATCGTTTTAATGTTCAAGTTTACCTTTTTCTCTTTTCTTCCCTTTTATAATTGTAATTGTTAAAGAAATGAGGGTTTTGATTGTAGTTTTCAAGTCTGTGTTTTGGTAATTCTATGCCATGGTATAATTAACGTGTTAGAGTCCTCTTTATTTCCTGTAAATTTGTAGTTGAATGTAGAAGCTTAATTGTATTCAAGTTTATAGATGGCCTTGTGTTCTTCTATCTGGTAACATATGATGTCTGGTTGACTTTATTTTTTTTTTAAATAGTGGAAGTTAGATTTTATTTATTTTTACATATTTTAATTTTTTAACTGAAATTCAATTAATTAACATATAATGTATTATTAGTTTCAGATATGGAGTTCAGTGATTCATCATTCTTATATAACTTCCAGTGCTCATTCCATCATGTGTCCTCCTTAATGCCCATTCCCCAGTTACCCCATCCCTCCACCCATCTCCCCTCCAGCAGTCCTCAGTTGGTTTCCTGTGATTAAGAATTGACTCTTTTATGAGGTTAGTCACTGCGATGTTTAAGGCCTAGATCCATTATGTCACTAAGGGTTGCAAGATGCTGATTTTCTTTTTTTTTTTTTTTAAGACTTTATTAATTTATTTAGAGAGAGTGTGTGCATGTGCGAGCAGGGGGAGGGACAGAGGGAGAGAGATAATCTAGAGCACACTCCCTGCTGATCATGGAACCCGATGCAGGACTCAATCTCACGACTCTGATATCGTGACCTGAGCCAAAATCAAGAGAGTCAGACACTCAATGGACTGAGCACCCAGGCGCCTCGCAAGATGGTGCTATTCTCATTCATCTTTCCAGTTTTATAAACTGGTTTATTTTTGTAAAGCTGAAGTCCCCCTCATCTATTATTACCCAGTGGTATAGATTTTACAGAGGGAGAAAGGTAATGGCTTCTCTTTTTATTTAATAATTTCCCGAATAATAAGTTGGCTAACTAGCATCCTCCAGTGGTGAGCTAATTAGTTCCAGTCCCTTAGTTATTGTTCCTGTCATTATTCACATTTTCTCATCTTTGGACATTTAGAACTCTTAGAAGTTGACTCTTGGGTCTGTTGAGAAGTATGTAACTTCCTTGCCATTATACCAGATATTTCAGGTTCATTTTGTAAATATTCTGCCCAGTCCAAAATCAGTCATTTGTCCAGGGAACCCTGGTTCCTAACACCTTTATCTTTGGATCAAGTTAATCCATTGTCTTATTAATAGACTAAATACAAATCAAGAGACATGCAAGATTTACAATCAGTGTATCTTCTTTTTTTTTTTTTTTTTAAGATTTTATTTATTTATTTGACAGAGAGACACAGTGAGAGAGGGAGAGTACAAGCAGGGGGAGTGGGAGAGGGAGAAGCAGGCTTCCCACCAAGCGGGGAGCCCAATATGGGGCTCGATCCCAGGACGCTGGGATCCTGACCTGAGCCAAAGGCAGATGGTTAATGACTGAGCCACCCAGGCGCCCCTCAGTGTATCTTTGATACTGAGTATAAGGCCGCTAGACAAGAGATTGGACTTTGAAGTGATTATAAGTATTCCTTGGAAAAGAATATACCCAAGTACACTCGGTTGTCTCTTTGGCAGTTGCCTCTACTAGGAAGTACAGTTTCCAATGTAATTATTGGTTTTTCTGCAATCCAAGTAGCTTGGCAGGTGTTTTGGATGATGAAACTTCTCTCAGCGCAGAAGAGGACCTCAGACTCTTAATAGTACAGACAGCCAATTGGAACCCTCATAATCTGTTGTTTTAGACTGACTAAATCATGAGGTAGGATCTGAAGGGATTTGTTCATGAGACTTTAAAGTGTCTTACCACTTCTTACCACCTCGCTCTGTATCCTGTTAGGTATGAACTTATTTTCTCATATTTTGGAAACCTACTCGTGTAATTTATTTAAAATCTAAATTAAAATCTTACTTATGGTGGCATATTTGGCTGATATCGCTCAAAATTTTTCTGAATACTCTCATGGTTACCAGTTATTGCAAAAGATACAGATCCCTAAACTTGCTCTGTATGTAAATAATCTCTGTAATTAGCTCATGCATCATTATTAGTGATGTCTTTCCCAAAGTATCATGAATATAAAACTATAATTTTGTAGTAGTAAAATATGAATCCGTGAGGACAAGAATCTTGATTTATTCATTTGTCCTGAAATGTCGGCACAGTGCCTGACACAAAAGAAGTATAGTAGTCTGTCAGTACTAGGTGAATGAATGGTCTTTAATAGTTTCTGTGCTTTATCCCTCTCATTGCAAAATTAGTGACCTTCACATTTCATTTTGTTGGATTAAGTTTACCGGACATTCTCTCTAAAGGAAACACAACTACTAGATATTTCTGTTGTATGAATTCATTTGTTTAGCAAGCTTTGGCAGGGGTGGGGAGGTGAAATGGAGGGGTGCTAGACGCCGGGTGACACACTGGGATACAAAGATGAAAGACCTGCCTGTTCTCAAGATGCTGGAAGTGGAATGAAAGAGACCCACCAAGGAAAAGCTGGGCAGCCAGCCGCTGGGAGGAGGGTGGGGGAGGGGGTGGGTGGGTAGGCGGGGGTAGGGGAGGGAAGCTTGCAGGCTGAAAGCAGGTTTAGACCTGCCTGTGCCGCCTTGGGCAAGTCACTTGAGTTCTCTGTGCTAGAATTTCCTTTCTGTATTATGTTGTGGGAACATGAAAGAACGAATCCTTTTTGGGCAGTTTGGGCAGTTTAATCCCTTTTGTCTGCTTCAGATTATCATTTAAACATTACTTCCTTGCAGAAGTTTGCCTCTGATCCCCACACAACTAATTTAAGTTTCCTGTTGTGCTACTGGTTCACTCTCTGTTTTGTCTTTTTATTACTTGGTTGTACCTACCCAGTTTCTTGTCAGCTCATTCGTAAATGGCAGGAGGACTGAGATCTGTTCAGTTTATCATTATTTTCCCCAGTTCCCCATATAGTTCCTGTCACTTGTTAAGGGAATCTGTGGGTCATACAAATAAGGGAAGGGCATTTCAAGCATAGGAAGCAGCATTTACACATTCACAGTTAACAAGTGCATGGAAAGTGACAGGGGAACATAAGGCTGGAATGGTGGGTTCAGGACAGATTGTAAATGGTCAGTAAAATCGGTGCTGAGACTGATTTTTAATGGTGTCTGTTTTGGTAAGATCCATGGTTTGGGGCTAGTTTGGTTCAAATTTAGTGCTGGGAATTTACTTCAAAAGTTCATTTCAGTGAAAAGCTTGGTTTTTTGGCTAGTTTGGATAAAAACCTATATTTTCAGAAACTGCTGTGTTTAAGTCCAAGGAGTTTGGCTTTTATTCTGTTAGTAGAACCAACTGAGTGGTTTTTTTTTGTTGTTGTTGTTGTTTTTAAAACCAACTGAGTTTTTGAGCAGGTAATTATTGATAGCTTTGTGTTTAGGAAGGTCACTACGCAGCAGGGTCTTTCAGCTTAAACAGTATTAACATTTTGGGCCTGAGAATGTGCTGTTGTAGGAGCTGTCCTGTGCGTGATGTGATGTCCTGTGCATCCCTAGGCTCTACCCACAGGAGGCCCATATCACTTCCGCCCCCAGTCCTGCCTCAGGTGTGACCACAGTGTCTTCAGATACTGCCGACTAACACCTGTGGGGCGAAATCAGCTTCGGTGCAGCTGTGCAAAATATGGGTTTGAGTGTAATACACTTCAGGCAGAGGAACCAGTTCACAGGAGACTGGGGCCGCCATCCCGATGAGGTGAGGTGGTTTGAATTCATGGGGTTACAGACAGTGTAGGGGCAGGTGAATGGCATATTTGTACGTGAAAGCCAACGAGATTCGGTGACCACCCGGACTGTCCAATATGATCCTTGGGCTTGCCTTAGCTGGCCGCCTGCATAGCAATGCCTCCAGTCCAGAGTCGTACGGAGAGACGTCTTCCTCGGGATTGCAGCAGTGCAGGAAGCGGGAAGTTGTTGTACACTCGAGTCTCCGAACTCCTGCTGTAGATTCCTGAACTGCTAGAATACTAAATGAAAAGAACTTTCCAAAACATTTGATTAATTTTTTTAGGTGAGATAAAAGGAAAGAAGATGCATGCTGAAGGTTAACAGCAGAATCTGTTCAAGAACATAGGTCTCGGGGCGCCTGGGTGGCTCAGTGGGTTAAAGCCTCTGCCTTCGGCTCAGGTCATGATCTCAGGGTCCTTGGATGGAGCCCCGCATCGGGCTCTCTGCTTGGCGGGGAGCCCGCTTCCCTTCCTCTTTCTCTCTGCCTGCCTCTCTGCCTACTTGTGATCTCAGTCAAATAAATAAAATCTTTCAAAAAAAAAACAAACAAAAACCAGAACATAGGTCTCCCTGTCTCTCATCTTTCTCTCTTCCTTTCTTTGTTTCTTTTGTGTGTGTGTATGACACGGACTCTTGTCTTTTTAAGTAGAGATGTTCCTTTTATACACTCACTGCCTTTTCTGGTTTTCTTAAGTGCGCTAAACCTACTTAAAGGGTTCACTTTTGCCTATCTATTCGCAAGAACTTACCTTCAGGAACTTAAACAAATGTGATTTTTGCTACACTGTCATTATCCGTAACTAGCGTAACGTGTTTCTGTGTGTATGGTAAGTGGGTCTTTGGGTGGCAGAAGTAAAGTACTGCCATTTCCCGCCCAGTACCTTGGGCTCGAGCTGTGGTTAAACAGGCTACTGTTGAAGGATGAATGTGGGTCTTAACTTATAACACACACACGTAATCATTCTTATCGTTTCATAGTACCTTAAAACATAAGGGCTGACTTTTAAAAGATGGTTTGGTAACACACTGCTATATATCGTAACTGGTATAAACTGTAAGGAAGTGGAATGTTCTGTGTCCTGGCCACAATGCTGAGCACTTCTGTGTGTGTGACTGACTGGATATCTTCTTCAGCTACTTCGCCCATTCCTAATAATTCCCACGGACGTGGTAAGTACTTGGGAGACCCTCTTTTCTGTACTGTCCGTCAGCTCTCTCTCACTTTCATTTCACTTCCTTGTTACCAACGGGATTCATTTGGGTGTCTTTAATCTTGAAGGGAAGGAACAGTCACCTCTGGAGATGGCTGTGCACCCAGTGGCAACAGCTCCGCTCTCTGTGTTTACTAAGGAGACTGCGGCCTCCAAACACAGCGACCACCACCACCACCATCACCACGAGCACAAGAAGAAGAAGAAGAAGCACAAACACAAGCACAAGCACAAGCACAGGCATGAGAGTAAAGAGAAGGACAAAGAACCTTTCGCTTTCTCCAGCCCGGCCAGTGCCAGGTCTGTCCGTTCTCCTTCTCTTTCAGACTGAGGGGGACAAAGGGCACTTTGCCTCTGTGCCCTGAAGAATGTATGTAACTAAAGCTTTGTTCTCTGTAAAGAATGATGAAAGGAAACAGACCAAAAAAAAAAAGTTGCCTTTCTCACAGAAATTCAGAATCTATGTAAGTTCTAAACATTTGACTTCTGTTATTTCTGCAGTTGAGATCTAACTAGAAGAATGTGTTATAGTTCTGGATCGACCATTTCCTCCCATTTCTTCCTTCGACCACACACACACACACACACACGCACACACACTCACTCGCACACACACACACTCACACCAAACTTCGTGAAGGCCCTCATACCACTGGCAGTTCCCATGCACATCATGGTCTTCATGTGTACTGCCAGAATCAATTATGTTTTAAAGTCTTTGATGGATGTTATGGGGCAAAGTGATGTTTTAAATAAGCTACTGCCAGATCTGTGGTGAAACCACGGTTTCCAGTGAAATCTTGTATGACACTATTGGGAACTACTGAGAAAGACTGAGGCTTTTCCATAGGAATCTTCTGTATTACATGGTATTTTTTGTGTTAACCAGAGAGGCTAAACATCAGCATTTGTGAACAAGATTACATGACATTTTCTTTTGCCCTAAAATACTGAAATTTTTAGAAGCAGCTCTTTTTAAAAAAGCAATTTCTTTTGGATAGCATTTTTGATAGTGCTTTTGGGGATTATGATGTTGGAATTTAATAGCGCTGTCAAAGCTACAGTTCTCAAATCAAGATGTTTAAATTTTAAGTTCTTTTTTCATTAAGTATAAGTGATATGTTCATATATAGAATATGTTTGTTAAATGTGGACAGTTTACACACCTGACACATAATCTAAAATTGTTTCTATATAACACGAAGTCCAGTACCTTAAAAAGGTGTTTATATGGTGTTTACTAACTCGGACATAGACAAGTCAGCCCTCATGTGAGAAACATACCAGAAACATTTAAAAATATATGAAACATTTTGGTTTCATACTTAGTTTGTGTGTTTTTATTTCTGAACTTACCATGTGCTTTGTTGTTTGTTTATTTAAAATGTTTTTCATACCTGTTCTATTTTTATCATTTCTCTTACCATTAGCTTGATAAAGTATTTCTTCCGGAATAGATGTCTCGAAGGGATCCAGTAATATGGGACTTTTAAGTAAATATACTTTTAGTTGTGTTTAACTTGTTTAATAAATAACTTTTTAAATTGACCATTCTGCCTTTGTGTCTTTTTATATCTTTGTTACCCTTCTCTTTGTGTATGTATATCACGTACCTGTCCACAAAGGTGTCTGCAGGCTTTGTGGACGGCAGGATTTGAGCTGGCCTTGCTAGGGAGAATGATTTCAGTAGAGATGGGGAAAGTTCTCTTAGTAAAAGAAACGGTGTTTTTCAAAACGGTGTTTTTCAAAAGTATGGAGGAAAGTAAGGGGATGTTCAAGAGTTGACAAGCAGTGCAGTTGACTTGGAGGCTGTGTGCGAAAGGGAACGTGATGAGATGGTGAAGGGCCTGAATGGCAGTTATTTCAAGATTGCAGTTAATTTAGTGTTGGCCCGCTGAAAATATTTTTGGAAAGTGGCACATTTTGTCACGGTGTGCAGTGTGATACCATTTACAGAATTCCCAACTTTGAAGATAGTAAGGATGTATTTCAAAATAATTATTAGTGTTGTAGGAAGATGGTGACAAATAATAGCAAACCCATATAACTTAAGGACGTGTTGTATATCCGGCATTGTACTGGGAGCTGTATGTTACCTGTCGTTTCTAAATTGGATATTTATACTGGGTGTTTCTTGTGAGGCACGTTTTTTTATGGCAAGCTTTCAGTTATTTAAGCTGATGGTTAGGAGCAGACAACACAAGAATTACTCATATTTTTTTGAAATATGTAATTACATGCAAACAGCACAGAATTCTAGTGTAAGTCTCCCCGGTCTCCTTCCCCAGAAAGAGTCTGCAGGCAGTATTACGTGTGTCTTTCCAGAGCTAGTCTGTACATACATCTATAAAGTATGGACATTTTTCTTAACAAACGATAGTTGTAGAAATTTTTAAATTTTCGTATAGCTTATCTTTTATGACTACACATTTTGTGTCATACTAACAAAGGTCTTTCTTATTCCGTGATTATAAAAGAATTCTCCCATTTTTTTGTATTGGTTTTAAAGTTTATGTTTCAGGTTTCTATCCAACTAGAATCCATCTGGAATTTATTTTGATAGAAAATAGGAGGTGGAGAGATCCAGCCTTTCTTTTTTTTTTTTTTTTTTTCCAGAATGTTACCCAATACTATGTATTTAAAACTGTCTTTTTGGGGGTCCCTGGCTAAAGTGCGTGACTCTTGATCTTCGTGTTGTGAGGTCAAGCCCCACACAGGATGTAGAGTTTACTTAAAAAAAAGAAAAAAGAAAAAATTAGGGGCGCCTGGGTGGCTCAGTGGGTTGAGCCTCTGCCTTCCACTCAGGTCATGATCTCAGGATCCTGGGATCGAACCCTGCATCGGGCTCTCTGCTCAGTGGGGAGCCTGCTTCCCCCTCTCTCTTTGCCTGCCTCTCTGCCTACTTGTGATCTCCGTCTGTCAAATAAATAAATAAAATCTTTTTAAAAAATAATTAAAAATTAATTAAAAAATAAAACTCTCATCTTTTCTCTCTAGATTTCAAGTCTTGCATACTAAATCCCCTTATTGCTTGGGCCCATTTCTGGACTTTGTAGCTGGTGTCATGGATCGGTCTGCTCATCTAACAGTACCACGCTGATGAGATCATGGTAGCACCGTGCCATGTTCCAATACAGTAGAGCTAGTCTCCCTTCATTACTTTTCATGATCTTCTTGCTGGTCCTGTGCGTTTTCTTTTTCCAGTTGATTTATTAATTTACATACAGTAAAACTCCCTTCTCGTGTATATTTCTATGGTTTCGACAAATGCTTGGACTTGTATCTCCAATCACCAGTTCCATCACTGCAAAAATTCACTCTAGTCAGCGGCTCCACCACCCAGCCCCTGCCTTCCACTGACGGATTTTCCATCCCTGTAATTTTGCCTTTCTGTGGATTTATTTTTCTACATAAATACTAGAATTAGGCTTTTTAGTCTCTCCCATGAAATTGTTTTTGTAGTGAGTATTGGTTGTGCGTTAAATCAAGAGTGAACTTAGAATTGGTATCTTGAGGTTGATGGTTTGTATTAGTGATGTCCATATTCCTATCTATTAGAACGGTATTCCTTTTTAACTTCACTATGCGGTAGTTTATGTTTTTGTTTCGCAGTCTAGAAATGATATCTTTTCGTTATAAGATGATTTTTTGCTGATTTTGTGCTTAGCTACTGCGTTAATCGGGTTCTCGAGAAATATATAGACGTTTGTTACAAGGTATTGACAATTTTGGAGGCTGGGAAGTTCTACAATCTGCTGTCTGCATGCTAGAGACCCAGCAAAGCTAGAGGTACAGTCCCAAGGCCTGAGAGCAAGAGAGCCTGCAGCACAGATTCCAGTCTGGGTCTGAAGTCCTGAGAACCAGGACTGTAAAGGGCAGAAGGTCTCTGTCCCCACTCTTGTCAGAGAGTGGATTCAACCTTCCTACACCTGTTGGGTGGAAGCCCTCAGTAGTTCCTGGTGAACCTATGCACAGTGGGAAGGGCTGGTACCTTTATTCATTCCACCAATTACGATGCTAATCTCTTCATGAACCACCCTTATGGACACACCCAAAAATAATGTTTAACCAGGTAGGTGGGCATCCCTTGGCCTAGATGAGTTGACACCTAAAATTAGTCAGGATAACTACATGGCTAAATTCTCACTATTTGCAACATTTACATGTATTTCTTGGGTTTTACTTAAAAGCATCCATATCTGTAAATGATGATAATTTTATTACCTCTTGTCTAATGTTGATAAATTTAGTTTTCCTTTTAAGATTTTATTTATTTATTTGACAGAGATCACAAGGAGGCAGAGAGACAGGCAGGGCAGGGGGTGGGGAGCAGGCTCCCCGCTGAGCAGAGAGCCCAACACGGGACTCAGTCCTAGGACCCTGAGATCATGACCTGAGCCGAAGGCAAAAGCTTAACCCACTGAGCCAACCAGGCGCCCTGATAAATTTAGTTTTCTAATTTATTTTTTTGTCTGACTTCTTCTCTTGCTGAAGTGGCCTGAGAGTTGCCGGCATGGCATAGTCTCTGATCATCTCACATCCCGTTTCGTGTTCTCTGCTTCATGGGTTGTAGATTGTGTTTCACACTTCCTCACCTTCTTTGAAGTTGAAGTTTATGATATTTGTTTCCTTTGGGTGATTATCAAAGAGAGAATGGAGACACTACCTTACTACTGAAGTCTTAGAAAATCCTGAAAAAGACGTTTTGATCAAAGTATCATTCTTCCATTGAAATCCTTGTCTGGTAAATAGTTGGAAAGCTACTTCGTTTCCCCATCCTCCTCTCCTGACTCATCTCTCCTGTTTGCAACCTTTTACTCTATAAAGAAATGAAATTTCGGGGCGCCTGGGTGGCTCAGTGGGTTAAAGCCTCTGCCTTCGGCTCAGGTCCTGGTCCCAGGGTCCTGGGATCGAGCCCTTCATCGGGCTCCCTGCTCAGTGGGGAGCCTGCTTCCCCCTCTCTCTCTCTGCCTGCTTCTCTGCCTACTTGTGATCTCTGTCTATCAAATAAATAAATAAAATTTTTTAAAATAAAAATAAAAAAAGAAATGAAATTTCAACATATCTCATGTGCTCCAGCCCAGGTGGAACTGTCCTTTCAAGACTTTCAAGTTCTGCCAACCCTGCTTTTCAGTGTAAGCAGGACTGAGTGACTCACTTCCAAAGGATAGAGTATGGAAGGAGAAAATAGTAACTTCCCAGTTAAAGCTGACAGACGCATCATTAGCCAAGTGACCATGGTAAATAGCAGTAGTGGTAAGTCATGTTAATATGTCCTCAGTATGATGTGGTGAGAAGGACACCTCTGTGGATATAAAACCCAACAATGCCAGTTTATCTGGTCTAATCATGAGAGAAACATCAGACAAACCCAACAGAGGGGGCTGCAAAATTCCTGACCATTATTCCTCAAAGCCCTTAAATTCATAAAAAACAAATGGCAGAGAGACTGTCCCACCAGAGGCGATGAGGGAGACATGACAACGAGGCAGTGAGTTTTCTTGGCTCGGATCCTGCAACAGAAGAAGAACATTAGTGAAAAAACTAGTGAAATCCAAGTACATTCTGGAGTTTCGTTAATGCACCGGTGTTCATTCGATAGTTTGGACAAATGAGCTACGGTGATGTTCGACCTTAATGGGAAACTGGGGGAAGGGTATGTGGGAATACTTGCGAAGAAGGAATTGTAATCTTGGAATTGTATCCCTTCTAGGGTATGAGTGTGTGTTTTGATCATTTTTATAACCTAAATTATTTACTTTTTGAAGAGCTAAAAATTCATTTTCCTCACCTCAGCATTTTACAAGAGAGGAATATTTGGAGAGAGGTCAAAGGGAGCAAGGATAAAGACCCAAAGGGTGACAGCTGGAAAGCTTAAGAGCAGAAATATAAAAGAAGTTCTTACAAGAAGAGAAGAATAGGCCGAGGGGCTATACCATAAAATACCTTTTTTATACCATAAAAAAGGAAAATTGTTTTTTCCCTAATTAGATACTGTTAAAAAAGTGAGAATTTTATGATTGGAGATAATTGAGAAAATACATATGCCCTCTTAGAGTTTCACTGAACCATCAGAGGCCTCTCACAAGTTCCAAGAAGTTCTGTAGTAAAGAAACCTGTTTAACACAGTATTTTCCCAAACTTACCTGACTATGGAACTTACTTTTGTCATATCTGTGAAAATCTAAGGAACATCTACTATAATCTTGGAAAAAGCTAATCCGTAAGTCTGATTTTTGTAATGTTTCCGTGGTATTTATACTATTTGGACTATATTATCACTGAAATAGAGGTTTCTCAACCAATTATTCTAGAGCATTTATTGACCCTTAATGGTCAGACCTTACTTAAGAATATCTTTACTGTTTAATAAAACAAAGTGTAATTATTGAGAGCCTCCTCTGTTCATCACAGACTTAAAGTTTCTTGGCAAACAATGATCCTTTAAAAAAATTTTTTTAACTCTATCTACATGACTTAAACATAGTAATTGAATGCTAATAGACCCAGCACTGTTTTTTGTTTTGTTTTGCTTTGCTAAAATAAACATTTCTCTTGGTTTAGCCCAGTAATCTCTAAACAGTTTTGGTTGTTTACTCCATTAGTTAAAAAAAAAAAAAAAGTACATGTATCTAATGTGTGTGTATACTTATAAGTATATATTAGTGCATAACATAGTTTGGTTTTGGGTGGTGGTTTTTAAAATCTGTGCTGACAATCTTTGTCTTTTCATTGGTGTATTTAATGTCATTCACATTTAAAGTAATTACATAGTTTATATAGTTGGATTAATAGCTACAATATTCATCATTAAATTATACAAGGGGGGCGCCTGGGTGGCTCAGTGGGTTAAGACTCTGCCTTCAGCTCGGTCATGATCTCAGGGTCCTGGGTTGGAGCCCTGCATCGGGCTCTCTGCTTGGCAGGGAGCCTGCTTCCCCCTCTTTCTCTGCCTGACTCTCTGCCTATTTGTGATCTCTGTCAAATAAGTAAATAAAATCTTTAAAAAAATTATACAAGGAAGAATAAAGATGAAATAAATTATTTGTAAATGTCCTGAAGTTTGTGATATCTTCATACTATTTAATAACTTACAACCTACTATAAACTTTGTTCAAGGTTCATTAGTACTAAGCATTTGATTTATATTTCAAATGAATTTTTTTTTTCTCCAGTCTAATTAAGGGCCCATAAAAATGTCCCATGTATGATGCAATATTCTAAGTACTTTTTATGCATTAACTAACTTAATCTTAACCACAACTATATGACATAGACAGTATGATTATGATGAAGAAATTGAAGCATGGAAAAGTTAAGGTAAAGGTCACACAGCTTGTAAGTGGCCGCATTTGGATTGAAACCTAAGAACTTGGCCCTATTTATTACGTCTTAGACTTGCACTGTCCAGATGGTAGCCACTAGACATTTAAGTAGTCATTTAAATAGAGGCTATTTACATTTAAGTTTGAAAAATAAAAATTTTTAGTTTCTCAGTGTCATGAGGTATATTTGAAAAGTTTAATAACTTTATTTTTTAAAGTTTAATAACTTTATCTGGGTGGTGGCTACCATGTTGGACAGCACCACTCCTAGAACATTTTGTCATCAGTCCTGTTAGGCAGCACTGACTGGGGCAACTGGTCATCATGTTTCTGTCTTGTGGTGTGGCTTTGGTAGAACTCAAGCTATGAGGCAAGCATTGGCTTAGCTCTTTCTCATTTGTTTGCATGTGCTTGCCTGACTGGTATGGTTTTCAATCTGGTGTGATTTGTAGAAATCTTTGAAAGACCATTGTCTACTTTGCGGTGTTTGGTTTCGTTAAAATAGGTAACATAACCCATAAGTCCATTTAACTGGACACAATAAACTGCGATATGTCAAAACAGAAGAATGGGTGAGGCGCCCCTGTCCCCAGTCCTTTGATGCTATGAAATACCTCACAATATTGTCTGGCACAGGGTTCAGGAGAAGATCTCACTGTCCGTTTATATGTAGAGAGATACCTGTAAAGTAGAGCTCGAGTACAGTCTTCTGTCTCTTGTAGGCTCTTTGGAATACACAAACCCTCTACTTGGAAGGTCCCTATTCTAGATCTCTGGCCTCACGTTTTCGAGCTGTTTCTCCCTCTTCCGTGCCTTGCTCTTGTATCATCGCTCCTCAGTTTTCCTCTTTTCAAAAGAATAAGCAAAACTTAGGCTTGAGACTGGCAAGACTGTTGCTCAGCAGGAGAACTAAAATCTTAACGGGACCCAGATGTTCTCTCTATGGAATACAGGGCCAGAAGGAGGGCAGTAAGAGTTCTTCAAAGTGGTTTTCTTTGACTCTCTTACGAAAAGTCTCAGTTGCTTCTTTGACAAGATAAAAATCCTTAATGTCTTTTGCAAAGACGTTTTCTGCTTTTAGTGCTGTGTTCTTTAACTGACTATTTCACGAGAACTTTTTTCCTTGGTGCAATCATAAAAAATGATTATGACATTTTAACTGAATTTATCTTATACTGTGATAGAACCTGATACATCTTTGTGTACATGTGAGACAACAAAATAGGAATGAGTGTAATTTCACTTGCAAATGCTTTTCATAAAGTTGTATACATTGTGTTTTATTTTTTTAAGATTTTATTTATTTATTTGACAGAGAGTGAGAGAGGGAACACAAGAGGGGAAGTGGGAGAGGGAGAAGCAGGCTCCCTGCTGAGAAGGGAGCCCAATGCGGGCCTCGATCCCAGGACCCTGGGATCATGATCTGAGCTGAATGCAGACCCTTAATGACTGAGCCTCCCAGGCACCCCTACATTGTGTGTTAAAGCGAAAGGTGGCAAGAAACGAGTAGACCTCATTACCTCTCAAGATTACACTGTGCTTCTCAGTAGGAGCACTTTGTACAGGACTGTCCCACCTGTTACTGGACGTCTGACACTCTGGTCCCAGCGTGCTAACCAGGCCCAGTCACTGGAACAATCAATCTCCTGGCCTATCTCCAGCGCTCCCCTGGGAGTGGGTAGTACCCAGGTTGAGAATTCTTGGGCTAACTGTTCCCTCCAGACTCTCATTACTGTCTCTCAGCTTACAAGAGAGAATATTCTTATAAATCTCTAATTAAAATTAGATGAAAATCCCCATTCAAGAAAGTACAAAGCTTTATTGTCTCTAATCACAGCTGCTCATTAAGCTTTTCCCATGAGCCTGGCACCGTGCTACCCACCACGTGTGCATTTGCCCATTCCGGATTCATTACACCCTGTGAAATGAGTGGCAATATCCTTTTTTTTTTTTACAGGTAGAGAAACTCTAAAGTGCTTAATATGATTAAAATCTATCATCCACGATTTTGTAGGTACATTCTGCCTCTCGGCACTGAGATAAATTCATGAGAAAGAGGGACACAGTTTTTGCCCTTGCTGAGCTTGCATTTAGTTTATGCAGCTAACTAATCAGATGCAACAAAATTTTAACCCCGATCCATCATTTCTAGAACGGCCTCTCTTTTCTACCACCACCTCTACCCAGATTATCTCCTGAAAGAAGAATTTAGTCAACCAAGCTAATCCTAGTCGATGAGCTGCATATATATGGACAGACATCCAGCAGGATGCAATACATTTTATGGCCTTTCTCCTCCTAGGGGCTGCCGGAGAGCATGTGGACAGCCCTCTCTAGAGTGGGACCGTGGGCAGCCTGATGAGCGAGAACCCACCTATTCCTGCCTGGAATGCTTACCCCTTTTCTACTGTGTTTTTCCTGCCCCAGGAAGTTGTATCTGCTGAGTCTCCATTAAAATACTTCCTCGGGGCACCTGGGTGGCTCAGTGGGTTAAGCCGCTGCCTTCGGCTCGGGTCATGATCTCAGGGTCCTGGGATCGAGTCCCGCGTCGGGCTCTCTGCTCAGCGGGGAGCCTGCTTCCCTTCCTCTCTCTGCCTGCCTCCCTCTCTGCCTACTTGTGATCTCTCTCTCTGTCAAATAAATAAATAAAATCTTTAAAAAAAAAAAAATACTTCCTCTGATTCTTGCATTTTTCATATAGTTTTTGAGGTTCTGTTGTCTCTTTCAGGGCTTTTACTGTATTCATTGGGAACACGGATGTGCATTCGCTTGAGTGACGGTCTTTGTTTGATTGGTGTTACAGTTTGAAGTCTGCACGCCAGAGGATGGATCACTGTGCAGAGTTTTGTACAAAGGGGAATTGCATAAAGGATACTATTTCGTGCCTACTTTCCAACACTGAGAAGTAAACACTAGAGGACTTTCTTTTCAACAGGGCTATCTGGTTGCCTATACCAGATAGTCTGTGTAACACGCACATGTTAGATATTAGGAATATAGTAGGAAAGAGGAAAGGAGTCAGCAAACTGGGTGGGTTGAAAAATTCAACAATTTTATTATTTCTCAAGATAAACTTTTACCCCAAAAACATGTTACTTGGGTGTGTGAAGTCCTTCCCGTTTAATTATGACTCACTGAGGGTGGAGGTCATGTCATTATCCTGTTTATGATGCTTATTGTCCCTTAACTATCTACTGCCACTGCGAGTCACTCTTGGCACTCACCATGGGCTGTTTTGATTGAATTGAATATGAAAGCAGAAGGTGTTTTTATCAGCCAGAGAGTCGGTAATACTGTAGAAATATCATGGTTCTGGAAAACAGGAAACCAGAGTTTTATGTCCCAACTTCTTCATGAGTGTCTCTTGTGATGGCCTCGGATAAATCAACCAACCTCACTGGGGTCCATTTCCTTGAAAAATGAGAAGACTGGTTAAGACGGTCTCAAAGTTTCCTGCCTGCGCCAACATCCTGTGATTATTCTGTTAGCATTACACAATAAATACCTGGAGAAGGTCACACGTGTCTAAGAAAATGTAGCTTATAAGCTTATAAAGTCCTTATTTCAGCTTTTTAATGTGGATAGCCTTGAACAGTTTTATTTAAATTTTCTAGAGAGAACTTCTTTTTCAGCCTCAGACCATCTGCGTATGCTCAGTCTATGTATAAGACAACATGGAGCTGGGTGTGTGAACATGGAAGTTTTCCATGGACAGTAAACAGTTTTCTCTTTTCTTAGCTCTTTGGACAGACCCCTCTTTACCCCAGACCCACATACAGGGACATTCATCAGCTGCTATGATGAGCTTTTAGAATTTCTGCAGAACGCACAGTCATCAAGCCCACACCAAGTCAGTAAGTAGATATCACTGCATGTATGTAAGTCCGCTGCCTCAAAGGGTCTAGGTTCTGGGAATAGAATTAAAATGAATATATAAGGAACTTGCACCCAGAGTCTAAACAAAGTATGGCGCTACTTTAAGGCAGACCCTGAGGCACATGGGGGAGCCATGCCAAATTCTCTGCTCCAATTACGGATAAACACTGTCAAAATTTCCTAGTGCAGAATTTTAATTGCTTGCATCCTGAAACTCCTGGGCCCTACGTATAATGCTACCCCAGAGACTGTCCTTGAAATTCAGTGTCCCCATAGTCCATCTGAGAAAACAATGCCGGGACGGACTCTGTGACCTAAATGTTGATGTGTGGCCTATCAAGCAAGAAAAATTTGGAGGAGGCAGTAAGACTTCAGTAAAACTCATTCCACGTGAAGTACTGCCTTCTGCTTGGCACATAAGTATGTCCATCCTGGTGGCATGGTGTTCAAAACGTCCTTTTATGAAATGGTGATGGCGGTGGTCAGTGGTTTGTTGTGTGGGTGGTTGATTGTTGCTATGATTGTCAGTTTCATGTTCCTACTTGGCAAGGTCAAAGTTGATGGTCCTTGAGCTTCTCGAGAATAATAAGCGTTGCCGTTGGTGCTCTGTGGACATAGATTGTGTCTTCGAGAAATTTATCTTCTGCTCCTTCTCCCTATGGGAAGAAGTTGAGTCAGCAAGACTCTGCTCATTTTATGGTTAAGCAAACAGACTTGGAACCATGTGTTCTACATTTTCTATTAATGCAATGCAGGCTTTTCCTGGCATTGATTAAAAATCTGCTCTCCAGACACCTCTGTACACAGTAATTATATGTGTGGGGTTATTATGTATGAGGTCACTAGACCTCACGTTCTCCTTACACCTTGCAAAGACGGAACCAAGTCTTTCATGCGGTAGGGGAGGCATCGACTTCAATATTGTGGTTTTAATTAGTAATGGTAAGTTTCTGTAACTGAAAAATAGAGATGTCTGTTTTCCTGGCTAAAGCTTCTAACATCTTTTGAATATCTTGCTTTGAGGGGACACTTTACACATCAGGTTTTGATTCTCCTGTAGTTGTTTTCCATTCGGAGAGAAGCCAAGTCTTATCCTAAAAGGTCAGTTTGGCTTCCATGCTTAATCAAACAATCGAGCTTCATGGCAATTTTTCTATTAAATACAAGAGTTTCTTGTTAAATGCAGATGTCTTTCTGCTTCATCTTAGGTAGTTGTCTGGTGATTCAAAGACTTAGGACAAGAGCTGGCTACATTGCTTCTTTTTCCACTAATGACTGCAGGGGCTCTGGCTGAGCTGTACCTTAGCCCCTCTATGGAGGAGAAAACCACGATTGTTAAGTAGAGCACAAAAAGGAGTTTGGGAGGGAAAGAACCCTTTATTTTTATTATGTTTGGTTAGCCACTGTATAGTACCTAGTTTGTTTTTGATGTAGTGATCAGCGATACATTAAGCGTAACACCCAGTGCTCATCACAGCACCTGCCCTCCTCAATACCCATCACCCTGTAAATGCCTCTACACAGTTGCCCCAATGACTTTTTTTTTTAATTGAGGTATCATTACCGTACAGTGCTATGCTAGTTTCAGGTGTATAACATAACAATTCAACATTCCTATACATTTCCCAGTGCTCATCACGATAAGGGCACTGTTGATCCCCTTTACCTACTTGTTACTGCATAGGCTTTGGCATCCACAAGGCTGCCTTTAAATCTTGTCTCTGTTGTAGAGAAACTGTGATTTGAAGTAAGCTGTTCAATCTCTTCTTTTGCAAATAAAATAGCTAACCTCTATTGGCCCTGGATGAGGACCCCAGATTGCTTTAAGTTTGCCCCACGAATTCTCTCAATCCTCCGTGAAATCGTGTGGCGGACGCTTGTTTGGGCACTCCTCCCAGAATACTCATTCTCCCCTCCCTTGCTTCTAGAACCCCGATGTTGTGGGGGTGACAATGTGTCTCTTAGGTATTTGCTTTTCAGGCTTCACTTGTGGCTCGAGTAACCATATAGGACAGGGTTCTGGCCATGCAGATGTAGCAGAAATCTGCTGGTTCTGCCTTAGTTTTACGGATCAAAGAGAACCGTCATGGCTGGTCCCTTCTTCTGTTCTCATTCTGCCCTAAATACTGACATGATGTCTGGAACTGTAACAGCTAGCCTGTGCTCCCAAGAAGGCTGAAAAACATTGCAGATGCCAGCCCTGACGTTGTGGAAATGCTAAGCCAACACCTATAGTCTTTGTTTCTTGGGCTTTCCATTATGAGGAGGAGTAGACCCTTATTTGTTTAGGCCACTATTATCAGATATTTCTTTACTTGCAGTTGAAATACAGTCCTACCTGCTACAAAGTATTATTATACTTTGTGTAATATTCAGTCTCCAGAAAAGGAAATAGGCCCAGAGGTGTTAAATAATGTATCTGAATTGCACAGCTAGTCTCTGACGGAAGTGGAATTCAGACCCCCCCCCCCCAAAGGCTGACTTACAGTCTGAGCTCTTAACTACTTGTGGTTTTTGGAGGAAGGACTTGAAATTACTTACATAAAGCATTTTAGCTTAATATGGTGCCTGGCTTGTAGTACACGCTCATTAAAATCTTAAGACCTTTTCCGCAATCCCAGCTATTGCTTCACAGTGTGACTCCTGGGTTTTGATTCTCATGAAGTTATTTTTCCGTTCTGAGGAGTCAACTTTTCTCCCAAAAGGTTGGTATTTAGTTTCTGTGCTTAATTGAACAATCGGGTTCGTGGCTGTAATAGGTGCTCAGAAAAGTTTGTTCAATAGGTGAATATTTGTTGAATAATTTCTCTCTTAGAGAAATTTTCCTAAGCACCACTTTTAGGAGATTACTATGTCCCTCTTTGGTAATGAAGCAATTTTTTTTTTTTTAAGTATTAGTATAGTACAAAGCTTCAGTAAAGTTCTAGAAACTAGTCTGCCTTGCTTCAGATCTAGCCTCACCACTGACTGATAAACTGTGTGATATTAAGCAAGTAACTTAACCTCTCTGTGCCTTACTTGCTTCCTCCATAAGATGGGAACAGTAATAATCCAAACTCCCTCATAGTAATGTTATCAGAATTGATTGGAATAATAAATTTAAAACGGTTTTTAAAGGGTTTGGCATATGCACTCAACAAATGTTTACTTTTACAATAACATTTTTATTAATTCACATGTACCCTACTTGAAGTGGTTCCAGTTAGTGAAGCCATGTTGAAAACAAGATCATCATGGAGTAGATGCAGCAGTTCATATGTGGATTCATAGTGATTTGCCCACATTAAAATGGAGTAGGGTCAGAATAAAAACGGGGATCTCAGCGTGGTAGCCAGGACCTACATGCTTGATTTCCTTCATAAACTGTTAACTTCACTTTAGTCTTGGGGTTTGCCTTTTAAAACCAGAAAGAAAAAAAAATTGTGTACTTTTAATAACAGATTATAAAATGTTGTTCCCACTTGCTTCCCTTTCCCTGCTCCTGTTTCAGATTTGCATGTAAGTTAGTTTATTTGGAAGGAATCAAGTCCACTTGATCAGGAAAAAATAGCATCTCTCT
This sequence comes from Meles meles, assembly GCF_922984935.1. Classification (NCBI taxonomy): domain Eukaryota; kingdom Metazoa; phylum Chordata; class Mammalia; order Carnivora; family Mustelidae; genus Meles; species Meles meles. Next base: position 20,204,013 of record NC_060066.1, read on the forward strand.
ACCTTACTAGCCGTTATTATTACAACTTGAAATCAAAGTCAGCAAAGAGAACCAAAACTAACAATTATAATGTTAGCTTATGGAATTCTGTGTTTTAAAAGGGGCTAAGACTTTCGGAAGGTGTTAAGAGATTGATAGACGTATTCTCCAGGGCTACAAAATAACTAGTGAAAGTGATTTAAAAAAAAAATCACACCAAAACACAACTCTTTAAAGTTTCTGGAAATTGTCCTGAGAACATATAGCAAAGGAAGAAATATTTATTCAGCAAAATCTACTAAATATGTAAGATCAGTAAGAATCGGTGGTCCTTGAATCATCACCCTCTCCCTCCCTGTCTCTCCTTACTAGCTGAGCTTGGCAGAAGCTCTGCTCTAGGCAGGTGTGGCCAGAAAGAGCTGCCATTCCCCTCCGTTCCCAATCAAAGGGTACAGTATCTTACCAGGAGCAACAGGCCAACATTTCTAATCACGTAGAACTTCAAGTTACAGACACAAAGTTCTTGGTGGGTGCTTCCATGAGGCTGGGTACTCCTCTCCTCCATCCAGCCCCTACTCATAGGTTGGAGGCTTTACTCCAAGCATGGTAGTCTGAGAATAATGGGTCCCTGATTATCCTCACCCCAGCTGACTCAGGGTGAAGATTCCATGCCAGCGGAGGCAAACTGAGAAGGATAGAGGCTACTACCTCTCCTTGGGTCTCTGCTTATAAAGCAGAGGTGTTTCTCTAAGAGAAGCAGGCCCCTGTCACTGTCTAGCACCTGGATCAGTGGCTCAGAGATTTTGCCCAGGGGGTGGGATGCAGCCAGTAAAAACATAGATCTCTGAAGCTCACCCCCCAAAGGAACTGACTTTATTTGAAACAGAAGAAGGGGAAGTTCAAACCTAAGGGCATTGTCTAAAGTAATGAAGATGAGGTAGAAAGAAATTAAGAGGGGCTGGTAGTTCTGAGCATCAAACTAAACCTAGGCCAGCTAGTTTACTAGAAAGAATCAGGAAAACCCGTAGCTTCTATGAGCCCCCTGGTGTGAGAAGAAAGTTTCAAAGATTGGCCCCAACTACCCCTGCCTGCAATTAATTAGACCAACCCGAGGAGCAATTTATGGAGAAGAGAGAAAGAAGAGAAAAATCACATGCAGTCAATGGAGTGTAATAGCTGAGTGGGATATAAAAGAGGCAGACAACTAAACAGAGAAGTCAGGGAATGAGAAGGTTAAAAAAAAAACCCTGCTAAAACCACTGCCTTTCCAGGATGACTGGGTATATGCTGGGGCTTCATACTGTCAGATACAGGAGGAGGAAATTACATTTCATTAAAATAATATATGCAAATGACTAAACAAATATATGCTGCATGCTTACACAAAAGCCAGAAAGGGAGGAGAGAAATCATTACCCAGAATTGCTGCTATACGTTACCTACAGTGTCCCACTGGAAGAAAAAAAAAGACAGAAACAGGAAAGTCTGACTCATACATAGAAGAAAAACAGGCAACAGAACCTATGAGGGGGGTTAGTTGTCAAATTAGCAGGCAAAGACTTCAAAGCAGCTGGTTTAAGTATGTTCAAAGAATCGAAGAAACCATGCTTAAGGAAATAAAGGAAATTGTGGTGACACTATCTCAGCAAAGAAAGAATATCGATTAAGAGAAATTACTTCAAAAATAACCAAATGGAAACTCTGGAGTTGAAAAGTCTAACTGAAATGAAAAAGTCACTAGAGGAACCAACAAATTTAAAAGAATCAGTGAAGTGGAAGTTAGATGGATAGAGACTTTGCAAGCCAAAGGACAGAAAACAAAAAGAATGATGAAAAATGAACAGAACCTCAGAGAAATGAGGAACACCATTACCCATACCAATAGACATGTCATGTAAGTGCCAGAAGAGGTAAACAGAGGCAGAAAGGAGCAGAAAGGAAAGGGCCCCCTGCCACAAAGAAACTGAAAACATTACAAATTTGATGAAAATCAATCTACGCATCTCAAAAACTCAGTGTATTGCAAGCAGGATAAAACACAAAGAGATCTACGAAGAGATTATCACAGTAGAAATATTGATATACAAAGGCAAAGAGAAAATTTTGAAAGCATCAGAAGAAATGGGGTCTATATATACATATATATGTATACATATATATGTACATGTACACACATATATATATGTATACCTATATATATGTATATATAGATAGATATATGAATCCTGCTAAGAGTGATAGCTGACTTCTCAGAAACAATGGAGGAAAGAAAGCAGTGGAATGACATATTTGGAGTGTTGAAGGAAAAAACCCGCCAACCAAGAATCTTGTGTCTTGCAAAGCTATCCTTCACAAATGAAGGCCAAATACAGACACTTCCAGATAAAACCTGAGAGAATTTGTTGCTAGCAGACCCACCTTACTAAAAATAATAAAGGATATTCTTTAGGATAAAGGCACATGACTGCAGATGGTAATATGAACCCTTGAGAAAAAACAATGAGCACTGGGAATGGTAATTACATTATCATAAAAGGCAATATAAATGTATATTTCTCTTCCTTTCTGTTCCCTGGTTTAAAAATCAATGGTATAAAACAATATGTAAACAATTATACTTTGGGTCCTAAAACATATAGAAGTGTGATATATCTTATGTGGCAGCACAATGGGAGTCGGTGGGAACAAAGTTGTATTGAAGTAAGGAAATGACACTGAGTAGTAAAAAGAGAGGTGAGGAGTGGGAGGGGGCATAATGGATATTAAGATTTGAGGAAATGCAAAATAGTCCCCTACAGGACCTACAAATACTTGCAGTCACAATGCTTTAAATTGCATGTTTTCCTCTTTTGTAAACTGGAAAAATTCATAGTTGATTTAATATCTACTTGTGTCCCAAAAGGCACACTTATTTTTTGACACTGAAATGCAGCCAGTTGGAATAATTGGTTGCTTAGGCTCTGTGATTGCATCAGACCTTGCTTTTCAACTCAAGGAGAGAAACTACTGGAAATTTACTGACCTCAAACCATGTTTTTTTTTTTTTTTTTTGCAAAAATGAATCAGAATATTTAAAACATCCTTTAATGCATTATGAATTTCACAATTATAAATCAAGCTTTACCTGTCAAAATATATTCCTATGATTTGATCCTTGTTGAGATTTATTTAAAATTAAAGGCATTGGTCGGCTATTTTTGGGTGGTTTGTCTTAGAAACCTTTCAGCAACTCCATTTTCGAGAATTTTATTCTCACTGAGTCAGCTGAACAGTGATTGTGATATAGTTTATTGCTTGAGTTTCATAGTTTACACTTTCAAGGTGATTTGATTTATTTAACTGATACCTTTCTAAAGGAAATGGAAGAGTAATTTAGACCCTCTACCACAAGGTCGTGATAGTAAGTTGTGGGTACATATTTGCAGCATCAGGTTTAATGTAAGCATAACTATATGCCCAGGAGTGAGGTAAGTTCTGGGAAAATGAAGATATGAAGGTGAATAAGGATAGTCCCTTGTCATCAAGGAAATGGTCATCTCAAGGGACAGTTTGTGCTGGAAACAAGTAATTTCAATGCAGTGTGGTATTGTGTTAAATGGAATCCCAGGTGCTCTGTGACAAAGTAGAGAGCATCAAGCAGGCAGGGGTGGGCAGAGAGAATGAAAAGGAAAGCTCAGTCAGGGGGAGTTTTCAAAGGAGGCAACCCAGACTTCAAAAATGTGTGTTTGAGGTAGAAACGTATACACTTTCCTTTTCAGAAATTAATCATTATTAGATAGTAAATAACGGTTTAGAATAATTTTAAAGAAGTCATGTCAATGATAGACATTTCAGTCAGGAATTTCAAATGAAAGGGATAGATACCCAACAAAAACCAACTTAAGCCGAAGAGGGAATGAGACATTAGGCTTCAGGCACTCTTGGATCAAAGAATTCAAATTATGCCATCTCTCTACCCTATGGATCTGCTTGCTGCCTTTTGTATGGTGGCTTCATTTCCTCCTATTGTGATAAGAACTTATATGTAGCTGAGGTGAAATGGAGGTCAGTAGACCCAGATTCACTAATTCCCAGGTTAGGAATCCCAGGGCAAAAAAGCTTTTCCACTATTCGTATATACATCTTAAAGAACATTCTATCTGGCCACGTTATGCCCATCCCAGACCTTGCATGGGTCATGTGCTCATCTCTTGACCAATCAATGAAGTGAGGATAAATGGTCACGACTCATCCAGCCTGAGTCACATTCCCACATCTGGTAGAAAAGTACTGGATCGACCACATTTCCAGGGCCACAAGAAATGGTATAGCCTGAGGCAGTTTCTTAATAAAAAAGGAGCTCCTTTCCCAGGCAGGCTCCAACAATAGCTACTGTAATAGAGCCTGCTAATGGTCCCTCCATATCTACTCCTCTCTTTCTCTTTAAGTGGCAACCCCCAGTGTTACCCATGTATGTGTCACCTAGAATACAGGCATATTTCTCAGACTCACCTGCAACCAGGTGTGGCCATTTGATGAAATATGGCAAATGAATGTGTGTAGAGTTGCTGTGTAACATCTTCTGGAAATCCTTCTTTAAAAATAGCTATGCACCCTTTGCTTCACTTTTCTTATTAGTCTTTTCCCTCCTCTCTTTTGGAATTAAGATGGGATGGCTAGCTCTCGACCTGCCAAATTGGGCCAAGAAGAAAGGTCCGCAAGTTAGAGTCTCTGGGGGCATTGTCAAGCAGATCTGTCACACTTCGCTGAACTGCCTAGTTCCAAACTTTGAGGTGAAAGAGAAATAATTATCTCCTTTGCTTAAAGTACCATGTTTGATACAAACACATCACAATCCACTTCAGGGCAAGTCAGTACTTCCTCCCTGATAACTGTGCTTTCTCAAACCTTAATTATGATCTTTTTTTAAAAAAAATATTTTATTTATGTATTTGTCAGAGAAAGAGAACACAAGCAGTGGGGGGGGGGGGGGGAGCAGCAGGCAGAGGGACAAGTAGGCTCTCACCGAGCAGGGAGGCTGATGTGGGAGTCAATCCCAGGACCCTGAGATCATGACCTGCACCGAAGGCAGGCACTTAACCAACTGAGCCACCCAGGCATCCCAACCTTAATTATGATCTTAAGTCTATCCAGATAGTGTGACGTAGTTATTCATCTAGTCAACAAATATTTACTGAGACCTACTGTGTGTCAGTTCTAGGCAGTGGGGCTGCAACAGGGAACCAAAATGTTCAACAGACTAAGAAGCTTACATTGTAGTTGGACAAGGAGAAATAAAAGAATAGGTATATCACTTATAAATGGTAAGACATGCTAAGAAAACATGAAGAAGTATGGTTAAAGAGATAGGGATACTGGAGTGCTAATACTAGTTTACATAGGGTGGTATAGAGGAACCTCTTTCAGATAAAATAATATTTGAGTAGTGATCCAAATCAATGGAAAGTGTGATGGTTCATTTTATATGTCAACTGGATTGGGCCAGACATCTGTGTGTATTTGTGGGGGTGTTTCTGGTTGGGATTAACATTTGAATCAGTAGACGGAGTAGAGCAGATTGTCCTCCCTAATGTGGGTGGGCCTCACCCAATCTGTTGAAGATCTGAATAAAATAAAATTCTGACTAAGAAAGAACTCTTTTTGCCTGGCTGTCTTCTAGCTGGGACATCAGTTTTCTCTTGCCTCTAGTCTCAGACTGGAACATACTCCATCATCTCTCCTGGGTTTCCAGGTTGTTGACTGCAGATCTTGAACTTGGAATTCATGTGAGCCAATTCCTTAGAGCAAATCTCTTTTTGGCACAGGAAGGAACAGTGGGAGATCCAGTGAGTTTAGAGCAGTGGTTCTCAAACTTTTTGGTTTTAGGACCCCACTGCATTCCTAAAAATTATTGAAGATCCTTGAGAGTTTTGGTTACATGGATTCTATCTACATTTGACATATTAGAAGTTGAAACAGAAAATCTGAAAATATATATTGATTCATTTAAAATTACAATAATAAACCTATCACATGCTGATATAAAAATTTTATGACAAATAACTATTTTCCAAAACAAAAACTAATGAGAAGGGTAACATTGTTTTGCATTTTTGCTAATCTCTTCAATGTCTGGCTTGCTAGAGGATTCTCATAGATTCTCATAGCTGCTTCTGCATCCAATCTGTTGTAGTATGTTGTTTTGATTTCAGTGTCTGAAGAAAATCTGGCCTCATACAGATACATGGTTGGAAAATGGAAGTATTTTAATAACCTTTTAGATATTTGCAGTTGTTCTTCTTTGATATTATAGCTGACTCTTGAACAACTTTGAACAACGAAGTTCAAACTTCTTGGGTCCACTTACACATGGATTTTTTTTTCCAGTAAATACAGTCCAGTGCAGTAAATGCATTTTCTCCTCCTTATGATTTTCTTTTCTTTAAATTTTTCATTTTTTAATTTAGTTTAGTAAACTCTAAATGCAACATGGGGCTTAATCTCATGACCCTGAGATCGAGAATCACATACTCTTCTGACTGAGCCAGCCAGGCACTCTCCCACCCCCCTTTTTTTAAGTGCATTTATTTATTTGTTTTAGTAACTCCTTATAATTTCCTCAACAACATTTCCTTTTCTCCAGCTTCATTTATTGTAAGAATACAGTATGTTAATATAACATAGAAAATATGTGTTAGGGGCGCCTAGATGGCTTAGTCCATTAAGTAGCTGCCTTCAGGTCAGGTCATGATCCCAGGGTCCTGCGATCAAGCCCCATATCAGGCTCTCTGCTCTGCAAGGATCCTGCTTCTCCCTTTCCCTCTGCCTGCTGCTCCCCCTACTTGTGCTCTTTCTCTTTCTCTCTTCTCTTTCTCTGTCAAAAAATAAGTAAAATCTTAAAAAAAAAAAAAAGAAAATATGTATTAATTGACTACTGGTAAGACTTTCGGTTAACAGTAGGCTATCAGTAGTTAAGTTGTTCGGGAGTCAAAGTTATACACAGGGGCCAGGGCCCCTAAACCATGCATTGTTGTAAACTGTACATCAAAACTCAACACGTGGTAGTCTTTAGAGGGTAGTTACAACGTGGAATCTGAAACTATATCAAGAAAGTATTTGTTCCGTGCACCCCTGTGACAAAATAGGCGTGAAAACAACATCTTAGTATTAGAATAAAAGTATCTGTGACCTCCAGACCCCTGGAAGGGTGTGAGGAACTACACTTTGAGAACCATTGCTCTAAGAGAAGAGTAAGTGAGGAAAAATGGGTGAAGAGGCCATCAGGGAGCACATGTAGGAGCTTGTAGCTCGTGGTGAGCGCTTGGAAATTTGTTCTCAGTCAAAGGTGAAGTCCCTGTAAAGTGTTGAGTGGTGAAGTGTGTTGGTCTGACCTTTAGAAGACCTATTCTCTGTGTCTATGGAGGACAGACTGTGGGGGCCCAGCATGAGCAGAGAGGCCAAGGAGGACACAGGCCCAGTAGGTCCAAGTGGGATAATGATAGCTGGGACTGCGCAGGTGGTGGGGCTCACCACATAAACATTTGTGGAATGGTGGAAATGGAAACCTGTCTTTGCCTGAGGTCATTTCACCACTCTGTTAAGGATGATTCAACGGATTTCAGCTAAAGCCTCCATTTTTCTTTGTGGATGCTTCCGATGATCTATAAAAGCTCTCAGTGTCTCAGGGAATCAAAGTCAGTGCATGAAAGAACCCTGGAGAACAATCTTGTCAATAATTTTTAAATTATTCTTGAAGGAGCCACAGGATCTCTGTGAAAGTAAGATGCCAGTAATGATAGGAATTCAAGGAAGCCAATAGCGTGTGCTTCAGGCTCCTCAACTCTCCTTGGGTCTGCGCAAGTCTACTTTTATCTGTCGTATTAATGGAGTCTTTAAAAGCTTTTGTTCCAAGAAAGGGTTCTGTGGCTAAATAACAAGTTATGAATAAATCTTGGCACTCTTTGCACAGTGAGGGGAAGCCTGAGTCCTCAACACAGTATTCCACTCACGTTGTAATAACAGGTCAGAACTGGCCCTTCCCAAGAGCACTACCTGCCAGTCCTCCTGTAAGCCCAAGCTCCCCAGCTCATCACATGGCCATCAGTTACTTTCAGAGCCTCTCCAACTTCACTGGTTTCCACATCGCACCTCCCTTGCCTCCATGGCTGCAGACGCTCAGCCATGTAGAGATCATGCAATAGTCAAGCCAAGGAAATTTTTAGAGATTCTTCAGGGACTCAAAACTCCAGTGCCTTCAGAAGACAGGTGGGTAGGAGGCTAAGGGCGCAGCCAAAATTGGGAAGACAGAAATGTGGATGTTCTGACTACAGCATTCTGAGTCAAAATTTAGAAAAATTTCTGGCAAACAACGACAAAGCATAGACAAAGCAAAGAAACAAATCATCTCCCACAATGCCTTATAGATTCCGGTTTGACCCTTTAAAAATCTCGAATTGGTTTGATTTGCCCATTTTTCACACAAGGCTCTCTTGTGCAGGGGCCGTGACTTGGGAGGTTGTAGAGGCTGAGGATGGAGAGCTTGGGTTTTGAGTCAGATTCACCTAGCTTGTAGCATGGGACCACCACTGGTGAGATGCGTGATCTTGGAAATCACTTCTGTAAGTCTTCCTTCCCTCAACTACATTCCTCCAGGAAGCTCTTGGCCCAGCGCCTGGCATTAAGTGCTCAAAAACCATAGTGTCATGTTCATGTTGTTCATGTTGTTCTCGGATAGTGTCCCGTGCAGCAAACTGGGTACAAACTAGAAGGTTCTGCATCATCCGGAGATTTGCTGTTGGAGAAATCTGCCACCGGGACTTCTGGTCCCTTTAGTGCACCTGCAGACACTGCCTCCAAGCCCTCAAAAAGAAGAGGACTGGGGAAAGAGGGAGACTTGGAGAAGGCGATGAGTCAAGGCAGAGCTGGTGGCAGGACACGAGCTCCCCGTGAGCCAGACGGTGATTCTCAGGAGCAGCTGTTTTGCCTTAAGCATGGGGTCCCCTTGAGGGACGTTGTTAATGGAAGATGATCTTTCCCTCAGGTTTCCCCAGCTCTGCCCTGGGCTTTGGCAAAGGCCAGTGGCAGTCAGCTTGTGTGCAGGCCACTCTGCCCCCGCCCCCGGGAGCCCCAGTTTCCCGAGAGTCCGCCGAGACTGCCGAGTGGCTGCCAGGAGGAACCACTTTCGGTCAGGTCAGATGGAGAACAGATTTGAACTGATGCCCTGGGATTAAAGAGCCAGCCTGTCTTTGGCTGAAGAGAGACTGAAGTTTGCAAATGCAATTATAAGCTTGTTGCTTGGATGGGTTTTATGTTGCCGCATACCCGTCTCTGGAGTGTTAAACACTTCACGAATGTCTGTTGGGTGTTTGGGCACAGTATGGTTTTGATTATATTATATTCACAATTCTGGGGAACCGTTGTGCCTAACACACCCGCAGAGTGTGGGTTTGGGGGACTTAAAGGGACATGCTTTTATAGAGCGCCCACTCCCCTGATTCAGGGCACTGGTACTTGCAAAGGAACCACTTTTGTTCAAGAATTCTCAGGGGTGCGTTGGTGGCTCAGTGGGTTAAGCCTCTGCCTTCAGCTCAGGTCATGATCTCAGGATCCTGGGATCGAGTCCTGAATCTGCTGAGCAGAGAGCCTGCTTCCCCCTCTCTCTCTACCTGCCTCTCTGCCTACTTGTGATCTCTCTATGTCAAATAAATAAACAAAATCTTAAAAAAAAAAAAAAAAGAATTCTCAGTGTGCTTAAGGATGCGAAGTCTGAAGAACGATTTCCAGCTGTCTGCTTTCCAGGCCTCATCAAGGCCACTTGGATCTCTCTCAACTCCTCTTTATTCATCTGTTAAATGGGCATAATATCTCCCAGTCAGAACAGGGCAGCCAGGAAATTCAGACTGCGTCATGGGTGTTGTGTACTTAGCCCAGTGTCTGGGGATTCATTCGTGGATGCGCTGGCACCAGAATCGCCATGCCTTACTCTCTTACTGGCCTTGGTCAGCAAAAATAATGAATCAGATTTGGACCTCCTGCATCAACGACGCATGCATTACGTGCCTTGGGTTTGGGAGGAGCAATCTTCATTTTTCTTACCATGTGGCAGGTGCTGGGAGGCAAGTGCCACAGAGAACTGAGGTTATCATCTTCTGCACTTTCCGGGGCTTTCCAGAGATCAATGACATTCTGCATTGGTAGAGTGCCAGATAAAACACAATGGTCAAAGAAATTGGTTACCAGTGATCCCCAACAAAGCAGGTGTGATTCACAACTCTGGTGGGTAGAAGGTGGGATAGGAGTCTGTTGTAGTGTGAGCTTAAGTCTCCTGAGAAACTCTGAGAATGAGGAAAGAGAGATTTCAGATTTCGGGACACATAGGTGGAAATGCCAAAGGGCCAGGCGCAGTGTCTCCCTCGGGGTTATGGTGGACGAGACCGCCGGATAGGATCACCAGCCCTGGGCTCACCCAACAGAGCCAGACATGGGCTTTCTGGGTTCATCTGTTCTGCTAGACAGGGCTGCACCTGCGGTGACTTATGAGCAGGTGTCCCCCTAATTAATCAGCTCAAGCCTAAACTGTCCCCTTCTTTCACCTGTGAAGAAATGCTCCTCATTACCTTGGGTGTCCAACTTTCCTTTATGTGAAGGTGGTTTTTTGTTGTTGTTGTTTTTAAACAAACCAACCAACCAACCTCTCTCTCTCTCTTAAAATAGATAACATTTCTGGGAGAGGATTTTTCCAGCTATTATGTCCTTAGCTGTGTCAGACTACTGATTTCCAATGAGACAACAAGTTGAGGCTGGGAGGAAGGACTTGGGGCTCATGAATTTTGAAAGAGGAGGATATGGTGCCCGACACACTATCCTGGGAAGTCTTTCACGTAAGTATGCTCTGAGCACCTATATCATCATTCCACCTTGGCCACTTATAAAGAATTCAGATTTTTTTCCTACAGATTTTATTTATTTATCTAAGAGAGAGCATGAGTTGGGGTGGGGGGGATTGGGTGGAGGGAAGAGGCAGAGCGAGAGGGAGAAGCAGGCTCCCCACAGAGCAAGGAGCCTGATATAGAGCTCAATCCCAGGACCCGGGAATCACGACCTGAGCCAAAGGCAGATGCTTAACCAACTGAGCCACCCAGGTGCCCCAAGAATTCAGATTTCTTTGTCCCACCAAATCAGTCTCCAGGGGCAAGATCTGGACATCTTTGTGTTTAACAAACCCTTAGGGTAATTTTATCACGGTTTTGTTTCAGTCCCTTCCCTGGTTGGAGAGTCCATGGGGTGAACCACGTGTCATTTTAAGCTGCCAAATATATGATAGATCTGCTTATGTGATTGCGCCTGAAGACGAAATTCATCTACTGTGCCCAACCACGTTGCCAGAGTACATCTAGTCCGTGGGGGGTGAGTGCGCTGACTGGCGGAGATGGAGAGGCGGGAAGAGAGGGGAGGATACCCTTTCTTGTTCCCTCTACTCCGACTCCTTATTCTACATCAACTCCCAGGTAGGAAGACACGTGTCCTTTGATCTCCATTGTGTTCCTAGGATACCACTGTGAGCATATCTGGATTGTTTTGTTTGGACTTTCAAGGAGGAGAGAAAAAGCATTTAGCAGCTTCTTACGAGGTCCTCGGTACATGGCAAAAAGGTATCCAGTGAGCTTTAACACAATCTGCTCTAAATCAGAAACTTGCTCAAGCCCTTTCCTGGTATGCGTATTCCTTAAGTTCTGGGGCAAACCTTTGCTTTGTTTTGTTTTCTTTTGTTTTGGCAGAGCCGAAGGGAAACTGTAATGGGGGTTATTTTCCATACTTTTACCATAAATTTTTATTTACCCATCAGGAAAGAAAAAGCAGTAAATTGAATGTTCTGCTCTTAAGAAGGACACATGCCAGAGAGGAAGGAAACTCACAAGGCTCTTAATGACATCATTTACAAAAGAAAGTCCTTAGAAACCTCTAGTGCTGCCAGGCAGACTTGCCTGGTTGATGTCTGAAGGAAATTAATTGATTCCTGTTTTTGTATCCAGTGGAAAGGGCATTAGATATGACAAATAATGGCTTTCACCTTAAATGCCTGCCCTCCAATCCTGCAAACACAAACGCCCTCCTTGAAGAATTTTCTGAGAGCACTAGTTTAACTAAGTAACAGGACCTCTCTAGTGGTCTTCATTTCTGGTTGGAAAGGCAGGATTTCTGTATCTTTAAAAGAATTTATTTTTAGAAAAGTAGTCCTATAGGAATGCTGAGGTTTGAATTGTATCACTGCACAAGAAAGGTTTACATGATCATCGTGAGCTTTCTGATCATTTTTATCTCTACTTGTCATGTTCATTAAGTGAAGATTGTATGAAAGGATCTGCATCTGAGTTCGTAACATTTGTAAATGTAAGGAGCGTTTCCTTTGTCCTGAGCGTAGCAGTGCTTTGGAAGTCTGATCTTGCTAAGAGATCAAAAGGGATAGGTGTTGTCATTTTTATTTTATAGAGAGAAAACTGAGACTTGGAGATGTCTGAAGTTAACAAGAACAACAAAAAGCAGTTGAAATGTGATAGGAACCAAGACCGTCTGATTTCAAAGTCTGTAGAGTTAACACAACCCTAAGCTTGTAGGCATAGCATTTTGCTATGTGCCCATACAGACGGATGATTATTAGGGACAAAATATTGCTTTATTTCATTTTATAAGGATCAGGTTCAAGACAGAGAGGATGGTAGAGGAAAGAAACAACCCCCCACCCCCCGCCAATCTGTTGGCCCTTGGAAAAAGTAGGTCAGGACTCTCACTCAGCCTCCTAAGAAATGTTTCAAATCATTTTGGCTTTGCATTTTAGTTTTGTTCTCTCACTAACTCTGTATGTTCTTACGGGCAAGTGTCAGCGTCCTTAACTCTGGGTTCTCTCCCCTGGGAAAGATGGAGTTGGGTCAAATAACCATGAAGTTCATTGAGTTTCTAACATTCTATGAGCATACATGGTGCCTGCTTCAGGAAGCTCACAATCTCCCAGCAGGTGTGAAAAACACAAGCAATGCATGTTGCAAAGTAGAAGTTCAAGTGAATAAGTGAAGTATCTCTCTAGGTGGTCTGGGAGTCAGTGCTAAATCAATGGGAAAGACTGTAAGGAAGGCAGAAGGATAACATAATCCTGGTGCCATCTAGGATTTCCCCAAGGGGATAAAAAACGCTGGGCTTTTTAAATGTTCAGACAACTGGACTTACAAACATTTATAAGATGAATCCATGCTCTCTGTAACGAGGCAAATACCAGGGGAGTATTGAAGCTGAAGGACAGCTAGAATAGATAAGGAGCAAGAGGGGAGCCCTTGCCCTTGTATCGTCTGGTTTTTCGTTTTACTGCGTTCCTTTTAACACTGCACACACATTACAGGCCGCTTTGCGTCCCATCAGGGCCTTTCACTTAATGGCACTTTCATGGGGTCTGGAGTTCCTCAATGACCCTTGTAGATCTTCATATCTGGCACAGTGCCAGCACTAATGACGCACTTAATAGATGATGGGTTGGATGAATGGTTCACATATTTTGGAGATGTTCATGCATTTAAAACAACCACTACCACAACAACTCTATCGGTCCCTTTGGGGGCCAGGCGCTCCTCACAAAGATGAAAATGATCCTGACTCTGCTTTCACACAGCTCCATCATCCCGTAGAGGTGTAATCATAAATAGCGGAAATGCAAAGTGGGAAGGGAAGAATGCCTTAAGAGAAATGTAATTGAGGCCCTCCCAATTTGGGTGGACCAGAAGGAAGAATGCAAGACAATTCTCAACTCAATAAAACCGAAAGAGAAGACATAGAATGGGTAAATATGGCCCCAGAGAGCCAGACGATTTTTTTTTCCCCTATCAGCCCCTCAACTCTCAAAGTGGATCAATTTCCTTAGGCCTTGAATGCTGGTTCTTGGATTTCCTTCACTCCTCTGGTGCCTCATCCATTCGAGAGACTCAGATCACATCCTGACTTTTGGGTAGCCGTGTGTCTAGCCAGCAGATCCCTGAACATGAATGAAAACAATATAGAAAGTGTTGGTTCTCATCACAGACAAAGCAAGAACTCAAGGGCAAGAGCTGGCCAGAGATTGAGGGGAAGGGAGAGGAGGATGAAAGCGGAAACAGCCAGTCTTTTCATTGCCATGTGTCTCCTCACAGAGAAGGAAGCATGGAAGGTCTAGGTGAGTGGGGGTTCCGCTTTAAAATGAGCTAGTTAATTCGTTTGACAAGCAAGTGGAGCGTCTGTGATGTCCCAGGCAATGTGCCAAGCTCTGAGAGACCCTAGCGTCTCCCCATTTGTGTAATTAAATCTGAGATAGAGAATGCGGAGTGTATTAGTTTCTTGGGACCGCCATTACAAAGTACCACAGACCAGGAAGCTTAAACCACAGAAATTTATTTTCTCACAGTTCTAGAGGCTAGCAGTCCAAGATCAAGGTGTCAACAGTGTTTTGTTTTTGTTTTTTTGGTTTGTTTTTGTTGCTGTTGTTGTTTTTGTTTTGTTGTTTGTTTTTTTCCTGAAACCTCTCTCTTTGGCTTGCAAATGGCCCCCTTCTCATGGCTTCACAGCTCCCTGTATGTTGCCTGTGTCCTGATCTCTTCTTATAAGAACACCAGTCAGACTGGACTAGGGCTCCCCCTCATGACCTCATTTTGCTTAATTATGGCCTTAAAAGTCCTGTTTCCACCGTCACCTTCTAAAGCACTAAGGGTTAGAACTTGAACCTGTGAATTTTGAGAAGACACAGTTCAGCCCATAACATGGAACTTCAAACTCACAGCCTCAGTACAGGAAGGGGAGAAGCGTGGGGGTGTTTATTTTATTAAAGTTTACCTTTAATAGGTAAGTAAATCCATGTTCCTCAACAAAATGAAAACCAGCTTGAAAAAGCCAAAGCGTTAAACTTTTCCATGTACTCAGGATTTTATTGTTTGATGAAGATAGTAATTTTTCAATTTTTTTGGCACTAAGCTATGTTCACCAGCCCTGTTTTGTTTACTAAGTCCTTAGTTACAGCCTAGAGCTGACGTAGAATGTCTTGCTCTGGCAATGTGTACACAATGTACAAGCTCTGAAGGAGGAAAAAACATACTTTGCTGGCCTTAGGCTGAAATTTACTATAAAGGAGGATTTCAAGGGTGTTAAAAGAAGGGATAAATGATGCTGCATGATTTTCTTCCAGTGGACAGAGACGCATTTTTGGACTTGGATAAGAGGAAACATTTTGACTTGGGATCAAGGGGAACAACATGACATTAAGATTGTTCGTTATGCTTATCAACAGGAACCTGTATGCTTGTTAAAGTCACTTCTGTTCCCATAGAGGACATTTTCATTTCTGACCTTAGTCATGACCTTTAAGTGCCTGTGTGAAATGATGAAAGATACTGCAAAATTCCATCCCTGAGCCAATTTTGTTATTATCATAGTGTGGCAACTTAAAAAAAAAAAAAATCCTTATTTTGTGTATGGAACAGAGTTTGGGGTTATTTTAAATAGTGCTACCTACTGATTTTAAGTCTAATAATACTACCAATTTGTTTTTTTTTTCCCATGAAGAAAACAACTTTACATAAAGTATTCCTAGACTAGTTGAATTCTAGGAGATATTATAAAATGCCTATCTTGTTCGTCTTCCTTATCTTACAGGGAAGAACCCGAGGTTAGCAGATGTTGCCTCTCTCTCTTTCTCAGTGAAAGAATCAAGATTCAACCCAACTGAATTCAAGGTTCCCCATCTCCCTACTTAGGGCTTGTTCTAGCTGTTGAGTCACAGAGCACCTGCCAAATGAGACCTTGGAGACCACTGAGTCAACCCATCTTGTTACTATTAATTAATTGATTATTATTAATTAAGGGCCTGGTGGCCCAGAAAGGTGAGACAATCTGTTGAGGTCACAGGGAATTGAAGGTAGGAAGTGGAACCTACATCTTTATTCTCCAAGTTCTGAGAACACCCTTCCAGGATTTCTCCCAGCACCTCCTATGTGTCTTCTGTGCACAAAGGTGCTGAAAGGGGCCCCGAGTCCTTATCTTACAGTAAGGATAGGAAGCATGGGATTTGGGACTCCTCCTCTTGTACTATTTATCTTCCTTTGGTACAGAAAAAGGATGATGGGACAGGGTTAGAGATTCCAACAAGGAAACAGACAAGGTTCCAACTTTATTTAAGTGTAGTGGATCCTTTGATGAATGTGTTTCTCAGGTATAGACTACCTGCTAGGAAGCAAGGATCAAAAACAGAACAAAACAGAAAAATGATTGTGTGCTCTCTTCTTTCTCAGTGTGGGGAAACTAGATAAAAACACTTCAAAACATACCTAAAAATACATTGTGCATAAAACTAACTCACATACCAGGTATTTCTTTTATTGTACTGTCGTGGACATGTCTCCTCTCTCCATCCACAAATTGAAACCTTCTAGAAGCAAGACTGTATCTTAATCACTTTTATCTCTAATACTTCAGATGCCCAATACCAGTTTAACTTAACTTAATTCACATTCAACAACAATAAAGGATGTCATAGTGAACAAGATATCATAAGACTCCTACATTGGTTAGAATTAGACCCAACAGGGAGGAACAGGAAATAAAGGCAGTACTTAAACAAGTAGAAATGTTTTCTACCCCACATTCAAGATGTTCATGGTTCAAGTGATCAAGAGACAGTTCTTTCTTATAAACTGTGGAGTATGGCTTCCGCTCCAAAATGTCTATGAGAACTCTAGTGATTACATGTAAATTCTATCAAATAGGAGGGGGGAAATGATGAAGAATGATGTGCCCTCTCCATTTAAGAATACTTCCAAGAAATTACATACACAACTTCTGCTTATATCACAAGAGTCAAAATTCAGTCATGGCCATAGCTAGCTGCAAAGGAGGCTGGGAAATGTAGTCTTTTTCTCCTGAGGGAGTCACAGGCCAACCTTTACAGAGATTCCATTAGAGAAGGAGAAGGAGGGTCAGGACGAAAACTGGCAGGATCTGCCACAACTCCAAGTTCTTGAAAGTTTCACTGTGGTGTTCCAGGTTTTTGTTTCCTTGGTTGGTTTTGGTTTTGGTTTGTTTTTAGTGGGGGCCAGTAGTCTTTGGTCTCATGATAAAGATTGTAGATTTAGTAAGAAACAGATTGAACCCTGGCTCTGCTGATTACTACATGTGTGTGACTTTGGTTAAGGACCTTAACTTGTAGGATTATTGGACAAATGAAGCCACAGTCCTGGCACATTTGCCATAGGCAGTAAATGATGGTGTTTATTGTCATTTTTTCTTATTAATTTCCCCTTTGAGAACATGTATACCCCAAAACACATCTATAAAAGATGTGAGGATTTCATCATTCTCCCATCAGTTGGAGGATGCATTACAAACTCACTCACCAAAGTGCCAAAGCAAGGAATTATTCTTTCCTTCCGATGAGCTGGCATGGGGAATTGTTTCTGTGAATATTCTGTATATATGGGTCCTGACCTGTGTCCCCATGGGAAATGTCATTACATGTGGGATTCTGTGTGTTTGGGAGCTAGGTGCTCTGGATAGAAATGGCATAGAGGAATTCCAGAACCCTTAAATATGTTCCCCTTATTAAGTATGTCCATTAAACATCTTTTTCCCATAAGGAGAAAAACTATAAAGTTGCTGGTACCCCTTCTAGCCAGTTTTGTTGGTTGGTTGGTTGGTTGTGAATTAGTGGAGCAATGAATTTGAGCACCAACTATGTGACCCAGCCTTGATGTTTTTATACTTTTTTAAAAGACAGGCAAATGGGTTAGAGAACCACCTACAGTGACCTCAACCTGAAAAAAAAAAAAAAAAAGAACAAACACACAATCCTCAGGAGAACATTCATTGAGCCCTGCTATGTGTCAGGCACTGTATTAAGCCCCAAAGAGCGCTGATGTCTCGTAGGAGAGACAGATTCCAAGACAGATGATACCCTGAGAAAGAGGAATTACAACATAAGCTCACAGGTCAAGAAAGTTTATGTCCTCATCATTCTATGACATAGCTGGAAATTATACAGAGCTCAGGATGGAGAAATTTTCTACTAAAGAATGGGCAGGGAAAACATAAAGATATTTGCGTTGTGGCCTTTCTTTGGACGCTAATTTTGTGACCTCTATTAGTCTGTTAGCATTTTCTGGGCTCTCACCATTGCCAGGAAGGAAGCCAAGGCAGTCTGCCTGATCTGCAGGGAGCCTGGTGTGTTAGCCTTGTACCAACACAGCGCTGAGCGCCATGATTGTGTTTTGCATGACAGCCAGAGTCCAGCAATAATTTTCTAATAGAAGTCACTAAGAAATGATGCTCTGAAACACATTACATGTTTTTAGGCTACAGGCATTGGTTGATTTACCATAATCTGACTTGAAAGTTAACATAGTGGAGACAGGATTGTGCTTTGACTGCAGGATTTGGGTGTAAATCTAGCTGCCTCCTTGGCTTCCTTGAGATGGTGCAAGAGTTACTTACTGTTCGTTAGCTTCTGTTTCCTCTTCTGGGGGATTTTTGTGGAGATTAACTGGAATGACATATGCAAGTCAGTGGATTGCCTGGGAGGTATTAGGGACTTAATACTAGTTTACATCTTCTCCTCTACTTGCCTTCCTTGTCCCCCAGATTGCTCTCAACAATGACCAAATTCTGTGGGCAACTTTTAGTGCTTGCCTCCTAAGCCTTCTCAACATTTGACACGGCTGACCGTACATCCTTTCTGGGGACCCTCTTCCATTGTTTTGCACAAGGCCACCATCTCTTGTTTTCTTCTTACCTACCATTCTATCCTTGGCTGGCGCAGCTTTCTGCACCAGCCCCTGAAAGACTGGTATTCTCCACTGTCTGTTTTCACCCTCTTACTTCGTCCTGTCTTTCTTGGCAAGTTAATCTATTTCATGGTTCCAGCCACCAGAGCTTTCCAATCTGCTGGAGACATAAATCCATACCCACTGCCTTCTTTCCCGAACCTTGGTTTCCAACAGCCTGCTTTGTATCTTCCTCTGAATGTCCCAGCAACTTCAACATACGAAAGCATGAACTCTTCCCTCTGCTAGATTTCCTCTCTCAACGAATGCATGGCCACCTACCAAGTTATCTTTCTTTAACCATCCTTTTTAATCAGTTACAAAGTCCTGCTGATTGACCCACAGGATTTCTCCCAGACTTGTCTTCTTCCCCATGCTACTTTAGCCCAGGTTAGCTTTACCTCTTCCATTTTCAATGACCATGCTAGCTTTCTAACTGGTTCCTCTGCCTCCCTTCTCTTCCCCCCTCTGTCTGCCTGTCAAAATCATAATTAAATTTAGATGGATATATTCTCTCCTGCCTAATGATCTTCACTGGAGAAGTTCTGGCTAAAACAGGGCAGTAAAGCTGTTTCTACCCCAACTCTGTCTTCTAAAAGCAAATGAAAAAAAGGAAAAGAAAGTTTTCATCTTCAAATAACTTAGAAAATACCCACAACCCTAAGCTCTGAAAAATAATTGCTGAACACAGTTAACAGCTGGATTTAACTGAGGGAAGACACTTAGAGTAAATCCACTTTTCCATAGTGGTCTCCAGAAAGAGACCACATTGTTGAAGAGATAGTTGTGCCTAGAACAGCATTATGTGGGGTTGTGGGCAGCCTAGGTAAGTGTCCAAATCCCTGTTCTGCCCTGGGAAATGTCATGAGAAGCAGAGCCAGGAGAGAATCCTGCAGACGTGCCATCTTTACAAGAATTCTCAGAGGAGAGAGTACAGTAGAGATGGTAGGTGGCAATCCCGTCCGAGCCATTTGTTATATATAAGCAGACACACAAAAAATACTTCTCGCATATGTGAGGCTTCATATGTGTGCCAGTCAGACCTTGTTCTTCCATCCCATAGTTCTCCAGAACGAAAAAGAAAAAAAAAAATCAGCTATATCAAAGAAGATAAAAACAGGGGCACCTGGGTGGCTCAGTGGGTTAAGCCTCTGCCTTCAGCTCAGGTCATGATCTCAGAGTCCTGGGATTGAGCCCCACATGGGGCTCTCTGCTCAGCGGGGAGCCTACTTCCTCCTGTCTCTCTACCTGCCTCTCTGCCTACTTGTGATCTCTGTCAAATAAATAAATAAAATATTTTTAAAAAATGCTTTAAAAAAAAAAGAAGATAAAAACAGACCATGTAGTAAAAATTGGGGGAAAAAAGGAAGCATTAAAAATAGAAAACATAACTAAGAGAAGGGAACAAAGAACGACATCTATTGTCAATAAATTTAAACAGGGCTAAAATCATCTATTAAAAGAAAGACACAGAGAATGAGTAACAAAATGAAATCCATATCTGATACCTTGTAGCAAAATGAACTCTTTGTTGATCAAAATTGGAAACATAAAATGGAAGTCCTAGAAGTATGAAAGAAAACATGGGTGGATTTTAAAATAATATTGGAGTGGAAGAGACATTTCTAAGACCTGGATGGGGCCCAGAAGTCATAAACAAAATCATGGTCAATTTGCTTATTTTCCCAATATATAAAGAGCTCTTATAAATCAGCAAGGAAAAGACCACAAACTAATAGAAAAATTGGCAAGGAAAATAAAAACCCATTCCCAGAGAAAAAAGGCAAAACTGGTTTATGAACATACAAGCCGTTGCTCATCTTCCCTCAGTGGAAGAATTACAAGTCAAAAAGGAAGTTAAAAAAGGTTAACTTACTAGGGTGGCCAAGATTTAAAAGTTTGATAACAGGGTAATGTCAAGGATATGTGGAAACAGATACAGTCATACTCTGGTGATGGGAGTATAAATAGGTACTTTTTCTAATGGGCAAGCTGAAAGAAGCTCTCAGATTTTAAAAGCCACATACCTTTTGATCCAGCAATTTTGCTTTTAGTTGGTTTTTTTTTCCCCTACAGGAGTATTCTCGCATACTTCCAAAGATATGAGGATGGATTGCAGCCTTGTTGGTAGTAAGAAACCATTGGGAACAGCTTAAATATCTACCAACTGAGAATCAGTTAAAAAAAGATATGCAACAACTAAAGTATGGAATACCATACTGCTAATTAAAAAAAAAAAAAAAAGAGGTGAAGTGTGTCTGGGGGGGCTCTGTCACCCAGGTTGAGTATCTGACTCTTGATTTTGGCCCAGGTCATGATCTCAAGGTCAACCCCAGCATCAGCCTCCACACTCAGCCCAAAGTCTGCTTAAGGTTTTCTCCCTTTCCTTCTGTCCCTCCCCTTTCCCTACTTGTGCTCACTCTCTAAATACATATATACATACATACATACATAAAATCTTTAAAAAAAATGAGATGGAATTATATATGCTGAATTATAAAGATCTCCACAATACACCACAAAGCAGGAAAGAAGCACATACAATGCAATGTATAAGTATCTGCTCATGGGCAAATTTTAAGAGTATTTCTATGTATTTATATGAAAGGGACACAGTAGTGTGGGATGAAGACAGTGATTCACTTTTTATTACATCCTTCTGTACTGTTTGAATGCTTTTTAATATATGTTTGGTTTTCATAGTGAGAATAGAAAAATGCTAAAAACAAAATACAATGAGATGCAAAAGAGAAAATTTCAAATCCCTTTAATACACCTGCATTATTTATAGGACTGAGTCCAGAAGCCCCACCCACCATGGTAAACACTTAACCACCATGGACCTTGCCCATCTCATCTCCCAGCATTTCTTTCCTTTGTCTCTCTTCTAGCCATAACTAACTAACTAACTCACTTCTTAAGCACCTCATGACCTCAGTGTCTTTATTTATTTTCCACTTTGGTATGAAATCTCTGATTCTATCCCAGGAAATTGTACTCATCCTTTAAAGCCAAGTTCAAATGATGCCTCACCTCTGAGGTCTGACCTGACTGTTCAGACCCCATAGGAGCTCGTCCATCCTCCTTGCCCTCACAGCACTTTCATCTGAGGGAGGCTAGATTTGTTGTCATCTCACCTGCTCTGTGAGTCCCAGGAGGACTAGATGAAGCTGATTCTCTACAGAACAGGCTGATCAGGTCTCCAGTTGCTGTGTGCATTGGAACCATTCCTCTGAGACTCCTGTGAACGAGGTCTGTGTGGAAGGACAGTTTGGACTTCACATCTGCTTGGGCAGGTCATCATACAGAAGAAAGGGGCAGGAAGGCTCCAAATCCATGTTTGCTGATACCACACATGTATGTATTTTACACAAATTACCTTGTTTGGTCTTGACCCTTCAAAGTCAGTCTTATTAGCCTTGTTTTGTAAAGGAAGAAGGCTGAGGTTCAAAGAGGTTGGATGAATCACCCAATGTAAATGGTAGAGTTTGGTTTTAAATTTGGGACTTTATAGCTGCAAAGTCTGTGCCTGTTCCTTTCTGGAATCTGTGTTCTGTGGAGGGAGTGGGATTCAGGATGAAGTAACAGTGTTCTCATTGAGAGGCTATATCCCAAAGTCTCTCTTCGTTTGTCATATGGAGGTAAGCATAGACTGGGCTGAGGGCAGAGGTGTGGAGGATAACATAAGGAGTAACATTACGGCAGATGGAGAAAGTTCAATATGGCATTTATTTGCTAATTCCTTCCCTCTGGAAGTCCCAGATTTGTGGATGTTCTCCTGACCCAGGTCCTGTCCTTCGAAAAGGCCAGCTGGAGTGATTCTGTTTTCTGGAATAACACAGGGAGGATGATGATTAATACTTGGCCAACTTCAGAGTAGGAAATGTGAAACACGTGCCTGTGCGGGTTCCTTCACATGTTTCTAATCAACCAACCAGATTTTACTTGAATCTTTTATGGTTTCTCTGAAATTTGTAGTGAAATTGCAAGCCAAGTGTAGCCCGGGACCTATTTGTGGTTGCTATAATATCCCCTTTCCTGACTCCTTCCACCACTTAGTGAAAATTATTATTGCAGTAAAATCTCTTAGTCATACTTTCCAGGGGGTTGAAATTTCTTCGCTTGTCATATGGATAAATGTTATATTATGTTAATATAGAGCAGTACGGTTAGATGGGTCTTTGCTTGGAATTTGACAAAACACACAGTTGAAGTTAGATATTGAGAATTCTGTATGTAGGATGTATTGTAACTTCAAGAAACATTCTGAGTACCTACCATATTTAAGATATGTGGGAAAATGGGGATACAGAGATGGTTTCTACCTTGTATAAAAGTCCATCACTTAAACCGAACACATCTGACAGTGAACTCACTATCTTCACCGACCCGAGTTCCGATGATGAAACCAGCAGGAACCCAGTTGCTGAAGCCCAAACCATGGGAATCATCTGTTATTCTTCTCCCTCATTTATCACCGTAATAATAGAGCAAATCTAAGAGATACATTTTCTCCTAAAGATTTCTTGATTTTGCATCCTCGTCTCCATTGCCATGGTCTTTTCTTTGGTTCAAGACTTCATCTCTTGCCTTGAATGTTCTAGTAGCTTTCTCTCTCAGCTCCCTGCCCGCAAGCTCTCATCTTCCTTATCCCTGCTCAAGCAGTTACTCAAAACACAAATAGGATATGTCACTCCCCTGCTTAAAACACTTCATGAACTCTCTATCACCCACAGGATGAATGCCAGGATATTCAAGACTTTCCAAGGCCTTCTTCCACTATACTGCCTTGGCTGCCAAGTGAGGGGAGGGTGGGCAGACTGGTAAGTGAGGACACCATACAAAGACCATCTTTTCATTTGGAAATATCCAAAGCTGTGTAAAATGGGGAAGTTGTGGTTTTGGATGAACTAAGATGAGTTCCCAGTTCCTAGAGATCCACCCACCATGGGAAACACTTAACAACCTAACCTAGATGACCTTACCCAATCTCATCTCCCAGCATTTCTTTCCTTTGTCTCTCTTCTAGCCATAACTGCATTCTGTGAAAGCAGAAAAAAATAGATTTAAGACAAAGTAATGAGTTTTGGAACTCTTTTAGTCAAAATGTGATATTTATTGGAAGCATGAATTCAAGGTTTTTTCATAACATACTTATGCATCCGTCCATTTATTCATTCACTTCTTTGATCAACAGTTAAGTATTGAATACCTAGACAAGGGAGTTACAGAATACTATGATACAGTCTCTGCTCTCAAGGAAAGGCAGATAAATAGGCAATTATAAGACCAGAGAATGAGCGCTCTGTTATGAAAAAACACAGGGTGTTTTGAGAACACATATTAGGAGCATCTAACACAGTCCAAGGAAGTGTGGGGAAGATTATGTTGAAGTGGAGAGCAGAAAGAAAATATGACTTACCTAGTTGAAAAGAAGAATGAAGAGAAGTTCAAGTAGTGGAAAACATGGGCAAAGGGTCAGAAGCAAGACAGAGGGAAATTTTGAGATGTTAATATGGTGGGATTACAATGCCCGAGGTTAGGATGGAAGCAAATGTGGGGATTAGATACGAATCTACAGCTGGAGAAATAGGCCCTCCATTGGGACAGTGCCAGGGCTCATGACTGAGCCTGTGGAACACGGACTAGGCTCCAGCTCACTGAGCTCCTTAGCTATGGACAACACCTTTATCTATAGGAAGCACTTTGACCAGATTGTTGCTAAATTGTTTTAAGGAGTTGATCTTTTATCTTTAGGACAATGGAAAACCCTGCAGGGTATTCAGCAGAGGACTTAGGTGGTTAGGTTAGAATTTTCAAACCATCTCTCTGGCTGTATCTTGGAAAGTAAGTTAGAAGACTTCAGCGTCTTCCAGGAGACTTTCTCAGTGGTCCAGCTGAAAGATGATGGTGGCCAAACTTCAGGTAGAGGCATTGACTGGAATTAGAGCCATCATGAGTCATTAAGAGAAATTCAGCAGCAGAGGTCAAGGAGTTGGTGGGAATTACAGTCTTGCTCTTTCTCACCAAAAGTCTGCCTTGTTGAGAGGCATAGAATGCTGGGCTTGTTGGACCATGATTTCAACTCAGTGAAGAAAAGATTTTTTTTTTAAAACAACAACAACAACAACAACAACAAAACTGTTGAGTTTATTTCAGTTTATAACTGATATAAAAAACCTGCCCATATCTAAGGAATATGATTTGGGGAATTTGGACATATGCATACACCAGTTGAAGTAATAAATCTATCCATCACCCCAAAACAACTCTTAACAATAAAAATTCAACGAAGGAGTAGGAAGAAAAGCAGAACGAGATTCTCTGTTTGTCTATCAAGTTGGCCCCAAATCAGTGCCCCCTACATCTTTTAATAGGAGAATAACCTCACCAGAGCCTGACAGGGACATTTATGTTTGTGACAGCGTGTTCTATATTTCCTCCCACTGGAAACATTTTCACGAGGCAATTAGAGAATCTCATTCATTACCTCAAAAAGCAACTTGGGCCTTCACGGTTGTGCAATCACATCAAGTTAAATTTTTACAGGCCCTCGGTTGGCCTGGCGTGGGTGAGATGTGAGCTAGCAGGGCGGGGGTGTGAGAAGCACGGAGAGTCAGACCCTAGTGACATTAGCTATATGGCAGTTTGGGTTGGTCTGTGTTAATATCCTTAGTCACCAACTCAGGGGTGCTTTGAGGGCTAGTTCTTGAGTTCAAAAAACCATTAATGAACAAAATAATCATTCATATTTTCTCTGGTTTCCCAAAAACATTAAAAATCTGTTATTTTAACCAAAGGGGGAAAAACTATCCTATAAGAACAAGGTGTCAGGAGAGTTGAATTCTATCTCCAGCATCGTCCCTACTCAGGCACCAGGATGCTTGATAAGACACGACCTTTCCCGGGCCTCATGACCTTGTCTCAAAATTCCTTTCAGAGTGAAAATTCCATGCATCTGTGAATGTTGGCATTTTAAAGTATCAGCACCCAGTCGGCTCTCAATATAATATCTTTAAAATGAAAGGAATGTCCATTGTGTGCTTGGCCCAGGGCTATGCATGGGGGACACAAAGATAAGTGAAAAAATGTCCTTGTGTTGTAGTTGTTCATAGTCATTTGTCCAGGTGATAAATGGAATTAGAGAGCTATCCCACAGGCACATACAGAGGACTCTGAGATGACAGAGGGAAGGATGGCAAGAAAGAGACAGTTGAGTAGAATCTGAATGGAGGCTGGCCAGATATAAAGGAAAGACCATGCAAAGCAGTGAAATCAGACAAGGATCTACTAAGACCCTTGATGCTTCCATGAAAGGACAGCTGCCCTTAGAGTCAGAAGGATAAGTGTCAGATCAGCTGGAGGTAAATTTGATACAGCCTGTGTCCACTTGCCACCAATGATTGTGTCTGATCATGAGTTTGGTCACCAAGGGTCAGCCACCAAGTGCTGATTTGAGGTGTACTGAAGAGATACCCCAGGAGGGCTTAGCAGAGGATGCCACAGGCAGGTCCATATGTAAGTCAGCAGAAGGAAAAGAAAGAAATTGCTCCAGAGTAGTCCCTTAGGTCCATGGAGCCTATAACCCCTGCTTGCTAGAGGAACTGATGTACATTTGGTGGGAAGAACGAGGTTATTTCTGTCAGCTTCTTAGCCAGGAATGGACCTAACCTGCTACCCACCTCCCTCGCTCTTTGTATTCCTCTTCGGCTTCAGCTAAATCTTGCCATTGTCCCCTACTCTCACCAAGCAGAATGCAGATGACCACCTGGGACTGGGTATATGCATGGTGTATATACCTGGAAGATTGACTTGCATTATTTTTTAAAGCACTGGAACCATCTTTCTACATTAAATTTTACTTAGAAGAATAGTATATAAACAGCTAGGGCCAAACTTCAAGAGCTACAGCTGCATAAATATTTATGAGGCACTGATAATGTCTCAGGTGCAGTGCTATGCACTTGATCTTCATCCCCTCATTTGCTCTTATAACAATACCATGATGTGTGGCTTTAAGACAGGAATTATTTTTATTGTCTTTTTTAGAGATGAGGAGGCAGGAAATGAAGAGTTATAGCTAATGCATCACAAAACTCAAGTCTGACCTAGGCCATTGGCCCTCAGTGTGGATTCTCTATGGCACAGAAGGTCCTGTCCCAATGGGGGAGCTCAGACAGGGCTGGTGAGGCACAGCTGAGCCATCCCAGGCTCTGTCACCTTTCACTTTCTTCTGTAGTAGCTGGTATAGCTAAGCTTCTATATCTCCTTTCTCCCAGCTCAGGAACTGGGATAATTGACCAGACTGCTGTGTAGTAGGGTCTAAGAAATACTGCCTTGATTTGTCCTCTAAGATCTCTTCCAGAGTCTGTATTCTGTCATAGCGACTCAATGTGAAAGGAATGCTTGTGGTTAAAAAGGTCTTCAGAAGTGGAAGTAGATGTCAATCACACACACACATACACACACACTCCCCCCAAACAGTTATTACATGATTCCATTTATATGAAGTGTCCAGAGTAGGCAAATCTACAGAGACAGAAAATAGGTTAGTGGTTACCTGGGATTTGCAAAGCTAGGGAGACAATAGGGGTGGGGGTGGTGACTGTTAATGGATATGAGGTTTCATTTCGAAGTAATAAAAATATTCTAGAAATATCAATTCTAGAATGGATTATTCTAGAGTCCCAGAATCTAGAGATAGAGATCTATAGATTCTAGAATCTAGGACTCTAGAAATCTGGAATCTAGAAATAGATTGTTCTAGAATATTCTAGAATGTTGTAAATATCTGGAAAACCACTGAGTTGTATGATCTAAATTGAGGAATTGTGATGTTATATTATTTATAACTCAGCATAGCTCTTGAAAAACGAAAATCAAAAACAAAAGATAAAAAGTAAGCCTAGGACTTATCTCTCTAAAAATTCATCCATGTGTGATCTGTTAATCTGTGAATTCATTCCACAGTGTCCGTGGAGAGCCATCTCTGGCTGTGGAGTCTGCTACACGGGAGTAGGCCTCCGTGTCCTCCCCAGTCAAGAAGAGTCTTGACACAACAGCAGGCAGCAGCAAGCCTTGTCTCACAGACCTATATGCAAGGAGAGAGGAGGCTCAGAGCTCTGTGGGTGCACTGGGATGACCTGGGCGAGGCGTAGTATTGAACCCAAACCTAGACCTTGCCAGGGAGACCAGCAGCAGGTAGCCAAGACGGCATATGGGTGTTCTAGGTAGAAGTCGCTGCATGCGAAAGCTTGGAGAAATGAGAGCGCAGTTGAGTATCTGGTGGTTTCTGTGCCTGGATAACAGCCCATTGTGTGGGAAGACCGGGAAGAAGGAGATTGCAAGACAAGCAGGAGCTAAGTGACTCCATTCCTTCAATCATTCATTCATCCATTCATTTCTTTATTGAGCAACACCTGTGTCTAAGGCAGAGGTTAGGTTATAGTGGTGTTAGAGTTGGCTCTCAGAATTGCCTGCAAAGCTTACAAAAACTGATAGCTGGGTCTCACCCTACGAGTAACTGGTGTTAGGGTGCTTTGGACATCAGAATTTTTAAAGCTGCTCAGGGAATTCTGTTCGCAGTCATCCCTGGAAACCAGTAGACTGTACAATGGAGATGAAACAAAAACAGAAACTAAAGATCGGAGCGTCGATGGTCCTGGCACTTGCGAGTTTACACTCCACAGATGTTTTCTGAGAACCTACCAGGTACATCCTGCACACTGGGAGTTCAGCAGTGAACAAGAGCCCCAGACCTCACAGAGGTCAGACTAGTGGAAGGAACAGGAAATAGGCAAGCCAGCAAACAGAGGAGTCTCTCATTACAATGTGAAATAAATGATACGAAGTAAATAAAGATTAACAGCCAACCATGAGGGAGAGGATGGTTCCTTAGATCGGCCAGTCAAGAGTGGTCTCTTTGCAGTGACTTTCAGCTGGGTTCTAAAAGAAAACACTGGCCTTAGAAGATTCATGAGAAGTATGTTCCAGGCAGTGGGCGTGTGTGTGTGTTTATGTGTGTTATGTTCATTGTTGTTTTCATTATAAGGAACAGGCACATATTCAAATCACATTAGGAGAAAAGGAGCTCATCATATGGAAGAGACTTGAACGTGTTTATAGGTTATGGTGTTTTATTTATCCTTTTATGCCCAGAATCAAAGGTACTGACTGCATGTTATAGTTGTTTTGTAAATATTTACCGAATAAATGAACTAATGAAATCAATAGAGAAGAAACTGAAAGATAGGGTGATGGTTGATCAAAGAATGTTCCAGAGGAAATGAGAAGAGGGGGATTCCAAAGCACACAGCAGGAAGGGTGCCCCTGAGGTGGGAGTGAAGGAGCTGGGGCAGGAAACTCGATTCCTGGTGCAGAGACAGGAAGTGGCGTTCCCTCCTGAGATCTGCAGTGTTCTGCTGGGGGAGAGGAGGGTGTTTGCTCAAAGGGAGCCAGGTGGACGTGAGCTCAGAGTTCTGAGGAGGTGGGAAGAGTGACTTTGTGTAACTGGGGAGGTGGGATGGTCAGGGACATTCGGAAAGATCACAAGCGTGGGTGTGTGCGCCCAGCCGAGGCTGCGGACCACACTTAGATGGTGGTAGCAGTGGACATGACCGCGGGACGACGTACTGTGTTAGCAGATACTGCGTCTTGGGGGTTGCTGACGGGTGGGTGTGACCGTGGTGTGGGACAAGGAAACCAACAAACTCCGAGTCTGGAGTGAGAGAAAGATTGAAACTATTATTAAGGAAGTCGTGTAGAAGAGCTGAAAGATAACAAGAGGAGGGAACAAAGGGCAAACCTTCATGAGTCAAAGGCCAAATGTGGTGGAGAGAAGGGAATGAGAGAACTGGAAGGGACGGAGATCCTTGCTTTCTCCTCGTTTCTCCGTGGGAGGCACTGCACACAGCCAAGTACTATAAAGTACAACAAGAGCTACTTTTTATTGAGTGTGTGTATCGGAAGAAAACGGAAGAGTTTTTCCTACCCATTTTCATAGCAGATACCATAACCCCCATTTTATTGATGAGAAAACTGAGGCATGGTGAGGTTGAATAGCTTGCTCCTGTTCTTGTAGCTAGGAAGAGGAGACCACGCGTGTCTGATGACGCTAATGCCCCTAACTTCCAAGGTGGGTCGATAGAGATTTTTTTCTTATTGTAGAACACCTCTATGGCTCCTGCATCCTTTTCATGTGAGCTGATCACCCAAGCTGGCTGTATTTATCCATTTGGCATGGCAGGATGATGTCCGTTTCCTGGAGTGATACAGGTGCCTGGCCAGAGTCCAAACCCACACCCTCCTCTCGAGGCTCAGCCTCCCACACCCAGTGTGTGTGCCTGCAGGAATTATTTTCAGTCTCCCAGGGCACCGGGACAGCTTTTGTAGGTGTTGGTGTCTGGCTCAAGTGATGTCCTTCCCCTTCTTCTCCTCCTGGCTGACTTCTTATAGTCCTTCCAAAATGAGTGTGAGTATCACCCGCTTTCCCCTTCCCTAAGCTGGAAAAAAAAAAAAAAAATGAGAGCGATACCACCTGTCTCCCGGGCATCGCTATAGACCATCACAGCATCACAGCTCTTCTCTGCACAGTAAAATTGTGGGATGCTGACTCCTTGTTCAGGGCTCTGCTCACAATCCCATACCCCCATCCCCTTTCATCATCTAGAAGGACCCAGAAAAGAGAGGGGGAACAGGCTCTGATCATCACCAGTGATGGCCTCTGGTAGCAGTCTCAGGAATCCCTGGTTTGTACCCAGACCTCAAAGTGGCCAGGCTGGTCCCTTAGCCTCCTTTTAGCAGCTGCTAAAGGGGGGCAGGGGGAACCAGACAATTAAAAAAAAAATGTACTCAATAAATTTGAGACATCTGTGGGTATCATGATATGGATATGATATCACAGCTATTATACTAAAGCAATTTCAACCCTTTCGTAATTCAAAAATGAAAATAGTTGAGGGCACGACTACCTTATAGTACATGCTACAATTATGTGTTCCAGTGTGTGTGTTTGTGCCGTAACTGACTTCTGGCTCTGGGCCACTCGCAGGGAGGTGGGTGCTTTGTGGCAGTGGCCAGGCTGCCAATTCAGAGGACGGAGATTTCACTTTCTGGTTGGGTGATTGGGGTAAAGACCCTATTTCTCTGAAGCTCCTGTTTCTCTCTGTGTGTAAAATGGCAGGCATCAGAGAGCCTCCCCGGCATTGTTTGAGGCCAAATGACAGCACGATTGTGAAAAGCGCTTTGTAAACCTTAGCATGCTCTAAAGGAGAGTGGGAAAATGGTGGTATAATTCCGGAGACCGTTAGAGGCGCTTCTCCAGCAAACCGCCTCCCAGGTTTCACCTGGAAAGAGTAATTCGGGGAACTCAGCAGCAGCAGGGCAGGAAACTCGTGCAGCAAAATCCTTTTGGAAGCAGGGGAAGAATCCCACCGAACGAGATAGAATCGCAAGTCAAACCTCGTGGAGACTCTCCTTAAAAGATTATGGGATGAAAAATTAACTTGGCACTGTTGGGGGCGGGAATGTGGACGGCTGCCCTGGATGCCCCCGTCTTCAGCCTCCGGACACTTTTCCTTCCCCAAAGCCATTTTAGTCAAAGGTCATGTGTGAGTCTTGTCAAAGGCCAGCTTCCAATGGAATCATTGTCCCCCGGGACAGCGGCCCCCTGACTACATCTGCATTGGAGAAATCCCAAAAGCAAACGGCCCAGTGCAAACAAGAGCAGCCCGGGGCAGCCGTCCCGGGGCAGAGCTCACAGGTCCGCCGGCCCCACAGCAGAGGCCGCGTCCGCAGCGCGGGGGCCCGGCCCAGGCGCCCAGACGTCCGCAGCATGACCCGCCCCGCCGATCGGGTACGGTAGGCGCCCCACTCTCTCTCCCCGTCCTCCATTGCTGGGGCTCCCGAGTCCAAGCCGCTGTTCCGTCCGCCCGGGAAACCTTGCAAAGGGCCTCCAGATTTGCCGGAAAACGGTCCCTGTTGGGCTGCGTTCCCGTGCACTCAGCTGGAGCAATTTCCAGGCGCGCAAGACGCAGAGCTTAACTCGTGTCGAGCGAGTTCGAGTTTCGTGGCCCCGGAATGTTTGGGTTTGTAAACACTGTGTATCTCGTTTCTGGAAAACGAGCCGGTGGAACTTGCAGAGCAGGGTCGTGGACGAGTCTCCCTTCACCCAAGTGCTCGAACCCGTGTCGGGTGGGAGCTCCCCGGGCCGCGGCCGGGCGCAGGGAGCTGTGAACCGTGTGCTCCCGGGGCCGCGGGAAGCTCCGCGTTTTGTTTATTACCTGTTGCACAAGGGCTTTGCAGGAAGGATGGGGATTTTTAAAGCCATCTGTTTCGGTAATGTTCTCTGGGATCCCACAGTTGTGTCCAGAGGAAAGGGAATCATCTCGCAGCTGGAGGGAGCCCCTTCCGCACGGCCGGGGCCCCTCCCGGGCTCCACAAAGGAAAGATTTGATTGGCGTGCACGCAGCCGGGCAAGCCAGCCTCTGGGCCCTTTGAACTTAACTGTTTGAACACGTCTTTCCAATGGATCCGGCTAATTTGGGATAGGAGCTGAGGGAACCTGGGGTCTCCACGGAGCAGGCGTGCTTTTGATCCGGACTTGGCCATCTCCCAGGGCAGACAGAGCAGGTGGGCACAGCCGGTGTGCGGGCGCGAGCGCTGGGTCAAAGGGTTGCCGTTGCTGCCCTGCCACGCTCTGGTTTCATTTTAACAGGTTAAGCCCAGAGCCATTTCTCCCTGATAAAGGAAATGAAAACAAAAGCCTTTCTCGCACTCAGCAGGACGGAGAGGGAAGCGGCGGGATGTTTGTTGGTGTGTTTATCGCTCCCCCAGTACCACAGAGGCCGGGAGGTTCTCCACTCTTCAGTTCCTTAGATGTTACTGGAGCTTCTGCTCCTCCCCATCTCCATGTTGTCCTCCACCTTCCACACCAAAGTTCTTGAGAGTGGGTGACACCGCCTGTCTCCACTCCCTCACCGCCCCGTGACGGCTTTGCACCCTGTCAGCTGGTCGTCCTCTACCATGGCTTCCAAAGCAAAGCTTGGGCAGGGCCACCCAAGACCTCCGTGAGCCCTAGAGCAAGTTCAGCTTTCTCCCGGCTTCTCTGCTTGGTTTTGAACCGTTGGTCGTCCCCTCCCCCAACCCCTCTCTATCTCATGACTCTGTCCTGGGTCCCCTCTGACTTTCCCAGTGAGAATTGAAGACCTCGAAACGTCTTCCCTTCAGCAGTGCAGGTGCCCCCCTAGAATTCTTCATTCTCTTCCCCTCTCATCCCTTGGGAAATCTCACTGGTTCCCAAGGCTGCAACCATTAGGTACAAACCTACGGCTTAGTCTGATCTTTCTCCTAAATAGCAATCTTTTATATGGAACATCTTCACTTTGACAGGGGAGGGGGGTGCTTGGTGTGTGGGGTTTCAGATCAAGGTGTTCTAAACTGAGTTTGTCTTCTCCCTCCTCCTTCTGGGCCTGCTCCTCCTCTTCCGTTCGCCCCTACTCAAATGGCCTGCCCAGGGTCCAAGCGGGGCATCCCAATCTCATCCTGAGTGACCGCCTCTGTTTCGTTCAACCCGATCACTCTCCAAGTCCCTACTGTACCAAGTCTCTCTTCTATCCGCGTCATACAATTCACATCAGTCCCTGTGTCTCCATCTTACTGGGTCTTGTCTTAGTTGAAGTCAGTACCTCCCCGATTCCATTTGGTCACAATTTCCCACTCGGGAGCCAGTCCTACCCATCCCACACCCTCTATCTTACCCACCACACTACATCCAATGATCTTGCTAAAATGTAAATATCATCATACTTTTTTGCAAAGTCTTCAGTAGGTTCCTCTTTTTTTCCTGTCGAGTCTGTGTGCACAGGTTTTTCCAGGCCTTGCCTTTTACCATGCCCCACAATCTCATCTCTTATCCTTTCCTTCCTCTCCACATTTTATGCACGTTGCTTGCAAATTGAGACATATTAAACTATTTAGGAAACATGACTTTCCTCCTTGCCCTTCTCTTGGGTCTGTGTCTATATTTTTCCTTGAAGAATCAGCTGAGAGCAACTTTCTCTTGGAAACTACCCAGACCGTCTGCTCCCCATCCTCCAGAATGGGTGAGGTGGCCCTCCCATATACTTCCAGATCTTACCCTGTTCCTGTCAGTGCATTTACCAGTCCTCTTGCACATATCTCTTTATCTGTCTGTTTCCTACTGGCCTGGGAACTCCTCAAGGGCAGGGATCAGCACTTTTTGCCTTAGCGTCCTTGGAGCCGATAACCTGGACCCGACTGGGATGCTGAGTGAATTTGTTTGAATTCTGGGGCAGTTCTTTTCATGACTATTATGTTCAGGCCTTGAATAGGATGAGAGAGATACAATCTACAAATACAGTACGGTAGAGGATGAAGAGCTAAGGTCAACCGTGGTTATCAGGAAAAGGCATGGTCTTCACCTTTTTAACAAAGGAAGGGTTTAGACTTTCTGGGTATTTCAGATAATCCCCCAAGTCTCCCAGCTCACTCTCCAATCCACATCTCAACTTCTGAGTTTCTCTGATTACTACCTGCATCTATCCTAACCTTGTTCAAGACCGAGAAGAGCTGCAGGAAAACCCTTTTGCAGGTTTGCTTTGGCTTTGTGAAGGCGAAGGAATCCTTTTCAGCTGGAACCTGGCATGGGAAGAGGGTCCTGAAGGCCAAGATGGGCGGGCTTCTAGGAGAGCCTTCTGTTAAGCTGCTTCCAAAGTCGCAAGCTGGTATCTTCTAATACCAGGTCTGCAAGGCCTTGGGAGGGACCAGCAGATGAGTTAAGTGTGGCTCGAGTGTGGTAGAGGTTTGGGGAGACTAGAGAGCAGAAAATGCAGCTTTGATTTTCCAAAGAGAGAAATATGTGCGGCTGAACCTCTAGACAGGGGTGAGTGACGAATGGGTTCTATAAAGAATTACTGAAATTGCAAGTTGTTTTGTTAGAGCTGTGGTTCTTTCGAGATCTGGATGGACCCGACTCTTCTCAGCAGAAATGACAAGATGCAGCCCAGGCCACTTTTTGTCAACTCTAAGGAAGTTCGTGCAAGCCCACACTCCTGGATTCCTTTGAGTTGACGTGAACCTCAGGTTAAGACTCTCTAGTAAAAGGTTAAAAAAAAAAAGGCATCTCTACTCAAAGAGTTAATTCATTGGACAGATATTTGGGAGGGCAGGTGGTGATTAGCAGGAGCCAGCATACATCCAAGTAAACATATTTTCTCTTTTGAGAGGATCCCAGTGTAATAATGTGTGGTGTTGAACCTGAGTCACAGGACCTGGGCTCGCATTCCTGCGCTGGCACTCACTAGTTGTGTGACTTTCTCTCTGGATCATGGTCGTGTTTTGTATTAAGGAGGGATATAGGTTTTGGAAATTTTTACTAAAATGAAGCACCTGAAATATGGCTATACCTAATGATCACCAGTCAGTTCAAAACCTTGATTTCAGGAAGGGCCCAGATCTTACCTCTTCTTCTGGATTAGAAGGAGGCATGTGGGCTAAATGACGACCTGGTTGAGTGTGTTTGTTAAAGGCTACTGGATTAACAGGTGGATGTCTTTGCTGGTCTGCTCTGGGCTCTGTCCTTATCCCTCTTTTATTCAATATCACTGACATCCATAAAGGCATAATACATTGTTCACATTTGCTTAGAAGAAGACGTAAGGATTAGGAGTCCAAAAACTATTAGTTATAGTCTATTTCGGCTCTTTACATTGTGGGGATGTATGCACAAATAGATATAAAATGTATTGTGTATGAGTCCTAAAAGTCAATTGCAAAGGATTGGGTGTATCTGTGTGAGAGGAAGAGGGGTGGGAGGGGGTGAGAAGTAGAGAGAGGAAGAGGGAGAGGGAGAATGAGAGGGGAAGAGAGGAGGGGCAGAGAGGCAAGGGGCAGGAAGTGACAGAGAGGGAAAGTTTAAGATAAAAGTCATGGCTTCGTGCAATTAAGATTTAGGAGTTTGACAATAGAATCAATAGTGAGATGTAGCCTCTAAAATAACGTTAGGTTGTATTTAAAAACGTAGAGAATATAGAACACGGAAGGTAAGAGTCATTCTCCTTTGTATTGTGGAGACCATATCAGAACTATTGTTTCTAATTCTGGTTGATACATATTAATCCATTAGCATTTTTTAAAGCATTTATTATGTACCAATCATTGTGCCAGATGCTGATGATAATGGTGCTAAAAAATATAGACTTGCTTTCATGGAGTTCAGAATATAGTAAAGGTACTAGAAGAATAAGCAGCTGATTCAAATCCAGTGTGATACTTGCTTTAATAGGGGAAACTTAGGTCCCTGTGGAACCACCTAACAAGGGATATTTAGTTCAGACTTTGTGGGACCAGGGTAGACTTTTTAGAGGAAGTGATGTTCAGGGCGAGTCAGGGTTCTCAAGGTGCAAGTGGTGGAGGGAACAGTTTTCCAACCATAGGAGACAGCGCCTCCAGGAGGCTGAACTGAGATGGGGGAACAGAGAGATGAGGGGATGAGAGAGAAGAGATAGTGAGGTGGGAGGGGCCGGGCCTTCATGTAGCACAGCTGTAATTGATCCCTGGGAGAGATTCATTTAAGGGAATCATTAACACTGTGAGTAAGGCACAGTCTTGATCAGTTTCCAGTTTCGGAAAGATCATTCAGGCTGCAGAATGGACAATGGGCTGGAGGGATGGTCGAGGAGGGAACGTGTTGTGGTAACATGAACAAGAGAGGATGATGACCCCAACCCCCGTGGTAGAGAGAAGAGGACAAGAGTGGAACGATTCAGAAACTCACAAGGAGATATTAAGCAGAGTGACCACCTGTGGGAATGCTGTAAAGAAGGTGGCCCAGGACCTCTGCCTGCCAAAGGGAAGACTTAGAGGGGTCTGATGTCTGTCCTTCCGTCTTTCACTCTCATGTGGAAGGGCGATTAGCGTTGTGCTTGTCTCTCTGAGATGGCAGAGCTGGGCCAAGTGGGTGGGAGATACAGGGAGATAAATTTCAGCTCCATACAAGGAGGAATTTTCTAACAGACCTCTTCCAAGACAATGAGCATTTTGTCACAGGGTATTTGAACAAAAACAAACACTTGGTAACTATTCTTAGAAGAGCTGGAGAGGCAGGAAGAGAGGAGGCCAGGCTGGGTGGGCACTGACATTTCTTTCCAACTCTGAGATTCCAGGGTTCTGTGTGTGTCGTTCCACTATCTCAGCCTGGCATTTAAGGGCTGGTGTGATCTGGGCCTTTGTGGGGCACCCATAGGTCCTGGTTTCCCTGAGCAGTCCTAGTGCAGGCCTGCTGTCTCCTGGTAGCTCTTGAGAATTCCCACATTCACTGTCCAAGGGTCTTAGATGGAACAATAAATTTTCTGACCGTTCATCCCCCTGACTTAATACTCCTGCCTCCCCTGGCATCCTGTTAGAAACCCTAGAAACGAAGCATACTGAACTATTTGTTACTCTCCAAGGAGACTCGGCATTTTGCTGCGTGTTTGTTTACTTTTGCCCTTTCCTATGTCAGGAACACCCCTCCTCTGCCCAACCTCTTTACCTCATTGAGAAGATACTTTTTTC
Organism: Meles meles; assembly: GCF_922984935.1. Classification (NCBI taxonomy): domain Eukaryota; kingdom Metazoa; phylum Chordata; class Mammalia; order Carnivora; family Mustelidae; genus Meles; species Meles meles. The sequence goes on from NC_060066.1 coordinate 20,241,365, forward strand.
ATCAAGGCTTGACCTAAATCAAATGCTGAGTCCTTCATCAAGGCTTCCTTTAGCATCCCAGGCTGAATTATAGTGTTGAGTACCTAATAAGTTTTATACGTACCTGGGCTCCTTCTGTTATCCCCTAGAAGTCCAGTACTGACATCTATGAAACATCCAGTAACCCGGTGGTATGAACGGTGCTAGGTCTAAGGCAACAACCTTTTAGAAGGAAATTTCCACTTGTTAAAAAGTCCTATTTTCATTTTATAAGGGATGCATGCATTTTGTAGGAAAAAGCTAAATAAGGAAAGTATCCAGTAGAAACAAAAAATTATCTACAGTCTCAGTACCTGGAGATAAGCATATGAACACATGAGTAAACACCCATCTATGCTTTTATGCACATTTAGTCTTAAAATTAAAATCCTGCGACTCCTTCTGTAGCCTGTTTTTCACTTAATAATATACCAAGAGTATTATCCCATGACACTCTATATTTTTCAAAAACGTGATTTTCAATGGGTGTATTGTGTTCCATTCTGCTGTCTCATGATTTGTTTAACAAATTCCTCTTGGTGGACATCAGACTGTTTCTACTTTTTTGATAGTAGAACAGATGATGTTATGATTACCCCCTGAGACAGGTGCCCATGTACCCACATGTCTGTTCTATATGGGATGTTGATAATTTCTCTAATGACAAGATGTTTATGACTAAAATAAGGATACTGAGTTGCTAAGAAAGTAAGAATTTTTTTTTAAAAGTTTACTTTAATTTTTAAATTTTTTAATAAATATTTACATACTTATTTTAGAGAGAGAGACAGAGAAAACACCAGTATAGGGGGAGGGGCAGAGGGAGAAGGAGAGAGAGAATCTCCAGCAGACTTCCCACAGTGGCCCACTGACATGGGACTTGATCTCATGAACCTGAGATCATGACCTTGAGATCATGACCTGCGCCCATATCAAGAGTCAAACACTCAACCGATGGAGCCACCCAGGCTCCCCTAATTTTACTTTAAAAAACTTCATTCCTATTCTATGCTATATAGATGTATAATATATAAGATATTTAAGTTTATTTATTTTTAAGATTTTATTTATTTATTTGTCAGAGAGAGAGAGAGAGAGAAGAGAGAGAGCGCACAAGCAGGCAGAATGGCAGGCAGAGGCAGAGAGAGAAGCAGGTTCCCTGCTGAGCAACGAACCTGATGTGGAACTCAGTCCCAGGACCCTGGGATCATGATCTGAGCCGAAGGCAGCAGCTTAACCAACTGAGCCACCCAGGCATCCCGAAATTTTTAAATTTTTATGTGAATGTATATTTACTAACTTTTTAAAAAGATTTAATGAAAGCATCTGATTTGGAAATGTGTTAACAGTCAGTAAGCTTGATGCAGAAGTGAGAGATAACCAATAAATACATTTTTTAAAGAACTGAGTTTGAAATCTAAAAACTTCAACATCTCTGTGAGTATCAGTGTGACACATTTTTATTTCTATGCTAAATATAAGGAAAAATGATCACAAGTATGTTACAGGATAAAGATAATTCTCTAAAATGAAGGACACTACCTAATATTTTGTTGTCTAGGGAAGGTATATGGCCATGGCTTTAGATCCTTATTCTGAAGTAAATAATTTATCATCTTAGACACTCAGCAAACAGGTAGGTCTCTCCACTCTAGAGTGAAATGTGTTCATATGAGAAGCAGGCCTTGATTAGGAAACACTGTGAATCAGTTTGGTGACTTCTTAACAAAATAAATGAAAGATGTTTTCATGGTTTGAATTGTGCCTTTCCTTTACCTCCCATTTGAAATCCTAACCCATGAGTACCTCAGAATTTGACCTTATTTGGAGGTGAGAAATGGCTCACATGATTATGGAGGCCAAAAGTCCCAAGATCTGTTGTCTGCAAGCAGGAGAATCAGAAAACTGGTGGTGTAATTTAGTTTGAGTACAAATAATGGGAGGCTGATGGTGTAAGTCCCAGTCTAAGTTCAAAGGTGTGAGAATCAGGAGCATAGATGTATGAGGGCAGAAGAAGAAGATGGATGTCCCTGCTTAAGCAAAAAGGGCAAATTTGCCCTTCCTCCACCTTTTTATTCTATTCAGGACCTCAGTGGATTGGGTGATGCATTGGTGAGGATGATCTTTTTTCGATTGAGGGTGATCTTTATTCGATTTGACCCAAATGCTAATCTCTTCCAAAAACATCCTCATAGACATAGCCAGAAATGTTTTATCAAGTGTTGGGTCATCCCTTAGCCCAATCCAATTGTCACATAAGACTAACCATCACAGGGTCTTCACAGAGGTAATCAAAGTAAAGTGAGATCAACAGGGTGAGTCCTAATCCAACAGGACTGGTGTCCTTACATAAAGGGGAAATTTGACACAGAGATACACATAGAAAGAAGAGGAAGGGAAGAAACACAGGGAGAATATGGCCATTTACAAAGCCAAGAAGAGAGTCCTGGAACAGATCTCTCCCTCACAGCCTTTAGAGGGAACCCACCCTGCCGACACCTTGATTTTGGACTTCCAGCCTCCAGCACTGGGAGTTAATAAGTTTCCGATACTCAAGCCATTTGGTATGTTATACTTTGTTATGGCTTAATACAGACTTAAATTAGTACAGATTTCATGAGCGCTTAATTCCCCGGCATGGTTTCAGCTTGTGACACTCATTATTATTATTTTGCTCTTCAGTCACTGTTATTTATTTATTCAGTGACTGTCATAACAGTCACTGATATTTATTTATTTATTTATTTATTTATTACTGAGATTCTGCTGTTATTTGCAGGAATGATAGATGACAATATATTGTTGTTCTTAGTTAGCAAAGCATTTCCATATTCACAATCTCCTTTGACCCTGAACAAGGTATAAGAGATGATAATTCTTATATCTCTGTTTTAGGAATAGGAATTGGAGGTTCAGAGAGATTCAAGGTTACACAGGTTAGATGTAGTAGAGCTGAAACTCAAACATAGAACTTTTGATACTAAATACTAAATACTTTGTTACTTTCACCTTCATGGACATGTCAAATACCATCTTTTGTCTTTAAAGTTTGAAAAGACATGGGTTGTGGCATGCTGAGTCGCATTTCTCTCTCCCTCCCTCTTTTTTTTTTTTCTAAATCCCCTGAAAAAGATTTTATAATCCTACTTGTTGGAAGATATCTGATGCATAAAGGCACCTACTCCTCCCACATCTTCATTATCAAATATTTATCAGGACTTGAGGCGCCTGTGTTTATGTGTGCCGAATATTTCTTCTCCACTCAGAAGCTTTGTTTACTGACAAATTGGGCTTTCTTAGTGCACAGTTTGATTGCTGACAAATCCAGTTGCAAAATTTGGACATGTTGGATATAATTGGGTTTTTCCATCATTAATACTGCTCAGATATTAATTCAACAGAGTGTCCTGAGGGGTGCCTCACAGTTTCCAGAAGCTGCTTGACTTTAATCAGCAGGAACAAATGCAAGATTATTGCACTTTTTCCTTGGGTGACCTAAGCTTGTTCTTGGCACCCGTGAGCGCAGAGCACTGGTTGTCTCAGAGTGTTTCAGTGGCTTCTACCCAGGGGACTTATTAGTTTTGAACCTTGGGGATAATTCCATAAGAATGTAATTCTTTTCCTCCCTGAAGGAACAAAATGTTGCTTGTGTTGGGTTATTCTTGTTATGGGACAAGACCAGTGGCTTCCAAATTGTGGAATCATAGAGGTCCATAGGTAAGTTTGTCAGATTTAGGAAAAAACAAGCAAACCAAAACAAGCCACAATAACAACAGAAAACCCCAAGATTCCCTGGTTAGACTTCAATTTTAAATAATCAGTGAATACCTTTTTACTGTGAACATGTCCTCAATATTGAAAATACTTTAAAAGATGATGGTCTCCAGCAGCCCTACTTATAAAGTGATGTTAGGGGTAGAGTGTTGGTAATTTTTCAACATTTCAAAAAAAGTCTATGAAAGTTATCCATTTACCCAAGTAGGGCTTCAGAAGTTCCTAACGATGTTAAATTTACTTGATTTTGAGGTTGGGATTTTTTTTGACCCAAGTTGAAAGCACTGGTCATCTCATGCTGAAACCATAATTATACTATCTTTTTTGATGACTTGTTGTATGCTAGGATGATGCAGAGCACATACATTATCTCGTGTAATCTTTAAAACCAGAGCCTGGCAAATTATAGCCTGTAGGCCGAATCTGGCTGCTGCCTGTTTGGTAAATAAAATTTTCTTGGGACACAGCCAAACCCCTTTGTTTCTGGAGAGTCTGTGTGTGCTTTCACTCTATAAAAGCAAGTTGGGTAGTTATGAGAAGGATCATTGCGTGGCCTGCAAGACTGAAGATATTATGATCTGGCCCTTAACAGACAAAGATTGCCTGCACCTGCTCAAAACCACCCTTTGAAGGACTTACTGATATTCTCATTTTTAGAATGAGAAAAAAATGAAGGCCTCAAGAGGTTCAATAACTCAGCAAGCTCTCTCAGCTCTTAGGAGTGGCTTAGACATGAAGCGATGGGGGCTTCTCACAGCTCTTCAAATTCGAACAAAGGTCTGCTGAATTCCAAAACTTCTGCTCTTTCTACGGCTGATCCAAAGGCTGATTTTAGATTGCATCTGTCTTAAATGGGCATAACAATACAGAATATGATTTATGATTTGATAACAATTAAATGCCATCCATCTCTGAGACCAGGAAGACGGGATGGGTAATGGTTCATTCTAGCATTCAGGCTCTATTTATGCCCCGTCATTTCTCTGTACCTCTGTTTCCGCCCTCATAATTTACAGATGATAATAGTACCTATGGGTGTGATTGTTACCCAGATTTAGTGAGATGATGTCTAAGGAGAAATTAGCAGAGTGCATGTAGTCCACACAACAGCTGTTACTTTTAGTTCCAATGACTATTATTTCAAACTCGGTGTTAAAAAAGAGTTTGGGAAAGTTGGGAACATTTGCCATGGTTGGTGGACAGAACACCTCAACCAGGAAGCCTGCCTAGCATAGCTACCCCTGAGGGCTGGATAACAGCTAGGAAGGATGCTCTTCCAGCTTCACTGGGACAGACGTCTTTGGTCTGAGCATGTCTTTTAGTTCTTGGCTGGCCATGTTTGTCTTGGGAAGGCATGTTGTGAGATGTTACAGGATGTTCATCCCGAGCTCGCTGGATCCTAAACCCCTTATTACTATTACCCCCGATTATTTATAGTATTACCATCCACTCCCAGTGGCTCTAAATTGACTAAAAATGTAGTCAGCCTGCCAGGGAATGACCTTCCTAAATAACACAAGACAAGCAATTTTCCTAAGAAACACCTCAATCTATAATTTGATCCTTAGGCAAAAACAAGGAAAAAAAAACCCCAGTTTTTACCAGTATTCTCACCCTCCAAAGCAAATTTTCTGTGTGAAATCACTAGCAATAAAATTTGTAGGTAGGATGTATTGAGCGTCTTAGAATAGCTTTGATCTGTTGAGGAGATGAGCAGATGAAGTTGTTCCCAAGAGGGATGGGAGTGGCAGGCTTGAAAAGCCTGGAAGAATTTTTGATGCTGTGTACAAACACTGGATGGCTAGTCAATCTGAAGTAACTGAAGACACGGCGGAGGCTCCTGGAGGCCTTGTTCCAGTGAAGAGGCATATGTGTGTGGGGACATCAGCAGCATGGGTTTGGAGTTTCCCCAGCCTGTCTTGGGTGTGTGGGGACAGGGACAAGAAAGGGGCAGTATTTTCTAAGGCTGAGCCTTAGCGCTTCCCTGGGATCTAGAGAATTCTTGAGAACTCCAGCCTCAGGGACTAGGCTGGGGAAGGACTGAAGGAGAAAGGGGCAGTGCTGAAGGTTGAACCTAGGTTCATGCCTGACTCTAAGAATGCTCTACTTTTCCCTAAATTTAACCAAAAAAGAATCATATTTGCTCTCAGAATGTTTCCATTTGGCTGTATTGGACTGCCACGAAGCAGACTGAACGGCATGAAGGAAATCACTCATTCATTCACCCAGTGTGGTCATCGACGAGGGGTGGGCCACGTGGCGCGTGGAAGCGCAAAGCGCAGCTGTGAGCTCCACGACCGCGGGTGCTGAGGAAAGCCTTGTCAGGCTGGAGCTGATGTGATGCAGCCAGTCAGCATGCCCTTCGAATTCTTCACAATGCGCCCTTGACTCCATAGGATTGGCCCTCATTAAAATGCAGGCCATGTGCCTCCCACTTGTGTATTCCTTTCATTCCTAAACAAACCCCAGTCTAATAAAGAGGCAAGCAAGGCAATGCAGGACACAAGTCCGCCTGGGAATGCTGGTGTTTCCAAGACGTTAGGTTGAGCCTAGCTGGCTGCTGCTGCACTGTGAGCTCTGAATGTCTCCCGGCACTCTGGGGTTCAAGGGTAGCATTGCCTGCCGTGCTAATTACACATGGGGATCCGCTGCCAAGCAAGGTTGCGTGGGCAGCCATCTCTCTATCTGTCTGGGGAATGCGGCCGGTCCAGAGGCAGGAGCTTCAGCTCGACGCTGGCGAACTTTCAGGAGGTGGTGGAGATGCAGTCCCTGTCTTCAAGACACTTTTGATTCAGGGAGAATTTTGGACAGAATGAACACAACAGAGAGGGCAAGGTGTGGTAGAGAGATCAGGGACTTTGAGTGGTTCAGACGAGGTGTAAATCCTTTCCCCACCACTTCCTCTGTAGCTGTTCTTGGTTCTTCGCTCGTAAAATAGGATTCGATGAAAGACGGTCATGCGATTATATAAGGTCATTATATAATACCTTCACGGGTAGTTAATTATTATAATCATTGTTATATCTATTATTGTCATTATCAGAATATGGCAGATTCTCATTGAATCAAGGATGACTTTTGGATGACTTTTGGCAAATTACTCAAACTCTTCATCTGTAAAATCGGATAATCTGAATGGCTTTATTTGTGCGGTTCCAAGGCTAGCTGTGGTCTCGCATCGTTCCCACCATCCTGTTTTATCCTTTACTCAGAGCTCTTAACACTAATTGACATATTTGTGTATTTTATGTCTTTTCCATCCAACAAAATGTAAGCTCCATGAGCAGGCTTTCAGGTTCTTTTCTAAATTGCTGGTGCCTTTTCTGCCTAAAAGAGTATTTGCTGCCTAAATGGATGAACGAGCAAGAGCGTGCTGACCCCCATGTTAAATGTTTGGCCCGTGGTTGGCTCCTGGTAGGGCTGACTGCACTCGGGGCCATTATTATGATTAGAATGTGTTGTGTGCAGTGAGAGGAACCAATGCACAGAGTTTGCTCCCAGCTCTGTCAGGTGGCGATCTTTGGCCTTAGCGCTGGCATCTCATCAACCGTGTCGTCGTTGGGTAAAACAACTGGGTCATTGTCAATAGTAAGGTCACATGAGATTAACTGCAAAAATAAGAGAGCATTTTGGTCAATTCTCAGGAAGAAAGGGAAGCAGCAGCCGAAAGGGAGAGCAGATTGGGAAAAGGAGAAAACGGCATCTTTTGCAAAGTGCTCTGTGACCTGAGGCCATCGGCTACAGGGCTGTGACTGAGCTCAGCCAGCTCCAAACCTTGAAGGCATGCAAAACCAGCTGCCTTGGTCAGGGGACGCAAAAAGAAAGCATCGGTAGAATCGTTCCAACCAGCAGTTGGTGCCAAAATGAGAAACTGTTTTTTACAGAGTCTGTTCTGTATCTGAACTTAAAAAAAAAAAAAAAAGACTTATTTATTTTAGAGAGAGATAGAGAGAGAGAGTGTGGCAGGGAAGGGGCAGAGGGAGAGAGAGAATCTCAAGCAGACTCCCCACTGAACACAGAGCCAGATGCAGGGCCCAATGCCACTACCCTGAGATCATGATCTGAGCTGAAATCAAGAGTCCAATGCTTAACTGACTGAGCCACCCAGGCGCCCCTGTATCTGAACTCTTAAAGGTACCAAGAGAAAAACCCCTCAAGTGCCTTCTACATGTGAGATTGGATGACTTTTTTTTTTTTTTAAGTAATAAACTCAATGTATCAAAACATAGTGGACTATGTTCTATATTAACTAGAAGGTTAAAGAAGTTCTTAGAAGCTAGACTCTGGTTAGGCAGACCAGAGTTTGAGTCAATTTGCATGAACTTGGACAAATTCCTTCAACTTCTGTGAGCTTCTGTCAAAAAGAGAACCCAATATGTACTTTGCAAGACTGTTGAGAGAATCTCTGAGCCACGTCTGGCATATTCTAAGTGCTCAATTGATGGTAGCTTTTATAATTAACAATTATGTCACAAGGACCTTTTTACTTAATCCCCACAACAACTCTGTGAGGGAGGTGTTGGTATCACTCCCATTTTACATATTTGGAAGCAGAGGTCTAGTGAGGTTTCCTAAGTCAGGCCACACAGCTAGTGAACATCTGAGTTATGACCTTAACTAAGCCTGACAGCCCAGTATTTTAGAAATTACCAAGTTGTGGGGGCACCTGGGTGGCTCAGTGGGTTAAAGCCTCTGCCTTCAGCTCAGGTCATGATCCCAGGGTCCTGGGATTGAGCCCCACATTGGGCTCTCTGCTCGGCAGGGAGCCTGCTTCCTCCTCTCTCTGCCTGCCTCTCTGCCTACTTGTGATGTCTCTCTGTCTGTCAAATAAATAAATAAAATCATTAAAAAAAAAAAAGAAATTACCAAGTTGTATAACATCTCTCATTAGAGCCCCTGAAGTTTAGTGGGATGCTGTAAACTTCAGAACGTCTGCATTCTCTTGCATAATGCTCTAGTGGTAAACTGAGGTCATTTCGACTTTGCAGTGGCCCTCTGTGTACAGAGTATTATAAGAGACCTGTAAGGCCAGGAGAAGAGGTATAAGGTCAGCTCATTTTATGCCTATCTTTTAGATCTACCCAGAGTGGATTGCTTCATCTCTTACTTAAGTCCATCAAATGGTTCTTCGCTCACTTTATCTAGATTTTTGTTCAGATATCCTCTCTTCAGAGAGACCTTCATTACCATCCAATTGAAAATAACTGCCCCCTTTCCTCTTTGTTCTCTAGCTCAGCTTTGTTTTCCTTATCACTTATCAACTATCTGGCATCTAGGATACATTTCTTCTCCCACTGTAGTGTGTGCTCTTGGGGAAGAGTCTTTGTCCTGTTCCTTTTGTGTCCTTAATGCCTGATGCATACTAAGGGCTCAATAAAAGTTTAAATAAGTTAATGAGTGAGTGAATTAATGAGGGTATTGGGTAACACGGACTCCTCATCATCCTACAAAACCCTCTCTCAAGTACTGAAATGAGACATCCAAAGTAAACCCAATCCAGACGGGAGTCCAGGCTGTGCCAGGCTCAGCTGAACTTCTCTCTCCTGGATTGGGGAGTAATTGTCTTTGAAAGGAACCCAAGATATAATGAGGTCATTGAGAGCTGTGGTCAAGCATCGACTTCCACAGAACCTGCAGGTAACGAAAACTCCCAGCTCTCTTTTACAAAAATTGTTATCAGAGGAAGAGCTAAAAGGGCAGGAAGATGGATCATGTCCCATTCTGCTGTTCAGATATTCTGTGCAGAAAGACAATCTCAGGAGTATAATTGGCAGAATATATAAATTGCATCTATAATGCCTCCAACAAAAAATCTGCAAGACGAGAGGGCTCCCTGGAAGTGGAGTGGAACAGAGATGGAGTGAGCCAATTCTCAGTGTCCCCCTCACATACCCATTGCATACCTCTATGACAGAACTCACCAGAGTGTGCTTAACAAACTGTTGACTTCCACATCTCCCAGTCAAAACATGCTTTTTATGTCAATATCCCCATAGCCCTGGCATAGCATACACTCGTGATAACCGTTAGCTTATGTTGTAGTGAGTGCTTGTGAAATCTGCCTTGAATCAATATTATATGAATTTGTAAAACTCTGGATTCTCAAGGTGGAGGGCAATTGTCTGACAATGACCGGCCTCTCTCTGATCTCCTGGGAACCTTGAAATGATGTCGTTATGATGCCCACAGCTCTGGTCAGTCACTTCCTCACTTCCAACCTATTCTTTTTTTTTTTTTTTTTTTGATGAGAACTAGGTCAGCCCGGAATAGAAGTTAATCTGTGGCTTCTGATATGTTCTGAATCAGGAGACATTATCAAGTATTAAGACTTATCAAACATTCATCAGATTCTCTACTTTGAATAGACTCATGTTTCTCCCAGCAAATAGTTAACGTTCCCAATCCTTCTAGATTTTGCCAGTTTTATAATCCTCATTAGGAAATCATGGAGAACAGAGAAGTCCCCCATTTAACAGGTACTTGAACTCATGCAGGTCTCCTGATATACTTGAGCTTGTTTTCTCATATACTGACAATACCAATACCGTGAAAGTTTTAAAGAAGGTTAAAGAAGGCAACACATATGTATATAAATGTCTCTAGTACATTGTCTGGCAAAGAGCAGACCTAGGAAATTACTAGCTATCACTTAAGGACTGTCTGGTCCATGCCAGGTGTGGTATCATGCATACATACTTGCTTTCCCCTTCCCCCCAACCCTGTCTGAGCTGCCGTGCTCTCTCCCAGTCAAAGGTGTGTTAGCTCTGTGATCCTGCCTATGAGCAGACTTCTGGTTTTCCTGATCACAAAGTAGGAAGAGTGAGCGGGCCTTGGTTCTTCTCATAGGGCTTTTTTTTGTTTTTTAATTTTAAAGTTAAAAATTCAATTAATTTTTTTAAAAATATTTTATTTATTTATTTGACACAGAGAGAGAGAGATCACAAGTAGAGCAGCAGACAGAGAGAGAGGGGGAAGCAGGCTCCCTGCGGAGCAGAGAGCCCGATGCGGGACTCGATCCCAGGACCCTGAGACCATGACCTGAGCCGAAGGCAGCAGCTTAACCCACTGAGCCACCCAGACGCCCTCAATTAATTTTTAAATTTTAAAAAATGCAAGGCATTTTTAAAAATTGAAGTGTAATTGACATATAACCTTATATAGTTTCAGGTGTCCAACAGAATGATTCTCTATTGGTATGCATTGCAAAATGATCACCCCAATAAGTTTAGTTAATATCTGTCAGCAAACATAGCTAGAGAATTCTTTTCCTTGAGACGAGAACTTTTAAGGTCTACCTGTTTAGTGACTTTCAGATATGCAATATGGTATTATTATTGTCACTATGCTGTGTATTACATCCCTATGACTTATGCGTTTTGTATCTAGAAGTTTGTACTTTTTGACCCCCTTCACCCATTTTGCCTACTCCTTGTCCCCCGCCTCTGGGTCTATGAGCTTTTTTTAGATTCCAGCCATTAAGTGAGTTCATTCCGTGTTTGTCTTTTCTGTCTGACTTATTTCACAGAGCATAACGTCCTTAAGGGCCATCCATGTTGTTCCAAGACATTGTTCTTGAATTCCCACAACTGTCCCACAACAGTGTGTTGCCATTAAGATCCAAGCCCGTTGAGATCTGTAGGTGAGAACTGGGTTTTCATTTTATTTTAAAGTAAAAAGGAAACAGGGAACTTGATTAAAGTATTATGACCAAGACTGAAGTAGTCTGAAAGAGATCCTCCTATTTTTAGGAATGTGAAGGGTTTCATCACACACAGGGGCTGGTTTAAATAGGTCCGCACCACGACTCAAATGCTTGTCCCTGTTAATTGAAAGGTTTGGAGGGTAACTGAGGTGACTCTGTACACATCTTGGAAGGCACTGACCTGAGAGCTGAAGGTCAGGGTTAATGTTCCTTTCCTGTGAGTCCAGATGCTTTGGAATTTGCTTCACTGTGGGGATAATCTCACTAGCTCTCTCTGTCTCTCTCTCTTTTTTTTTTAAGCAGCATTTTTGGAGATATAATTCATAAACCATCCAAACCAATCCTTTTGAACTGTACATTTCAGTGGTTTTTATTACTTTCATGGAGATATGGAAACATCACCACTGTGTAATTTTAGAATATTTTCATCACCCCCAAACAAAACTTCGTACCCAAAGCAGTCACTCCCACATCACTGGACAACGACTAATCTACTTTCTTTCTTTATGGGCTTGTCTATTCTAGATGTTTTATATAAATGAAACAATACAATACGTGGCCTTTGTGTTTAGGTTTTTTTTTTGCCTGATTTTTTTTTCAAAGTTCATTCATATTATAATGTGTTTTGGGACTTCATTCCCTTCTATTGCTGAATAATATTTAATTGTATTGATATACTTAGTTTAGTTATCCATTCATGGGTTGATAATTCTGCTATGAACATTTGTCTACAAGGTTTTATATGAGCATATGTTTTCATTTCTCTAGGGTATACCTAGGAGTGGAATTGCTGGGTCATATGGGCACTCCATGTTTAACATTCTGAGGAACTACCAAGCTGTTTTCCAAGGTGGCTGCACTATTTTACAATCCTATCAATAATATATGAGGGTTCCAATTATTGTCACATCCTTTCCAACACTTGTTATTGTGTGTTTTTAATTTTAGCCATCCTAGTGGGTGTGAAGTGGTATTTTATTGTTGTTTTAACTTGCATTTCCCTAATGACTAGTGTTGTTGAGCATCTTTTCTTGTACTCATTGTCCATTTATATGTCTTCTTTCTAGAAATGTCTATTTTAGTCCATTAAAAAATGTGGGTTATGTGTTTTTGTGTGTGTGTGTGTTTTTAACTGCTGAGTTGCAAGAGTTCTTTGTATTAAGGGTATTAACCCCTTAGTAGATGTATGACTTGCAAATATTTTCTCCCATGCGGTGGACCACCTTTTCCATGTTCTTGCTATCTTGACAATAATGTCATCCAATCTATGAACATGGGTGTTTTCCCATTTATTTAGGTCTTCCACAATGTATTCTCTAGTTTTCAGTATACAAATCTAATACTTCTTCTGTTAAATTGATTCATAGTAGTTTAACCTTCTGATACTGTTATGAGTGCAATTGTCTTCTTAACTTCATTTTAGATTGCCCATTGCTAGTGTACAGAAACACAAGTGATTTTTTTTTTTTTTAAGATTTATTTATTTGACAGATAGAGATTACAAGCAGGCAGAGAGGCAGGCAGGGAGAGAGAGAGAGAAGGAAGCAGGCTCCCAGCTAAGCAGAGAGCCCGATGCGGGGCTCGATCCCAGGACCCTAGGATCATGACCTGAGCTGAAGGCAGAGGCTTTAACCCGCTGAGCCATCCAGGTGCCCCACAAGTGATTTTTAATAGTATTTAGCTTGTATCGTGCAACTTTCCAGAATTTAGCTATTTGAAGAGTTTTTAAAATAGATTCATTAAGATTTCTACATACAAGTTCATGTTGTCTTGTGAATAGAGATAGCTATATTTGTTCCTTTCCAAGTGGAATGCCTTTTGTTTGTTTTCTTGCCTAATTGCTCTGTCTAGAAGTGCAGTGTTGACTAGAAGTGGTGATAAAAGACATCCTTGTCTTGTTCTGGATCTGAGAGGGAAAGCATTCAGTCTTTCGGCATTAAGTATGATGTTAGCTGTAAGTTTTCATAGAAATCTTTTCTCAGGCGGAGGAAATTCCCTTCTGTACTGAGTTTGTTGGGTGTTACTAGCTCTTGTTTGCTTGCAGGGGGAATCACAGAAAGAGCAGTTTTGCTTCCTCTCCAAGAGGGTACCATTGTGCTGCTAAGCATGTGATGATACCATTCCAGTAGCAAACATAAACTTCCTTTGAGGTTTGTGTTCAAACAAATTTCTTGAGTTGAAGCTCAAATTCTTGGGGCTTTCCAATCGGAGTGGAGGCTCTTTGTTATTGTAATTCAAACTCATGCCTTCAAGGCTGTCCCCAGGGTCACCCCACCCTCTGCCAAATAAAAGCTGCTCATTTTCTCTTGAGGTCAGGGAGAATGTGACAAGTCTGGTTTGTAACATTTCCAACTTTAAGCTACATATCATCTCTCAAAAAGTTAAAGGAATTTTCCTAGAACCTATGTCACAACTAAGCACCTATTATGTGCTCGGATCTTTGCTGAATGCTGAGAATATGATAACAGATGTACTCGTTAGCCTCCTGTATGTAATAATAGCTAATATTTGTACATTTTCTATGTTTCAAGCAATGTTTCAAACATACTTGCTTAATATGCATTCTTATCAGTTCGTCTTCACATCAGCTCAGTGTTGTAAGAATGCACGTTATTTTTGTTAATAACCCGTAGCCTTGGGAAAGTCTATGAGTTGACTGAGATTTGGGTGAGCACCATGGAAAGAAGAGGACTTCAGAGCTGAAAAACAGCATGAGGAGTTGTGTGGAAATTAGCTTGAACCTGGAGAAGGGTAGGTGCTGGTGGGACAGGATCCTGGCTCCCCCCACTTAAAGCGGAGCAGCTCCCAATTTAGATGTTGCTATTCATTTTGAGATTTTATTTGAAAATAAGGTTTTAATGCTTAAAAATGTTACAAACCACCACATTCACCCAAGAGTTCTGCTTTATAGATGCAGAAACATGGGCTTGAAGCGACCCAGGTAGTAGTTAGTAAGAGAGCAAGGGTTGAAGTTCAGTTGAAGTTCCAATTCGAAGTTCTGCACACCAAGTACTTCTTCAACAAATGTTTATTGTCTGCCTGTTATGTCCCAGGAAAGATGCAAAGCTTTGTGGAGTGCAAGGATGACTGGTCCCTGAATTCAAAGAGATCACAAGGGACAGAGAGGCCTCAAAAGGGATTTATCAGCAATAAGGGAGCAGAGCTGAAGAGTCCATTCGTCTGTATAGGAGAGGCAAAATCAGGGAGGGTTTCGCAGAGGAGTGACCCCTGACCTGAATTTTCATGAATATGTTGGAGTCTGCCAGGGAGATTTGGTGGAGAAGGGCATTCTAGGCCAAAGCAACAATCTATATTAAAGAATGGATGTGTGAGAGGGGGCATACCTAAATCGAGGAACAACAAATATTTCTCTAGTTAAAAAAACTTACCATTTACTAAACATTCCTCTGTGCCGGGCATTGAGCTAGGCAATTTACCCAGATTATTCCACGTAATTCTCTTAGGAATCCTATGAGCCGGATACAGATGAGAAAACAGAGTCTTAGGGTGGAGAAGCAGTTCGCCGAAGGTAATGTAAGGTCTCACAGTTAAACAGTAGTAGAACTGGGATCTGAATCCGGGGAACTTAATTTTGGATTTAGAATCCTATTTGCCTTGCCAAGGAGTTTGGATTTTATGCTTTAGATCAGTGGTTCTCAAACTTGCAGCAGAATCACCTGGGGGCCTGTTAACACAGAGTGGGGGCTCTACCCACCGCAACCCCCTGAGTTTCTGATTAGGTGGACGTGAGGTAGGACCTAAGGATTTGCATTTGTAATACATTTCCAGGTGACCCTGACTCTGCTGGCCCAGGGATCGCACTTGGAGAACTGCTGCAGATTTTGAGATTGGGAGGAAAATCAGCAGATTTGCATTTTATGCCGGCCTCTCTGGGCACTTAATGGGAATGAATTAAGAGAGGCTTAATTAATGACCACCACTCGGGTCACCTGGGTGGTGCAGTGGGTTAAGCAGCAGACTCTAGGCTTCAGCTCACGTGGTGATCTCAGAGTCAAAACCTCCCTGGGGCTTTGCACTCAGCATGGAGTCCGCTTGAGATTCTCTCCCACTCCCTCTGCTCCTCCTGCTCATGCTCTCTTTTTCAAACAAATAAATAAATCTTATATATAAAAAAAAAAGAGGTCTCAAAGAAAGGGTGTTTGAAGGGGACAGAAGGTGCAAACAGGTAAAACCATTTGCATGAGACAAACTGCCCATGCGTGTCCCGAAGAATAAAGATGAGGGGGATATCTAAAATATTAGTAACACTCAGCCAGCTCTGAGAAAGGATGGTAATAGCTGGAATCAATATTTAGAACCCATAGACTTGGTATCTGATAAGGAACAAGAGACGGAGGGATTGCAGGAGGTTTTCTTGAGAAGGAGTGAACTTGGGAGGTGAGCGCATTGTCTAGGCAGCTGCATTCTGCATGTGTAGAGTCGAGGCCCTCATGTGGTGTAACAGAGGGACGTCATGCTAGAATGGGAGAGGGAATGAAGCTGGCTTAGGGCACCTGGTTCCTGGACCTGTCTTGGAGATGTTACTTAATTTTGGATCTTACATTTCTTCATCTGCAAGTGGAATGGCCACCAGCTTTGTAGCCTGCTGGGGTGGGAGACGGGAAGGCAAAGGTTGAGCCTTCAGCTCGGGGGTGGACGTCTTTTCTGCAGTCGCACACGCAGCCATACGTGCAGTGCGTTCCACAGCGCTCAGTACAGAGCCGACACGCCCACGGAACCTGCACGCAGGCTGCACGGAGCTCCTGCACGCACGGGGGAGCCATCTTGCCCATTTGTTATGTCCTTCCTCCACGCACCTGGAAACTGAGCATAAGCTTTGTGAGTAGCTGAGAACAAGTAGACAAACTGACTTCTATGTTTTAGAATGTTTGTATTACGAGCTAGAGCTAGAGCTAGCAACAGAGTGGAGTTTTCCTGGCAGCAGTTCCTTTTGAACCTCAACCATGAATGCATGTATCTTCAGTATTTAAAGTCCGAGGTAACTTTAACGCAACCCGCCTTAGGTGATTTTTTACAACTATGGACACATGTGTTAAAGCTATTAGCCATATCCCTTCATTTGAACTAATTCTGGAGTGTTAGCAAGTGGGTGCTTATCTCCACGTCTGTTTGCTAATCCAGTTAGCACTGAAGGAGCGACTTTCCTGAGAGCTCTGTGTCCTTGGTCATCGCCACCCAATTCCAGCTTCATTCCCTCAGGAGTCACACTTCACACCTTCCCTTGCCTCGTTCCTTGCACTCAGTCCATTGACGGGTCTTTCCCCAACTCTCCCAGTGTTCTCCGTCCCCACCCTACGGCCTGGGTTGGTGCAGGTTGTTACTAGCTCCGTCACTCCCAGCTGATTGATGGGATCTGTCTTTGACTCCCTCCACTTCCCATCTACACTGTACAGAGATCGTCTTCAAATCTGAGTAAACTTTCACCTGCATAAGCCCTTCTGTGGTTTTCCATTGCTTGTAGGGTCAGGACAATAACACCCTACATGGCAGATGAAGCCCCCCCCCCCCCCGCCCAAGCTGGCCCCTGCTAACTAACCCCCCGGTCATTGTGTGCCACGCTCACTTTGGCTTTGCTGCTCTGGTCGACCAGCTAGCCGTCTTTCTGTATCGTGGGTGCGCTGGGCCTCCACCCTACCCAGAAGCTTTGCCCATCCCGTTAGCTCTGTCTAATATCTTCTCTTCTCTTACCTCATTGGTCCCACTTACCCTGCACATCTCCACCCCACTGATACCCCACAAAGTCTTCCATGAGCCTCCTAACTAGATCAATGCAAAATTATATGCTCTCATAGCCACATTTACCTCTGCATTTCTATACATAGCCAGGTGCAATTTTGCTTTCATTTCTGTGTCTGTTTGATTGATTTTAGGGTGGTCAGGGGGCTATGCTTGGTTCAACTCCCCATATACTCCTAGTGCCCAGAACAGTGCTTGGCACTCAGTGGAAGCTAATGAATATTTGTGCAATGAATGAAGATTCTTAGAGGAAAGAGATTGTTCTGGTGTGTGTGTGCATGCTTAGATTCCACTGGAAATAAGTGTCATGCATAGAGATTTACTATATAAATTGTGGTCATTGAAAGATGTGCCAGTGTTGATTTCAGCTTTCAATGGTATAATAACTAATAACATAAGTCCTGTTCGCATTTGAATAGATGTGTGTTATTTCTCCACTGGAGAACCCCCTGAGGCCATAGATTACCCATAAAACCTTGCATCGGTGGTTTAGAATCTTAAGTGGTGTCTGCTTTGTACACATCTGCTGTCCCGACTTGTGGGAGCAATTGTGCCCGCTCGCTCCTCCATTAGCCACCATAATTTTTTGCTCAATTTAGATTGGTAAACCCCTTTCACTAAGACTGCTATCCTGTTTTTCTCCTGAATTTTCTAACAGCTGGCAACCACAGCAGAATTTAAAAACAAGACTCAGCTCAGAGAGTTTTAAAATAAAATAGGGAGGGGGCGCCTGAGTGGCTCAGTGGGTTAAGCCGCTGCCTTCGGCTCAGGTCATGATCTCAGGGTCCTGGGATTGAGCCCCGCATCGGGCTCTCTGCTCAGCAGGGAGCCTGCTTCCCTCTCTCTCTCTCTGCCTGCCTCTCTGTCTACTTGTGATCTCTCTCTGTCAAATAAATAAATAAAATCTTAAAAAAAAACCTTTAAAATAAAATAGGGAGAAGACACGTGGCTGCTCTTTTCGTACTTTCTGAGCATATGTGCTGTATTTATGCCAAGAGATACCGCTGAAAAATCAGGTGGTCAGTAACTGCCCAACACCGACTTCTAAGGGAATTCCAAGAATAGGGTCAAGTTGCAGTCAAGACGCCACGATGCAGTTAATTCTGCATCACGAGAAAGTGGTTGTCGATAAAGGCTGAATCAGTTCATGAACATTCCATAATTACCACAGCAGGCAAGAATGACAACCTTCAATTATGTATCTTTCGAATCTCACTACGAACCTCAAGCCCTCTTACCTTCATCAGGGCTCGGGAACAAGGATTCACAGAACCATTTCATGAAAGATAGACTGTGCGTTGGTTAGTATAAATGCAACTACTGTATCGCGATCAGGCAACACATACACTGCCGCTTTGTGCCACCAGCAAAGTAAATAAAATTCTGTTCTGCTGCTTACAGTTTGGAGATGATTCCCATGGAGGAACAGCCATGGTGTGTCATAAAGAACTCTTGACTTTTATGTCCACTTAATAGGGAATGCTCCTCATCATGCATGAAAATGACATGATGAAGGAGACCAAGCAATTCAACACACAGGACATAAACCAATTAACTCAGAATAATTTATTCCACTTCTCTGTTCTCTCAATGTGTTTCTGACATTACTTGTGTCAGAATAAACTACTGCAAAGTTCTTGCCTGGCCTCTAGAATCCTCGTTTCTTCGCCTTGCCCTCTATACCCATAGGGGTGAATCCAAATCTTGGGGAGCAGGCCACAAATCCTGGCCTGATTCTAATGCCCAATAAAGCTTGAGAACCACAGAGTGATTACTAAGGCCTGAGTCTGTCGCAAGATTTGGTATAGTTCTGGTTTTTTTGTTTTTTGTTTTTTTTTTTTTCTGCCAGGGGGCAGTGTTCTCTGACATATGGCTGGATTGATAAGCATTCTGGAAGTTACTTTGAGTCTTTCTCCTACACTTTCTTGTTTACTGACCCAGCCACGGTGGGTGTTATTCCAGAATCTTAAACTACCAGGTTAGGTAGACTTTCTTTTTTTTAAAAATATTTTATTTATTTGACAGAGAGAAATCACAACTAGGCAGAGAAGCAGGCAGAGAGAGAGGAGGAAGCAGGCTCCCTGCGGAGCAGAGAGCCAGATGCGGGGCTCCATCCCAGGACCCCGGGATCATGACCTGAGCTGAAGGCAGAGACCCTAACCCACTGAGCCACCCAGGCACCCCTAGGTAGACTTTCTTGATTGGGTTGTGTTATCAGAAGGTTTGGGACCACATTCCAGTCACTTGGTTGAGTTTCTAGACCTATGGTACGCTTTTCCAGATTTTTTGGGTTTTCTGTTTTTGATAATGAAACGTAATTGTATTTTGTAGTCGATTTGATGCCTGAGGTGGGGACTTCGGTCATCCCCCTGAGAGGTAATTCATCATGATGTCTTGTAATAAAATTCTGTTTAACTATGTATGGTTAGATGGGGTGTGTGTGTGTGTGTACATATGTGTGCACGTGTGCACTTGTGAATATGTGTGTTTTAATGGGTTCCGTGTGCACAATGACCTGAAGACAAAACTCCTTGACAGAACGGTTGATGGAAATAATGCCTGAGCTCAGTCCTCTTAGATAATTGGTAACAAGTGCTGTACAGAAGCCAATTATGGATCGACTATTACATTTAAGACTTTTTCTCTGCACAGCTTTGCTGCATGTCAAAAAAAATTAATGGATCATGTTCAGCTTCTGAGTTCCCCCCCCCCCCAAGGGGAGCCTTCATTATCCTCAAGCTGGGTTTCTATAATCAAATGTCAGACAGAATCTGAAGTTGTTGGCAAGGGCCAGAGAGGTTAGAGAGAAGGGGAAGCAGGGTTTGGGGGGAACAATTGGAACACCGTTGGCATACAATGCGAGGCAATCCCAGGTTTGCCTTGAGCTTTTCCTTTTCCGTGTATCGTTTTCTGCTGTAAAAAGCAAGCCTGCACCTTGAACTTGAACCTGAGGAGTAGAGGACTCTTACACCGGGCGAACATCGCTGGTAAGCCTTGCTGAATACCCGATTCCAGATCATCTCAGTATGGCACCAAAACTAAAGCAAGGGACTTCTGGAGAAAAATCCATAAGCCTGCCCTCTCTGCGAGAGTACAAAGCTGAACGGATTCTAGAAAGGCAACTTGAAGTTTGGCAGTGTGTTTTCCTTTTCTCAATTAGCTGTTACTGAATTCAGAATATATAATGAAACCCAGGCCTACTGTGCAATCCACAGTAAACAAGGTCTTGCTTTTGTGCTCTCGTGTTTGATTTGAGCAGAGCTACTGCCTGGTTGGCAATCTGTTGCATGCTAAGTGCTGTATTTGTTAATGTACACACATATGCTCAGCTGAGATTGATGGTTCTCCCCCCCCCCCCCCGGGCGCGAGGGAAACCGAAGGCAAGCCTTCTTCCCTCCTCTGAATCCTAAAAGCAGACAATATTTAAATAACTTTCAGATTTATAGACCTTGTTTTCTTTCAGAAGCCTCCTGGTTGCCAAATGCTTCCTAAAGAAACTTAACATTTTAACATGTACGACGGCTTTAGAGGACAGCATTCGGGAGGGCTAGAGGACAGCACAACTGGGAAATAATCAGGGGAACAGTTTTTGAAGCTAACTTCTTGCTGCCTTTGGGATTTCCTTCCTAAATTCAATCACTAATAAAGCTTCCCCATCAGCCCCTCCCCCTTCGCCCTCCCCGCCTCTCCCCTCCCCCTCCAAATAAAAACCAAGCTGACAGTATTTTTTCAGGAAGAAAAGACAGGCTGAAGTTATTTTGTCCTTCCTCACAGGGCAGAAGGACTCTCTGCTGCTTAGCTGGCATTCCCAGCATTTTGATAAAAGTTACTTCTTTAAATGCTAACAATACCACGAGGAAAAATAATGCTATCTCTGGTGTTTAGTTACAATCTTGGGAGATTTTATCGTGAGAAATATTTGAGTAGTCGGGAGTAGCTGAGAATGTGTCAGTAGGGACAGGGTCATTTAAACTGCCAGAGAAAATAAATAAATGGGAAAGACAGGGAAAGTTGTTAGGTTTATAAATTATAAAACTTTCCGTGTGTGTGTGTGTGTGTGTGTGTGTGTGTGTGTGTGTTTTAAATAAAGCCGTGAGGTTGAGTCCATTGAATAACGACATTGTAAACCTTAAAAGCTTAAAGCTGGTGGAAACCCTTTTGCAGCTCTGTTTCATTTTGATCGGATCAAATACATTTGGTTTCTTTTTTTAAAAAACCCATGTTTTTGTGAGGGAAGGAAAATGAACATGCACTGTTATTAACCACAGCAACATAAGAAACCCTCATGTTACCAGAGGAAACCACATGAAAGTGTGTGTGTGTGTGTGTGTGTGTGTGTGTTAGGGGCGGGACCGATAAGGGGGTGGAGAGAAGGAGAGGGATGTTTCAAGCCTCTCGGGCTCAGAACTGCTATTTGTGAACCAATCGTGATGAAATCAAGCTCCGGACAAATCAGAGGAGGCTGTCAACCTCCCAGGTGGGATTACTTGTAGTTAATAGACTGGACTCAGAGCCCCAAAAAGCAGTGCATTCAGTGTAGGCAAAAGAGAACGCACTGCGGAAGGCTTTCCAAGAACCCTCGGCCATGGCCAGGAGAAGCCCGGGCCGGCCCTATCAGGTAGGAGAGATTACGGCTCCGCTGGGGAAGGACTTCAGGGGAGAACTGGTTCCTGATTTGGGATTTTTTTTTTCTTTTTGTTTTAAAACGGAAGACAGCGCTTTGTGGTGCATTTCGGAAGTCATAGGGTAGGGTGGTGATGTTAAAGTCCTTTCATTTGCCTTCGTGACATCTGACTCATTGGCTTGACACCTCAATCTCCTTATTCCCTTAGGTAATATCCCTGTTCACTTTTGCTGTCGGAGTCAATATCTGCTTAGGATTCACAGCAAATCGAATAAAGAGGGCAGAAGGTTGGGATGAAGGCCCTCCTACAGGTAAGTGTGACAACTGCTGGCCCTGTCAGTCCTTTTAAAATACTAGGCGCTGGACAGTCCATGTGAGCTGCTCACGAAATGCATCTTTAAGCTAACCTTGCAGTGTAACTAACTGAGTCCTAGATTTCTTCGGAGTAAAAATAGCTCTGTGTTTAATTCAGGTGAGAGAATGTGGTTTTGATTACAAGAACATGTAGGCTTGCTCCGTGACAACAGGCTATTTCAATCTTTGTACTCTGAAACTTACACATCTTAAGATAAAATTAAAACTCTCGTTAGCAGACAAGGCTGAGAGAGAAGTGGTGGGAACAGGTGCTGGTTTAATATTGGAGAGACATGACTTTGATTTATTGTCACGTGACATAGGATGTAGAATTTGTCTCCAGAAACTAATGATCTACCAAAAAAAATTGAAAGAGGGGGTGTCAGTGAGCAAAAGGCAGTAAACTATCTTTCTGAGACTTTAGAATTTAAGACTATGAGATTATGATTTACCTAGCATAGGAAAAATATGAGAGAGAGGAGATGCTTTGAAGAGCTCCCAGGATTGACTTGTACCCAGTTTTCTCTTTTGGCCTAAGGGCAGGTAAGTTTTAACAGTGTACCTTGACTTAACTAATAGAACCAAAGTGAAAGAGTTTCCTTTTACAATACACTGTGCCGTAAGCAGTGTGGGAATTCTTATAAAGGAGCTCCTTGTGCAGACCGAGGGGGCTTAACTGACCAGGTCTTAAGTAATGAGTTGGTTAATTTCCTGGAAATTGGAGCTGCTGATGGTTTTATAAATAAAAATTACATATTAAGTAATGGGTACTCTAGGGGGCAATATTTTCTTGACTTTCTCTGACATCTCAGCATGTTTGTCTGCCTTCCTGCGGATTTTGAATTTCTCTGTATTTTTTGACCTGACTGATCTAAAAGACAATCACCTGTCTCCACTGAGCCAGCATGAACTTTTGTTAACCAAGTCATGGTATATATGTTGAGGGAATACTAGGTCTTCCTCGCCTCAAGTAAGTTGCTTTTTGAGTCATGCCAGAAAGTTGAAAGAATAATCTGAGAAGTAGTTTAGTGAGTCCAAGTGGGGTGTGGTTGGGGTGAAAAGTGAGAAAATAGATCATAAAAATTGCACCCCCAGGGAGCCAAATGGACAAAATGAGTTGTCTCCTGTAGGGGAGGAAGAGGAGAGGAGATCACTGGGCTGGAGAATCCTGTGTTTATTAGTAACAAATGCTCTTCAAAGACCTCTTTTTCTTGTTCTAGACAAGTATAATTCTCATTAGCACTGACTGTCACTGCATAGACTGGCAAGGGGTTTGGAGCCTTAGTGTTATCCTGTGGGCAGACGAGCAGCTTGAGAGCTCACTGCTGGTTCTTTCCAGTGCATCCTAGAAGGAACCTCTCTTCTGCCTCAGAGTCCTATATGACTTCAACCAAAACCAAGAGGACAAGCTGTTTTCTTAATGAATGTGTAAAATGAAGTAACTCATTATTTTCGTAGTTGATTTTTTTTGGCAAACAGTCATGAGGTCCTGGACTGACCACTTGGATCCTTACAATCTGCTGTGTGGCTTTGGGCAAGTCACTTGGGATGTCTGTGTCCTTAGCTGTATCAGGAGAAGCAGGCCTAGATGATTTCTAATTTTCCTTCTGGATTAAAAAAAAAAAAAAAGCTCATGATTTTATCCATTCTGTTTCATTAACTCTTGAATTTGAATGCACTCTCCTAGAGAACTTGGAAAGTATAGAACAGATTTATTAATCCTGAAATATATTTTATGCATAATTATCTCCATACATTCTAAGAAGCAGCTCTAAGAACTGCTGAGTCTATGTTACGTCTGTAAAAATAATGTAATCTATATTGTGATGTGTACATCTAAGTGATCTTAAATGTAGTACAGAATATTTGCTTCTTGAATTATTTAATTAAATTGTGGATTATTTTATTTATGGAATCTTCTAAAATAATCTTAGTGGAAATCCTACCTCTTCGAATCTTGGTGGGGATATGATGACATTTACGTCTGAGTTTTAGGATTTTTGGTATGCCCGAACACTTCTTTTTAAATTAAAAAAATTTAAAAAATTAAAGAAATTAAAAAAATAAATTAAAATTTTAATTTATCTGTTTCCATAGTTTACCAGGGTTTGAGGCACTAATGGTTGATTTCTCCTGAATAAAGCCCAGAGATGTACTTTGGAAACCAGCATAAGTGCATCGTGCAGAGAGTTAAATCATGTTCATCTTTCTAAATGTTCTATGTGCCCTGAAAGGGCCTGCCTCAGATTATGTATGAGGCCGGTTACTCTGTAAGCAAGGCCTTCACATCAGAAAACACTGGGCGAACTTTTATATATGTATTAGGACAAGATACTAAAAAGGAAAGGCAGCCATGCTGATTTTCAGCAATGCTTTTATGTTCCAGAGAAATCCAGAGAAGCTCAGTGCTCCAAGACTGTGTGACCAAATGGAGCTCAAAGCGTATTAATTTATGACTAGCTTCAGACTGTCCAGAGTAAGAGCTCCCATTCAAAAGCATGCACCTTCTTGCTTCGTAAACGTAGTTTCTCAGAGTCTTCAGGAATGGGTGAGAAAGTTCTACGCATGGGGCAGACCCTCACTGCTGTACTCTGGACTGAGATGTTAGTTTCAAGGCTGTGGCTGTGCAAACAGACTGTTATAATTAACTAACTAGCACACTTGTTGGCTGGTTTATTGTTAGGGCCTAGTGACCCATCGAAAGTAATGCTAGAATGGGATTTCTTCTACCAGATGGTAAGAGATCCATGGATTTCTTAGGAGATATGAAACGAACAGAGCTAAGTATAATTCTCCTGGATGAATATAATGGGCAATCAGGTGCACGGGATGGATGGAATATGTTTTCAAAGAAAACGTAAATAGGAAGTGCACATCCATTTGACATCTTTGTTGCATATATTCCGGGGGTAGCCAGCTTTATTTACCTTTAAGGTTGTGAGGGAATTTGTGTGTATACTTGTGTGTGTGTGTGTGTGTGTGCGCACTCACAGACATATGTGTATGTGTATGTTTGTGGTGCAGAGTGGAGGCGATTTCATTGAAATCTGTGATGGATTCCCTTTCAGTCTCCAGATGGAAATGGGCTATCCTCTGAAACACAAGCCACTTAAGACTTGCAAGGCACGGAGAAGTTTGTGAGCTTGTGAGTAACTGGCTAAGAGAGACTTGAAAGCCCCACCCAAGTCGTCATCATTTTTAGTGACTCCAAAGCTTCAAAGTGTGTGAGTGTGAATGAAATTGGTGGGTAGATAGACAAGGAGGAGTGTCTCTCACAGCTTTATGAGGAAAGTGAGTCTTTGTGAATCACAGAGAAGACAACCATGGTAAGAGGGACAAGAAGGTTCGTGTTCATCTGATAAGTCTGAGAATCACCTTCTACAATAAAAATCTGCCTCAATGATGGCAGAGCAGCATGTAGGAAACTGCAAAGCAGACAGATACAACAGCCATGATTCTGGAAGGAAGACTCTGTCATGACTGAGATCACGTTATGGGACTTGATGTTAAATATAATGTGGAGTCAGGGGTGTTTATTTATTGAGAGAGAGACAGACAGACAGACAGAGAAAGACAGGGAGGGGAGGGACAGTGGAAGAGGGAGAGAGAGAATCTTAAGCAGACTCCATACCCAGGATGGGGCCCGATGCAGGACTTGATCTCACAACAGTGAGATCATGACCTAAGCCGAAATCAAGAGCCGGTTGCTTAACCCACCAGGCACCTCAAGTCATGGGGTGATTTAAGTAAACAGAATAAAACTCTCTGGAGTAGAAACGCTGGAGTAGAGTGCCTCTAAGGAGGGCACAGGTCATTTGGGGCTTTGTTAAACAAAGCTCTGCAATAGGGGTTTGTCATTTACCTTAAAACTATACAGAATTCTCTATCTTGTCTGTGTAACCAGAAATCTTAGTCCCCCATAGTTACCACACAGATTTTCAAACCAAAAACCTTTCCAAATCATGTCTTCATCAGAGTCATAGGCTGTGTACAGAATTTGAAAAATCCTTTGTGCACAAAAACAGTGCTAGAGTTGCATTCAGATGATCTAAAATTTTAACCAGGCCCTTGTTAGCCCAGATTAGCCTGAGGGTTCGGATTTTCCAATCAGGAAAACAGGGATAATGTTGCCTTTTTATCGGAAAAGGTTTTTGAAAACAAAATGCCATATTGGGGTTGATGAGAAGATAAGGTGTTAAGTATATGATGATACATTTAATTTATCTTCACTTATGTTTGAAGGCCAGTGTCTAAACTTTTACCCTTTCAGGTTGCTAGTTCCTGTGATTTCGATGGCAATATTTCCTTGTTTGGGGGCAGATTTGCAAACCATTCAGACATACTCTACCGACTACCGTCCTAAATGCTACCTGAGGGGTTCAAAAGTTGAGCTAAAGTTTTTAATCATTTTATTTACGTCACATAAATCAGTTTTCTTCTAGTCTACAAGACCTTTCTACATGACAGTGTTGTGTTTATAAATTCTTTAAAAGTGCAGGTGTCTGAAAACTTCCCAGGTAGGCCCGTTTACTGAAAAAGTTGTCCACGATAGCTGGTCCAGAATCTGACAAGGAGGAGAGAATAGTGGTGCCGCCAGAGTGGGCATCTATAGGAATTGATGTTTTTAGGAAGGAGAGATACTGACATGCAGACTTGTCTGTAAGGGCTACTCCCTGTGGGATAAGGTCAATCGTATCAGGAACACATGGCCACGGCAGAATGAGAGAGTATGACCAGAAAGGATGAATCATATACTCCAGAAGAGGCGTAAGACAACATGAAATGGTCGAGTTGGTCAGCATCTTGAATGTCGTCCATGTCGACAGCCTCCGTTCCCTGTGGTTTCTACTTCAGACATGGCAGGCAGACAGAGGAGAACCAGTTCTGTGTCAGTGCCTTTAAACAGGACGCCGCATAACCACAGCCCACAGCCCCTTGCAAGGCTTCCCTCTCACTTTCAGGAAGCACTCGGGCTGAGGACCTAAGACAATGGGAGAAAGAGACAGGGCGCCATCTCTCAGACCCTGGACTCAGGGCCACTGCGCAAAGCTTGAAGAAAGAGTCTTCCAGCTTTAGGAAATGAAAGGTTTTCAAACTTCAGTACTGCTTCCCTTGCTGATCAACATCCAAATCTGAAAATTTCCGTTTTGCAGAGGGATTTAGAGGATTGATAGGGATTAGAGGATGATAGGATTGGGCGTCTGGGATGAACTCATGGTTAGGTCACCACTCTTGTCATGGATTACGTTCTTTCCCAATGGCCTATTAAATTATTGGTAGTATTTCCTCATATAAATGGCACCAGAATTCTAGGACACTGCCTCTGTGTGGTAAGATGCCTATGTATGGTAAGATGGAGTATTGTATTTTTTAAAAAAATATTTATTTATTTGACAGACAGAGATCACAAGTAGGCAGAGAAGCAGGCAGAGAGAAAGGGAGGCCAGCTCTATGCGGAGCAGAGAGCCCAATGCGGGGTTCGATCCCAGGACCCTGGGATCATGACCCGAGTCGAAGGCAGAGGCTTTAATCCACTGAGCCACCCAGGCGCCCCCATTGTATTTTTTATTTGACCCTTTTAGAAAGACCTCATTTATTAATTTACTTAGAGAGTGGGTGGAGGGGAGGGGTAGAGGGAAGAGGGAGACAGAGAATCTCAAACAGACTCTTGCTGACTGTGGAGCCCAATGTGGAACCCAATGACCCCGAGGTCATGACCTGAGTTGAAAACAAGAGTCAGATGTTCAACTGACTGAGTCACCCAGGTGTCCTGATGGAATGTTTTAGAAATAAGATTTTACTTAACTAAATGAAAATAATTTCACTGTGTCTATCAGAATTATGAATTTGAGTGTAATAAATCACATTTTTACATTGGTTTTTTTAAATCACGAAATGCTTCTGTGAAAAATAAGGAATGTATAACACTTTTTTATGCCTATCATATATGTACGTATATACCTGTTTTAAAATTTGAAGTCCCTATTTTAAGAAAAGGATCTGTAGAGACTGTAAGAGTTATTTTTTAAGATTCTGGAACTGAGTTGCAACTTTAAGCAAAATAACATTATTTAAATATGTAATTAGGAAGGCAGCAATAGAATTTGAATCTCACAAAAGCATTGGCAGATGTCTCGTATGAAAATCTAAACCTCCGTGCTTTTCACACATTTTTGACTTGATCCCTTTTAGGTGTTTGTTTTTGTCATTTGTCTTCCTTGTTGGTTCTGAACTTTTATGGGCGTCTCAGTAATTATGAGACACCACAAGTCCTCATCAAACTGATCCTGCGGTTTTCATCACCCCATTCAATAAGTTATAGAACCTGAGTGCTCAGATTGATGTACTCCTGATTAGGTCACATAAAGGAAAGCTTTACAGATTTTAGAATTTAGACATATAGTAAGTCAGAGAATCTTTCTGTATGGAACCAGGTTAAAATTTTCCAGTAAGGGGCACCTGGGTGGCTCAGTGGGTTAAGCCTCTGCCTTCAGCTCAGGTCATGGTCTCAGGGTCCTGGGATCAAACCCTACATCAGGATCTCTGCTAAGCAGGGAGACTGCTTCCCCCTCTCTCTCTGTCTGCCTCTCTGCCTACTTGTGATCACTCTCTCTCTGTCAAATAAATAAATAAAATCTTTAAAAAAAATTTTTTTCCCAATAAAAAGCCAAGACCTAAAATCTGTCCTTAGGCTGGTGTGGGGAGGAGGGAAAGACGTGAGACTTGGGTATGGAATGAAAAAGCCAGGAAAAAGAGCCCAGGGATCAGAGCTCATTATGGAAGATGGCGGGGATAGTCTAGGCCCTGGAAAGGCAAAGTGAATGTGGCTCTACTCCATCACCTGATTTGACTAAAAGAGGTGCGAAAGTTCAAATTCTTCAGGTTATTGGACTGGAAGGACTACATGGATCAATTCATCTTCCCATTTCTCTTGCTGCCATTGTCAGCAGAGTCCAAGCCAGCCAAGAATGAATTTGGCATGTGTGCCCCCAGTCCGTACTGGCCCCCGAACTTAGCCTTACTTGCAAGCTGTTGGTGAACCTTGAGTCCAACACTTTTTACCATCTGTGTATTTGCATGATGAACACAAGAGCAACACTTCCTTCACAAATCTGTCTTCCGTTTAAGGCTTGGCAAAGAAGATTATCATTAGGGAGAAGCGACTGAGAGAGAGTCAATTATTTTCAGAAACAAAGTGGGGGATACAGTCAGAATAATCAATGCGGTAAGGATACAGTAAAAGTCACGTGACTGACAAGGATGGAGAAAGGCTTAAAATGGCTAAAATTCCACACAGATGTTTTAAAAGTAAAGAGAGAAATAGGGAAGAGATCGTGATGAAGGAAAAGCAAAGGGCATGCCCAGAGGAATATTTCAAATGCGGGCTGGATGCCATAAAGAAGAGAAGGCAGGACAAGTCAGCAACTATGAACAATGTGCCTTTGGACCTCGTAGCATCATCTCAGCGATAAGCCTAGCTGAGAGTATTTGTGTATGCAGCTCATGGGAATGAATTCTGCTCAGAATTTATTAAATGGCCACAGGGTCTGTCTAAGCTGTACCCCTAAATAAAAGAATAATTCAATTATAAGCCCCTTTTCTTATCTTTGTTTTTTACTATAGGGCTTTCTCTATTTTTACTTCTTGCACATCTCAACCTCTCCTCCCCCTGCAGTTTCTTATGGCCAGCATGCACTGTTGCTAGGTTGGCCAAAGTCAATAGAAAAATGTGGTTTTTGAACCAGAGGTATGGCACTGCATTGGAAACCCGACATTATTTCCTAAACTGAGCTGGTGCGGTTTGTACGTGTTTCAACATCCCAGAATCAACCATGCACAAGCGTTTCACATCTGATGGTCTAGTGAATCTGTTTGCTTTACTTGAACTGATCTGATGCCATAAAGGCTAGGATTGGGTGACTCTGACTTTTGAAAGGACAAAGGACTGAGGGATGGGTGGGATGTTCAGATAAATGGCTTCAGTGAACCTGGAAATGTTATTTAACTTCTGTTCTCTGCCTGCTTCTTCTGTTTGCTTGTTTTCAAAAGTAATGCACGCCAGCTGTAAAAAATGAAAAATTCATACACAGAAATAAGGAAATAAGAGTATACATAGCATGTTATCAATAACAATTAAGCTATTTCTATATAATATATATTATATAATATATACTTTATACATCAATACATACACAGGGACATAAATATATATGTTATATATATAAGAGGGATAGAAATAAGGAAACAAACAAAAGATATTTATAAAATCGTAGAAGTTTCAAATAACAGAAAGGTAAAAGAAAAATCCCCCTGTGTCTCTCTTTCTCAGTCATTTTGCTCAAATATGATTCTTGTAAAGAGTTTTTTATGGGGAGGGTGGAAGGGGAGAGGGAGGAAGTCTATTGACACCTGTACCTTTTCTCAATGCTTCTGTCCCCTCTCTCTCTTCTCTGGCTCTGTTTTTACTTTTATATTTATTTATATCCTATTACTCTCTTTACCTCTATTTTTGACACAAAATATGATGTTTAATATTTAATACTGTCATACTGTTCTGTTGCTTTGCTCTTAAAATAAACACATCAATGTATTTTATAGGTCTTTTCATATTAGCCTACACAGCCCTGACTCATTCTTTTAAAAGGCTGGGCAATATTCCATTAATGGTTACGTTGATTCTTACACATATATCTTGGTAAACTTGTACAAATATACATGAGAGGTGAATTCCTAGTAATGGAATTTCTGGGTGAAAGATTCATGTGCATTTCCAAAATGTGTTCTATTTTACAAAAAATTTCATTCCTAGCAACAGATAGGACACTGCTTACACTTTCCATTCATCAGAAATTAATCGTTTTGTAAGCTATGATGACGATAGGGCTTAATTTTTTCCAGTCGGCCAGTTATTCCAGCACTACTTACTAATTAATCCTTCTTTCGCCTGATTAATGCCTCTTTCTTTCTCCAATTGCTTTCATCATAAATAAATTCTCATGTATTTGACTCTATTTTCCAATCCCATCTTCAGCATTGATCTACTTATTTCCTGGTATAAACTGTCTTAATTATTTAACTCCAGAATATACTTTACTATCTAGTCTTCACCAAATTACTCTTACTTTCAAGTGCTTTTCATTTCATGTATTCATTTTTTTGTAAATTTTTAATATCCTCTCCGGTTTAAAAAACTCCTCTTTGTATTTTTACTGTGTTTGCATTGAATCTTTAGGTTCATTTAGGAAGAACTGATATTTCTATAATATTATTTTTATCTCCAAGGTGGTATATCTTTCCATTTAATGAAATCTTTTGAAATATCTTTCTGTAGAGTTTTAATGTGTTCTTCAGGTAGGTTCTACACATCTGATGAAATTTATATCTAGATATCATATCTTTTAAGAACTATGAGGAATGGAACTTCCATTGAATTTTTGAACTTAATTCCTTATATAATACAAATATGTAGAATTTTTGTCTCACCTATTTTTTTCCCTAAATTTTGAGTTGATCCTGAGATTTCTAGATATATCGTCATATCATAGAAAATAAAAAGGATTTATTTTTGACAAGCTGAGATTATGGTGTTCATGTTTGCATAACTCCAGTTATGGGTGTAGATTTAATGGCTGGAAGAGGTCTTATAAGTCTTCTATTTCAGTTCCATATGTTCAGACTGTTCTCTGATCATTTAGGCTCAAATCTCCTTACAAAAAGTTACAGATTTTCAAAGAGGGACATGAACTCTTGTTTCTAAGTGTGTACATCAATGTTCTCTTCTCTTTTGGCATCATTAACATCCGCAGAGACACCAACCCTCCCAGATTTGTAGTAATAATAATTGTAAACAGTAAAATAAAACCATCAGCCAACATTCATTGCACTTACTGTGTTTGACAGACTGCTAAGTGTTCTGCATGGATTGTTTCCTTGAATTCTCATTATAATCTCCAGTTACTTTCGTTAATCCCCCACTTTACAGATGAGGAAACTGGCAGGAGCTTTGGCGACCTGCCAAGGGTCCATAGCGACCTGCCCAGGGTCCACAGCTAGAAGGTGATGGTGCCAGGCTGCTCAGCTAGAGCCTGACTATGTCACCATGCTGTGCTCCTTCCCACTGCCCCTTCTCCGTGATGACAGGACCCATTTCCCAATCTCCTTGCTGTTGCCTCTTGTATCTTGCAGTGTTATCAGACTCCCCCTGGACCAACACCTCTGGATCATGCAAGGGCAGATGCTTTGAACTTCAAGAGGTTGGGCCCCCTGACTGTCGTTGTGATAACCTTTGTAAGAGCTACAGCAGTTGCTGCCATGACTTCGATGAGCTTTGTCTGAAGACAGGTGGGTAAATTTTGGTTCCTCTGGAGACTTGATTGGAGAGCTTAAATGCCCTCACTGTTATTCTCCCTGGCATTTGCACCTTGCTTTAGTCAAACCATACTGTGTGTGTTAGTTTTGTTTCTCGAATGATTATTGATTGTGACTGTTGTTTGCATACCAAGCCTTCTCAAAGAACGTTCTTTGCAACTGCGGTCATTATTTACTGATTTTGGAAATATTTATGGCCAAGCTTTTTTCCCCCCAATCTTCATCATCTGTCTCTTGCTATCAATTCCCACATTCACTGCTAGGGTACATGGACTGAAACTAACAGCATTCTTATTTTTAATTTTCTGTTTTAATTTTAATTTTTTAAATTTTTGCTTCCCTGCTCAGCATACAGCATTTGTGTTTTTTCGTCTTATCATGTAGTAACTATTGGCCTACTCTGATGTAATTCCCCATTCTCTGTGCAGGTGGAAAGTTGTTATGGAGTTCTACTTGGGGTCTCATGCTCAGGGTAGCTCCGAAATATTCCTCTCAGTCATCCTGGCCTTTCTTGGCATGTCTGCTCTACTGGAACCATCAGTAGAATATACGGACTTCAGAATGAATACACTTGAGTTGAGAAGAAGCAGTTTGGAGACATTTGCCACCCTACCTGCTCTGTTTCCAAAGCCCAACACTTTAAGTAGGACCCCGGAGAAACCTTGTAGGCTATCCAGCAGGCCTCTGGGCAGCACTATATGTAAACTCTGAGAAAGATGACCATCAACAGTGCCAAGATCTCTAGACACAGCTTCCTTGACAAGTTATGACTTGTTTTTGGACTTTTATGGTTTAAATGATTCTTTCAAAAATCTGACTCGTATTATCATTGATATTAGCCTTATACTTCTAATGATATCATTAGAAACAGAGACGTTATTCTCCTTTACTAAAGAAATAGCCCTTGATTTATATAAAAACCGACGCCAACTCCCTTACCAGTTCTGGTTTGTTTGCTTTTCCCCCACCAAACAAGAAGGGTTTTATTAGGCTGTTTTCTGTATAATACATTTTCCAAACATGTAGCCATTTTTTTCTTGTTACTTTCCTTTGGAACTTCTCCCAGGTTCCTTAGCCTTGGGTCTGCAAACTTAAATGCTGAGAACCTTGTAAACTGAACATATGGATGGAACAGATGTTCTAGTAGAGCTCTTTGGCTCCGAAACATTATTTCAAACCAGCAGCCTATTATTTCAAGCCAGCAAACCCGGTTGCTTGGCACCGGGGACCTAACTGATGCTCGTTTCCTTTGCACCACGAGCATCTGGACTCTGACATGTCCTCTCAGAGGTCCGGATTCCTGATCTTAGAGCTCCTTGCAAAGTTTAGTGATGTCCCCACTCCACCTTAGCTCTTTCCAAATGTCGTTCATGCCTCTCTTTCCAGATGTAATAAATACAGACGATAACAACATTTTTGAAGTAGTTTGTTTTTTTGCTGTGTACCAAGATTACGTTTGCCAAATGTGGAAGAATCAAATATCAAATAATAACAAAAGGTTGAAGGAGAAAATAAAAGTCCCTGAGATCCTACAGGCCTCAGAGATGGCCTACAGGCCACTTTCCAGGATAAGCACAATGTTTCAGTGTAGACCTTGACTACTATGTGTGTGTGTATGTGTATTTATATGAGTGTATATATGTATATGTCTGGGAGGGTGTGTCTATACTCATATATCTCTTTACACACTGTCCTTTTGAATGCCTAAATAGTATTCCATTGAACAGATGCAACCTGCTTCTTGAGTAACTGATCATTATTTAGATTTCCCCCAATTGTTGCTATTATGAAGAATGTATCAATGAATGTGGTTCATGATTATTCAAATTTTGTTTTCCTTAAGACAAATTCCTAGGAGTGGGATTTTGAAGCAAAGTGTACATTTTAAAAATATAAATATATGATACAAAATTAACACTTCTCAAAGTTTATATTCCTCTCAAAAGGCACAAGAGCCTTTCAGCACTACCTTTTCAACATATTCTCACTTTTAAAATACATATTTTCATTAAAAAATTGCTTTTTCTGATCTAATAGGTAACTTTCTTATTATTCCATAAGGTTAAAGTTTTTTTTTTTTTCTGTTTATTTCCATGTTTGTTTTCAAAATTATACAGCTGACTGATTCCTACCTTGTGTGGTTCACTCTGAACCCTGGCTTTTAAAAATTCCATTTTTACACAAAGCCAATAGTTCCTCAATAAATTCAGCTTGTTAATAGTGATTTTTTTAAACAAAGGGGTTTTCTTATGAAACTAGAGCAGCCATAAAAGTATATGTGTTATATGAATTATCCTTGAATTGGGAAAAAAAAAAAAACAACAGTCCAAGTAACCTTGGAAAATTGCTAACCATTGGGAATAGCAGGTCCTGGATAAAGGAATTTCAAGCATTTCTTCTGCTTGGGAAGCGAAGGCAGAGGAAGAGGGGATATCAAAAAATCAGAGAAAATTTGGATATAAAGGTAATTAAAAAGAGGGGAAATTAAACAGTAGTTGTATGGTTTTCTAGCATGGCAACTAGTACTTCTTTATTCATTTATTCATTTAGTAAAGTGTCTGTTGGTAGAATATTACTAAGTAGCAACATTGCTTCCTAAAACCATTGCCTTCCACTTACAACATATAATAAGGGATGAAGACCTCAAATGTCCTTACTCAGAGAGGGTTTTCATTCTATGTCAAGTAGCATCCCCTTTCCACCCTGTCATTATCTATCAGTACCATCGTATTATTTCCTTCATAGCACTTGACATGAGCTGAAATTATCTTGTTTCTCCTGGTCTGCTTGCCTATGGTCTGTCTTTCCCAATTGGAATAGAAGCTCCATGAAGATGTCCTGTCTTGTCTTTCTTGTTCTTCATGACCCCCCCCCCCCACCTCCAGCACCTGGAACATGGAAAACAAAACAGAAATATGTATTGAATAAATGAATTCATTATGAAGTTTCTTAGTACATCAACCCTGAATTTAAAGAGTTGTGTTTTATTTTCATGATAGTTTGCAAGTAGATGGAATGCATGTTCATGGAATACCTAGCATGTGCCAGGCACAGTCTCAGATACTGGAGACATAATGGTGAAGAGAGATGTGGGTTTTTTTCCCTCCTGCTATGGAGCTTCCAGTCTAGTAGATGAAAATGCAAGCAAAAAAAATATAGCATTCTTTTTTATTTTTTTTAAAGATTTTATTTATTTATTTATTTGACAGACAGAGATCACAAGTAGGCAGAGAGGCAGGCAAAGAGAGAGAGGAAGCAGTCTCCCTGCTGAGCAGAGAGCCTGATGTGGGGCTCGATCCCAGGACCCTGGGATCATGACCTGAGCCAAAGGCAGAGGCTTTAATCCACTGAGCCACCCACGTGCCCCTAGCACTCTCTCTCTCTCTTTTTTTTTTTATATTTTATTTATTTATTTGACACACAGAGAGAGAGATCACAAGTAGAGCAGCAGACAGAGAGGGGGAAGCAGGCTCCCTGTGGAGCAGAGAGCCTGATGCGGGGTCGATCCCAGGACCCTGAGACCATGACCTGAGCCGAAGGCAGCGGCTTAACCCACTGAGCCACCCAGGCGCCCCCCTAGCACTCTCTTTTAAATGAAAATGTTAATTTTCTTAAATATTTACTGTTGATAGAGTTAAACCATGGGCTCTAAATCAAATATGTTCAGACAGAAATCTGTAACCCATCTACTGGCCTCCTGGAGAGGAGGGGCTATGACCCCTTATTGTAGATGGGGCCATATTTCGGTCGATGGTTGGCACTGTGAGTGTTTTTCATATCCCATATCCCTTTCAACTCTACATCTCTCTGTTTAGGACTGGACCCTCTAGCTGCAACTTAGAGCAGGAGAGGATTTGGTTGCACTATTGTTTGTAATTAAATCAAGCTCATTAATGTCAAGCAAAGCTACTTTGGGAAATAAAAGAGCCCAGCTGTAGTTACTCTGCTTAAGATGGTGGAAACACCTACCACAAACCTTACACACCATACATTTTCCCATTTTTTTTGTTTGTTTTGTTTTGTTTTAAGTACAGTGTACAAATGGTAAGGGTTCCATTTTTCCAAAGGAGCCCAATTATGTTTGGCTTCGTACTCTGATTTGAAAAATTAGGAATTCAACCTATTTGTAAGCCCTCCAAATATCATCTAGGCCTCAGGCCAACTCTAATTTCACAAGCAGATTAAATGATGTGGGATTTAGCTCTTTTTGTTGGCAACACTTGTGAGCAATTGTGGCCTCTTTCATTTGGTTTGTGAGAAGCAGTGACAGTGTTTTATTGTGCCGATTTCAGCGGGCGGCTGGGAGTGTACTAAGGACAGATGCGGAGAAGTAAGAAACGAAGACAATGCTTGTCACTGCTCAGAGGACTGCCTGGCCAGGGGAGACTGCTGTACTAATTACCAAGTGGTTTGCAAAGGTACATGTTCCCGTGGGTTGGCTAGAGCTTTAAAAGAGTAAAAACTGGAGATGCTCCCAGGAATCTTGGATGTTGGGGCTGTAACACCTTGGATATGGGTTTGGAAGGAGGGAAGAGGTTGTGTTTTTAAATTTCTCATGATTTTTCTTAGTTTTGCTTCCCTGCATTTCACAGATCTGAAATAATAAAGAAATCGCCCCAAATTCCAGAATGTGGTAGAATTCTAATAATGAAGAGTTTACTAAAGTTCCTGTCTTGGTCTTAGATCAGGTTGTTTGAAAGCAGAGCTTGAGAAGGAATTCCGCGCCTGGAATGTATTGAGGGAATGCTCAGTGGGAAAACCATGTAAGGGATCAAGAAGGAGGTCAGGGCAGGGGGCGGCCAGCAAGGATGTGGTTTTAGGGGAAGTCTCACCTTGGCGTGATTTACTGCCAGGTCTGGAAGGTAAACTATAGCGTTCTTACCCTTGAGGCAGGGGGAACATGACTTTTATACCCATTGGATGTAAGCTATAAACTGAGGCACTAGCAGCAACCTGAAGATGTGTGTACCAGCTGGTAAAGAGGGTCGGGGCATGCACAGTTCCTGTTGTACCCCCAAAGCTGTGCATGCATATCTATCCACTTGGTATGGTCGATTGTGGAATATGATGGTTTTATTCTAATAGTAAATACCAGTCGGTGAACTAACAAAAATATAAAAGATGACGTTTCTGTCTCTAAGGATTTGAAGTTACCATAGCACCCAATTACAGAGGTTAATGGAAAGATCCAAGAATCTTTATGTAAACTTTACAAGTCACTTTATTGTCAAAATTAAGTCCTTCTTCCTAGCTGTACCATGGAACATTTAAGAAGAGTTTCTGTGAAAAGATTTCAGGAAAAAAGCAAATCCATTCTAAAATTTGTGTTCAGTTTGTGGCGGGAAGGTATTCCATAAATCCTGAATTTGGAAACTTTCCCTGCCCAAACAGTTATTGTAACTTTTGATAAAGCATAAATCAACTGAGAATCTTATTCCTTTTCCTTTCCCCCCCGCCCCATGTAGTAAATGTAACAATAAACCACATGAGACTATTAGAAGAGAAAAGACCAGAAAAAGTCCTAGGTGTCGCTGGTCATTGAACCATTCAACATTGGGTTTTGCTGGTTAAAACTTCTAGTATATGTGCTGCCGAAGCGAGCACTAGTTGTAATACTTTTGTGAGAGCCCTGGGTTACTAGATATGCGGTAAAACTCCCCCCAGTTTAAGGAGCAAGTTACGAACCTACCCAGCTGTCAGGAGTCAGATTCTTGTTGACCAGGGTGATTTCCGACGGTCAAAATATGTGATGTTTATTTGCCTTAGGGCCATTTAAAGCAAATGCTTTTGGATAATTTTCATTTCCTCTAAGGAAGCCTTGTTGTTAATGTTTCTTTGGTTTTAAACCTGAGCTCTTTTCTGTTCTCCATTCTTGACGGGGTAACTCAGGAAAGCTCTTGGACCTTGGAGGAAGAGAAAAGTGAAAGAGCATTGATTTTTTTTTTTTCCCTAAAGTCAGGACTGAACACCGATCCAGTGGCAAATCATCTTTCTCTTGCAATCTTCCAATCTATCATTCCTGAGCATTCTAAGCCTTTCCCCGCAACTGAAGGGAAGTTGTGCCATACTTTCTATGGCTCTGCGATGTTCAGTGGTGGAGAAAAGAATGTTCCATCTAATGACCAAACAGTTTATTTCTGGAGGGAAACACACATGAAATTTTGTTCACTGACGCCACTGATGTTTTTATCTACAAACCATTTAGACTCAGAAGGCTCGCATAAACACCACTTGGGGCTATTAAATATTAGCTTTTCCATTATGTATGGGTGTACTTTAGTAAGCCAAACCAACATTGGACTTTATTTCAGTTTCTGTTTAGATGGTGTCCCATAAGCAAGGAGTATCCAGCAAGACACGGGGCCTGGGGTTGCGGTCTTTAGGGCTCTGGCTGGCATTGACCATGAGACTCACAAGTGAATTTACTCACTTTCCCTCATAGGAGAGACACACTGGGTAGATGACAACTGTGAGGAAATAAAGACCCCAGAATGCCCTGCAGGGTAAGTGCCTTTTATAAACATGATGAAATTTTACATATCAGTTGATAAAATATCCCAGGATCCAGATAGGTATATGGT
This sequence comes from Meles meles, assembly GCF_922984935.1. Classification (NCBI taxonomy): domain Eukaryota; kingdom Metazoa; phylum Chordata; class Mammalia; order Carnivora; family Mustelidae; genus Meles; species Meles meles. The sequence goes on from NC_060066.1 coordinate 20,280,543, forward strand.
GGCAAACAATGTAAAAGCTGAGATCATCTTGTACAGGTAAACTTATACTCAAGTCCTTGTAAGTGATTAATTCATCGAAAGCACATCTTGAAGTAGTGAGTTTTTATTTTTATTTTTTTAAGATTTCATTTATTTATTTGAGAGAGAGGGGAGGAGCAGAGGAAAAGGGAGAAACAGTCTCCTTGCTGAGTAGAGAGCCTGATGCAGGGCTCGGTGCCAGGACGCTGGGATCACGACCTGAGCTGAAGGCGGAGGCTTAACCGACTGAGCCACCCAGGCGCCCCAAAGTAGGGAGTTTTTAAAAGCTTTTCTCTTATTGCCTCTGCGCATATTGAAGACTGAATATCCTCAATACTTCACCAAAGCTGAAGATTTTACGAAGTGTATGTAAATATCACCAGAAAAGGAAAGAAACATTTCTGGCATTGATTTGTTATTTATTTATTTATTTATTATTGGAGTTTTTTCTGGGAAGGCTGGTTCTGCCCTTTTTGGCAGAGGGGAGGGGAGGACTACAGAATTCTCAAAAATATCATCCAAGCTGGTAACTCCTACTGGACGCTGCAGGAACTTGACAACTGCTGAACTCTGGGTGCAGCCAGGCTTGAGTGACCCCCACGGCTCAAGTGCGACCGGCGTGAGACAGTTACTATGCCTTCCAGGAAACTGCTGAAAATTCATGGACCCTTAAAATGCCTGGCAGAAAATAAATTTTCAACAAGTGTGTTTTCATGAATGTATCTGTTCAAGTGGATTTTTGTTTTTCGGCAGCCTAGCCTGCAACGCAAAATCCGAGTATTTCGATATTGTCTTGATTTTCATCTCCTTCTTTGGCTTTAATGAGCCACTTGTACCTCTTTGGACTTTCTGAATGGAATAGCCGTAGTTTCTGACTGTTTAACATGTGTTTCGGTTATTCTGGGGGACAAAGCGTCTAGCAGTAGAAGCCCTGTTAATGCAGAATAGTCACAACTATAATAAACTCTTTAACAGTATCATTATATGTGCTTTATCTGTGACGCATCTGAAATACGCCTTATTTGTTATGTGGCTTCAATAAACTCAAGTCAAACTATCAGGAAAAAATGTTTTCCTGCAGTTTAGTATTCTCAAGTCTGACTGGCCAATTCTGTCCTCAGACTATAACCAGGATCTATTTTTATCAGATCCTGCTCTAGTTAAATGAATCATCTGGTCCTTTATTGATGAACTTTTTAAAGCTCTTCATCAATTTTGGTTATTTTTAAAGTTATTTTTGACTAAACCTAAAAGAATTCTTTTATAAGTTTTAGACAAGAGTTCCACTGCTCTAAATTTCATGCTCATTTACCCATTCATTCATGTATTTGATAAGCATTTATTGAAGCCTTACTAAAGGTCTACGAAATAGAAAGATGGATAAGACATAAACTATGCATCAAAATAATGTAGTATGTATGTGAATGAAAAAAGAGGTATGAATTAATATCTTAAAGGAATTCAGAAGTGTGAGCAGCTAACGTTATAGAAAAGGAAACCTTGAGGTGGGTTTTAAGGAATGAATAGGAGTTTTCTGGGTAGCAAATGGGAGAACACCTATTCCAGGCAAATAAAACAACTTTATACAGTGTGAAAAACCTTGTTTGTAGTGTAAGAGGCGGCAAGGGAAATCTGGAGTCCAGCCCCTTCCCTGGCCATTTTATGACCTTAATCACTTAACTCTGGACCTTGGTCGTCACAAATGCCATGTGGCTGGCAGCCTAGACCTTAACCAATAGCCTCACTTGAAGTTTCATCTTGGGAACTCCTGGTCTCAGTTGTGCAGAATGAGAAGGCACAATGGAAACTTTGTGGCAGGACGTTTTCTAAAGCTTAATATGTTATTCTTGAAGGTTTGTTCGCCCTCCGTTAATCATCTTTTCGGTCGATGGTTTCCGTGCATCTTATATGAAGAAAGGCAGCAAGGTCATGCCTAACATTGAAAAGCTAAGTAAGTCCTTTTCATACTGTCTTCTCATCAGTATCCATGATCTGCCCAGTGCATGCTCAGCTATGGGCTTTGAGAGCTATGGACAAGTAGATATAGTCTATTATTAGAAACACAGAAGTGATTGTAACTCAAGTCTTTGGTGGCTCGCAAAGTGGAGTCCCATACATGAAGTGACTCCTGTTGGTTCTCTTGTCCTAATGTCTGAAATTCTGTTCCTAGGGTCTTGCGGCACACACTCTCCCTACATGAGGCCCGTGTACCCAACAAAAACTTTCCCTAACTTATACACTTTGGCCACTGTAAGTATTTTTTTCTTTTCTTTCTTTTTTTTTTTAATTTTATTTATTTATTTGAGAGAGAGAGAGAGAGAGCACGAGCTGGGTGGGGAGGGGAAGAGGGAGAGAGAGAAACAGATGCCCTGCTGAGCAGGGAGCAGGGGGCCCATGTGGGGCTCTATCCCAGGACCCCGAGATCATTACTTGAACGGAGGGCAGACGCTTAACTGCCTGAGCCACCAGGGTGCCTCCTAAGTATTTTTTCAAAGGTTGTAGATTCAAAGGGTGTGGGTGTAGATTTCACTCTGAAATGGCTTAAATGGAGACTTAAAGAAACATGTTTCTCAGCGCCCCAAGAAAATGTGTTTTCTATCTTGATTGCCTGAGCTGTTCACGGTAAGTGTCTTTTACAACTTTGTCGGGGACCGAACCTCACGGTCACTTCAAAACTGAAAACATTTTTTCAGGTACCGTTCTGTTTGCACACATACATTAAGCTTCTGTCAGATACCACAGGATCTGTTGTTTATTTTCTGGGTTTTCAGATAAAAACATTGACTTCAGGGCACATTGTTTTCGTTTTTCCATACTCCCAGTCCTGCCTTGTTTTCTTCTTTAAAACCACAATTTGTTTATTTATTTTGTTATTATGATGACTTCGAGGAGTTCTGAGGTAGAAGTAGAACTTAGGGAAAAGGAAAAGTGTATTTATAATGAGAAGCTTCTTTGGAGGCACATAAGTAAATTTCAATCTGCAGGTTAACTTTTTGCAATAAAAGTGATTGTCATCCTACTAAATCGTAACAATTAAAAAAACCCCAATATTAACTTTCTTATCATCATGTTAAGTCTCTCAGATAGCTTATGATTAATAAGACAACATTCATGTTTGCTCAGACGCACACAGAGTCTACGTATATCTGATATAAATTTGGAAATTAAATATTGCTGTAAAACTTCCTATGATAACAAAATTTATGATAGAACTCACATGTACAGATTATCATATTGGTAGTTTAACAATAAATTTGCTTTTACACAAAGGGACTGTATCCAGAATCACATGGAATTGTTGGCAATTCAATGTATGATCCTGTATTTGATGCCACTTTCCACCTTCGAGGACGAGAGAAGTTCAATCACAGATGGTGGGGAGGTCAGCCGGTAAGTTCTGCGTTTTGTGTGTATGTGTGTCTCTGCACTGAACCATTTCATCCCCAAATTTTTACCTGCATAAAAGATGCATATAATTTCCTCAGACTTGGCAATGTTTCTGCCCTTTAGTGTTGTGTATATATATCTGTGCACATAATACCTGTATATATGTGTAAATAATGTATATATTCCTATGTCCATGTGTGTCTCTCTATATGTGTGTGTATGTGTAGATGAGGTTATGATTATAAATGTGCCAGAGGATAAATGTCTTCATTAGATGTTGATGATGGAAATGGTGACAGAAAGGCGAATTTCAGAAACATTTTGAGGAAGGAATATATAGTCGGATCTTACTGATTTACTAGATTTAGGGGTACAATGAAAAAGAGAAGTGAATGATTAGGATTACTCCCAAATTTTGGCCCAGGTACTATATGAACAGAGACCTAGAAACTTGCTGATAAGAAGGAGCTCAATGAAACCCACTGGAAATTCGTGAATTCTTTTGCTTAATCCATTTTTTGAAATTCTTGGAAGTTACATGTAAGTGGAACCTATCTTCATTTTGGACCAGCAAATTAATACTTTGAAAGAACTCATCCTGTTTACTTCGGATCTAATGGATGGGCAGAAAGTAAAAAAAGGATGTAGGTGGCTTTCTACATCATATTTTTCCTATGACTGTGTGCGAGGTTAGGCAACTTGATTTGGTCAGACATGAGCGAAAGGGCAACATGAGACAAGGTTGTTGAATGTGCAGAATTGAACCAAGGGCACACGCCCCAGGGTAAAAGGGCCAAGATCCCCACAGGAACACAGCTCAGTATACACAGCCAATGAAAAACATGTAGAAGAAAGACAGGAAATAGTCCCACCTTATGTCAACTTTGACTGGAGGCCAGGGCCCCCCAGAGCTCTGGTTAGGACAGAGGTCTGAGACCCTTGTGTATCGGCCATGACACGAAATTGGCAAGTGTCTGCACACATCCATGAATCTACCATCCCTGAGCAGTTCCATACCCAGAAATGTTTGCTCCAAACTATGGGCAAGCTAGAGAACAAAAGGTCAGAAAAAAATGGTATTGCTTTGATTAAAGGTCATTCACGATTACAAAAATAGATTCATTCCTAACAAATTCGTATGCAAAGCTAAACATGGGCTTCTCATTAAAAAAAAAAAAAAAAGTATTGGAAGACTTCTAGTATGTCTGCAGAATGTTTCTTTATAGCAGAGGTTCTGATTCTGCGGTTCAGGCTGGACTCCCAGAAGTCTGTGATGACCTGAGCTGTGAGCATAGTGAAATTTGTTTACAGGGTGGATTTCACAAAGTTTATGATAGAGGAACATTTTATGTGTAAATAAAATTATTAACATTAGAGTTCTGTCAAGTATTGCTCATTGGTTTTTTATATTCATTTTGTCATGGAAGCAAAGTTGCCTGAGGAACCACACAGGAGGATAGAGAGAAATAGTAATTTTATCAAATTGGATCACCTTACCCCAAGTGTTGACATTAGTTTCCCTCTGGGTTGGCATGGCTCAGAAGATCAGTCCACATCTTCATTAACTTCTGCAGAAACAGAGCAGAGGGAATGCTGCTAAGTTGCCCAATGGAATGAAGTCGTTTTCAATTCTGTTTGCCTATGTCCTGACTCTCAGTGTTGACAGATTTGACCAAGTTTAGTATTTTCCTAGTGTTGACAACGATTTACAGTGAAACCTGTACTTCTATCTTCTTCTTGATTTGTACTTCTAGCTTCTCAAACAAGGGGACACCATACAAATTTCAAGGAACATAGTAGCTATAATTTAAGCACATATTTATTATTGAAATTAAGCATATATGAAGAATATAGTGACAGAAACTGTAAGGAACTACAGAATAAGAATATAAGAAACTAGAAATATTAGAAGAAGAGATGAGCCTTAATAAATATTTCTCAGGCACTTATCCCATCCTCTCAGAGGCTTATGCATTTCACAAAATCACCAGTGGGAAAAAATAGCTGGGGTTGAGAAAATATTTATAAAAATCTTAGGTAATGAAATTAAACTCCGTTTATTTTTACTGAATGATGAAACCATGAAAGACATTTGGCTAAATAAGAAAGGAGTCAGAGTAAATGGTAAATAAGAACCACTCTAATCCTACTTTAAAGTTTAATAGATGGGATGAGGCATTTGTATATCATGCATCTGAAAATTTGAATCTTACATTAGCCTTCCAAAAATAATTAATTTAATTTCACCCTCCCCCCTTTTTTATAGGAAAGATATAGCCATTTTAGCCAACTCAGGTCTGCTTTTAATCTGTTAATACTCACAGTGGGCTATTAAAAGCTGTCATTCACTTACTTTATGATGCTACAGTTCTCATACCTATTTCAATGGGATTCTTTTTGTTGTTGTCGTTGCTTTAAAATTATACTCGGTTCTTATTATGACAGTACGGTCCATACTTTTACTGAAATTCCTTAAGCGTGTTCATTTCTTTGAAAAATCTCTCCGCTCTAATCCTGCAATTTCTGAAGGTATCTCAGTGGGAAATTCCCTGTTTGGTTTAAATCTGGACTCAGCAAAGTGGACAATGAATGAGATTCCCTACGAGACGCCAACTCCACAAAAGGTGGGGATTTGAGAAGTCCAACAACCCCCCCCCCCCCGCCCCCACGATGCAAGTCTTCTGAAGCCACAGTTTCTAGAGCAAGGCGTTTCCAGGAAGAGCAGGTGCTGTCTTACCACTCCTCAAAGAGGCGTGGTCTGCCGCTGCGTCTGCCAGCAGTGGTCACGCAGTGAGTTGGTCCGGAGGCCACCCTCGTGTATTACCGTAGTGGGAAAATGCAAGAACGATGGCAGAGAGAAGCAGGATGACATTAGAGCAGGTGTGAAATTCCGGCCCTAAAAGGTTGGCTTGATGGAAAGTGCCAGTCATTGCTTACCTCTCTTCCTGCCTATTTTATTATCCTGCTATTGGGCGGTTTTGCTGTCTTTTCAGGAAAATTTTACTCTTCATTTATTCTGTTGTTTCTTTCCTATAGATTGCTATAAATCTGGGCTTCCCCCCCTTTTTACTGTATCCTGAGGTGCTTAGATTGGTCTCTGCTCTGCGCTAAGGGGTCTCTCATGCTCACTTAGCCGCTTTGCTCCTAAACTCCTAGTTACCTTTCAAATTTCAGTTGAAATATCAGTCCCCAGGTGGTCGCTAAGCTCCTCCAGCCCTGGCTAAGCTCAGGGACCCTCCTTTGGGTTTTCACATGATTTCTGTCATAAATTTGACCATATATTTTTGAAATTATTCACATATCTGCTTTAGACTATGGACCCCATGTGGGTACAGTCTCTTTATTCTCAGGTTGTAATCCACAGCCCGATGCATTCAGGGGCCCTGCTACCGGGTCTTGAATTGAACTTGGACTGGACCATATCTGAGGCATGTTTGCCTGTATTTTTTCCTTATAGTTTATCAGTCACCATCTTCAGGCCCTAAGCACTTCCAAAGAGACACACGGGCCCGCAGTCTGCTCTGCTGCCCCCCTAGTCCTCATATGGTAGCTTGTTCGGATCTGGAATCTCAGTAAGTGATTTCCTACAGCAGATGCTACAGCCCAGCCCTCCCTCTGGTCTCCCGGGATTCCATTCATCCTGGCTCTGTGCTTTGGAATGCAAAGGAATCATTTCCCTGAGAAGCACGGCTAGAAACACTGCAATAGTAGCTCATGTCTTTGAAAAACTTATTTTCTTTTTCAAAACTTCTCCCTTTCTCCTAGTCACATTTAATTTAATGTGATCGTGTGTTGGATTTCACATTTAAATCCTCTGATTCCAGTGAGAAAGCATTTTTTTTTTAATTCCTAATAACCTATCAAGTAGGTGCAAAAATTTTCCCACTTGTTCCCTCTTCCAAATGTCGTAACTAAGACATAAATGTTGAAAAATGCCTCTAGAAAGCAGAGCAGTGGAGAATTATTGGCATTAAAGGTGGGGAAACCAAACCAGTGTCCTGTCAGGTTATTTTTGTTCTGCTGTTTTACCAGTCTTGGGGGAAATTTATATTACATTCAAATTCAGAGAAATACTGATTCCTTTTTCTCTGAATTAACAAGGAACTTGAAACTTCTCTCTCTCTCTCTCTCTCTTTCTCTAATGGCCGCAGAGGCTCAGTTTCAATTTTTTTTTTAACCAACATTTTAGTGACTTTTTTCCTCAGTAATTACTAGAATTAATTTCTGTGTTCAGAAATATGATATATACATATGACCTACCAAGGAATTTTTAGAGCTACTTATGATCTGATTTAACTTAAGAATGTCATGCTTCAATCTCCTACCATTTGCTAAACCCTGACAGAATGGCTGCATTAACACTAGGATCCCTTTGTCTGAGGTTTTTAAATGTTTTAAAATTTTAAATATTCTTCCATTTGTTCACTTTTTGCACTTTTCTGACCATGCTCCCACTTTTCTTTTGGAAAATGTGGCCAATATGATTTGTACCGAAAAGCAGAATGTTTTTGCTTCCTTTTTTTTTTTTTTGAGAAGAAATAAATTTTTTAAAAATGATTTATTTATTTATTTGAGAGAGACAGAGTGTTGGGGGGCTGGGGAGATGAGCAGAGGGAGAGGGAGAAAGAATCATCAAGCAGACTCCCTACTGATCACAGAGCCTGCCATGGGTTCAATCCCAGGACTCTCAGATCATGACCTGAGCCAAAATTAAGAGTCGGATGCTCAACCAATTGAGCCACCCAGGTGTTCCAGAAAAAAAAATAAAATAAAATAATATATATACACACACATATAAAATTATATATATAAACAATTATATATAAATAAATATACATATAAATAAACAATTACCATTTAATTGTCCTCATGGTTCCCTTGCTTCTTACAGTTGGCCAATTTTTTTTTTTTTCTGATTACAAAGATGTTAATTGTCACTGTAAAAATCTGGAGAAGTGCACAAAAGTATAAAGGGCATATGACCCTAACTTTGCCCTTGGGAACATTCTAGCACACTCCCTTCTGCCACTCTCTCTCCCCGTGCTCTTTCCTTATACCATTGCAAAGATCCTTCCGGTGCTCTTTTCCTGCATTGCTGAGCTAAAGGTTACCCATAGGGTTTCCTGTTGCCCAGATAATGCCAACATCAGCATAATTCTACAGCATAACTTTTGAAAGTGCGAGCTCATCATTTGGCAAAATTGCATTAAAAAATTTCCATTAGAAAACCCCAGATTAATCTTATATTTTGCAACTGCCAGATAATGCCTAGTACAACTTCTTTGTAAATATGGAGGTACTGGATTTTGTATGCAGTTGTTTGGATAGGAAAACACTAAGCGTGAGTCTCTGAAATTAAAGTAAGTTTGGAAACAGATCATTTAATGTAAGAAACTGGTTGGGGCGCCTGGGTGACTCAATTCATTAAGCATCTGACTTTTGATTTAGCTCAGGTCATGATCTCAGGGTCGTGGGGTCCAGAAGGCAGGTGGGAGCTTCAAGCTGAGATGGGAGTCTGCCTGAAATTCTCTCTGTCCTTCTGAACACCCTCTTCTCTCTCTCTCATTCTCTCTCTCTCTCTCTCTCTCTATATATATATATATGTGAAACTGGTCTCTCTGGGATCTGATGTGGTTTTGAGTCACTTGGTGGATGCCCAGCACTTAGTTTTGGTTGTATCTTGACAGTGGGGGTACTGCCAATGAGAAAGAATGGACATGCCCAAGCCTGGACATGCCCTTTCCTTATGGGCCCAGCTTATGCCTCCCCCAGAAGATCTGCCCCAGTTTCAAATGACCAATGCAAACTCTACAAAGCAAAAGGGTGCATGGCAAATTTCTTTCTACTTCCCTGACATTGCATTTTCTCAGTTTCCAGAGACAGTTGGGGTGGGTAGAGGGCGGGCTCGTGTTCTCTTGCCAGAGGTAGGATAGAGCGCAGGGTTTGAAACTTGGCAGACCACGTGGACCAGCAGCAAACCACCAACACTCTAGAAGAGTCCCTGGGTGTCATCAGGCTCGGCCTGGATGAGCAAATTATATGGAAATGAGAAAGGACAGAGAGCTTCGAGGCAGATTACAGGCTTATGATCAGCATTTAAATATGATACTGGGAACTGTGGAAGAAACTGTTGGAAGAAACTCATTGATTTCTATGAGGAAACACAGGGAGATATATAAATCAATAAAATGGAATATTCCCAATGCTCTTTGTCTGGGGTGATGGTGTTATACTAGTTACTCTCTGTGAAGAGTTGGCTGAAACAAAGAATTTACCATGTATGGAAAATGGGAGATTTGTGCGATCGCATCTTCAAGTGTAGAAGACATTCAAAAGAGAACCCTGCCCAGATTTTGAGATTAAGAAATAATGATCAATACACTAACAATGAAAATACAGAAAGGGAAATTAGAGAATCGATTCCATTTACTATAGCACCAAGAACCATAAGATACCTGGGCATAAACCTAACCAAAGAAGTAAAGGACCTGTACTCGAGGAACTACAGAACACTCATGAAAGAAATTGAAGAAGACACAAAAAGATGGAAGACTGTTCCATGCTCTTGGATTGGAAGAATAAACATTGTTAAAATGTCTATACTGCCTAGAGCAATCTATACTTTTAATGCCATTCCGATCAAAATTCCACTGATATTTTTCAAAGAGCTGGAGCAAATAATCCTAAAATTTGTATGGAGTCAGAAGAGACCCCGAATTGCTAAGGAAATGTTGAAAAACAAAAACAAAACTGGCGGCATCACGTTACCCGATTTCAAGCTTTACTACAAAGCTGTGATCACCAAGACAGCGTGGTACTGGCATAAAAACAGACACATAGACCAGTGGAACAGAGTGGAGAGCCCAGATATGGACCCTCAACTCTATGGTCAAATAATCTTCGACAAAACAGGAAAAAATATTCAATGGAAAAAAGACAGTCTCTTCAATAAATGGTGCTGGGAAAACTGGACAGCGATATGTAGAAGAATGAAACTCGACCATTCTCTTACACCGTACACAAAGATAAACTCAAAATGGATAAAAGACCTCAACGTGAGAGAGGAATCTATCAGAATCCTAGAGGAGAACATAGGCAGTAACCTCTTCGATATGAGCCACAGCAACTTCTTTCAAGATATGTCTCCAAAGGCCAAGGAAACAAAAGCAAAAATGAACTTTTGGGACTTCATCAAGATCAAAAGCTTCTGCACAGCAAAGGAAACAGTCAACAAAACAAAGAGGCAACCCACGGAATGGGAGAAGATATTTGCAAATGACAGTACAGACAAAAGGTTGATATCCAGGATCTATAAAGAACTCCTCAAACTCAACACACACAAAACAGATAATCATATCAAAAAATGGGCAGAAGATATGAACAGACACTTCTCCAACGAAGACATACAAATGGCTATCAGACACATGAAAAAATGTTCATCATCACTAGCCATCAGGGAGATTCAAATTAAAACAACATTGAGATACCACCTGACACCAGTTAGAATGGCCAAAATTAGCAAGACAGGAAACAACGGGTGTTGGAGAGGATGTGGAGAAAGGGGAACCCTCTTACACTGTTGGTGGGAATGCAAGTTAGTGCAGCCACTTTGGAGAACAGTGTGGAGATTCCTGAAGAAATTAAGAATAGAGCTTCCCTATGACCCTGCAATTGCACTGCTGGGTATTGACCCCAAAGATACAGATGTAGTGAAAAGAAGGGCCATTTGTACCCCAATGTTTATTGCAGCAATGGCTACAGTCGCCAAACTGTGGAAAGAACCAAGATGCCCTTCAACGGATGAATGGATAAGGAAGATGTGGTCCATATACACAATGGAGTATTATGCCTCCATCAGAAAGGACGAATACCCAACTTTTGTAGCAACATGGACGGGACTGGAAGAGATTATGCTGAGCGAAATAAGTCAAGCAGAGAGAGTCAAGTATCATATGGTCTCACTTATTTGTGGAGCATAACAAATAACATGGAGGACATGGGGAGATGGAGAGGAGAGGGAGTTGAGGGAAACTGGAAGGGGAGATGAACCATGAGAGACTATGGACTCTGAAAAACAACCAGAGGGTTATGAAGGGGCGGTGGGGTGGGGTGGGGTGGGGTAGGAGGTTGAGGAACCAGGTGGTGGGTAATAGGGAGGGCACGTACTGCATGGAGCACTGGGTGTGATGCCAAAACAATGAACACTGTTATGCTGTAAATAAAAGAATAAAAATAAATAAATTAATTAAAAAAAAAGAAATAATGATCAAGGATTCTTCCACTCCCAAAATGAATTGGCTTACAGATAACTCAAAAATTCATAAACTAAAGGGAATCTTCTATTCCCTAACCCTTTCAAAAATGTGATCACCAAGAAAAAAAGAAATGAATGAATTCTGGTTGAAATGAAATGAATTTTGAATCCTGGTTGGCCTTGGGACCCCCAGCATGCCAGAGTTTGTCCGTAAAGCAGAAGGATGCTCTGAACCAGTCTGGAAGGGCAGTCAGAGCAATCAGAGATCCTTACTGCTATGACCCATCCCTATGGGATGAGGGCACCACCTTCCCCATGCTGGCGTTCCCTAGGCAGCCCACACCTCCTCCAGTCTGAGAGAGTTCTCCTAGCTCTCCTGCCCATCCCTTACTTGCCAACTGCAAGAGCTATGATTCCACCAGGCTGGAGATCTTCAGTCCCTCCTCTGGGGTTTTGGAATCTGCAGAATTCCCCAAGGCCAGATGCCCCAGACCCTTCTGAAGACATGGCCAATCTCATGGAAACACCGCACCTCCCAATTTTCCCCTTTCCTCAAACCCCAGAGGTTTCCCCTGGAGTCTGTAAGACCCTCTGGAAGTCTGGATACAAGGAAACCGGAAAAGGGGCTTGCTGCAATTCCTAGACCATTTCTGCTTGGGTCTTATAACAAAGCAGCCACATTTCTTTCTGCTTGCCTCCTGAGGAGTGGGGGAAGGTTCTTTGTACACACTTATGTTCAGTGGGACACTGGCCATCCTAAGCTGTTTTTAATGTTCCTAGAATAACTGGATTATATTTCTTTCCATTGCATCATAATTAAGATTAAAATTGATCCAGCGGTCACCAAATGCTAAGACACTGCTTTAAGGACTTTAAAAGTATTAACTCATTAAAGCTTAGAATAATCCCACGTGCTAGGTAATACTATCTACATTTTAAAGGAAACCAAAGCCCAGAGAGCTTAAGGAACTCACTGGAGGACTGCACCGTTGGTGAGTGACAGAGGCAAGGCTTAAAACCCAGTGATCTGGTTGCAGAGCTCAGGTTCTTAACCACTGAATCTTGTCTCCTAAAACATGTTTTGGAAAGAATATTTCAAAAGCCTCAATGAAATGCTTGGTTCCCCTAACTTATCCCAGGAGCTTATTCCTTAAATTCCATTTATTGAAAGACTAAATAAAAGAGCATGAGAAAATCCAGGATAAAAAAATAGCCTTTTTTTTTTTCTTTTTGCCCTTTTCATTCACCTAGTTTAAAACAAGACAAAACTAAGTTCCAAGATTCTGGCATCTGTGTACCATTGGGGTTCTCCTGTGTTGGCTTTCAATAGTACAGGAAACATATGGTCCACTCCTGGGTCCTTTGATGAGCAGAATTCCGTCATATAAGTGAAATGTTCAAAACAGTGATCAGAAAAGACAGGTACAGAAGAGACTTTTGAGATGAAATAAGAGTTAAAAATGCCACTAGGATCACAGAAGAGTTTTTGAAAGCTTTTGCAGAGAATGTATTAAATGACATTTATGGAAATAATGATTCTGACTTCCAGATGTGAAAAGTGAATGATTACAAATAATGTGAAGTTTACAGTGGGATGTGGGTAAAGTGTAAGATATCTGATCTAATATATTTTAAAAACTTCTTCTTTGACCAAAACTCAGAACACTTTATAAGCCTCTTATATTTTCCTCATTAGCTATGGATTACAGCCACCAAGCAAGGGGTGAAAGCTGGGACATTCTTCTGGTCGGTGTAAGTTACCTTTATTTTGTCAATGTTTGTAAAATTATAGTCATGATTTAGCTTATGAAACAGGAACTCAGTTTGGTTTTACTTCAGTTAAATATAAAAGAACTCGAGCTGTTAAATATTTTTTGATTGGAATAATCTTCCAAGCACCTTTTTAGAGGTCGTCCCCTCTTCCCCCCCCCATCTTTTCTTAACAGAATGTAAAGAATATTTTCTCTTCTTCTTGTCATCCTAAAGATTTTTCTGTCCCTGTTGATTTTGGTAACTTACCATCTGGGGAATGTATGTTTCTCTTAGAATATTTATTGCTGGGGTTTGCATTATCATTTTCCTTAAATATACTATAACTCGCTATATTTATTTTGGCTCACACATTTAAAGTCTAGTGTGGTCTCAGACAGCTGATGTAGAGGACTAGAGATTGGAAATTCCAGATAGGAGACAAGGGGAAGCCTCTGTTTCCACTCCATTTTCCACCGAACTCTAGGATTTCCCTAATAAGAAAAATGGAACTACTTCTCTTCCCTACAGAGGCAATGGGGGGATTAGTAGTCAATGTTCATAAAATAGTCTTATGATGAAACTTACCTAATAAAAGTGTCAACATGTTGATTATTTTTAAGGCTCCCTAGTAAGAAAAGGAATCTGTTTCAACTTTCATGGGGATTTTGTTCCCACTGAGATGTTCTTTCCATTTTTTTTTTAACCACCTAAAGCTGTTTCCATATTTGCCTCTAATGTCTTAACAAAAATCTGACTATTCTATAATAGTAGTGTGCTGAAAGCAATCACAGGTTCACATTAATCCAGAGTGGGACCATCTATATTCTCCAAATTCGAGAATAAAAGTAGCTTTTTCAGATTTGAAGGACTAAATTGAAATTGAGTGTGGTGATTTGAAGGTAAGACAGTGACCCTGTAAAAGTCTCCTTTTCCTGCCTTTTTTTTAAAAGAGGTTTTCTGAGTTGAGAAGTGTGGGTATGTTAGAAATGACATGTAAATGACATGTTGATCTACCAATTTAACCCTGGACTGTCACAGTTGCTGACGGAAATGACTTCTTCTGCCCCACAACATACTTGTTTGGCAGAATGGAGAGGGGCCAATAACATAATAACATAATTAATACCTAGTCCCCATCCTGGCCCCCCGAAACTGTTGCGGAGCTTCATTGAAAAGGCCCAGTGTTCTTATTTTGAATAGTAATTTTCTCCACCCATTTCAAACCATTTCTAAGAAGGTAGCTTTTGTGTGCTCTAAACATGTCCTTAGTTTTGCTTTGCTTTCCAGGCTATTGTTCTTTTGTCTCTGTATTCTGGGAGTGACTTGGAATCAGTTTTTTCCTTTTTTTCTTGCTTGCTTGCTTGCTTGATGCTTTCTTGCTTGCTTTCTTTTTTTTTTTTTAATCTTTTTATAACTAAACAAACAAACAAAACAAACCAGGGTTTTACTTTTAGTTATTTAATGAAATATACATCCAGGGAATCGACACATGGTACATTCTGAAAATTCCTAAATTTAAAACCAGATTTAGACCACAGACTTAGACTCTGAAGGCCATCTTTTTAACGTGGCTCTGGACTGTAACCTAGAATTATTCTTGCTTTTTACATGATAACATTTTATTTTTTTTAAAGATTTTATTTATTTATTTGACAGACAGAGATCACAAGTAGGCAGAGAGGCAGGCAGGGGGCGAGGTGGGGGAAGCAGGCTCCCTGCTGAGCAGAGATGCGGGACTCGATCCCAGGACCCTGAGATCATTACCTGAGCCGAAGGCAGAGGCTTTAACCCACTTAGCCACCCAGGCACCCCTACATGATAACATTTTATTCCAAAGTCATCCTCAGCTGATGCCCCATTACATTGTGTGTGTGTGTGTGTGTGTGTGTGTGTGTGTGTGTGTATAAGTTCATGTTCAAAGGCAGTAATTCCCTGAAGGTATGAGTATTTACATTGGTTCTAATCCCCACCTTGCCAGTTCATAGTCTGCTGACTGTGTACAAGTAGTTAAATCTCTCAATATATTAATGTCCTCATCTT
This sequence comes from Meles meles, assembly GCF_922984935.1. NCBI lineage: Eukaryota > Metazoa > Chordata > Mammalia > Carnivora > Mustelidae > Meles > Meles meles. Next base: position 20,295,994 of record NC_060066.1, read on the forward strand.
TAAATGGCAATGAGAACATCTTCATCATAGGGTGTTGTGAAGATGGCATGGGCTAAATTATCGAAAGAGCGTAGGAAGGTACTTAGTACATAGAGAGTAACCGATGAATGGTATTTGTTTTCTAATTCACATCATCTCTTTTGACATTGACCGGGCAATGACGATATGTGTTCTAAGGTAATTTGTTCCCCTTTAACACTAAGTACCTCATCTAGCCCTTCATTTTCCATTCCTCCTTTAAAAAAAAAAAAAAAAACTTAAAAAGAATTTAATTTATTTATTTGAGAGAGAGAGAGTGAGAGAGAGAGAGCATGCACGTGAGAGAGAGAACAGGCAGGGGGAGCAGCAGGCAGAGGGAGAAGCTGGTTCTCTGCTAGCAGGGAGACCCATGCAGGACTCAGTCCCAGGACCCCAGGATCATGACCTGAGCCGGAGGCAGACGCTTAACTGACGGAGCCACCCAGTCAGTTTTATCTTTTCCGACCATGTCTGACATACTTGGTCTCATGACAACTTCTCTATCAAACAGTGATGGTGAAGACAACAGCATGAGCTCCATTTTCCTTTCTGTTTGGGCTCTCAGTCTTCCTTTGCCGCGTTGTCTGTGCTGTCTCTGTGTTGTATTTCAAACACTAGATGGCGGGGCGCCTTGTTGGCTCAGTGGGTTAAGCCTCTGCCTTCAGCTCAGGTCATGATCTCAGGGTCTTGGGATGGGGCTCTCTGCTCTCTGCGGGGAGCCTGCTTCCCCCTCTCTCTGCCTGCCTTTCTGCCTACTTGTGATCTCTCTCTGTGTCAAATAAATAAATAAAATCTTTAAAAAAACAAAACAAAACAAAACACTAATGGCTAGGGCCCATGTCTTTTTGGTTCCTGGGATAATCTCATAGAGATAATCTAGAACTCCTAGGAAAGTTCAAGACCACTCTGTCCACCTCCTCATTGGAGAGATTACAACACTGTGGCCAAGAGAGGTAAAGTGTTGTGCCCAGGATCATGCTCAGGAAGGATACTCAGTCCTCTACAGTTCCCCTCTCTGGGTCTTACCATGCACACACACTCAGCCCCTGCCCAGAAGTGACAATCCTGTCCTTGTCTTCCTAAGCAGAGAACTGTGACTCCTCTGTAAGGGTCTTTTTAGTAGGAGTATTTTGTATCTTTATTCACATTCACACAAAAGCCTTGAACATCATATATGTTTAACAAGTATGTCATGAATGAGTGTTTCATGTCTGTGGACCAGTGAAGCCAGTACATGAAGACAGAAGCTAACGTTCTCTAAACTCAATGTCCTGGGCACTATCCGAAGTGATTTACATGTGTTCTCTCTATTAATCCTTACAACAAACTTATGAGATAGTAATTATTATTATCTTCATTTTATAGAGGCCCTGAAAGGTTAAGTAACTTGGCAAAGTCTCATCACCAACATACGTTGGAGTCAGGATTCAACCCCAAACCTTCTGGCCTTGGGGTGGACACTTTTTTTTTTTTTAAGATTTTATTTATTTCTTTGACAGAGAGAGATCACAAGCAGGCAGAGAGGCAGGCAGAGAGAGAGGGAAAGCAGGCTCCCTGCTGAGCAGCGAGCCCGATGCGGGGCTCGATCCCAGGACCCTGAGATCATGACCTGAGCCGAAGGCAGTGGCTTAATCCACTGAGCCACCCAGGCGCCCCGGGGTGGACACTTTTATTCCCTGCCCGCCACTGGACAAACCCCGTATCTAGCAGAGGTGTGAGCAGGTGTGTGTTGTAAGTACCACACAAGTTCCATTAGCTTGTTTTTCCACTGGCATCAAGCAAATCCGTCAGAGTCCACTTTTGTGACTTAACACCGATTACACAATATGAAGCAGCTTGTAGGTAGGTAGGGAAGCGAGGTAAATGGCAGGGCAGCGGCATTTGCTTTTTTCTAAGTTAGGAAAGAATTCCAAATATGTAATTATTTTGTCCAGATACAGGGGATTTCTGAGACTGCTGAATTAAATACCTGAAGTGATTAACGTGGCTTTGCTGTGCCTAGTTCTAATTCAATTATAGGATATAATAAACAGGGGCCCATTTATTCAAGGGCATTGGATTTTGTTTAAATTAGGACTTTTTTTCTGGGCTGGTGGGATAGTCCTAGTCTGAGAGGGGGCCAGAGGAATGACAAATATCCCATCTATGAGTTGGCGAGCGTGGCTGGTAGAGGGCGCGCATGGGGGAGAGCTCCAGGATTAGAGCTCCTGCCAGCTGGAGGCTTCTGCGTTGGAGAAAGATGTGTCTTCCTCGTGGCTTGCCCTTGTTCACATCCCCCAAGAGTAGAAGTGTAGATGGCTCACCGGCATCCCACAGTAAGTTTTCAGTAGAGTTTATTTTTTAGAGTAGTTTTGGGTTCGTAGCAAATTGAGCAGATGGTACAGAGAATCCTCATATACCCCCGGTCCCCACGACACATGCTCACCATTATAGCGTCCCCCACCAGAGTTGTGTGTGTGTTACAACCCATGAACCCACACTCACACGTCATTATCACCCGGGGAACGTAATTTATCCTAGGGCTCACTCTTGGCCGCAGCCATTTTTAGTACCAACGATTAAACTTGGGCTTTAGTTTGAGTTTGTCATAAACAAGTTCTAACTCCTGGTCTCAGATCGGGGAGCAGAAAAGCCTTTGGTGCTCCTTGTTAGGAAACAGCAAGCCAATCTCCCCCATAAGTAAAAACATCGCTGTGCTCATGAGCGTCTTAATGAAACTCAGCCCCGGCTACGGTGCTGTCATGTTAGCGGAGAGCTCTTAAAGCTGGTGCCAGATCTCGGGTAATTATATTTCAACAGAGGAATGAGGCTTAAACACAAAAGTCATTGTGGATGAAGATTATACCCTTTTTGTCAGTCTCATAATTATATGGGCTTGTTCTTGATAGATTTTTATAGAGCTAGAAGAGAATTTCAAGACTACCTTTCCCAGCCCCTTATTTTATAGAGGAAGAGTAGAGTTTCAGAGTAACGTTTCTAAAGTCATATAGGTCTTTAGAGATAGAATGATAACTCATGATCATTAATAAAAATTAAAGATTTTTTGGAATATAATGTGCTAGGCACTGTACGTGCCCTTTTGCCTGTGTTGTCTCATTTTTTTAAAAGACTTTATTTACTTATTTGAGAGAGAGGGTGTGTGTGTGTGTGTGCATGAGGTGTGGAGGGGCAGAGAAAGAGGGAGAAGCAGACCCCCTGCTGAGTAGGGAGCCCCATGCGGGCTCCATCTCAGGACCCCGAGTTCATGACCTGAGCTGAAGGTGGGCACTTAACTGACTGAGCCACCCAGGCGCCTCTGTCTTGTCTTATTTTATCTTCACAATCATCTTTCTTTTACCAATAAGTAAACTAAGGCCCGGAGAGGTCAAAGTGGCATAGAGGTCAGGAGAGGTCACAGCCCCAGCAAGATGCTGATTGGGGATATTCTGGTCCCTCTGTGGCCACAGCTAATGGCTTTACTCACTCAGTGGTGATGCTTCTGAGCCCGGGGTCCTTTCCGCCTATACCAGAGTCTCTGATCAATGGGGCAGGTTCCGCATTTGATTGTGAACCAGAGTTTCTGGTCCCCTCTCATGTGACAGAGGTTGAGCCATACAGTATGTTGTAGAGGGATTGGAAGTTTAAACACAAATTCGAAAGAGGGCCTTTTGCAGCAAGGAAGTGAAAGCAGGTGGTGGTAAATAGAGAGCCCTTGGCCTGGGTACCAGAGCAAGGACTCAGCAGGCGGGAGGGTGTAGAACTACGACCTCACATCATGTTTGCTTGTTGTGACCTCCCCCACCCCCCGCCAGGGTCATCCCTCACGAGCGGAGAATATTAACCGTTCTACAGTGGCTCACCCTGCCAGACGACGGAAGGTATTTATGGCTGTCCCCCTGACTTAGCCTCTTTCTAGCACATTTTCATCCTAGGTCAGAACAGGATGAGGACTAGATGGGCACGGTCGAGGTGCGGGATTCCTAAGTTCTGTGGTTCTCAGCCTTGAGCCTTAGTTCCCTAAGAAAGATATGGTGACATAGACCATAGGGGACCCCTTAATTATAGGGGTTAGTACAGCTGTTCGTCCTGGCCACCAGAGCAGAGCTCCGGGGGGTTCCTGGCTTTGATAAATGAGCCAGCAGCAGCCTCCCAAGCACTAGGGAAGCAGTAAGACCGAGTTCTCCCTCTCATGGAGATGTTCGTTCAGGCCGCTGGCCCTGTGGTCCATGTGACTTTCCACTGGGCTCTATTATCTTGAGGATCAAAGACCTGAGTATGCATTCAGATAATCCTTTGTGACATTTGCTCCCTGAAGGTGGTACCAGGCAGTTAGCACAGCGGGGGTAGTGTAGGGGGTGGTATGTAGGGGGTGGTAGATGTGGAAAGAATAGAATCCCCCCCCTCCCCCACCGAGAAACAAAAGAGATCTTTTCCATGTTAAGATTAACAGTGGTTGGGAGATTACTTAACTAGATTGGAGAGGAGTTTTTCTCAGTGTGGAGGGATACTTGGGATTCTCTGTTATCTGTGGTTTGGGGGAGATTCTGAACCTTCCAATTTCCCTGCAGGCCTTCGGTCTATGCCTTCTATTCCGAACAACCTGATTTCTCCGGACACAAATATGGCCCTTTTGGCCCTGAGGTTAGTAGCTTATCATCTTCCTGAGGAGAACCTGCGCCCCCCGGCTACTGACTGGATTTCTGGATTTGTATAAAGTCTCTTGGGTATTTGCACCTGCAGGTTTATATAGAGTCAAAGAACTACAAGATTAAAAAAACACTTAAAAAAAATCTTAAACACACCTACTTCTTAAGCAGGAGTTTCAGTTCCGATTGATTTGCTATTCAAACCTAGCCTGCCGTTGGTGTTCATACGAGGGGTATGTGCCATTGCTGAAGGCGTCAGAAGGCAGGGGATCAGGAAAGGGTGGCATTTGCCATCCCTGGGTTAGGAATGGAAAGGCATCGGAAGTCGAAACCTGCAGGACAAGACACTCAAGCTGAATTTCAGTTCCCTTAAAAGGATTGTGCATTTCAGAGAAGGTAGGTCAGCTAAGTAGCTCTAATAGCCTTAGCAGGTACAACCAACCTGGCATATGTTCTAGCATTGGACATTATTTGTCTGATAAATTTTGACACAGGTATATATACACCTGTGAAGCCATCACCACAATCGAAACTGTGGACATATCCATCACTCCCCCAAATGAAACTGATTCTTAATTAAGGGAAATGCACTACTGAACGAATCTATTTAGCAGAGCAATGTAACGCCCTTTTCTCAAACAGCCAGGAATCTCAGTTGAAAACCATCTGTTTGTTAGACGCTAACCAGTCGAATTTCAAATTCAGAGACGGGAAGGAGAAGAGGGCTGTATTTTATGATGTCCCTCAGTCATCTGGAGATGGAAATCTTCCCGGTGTTGCAGCATAGATCATTTTAAGACAGGATGGGATTTGCAAATCTAAAATGGTTTCCATCTCTTGCTCTAATTAGAGTGGTGAGGTCTTCATCAATGCTTGAACTTGACTGGGGAGGAGAAATCATTTCAAAAACTCTGCTGATGGAAACTGCCTCCCATTCTCTAATAGCCTATGATAGCACCGTTGATGATAATTAAGTTCACTGTGTTCAGCATAAGACTGAGTAAGAAACATAGAGAAGTGCGTCTTGGCTTAAATATTTTTGAGCAAAATGCAGCATATCTAGCTAAAGGCAGCAAATACTGCATACACCAGAAATACCTAAGTATTTTTGAATGTTTGACCATCAATTCTGCAGTGACTTCTTTCAAACACTGCAAAGTAATGGCTATGTAAAAGCATTCTTGGTTTGCCTTAAATCGTTGCAGCTCTATAAGTCTGATGTTCTTTTTCCTCTCCCTTTGATGTTTAACGAGTGTCACATGATTATGAAACACAAATGATAAAATGAGATAAACATCTGTATGAAACGCAAATCTTACTCTTGCCAGTGCAAGCGTGGCTGCTTTATCTTTAGGATAACTTTCTTTGAGATTAATCTAAAGTGAACCAAAGGAACCACGTTTTATTAAAATGTTTAAAAAAAAAAAAATCCTAAGCAGTTCCATGTGCCTTATTTAAAAGTTGAACTTTGCTTGGATAATAATGTCCCCTAGAAGATGCTATGGCTTAGGCAAGTCAGAGATTGGTATAACCACTCTCTTAAAAGCAGGAGGTTGGTACCTAAAGAGATATGGGGTGGCTCGGGTCACCTGGCCTTTAAGTGGACTTAGAGGCAGAATCTCAGAGCTCCTGCGTTCTTCCCATGGAACGCTTTAAATCACCAGGAGGTAAGCAGAGCGTTCTGCTAAACAGCCATGTTCGATTCAGACAGAAGATTTTCTTTATGTCAAAAGTTGGTTTTTTACGTTATGAACAGGTGGAACTCTCACAGTCCTCAGTTCTTTGAAAGATATACAGCTCAGCAATTAGCATTCTTGACCCACAAACATCCCTGGATTTCTCATACATGTAGTTCAGTTGTGATGAACATACTTGAAAGTGTATGTGTGTGTGTGTTTTAATCAAGAAATAAGCGAAAAGCTTATTTTTTTTAAGTGCTGAGCAGTAATAATAGAACACAGTATAGGATGCTTGAATTTGTTGTAATGATGGCGTTGTGCTCAGGGGTGCTCAGAAATATACAGAGTTTTTTTTCCCCCCTCTAGAAGTTTCGAATTAAGACTTGGAAATATTCATGCTATGTTCTTTCTAATATTAATACTTCTTATAAGCTGGAATATTCTCATATATCCACTGGGTAAAACACTCTTAATTAGATATCTTGGAATGTATCTTCAGTTCTGGTTTACCTGGAAACCTGGCCACTTTCTTCTGGTAAGGCAAGGAATATTTTCAGATTTCAACTCTTTCTCGTTTGGTTCTAGGAATCTTATTTTTACTGAATGAAAAGCAAAACCATTTACACTTTAAAAACACGAAACCAAAACAAGCCAGCAAAACCTCTCTTCTCTCGACTAATGGGTTTCTATCAATTATATACATGTGGTATGTGAATAAAGACTTTACAAGCCAAAGTATTATTTATAAAATCAGTGACATGTCATAATTTACATCTAAGGAGAAAATACCTTATATTTGAAGTTGAACTGAAGAAATTCAGTCTGACAGAATGTTACATGCTATGATGTAGTTAAAAATCTGTGCTTTATTTGCTTACTGAGTATACTTTTTTCAGGATGATTCTCAAAGGCTATTAAATGAGATGACCAAACAGTGGGCTAATAGCCACAAGAAATGGTGTATTGCTCCTGGTTTCATAGTGTAATGGTGAATGTTCAGAAACATGCTTGCTTTTGATTATTGGCGCAATCTTTTTCTCCTTGACCTTCTATGCTTTCCTCTGTGACTCCTCGTTCGGCTGCTGTTCCAGGCCTAGAGGCAGAGCTTTGGCTGGCTAGTTTCTACCTTCAGATGGCAAAGTATCCTTCTGAAAAGCAGGGAAATTTGCCCCTCTACCTTCCATCCTCCTAATAACCTCAGGCTAAATCTTCTAAGTCAGACTAAAGTATGGCTGGTCAGTAAAGACTTAGCTTTCGTCTACCTCTAACATTCGAAGAAGAATCTACCTGAGATGTAATCCCTGGATGAAAACTCATTTTGACTAAATTCTGTTTCTCCCACTGCTCCTCTAACCCGCTGCAACCACAAGGGCCCGCTTACGGAGTCTTCGGAATGTTGAGGTCTGTTGTCTTGCGAATGGCCGAGTGTCTGATGGGCGGACGAGCGCTAGCTGAAATGGGTTCAGTGACCACGAACTGGGAAACCCTCTTTTTCTTTTGCTTCTCTTCTCATGGAGAACTGCCTGAATACTAGATGCATTTTAAAAAACCAAACCAAACCGGAGTCTGTGGGGCTGGGTCTTTCCATCGCTCTGCTGGAGAGAGAGGATGAGGTAGAAAAGCCTTTGCAGTCGCTTGCTCTAGACTCAGTGACCTGGCATGGCGGATGGCCTCCTCCTTGGATACACTAACATCGTCCCTCCTCCCGCCCCTTCCTGCATCTGAATGGTTCTTGGAGCAGTCCCAGCGAGAGAGAGACTCAATTAGGGAGACCCTAGGGCTTGCTGCTTTAATTCACCTTTGCACCATCAACAAATCAGGGGCCTGTTTTTCTCTAGCATTTGGAAATCCCAAAAGATTATCTTCCTTATTCAGCTTCTGTGTCAGCTTCACTGCTCTCTAGATTTTCAAAATAGGACACCAAGTGCTGTCCTCACTCCCCACAGGAAGGGGATTTCTGATGGGAAGAGTATCAGCCCGTTGATTTTTTTCTTGATATGTAAAACCAAGATGAAGAGATCTTGATGACTTTTTATATTTTACCTAATTTCACAAGATAATTTTTTAAAAGACAGTTTTATTTATGGTTCTCTTGGGGTTAAAGTTCCCCTCTACTGAAAACCTAAATTATCAGTGAGAAGTTCTCTCTCCTGCGGAAAGTCTCGATTTGTGTAAGTACACATCCATGACCAAGGAGGATTGCTTATTATTGATGTGTCACTCCACCTTGGCTTAAAAATATTTTTTCCTAATCCTCGCCAATGAAGGTGACCCTTGTTTTGATATATATCGGTGGTGTGAAAAGATATCCATCGGATTCTGAACCGACGTCACCTATATGTATCCCGCTGTCACCTTGAAATGACCAAATGGCTAGTGTTCTATTTGGTTTTCTTCTAGTACTTCAAAAATGGAGAGTTTGGATAATGAAGGACCAGTCTCTCCCCAAGGCAGGAGTTATGGAATGCTGAACAGTATGTCACCCACATAACTAGATACTCTTAGACTGTCTTGCTCTCAATGAAGAGGTTGTGACGGCTGTGTCAAGATGGATTGAGGAGGCTTCTCTCTATAGAGTTCCCGGAATCACTCCTCATACCCACTTTTTCTCACTTAAGGAGCCTTAGTTTTTCTAACTACGGCTCTGCTGACCCCAGATGGCAAAGTGTGAGCTTTATTATCTGACCCAGAGGGACAGACGACTTCTGAGTCCAGACATCTCTATCCGCCAGTACAGGAGAGTAGTTATGGCTCACCTCTTACTCCGGCTAAGAGACCTAAGAGGAAGGTTATCCCTAAGAGGAGACAGGAAAGACCAGTTGCTCCTCCAAAGAAAAGAAGAAGAAAATTACATAGGATGGATCATTATGCTGCGGAAACTCGTCAGGACAAAGTAAGTTTATCTATTGTTCCAAAGCTTTGTGGCGGGCAGGTCTGAGTCAAAGGTTTCCTTCAGTGCCTTGGTTTGAAAATCAGCTGAATAAGTTTCAGAAAAACTCAGGTTGCATCATCCTTGGCTTGGAGTCCAGAAGAATCTAATACTTCAGAGGTTAACATTAATGTGAAGACCTCCTGAACTTTCAGCAAGACAGGAAAAAAGAACCTTCTAGAATTAGTTGCCCTAAAACTGGTATTAACATTTAGGCTTGAATGAATGTTAAAAGGCTGTTGGATTTGCTTGCACTTCTTCATGGAATCTGTTATGATGCTTTGTAGCCTTGGTTCTTGAGAACAATCCAGAAAAACAGCGAGGGGAGTCTTCAAAGACAATGTAAATTAGAGCTCAACAGAAAATTGGCTTAGATTAGAGGCCTGTACCTTCCAGAAAAGGTCCTAGGTTATAGGTAAGGGAACGGCTGAAACAGAAGGAAAGAAAACCGTGGAAAGTTGGCATTGTGTGTATTTTCCCATAGAGACATGAGTGATGTTTGCTCTTTTCACTACATTCAGGACAGGCTGTAGGTTGTCACTTCTCTTGAAACCTTCAGATATCTCCAAGGCACTGTCTTGCTTATAACTATCTGAGTTAATCACTGGAAGGAGGTCCTGGATTTCAGCTAAGTTGTCTGGTGAGAACAAGTCATCGCCAAGGACTGATATATATGGCACTTTTTTTTTTTTTTTTTTTTTTTTTGTCGAGGCAAAGGTCTTAGAGGAGAGCTTGCTTTTCTCAGAAGCAAATACCAGTTAGTCTCACACGTATTAACCCTTCAGATGCTCCTTGCACATATCATCCTGAGACTTGCACTTACGACTTACTCTTTGGGACAGAATTTGAAACTCTGACCCCTGTCAAGAAGAAAAACAAGTTTACACCGGATTTTTACTGAGGATATGATATGAGGAAAGGTCTTGAGTCATTTGAGAAGATGCTAATGGAAGATAATATTGTGTGCCTGAAATTTAAGAAAATGATATGCAGACCCCGCTGTTCTGACCAGTCTTCTTGGGTGTATGTGTGTGGCTGCAGCTAAATTGTAACATTCATCCAAAGTACTGTCAAGTGTTTGTCTGATGAGGTGTTTCCTGGAAACCTTTTCATTGCACAGAGATGCCATGAGAGGGGAAGCCTTTATTGTGCGGGAGCATTCATGCTCTTAGATGCTTCCACTGAAGCAAGAATATGAGGGACAGATTATGTTTCTTCGGCTTTGGAAATGTTCCTCAGGGAACTGAGTTCTTGTGTTTCCTTAGGCTGAATAAGAAATCTAGAACAAGCTCAGTGGTTCACTTCTTGTGAAGTTAGGATTCTTATAGAATCTTTTTTTTTTTTTTTAACTCAAAATCAGCTTGAAAGGGACTAACTTGAGAAACTGCAGCTTGTTTCTTGGAAGAGGTTCTTCTCTCGTAAGAATCTATTGTTCTCAGACATTGACAGTTCAATTCTTTGAAACATTAGATGGATTCCGTTGTAGTAATGAGGTTCTGTTTTAGCATCCAGTGGAAGGGTACCCTTTTACCTCAGAATTGCTTTTGATTCACTTAGCCTCCATCTTCTCGCCATGGTTCAAAACCTGATGTGATTTCACCTAACGAACAAGAGGCTTTAACTATCCATCTGACTTTCTTCTCACTCTCAAAATTCTTGGATTTAATTAACGATGTTACATTTTAAAAAGGTCATTTTATTTCTAAAAAAGAAAAGAATTACCCTTAATATTTCTGATATTTTTGTATCACAGAATTTTGAAAGGGATTGGATGAGGAGAGGTTTTATGTTCCTGAAATAATACAAATAAAAGTGCTCAGAACAGGTTTCCATTAAGAGTGGCAGGCAAATCTCCCTAGACAAAGCTCTGCCTCTGGGCCCGAAGTTTTCTTTCCAGAATGTTCTAGGGATAGAAGAACTTTGAGAAGCTGGAAGGATAAGAAAATACCTGCAGGGACTAATTTGCTCCTTTTTCCAGATGACAAATCCTCTGAGGGAAATTGACAAAACAGTGGGGCAATTAATGGATGGACTGAAACAGCTGAAGCTGCATCGCTGTGTCAATGTCATCTTTGTTGGAGACCATGGTAAAGCTTTGTTTTCTCTTTACTAATAGAGCAGCCACATAGATCATGTTTCTGATGGTGTTTGGGGGAGGAACCCATGCCCTCAAAATCCCAGATTACATTCTTCACCACCTTCCCCCTTTCTTCAGGGTAGGGAAAGAAATCAGGCCATGACTCAAGGTATGAGATGATCCAACCATTTTGATCAAAACCAGGGACTTCCTATGTCTTCCTTTTCTTTGCAAGAAAGGAAGTCTTTCTACAAAAGTTTGTCTCTTACTAAAGTGTGTGTCTTACTAAAGATTTGCTTGTGGTGTTAATCACTTCCTCCATAAATGTGACATATAGAGTCCTACTACCTCATCTCTGTTAGTTACATCTCCCCAAAGGATCCTATGAGTTTATGTGGCTAAAGAAATCAATCTAAATATGATAAGGAAGAAGAGACATAGCGTTCTTAGCAAAGAAGAGGTGTATAAGTCAAATGATAGCCCTGTATTCACTGAGGGAATTTGAGACCCAAACCAGAGGACCTTACTTCAGTTACAGAAACTGTTAAAGAGAGGAAGAAGGAGAGTTTTTCTAAAGCACTGTATAAAGGATAAAAATTCATGACAACTCTTTTGAACATCCTAAACATTAGATATTAGAAAGCTGGAAGGGGGTCCTCAGAGAGCGTTTGTATCTCCTAGCTGTGCATCTTGAGTTCTAGAGAGTACCTCCTGCATTCTAGAATTCTGTTTGAAAGAGAGACCCTGAATGTGGTCTCCATTCCCTTCTAGGAGAGAGTTTGGGGGAAAAATTTTGGTAGACTCTTTGGTAGTTAAGAAAGGCAGACAAGACTCCCTAGTCAAAGGTCTGCTTTGAGCATGTAATTTTCTTTCCGGAGTGTTCTAGGACATTTAGGAGAAATTTTTTGAAAGTTGTGGGACTAACTTGCTCTTTGGCAGGGGCTAAATGCAACTCTCTGTGAAATCACACTCCATGAGTTTGACTTGGTGGAGAGCTACAGATAAGACAGAGAATCTGGAGCATGGGGGGACACAGCTGATTCAATTTAAGTTGCCCAGACGTGTTAAGAGCATTTGGTCACAGGCTGAAGCTTGATGTCTAAGAAGTGGATGGGTCCCAGTCTTATACTAGGGCATTTAAAGGTCTTAGATTTAAAAATGTTCATCATCACTAGCCATCAGGGAGATTCAAATTAAAACAACATTGAGATACCACCTGACACCAGTTAGAATGGCCAAAATTAGCAAGACAGGAAACAACGTGTGTTGGAGAGGATGTGGAGAAAGGGGAACCCTCTTACACTGTTGGTGGGAATGCAAGTTAGTGCAGCCACTTTGGAGAACAGTGTGGAGACTCCTGAAGAAATTAAGAATAGAGCTTCCCTATGACCCTGCAATTGCACTGCTGGGTATTTACCCCAAAGATACAGATGTAGTGAAAAGAAGGGCCATCTGTACCCCAATGTTTATTGCAGCAATGGCTACAGTCGCCAAACTGTGGAAAGAACCAAGATGCCCTTCAACGGATGAACGGATAAGGAAGATGTGGTACATACACACAATGGAGTATTATGCCTCCATCAGAAAGGATGAATACCCAACTTTTGTAGCAACATGGACAGGACTGGAAGAGATTATGCTGAGCGAAATAAGTCAAGCAGAGAGAGTCAAGTATCATATGGTCTCACTTATTTGTGGAGGATAACAAATAACATGGAGGACATGGGGAGATGGAGAGGAGAGGTAGTTGAGGGAAACTGGAAAGGGAGATGAACCATGAGAGACTATGGACTCTGAAAAACAACCAGAGGGTTTTGAAGGGGCGGGGGGGAGGGGAGTGGGAGGTTGAGGAACCAGGTGGTGGGTAATAGGGAGGGCACGTACTGCATGGAACACTGGGTGTGATGCCAAAACAATGAACACTGTTATGCTGTAAATAAACAAATAAACGAATAAAAAAAAAAAACCAAAAAAAAAAAAAACCTTGTCTTACCAGGAGCAGGATTCTGAGCTGAGTAGATTGTGTTGGCTTTGGGAAGCCATAGCATCCCTTTCTTGAAAGGTAGTATGGTTTAGTGTTTCAGAGCCTGGGGTTTGGAGTAAGAGTGGATTTCAATGGAGTTCAAATTGCGCTATGCCACTCAAGAGCCCTGAGATGTGGCCTCCCCTTGTGGAGAATGAGAACACTTAACACTATCTACACAGTGTTAGTCAGGAGGATGAGAGGGGATGATGCTTGAGAAGCCCTTCACATATGGTCTTTGAGATCAAGAGAGATGATTCACCCCTGGGGCAGCAGAAGTGACTTCCTAGACATATAACCAATGGAAGAACCTTCCAGTCTTCCACGAATATGGATTTGGAGACGTCCTCTTCCTGAGTTAACAGTGTACTAAAACATAGTAGCTGTTCATTGTTTTACTTTTTCTTTCTGGGAGTTTAAATGTTAAAAGACAAGTTCTATACCCTTTGTGCTATGTTAGAATATGGTTTTGTCTCTTTTCATTCTAATTTGTTTTGAAGAAAGAGGTGGGAGTGTCGATCTGGGACTCTCAAGAGGGAATAATTTGGATTTTATCAGGTCCCTGCCACTCTGGGTTATTTCTTTATTTCTTTATTTCAAAACCTTAGGATGTCCTTTACAGAATCCCTTATTTCCCTGCTCTTAGAGAATATCTATCTGTTGGATTGTGCCAAGCAGGATATTAAATCTTCACAGTTCCATGTCATCTCAGAAATTTCAAAATGACCAGCCTCCCTAGTCTGTTATTCTGAGATTTGAGTTTGTGTTGTTATTTATTTATTTATTTTTAACATCGATCAAGACATTTTTTGGTAAGGGGGCAGGCAACAAATCTTGTGTGAGGGAAGAATACTTTTTGGTTAAAAAAATTCCCTACCTAGACCCTTTTTGTGTTCTAGTTGCTAGCCTTTAGTTTTGACTGATTACATTGTTTACAACTTGCTTTCAGCAATATTTTGTTTTTCAGTTTGGGTGGTCATTAGGGCTGACATTTTTTTTTTCTCTCATCTCTTGTTGCCAGTATTATTTTGTCAGTAACATCCAAGGTCACCAGTGGAGACAGAGCGAGGACTGGTGATTATGTACTCAAGTCAGGAGATATATTGGAGAGAAAGAGAATTGAAAAATTACATTTTATAAAAGAGACACAGGACTATATATTCTGGTCATTTACACCACCTCCAGCTGGGAAGAGTTTGAAGAAATCTAGGATTCTTTTTTTTTTTTTTTAAGAGTAGATCTTTTTCATAATGTCTATGTAAGTAGCTTAAAAGAAAGATCATAGTTACTTCCTTTGTCTTGCTGTTTTTGCTGAATGATTTAAGATGGTCATTGAGATGATGCATATTCAGTCTTCTAGCACTTCGAGATGATGTGACTAAATCAAAACCTGGTAAAAATTGATATAAAGAAGCATTAAAAAAAATTAAAGTCAAGTTCAGACATCTCAAAGGAGAGGGGTCCTCGCATTAGGTTGTGACAAACGAACTAAGGAGATGCCTGGATGATATTTTTAGTGTCTGTGTTAGGATTTTAAGTTTACAGTGGCCTAAAAACACTTCTTTTTCTCCCTTAGGAATGGAAGATGTCACATGCGACAGAACGGAGTTCTTGAGCAATTATCTGACTAATGTGGATGACATTACGTTAGTGCCCGGAACTCTAGGAAGAATTCGGCCCAGATTTAACAATAATGCAAAATGTAAGTTGAGTCTTAAAAATACTAAGTTGTCAGAATGGTAATATAGTAGAGTATGTAAGGGCTTTTTCTCTGAAGCTGGACTACTTGGGTAAAAATCCAAATTTTTCTACTTCTTAGCTAGGTGGCCTTGAATAAGTCATATAATGCCTAAGCCTCATTTTTTTCATCTGAAAAATGGGAAGCTTTGAGTTGTTGTGAAAATGAATCTGTGCACATCCCTTAGAGTGCGTCCTGGCACATGGTAGCATTATGTAAATATTTGCCCTTGTTTTCTTTATGTGGAAAATACACTTAATTTGAGACATGCATACAATCATAAGCTTTTACAGGAGAGGACTGTTTCAACAAGAGGTGCAGGCTTGCTTTCTCGCTGAAGCTGGGGAGTCTAGGACAGGACTGACAGAACCACACTCAGACCCTGGATGCCCCTAGGAGCCCAGTTGAAGGGGACTCTTCGTCTTTATGAAAGTGATGGACAGAACACAGGAGAATGAAGATGCCCTTGGGAAATGGTGGCCGTTCTACACGATATGAACAGGAACAATCTGGTCACTTATGTTGTACACGTTCAGGTTACATATGCTACTGACGAGAACTTTTATTTATAGACTAAGATGTTTTAGGTGGTGCCCATCTAGCTTCTGAAAAGTCCACAGTTTTGTTGGAGACATGCTGCATTTTGGGGGGAAGAAAATCTTTTAGAGGTTTTAGCCTTGGGAATAAGAAACCATTGGCACAAGTGCAAAGCTTTGGAAAATTAAGTTTTTCCCAAACTGCGTTCCTGAGTCAACACGAAAGGGAACTATTCCAAGGTCAGCTCCAGGCAACGTTGTAAAATAAACAAATGATCAGTGTTTCTGCCGCTTCTCTCCATGCCATTTCTGTCCTCCGTGTCCTCCCCAGTTCACTGCTTACTTGAGACAGGCCGGCCCTGGCCAGAGACTGGACACGAGTCACTAGGGTACCTCTTGATTTAGTACTTTTATATTAGGGCTTAGGCAAGAAAGTCTTTGTCTATTTTGAAAGGTCCTTCAGACATCAGTAAATGTAATGGGAAAGCTGTTTTAGGGGAAAAGGAAAACTTTCTTGAGGCCAATGAAATAATAAGCACCAATAATTAAATATTTCATACCATACAAACACTTGCAGGTATGTGATTTCTTTTGGTGAGGGTCAGTAGAAGGGGTGGTGAGAAGTATAGACATTGGTGGCAGGATGTCTGGGTTCAAATCCCAACTCTGCCAGGTGGTCCCTCTATGACCTTGGGTGAGCTACTTATACACTCCGTGCCTTGGTTTCCTCATCTACAAAGTAAGGATTGTTGGAAAGATTAATGAGGGATTAGCCGCATGTCACATAAATTAGTGTTTAGCACATAGTCAGAGTTGTGTAAATGTTAGCTACAGTGATGACGTCTTGGTCATATCACTATTTCAGCTAAACATGCACACGGTCTTCTTTAATCCTTCTAATAACCTTGTGGGCCAAGTGTTACTGTCCCCTTTTGCAGAGTAGAAATCAAGGCCCAGAGAGAGGTGATGTTACCAACTAGGAGGATGAGAGCTAGGAAGTGGCAGAGCTGGGATGTGAAACCAGACACCCAGTCTTCAAGCACCAGACTGTGCTGGGGACCTCTTCCCCACAGGCAAAGTGGGAGCTGTCAGCAAGAGAGGCCTGAGAACTTCAGGACTGAAGGGTTGGTCTCCTAAGCATGGGCTTGGGTATTTGTTATTTTCCAGTCATTCTCTGAGATTTATCTGAGCACAAGATTGCCCCATGCTCTTTATTTTTCTTCATTATCAAAGAACGTGAACTTGCCCACTGTGGTCCCTTTGTGGACTATGGTTTATGAGCCCACAGAATGCAGAGCTTTGAAGCATGGTATTCTCAGTTTGCTAGAGTCCCCATGGGCAAGTCCCCCTCTCCTAAATGCCCATTGGCTTTGTGAACATTCTAATAGCACCTGCTTCCCAGAGTAGCTGGGAGACCAGAGAGAAAGTGTCTGCAAAGCTTATGCGTGATTGGGACACAATTTGGGCTAATCATTTTGCTACCACGATTCCTTACTTGCTTTCCATTAAAAGATGCACTAAGAGGTGCCTGGGTGGCTCAGTCAGTTAAATGTCTGCCTTCAGCTCAGGTCCTGATCCCAGGGTCTTGGGATGGAGCCCATCCCACATCAGGATCCCTGCTCAGTGAGGAGTCTGCTTCTTCCCTTTCCTCTGCCCACCCAGCCCCCACTGTGCTATCTCTCAAATAAATAAATAAAATCTTTTTTAAAAAAGATGCACCTAAAATTGAACCCCAATTTAAGTAGAAATTTAAGTAGAATGGGATCCACATTTTAGCTTCTTATTTCATAACTTTAGAACTAAGATTCTGAAAACTGTCTTTGACGAGTGTGTACTTACACTGCAAGGCAAGCTTAGTCGTGCATTTTCAACAAAAAACAAATATTTATTTGTATTTATTAACATGTTTATTGAGCGCCTAGTATGAATGAGGCCCTGCGGTATAGATATGACCTACTCTACTGACATGTAAATTACAGGGAGGACTGCTTCTTGAGAGTTGCTATCTCTTCTGTATGCTGCTTTCCTTTTCTGCTGATTCTATAATGACACACTAAAGCAAATTTTTTTAAAACAAAACAAAATCCAACCAACCTACAATCTGCTGTTTCTCTCCATACCCACCTCCCGAAAGGGGGCCTTCAGATATTATAATCCTGTCCACAGTTTATACATAGCCATAATTTACATAGTTTTGCTTTTAGCTCTTCCACGGTACTGACTAAAATATCTTTTGTTCACTGGTAGTGAAAATAAAGGAGATGCGTGTGTGTGTGTGTGTGTCTGGAGAGGGACAACTACCTGTGGAATTAGACCCATGGTGTTACTGAGGAAACCAAACTCCCTGTAGAGAAAAATAACTCAATGGATTAAAGTTTCGTCTTAAAGTGGATGATAACTTGTTTCCTAGATCTGCAGATAAATAGGAAGTTACACAAAAAGCCCCAAATGCCCAGTTGGGTTCCTGATGTCAAATAGCAAATAAACTAAAGCCAAGATCTGGAGGGACCATTTGGGGGTAATTTAATGATGTTTATCTTCCATTATCCTTGTGCTCTGGGAGGAGGAATTCCCTTCCAGAAGAGGAGAACCAGATCTAGCAGGGAAATTTACCACTGGAGTATTTCCGCTCCATTTCACTGGCCAAAATTTTAAAATACCAACACGCAATTTTACGTGTGTGTGTGTGTGTGTTTTAGAGACTCATTTATTTATTTAAGAGAGAGAGAGCAGGGGAAAGGGAGAGGGAGACAAGTAGATTCCCTGCTGAGTGGGGAGCCTGACACAGAGCTGGGTCCCAGGATCCTGAGATCATGACTGAACTGAAACCAAGAGTCGGATTCTTAACTGACTCAGCCACACAGGTACCCCAATTTTATATATATTTTAAACAAATCTTAAAGTGATAACTCTTCAGGGAGGGGGGAGAAAGAGAAAGAATTTAGTCTTGCTGTAAAAATTATTTCTCTTAGTGATTATTATCATCTTTTTTGAAATTGTTTTCCTTCTCTCTTTGAACAGATGACCCCAAAGCCATTATTGCTAATCTCACGGTAAGTATTGAAGGTTACCCGGCCTCTGCCCTCAGAGTAGCTTCCACACGCTCACTACCTAGGATCCCTTACCCTGTGGGGCAGGAGGAACATTTTCCTTACTGCCCGGCGATCCCATATATTTGTTTCTCTTAGAGTTTTCAAAACTTCAAAACTGTGGACAGCTGCAGGCTCCCTAATGGTCTTGGCAGTGATACAAACAGAATATTTGATCTTTCCATTAGAACTGAAAAATACTCATTCATGAGTAAACAAATCCTTACTTTCTCTGAACCAAATCTGCCCATCACCCTATTCCATCGTCCCCCACAATGCCCCATGCAGGATGTAATCACACAGGCCCAAGTCAGTGTCCCCCTCCCTCCACCCAACCTCCCATCCATTGACTTAAAGTAGTTGGAAAAGGCTTTAGAGTTTGAGTTGCTCTTAGTAACAGTCTCACAAGTCAAGAATGTATCTTTAAAAATTCCTGACTCCCTCTGATAACCTTCCATGTCATCTACCAACCTGTCAAATCCCCTTTAAATCTAGTTGTTTCCAGCTTGTGTTATTTGAAGGGGGATAACAAATTCCATTTATTCACTAAAGGACCTTTTGTTTGACTTTAAAAACCCCCCTTGATTTTCTAGAGTGAGACTATCTAGGACTTTTCCTAGAAAATACTCCATATGAATTTCAATTTGCATTTCTATTTCAGTGTAAGAAACCAGATCAGCACTTTAAGCCTTACATGAAACAGCACCTTCCCAAACGCTTGCACTATGCCAACAACAGAAGAATTGAGGACATCCATTTATTGGTGGACCGCAGATGGCATGTTGCAAGGTAACTTGGGGATTGGTAGGGACTATTTTTGATCTTTGAAACCATCTCTTTGGTAACTGGAGTGCTATAAGGTCCTGAGCCATTAAGAAGAAAAAAAGAAAAAGAAAAAGAAAAAAAAATCTCTGTTGGAAATCCCACCATTTGCAAAGACTTTTTATGCTAGATAAACACTTAGTGCTGAGCCAACACATCTCTGTCTTCTGGATCCCAGCCTCTTGGTGTCTTTTTGAAGTCTCTCAGTGCATCTCTGTGTGGTCTCTCTCTCTCTTTCTCTCTCCTTTCATTTTTTAAATTTACAACCTAGTCTCTATTCTTATTACCTATGAGGTCAAAAGTATGCCTGGGACATTGACTTGCCACAACTGGACTGATTTGGTCTGGGTTGACAAGACTTACCCTGTAGCAGCGTTTGTAGAAGACTTTAGAAAATGTTCATCTTAAAACTTCTGTTACTGTGGGCATGTTTTATATTGCCTTAAATATTTCAGATGTTTGCCTTCTTTTGAACTATAAAAGACTTTCCAATATTTAAGAGACTATTTCTTGCCCTTGAATCTGATATAGGATGTGTCTGGAAATTCTAAGCACTTCCGCAGAATTAATCATTAAAAGTTTATCCATTCTCAAACAGACCTGACAGAAGCCCTTTTCCGCTCAATCCTGCTCTTTCTCCTTAAGAAAAGCTTTGTGAGCTGGTCTGTGGTAATAATTGAAGTACTATATACACTCTCGTTAGGAACTTCAATGAGTTTATAAGGGAGCAAAGATGACGAGAAGATGGTGGTCCTCTAGAAACTGACATCAGTATGAAACACCCAGTGGGACACACGTGACAAATACATAAATATCCTATGGTAATTGTCAGGGGCTGCACAGAATTAAATAGTAGGATTATGAGGAGAGACATCTGAAGACCAGAAATTATTGAAATCCTTTATAATGGATATAGAGTGTCTTCATGGAATAGTTAGGAAGATGTGGAAGACATGGGCTTGGCTGAGTGTGTCTTCTGCAGGCCCTTTTACATATGGGGTGGCTTGGAAAAGAGAGCAACTTCAGTGCAATTGGTAGGTTGATAATGATGGAAAATTGGGAGTTGAGCAGAAAGAGATGATAGCAGTTGACCAAATTAGAGGAGACGGAAGCCAGATATTTTAATCATCAGTAAATCTTTTTAATTCTTGCATTGCAAACTCTTGCATTGTTGTGTTATCATGTGCACATGTCTCATCATCCCAAGTGGAAAGTTCTTTTTCTAAGAGTGGGTTCCCAAATGTTCAGTTTGTTTCCCACCAAGCACTTTAGCTCCATGCAATAGGCCCAATAAATGCTTACAAGGATCCATAGAAATGGGACCCATGAGAAAATTGGTATTAATAAACATTAAAGTGTTTGTGGAAAAGTGCTTTGTGACACAAAGCAAAAGCCATCTTCCTGTCAGGGAGGAAGGTCAAGTGGTTTTGATGCCTAGAGAGCAATGTTTTCACTTGCTCCTTCTAAATAGAGATGTTTTCTAGATGAGTCCGGGCTTTGGTGAAATATGTCACTATTATATGTTAGGTTTACCACTCAGTTATACTCAGTTATACTCTCTAGTTGTAGTCTACTGATAGGTAAATTTGTGTGCAAATATTTTTATAAAATACGGATCTCCATTCGTTGATGAAGCATCCCATGTTGTAATAGCAAGCCTATTATGAACTTGGCATTGTTCACACCTATATCTCTATCACGAGGGACAAACATGGCTCCAGAGTGGAGAATCTTACAGTTTTGGAGCTAGAGAAGCACATAGGCAGACAGAACATGACCTTTGACAAACACTTTGCTCGGTGCAAGCATGAGGTAAGAGGAGGGTACCTGATTTCTGTTCAGCGTTCCCATTTGTTGGGGGCCAATTTTCAAAATAAATCCACTTCGGGAAAATGAATAGCATCATCTTTTCAATACTGCAAGAATGATACAACTAAAATAGAGACAAATATGCCTGTAAAATCTACTTCCAAGGGATATTTTGTGTGCCTAAATGGGCTTTTTATGAGGACTTTCATGAGAAATCCTGGCTAATCCTACAATTATTTCAATGTAGGAAACCTTTGGATGTATATAAGAAACCATCAGGAAAATGCTTTTTCCAGGGAGACCATGGATTTGATAACAAGGTCAACAGCATGCAGGTATGACCACAGACCTAGGCATTGAAAATGTATTTTGGTGATTCTCAGGAGGGCTGGAGAAGAAGGGCATGAATGAAGTTGTACAGTATTCATGAACAGGGGAGGGGTGGCTACTAGATAGTAGCAATGTCTAATTGTTTCTGTTTGTTTTCTTTTCTTTTGGAAGACTGTTTTTGTAGGCTATGGCCCAACGTTTAAGTACAAGACTAAAGTGCCTCCATTTGAAAACATTGAACTTTACAATGTTATGTGTGGTAAGTCACTTATTTAATCAAGGCCAATGAAGCAATCTGAGTTATCATATGAACTTCCTCAAGGTCAGAGAAAGAACTGAGGTGTCTGTTTTCTAGGACCACTTCACCTCCCTGCCAAAAAAAAAAAAAAAAAAAGAAAAAAATGGTGGTAATATGCCCATTGGTTCGAAGGACAGAATCTCATCCCCCTTCTAAGGCTCCTTTGTCTTCCTTTAACAGTTGACTAATGGGGAGTTTTCATAGTGTTGCTGTTGGCAGACGCTGGTTGATCTCACATCACATTACAATTTGACACCCCCGGTCAGAGACCTGGTGAAGCAAGAAGGGTTCCTCACAGAGCTTCCCCGCCTCCATCTCTCGTGCTGCAGCCCAGTTAAACAGTTGCCAGCTTGCATCCTGGCCAGCTATTTATGTGATCCTAATTATTTTTCTTCCTTGAGCTTCTAGTCGCTGAGTGAGGACAACTTTTCCTATTTAGTAAGGGAGTGCCAGTCTGGTGGTTAGAGGGGGAGTCTGAAAGTCGGGTCTCCTGGGTTCTTTTCCCATCTTGGCTGCTAGCTCTCCCCTGTCCTGCTTCTCAGCTTAGGCAAGTCACTGTGTGCCCGCTTGGCAACTGTTCACTTGCTATGAAATCAGCCTGTTCATTTCACAGCAGCCTTTCAAGGCACCGGGCCAAAGCCTCCTCTTCACCCCACACTTCTGTGGAGTGCATTAGAGGTCAGGCTCGAGATTACTTATTGATTATAAGTCTCATTTCAAAAGCTGGGATAAAAAGTCTCTGTGCTGTAGAAAGGCATTGACCCTGACGCTGGTAGTCCCTGTAGAGGTCATAGACATAAGCCATAGCTAGGCAGGGCCCCGTTCCTTCCCTTTTTCTTTTTGGGGATGTCTCTCTCTATGGTCAGGCAATGACCGTGACTATTTCAGAAAGCTGTGGCAAGACATGGTCAAGCTAGCATGGTTCGGGAAATAAAAAGGGAGTGCCTACAACTAATTTTGGCTTTATCCAATTGGGATTTGTGTTCAGAGTTTTCAGACCCTTGGAATATGCATGTTTTTTACTCTTACTGAATCTCATCAAAAAATGTTTGTAAAACACCTGGCTTTATTTCTTTCTTCCCACCAGATCTCCTGGGCTTGAAGCCAGCTCCTAATAATGGGACCCACGGAAGTTTGAATCATCTCCTGCGCACTAACACCTTCAGGCCAACCATGCCAGAGGAAGTTACCAGGCCTAACTACCCAGGGATTATGTACCTTCAATCTGATTTTGACCTGGGATGTAACTGTGACGATAAGGTAGAACCAAAGGTAGAGATCATCTTTATGTTTATCATGGAAGATCTTATTGGGTGTAGAGCAGTGTTGTCCACTAGAACTTTCTGTAATGATGTAAATAGTCTATATCTGTGCTGGCCACTGGGAAGATATGGTTTTTAAGCTCTTGGAAAAAATTTACATTTTGTTTAATTACTTTAAATTGAAAGAGCCATATACAGCCTGTGGCCATCATTTTGGGCTCATAGGTGTAGAGAACAAAGGCAAAAAAGTAGAATTCATGATGCTGTTCTAGAGAGTCACAATTTCCAACCAAAGATGCTTTCTTTTTTTCAACGTGGATCATGTGTCTATCTGTCATGGCCCCAATAGGAAACAGACGGCCTATGCACAAAGGTTTTTAAAGAGCATTTAAAGGGATTATATGAATTATGTTTACTGAAAGGGCTATTTACACAGGCTGGGCCAGGTGGAGGCAAGGTAGTGAGGGATGGTATAGTATCCGGGGGCTAGCGGGGTGTCCAACCTGGCCTTGAACAATAAAGGGACTAGAACATGGAGAGAGAACTGTATAGGGAGGAGTTCCAGGATAGATGGGTGCTTCTAGTACACCGCAACCTGGTGGGGGGGCGTGGGGGGACCTGGCATTATTCACTCCTATATCCCTATCACGAGGGACAAGCATGGCTCCAGAGTGGAGAATCTTAGAGTTTTGGAGCTAGCGAAGCACATAGGAAGACAGAACATGACCTGCGACAAATGCTTTGCTTGGTGCAAGCATGAGATAAGAGGAGGGTGCCTGATTTCCGTTCAGGTAGGAAATTGTTTCTCTGTTGTTCCTCCTCTAATGCCATGCTGGTGCCTTGCGTGGGTGTAGGCCGACAGGGAGCTGGAGGGCAAGCTGGCTTTTTGGTGCAAAGTCAGTCTCCCGGGGTGCAGAGCAGGGTAGAGGTAGTTGAAACCTGGATGGGGAGGAGGGTGGTGCAAATAGAAAACCACCCAGCACATTGTGTTTGGATAGTTTTTGAACACCAAACTACAAGTGTTAAGCAACAATTTGCTTATTGAATTTTATATTGATCAAAGACCTTTATAGTTACCAATCCGTGCTTTGACAGCAAGAAATAATCAGCGTTACCCCACTGAGTTGATGTGATTCCAACACAAAGAAAAAAAAATCTTTTATTTTGCATGTGTGGTTTTATTATGGATAAATGTGTGAACCTTCTATTAGACCTTGGAAAAATGGAACATAGTTCTCCTGCCTGCCCTATCCCCTCCTACTATTTCCTACCTTCCAGGATTCCTAGGGACCTGGGAGCCACATGATGGGAAAAGCTCACCGCTGGAGGAATTCAGTTTGCTCCTCTTCCCCCACCCCCTTTTATCTCTCCTTCCTACTTTTGCTCCTGACAAGAACCAACAAAGTTAATTACTGTAAGGCAGGTAATTTCTTAGACCTGAGCTGCAGGTGTTGCATTGCCAAAGTCAATAGGAAGTGGCCTTTGAGCTGGATTCCAAATATAACTTTAGAAGAATCTTGTAGTTGTATCTTGCTTTCTGAATTACCTTTCTTCTGGAAAACAAGAAATGTTTTGGATTTGTTATCTGAAACCATTTTAGACGAATTCTGGATTGTCTTTGTTTTGTCTCTGGGTTTTCCCAAGAGGCTTCAGCTCTATGTGTATACCCTTGCTGCCAATCCCACTTTGTTCCTGCTCCAAAGGTAATTAGCATCTTGAATATAGTGTATATAACTGCCAGGCAGGTCTCTATACTTCTACTCCATACATATATATACATCTTTTAAATAATATATTAATTAATCTTTAACATAGTTCCCTAAAATAATTTATAGTGTAGTTTTGTATATTATACATTTGTATGTAAACACTATTATATTATATGTGTCCTGCAATTATTCTGTTTGTCATATTTTGAGATTTATGCACATTAATACATAATTTTAGCTCATTCATTTTTACTTCTAATAGTTGATATTTAATTGTGTAAATATACCATAATGATTTCATTCATTTTCCTGTTTGAGAACATTTGGTAATTTCCAGTCGTTAGCTCCCCCAAACAAGGCCGCGGTAGACATTATGGCCAGTGTTCTCATACACGTATGCTAGAGTGTCTCTAGGACATATAACGAAGGATAGAGTTGCTGAGCCATTACTTTCCAATCTTAGAAAAAGTGATTTCATTCATCAGTTTGGGAATCACCTTAATGTACCTAGGATTAATCTGAAATATTGAGATGGTATTCTAATTAGGTTACATATCTATGTGCCCAAATAACTATTCTTACCAGGTAGTTTGAAACTTGCTTCCATGATTATCCACAGCTTTAGGGAAAGGAAACAAAGTCATGGAGAGATTAAAGAAGGTGCTCGAGATCATAGATCTCCTAGGAGGTGGAACCTGGAATGTCAGTTTGAGATCCCCATAGTAATTCCTCCACAGAATTTTCGGAATTTAGGGTCTTCTTTTGAATCTAGCAAGATGCTAAGTAGAAAGAAGCCTGCAGGAAAGACAGGATATTTCTGATTTGCTTTTTTTTTTTTTCTCCTTTCCTTTTCTGGTTTTCACACATGAAGAACAAATTGGATGAACTCAACAGACGCCTTCATATAAAAGGGTCTACAGAAGGTGAGGAGTTGATGGGGGAAAAACAATCAGATAAGTTTTTGGTTTTAGTTTTCAGAGATTGAAGAGACTTCTTTTTTACTTCATAGTGTAAGCATAATATTTTTGAATACTAAAGTTTGGGTTGTGACACGGTTTTCATATCCATCTGGCAAAGTTTATTGGTTTATTCTGCGTGTGCAAGGTGCCGGTTTTTAATAGCCGGAAAAATGCCATGAGTTTTTTGTTTCTCAGTCGCTTCTAGGCTCTCTGAACAAACAGGCATAGCACTGTGATCTGGTGGGCTGTAAGTGAAGGTGCTGATGGGGACGTCTACGAAGGGACTGGAAGTCACAATAGTATGTAATTGCAGCTGGTACCTATGAGGGAGCTGAGGTACCAGAGAGGCAATGATATGTCATGGGGAGAGAGACACATAGAACGAACCAAATCAGAACTCCCCCTTTCCAGAAGGACCATCTTGAGCCCTCTAACTCGTTCTCCTCTTATTTTATGTACAAAAATACAATATAGAATGATCACATGTGTGTATTAGTCAACTTTTGCAAGCTTGTGACTAAAGAGAGTCTCAGTGGTTTGTACCAAGAAAGCCGCATTTCTTGCCTGCATTTCGGGAGGCCGACCCTAGGCCCTGTATGGCTGTGGGTATGCTTTATTCTGGAATCCAGGCTGAGGGAACAGCCCCCCGCTGGGGCACACCCTTCTTCCAGAAGAGGGGAGAGAGGAACAGCAGGCCCGTGAAGTGATCCACAGTGCTTCTGCTTTTATGAGGCATTTGTCATGACGGTTCCCAGTGGACTGGTAAAACCAGAGCACTTGAGGCCAAGGGAGCAGGGAAGTCTTCCTTCCACAGGGATGCTGTCCTGTAAGACACGTGCCAATGGGTGGTCGTAAATAGTCCTTTCCAGAACGGCAGTCAATAAGAAAGAATATTAATGCAGGCTGCCTCAGAGGCTCTTCTTTCTGGTTTTGAAATTCCAGAAAATGAGAACATAGAAAGGGAGGGAAAGGCTCCAGCGTAGGTTACTACAGGAGATGGCCTAGCTTCCTGCAACAGCAAAGGAATGACAAAGAGTATATTACAAAGCAGACAGAACTCAAACACAGTGGCTCCAAGTCAGGCAGTGAAGAGTGACACATTTCAAATACTCCTGAGAGCATTAGTTGGGTTATTAGCTTAGGTGGGACCTTGTTTATCATATGTGCTGTTTTCAGTCTGATTAAGTGAAGGACAAGGAAACCAGTAGATTTTATTTATTTGATTCACTTTCGGTTGTTTTTTTTTTTTTTTTTTTTTTTTTAAAGAGAGTGTGAGAGAGCTTGGGGGAGGGGCAGAAGGAGAAAGAGAATCTTATGCAGACTCCATGCCCAACATGGAGCCTCACTCTGGGCTTGACCTCAGAACCCTGAGATCATGATCTGAACGGAAATGAAGAGTCGGACGCTAAACCGACTGAGCCACCCGGGTGCCCCTTACTTTCCCTTTAAAAAAAAAAAAAAGATTTTATTTATTTCTTTGAGAGAAAGAGGCACAGAGAAAACACAAGCAAGGTGAGGGCCAGAGGGAGAGAGAGAGGCAAACTCTTTGGCAAGGCGGGGAGGCCAAGATGGGGCTCGCCTCAGGCTCCATCCCAGTACCCTGAGATTATGACCTGAGCTGAAGTCAGACACTTAGCAGACTGAGCCCCAAGGAACCGCCCCCCCCCCCCGCCTTTATTTGCCCTTTTGATGAAGATTTTCATCTTCTTCCTCCTTCCCTTTCTGCCTCACGGAGCCCACGAACTCTTGGGTATGTAATTGGATAAACAGCTTTGAAAATAGGATTCAGTTGGTAGAAGGTACACACATCCTTCACAAACTCTAAAAGTGATTTGAAATGTTTGACACCAAGCTGCTAGTGAACTACACTGTCATTATACTTAGAAAAACGGAAATGTTGCCAGAGTCAAAGGGTACAGAGTCTTATGATCAGAGTTTTTCAAATATTCAGTCACCAAGGCAGAGAAATAATACTAGATGTTTCTCTTCTAGAAGGCACTCATAAAATAGTTAAATATGATAACTTAATGGACTCTTGTGTTTTTGCTGGTTCAGGCTCTGGCTGTTCATGATACTAAGTCATTTCCATTTGGGGGGAAAAAAAATCCTGCATTTAATTTGGTGGCAGTGTGCTCATGTGACAAAACCAGTCTCACGACTCAGCATAAACAGTAGTCTCAAATTTCTGAGCACGAAAATAAGTACCTTGTAGGTGAAGCACAGACTTTCAGGGCTGAAAGGAGCTATAGTTAGTGACTTTTCCGACTCATTGCTCCACTCAAAAGTCAATGCAAGTGTCTTATTTCAAGATGATTTCACATCACTGAAGCTTAAAGCTGATATGCTTTCATGGAACTAGACCTTCCCAGGCATGAGTTGAGTGCCAGCCTGGGACTAGAAATGGATTTCTCTGAGAAAATTTGGTTCTGTCAGCCGTGTCACTGATAGTTTCGTGCATACGGACTTCACACTGGTGACAGGAAATTTTAAGGGAGAATCACGATAGCCTATCTCTTTGGTCTGCTTCTGACCTAGTTGGATAGTCTTTAATGGTACAAGAGAGACTTTAGCACTGTTACATGGAATAAAAATAATTACATACCATTATCTTATTATGTGCAAAGCATTTCCTTGTTTAGACTCTGCATAATGTGTAAGTCTCTGTAAGTCTCTCCCTTGTCTTCCTGTATCTCTGCCTCTTGGTCATTGGCTGTCTCCTGACCGGTCCTATCTCAGTCATTTATGAAGCTACAAGATGATATTTTCTTTGTCAGAATTCTCTCCAGTCTTTATGGTGTTTCTTGGGTCACAAATCTAGTCTCCCACTTGAAATCTTGGGTGTGTCCTCCGCTAGAGGAGAACTTCACGGGGCTGAGTCCCTGTGTGTGTGAGCGCATGCCCATGTCATGTTCAGAATATCACCTCTCCCTTCTGGATATCTTTGAATATATGTTGAAACTTTTAAAGCATTTTGCATACCTAAAGTCCCATACAAATATAAAGTTGTATTATTTTTTTAACTTTTTTTAAAAGATTTTATTTATTTATTTGAAAGATAGAGATCCCAAGTAGGCAGAGAGGCAGGCAGAGAGAGAGAGGAGGAAGCAGGCTCCCCGCTGAGCAGAGAGCCCGATGTGGGGCTCGATCCCAGTACCCTGGGATCAGGACTGGAGCCGAAGGCAGAGGCTTTAACACACTGAGCCACCCAGGCGCCCCAAAGTTGTATTATTTTTATTCCTAGTTTTTTTGCTTAATACACCTATAGGAAGCTGATTTTTTTTTTTCATACGAAATCAAGTACTTTGCACATTCCATTCGTAACCTTCATATGGGGCTGTTTTAATGTCATATGCTACAAACTTCCTCACACATAATACATGTGTACAAGCTGTACATCACAGTAGTGAAACAACCCAGGGGATACTTGAGGTCTATTAAATTAATCTCAGGGGGCGCCTGGGTGGCTCAAGCCACTGCCTTCGGCTCAGGTCATGATCTCAGGGTCCTGAGATTGAGCCCCGCGTCGGGCTCTCTGCTCCGCGGGGAGCCTGATTCCTCCTCTCTCTCTGCCTACCTCTCTGCCTACTTGTGATCTCTCTCTCTGTCAAATAAATAAAATAAAATCTTTAAAAAAAATTAATCTCAGGCAGTATTTTGCTGTAAATATTTAAACTGTTATAGGATCTAGTCTTTCACTAAAATGTAGAGGAAAAAACATAGATAACCTTCATAGACAGTGATCTAAACTGCTTGCTAAAGCCTTAATAATATTTTTAGATTTGTGGAGATTTCTGGATTTTAATTGCATGAGTACTCTTGTTTCCAAATCACATATATGTCATGTCTAACAAATTTGCTGTGCAATGAAAACTTATTTCTTTGAGCCATTGAGTCAATAGATGAATGAATGAATAAAGTGGAAAATTTTAAATTTGTCATTAGCAAGCAATTTGGGCACCATAGCCAGGTATTATAATTTTCACTTTCAGAATAATTATACTATTTTTTTATTACCTTAGTCTTTCCTCTATTTACATTGGTATAAAAATGTTTTGTAATTTGTTAGATTAACATTCACTATCATCTTCATGAAGAAAGGAATTAAAACTCATTCTAACACCAAATATATTGGACCCTTTATCACATACAATAAGAAGGTAGTTTAGATAGAAAAATGACTGAAACACTAATAACTCTTGTGAATTTTAAAGCAGAAAAGGACTAGACTAGCAGGGAATCTTCTGTGTAGCTCTTTTTGATGCTGAGATCTTTTAATTTTTGTTATTTCTGGAGATGTTAGCTATGCTAGAGAAAGGAGATATACTTGTGTTCTCTGTGTTTATCCTTCTGGGTGGGTTGTGGAAGATTTGGGAGAAATCAATAAATAGTATAATTCTTTATGATTTATAGTAAGATTCAAGATGAATTAGTTGGAACAGACACTGAATTTTAAGAGCCTCTGCCTACCAGTATTCCTGGTGCTGTTGAGCTGTTAAGCATGTGCCTTTTACAAAATCACTGCAGTTACAACTACAACCACTTTGGGGTCAAAAGTGAGCTAGGTGCTTTACCTGCTTCGTCTCTAAGTAGTGCGATGTCCCAGGGAGATATGAGGTTTGGGGCGTTAAGTTACGGAATTGCAGAGCTTTCAAGAGGTGAGATGAGATTTGACTTCAGTTCTATGTGGTACTAAAGCCCTTGTACTTTTCTCTGTAAATGCTTCCCATTCTAAGGGCTGATATGAGGAGAAAATATCAAGAGAGTCTCCATGCTTCTCAGGGTCTGGAAGTGGTTTCTGAAGTACTAGATGCTTTGATACAAATTGCTCTTCTTTCTTTAAAAATTAATAGATTTATTTAAATTCCAGTTAATTAACAGATAGTGTGATATCAGTTTCAGGTGTAAAATTTAGTGAATCAGTACTTCCATACAACACCCAGCACTCATCACAAATGCTCTCCTTAATTCCCATCACCTACTCAGCCCATCTCCCACCCACCTCCCCTCTGGTAACCCTCAATCTGTTCTCTATACTTAAGAGTCTGTTTCTTGGTTTGCCTCTCTCTTTTTTTGCCCTATGATCATTTGTTTTGTTCCTCAAATTCCACATATGAATGAAATCATATGGCATTTATCTTTCTCTGGGTGACTTATTTTGTTTAGCATAATATTCTCTATCTCTATCCATGTGGCTGCAAATGGCAAGAGTTCGTTATTTTTGATGGCTGAGTAATATTTCATTACATATATACTATATATATTTCATTATATATATTATACATATATATATTTTTTTCTTTATCTATTCATCAGTCAATGGACATTTGGGCTCTTTCCATAATTTAGCTATTGTAGATATGCTGCTATAAACATTGGGTGCATGTATCCCTTTGAATCGGTATTTTTATGTTCTTTGGGTAAATACATAGTAGTGCAATTTTGGGTCTTAGGGTAGTTCTATTTTTAACTTGTTGAGAAAATTCACTAATTTGCTGTACCACTTTGCCTTCCCACCAAAAATGCATGAGGGTTCCTTTTTTTCCTACATCCTCACCAACACCTGTTTCTTGTGTTGTTGATTTTAGCCACTTTGATAGGTGTGAGGTGTGAGATATATCGTTGTAGTCTTGATTTGCATTTCCCTGATGATCAGTGGACATTGAATATCTTTTCATGTGTCTCTTGTCTGTCTGTATGTCTTCTTTGGAAAAATGTCTATTCATGTCTTCCCATTTTAAATGGAATTATTTGTTTTTTGGGTATGGAGTTGTTTAAGTTCTTTATATATTTTGGATACTAGCCCTTTATCAGATATATCATTTGCAGATATCTTCTCCCATTCCTTCTAGTTTTGTTGATTATTTCCTTTGTTGTGCAGAAGATTTTTATTTTGATGAAATCCCAATAATTTATTTTTGCTTTTGTTTCCTTTGCCTCAGGAGACGTATCTAGAAAAATGTTGCAATAGCAGATGTCAAAGAGGTTACTGCCTGTGTTCTCTTCTAGGATTTTAATGGTTTCTTGTCTCACATTTAGGTCTTTAATCCATTTCAATTTATTTTTGTGTATGGTGACAGAATGTGGTCCAGTTTCATTCTTTTGTGAGTTACTGTCCAGTTTTCCCAACACCATTTGTTAAAGAGACTGTCTTTTTCCATTGGATGTTCTTCCTAGCTTTGTTGAAGATTAATTGACCATATAGTTGTGGGTTCATTTCTGGGTTTTCTATTCTGGTCCATTGTTCTGTGTGTCTATTTTTGTGGCAGTACCATACTGTTTTAATTACTACAGCTTTGTAGTATGACTTGAAGTCCAGAATTGTGATGCCTCCATGTTTGTTTTTCTTTCTCAAGGCACATTGCTGTTCTTATTAGCTTCTCGCCAAGCATGACTCAGGTAGAATTCATGCCTGAGAGTAGCCAGATCTTCATTCCAGTATGCCCTCCCTTAGATAACCCAGTAGTTAGCATCGATTTGGAGGCCGCCCAAAATGCTAAAGAGGAATAATGGACCAGAAGGATAGAGGCCTACATTCTGGGTACTGCTTTGTAGCTGAATTATCTTGTACAAATCATGAACCTCTAGTTCCTTCATTAGTAAAATGAAGATGATATTGATCTGGCTAGTGTATCTTTCAGGGTTTTATTAGGCAGGTCATATATAAAAAGTTAGTTCTTGAGAGTCATAAAGAACAGTGTTTTAAAAAAAATAATACAATCATGCATGTATTCAACAAGTATTTACCAGGTAGATATTATGCATTTGGTATTGTTAGAGGTAGAGATACAATGATGAACAAAACAGAGAAAATCTTTATCCCATTATTATTTCGTCATGAGATTTAGCTGGTTAATGAATTACAGAATAGTATATTAAGGGTTAAGATAAGAAAGAACAGGACATTAACAGGCATTGAATCAAATCTCAGAAGAGGTTGACATGGCAATAAATGATAACAGGCCCTTCAAGGGAAAGGAGGAGAAAGGATGAAGGAAAAGGAAAGACCGTGGATAGAGATTATGTGATAAAATCAAACAGCATATTACATGGGAGTGAATGTTTAAAAAAAAAAAAAAAAGACTAAAAAAGAGAGATTTTCATGTGGCTCTCAAGTCAGCCCCCTAATCTGTGGGAATATGAATCAGGAAGCTGAGGAGGGAAAAGAAATACAAACTCAACGTCTGGATGACCAAATTTTGGAAGACAAAAGAATGAGCCCTGGGGAAGTACACACCACTTAAGAAGATTTGCCTCACAGTATTTTGCCAACTGTGGTATCTGGAGGAGAACCTTAGCATGTACCCAAAAATGCCAAAGACTACTGTAAACAGGGAACTGGGGTATGGAATGAAGATTCTTTCTGGAATCCCATGGAACAGGAACCCAGCCTGAGAAGACATGGAGTCTAGACCCATATCAAGAAATGACAAGGAACGTATTTCACAAGTGGAGGCTTGTAGTCTCGTCTCTGGGATGACTGGTCTCAAGATGAAGAGCTTATGTGTCCAGAGACTGAGACTCAAGTACAGTTTTATGGCTCAAGCAGAAACTCTTTGCTAAACAGAAATGCAATGGATGGCTTGTCCAAGGTGTCACAAAGAGTAGCAGAGTTAGGCTGTGACCAAGAATCAGTGGTTCTTTTCTAGTCTGATAAACTGAAAAAGGAAAATCTAAATTTTGACTCTGGACCATAAAACTTGTGTTTCTTTCTGCAAAGATTATTTCACCTCTTTCTTAGTTGAAACAATTATGCTTTAGGAAGACCCGGGTAAACTCTTTGGGTTAATTAGGGAAACTGGTTGGATTTTAGGAAACTGTCAAAACCACTGTATTGTTTTTCCTTCATGCTGTATATACCCAGTTAATAGTTAAGAAATAGTCGCATAATGATATATTTGTGCTCAGCTATGTGCCCAAAACAGCAGTTGTGCTTTGCTTGGGAGCTATGATGAAGTGCACATTTCTTTTTTTTAATTTTTTTTCAAGATTTTATTTAATTATCTGAGAGAGAGAGAGAGAGTACACACAAGTTGGGGGAGGGGCAGTGGCAGAGGAGAGGTACATTCAGCAGTGAGCTGACATAGGGCTGGATCCCAGGACCCTGAGATCATGACCTGAGCCAAAGGCAGACCAGACCGTTAACCAACTGAGCCACCCAGACACCACTGAAGTTCACATTTTTCTAAATTCAGAGTAGAAGAGTGAATAGAGATGGAGAAGCTCAACTGGGGAAATCTTTCAGAAGAAAGTGAATCTTAACATATCACTTTCCCTTTTGTCCCTCACTCCCTCACTCCTTCATTTCTCTTCCATGTGGTGCTGGACTATGTGAGTGTGTTATTTGTCATCCACATTTGAGTATGGAAAGGGGCACTGTTAACAGTTATGCTAGGGAAGCAGGCTTAGCTTTCTACCTTCTGTAAGGACTGTACTGATGCCACGTCACCCCCATCCATGGCAGTCATGATGCTCTGGGTTCCCATCACACTCTGTAGATACCTCTGATGAAGTTCATACATTATTGCACTTGAGTTATTTGTGCTATGTTGGTCTCTCCCATTGAACTGTGAGCTTTTCGAAGGTAATGATGTGGGAAACAAAGGCAAAAGAAAAATTAAATTTCCTGACCACTTATAGCCCATTGACAAGTCCTTGAAACAGGCAGAGTGACATTCCTCTAGGAACTCAGCTGCTTCGAAGTTGATACTTTGCTAAAGGCAAAAGGCAATCTTAGCCTGATCCCTGAGGATCCTGCAAGTCTACTTTAACATGTAAAAATTCCTTTGGAAATTTCCTTTATCTTTACCCCCCAAGATACATGTTGGCAATCATCCCCCAAGCATATGACCCACTGATACACATCTGAAGGGTCTCATGACTAAGGTTTTATTAGATAAATGACCTTTTCCTAACAACAGCTAGCCCCCTCAAGGTCCTGGAAACCTTGCTTTCAAATTCCTTAGAGACTTATGCTATCCCTAACAGCTCTCCCAACTTGAAAGTAGATAATTGGGGCTACTGTTCACAACCCCAGGGCAGCTCTTTCTGCCTATGGGTCCTGCCCCTGTGCTTTAATAAAACCACCTTTTTGCACCAAAGATGTCTCAAGAATCCTTTCTTGGCCTTCAGCTCTGAACCCTAACATCTTTCCTACATCAGTAAGAACTCTCTCGTCATTATCTTGGCCCAGTATCTCTCTATTATAGCCCAAGGCCTGGCACAAAAAAAGGTGCTCAGTAAATGTTTGATGAGAGAGAATACATTAATGAAAAATTTGAAGGGAGATCGGTGACAGGATTGCTGGAGAAGCCATTCCTGGTAGAAAGAAAAAGAATCAGCATAGAATTGCTAAGGATGATAATGACCAGAGTATTATAAATAAACCAGGCTTTGCAGAAGTAAATGAGGACTGGAGAGGAAGCCAGATTTGGTGGAACCTAGATTGCCCAAGGTTATTGTTGGTGGCTGTTCTTCGGAGGGGTGTTGCAAGGAAAAACATGGCTGCTGTTTTGTTGTCTCTTAATAGAATAGATTGGATGCTAGCCCTGCATTTGAATTTGGAGGAATGTGTTTGGTAAGCATTAAAACTTGAATGATAAAAAGAGAATAGCTTCTCAAAGAATTTTGATACTTCTGCTTCCAGCTGAAACCAGGAAGTTCAGAGGCAGCAAAAATGAAAACAAGGAAAACGTTAATGGAAATTTTGAACCTAGAAAAGGTTTGGTTTGAGTTTTGAAGGAAAGTCTGACTTGGTTAACTGTCCCCAAGTACTACTGTTATGATTTGCTGGCTTCTTATTTCTTCATTATATTTCATTTATATAAGGTTATCCTATTATGTCCTAATTCTTAGGGTGGGTCCCCAAATTTGGCAGCTTGAACAAGGCTTCTCCATTTACTGCAATGCTGAAGAAGCCAGGCTTTTGCGATAGCAGTGTGGGTCACTTTGCCTCAAATCAGCAGTTCTACTTGGGAAAGTCTTGCAAAACATTCTACAAAGAGTTTTCTCTGTTACTTGCATAGAATGGTAATACTTTAATTAAAGCAACATGTATACATAATTTAATAAGTGATTGCCGGAACTGATTTCCTGTAATAAAAATAATCATAAAAATTTTTTCAATGATCACTTAGGGAATTGTGAATTGCCTAAGCCTCAATCTCTAAACATTTTGGTCCGTTCAATTTCCAAGAATCTATGGAAGTCCTGACTTTAGCCTATCCAAAATGGGCAGCTCACACTCCAGGCATTTATCGTGGGTGTGGAATAACGGTTTGCACACTGAAGTCCCTTCTCTTCTTCTTAAAAGAGTAAGGTTTTAGACCACCTCCCCCCCCCCCAAGAGGAGAGCTTTCTCTTGGAGGTCCCCATTCTTGGGTCTTAACTGAATTCTTTGGTCCGTGATGATGTTCCCTCTTCTGTATTTAAAGGACCCTCCTGAATGCCCACTTAATTTATCTATACATGTTCCTTTAAGTTCTTACCTAAAGAGTTCTCCTCCATTTGACAAAGCTGCTTACTTTAAATGCTCATTACTACTCACCATTTATGCTGAAATAATGCATCATTTGAGTTGCAGTTTGCAAATAATGATCAAAGAATGCCTTCCTCTTAATTAAATCATTGGTTAATTTGATGAGCCTTTTCAGGGGTCAAATGAATGAATTCTATAAAAATCAATGCTATCGACTTTGCATCCAGCTGAATCATTTCAATATTTACTATCATGTTTCCTTCCTCTACAGATTAAAATTCTTTACAACTAAAAAAAGTATTCAAAACAAATATGGCATTTACTTAATACTTTTGGTAACAGTGAGCTTTGACCCATGCTTAGGTGGTCAGATAAACCACAAAGTGTTAGGAAAATTAACTTGATTAAATTAAGAAGAAGGAACCACACTATTAATAAGTAAGCAAGCAAGTTTTGGACAACTTGACTCTTCCAATATTTCTTTCACATTTGTTGTAAAGTTTAATATGTGTTTAACACAGTCTACTTTCTTTTTCCTAGAGAGACACCTCCTCTATGGTCGGCCTGCAGTGCTTTATCGGACGAGATATGATATCTTATATCACACTGACTTTGAAAGTGGTTATAGTGAAATATTCCTAATGCCACTCTGGACATCATACACTATTTCCAAACAGGTCATTGAAAAAGTTGGGTTTTATATTCGTCCTGTGATTACGTGCCTTACACTCACGTAATGATTGCTTTCTTAACAGAAATTTGTCTTTGAAAAGATTTTAATTTTTCTTGATGAAATAAATCTGACATCAAATCTATTGCAAGATATTTTGAATTAGGCTCTATTCAATGTTCTAATAACTTCACGGGAATATGTTCAATTATCAACACATTGAAGGGAGGATACTAATGTTCGTCATCGCTTTGACTCCGCTTGCTGTTGCCCAGTAGTTACTGAAGACACCAGATTTGGCTGTTTGTTTTAATAGCCTTTATTTATTTATTTATTTTATAGTAGTTTTAGGCTCATGGCAAAATTGCATCGGGACACAGAGTTCCCATATATCCCTGGCCTCACCCCTGCACGGCTTCCTTGACTGCCAACATCCTCTTTTTTAATAAATATTTTATGTTGGGGTCTCAGTTTTGGTGAAGATGAGATAGGTAAATTTATATCTGGAATAAAAAAATGTATTTGGCAGTTGAGGCATGTTTTTGATTTTTGATTAGAAAATGAATACTTCCGGTGCTGCCAACCCAACTTCCTGTTCATTTGTGCCCCTGGTACAACTGTATGTGCAGTATCTCTTTGTATAGATGATATGTCTATATTATTTCTTAGAGTCTTATTTTTTAAGCTGTCTTCAGTGGAATCCTACCCATTTTTTCAACAGTGCAATTTCTGCTTTTTATATTGTTGTTTTACTTAGGATTTTGATAAAAGCGTTCTGTCACTAAATAATACAGGAGTTTGAAAATTCCTGGCTTACTGTATTTGAAACTGAGGCTTTGGTTTTAGAGAGAGGATATCAGAGTATGAGCTCTAGGGAAAGCTAGAGGGGTTTTGGTTCTGGCTGGTCATGACAGGGTAGCATGGCTTACGTAGTTCTCCGTTGCTTTAGCAAAGTCTTTGTGATGGCATTCCTAACTACCTCTGACTCACTATGCAGGCAGAGGTCTCGGGCATCCCTGAATACCTGACCAGCTGCGTTCGGCCTGACGTCCGTGTGTCTCCGAGTTTCAGTCAAAGCTGTTTGGCCTACAAAAATGATAAACAGATGTCCTATGGATTCCTCTTCCCTCCTTGTAAGTTACAGAACATCAGGATCTGACCATTCTAGAGGGATGTTATTTTCTGGAATTTGGTCTGTTAAGATTTCAGTGGTCTTCAGGTTTTCTTCTGGAGAGGCACTGAAGAGATTGAAGAGGTGAACTTCTGTGGGATCCTTCCAAAAATCAGTCAGAAGAGAGACCACCTTTCACAAATCCCTGTTCTCTAGGAGCATTTTGAAGTACAAGGGAATATATATTGTACCTCCTCACATCATTAAGTGGAAACCTGAAAGTGAAATAGTGTATCATTAAGATTTTAATGTTTTAAATTCTATACAGGTGATCACTTAAGAATATGGGAAGTGTTTTTATTATTTCTCAATAGCTTGATGACATTTTTTTTAAAAGATTTTATTTATTTGACAGAGAGAAATCACAGAGAGGCAGGCAGAGAGAGAGGAAGGGAAGCAGGCTCTCCGCTGAGCAGAGAGCCCGATGCGGGACTCGATCCCAGGACCCTGAGATCATGACCTGAGCCGAAGGCAGCGGCTTAACCCACTGAGCCACCCAGGTGCCCCGATGACATTTTTAAGTCCAAATTAGACTAGTGAAATCAAGAAATTCTTTGACATAATACTTAGTTGACCCAGAACTCAATAGGAAGAAAAAACATTGTAAAAATTTTGGGGAGAGAGCTCTTGGTGAAGAAAAGAGATTGGGTGGGAGGGGAAGCAGGGAATGCTATATCAAGTAGGGAATGAGTAAAAATAAAGGAGTATATCCATTCGCCATTCACTTCATGCTGTTTGGACCATTTTAGAAAATTGATTTTTTATTGATGTAGATTTTGGTAAATAATGGACACTGTTTGTTTGCCTAATGTTTAGATTTGAGTTCTTCACCAGAAGCTAAATATGATGCATTCCTTGTAACCAATATGGTTCCGATGTACCCTGCTTTCAAACGTAAGTCTGATATTTACCTAGTAAACTACTACTTATGAGAAGAAATATTTCTAAATTTACCGCTTACATTTTCTACCTCTATATTAATTTTAATAATAATAGTATCTTTCACATGTTTATATTTTCTATTTTTTAAAAAATGTTCTTTTTTTTTAAGATTTTGTTTATTTGAGAGTGAGAGAGGGAGAGCAGGAGTCGGGGGGAGGGGCAGAGGGAGAGGAAGAAGCAGACTCCCCACTGAGCAGGGGGCCAGATGTGGGGCTCAATCCCAGAACCCTGAGATCATAACTTGAGCTAAAGATAGACGCTTAACCAACTGTTATGGAGGCCACTTGACATTTAACAACATCTACATTTATTTACTGACTGTTAAAAGCTACTAGCACTTCTCTCCTTTAGGGTTGATGGTGATGATGTATTCTGACTGTTGATTGTGAAATTCAGAAAGAGCTTTGCAAATTATTCTAGTTTCACTGAACACTCATAATTTCTTTATATATGACATGATGGTGGATGATAGTGATGCTATGAATGGCATAGTGAGCCCTGCCCCCAAAACCAAGTTCTAGTCCCCCAAGTATGACCACTTAGCTATGTAATCATAAAAATGTCATTTAACCTCTCATTTATAAAATTATGAGATTTGATTGCATGATCTCTATGGCTTATATGGATTTATGACTTAGTTGTCCAATGACCAGAATAATCCATTTCTTATTTCTGATTACAAAGAATTTACTCATTTGCCCATCCATCCATCCATCTATCCATCCATCCTTCCATCCATCCATCCATCCATCCATGTATTCAAAGATAGAGAAAACATTCTGGAATAACTTTTACCTCCCTTTCCAGTGAAGAGACTTATATGCGTATAGAAAAGATAGGAAAGGGAAGCACCTCTACCAGCTTCCACTTGGCAAAGGAGCACTGACTGTATTACAGGACCCTTGGGGCTGAAATAAAGTCTCAGAATCCAAACATGTGATTGTGGAGTGCCATCAACAGTGGCAAGCTCCACCAACTTGACATCGGTGAAATGGCCAACGTCATTTAGAGAAAAAAAAAAATGTTTATTTGATGTCCTAGCTAGTAGGTGAAGGTTTATTCAAGGGTGTAGAATCCATGGCTTATGAGTGAAAATTAAAGTAAGCTTTTAAAAGGAGATTTCCTGGTTTTTTTCTTAGACCCCACTGAGAAATGTTTCAGAAACCCACATAGATACATTAGTCATCATATTACATGGAATGCATCTTCATTTAATTTCCACAAATCAGGGTTTCCTGGATTTCTTTATTCTTTGCTGATGCTTTTTGACCGAGTGTAATAAAGGAAACACACAGTACCACCCCGAGGCTGGCATGTCAAGAGGCCTTTCACAGAGGGCTCCCTGTTCTTCCCTAGGGGAATGGTTTTTTCACATGCCACATGTCTGTGGGTTTGGTCTTTTGACTGTTCTCATTGTTATTTCTTTCCCTCTCTGCCTTTCCAGTTTTTCTGCTTAACATTCGAACTACTCTCCCACTGGCCTCCTTTCTCTCTTACAAATATCTGGGGCATCTGGGCTCTGGTGGGTTGCTCTGTCTTTCTCATTCAGAGTAGAGTATCAGGAGGTATAAAGAACAGTAGAAGCACCATGAGAAAAACAGCCAAGTGCTTTTTAATAAGGGGAGATAAGAACTGATAACAGCCGGAACCTCACCATCCCCATCCCCATGTAGAGCAGAGTGTAGTTAAGTTATACTTAACATCTCAGAACCAACTCACTATGTGCCTTTCCTGTTCTCTTGTCATTCCCTTCTTTCACTTTTCCTTTCCCCCCAGCTCTGCTCCTCTCCATCCTTCCGACTGACATACTGTCAACTGGAGCTAAGGTGGGCAGGGAAGGTCTCTCCAGGGGTGACCTTGAAAATGAGAAATGATGGAGGAGGACAAAGCAGACATGCACAGATCAGGAAGGTTTCCCAGCAAAAGGAAGAGCAAATACAAAAGCTTAGTCTGAAACAAGTTCAGCAAATAGGAAGGCAGGAAGAAAGCCATGCACCTGAGGGGAAAAGAAGTAGGAAGTAAAGTTATGCAGGTAGGCAGGGGCCACAGTGGAAAGTTGGGACTTTATTCTAATTGCAATGATACCTCATCTGGAATGTTAGGAACAGGAAGTTGGGAAGAACATGAAACAATCTGATTATGGTGCAAAATGATCCCAATGGCTATTACGAAATGGTCTGTGGAGTAGTAAGTGTTTCTAACTGGGAAGTTGTCTTCTGCGGTAGTTCTTTGCTGAGAAGGTAGTAGCTGAGATGGGTTGGATGCCGTGAAGATGGTGAGAGGTGGTCAGGTTTGGATGATAGGAGAATATTACAGAGGTGAATTAGAATTTAAAATTAAATTTAAATTTAATGTATGTGAAAGGAGCCACGTCACGAATGACTCCTAGGATTTGGACCTGATCACATTAGTGAGCAAGTGAGTGAAATTAACTGATGGAGAAGCCAGAAGTTCAAGCAGGATTGGGAATGAAGACCAAAAATTCTGTTCTGATAATTTTTTGCTAGACATGATTATTAGGTATTCAAGAGGACCATGAAATGCATGGTTGAATAACGCATCTGGAGCTCCTTCAAAGGGTCAGGGCTAAAGACACAAACTTGGAAATAAGCTTGTGGAAGGAAGGAAGGAAGAAAAGGTAGATGAAGGCCTTTTTTTCAGTTTCTCACAAACACTGTACTTCCTCTTTTATACACATGGTTCCCCTTGCCTGGTGTGTTTCCACCTCTTTGCCTAGAAAACACCCACTTATCCTTCAGAACTCAGGAGCAATTTCAGTGAGGAACCATTCCCTGACTTACTGGGCTAGGTGACCTAAACTCCCCTACCAATGTCTCCATACCTTTCCCTTTGCTGGCTCATAAATGACACACACACAGCTGGTACTTCAGGGCGAATTCTTTTCAAGAATCGCAACAGTTCTACTGTCTCTTGGCTTGTGACCTTTGGCTTGTAGAATGCATCCTAAACAGAATTCAACCACAGCAAGGAGTTTTTGTTCATGAATTACAGACTTCCCCCCCCCCCCACAGGAATCTGGAATTATTTCCAAAGGGTATTGGTGAAGAAATATGCTTCAGAAAGAAATGGAGTTAATGTGATAAGTGGACCAATTTTTGACTATGACTACGATGGCTTACATGACACACAGGATAAAATCAAACAGTAAGTTTTTCATTTCTGCTCAGGGTGTGGTTTTAAATTCTAAGAGCTCACTGAAGGCTCTTTTTCAAATATTCACACACTCAAGAAGAGCTGATACCCCTGAAATCTTTTGCTCTTTGAATCTCCTTATGATTTCTTTGGTGCTTTTGGACCTTTGATTAAACATGGTAATGGTGGTTGGAATGGAATGGAGTTTTGTGGTGAAAACATAGACTTTTCCATTCCATGAGAGAAATGTACCAAAAGATTTTTTTAAAATTTGTCATTTATTCTTTAACAACTCTTCAGTGGAAAGATGATAATTTTCCCTTATCTCTATTTTTGGGGGGGGGGGTCTTTTGGAATCGCTTAGATTTTCTGGTTCAGTATGTCTTTTTTTTTTTTAAGGTTTTATTTCTTTATTTGAGAGAGAGAAAGCGAGAGACGGAGAATGAGTGGAGGGGGAGAGGCAGAAGGAGGGGAGGTTGTAGACTCTCCACTGAGCAGGTAGCCCGCCATGGGGCCCAGTCCCAGGATCCTGAGATATGACCTGAGTGGAAATCAAGAGTCCACTGCTTAACCAACTGAGCCACCCAGCCTCCCCTCTTTAGAAGTCATTTAATTTTATACATGCATGAAACAGAGAGTGGCACAAAATATAGGAGGGTTTAATTGTTCTTTACAGATAATTAGGAATAAAAAGCTATTTTTTCATATATATATTAATAAAACAGGATTTATCCTACTCCCTTTCTCATCATCCATAAGAGAAATTTCATCTTACTTGTACATTTATTTTATTGCTAATCATTGTAACAGTTTTTAGCCAAAATTAAGTTATCATATTTCAATCAGATATTTTGAAAATGATTGAAATTAAGGTAATAAAAACCAGGTAAGGAATTGTGAGTTTCTGTACTTCAGTTTACTGGAAAAGATTTTTTTTTTTAAATTTCTTGGTTCGTCACTAGCTCATCAGTCCTTAGTATTTCCTTGAGTAAATGAGGTCTCTGTACCAAGTTAAGCGTCTCATTGTGGTTTGAAAGGACTTGTTATTCCCCTTTCTCCAGTATTTCCTCCCTCAGGTCCACTTTACACAATTTTGTGCAAGCTATCTTCCTGAAACATGGGATCTCATGATGACTCTTCCTGGCACAGAAACCTTCGATGAGGTCTTACTCCTTAAACCATAATGCCCAAATCCCACAACTTTGCCCTCAGAAGTCACCAAATTATGGCTCTTTTTTTTTAAAGATTTTATTTATTTATTTGAGAGAGAGAGAGAGAGGTAGTGAGAGAACACACACGTGGGGAGGAGAGGCAGAGCACGGAGCCCAATGCAGGGCTCAATCCCAGGACCCTTGGATTATGCCCTGAGCTGAAGGGAGATGTTTAACAGATTGAGCCCCCCAGGCACCCCAAATTATGGCTTTTTATTGACTCTTCCAGCCTCATATTTCTACTCTCTTGATAAGTTCATCCTGTCCAGCTTCTAAGTCTTGGCTCATGCTGTTCTCTTTGCCTGGACTATCACTTTCACTCTGCCAAGTCTAGAGAAAGAGGGGATTCAGGTAGCAAAAGCATTAGGTTCAAAACACAGAACTAGGATAGTGCTTAGAAGTGAAAAATGATTCTGTTGAATGGGAGTTAATTTTAATGACTTGGGCAATATTCATTGGTCACCATTTAAAAAAGAAAGCTACTACATCAAACTACATCAGTGGTCATTTTATTTTTCCTTCTCCCTCCAGGTACGTGGAGGGCAGTTCTATTCCCGTACCCACTCACTACTACAGCATCATCACCAGCTGCCTGGATTTCACTCAGCCTGCCGACAAGTGTGACGGCCCCCTCTCTGTCTCCTCCTTCATCCTCCCTCACCGACCTGACAATGAGGAGAGCTGCAATGTGAGTTCAAAAGACCGAGTCCTTTAAAAGGAGTCATCTTTGTTTCTTAATGTAGATTCCCACCAGGGAAACTCTTACACACTTACTATAAGCCATTTGGACTATACAGTGTAACCAAGTAGAAAGAAGAAAGGATCCAAACAAAACTTGACTTATCACCTGGGAACTTGGTGTTTGAATAGATTTGTCACCTTCAATGTAAGGGTGTGGGGAGGAGGAGCGTGAGGGTGTACATTTCCTGTGGTTCTAATTATGTGTTCGATTTTGTCAACTGATCAAAGTACCCGATGTCTTCCCTTTTGCAAGAGACATACTTTGTAAAGGTAGGATGAAAGAAATAACATTGTGATACTTGTGGAAACTAGGTAAGAATTCACGGGGGTTCTTTCTATTAGTCTCTACTTTTGTGGATGTTTGAAAGTGTCTCTAATAAGAACTTTTTTTAAAGACACACACACACAGGCATAAATACATTATAAATCAGATTTTTCATCTACTGCTAGTTATGAGAATAGTTGTAACAGATGACCCCATTCTCAAATAGCACAGATGACTTGTCCACAGAGGCAGGAAGGCGTCTTGAGGAACACCCCGGCAGGGGATAGAGCCTAGCTGTGGGCTCCTGGCTCTGGGCTCATTCTGCCTACAC
Source organism: Meles meles (assembly GCF_922984935.1). Lineage (NCBI taxonomy): Eukaryota > Metazoa > Chordata > Mammalia > Carnivora > Mustelidae > Meles > Meles meles. The sequence goes on from NC_060066.1 coordinate 20,340,855, forward strand.
TTAGGGACCGATCACATCACTTCCCCAGATCTCTTTAATGTGACAGAACGGCTGCAGTCCAAGATTGATTTTAGAAGTAATAGTCCCCATGATTTTGCTTTATAGACTAGAAGGAGCAGGAATGTAATCTAGGGAAGAGGGTTTTAGTCACAAATCCTACTTGGTTCCTAAATTGTGTAAGTTGTGGTGGGAAAAGCAGAAGTCTGTTAAATATACTTACTACTCTAGGGGTCTGTTGTGGGCCAGAGCAAATAAAACAGGGGCAGAAACGGCTACAAAAGGCAAAGAGCTGTAAGAATGAGCACTGGGTGTTATATACAACTAATGAATCATTGAACACCGTATCAAAAATTAATGAGGTGGGGCACCTGGGTGGCTCAGTGGGTTAAAGCCTCTGCTTTCAGCTCAGGTCATGATCCCAGGGTCCTGGGATCGAGCCCCACGTCGGGCTCTCTGCTCCGTGGAGAGCCTGCTTCCTCCTCTCTCTCTGCCTGCCTCTCTGCCTAATTGTAATTTCTCTCTGTCGAATAAATAAAATATAAAAAAAAATTAAAAAAAAATTAATGAGGTACTATAGGTTGGCTAATTGAATTAAAAAAAATAGCTTCACCACAGATTATCAGCTTCATGGGAAAGATAGCTATTGGCTATGGTTTCAGCTGTGGGTAAAGATGGCAGCTGTGGATATATCCAAAGCCAAGTAAGCAATATGGGAAAAAATGGAAATTTGAAATATGGCCAAGAAAGCTAATGAAGCTTGACCAGAATATTGAAAATGAGGATAATGGTGGGACAAAAGGTTTGAAAAGTTATTTGGAATCAAACTTAATAAAAATAGTAGCAATAGTAGCCATAGTGGCAGAGGTAATCATTGCCGCCATTTTCTGAGTCTGTGTTGCCAGCCAAGAACTGTGCAGGTCCTCCTCATAAATTATTTCTAATCATCTCTTTACTCTACCAGGCAGGCGTATATGGTCCCCCCCCCCACTCCCATTTTATTCACTGTTTTGAAAGCTCTAGGTAATAAAGGAAAAGTATGATCCATTGTTACCTGGCCAGTCAGTAGGAGAGCAGAACTTCAAGTTCAAGACTTCTGACTTCAAAAGCCCGTCCTCTTCCAAGTTTATCAGATTTCCATAGCAGAACCTTGGGACCTTAGAAACTTCCAATTGCACAGGCATTGGGTAGCCATGGAAAATGCTGATACGTAACAGCAACATTTTAGGCTTTAGGGAGATAAATTGAAGTTGCAATGGGTCAAGCATGGTGCTCAAAGTGCTTTGGCAAGATTCATGGGATTGAGGTCAGAGAACAGGAAGTGAGGTAATGGTCTTGGGAATTTCAAAAAGAGGGTGGAAGGCAGCAGTATAATACTGAAGGATCAGTAAGATCTTATCAGTAATTTGATGGGAGGTGGAGAAGTGGGGGAACTGAAAGTGAAAGACAGGCGGTCGTCAACTTATTAGCTCAATGTTCTCCATTTTGATTACTCATAACCACAAGAGTAGCCAGCAGTGTACCAGCGTGATGTAATGCCTCAGCAAAACGTGATATACTTTCTTTGGACTTGAGTTTTACTACAAACTTATGGGGAGGTGAAAATTTCTGCAAAAAAGCTAAACCCATATATTATGGGGTGAAATTCTAAATTGCCATGCATTTTTAAGACAGAAGACTACAAAGACATTCCAGACTGATAGTGGGCCACTTAAGGTACACCAGATTCCTGGGGAGTATACGTTCCAGTCTCTCTGTCATTAGGGGAATCTGGTGATGGGACACTCAGTTCAATGGCATTCTTCAGTCACCCCAAATTGCACAACTGCCAAATGAAATCCACAGACATCCTCCCAGGTCCTCTGACCCTTTCTGGCTCTGGACTCTGCTTAGAACTTAGAGATATTTCTTGTAGAGTTCGTGGTGAGTCTGTGTCTTACTCTTATTCTGCCCGCATAGATGCCTGTCCTTGCTTTGAAGGTCACCTTACAACTGCTGGGGGTTGAATTCACAAACTCACTTAGGAGAGAGTCAGGGAGAAAAGGCAGGTGAAGAATAAATGTCTGTAACAAGAAAGACAATAAGCAAGTTGATGGGTGGGCTTTTTTTTTTTTTTTTTGCATTTATCTTCTTAATTATTTATTTTTAAAGCATTTCCTTCCTTTCCCTTGGTGCACATGAACTTTGATTTGAATGTTCCTAGTTTTGCATTTCACACCAGAGTCTCCCCAGCAAATATTTCTGTGAATTGCCAGCTCGCATCAGGCAGAAGATATTTTCTTCCTGTGTTGTATGGCCAGTATTTCCTAACCACTCCTGGCAAGCGAGATTTCTGCATGTGAGAACCAGAAGAAAATGCCCTTCAAGTGAAATTGGCAAATTACTTCCCAAGGAAAGAAATAGCAAAAGACAGTGTTTTTTCTTCTTTGAATTCTTATAATCCCAACTGGCCACTATTTAAATTAGGAAAAACCTTTCCACCCCTTTGTACATTTGAATGACTGCATTTACAAAGGAGAAATTAGACCACTGAAAAATCAAATAGAGTTGAATATGAAAATTCTCCCAAAATATAGCTTCATGCTTACTCTGCTTACTCTGAGGGGGTCCTGATCCATTTGGAGACCTCCTACTTCGTTAATTATATGGTCACAGTGAGGATTGGTCAGTACCGTTGTGGGCAGAGTTATATTTAGGTCTGTCTCTTCCTGTGAATCGTAGAGAACTTGGTTAGCTTGGGTTAGGAGGGTGGGGCACGGAGGGTTAAAATCCTTACTTCCCCAGCCTGCAAAGCAATTTCTTCCTATTTCTTCATTTTACCCGGGATGGCCAGGCATCAGCTTCCTGAACCAACACCCTCGTAGTACATTTTTAGCACTGGCAAAAGCTGCTAGAGCTCCGTGTCCAGGTCTGTGTGGGTTGGAGCTTTCCGAGAAAACCCATTGCAGGTTCTCGGGTTTTGGTGGTGAGTTCATTGAGAACACGTGCGGTGAAGGAGTTGGGCAAGGGCATTTTTGAACTTGCTCAGCCTTGGGACACACAGCCACCCTTCAATTGTAGAATGGCTCTTGGGAGCTATTGCAATTCTGGGCGGCATTTGGGAATGAAATTATTTGCTCAGGTCTACTGATGAAGGTAGGCTTATCCCCCAGAATTCTCAGGGCTCTCAGATCTCATTCTTTCCCTCGACTTCTCACAAAAGTGAAAGAAGAGGGGCGCCTGGGTGGCTCAGTGGATTGGGCCGCTGCCTTCGGCTCGGGTCGTGGTCTCAGGGTCCTGGGATTGAGCCCCGCGTCGGGCTCTCTGCTCCACGGGGAGCCTGCTTCCTCCTCTCTCTCTGCCTGCCTCTCTGCCTACTTGTAATCTCTCTCTCTGTCAAATAAATAAAATTAAAAAAATTTAAAAAAAAAGTGAAAGAAGATATTTATAAAGTACAAAGTATTACTCCTCCTGAATTACTTTTTAGTTTCATCATAGATATGAATGAATTATTTGGTGTGGGGCATCTGAACATCCGTCATTGGAATTTGTGCCAAAGAGGCCATATTGGCAAATTGCTAAGACAGAAAGAGATTTCCTTCCTTTTTTCTATGACGTTGTTTCCTTACTTTATCTTTGCCCCTGCCTTCCTTTTTCTTCTTCTTCCCACTATCCAAGAAAGCTGATGAAGTAAGCATTATTTTCCATGGGAACCAATGAAGAAAGCCTAGAGAGGTTAAGTAGCTTGGCCAAGGTCTCCTCTCTAGGAAGTCATAAAGCCACAATTCCAACCTTGGTTTCTTGGGCTTTAATGCACCAGATGTAGCACTGAGCTGCTTTAAGTTGAACTCATTATTTAAATATCAATTCCTTGCCATTTGATAGACCCCATATGTACTCGATATCGTGGGCTCGTCTGAAAGACCAGGAACGCATTGTGAGATTTTGTGCATGGGGCACCAGCTCTTTGCTTTCCTCAGGAGCCAGAAGAGCATTCCAGAATACCCTTGCTCTGTGCTCCCCTGTGCTGTTTGACAGTGGGGAAAGAAACACATCGCTGAATCCTCCAGGGCCTTTGGTTTTTGTAATTTTATGTTCTGAAAACATATTGAGTCAAATGCCCTTTCACACCACATGTCTCATTTATCTGAACCAGCTAATTGCTGTTGAAAATGTTCACAGCCAAGGGCACGTATTTGTGGCACGTTCCCAGCAGGAATGTGGTAGAGCGGCTGGGGAGGCCAGGAAGGAACAAGACATACCGGTTCTGGGTTCAGGAGGATGGAGGGCTCATTTGTGGACTCGCAGCAAATTGACGGTTTGGAGAACCTGCTCTGGAAAAGTCTGGCTCTGATTGTCCTCTGTTTCCCCTGCAGAGCTCAGAGGACGAGTCGCAGTGGGTGGAAGAACTCATGAAGATGCACACAGCTCGGGTGCGGGACATCGAACAGCTCACCAGTCTGGATTTCTTCCGAAAGACAAGCCGCAGCTACCCAGAAATTCTGACACTAAAGACATACCTGCATACATACGAGAGTGAGATCTAACTATCTGATCACCTGCAGTGCAGTCTTATCAACTGGTGTATATTTTTATATTGTTTTTGTATTTATTAATTTGAAACCAGGACATTAAAAAAATGTTAGTATTTTAATCCTGTACCAAATCTGACATGTTACGCCTGAATGACTCCTCTGTTTTTCTCTAACGCTTGATTTAGGTAGTCTTATGTTCTGAGTAGAGCTTGTAATAAATACTGCAGCTTGCATTTTTAGTGGAAGCTTCTAAATGGTGCTGCAAATTTGATATTTGCATTGAGGAAATATTAATTTTCCAATGCACAATTGCCACATGTAGTCCTGTACTGTATCAAAATACTGATTTTGTAAAGTTGCATTCATTTACTGTTAATTATGACAGACATATTTAAACCTTATAGACCAATCTTAAATATAATAAATCACACATTCAGTTTTTTTCTGGTTTATTTGGCCTTTGTTTCACTTATAAATTAGAGGGTTTGCTTCGGGTATATTCATGCATGAAAAGCATCCTTTTTTTTTGTTGCTGTTGTTTTTGTTTGTTTGTTTGTTTGTTTTTATTGAGCCCTCTTCCTCGCTGAATAGAATGCACATAGTCAAAGGGACATCCATGATACTCAGTCACAGTGGCCTGGATGAAATAGTTTAGGTACGCATCTCTGAGAAAGCAGGAGGGCTGAGAGGGACGGGAATCAGAAGACCTCCTGAATACCCTCTCTCACCAATCTCTTTCAAAAATATTTTGACTTTTGGAGGAGTAGGTTCTTTTGATAAGTTGGTTCAAAGCTCTAAGTATTAAACTCAACTGAGACTTTCTTAAGATTATATTTTGTATAAGGTCAACCTATGAGCTATGGAGGATATAGAGAGAAATAAGATAATGGGATGGAGGATAGCTATAAAAGTGCAACTAACCCATTTAGGTCAAAAATAATAAATGTCAAGTGAAAAGTGTTAGTAATAATAGAATAGGACAGGGGTCATAATGGTAGGTGGGGTGATTATAGATGGACATAGCTTTAAGTAATGAAACACAGAGTGAGGAAGTCATTGAGAGATTTTCAGTCCTTCTGATTATGTCTTAGAGAAAGGATCACATTAGTGTCCTCGTATCTCTAATAGTTGCTCATCCCCCTTTAAAAAAGAGAAGAGGACAACATATAGCTTTGTTTTCATTATGTGAATTTTTATAGTTGCCCCTTTTATGGTCAGTGAAATGGGGTTTTAATTTTTATAGAGCTTCCTTTAAAAATTAAGAAGGAGAACTTTGTGTCAAATAAAAAACACATTACAACAGAAGTAGGAGAAATTTGACTGGGATATGGGAATCACGACAGTAGTTAAGGGAAAAAAGCCATAATTGGAAACCAGCTGTTGGAATCCCTAGGAAGAAGTGAACAAGAAGATACTCAAGACTTGTAATTACTGACCCCCTATGTTCTACGCATGTCTCTAGCCCTTCATATGCCTTGTCTCTAAACACTGAAAAATGAGGAGTTCAGGGGAGATTTTACGGAAAGGAGAAAAACGAGGATGGCAATGGGGAAGAATGCTTGCATTGGGCTTTGTAGTTTGAGTGAGGGTGAAAGTACGAAAGAAATGAATTGGAGTATGACTCATTCTTCATCTGATAGTGAATAATGATGTATTGATCACTTGCTACATGTCAGTACTGATACTTTCTGTTGGGGACAACACTGTAAAATATAGACGTGGTTCTAGATGTCATGCTTGTGGTACATACTGTGAAGAAATTAGACAGGTGCAGAGGGACAAGGGGTAGGAAGAGAAAAGCCTTGTAGACGACATGACAGCCAAGACTTGGAGGGTGAGAGGGGCAGGGACCGGAGAGCATGGCCAAGGAATGGGGGTGGGAAAGATCTTGGAATGTGTTAGGACCTGAAAGGAGACAGGTGTAACTGAGCACAGCGGTGAGGTGGATAGGGACCAGGTGACTAGATCCTTAGAGGCCCACTGAGGCATTTGGATGGAAAATGAAGAAATGTCAAGCAAAGGTGAAACAGAATCTGATTTAGTGTTTCAGTATTATTGACATACATCTGCAACAATGACATGGTATGTTCTAACTGTAATTCCATGTAAAATACACCTGATACCTATTAAGTGTTGTGATGCTGTTTCCCAACAGTAACATTACAAGAGAGGGGTCAATTCTGTTTTTTGTTAATAGCGGCAACCATTGCAACCTCCTTGCTTAGCTGGCTTTCCGTATCACCTCAAATTGAACTCTTCTCAAAATAGGTTATATGCGAGGCTTTTGGGGTGAGTGGTGGCAAATTTAGTTGAGTACCGCTGCTCTATTTTTATCCAGAGGTCAAATCTTTCTTTCTCATAAATAAACTTCATCCCCAGAGAGAACATCAACCACTCTGTATTTCAGGTGAGTGGCTTTGCCGATAAACACATGTCATTAATTGCGGGGCTATTTACAAAAGTCCCTGAATGGACAGGGCCTCTATTAAAATGAGGCCTGAAAGACTATTTTAAGTTGGGGTATTTGTTATTTTTTTATATTGAGACCTTGGTCCATTCATGCTTTCATTGAGCAAGTTGCCAGCGGCTCGCTAGCATGGTGGTCCTGTGCGAGGGGATGGATTCAGAAACTCCCTCTAAAATGAGCTCATTGTAAATAGTGTAAACCAGGAAAGCAGCCACATAGTTTCCCAAGAGGAAAAACATTTGGAATTGTTTTTAGGAGAGTTGACTTTAAAAAAAAAAAAAAAAGCTCTGAACAAAAGTAAGGTTTGGGGCCAGTTGGGTTTGTAGAACTGCCCAAGAGCCACAGCTCCCAAATCCAGTGCCCATTATTCCTCGTGGCAGTTGGGAAGAGGGTGGGTGCAGTAGGTCCTGATGACTCCTCCTGTTTGGATTTCTCTCACTTCAACTGTCTCTCACTGTGTCTTTGCTGAGTCAGGACCAGGCTGCCTTGTGGGTGGGAACTGGTAAAGGCAATAGGAATTCTCCCATGGCTTTGAGCAGAGGGATGGTATGGGACAGTGAGGAACCAGTGTTCGATGTTTGAGTTTGTAGGTTGGGGGTAAATAGAACATTGCTGGAGGCCCCACCAAGAGTGGCGGGAGTTCCTGTTTGGGCTGCATTTCTAGGAAGCACATGTCCTTGACCCCTCTTGGCAGGGATGTTCCATTTGGGCTGGAATATAAAAATGGAAATGATGCCCCTGCCCTATGAAATTTTGCACTCTGGCTATTGGGAGCAGGCAAAACTCCAGTTCTTGTGACACTGGGCCCTGTTCCCTCTAATTCCTTCCCTGCCTTTAGGTAGTTCCTCCCAAAAAACCTCAAGTGGTGATCAGTGTGCCATTGAGCAATTGAATGTTAAAGATCTTCTGCAGCATTCTGGAAAAAGAAGAGCACCAGCATTTCAGGCTAGAGTGAAGGGGACAGGCCATATCAGGTCACAGTTAAAACCTGAAGATTTGCCAGGGCCCCTGGGTGGCGGAGTCAGTTAAGAGTCAGGGTCATGATCTGAGGGTCGAGAGGTTGAGCCCCGAGTGGGCTCTCAGCAATGATTGAGGAGTCTGCTTGAGATTTTTCTCCTTCTCCCTTTGTCCTTTCCCCCACTTGCACTCTTTCTCTCAAATAAATTTGCAGTTACATGATATTGGGCAACATAAATTCCAATCCAAATTTTTTCATCTGTAAAACGCTGATAATAATACCTATTTCTCAGAGTTGGTGTAAGAATAAGAATTATGGTAAGATATCTCATTGAAACCTAATTTGTAAATTTTCTCCTTCACTTTTATCTCCATTTCCCACCAAGGAAGATATACCCTCTTGAAGTATTTTTTTTTTGGCTTTGGGTCTTTTTGCAGAGTAGGGGCAGGAAGTCGAAGTAGTCTGAAATGAGTGGATTCCTTGTCTTTTGTGAAACAGAAATCCACTGAATAGGTGAAAAGAAATAGCTTTTAGGAGGGTCCTTTCCTTGGATTCAGAACTGGAGAGCGGTCTGTGGGTCTGAGCATGTGGTTACACTCCAGGGGTGCTATGTGATCCTTTTGGGGAGCTAGAACCTTAGGCCTTGGGGATTCTGGCCAGAGCTTGGAAACAGGAAATCAACAAACCTCAAGGGACCTAGACACATGCACAGTGAAGACATGCACGTCAACTGAACTTCTCATATCATTTTTCCTTTACTAGATTCTGGTGTCACCCTGGGGGGGATGAAGGAAACCTGAAGAAAGACTAAATGAAAACATGATGTAAGCCATGTAAGCTGGACACATAGATTAGAAATGAAATTTATTTAAGGAAAATGAAATTTTACTTCTTGTGGAGTGAGATATCTACCAGCTACATTTGGAAAATGCTTAGCACCATGCTTGCTACATGCCAGGTGTTCAATAAATATTACTGGAACAAAATTAAGCTTGGAAAAAAAGAAAAAGGCATGGAAAGAGCAGCCTGATAGGTAGGAAACAGTGGGTATTATGAAACTCAAGGATAAAGACACTTTCAACATGGAGGTGGTGATCAGTGACATCAAATGCCAGAGAGAAGTTAGATGGGAATTTGAAAGCATCTGTTGAATTTTGCAATAAGGTGGTCATCTTTGACCATCCTAGAAGGACATTCAGTGAAGTGGCCTGAAGAATGGTCAAATTGCACTGGGTTGAGGAGAAAATGGTTGAGGAGAGTACACTGGAGGCAGTGAGTAGACACAACTCTTTGAAGAAATAAGACATAAGAAATAGGATAAATAGACAAAAATGCAGGCTGAGGGTAGAGTTGAGGGAGGATTTGATTCTATCTAGGATGGGAAAAAGCTTGTACAGACTGTTGAGATTTCACAACCCTGCAAAGGCACTACTGGGTAAAGCAGTTGCATGGCAAACACATTTGAAATAGAAAACAATTAATGAAATCAGTAGTAATAGATTTGCCTTCAAATTAAGGAACTAATAGAATTACCTCTTGGGGTAAGTGTTAGCATAGCACACATTGTGTACATCACACTTTGCAAAATAGTAGCCTGAAGTCTGGATACAAAGCACAGATTTCTTTGTTGTGCCCATGGGATATTTTAAAGTTTTTTTTTTAAGATTTTTATTTATTTATTTGACAGACAGAGATCACAAGTAGGCAGAGAGGTAGGCAGAGAGAGAGTAGGAAGCAGGCTCCCCGCAGAGCAGAGAACCCGATGTGGGGCTCGATCCCAGGACCCCGGAAAGCTATTGTTTCAGTCAACAATCAGTGGAAGTCCATTTGGCTGCTCTTAAGGCCATCATTCTCTAGACCAGCGGTTGGCCATAAATATTTTCCATAAAAGGTTTTGCCATCCAGTTTCTAATTACTCATTTCTGCCATTGTAGGCGCAAAAGGAGCCATGGGCACCATGTCAATGAAAGACCTTTGCTTTGTTCCACTAAACTTCATTGTGGACACTGAAATTTCAACTTCATTTCATTTTCATGCATCAAGAAATATTGCTCTTCAGAAATCAATGAAATAGAAACCAAAAAAACAACAGAAAAAATCAATGAAACTAGGAGCTGGTTCTTTGAAAGAATCAATAAGATTGATAAACCCCTGGCCAGACTCATCAAAAAGAAAAGAGAAAGGACCCAAATAAATAAAATCATGAATGAAAGAGGAGACATCACAACTAACACCAAAGAAATACAGACAATTATAAGAACATACTATGAGCAACTCTACGCCAACAAATTGGACAATCTGGAAGAAATGGATGCATTCCTAGAGACATATAAACTACCACAACTGAACCAGGAAGAAATAGAAAACCTGAACAGGCCCATAACCAGTAAGGAGATTGAAACAGTCATCAAAAATCTCCAAACAAACAAAAGCCCAGGGCCAGACGGCTTCCCAGGGGAATTCTACCAAACATTTAAAGAAGAACTAATTCTTATTCTCCTGAAACTGTTCCAAAAAATAGAAATGGAAGGAAAACTTCTAAACTCATTTTATGAGGCCAGCATCACCTTGATCCCAAAACCAGACAAGGATCCCACCAAAAAAGAGAACTACAGACCAATATCCTTGATGAACACAGATGCAAAAATTCTCGCCAAAATACTAGCCAATAGGATTCAACAGTACATTAAAAGGATTATTCACCACGGTCAAGTGGGATTTATTCCAGGGCTGCAGGGTTGGTTCAACATCCGCAAATCAATCAATGTGATAGAACACATTAATAAAAGAAAGAACAAGAACCATATGATACTCTCCATAGATGCTGAAAAAGCATTTGACAAAGTACAGCATACCTTCCTGATCAAAACTCTTCAAAGTGTGGGGATAGAGGGCACATACCTCAATATTATCAAAGCCATCTATGAGAAACCCACCGCAAATATCATTCTCAATGGAGAAAAACTGAAAGCTTTTCCGTTAAGGTCAGGAACACGGCAGGGATGTCCATTATCACCACTGCTATTCAACATAGTACTAGAAGTCCTAGCCTCAGCAATCAGACAGCAAAAAGAAATTAAAGGCATCCAAATTGGTAAAGAAGAAGTCAAACTATCACTCTTCGCAGATGATATGATACTATATGTGGAAAACCCAAAAGACTCCACTCCAAAACTGCTAGAACTTGTACAGGAATTCAGTAAAGTGTCAGGATATAAAATCAATGCACAGAAATCAGTTGCATTTCTGTACACCAACAACAAGACTGAAGAAAGAGAAATTAAGGAGTCAATCCCATTTACAATTGTACCCAAAACTATAAGATACCTAGGAATAAACCTAACCAAAGAGACTAAGAATCTATACACAGAAAATTATAAAGTACTCATGAAAGAAATTGAGGAAGACACCAAAAAATGGAAAAATGTTCCATGCTCCTGGATTGGAAGAATAAATATTGTGAAAATGTCTATGCTACCTAAAGCAATCTACACATTTAATGCAATCCCTATCAAAATACCATCCATTTTTTTCAAAGAAATGGAACAAATAATCCTAAAATTTATATGGAACCAGAAAAGACCTCGAATAGCCAAAGGAATATTGAAAAAGAAAGCCAAAGTTGGTGGCATCACAATTCCGGACTTCAAGCTCTATTACAAAGCTGTCATCATCAAGACAGCATGGTACTGGCACAAAAACAGACACATAGATCAGTGGAACAGAATAGAGAGCCCAGAAATCGACCCTCAACTCTATGGTCAACTAATCTTCGACAAAGCAGGAAAGAATGTCCAATGGAAAAAAGATAGCCTCTTCAATAAATGGTGCTGGGAAAATTGGACAGCCACATGCAGAAAAATGAAATTGGACCACTTCCTTACACCACACACGAAAATAGACTCCAAATGGATGAAGGACTTCAATGTGAGGAATCCATCAAAATCCTTGAGGAGAAAACAGCCAGCAACCTCTTCGACCTCAGCCCCAGCAACATCTTCCTAGGAACATTGCCAAAGGCAAGGGAAGCAAGGGCAAAAATGAGCTATTGGGATTTCATCAAGATCAAAAGCTTTTCACAACAAAGGAAACAGTTAACAAAACCAAAAGACAACTGACAGAATGGGAGAAGATATTTGCAAATGACATATCAGATAAAGGGCTAGTATCCAAAATCTATAAGGAACTTAGCAAACTCAACACCCAAAGAACAAACAATCCAATCAAGAAATGGGCAGAGGACATGAACAGACATTTCTGCAAAGAAGACATCCAGATGGCCAACAGACACATGAAAAAGTGCTCCACGTCACTCGGCATCAGGGAAATACAAATCAAAACCACAATGAGATATCACCTCACACCAGTCAGAATGGCTAAAATTAACAAGTCAGGAAATGAGAGATGCTGGCGAGGATGTGGAGAAAGGGGAACCCTCCTCCACTGTTGGTGGGAATGCAAGCTGGTGCAATCACTCTGGAAAACAGCATGGAGGTTCCTCAAAATGTTGAAAATAGAACTACCCTATGACCCAGCAATTGCACTACAGGGTATTTACCCTAAAGATACAAACATAGTGATCCAAAGGGGCACGTGTACCCGAATGTTTATAGCAGCAATGTCTACAATAGCCAAACTATGGAAAGAACCTAGATGTCCATCAACAGATGAATGGATAAAGAAGAGGTGGTATATATACACAATGGAATACTATGCAGCCATCAAAAGAAATGAAATCATGCCATTTGCGACGACATGGATGGAACTAGAGCGTATCATGCTTAGTGAAATAAGTCAATCGGAGAAAGACAACTATCATATGATCTCCCTGATATGAGGACATGGAGAAGCAACATGGGGGGGTAGGGGGATAGGAGAAGAATAAATGAAACAAGATGGGATTGGGAGGGAGACAAACCATAAATGACTCTTAACCTCACAAAACAAACTGGGGGTTGCTGGGGGGACGTGGGATTGGGAGAGGGGGAGGGGGCTATGGACATTGGGGAGGGTAAGTGCTATCGTGAGTGCTGTGAAGTGTGTAAACCTGGCGATTCACAGACCTGTACCCCTGGGGATAAAAATACATTATATGTTTATTAAAAAAAAAAATTTGGAAGGGGAGGCAAACCATAAGAGACTATGGACTCTGAAAAACAACCTGAGGGTTTTGAAGGGTCAGGGGTGGGAGGTTGGGGGAACAGGTGGTGGGTAATGGGGAGGGCACGTTTTGCATGGAGCACTGGGTGTTGTGCAAAAAGAATGAATACTGTTACGTTGAAAAAATAAATAAAATGGAAGAAAAAAAAAGAAAAAAAAAGAAATATTGCTCTTTAGCTTTTTTCCCAACCATGACAAATTTTCACTGTTCTTAGTGTTGTGGCCAGATAGAAACAGGTGGTTGGTTGTCTGGATAGTTCCTAACTGCTGCTTTGGATCACCACCTGTCTCATTGTTCTTTCCAGTCTAGATAGTGTACAAGTTCCATTTTTAATTGTGTTTTGCATTTTAATTTTGTTTTAATTTATTTTTCTCCAACTTGCCCTACTACATCAATTTACTTTGTCTTTAGGCATTTGACTTTGATCCGCATGTAGGGTTACCAGATGCCTTGGATTGAAGGACTGTCAGTACTAAAACCAGGAAAGTTTTGGGCAAACCATGAGGAGCTGGTTTACATTATTTTATATTTCTGTTAGTACTTTGCCTTTGGAAAGGCATTGCATCTTAAATAGCTCATTTAATAATCTTCAATCATCTTTCATCTCTTTCCTTCCATAGGGCTTTGTTTGCCATCTCTTAGTAACTTCAGCCAGTGTTGTACTTTAATCTCTTTGTCTCCCTCATCTCCAAAGTGGCAGATCTGGTCTCTTTCATTATCTATTCAGAGTCCTTTGCATAGTGCCTCCCACGTGTCTCTTATCATCAAGTGATAGATGGTGACTGATGAACCTTATTCTCTCTTCACCTTCTGAGACAGTTAATGTCATTATGAGTGAAAAACTGGGCTGAGATGAAGATCTAATGGTAATCTAGAGGCCCACATCTTACTTACAAGTTCTGGCTTCCTGAAACGAGAACTCTGTTTCTTCTGTGTTGGTGACATCTTCTCTGGGCCTTGAAAACACCCCAGCCAGAAACCTGAAGTTTTTTTGTCCTGTTCCCCCTTTTGCTGAAACCCAGTTTCAGACTTGGTCAAATGAGTCGAGCCTCTCCACTGTCCCCTTTCACATAAACAGCTTGAATCAGGGACATGAGGAAAGACCTTATGGCTTTGAAATCAGATGTGGGTTCCAGTTGGGACTCCACCATGTGCTGGTTCTCAGACATGTTTCTCACATTGTGACCAGCTCATCCTGTAACATTGGTATGGTCAGAGGTACATCTTTGGATATTGTGAAAAGTAGAGATAATGAATATCCAGCACCTAGTATTATGTCTAATTCAATGAATCATCAGCTATTCAATGAATCAGCAGCAAGATAAGCCCCAGGTTAAATCATGAATTTAAAAGCCAGTGTTCTCATCTTAAGCTGCCACTAATTTTTGGAATTATGTGCCTTGTCTCAAACATAAAAGGAGAGCAAGTTGGAGGATCTCTCTAGCTGAAGTCAATGATTAGAATTTTGTAATTTTGAATTTCTGGACTTTACATCCCACTCCACCCCTAATCTCTGAATCTTTGTCTACTCAATTTTTTAAAAAATTTTTGTCTACTCAATTTAAATGTAGAATTCTTTATATAACATTCACCAATAGTTTGTTCCAAAGTCAAGATTATTTACTCCCATCTTTGTGTTTCCATCACAATCTATCAAAGAGATGACATTTATCTTGCCACTTTTTGGTGAGTTTTTTGCCACTGCTTCCTCCCTGGCTGTGGCTATTTGGATCATAATCTCCATTACTAGTGATGTACTATTGGTTGGCTCACTGAATTTAAATTTTTTAAAAAATCTCCATTATGCATCAGTATATTCCTGATATTCACTAAGAACTTGATAAATGTCCCAGGAATGGATGAATGCCTAAGGACAAGGAGTTTTAAGTGATTTTCATAAGGAGAAAAGAACATCAAATTGCCTTACTTAACCAAATAAGTATAACATAAATTGCTTCTAGATTTTTGCTGCCCAGGGTCATTGCCAATGGCTGGGCATTTCTATACCCATCTCTTCTCACACTTCCCTCTTGATCTTTACACCTTTTATATTTCTTCTTTCCTAGTCAGCTGCTTGGAGAGACTTGACTCACCCAGCAAGATGGACTGAATTCTAGAACCCAGTGACATTTTGTCTTTGTAGTCAAGTTTTTGCCTTCCTTTAACTTTGAGACAAAATAAATTCAAGGGGTTCTTAGCAGTGATCTGGGCACTCTAGCTCTTTTATGTGATTTTAAATCATATAGGTTCTTTTATATATCTTCCCTACCTGACAATGGCCAAGACATCTTGTCCCCCAGAGATTATGAAGAGAAAATCCCTGTGAAAACTCTGGACCAGATTTTACGATTCTTAATTTTCAAACATGATCTCTAGCTTAGGTTGGCCTGGTTGAGAATATTGACTCATTCGCTTATTAGCAATGAAAAGTTGCAACAGTCGCTTAACTTCACCAAAGCTCACTTTCCTATCTGTAAAATGGGGTTAATAAAGCACCTACCTCAAGGGAGCATTATGAGAATTCTATTAGATAATTGCGATAAAGCTGGCATGAAGATTGGTCAACACACACACACAGACACAATTAAACTGTCACATAAGTCAGACTATTTAGTTTACTCTTGTTTATCTTCATTGAAGCTATCAGAATACATAGATTATAAAAAAGACTAAGTAAAGTGTGAGGGGAATTTGCAGTGTCTTTGGCTGCTGGGATCCACCCCCACCCTTTTGGGTACAAGAACTCCAATCTCCTCCTAAGATATCACCTTCCCTTATCACTCCAAGTTCACATAATTTGAGTGATAAGGATGCACTCCAGTTTTATGGGCATGTTACTCAGATCTGACCAATATTTTGATTTGTTTCTCCCTGGGCACAGTGAGTGGTTCTGAATGGCATGGGACTGAATCAGGACCAGAAACACAGTGGGACTTTGGCTCAAACATCCAGAGAGATTCTCTTTCCCACTAGGCTGTAACCCAGAAGGATGTAAAGCTGGAACGAGATATTCTTCTTCCTGGAGAAAAGACCACTCCAGGAATGGTGTATTATAGTGGGCACAGAACAAGGCAAAGAGAAACAACCTGGGTCCCTGCCTAAGCCAAGCATTACCACTAACCCTTTCATGGGCCAACAAATGTCTTTTTTACTTCAGCTAGTTTGGGCTTGAATTTGACACATAATTGAAAGAGTTCAGACTCACACAGGAGATGGTCATTTTGTTCATTTGTCCTTCTCCAGGTTAAGGTATAAGAATCAATCCCAGACTCAGAAAGCAGTCGTAGTGACACAGCCCCCTTTCACTTCTACCATCATTAGCTGCTTCATCTCAAAGCTCTTGCTTCAACTTCTTTTTGCCACACTCCCACCTCCATTAATTAATCTTGTCTATGCCCTTCCTGGTCACAATCATAGCTGCCTACTAGTTCCCTCCCAGTGTCATCAGTAGCTACTGGTCTTTGACTGACTCTAACCTGGCCTCCCATACCCTTCAAGGGCAACAGTGAACAAACACATAACTGATACTAATCTAGCAACTGGTCCCATCACATTCCTCCTGAGATTTCTCAGTTATAAGGGTAAACCTGAGTGTCCAGATCTTGCATGAGGCTGGTGAGAGAATTAGTTCTTTTCTTTCTTGCAAACCCACAGACCAGCTCAGCTCATTCAGTTGAATTAGATCAGAGGAGCTCCAGAGGCTTCCACTGTGAAGCTTGTAGACTCCTTGCTTGTAGAGGCTGGAGAAGAGGCAAAGGAGAGCCAGAGTGTGGTGTGATCACAGTATAATTTTCCTCCCTCTGGGAGCAGTTCAAGCGTATTCTACAAATGTCAGGGAACCGATGACTCATCAAATAGTCGAGTGTTGGTTTTGGAAAAGGCAGAGGAAGTCACTGCTTTGGAGCTCAGTGATGGATTTGCACTAAGGTGAGATCTCGTCACACCAGTGGGACTGAAATATTGGCAGTAATCCCTTGCTCTTTTCTTAGCCCGGGAAAGGTGCCATGTCCCCCAGATCCAAGAGTGGGGTGACGTACTGGCCGTCAGAAAATATTGAGCGTAAGCCTTCCAAAGGTAACACCTCCTGTGCCTCCAAGGACTAAGCTGCTGTCTGCAAAGTGAAGCTTCAATTCCCTTAAGACAGAAAGGGGACCAGCCTCACCTTCTGTCCCACCACACTGGCCAAGAGGAAGATAAGGAGGGCATCTGTCACTTGGTTCATCTAGGCAAATGTGAGCTGCAGATGAAACGCAGCTGTAGGAGAGAATCTTGCTAGACATTTCCACCCTTGGCCCATATGTCTGATCCACTTGCTGAGTTTGGTAAGTGAGAAAGTACAACTATTGACTCAGAAGCATGAGAGAGGGACACAAGCCCAAGAAAGGGAAAAACAATAATGGATGGGACTATTCAGCAAAGCCCACAGTTCCTTACGTAACACTTGGTTCGTGTGAACTCATGCCACCCGCGTGTTACAGGTCATATGTAGCGCTGATGTGACTGATGTGTTGAAGTGGAGATAACTCATGTGGGGGGGGACAGTGAAGTCATGTTCTATGACACTCCTTCTTCTTCTCTTCTTCTTTTTTTTTTCCCTTTAATGGCCTTGAGCAAAGACTGTAACTTCCTGACCACTTCTACATGCTCCAGAAAGTGTACGCCTCTCCTGTTCAGTCTTTTCTTTTTTAAAATGATGAGGTGTGTGTAGATCCTTGTGTATGTTTGGTGGTAGTGATGAGAGTTAGGAAGGAAGTCCCATGGTCATTGGGCCTGTTCCATCTCCTCTTAATAAGTCCTGGTGGTAGAAGTAGGGAAAGGGAGGGAGACAAGAACCTGGCCCCAGTTGCTGGCAGCCTGTGGTGGACACTCCCTTTAGAATGTGGCTTACAAATGGTAATTAGGTCCATAGGTTTTGGCCTTCATTGCAACTCTGGGATTCTGGGAAAAAGGCTACTCAGCAGCCTGTAACACCTACATGTAAAAAGAGAGCTTCAGTGACAGTCTTCATATTTGCTCTTCTCCCTTTCCTACTTTCTTCATCACCGCCGTTGTCTCACATTGCTATGGCAAAATCCTAACTTACATCTGCTTTTCCAGGTCTATGTCTGAACAGTGTGGTGATCCTGGAGAAAGCCACATGGGGAGGGACATAGTGGAGTGACAGCATTCCTGATCATCCCTCAAATGGGCTCTCCATCTGGCCCATCAGCTCTCTTAATGACTTTCTAGAAGGCCCACCATCACTCTGCCCCAACAGCTGACCATGTTTCAAGCCACTTTGCACTGAGCTTTTGATTTCTTCTCTTACTTTCAGTGGCCGTTGGAACCATCAGATTAGAAATTTCTTTAAACTGTGTACCTGTCTACACCTGCCCAATAGCAGAACCCATCTTTACTTCCAGGTATGTTATTGGGGTATCTCTCCTCCTAAGGTCAATCCCTCCCCTTGTGCTTAAGTTCCGCATTCTTCCATCTTCCCAGAGACCTTACACTATCAATGAGTCCCCACAATGAAATCTTTTTATAAATAGTTAAACATGCTTAACTCTCTCCAACCTGCAAAAGAATAAAATTAAATTAAAATTCCTTTTATATTATACATATCTTCTCTTACAGCTTCTTCTTACTATTTTTCTTCCAATAGTCTAATCCTTTCCAATTTTCAGAGCCAAACTTCTCAAAAAAAAAAATACCTGTCTACACTTGGGGCCTCCATTTCCTCTGTACTCTGCACCTGGCTTCTGTCCTCTCACTGCTCCGACAGAGCTCGCTAAGTCCGCTAATGATCTTCATGCTATTTAGTCCAATGGCAGCTTGTTAGTTCACATTTTCTTGACCTCAGCAGTATTTGATACCACGGCCTCTCTCCTTCACCATCATTCTGAAATGCCACACCTTTTTGAACTGCCTCCTTCATCTTTGGCTGAGCCTTCTTTCTCTTTGTAGCACGTTGCTTTTTTTTTTTTTTTTTAAGATTTTACTTATTTATTTGAGAGAGAGAGAGAGAGCATGAGTGGGGTGGGCAGAGGAGCAGGCAGACGGAGAAGGAGAAACAGAGTCCCCGCTGAGCAGAGAGCCTGATGTGGGGCTCAATCCCAGGACCTCGGGATCATGACCTGAGCCAAAGGCAGACACTTAACTGACTGAGCCACCCAGGTGCCCTGCATGTTGCTTTTCTAACCTGCCATTAAGTATTGAAGTTTCTCAAGGCTTGATCTGAAGCACCTTTCTCTTCCTTTTTCTTTTTTTTCCTGTGTATCTTTTCTCTCTGGAATCTCATTGATTATGTGACTGCCTTTAGCATTTAACCAGGGACAACCTCTCACGTAGTCTCTAGTCCAGATCTTACTTCAGATCCTTATGCTTGTATACCAAAATTTCTTTTTTTAAAATAAACTTTATTTATTTGAGAGAGAGTGAGAGTGCATGGAAGCTGGGGTGGGGCCGGCAGAGGAAGAGGGAGAAGGAGAAGCAGACTCTCTACTGAGCACAAAGCCCGATGTAGGGCTCAATCCCAGGACCCTGGGATCATGACCTGAGGTGAAGGCAGACACTTAAACAACTGAGCCAGCCAGGCGTCCCCATGTCCAAATTTCTATTGCATATCACTCCCACATGTTTCAAGGTCACCTTAGACTCATGATATCTAAGACAATGTATAAAATTTCCCTAAACCCACTTTTTTGGTATTGTTTGCTATTTCAAAGAATGGCAGAAGGTTGAGTCAATTTTGCCATTATCTTTGATCTATTCCACTTTCACTAAACTTGTCAATTTTACCCCCTTTTCTTTTTCGTTCCGGCACTCTGTCTGCCTTCATCCTTTGCTTGTTTAACCCTTACTGCTTCCCAGAGTTATGGTAAATGCTTTCAATTTGGTCTTCCTGCATATGTTGTGGTCGTTTTCCATCCCACAATTCATGCAACAGAATGATCTTTCCACATGCAAACCAATTATGCGTACCAGTCTTCTCCTTCCTCTTCCCCATGTCAATTATTTACTTAAAAGTCTTTAATATTCCATTACTCTTTGCCAAAAAACAGAGAACTTTAATATGACCAACAGAATCATTCTTTTGGACTGGTCCCTGATACCCTCTCCAGCTCCATCAGCCATCATTTCCTTCCTCACTTTGTGTGCTTCTGTCACATGGGCCCTTCTTTTGTTTCTTGATTAGGTTGGGTTCCATGTGGACACAGGGCTTTTGCACATGCTGTTCCCTGGAATAAACTTCCTTTCTTCTTCTGTCTAGTTCAGTAACATTTACTCTTTAGCTTGCCAGATAAACATCATGTCCTCAAGCATTTCATAACCTCACAATATAGATCAGAGTCTTTTCTTATGTGGTAGAATAATATCGCAGCATTCATCTTTACGTGGGATAGCACATTCATCTGGGCTTCATATCTGTCTGTCTGACTAGACAATAACGGAGAGCAGTGATTTGCTCAGCATTGTTGTCCCAGTGTTCAGAACACTATCTCAAACTTGTTAAGCACACAACAAATATTTGTAGAATGAGTGAACCAAAAGTCCTGTTAGGCTCCATTGTCTTCATTGTGTGACTTACAGAATAAGTGATAGTGTTGTGTACACTAACATGGGTATATCTGACTCCAGAACCCAAGAAATACCTGATATACAATGGCTTGTGCAGTGACCAGTGAAGCAGCATGTTCACAGTGCCCTGTGTGTGTGTGTGTGTGTGTGTTTATTGTTAAACAGGGACCATGAAATTTTGCCATAGCTTAAGGAGGCTTAGATGTAGATTGACTATAGGTCTGATTTACACTTGTTGTCTGAGTGTAATTATTAACAGTGTGATTGTTCATCACGCCCTCTTTAACTCTCTTTGACATTGAACCACACGTGATTTGGGCATCCTGTTTATAGGCAAGGCAACAGAGCCAGTGTAAAGAGGTTTAGAGTTAGGAGCCTTCGGTAGTAGTTCCAGCTCTGCTTTTAAATTTGATGGTGGTGAGTTACTTTAGTAAGTCTGAAAGATGAGGTTCTTACTAGCCTATACTTGGTGATTTTTGTGGGATCTTCTGGCTAAATTATTAAAGGTAGATTGGGTTTTCAACATGGGTAGAAGGGCCCACTAAGCTTTAGGGACATGAGCAAGGCCAGAGAGATATCAAACATGCATAAATTGTTTAGATCACAAGGAACTTGGTAGGAGAGGGCAGAAATAGGTTGGAGATTGTAAATTAGACCATTTTTTATTACTATCTAATTAGAAGACTATTTATTGAATGAAGTAAGATGAAACACAACTTTCGATAATTCTGTAGGACAGACATGGATCTGAGGTATGTAAGAAGAGTATATGGGAAATGAACTTGAAACAGATACAGTAAGAGGTGATAGAGGGCCAAAGCTGGGCACTAACAGCAGTAAAGAAAAAGGACTTGAAAATCAGAACCACCTTGAGGTAGAAATAAATGTTTGGTGACTTGGGAGTAATTGGATCGGGGAATGATTTAATCAACAAATATTTTTAATACCTGTTTTGTGCCAGATATTACATGGTGTCTTGTACTACAAAGATGAAAAGACTTGATTATTGATTTCAAGGAACTATATAAGTTAACAATTGTAATGAATACATAAATATTGGAATGGGCTTATGTTCAAAGAGCAGTTAAATCATAAAGAAGGAACTTTAAAGTCTTCCTGGGTGAATAAGGATAAGCATCATAGAAGAGGTATTTGCCTTGAGACTGAAAGAATGAGCATGGGAAGTGGTTGGATGAAAGCAGATCAATGCCAAGACTTATGTCTTAATCATCTTTCTATTCCTAGAACCATTATGGTGTCTACAAAATGCCAGGCTCTAGAAAGAGGTGGCTACAAAGGGAAGTAGAAGAGGATGAAGCAATGAAGGAGAGGAAGGAAAGGATGACCATTCAGAGGTTGAACTTAAAGACTGCTTTGGTATCTTCCACATCCTGAATGGCACTGCGCTAGCTTGAAAGGGCTGGATCTGCCTTTGAAGTTAGCTAGCCTGCAATTAGGAGAGCTTAGCCATCAGGGGACTCTGACTCAATAAGCAGAATTATAAATTTCTATTCTAATTACGTTCAGAAACCTTAAAAGATTTGATTATATTTTGGTCTAAGGGATAGGCCACAGATTTAAAGGAGTCACAAGTCTTGATATTTTCTGGAATCTTTCTGCTCATCTTTAATTGAAAGGATATTTACTTTTAAACTCAATTTTCAGGTCAATCCAATTATGCTTCTCCGTAACACATGCTCTCATTTCACCTTGGCAGATTGGTTTCATTAGAAATAATCCATGGTGGGGGTAAAGTTAACATAATATTGCTTCTAAACTAAGCACAGTTTGATGAAAGATTTGGATGTACTTGGTGGGTTGCCGTTCCAATTTCAGACGTTTTGCTGGCATTTCCTGAAAGTCTGCCAAGAGCAGGGGATGACAGCTAAATGGGCTTTTCATACTCTGAGTGTGGCGGTGAAGGTTTAGCCTTGTGACTCTTTCTAAAAGCCTTGGGGAACTGATGATCAAGAGGCCCCAAACTCCTCTGAGAAATGTTATTTCAAACGAGCACTTGCCAATTCCAAAGTCACCAGTTAGAATTTGAAGATGAATTAGGTCACCTCTCACATTTATACATTGTTTAATCCAATTTGCAATGTAATGTCACAAGCATTATCCCATTTGATCCTCAGAGTAACTCTGGGTTGTAGTCAAGAATGGCCTTGCTTTTTCCATTTTATGGGTTTTGCAGATGAGAACTAGGTTTAAAGAGAGTAATTTGTTTGTCCATATTTGCACATATAATTAAATGTTTATGAGATCTGGGAATCAACTTGGTCTACTCATTCCCAGTCTAGTGCTTATTACACTTAACCATGAGGACTTACATGGTGAAGCTTTAAAATATACTCATTGAATAAATGACAATTCAGTCTTTGCAGCAGATAATGTCCATATGACAGATTTAGGCAGGCAGGCCTAATGAGGATAGAAAAAGCACAAAAGACAATGACTTTGCTCTTTAAGGTTTGAGCTTTGGTGTATCTTCTTGTCAGCTCAATGGTGGCCTTACCGATCCACTAGTCCAAATGCATATCAGCTTATCATACATATACCAGGCATCTCCTTCCAAGACAGAAAGGGTTCCATAAAGAATAAGAAGTGACTGTGATGGTAATCTTTTATGGGTAGAAATTTCATTTAACAAAGATGATCTGCCTTACCAACTTAATGGTATAAATGAAGCTCCTTCTTTAATTTTTTTGATATTCAAATTAATTGCCTCTCAAGTTGCTTTAGCAGAATGGTATTTCTGGTCTAGATTATTGTACCTGCTGCAGTGATTTTTCAAGAGAGAACAGTCTGAGCCCTCATTGTTATCTGTTGCTAAAGAATTTACAATTGTTATGGCTCTTTGGTTTATTCTCGTGGGAAGATGTTATTTTCACAGTTGCTCATAAGGACTCTTGGATCGGGAAGAATTCAACATCAGTAAAAATCAGGGCTCTTCCTATGAGCAGTAAACTTTGGCTTAGAACCTAAATTTTAAGTCCAGGCTCCACCTTTCTTCATTGTGAACCCCATCTTGAAGGCTTTGGTGGACGTAGATTGACATAATTGTAATCTATCAAAGAGGGTTTAATGTTGAACATTGGAATGGAAGTTGAAGCCTCTACCACCTATGTATCTACAAGTTCCTTAACCTCTGTGCTAAGTTTCTCATCTAATCACAGCAATGTCTTTGACACAACAGAATATCAGGAGGGGAAGTGTTTTGGTAAATACCCCCAAACGATTCCATTTAATAATGTCCACTCACCTTATCTTTACCTATCTTAGGCATTTTAAGTGATTCTTCCTGAAATCAAGAAGTCAAGAAGGTACTTCCTCAAATTTTTTACATAGCAAAAACTAAGAATGAATTTATGTTTGCCTGCCAAGGCAACTTGATATAAGAGTATTGCTGAATACTGAAAAAGTTGAAAGTCTTAGCGTGACACAAATATATGAATAAACCTTCTGTATGGGAACAGACATTTGTTCTGACATTTGAATACTGAATAGATATTAAAACAATCTAAACAATTAGATAAGAATAATGAATTTATGAACATCTGATTTACAAATCCCCAGGAAGGCTATATTTTACTCTATTGTCAGAGAAAAGGAATAGAAACAATTGTCTTCTGTTAGAATGCCTTAAAGGGAAAGAAATGGACAAAAGTGAGGTGACAGGAAAGGCAACAGAACTCTGAGTCCAAGAAGGGTACCAGTGTTGATCTGTGGCTGATGTGAAAATGTTGGAGCCAATGGACTAGTGAAAGAACTGTCATGAAGTTACAGGTCATTGGGACAGCTGCAGTGGAGTTGAGTAGCCAACGGCAAAAGAGTTCAAGTCTAGGGGCACTGGTGCCAACTCCGATGACAGTGAGAATTCTATGGCAGTGACATCATTGGTAGTGGTGATGGTGTTCTGATTGTTTTGTCTCATTTTATTTTCTTTGGAACATCACTTTCTAGCTTTCCTGTCCATTCAGAGAGCTACCAATTTTATTCCACTAAATTACTATTTTTGATTAAGTTATTCAGGGTTATGTTCTGTCATTTATAAACAAGATACCTGACCATTGCAGATACTGGTCTGAGTACATGCAGGTATATCTCAGGAAATTGTGAAAAATATGGGGCAATCTGAATCAAATAGAATTAAAAGCAATCGAAGTTCAGTTTAAATCCAGGGATGATAATCTGGAAGTTCATGGCGTGCAGTTGGGAAACTGCCAATTAAGGCAAGAATTCAGTACACTGAGTTGTTTAGTGTTCTAAAATGCAATAAGGACCCACAGGAATTTGAGAACTATGGGTTGAGGTGTGTGTTATTTGGGATCTCAGCAGCAAAGAGATGGTACGCTCAAGTGGGAGTTTCGAAGAGAATTTAACAGAGGGCTTATTTACAATATTGTGGGCAGGGCTAAGAAAAATCAACAAGTAGTTTAGGGATTTGAGCTACAAGATCCCTTTTTGCCCCCTATGCCTGAAAGAGCAAGGTCCAATTACTAGAACTTAGAGAGAACCATAGCTGCAGCTGTAGCTGTAAGGTTTTCCCAGAGGAACTGCGGACTTTGGTAGAAGAATCCAGACACTGCTAACTCATGGTCTGGCAGGTAGCACGGGGGTCAGGGAAAAACATGTATCCTATCTTCATCTAATTTTCCTCACATGCATTTCATTGTCCAGAACCTGAACTGGTAAAGTTAAGGTCACCTGGTTGATACAGTACATGGTCACTTTTGGGGGGCAAAGAATAAGGAGGGAAAAAACGAAGTGTAGAGCAGGATGGGCAAATGGAAATTAACATCACAGGACAGCTAATTCTAATGACAGTAGATAGCTTTGAAGAGACTGACCAATTCAAATTCCTACATTCTTGGCTCAAGGAAAATCCTGAAAGAGAGGAATTTTCTATGAATAAAGAATGTCTTATGTCTTAGAGGCTTAGGGCTGGGATAGGTCAAAAACCAATTTCATTCTATGGTTTGACAAATTCTAATCAATTCAGTTCAAAATTTTATTAGACTTCTCCTAAAACTGGCACAACGAAAGAGGAAGAGACTCCTAGATTAGATTGGAAATACGTGGGAGAATTTGATGTAGTTGAAGTGAGCCTTCATGTTCACTTGAAACAGCACCTCCCTTTCCAAGCTTGCTGGAAGACTTTGTGACTAACTCCCTAACTCTTGCAAGGGAAAGCCAATTCTCCCTTTGTCCTCTCTCCACCGACCTCATTGACTTTCTGTCTGTAAAGTTTGCCCCTAAAATACTTGGGATAGAAAAACAAATTTAGAAAATTAAATCTGAGAGGAGACATCTTTTACTCCAAAAGTATTACAAGAATTTACTAATTTATGTGGACAAAAAAATCTAAGATGTATATGGAGGAATGTATTCTGAGGGTGTCGTATTAAGGAGGGAAGAAGATAATTTTATTTCAGGCTGAATTTATTGATATTGGTCTCTTTCCTGGTTACTGTGGGCTCATTGGACAAGACTGAATATCTGGGAGTGGTTCTAATTGTTCATTTTGTTGACTGAAATCTGGGTCTACATGAGAAAGATACCAATACTGTTGTAGAAATGGAATTCAAAGACTTTCAGAGATAGGAAAGTTGAAACAGATACGACTCATCCACTCATTGCCTAGTCATGGTCTTGCAAAGGGCCCGCATTGCAGCTTGACTCTTTCGTTTGTTTACTAAGCTTCCTTCCTCACTTTTCCATAGGTGTTGATCCCAAGGGCTCTCCTAAATAAAATATCTTGGAAACTAAATGCCATCTCAGAATCTACTTCCCAAAGAACCAACAGGTAGCACCAGTTATAGCCTCATCTGAGGTACAAAATGCGAGATGTAACCTGAAACCAAATCCCTTTCCTTAGTGTGCGTGCGTGTGTGTGTGTGTGTGTGTGTGTGTACTTGTTTTCCCTTTTCTTCTCTCTCACTCTAGCCCATCTTTATATGTATGAATATTTTGTGTGTTTTGGGAGCTGGGTTTTAGTTTAGTCAAAGTGGCAGGATATCAGGAAGAAAAATAGACATCATCCTAAGATTCTGGACCTGGAACTAATGACAGTACTAGACGAGGTCATGTTCTGCTTCCCATCAGGAGGTGGTGAGAGTTTGGTTAGTCATTTGGTTGCCATTGTGTTAGGAGCAATATTTTTGGAAATGTTGAGAAGGGAAGAAGGATCTGGGAAGATGTTAGGCAAAGTGGAGAACTGTGATGAACATTAGTCATTTTGGCTGCCTGGAATCTAAGAATGTCCTTCGTATTTTGAGGGAAAGTCCTGAGCGAGGTGGGAGGTGATTGAGTTCTGCAGAATTCAAAGGGGTGGACCATCCTCTCCTTATCTTGGCCATCTAGTTGCTGGGGCAGTGACTTGGGACCCATGTGTAACCAATGCGATTCTCTAGCATCAAACTTGAAATGCGGATGCAACGACGCAAATAGCATGGTCAGTTCACAGTAGTTCCTGCAGACTGCAGCAAACTCACAAGTCCAGTGTCATAGCAAGAATTTGGTGGCTAAGGAGCATTCCACATACAAGGGTGGCATTATAGGCAGACTATCTCTAAGCAAGACCTTGGCTAGGTTTCCTTTGGTTCCCAGTTGTCTCAACTTCTTTCTGATTCTGTAAAGTTTCTAATGCCTGTGCAGTCAATTCCCTTTCTTGAGTTAGGCAGAATCTCTCTCTGTAATTTGCATTCCAACCTCTAGCTAGGCGTACAAATATCCCAGGACACTCATAAGTTCTAGGAGTCTCGATACCTAATGGGGTTGAGTAGTTCAGGCACTTGAACTTTAAAGCAGATCAGTGCAAGGTAGCTGGAGATAGAAGGGAATGAGCACTTCCACAGTACTGAGATCTTCGTGTGAAAACACTTCCTTTTTCTTTGACCTAAGAAGCCTGGGACTTTGCGGTGAAGAAAATGACTCAGTGATAGGCCAATGAATATAAGTGATAGGGACTTACTGTTCTGTGGCCTTGACTCTGTTCCTTGTAGTCTTTATTCTCTGTTTTCCCTGATTATAAGTGACACTGGGATATTTTGTGTTGGCAGGAATATATCGCAGATACCCCACTCCCTAAAAATGAAAAAAAAAAACAAAAACCAAAAACCAAACTGATTTTATTTACAAATGATTGCCAGTGAACTGAGGAGCAGTTGGATCACAGACTAGGACTGGTCACTAAGTGAGGGACCCAGGACCATCTTTCCATTTCTGCCACAGCTATAAAACTGGCAGACACAAAGAAATGTGTTGGATCCTCAAGTCAGGAACTTGAGAGCTGCTGACTTTCTCCTCATCAAAGCAAAACCCCAATTCACTCACTTAGATGCATTCCCAAATTTATAGATCAGATTTATGAAAACCATAGCAATGGCAAGAAAAGAGGTTGCTTGGCAGACCTCAAACAGGCTGCCAAGACCACAAACTCTTACACGTTTCTTCTTAACTCTTATGACATTCTCATTGGAACAGGTGAGTAACACATCTCCTCTTACATAAATGGCAGAGCGTGTTACAGAGTGTTATGTTTGTTTCAGTTAATCCATAAAAGGGACAAGTTAACTCATACACCTGAAAGGTTGGGAATAGTTAATCCCTTAGGATCTAGGAAGGGATTGAGACAGGAAGTCTGAGCTATAAAGACCATCCTAGGGACCAAGAATGAACCCAGAGCAGAATTTCTTTGTGGTCTACAGTTGGGGACTGCTAGCATAACACTAATATTCCCTTCTGCTATGAACTGAATGTTTGTGTCTCCCTGTTCCCACATTCCCATAGTCAAATCTTCAAGTCCTAATTCCTGGTGGCATTTAGAGCAGGGACCTTCAGGAGGTATCTTGGATGAAGCCCTCATGAATGAGATTAGTGCCCTTTTAAGAAGAGACATGTGAGAACTCTCTCTCTCTCTCTTCACCATGTGGGACATAGCCAGAGGACAGCCATCTGCATACTGCGGAAGGGCCCTCAATGGGAATCAAACTAGCCAGCCAGCTAGAAAGATCTTGGACTTTCTAATCTCTATAACTATGAGAAATAATTGTTGATTAAGCTACAGTCCACCATATTCTGCCATAGCAGCCTGAGCAGACTAAGACCAAGAGAACTTTGGACTAAGAAGACAGCAGATTTCTCTTGGGACGGTAGGAAACAATTCACTAAGGGAATGTGATTATAGTAATGCTTGGATCTCATAACCAACTGAACTACCAAGAACTGAGAAACCTATAGTCTTAGGAGAGTGATAGACAGAACATCCGCCTTTTTACTTGTCAAAATTCATTGAGCCCCGGCTATACGCCAGCGACTATGCTTGAGCCTATACATACATTTTCTCATTTCATTCTCTCAACCATGCTCTGGAGGAGGTGCGGTGTTCATTTTACAGATGAGGCTCAGAGAAGATAAAGTCACTTGTCAAAGTCTCTTTTTCTGTGTGACAGGGTACGTCAGAACCCAGTGCTGTCTGATTCTGAAGCCCAGGCTGTTTTTACTAGAGATGGAGCAAAACATCCATGAAATGTTTGCCCGCAAGATAGGCGTGTTTGCTCAGAGCTCATCCCTGCCCTTTTGAGGTTAACAACAACTAGTGTTTTGTTTTTGGGCTTTTTTTTTTTTTTTTAACCACTTGTCCCTGGGTACCACTGTCAGATTCAGAACCCCAGGCTGCCCTGAAATTTGATCCTACCCAGTGTGGGATCTTTCATATTCTTCTGTTCTTTGGCCTCACGGTTTACATAAAGCACAACATCAATCCAGTTTACCCTGGACTGAGTTCTAAAAGAAAGCACATTACTTTACATGCACAGGGAGGAGACGTTCAGGGAGTTAGGTTTGAAGCAAACTTTGTGTGTGAGAGTGCTTTGTTTTGTCACAAGGGCCTTTGTCTCGTGTACTTTAAAAGAACCCAAACAACCAAACCACTGAGATGAAGAGTGGTTTTAAAGACATACGGTTTGAATCACCCCTGTTCCATAGAGTCACAGAAACGAGAGCTGAAAATGACCTGCTTGGCCATCTTGTCCTTCCGGAGCCAGTCCAGATGGCTCCCCGGGGATGAGGCTGCCTTAGCTCCATGGGGTTCCATGAGCCAAGCGTTGGGGGACTCCTTGTTTCCCTCCTCTGTGAGTCGGACACTGAAGAGTTCTTAGTACTTGGAGATTTTCCCAACCCCAAGCCAAAGTTTTCCTTTGTTGCATTTCATTTAATTATTCCTCCTTTATGCTGCTGGGCCTCTGACTCATTCTTTTGTCTCTAGCAGTTTCCACTCTTCCCAAAGTCTCTCAGTCTTGGGGAGTTTCCCCAGGGCCCTTGGCTGTGTGTTTATTTATTTATTTGCGAGAAAGAGAACATGAGAGGGGGAGGGTCAGAGGGAGAAGCAGACTCCCCGCTGAGCAGGGAGCCCAATGTAGGACTGGATCTGGGACTCCATCATCACAGGACTCCAGGACCATGACCTGAGCCCAAGGCAGTTGCTTAACCAACTGAGCCACCCAGGTGCCCCCTGGCTGTTTTGAATGCTCACCAGCACTTCACCTTCTCCAAGCTAGGGAACCTCCAGCATGAAGCCCCGAGACTGACACACACGAGGGCTTGGGTGGTGGTAGTGAGCCTAGCTGGGTTTTCCCAGGTGTTCTCTTCATAGCTAGTATTTCTTAAAAGTTGCTGTTAATATGTCCTAAATGACAGAGAGGAGCAAACAGTGTTCAACGAACACCGCTGAACCTCCCCTAGAGCATGGCTGAGAGAATGAAATGAGAAAATGTATATATAGGCTCGAGAATAGTCGCTGGCGTATAGCCAGGGCTCGATGGATTTTGAAGAGTAAAATGATGGATGTTCTATCACTCTCCGAAGACCTGTATCTCAGAGAGATCTTTTTTTTTTTTAATTTTATTTATTTTGACAGAGAGAGAGATCACAAGTAGGCAGAGAGGCAGGCAGAGAGAGAGGGGGAAGCAGGCTCCCCGCTGAGCAGGGAGCCCAATGTGGGGCTGGATCCCAGGACCCTGAGATCATGACCTGAGCTGAAGACGGAGGCTTTAACCCACTGAGCCACCCAGGTGCTGCTCTCAGAGAGATCTTCAGGTAGTACAAGGTGCCTTGAGATTTCTTTGACATCATCTATTTTGTCTTAAATATTTATATAATTTTTAAAAGATTTTATTTATTATTTGAGAGAGAGAGAGAGGAGCACAGATGGGGGAGGGGCAAAAGGAGAGGGAGAAGCAGACTCCCCACTGAGCAGGGAGCCCAATGTGAACCTTGATCCTGGGACTCTGGGATCATGACATAAGCCAAAGGCAGACCCTGAACCAGCTGAGCCACACAGGCACCCCTTAAATATTTATATCTTAAATGCATCCAGGTTTATTTTAAGGAAATTACTCAGTCTTCTACCATCCCCCTCAACGTGCAACCCCAGCCTTGCAAAATCCTCAGATAAAATTGCCATTGTAGGAATGTGCTTTATGCTAAGTCCACGACCTCAAAAAAAAACCTTAAACATTGCAAGAATATAAATTCCAGGTTGAGAAGCATGACTCTGAGAAGTACAAAGTGCTATCCAATTCAAATGCGGAATGAAGGATCTGGAATAAAGGAAGAGATGAGAGAGGATTCAACTGATAGAAAACGAACACGACCTGTCTTCGGGCAGACCAGGTTTGCATCCTGAATCTGTGAGAGTCGGGAGGGTTCTTTAACACTTCTGACATTCAGCCTTTGCATGGGGAGAAAATGAGGATCACAGACTTCACCGTGAGATTTTAAAGACAGAATATTTGCAAAAACACTTAGCCCAGGTTTAGCATCTTTGGCAGTTAAAAAAATGTTACTTGCTTTTCATTTGAAGGAGGGCTCTGGAGGAGATGGCCATAAAGAGAAGAAAGCTATTCAAGACTCTTTCTGGGTCATTTAACTTCCTAGTGTCGCCATCTACAGCCCCACTCATTGGCTGGAAGAGAACACTTTCAACTCAAAGACTCAGCCCCTGCTTGGTCTTAGCCAAATGTAGCCGTGTTTTAAGGGTCCTCCCCTTACTATTGAGAAGAACTTGGAATTAGGGCTGTTGGCCAGTGTTGTGCGTGAACCATGGGGGTCTGCCCACCCTCTGAGCTTCAGTTCTCCTCTCGCCTCTCCCCCTTCTGCCTGGGCCTTGGCCTCCCTTCCTGAGGGCATTTCCGTTACCTGGTCGAGAGTGAAGTTTGCTGTCAACACCACAGCCACGCAGCTGGGCCTGGCATCTGCATAAACCTGGTTAACTCCCTCTCACCAAGACCTGGCCTGGTGTCTAGGGTTTCTGTCTCTTTGTTGTTTGGTTTTATCAGCCCGTTATCTGTCTCCCTTCTTATGTAGTAGGCCTTGATATCTGCATGATTCATTTCCCACTTCTCACCCGTGCGGAGCCAAGGTGATTGTCAGGTCTTTGTTCTTTGCGCATTGTTTTTCACATCAGTTTGGTATCTGATCCCCTTCGGATTTGGATGATACTTCCCCTAAATTGAAGTTGGAGGCAGGACCTCACCTCCTGCTAAGGAAGCTGACAGGCTGGATGTTTCCCCATCCTCAGCCCTGGCAACTAGAAGAAGGGCGCTTGACTACATTTGCTCAAACAGAAGCTTCTGCCCAGGTCTCTGAATTTGGAGGCAGTGATTCCGAGTAGCAGGGAGAGGTCAGAATTGACTGCAGGGGTGGAAGTGGTGGCCTGCATTGTGTCCTGGCATCACAAGTGGCCCCCCCGAGTCCAGGCTGTTTTCCTGGAAGAAATGTGGTTGAGATTTTAGACACTCGCCCACTCTTTGCTATTTCTGCCCATTTTCTTTTAAAGATTTTAACTTATTTATTTGACAGAGAGAGAGAGAGAGCACTAGTGCACAAGTAAGGTGAGCGACAGGCAGAGGGACAAGTAGCCTCTCCACTAAGCAAGGAGCCTGATGTGGGGCTCGATCCCAGGACCCTGGGATCATGACCTGAGCTACCCAGGTGTCCCAATATTCCTGCCCATTTTTGAGCTTGTTTGTTGGGGTGACCCATCAACTTCCTGAAGGAATTCATGCCCTTCCAGAAATCCTCTTATGCTTTGGGTAACCAGAGTCTGTTTGGGTCATTTGCATCCAATAACACAGACCCAACAAAATGTTTTAATCCAGGCTAGCCAACCACAGTCATAATGCTGCCATCTGCTGGACCAGTTGTTTCCCTTTTGTACCTCTGGGGAGATCAGGACCTCTAGGAAGCAGAAACTGTACTGGGGTGAGCACTGTGGTGTGTCTTCCCCAATTCTCCATCAATAAAGGATTTGTTCCCTGAGATGCTAGAGGAGTGCTGTTGGTAGATCACCTTTGGCTGCCAGGCCCTTCAGTGACGGCCTCATCCATAGAGAGCCACCTTGCCAAGTCCACACCCCAGGATGGCTCCCATCAAAGGACTGGTGGATGTGGCCCTGTCAGCCCCACTGGGGACAAGTCTGAAGGGCCATTCTAACTCGAGGACTCCCTGTGAGATTTGCTGAGGCTGTCACTGGCCATACATTACAGCTTGACCCCCCTCTCTGCCCAACCTTGCTTCTCCCAACCCTCTCCCTTTATCAGGTGTTGATCTTAATAAACTCCTTAAGAAGCCTCCTACACGCAGGTCTCCATCTCAGAGTCTGCTTCCTGGGAAACACTGTATTCTGATAACTAAATTGAAGAACTGGGTTAGGTTAGAGTAAGTGCAAATATATACTTGCTGAAAAATGGAGTGATTCCTTTTATAAACAGAGAGGCTAACCATCTCTTCCCTAAGAGGGATCACCACTCCTGTTCTGGATCCCATCTCTTCTCAACAACTCTTGCTTCTCTGAAGACCTCTCATCACCCTCTTCCTCAAGTTTCTTACATATCCCCAATCCTTAAATATGGGAGTATCTCAGGGCTTTGTCCCGGGCCATCTTTTCTAGATGATGTCAACCACCAACTTGAGTTGTTAGCTTCAAGGTCAGTTGACAAGTCTGTCTGTTATATCCCCAACATCTATGGCAGTGCTTGGCACTTAGTAGCCCCTCAACAAATACTCATTTTGTTGACTGCAAGTTCATACCCTTTATATTTATTTCCCTGTTAGGGAAAAGAAAGCTAACCTAGTAGCTGCATGGAAAAGTTTTGAAGAGAAGAAGATTTATGTTACGTTACTGAAGTGACTTGGTTTTTTTTCCCCTTTTAAAAAAATATTTATTTATTTATTTGAGAAAGAGAGAGAGCACATGTGCATGTGCGTAAGCAGCGGGAGATGCAGAAGCGAAGGAAGAGGGAGGGAGAAAGAATCTCGGGCAGACTCTGTGCTAAGCACAGAGCCTGATGCAGGGATCTATGTCAAGACCCTGAGATCATGACCTGACTGAAACCAAAAGTCTGTCGCTCAACAAAGTGAGCTACCCAGGCACCCCCCCCCTTTTTTTTTTGGTGTAGTCTCACATTTTTGTTTCTTAGAGCCCTTCTTCAGTCATCTCTTCACCCCTTACTTTTATTATTCATTCACATTACAGTGCACAAAGACAGTGTGGCTAAAGCGCTGTTCTCAAAGGGAAAATATTGTTTTAGGTGATATTGGTAATAGAAATGGGACGTGTACTACATAATAATCATAACCATCTCAGTGTTAGCTGCGCTTATTTTGTTTGGTTCTGCGAAGGAGAATGGCTTCCCTCTCTCGTTTGATGTCTACAATGCTATGAGGCCATTCTTATGATTTCCATTTCATAGCTGATGAAACTGACAGGACATAACCTTTTCCAACCCAAATTACACAACCAGCAAACAGAGGATCAGGAGTCAAATTCTTGTGTTTCATTCTAAATTGCATGCTCTCTCTCTTTTTCTTAATATTATATTGTTGAAGCAGAAACCTAGAACTGCTGGCACATTTGGGTTGCCAGGTAGGGGAGGACTGGTCAGTTTCTAGCATAAACCACTGTGCAGTAAGATCCGTCTTCTTTACCAAACCTGAAACCATGTTTCTTTCTGTGATGCCCTTGGAAGACTAAGGCTTCTCAGTCCTATTGTCTGACTGTCTAGCTTTTTCTGGAAAAACTCCTGGACGAAATAGGAAGCCTATCTTCACGTGGATGGTACATCCAATTCATAGGATTTATGGATATTTGTCACAGGAATCAAAGTAGGAAAAGCAAAACTAAGTAACAGGGCATAGATGGGCCATCTGTACTGATTCAAATTTGACGATTTTACTCGACTACCATGGGAGCAAAAGCACCATAATGAAGCTATTTCTTTAAAATTGAGGAAGGAGAGAAGAATGAGTCCTTCTTGAAAAAAAGAACCAAATAGTATCCTGATAGTGATCTGGCTAGCCCCAAGCTCAAAACTGATTAATGTCTCCCCAGAGCAGGGTCTTACCCACAGAACTCTTCATGCCAGAACACCAGCTGTGACTCTGCTATACTTTTCATTTGGAAACAAATCTTCCTTTCCAGTTTTCCAAGCCTTTCTGTCTAACCATGTTCTTGGCACACTATCTGATCACAGCTCAGAGATTTTTAACCTGCCTGAAAAATACTGTGGATGGATTTTCCAGGAATGCTAACCTAGACGGGAAAACAATGTTTGATCTTAAGTAATAGTTTCTTTTCTCTCTTTACCCACTGTCATGCACAAAATATACCTCAGTAAGCGGCTGACTCTGTGTGTGTGTGTGTGTGTGTGTGTGGGCACTGGAAAAACGATTTCAACTTATTGATGGAGGAGGGAAGTGCCTGAAAGGCAAAAGTCATTATTGATAATGTGGGAGAACTGGCAAAGGATAAGGCAAGATACTGTCAGTATAGTCTCCTTATGAGGTCTGGGTAATACTTCTTAAACATCTGTATTCCGTGCTCCCTATTACTCATCTGAAAGCCTTACCCAGATTTTTAATCATTTCAGTGGAGCTGGAGATTCCTATTATTATTTCCACTTCCCTACCTTTTTAAAAAGATTTTATTTATTTAATCACGAGAGACAAAGAGAGAGAGGGGGAGAGGCAGAAGCAGAGGCAGAAAGAGAAGCAGGCTCCTGAAGGAGCGGAGAGCTGTATGCAGGACTCCATCCCAGGACCCTGGGATCACGACCTGAGCTGAAGGCAGATGCTTAACTATCTGAGCCATCCAGGCACCCCCTACCTTTTTTTTTTTTAAAAGATTTATTTATTTATTTATTTATTTGAGAGAGAGAGAGAGAGACCACATGCGTGTGTGCATGCACGTGAGTCGGGGTGGGAGGGAGATTAAGGCAGAGAGAGAGGGGGTTCTAAGCAGACTGTCCACTGAGCATGGAGCCTACTGGGGCTCTGTCTTACCTCCCTGAGATCATGACCGGAGCCAAAACCAAGAGGTCGTTTGCTTAACTGACTACACCACCCAGGCACCCCTCCCCGACTTTCTCATAGCCAATATTTCTCGAGTAATCACCACCTGCTAGATGCAGTGTTAAGTGATTTGAGAAGATCGCTTTGCCAAAGCTCTGTAAGCCCAGGAGGTGGGTATTAATTATTATTTCCACATACACGTGAGCATGTGAAGTAGGCATGGATTAAGAAACGTGTCCAGGGTCCTAGAACTAGTAAGAAGCAAAGGCTGTGTTCCAACCCAGGAGTGTGAGACTCCAGAGACTCCACTCATCACATTAAACCAAACTGTCTCCACCTAGAAGCTGCTGAAGGAGCTTGCTTGCCGAGAAGTTGCCAAACCCTCTCCAGGTTCCAGCCTTCCAGCCGTGGCCTCCAAGCCTTCTGGGAGAGCTGGGTAGGTGTCTGTGTACTTTTCAGACCAAACGTGGGGTGAGACTTAGTAACCTGGGAAACCAAAGAGAAGATGAGTTTAACAAACACAAACACAGACTTTCCCTCACGCAGAACAGCGTTGCTGGCCAAGGGCTGTGATGTTTATTAGCTGTGGAGACAAGGACCTGCCTGCCGAGCAGTTTCATGACATACCAAGAAATCTGTCTGTGGCCTTTCCTACTTCTGAGAAAACCAGACGCCAGGAAATAGGATTGGAGTGAGTGAAATATAAAACTGGTGTAGAGTGCATCCTAGCTATTGTAATGCCCGCTGAGGATGTCAGCCCTAAAAAACAAACAAACAAAACCCATCATGGTCTTTATGGTCCAGGTTTTGGTTCTTTTTCACTTCCTTCTTCAGTCCAGGTTTTGTTTCTTCATTGCTTCTTCTGAGTGGGACACGTTCTTTAAGGTGCTTTAGAAAATGCCAGACTTCCTCAACATTATGGGGAGAAATACAACTTTGATGTTTTTAAAAGATCGGGCACATATAGATGGTATGTGTGTGTACGGGGGGTAATTTTTAGGATGCTTTTGCTTGCATATAGCAGAAACATAAACTCAAGTTGTAATCATAAAGAAAATATATTAATTTAAATAATGGTGAAGTCCAGCGATCGTGTGTTCTTTAGGTTGGGTTTGATCCAGGGGCTCAATTGTGGAACCAAGGCATTAGTTTCTTCTTCTCATTCTGCTTCGCCTTCCAAGGCTTTAACCTCATTATAAAGTCCTCTCATGGTTTAAACTGGGTGCTGGCAGCAACTCAAGCCAAAAGATTTCTTGTTTACATCTGGGAAAGAAAAAGGGAGTCTTCTCTCCACCATCTAACCAAAATCCTTTACTTAACTATGATCAATTTAGACATGACTACATCTATGAATCAACCATCGTTGCCATGTGAACTGGAAGAGCTTGACTCTACCAGCTCCAGGAATGGGTCCAGACTGGCTTAAGTCAGTGAGTATAATCCCCACTCTGTTCCTGTAGTAATTGGTTCAGGATTGGATGCATAGCTGGTGCCTAAGCCATGCTGGAAATGGGATTCTTTGGCTATAGTGCTTGTTTTGTAGTAAATGGGGGCCAGTCCAATGGAGGCTAAGCCTGTAGCCGCATCATCTACTTCAGAGGCAGGAGCGAAATAGAGTCAACCAGTCAGAAC
Source organism: Meles meles (assembly GCF_922984935.1). Taxonomy (NCBI): domain Eukaryota; kingdom Metazoa; phylum Chordata; class Mammalia; order Carnivora; family Mustelidae; genus Meles; species Meles meles. The sequence goes on from NC_060066.1 coordinate 20,378,495, forward strand.
TATCTAATTTTTGGGTCATGGAGAGAAATACTTACATATAAGAAAATTAGTTACACTATTTTAAACAACTTTAATCCTATTTGCATGCTGATTCTGCCTCTACTTAACCGAACAGTTTACAAATTCCTAGGTCACCTTCCATATAATGTTGAGGCCAATAATGTAAGCCACTAGAGTCAATATTTCTGGTCAAAAAAGAGTTCAGGAGCAGCTCTAACTTTGGGGTTCTGTATTGTTTTTCCTTAAAAAAATTTCTTATTATATTTCCCTATAAAAATACACATATACAGAAAATGACAAGAAAATGTTCATACCACATTCACTGCATGAGTACAAAGTTATGTAAAGCAAATGTTAAATTTTTCTCCGTCTTAATTACTGCAGAGATAATTAACACCTTACTATGTACTTTCCATGTTTTTTACCCACAAAGAGCATCACAGCATGTATAGAGTTGTTTTGGCTCAGTTTTTTAAATAAAAAAAATGAAATATACACATTATAAATATCTTTTCTTACTTAAAAATACATCATTGCTATATTTCCGTATCAATAGTTGTAGATTAAATTATTTTTTTAATAGATCCCAATTTGGAATATGTACTACAAAATTTATCCAACTATTGTGTTATTCTATTCTATTCTATAATTCATGGGCATTCAAGTTATTTGCATTTATTTGCTGCAGAAAACAATGCGATTTCACTTCATTTAATTCAGAATGGGATATAAATTATATTTCAATAAAGCCATTATAAAATATGTGAGTGCGTGTGTGTATCTTATCAATGAATCTATTCTCAGAGGTTGATCCTGTGTGTGGCCCATGGTATCAAGTAAGTAAATGTTTGTTCACTTAATCTCCCTTGGATTTAGAACATTAACCAAAGTAGTGAGCAACTCATCAGAAGTACATTCCAATTTTATCAGTCAAGGTTTGACAGGAAACAGATTGATATAAGGTGACTGAGTTGAGTTAAATGAATGGATTAATGATGTGGGTAAGGGTCCATTTAAGGGAAACCAACTCAGAAGAGTAAAGTATCCTGGAGAGAGCAGGAACCCTAACCTGACCCCTACCTTGAAGACCAAGGAGTGGGAGCCAACTCTGGAATCCGGAAAATGGGCTACACCTGGAGGAGAAGGCTGACTGTCTGGAACAGTGGGGTGGTTTCAACAGAGGAACCTTGTCCCTGCCTACCCATGGCCTGCCAGGAAAGAGTTCTAGGGGGCTAACTGTCCCAACATTCTCCTCCTGTCCTTTCCTCTCCTATTGCTGCTTCCCATTGTCCAGTACTAACTGGACAGAAAGGAAACTCAAAGATGCTGTTGACAAAGGTCAGCCTTTTTGGCCTCTGAGCAAGATTGAACAGTATAGAGCATATAGGTTATGGTAGCATATAGTATTGTATGTATGGTAGCATATAGAATTCAGGAATTGAGTGAAAAATGTAAATGTTACTGTTGGGTATAATTTTATACACATGGGACTAGAGTAATTTACAAAGCTGGTTTTTTGTTTTAGTTTTTGTTTTCTGAGCAATGGCACCACTTTTTTTTTTTAGCTCTTTATTTTTACTGTCAAAATTTGCAATCAGAACAAATAAACATATTACAAGCTCTTCAGTATGGGGTCATATCTGTGCTCCACAGTGACTTGCAAAGGGATGACTGGTTGGTTGCTTCTGGAATTCCTTTCTCATTAGCATCATTATACCCAGATGGGCTAGAAAACAAGTCATCTCATGAAAGAACTCCATCCTAGCTTGGTGAGACTGAGATTGAGTGATATTGTATGATTCAATTATTATCTCACCAACCCACTCTGTGACAGGATTTGTACCAGAGACTGGGAAGAATGTAAAGAGGTATTAGACACAACCCTCAAGGAGCTCATCATCTCCTGGAAGAGAGAGGCAAGTAAACAGATGTTTGCAGTGTACTGTGTAAATCTAGTGCCAGAGCCATACATGGCCAGTAGAGTGTAGGGATTATGTGCTTGTGTTCGAAATATGGTTCCATCACCTACAACATCTGTGGCCTATAGCTAGTCACTTAAATTCTTAAATATAATAATAACTGTCGCAGATTATAGTTTCTCAAAATGGCACAACAACTTCCTTCCCACATGTAACATGACCTTGCCATTCAAGCCCCCCAACGAAGGGTGGAATTAAGTTTTCTGATCCCTTGAATCTGAGAGTGTCCTGGGACTACTTTGACCAACAGAATATGGTAGGAGTAACACTGCCAGTTCTAGATATAACCCACGTTCATCTGGTCTGGCAAATTTCATGTCTAGCCCTTTGGAACACTGTATGATTGCAGTCAGTGATGGAACATGGAGTTCCTGTTAACCATCTGGCTGACCTCAGTAGAGTCTAGATCTATAAAAAACCCAAGTTGGACAAGGCTGATGATAGAATGCAAAAATATAGGAGTGTAAGAACAGAAGGATTTAGGGATTTGATAGAGATAGTCACTTCTGCCATAATACCTCCCAGAGCAGCAAACAAATGTGCTGCCTTCCAAATACTTAGTGGAAAATGCAAAGAAAGTCTACATTTCTGCTCAGACTCTGACATAGATAGGCAGTCAAGGTGGTTGCCATTTTAAATGGATTTGTTGCTCCTGTTGCTAATTGACATTCCCACTATTTGTTACTTTAGAAAACTCAGTCTCTCTGGGCTTTAATTTCTTCATTGATAAAATTGGGATAATGTTAGAACCTATCTCATAGGATGACTGTGAAAATTAATGAAATTTTGTGTGTAGTGGCTTAGCATAATGCTTGGTTGATAGAAATCAGTCAACAAAGCTTTGCCTAATTGCTATAGACTGAACATTTGTGTCTCCTCAATATTCAGATGTTGAAACCTCATCCCCAGCGTATTTGGAGTAGAGCTTTTAGGAGGTGATTAAGTTATGAGAATGGAGCTTTTATGAATGGGATTAGTATCCTTAAAAAAGAGGCCATAGAGAGCTTCCTGGGTCCTTCAGCATGTGAAGACATAGCAAGAAGGATGTCTGTGAACCAGGAAGCTGGTTCCCACTAGATATAGAATCTCCGTGTGCCTCGATCTTGGACTTCCCAGCTTCCAGAATCATGGGAAATAAATTTCTGTTGTTTATATTACCAGTCTACGGTATTTTGTTATGACAGCCTGAATGGACTCAGAAACCATTTGAGGGTTTAATATAATTGTTATATTAATAATTAACAATTGACAATTAACAATTAATAACAATTAACATAATTGTTGATAGGCATTAAATCAGTTCTTAACTCCCAGGGAAGCCAGGGTAATTTTTAAACTTTGAATTTAAAGGATATTAGCATAAAAATACTCATTCAGGAGAGTGAGTTCTCACCTATTTTTTGTGACTGTGGCACGCCCATCTCTTTAATGCAGGAAATTTCAGTTACCTCTGAGATGTGAGTTAGGAAAAAAATTGGCTGCTTAAGGATATTTTCATCTTTGCCTACTCAGAGGTCTGCCAATGACTGAGTTGGGTCCTAAAATCTAGAGAAGAGATGCTTCAGGGACTCTCTAGAAGGTCGGTTCAGTTACCCCAACCACTGAAATAATCTTCGACTATTTACCTAACTCTTCTGAACTTTGGTTTACTTATTGTGGCATGAGGCTTGGCTATAGTAGCCTTGGCTATAGTAGGCTTGGGAAGATTACACAAGACCACATATGGCAGAAGATAATACATACACTTTAATATTGTTCTCCTCGTTCTCATTCCCAACTACTGTGAGTATGCACTATAAACATGTCACAACTGCCTGCCCCCTTCCCAGGCAAGGAAAAGCCACCTAGACCAGAAGGGTACATACCACTGGACCCAATGACTGATGGATATGGGAGTACAAAAGATTGACCTTGGCTTTAACCGGAGATTATTCTGAGATGAAATTTATGCTCCAGGGGGCCACCGCGGGTAAGGCTAAGTCTAGACTTTTTCTCAACATTCTTTCTTCTTGCCTTGCTTCCTTAGAGGTTCTTCCCGGAGAGTGTTCCTTCTATAAATCACATTTATTGGCCACACCAGTTCCTGCTTTGAGAGATCCAGACCTTACATACTTAGCGAAGAGCCCAAGATAAAATAATTATCCTTAAAATCTTTTGACAATATTTCCTACAGAAACTGCCTAAATGTCTTTTTCTATCTTGAGTCAACTCAAAAATTCCTCCATTCTGCCATGGCCCCAGGGAACTTGCTTGATTATCAGGGACCTTTCACCCAAAGGAAATCAGTCTCTTATTTGTTTAAAGGAGTAACTCTGCAGGGTTGATACTTCTGTGCCTCTCTGTGAATGCCATTTTACTTCTACCCTTCTATAGTTTGTTAGGGAAGTAGAGGCTATCTAAAAACCCAGAAAGAATGTGTGAGGTTTCTTGATGTGGATGAGCCTGTTTTTGAAATTGGTAGGCTTCTAGAAGCAAATTATTTCAGACTGAACTAGTTGATATATTTGCATAGATTTTTCTTTCCTTTTTCTTTGGTTTCTCATAAGGCAAGTTCTGGAGGCTGGTAACTTGAAGAGGAATTGTAAGGACTTATTATATTTTTATATTTTAGCCAGGGGCTTTCATTAAAGTTAAACAAAAACCTTTTTGACTCTTAAAGTGTCCCTGCTCCCCTTCCCCCCAGAGGATTTACTTGGGGACAAGTCCCTGAAACCAACTCCAGGTAACAAAGCCCAGATACAAGAGTGGGTCAGGCCAGGTGGAGACATCCGATCAGTGGGGGGTTGCATACTGTCTCCCTAGCTACCAAGAAGTAGGGACCCATGCCCTTTGCAGCCTTTTTTGCGCCAATCCTAATCAAGGTGTAATAAGCTGGTTCTAATGTCTACTAGGGTAAATTGTAATTCACTTGGTCACCTAGCATCACTGTGGAGTTTCCTGTGTGTGTTACAATTTCATTGGTCACCTGTGCGTGGAGAGGCCCGACTGCATGGCCTTTGCCCTTAAAAGCTAGTCTGTGAAACAGAGAAGGGTCGCCCTCTCTTGTAAGAGGTACGGCCCCGATAGTTCGGTTAGATTCTTGATGTTTGGTGCGAAATAAAGCTTTGCTTGACCTTCACTTTTTATCATTATTGGGGCGTAACAGAATGAAGACTTTTGTGAGAAAATATTGAGTTTAAAAACTGTTCCATGTGGTTCAAAATATGTTTTAGATATTCAGTAGGAAAAAGTGTGGACTTAATCACAATAGTTTGATTTGGAAGAATTTTCTATCAGCAGAAAACCCAGTGAATAGCTGGGGATTCTGAAGCATAACTTAAATGTTGACGTGCAAAGATTGTTCTCACCAGGGAACTTCAGAGGAGAGAAGAGGTTCGCTAAAAGAGGGTTGATGGTGGTGGGGAAATGGCATAGGATGGAGGGGTACATAAAAGGGTTGAAACAGCCCCATGGATATTTAATAAGGAATTGGCTGTTGATGAGTACATATATATTTTATTTTATTTTACTTTATTTTATTTTATTTTATTTTATTTTATTTTATTTTATTTTATTTGACAGAGACAAACACAGCCAGAGAGGAAACACAAACAGAGGGAATGGGAGGACGAGAAGCAAGCTTCTCACCGAGCAGGGAGCCGAATGGGGGGCTTGAACCCAGGACCCTGGGATCACTGCCTGAGCCAAAGGCAGATGCTTAATGTCTGAGCCACCCAGGCACCCCGATGAGTACAAATATTATCATCAGTCAGGCAACATCTAGCACAGGTCTGGTTGTAGGAATTTTAGTAGAATCAAATTCATTCATCCTGTCATGTATGTGTTCAACACTATTAAGTAACTTCTATGTATGGTTGTGCAAAGACAAATAAGACTTCTCCATGAAATTTCTGCACTCAAAGACCAGCTATAAGAACAAAAATAATCTACTTATTCCACTTACCGTAATGTCCTCAATGTTCACTCATGTTATTGCATGTGACAGGACTTCCTTCTTTTTTATAGTTGAATAATCCCCCCACCACACACACATGCACACGCACACACACACACACACACACACCACAGTTTCTTTATCCATTCATCCATCAATGGATTTAGGTTGTTTCAAATTATGTGAGGTATCTAAAAATAGTCAAACTCAGAAGCAGAAAGGAGAATGCTGGTCACCAGGGGTGAAGGCAGGGAGAAATGGGGAGTTTTTGTTCAATGGATAAAAATTTCAGTAATGCAAGATGAATAAGTTGTAGAGCTCTGCTGTACATCATTGTGCTTATGGATAACAACATTGTGCTCTACACTTAAACATTTAAGAGGATAGATCTCATATTATGTGTTCTTACCACAATTTTCTAAAAAAAAAAAAAAAAAGAATGGAGCCTAAGACCATCTCGATCTTGGATAAAATAAGAAAGAGAAATGAAAATTTGAAGAAATAAGGATTCTAAGGTTCTAGGGGAGAGGCCAGTTTAGGAGACCAGTGTGGCCAGGAGAAGGTTAAAATATGAGAAAATAGGAAGAAATGAGTGCCTGTGGTCACACTGAACACAGATCAGGAAGAGAAGTCAAGATGGGACATTAGGGACAGAGAGGGCAATTTCACAGTTTGCTACCCTTAAAATGGATAATTAAAGTTTAGGAAGCCCCTCCCTTTGGGCATATATGTTTTCTCCAACTTTTTCTTTCTCCACCCCTTACATTTTATATGAATTCCTCAATTCTATGCCCTTACCTGCCCAGCAAAGATTGTTTTATCCTGGTCAATCTGTTTTTTTTTTTTTTTTTTTTTTTTTTTTTAAGTATTCTTATGAAAATAAGAAGAGACAAAGAGAGGCCTGGAGGAGTGGAAGGAAATGGAGAAGAATAATTCCTCAGATTCTCCTTTGTTATGGAGAATCTGAAGGATAGATCATGCAGAGAGTTAAACTCCAAAGAAATTATCAGTGAAGCTAGGCCAACATGCATATCAAAGAGCTAAGAGCAACACAAGAAGTAGAAAAAAATCTGACAAAATGGCCAAAGGGACTGAGAAAAAGGGAGAGACCCCTTTTTGGAACAGTTATAGGTTAGGAGGATAAAAAAGAGGGAAAGAGGGAAGGGGACTTAAAAGAATTTGCCTTGCATTGTTGACTAAATTTTCTCTAAGAGATGAATGTAATTCACTGAATTATATTAGTAATGGTTTTTATAACTGACCTGTTGCTTTGATTACCACATTTAGTTGAGACTGGACCATATTGAGACTCATTCAAAATACAGAAATTCTATCACTGAATATAACTTCAAGTTGACCTATTAAGGATCAAATATTATCAAATCTGCATGTGCAAACTGGGGATAGCTACTATTAACCGATTTGCCCATGTCACAATATTAGTAAGTGGTAGACTCAAGGATTAAATTCAGATGTGTTGGACTTCATAGCCTTGAACGTGTGTGTGACTACAATGGAGTAACATGCAGTTACCAAATTAGAAGAAATGGACAAATGTCAGGCCTGCAGATGTGTAGATGATGATATCTTGGCAGATGATGGGGTAACAAAGAAATCACAAGTCAGATTCACAGAACATTTGTCCAGCCTTCATCACACTATCATCACATACTCAGTAAATATTTAGTCCTTAATGAAAATAACTTAAAATTCTGAGGTTGATAGATGCCCTTAGAGAGAAGAGAATTTTATGAAGATGGCATGAATTTACCAATGTGGGGGTTGCTAGACAGCGACAGAAGAGTAGCAGAACGGTCTTCCATTCTATGAAATAAATGTGGTGGGTGAGAGGTCAGTGGGAGAAATCATTTATTTTTTTTTAACAGTACAAGACTTGAGATAATGTCTCTCAATCTTCCAAAATTCCTGTAATGATGACATATTCTTTTTTGAATTTTATTTTTTTAATTTTTATTTCTTTTTAAAGCGAGAGGATCCGAAGCAGCCTCCACACCCAGTGCTGGAGACTGGTGCCGGATTCAAGCTCACAACCCTGAGATTATGACCTGAGCAGAAATCAAGGGTCAGAGGCTTAATGGACTAAGCCATCCAGGTTCCCCTATTGTTTGACTTTCAAAGATGAAAAGATGACTTTTTAAGATGAAAGCTATTACATGGGTTCCAGAAGTCAAGTCTTAATTCTGTTACTTCTTTAGTGTATGACTCTTAACAAGTTACCTAACTATTGGCAATTTGGGTTTCTTGATCTGTAAAATAAAATTTATGATGGCATCACCTTATTAAGATCAGTGTGTGGTATTATTTATTATCTCATTTAGATCAGCTGTGTGTAAAGGACTTTGTAAGCTAAAAAAGATTCTATGAATGCTAGCTTTACTAATAATGAGAGAACTTTTGTGGTCATATAGTATTGTAAATAATTTCCCTATTTCATAATTCTCATACTTACTCTGTCTAATGCATAATAGTCTACAAAACGGATGCATCCTAAGTAATTAAGGACGTGAACTTCAGTGAGGTGAATTAGCTCACCCAGGAAATGTTGGCACCAGGGTATGAACGTGCTTCTCCCTGACCTCAAAACTTACGCCATTAATACAATATTGCCTAAAAGAGGAAATACCTGTGTTGTAGTTACCCAAAATCTCTATCTCTGAACGCATAAGGAAAACAAAGAAGGAAAGGTTACTCTGCAAAGATAGGGCATAAATCTAAAACTGCCAATGTTCTCAGCTAGGGAAAGAAAGAAAATGGTGGTGTGTGTTGGGTGCGAGAAAGAATAAAAAGTGTAAAAATAAGTTTTGCTTGGCTCAGCTGACTGAGGGACAAGGGAGAAAGAGCAGTCTTCATTTTGAAATCAAGGCTTCAGTGAATTTGCAGCTCAAGGTTGAATGAGCCGCCCCTTAGACAAATAAAGGGATGCTGCTTGCTTGCTCACTCCAGGGCTGGAGTAGAGCACCATGCACTCACCTGGGCTGTATGGTCGGTCATGTGAAACCCCTTTGAAATAACATTTGTTCCCCTTCAATTGTTATTCTGTTATTCTTAGGAATTGGGTTTTTTTTTTCTCCCTCCCAGAAAGCCACAGCCTTGAGTATTACTCTTCAATAATATGGACTAACTTGGCAATGAAATAAGAAGGATTGCTGTTACAGATTCAATATGCAACAGTTATATGTAAAGAAAAAAAAAAAGAAAACAAACCAAAACTTCAGCTCTTTGAGGAACTGATCTTTGAACTTGGTCTATTCTCCAAAGAGAAAGAAAAATGTCATCTCCTCTGAAAGTTAGATTTATTTTCCTTCTCCAGGTTATGTTTAGAAGTTGTGGGCCAACCTTTCATTCACCAAACACCAAATGTTACCTGGGTAGGATGCCCAGAAAAACAGTAACAGGAATGTCTTAGCTTGCCACCTTTCTTTCTTATGGTCCTCCAACATGTCCCCCGCTCCACTCCACCCTTTTGCCCATTTGGCCAGTCTGTATGGTGGCCCAGGACCAGCCATCCCAGTCACTTCCATGGTGTGGTGGTTCAAACGATCAGAAGCATTTAGTCAGTGTCCATTGGATGCCAAGTGCATTGTTGGGCTCACCATAGCAAGTGGGGGCAAACCAAAGAAGATTATGATGGTACAATAAGGACAGAAAAAGACATAAAATACCATCCCTGTTCCTAGGGAGCACACAGTCATCTTGGGAAGATTACACAGTCAAATGTCTACGTGAAGCCCAGGCAGGTAAGGTCAGTGAGGGAAGAAAGTCATGTGGGGATTGCAGAGTTTTGGAGAGCAATTCCTCAGTAGAAAGGGGCATCCACAACTCAACTCCAGAAAAATCGTTGCTATTCAGAAGGTTGGAATGGTGTGGCCTGATGTTTAAAGAAATACTAAAAATCCAATTTAAAAAATTGTGGAAAATCTCCAGATTTATACTGTTGTCAACTAAAGTATCGTTTTAGAGCATTGTTTGACTAAAAATAAAAGACATATATAGGTGGATACAGTGTGAGAGAAATCATTTTGTGATTTCTCCAAAAGGAGAAAGATAAGAAGGATGATGATCTTTTGTTGTCCAGCCTGCTGCTCCCTTGCAGTGTAGTCAATAAACTTTTATATCTTTAAAAAAAGAAGATGGGGCGCCTGGGTGGCTCAGTGGGTTAAAGCCTCTGCCTTCAGCTCAGGTCATGATCCCAGGGTCCTGGGATCGAGCCCCGCATCAGGCTCTCTGCTTGGAGGGGAGCCTGCTTCCTCCTCTCTCTCTGCCTGCTTCTTTACCTACTTGTGATCTCTGTCTGTCAAATGAATAAATAAAAAAATCTTTAAAAAAAAAAAAAAGAAGGGGCGCCTGGGTGGCTCAGTGGGTTAAGGCCTCTGCCTTTCGCTCGGGTCATGGTCCCGGGGTCCTGGGATCGGGCTCCGCGTCGGGCTCTCTGCTTGGCGGGGAGCCTGCTTCCTCCTCTCTCTCTCTCTGCCTGCCTCTCTCCCTACTTGTGATCTCTATCTGTCAAATAAATAAATAAAATCTTAAAAAAAAAAAAAAGAAGAAGAAGAAAAATCCTATACCATTTTGATGTGTGTTATGACAGGAAAGGTCTAGATGCTGTGTGAGCAGAGGCAGGCACTCATCCTGGCACAGGAAGTCAAGATAGGCTTTCCAGAGGAGGTGGCATGGGTGTGAACCATGTCTTCGCCATCCTGGCTGGTTAGAGGGAGGGAGAGTGGATCACGTGTTCTTGGCTAAGGAGCCTGCTTGTCCAAAGTCAGGGACATGCATGAGGCAGGATTTGCTGGGGGATCTGGATGTAATTTAGAAGAAACGAAGGCTGCCTACAAGTTACAGAGTACTGAATAATGAAGCTGGAGAACTAAGTCGGTGCCAGATCACGAAGGGCCTTGAACATCGTGCTAAGGATTTTGCACTTGATTTTGCAGTGTTAGGATTTTTTTGAGCGAATTTAAGCAGAGGATTAGCATAATCTGATTGTGGTTTAGAAAGACTATGCTGATGGAAAAAAGGCAAAAGTGGTAAGTTCGTGTTTCTTGAGAGCTTCTTTTAGGGATTTGAGAGAGACATGATGATTTATATTAGTGACAACAGAAATACAGAAGAGGGATTCAAATGATATTTACTAGGTAGCCTCAGGGGGCTTGGTGAGAATGGGTAGGGAGAGGGATGAGTTCAGAAAGAATCCAGGTTCCTGGCTTGGGGGATGGAGTTGATGGTGACCTGAAAGAAGGGAAGAGGTACAAGAGGGGTAGTTTTGTGTTTGAAGTTCAGGGGTTCAGTTTCAAGCAGGCTGAGAACAGGCAGAGATCCGCGCTGGCAGTGTTTTCTAGAAGACGGGACGGGAGGTGTAGATTTGCGCTCACACAGGCAGGGGAGGGAAGACACAGGATCACACAGAGGATAGAGGTTGGAACTTGATGAACACAGAGCTGGGGATGGTGGGTCAAAGCAGAGGCTTCTAAAGGAAGTAGCCATACAGGTAGTAAGATGACCAGGGCTGGGGACACTCGGCTAACCCACTGCAGAGAGACTTAAGGAGGAAGTGCTACACAGAGCCAAATGCTGCTGAAAGACTAACACGTGGAGGACAAATATTTGTCTATTGGATTTAGCCTCAGGATGGTCATAGTTGATCTTGGCAATGGCAACTTTGGGGATGGCAGGGGAAGAATCTGGACACAGATTCTTGTCCCACAGATTGCTTGGCCGAGCATTGAGGAAAGTGAATGGAGATGAGGAAGTGGCACAGGGAGTCCCTAATACCCTTTTAAAGGTAGTGGATGTAAAGCAGGTGAGAGAGAAAGGGTGCTAATGGAAGGAATATACGTGGTGAAGGGACCTATACTTGGAAGAGGCTTAAAAATGCTGGTGTGTTGACGAAATGCTCATAGGGATGAGCGGCTCAGCTATTAAGGAGGAAGACTGGCCCAGTGAGCAGCCCCAGATGGACGACCGGATGGTCCTGGAACATGTGTCATCTACTGTCTGTTGTCCATCCCCCGCCATTCCCGCCCACCCCCGCCCCACGCCTTGGTCATCTTGCTTTATGCTTTTCTCTCAGCTCCTGCTTCTTGCCTGCTTTGTTCTTGTGACCTATTTGCTGGAATCTTTAGACAACTTCTCTGGCTGTGGGGTGTCTAGGAGAGGCTTGCCAATGACCCGGGGCTGGCAGACACCACTTTTCCATTTCCATCCGCAGGACTCTACTTAGGAAATACAAACAAACAGGATCCATACAAAGTTGACTTGGGGGGCGCCCCGGGGGTTCAGTTGATTAAGCATCCAACTCTTGATTTTTGGCTCCGGTCATGATCTCAGGGCGGTGATATTGAGCCCCATGCCAGGCTCTGTGCTGAGGATGGAACCTGCTTAAGATTCTCTCTCTCCGTCTCCTTCTGCTCCTCTCCCACCTGCACTCTCTCAAAACAAAATAAAACAAAACAAAGTTGACTTTGTATTCTTTTAATAAAAGAATACTAATAAATGAGCCTTAGGGATAAAAAGTACAGCTTAGGGAACACAGTCAATAACATTGGAATAATGCTGTTCAGTGACCAGTAGCTACTACACTTAGCATGCTGAGTACTGTGTAATGTATGGAATTGTCGAATCACTATATTGGACAACAGAAACTAATATAACGTTCTATGTCAACTCTATTTCAGTAATAATAATAAAAGAATACTAAGAATTTTCTGTTTTTCCCGGAAACAAAAGGCCAATACATGCAGTGGGTGGTCTGGTCTTAGACCCCTGACAAAACCTGGCAAAGGGTCATAGTAAATGTGTCCCTTGGCAGCTATTTTTACTTTAACTGAATTGCAAATTGAAATGTAAATTTTGTATCCCATTTTTTCTAAGGGACCAGTGTTCCCTAACGGAAGAAGAAAGCAGAGAAGCTCATGATTTGGTCTGGGATTGAGAGCGGAATCAGCAATATCCACCATGATTTTTTATAGCTGGTGTTCACATAACTTTGTTTGGGTTGATTTCATGCTAAAAATGTCGATTGCTACAAATGCCAAAACCCCTCTTGTCCCTCGCTCCCAACCCCCACCTCCAAGCTAACTCAGGCTGGATGCTGAAATCTGAATGCACTTTATCAAAGGCTGGCCCAGAAAGCTACCATGCAGAGAGATAGTGCTGTAGTATGATTGGGTGGAGTACTCAATCTATGCATGGGGCAGAGTAAGAAGGACATTCCAAGGTGGAGTGAACTATGGGGACTCCGGGTGAGAGGAACACCCACTTGGATGAGAGAAGCCTAGTGTGGGAAGTCAGAATCCAAATGCGTTGAGGAGGGCTTCTGCATGGAAGTATAGCCCGGTGGGGAATGGTAATGCTTGAATGGATGGGAGGACATCTATCTGAGGGAAGTGTTGCCGAGAAGATGGAAGATTTGTTACTTAAAATGGGATTAATCATATCAAAAGGAGGTACAAATATGGAAAGGAAGAATATCCAAATCAACTTGATGGTGTTGAACTTGACTTGAAGTATAATTGTGAACTCATGGCATTCAATATATAGGTGTATAGAAATACAGTGTGTGTGTGTGTGTGTGTGTGTGTGTGTGTGTGTATCTGTTCTCCATTTCTGTTCATTGAGAGGGCCTGAGAATAGGGACATCCTTGTAGTAGGAAGCATACCTAGCACCAAGATCGTGGCTTCTAAAATTTGTTCTCCACTAGAAAGAACCAGGACTCCTCAGAGAAATGGCTGATTCCAAGTCTGGGGCAGGGAAAATGCAACATGAGCCTAGAACTAGAACTTCTTTTGTAAGGAAGCAATATATATATATATATATATATATATATATAATTTATTATATATATATATTTATATATAATTTATATATATAAAATATATATATAAATATATATATATATATAAATTAAGTGAGAGTTTGCTGAATGGGACATTTACACAGTTTTCAAACCACTTTCCCCCAAAACATTTATTAATTTCAAGGGAAAAGAATTACTTAACAACAGAGAAGCCTGGAAGACCCCATTCCAAATAAGAGATAAAGGACACACCATCACTAGGAGGACAAACGGAAATCATGTGCTACTTGATTAGATGCAATGAAAAAATCTCAACATCACATTTGTGATATCCCTGCCTAAGGTGGGTAACTTGAATCTAATCATGAGGATCCATTATTAGACCCAAATTGAGGAATATTGCACAAAGTAACTTGCCTGTAATCTTCAAAAGAAACAAGATCATGAAAGCCAAGGAAAAAAGCAGAGAAACTGAGGTCAAGAAAAAAGCAGAGAAACTTAAAATTGAAGAAGTCTCAAAGAGACTTGATGACTATTGCAATAAGTAATTTTTTCAGTAGGGATGATCTCACTGGGACAAACGGTAAAGGTTAAGTGAGGCCAGAAATGTGAAGGTAGGAGGGTGTCAGTCACTCCTGATTTTGATGGTTACACTATGGTCATATAGATGTCCCTGTTTCTAGGATGTGCACCCTTGGGAGGTTGGAACATACTTGCAGTTGAATCTTAAGTGGTTCATTAAAAATGTTCGTTGTACTGCATTTGCCATTTTACTGTGAGTTTGTGATTATTCCAAAAATTTTTTAAAAACTATATATAAATATATACGGCATTATTTTTTTAGAGTAGTTTTAAGTTCACAGTAAAATTGAGGAGAAGGTACAGAGATTTCCCATATAACTTCTGCCTCACATAAACACAATTTTGCCTACTATACTCCCCATCAGAGCACTACATTTTTTACAATCGATGAACTTAGTGCTGTACATTTCCTGGGTTTGGACAAATGCATAATGGTATATAGCCATCATTCTGGTTTCATGCAGAGCACTTTCACTGCCCTAAAAATCCTCTATGTCCTGGGCATTCATCTCTTGGAAGAGATTCCAACCTCTGGCAACATTAATAGTTTTACTATCTCTATAGTTTTGTCTTTTCCAGAATGTCATGTAGTTGGAATCATACAGAATTTAGCCTTTTTGGATTGGTTTCCCTCACTTAGTATTATATATTTAAGTTTCCTCCATGTCTTTTCATGGCTTGATAGCCCATTTCTTTTCTTTCTTTCTTTCTTTTTTTTAATTCTAGTTATTTATTTTAGAGAGAGAGACAAAGAGAGAGTGAGCATAAGCAGGGGGGGAGGGGCAGAGGGAGAGTGAGAATCTCAAGCAGATTCCCCACTGAGCTGACACAAGGCTCCATCTCAGAACCCTGAGATCATGACTTGAGCCAAAATCACGAGTCTGAAGCTTAACCAACCTAGCTGCCCAGGTGCCCCAGCCAAGTAACAGCACTGAATAAGAGTCCCTTGTCTGGATGTATCACATCCATTCACTTCATCCATTCACAAACTGAAGAACATCCTGGTTGCTTCTGAGTTTTGGCGATTATGAATTAGAGTGTTATAAACATTTATGTGCAGGTTTTTGTGTGTATCAATTAGAGATAGATGTATAGATAGAAATAATTTCAATCCAATCATTGGATTAAGCGGCATGAAAACCCTCGCCTAGATTCACTGTACTCATTAGACTTCCAGGGAGGGTTACTAAAATAATGTGGGTTCACCTTCTGCATAAATATGCTTATTTTTTTCAGATGAGGAAACTAAATCCTGGATAGTTTAAATAATGCATTTTCCAGGGGTGCCTGGGTAGCTCAGTTGGTTGAGTGTTGTCTATAGCTCAGGTCATGATCTCAGGATCCTGGGATTGACCTATGTGGTCAGGCTCCCTGCTGAGCAGGAAGCCTTCTCCTTCTCTCTCTCTGCCCTTCCCCCTCCCCGACTTGTGCTGTCTCTCTCTCTCTCTCTCAAACAAATAAAATCTTAAAAAGAAAAAAAAAAAAGAATGTGTTTTGTAGGTTTCTGGCCCCTCTGACACTTAAACCTGGGATCTTTTCTCCATGCCAGATTCATCTCTTCCCCTTTCTACTCCTATGATGCTAATGGCCCAAGCCAAAGCTCTCAAAGCCAAATTTTTCCAGGTCTTCTCTTCATATTTTCTTTTCTCAGCTAGATTTTTCCCTGACAGTGGCTTCCTGGACTTGGCAGCTCTCCCCTGGGGGTACTTGTTTGGTGTTGGAGGCATGGATGATGGCAACACCAGGGTGTGCTTGGATTAACTCTTTGAATGTACAGCCCAGTCTCATTTCAAGTCAGTTTCACAGACTCTTTGGATAAGGCAGCAGTATTTGGCCTCCGGTGCTTCCAAACAAAGACAGGAAATGGCACAAACTTCAAAGTAAGCCCCTGCATGGTGTCAGGGCCATGAGTACTGATCATTTATTTGAGCTTCAATAGTTGTAAATTAATGTCAAATATACATGGAGGCCAGAAGTAGCTGGAGGGGTGGGAATGGACTACTTTTACCCTTGCTTCCTGAAAATTTAGAGCATTTTCCATTCTCAGTGTTTGGAAGTTTAGGGTCAATTTGAAGGTTATAGTTATTTTCAAACCTTTAAACAACCCTAAGTTTATTCTTGGATCTTTTTCTTGATCAAGTTAATGTTATTATTTATGCCCCATATGTTCTTTTTTTTTTTTAATTTTATTTATTTATTTGACAGAGAGATCACAAGTAGGCAGAGAGGCAGGCAGAGAGAGAGGGGCGGGGAAGCAGACTCCCTGCTAAGCAGAGAGCCTGATTTGGGGCTCAATCCCAGGACCCTGAGATCATGACCTGAGCCGAAGGCAGAGGCTTAACCCACTGAGCCACCCAGGCATCCCTGCCCCATAAGTTCTATCAGTATTTCTTTTTTATTCATTTTCCATTCTACAATCTTTTTTTAGAAGCAACTTTATTGAGGCATAACTTACATACAATAATCCACCTTTGAAAACACAGTTTGATGAGATTTTACAAATGTAAACACCCATGCAAACATCACTCCAGTTAAGACAGGATATTTCGAGTATCCTAGGAAGTTCCCTCTTATCCTTTTGCAGTCATTTTCTCTCAGTCTAGGGGCACTTGCTGGTAAGGTTTCTATCACCAATACTTTTGTCCATTCTTGAAGCTTATATAACTGAAGTCCTACAGTGTGTCCTCTTAGGTCTAGCTTCTTTTGCTTAGCATAATTTCTTGGAGATTCACTGATGTTCTTGCCTCTATCAGTTAATTATTATTTTCCATTGTTAATAGAACACTTAATTTTAAGTCTTTTTAAAGATTTATGTATTTATTTAGAGAGAGAGAAAGAGGGAGAACATGGGGGAAAGGCAGAGGGCAAGGGAGAGAATATCACATAGACTCCCGGCTGAACATGGAGCCCCACAGGGGCTCGACCTCATGGCTCTGAGATCATGATCTGAGCCAAAATCAAGGGTTGATGCCCAACTGACTGAGCCACCCAGGTGCCCCATATTTAATTGTCGGTTCATGTAATTTATTCTTTAAATTTTTTTTTTGAAATAATCTAGGCTTACAGAAAAGTGGCAATAAGATTACAAAGAGTTCCTATAAACCCTATTAACGTCAGGGAAAATACATGTGCTTCTATTAACCCATGCATACACTTACATCTATATTTATTTTTGTATCTATCTATTTGTATGTACCTGATACAGGTAATATACGGATCCTAATATAAGCACATGCATCAGAATAAACATGAGGTCACACTGTATCTCTGACCCCAATCCAGTGGCATTCCAACAATGAGAAATCTGGCTTTCATTACCTACACCTTACTTACGAAATTGTTCATTCCTATCATACACATAAAGTACTTTTGGAATGGTTATCCCTATTTCCAAGAAAAAAAAATTTTCCAACTAGGATAAAATGTTTGCATACAGTTTTTGTCTTTAACCTTATAGCATATAGTCAGAACACTTTTTTTTTCTTAATAGCTGTGTCCTCTCAGCCCAAAACGCTTTTTTACAGTTATTAAGGCCCGCTCATTTCTTCCCCATCTGCTCCAGTTGGGTGGTGTCTTTCATCTGTAATAGAGTTAGACTTACTTGTTAAACCCTGCGTTTCATCTTGGTTTCTCTTCACTATCTTGGTTGAGTTTTTAAGTTTTGCAAATGGAAAAATTCACTTTTTGTGAGGTACAGTTCTATGAGTTTTTAAGAACACATAAAATCATGTATCTACTACCAATAACATGCAGAATAGTTCCATTATTTCTTAGTATTATCCCACTGAATAAATAGTTCATTATTTTTAGTACCATGTATAAAGCTTCTATGAACATGTGTGTGCAGGTTTTCACGTGAACATGTTTTCACATCTCTAGGATAAATGAGAGGAGTGCAGTTACTAGGTTGTATGATTGTTACATGTTTAATATTTTAGACAAATTTCCACAAGATTTTCCAGATTGACTGTACCATTTTACACCTCCATACAGCAATGTCTGAGTGATCCATTTTCTCCACATCTCCAGCATTTGGTGTTGTCGCTACTTTTTATGAGTCATTCTGAAAGGAGTGTAGCAATATCCCTCTGTGGTTTTAATTTACATTTCTCTTATGGCTAATGTTGAACATCTGCCTCTTTTCCAACTGTATACTCTCTTTGACGAAATGTCTTTTCATGTCTTTTGCCTGATTTCTGATTTAATTGCTTGCTTTTTAATGTTGAGTTTTTCCATGTGTCCTTATATATTCTAAATAATACTTCTTGGTCAGATTTGTGGTTTGCTAATATTTTATCCCACACAATAGCTTGTCTTTTCATCCTCTTGACAGGATCTTTTGCAAAGCAAATGTTTTTAATTTGGAAAGAATCCAGTTTATCAGTTTTTCCTTTTATGGGTCATGCTTTTAGTGTCAAGTCTAGCTTTTGATCCTGAAGATTTTCTTGTACAGTTTTCTAAAAGTTTCATCATTTCACATTTACATCTTAGTTTTTGGTTCCATTTTGTGGTAGTTTTTTTTTTTTTTTAGGTGTGAGGTTTAGACCAAGGTTTATCTTTTTTTGTGTGTGAATGTCCACTCGGCCCAATGCCACTGTTAAAAAGGCTATTTTTCCTCCCTTTAATTGCTTTTGCAGTTTTGTAAAAAATTAGTTCTATAGACCTACTCCTCTGCCAGTACCACCTATGATTCCTGGAGCCATATAGTAAATAATATTATTGTTTTTCAAAATTGTTTTAGCTATTTTATTTCCTTTGCTTTCCTATATAACTTTTTGAGTAATCCTGTTTATATCTACAAAAAACATCTTGCACAGATTTTGATAGCAATTACATTAAAACATTATATCAATTTGGCGATAATTGACGTCTGTACTATGTTGAGTCTTTCGATTCTTTGTATGGTTTCCAGCATACAGATCCAGACATATTTTATTGAAGTCACACCAAATTTTAATTTATTTAAACAATTTATATCTAAGCTATTTTATATTCTGGACCTGATCGTTCTGTGCTTCAGAGCCTTAGGAGATCTAAATCATTGGTTGCTGCTGGTAGCCTTCATTCATGGTGGCTTGTCTTCTGTACTTGGTGAGCTTTGAGTATCATCTCATATAGGGCTGCTTTGAATTTGTGGAAATGAAGGATGCTACCCTCCAGAGATGATTTATATTTGCTTCTGCTGGACTGCAAAAGTTGATTCCCACTTGGGGTCTTCTATGATCATTGGTAAGTGTAGTTTATTGGTAATTTTATCTCTATCCCGGGAACCCTCCCTCTGTTCCAAAGCTAGTTTCTGATTTGCATTGGAAATATATCCTTAAGGCAACCTTAGCTTTTGTCTTTACTTATTGGTCCCTCAATTAGTTTGAGCCTATTCTGCTATTCTTCTTCTTCTTCTTTTTTTTTTTTTTAAGATTTTATTTCTTTATTTGACAGACAGAGATCACAAGTAGGCAGAGAGGCAGGCAGAGAGAGAGGAGGAAGCAGACTCCCTGCGGAGCAGAGAGCCGGATGCTGGGCTCGATCCCAGGACCCTGGGATCATAATCTGAGCCGAGGCAGAGACTTTAACCCACTGAGCCACCCAGGCGCCTCTGTTATTATTCTTTAAAGACAATCTTGGAAATTTCCTTTTCTTCACTCATTTTAAAGCACATTTTTTTCAAAAAAATAGGCCTTAAATAGTAGAAATTCATGTCTATCCATTTAAATTTCCCCTCAGCTTGTCTGACTCTAATGGACTCAATGCAGTTCTTTGCTGCCTTCTTTGCATATATATTCTTCTAATATATTACTGATCTCTTTAAAATGTTCCTTTTTTACTAAAGGTAACTTTGTACCACCTCACGGGGCACCTGGGTGGCTCAGTGGGTTAAGCCTCTGCCTTCAGCTCGGGTCACGATTTCAGAGTCCTGAGATCGAGCCCCTCGTTGGGCTCTCTGCTCGGTGGGGAGCCTGCTTCCCCCTCCCTCTCTGCCTCTCTCTCTGACTACTTGTCATTTCTCTCTCTCTGTCAAATAAACAAATAAAATCTTTAAAAAAATATATGTACCACTTCTTACTTCTTTTGTGTCTTTACGCTTCAGCACAGTGAAATATTCCAAATATGTTCGTGGACAGATTTCTGAATGGCATGAAGAATGGAAGGAAGGGTCAGGAAGTTCACATGCTGATTTTCTTTGAAAAATCACAAACAGCTAAACAAACTGGGACCTAAAGGAACTTTTCATTATCAAAACAGATTTTGCCCTAAAGAAAATCACCTGAAATTGTACAAAGTATATGTAACTATGATGCTCCCTGGTGGCCATTTTCTGCCAGAGCAAAGAAAAGAATTTCAGTGTTCAGCAAATAGAAGTGTCGGGTATTCTGACATGCAAAGACTATAATATTTTCTTTAATGTTTCAAGTTTTTAGTTAACTTCTAGCTAGTTAACAAATAGTTATAATATTTTAAAATCAAAACTGCCTATACAGAAATCTAAAAAAATTTTCTCTCTCTATAAAACGTTCTATTGTTGCAGCAATAAAATCCCTTAAAAAAGCAATTTTACATAATAATATCTTCTTTCCCCACCCACATATGGACTTTTGCTCTTTGACAGTCAACAAGTTAAATAACTGATGACCCCTGCTTCCAAAAAGATCAGAATATGGTGAGGATACATACATATGAATAAAAACCTCTGCTCACTGAGACAAATTCAATAATATGGGTTTGTACAAGTCCAAAGAGTGGAAATACAGTAGATTAAGGATGCTATTGAGATTTAAGATGACTTGATCTTTGATTTATGCTTTGAAGTGTAGGTATGCTTTTATTAAATAGAACAGTAGAAGAAGGGGATTCCAGGCAGATGAAGGGCATGGTACAAAATCTTGAAGAGGCAAAAAAAAAAAAAAAAAACCCCACAAAAAACCACCTTCTTAGGCACTTTCTGGTAGAGGCTTTCACATGGGCTACATGTGGAACTCTTGCAGAATATATCAGAAGGTTCTTCTGTCTTCAGAAGAAGACAGCTCTTTTGGGTATTATATTCATATTCGCAGGACTGCTGCTGACAATGACAACAGAAAACCTATCTCAAGCAATTTAATGAACAAGTATTGACTCAAGGAAATCAGAGCCAGGTAGAAAGAATATCGCGGATTTTCAAATGGTTTCCATAGCAAACAGATTGAATGTGGGGATACACAAACATTTAATTTGGAGGATTCTCAAAATGCTTGAGGGAAAATCTGGATAGGTGTGTTTGTGTGAAGGATTCTGCAGATGTAGTTCAAGGTCAAGAACAGAAACTTTGATTATGAACATAAAGGTCACTTCATTTGTATCTGCAGACAAGAAGGAACCAGTGACTTTGAGTTACAGCCGTGCTCGATCCAGGGAGTAATTTGTGCAGAACTGATAAGCCATCGATTTGACTAAACCTGAGTAGACTTGAATATGGAAGCTTAGAGTTTGAAGGACTCTTAGAGGTCGTATACTTTAGCTCTCTGGTTTAAAGGAGAACACTTTTCTTGGTAGCAAAGGCAATCATCTCCCTCATCCTGGCCTCAGAATGATAAAAAAAAAAATTATATTCTCTGTTTTCCTAAAAATGTAGCCTTCTTACAGAATGCAAATATTTTATGAACATTTCTCACAAATTTCTCTAACATTAACTGGAATTTGAGATTAATAAACTCAGGTTATAGACTGTGGCCAAATATTTTGGAAGCATTGTCTTTATAAAGCAAGAGAATTAGGTAATCCTTTGAATTCAAAATACCTTATGAAAAGAAAGGTATCTGATATTTGGATATACAACCATCTTGTTCATTGGTGAGGTAGGTATTATGATCTGCAAACTTGTTCAAACTTAACATAGATAATAAATGGAAGAGCTAGGACCTGAACGTATGGCCTATTAAGCTTGTCTTGCTAACTTTCATTCATCTTTATAAGTACTACTTCAGTCCAGTTGTTCTTGGGAAACAAGAAACATGTTTCTTGGGAAACATGTAGTTCATGGATTGCTTTGAATAGGCTTGACCACAACCCCAAAGCAATGGATGGTCCCTTATTGAATCTAACCAGTCTTAGTTGGATAGCAACCACTCATCCTATTGTATTACTATGGTCCACCACCCTATGTCTGCCTCCTTCTTCTTATTGCCCCCTCCTCACTTTTACCAGGGTGGGAAATTTGAGGCAATGAGAGAAGTTCAACAAATTCTCAACACACTACCTTCCATCTACCTTAATTGGTGCTTACGTTCTCTGCCTTGCCTCCTGTTATTATGGATAAAATGTCTATCTACATATCTAAGGTCAGCTCTTCTGCTTATGTCTTAGATGTCAGAGCTCTAGCAATTCTCTTCTTTCCAACCTCTGATTCAGGGAATTTTTTTTCTTTCTCTAGCTCATTCCCATTAGCACACAAAAATTTTATAAATCCTTCCATAATATAAACAAAACAATACAAAACAAAATATCCTCTTTACCCAATATCATTCTTTTTACTTCATTTTATTGCTAGCTCCCTGAAATGTTATCTGGAATCACTATTTCTGATTTATCTCCACCCGTTCTCTATTGAACCCAATCCATTCAGGCAATCACCCCATCACACCCATGAAACTGCGCCTGTCAATATTTCCATGACTAGGGTGACTCATGTCTCAGTTTGTACAGACAGTCCTGGCCTCTGCCTGTTCTCCAGGATTAATTTTTCACTCTCAAAGTGCCTTGATTTGGATGATAAATTATATGTTCACCCTATTTGTGACCTTCGCACTGATAAATCCAGCTAAATACAGCCTCTCAATGTTCATTATACTTGAACCAATAGTGTTTTGTGCACATCACATCTTTCTTTCTTCATTTGTCTTCTAGGATCTCACGTGGTTCTCCTCTTGTCTAGTAGTTTCTTCTAAGTGTCCTTAACTGATTCCTCCTCATCTCCCCAGTTGGTGAAGGTTGCAGTGCCCTAGGGATCAATCCTTTGAACCCTGTTCTTCTCTACTCATCTATACTTATTCTCTTGGTAATCTCATCTGGTCTCTTGGCTTTAAACACCTTTTATGTATTAACTACACCTACATTTATATCTTTGTTCTAGAAGTTTCCCCTGAGCTTCAGACTCATTTACTATCTATTTAATTGATAGCATCCCAATCATAACATATCCAGAAGTGAACTTTTGACATACTCCCACACAAAAAAATTGCTTACCCCAATCTTCCCCATCATAAATATCAAGTACAGTTTGCAGTTTGCAGGAAGTGAACACCTTGATCTAATCTTTGAGCTTCATTTTCTCTCGTATCTCTCATCCAATATGTCATCAGATCATGTTCTAACAGCAAACCCTACACTCCTTTCCTCCTCCACTACTTCTGCATGTATCTCTCACCTGGATTCCTGTGGTAGCCTCACAATAGGCCTTTGCTTCCATAGGATAGTCTCTCAACAGAGCAGCCCAAGCAATCCTTTCCACAAATGCGTCATAGCATGCGACACTCTTCTGTTCATAATTCTTTAATATCGCATCTCAGCATAAGCCCCAAACTCCACACAGTGACATACAGACCCGCTATTATCTTCCTTCTTTACCCCTCTGAGGTGACTGCCTCCTTTTCTCCTCACTGCTCACCCTGCCCAGAAGGGCACAAGGGCACAAGGGCATCCTTGTGTTTTCTTGCACGTCAGGGCCTTTACACTGCTGTTTGCTCTGCTGGGATTCCCGTCCCACAGTTATCCCTGTGAGTCACTCCTCCATCTTCTCACTGAAGCTTTTCCTTCCCACCTTTCTTCCAATGGCAATTCCCTTCCTACCTGTGTGAGTTTCTTGGGCTATTTTACCAAATTACCATGCAATGTGTGGCTTAAAACAACAGAAAGTGTTCTTTCACAGTTCTGGAGGGTAGGTGTCTGAAATGCGGTCATCAGGACGGCGTTGCTCCTTCAAAGACTCCATCTCCGGGTAGAATCCTTTCCTGCCTCTTCCTCGCTCTGGTCAGGGAAGGCATTCCCTGACATTCCTTGGCTGGTGGCTACATCACCCCAGCATCTGCCTCTGTCGTCAATGAGGGTCCTTCCAGTGTATCTCTGTCTTCACATGGCTTTTTGTCTCCTTATAAGAATACCTGTTGCATTGGATCAGGGCCCACTCTAAAGACGTCATCTTAACTTGCTGGCATGTGTGATGACCCTCTTTCCAAATAAGATCACGTTCACAGGTGCCAGGGGTTAGGACTTTGGTCTATGTTTTGGAGGATACAATTCACCCTGTAACGCTTCCGCTGTGCCATATTTCTTACCTGATTCCCCTTTGGAATTTTCTGCATTCATTTTACTGTTCTTTCCCTTACAGGACATTTTATTTTATAGATCGTATTACTGACTGTAAATATAAGCTCCACAATGGCAGGGACTTTTGGCTGTCTTGTCTCTTGCTGTTATCCTGCTATTTAGAACAGTGACCAAAACATAGTACGCATCCAATAAATAATTGTACCAATGTTATTGGTGAACTATCGATGTTATTTCATTTTGCAGTGATTCTCTTAAGTAGTCTTGAAATTGGGGGCGGGGTGGAGAGGACAGTTGCTTGTACAGATTGAGAGAGGATGGAAATACTGTCTTCCTTTGCAGGGGCCAGGCCAAATCTGGTCTGCTGCCTGCTTTTGTAAATAAAATTACAGTGTAATACAGATATGCTTGTTTTGTTTATATATTTTCTAAGGCTGCTTTTGTGCTACGATGGTAGAGTTGAGTAACGGCGACAGGGACCACATCCCTCGCAAAGCCTACAATATTTACTGTTTCATCTTTTATTAAAAAAAGCAAGTAAGTAGTCCAACTTCTGTGCTTCTACTATTTCCATAAGTTTAAGTGTGGGAAGGCACCTGGATGGCTCAGTGGGTTGAGACTCTCCCTTCGGCTCAGGTCATGATCCCGGGGTCCAGGGATCGAGCCCCGAGTCGTACTCCCTGCTCAGTGAGGAGGTTGCTTCCCCCTCTGCCTCGCCCCCTGCTCATGCTCTTTCTTTCTCTCTCTCTCTATCAAATACATTTTAAAAAATTAAACAAAAGTTTAACTGTGGGGACGGCTGATCATTAAAAGAGAATCAGATTTAAGAATTAATGAACATCTCTCGAGTGAAAATAAAATGAAGCGGGAGATGGTTTTCAGCAGCTCAGTGGATTCAGACCACTGGGTGTCTCTCTTCCCTAAACTTTACAAGGAAATGTGGAACCAGACATCAGCCAACTGGGACTGTGACATACCAGACAAATATTGACAGTTACTAAGGCAACTGGGATAAAGTATTGGCCAAAGGATAATATAGGCGCCAATTGTGCGTGCCATGTTTCTCACATAGGGGAGAGACAGAGAGAAAATGAATGAAAAATATATTTCAAGATCTTTCTTTGACTGTGGCCTGAGAACAACTCACAGCTGATGTTTATCTTAACTCCTTTACCGTTTTTTTCTGGAAATTAACACTTTGGGGACTGGGGGGGGGTCCTTAAGTCAGCTAGCATATGTCACAAGGGGGAAATCTGTTCGGGTATCAGTTCTCTCTTCCAGTTATCCCTGGAATTTACTGTTTTACACTGTGTTCTCATGGCCAACTGTAAGGCCAAATGCATTTTTTGGCTTGCTTGCTCTTTTCACAGAAGCGATTTCTGCAACACCTCCTCTAAGAGATTTCATATTAGTCAATGTTGAGATGATTAGACTGCCTTTCTTTTTGCCTCCTATACCATGGTCTGAGGGAGTTTTTAACCTGTGGTTGAATTTGAGCTTTTGTCACTGATGAAACTTAGGCTTTTGTCATTACGCCAGTGCAAGTCTTCCTAACAGTGGTATTATTGATATTTTGGGATGGATGATTCCTTGTGTGGGATGCTTGGGTGTTGCGGGGTGTTGAGAAGAATCTTTGGTCTTTATCCACTAGATACCAATAGCAAACCGCCCCCCCCCCGGTGATTAAGATCAAAAATATCTTTGGATATTACCAAACATCCTCTGGGGAGCAAAATTATCCTCGGTTGAAAACATTGTATTAGTCAATGTTTAACCATATATATGTATTTTTTTTCCAGATTATTCTTAGAACATTCTTAAAACACTAATGGGAGAAATTCTGGAGATTCTAGATGTTCAAGTTCTAAAAGAGAACTTCAGTTTTTCACAAAGTCAGGAAATTCAGAACGTAAAACATTGATGATAAGCCCAGAGATATCATTAAACAAGCACTGCTTTCATTCAGTGAGAAGCAAAATAGGATCTCCCATAGGAAATTTTGAGGTCTCTTCTGCATGACATATTCAGAAGTCTTGCTATTGAGATCTCTTGCTTAATGAGAAGACATTCGGGATGGTCTCAGAACATGCCCCGGCTCTGCTCTCCCCAAAGCCTTGCAAATGACTGAGTTTGGCTGGCTGAGTTTGGAGCAGCTGATAATGGCATGGCATCTAGGAAACTTGTACATCTGATATTTGTCTTCTGGAAAACCATCTGCCTGTCCACAGTCCCTGTGAACTGCCCAGTCTTTGAGTTCCTCCTTGCAGGCTGAGTAATCTCATTTCCCCACTGGACAGGAGGGGCTGGTTGAGGTCATTATGACGATTCATTAGTAGCATGTTGGGCTGTAACTCCCAAAAGAGCTTGAAATATTGATTTTATGCATGTCATGCTAAAGATTGAGCAGTTGTAATCCTACTTTGCATATTACTTCTTGCTGATTTATAAACAAGATGGCTTTGCCACCAGTGTAGCTGACATGCTCTAATAATCTTTGTGGGAAAAGTCACACATGTTTAAATGAGCTCATCCAAATAGCATCACTTAATCCTTTTCTGATATTGGGGATACACTGGAATGAAGCATAGTTTAGGAAGAACTGAAATCTCACCCTTCTTTGTTTTTCTTGGCTAGATCTATCACCTGCAAAATGGGTTATAATTTGTAAAGCCTCTAAGAGTAGTGTTGTAGAACATATTTTGCTATGCCTAACAATACAGAGAAATAGGCATATTCTCAATATGCCTATGTATGACCATGGGGCAACATCCATTTAATGAAGATTGTCTTCTCCAAGTTCTCTAATGGATACTGTAAAAGCTTTCTAGAAAAGGTCATGAGCCACAAACCCAACAGGATTCTTTACTATTCCTTTGGAAAAGTTAGGCAATTAAAAGTTTACATCATTTGTGGGAAACATGACTGATGGTTCAAATGAACTTATTATAAGTTATTTCTTTAGAGCTTACAGACTCATATTTTTCTCTCAAATGCCAGCATCATTAAGTAAAATGTGAGAGCACTGGAACTCTGAGGGATCTTAACAAGTAAAATGGGCAGAAAAATCAGTACCTCAGTGAGTAGTTATGAGAATTGAATGAGATAATGTGTGTAAGGAGAATTTGGAATGAGAACCAACCTAATTAAAGCTGGAGCTATCTCATTAGGATGGAAGAGCATATATCAGACCTAAGAATCCAAGGCTCCTTCCTCAATAATTCCATGGTCATTGTTTCCACAAAGGGTGAGGTCAAAGTCATGCTGAAAGGAAATATATCAGTTTTCATATATCACAATAGACTTTTTTTTTCTTTTTGGTTTGAGCTTGTTTTATTTTTGAGGAAAAATCAATCCTTGCCCTGGGATACTCTCCCTTCTTAGATTAACTCCTGAGGATATTAGTTGAATCTCTTGAGGACCAAAGGTGAAACTCAGAACATTCATTTTTTTGTCTCATTCACAGGACTCTGATCCGGTGCTATCCTCGTAAGTCAAATAGGTCGAGTTGAGTAGAACTTCTATTAGCCTCGGGCTAAATCCTCAGACACTTGAGTTTGTAAAAGTTAAGTAGCCCTAAAGGGACTTTATTGGGAAGTGGTGGAGTTATCTAAGAAACCACACTGGACTTTGGAGTAGAGGGCTTGAGAGAATATTAATATTCTTGCTATATAATGTTAATATAAAGAATTCATTTGGAGCACCCTTTCAAAGATTCCCTTGCTAGTGAGACACAAAGGAATGCCTAAGTTGGACAAAGTTAACCTCTCCTTTATTACCCTGTACTCTTCTTTTGAGATCTACTCTCCCTCTCCCTTTGCATGTTTCCATCCTAGCCTGGTAAATATTTGGTATAAGGAAGAAAGGTAAGGTGGCTTTCAAGGAAGAGAAGGTATTAGTTTCTTAGTCATCTTGTGGACACTTGTGGTAATATAATTAGGAGAATGCATTTCCCCTTATGTTATCCCTCACATACATAGATTACCAAATGAAGCTGTTATAACTATTGGTGTGATGCAAGCAGGTCAGAGACCCAGAATCTGGTTATAGCAGCAGGAAAGTTCCTTCCAGACTGGAGAGAAAATAAAACTGAATTCTTTGAGTACCCTACATAGGTTAGCCATGAGTATCTTCTGCAAGAGGAAAGGGGGATCTTGCTGTATTTGAGTTTCATAGGTGCTCAGTAAATGTCAGGTTAATTAATTCTCTCATAATGATATGACATGTTTTCATAGAATTAAGTTCGGGGATTCCAAACATTAAAATCATAGGGCATTTTACATATCACCTTCTTGAGGATGACCTTACCTACACTGATTGCTTCGTAAATATTGTCTTGTTCAACTGCATCAAGATAGAGAGGTGTTATTTGTGACACATCATCTTCTGTCAAATAAAGAATATTTGTAACAGGAGTGAGATTCTAACACATTTGACACGATCTTCCACAAAGCACAGAAACATATCCAAAGCCATGGTAATTGCGTTGTCTGCTAGGGGTCATTGATTCTTTTAGCTAAATGACGCACATTGCTTGACCATTTTTGCATATGGTCAGAAATTTTAAAGCCTAGCTCTAATATTTCCTTTTCTGTTTGCAGCCCAGGTAAGGTACTTAAACTTTATAGGGAAAATGTCTACAAGATGACGAACATTGACTTTTCCTCCTTATTGATCCATTAACCATCCAGAGTGTTAGGAGTAGAATGCCAAATAGGCTTTTTCAAATATCAAGCATCTGGATGATGAAAAATTTGAATTTATATTCAAATGTCTTGGAGTTGCATAACAGTTAATGACCCCTAATAATAACTCATGCCAAATGGGAATTTAGAATTTACAGATTACTTTTACAGACATCTCCCCACCTAGAGTTGAAGAGAGTAGTACCTTTTTTAAGCCATTATGGCCTTAATCCTGATAAAAATTGGGTGTCAGGTAGCGAAGAAGGACCTCTAAAACACAGTGATGTTAGAACCTTTTGTTATTCAGGCATGGACAAAGGGAACCAACAATATCATTTACGATTGTGTTGGTGTTAAGTGTAACAGTTTAAGGAAACTATCCAATTCCTATGTC
Source organism: Meles meles (assembly GCF_922984935.1). Lineage (NCBI taxonomy): Eukaryota > Metazoa > Chordata > Mammalia > Carnivora > Mustelidae > Meles > Meles meles. Next base: position 20,408,179 of record NC_060066.1, read on the forward strand.
TTGTCTTGATGGTTAAGTTGGGGGATAACAGGCCAACGTTGCTGGCTAGAGTCAAAGAGACAGAAAAGGGAAATTTAGGGAGAGCATGTTTGGATGACATACATCAGAAATTGGACCAAGTCAAGTCTAGGGACAGGAATCAACAGGAATAGTCCAAACTAAAGCATATAACTAAAAGGAGGTTTGCTGTGAACCAGAAAGGGGAGCTTGGAGAAGTAGGTGTGGGCAGGTGTGGACACTGGACAGATTCCTGCGATCATCACTGATGGAACTTTCCAGAATTTTAGCATCAATTTTACAATGGTAAACTATTTTTTTTTAAAGGGCCAGGGAATGACAGTCATAAAGTTTCAGTTCTATTTGTTTGCTTATCTGTTTTCTCATCAATACCATTTTCCACTCATATAATCTTTCTAATGATCCTTTCATCCTCTTGATTTATTCTTTTATTTTTTATCCAGCACATATTGAGTATCCATCTTGTATAGAATTATTGCTTAATGTTTCATAGAGGAGTGAAGAGAGTTAAATACAGCCCATGAGGTGTTATCTATGACCCATAATAATGGCTATGATAATTTCAGATTGAGTATGAGACTGCTCATTTTTATTATGGACGGATAAAGGTTTTTTCTTAGTTGTGCTTATGTAGAGATTTATCCTGTGTTTGCTTTCCACCTCTTAACTTTAGGGATGATCCCGAGATGACTCAATAAAGGCAATTTGATGGGTTAGCCTAGAAAAGAGGTCATCAGTGGGCATACAGAGCAAATATTGCAACTCACTGTCATCCCTGAGGACCCATGGATTAGGGACTGCTTGCACTTTCCAAAAATCTTTTGAAGAAAAGAAAGCAAGAAACTGGTAAGTTGGAGAGAGAAGAGAGGGAGGCAAACATAAAGCTTGGAAACAAAGCAGCACCTTTTTACTATTCCTCTAGGTGGCTCTTCATGATTCGTGATGTATCAACTCTTCCTTAAAACCAAATCATGTAACTAGCAGGGGAATCTGAAATAGCAAAGAACACCTAAATAAGCTTTTATTCTATAGAAGTCATAAATCATGAGTAGTTTAAAATTTGGCCACGTGTCTACGGGAGCTCTATATAACCAATAAGAGCACATTTGCCTCTGGGTTTACTGCCCCTGTACATGCTACATACAGCTAACTAACCAGGGTGGGGGTGAGGCTTATAGAAAACTCAGGGGGTCTTGACTGTTACTATATATTTCAGAGTGAGACTACAGAGTTCAGGGAATACTGAAGTCAAATCACATCACTCCCCTCATCAGAATACAATAAAATATCTTCTCTGGACGTTTTCAAGCTATTCACTCGTCAAAGAAGAGAAAGACGAAACTAAAAGAGTAGTGGAAGATAATGATGTGCAGCTTATGAAATGTGAGGTCCTTATAAACCCACAGTTAACTTATGTAGGATTGAAGAAGTGTGTAAATCAATACAAAGGCTTGGTAGAAGAAGATGTCCACTAAACTGCAGGGCTTTTAGGAAATAGTACTTGTACTTTGTGCTCCAAGTTTGAGAAATCTGTATTGCATTCAACCTCCTGGTGTGGTATGGAGTTTAGCTCTTTTGTTAAAGAAACTGTGTCCAACATTGTAAGAATGGATCTGTGATGACCAATCTAACATGACAAGAGGCATGTGGTCAGACCTTAGACAATCCGAAGCTTAAGTAAGAGTATTAACTAATTAATGCATTTTTCTTGGATATGTAGTGCAGGTTGATTTTAAAAATGTCAGTGAAGCCCTACCAAATGGATGAATTGTTTTCAATATATTGAATGAGTGGTAACTAGTGAGTAACTTGGGTTATAAAGGAATTGTTTGAGTGAAATCATCCATTTCAAAAAATGATCTAATTCAATGATTCTGTCTACAAAGCTTCATATTTATGGATGCATCTTGATACTTTGTTTGAGAAGCCTGACAAAGCAAGTGGTCCCATTAAAAAAAAGTCAAATTCATTGATTATTTGGTATAGTTTCTTTTTACGGCTCTTTATAAAATGAAACTTTTTTAAAATTGAAGTATAATTAAAGTACAATGTTATATTAGTTTCCGGTGTACACGTATTGATTCAACAATTCTTATATTACTCAGTGCTCATCAAGATAAGTACAGTTACCATCCATCACCATATAGCATTATTACAATATTACTGACTGCATTTCCTATGTTGCGCTTTACATGTCCATGACATTTATTCTATTACTGGTAGTTTGTACTTCTTAATCCCTTTTATCTATTTCACTCATTCCCCTGAACCACCTCCCCTCTTGCAACTACCAGTTATTTTCTCTGCATTGAACAGAGAGAACAGTTTGCTATCTGTTTATTTGCTGTATTTTTTAGATTCCACATGTAAGTGAAAGCATATGCTATTTGTCTTTCACTTAGCATAATACCCTCTAGATCCATCCATGTTGTTGCAAATGGTAAGATCTTATTATTTTTCATGGCTAATTAATACTCGATTGTTTATGTGTATATATCACATCTTTATCTGTCAGTGGACACTTAGGTTGCTTCTGTGTCTGGGCTATTATAAATAATGCTGCAATAAACATAATGTGCATATATCTGTTCAGATTAGTGTTTTTGTTTTCTTTGGGTAAAATACCCACTATTGGAATTACTGGATCATAAGGTAATAAAGGGTTAATATTCAAAATATAGAAAAAACTTTTAATTAAAAAAATTTTTTAAAAACTTTTAATTTTTTTGATGTTTTGAGAAACCTCCATACTATTTTCCATCAGTGTGCATTTCCAACAGTGCACAAGGTTTCCTTTTTCTCTGCATCCTGGCCAACACTTGTCTCTTATCTTTTTGATTCTAGTCATCCTGACAGATGTAAGGTGATATCTCATTTTGGTTTTAATTTGCTTTCTCTGATGACAAGTGAAGTTGAGTATCTTTTCATGTGTCTGTTGGCCATCTTTGTTTTTCTTGGAAAAATGTTATTCAGGTCTTCTACCCATTTTCTTAATTGGATCATTTGTGGTTTTTTGGTGTTAAGTTTTTTTCTGTATTTTTCTGTATTTCTGTATTTTTTCTGTATTTTCTGACATATCTTTTTCAGATATGTCATTTGCAAATAACTTCTAATTCAGTAGGTTCCCTTTTCATTTTGTTGATAGTTTCCTTTGCTATGCAGAAGCTTTTCATTTTGGTGGAGTCCCAATAGTTTATTTTTGCTTTTGTTTCCTTTATCTGAGGAGACTTACCTAGAAAAATGTTGCTAAAGCCAATATCAAAGAGCTTACTGCTTCTGTTGTCTTCTAAGAGGTCTCCCATTTAGGTTTTTAATTCATTTTGAATTTATTTTTGTTTATGGTGTAAGTGGTTCATTTTCATTCTTTTCATGTAGTTGTCCAGTTTTTCTGACACTGTTTATTAAAAAGATTGTTTTCCCCATTATATATTCTTGCCTTCTCTGTTATAGATTAATTGTCCCTATAATGTTACTCAATTCTGGGCTTTCTATTCTGTTCCATTGATCTATGTGTCTGTTTTGGGATCAATACAATGCTCTTTGGATTATACAGCTTTGCAGTATCTCTTAAAATCTGGGATTGTGAAACTTCCAGATTTGTTCTTCTTGCTCAAGTTTACTTTGGCTGTAAGGTTGGTAGGGTGTCATTTTATAGATGGTTTCCTTGGTTGACTTTTTCATATCTCTACACTTTGAGGGATGTTATGTAGATACAGTTTTTATTAATATTTGCTTTGCTCATTTCATTACCACAGTGCCTACAGAGACCAGAATAAATCTGAAGTCTATGGTTGTTATTTTCTAATCCAGAAACCAGAAGTGCTTTTATTGTAATGAGTTCAGCCTTCAGAATGCTCATTATAATAAAAAGAGAAAAGAAGGAGGAAGGGCATTTCAAGCTCTTAGGAGCTGGGGGGAAGTCATGCTGCAGGCAGCCTGGTCTGCCTGGTCACAGCCGGGTGCCCCTGGGTGAGTCCTTACCTATCTGATCTATAAAATAGGACAATGGTACTCATCTTGTAACACTGTTACGAAGAAATGTTAGGTTGTAAAGACGATATTTATAAGTGCATGGCACATAGTATAGGTAGTCTGTAAGTCAGTATGGATGGGATCACAGAAGTTGGTGAATTCAGTATCCTTCTTTTGCATACATAGAAGTCCAGAAGCTACACAAGTAGAGCATGGTTTTTTCCAAGTTCAGTGTTTTCCAGTATGTTCTGCTACTATGTTTTTGCCTTGGCTGAAGAGGCACATGGTAGGAGAGGACTGAAGAGAAACTGGGAAAAATTTAGGGGATAGCATTTTGTGATGGGCTTTGAATGATAGGTTAGATTTCAAAAGGTGAAGCTAATGGAAGAAGAACATCCAGGTAGATGGTATAGCAATAAGAAGAATCTGGACACGATAAAACTTGAGCCCTTCTGCCAAAGGGAATAAAGATCACATGATCCTGCTGAACAAACCATTGGATATTGGTTTGGAGAATAGATAGTTCTTTTAATGAGGGCTTATAGATAGACTTCTGATACTCTTACCTTGCTGTGTCATGAAATCGTGCGCAGTAGGCATGAGAGACTCCATTTTCCCATAGTTGCTTCAGAGAGACCTTTGCTGATAGCTGATCTTCAGATGAGAAAATGCCTTCTAAAGAGGCTTCAAATGAGGAACTGGCTTATATAAGAACAGAGGTCTAAACTGCTTCAGATTCAGTTGGGGACATTAGTTTCTCTGGATCCTTTCTGGAATTTGGGGGGCACCCAATTGGGACTGAGTTCTGGGGAGCCCATGGTAATGAAACTGGTCAAAATGGCAAGCAGAAGAGTAAAGGCCAGAAAGACTCAATAATTTAATATGAAAAACTGAGGTCTGAGAGAAAACTTACACAACTCCCCCAGACTATAAGCTTCTTGAGGGCAAGCACTGTATTTGCTTTGTTCTCTGCTTTTTTTTTTTTTTCCAGTTCCAGCACATTACTTGGAAGGTGGTAGATAATCAATCCATATTTGTTGAATTGATTAATTTCTCAATATTAACACATAAAAGAAGAAACTCTTGCCTTCATCCCAGTGGTTGGTGAAAAGCTAAGGAATAGCATGGAGGACATTAGAAGAAGGAAAGGAAAAATGAAGGGGGGAAATAGGAGGGGAAGATGAACCATGAGAGACTGTGGACTCCAAGAAACAAACTGAGAGTTTTAGAGGGGAGAGGGGTGGGTGTGTGGGTTAGCCTGATGATGGGTATTGCATGGGCACGTATTGCATGGAGCACTGGGTGTTATATGCAAACAATGAAACATGGAACCCTATATCAAAAACCAATGATGTATTCTATGGTGACTAACATAACATTAAAAAAAAAAAGAGTGGGAAAACAAAGCAAACAAACAAAAAAAAGCAAGCTCAGGACCATATTCCTGACAGTTCTTGGTCTCAGAATTGTTATCCAAATTCAATGTTTGTTTGTTTTCAAAGAGCTGCATAAAATGCCTCCTGCCAGGGAAGTTCCTTAGGTGGTGACCAGTGTCCAGAGCACAAATTCTCAGAGCTCAGTAATAGCTCTTCATTCACTTGAGTCTTTTGAACATGAACTACCTACTTCCTTAACTGGACTATATGTAATCCCAAGAACATAGACAATAACACAGAGAGATTTAGTGCATGAATTCTGGATTCTGGATGTTAGGATTCAGATCCAGGTTTTGCCACATAATAAAATTATGATCTTGTGTAACATACTTATCTCCCCAAACCTTTGTTTTCTTCATCTGTAATTTTGAGATGTAACAGTACCCAACTCATGGGATTTTTACAAAGACTAAAGTAAATGTGCAAATCTATGTAAAGCACTTTGTTTATTGTCTGGTGCTTAATAATCTTGTAAATATTATTTCTCTTTTTCCTCTACTTTGTCCCTTTAAAAAATCGTCTTTTTAAATTATATATATTCTAAAATCAACATTTAAAATATTTCATGTTTATGAAAGTAAGATAAATCTCACAATTGAGGGTGTGTCCTAAGTGAACTGGCATAATTTTTCTTTCTTTTTGTTGCATAAATTAATAATACATCTTATAATTGATGGCACCTAAAATGAGATAAAATTGGAAATTATTGTTGTTACTACTAATTTGACTATGTGAAGTATACAAGGAAATATGTGACTTCAGTGTAGACATTGTACATCATTCTGGGGCATCAGTTTCACTTGAAGAGTTGGGTAGGAAAAGTTGAACACACTAACCAATTAGAAATCTAAAATGTTATATATTTTTTAATATTTAACAAACATGGATATAGTAAAGAGAAATCAAGATTTACCTGAACTTTTCATTGAAAAATGTGGTGTGCCCTAGAAACTTTGGCCTGCAATGCTGGATTTCTGCTGTAGGTGTTCATTATGCTTAGCTGCTTGGAATAATGTAAGAGAAAAATATGAGACAATGAGACGTAGTGGTGAGAAAACCAGACAAAGTCTCTGCTCTCATGGAGCTTAGAGTCTAGTAGGGGACAGACTTGAAAACTAATGACAGAGGTGGGGTGTTTAGCTGCTGTGATTGTAATTGTTACAAGAAGAAGTTGAGCAGGAAGGAGGGCATGGTCAGTTCTGTTGTGGGGGGCGGGGGAGGTGCCAGTCAGGAAGTCTTCTCAGAGAAGGTGAACTTAAAAGTAGATTCTTGAGCAAGGATATGGAGTTTGGGGAATGACAGGGTCCACCCAACAGGATCCTTGTCGTCTTTGTCCTTTTCTTCTGGGGGCTGAGATGCTCTGCAAAGTATCAGGGAAGATTCTCACTGCTGAGATTTAGAAATTTTTAGAGGAACCAGAACTTGGATTTACTGGCATCTCCCCTGACAAGGTCTTCCAAGGATCTTGCGGGTGGCCTTGCTTCAGCAGGACAAATCTGTGTCCATTAGGAGCATACTGACCCTTATTTAACCCACACAAAGAACTTTGTAACCTCTTCCAGACTTCTGAACCTCTGCTACAGGCAAAGCCTGCTACTCAGATTTTGCTAATAAAATATAAGTCCAAGCAACATCCTCGTCTTGGATTATAAAACATTTATTTCCAGGCTCCTTCCAGTAGAACTGGTGGTCAGTTCATTCTGTGAAATTCTGCCATTTGAATGGAACTCTATCTTCTTTTGTAGTGCTCCCTGGGCTGAAATTCAGACCTTCAATTTCTTGTTCTAAGAAGAGACACACATCTTTAGGAAGAATGGGACAACAGTGACATCCTTACCCTTTGCACGTCCTGATTATCCACAGAACAGCTGGCTTAGTGAAACAGTAATTCACAGTCCTCAGCTGGATAGCTGCAAAGAATTCATCATTATTCAGAGTTCAGAAAGTGCCAGTAGTGTTATTGAAGTGGTAATTGAATTTGGTGGACCCTCTGTGGTCCAGACGGGATAGCACTGCCGGCGAGAGCCATGCGGTGTGGTTAAGATGAATACATTTCCAACAATAATGAATCTTCAAACCAAGCTCGATAGCACACAGCCAAAAGGACATACTGTTTTGATAATTTGATTTATGATATTGAGCATTTTGGATTGAAACCCGTGCAGAAACATGACAATGTGTACCTACAGGAAGATCCTGGAAGAAAAATCCAGTCCTGCCTAGAAATCTCTGTCAAAAGGTCTATTGATAATCTCATCAAGCACAGATATGTATGTGACAAATTATTTCCTTGTGTAAAGACGTCCTTGCCACATTCTTGAACTGAATCCTTATGGGGTGGAAGAAAAATTCCCAAATAATTTTCAATGAAGTGTGCCTTATCACTAAAAAGCAATTAAGTGCTTTCAAAATTTCACATTCACAGAATGATCCCAAACATCTCACTACTTTGCAATGCTGTTTCTAAAAGAGAACATTTCTAGTTTGGGAAAATAGCACAAAAATGAAAACTGTTGGAATTGTTTTGGTTGCTGAAAATACACTTGGCCTCATGGCTGCGGCACTGAAGAAAGGAAAGATCTTTGGCTCTGAGCTCAGGCAGACCCTGAGTTTGAACCCTAGCTCCTTCATTTACTGTGTCCTTAATAGGCAATTAGCTTCCTTTATACTCTCTATATTTCCCTGTAAAAATGAGGTCAGTAATGTCTACCTCTGAATATGACAAGCAGAGAATAAGGGGCAAAGCTTGATTCTACTGGATGTTTCTTATGATAATGGCTGTCATTTGCCGGCCTACTATGTATCTGGCACAGTCAAGTGCTTATGAACACATATTATCTTACAACAATGTGTGACTGATAATTAGGGTAACCAATCTGGCCCAGTTTTCCTGGGATTGTCTGATCTTACAACCAAAAGTCCTGAGTCCCAGCAACCCTCTCAGTTTGGGACAAACGAAGGTGGTTAGTCACTCTATCAATATTATGGTCTCCTCTTACAGGTGTGGAAACTGAGGCTCAGAGTATATGTGCAAATTTCTCAGTATCCCACAGCTGGAAAAGAGTAGGCCTGGTATTCAAATCCAGGCTTGAATAACTCCCAAACCTGCCCTCAGCCCTGCTCAGTAAATGTTGCATTCCTTGCCATCTTCCTAGAACATTCTGGACTTCACAGATATTTATAGATCGGATCATATTTTTTTCAAAGTCTTTAAATTGTCATTTCAGGACTGCATGCATTCATGTGTGTGTCTGGGTAGGTCTGAGAGTGGGGGATTGCTCTCCAAGAGACAGTGATAATGAAAATGATAGTTTAAAAGCCTAGCATTTATTTCAAAGAATATTCTGTCTGTTGTCCATTCATTCATTTATTCATTCATGTGTTTAATGGGTATATAGTGAAGTCTTACGATGTGACAGATACTGGGGCAGATACAAAGAAGATTAAGATGCTGGCCTCGAGGTGCTCAATGTAATGGAATTTAAAGAATCGGTTGTAAAATACTGTGACCCGGTGAGGAAAGCCCTCCATCATTCCCACATCCCCTGGCACCTCAAGCCCAGCAGAGCTTCTCTAATGAAGTGCCAAGCTTATTCTTGATGCTAGTTTTTTTTTTTTTTTTTTGTATTAGCTGTTACTTCTATCCAGAAGATTCTTTCTCCTAATCTTGGTCATTCGGATCTAGGATGAAATGTGACCTCTTCAGAAAGAGCTTTCTTGACCACCTCCAGCTAAAATGGCCACCAAGAAATTCTCTATTAGATTGCCCTGTTTTGATGATCTTCCTAGGGTTTATTTATCACTATTTGATATTTCTCTTCATTGATCCTTTACTTGCTTTTAACCTGTTTCTTTCAACAGAGAGAGTGTAAATTCCAGGAAGGTGGCTTGTTTATTTTATCATTTGTTTTACTTTCCCAGAGCTTAAAACAATGCTAGGCACCCAGAAGCAGTGAGTAATTGTTTTTGAATGAACAAAATTAATGAATTAGTAACTGTTTCAGATGCTGGAAGGGGCAGCCAACTCAACACGAATGAGCAGGTATGAAGGGAACTTTGCTTGAAGGGATATCTGAATTTAGCCTTATCCTTTTATCCCCCCTGCTTTTAAAGTAGTATGTTCTAAGTTAGAAAAAAGGAAAAGATAAAGAAATCACAAACAACAACAAAAAGGCCCAAGGTGGCATAACACTATCATACTTTATTGTATATTGTCTCCTAGTTCTCATTACGTGTTCTCTTTATATGTTTGAACATACTTTTGAACAAAAAGAAATCACTTTTCTCACAGTTCTATACTTTTTGTGGGAGGTTAGTATTTTTTTATATTTTCATTTTAGAGATAGCTATTTCCTTCATTATAATGGCTGTACTGGATTTATCCAGCCAAATCTATATCGTTGGGCCTTCAGATATTCCCATTTTGCCATTGTGGACAATATGGGACTGAACAGACTTACAGAGAGATTATTTCTGCATGGATTCATGTGATAGCTTGAAGTAGAAACAAAAGGACTTTGATTTGAGTTCGCAAGCCACCAGTTTCTCTTAACCATTTGTTTAAAAAATTTTAAGTTTCCTCATGTGCAAAATGGGGAGGAGGGTTCTTCACAGGGCCATTGGGCAAATTAGATGCTGTTAATGAAGGTATTGTGTTCTGCAAATACGTGTGCAATAATAAGTGTGCAATAAATGTTAACTGTCCTTAATAATGTTCTTTGAATAAACTCTAGAAATCAAATTGGCTTTCCAATTTATCTTAAGGGACAAATACAAACTTGCTAAATATATAGGTTAGGCAGGAAGCTACAGGTAGGAGAAATGAAGTTGGGATAAGAGGAAATTTTTTTTTTTTTTTAATGTGGAAGAACTATAGACCCACTACATCAAAAAGAAACTTTAATATAAAGTCTATATTAACTTTGACCCTCACACTGCCCAGATGGCAGCCCTATTCACTGCTGGGCTCTGCATTGCCTCTGGAAATATGCTTTTCCAGGCACATAGTGAAGAGTAGGTCGATCAGGATAATGCTGGCAGTTTTAGATGGGTAATTGGGAGGATGGAGAGCAATTTGAAACCAGGGAGGCAAGTTTTGCTTGGTCCACATTCAATTTTTAATACATAGATGTGTCTAGCAGGCTGTCCAGAAAAACGTATCAGAGCTCAGGATGTGGGCTTGAGTAAACAGTGTGGGGATTATCTGAGGCCTTGGTAATAGAGATCATCGAACTCAGAATTATCTTTTGTTTCCCTTCTGATAAGAAATTGTAAGCTCATCTAAAAATATGCACCTTGTTTTCAATAGATGCTGTTGCTTGGTGTCTGATTTAATTTGTAAATTTTAATTTTATCTGTATTTCCTTTTTTATATGGAAGTAGAAGTAACATAAAGTGTTATATTAGTTTCATGTGCACAATATAATGAGACAGCAGTTCTATACATCATTCAGTGTTCATCTCAAGAAGTGTAATCTTACTCCCCTCACTCTATTTCATGCACTTCCTACTCACCTCCCCCACTGAAAACCACCAGTTTGTTCTCTGTATTTAAGAGTCTGGTTTCTTTTGTTTGTGTTTTCTCCTTTGTTTTGTTTCTTAGATTCCCCATATGAGTGAAACTATATGGCATTTGTCTTTCACTGTCTGACTTATTTCACTTAGCATTATACTCTCTAGATCCATCCATTATTTAAATTTTCAGTAAGCAACTCATAAGCACATAAGGAATGGCAGTCACACTTTGATAAAATCATGTTTATTTAGTGAGGTCTGACAAACAGAGAAAGTAAAAAGAATATTTTTTAAAAAATGTATAACTTATATATAAATACTTTAAAAGAGAAAAGCTGAACACATGTGGTGACATTAAAAGAATGTATACATTTAAGTTTGCAGCCTATCTTATAGCCTGACAAATTAGATACACGTATGTATACACATATATCTTGTTTGTGAGTTTGCATAATTAGGGCCCAAGGATAAGTTCTGGGTATGTCTACCATCATTCTGAACTCCCATAAAATTTGTGGTATTTTACCACCACAGTCATGTTGATTTTGTCCTTCTTTCTCAGAATCTATAACCAGCACACTTGAAAGTCATCAAAGGTTATAATCAGGTGCTTTAGGCCCCAGTTTACTCATCAGTAAGGTAAAGAAAATCTCTGCTGATGTGTTCTGCCTCTTCTGAGTGAAAAAGCAGTGAGCCCCACTAGCCTCCAGCATATAGAAATGTATGAGGGCTGAGAGGCGGGTCATCTCTGTATTAGGGAGAGTTTTCAGTTTGGTTTCTTTCTTTGTAAAGGAGTCAACTTGTCTCCAATGGAGCAAGTTTATCACACCAGTCCACTTAACTAACAAACATTCCATTCCTGTAGATACATCTTGTTTCCTAGTATGCAACACAACAGAAGACTAATAGTCTTTGGCTTTCAAACTGAAGAGCTACACATTTCCTCAGATCTTGAACTTGGAAGTTGAGAGTTGAGCCACTCAAAAAGAGAGTTCAACAGAAACCTCCTCAAGTCAAACCTCACTATATGGCAAAATATTCGTATGACAACATGTTCAGTATGATATTGAACTTCACTGTGATGTTCATGACTGACATTTTCTTGATATTGCACTAGTGTGTAACAAAATAAGATGAGTGTAATGTGGTAGTCTACACAGTAAAACATGTATCTGATTTCTTAAATTTATACAAATTTTCGTTTGTAGTAAATACCACAGAAAAGTAAGTCATCCCTAAGTACTATCCTGAGCTTACCTTGATTTCAAGTTTACAGTTAATCATATCTTTCATTTAAAAAAAAAAGACAGATATAACTGACCTCATATGACCACAGAATATACACAGGATTCAGGGGTAAAATAATAATTCTTCCTAATTTTTCTTATATTCATTTGATAGTGGGTAGCTACAGTTTGCCTCTGTAGGTATGCTTCTCAAGGATTACATGTTACATTTCCCCTCTGCTGGTGTTTGGCTTTAACTCTTGGAGGAAGGCCTCGTGGTTATGAGGACAGTTGCTGTGACAGGTACAGGTCCCAATGACCATCACTGGTTTCTTGATGATCTGCCCTGGGGAGCACTCGAACTCCACCTGGATGGTTTTGGTGTTGTGGGGGGTGCAGCACCGGCCATCACTACATACCCCACAGAACCTGGGCTTGTAGGTGTGGAGGCTGGTGCAGTTCTTGAATTGCAGGTGGATGGCTTTGAGTGACTTTGTGGTGCGGAGACACTTCTTTCCTTTCTAAAAAAGAAGAAAAGGCAGATTCATGGAATGGCTACCCTTTCTCCAAAGAACTATTTTAGGGATATGGAGTAAATTGCTAGCTGTCTGCCCCCTATCCATTGTTCTTCTTTGCTAACATCACATTATTGTGTTTGGACAATTTGGTCAGCTACGAGGATCTGCTTCCGCAGAATATCTGAGTGCTTGGGATGGCTTCGTGATCAAGTTCTGGCCAATGATACATAAACCAAGGGATTCTGGGAAATTCTTTGATGTTCAGACAGGTACAGTTCTTTATTGCTTCCTGCACTCACTATCTTCCTGCCTAGAATGTGGAAACCATGCTTACAGGTACATAACCATCTTTTGACTTGGCAATATGCATGAGGGTGAAAGTGTATATGAAGAAATCTATTTTTTCAAGCCACTGAAATAGACTTTGATGTTGTTTTAGCCAATGCATTCTTAGGCATTATAAAAAGAAATGGAATACACCTGGCAGCATTGCATACCTCCTAATGCTTCAAATACTTCAAATACTTTTCAGACATTAACTCACTTAATGTTACTAACATTCAGTCCTACAAGGATCAATTATTCATGTAAGGAACAACTGTGCAAGCTTCACAGATGAGTAAATGGAGTCTCAAAGGCCTAAAGTCACCAGAAACATCTCGTTACTGAATGTCTGACACAAGCCCATGTCTTCTATTATACTATAACCTCAGGAACATCTAAGATAATGGGATTTAAGGTTATTTTCCATGAAGGCATGGTAAGTGAAGAATTTATTCAATTTCCATTAGTAATGGCTGATGAGGAACCCTCATACAGATTCAGCACAACACTGACTATGTTTGTTTCCCGCTCAGAATTCTTCGCCTACTAAAATTTACCATAATTCTCTTCTGCTTTGCACTTTCCTAGGCACAGCCCTCAGCTGTGGAGTGATGAGGCTTGGGATTCTCTTAAATCGGTGGCTCTCAAACGTTACATCAGAATCTTCTAGAAGGTCTGCTAAAACAGAGAGTGTTGGGCACTACACCCAGAGTTTCTGATTCAATGGGTCTGATGTGGGTCCCAATAATTTGCTTTTCTAACAGGTTCTTAGATGATGCTGCTGGTCTAGGGAGTCACACTTTGAGAAGCACTAGCCCATTTTAAAGCATCTCTTGGTGTTAGGAAGTAATGATTATTATGTTGTTATTTCCCTAACTTTCAAATAGGTTTTGGAACCTTTATGAAATGTATGTATCTTAAATAGAATATCTCCCAACATAAAACTGGGTGCAAGTTACATAAACAAATGTAAAATTTTTGGCAAAAGAAACAATAGAAAAAACAAAGTTTTGGAGGCATGACATGGAAAAGCCTTATTTAATAAAGAAGTGTGTCCTTGACAATGTTAAAGGTCCTTTGTTTCTTCCTTTTTGATATTTAATGTGTAACCTACATTCTTGCCAATGTCCTCAAAAAGGTACAAGGTCAGCCACATCTGTGTGTGTGTATGTGTGTGTGTGTGAGAGAGGGGGAGAGAGAGAGAGAGAGAGAGAGAAAGAAGCAGAGACAGGAACAGACACAGGGAGAGAGAGACGAGAGAGGCAGCTTTGTGGGTGAACCCCCATTACTGTGTCCATGCATATTGCAATTCCCCTATGTGGGGGGAGGGGCAGCTTCTAGCATATAATTTTAGGGATGTTTCTATGTGTTCTTTCAAAATTGGTGGAAGAAATATAAATTAGGATGGACCCCCCAAAATCATATAGCCATGTAGCCGTAGAACTAAGATGATTGCTGGAAACTTCTTTGAGCGATAAACAGAAATGATGCCTAATGCTAAGAGAGTCATCTCTGTCCAGCCACTTTGTGAATTCATTCTATTTAATCCTCCATGACAACTTTGAGGTAGGTACTGTCAATGGCCTCATTATATGGGGGAAGGAATTGAGGTTTAGAGGTTAAGAAAATTCATCCAGATCCCACAGCTAGTTTCTATAGTGTAAGCCAGGAATTAGGCTGTCTGACTCCAAAGTCGCACCCTTAGACATTAGGTGATATGGTGTAGGGATATGTAAATCATTCATTGTTAGACACTTTTTGGCTTTAGGGTTGTACAAATTTCCATTTAACGGTCAGTTTGGATATTGTGTTTTCTGATCTATGGCTCTAGTGAGGAAGCCTGTGATGTCATCAGGAACCAATCAGAGCTTCTGATCCGCATGCCTTATGGTCAGTGTTAACACACTGAGTTGATTCACTTCCAGCAAAAAAGGAAAGAAATGTGCTATTTTATTTGGCACATATCGCCTTTTGCTGGGAAACGTACTATTCCCCCTAGACTTTTTGAAGCACTGAAAATAATTCCCAGACATCCATTCATTTACTCATCAACAATTGTTTATCAGGCGCACAGCAGGGACCAGGTAGGATTTGGGGACAGAGGGTTGAGTGAGGAAGATTCGATTTCTACCCTGTGCTTCCTACAGATAGAGCCTAAGGGGTGAAAAATACGGAGGTCAGAAGCGACCGCTTTCAAATCAACTGTGTTTGGCAAGCGAGCGGCCACTTTTTTCCCAGGAATGGGATGAGAGTTGCCAGACCTTCTCAACTGGGGACACTACTGTTGCCTGCTCCTCCCTCCACCGCTAGACCTGCTGTGAGTTGCTTGGATATTTCAACACATGAAAGAGGAAAAATAAAAGAAGGTAAACTCCCTCACTGCGGGAACCTCTCCCCCCTTTTCTCTGGGCTTCACTCCCAGCTAGAGCTGGCCTCTGTGTGGACTAGTGTCAGCGAGACTTTCTAGAGCCCAAGACACCCGGGAGGCAAAGTTGCTTCCTCTGGGTGGGAAGGCTGCCTCCAGGCTCTTACCTTATCTGCCGGCTGCTTGGGTTCTTGCTCACAGGGTCGCACAATGCAGAGCCGAGTCTGCTTCACCATTTCACACTGCGGGTTCCTGTTGGTGACCCGGGTGGAAAAACCCATGCCACAACTCTTGGAACATGCGCTCCACTCTGTGGTCTGTTCGATGCAGTTGATGCTGGAGTCAGAGACCGCAACTCCTAGCGTGGCTTCTGTCCTGTAGGCTACGCGATGGACCAACAGAGGCGGCCATATTGAGTAAAACATGCGGATTGCAGAAGGATGCTTTCAGCCATCCTTGGAAAGGGGGTCTCATTCAATTCTGTACCTACTAAACTCAGGTGCTCTCAGAACTGGATCTCTGTTTATAAAACCTAAAGAGGAGGCACAATGCCGGCATGTTCTGGGCCTTCCAGAAAGGTCTGTGGGATGACTCTCAACTTGTCCTGAACTAGCTTAGGAGGCCCTGTTTTTAAGAAGACTAGCAGTTAGAAGAACGTAGAACAGGATAGCATCAACAACCATCCCGTAAGCTGTCGTGTTTTCAACATGGGATATAGACACTTGGACTCTGATTACAAACATTTCTGTCTCAACACTTAATAGGTATGGCTTGGGGCACTTCTACACGGAAGTTTTCCTATTCACAAGGCATGTTTGATAATTTCTGACCTCAGAAAACCTGCCAAGGTCTGTGTACTGTCATCCTAAATCTGGCATTTAGGATGTAAATCTGGCTGATTCAGTATCTGGCTGATATTGGCTCTTGAATTTTTTTTTTCAAAAAAACATTTCCTTTAGAAGATAAAACACAAAGAGAAGCAAAACAAAGCTCCTTGACCCTTCCTAGAGCATCTAGAAAGGTGGCATTTCTCTGGGACACCTATCCAGGGAAAAGCAGCATTCTTTAGAGAGGCTGGTCATGCAGTAAGACAAAATCAGTCCCCTTTCTCAAACGAACCACTGAACGCAGCAGGTTCTCTTTCGGAGAAACTGTGTGCCTACTTCAATAACTTGGCAAGGATTCACACACACGTGATGTGTTTGATCTCAGTGGGCAATCTGGAATCCACCCCTGGATGGCTAGAAACCGAGGCCAGTTTCTCATGGAGAAGCCAAAAGAGCACACATGCTTCCTGCCTGCCTTTTGCCTGTGTGGTGATCACTTTCAGGTGATCTGGAGTTTCTTACCTGGAAGGGCAAGGCCTCCCAACTCCCCTTTCTCGTTTGAGTCACAGATCCACTTTTCACAGCATTCCCCTGGCACTTCAACTTTTCTGGGAGCTGGACAGTCGGGCTGGGGCAGAAGCAAGTCCTCTCCACAGCGGGGCACACAGCCAATCTGCCCATCTCTGCAGGCACACTGGTATTTGCAGCTTGGCTGAAAGGTCTCCCCACTTTGGTAAATGACCCCATCAAACACACAGTTGTCTCCTTCTACCGCTAGAGCATCGGGGAAGCAAGGCAGAGAGGGAAGGGCAGAGAGAAAAATCAAGAACAGAGTGTGATGGGGAAGCTATACAAGCTACACGCAAACCCAGGTGCCCCTTTTTTTCTCATTGAAGCTATCTGTTTCTTCTCTCTCTCTCTGGTAGAGATATGTCCCCATGGAGGCCTCCCACAGCTAGAAGAAACCTTGAAGACCATCCAATGCTGCCACTGTTTTGGTTTTTTTTCCCCCCACAGATGAGGCAGGGAGTGCACCACTGAGAAGTGACAATCCCAAGGTGCCACAGCTGTTGTTCCCAAGAATAAAGTCGTTTTGCTAGACCTTCCTTCGATTCTCCTACTCCAGCAGCTTAGAATTAGAAAGAAAAAAGGTGCACTTTGTACTCCCCAGATAGGTTAACTGGTCAAATCGGGAAGAGAGGTAGGATTCCTTGGCATTCCAGCACAATAAATCATCACTAACTTAGAGAAGAAAGTAAAAGGCTATTCCAAGCCCTCTTATGGGGATGGGGGGGGGGCTGGAGTGGGGGCAGCCTCCAACTAAATGGTGCACCAGGTGGAAAAATGATCCCCCAATCAGTGTCACCAGCCTGAATTGGTTAGTTGCCTGCGTTTTATTTTATTCACAGCCCAGACTGGTCCCAGGAGTGGTCCCAGGAGACCAAAGGCTGCTTTAGCTCAAATAGGACCATTACAGGTGTGAAAACAAACCTGCTGGGCGGCAGGTGGGGGAAACTGTGAGCTTGTGAGTCAGCCCAAGATTCCATCGCCCCCAAGCATTCCCTTGGAAATGTCCAAAGAAAATTATTTCACTGGCCCTAAGCTCTGCTCTGCTCCTCGCCTAGGATATCTAGATTCCACTGTAAGGAGGCAAGCGATGAATGCTCTCAACTTTGCCATCAGTTTTCCCCTCCGGCTTCTCTAAAGCTGGAAGCGCCCCCTTCCCCACCCTTCCGCAGACCGTGCCTAGCGCCCAGTAAGTTCTCCACAAACATCACCCGCAGCAGCATCCCCGTTGTTACTTGCACGTTACCCTCAGGGAAGGGGAGAAGGAGAGGAAAGGAGCCCCGGGCGGGAGCCGAGGGCAGTGAGCGCGGGGACCGGATTACCCATGCAGATGCCGGTTCCCGCGCTGGGGTCCGCTCTGCGATCGCAGAAGAGGCCGCGGCTCTCCTCGCACGGCTCCAGCAGGGAGCAGCTCTCGCCGCGCTGGCGGGCGCACACCAGACAGCAGGAGCAGTCGTCCAGAACGGCTCGCACCCCGGGGGCGCAGGTTGGCGGCGTCTTGGGACACCGGGCCGGGCACTGGGTGGGACAGCGCGGGGTGGCAGCGACCTGGCGCGAGCGGGACAAGAAGGAGAAAGCTCTCAGCAGGGACGGTCGAAGGCAGAGCGACCCGAGCGCCCCGGCTGGGGCCACCCTGGAGGGCAAAGTAGCCAGAGGTACCTGAGGGGTGCGCCACTCACCTGCCCCAGGACCTGGAGCAGCAGGAAGGCCAGGCCGATGCACCGCTTGGGCAGACTCTGCACGCTCTGCATGATCAGGCTTTTCCCTCCGGCTTGGACGGAACAAGACCGGGCGCCCCAGATCCGCCCCGCTGCCCCCGCTGCAGGTCGGGCGCCCGCCTCTGCTCCCCGGCGGCACCGGTTTAGGTTTTATAGCGCGCTCGCGGGACGCGCTCAAGCCGGTTGGCTGCAGGGCCGGGAGGAGAAGGGGGGGGGGGGACCGGCTGGGTGGGGAATGGAACGAACCCCGGGTTGCCATGGCAATTGGCCGTGGGTGCTGCTCTCCTAAGGGCGCGGCCCTGGGGCCTGCGTGTGCCTGTGTGTGGCGACTGGCTTTTCCCGGAGCGCAGGGAGGGGCAGGGTGGAGTCGCGCGGCCGGGACCCGGGGCTCGCTCGAGCGCGTGGGAAGGAAACGCCCGTTTCCTCCTGGAAGCCGCTCGGCCTTCCCCCAGGACCGAGACACCGGCACTCCCCACCGCGCTGCGAGCCGGCCCTTGCAGGCAGGGCTGCAAACGTGGGGCTCGCCTCGAGGGGTGCCTGCAATCTGGGCCCATCCGCGGGGGGTTGGCGAGAGGCCCAGCGGGTTAGTCATAAGGGAAGCACATGCAAGTTTGTCACCCTTTAGGGCGCTCTTTGAATGTGTGGAGGGGAGGGGAGGGAGGGAAGCAGAAAGAGAGAAGAAAAGAAAGCCGAAGGGGGAAAGCAAGAAAAGAGAAGAGAAGACAAAAGCAAAGCGAAGCATCCCGACCGGGTTAGGATGAGGGATGCTATTGGCCCAACGGGGCAAAAAGTTCCTTCGATTCGAATCTTTCCAAGACCCCACTGACTGTTAAACCTCACCCCTCCTCCCGATTCCGCAGGCTTGGAAGAAATAAAATGAAAACATAATAAGATCAGAGCATAAAGCCCGAGGTAAATACAAGCTTTCTTCCTGATAGAAGAAAGCCTTGAAACACCTGTTGTATCATGCCTAACATAAATCAGCGCGTGTCAAAACCCAAGAGCCGTTGAGAGTTGGTGAGACAGGTTCAGCTCAGCCACTGTCCAAACCTCAGTGAGTTAGGGAAGGAGAAAGGACGGGTTTGGTTTACTTGGCTGACCCCTCCAGCAAATCACATCTATCTCCCACCTGGCATCTGCCTCTTAAAAAGGGCTGCTTCCGAGCCCTTGTCATCTCTCAGGAGAATGGTTCCAAAGATGAAATTTCTTGACGGATTAAAAGAAAATTTCTCCCCTACTTCAGCTTCGCCACTGCCTCTGGGATAACTATGCCCAGCATCTCTGAGGAGAGCCGCCTTGGAAAGACACTTTATAAGAAAAATTATAGTCTTGTGATGTAACTCTGGATTGAAAAAGGGAACAGATTTCCTCTACATCGTCCATGCCCAGCATGAAGGACAGCAAAGGCAGCTGGTGGAAGGGGCCAGGCCTGCCATTGCAATGTCTGTTCCTCGAGCTGAAGTTATCCCAAGTCCCTTGAGGAGAGTTCTCGGCGCACCTTGAAACTGCTATTATGTATTCCCAAGCCCGCGATCATTCTGCTTTCTTTGAGGTAAGCCAGACTCAGCAGTATTCAAAGCTTGACAAGAAATTGAACAGTTAATATGCGCCATGGCTAGGACCCTCGTATACTCTGGACAAACTTCCCGGGTCGTCTGGCTCAGTGATGCTTCTACTTTGCCGAACATCCGAATCAACCAGGGTGTATTTAAAAAAAAAAAAACAAAACCAAAAAAAAAAAAAAAACCCACAGATTTTTCTGCCCCACCCTTGACCTACTCAGTTAGAGTCTCTGGTGAAGGCTCTTGGTAGACAGCATTTTAGTGAATTTCAAAATGGCAGCTGGCCTTGGGAAACCTGCAGTCATGGAAAAATTGGAAGCATAGTTAATGGGGAAGCAAGAATCTTGGCCAGGTTTTCAAAGCGTGAATAGCCACAACAAGGAGAAATGGGCAGCACTAGGGTTGGGCTGACTTTTCTTGGGAAGAGGAAAGATGAGAGGAGAAATGTGAATTCCAGATTAAGGATGAAAATGTCAAGAAATCACAGCTAACCTGAGTCTCTTGATTGCACGCAACGGAAACCAAACCGGAACTGGCTTCGGCAAGAGGACTTCTGGAGGAATGCCGTGGTATTTTGCAGATAACTAATGAGAAAGGTGCTAGTAGGCCTTGGAGGCCACCAGCACCAGGGCCTGGGAGCCAACAAGACTCTGCCCCCCCCCATCTGTTTTCATTGCTCTTCTGGGTGTCAGCTTTACTCAGTCTCACCGCAGACCAGCTTCTCCCATGTAAGGGAAGTGTCAACCTTAAGGTCTCCCTAACCTCTTACATTGTGACCTGATCACCACAGGAGGAGTGTCCCTCTCCCTTGGCTCAATTTGGAAAGTTCCAGGAGAGGAGCTGGATGAGCTCATCCTGGGTTAATTGAAGGAGAGAAAGATGAGGAATGGGGATTAGCTAACACCACACAGTTGGAATGGGATGGAAGAACAGTTCCCTAGGAAAGAAGGGATGGTTCTTTAAGAAGAAAGCATGTGTGACAGGCAGAAGAGAACGTTTCCACTCTACTGTCTGCTGTAAATGCTCCTGGATAAGGAGCTCCACATTATAACAACTGGAAATTGAAAGTGAACCCATCTGATGATAATCAGCTCATGCTTGCTGTCTCTAGGACATCTTCTGTCAAACCCCACATGCTGGGATAGATTTTGTCTTCTCCACTGGCCTGGCACCGGTGCTTTCCCTTTCTATCTCTGAACTCACTGAATAACAATGATGTGACTGTTTCTGTGCTCATCTCCCCTCCTAACCAGGAGCCCTTGAGAACAGAGAGTCCTTCAGAGTTTCCATAACACTCCCAGGGATGGACAAGTGGTCAGTTGTTCTTGGACCTTCTGAGATACTGCAGACCTTGCTTTGAGTTTTGTCTCTTGTTTCTGGTTGAGGTAAGAAAAACTGGATGTGTTTTTCTTCAGCCACAGCTATCCACCATCACCATCTGCTTCTGACATGCACCTTCTCCCAGTCTTTCTTGGCGCTGAGTCCAAAGGATGGCATACAGGCTGGTGACCTCTTCTTGTTGGAAATAAACCCTGTGTCAGTGGAGATGTCTGAGGAAGTCAGGGAACGTCACCTTAGAAATTCTGCATGAGTTGCTGGTCTTGGCTACCAACCAAGATGGCAGCTCTGCTTGGTTATGAGGTGCAAGTACCATGGTGGATTCATCTCTTCATTCCAGTCACTTCTTTCTCTCTTTTTTTTCCTTCACCGCAGATGTGACACCAGAGACTCATTGCTCCTTCTCTATCTCAGACAGGTTGTTAACTGATTTATATAGATACATTTTAAGAAAGAGAGAGAGCACACGCACAAACAGGGAGGGAGAGGGGTGGAGAGAGAGAGAATCTTAAGCAGTCTCCGTGCTGAACGTGGAACACCATATGGGTTCAATCTCATGACCCTGACATTGTGGCCTGAGCCGAAATCAAGAGTTGGACACTTGACTGACTGAGCCATCCAGGCACCCCTGATTTATATTCTTATTACTCACTAGTCAATACTCCTACCCAGAGTACATGTAGAGAACTCCTTATATATTTTTTTAAACATATTATTTATTTATTTGACAGACAGAGATCTCAAGTAGGTGGAGAGGCAGGCAGAGAGAGAAAGAGGAGGAAGCAGGCTCCCCACTGAGCAGAGATCCCGATGCGGGGCTCGATCCTAGGACCCTGAGATCATGACCTGAGCCAAAGGCAGAGGTTTAACCTACTGAGCCATCCAGGTGCCCCTCCTTATATTTTTTAAAGGTAAAATTTTATAGAAATTTCCATTGTTGTCGTTCTGTTTTTCTTCCTTTTTAGAAAAGATTTTAAAAATATACTGGCACTGATTTCTGTAGCAGGCAGGAGAAATGTAAAGCACAGAACCCCATATTAAAAATGAAACAAAGAAAAAGCAGTGACTATGATGTTTTCACTTCCGGGACAACTCTATCGCTCTTCTCTCCTCAGTGATTACATTCTCCACAAACGCATAGAGTTTGCATCTTCATTCAGTCATTATTTAGTGAAGGCACGTGTACTTAGCTCTGGGAATGTGCCTCCTAAATCAACCTCACAGCTCTTTAATGAGTCGGTTGTTTTTTTTCTAAATTTCCTTCGTATGTCCCTTTCCTGCAGTCCCAGGGAGTTGGTAGGACACAAGGTAATTCCCATTATATGTTAGGCCAGCCAGCTCTATAAGGTATGCAGTTCTATGGCTAATTTCAATCACACCCGCTCACTTCTCTAACAGATCTCTTCTGTTCTTGCCTTTCTGGAAATGAGGAGGGACAGAGAAGAAGCAGTGACAGGAGGCGAAATATTAAATATATAATGTTTAGTGTTATCCCCTTTGGAAACATCTGCTCCTCACCCACATTTTTAAAAATTATTTTTTAGTGTATTTCTTAGATAAAACAAAAATCCAGAAGATTAAGTACAAAGAAAGTCAAGCTAGAAATTGACTAGAAATGTGAGAAATAAGTTAATTGCTCCCACTGCTAAATGACCTCCTTATAGGGAAATGGCCTTTTTGAAACAAATAATTTTTTAAAAAGTTTTTGAACTGGGGGGTGCCTAAGTGGTTTAGTTGGGTAAGCATCCAACTCTTGATCTCAGCTCAGGTCTTGATCTCAGGGGTGTGAGTTCAAGTCCTGCACTGGGTTCCTGCACTGGGGATGGAGCTCACTTAAGGAAAAAAAAAAAAAAAAAAAAGAGTTTTGAACTGGATTGGAGTCTGTCAAGCTTTAGGTACATGCCACATTCCCAGGCTCTAGGCACCAGCATTACTCATGCCCACCCCCAGCTGAGCCAAGTGGCCCCTAAGCAATTCTTTCTATGTGACTTCTCTACGGCTTATAATGGCCAGGTAGAGTATAACCAGTTCTGCTCCATGGATCAGAATCCTTTGGACCAGGAAGTTGTGTCAGAGACAAAGGCACATGCGTAAGGGTTGGACATCAGTATAGTCAATAGCATTTCAGGAGTGCTCCAGCCTGGATGACAGTGGGTCCAACTCATATTGCTCGTGGCCAGGAGAACACAGAGAAGGAAAATGATATCACTTGAATACAGGCAAAGTCCTCAGCAATTTTAGATGACTGTTTCTGAAAAAAGAAGTGATTCTTCTTGGGACAAGTCCCTATTCCCAAATAATATCTCGGAGCCCAAACAAACTTGTGCAGCCTCCCCTACTCAATTTATGAATTCTCAGCAACAAATAATAGAGACTTTTAGGAGAGGTGTGACCACAGAATTGTGTTTCTCTTGACAATGTTCATATGCCTAATTTATTACATGATAATTTCTTATACCTCATGGCATGAATCAAAAATGAATGAGATGTTTTATATTTGCAAGGATTTTATTACCTAGTAGGAAAATGAAGTTAAAAAAAGAAAAAAAAACAATTCTCACATAAGGCAGAATGTGATCATTTCTGTCCATGAATCTAGAAAAAGTAACATGGAGCATAAAGGAAGATGAAATTAACTCCTGGGAGAACATGGGAGTAGTAGAGGTTGGGGAGTGAGTGTTAGGAAAACTAATCATTCCATGTTCATTGTCTGTCTTTTCACTAAGCCTTCTTGCCCTGAAGACTAAATAACATTGAGTTGGATAATGCATGGGTGGGATTTTGAAACCTGGAGATGTGGATTGAACAGAGACAATGGAAGAAAAATATAAGGATAGGAAAATTCAGAACTTATGCAGGAAATGAAGAGTGGCTTAATTTATCTGGAACAGAGCAAGGTAATGGGAAATAAGGTTGGAAAAGTGGATCACAGCCACCAACCCTTGGAAGAATATAAATGCCAAACTGTAGAGTTTAGTTTGTTTTTTAAAAAATATCTATCCATTTATTATCTATCTAATCTATCTATCTACCTGTCTATCTATCACTCTATCTCCTTATCATCCATCTGTTAGTAAGGAACTGCATGATCAGGGCCATATTTAGGAACATTTTCTTCAAAAACTTATGCTTGATTACCGAAGAATGCGACTGGGGATAAGTCATGCAGTGTTTTTAGAGCAGTGCAAGGAAAGATGATGAGGACTGGAACAGGCAGAGTGGCACTGGGTATGGAAAGAGGAGGTTGGAAATAAAAGGTGATTTGCTTTACATGGAGCTCTGGATGGCTGTGGAAGTCTGGGGTAGTGATTATGTAAATATGACTCTAGGTTTTGACCCTAGATGACTATGTATGTGTGATAGCATTTAGTAGAAGCTGAATAGCTTCTGTGATAAAACACCTCTCCCAAAAGACTACCTGAGCACCAGTTCTGAGATCTTAGACAATTTACCTGGCTGGTCTGGGCCTCAGTTTCTTTCTCTGTTTGTAAAATAAAAATAGTAATAATTGTTTTTTTCTTTCTGGGATTGTTGATAGTATAAATAATGTGATAGATGGAAAGTCCTGCAGCCCTTCTCAAAGGGGTTCTGTCAAAAATTGAAGCCCTAACACCATGAGGCATCCCATTCAATGAATTGACTTCTCTTTTCTGCATCTTGAACAGTGTAGCATGTAACACACACTACGGGGAACCACAGGTCATCTTAGAAAGCAGTTAGTAGTGGGGCGCCTGGGTGGCTCAGTGGATTAAGCTGCTGCCTTCGGCTCAGGTCGTGATCTCAGGGTCCTGGGATCGAGCCCCGCATCGGGCTCTCTACTCCTCAGGGAGCCTGCTTCCTCCTCTCTCTCTGCCTGCCTCTCTGCCTACTTGTGATCTCTGTCTGTCAAATAAAAAAAAAAAAAAAAAAGCAGTTAGTAGAGACTTATTATGACATCCAGGCATGGGTTAGGTGATCTTGAGGACAATTCAAGGAACTTGAGTTCTGTTCTGGATTGGGTGAAAACAGGAAGTAGAAGCAATTTCACAATTGGTTATCCTAGTAATCTTTATTGCAAAGGCAGGATGAACATAACTTGGATAGAATCGTTTTGGAGGAAGAAATGATAGTTGCCAGGTTAGCTGGATCAAGGAAACCTTGGTCATTTTTGTGGTCACACAGTGTCTTTATTTTAATTTCTGTCACACATGATGATAGAGTGGTCTTGTCATGGAGAGTCCTTATCAAATGTTGATAATTCACAGCAGAGGAAACTCACAACCTAGTTGGTAGCAACAGTTATTAGTCACGGCTGCTTTTTTTTTTTTTCTTCTTGTGAATAGCTTAGGTTTTTTTTCCTATGAGATGAGTAGAAGTAGAATTATCAAAGGAAAGGTTTAAGTAATTTGTGGGTTTGAACACAAATTCATGATTTGCTTTCAAGGAGTGTGTATCAATGTACTCTTCTGCTAGCAGCGTAGGATAATGGGCTAAATGTCGGACAGTTTCCAGAAAGCCAGTCCCTTGCATGGTTGGGGTGATTTGTTCAAATGGCCCAAATCTTTGGGGCATCTGCGTGGCTCAGTTGGTTAAGGGTCCGACTCTTGATTTCAGCTCAGGTCATGATCTCAGGGTTGTGAGATTAAGCCCCCTGTTAGGCTCTGCGCTCAACAAGGAGTTTGTTTAGGATTCTCTCTCCCTCTCTCTGTGCCCACCAACACCCCCCAACCCCCCACCAGTTGCACTCGCTATCTCTTTCTCAAAATAAATAAAAATCTTTTTTTAAAAAAATGACCCAAACTTTGATGCTTTTAGTGGTTCTACATAGTTCATACATAGTTTTAGTGGTTCTTTCATTAGGTTTTACTGCTGAATTTGCTAGTCATATAAGTTATGCATATCATTCCTTCCCACTATTCTTCCCTCCTTCCTCCATTAGCAGACTCTTTCCTTTCTGTTGATTGAAATCAACAATACCAGCCAACACCGTGAACCACTTTTTTCTTGTTACCCAGTCCTGACCATTTGTCATCCTCATATCACTAATCGGGAATGGCTATCATTCATTCATTCAAGTCATGTTTCCTTCAGGTTATCTGGACAACAAGCTGTCACTAATCAAAATTCTCTTTTCCATTGTCTTTCTGGACTTCCCAGTGTCCTGCTAGATACTGTGAGTCTTCTTTTAGAAGAATCTCCTCTTGCTGGTGCTAGCCTATGTGTGCTAGGTCACCTGTAAACCAACTTGAACGGTGGCTCTCACGTATTTCTGACCATGACACTTAGGGAGAAGTATACCGAAAATTTATATCATGAACAAAAACCCATGTTCACATGTTTATAACATGCATAAACCCATGTTCACAGATACACATACCAGTTTATAGAAATCATTTCACACCCATAACTATATAATTAGAACAAAAGTTTCACCAAAAAATATGTCTTTACTACATGGCCTGTGTTTGGATATTTACTATTCTAGTCTCTTCTATTTAAAGAAAAAGCTTGTCATGATGCTCTAAATTAATGTTTTAGCTTCTTACTGATAGAGGAGTGTCTCCTTGATTAGGGGAGGTGAATGGTAACACAATCTGTTCCTGCGTTCCTATTTTCTCCATCTTAGAATTTCTTCCTTTTTCTTAGGCCAAGAAATTTCAATTTGATTGGTATAGGTCATCCCCGATTCTAGATAGTCATTATCCACCCCCATCTACCTAAGTTAGAAAACTGAATTCAGAATCTCTGGTAAACTCAACCGCAACCATAAATTCAGTCTGCTCTCAAATGATGCTTCTTTCCTCCTTAATTGGATATTATCAGCAACCATTTTTGTGAATACAATCCCATATTTTTTCCCAAAGCTTGGCAATTATTTTATCCTTATTTTTAACACTTAAATGTTTTAACTTTAACTTTAATGTTTTAACTTTAATGTTTTAACTTTAATTCTCTGTATCAAGGAGCAGTTTACTTGGTGATAATATTTAAAATATATGAATATGACACAAAATAATGGGTTTATTCTCAAATGGAAGGAAGATGCCATTTTAAATGCTATTCCATATGATAACTCCAGTAGAAAATGACAAGTGTAATGGTCTAAGGGGATATTATCAAAGGATGGTGTTTACATTGGAAATTTCCATCTTGAATACCACCAGAAGAAGAATTAAATGTATACTAGTCTTCTTCTTACCCATTGCAAGAATATCCTCAAGAAAAAGCTTTCAGATTTTTTTTTGTGTGTGTGATATTAACTACTGTGAACCTTAGCATGATTTCTGTTTGAAATTGGTCACCCATTTGACAATTATTTTATTAATTGTAAGTCTGTTCCTCCTTCTTCTGGATTCTGAGGAATGGGAGTTTAGGACAGAAGGAGAACCAGATCACATGGGCAAGGTTAGAGTCTGAGGGAAAGAGGAGACCTACCTTTAAGGAGGAGAGAAAACATCTCTATTAGACAAGGAAGGAGGAGTTCCTTCAGTTGCTAAGCTATTCTTGGACGGATCTGTAACCCCTAAGCTCACAGGTCTTCCCATTTCAAATCCATTTATCAGCATCCAGCATTTTCCTTATCTCCAGGATACTGCTAAGGCTCTGATATTGATTCCACTGACATTTCTCCACTGTGAAAATATTGGGTTTGGTTTTGTTTATTTAAGTCTTTTTTTTTTTTAAGACTTTATTTATTTATTTATTTGTCAGAAAGAGAGAAAGAGAAAGCACACAAGCAGGCAGAGGTGGAGAGAGAGGCAGGCTCCCTGCTGAGCTAGGAGCCCAATGCGGGCCTTGATCCCAGGATCCTGGGATCATGACCCGAGCTGAAGGCAGCAGCTTAACCCACTGAGCCACCCAGGCATCCCTGTTTATTTCATTCTTGCAGCTAAAAGAGAGGAGATTCTTTTCGTTTTGTGAATAGGTTGCCCCTTCATCCTCAGCTATCCCATCAGTACTACCCAAAGTGGGAACTTTCCCCCAAAATGGATAGAAAGGTTCAATGTTAAAATAAATGCTAACTGTCCATATACGATGAATGATTAGCTAGCTTTTCCTGCATCTTTAAATTCAATTTTCATGATTTTTGATGTACAGAGTTTTATAAATTTAAGTCAATACACTCATAGATATTCCCTTTGTGTTTTTTTCCATTCAAGTAGCTCTTTTAATAACTTAAAAAAAATTTCCATCTTTTAAGTGAAAAATCGAATGGCTTTTTAAAGTTAATATTTATGAAAATTATACTTAGTCTAAAAATGTCGACAAGTACTATGTAATTGTAAGGAACAATAGTCTTCTGCCCTATGCTTACATTAATTTTCATTCTTCATAGTCAAACATTTAAAAATCTTTTAGCCATATTCATCTTCAAATATTTGCCCATGTATCTTCCCATACTATATCTCCATATTAGCTTATACCACTTTTTTTTTTTTTGCATTTTCAGATTTTCCTGTCACCCACTGACTTTCTTCTTTGCAAGATGAGGGTTTAGCTTTCTTACATCACAACTGCAGCATCCCTCTTCCCATTGATTCTCTCTTCCTTCTTTTTTCCAGTTGTCATAATTTCTGTTTAAATAAATGCTGTTTTATAAAATTTTTATTTTTTTTCAATTTTTAAAAATACATACTGTTTCCTTATCTGACTATTGTAATATGAGCTACAGGTGCCAATGTACTGTACCTACATTTCCTTTTTAAAATTTTCTTTAAGAGAAAGAATGTGAATGGGGGTTGAGGCAGAGGGAGAAGGAAGAATGTTAAGCACACTCCCTCCAAGCTGAGTGGAGAGCCTGATGTGGAACTCAATCTTGACTTGGAAATCATGACCTGTGCCGAAATCAAGAGTCAAAGGCTAACTGCCTGAAGCACCCAGGAGGCTGCTATATTTCCTTTCTTGTAAAAGGCTTTGTTTTTCCCGAGTTACTATTTCATTTTTTTATTTGCTTTTCTTTGTACTTATTAGTAATTAAACTTTAAATTTTATGAAATAATTCCTCAAAACATGGCCAATTACTTCAGATAAATTACTAGTTGCCTTTTCTTTTCTCTTGGCTACATCTTACTTGGGACGCTACAAACTTTCATTTCAAATTGGAATGGTACGTTCCAAATCCACTTACTCATTCTTGTACTGAGAGCTCCTTACATCCGGGACCTCCTTTCACTATATTGCTGTGCTGAATCTTCTATTTTTTAAATTCCAGGTATCATGTTACACTTTAGATAATAACTTACATTTAGGTAGAACTGTATCAATAATTGTTAAGTAGTCAAATGAAATGATCTACAAATACAGTAGTCCCTTCGTCTGCAGGGGATATGTTTACAGACCCTCATGGATGTCTGAAATTGCTAATAGCTCTGAACCCTCTATATATTGTGTTTTTCTAATACGTACATATCTATGGTGAAATTTAATTTATAAATTAGGCATAGTAAGAGATTAATGACAACTAATAACAGACTAGAACAACAGTCACAATATGCTATTATAAAAGTTACGTAAATGTGGCCTTTCTCTCAAATATTTCAAAATATCTCAGCGTACTGTACTCACCCTTCTACTTATGATGACGTGAGAAGGCAAAATGCCTCTGTAATGAGATGAAGTGAGATGAATGATGTAAGCCTTGTGACATAGCGTTAGGCTAATATTGACCTTCTGATGCTACATCAGAAGGAGTGTCATCTACTTCCATGGCTCTTGACTGTAGATAATTGAAATCGTGAAAAGTGAAACCACAGATAAGTAAGTCATTGTAATCCAACTTAGGAGTTGACTGGGTGGAACAAGAGGGTGTGTCCAGAGACCAGTTAGAAGACCACTGCAGCTGACCAGCTGAGAGATGATGGATGGCCTGCACCAGCATCTGGCAATAGAGATGGGGAGAAGAGAAAACGTTTTTACACAATTATAAAGCAAAGGCTTTGGATTTATGATTTTTAGCAGAAGTGACAGAAACCAACCGAAATTGAAGAACAAGCCTAATTATAAGATTATGGGGATGCCTCCAAGGAAATGAAGTATATAGCTGAGACTTAGAAAGTGCCTGGAACCAAGAAATGGAAAGTCTTAGGAAACTTATGCAGTAACTTGTTTTTATCTCTCATTTCTCTTTCTAAATTGTCACTGCTTTCTGTATCTATGCACACTGGCTGAATCTACTCCATGTATATATGGTGGAAGATGGCCATAGCACATCGCCCACATTTCTACATCTCCTCTATTGAAAAGGAAGCCTGCAAAACTGTGTTTTTAATTTTTCAGTTTCAATTCAAATTCTTCAAGAGTGCGAACCAGGGGGGCTGGTCCACTTTGAATCTTTTTAAGTGGATTCAGGAAGAAGCTTTATGGTAAAAATAAGATTCTGAGCACACACCATATTGAATGGGGCTAAAGTTAGGGTTAAAAATGTAATGACTTTGGGGGTGCTTGGATAACTCAGTTGGTTGAGCCTCTGACTCCTGGTTTCAGCTTGCATCATGGTCTCGGGGGTGTGGGGCTGGGCACAGAGTCTTCTTGAGATTCCCTCTCTTTCCCTATTCCTCCCCCCTACCCTTCCTCTTTCTCTAAAACAAATAAATAAAATCTTGACCAGAAAGAATCTCATGATTCTTATTTCCTCATGAAGCGGTAGATGTAGTAATTGTTGGGAATAAGAGAATGTCATAGAGTCAACGATTTCAGGAGGCAGGTTAAGGTTAAAAATTGTAACTGTAGAAAGGGAGAGACTGAGTAGAGAGACTTCTTATGACCCTAGGTAACATTGAGAGCCCAGCTGGGATGACAAATTTCAATTTATGGTAGTACTAATCTGCAAATTGACAGAGGCACAAAGAGTTTAGGTATTAGATAGAGATGAACCTTTCATATTAAGGATGAGAAGATAGGGGAGACTTATGGATAGAGAGAAAATAGAAAGAGTAGCATGTGTAAAGGCCCTGAGGTGGGAGAGATTTGAGGTGGGGTTTGAGGCACCATGAGAAGTCTAGATTGGGAACACCGTTTGCAGGCTAGATTCACAAGTTAGCTTTTCTTCATCATTCAGCAGAGTGACTCCAATGTCCAACCCAGTACCTATTTGTAGTAGGTGCTCAATAAATATTCGTTGAATGAATCTAGACCATATCTCTATCCAGCAATTTTCCTTCAAATTTTCTGTCCTCTAGATGGCACCCTTCCATAATTTACAGAGGTAATTCTGGCTATCTATTTTTATGTTGGAAAAATTACTTAAAAATTTTGGGTCTCAGTTTCCTCATAGGTATAATAACACCCCTCCCCCACTTCATAGGTAGTTGTGAGGTTTCAACTGAGTACAATATATGAAGTGCTTACCTTTTGACTTGGGAGGCCATCAATACTTACTACCTAATATAATTATTATTTTTATTGTTGTTACGGATATTATTTCAGCCTGTGAGATTATTTGTACACATGTCATTGTCCTGTATAAAAATCTTTCAATTTTTACTAGACTTTTGTAAGTTGAAGAACACTAAACACCCATTCCCATCTTAATTGTATCCTGAGTTTTCCTCTGAGATACTAGCTTTTCCTAATTCTGAGTCCAAGGGTTGGGTTTTTTTTTGTTTGGTTGTTTTTGCCTTTTTTTTTTTTTTTGTCCAAGTGTTTTGAGCAAGATGTCCACTCCCAGTTACAGGGTACAGCTCTGGAGACTTACTGTCAAAGCCTGTATTCTATATTTCATCCCCCCTATCTTAGGGAGTCTGGGAGTCCCACCAGAGTTGAAATGAAATATGCAATAATTTGGGACTTTTTTCTCTCCTCTATGGAAACACTGAGAAGAGATCATCACTTTTCCCCACAATCATAAGAGGTGAGGTTGTGAGGTTGTGAGGTTGTGAGTTTGGTATCTGTGAAACCATTGCTGCTAGAAGGATGGCTAAGAGAGTCCTGAAGGAGAGCCTGAGGGTCAAGCAAAGAACAGAGCAGAGAGAGGCTTAAGAATGAAGTTCAAGGTGATATTTTTTTGAGCCCCTGGATTCAATCCTGCCTGAAACTAGTTGTGTTTCTGATCTTTTGAAATATGTGAGCTAATACATTTCACATATTGTTTAAACTAATTTAAGTTGGGATTATATAATCTTAATTTATACATAGTTTTTACTGAGAATGCAATCTGTCCACTTCGTATCAAATATATACTGACAGAAATACCATATTCTTTTAATAATCTTTTTCTAAAAATTCCATTAATATAAGAATCAATGGGGGCACCTGGGTGGCTCAGTGGGCTAAAGCCTCTGCCTTTGGCTCAGGTCATGATCCCAGGGTCCTGGAATCGAGCCCCACATCGGGCTCTCTGCTCAGCAGGGAGCATGCTTCCTCCTCTCTCTCTGTCTGCCTCTCTGCCTACTTGTGATCTCTGTCTGTCAAATAAATAAATAAAATCTTTAAAAAAATATAAGAATCAATGGATGTTATGTCACTAAGTAGTCGATAAATTTTTGAGTATAAACCAAACTCGAGGACAATGTGGTCTTTCAAAACTTAGTGACTCTTTTAGTAATTACGCTGCAGTTCTCGGGGGCTATCACTGGGTAAAGATATTCCTACACACAGGGGCGCCTGGGTGGCTCAGTGGGTTAAAGCCTCTGCCTTCGACTCAGGTCATGATCCCAGGGTCCTGGGATTGAGCCCCACATCGGGCTCTCTGCTCTTCGGGGAGCCTGCTTCCTCCTCTCTCTCTCTCTCTGCCTGCCTCTCTACCTACTTGTGATTTCTGTCTATCAAATAAAAAAAAAAAAGATATTCCTACACACAAATTAGTTTTTCTTTTATGGTTTATTTCACTTTTTAACGTAAACAAGAACATGAATAAAGTTGAATTCAACTTTTTGCTATTTAAATCCATTATTTGATGTCTACATTTCCATTATATCCAAATTTTGAGAGACCATGGTTTTTATTACTCACAGAGAGAACATTTGAAGTGGAAGGAATTTTGGAAACGGACTGAACTGGGTTCCAATTTAGCTCTGCGACTTGCTAGCTCAGTGAGCTTGAACTCATTATTTAACTCTGAGCCTCAACTGTTTGCTTTTCAAATTGGAAGTGATAACAGAAACTTTCAGAGAGAGAGAAAAGTAGTGAGGAATACTGAGACAGCACACGTAAAACTCCTAATGTACATTACGATACCTAAAGGCGCATAACATGTGTTATTGCCCTTTTTCTAATTAGGACATATAGCTTTGTCTCCAAAAATTTTAGTGAGAAATCATGCCGAGAAGATATATTGTTCTGTGAATTAAAAGTATTAAATCTTTTTCTTTATTTACCACTTTCTAAATGCTCAGTGAGAAACTAATATGTATGTAGATTAGATCTGGTTCATTGCTAATTTGACGTCAGGTTTATGAATTATTTGCAGTAGTGTATCTAAGGATGATGATAAGAATACCCGTATTTCTTAGCACAGTATGTATTTAGAATTACGGGGAGCTTAGAAAGCCATTAAATCCCTCTCTTATTATAATGTCCATACATCAGTTTTTCTGTATATTCTTTCAGTTACACTGGAGAATTTTGACTTCATGTTTTTTTTCATTTATTGTTCAACTTTATATTATTTTATGTTGCTAGCTGTGTAGCTCATAATAAGGAAATTGGAAAAATGTGTGTGCAATCATGCTACAAACTGTGACCCATGCATTTAATATGAGCTGGGAGAGAAGTAGCTCCCCCTTTGTTTTATTTGTATTATTGAAACACTCTCAGCATTTGGATTTCAAGTCCAAAGGAAGAGTTTTGTTCTTCATAGTGTTTTTTGAACAAATGTCCTGAATGGATTTCATGTGAAATAAATTTTGCTTTCCCCCTGGACCTCAGTTCTAACTCTGACAATCAGAAATCATTTTTAAAATCTCCCAATTACATACCCTGCCCAGTGGTCTAATGACCATGACCTTTTCATGCCAATTGGATCCTTCCTCTCTTCCCAGCTGGAGACTGAGCTAGAGTAGCTAAGGAACCTTCTTAAACAGAGGGGTAAACATATCCAAGTTTAAATTTGTCTGAATACTAGTATAATTACACGAATGGCTAGCTATCCTTTTTTATTGTTCAACATGAATTCAGGAGGGAGAAATAAGCTCCTGAAAGTTAATGAAGACAAAAGTCCGAGAACAAGAAAGTATCGCCAGAGATGTCTCTTTATACATAATGATACTTAACAACTTATGACCAAGACGCAAGATGGTATGATGGTTACAAGCAAGGGCTCTGGTGCTGCTGGCTGTGAACCCAAATCTGCCAAAAGTACGCAATGCTGGGAAGGAAGGGAGCCTCCCAGTATGCTTCAATGAAATGGAGATAAAAAAAAAACAGGACCTACTTCATGCATTCTCGGGAGAAGAGGTAAAGGTAAGTTAAATAAGTACACTTAGAACAGTACCTGGCATGCTGAAAATGCTCAAAATATATTACTTTTGGTTATTGTTGTGTTTCTAGGTATTTAATTTAATAATAATCTACAGAAATTTTATATAAATAAATAAATACTGACTAAATTAAAATAAACATAATTTTAGGATTCCAGGAAATTCGATCCTGTAGAAATCAGTGAGAAGATATTTCATATTAATTTACATTAATTGAAATGATAAACATTGGCTGTCATACTAATGTTACAGAAATTTTCATAAATTTCTTCATATACACAAAAATAGCACTTTACGAACAGACCCTAAAGGGAAAAAAGGGACAAAAGCTTTTTGACTTCCAAGCAGTGTTTCTTCTGGAAATGGAATCCTGTTCCCTCTTTGAGCTATTCCCGTTCTTCCCTTACCTCCTTTCTTAACCAAAATTATTAAAAGAATACTCTCTACTTGAGCTTTCGATTTATTACCTACAGTTTTCTCCTGGCCCCAACTAACCTCACTTTGCTGTTCCTTTGCAGCTGTCTTTTCAAAAACCATTGGAAAACCTGAAACTTCTAAAACTCAACAATCCTTTTAGTCATTATTGATGGATGCTTCAAAGCATCAGAGCATGTTTGTTTTTCTTTTTTCTCAAAATTCTTCCCTTCCCTTGGCTTTCTTATGCCTGTTTCCCTCCTCAATCTCTTTGCATTTCTTATTCTTCTCAGATACCTATGTTTGCAGCAATTTTGCCAATTATTGTATCCTTAGGATTTGTATCTCAGACATATCACTCTTAGACTCTCCTGGGTTGATTTGACCCAAGCCAATAATTTCTGGTTACCTCCCAAATTGTCCCAATTTATATTTCTCAATTTCTGTTTCAGTTGTTTATCTTTCTGTCTCTTAGATACCAAGGTGCCCCATAAATATTTAAAGGTCACTGTGACCTCAATTAAAACCAAGTATTTCCCTTCCCACTCTGAAGTTGCTTCTACATTAATTCTTCTTTAGATGAGTGATTCTACCATCAACATGCTTATCTAAGTTAGAAACCTTGAAAGCAGACAAGATTGCTTCACTCACATTTTCTGATATTTCCCACTGGTCCCCAAGGCAAATTGAATTTACCTTTGAAATTACTTGACCTATCCTTCTCTTTACATCTACAGTCCTACTACTTAGTTTTGGTTTTCCTCATCTTTTGCTTCCATTATTATAACGTCTACTTGGAGGGCAAGGAAAGACTATAAAAGTAACTGAAGAACATTGAATTCTCAGAAAAGAACTCTACATAAGTAGAACCTTTAGAATAAAGTGGAGAAAAGGTGTGGTTAGTTGGCATTTGATGGAGAAATTTTGCAATAAGATGAACTCTTGAGCTGCTATCACTGAAATGTGTTATTCCACAGGTCAAATAATAATTTAGGGCTGATAGTGATGTTTGAAGACTAGTGAGGGATTGTCTACTCTGATGATCAGCCATGCCAGTCAATTTAATTAATTTTAAAAGTATTTATCAGTTGTGTAATAAAAATTTGGCAAGCACAAATACAGAGCTAAACCTATGACCTTACCCCAAATCATCCTTCTTTCTGTTTTTCTTCTTTTAGTAGCTGGTACCATGGATGGCCATTCTCCCACTCTAGAAACTTCAAGAATTTCCTTGCTCCCCATCCCAGAGTCCTCACCCTGATTTCTGACTTCCCATGGCTTAGTGCAAAGCTCATCATTCATTTTCTTGAGAGGGGTAGTTCATATTGGATCTTTAGCACTCTACTGAACATTGACTATTTTTAAATAAATGTTTGTTGATTCTCATTTCAAAATCCTAGACATTGTCATCTATGTTGTGGACTATTCCAATAACCTTCTAACTTGATTTTCTAACATTTTTTTTTCCCAGTTCAACTTAGCCTCCATATTGCCAGCACAGTTATCTGCCTAAAAACTGAGATCAAGTGCTCGCTACGGCAGCACATATACTAAAAACTGAGATCAAATCAGTCCTTTCTTCTGGCTTCCAAGGGCCTCAAGCCCAAGTTCAATGCCCTCTACTTGCCAGCCTAGGCCTTTTACCAGTTGACTCCCTCTTCCCCCTATAGTCACATTCCTGACACTTCCCTTCCTGCATCCTATGCTGCTGTTACTTCTTGTGGTTCCTCAAATAAGCTAGGCCTTCCTCCTTGTCTTTTCACACATGTTGCTCCCTTTGCAGAGATGCCCAGCTCCCTTTGTGGACACCCAACAAATTTCTCTTCTGCTCACAGGACATTCAGGCAGGTAGCCTTTCCTCCACCATCCTCACTACCCTCATAACTCTCCATTATACCTTTCGGTATTTTTAACAACTCATTCTTGTCTCTTTACCCCACTTCGTGAACACTTGGAAGGCATGAATTTTGGTTTGGAGATGTCTCAGAACTCTCAGAGCTTCTTAGTGAATGCATAGTTGCCTCCAGTAAAGATTTTTTTAAATGAATAATTGAATACTAGGATGACATTCTATTTTCAGTTATGTACATATTTTTAATGTCTTACACATCATAAGCAGGCACATTTTTAGTGTCTTGTTCTAATATTTGACCAGAGAGATATTTTTATGTATGTTCCAAGGAAAAAAACATGGAGAATCATTGTAATTGTATAAGATTTCAATTGAAGTGTTTAGTGGTCTTGTTAGCTAGGTACCCTAGGCTCTTGAAAGAAAGAGAAAGAGAGAGACAAAAGAAAGGAAAGAGAAAGAAAGAAAGAAAGAAAGAAAGAAAGAAAGAAAGAAAAAGAAAAGAAAGAAGAAAGAGAAAGAAAGGAAGAAAGAAAGAGGAAGGAAGGGAGAAAGGAAGGAGAGAAGGAGAGAAAGAAAGAAAGAAAGATTGATTAAACACAAATGCTAGAAAGGTGATAGACTAGCATCAGTCTAAATGTGACCTGGTCTCAGTAAATGAGAGGTTTTATCCAGAAAGTTCGGAGTTGTTATCTCCCTGGCAGTCATTCCACAGTGGCCCAACCCACTTTCCACCCATATCTTCAACTTCTTCCAACCAATCAGCAAGATTAATTCATTATCAAGAACATGTCTTGGGTTCCCACTCTATTTTTTAACTCCACTGTTTCCCTTGTCAGAATGCCTTTAATCCTCTATTCCTTCTCTCCTCTTAAGATCCAACCTAGTACTCAAGAGACTTCAAGATGTCACCTCTTCCAGGAAGATTTTTTTCTGATCCTTGCTGTAAATGAAAACTTTTTTTTCCTCTTAACTTCTTCAATACTTTTTACCTTATTGATAGCACTTACCACAACCTGCTCTATACCGTGATTATTTGTGTACTTGGTTTATCTTTCCTATTAGAGTTTAAGATTCTTCAGGTCAAGAGAGTTATTTTTAATCCTTCCACCTTCACTCAAGCCGTGTTTGGTACAATTTTGGTATTCAATTAGTAATTGTGATATAAAATTGAAATTAGTTCTGGGCCTGGATTTTGCTATTGATAAGTTTCTTGGGGCCTGAACTATCAGGTACAGACATGTGTATGCCTCAGTCTCTGTTGAATTGTATGGGATGTCCCTGTCTACTTATTTCCACGGCTAGAAATCTCTGTTTTCAGAGCCATTACGCAACAGACTGTTACAACAATACGAATAACCATAAAGATCTCTACAGTAGCAATCTCTAGACTTCTTAGCCCCGAGACAACATCATGTTGAGGAGGGAATAAGGTGAATTGTCAGGAGCACAGACTCTGGATCTTGAGTTGTTTCGGTATGAATCCTGGCTCTGCCATTTATAAGCGGTGTGACCTGAGTAAGCTACTTAACCCATCCGTGCCCCACTTTTAGTATCCATAAAACAGGTATTTTAACAGTACCTACCTCAAGGGGATTGTGTGAGAATGAAATGAGTTAATATATGTAAAGTGCTTAAAAAAGTATCTGGTACATGGTAAGCACTCAGCTGGTTTTATTTTTTTACTTTAGTATTACTATTACATGCTTTTAGTATCTATGCCTGCCCCTCCCTCGAAAGCATGAGCTTCTAAATGATTGATACTGTGTTTTCTTGGCCTTTCTATTTCAAGTGACTGGTACAGTACCTCATACAGAGGTAACACTGAAGGAGAAGAACCTGGAAGAAAATTCCTCCTTGTTCTAGAGGTGAACCTGAACTTGCTTGCTCCCTGTCATGGATATTCAAAGAACTTCCTTTTTATGCTCTCAGTAACCTCATATTTAACCCTGCTGGTTTTCATTTACTTTATAATTCAATCATAATGAATTTTAAAATCCATTCTAACTTCCAAAGATCTCTAGAGATTTGCTTCATCAGTCTGACATCACGTTCATTTACATTTCTTATTTTTTCATTTCTTTGTAAGAGGTCTAAGAATTGTTCCAATAAAACACTTTTAAGATTGTATTACATATACTGTGTGCTATTTAATCCTGGCTACATGTTCAAATTAACAAGCACGAAATTGCTAATGCTCTGATCAACTATTATAAACTGTAATGCGAGATCTGTCATAATTGAAAAAAAAATTGGAACTGGACTATTCTTTTGTAACCATCTAAGCTAATAATTTACGTGGAAAATATTTATACAAAAAAAAAAACATAGCAAATTGAAGTTCAAGTTCAGGGAGTTGTTAGAAGCCATCTAGCTTGGTCACTCTCCCAAGAGGATAAGATCCTTAGTAGTCCCATAATAAATAATTGTCTTTTGCCTAGATTGTTCCAGGAAGAAAGAACAAATTGATTCTAAAGTCATCTTTTTCCTTTGATGGGCAATTTTAACTGGTGGGAAATTATTTCTCCTGTTGAATAAAACCCATTGCTCTAAACATAACCTAAACAACATAGGTTAGAGTAGATGAACAGCTTCATGATGGCCTTCAAATATTTGGAAACAGATATTTCATTTCCCTGATATGTTATAAGTCAACAGGTTGTACTGATGGAACTCAAGAGTCTTTAGATCTAGAAGGCACATAAGTATGATTTGACCCTATTATTTTGCAGATGAATACATTAAAAAGAAGAGAGGTTGAGTAGTAAGAATGAACACATGAACATTTGTC
This sequence comes from Meles meles, assembly GCF_922984935.1. Taxonomy (NCBI): domain Eukaryota; kingdom Metazoa; phylum Chordata; class Mammalia; order Carnivora; family Mustelidae; genus Meles; species Meles meles. The sequence continues at coordinate 20,448,012 of NC_060066.1, forward strand.
CAGTCATTGTGTCCTCAGCCACCAGCTTAATAAATTTATAATTTTGTAAGTTAAAATAACATATAGTTTTATAATTTAGTATAACACAAAATTTTACAGTTTATTATAACAAGTAAATTATGAAGAAATTTATAGGTTATTACAAACATAATGCTGAAGACCTTGGTGAATTACAGCCAATCCATTTTCCTCCCTCTTTCCCCAAAGGCTATCACTAACCTGTATTTATTATTTAAGATTCAAATGTATTGTGCTCCTACTGCTCCAGTGGAGAAAGAGAATGACTATGAGTGATGTAGAATACAGGATTTGTGATGGGGATTTGATTTTATGTGGTTTGTAGGCGCTCTGGAAGAAGTGGGAGCCTATTGCCTCTGCATCTGGGCGTGAAGTCATTGTTGGTTAGTAGAACTGGCAGTTAGGAACACAAACCAGATGCAAAGTGAGGTGAAATGAGAACAAAAAGGAACATACATCCATCCTTCACTGCCTCCAATCTTGACAATGATGGTGAAATGGAAGGAGCTGTTGCCCCTTGCTATGGAACTGCATGCATGCTTGCCATGGGACTGAGAAGTTGAAGGAGGAGTTGTGGGACTGGATGTTGTTCCCTGCCAACAAGATGAGCACTGGTCAGACCACCGTATGCATGGATGTGGTGGTCCCTGGCACCCATGCTGACCTTTGGAGAAAACAGCTGCCCCAAAGACTCATCAGAAGCTACAAACTACAGATCTCTTCTCTTACCCTATTTACTCCAGCAACTTTCTCAGTGTGGCCCATTTTTTTATGACATCATACTGGTCAATCTCAATATCTGAAACATTTGTTCCTTTAATCACTCGCAAATGGAAAATGGTGATAAAAATGAGAATCAATATATTGCCAACATTGTCTTGAGGGTGAGATGAGATGTTTATGGAGTACTTAATTTAGCGAGATTCAACAAATCACTGTAAATATTAATACCTAAAACCTCTTGCTGTTTCTATTTGATGTGTCTCACCATTAAACTATGTACTTCTTGAAAGTAGGATCTGTGCCTGAATCAGTCCTATATCCTTAAAAGCTTAGGTAGTAAAGCCATCAAATTTTGGGGAGGGAGGGAAGTAAGTAAGAATGAACATGAAACCTTGGAACAACATTTTCTAAGCATGTCACCGAAGAAAGACTTGATAAAACATTTAATATTATAAAAATAAGAAAAATTGTCTATTTAAAAATCTCAGTGAACTAAAGAGGAAAAAACAAACTGTAATGATATGTGCAAACTATATGACTAAATGTTAATGTTCTTAACATGCAAGAGATTCCAATAAACAAGAATGAAAAATATAAACAAGTCAGTAGAAAAATGAGAAGAGGATGGACATTTTTCCCCATACATTTTAAAGATTTATTTATTTATTTATTTTAAGGAGAGAGAGAGCATGGGCAGAGGGAGGGGCAGAGGAAGAGAGACAATCTCAGGCAGACTCCCCACTGAGCAGGAAACCCACCGCAGTCAGGATCCTATGACCCTGAGATCATGATCTGAGCTGAAATCAAGAGTTGGTCACCGAACCCACTGAGCCACACAGGAACCCTACAAAGAAACATTTTAACACAAACGTATTCTTTTACAGTTCTAGAGGTCAGAAGTTCAAAATGAGTCTTCCGGGGTTAAAATCAAGGCATAGGCTGGACTGCTTAGTTTTAAGGGCTCTAAAGGAGACTCCATTCCTTGCCTGGCCCAGCCTCCGGAGGCTGCCAGCATTTCTTGGCCCATGGCCACATCACTCCAATCCCTGCTTCTGTGGGTGTGTTCTCTCTTACCCACTTTGATCTTCCTGTTTCCTTCTTATGAGGACCATTGTGATTACACTGGTCCTATTGGATAGCCCAAAATAATCTCCCCATCTTTATTTAAAAATATCTTCACAGTCCTTTTTGTCATATATAAAAAATAATATGTTTGTAAGATTCTGGGAAGCATAATGTAAATGCTTTGGGGGTGCCATTATTGAGCCTACAAGAGTGAGTTAAGAATCACTGACTATTAACTAAATTTGTTACACTCTTCTGCCCTGGATGGACAACACTGATATCCAGAGCAGTAGGAAAAGTAGACTAGATAGCAACCGGCTATGTCAGTTTTCCTGGCATTTGAGCGGTCTGGGCATTGCCACATGACTTCAACTTTCTCCATTTATTTTTTATAGCCTAAACACAAGTGAGTCTTTCAAGATGTTGGTTGTGAATCTAAAAATACATTTTTTAATAAAAAAAATTCACCATAAATATTGTTTTTGCTTCTTCATTTCTCATTCCTCAGCTTTATGGTATGTATGTTGAACATTATTTAAACCCAAAATCATTTTTTTGGGTATTAAATTGAAAGCTGAAATGAAGGTCACACCTCACCAAGGAGTAATGATATTCTCTAGCATCATAAGGGGGAAATCAACACTCCTCCACCTTGTCACTCTGGACCTATCTTGTAATTCTCATGGAACACATGACTGGATTAATTCCTTTCTAGGCTTTCACACTAAGAATACCGTGATGACATCCAGACCCACTGACCCTCCAATACATCATTCAAAACAGCCTGGTAATGGCTATTAAGGAGAGCACGGATTATTTGGAGCATTGGGTGTTATACACAAACAATGAATCACGGAGCACTATATCAAAAACTAGCACTGTACTGTATGGGGACTAACATAACACAATAAAAAATTTAAAAAAATAAAAACCTTCTAAAACAAGCAAGCAAAAATACAGCCATGAAGTCTGTAAAAGGAAATTATAGCAATTCTTACTTTGAACTTAGTTGCATGTTTATTTGTCCAGCATTGGTAGGAGACCAAGTTTTCCGAGAGCATTGATTAATACTTTACTCAGCACATAACACAATGCCTGGCATGCAGTAATTACTAAAAAAAAAAATTTTTTTGTTAAATATATGAGTGAATGGAAGAATGAATGACTTCATTTTACTGCAGCCTGTCTATCAAGTGGACTCTAACATAAAGGTGAGGATATTACTATATAATTTTAATACTTTCAGTTTAAGCAAGAAGGGAAATACTTCAGAAAAAAGTGTTCATTCTTCTTGGGTACTTAAACATATATCTGCCTGTCATTGGCAGTGGAAGAACAGCCCTCAGGAGTCTAGAAAGGCATCTCGTAGGCATTTCCCAGATATATTCAGAAACTGCAATTCCTGGGGAGAAAGGTTGAGCTCAATGTTGCCCAGAGCAGGTGCTGAAGCTGCCTGTTGGGTAATCAATTTCCACGACACATCAAGCATTTTCTTGCTTCAAGCATTACCTTGGGGCGGCTGGAGCAACACTGTGAAAAGGAAATGAACATTCTTAGAAGTGGTTTGGATTTTGAGAAGAGGTTCCTAAGGGGTGCCTAAGATTTTTAGGAATCCTAAAATTCCTTAAGAAGGTCACGTGATCAAGGAAGAAAACAAACGAGTTCTCAGTAGGAGAGAAAGAGTCAGATGAGATGCATTCATCTTAGGGTACAAAGTCTCATGTTATGTGTAGAAACACACACAGAAAATTACACTTAGAAGACTAGACCTGGCTGGAAACTTTGGGAAGAGCTGATTCTGAGTTCTGAGTTCTACACATCAGAGGCCCATGGCCAGGGTGTTTAAGCAAATTGTCCAGAGTGACACAGGGAATCTGCCGCAGAGCCAGGATTATAAAGTGGGGCGCCCGGCTTCTAACCCCTTTGCATTCTCTTGAGCTGGCGGCCCAGCCCCAGTGCAGCAAGAGAAACCACTCCTGGGGTTATTTGGAAGAGCATCTGTCATCTGGCTGCCACGCTCATGGAAGAGCCAGACCACTTGACGGTGGAAAAAGAGGATGGAAATGCAAAAGGCGAAGATGGAACTGCAGTTTTTATATGGAAAACATGAACCAACTATGGTTTGAAATATTAAAAATAGGTTAAATTCAATTTACATTCTATTGGACACTGACTTCAGGGCTATAAACAAAATGTCTGGAAAAATTTATGCAGCTATCTCTCTTTTGCCACATTAGGTAGATTAATAGGACTGTGCCCCTCCTCTAGAAACTTATTTAAAGGTTGAAAACATTAACCTTAATAAAGAAAAGGGAATGAAACATGGAACAATGATTACTCCTATGATCTCTTAGACTTGTCCTCTGTGATGCAGAACCAACAGCCCTGGGTTGGAAATGAAGAACCGGATCCTAATTCTGTTTAAGCTATGACTTTATTCAACTTGCCAACAATGCTCTGGGGTTCAATTTATTTACCTGTAAAATGAGGGGATTAGATTAGATGGAGTGTCCCTAACAATCCGTCATATTTAACATTCTAAGACTGAACTTTTTTTTTTTTGTGAGCATACATGTTCACTCATTAACTACTTTCTATGCATCAGGTATCATGCATGATGTTGTACACACAAGGATGAACAAGAAAAATATGATCTCTGATCTCATGGAACTTAGACAAAGAGTAAACAGAAAACACTAGTAGTTAACTTATTACATTTTATCCATAAAAAGTAGATAATATAACTAGTGATAGGAGCTAAGCTATGTTGGAGAGTAGAGTCAATGTCAAGAGAGGAAGGCCTCCTTTGAGTCTCATCCATGGAAGACCTCAAGCCTCAAGGAAAACATTTAAATAGACATAGGAACAACGTGCCTAGCAGAGAAGACTTAATATGCAAAGGCACTGTGGTCAGAAAGAGTTTGGTATGATTGACTACCTGACAGAAGGTGACAGTGGCTGGGAGATAGGGATCAAAGGAAAGGAGGCATAAAATGAGGACAGAGCAGGTCTTGCAAGATACTGCAGATCAGGGGAGGCAGTTTGGATTTTTCCCATGGGCAATGAGAAGCCAAAGGAGACTTTAAAACAAATGAGTGTCATGGTTTAATTCGTGTCTTAAAAAGATTACCTTCAATTCTGTGTAGAGAGAATGTAGCAAGGCCAAGGTACAGAAGGGAGACTGGGAAAAGGTAGTTGCAGAAATTTTGTTAAGTGAAGCAGTGGCTTGGCTGAGAGTTACACAGTGGAAACGAAAAAGACTGAGTAGATTTATGAGAAATTTTAGAGGTGGTTTTGACAGGACTTAATAGCACATGGTAGGTCCGGGGCGGGGAAGAGCGAAGTCAAGGTTAGAGATGATTTGAATAAGTAGATGGTGAAGCCATATATTGGGGAAAGCTGGAGGAAGAAGAGGAGTCAGGTGGGGACAGAAATCAGTGATTCAGTTTGATCTTGTCAAGTTTGAGATGTCCCTTAGACATGTGCAGGGACACACTAAGTAGATAATTGGTTAGAGGAGTCTGGAGATCAAAGAAGTGGTCTGGGCAGAAAAGGTATACATTTTTGGAATTACTGGAATACAGGTTGTAGATAAGACTCTGAGGATACTGATAGAAGGTAAAAATAGGGAAGAAGACCCCAAAATTAGGGCGTAAGTGGGAGAGTCACCTGCAAAGGCTGAGAAGGGATGACCAGTGGGGTAGATGGGCCAAAAGTCACATAAGTAAGAACAGAGTGTTTGTTTGTTTGTTTGTTTGTTTCTTTTTTTTAATAGGAGAAAAACACTAAAGTCTTAGTCCATGTGCACAAAGTCCCACTGATGAAACTGAGAAAAAAAAGAATGATCAGGGAAGGCAGATTTCATACATTTTAGACAAAGAAGTATAAAATCTTTGATGATTTATGAGACAATTATGTTTTTCATCTTCAGGTGCTAAAATTAGTAAGGAATTCTAAAGATGATTTGGTCTGGGGTTATAAATTGATAAAAGTAACAAAATTTACTTATACAGAATTCTTGGACCTGAATTCTTTGACAATGAGAATGTCTCTCTACCTCCCGGTGTTTGAGGTGGTACCTTTCAAATGGGAGATTTACTTCCTTCTTTCTGGAGACAAAGGAAGGTCATAGTATTCTTCTTGTCGTGGACATTTCTTAAGTAACTTAATTCAAAATAATCAATATGTCACTGGGAAACATTTTGTGGTGGACTGCCCAAAGGCACTAGAGTTTCTTCCTCTAAAACTCACCTGGAATAGTCACATCCTAAAAGCTGTTTGTTCTGTCTCATAGAATGAGTTCTAAGTCCTGACAATGGGTCAGTTGGATTCAACTTAGCTCAGGAGGTGGTGATGCTGGTGTGTTCGCAAAGTTGGGCCTTAGGCTCAAGGAATCATGTAATAAATTACAGGTATTTCTATTCAGATAAATAAGAAACAATGGTTAACAAGTGTAGTAAATTATAAACCAGTTTCTCCATTCTGGGTGTAGCCAGTTGAGAAGGTTTCTGACATCAGGGTCCAAGGATCTTTCCCTGAAGTGAAGGCCGGCAGTGACAATCAAAGAATTTTTCCTGGTTTGCTGGTATATCTCTGGTGACTTATTTTTTTTCTTCTTTAAATCTTAATGAAGGAACATGTTAGTTGAAAGATGCATTACACACAGTGTAATTCCAATGATTTAAGCATACAGCTATTTTCATATGTAAGAAGAGAGTGTTTCAAGGAGGGAGTGGTCAGCTGTGTTGAAAACTGCTAAGAAATTAAATAAAATGTAGACTGAAAAGTACCATTATATTGGAAAACATAGAGGTAATTGATGACCTTTGCAAGAGAAGTTTTGTTTTTTGTTTTTTGTTTTTAATAGTGGCAGGATGAAAACTACATTAGGATGATAGGAAAAATTATTGAGAGGGGAATACGTAGAAGAATGCGTAGAAAAAAATTTAAGAAATTTTGTTGAGAAGATCAACAAAGAAATAATATAGTAGCTAGAAAGACATGAAGATTCAAGAGGACACAAAATTTTTTAAGAATTTAAGACACCGGGGGCGCCTGGGTGGCTCAGTGGGTTAAAGCCTCTGCCTTCAGCTCAGGTCATGATCTCAGGGTCCTGGGATCAAGCCCCACATCAGGCTCTCTGCTCAGGGAGCCTGCTTCCTCCTCTCTCTCTGCCTGCCTCTCTGCCTACTTGTGATCTCTGTCTGTCAAATAAATAAATAAAATCTTAAAAAAAAAAAAGAATTTAAGACACAGGATGCCTGGGTGCCTCAGTTGGTTAAGCGACTGCCTTAAGCTCAGGTCATGATCCTGGAATCCCGGATCGAGTCCCACATCGGGCTCACTGCTCGGCAGGGAGTCTGCTTCTCCCTCTGACCCTCCCACTTCTCATGCTCATTCTCTCTCTCACACTTTCTCTCTCAAATAAATAAGTAAAATCTTTAAAAAAAAAAAGAATGTAAGACACTACAGCATGTAAAATAGTTGTCACTAGTCTACTAAGTACTGAGAGAGAAATAACGGAGAGCAGAGACTGGCAAACTATGGCCCACAGGCCAAATTTGGCTTTCCCCTGTTTTTGTAGACTATTAATGGTCCATGAGCAAGGAATCATTTTTATATTTGTAAATAGTTTAAACATTTTTTAAAATGAATAATATTTAGTGATGTGTGGAAATTATAAAAAATCAGATTTTAGTGTTCATCAATAAAATTTTATTAGAACACAGTTATAACAATTAGTTTCTGTATTGTCTTTTAGGTTTTTAGGTTATAATGGCAGAGTTTGGATGTCAAGACACAGACTGTATGGCCAGTGTAGCTTAAAGTATTTACTCTCTGGGACTTCAGAGAAAACGTGTAGAAGAAAATAAGTGAGAATAACTTGGGAAGGGAATGCAGCTGAGTCCCAGAGGGACTGGCTTCTCATAGGGTAGGGAAGCTTAATCAGTAGAGCTGGAAGATGTTAAGCATTGCACTAAGTGTCCTGAGTTTGGTGACTGTTGGACAATATCGCTCTCCATTATGCCTCTTTTCTCAATGACTGGTAAGTTACCTAACGTAGGTATAGAGTGATCCTGGAAGTGTAACCTAAGCCTTCTTTCTCTCAAGAAAAAAATGTCACAATGAAATAGACATACAATTCATGACTTTCAAGTCTCAGAAGTGAAGTATAATGAAATATCTTAAACATGAAACAATTCTCTGAGCTGGGGAAGGAAAGAGATACTCTGAGGGAAACCAATTAGCATGATGCTAATGGTTCTCCGAGGGGCTCTGCCCTTCCCCTTCTCCTAGGATTAGTCATAACGGGAGGGAAGATACACCTCCCAAGCAATTTGGGGTAAATTCAAATAAATGGGACACGACTTTGATCTTCTCCTTTGAAGCCTGGAAACCATGTGACTTGGAAACAATAGAGGAGATGGCTACCTGGGGGCCCAGAACAGACAGATGAGGCTGTCCTGCTATAGTTACAGAGAATTGGGGTAGACAATCCAGCCATACCATGGGGCCACTGCAATCAAGACACCAGCAGGGGATGGGAGTATGGAAGTGGGTGAAACAGACAATAAAAGCCAGGGACCAAACATGAATGATAGAAATGAAGACAATGGGGCACCTGGGTGGCTCAGTGGTTTAAGCCGCTGCCTTCCGCTCGGGTCGTGATCTCGGGGTCCTGGGATCGAGTCCCGCGTCGGGCTCTCTGCTCGGCGGGGAGCCTGCTTCCCTCTCACTCTCTCTGCCTGCCTCTCTGTCTACTTGTGATCTCTCTCTGTCGAATAAATAAATAAATAAAATCTTTAAAAAAAAGAAAAAAAAAGAAATGAAGACAATGGAAGTCCAAGGAAAACCCCAAATCAAATGGGGCTTTATAAGCCTCAGTGGAAGTCAGCAAGGATAACTGAGAACTGAGAACCATGTCTTACTCTGGATGCTAAGTAATTTTGAAGACCCCTTGATTGTTGGAGGCTACCACAAATGGGGCAGGTGTTGAACCATACATTTTATTTTATTTTTTTTTTTTCAGTGTGAACTATACATTGAGTGAGTTTGCTTTGAATTACAGTGACTGAATTTTCCTTGAAATTGCAAAATCCAATTTCTGCTCTAGGTGCCATAGGAGTTTTGGACAGAAACTAGGAAAAACACTTACATTTTTTGCATACTTGAGTTTTGTGGTTTGAAAATTTAAAAATATTAACAGGAGTTGAAAGAGAGAGGGGAGAGTTTGAAATTTTCACTTATGCCCTCTGGAAGGAGAAAAATGTTTTTACCACATAAGTCATTTCTTCTTCCTGATACACTAAGTTTACTTCTTTAATCAAAATTGTCATCCATAACCACTTACTGTATGTGGAATATGATATAGAACACTTTATGTGCATATTTCGTTCAATTCCTACATTAGTTTATGAACCTCATAATTCCTTATGGTATAAGGCATTTTTATTCTCATTAATGAAAAAACAAAGGTCTAGAATATGTGAAATACTTTGCCAAATGTATTTGACAGCAGAATCCACTTAATCCCAAAGCCTTTCTTTCTCATCTTTCTTCCTAACTTCCATTTCTCCAGTCAATAGTTATTAATAATGACTTCCATTTGGTAAAACTGCTTTTTGATGAGTATCGAGCTAATTGCTTTCAAATATTTAATTTCCCTTAGACCTTGCAAAAAAGTCCATGCCATATTATTATCCCGACGGAGGCTCAGGGATGCCAAGTGATTTACTTCAAATCACCCAACCAGGAAGCAGCAGAGCCAAGATTTAATCTAGTCTGTCTCAGAAACCCACATTCTTAATACTCTTCCCCTTCTGCCACTTGGAAACCTTTTCTAACAACAAGCAAGAGTGATGACAAATCGTCTTCTCTCTGCTTTAACTTAAAGGACATATACAGGCCATCTGCAAAAAATTCATGCCCCTTTCTTCTTGGGCACGTAACTAGGCTCCTTTGCTGTTGGCCAGGGTGTGTATGATATGAGTAGAAACAATAGGTGTCATTTCGAGGCGTGGCCCATGAATCCTCTTGTACCATCCACCAGGATCTGTCCCCTCGATCCGGCTGGATGCAAATATGAGGGGGACCCTAGGAATTGGCAGAGTCACAAGATGGAAGCAACTGGGGTCCCCGAATAACAGCTTTAACAGAATCATCCCAAGAGAACTGATACTTCCTCAGGACTGCTATCTGGCAGGTGATACAGAAGAGAGGAATGGGTTTTATTTGCCTATTTAATATTTGCTATGCTATCTTAGCTTATTCTAACAAATACAAATGGAGAAGGACATTGCAGGTAACACATACCCAGAAGGAAGCAGGGGAGCCGTGCTGAAAGCAGACAAAAAGCATTCTGCGAGATTGTAGGAGGCATGCTGCAGGTATCTCAGAGACAGCATTCTGACCAGAATGCAGTTTGGGTGAGAACAAATCCAGAAGAACATTAGGAGGAGGAAGGTCAATCAAGAAGCTATAGTAGCAACTCAGGAGCTAAATGGTGGTGGAGTGACCTGGAACGATAGGAGAGGGGTGAGCAGATTTAAACTATTTTAAGATTTAAACTATTTAAGATTTAAACTATTTAAGATTTAAACTATTTACAGTAGGGCCTGTAGTTGAATATATGTGGACTAAGAAAGGGGGAGCCTTCAAGGATAACACGTAGGTTTCCAGCTGGATGATGGTGTCATGTGCCAGGTGCACTCGAGGATGCATGTCACACGGGAGAAAGGGGTGGTGGGATGTTTCTTATAACTAGATAAGGACTCTAGGCATGAGAAGGTTTAATATCTTTTCCGAGATCAAAGAAGCCATTCTTCTGCCTTCCAAACCCAGGTTCTTTGCACTAGCACAGATTGCAAGAAAATTTAGAGCTTCTAATTTCTAGTACCTTTCTCTTTCGACCGCTTTCTTATAAAAGAGAGTTACCTTTATCAGGTGTGGTCATTGGAGTGTTCAGGAGAGTTATGTACAATGATGACACTTCTGTGGCTGGTAGAAATCCCCAGGAGGACTCCTTTTGAATGAAAAAGGATTCCTTTCTCTAGGGTTTTATTTCTGACCCACAATACTGCTGTGTGACAAAATTAGCTTCCCCTACTCTTGCCTCCTTCTTGGTATCCTTAATGCCTAACTTATTTCAGCTCAATGCCCAGTATCTGTACCGATCTGAGTGACTCATGAAGCTTAAAGCACAGCTGTATTCAAAGGCGTCCTGGGTGACCTGCATTTCATGGGCTGCTGCCTTAGAGCTGAGCATGGTTCCCTGAGTTTCTGTGATGCTCTCATCTGCCAGAGACTGATTGGAATGTGCAGTTGCTCACAGTGGAAGGGGAAACATGTTTCTCATTCAGCAAGAATGTGGTCCCATCCACAGAGTTTACAGCACGGTTACATTTGAAGTTCAGCCCTAGAACTCTGTGGCAGTAAAAATGGTCATGATTTATAGAAAAATGTCACTCGGCTGTCTCCTCTATAAAAGCCGTTTACAACTCTCATTGAATATAAATCAGAATGTATGCCGCCAACAAAATGATGATTTTGGCATAATGTTTTCAAGACAAAAAGAAATGGACTAGAATTGTCTTGGCTTTTTACTGAAGACAGATATTACAGGAATGTATTGCTGGTCCAAAATCAATATTCTTGTTTTTAAAAATAGGTACGAGTAAATTTATGTCTTGGTGAAATTCCAGACTAATTAAAGCTGTCATTATAAAGTTTACCCGTGGATACTGAGGGTGCCATGCTTTTGTAGTTTGAAATTTAGCTGAATGTGTTTTTCTTTTAGTTTTTGTCTTGTTAAGCCATATTCTTAGATACATAACTCAAGCTGGAAGCTGTATTTCATTCTACTGGGGAGAAAAGAGTTGGCCTCCAAAGGACTGATTTGCTAAATTCGTTTTGGAGATACATAAGAAGCCTCACAGTATATTTTTTCTCCAAGTTTGAAAAAGATGTTAAAAATGAATGATCAAACAATTAAGATCTGTATTCGAAACTGCATTCCCCATTTCCTTGGGTACTTTTACATCATAGGACACTCAAAGGAGAGATTAGGGTAAGGAATTGAGGGATGCGGGGAGCTCATGGTTCTGTGAGAATATGGAAAGAACATCCAATATTGTGGCAGGAGAGAGGCGGAAGATAAAAGGTCTTCATGTGACTGCTTTGGGGGTAGAAAAAGAATGTTGAGAATGCATGTGGAGAATGATACTATGAAAGGCTATCAGGAGGTTTTGAGAGGGCAAGTCAGACAAATGGCAGAAAGATTTGGCTTCTCTTTGTGGCAACCATCTTTACCCTCCCCTCCCCCATACTTACCTTGGCCAGACCCCACCTTGAATATTGCTTTGTGAGTGCTACAACTGGGGGATGGAAATAAATGAAAAGGGTCAATAAAATACATTATTTTAGGAACTATTAAAGGACTCAGAATAGCTCATTCCCAACAAAGAAAGCCCTCAGAGAACATGGTACCTGTTGCGTGGAAGAGTAAATCCACCTGTTGTGTGAGGTCTCAGCGATCTGATGTCGTATCAACAGGAAGATCTTACATTCATTCATTCACTCCATGAAATGTTTGTTGAATGTCATGTGGTGGGTGGAGATTTAGACTCTGGATTCCAGTGCAGTGAGATATAGTTTAAAATAAAGAAAACCATTCTTCCTCTTCCATAATTAACATTATTTATTCTAGATAGAATTCTTAAGTCATTTGATATATGGTTCCCCGTTCTTTTCATTGGTCCCTGTTCACTCTGAGTCTTTCTTAATATGGACATGTAATCTCTATAGTGATTATAAGGACTGGAGACAATTCTATATTTTACTTTCTAAATTTAACAATAAATCAACAGCTTCCTGCGAGAATGAGGTATGAACTTTTCAGTGATGGGCTGAGCTGACTTAAAATCTGTGCATTTCCTACCCTGGGATCTTCTAAGCAGAATCTAGATGACTACTTAGAAGAGATAATGTAGAAGTTACTTAAACATTTATGACAGAGAGGTGGGGCTTGTTTTGAGATGATATAAAAAGAAGTATAGTGTTGTGAAAAGAGGCCTAGTGACTCAGAGGTCTGGTATTAATCTTTACAAAGAGATTTAATATTAAAGCAGTATTAGAAGCATACTTAGAGAAGCTCCCATTTCTCTCTCCTCCTGCTGTCTAGTTCATTCTTCAACATTTTTTGATAATAGCGTTTTCTATTTTTTCCTTGTTATTTTCTTAACAATACTATGACTTTGTCTTCCTAATATCTCTCTGATAAGGAAAAACTCTTCTCATCTAGAACATTCAGTTACCCTGGGATCATTTAAACATACTAGAATCTCCAAGGAACAGACAAAGTTCCTGGGTGTGATAGTGGTAGGTTTCTATTTCCCTGCCTTTACTTTAAGTGAACAACCATGGTAAACAGAGGACAAAATTGAGCTCAGAATGAACAATAGGTTATACTAATAAGACATATAAAATCTTTGTAAACATTTTTCTGAGTTGCATTTGAGCCCTGTGACTCCCATGCCGTAGTTGGAGCCATGAGCCTAAGAGTAATATTGTATAAAATCTGTAAAATTCTCCTAGCTACATGATCTTTGACTCTTCTATGTTACCCTAGGATTATGAAGTATTATGACATAGGTCCTAGTACTTATAAAATTAGCAAATGGAACATATTATCCATCGAGTCATGTTAAACGTTTCAAATGGGTAAAAAATAATGTTTATAAAGAAACAGGGTTAAAAAAATCAGAAAAAAAACAAACAAAAAAAAAAAAACAAAAAAAAAAACACCAACCAGGTTGAATAGTAGAACAATGGCAATCTCAGTATGTTTGGAGTTTGATATAATGACCCAAAAAGCTAAAGTCATTGTAGTTTGCTTTATTAAAGGACCTGTTTGCAGAAGAGAGTCATAAGGGTATCATTGAATTTTGCTCAGGTAAGAACACCTCTGGGGCATAGTTACCCTTCTGCACATTACACATTTGTGAGCAACACTGGCAAATGAAATGTACCCCAAATTGGTTCCTGATATGTATAACAAATCATCTGCAAATGATTGAAAGAACTGAACACAGCTTAGTCAAATATGGTTTAAATAGTTATGTGAGAGCTGTCATCAGATAATTAAGGGCAGAAGGAGGAAGAACACCTATACCTGGACTAATCTAGGACCAGAAGTGAAATTTAGGCTCAGTAGGAGGAAATGCTTTCTGATGGTTCATGTTATCCAAAGAGAGAATTTCCTTAGGAAATGTCCTTATCATTGGATGTGTTCACGAAGATGAATAACAATCCCGCTGGGGCTATTGGAGAAAGGACGCTTGCAATTATTGGAAGATGAAATTAGATATTTCTGTTTCCTTCCAATCTATTATTATTGTTATAATCAGGATTATTTCAGCTTGGTGGCCAGAATACAGTGCTTAGAGCCTGTAGAAGAAACACTATGCAGAGAGTCTACTTCCAGGCATTCTGGAGAAAAGGATGATTTGAATGACCTTTTGCAAAGGGGCACTATCTTATGCAATGATAGTACCATTGATAGTGGACAGCACAACATTTGACTGAACTTCCAATTTCCTGGGCCATGGATCCTCAGCTTTTTTCTAAGGAGATTCTCTTAACTTCCTTACGGTTATTTTCATGTAAAAGTATATAGGAGAGCTGATGGCGACATCAACAGAAATAGCAGGTGTGTGGGAAAGGAATTTTGGTCCTATTTTCCAATCTCAGCCATGTATCAGAGCTATTGGAAGGGCATGATGTCAGTAACTTTCTAAACATGTCTTCAATTAACATGACTCTGGTGGGCAGAGGGAACCAATATCATGACAATAGAATCTAGCTGGTCAGGTATAATTCAGAAGTGTGATTTCCTTGACATTTATATAAACTAATTCATTCCCTCTTCCACATCCAGGGGATGCACAATGACCTCTTACAGTCACATGGACATTTCTACTTCTAATTCCCTGTGCCTTCTGACCCCAATGTCTTCCTCTTCTCTCACCAACCTCGTCTGATGCAGACATGGAAATGCATCTCTTTTGCTTATTAGACACTTCTTATACAAGGGTCGTGAGTGGAGTTGACTTTACTGGAGGTTTGGGAAGACAAAAGATGCTTTTGTAATGACACATTACAAATAACATGACAACTCAGGTAATCTCTTGTTATGAAAAATCTTCTGAACAATTTGCCGCTAGAGATTTCTCATAGACAACATTGCTTTATAGGCAATAGACCATGGCCATGTCATCCAGCTCCTCTCTCTCTTTTGTTCTTTCCCTTTCATGTTCATTATTTGTTCCAAATCCAGATTCCTGTTTTCCTCTCAAACAGAGCAGTCAAGCTTCTTCTCACTCAAATCATCATGTTCTCACCTTCCTCGGCTTAAGTGACTAGACATTGTAACTTTCTGACATAATTCTTTCTTCAGGAGAATTCAAGGTACCAACTGTAAAAATATTTTTTTCTACCAATTTCTCCTTTTGGTTTTCTGAATGGGGACCTCTGGCCATGCTATCCTTGAACCTGGACTATTAGTCACTGAAGGTAGAGGGTTAGGTGGAAGGAATATGAGATTCGAAATAAAAAGTCCGATGTTTTGAACATTTCTTTAGCCACTTAATGGCTACATGACCTTGGAGAGTTGACACAGACTCTTTGAGTCCCTTTTGTCCTCATAAAAGGCAGATGACTTATACCTTAGAGAGTAATTATGAGGATTATTTGAGCATGTGTAGACAAATCATCCAATTAAGTGCTTAGCATATGCTAACCTCTAGATAAATGTTTATTTCTATCATCTCAGAATCCATTTCAGTTCTTTCCCAGCATTTTCTCAATACCTTAGAACCAGGTCTTGACCTATAGCTTGGAATATTGGGAAATATTTGGGCTAAATTGAACAAGGAGACACAGATGAAAAAAAAATAAGTGTGTTTTATAGACAAACTCTAGCTTTCCTTTATATATTCTCAAACCAAACTCCTACCTTATTATACATCCAAACAATGAAGTTGAGAAACTAGGTTCTAACAAAGCTGAAAAGACAATGAACTGTTGACAGACGATTTACTTGGAAGCTTGGAATTCTAAGCTTTTCTTGGAATTTACCCTGGAAGTTCTTAAATGTTGCGATTGTGTGGAAATATTCCATACGTTGTTATTAATACGTTTCCCTCATTTGTGGTAGCTGATGCAATTGGAGAGGGGGACGGGGAGGGCAGAGCATTGCTCAGAGAATGATGTCGAGCTAGGTGAAAGGTTGGAGTCCAAGCTGGACACAGGTCTGGCCTTAGGCAGTTCTTTGGAAACTCTGATGACAATCTGATAATGGAAAAAGAGTGCTGTTTACAGCAAAATCTAAAAAATTATGTCTGTCTCCCCTTGGGCAATTTTTATCTTTAGCAGATCTTTTCTGCCTTCTATTTGTTAAGTGGCTGGACCTCAACATCAGATCAATTTGGATTTTCACGCAAATAAAACACACTAACTTAATGGGATGTGAAAGAACCAACTTCAAAGTAAATCTCTGTTGAAAGGCACTTGAATTACATTTGAAATGGAAGTGAAACAAAGTTGAATTTTATGGTATTGGCTTACAGGCACTGTCTGACACCATTTATAGATTGACCCAGATAAGATAGAGACCAGAATCAATCAATTCCCCCCATATACATTTCAACTGTTTGATGACAGATTGATTCCATTTTAATATATGTGTTTTTTCTTTCTTTATTTTTATTTTTTCCAATAAGAATGTTTTTTCTCAAAATCCTAACATGAGTTAGCCTTTAAATATACAACTATGAGTTTAAAATAGATTGTGTTGGAATTGACACAATATAAAATGCCCTAATCATTACTATGTTGTTTCATTTAATTTGTAAGTGTTCCTTGCAGTTTTCAAATCTGTCTTCCAAAATCTCATTTGCCTCAATTGTCAATCTCATATCGATCCAGTATCATCCCTAAACTGCAGTTTAAGATACCATAACTCAGAAAGATGAAGAGATTCCCCTAATCCATGTATCTAAAAGCAACACAGGTACATACTTATGGACCTAATTTCCTGCCAAACCTGGGTTTGAGGGTAGTAAGTAAACACATATTGTTTTGGTATTAGAATATAGATTTTAATCTCTAAGCTGTATTCTCTCTCCTAGACCCCGAGCCTCACCATCACTTCCACGCTGCTGTCAGAAGTAGTACTAGTGGGCATCCTTTCCACTTCTCCTTAACACCCTCTTGCCCCACCAGGGCCTTCATGGTTTCATGTTGACTGTTTATGATAAAATCATGGGGGAGTTTACCTCATTTTGTTTAGACTAGATTTTGCAAGGGGGATTATTGATGAAGAATGTCTTGTGTTTTCTCCATACTAGTAGAGACTTGCAGAAAAGTAATGCCTACAGGGTTCCAATTCTTACAACTATATGATACCACCAGGAAAGGAGTATTACAGAATAGGACCCACTGTCAGGGATTACCATGCTTGTTGAATTTGTAAGTAAGCAGCTGGATTATTCTCTTGTCTTTCCTTCATCTTCTTGGGGATATGGGTAGCAGAGGCCTGGTGTGATTTCCGAAGGAGATCTTGGAGGGTAGGGGGAGAACTTCTGTCACCAAAGGTAGCTATCCTGGAATTGTGTTTAAGGGCAACAGCTATTAGAACTCTTAGTATCCATCTCTCAAAGAGGTGCTGTGATTTTGGGGAGGTTTTGAATATGCAAAAATTATAAACTATTTAGGGTATGAATGGTCTTTTGCTATATAGCAAATAACTATAAAGTAAGTAATTTCCATACTCTTGGATGTGCAGGTTGACTATGGATTGCTGATTAGAGAAATAAATGCTAAGGAAACTCAGAGAAGAAAGGCAAGAATGTAACTTGGTATCTGCTTCCTGGGCCCAAAGAATATGGAGTTCCTAGAAGAGCACATAGCTCATCTGGAAAAAGATAAATGTCTTCTCAAAACAGACCCAATATGTGCTTGGACCTACTGTGTGCTGCCTGTCTCTCAGGTTTATACTGATTTCAAGTATTAGTGAAGTTGGATTGTACACAGAGCAACACCTCAAAAAGTTTCTAACTAAAGATTTTATGAAGATGACCTAAGTATTTGTTGAGAATGCCTGACCTAACACCTGAAAAAGACAGCAGTAAACTGTTTACACTGTGTATGTAAGAAACTATCAAGGACACCTACTGAGGAATAAATTCCAGTCACACATTCCAGTCACACTGAGAATAAATTCCGGTCACACATTCCTCTTCACTTAGCAGCTAAGGCCCGCAGGGACATGTAGGTGACCATCTCCCAAGATAGCCGTTACCATTGATACCTAACTCTGAAGTTGATACATCTCCCAAAGAAATGTTTTCCATTCCGGTCTGCATTCTTTGACTTTCATGTCCTGAGGCTTTTCCAGTAGCTCCCACACCACTAAGCTGGAAAAAGCTCTACAAAGTTGGACAGTGTAACTTCACTCACAGTCCCGTGAAGCAGTATCTGTGTTAGTCTATGGTCTTCAAGCGTGTAACACACCATCACGGGACCATGGAATCTCCATGCTTGAAGGGACTCAAAAAAGACCTGTAGTCCAGAAAGGCTCACAGAGTCATAAATACCCTCCATACCATCTATAACCTTTCAAAATATCTCATTCTGTCAGAGAAGTATACAGTATAGGAACCCAACTGTATCCCATGGTTGCAAATTTCATGTTGCCTGTTCCAGTTGTTAAGGATTTTTTTGGTCTTCCTCATTTTGAGCAGGATATCTTGGCTTTACAAACTCCTCTCTGGAGTCCTAATTAAACCTCACTGGATTAAAATCAGCTGTAAAAATTAATTTTTTGTGGCTATCTGCACACCAACCCAGGGATTCATGGGACAGAACATTTGCTCACTGACTCTATGTTTTTAAGATACCTGTCTATTATTTTAGTTCACTCCTTAACTAAACTGAAAACACCAAGAAGCCTCCAGGGTAGAATATGAAGCCCTAAACAATTAACAGATGCTGAGGGTTATAGGAACACTGAGAATTACTATAATTGCTGTTTGGGGAGTCATAGCCAGGGCTTGGAGCCCAGAGACAGATGATTCTGATTTCCCACCTCCCTTTGATGTCCTTGTTGACAGATAATGTGAAACTAGCTCCCCTGAGCCTAGTTTGCCTGAATTTACTGGATTTGCAGGTGTTTGGCTTCATCCCATTAATGGAAAATGATACAAATCGTCTCTCAAGGCTTACGCACTGCAGAAGGATCTCATGTATCATAGAAAACCAGACCGTTAGAATGAGAAGTGACTCTCAAAATCTAGCCTTTCCCCTGATTTTATCTAGTTTTTTAATTAGAACTTTTTTCTTTCTTT
The DNA here is from genome assembly GCF_922984935.1 of Meles meles. NCBI lineage: Eukaryota > Metazoa > Chordata > Mammalia > Carnivora > Mustelidae > Meles > Meles meles. The sequence goes on from NC_060066.1 coordinate 20,467,220, forward strand.
TTTCTTCTCTTTCTTCTAGAGCTCCAGTATAAAAAAAAATCAGGTTAATCTTATTTTCTAGTAATTAATATTATCATTAGAGGCAATAGTCTCCTCTTATTTTATCTCCTTTCAGTATTTTCTCCTTAATCACCGATCTCTCTCTGTTCTCCTCTTGCTGTCATGGGCATGGGTATAGGCTGAAATCTTTAAAGTTGTATGGTTCTTTGGAAAACGAATGTTATTACTTTGTGTATATAGGTGTTTTGAATTTACATGAAGACAAGGTAAATTATATCTTATGATTCTTAGTTTTTTTTTATCAACACTTGTTTTGTACATTTGTATTTAGTGTTGCTTCTGATAGCTGCTAGGTAAGGTACTGAGCACACCACTTTCTATTTATCTGTCCATCCACACATGCATACCTCGGTTGTCATCAATCCCCCATGTCCATACACAGTGCTCAGCTGATCATTCTTAGATAAGCCTGTTTATGGATCTGTGGACAGCTCTCTCTGGGATGTATACAAAAGAGAGGCTTACAAAGGATTTATTAATATTTCATTGCATTAAATGCTTCAAATTGCTCTCCAGATGATTGTATTAGCTTCCAATTCCACCTGCAGGTACGTTTCAAATGTGGCATTACCCTCGTTTTGGGTAGGTCTCAGCCTATCTATAGGGATGCCAGGAACTGGGAATGCCTGGGGGAACTCGCCTGAGCCTCCACTACTGTGGCAAGTCCTGTGGACATTGCCCATTGCCCTAACAGAGCCAATGTTGTGGCTGGACGGACTCTTGTGGTGCTTATTATGATTGTGGGACTTACCTCAGCAACACAACCAGGGACACACAGCCAGGTCACAGAGGGAGAGACAGAGTGTGCATGGACCAGGGACTCCCTTTATCGATCGAGGGTGGGGTGCCTAGGATTTCACAGGATCACTCTTGACTGGTGAATTTAGAACAAAGAGTAAGAATTAAAGTGCGAGAAGGGACGGGGTCAGTCAATTGTTCAGTTATCTAACTCACTTGGGGCTTTCTAAAATGGGAACTTAATGGGTGGAGGGACCTGGCTCTATCCAGATGTGTTCATTCAAGACAGATATCTTTGAAAGGGATGCCTCAGAGATCAAAGGCTTAATGTCCAGTACTTCTATTACACTCAAAAAAGCTAATTGTCAGGCACTTACACTATAACGCTCTTCTTGATTTTTGCCAAATTAGTGGGTGTAAAGTAGTTGAATGTTATTTTGTGTTACATTTCTCTTATTTCAAGCATCTCATCTTATATTTGTTAGCTTTTTTGAATTCATTGTGAATTGCCTGTTGATAAACTTGCCCATTTTTCAGTTCAGTGCACTGGTTTTTAATGTATATTTGTAAGAATTCTTTCAGTATTATAGATATTAACCTATGTCAGCTTTTCACATTGTACGTATTTATCCTAGATAGGCTGCATGAGCATGAGAAATCACTTCCCCATATTACATAGATCTATTTTTTGACCCACTATGATGTTTTATTGGTTAATTTACTTGTTCTTATGTACTATACCCAAACTATTTCTAAGACTTTATTGTAAATCATGTGTAACCCAGATGAACTTCTCTCTTTCCTTTTCATTTTAAAACTGTCAAGTATTCCTGTATCTGTATATTTCATCTAAGTTTTGGAATAAATCTGTATTGAATTTTGATTGGAATAGCATTAGATTTATAAAATAATTTGAGGAAAAGTAACATGTTTATGATGCTAATTAGTCTCATTCATGAACATGGTATATTTCTATCTTTTGTAAGTGTTCTTTTACATATTGTAATGGAGTTTAAAAGTTTCTCCATGAAAGCTTAATCAACATTTATAAAGCCGTTGAGAGGATTTGTTGCTATTTATAGAGTATTTAAATTTCTAATATATATTTTTTTCTTTTTTAAGATTTTATTTATTTATTTGTCAGAGAGAGAGAGCACACAGGCAGACAGAGTGACAGGCAGAGGCAGAGAGAGAAGCAGGCTCCCTGCCTAGCAAGGAGCCCGATGCAGGACTCAATCCAAGGACTCTGGGATCATGACCTGAGCCAAAGGCAGCTACTTAACCGACTGAGCCACCCAGGTGTCCCTCTATTATATTTTCTAATTGATCATTAATGGTAAAGGAAACTTGATTTTTTTTATATTAAGTTTATTGATTTCTTTGGATACAGCTGATATCGTTAAATATTTAAATTCCTTAACTTAAGCTTCAACTCAATTTTTTCCGATCTTGTTTATGTTTTTAATAAACTTTAAAATTGTTTTCCATTAAAAACTATAGATATTTTTGTTCGTTTAGTGCCTAGACAATGTACAGATCACTTTGTTTGCTCTTATAAATCACATGTTGTTTTTTTACAATATTTTCTTATTGATGTTTTTGTCATGGAGGAACACTGTTGGTTTCATATATTGACCTCAAATCCAGCAACCCTGCTCATCTCTAGTTTTTCCAACATATTTTCTGTTGACTTTTTTTCAGGTTTTCTTTGTGATTTTTATCATCTTCAAATAATGGCAGATTTAATCTCATTCTTTTATATCCTTATTCCTTTTTTTTTTTTCCTTTTTAAAGTTGTAATTAGAGTACTCCTCAGCTCAACACCCCACAGTGGCTGCCCATCTCACTCAGATCAAAGTCAACCACTTGCAATGTCCCGGAGGCATCATTGTGGTTGCTTTACACCTCTGACCCAGGGAGCTGCTGTCCACATGGGTCCCTTTTCATCAGGCACACTGAGTGCCTCACTGGTTCTGAAATTTTCTGCAGGCAGTCTTCCTCCCAGCCTTTTCAGGATCAACTGTATTTGCATGAAGCGAGAGTGGGGTCTTCCTTAAATTTTACAGCTAATGCCCCTCACTTACCTTATTCTAGTCCAAGCTCTGCTTTTCACTTAATTTGTGTTTGGCTGTAAAGTTCTTATCCCAAATATCTGCATGACTTATCCCCTCACATTTTTCTAGCCTTTTCTTCAACAGCCTCTCCTCAGGACATTTAAAATGGATGCCTGCAAGCACTTTCTATCCTTCTTTCTTGCTTTATTGTTCTCTGCAGCTTTTTTAACTGCTAAACACACCCCATGACATGTATTAATTTATTATTTTTTTACTTCTCTTCTCCCCACTAGAATATAATGTCTACAAGGCAGACTTTTTTGTCTCTTTAGCTTACTAGAATATCCTCAATGCGTGTAACTGTGTCTGGCATTTAGGAGTCTTATAACCATTTGTTGATAAGTAAAGAAATGAAGGAATAAATGAAACTACTGATGTTTTCATCTTGTTCTGGATGAAAAAAGAGACTTCATCTAACATTTGTCCAGTAATAGGAGGTTCACAGTAGGTTTTTGACATTTAGCCTTTTTCAAATTAAAGAGGTAGATCTGATATATCCAATATTATTTCTTAAAATAAATAATAGAAAATAAATTCAGTTTAAAAAACACTATAGCATAAGAAAAAGGATATTAATAGCTAAGTAAAAAAAAATCAAAGTATTAGAATGAAATGCAAAAGAAGTGAAAACAGTGGCTATCTCTGAATAATGGCGTTATCATCTCTGTTGTATTTACAATTTTTCTATATTAAAAATAATTTACTCAAAAAGAAAATGTCAAAAAATAACCTCATTGCTAGGCAATTAAAGTATTCATGAATTTCCAAGGACATTATGTTCCATTTTATTTTATTTATTTCCATTTACCAACCCTTTACTGAGCAAAACATTGTGCCAGGTACTAGGAAAGATACAAAGATGAATAAAACACAAGCCATGTCCTTAAAAGAGTTTATAAACCAATGTGCCCCAATAATACAAGGGAGCAAAGTGCTGAGTGTGCACCAGCTATGGAACTCCTGACCTTCTGGGTTCCAAATTGGAATGCTGGCATTACATTTGAGCCTTTGCAATTTCCATCCTAGGAGTATGCTTGACGTTATTCTTCCTTGGACTAAACCAGAGCTACTGTCTAGGAAGATGAGAAAAACCTCAAACACCCAAGGAGGCATGGAAAATTTTTTGGACTGGTAGAAAGAAAAGAAATAAGGTGGGTTGATGAGGAGGTGACCTGACAGATGGGCTGATCGATGGTAGAGGATGGCGGCAAAGGAGAGCATGAGTCAGTGATGGTTCCCATACGCTGCTAAGAGCATTCTGTCCATGGAGAGGACAGTGAGGAAAAGGGTGAGGTAAGAGGGCCAGGGAAACTTTCAGGACTGGGCAAATTCAGCAAATTTCAAACCACAGAATCTTTGAATGTCTGCATTAAAAGAGACTGTAAGAGGTCATTTAGGGGTGCCTGCGTGGCTCAGTTGGTTACTCAGCTCGGGTCATGGTTTCAGTGTTCTGGTACTGAACCTCACATCGGGCTCCCTGCTCAGTGGGGAGTCTGATTCTCCCTCTCCTTCTGCCCCCACCTTCATGCTCTTTTTCTATCTCTCTTTCAAATAAATAAATAAAGTCTTAAAAAAAAGAGGTCATTTGGTCATTCTCTTGCCTGCAAACACAACCACAAACTGTCCTCAAGATGAGAATAATCACAACCAAACTTACAGAATGTTCACTATATACTAGCACTGAGCTACTTGAACATGCTTATTCTTTCTGTTATTAATTATAAAATAGGTACATTATTATCTCTATTTTAGGAAAAAAGGAGAGTGAGATGCCAAGAACCTAAGCAACTGGCAGAATGCCACAAGCTAGTAAGCAGAGATAAGATTGAACCCTAACAATCTGGCTTGTGAGCCCACACTTTTTAACCACTACACTCTCCTGACTCTTTAAGATGTTCAATTTATTTAACTTCTACAAAGAAAATCTATAATTCTGTCATCAAAAGACAAATCACTTTTTTTGCCTGGGTCAACTTCCTTTTTTTTCCTCATTAATACTCATATCATACTTGAAGATTGTTATAAAGTCAGCCATCAGCAATTATTATTGCTTAACTTGGAAGTTTAACTTGTTGGACAACAAGGGTGGTATAAATGCCTGGTTGACATGGGATAGACCATGGTCTTTCATTAACTTGGCCTCATAACCACCTCCTTGTAAGGTCTCCTCTACATCACAGAAGAAAATGTAGGAACTGTATGTCCTGAATTCTCTGCCTCAACTGGTTCCTGGATCATTTTCCAAAGAAAGGCAGGCTTTTGAGATTTGGAACAGGAAGAGAAATAGAGGGTATTATTCTCATGAGAGAGAAGCAGCCAGATACATAGCAGACATGGGGTTTTCAGGGATCCAATATAATCCTCTTGTCACCAAGTGGCAGAGCAGTCTCCTCAAGGAATAGACCCATATTGGGGATATGCTTTTGGGCTCTGTTGTTAAGGGTTAGATATTCAGAGGCATTGGCAAGGGTGAGCCCATGATTAGTCTTCATTTCTGTTGCTGTAAACACTCTATTCATGGAGCCATCATGCCAGTTCAAGGGTGGCTGATGGCAAAAACTGCCTAATGTCACCTGGCTCAGCCAATTTTTTTCTGCCTGCTTATTCAAAGCCTTTTCAATTATGGATACTTTCTAGAAGTTATTAACATGTGATGAGAATATATTTCAAATACAGAATGCTCACTCCCATATATGCTTCTTTACCCTTCTACACTGAAATTTTTGTCTCTAAGTCTTTTTTTTTCAAGGACTTGTCTCCAACTTTCTAACTTCTTTTCCTTCAGACTCCTGACCAGCTTGCGAGGCTCATGGGCCACTGATATCGATTCCACCTGTAGTCTCACCTAGACTTACCTTTCCATTAAAAGTGGATAAGCCAGTTTTACTGGTTAAGATTCTGCCCAGCTGAAAGATTTTCCTCTCTACTGTCTTTCAAAATCATTTCTGAGTGTGGCTATAGCATATTTACCATTTAATTTTGGCTTGCACCCATATGCTGAACTATTTGTAAACCAAGTTCAGGCTGTTTCTTTTTGTTTCTGATGGTTTTGTAGAAACCCTCCCCCATAGGGTCATTAGTGTGGGCTGATGGAAGGGCATGCAGCCAGCATGGTAACATGGGGGTCCGCTATGTTTGATCAGATAGCTTATTTGTACCCTCTGGTCTTGCTAGAGCTTAATACTGGATGTACCTACCATTTTTATCTTAGAGTGAATTGCTCCTGGGACTATTTGATTTTATGACTTGATGGTTCCTATAGAACTCAGCTCTTGATGGGAAATTCAGGTGTGGTTTTTGGTGTCCCATGGTCAAGTATTCCATCTCTACCAGGGCCCACTAACTCTCTAGGAGCTTTCTTCAAAAGGCAAATAACTCTCCCCTGCATATGATATGGCCTTGCTGTTGAACCCCAGGACACTGCTTTGTAGTACACCCAACGGTCCCTGCCATGAACTCCTCTCATCTTCTTTTTCAACTACAGAAGAGATTAGGATAGGCTAGAAAGTTAGGTTGAGATCAGGTTATGGTATGCTCATGATTTAGAATTTTTTTCATATTTGTGAAAAAAATAATGGTTTAACTAGGGAAATTTATTAATTAGAATAGGATTTACATTGGAAACATACATTTTTAGAGCTTTCCCTTACTATGTGAATGCTCACTATCCAAATATTCATTTAACTTCTTTTTTATTTTAAATATTTTATTTATTTATTTGACAGACAGAGACCACAAGTGGGCAGAGAGGCAGGCAGAGAAAGAGGAAAGGAAGCAGGCTCCTCGCCGCACAGAGAGCCCGATGCGGGGCTCGATCCCAGGACCCTGGGATCATGACTTGAGTCGAAGGCAGAAGCTTAACCCAATGAGACATCCAGGTGCCCCTTCCATTAACTTCTTATAAAACATTTACCCAAGCCTACTACTTTATTTGAAATCCATGCTAGTGAATCTACATACATGTACTAGCAAATATCGTTTGGGTTGGAACCCGCACTGGAGGATTCAGAGAACACTGCTCCCATATCTTCACTGTTCTGTTAGGTCGGTGTCTCATGCTCCTGCTTTTAGACCGTTGTGTGTATCTATTGCATGCACACCATTATTAAGTAAAAATGCTCTTAAAGAGAAATAGAAAAAGAAATCTAAAGGAAATAATGGTCTAGAAAAGCTCATATACTTCATTTTTTTTTTAAAGATTTATTTATTTGACAGATAGAGATTACAAGTAGGCAGAGAGGCAGGCAGAGAGAGAGAGAGGAGGAAGCAGGCTCCCAGCCAAGCAGAGAGCCCGATGCGGGGCTCGATCCCAGGACCCTGGGATCATGACCTGAGCTGAAGGCAGAGGCTTTAACCCGCTGAGCCACCCAGGCGCCCCAAAAAGCTCATATACTTCAAAGACAGGCTGAAGGTGATAAACTGTACTGAGCAAAATGAATGCATTAAATGTATAAAGCTTGTCCATGGGCACGTATATACCCATTGTGCACGTGATAAGAAAATAAATATTGTGAGAGTACTGTTGATGCTGGAGAGCTTCGCTGTGTTACTTGATCCCAGGATAATATTTTTTAATAACTAGAGAAAGGCCTTACGTAATGGATTGAGAGCCACACTCAGCATGGGATATCCTTTAACACCACGTTGAAATAGCAGAAAGCTCTAGACATCCCTAAAGATCTGAAGAAGGCAGTAGAGAAAGGGAGTGATTAGGTGGGGGAGCTGAGTTTCAAAGCAGGTGAGGAATGGTTTGAGAAATCTGAGAAGCTGCAAGATTTTATAATTTGAGGACCATTGGCAGAAGCACCCCTAACAACTACAGAGCCTGTGGCAGAGTAAAAAGGAGGGTCCAGCCCACCGCTCATCCAAACTTCCTCCCACCAGTTGCAACCCATTGTGAGGGATCTTGCACACATGAATGTGGATGTTCCAACCCATACGTCAAAGCTCCATCTACGGGCTCTCTTCCAACCCTGGGCTTAACAAAGAACCACCCATCATGAGACATCCAACTTGTGCGGGCCCTAGCAGGGGGCTTGTGTCCATTTGGGCAGGGAATTCCTCAGTCTTTCCTTAACTTTGATCTAAAGGAGGGACAGAGACACTGGGTGGTTGTGGTCTCTTGATTTCTAGGACTGTTTGCTCCGTGGGGAGCGGTCTGGCAGGAGGAAGGTCAGAGCTAAGCCCAGGGCAGGTTTGCAGAAACCTAAGAGCAATGCCGATTATGGCCAAAGTTTCTACTTAAAGTGAAGATGAACGAATCTTTCCCAGTGGAGTGGATGTAACCATTGATGAAAAAGGAGCAGAGCCATGAAGAGTGATGAAAAACCTTTAAAAGAAAATTTAGATGATGCAGACAAAATTATTGTCATTACTTGTGAATGTGATCATGACCTGAATAGCAACATCATATTTTAAAAGGGGACGACATACACCATCTCATATTATCAGGATCTATATAATTGCAACTGAAGGACTTTAAAGAAATTATTAATGAGACTTCCATCCCAATACCTTGTCTATGGTTTCTCATGGCGGTCTGTTTTTGAAGTACTCCAATACTTGAAGTATTGGCACTATTGAGTGCCAATAAATGAGATCTTTACACCTCAGGCATTTACTTTTTCACTTCCCCCCCCCCCCCCCCCCCAGCAGCTCACTCTTAGCTAAACTTCACTCATTACCAAGGGGCTCCTGTAGCTACCAACTCCCTCTCCCTCTTCTCATTCAAGCAACTCTTTAAGTAGTTCTGAACTGTTTGTCCTTGGTTTTTTTAATTAAAGTATTATTTGCTTTCATTGTGTACCCTGAACATATTACTGTATTTTGTAGTTATTTACATTGTAGCTCATATTCATTGAGATATGAAAGAAAAAAACATAATTAGTCTTAAATTCTTATAGCTTCATTGTGTATTGCAGACAAACATATGCACAGTGCACATTAAATTTAAATAATCAGGTAACTGGTGTTTTGTAAGCTTTGTATCATGCAGGAATCCTTGAAGCAGTACTGTATAGAAATCCACAACAGTGTCTCTGAAACCAGCTGAAAAGAAACCTCCATTTATCCTGAAAATTTCCAACCCTACACAGACAAATATAGAAAATATCATACAATGAAATTACAAACGTATCAGGTAGGGTTACATTAATTGAATCCAGGGAGCCCTGCTGGACGGCGGCACTTTCTACTGTCATTGCTATGCTGCAGAGAAGAGCTACCCTCTAGAGCTTCTGAGATGCCAGAGCCCGCTCAGGAACATATTTCTCATAGCTTTGGTGAAGGGAGTGTACTCTGAACCCACTGGAGGAAGAGTGTTGGAAGTTGGGTGAGCAGATTGTACTAAAAAAAAATCCATTCTTGCCTTCCAAAGTCATTCTAAGTCTTTGGGTGCCTTATTATACAACATACAAGAACATTCTGGCATTTAAATATTACTTAATGTTGTCAAATTTGGGTCCAAGTTTGAGTGAACAAACCAAACACAATGTTAAGCCAGTTCATGATCTTTGAGATAGGCACAGAATCCAGACATTTAGTGCACTCATATCAACGAATGATAGCAACATCCTTTCACCCTGGTTCAATAGCATTAGGATCCATTACCATACACATTCTTTGTCTGGCAGTTTCCAGCAAGGACACAAACAGGGAGTAGGAGTAACTTCACATTGTTATGCTGGCCAGTTTTTGGTGTCAGCTTGGCTAGGCTCTAGCCCCCATTTATTCATTCAAACACAAATCTAGGAGTTGCCATGAAGACATTCTATAGGTGTGATTAATATTCATAATCAGTTGACTTTTAGTAAAGATTGTCCTAGATAATTGGGCTGGGTCTGGTTCAATCAATTAAAAGTTCGCCAAACTGTAGAAAGAGCCAAGATGCCCTTCAAAAGATGAATGGATAAAGAAGATATGATCCATATATACAATGGAGTATTATGCCTCCATCAGAAAGAACGAATACCCAACTTTTGTATCAACATGGATGGGACTGGAGGAGATTATGCTGAGTGAAATAAGTCAAGCAGAAAGAGTCAATTATCATATGGTTTCACTTACCAGTGGAGCATAAGGAATAACACAGAGGACATTGGGTGAAGGAGAGGAGAAGTGAGTTGGGGGAAACCAGAGGGTGAGACAAACCATGAGAGACTGTGGACTTTGAGAAACAAACTAGGGTTTTGGAGGGGAGGGGGATGGGGGTTTGGGTGAGCCTGGTTGTGGGTATTAAGGAGGGCACGTATTGCATGGAGCACTGGGTGTGGTGCATAAACAATGAACCTTGGAACACTGAACAAATCAGATAAAATCTTAAATAAATAAATAAATAAATAAAAGTTCTTAAGAGTAGAGCCGAGATTTTCCTGGGAAAAAAAGAAGAAATTCCACCTGTCTACCGCACTTTAGCTTCTACCCAAGAATTTCAGGTTTCCCTCACGGATGGCCTGGACTTGCCAGACCCCACAGGAGCATAAGCCAATTAGTTGCAACAAATTCCTTAATATACATGAACTACTGCTCTGTGTCTCTTGTTGAACACTGACTGTTACTACTTTTGATACAACTTAATTTGTGTCTCAGTTGGCAATTTGGAAAGTTGAATGGATTCTCACTCTAAATCCAAGTTTAGTTTAAATGTTTAAACTATTTTAGACATATAGTTTGAAAATACTTAGTTTAAAACCTTAAATAGACTCTCTTTCATTTGTGTAAAAGAAATACTTACTTAAGGATTTTTATTGTAATATTGTTTGCAAGGTAACCACAGAGAAACTAATTGTCCATCCACTAGAGAATAGAAAGATAGGCAGATAGATAAAATACCTTGTAGGAACAAGAAGCAAGAACCCAAGTCCACTGTATCCATATACATAAATATAATAGTATATAATATGATATGATATGATGTCATATAACATCACATTATATTGTATATAAGAAGAGAGGTGGTGGTGTCAGGGGAGTAGTATTTCATTATCCTTGAATTAAATCAAAATGAACTAAACAACTACCACAAAAAAAATGCAGAATATCTTCAATCAAATTAGGTAACAAAATATTCTCGGGGCGCCTGGGTGGCTCAGTGAGTTAAAGCCTCTGCCTTCGGCTCAGGTCATGATCCCAGGGTCCTGGGATCTGAGCCCCGCATTGGGCTCTCCGCTCAGCAGGGAGCCTGCTTCCTCCTCTCTCTCTGCCTGCCTCTCTGCCTACTTCTGATCTCTAGTCTGTCAAATAAATAAATAAAAATCTTAAAAAAAAAAATTCTCATGAATTTGAAAATAGAAGCAAGTGGGGACAAGTTATCAAAACCCAAAACACTCTATGTGATAAAAACAAAACGAAGCAGGGCATAAAACAAAACAAAAAACAGAGACTATCTAAAGGCCCTTGACCTGGAGTCCCCAGAAATCACTAACAAGTACTCATTTCCAAAGGCAAACTCTTCTTGGGAGCTCAGCGCCCCTATTAGAAAAGGTGGAGGAGGCCAGACAGACCCTAATTCATGGGCGAGTATAAGAGGACCACAGAGAGGTCAAATTATTTTGGACACTCTGAGCGTTATGAAGTCCTGAAATGAATCAGGATACACCCTCTTCCAGGGCTAAGACCTGCATTGAGGGGTAACCCAAACTAAGCAGGACAGAGTGACTGTGGGTACCATTCCCTGGAGTGATCCCCCAGCCAGCTGGTGATTATAACAGGACACTCTAGTCTTGGAAAAGGAGCTCTCTGTTCTTACTGAAGGAGTGAGTCACTTACTCTGGATTGGGATTCGTCTTTCCTGCATGCACAGCTCTGTCAACACTGGCATCCATGTCCTTACAGTTACCGTATCCACCGTCTTCGTATTCTACACACTCCCTTCCTTGTCACCACTGTCGGCATCCTCAAGCTTCTCTCCCAGACATGCTTTCTCATTTCTTGCTGGTACACAGTAGCCAGGTTCTGTAGGTCTTTTGGTGAATAGTCTCTTTTCCCCCAACTTCCTTTATGAAAGATTTTATTTATTTGGCACACAGAGACAGAGACAGCGAGAAAGGGAATACAACCTGAGGGAGTGGGAAAGGGAGAAGCAGGCTTCCCACTGAGCAGGGAGCCTGATGTGGGGATCATGACCTGAGCCAAAGGCAGACGTTCAATGACTGAGCCAACCAGGTGCCCCTCTCTTCCTCCCATTAACAGGACAGCACTACACCCAGCCATGCAATGCTGATACTTGAACTTGGTTATTGGTCTAGTGGCAGCAGTAGAGGTCGAGATGGATCTTGAAAGGCATACACGCTAGTTGAGGTCTGTGTACATCCTTTAGGCAGGAAGGTTGGGGGGGGGAGGGTAGGAGGATCTGGGTGCTATCTTCCAGCAGGGGGAAATAGGTCACTTATGCAGCAAAGAGGGCTCTGGGGCATATGGAGATTCAATATCTTCGGTTGCATCTACCCTGTGACCCCATCCTGCCCTAAGCCTTTGGGCTTTACTCTTCTGATGTGGCCTCTTGACTTTGGTTAGGAGCTTGCTGAGGCTGCTAATTCAGGCTTCTTTGAAGTTTTCCTTCTGTTAAATGCCATTAAAGATGACTTCTGATTTCACACCATGCTCTAAGTTGTTAATTGGCTGACCTGAGACCATCATTTAGTTTTCTCTTCAAACAGCAGTGCCCAGAGTACAAAACCATCAGAGTATCAAAACGAAAAATTTCTGAAGTTGATGGAAGCACCAAATATGCTATCTTCCAGGAGATTATAAAGGTATTTTTTTTTTAATCCCGCTAGTCACTTTTGGAGGTTGCAAGGGAACCGATCATTATTCTGAAAACTGATAGAAGAAAAGAATAGTATATAAATTTTTCCAAAATGATATAATGGGGAAATTATAATATGAAATATAAAAAATGGGTGAAAGATAGGTATGGTATGATGTCTTTTACAGAACATGCAAAGGAATAATGTATTTTATTTATAGAAACAAATGTACATAGCAAAGTTTAAGAAATATACAGTGATAAACAACATTTCAGGATAGTAATTATCTCAGAGAAGACGAGAAGAGAATGAGATCAGGGAGGTTTTTTTTTGTTTGTTTTTGATTTTTTTAAGATTTTTATTTATTTATTTGACATAGGGAGAGAGTGCAGGAGCAGGGGGGAGAGGCAGAGGGAGAGGAGGAAGCAGGTTCTCCACTGAGCAAGGAGCCAGACGCAGAGCTCGATTCCAAGACTGTGGGATCATGACCTGAGCTGAAGGTAGATGCTTAACTGACTGAGCCACACGGGCACCCTGAGATCAGGGAGTTTTATGCAGAAAACTTTATAGTATCTATAATGTCCTTCTTTGAAAACAACTAGAAAAAATATCTGAAGCAAATATCACAAAATATTCCTATCTGACATACTTGGTAGATGGTACACAGTGTTTCTTGATTATTCTCTGCTTATAATTGTGCTTGAAGTTTTTTCATTATTTTTAAAATAAATCAACAAAATTAATAAAATCAATAAAATCAATCAATAAAATAAATAACAGACGTTATGACTTCGTGTCTAGTCCAAATGCCTGAATGACGGTGGTATCATCCAATCCCACAGAGGATAAGAGCAATGGGTTTCTCAGCGAGATCAGGGGTTAAGCTTTGTTTCTATCTGTTTAGAGAAACCTAAAGTGTATTTGCATCTTAAGACAAAACAAACTATCCTCATGTCTTTCTTTTTTTTTCTCTTTATTTTTAAATGTACTTTCTAGACTGGGAGGCATGTCCTGAAAGTGAATGGCCTTGACTGAGTATGTCTAGATTTTGATAAGAATGTAATGTAATGAAGTTTTCCACCTTGCCTGAAGACCTGATGGAGAAACATGGGCAACATAGAAGGCCAGTTAGATGTGCTCAAGGTTTCTCATAGGATTAGCTACAGCTTGGCCCTGAGTGGATTAGTATCGATCAATAAAGATATCTCTCCAAGCCATAAGAGACTCTTAATCTCACAAAACAAACTGAGGGTTGCTGGGGGAAGGGGGATTGGGAGAGGGTGGTTGGGTTATGGACATTGGGGAGGGTAAGTGCTATGGTGAGTGCTGTGAAGTGTAAACCTGGCGATTCACAGACCTGTACCCCTGGGGATAAAAATACAGTATATGTTTATAAAAAAATTAAAAAATTAAAAAAAAATAAAGATGTCTCTCACACGTAAAATGCATTTTGCTGGAGTTGTTAAATTGTAAGCAGTAAGAACCATAATGAGTTAATCTTCACAGCAAATAATAGACTGGCATTTATTCAGCATTCTGAGGACTAGGCTCTCTCAGAAATACTTAGTGTGCATTATTGCCTTTTAATGATGACTACAGCCCTTGCAAGCAAGCCTTGTTGCCATGGCAACTTCACAACCAAGAGAACTTCGGCTCAGACAGGTTATGTAGCTTGCCAGGGTCCTTTGGCAGCTCACACACCTGCTTACTGCCTCACCTGAAACTTCCCAGGGGGCCATGGGAAAAGACAATGTCACAAGATGGTTATAAGCATGGGGTGTGGGCATCAGGCCAGACCTGAGTTTGAGTCTGAGGTTGTGTTTTCCTAACTCTGTGGCTTTGGGAGGTACTTAATTTCTCTCCTCAATTTGCTCACCTAAAACTGGCCAAAATAACAAGTGGTTGATTTCACAGGGCTTCAGTGAAGACAAATGAGGTAAGGTGTACAAGGTCCTCCTTACATATTCAAGACCTTGTTGAATGTGAGCTTGGAGTTGCTTCAGAATAATACAAAGGAAGGACTAATGTGAATGATAAGCTATTGGGAAGATAGCTTTGCCTGGTGCCCTTGGAATTACATTGTCCCGTTGGCTCCTCTGTATAGATGGCTCCAGGTTAATTCCACTATGGGTCATAGGCATGTGGATCATTTTAGAAGGAGCTCTTTTCTACCATGATGACAAAGCAGAAACATGCCTTCTTCTTTTTCTTGTTCAAAGTCCGGGAGACCAGAAGCCAAGTTCATTTTTACTTTGAGATGAGAAAGAGTAAACCTGCCGATGGGTGAGGTTATCACGTATTTCTAGATTTTGGACAAGCAAGGAAATCCCAGTGGATGTCCTGTCAGTGCTGAGTGGGGTATGGTGGAACTGCTTCAAATGATAACACCGTGATCAATGTTGCTGTCAGTCAACCTGCCAGGCTCACTTGGACCCAACAGGAACTGTTAGCAAGACCCCAAGGGGACTGGCTCAAAGCTTTGGAAGGCTTTTAGATATCATTTTTCTAATTATCAGTGGAAAACTCTGTTTATTGTGGAAAATTGGGAAATAGAGATTTTCTATGCATATTATAAAATGAAGGACATTTTCCAGCAACAAGCAGTCCCAGTTACAGCTACGTCCTCTTCAACCTTTCCCTTGAAATATGCAGTTTCATGACAAAATAGGAATTATTCTGAAAGACAGTTTCACAGATATTTTTCATGGCTGCTGTGTATTTTAGTCTTTCTGTTGGAAAGGCTTCTTTCTGTGTCGTGCTATGAAATTTAAGTCAACATGAAATAATTTTTCTTTTTCTTAGAAAAACAGGCTTACCTCCTCCAATGCAGAAATTGGCTAATTTAAACCTCAAAAAAGGGGCCTGGGGTGGTCACCTTTCATCTGAGATTTCATTCTAGGAGGTGGTGTTTCACATGCCAGTCATAATACAGGAGCTGAACTGAGTGCCCCTCCCCTCCACCCCCAAACAGTATTGTTCTTTAGAGGAATGATTGCTTTGCTCTGCCTTGTTCTTAGTTTCTTGAGTCCAGACAGGAATTCTCCAGGTGTAGGGATCAAGAGAGGACAAGTATTTATTTTTATAAGGCTCAAGGGATTTTCTCCAAAGTATATTAAAAGACTGTTTTTCCATAATTCTTTTATACTTGCTCAGAAAAATTTTGGAAAGCTAGAAATTATCATCTTTATCTTTCAGATGAAAGGCTTATCTTCTTATTAAGTAATTGGCCCTCTGCTTCTTTCTAGGGCCATGACCTCACTTTCTGGACAATGGAGAGAGGCATTCCGAGTCATCTGTCAGGTGCCTTGGGAGAACTAGGTGGCTTCAGACTTGGGGACGCCTGATGCATCATTTGTTCCTTTGGCGTGTGCCATGCCATAGGTTGTTTCTTGTGCTTGGGATTTACCAAAATGCTTCTCTGAGCAGAATGGACTGCTACCTCCCCTGGACACAGGAGCTTTGATGGGCTTCCTTTTTCCTTCCCCAGATTTTCTTAAACCTACTTCAGGAACAATAGGGAGTTTATTATGTTCATTAGACATTTGACTTCCTTGTCAAGAATCTTATTCTTTCCTTGTTATTTGTCACAGTGTCAGCCACATTACATGGCAGGCCCTCCCGGATAAGCCCATGAAACACAAAATACACATTTTGGCTGAATGTTGGAGGATCAGGGGTTAAAATGAGTATTCAGCCAAAACTGAAGCTGAAGACTAATGTCACCTTCTGGAATGACTTCCCAGGATGTAAGAATAAGTATTAAATTTTCCCAATTTTAACTTTATCATTAAAAATGCTGGTAATCAAATTTTTTCAAGTTTGACATTATTGCGCAGGACAATAATTTCCTTAGACCTCTCAGCTGAGGTCACTACACTCATCCTTTGTTATGCTAATAGATTCTCACCTTCAGTTCAGGTCAAGAAAGGGTGAAGCTATTCTCTGTTGAGCTTTGCCGTTGTAAGTGCTGAGATGACCCCAAGTCACTGAGTTTTCCTTTTGGACAGAATTGCAACATGCAGAGCACATAAGAGGATGATTTTTTTACTCAAAGTCAATTTTGAAAGTCTACCTGTATTTGGAAGTGAATATTTAGGGGTGCCTGAGTGGCTCAGTTGGTTAAGCAAATGCATTTGGCTCAAGTCATGATCTCAGGGTCCTGGGATCAAACTCTGCATGGGGGGGGGTCCCGCTCAGTGGGGGATCTGCTTCTCCCTGCCCCTCCCCCTGCTTCTGCTCCCTCTCTCAAATAAATAAATAAAATCTTTTAAAAAATGAAAGTGAATATTTAGATATTTAACTTGGTAACTCGTAACTATGAGCATATGAGCATATTCCTTATATTATATTATATTACATTAGATTATATTGTATTACATTACATACCCCATGGGTATATAGTTTCTTTTGTTAGCTGTGCATCATCTCCATGGCCATTCCTTTTCTCACAGGAAATAGAAAACAGCAGCAATCATCGCTTGACAGATTCATATTATCCATGTACTGTTCTCTGAGACAGGACAGTCTTCAGTCCCCCTTAACCCTCCACTAACTTGCTCACATTGATTTCTTAGTTAATTTTTTTTATAGTATCTTTCTTTTTTTTCCATTTTATTTATTTTTTCAGCGTAACAGTATTCATTCTTTTTGCACAACACCCAGTGCTCCATGCAAAACGTGCCCTCCCCATTACCCATCACCTGTTCCCCCAACTTCCCACCCCTGACCCTTCAAAACCCTCAGGTTGTTTTTCAGAGTCCATAGTCTCTTATGGTTCGCCTCCCCTCCCCAATGTTTTGTTTTGTAAAGATTTTATTTATTTATTTGACAGAAAGAGAGAAAGGGCACAAGCAAGGGGAGCAGCAAGCAGAGGCAGAGGGAGAAGCAGACTTCTTGCTGAGCAGAGAGCCCGATGCAGAGCTTGATCCCAGGATCCCAGGACCCCAGGATCATGACCTGGGCCAAAGGCAGACACTTAACTGACTGAGACACCCAGGTGCCCCTGATTTCTTAGTTTAAACATCATATTTCTGGGAGAAGTTGAGATAACCCTCTATATTGATTTCCCAGGGATGCTACAACTAATTACCACCAATGTGGTGGCTTAAAACAACAAAAATTTATTTTCTTACTGTCTGGAGGCTAGAAAAGTTTAATTAGGGTGCTAGAAGGGCTACAGTCCCTCCAGAGACTTCTAGAAGAAAATGCTTCCTTGCTTTTTCCAGCTTCTGGGGGCTCCTGGCATCTCTTGACTTGCAGCAACACAACTTCAATGTCTGCCTTTAGACTTTCACATTGTTCGTTTTCCTTATCTGTATCACCTCCCTGTTTCTTCTCTTAAAAGGATGCTAGTCATTGGAATTAAGGCCCATTCTAAATCCAGGATGGTGATCTCATCTAGAGATCCTTAACTTAGTTACATTGGCAAATACCTTGTTTCCAAATGCCTTACTCACAGGTACCTGGAGTTAGGACTTGGATATATCTTTTGAAAAAGACACAATCCAACCCAGTGTGTCCTCCATGTCTAGGGTAAGTGCACTCCCATACGCCACCCATAAACACTGTGCTTAGCTCCAGAAAAGCAATTTTCACAATATATTTTTATTGCTTTTGCACTCTGTCTAGGTCACTGAAGGCAGGAATTGGGTCTTTACATCCCTCAATACCTCGTGTGGTGCCTAGCACATAGTAAAAATCCAGTAACTATCATGGAATGAAAATCAATAGAAACATCAAGAAGATACATTTCAAACCAACATAAGGATTTAGGGAAGACATTTGTGTTCTTTTAAAGCTGGTTACAGTCTCAACTGGTTACTTTGGGAAACAGAGTTAATAAAAGTGAGAAAATTGTTCTTTTGCATATAAAATCACCCTATAATACAGTTTTACAATGCAAATATAATCTCCCACACCAAGCTAGTCTGAGTAGGAGACCTAGAGAGTGAGTTATCTTCCATAATAAAGTGAGACAGAATTGAGTGTTTTTAGATGTCGGCCCTGGACTTTGTAGGTTGGAAGAGAGAGAGCAAGAGGGAGAATGAGAGAGAGAGAGAGAGAGAGAGGCTGATAGAGTGCATGAGAGAGGTTGCAACGGTAGATCAGAGACTAAGGAGGAGAATGGCCAGTGAGAAACTGACCCAGTGTGTTGAGGATGACCAAGTGTCTTCCTAACTGTAACATCTAATCATTGCTCTCCTCCTGTGACCTTACCCATTTGCAATAACATGTTTCCTAAATGGCTTGTGGTAGTTGGTATTTTGATAAAATGAAATATGGGCAAGGCTATCACACCTGGGGCACAATGATGTGTGGCAAGTGGACAGCTGCCTCTGCAAGGAAGATAAAAGAACCAGAATGGTGTACTCAGTGTGAGCAGGAATCCAGAATCAGAGGCTCCAAGAGACCACTGGGTCCACAAATCATCCCCTGGAATATTGGAGGAAAACGAAATTTTTTTAAGTGTGTAAGATGGGGGCTTGAGTCTTTTTTTTTTTTTTTTTTGCCTTAATGAAAGTTGATATTCAGGAAGTTTTATATTAGCAACTCAGAGAGGCACTTGAATTGTATAAGTAAGGGCTTTCTAACAGACTGAAGTGTCTTTAGATGAAAAAGCACCGAGTGTTTTGGCATCACAGGTGTGTAAACATGATCTAAATGACTGCTTGGCAGAGACACAGTATAGGGAATTCATGCTTTTGATTTTCAGGGTCTACCATCCATGATGCTCTATGGAGCAATGATTTTAAGACTCTAAGTTCACTGTGATCAGTGTAACTTTCTTGTTAGGTAGAAATTTTTTCTATACGGGTCAACTCTATACATAGGTCATTTGTGGTGAGTAGCTCCAAACAACTAGAAAGTTCTGCCCTTCCATTTATTTAAATGAGATGTGAGTTTCTGTCACGTGTGGCCCACAGTGTGCTCTGTTACTGGTGTGTTCATTCTTGCTGCATTTCTCATTTGTCCTCCAGAGTCTCCAGTGGGTTTGGGATCCTCACGCATGGAAGCCTGGGTAGCTATTCCTCCCCACCCCAGCTACTGTTCTCCAGAAGCTTGTTATAAAAGAGATTCACAGTGTTCTACAAATGCTGGCTGGCATTCAACGCAGATTTGAAATAAAGCTCCAGATGGAGACACCTACACGAATCTACAAGAAGACTGAGGAAAACAAGTAAATGTCACCACCACCTTCTATGTTAAAAGCAGAATGGAAGGTGTAAACATGCCAATGAAAGTTGCTTCTCCCCACATTGACATCATCTGCCCACCCGAGCTGCTTTGATTATCGCTGAAAGTTGACATTATAGACACTCATCAAAGAATCTTAGCAATAGAAGCAAGACGGACAATTTCCCTTCAGATGTAGGCCCTGTTGTTTGTTTTTATTTGGAATGAAATAAAATTAGCTGTTTCTTATTACACTCTGATATTGGCTGACTACCTACCTGAATCATATGTCATCTCTGAGAGGGCAGGACATTGGTCACCGCTGTATTCTAGTGTCCAGAAAGACATCAGAAACATGGTAAGAATTTAGAAAATACTTGTGGAATTGATAAATGGTGCTTACATTTCATAAGTCAGGGCATTGACTATCAAAAAGGAACTAATTGAAACTATGATTAATCACACTAAGAAAGAGACACAAAGGGAAAATGTATTTAAGGTGTCAGAGGAAGGTCTGTTTGTGGCTAGTCACAACCTCTTCAGGTCCCTGAAGGAGACCTGAACTGTGTGCAAAGGCAGAGAAAGAACAGCATAGGCAGAGAACAAGCTCTAGAAGTCCAGAGGAGAGAAAAGACGTCAGGTGTTCTAGGAATTCAAGAAGGGTGGTGTGGTTGGAGCAGAAGGAGCAAGAGGAGCTATCCGGTAGGAGTAAGCAAGGGGTGGGTGGTTTGCTGTTCTGCACAAATTCACAGTGTTCTGCAAATGCTGGCTGCTTGACTTGGTGCAGTAGGATATCATTGAAGAAAACCCAGAGTGTGCCATCATGTGATTTAGGTTTAAAAATGTTTATTCTAGTTGGTCTATAAAGAAAACATTAGAGGAGATTAAGGGTATTGGGAGGTCAGCTGAGGGATGATTATTACTTAGATTAGGGTAGAAGGGCAGGGCGAAGGAAAGAGAGTGATGAAGTGTAACTTCTCATCCTTTAACTTGAACGAGTAGTGGTGCCTTCTTCAAATAATGTGTTTCTATGGAGCTGTGGGAAATTAAGAGCTTTGCCAGAACTATCTATTAGATGGAGAGGTTGAGTGCATAGCAGATACATGAGCTGGAGCTCAGTAGGGTATGGGTTGGAGGTACAATTAGGGACCCACCAGCATCTGGATGGTATTTTAAACCAGGTACTAGATGAGATAACTAGAGGATAAACAGATATAGGGAAGAAAAGATAAGCTAGGGATGAGTCCCAAGTCACTCTCTCTAGGAGCCCATTCTAGGAGCAGTCCTGGCCAGAGCACACCGAGGGGTAAATCAATGAGGGTGTAGTGAGGAGACAGAAACCATACCAGTTATCTGAACAGGGAAGATGTAATGTAAATAATTACTATCTAGTGGAGATGGTCAGCTACTAAAAGAAGAAAGTGGATTTGAAGAGATCCTAACACCTCTAGGATAAGAGAAGAAATTTAAGCCTAGGAGAGAGTCCTTACACCAGTGCTGAGATTTGAACTTTTTAGAAGAGGTTGTGACTAGCCTCAAATAGGCAGCTTGCAAGTACAGAAAAGGTGAGGGTGGGGAAGGGGAGGGCTTGAGGAGGGAGATGGAGCTGCCCAGAAGAGGGCCTGGTGGGGCGCACATGACCTCAGGGTGTATTAGAGCTACAAGAGAAGCTTCC
This sequence comes from Meles meles, assembly GCF_922984935.1. NCBI lineage: Eukaryota > Metazoa > Chordata > Mammalia > Carnivora > Mustelidae > Meles > Meles meles. The sequence goes on from NC_060066.1 coordinate 20,488,726, forward strand.
TAAGGCAATTACCCAAATGGTTGCATATGGAGCTTGTCCACAAGGACCACCGGGTTTCCATGCAGCATGATAACAAAGGAGGATCAAAACCCTGAAAAGGAATGCCTTCTCACCACTATCACCAAGGGATACCAATGTCACCCAGAGTCCTCTGTGAAAAGCCTGACATTTCACCACCTGGCAATGAAGAATTGTTTACAGGGTGCAGGTGCCATTTCCCCCAAAAAAGGGCAGAAAAAGGTAGATTTGGAGCTGAGGGAAAACACATTTAACACTGGCATGAGAAGCCATGTGTAGCTGCTCCAGGAGACAACCCTAGCTGAACCCCCAGCTGACAGATGGCATGAACCACCAACCACAGAAACAACCCACCGTGTTGGCTCATCCCGGTTAAGTGTTCAGATGTTAGTAGCCCCAGCAGACATGTGAGTTTGTCTGCCTAAGAGACTTGTGAGCGAGAAACATCCAGCTAAGTCTAGTCGATCCAGAACCGCAAGAGACCATAAGTTGGTTTTAGTCAGTAAGTCTTGGTGTAGTTTGTTATACAGCAGTAGAGAACTGGAACTGAGGGAGGCTAACTGTAGAGAAGGCTGAAAGGCCATTTGATATGAAGACTCACCAGAAGTGTCCATTCAGTTTCACAACACGACATAAAGAAGTGGAGGGACAGGGACCCTTGGGTGGCTCATTTGGTTAAGCTCAGGTCAGGATCCTGGGGTCCTGAGATCAAGCCCGGTGTCAAGCTCTCTGGTCAGTGGGGAGCCTTCTTCTCCCTCTCTCTCTGCTCCCCAACCCCTGCTCTCTCTCTTGCTCATTCTCTATCTCAAATACATAAATAAAAATTAAAAAAAAAAAAGAAAAGATAAAAGAAGTGGAGGAACAGAAGTAGGCAGCTAGGGAAAGAACGGGGCTGGGGCTGGTGCAGGAGCTACACCGCTGGGAGAGAAGGATGCGTACTTTCTTTTTTATGTCATTACCTTGTCTTGTTTTTGTTCCCACTCCTCGGACACTCATCGATGAAGGTAACCCACCTCTCCCCATCTGGCATTTCCAGGAGACTCCTTCCAGGCATGTCGCCCGTCTCTTCTTCTCAATCCACACTCATGTTAGGCAACCCTTCATCTCCCAAGGTTTGAAATGGCAACAATATGCTTATAAACCTCAAAATCCATACCCTCAGCATCAGCTTTTTCCTGAGTTTCAGACACATATATCCAACCCCCCATTTAACATTTATACTTGCTTCCTCCCAATTGTTTATGCCCAAAACTGAAGTCATGAGCTTCCCTCACCAACTTTGTCCTCTACTTGCCCTATCTAGTGAGTGCTGCATTGTGTACTCAGTAGTCTTAGCCAGAGTCCTGGGGATGACCATGGCCATGTCTGTCTCTCCCATCTTTCAGAGTCAGTTCTAAGTCCAGATTTATTCTACCTTTTAAGGTCACCTGAATCTTCCTTCCTTTCTCCACTTAAACTATCATTACCTGGATCTGAAATGCTTTGGTCTCTTGCTTGTCCTGCTTCACTAAGCCCCCTTTTCATAGCCTCTATTTGATCTTTTCATAGCCTCTATTACCCCACTTTTAACCAGTCTGTTCACAGTCTGCCGGGGGAGTCATTAATAGTTGCAAACATGAATTTGTTGCACCTCTGTTAAAAAGCTCTGAAGCGACTTTCCATTGTTCCCCTGGTCAATATTTATGTTTCTGATGATATGTTCTGATATGGCCTGCAAGATTCCCCTTATGATTTCCTCAGTCTCATGATTTCTCAGTTCCTTATACCCCTGATTTACCTTTATACACTAGCATCTTTTCAGCTCTTTCAGCTTTTTCTTGCCTGAGACACTTGTAGATGAGACCAGTTGCCTAATCACACTAGGTTAGGTACATCTATCTATTCCTCTGTAGGGTGAACTACTCTTCTCCATTTACGAACTCACAATGATTTCAGTGAATTATCACTTGTCTTGTCTGTTCCACTGAAAACATTATTAGGACTGGGAACATGCCTGTATTAGCCTATAGTGTATCTCCAGCACTTACTATAGTAACTAGAACTGAATATGGATTTCAAGATTAATTGCTGAATTTTTAAATAAAAAAGGACCTAAAATTATGAGAATTTAACATTTATCATCAGGTTGCTATTTCAGACTATGCCCATTGAAATGAAAATTCCATTTAGCTCCTAAGAGGGTATGTCAAATTCTATTTACACCAAATATTAGGAGAGTTAGAAAATACCATCTTTGGTAAAAAAATAAAATAAAATAAATACAAATAAGAATATGAATCTTCTTTCCCTTTGGCTTCACTGAAAGAATATTGTACTCTTATTACATGTAAAAAGAATGAGGGAAATAGAAAAATTATCATTAAGCAAAAAGGACAATGGTAATTTTTTTTTTTTTTTTTTTTTTTTTTTTGCAGATAAGAACACTTGAGAAGTGCTAAAATTCGGGGGCAAGTGTATGATTGAAATAATATCTGTATGAAAAGAAGCTGTACATTATAGGTCATCAGAAAGATGCAAATTAAAACAACAACAAGATACCACTGTATACCTATTAAAATGCCTCAAATCTGGAATACTTGACAACACCGAATGCTGGTGAGGATGTGGAGCAACCAGAACTCTCATTCATTCCTGGGTAGGAATACAAAATGGTACACTTTGGAAGATAGTCTGACAACTTCTTATAAAAGCAAACACACTATATGATCCAGAAATCTGTCTTAGTATTGACCCAAAGGACTTGAAAACTCACGTCCGAGTGAAAACCTGTACATGAATGTTTATAGCAACTGGATTCATAATTGCCAAAATTTGGAAGCAACCAAAACATCCTTCAGCAAGTGAATGGATAAACTGTGCTACAACCAGAAAAATGGAATATTATTAGTGCTAAGAAGAAATGAGCTGTCAAGCCATGAAAAAACATGGAGGAACATTCAGTGCATGTTAGTAAGTGAAAGAAGCCAATCTGGAAAATCTGCATATTGTATGATTCCAACTGTATGCATTTTGGAAAAGGCAAGCCTGTGGAGACAGTAAAAAGAACAGTGGTTGTCAGGGGATGGGTTGCAAAGGGATGAATGGGGGAGGCACGGTGGATTTTTAAGGTAGTGAGAATAGTCTGTGTAATACCGTATTGAAAGATACATGTCATTGTATTTTTGTCCAAACCCATAGAAAGTACACCACCAAGAGTGAATCCTAAGGAATAGACTTCATGTGATTGGTGTGTGTTAATGTAGGTTTATTAATTGTAGCAAATTATCACTCTGGTGAGGGATATTGACAATAGGGGAGCTTACGCATGTGTGGGAGCAGGGGGATCTGGGAAATCTCTACCCTCTCCTCATTTTTGCTGTGACCCTGAAATTGCACTAAACACATAAAGTTGCTTTGTTTTGTTTTAAAGAAAAGGATATTTGTATTATCTCAGAGTCTTTCTTCATTATCTACTTATAAATTACAATGGTGGAAACAGTAACTTTATAGTGAAGAACTCTAAGAGACGCCATATTAACTGTGATGAAAGTTTACATTTCAGACATATCAACATGGTGCACTCCAGCTCTGATGCACTGAGAAGGTCCCACCACTGCTTCTGTGATATCCTTGTCCGATTTCTCAGATCTAACAGGAGGAAACATTAAACAAACCCAAACTGAAGGATAGTCCACAAAATAAAGGACCAGTATTCTTTGAAAATGACGAGGCAGTAAAAGATAAGACTCATGAACTGTCACTGATTGGAGGAGAACTCTGTGGAGACATGACAATGAAATTCAATGTAGGACCTTAAATTGGATCCTCCTGCAGAAAAAGAACACAGGGGAGAAACCAGGGAAATTTGAATGAAGTCTGTAGGTTAGCTAAGAGTATAGTATCAATATTAATTTCCTGGTTTCAATAATCGTACTATGGTTATGTAACATGTAAACACGAGGGGAAGTCTGGTGGACAGTGTATGGGAGCTTGCTTTACTATTTTTTGCAACGATTCTGTAAATCTAAAATTATTTCAAAATAAAAAGTTTAAAAAAATACATGCTTACTCTTTTTAACTAGAGTGGTGAGCAAGATCTTTTTGTTTGACCTCTTCAAACACCTTTCATCTCTTTCCGGTTCTCTATGTCAGAATTTTTCCCTTTCCTAGTTTAGATTTCAACTGAAGTCCACTCATTTTCCTTTTCTAACTTCCCACTATGCTGCTTTTTGCCATGATGACCAGCTACTCACTTTCCAATTGTCCTCTAATTTATACTCTACAGAGAGGCCCTCCCAATTTATATACAATTTCCTGCTATGTGGAGATACCAAGCCTCCCTGTTATCCTCACCCCTCAGTACACCAAGTGCCCATGGGTGAAATCACCAAAGACTTAGATGGTGATTTATCTATATTTGCCCCTGTATGAGAGGTTTTTAAAAATAATAATGTCAAATTCATAATCTTGAAATTTTAATCCCAAGAACAAAACAAGCCCAGGCTGGTATCCTGACCTTTGGCATATGGCAGCATTCATCAAGGAATGCAAAGAATTTTATGGCATTGAATTCTGGTCATTAGGCCTGGCACGTTGGGCAAGTACTCTGAGGCTTATTTTTATGAAGGGATGCTGAGCCCAGAACTTGAGTGCTTTATCCAACACTTACAACAAACTGGCAGCAGGAGAGCAGTGCAGTCTGTCTTCTGACCTTCCTTTTCCTGCCTTCCTTTACCGTTCCAATCACGCTTCCTTTTTTGAGATTTCTTATCTGCAGGTCAACAGACCAGAGGCTAACGATTCTGAGAAGTCAACAGAGAGGCCGTCCCCCGTGGAGTCTAGGTTTCGGCTTCGTTGGTCACTAGTTCCTTTACTCAGAAAGGAGGCATTCAATCCATGTTTGCAAGACGTTTGTTCTTGTTCTCAAGGAGACAGGCTGTTTTTCTTTTCTCTTCTTTGGTGAAGTGCACTATATCACAGGCACTACTTCAAAGGCAATGCTTGAGTCGCGCTATGCTGAAAGAGCCCTAGTAACCTGCCATAAATTTAAAACTTTTCAGTACAGTCAATATTTTTCAAATGCTAAAGATAGGAAATGTGGCAATTTTTAAAAATTCAGCAAATGTATTCCCCAAGGAGAACTCTTGCCTTCTTCCCACTCCTGGCTGTTGGCTTATTCTAAAGGAATCTTCTTATCTTAAAAATGTTGACCATTAGGAGTGAGCCAATAGGAGCTAGCTCCCAGATTGGAGATACGGATATCTAGAGTGGGAACTCTGGGATTCACATCTGAACAGATGTATCTTTGTTCATTTCATATCAGTTGGGTATACTGAGCTCTTTTAAGAAAACATTAGTGTACCCAGGATTCTGAGGCTGCAGATACTGTAACGTAATAATTCCAAGGCAAATAACTTCCAATTTTCAAATAGAAGGTTAACATTTCTTTCCACCAGAACAAACTATATAGGAATAAAGAAAATCTATGAGCTAATCATTGCAGAGGTGTGGTTTCTGAAATCCAGACCAACTGGTCTAGGGCAGAATAAGAATCACCCAGAAATCTGGTTAAAAGCACAGACTCTTAAGCTCCAACATGTGATTGATCCCAATTCAGTGATTCAGATGCATAGCTAGGCTAGCAAATCATTACACTGAAGGAAAGGAAAACTGAATCATACTGGTGGTTTATAAGTTTGGAAAATAACTTATTTTTTTATCCTTTCATTCATCCGTTCATCTATCTGTCCACTCAACATATATGTATTAAATCTCTATCTATAAATGCCTGCGATAGAAATGGAATGGAATGGAACTATGTTCTAGGTGCTTAATTAGAGTAAGGGAGCATCCAGTCAGAGGGAAAGATGTACAAGGAAACAGGCATGTGTGTGGTCTATTAACTATAATGCCAGTTGTGTGCACATGGTGAAATGGAACCAATGAAGACATCACCAACTCTAGCCTCAATGAGTTGGGGAAAACATCATAGAGGAAGTAAACTCTGATCTGGGTTCCAAAGGATAGCCAGGTGAAGAAAAATTGGTGAAGAGAGATGAGATAATGAGAAAGTGTGTGTTAAGACCCCAGAAGTGAAAAGAACACAATGTAGAGGAGATTTCCAGTAGTTTAGTAGAGCAAGAGTATAAGAATGCCATGGGGAAATTGGTGAAAGGTGAGATTAGGAAAGTTATGAACAAGTCATGAAAGGCTGTATAGTGAAAGATTGCATGTCCCTATGTACCTAGGACAGTCCTTGTTCATGCCACTTGTCCCAGATTAACTTTAATAGACTCTCCTCCACTTTTAAAAGAAGATACAGTTTATAGTTGGATGAAACATTATATGGTTGGCCCACTTGCAGCCATGGTGTGGAATCTGGCTTTTTGGTCAGAGGAAGACATATTGTTTTTGAAGGGTTTCAGCACGAGAGTGTGTTGATCTGATTTCTGGGTTGATAGTTTCACCTGGCTGCAACACAGAGAATAGACTGTAGCAGGAGAGGATTAGAAGTAGGGATATTGTTTAGTGGGCAGTTGTAGGAACCCTGGTAAGAGATGATCCTGGTTTGAACAAGATGGTGGCAGGGGATGTGAGCAGAAAGGAATGGATTCCTCTAATGCTAAGAATCAGACTACACTTACCACTTAACATTAAGTTCCTTAATTTTTCCCCTTCTTTTGAGTAAGGGGTCATAACAATTCCTCTTGGGATTCTCCTAAGACATAACAGAGCAAATTGTTGAGAACACTCAGCACCCATCCTATGAGGCCCTCAATAGTTATTTTCCCCTTTTCTGCCAATCAACACCCTCGTCTCCATAGCACACTTCCCAGGCCCACCTCTGTGGGTCTGTTCTCCATTCTCCCAAATTAGGTGGCATTGATTCTATTTTCAGTTTCCTGGTGCCTCTACCCTTTCTTCTCATTCCCTTAATGCCCAGATACCAGGTGGATGTCTCCAAGAATAACCTGGTTTTGCTGGAAGATGTGCTTAAGATTTGTAGTTGCTTGAAGGATGCACATATCCATTAAAACAACAATGGCAACAGCAAAGACTCCATCATGCTTTAACCTAGAAACATATGCCTTGAAGGCTACACTTCTGAGTAGTGAGACCATGGACATGGTAGCTGTGTCCCCAGGATTTTCTAAACCTATTCATTCAGCTGTCCTGTGTTTTGGGTTTAGAAAACAAGGTGTCTTTGAAGAAGGATGGCCATTTTTTTTTGAATGGGCTTCACCCTCCACTATAGAACACTTCTTCCTTTTCTTTTTCTCATTTTCTCCACCTGTTCTATCCTTCTTTTATTTCTTGTCTATGTCTTTCCCTTTTTCTCACTTTCCCCTTCCTCTGCTGTATGTGTTTGCCTCTACTGATACCACCAGAGACCTTGACCTCTGTAGTGTGGCTTCAAGGCTGTTTATAACCCTGTTTCTCTCCACCAAGGTAGACCGTTTGTCCAAGTCAGTTTCTTTTCTGAAGTATGGCATACTTTTCCTCCTTGTCACTGTTTATAAGAAGACTTTATCCTTCCCTCTGTGTCTGAGTTGGCTCTGCTGAGCTGAATTTCCATCTTCTCCAAGAAGCACTTTCATTTTCTGTTGCAGTCTGGAACTGATGTCCTCCTTTCCCACCTCTTCCCAATTCCTTCAGCACCAATGATCTGAATCTGCACTCCTATCAAACTGTTATGTGTGCATGTCTGATCTTACCAACTACATTGACAGCTCAGGGTCAGGAGATTTTTGTCATACACACTCATATTCACCCACCAAACCAGCATGAACTTTACACACAATAAGTTATGGCTTTTTAATTATATGAGAAGTATAGAGAAAAACTACTTACTATCTCCCTTCTCAAAACTAGGCTTTTCTTTACACTTGGCTTCCATATACCATGAGTGTTCTTGTCTCTAAGTAGCAATCTGTGGTCTTGTCATCAGAATTTCTGGTTTGGGAACTTGGGAAAGGTTAGGCTTTCAATAGAAAATGGAGATATGGGTGGTTCAGTTGGTTAAGTGGCTGACTCTTGATTTTGGCTGAGGTCATGGTCTCGGGGTAGGGAAGATGGAGCCCTGTATTGGGCTTCATGCTCAGCAGGGAATCTGCTTGAGATTATCTCTCTCCCTCTCCCCCTCACCCCCCACTCATGCACTTTCTCTCAAATAAATAAATAAATCTTAAAAATAGAAAGAAAATGGGGATATGAAATGTCTTTTATGTCCCTCTTCTGAGTTGTCATAAAGTTAAATGAAACAATGTATTATGGTTTCTGTTTATTTTGTGAGTATACATAGATAGAAGATCAGTTTACATATTGTTTTGAATAACTGACCTTATCATGGACAATATCCAGTCTCATACGTTTCCTGTTTTCCATCAATAATTAGTCACTTCTCCTCTGGGCAGTTGGTGTCTGCCCTCAAACTTAGGGATAAATTGTACTCCTCATTCATCTCTAAGAGAAAGTCCAAGGTGAAAAAATCATAGAACTCCTTTTAGTACCCTAGAATTCTGGATATTTTATTTTTCCTAATTTGTAGAGATAGTTAAACAGTGTATGGTCATTGGTGGAATACTTCATGAAGGATTCATCCTTTTAGATTAGGCTGTGGATCATGAAGTCATGGTGCACGTTGCTTTTCTTAATGGAAACTAAATAAGTAGAGAGAAGCTTTCTTCTTCAATCTTATCTAGGACAGCTAATATTTGAGTACATTAACCTTCCCCCTCTATAAATAATCCTTTAGGTGAAGGAGCATGTTTGTATAATATCATCCTTCATTACTTCACCCTCTCACTCATCCCACAAATATTTATTGTTTGTACACTATGTGGCAGGTACTATTCATGGCGTTGGAGATACATCAGTAAATAAACAAAAAAATTATGCCTGCAATTTAGGTGCTTATATTTTCAAAGGGAGAGACAGATGAAAAGAGTAAATAACTAGGATACATAAAATCATTATAACAGCTATGAAAGAAGTTAATAGTGTGATATGAGAAGGAATAATGAGGTGTGGAGATAGGATGAACAGTGAAAGTCCCTCTGAGAATACCACATGGACCAATTTGCAAGGAGCCATCAAGAGTCTGCCAGGCAGAGGGAATAGCTAATACAAAGGCCCCAAGGTAGGAAAGAGTTTGACAGTTCAAGATACAGAAAGCAGCATGATATACAGCTAGATAGGAATAAGAAAGAAGAGAGTGGCATAGAGTCAAGTTGGAGAAGCAGGTGGCCAAAGCCAGGAATGAGACTAGAAATGAACAGACAAGTGATTTGGAATCTGAATAAGAAGAGTGAAGTCTTCTTTCAAAAGAAAATGGACATAATCAATTACTGTTGGTATCTTTAAACAACCATGTCCTTTTCTCCTAAACCTGAAAGTGCCTTGTGACTTTGGCTTGTCTCATCTGAGCAGTGGTATATGAGCTGTCTTCTCCATTGATTCTACACAGGAAAACCCTCTGTTTTGTAGGCCATGGGAAATACTTTCCGTATGCAAATGAGGTAATTATTCAATATAAAGGACCTAATTTAGCATAGATCAACAAGCTAAGTATTATCCATTCTCCCATGGGCTTTTTAAGAAATCAAATTTTCCCTTTGGTCTATAAACTCATGTGGATTTGAAAGCAAATTTAATCTGGAAGTTTCTGATTTGTTTACATTTAGCTCATTACCACGTCATTCTTTTACAGTAATTTTAAGAAACCTCTTGAGATTTATTTTTCTTAAAAAAAAACCAATTTAACTTTAAAAACCCTTTTAACTCTCCTGGTTCTTAAGAACAAAAGATAATGATTTTATAAATACAAATAAATGGAAAAGCCCAATGCCAGAGCTCAGTGGGCAACATAAAAAGTTACGCTGTCTATGTCAATTTCAAATTAAGTAAACGGAGTCACACACCCAGCATAAAATGAGAACATCAGACTCTGGTAAAATGTGCAATGTTTCTTTGATATAGAGTAGACACTGTAGCATATTATGGAGACCCGAGAGTTTCACTCTGTTTCCTCACTTCACCTCAATTCAGCAAGTTATTGAATTTCAGAGATTCCAGAAATACCAGACCTTTAGAAAAAAATCATCAAACCACAAACAGACAGTGTTTGAAGAGACTTTATAAAAGGTCATTTTATGTGTGAAGACATTTTGTGACAGATAATCCACTCAGAGTGGGTTTAGATAGAAGAAGAAACTAATTGGTTTATGTGACTGAAAAAAATCAGAGATAAAGGGGGTTTCAGGCATGGGAAAATTTAGAACCTCAGTGTCATCAGAACACTCTGTCTTCTACCTCTAAGCTTTTGGCTTCCCTTCTTGGCTTCATGTGATCATAGGACAGCTCTAAATAACTCCAGGCCATGTGCTCCCAGGTGCCATCGAAGTCCAACGGGGATTAAAGAGAGCACATATGCCCTTCTCTTGGTAATTGTTCCAAAGCTCCCCAGATCTCTGATCGGGTTGGGAGTTCATGTCCGTGCATGAAGAGTATGATTCTTTGATTGGCCTGACTCCAGTTCTGTGCTACCCATGGAACCAGGGATTTGAGTAAATTGCGCTTGAAACACAGTCATAGAGATGGGGGGAGTGATATTCCAGAGGAAAATTGGAGAGTAAAATAAACAATCCAAAAAACAAACAAAGCCAAACACAAATGTCCACTCTATAACCTACTGAACCCATTCACCTGATGTTTGAGTCTCTTGAGCTGAGAAAGAGAATTGGCAGGCTGGACTGAAGTCCTCACTTTGTCATAAATTACCCAGGCAATGTGACCAAGTCCCTTCACTTCTCTGCCCCTCAGTATCCTCGTTTCTAAAAGGAGGGGACTGAACACAATGCTCTCTCTTAGTTTTCTTCCAGCTCTGAAATGGTAATGACCCCAAGCTTGCCAAATAAGAATGGGAAGATTCTCCTGGCCTAAGATTTCATGGAAAAGAAAACAGAAGCAGGCCCAGGTGCAGGGCAGAAAAGGGAGCCAGCGGACCCTGGGCCACAGAACGAAGGAAGCAAAAAGAATGCTCACGGGAGTGAGGTCAACTCTAGGACAGGACATCTCTCTGCAAGCCAAGGAGCACCCTCCAGTCTCTGCGGAGTACTCGGGGTGAGTGAGTTGGAGCGATGGTGATAGTTGCCATAGAGAGGGACAAATAGACTATTGTTTAGTGCAATAACTTGATTTCTGCCAGAAAGTTTCACACTCAAAATAAATATTATATAAGGCTCCCATCAGAAGTATCTAATCTAGGAAGAAAAAAAATGTATATTTTTTGAGGTGTTTTAATAAAGTGCTTTAATTCTGGATGTCCCTATCTCACATCTAAAACCTGTGAAGTTGTATGTGTTCTGGACTCCAATTTGGTGGGTGGGGGGTAGATTTTAAGAAGCAAACAAAGAACATGTACCGTATATTATATTACCCTGAGTGCGGTACAGTGTAGCACCCCATAATCACCTATATCAATATTTCTGCAGTAAAACATATGAATGTTCATATGGAAAGATAAATAAATACTAAATATTGCCTTCCATTAATTCAGGTCAGATTTGTGAAAACAAAACAAACTTAGTTTCCAGAATCTTTGGAGGTTAAAGTTGTGGGTAAAGAACTATGGAGCTGTAGGTATCAGAGCTGATTGAGATAATTTTGGATAAGACAAAGGAAAGATGTGGAATTTGGAATGTCAATGAATAAATTAAATTGTTTTTCTTAATGTCAAGGGTCATGGAATTGACTTCCTTGTTTTTTTCCCCTGGACCTCATCTCTAGTAGGTGTTCTGTAATTATTTATGACATACATACTTTCTACTATTTTTCGGGCTGGTTGGCTGTGTTCTCATCATTGCTCCAACTTCCTTACTGAAAGGAAGTTCATGCCTCTAGAGCATTTGATGGGTTGGTCACTCTTCCTAGGTGTCCCTTTCACTGACTTGTATTGAGCCGCATTGTATCTAAATCTCTGACTGGTCCTCCTTGTTTCCTTTTTTGGGTGGTTTTTCCTCCCTCTACCTTTATGTGCCAGTGATCCTCTTCCCATTTTCCTCTGCACATTTCTCCACAGTGAGCTGATAGACATCACCTACCATTTGTATGCTCACAACTCCAAAGCCGTGCCTCTCTGTAGCTTATATGTTCTTCTGAGCTCAGGACTTGTAGTTGGCAAGGCATTTCCAAATTCAAATGAGCTACTGAGTTTCAAATAGAAATTATTACTTCTTTCCCCAGCCACACTCTCACAGATTAGTTTAGTGAAACATACTACCCTTCATTCGGGTGCTTGAGAGAGTTAGCAAGTTCTTTCAATTATACCTAGTTTATATCTTCCCTAAACATTTATTTTTCTCCCTCATTTACTCTGAAGTGTCAGAGTCTAAACTTCATCTGATTCTAAACTTCATCATCTCTTGCCTGGATTACTCAATGGCCTCCTCCTAAGTCAATTCCCTGTTTTCAGTTACCACTTCCTACCATCCACTTATTTTATCAGTATTAAAGAAATCTTTCTCAAGCAAATAATCTGATCAAGTTTTTATCAGTATTAAAGAAATCTTTCTCAAGCAAATAATCTGATCAAGTTACGACTCTGCATCGACTCTGCATCAAATCTTATGGCTTTCCTCACCCTCAAGATCAAGTACAAGTTTCTTTATATAGATACTACACTCCAGGTGGTCTAACTTCTAATTTCTGGACCCACACTAGGAACTATTTGTAGCTCTCCCAACACGCTCAAGCCATTTTACCTTTTGCTCCTTGCACATGGTATCCTCACTTTCTAAAACTGTGCATCCCCTCAAATGCTCAATTAACTTACATTTATGATTCAGACTCAGGTTAGACAGCTGCTCCTTCAGGAAGTTGTTCCAATCATGCCCATCTGGGATGCCCTCCTCTCTGCACACCTACAGCACTCTGCTTATATTAAATTATATATTATAACATGGTTTCTGTTGTCTATCTCCTTCCAAAAGACTGTTAGCTGAGGCCAAGAAATTCATTATTCATTGCCTAAAAAACTGTCTGATCCATAATATCTCTTAATAGATTTTTGTTGCATGGAGAAATGAATACACACACACACACACACACACACACACACACACACTCCTATAAAGCATGCAATAGGGTTTGTTTTGCTTTTTGTTTTTTTCTTTCCTGAAATGTTAAATATTGGCCCAGTAACTCTAGGAAAAGCTTTTTAAATTTTGCATGACTCAAACAATTAGCATAACATTCAGGATGAGTGAGGTTCTTCTGCAGTTACAATCATTAATCTCAGAGGTCACATGGCTTCATCTCATCACATGGGCCCCAAGTAGTGCAAGCCTACCATGTACACAGAATCACAGAACATCTGTTTATATGAGGACTGGCAGGATATTAGACATGAAGACTTTTTGTTTTTCCTCATTTAGAACATCATACTTATGAGTAAAAGCATAGAGTTTAGCATCAGCTGGATTTTTAAAAAGCAACTTCTTGATCACCAGGAATTTATTTCATTCATCTTCTCCATCTACATCAGCACCCAAAGTTTTGGTTCTCTCAGCTTCTAAATCCTGATAATTTCCTCTGAGCACCACACATCTAAGGGAATCCTTCTTTCCTTCCTTCCTTCCTTCCTCTTCCTACTCCTCTTACCCTGACCACCATCTCTCCATGGCTAGATTACAGCACTAGACTGCAGGATATCTCGTTTCTCCTCCTTCAATCTGTCCTTACACCTGCAGCTAGACTAATCCTACTAAAACACTCCTTTGTGTTTCTCCAGCGCTTACAGAATAAAATATTAAATCTATAGCTTATCACCAAAGGCCTATTATAATTTGTTCCTGACCTCCACTGTGACCTCATTTCCTCATTATCTTCCTGCAAAAGCCTTTGGCTTATGCCAAGGGGCCCTCCTTGAGTCTTCTCTTTCTTATCTGCACTGGTATAATAAAGACAGTCCTTATCTCCTTGGGGTGTCAGGAAGATGGAATGAAACAATATGAGAAAGGCTTCTAGTTCACTGCCCTGACATACAATCGGCTCATGATATTGTGACACGTGGTTAGAAGTATGTATTATCCCTTTCTAACACTCTCATTAGCAATCTGTCATTAACTATCAGCACTTACGTAATATACTAGTGCCATCCTTCGTTCCTTAGGATTCCCTGAGAATAAAGAGTATTCCAAGAAACACACAAATGCTAGTCATTCACACTGAAAAACTGGATACTTATAATTCAGTTTTTTGCAATAAACAATCTTGGTTTGTTTCATTCAGATGGTGGCACACACTTACATAGTTCCTGGTCTTGCTGAGATTCACTGGGACTTCCACCAGGCAAACAGCCAGTCGAAGGTGTTATTATACTTTGAAGATGGCCGAATTTGCTTTTTTTAGGGGCCTGGCTGTATTAATAATCTGCTGTGCTTTGTACAGTAAAGGTGGTCAAAAATGTCACACCAGCCCCTACGGCATTTGTCAGGCACTGGGATGTTACACCTGAGGGTTCCTTCTAAATGGATCCTTCTTTAAATTGCCTGGAACAGGGCTCTACAGATGATGCTGTACTGAAGCAAGAGCACTAGACGAGGAGTCTGAAAATCCGTCCTCTGACATCTATCAAGAACAAATGGCATGATCCATTAATACCAGTTTCTCAGTGGAATGTGAATAATGCCCGCTTTCTTCGAAGAGAGTTGTAAAAACAAATTGTATTTGCCAAAGTGTTTTGCTCAATTGATACTTTGGTTTCTGCATGCCGTTTATGTATATCAAACATAATGTAATATGCAAAGCATGCAAGAAAGGCTTTCATTATGTGTGTGGTACTTGCTGGAACATTCTTCTTGGGAGACCAACCTAGGTTCCTTTCTAAGAGGTAAATATTACACACATACAGAGTCAACGACAAGGACTAAAAACACTGTTTGATGTTTTTTCTTATTCTTTTTGGTGCTGGTATTCTTGAAGAGAAGGAACACATAGAGAAGAAAGAGGTTTTATATAAAAAAAGGAAATGTGGGGGATATGACTGGTGAATGCAAATAAAAATTAATTTTTTTCCTTAACATTGAAAACAGGGTTTTTTCTTCTTTTCAAATTTTTATTTAAATTCTAGTTAGTTAATATACAAAGCAATATTGGTTTCAGGAGAATTCAGTGATTCATCACTTACATACAACACCCAGGGCTCATCACAAGTGCCCTCCTTAATACCCATCACCCATCTAGCCCATCCACTACTCACCTCCCTCCATCAACCCTGTTTGTTCTCTCTCTCTTTCTAAAAAAGATGTATTTATTTGAGAGAGAGAGAGAGCACGTGAGAGGGAGAGGCAGAAAGAGAGAGAAAGAGAATCTCTAGCAGACTTCCTCCCTGCTGAGCACAGAGCCTGATGCAGGGATGATCTCATGACCCTGAGATCATGACCTGACCCCAAATCAAAAGCCAGACACTTAACAACCATGCCACCCAGGTGCCCTGAGTTTGTTCTCTATTGTTAAGAGTCTCCTATGGTTTGTTTCTTTTTTCTTTTTTTTCCTTTTTCTCCCCTCTTCCCGCCATATGTTCATCTGAAAACAGCATTGTTAAATAAAAATCAGATTTATTGGGGCACCTGGGTGGCTCAGTGGGTTAAACCTCTGCCTTCGGCTCAGGTCATGATCTCAGGGTCCTGGGATCGAGCCCCGCATCCGGCTCTCTGCTCGGCAGGGAGCCTGCTTCCCCCTCTTTCTCTCTGCCTGCCTCTCTGCCTACTTGTGATCTCTCTCTGTCAAATAAATTAAAAAAAAAATCTTTAAAAAAAATCAGATTTATTTGGGCTACTGTCTGTATTACCGGAACAAATCTGTTCTGCTACTCTTTGGAGAGATGTCACTGGAGAGTAGCTGGCTACTTCCATCAAAGTAACAGTGACAAAAGCAACAGGAGTAATAGTTTCTGCCTCAAATGCTACCGCTCAGTAAAATCAGAGCATCACTCATCTTCCAGACTGGAGAAAAAACTGACCCAGAATTTAAGAGTCTGGCTCTAAATCTCACAAATGAGCCAAAATATGAAACAAGTTCTACCTGGCTCCAAGCTCTGTTTCTTTCATGGCACCACCCAACCAAGCTGGTCGTGAGAATAACAGTGACTTCAATCAGGAAGGCAAAGACAACATTAGAAAATGTCCTGCAAGATGCAGCATTTTAAAAATTTTTGATTACTGCATGAAACACACGGCAGCCTTAAGTGTGTGTTGTTATTAACACCTCAATCGCCACTAAGGTTTTAAGTGAAGGCTGGAAGGGTGATGCCCAAACTCAGTGGAAGGCATGGCCAAATTTTACAAACACAACCCAGTGAGAATGTTCCAAAATTATACTTTAACAGTGAAAGATATTGCAAGTGTTGAAAAGATGGCCTTTAATTGTAATATAGTGTGTATCTCAAAGACATGAAAGACACTGGTGTTTTTAGTTCCTCCCTACTGTGGAAACACATTCTGATTACAATTATTGCTATCTATGCTTTTAATGATTAAGTTTTGGCTAGTACCTTAAAAGAGGCTATAGCTCTCAGCCCTTACTTAGATGGGCATGCTACATATGGCCTTAAACTTTGGGTTTGCACATTACCCCGGGGAAAAGGACTGGAGGGTACATCATAGTAAAACGGAAAATCTTTCTGAAGTCCCCCACCCTTAAGTAGCTGCCTCTGAAGTCTCTAAAAATGTATTCTGACTGCCCTCTCCTGGTTGGCTGTAAGAACAGCTAAAAGAAAAGTGAGCATGGGTTTTAGCACTGCATGCTCTTTGGCTAATCTGAATTTAATAGAAAAGGAAATTGTTAAGCGATCAAAAGCGAAAGACAATGGACAGAAAGAGAATTCTCACTTGTGACTCTGCAGTGCAAATATGGACCCAGACTAAACAAATTCCATAAAGGAAGCACCCCAATGTTGGAATGAAGTCGTGCTTTAGAGTCATCCAATCTGTAGGGATGCCCCACAGCTACCCACTGTGTGAGCAGAATTCATCTGCATTCTGGATAGGTTTGTCTCAGACCCGATAAACCATAAGGTAGGACTCAATGGAGCCTGCGGACACCAATGTTAGTTTGATTTCATTTACTGATATATTTCCTGCCTGGTACCATCTGTACCATCAGCAGATAGAAGGGCTGATACCAGGCTGAAGTGTAAAAACAGAGATAGCTGGTGATCCATGGAAAATGTTCTGTGTTTCACTGCAAAATACTCCAGCATTTCTCCAGCATTCACTGACCCAACTCATGGCTATGATAAAAATTCAAAGTGTATATCTCCTTGTACTTGGTTCAGAATTACAATCCTTAAAAATGTTTTGGATACCAGTACTTATTGGGCTCTTCGACCATATTGCTTAGGTTTGAAATGTGGCTGTACTCCTAGTTGTGTGACCTTATACAAGTTACCAAGTTTCAGTGTCCTCAGTTTCTATATGTGGAAAATGATGATCATGAGTGTCTTGGGTTATTGGGGCGATTACATGTGAAACATCTAATATTCTTAGGTCAGTGACTAGCACATAATAAATGTCCAAAAATGTTAGGTGTTAGTGCTATTCTACATCACTAAGGAGTTCTGTGATGGATTTCCTTTAAAAGACAGAAACTGTGAGGGAGAGGAGTCAAGATGGCAGAGAAGTAGCAGGCTGAGACTACATCAGGTAGCAGGAGATCAGGTAGATAGCTTATCTAAACATTGCAAATACCTACAAATCCAACGGGAGATCGAAGAGAAGAAGAACAGCAATTCTAGAAACAGAAAATCAACCACTTTCTGAAAGGTAGGACTGGCTGAGAAGTGAATCTAAAACGATGGGAAGATAGACCACGGGGGGAGGGGCCGGCTCCCGGCAAGCGGCAGAGCAAGGGAGCACAAAATCAGGACTTTTAAAAGTCTGTTCCACTGAGGGACATTGCTCCAGAGGCTAAACCGGGGTAAAGCCCACGCGGGGTCAGCGTGGACCTAGGTCCCGCAGGGTCACAGAAGGATCGGGGGTGTCGGAGTGTCACAGAGCTCGCAGGTGTTAGAACAGAGAAGCCAGCTACAGAGACAGAGCCGAGGACTGAACTCTCAGCTCGGGGTTACCTTGAACTGGTCGCAGGCTGGGTGAGCTCGGAGCGCGGCTGGAGGCTGGGGATATGGGAGTGATTGGGTGCTGTCCTCTGGGGGCGCACTGAGGAGTGGGGCCCTGGGTTCCCGGCTCCTCCGGGCTGGAGACTAGGAGGCCGCCATTTTCATTCCCGTCCTCCGGAACTCTACGGAAAGCGGTCAGGGAACAGAAGCTCCCAAAAGCAAACCCAAGCGGATTACTTAGTCCGGCCCCTGGTAAGGGCAGTGCAATTCCGCCTCGGGCAAAGACACTTGAGAGTCTCTACAACAGGCCCCTCCCCCAGAAGATCAACAAAATATCCAGCCAGGATGAAGTTCATCTATCAAGGAAAGCAGGGTCAATTCCTAAGACAGCAGCGGAATTCCAGAGGAGGAGAAAGCAAAGCACGGAACTCATGGCTTTCTCCCCACGATTCTTTAGTCTTGCGGTTAATTCAATTTTTTTCAATTTTTTTCTTTCTTTTTTCTTCTTCTGCTAAATTTTTTAAAACTTTTACCCTTTTCTTTTTTAACATTTTTTGACTAGTTTATCTAAATATATATATTTTTTCTTTCTTTTTTATATTTTTTCTTTATTTTATTTTTTAAATTTTTTTCTTTTTTTTTCTGAACCTCTTTTTATCCCCTTTCTCCCCCCCCCCCACAATTTGGGGTCACTTCTGATTTGGTTACAGCGCATTTTTCTGGGGTCTTTGCCACCCTATTAGTATTTTATTTGATCCTTCATATCCTCTTATCTGGACAAAATGACAAGGTGGAGAAAATCACCACAAAAAAAAGAACAAGAGGCAGTACCAAAGGCTAGGGACCTAATCAACACAGACATTGGTAATATGTCAGATCAAGAGTTCAGAATGACGATTCTGAACATTCTAGCCGGGCTCGAAAAAGGCATGGAAGATATTAGAGAAACCTTCTCTGGAGATATAAAAGCCCTTTCTGGAGAAATTAAAGAACTAAAATCTAACCAAGTTGAAATCAAAAAAGCTATTAATGAGGTGCAATCAAAAATGGAGGCTCTCACTGCTAGGATCAATGAGGCAGAAGAAAGAATTAGTGGTATAGAAGACCAAATGACAGAGAATAAAGAAGCCGAGCAAAAGAGGGACAAACAGCTACTGGACCACGAGGGGAGAATTCGAGAGATAAGTGACACCATAAGATGAAACAACATTAGAATAATTGGGATTCCAGAAGAAGAAGAAAGAGAGAGGGGAGCAGAAGGTCTATTGGAAAGAATTATTGGAGAGAATTTCCCTAATATGGCAAAGGGAACAAGCATCAAAATCCAGGAGATGCAGAGAACCCCCCTCAAAGTCAACAAGAATAGGTCCACACCCCGTCACCTAATAGTAAAATTTACAAGTCTTAGTGACAAAGAGAAAATCCTGAAAGCAGCCTGGGAAAAGAAGTCTGTAACATACAATGGTAAAAATATTAGATTGGCAGCAGACTTATCCACAGAGACCTGGCAGGCCAGAAAGAGCTGGCATGATATACTCAGAGCACTAAACGAGAAAAACATGCAGCCAAGAATACTCTATCCAGCTAGGCTATCATTGAAAATAGAAGGAGAGATAAAAAGCTTCCAGGACAAACAAAAAATGAAAGAATTTGCAAACACCAAACCAGCTCTATAGGAAATATTGAAAGGGATCCTCTAAGCAAAGAGAGAGCCTAAAAGTAGTAGATCAGAAAGGTACAGAGACAATATACAGTAACAGTCACCTTACAGGCTAATAATGGCACTAAATTCATATCTCTCAATAGTTACCCTGAATGTTAATGGGCTATATGCCCCAATCAAAAGACGCAGGGTATCAGAATGGATAAAAAAACAAAACCCATCAATATGTTGCCTACAAGAAACTCATTTTAGACATGAAGACACCTCCAGATTTAAAGTGAGGGGGTGGAAAACAATTTACCATGCTAATGAGCATCAGAAGTAAGCTGTGATGGCAATCCTTATATCAGATCAATTAGATTTTAAGCCAAAGACTATAATAAGAGATGAGGAAGGACACTATATCCTACTCAAAGGGCCTGTCCAACAAGAAGATCTAACAATTTTAAATATCTATGCCCCTAATGTGGGAGCAGCCAACTATATCAACCAATTAATAACAAAATCAAAGAAACACATCAATAATAATACAATAATAGTAGGGGACTTTAACACTCCCCTCACTGAAATGGACAGATCATCCAAGCAAAAGATCAACAAGAAAATAAAGGCCTTAAATGACACACTGGACCAGATGGACATCACAGATATATTCAGAACATTCCATTCCAAAGCAACAGAATACACATTCTTCTCTAGGGCACATGGAACATTCTCCAGAATAGATCACATCCTGGGTCACAAATCAGGTCTCAACCAGTATCAAAAGATTAGGATCATTCCCTGCATATTTTCAGACCACAACGCTCTGAAGCTAGAACTCAATCACAAGAGGAAAGCTGGAAAGAACCCAAATACATGGAGACTAAACAGCATCCTTCTAAAGAATGAATGGGTTAACCAGGAAATTAAAGAAGAATTGAAAAAATTCATGGAAACAAATGATAATGAAAACAGAACGGTTCAAAATCTGTGGGACACAGCAAAGGCAGTCCTGAGAGGAAAATATATAGCGGTACAAGCCTTTCTCAAGAAACAAGAAAGGTCTCAAGTACACAACCTAACCCTACACGTAAAGGAGCTGGAGAAAGAACAAGAAAGAAACCCTAAACCCAGCGGGAGAAGAGAAATCATAAAGATCAGAGCAGAAATCAATGAAATAGAAACCAAAAAAAAAAAAAAAATAGACAAAATCAATGAAACTAGGAGCTGGTTCTTTGAAAGAATCAATAAGATTGATAAACCCCTGGCCAGACTTATCAAAAAGAAGAGAAAAAGGACCCAAATAAATAAAATCATGAATGAAAGAGGAGACATCACAACTAACACCAAAGAAATACAGACAATTATAAGAACATACTATAAGCAACTCTACGCCAACAAATTTGACAATCTGGAAGAAATGGATGCATTCCTAGAGACATATAAACTACCACAACTGAACCAGGAAGAAATAGAAAACCTGAACAGGCCCATAACCAGTAAGGAGATTGAAACAGTCATCAAAAATCTCCAAACAAACAAAAGCCCAGGGCCAGACAGCTTCCCAGGAGAATTTTACCAAACATTTAAAGAAGAACTAATTCCTATTCTCCTGAAAATGTTCCAAAAAAATAGAAATGGAAGGAAAACTTCCAAACTCATTTTATGAGGCCAGCATCACCTTGATCCCAAAACCAGACAAGGATCCCACCAAAAAAGAGAACTACAGACCAATATCCTTGATGAACACAGATGCAAAAATTCTCACCAAAATACTAGCCAATAGGATTCAACAGTACATTAAAAGGATTATTCACGGGATGCCTGGGTGGCTCAGTTGGTTAAGCGGCTGCCTTCGGCTCAGGTCATGATCCCAGCGTCCTGGGTTCGAGTCCCATATCGGGCTCCTTGCTCGGCAGGGAGCCTGCTTCTCCCTCTGCCTCTGCCTACCTCTCTGCCTCCTTGTGATCTTTCTCTCTCTGTCTCTCTCTCTCTGACAAAAAAATAAATAAAATCGTAAGAAAAAAAAAAGGATTATTCACCACGATCAAGTGGGATTTATTCCAGGGCTGCAGGGTTGGTTCAACATCCACAAATCAATCAATGTGATACAACACATTAATAAAAGAAAGAACAAGAACCATATGATACTCTCAATAGATGCTGAAAAAGCATTTGACAAAGTACAGCATCCCTTCCTGATCAAAACTCTTCAAAGTGTAGGGATAGAGGGCACATACCTCAATATTATCAAAGCCATCTATGAAAAACCCACCGCAAATATCATTCTCAATGGAGAAAAACTGAAAGCTTTTCCGCTAAGGTCAGGAACACGGCAGGGATGTCCATTATCACCACTGCTATTCAACATAGTACTAGAAGTCCTAGCCTCAGCAATCAGACAACAAAAAGAAATTAAATGCATCCAAATCAGCAAAGAAGAATTCAAACTATCACTCTTTGCAGATGATATGATACTATATGTGGAAAACCCAAAAGACTCCACTCCAAAACTGCTAGAACTTGTACAGGAATTCAGTAAAGTGTCATCATATAAAATCAATGCACAGAAATAAGTTGCATTTCTGTACACCAACAACAAGACAGATAAAGAGAAATTAAGGAGTCAATCCCATTTGCAATTGCACCCAAAACTATAAGATACCTAGGAATAAACCTAACCAAAGAGGCTAAGAATCTATATGCAGAAAACTATAAAGTACTCATGAAAGAAATTGAGGAAGACACAAAGAAATGGAAAAATGTCCCATGCTCCTGGATTGGAAGAATAAATATTGTGAAAATGTCCATGCTACCTAAAGCAATCTACACATTTAATGCAATCCCTATCAAAATACCATCCATTTTTTTCAAAGAAATGGAACAAATAATCCTAAAATTTATATGGAACCAGAAAAGACCTCGAATAGCCAAAGGAATATTGAAAAAGAAAGCCAAAGTTGGTGGCATCACAATTCCGGACTTCAAGCTCTATTACAAAGCTGTCATCATCAAGACAGCATGGTACTGGCACAAAAACAGACATATAGATCAATGGAAGAGAATAGAGAGCCCAGAAATCGACCCTCAACTCTATGGGCAACTAATCTTTGACAAAGCAGGAAAGAATGTCCAATGGAAAAAAGACAGCCTCTTCAATAAGTGGTGCTGGGAAAATTGGACAGCCACATGCAGAAAAATGAAATTGGACCACTTCCTTACACCACACACGAAAATAGACTCTAAATGGATGAAGGACCTCAATGTGAGAAAGGAATCCATCAAAATCCTTGAGGAGAAAACAGGCAGCAACCTCTTCGACCTCAGCCGCAGCAACATCTTCCTAGGAACAACGGCAAAGGCAAGGGAAGCAAGGGCAAAAATGAACTATTGGGATTTCATCAAGATCAAAAGCTTTTCACAACAAAGGAAACAGTTAACAAAACCAAAAGACAACTGACAGAATGGGAGAAGATATTTGCAAACGACATATCAGATAAAGGGCTAGTATCCAAAATCTATAAGGAACTTAGCAAACTCAACACCCAAAGAACAAACAATCCAATCAAGAAATGGGCAGAGGACATGAACAGACATTTCTGCAAAGAAGACATACAGATGGCCAAC
Source organism: Meles meles (assembly GCF_922984935.1). Taxonomy (NCBI): domain Eukaryota; kingdom Metazoa; phylum Chordata; class Mammalia; order Carnivora; family Mustelidae; genus Meles; species Meles meles. The sequence goes on from NC_060066.1 coordinate 20,512,110, forward strand.
AGACACATGAAAAAGTGATCCACATCACTCGGCATCAGGGAAATACAAATCAAAACCACAATGAGATATCACCTCACACCAGTCAGAATGGCTAAAATTAACAAGTCAGGAAATGACAGATGCTGGCGAGGATGCGGAGAAAGGGGAACCCTCCTCCACTGTTGGTGGGAATGCAAGCTGGTGCAACCACTCTGGAAAACAGCATGGAGGTTCCTCAAAATGTTGAAAATAGAACTACCCTATGACCCAGCAATTGCACTACTGGGTATTTACCCTAAAGATACAAACGCAGTGATCCAAAGGGGCACGTGCACCCAAATGTTTATAGCAGCAATGTCTACAATCGCCAAACTATGGAAAGAACCTAGATGTCCATCAACAGATGAATGGATAAGGAAAGGTGGTATATATACACAATGGAATACTATGCAGCCATCAAAAGAAATGAAATCTTGCCATTTGCAACAACGTGGATGGAACTAGAGGGTATCATGCTTAGTGAAATAAGTCAATCGGAGAAAGACAACTATCATATGATCTCCCTGATATGAGGACGTGGAGATGCAACATGGGGAGTTAGGGGGATAGGAGAAGAATAAATGAAACAAGATGAGATTGGGAGGGAGACAAACCATAAATGACTTTTTTTAAAAAATTTTTCTTTCATTTTTTTTTTTCATAAATGACTCTTAATCTCACAAAACAAACTGGGGATTGCTGGGGGGAGGTGGGGTTGGGAGAGGGGGAGGGGGTTATGGACATTGGGGAGGGTATGTGCTATCCTGAGTGCTGTGAAGTGTGTAAACCTGGTGATTCACAGACCTGTACCCTTGGGGATAAAAATACATTACATGTTTATAAAAAAAAAAAAAAAGAAAGGATGAATACCCAACTTTTGTAGCAACATGAACAGGACTGGAAGTGATTATGCTGAGTGAAATAAGTCAAGCAGAGAGAGTCAAGTGTCATATGGTTTCACTTATTTGTGGAGCATAACAAATGACATGGAGGACATTGAGAGATGGAGAGGAGAAAGAAGTTGAGGGAAATTGGAAGGGGAAGCGAACCATAAGAGACTATGGACTCTGAAAAACAACCTGAGGGTTTTGAAGGGGTGGGGGTGGGAGGTTGGGGGAACCAGGTGGTGGGTAATAGGGAGGGCATGTATTGCATGGAGCACTGGGTGTTGTGCAAAAACAATGAATACTGTTACGCTGAAAAAATAAATAAATTAATTAAAAAAAAAAAGACAGAAACTGTGGGTAGGCAAGATATTTACAGAGGTTGGCTCAACAAAAGAAATAAGAATGATGGAACCATTGGTCAATGTGTCTGTTTTTTTTTTTTTAAAGATTTTATTTATTTATTTATTTGACAGACAGAGATTACAAGTAGGCAGAGAGGCAGGCAGAGAGAGAGGAGGAAGCAGGCTCCCCGCTGAGCAGAGAACCCAATGCAGGGCTCGATCCCAGGACCCTGAGATCATGACCTGAGCTGAAGGCAGAGGTTTTAACCCACTGAGCCACGCAGGCACCCCAATGTGTCTGTTTTTATGCCAGTACCACACTGTCTTGGTGATCACAGCTTTGTAGTAAAGCTTGAAATCGGGTAACATGATGTCGCCAGTTTTGTTTTTGTTTTTCAACATTTCCTTAGCAATTCGGGGTTTCTTCTGATTCCATACAAATTTTAGGATTATTTGCTCCAGCTCTTTGAAAAATACCAGTGGAATTTTGATTGGAATGGCGTTAAAAGTATAGATTGCTCTAGGCAGTATAGACATTTTAACAATGTTTATTCTTCCAATCCAAGAACATGGAACGGTCTTCCATCTTTTTGTGTCTTCTTCAATTTCTTTCATGAGTGTTCTGTAGTTCCTCGAGTACAGGTCTTTTACCTCTTTGGTTAGGTTTATTCCCAGGTATCTTATGGTTCTTGGTGGTATAGTAAATGGAATCAATTCTCTAATTTCCCTTTCTGTATTTTCATTGTTAGTGTATAAGAAAGCCACTGACCAGTGGAACAGAGTGGAGAGCCCAGATATGGACCCTCAACTCTATGGTCAAATAATCTTTGACAAAACAGGAAAAAATATACAATGGAAAAAAGATAGTCTCTTCAATAAATGGTGCTGGGAAAACTGGACAGCGATATGTAGAAGAATTTAACTCAACCATTCTCTTACACCGTACACAAAGATAAACTCGAAATGGATAAAAGACCTCAACGTGAGACAGGAATCCATCAGAATCCTAGAGGAGAACATAGGCAGTAACTTCTTCGATATCAGCCACAGCAACTTCTTTCAAGATATGTCTCCAAAGGCAAAGGAAACAAAAGTGAAAATGAACTTTTGGGACTTCATCAAGATCAAAACCTTCTGCACAGCAAAGGAAACAGTCAACAAAACAAAGAGGCAATCCACGGAATGAGAGAAGATATTTGCAAATGACAGTACAGACAAAAGGTTGATATCCAGCACCTATAAAGAACTCCTCAAACTCAACACACACAAAACAGATAATTATATCAAAAAATGGGCAGAAGATATGAACAGACACTTCTCCAATGAAGACATACAAATGGCTATCAGACACATGAAAAATGTTCATCATCACTAGCCATCAGGGAGATTCAAATTAAAACTACATTGAGATACCACCTGACACCAGTTAGAATGGCCACAATTAGCATGACAGGAAACAACGTGTGTTGGAGAGGATGTGGAGAAAGGGGAACCCTCTTACACTGTTGGTGGGAATGCAAGTTGGTGCAGCCACTTTGGAGAACAGTGTGGAGATTCCTGAAGAAATTAAGAATAGAGCTTCCCTATGACCCTGCAATTGCACTGCTGGGTATTGACCCCAAAGATACAGATGTAGTGAAAAGAAGAGCCATCTGTACCCCAATTTTTATTGCAGCAATGGCCACGGTCGCCAAACTGTGGAAAGAACCAAGATGCCCTTCAACGGATGAATGGATAAGGAAGATGTGGTACATATACACAATGGAGTATTATGCCTCCATCAGAAAGGATGAATACCCAACTTTTGTAGCAACATGGACGCGACTGGAAGAGATTATGCTGAGCGAAATAAGTCAAGCAGAGAGAGTCAAGTATCATATGGTCTCACTTATTTGTGGAGCATAACATGTGGACATGGGGAGATGGAGAGGAGAGGGAGTTGAGGGAAACTGGAAGGGGAGATGAACCATGAGAGACTATGGACTCTGAAAAACAACCTGAGGGTTTTGAAGGGGCGGGGGGGGCGGGGGTGGGAGGTTGAGGAACCAGGTGGTGGGTAATAGGGAGGGCACGTACTGCATGGAGCACTGAGTGTAGTGCAAAAACAATGAATACTGTTACACTGAAAATAAACAAATAAAAAAAAAAGAATGATGGAACCATGACATAATAGAAATCCAGAAGGATTCTGGATTCTATTATGGATTAATAGGATTAATCCTATTAATAGGACTAATTAATAGGACTAATCCTATTAATAGGATTAATCCATAATTAATAAGGATTAACTGCCCAAATCCAGGGAGTTACACATTTTGGAAGAGGACATCACAGAGCCTTGACCCACTGGAATTTATGCAGGTGATTACTAGAACATGGCTTCTGTAGGGGCAGAAACAGGTGAGCAACCAATGAGAGTACTGCTTAGTATAGTCAAAAGAAGGAAAGAATAGATGAACCTAGAACTGTTGGCAATTGTTCACTTTTTCTTGCTCAGTTCACAACCTGAATCCATTTTCAAACCTGGAATGTTTTGACTCAAGAGAGATGGCTAGTTCCAATGAGGACAGACCGCATAACATCAGGGCAGACATATACTACTGATCCTTCTCCAAGTGATTAATATTGAGTAAAGGGGAATGACAAGGTATTTTGAGGGCCTTTGGACACAGGGACTGAGTTGGCTATGGATGTTTGGAGATTCAAGCATGATCATCATACCTGCTCAAGGGGCCATATGGGGAGAATAGATTCCTGGCCAAGATCCTCCTATATGTGTGAAACAACCTGGTGATGATCTTCCTAGTGCCCAATTACATAACTGGATTTATCATACTTGGCAATTAGAATAAACCTCATATTGGATCTCTGGTCTATAGACTAAGAGCTATCATAGCAGGGGAGGTCAAGTGGAAGCTTCAGAAACTGCACAGCCCCCCAGCCAATATACACACTAATTTTTTAAACATACACATTACATTCTAGGGGAAGGGAGATGACAGGGATTAGTGTCATCATTAGGATCTTAAGGTTGCAGGGGAGAGAGTCCCTAACATATCTCTATTTAATTCAAAAGGTTGGCCTCATCAGAAATCAGAAACATCTTTGAGAATGGCCATAGAGTATCAAAAGCCCAACCAAGCAGTGGTCCTGATTGTGGCTGCCATGCCTAACAAGGTGTCAGGCACTTGGTATGCTGAAGGAGTTGGTTCCATTTCTTTTTTTTTAAGATTTATTTATTTGAGAGAGAGAGAGAGAGAGCATGAGCAGGAGGAGCAGAGGGAGAGGGAGAAAGAGAATCTTCAGCAGACTCTGTGCTGAGTGTAGAGCCTGATGCAGGGCTCATCTCAGGACCTCAAGATCATGACTTGAGCCAAAACCTAGAGTCAGATGCTTAATCAACTGCACCACCCAGGTGTCCCAGGAGTTTGTTCCTTCTTAAGCAAAAAAAGGGGATCAGAAACAGTTGGCTTTCCCATGGATCGGATAGTAATACACATTACAGATTTGTCCCAGAACTAGGATAGCTCTTCTGCTGTGTGTCATGATACATAGTCTGTAGAGATCTGGACAATCTCGACATAAACCCAGCACACGATACTGATCCATGACAATGACATCAGGATGAGCACAAGAGCTCACTGAAGACCTTGGTAAGATCTGCACTCCAGAGGGCATGAGAAAAACCCTGCAAAGATTCAGGGAACTGCCTTTTCTTGTGAAACTGTTAGGCCTGTAGTTGTCAGCTGCATTCTGGAGCATCCCATCTGAAGAAGCCAAATTCTTGCACCATGCTTTCTTAACCCAAATGATGGAAGTACCATGGTTTGTAGGTTTCTCTGGGTTAGCATGTTTTCTAGGTTCATTCACATTTAGCATGTATCAGTACCTCACTCCTTTTATGGCTTATTAATATTCCATTATATGCACGGATCACATTTGTTGATCCATTCATCCAATGATGGTCATTTGGGTTGTTTCCACTTTTTCACTATAGTAAATAGTGCTGGACAGGTATTTCTTTGAACATGTTTTCAGCTCTTTGGGGTGGGGTATATATCTAGGAATGGAATTGCTTGCTAGGTCAGGTGATAATTCTATGTACATTTGCTAAAATATTTTGAGTAATGGAAGTGTCTACCGCAATGACTATCATTTTACATTATTTTTTTTTCTTTTTTTAAAGACGTATTTGTTTTAGAGAAAGCATGCATGAGCAGGGGAAGAGGCAGAGGGAGAGGAGCAGACTCTGAGGAGCATGGAGCCCAACACAGGGCTCAATCCCAAGAGTTAGATGCTCAGCTGACTGGGCCACCCAGGCACGCTCCATTTCACATTCTTAGCAGTAATGAATGAGGGTTCCAACTTAATTATTTTTCTTTTAAAAAATATTGCAGCCACTCTAATGGGTATGAAGTGATATCTCCTTATGGTTTTGACTTGCATTCCCTGGTGGCTAAAGATATTTAGCATCTTTTCATGTGTTTTTTGGCTACTTGTGTATCCTTTTTAGAGAAATATCCACTCAAGTCCTTTGCCCATTTTTAAACTGGGTTGTCTTTTTGCTATTGAGTTGTAAGAGTTACTTATATATTCTAGATACTGGACCCTTACCAATGATAGGAATTGCAATTTTTTCCTTTCAGTAAATTGTCTTTTCACTTTCTGGATAGTGTCTTTGGTGCATAAGAATTTTGAGTTCTGATGTTAAATTTACCTATTTATTCTTTTGTTGCTGTGCTTTTGCTCTCAGATCTGCAAAGCCACTCTTGAATCCAAGGTCATGGGGCTTTACCCCTGTTTTCTTGGGTTTTATCTCAAGCACACTTTGTGGAATGAAAAGTGTCTTGAGGTGAGGAAGTTTACAATCTCATGCACAGTAACATTACGGAGGGCTTGTTTCATAAGCCTGGAATTCCAGTTGACATAACATAGGACCAGGGAGATAGTTCCATGACTGTGGGCATTGATCATATCCTATAGTGCACCGTGCAGAAGCAGCTGGCCTGAAAGGGCCTGTCGAAAGCACAGTTGAAACACCAGGTTAGAGCCAATATGCCGTGAGAGCGGGGAGTCATCTTCCTAGATGCCAGATATGCATTGAGTCTGAAACTTCTACAGGACACTGTGTCCTCAAAAGAACTCATGGTGCTGGTGAAAAAGGAGGTAGAAATGGGAGGAGCCCCATTTATCATCACTCCCCATGACACACTGTGGCCTTCATACAGCCTGTCTTTGCAACTTTACATTCTGTATGGTTACTGTTTGGATCCTCAAGGGAAGTTCATTCTTACCAGGGAATAGAGCAAAGCTCTCATTGAACTACAAGCTGTGGCCTCCATTGAGGCACACTGGCTTTGGGAAACCAGCAGGCACAAAGGATTCACCATTTTGGCAGATGTTACTGATCCTGGTGAGGAAGGAGGAGGGCTGTTACTCCACAACGGGAACAGGGAGGAATATGTATGGAACTCAGGTGATAACACACCTGGGTACCTTTTCGGTATTTCCTTGTCCAACAGTGATTGTGAATGGACAAGGGCAGTGACCCTTACCTGTAAAAGGTATTGCTGCCAAGAGTTTAGACCCCTCAGGGATGAGAGTTGGGGTCACAGCCCCAAATTAGTGACCAAGACCTGGAGAGGCTGGTGGTGACTGCTACGAGTGGAGACCCCAAGATTAACTGCAGTGATGGAGCTAGTGGTTTGTCTCACTAACTTCCTTGTTCTAATTCTTCCCTGAGGTCAAGAGGCCCACTGGGGCCTTGGAGAAGTGGCTCCCAGGACGTGTATGGAGAAGTAGATTTATCTGGCACAAGGGGCAGAAAGTGGCAGTCACCAAGTGTGCCATTCCGACATCCAAAATGTTATCATCCACGGGGAGGGCAGTTCTTGGAGAGCCTCCAGTTGTAGGGGCGTCAGGATCTTCCTTCAGCTTGTGAGCCAAGGAGCTGAAATCATAGTCTTTCTGGGCAATCAAGCTAGCATGGGACTCCTCTGTGGGCAATCTTGGTGTGGGAGCTCCCTGGTAAGCTGGTTGAAACTTTCTCAAAGCTAGGACACAGTATGAAACTCTTCCTACCTAATCTTATTTGTCCTTCTCTGATCTTTCATAGGCATTACCGCTAATCAATTGCTTGTATTTTTTAACTCATTCTTGGGTTCCTCTATCCAAAGGACCTACTGTCACAGGTTTGCAAATATGATCAGCATTGCAGACGAGGATATAGGCTTAAATAAAGTGACTCACTTCAAGTCATACAGCTCTTAATAGGCTATTTTTTCCTACTTAAATGTTTATTTAGTTTCATGCTGAATGATATCCATGAAAATATATAACTATTAAAAAACTATCTGAGGCAAAACCTTACTCATCTCACACTGGGAAAGAGTATAATATCATATGCATTTGCTGAGAATATATTTGTTCCATAAAAATTTGACCATGAGTTAATTTTTTAGAGATAGGCAGCTTTCTACTCAAAAGAAATGAAGTAGTAGCTCTCATCTCACCAGGAAACCAAAGAAAAGTATAGATAAAAGACCATGTCTATGGCTTCCAAACCCTATATGAGACACTTTCCATTATTATTTTATTCAACAGTTCATTCAAACCAGTAGAAGACATAAATCCAGGCAGCTGACCTCCAGATCAATGATCATTCTTTCCTGGGGTCTCCAAAATTAGTGTCAGTGCCTTAAGAAATATTCAGGGTAATTTACTACACAGTGTGATATGAGAAAATATTTTAACTGTATTTTATGATTTAAAATTAAAGTTAAAATAGGTTGACACCAGTTCATATATTTCATATACATAAATAAGGTAGGCATATTCAGAAATTGAAATGACTGTTAAATTGTTTAAAAGCAACAAATCTTGTGTTAACCACTATTAAATATTTTATTTATTTTTATACAAATGAGTTTATTTACATTCAAAAAATTTTCCACGCTAAAGTTTTAGTGTATTCAGTAAGATGGCGTATTTAATAATCAATGACATGCACAATTTCATGAAAAGGCCATGTGGCCCAGTACACTGATACATCAGAACTTCATGGCTTTGGCAAAACTGTGCATAAACTCAGGATATCAGGCATACTTAGAATAATACACGTAACCGCAATTAGGGAATTCAACAATATCCTTCATCTAGAAAACCTCTCATGCATACCCAAGGATAAAGCTTGAAGTTGGCAGACATGAAAAATCAAAATGCCACACAATATATACACAGATACCGCCCCCTCTTGCTACATTTAGAACAGTGAGTATCATAATTTTTAGTAAAAACCACTAGCCAGAGCCCTCCACTCCCATCATAATTATAGAAGAATGACAGCCTTTGGCCATTAGTTCTTAGTTCAGATGATGCTTTGAGGACTACAAATGGGTCTACAGTGATGTCTTTCATCATGGAAAATGTTGGAACAAAGATCTAATGAGTTTACACAGGTTGCTTAATTTTTATATGCATAGTTCCTCTGCTGTGGAAGACCGATCACATAACATTTTTACAATACACATATATTTAATTACTGGAGGACCTTTAAGGTAGAATTCACTCTAACTACATCCAGAGCTAGGTGAAAAATGCCTAGCCATTTTATACCAGAAAACTTCAAGTGCTCACAGGATCAATTTTTATAGAGTATATCGACTGGAACACGAAGGGAGGTATTGCTATCACATTCATCCACTTGCTAACTCAAGGTCTAGTTACAGGGCACATGCTATTTGCTATGCGCTCTTCTAGGCATTGGAGATGGAGCCGTAAACAGAGTAGAAGGCTCCTGCCCATAAACTTTACCTCCTAGTGGAGAAGAGGACAAATGCATAAGTAAATAAAATAGATGCTCTTCATGCTATATTTAAAATATATGTCCTAAGTGCCTAGGAGAAATGCAGGAAAAGAGAAGGACTGCTGGCGTGAGACAACTGAGCAAAGACCCAAAGAGGGTGAGGGAAGAAGGCTCCAGAGAGAGCGACTAGTACTGACCTACTGCCCACTCTCTCTAAAAAGGTGAGCTTTCGAAGCATTACCAAAAATCCATATGTGTTCTAAAAAATGATCATCTCCCTTTCAACTCCGGACCCCTGCCATGTGAATACATCACGTGGCCACCTGAGACACTAGCTTACTTTATAACCAATTTGAACCTTCGTGACAATGATTTCAAATTCCAGATTCTGAACATGCAGAGGTGGAAACTGAGTGTTTACGAGTCAAGACCAAATGGTACAATTCAGACTAGAGAACACTTCTGATGTCCGTTCCAGGGCTGACCGGGAAGCCAGGCTAATTCAACAGAGGGCTGACTTGTAAGGCAATGCAGGAGACTAAGGGCCCACCCTCCGGGGCCGGAATTACTGGGCCAGAGAAATAGGTAGCCAAGCTCTCCGGGGCCTTCGCAGACCAAAGCTGCCTAAGTTTTCCCCTGTAATGGAGGTCTGGTCTAAAGTCTTACAGCTAAACTCACGAGTCCTTGGCTCTGACAAAAGAGTTCTAAAAGATGACATCTGCCACAAACAATTATATTTAACATTCTGCTAAAAACTTTTTTTGGAGGGCAAGGGTCACATTTTTAAACATATAAAATAGGTAAAATCTTGAAGAACCGAGGGATACACAGCCATTCGGTGCCTGGACTCGGGAGCCAGACTGCTGGCTACTCACGTGTCTACTCTTGCTAGACACATGACCCCGATGTCACTTAAGGTCTGTGTTTTAGTTCCCTCATCTGTTTATTTATTTTGTTTAGTTTTGTTTTAAGTAGGCTGCGTGCCCAGCATGGAGCCCAACACAGGGCTCAAACCCACAGCCCTGGGGTTAAGACCAGAGCTGAGACGGAGAGTCAGATATTTAACCAACTGAGCCACCCCGGGGCCCCTAGTTCCCTCATCTTTAAGAGGAGATGATACTGTCTATCCCACAGAATTGTCATGATGAGGATTAAATGAGCCAATATTTGAAAAAATGCCAAGGGCACCTGGGTGGCTCAGTTGGTTAAGCGACTGCCTTCAGCTCAAGTCATGATCCCGGGGTCCCAGGATTGAGTCCCATATCGGGCTCCCAGCTCCATGGGGAGTCTGCTTCTCCCTTTGACCTCCTCCCCTCTCATGCTCTCTCTCACTCTCTCTCTCTCAAATAAATAAACAAAATCTTAAAGAAAAAATGCCGAGAATACTGCCTGGCACATGGTAAGCACTATTTAAGTGTTTTTAAATAAAATAGAGTATAATTTAACTTTCTTTAAAATATTACTTCCAAAGACTTACCTCTTTGACCTTCACCAAAGAAAAAACGCTCACTGACATTTCCTGAGAGACTTATCTTTGAAACGTTTAAAGCAGAACTTTGATATATGGTGAGTCTAGAAATTTCAAATCAGTCAAGTTTACATCAAGCCTTTAACTGAATTTCAAAGTGAATTGTATAAAAAATAGAAGACCAAAAGAGATTATGAAATGAATACTTTATTAGAGTCATAACACTTATAAAATAAATTTCTTTTCATCATGGAGTAACCAGATTTTAAAACCAACCAACACTTTTTCATCTCTACAGCATGTATAAAGAAATTCTCAAATGTCATAATTTTTGTTCAAGTGCTTTGTCACTCAATTCACAAACCCAGAACACGATTAATCTACAAATGTAGGTATTCACAGTCAGATGAGTTTTAGGCTTGGTTCTTAATGATCTAGAAGCAATCCATTTACAAAAGTGCCACTAAAGCCATTTCATGAAATCATTTAACTTAATGCCACCAAGCATAGGCCTGTTATACTCTGGAAACAAAAATAAAATCTCACAACTAAACCTAGCAGACTAACTTTAAACGATTCCAACTTGAATGAACTATATATCCTTATGGCACATTTATGACTTTGTAATATACAATTCATAATACAGGTTTAAGTGTGTGGTATGAAGCTAGAAAAACCAAGGAAGTCAGGTACTATAGAAAAGATAGGACATGAGTTGAAAGTCTTAGAATGATTTCTTCTTGCCACATATTGAAACACGTCTTTATATCATGAACCAAACTCTGATAAGATTCTCCTTTCTAGGGGATTATTATATAAATACCATCTGCTCACTCAGCATTGATCATGTGACTCATTTGGGATTGTTCTATATTCCATGAAATCTAGTAGCACAATTCAGACATGGCACTCTTAGGGAATGGCTCAGCCAAAAAAAAAAAAAAAAAAGGCAAAGGGCTGAAGGTTTTGAATGGTCAAACCCTTCTTTTCCCAGAGGAAGCGCACCTGGGGCAGGACATAAGTATCTGCTTGGACAGTATGGTGGGATCTGAGACTGAACTCTTACTTGTTCTACCATTCAAGCCATTTTTTGGCACCTCCCACAACCAGGGTCTCTAACAGATGCATTAAGATATTTTCTGTGCAATTCAGCCAGAGACAAGTTTTTAGGATGGCTGTTGTTTTACAACTGATTTCATATATCTGTTACCAATGCAAAACAACAAAGATGTTGGGACTACTATCAAAACACAGTAAGAAGCTTCAACTTTAAATTATATTTAATACTCTATTCAAATTTAACTGAGAAAGTAATGTGAAATCATGAGAAATAAAAAGTTAACTCTTTAGGGAAGCTCTACTTGGTAAAGCCTCATATATCCACACACAAATATTCATATGTTCATGCACAGGACAAACAGCTATATTCCGAAGCATAAATAAACCCAAAGTAAGACATAAGTGGCTAGATACCAGTTCTAGTAGTGGTGAATGGTCTCTGGGGATCTCATTTTAAGGATGCCAGATGAGAGGTTTGCTCAGTTGTTAAGAGACCCTTAGTTTAATTAAGCAACTAGGATTTACTTCACAAATTACTTTTTCCTGTACCCAAGACTCTGCTTGAATTTGCCTGAAAAACTATCCACTACTTCAAGGGTAAGTACTTGACCATTAACACAAAGGCAATGTGATTATTGCATAATGAGGCTAAATATTACATGATTTATCTCATTTTATACCTTTCAGGATCAGTTCAGTAAAATATATAAAATATAACTAAGGTGTTACACCAGAGGTCGGCAAACTATAACCTGCAGCCCACAGGCCAAATCCAGCCTGCTTCCTGTCTTCCTCTATCAAGTTTTATTGGGACACATGCTTACTCATTCATTTGCTATTGCCTATGGCTGCTTCCACAAAGTAACAGCAGGGTTGAATTTTTGCAACAGAGACTGCATGGCCCACAAAGCCTAAAATATTTACCATCTGGACCTTTAGAAAAAAGGGTGCCAATATCTGTTTTATGCTAAAAGACAGAGTTCAGTGGGAAGGCTATTTAAAATGTGGTTTGTTTTTGCTTTTTGTTATTTAAGGAAATTTTCGTTACCTATTAAAATTAAGGTTTAGGTGACTCAGCAATGAAACAAAAGAGATACCCTTTTTTTCATAAGCAGTATCTGTATATTTTATGGCTATAAAGGAAAGTTTTCTTTAAAAAAGAGATGTAAAATTAAAGGTCATTTCTCTGTTTAACATCATAATAACATTAAAATTCCATCCACGAAATGAACCAAAACTTGTTATTTAGATTCTCTCCACATACTAAACAGATTACTTTTGGAATGTTGTTCTCTCTGGACAAAATGGTATCCAAATTGATCAGACATATAAAATAGACAAATGAAACCAACACAGACCATTAGTTTCTAAGGAGTGTTACGGTCGCCATCTTCGTAAAGCCAGACCCAAACTGCAACCATAACAAGCTGTTGTCACAAAGGCAAAAATCTAAGAAAAAGGAAACAAAAACTCATCAGATTTATAACACTGACTTTAAGAAAACACTTATTCTAAAGAATAACTATCTGAACACTGATCAACCTACCTAAAGATACGTACGAAAATAGTTTATAGTCATCTTTTTGATGATCTGTACTACTGTGTTTTACCCCCTCACATCATTAACCCTTCTTTTAAACATTCTGGCCCCCAATAATTTTCTCATTTGTGGAGAGGCTTAGGTTGAACCTTTGTTCTCATGCTGGACTCACTTGTTAAAATACTTCTACAACCCCCGACACGATATTCAAAGTCAGTATGAGGTGTCTATTCATACAGTGATTTCACGGCCAAGAAAAGTACAAGTATCAGAACTTGAGGATGTTTCAAACCCTTCCTGTAACAGTGGAAAATGCCTCAGAAGCAAACAAAGTAAAGCCACAGAAATGAATCAACAGACTGGCATGGGAGATAGTTCTGAAACCTGCACTCAACTCTGAATTACCGCCCTTACTATCTGACAAGGATTTCTTTAGCACCAACTATGAGTACATCAGTACATCTGGTGCAGATAGGCAAAGAGTAGATAGTCTCCTCCTCCTTTGGGAATTCATGAGCCATAGAAAACTGTAAGACAAAGCAATGAAATATGGTAAAACATGATTTAGTGCAGGGATCCTTTACCAGGAAGCTCTAGCTCTGAGAAGGAATATTGGATTCACCTGGGGAACATGGCCATTCTCTAACTGCCATTCTGCAGTTCTCCCCGGCCTGCTCTGCTGGTTGTCTCTTTGACACATCTATAATCTAGACACTGTCTGCTGGATAAGACACGACTTCTGGAATGTATTATTAGTGAAAATGCATTTTCCTCTCTCACATGCATTGAAATTAAAAGTAAAGTAAGGGATTCAATGCCATGTCACAAAAGCATGGCTCATATATTTAGGTAGTATTAAAACTCAGAAATTAGAGATTCAGTTCTGCAGGAGGGTATGGATGAGATGGGGGTTACTGTAGAAAGAAAAGCACATTGAGGTTTACCAAGGCAGTTTCACTTAAGCAGAGAGAGGGGCAAAGTCACAGAAGAGGGTCAGCCAGAACAGAATCAGGCCATGAAGAACACTGAAAACTGGGCTCTTAGGACAAAGGAATGTCAGTGAGAAATTAACGACAGGTACCATCCATAAAGCACTTGAGCCCTCACTACTCTTAAGAAAGTAGGCTCTTAGGGCGACTATAAGTAGACCCATTTGGTACTACTTCAAGGATCTGGGCGGCAATGAGAATACAGCCTACACCACTGAAAAGGAAGGGATGGAAGGAGTGAAGGAAAATCCAATGAGAACTGATGACGCTTGGTAGGAAACAAATCAATTCCAAGTCCCTGAACTTTACTTCACTTCATACCATTGTTAAAACCAGTGGTTTCCTAACTGTGGTCTCTGGATAATAGGGATCCCACGGCAGTGCCTCAGAGATGATGAGGTGGGCAGAGGTGGCTTCAGGAGAAGGACGGAGAAGCGTCAGCCAAGCCCCTTGTCTCCCACTCCAACTAGAGCAGCTGTGCTCTTGCCTTCTGGATTTATTGGGTTTTCAGTAAGATTTCATTAAGTGATAGTCTAATTCATCGTAGACTCAATGAATGAATTTTGACAAATCTGGACAGAGGCTTGGGCAACCTGATGGCTGGAGGTCTTAGAATCATCGCGCTTCCACCCTTCAAAACCCAGACTCTAGACCTGTGCTGTCCAATATGGGAGCCACCAGCCACATGCGGCTATTTAAATTTAAATGTAGTGAATTAAAATTAATGAATTAATGGATTAATTGGTAGCCACCATATTGAATTGTGCATATATGGGATATTTCTATCATTTTAGAAAGTGCTGGTAGAGTTTAATGGCTACATGGGGGAGTCCTGGGCTGTTTACATAGACTACCTACATACAACATACAACAGTATGTACATACATACAACAGTAAAACATCAGGGTCACTAACTTGCCACATAGCCATATTAAATATCAACATGTTCAGGGAATAATTTGGATTTCTGACACTTTCAAAATTATAAAAACAGAAATAATGAAGTATTTCTTCAAATTACCCATGTCAATAAAAAACAATAAACTCACTTAGTATGTGAATTAAGGAGGACGAAAAATTTCAAAAAATTTCCCCATGGAATGCATTTCATCTGTATGTCATCTATTGTCATGGTGGGAATATTCACCCCCCCGTCAGCCCTCTGGATACTCCTTAGGGGCAGGAGCTGTCCGTGGTTCATCCCAGTCCTCAACACCCCACCAATTTCCTCCTTCGTGGTAGGCTCTCCATAAGGACCCACTGAATTAAAATGAATTACAAGCAGGTACTGACCACTGAGAAACACATCTCCCTCATCACGTCTAAAGTTAGAGGAAGTAAAAAGCACAGTGAATTCTTTCTACAAAGTAGGCTCTGTTGTGCCAGGCCAGCCGCAACCAGGGGCTAGTGGTCACCTGCGTCGGGGTCTATAACACTAGGGGTAAAGGCGGAACTTTGCTCATGAGGTTATTAGACAGATACGTAGCTAGTCTATACGGAATCAAATGGCTCCCATTAGAGAAAGCGATGGCTGCCCGAGGTGTTTCTGGGAGACCGTGACCGTGGGGGTGGGGGTGCTGGTCACCTGGACTCATGGACACTCACTGTGGCTGCTACGTTTATGTTATACTGGTTATCGCTCAGGAGCGGCTGCACCGTCACGGTCGTGTTGCAGCGCAGGTCGTGCAGGGATGTGGCTGCTGCTTCCAGGAGAAAGGCTCCAAAGTAGAAGACGAACACTGTAAAATGGTATGCAAAATCCTGAAAGAGGAGGAAAACAAAATAAGACACCTGTAATTAAAAGTAATACTTTTTTATTTTTCTGTTCCTTATTTCAACTCATGAGGTTTAGGTTCAGGAGGGCGAGACCACTTCATCAAACAATCTTCAGCCATGCTCGCAATTTACTCTGGCTGCTTGAACAACGTCGAGCTATTAGGATCCAAATGAAAACCAACGACCCGCTGTAATCAATATACCGATGAACCCAATGTCCTGAATTTTATAATAAAATATATACTTTTATATGCCTTGCTATTATAGTTATTGGATCATAGTCGTATTATTGTAGTATATTATGTAGCTATATAATAATATATATACATACATTTTATAATTAAGTGTTTTATTTCTGAGCAATTATTATTTTCATCCATTAGACTGTCACCCCAAATACTGAAGAATGCAGAAGACTTATGACATCATAACTCAATACCATCTCTCCCTCTATTCTAAAAAAAAGCAAATTATCTATCATATACTTCGACAAAAAGTATAGGAACTCTCAAACAAAACTCACTTGTCATAATGTGATCTCACATGTTGCTGGCATCGGTGAAGCATAACTTTCCTGGAATTTACACCGTCTTAACATGAACTGGTGTTCGTCCACACGTTGCTGTGTATTTTGTCAACAGCTCCCAGATACCTGCTACTTTACATTCATTGTCATTCATCCTTACAATCACCATTTATTAATCCCACTTTATAAACAAGAGATTTTTTTTTTTAATGGAATGATTATTCTAAAGCCATTCAAACATAACCTTTTTGAAAGGAGACCTCAAACCCACTTGGGGCTCTCTGGTTCCAAATTCCACTTTCTCTCTGCTATCAAACTGTCATTGATAACAGCAACATTTCAGAGAAGAACAACACACTGCCTTTGTAAAGGCCCATTCAGCAAACAAAACTGTCAATTGTCCATGAGAATGGTTCTTACTCTGACTAGAATAATAAGGAAAACTAACTCACCGGGAGTGGGAATTCCAAAGGTATGAGCTAAAAATACACTCTACTTCGCACCTCTAATGTAGAAGCTGACTCACCAATGCCTTTAAAAGACTCAAGAACAGTGTGACAGACTGATCGCGCGTCTACTCCATAGCAGAAGCGCCCAGATCCACAGAGCTATGCAACAGATGTTAACGGATGAAGGTCAAAGTCCAAACGTCACTCCTTTTAGGGATTAAAAGTAATAGAGCTGGATCTCAATTAGTAATTAAGATTGGAGAAACATAGGGTTGAGATCACTAGGTGCTCATCTGAATTACTGAGAGGGACCCCTGGAAATGGCTCAGGTGACTTTAGGAGGGGCGGGAGAAGTCCGGTGACAGGGCTGCAACTCAGTGTTGCAATCCAACTCGGCTCATGCCACCCTCCCATCTCTCTGAGCATCAGCCACTGCCATCCGATCAGCTACCCATATCATCCTAGGTCCTAGGTATCCTAAGGTGTTGGAGGAGAAGGACTGAATTCACGGCAACCCTGGCCGGAAAATCACTCTGCAGGCTCCTGGACTTCAGAGTCAGGCAGGCAACGCGCAGTGGGGGCTACGTGTCTTTGTGAAGCAGCTCCCGATGGTCTCCTGGGCCCTTGTGCCGTCTGCAATCCCGTAGGGCACGCAGTCGCTTTGTGAGGAGTCTAGTTAGCTGACGGCTTTGGCTTCGGTGGGTTAGGGTACTGTGTATCCCTCTCAGCAGTCCCCAGCTCGTGGCGGCAGTCGGGACACTGGTGCCTGGCCACTTTTGCCTAATGCAAGACTCTTAAGGCAAAGCCTGGGCCCCTGAGCTTCTCGTTAATTTGGGTGAGACCGTGGATCTACAGCCCACTCTAGCACTTTCCTGCTTTATCCCGTTTCCCTCCCCATCACCCTTTTCTCATTTCCCTCCCCAGACAGGTACTCTCTCTTCCCCTTCCCCTCAAAAAAAGTCTCTTGCAGTTTTTGGAGTTTTTGTTTGTTTGTTTGTTTTAGAGAGAGACAGCAGGAACAGGGGGGACGGACAGAAGGAGGGGGGAGAGAGAGAATTTATGCAGGCTCCGAGCTTAGCCTGGAGTCCAACTTGGGGCTCGATCTGATGATCCCGAGCTGAAATCCTGATCCTGAGCTGAAATCAAGAGTCAGACACTTGACTGCCTGAGCTACCCAGGTGTCCCAAAATCTCTTGCACTTTTAAATTCATCATACAGTCTGCTTCCCAGTGGACCTGAGATGACAGATATGCTCTTTAATATCCTGAACACTCCCTGCTTGGCCATTAACATTACTGTGATTAACATTACACAATGCATCAATTGTGTAATTATTTCTTTTTGTTTTTTAAAGATTTTATTTATTTGAAAGAGAGAGAGCGAGAGAAAGAACATGAGCAGAGGGGAGGGGCAAAGGGAGAGGGAGAGGGAGAAGCAGGCTCCCCGCTGAGCAGGGAGCCTCATACAGAGCTCGATCCCAGGACCCTGAGATCATGACCTGAGCTCAAGGCAGACACTTAACTGACTGAGCCACACAGGTGCCCCTGTGTTATTACTTCTTTACTGACACTATCTGCTACAGCAAACTCTTGAGAGCCACTACAGGCCTATCTCGTTCACCACTGTATTTCTAGGGCCTACCCTAGGACTCGGTATGTATCAGGAGCTCCGTCAAGGTCCCCCGCCCCGGGGAGAGCCACACCCACATTTCTATCTAGCCATCTGGGTGTCTGATTCGGATTCCTGCTACCAGTGGAACGTATGCAAGAAGGTCTTCCGCAGATTTTTGCTCATTGTTTTGGACAATGTAGATCGTTTATAAAAAACCGATGGTTCTTGAAGGTAAGCAGGCCTCAGAGTTGTCTGAAAAGCTTGTTACAGCAGAGACTGCTGTGTCCCAACTTCTCAGTTTCTGATTTGGGATGTCTGGGTGGGACCTGAGAATCTGCTCGTCAAACAAGGTGCCAGGTGCTGCCGCCGTCGCTGGTCGGGGACCACCCTTTGTGAACCACCTGTCCTGAGTCCTTGGCACCTCCCCGTGAGCAGATGGCCCCAGTCCCTTTCCGAGTCTCCTTGGTATTCTCCTCCTCTTCTGTCTTCAGCCAAGCTTCCCGATAGTCACACAGCCCAGAGTGTGGCAAGCTTGTCTTCCCTTTTGCTCAGGTAAACAACCTTAAGCAGAGCATGATTTTTTCTTCTTCTTTTTTCTCCATATTCTCATCTTTAGCCCCTGTTTTGGTCCTCGGGTCAAATTTTTACTAACTAGTTTTACAGAAAGCTACATTGTAAATAGCAGAATCCTGGGTTCCACAACGGCCGCATGAAAAAAGAGCCACGCTGAGCTTATCTTCCTCAACCGTAAAAATGAGAACAGTAATAGTCTCCCATAAGGAACTGTCATAAAGATCAAGTAAGTAAATGAATGTCGGAACAGAAAATACAGTTCGGGACATTCACGGCAGTAAGTGATGCCAACAACAGGCAAACGTATATGACACCTACTTTGGGGAAATAAAGTGCAGCACCGTTGAATTGCATGGGACTTTTTTTGGGGGGGGGTAGCTCTTATTTTTCTAAAATATATCTTTCCTTTATATCCCACCTCTCCAAAAATGGAAAATAAGTATGGGAATTCTTATTTTAAAGTTAGGCAAAATGCTATTTCCTCTCTACAAAACAAACAACAACAACAACACCAAAAAAAAAAAAAAAAAAACCAGAAAAATAATCTCAAAAATCAAAACTTGCTTCTTTCCTCAAATTAGAAAAGGACAAGTTTCTAATATTTGTTATTACATATATTACATACTGTATTTTTATTTCATCAAGCTGGGGAAAAAATTCTGAAGATATCTACTACCACAAACGTTAATCCAACCTCATGCTCAACAAAAAGTGAGAAACCATGAATATTTTAATTAATATCCCACAACAAATACTTTTAGAAAATAAATTCTTCATCAAAATGCATTCCTGTTTCCTTCATGTGCTGTATGCAGGTAACATTAAATTGTTATCACAAATGGAAACAATTATTTTTTGAGCAGTTAAAGTCTAACAATTCCAGAACGCAGCAATTAAAAACGGTTACCATCTGGTGACGATTCCATGTTATGCATGGCTCAGAAATTTTTCTGGCGGAGAAAATGCACGATACATTACAAAACCTACTAAAAGCAACCCTGTGGTCAGAAACGACTGATTACGTGAAAAATCACAAGAGGAGAGAGAGAGAAAAAAAGAGCCTGTTCTAAATATGGCCAGCGTTTAAGTCAGCTCCGTAAAAGCAGGATGAGTTGGCTCTTGGAAAGTGTGGCCACCGTGACAAGGCCGTGCAGAGAACGCCACTGTGCCAAGCGCTGCGTGGGTCTACCGTTTCCTCCCTCAGTGAGAGTGGACGGCCCTGGCTAAAGAACCATGCGATCAGCTCTGCAGGTGACCTCTGCAACACAGTGGTAGGGTCTTTCCAATTTCAGTTGCCATTTTCATTGAGTGGTTTAATTAAAAAAAAAAAAAAGAAAGAAAGAAAAAACAGCACACACTCTAACATTTTATTGTCTGAACAACAAACATAATGTTACAGATGGGGGGAACCACATATTTAGGAAACCCAATGAATTTATAAGGATATTAACGATGTACTCAATACCCAAAATTAGACTCACTATAAATGAAAGGAGAAAAGATGGTATGAACATATGTCTAACAAAACCAGGCAGGATGTTGGGAAAATAGGTACACATTGGTACAGCATGTGCATCAACCATTAGAAGGAAGGCTGGGCAGGGCAGGACCCTGGAGACTCACTACCTTCCCAGGTGGTAACCTTTAGTGGCTGGCCTACAAGGAGGTCCAGGAAGGTCCCCGAGGACAGGACAGGGTAGCAGGGAGCACAGCACTTGGGAAGAGGTAGCAGGTTGAGGCAATGATTATGTATTAACTAGTACTGCAGGCTATACTGGTTCCTGCTGGCCAAATACCATCTTTGGAGCTTAATATTTAAAGAGCCTGGCGGTGCTTACCAACATCAGGTACGGACTGATTCATTCATTCGTGAATATGGGAAAGCCAAGCATTCTGAAAGAGGAGGTTAAGCAATCTATCTGTAACTTAAATAGAGATTTCTGATCTTCATCACTTGACAAATTATTAGAAATATTTTCTCATCATTAATGAGAAAGCAAGGCAAAAACATAGGAACACACTGCATCAGCAACCTATGAAACACCTGTGTGTGTGTGTGTGTGTGTGTGTGTGTGTGTGTGTGTGTATGGGAATAATTTTTCCTTTTTATTTAAATTCCAGTTAGTTAACATACAGTGTAGGATTAGTTTAAAGTGTACAATTTAGTGACTCAAAAGAAGGACTTTCAGTGTCAAGCTGTAAGCCTTGACATATTTAAGGAATTAGGATGATTACGGATCATAAACTACAGATCAGATACAAAGCCGATGAGCACTTCCGAATACATTAATTCCAGGTAGGTACTATTATTACCATTCTACAGATGAAGAAATCAGAAGCCACAGAGGTTCCATACTTTGGCCAAGGCTACACAGTTACTAAACACACCAGACCTCCTTTAGGAGCCCATGCAAGATTGTAACTCTTGCCCCACGCTCCCTCCTTAACTTTGCAGTGAACCTCCTGCACCCAGACTGGCTTTGCGGGCAACCACACCACTAGGCTTCACTGCTGGTAACATCTGGGGTGATGATGGCTCACCTTACACTCTGGAACATTCTTTAATATGCCTAACATCCCTCCTAAAGCTGGTGGATATAATGTGGATATAACGTACCTGAAAAGAACAATACCATCCTGACTAAGGCCTGATTTAAGTTCCTAATCAGCAACTGACTGAAATGGAACAGAGTTTCTTCCCTGAACTCCTTACAAACTTCCTCAGGCGCTGTCCGCCACGGGCCAGAATTCAAGCTCCACTGGCCATTCTGGAATATTCTCAGAGATAGAATAAACTTGTCTTATTCAGCAGAAAGGAGGCCCCCTCTATTACACGGCAAAAGGGAAAGCAAGTTGACTCAATTTAGTGACATCATAGTTTTTAAAATTAGGTTGATTATAAATTCATTTCTTAAAATTAACAATTCTTACTAGTTTAAGACAGGAATTAAAAATAAACAATCCCCTTTTCTAAGTATTTACAGTAGAGAGTATACAGCTACTGGTTTTCTGAAAAGAATGTATGTATTTAATATCTGAAGCAGAAATCGATGGAAAATATCAAGATCTATGTCACAGCGTCCATCTCCCAAAGGCACCTCCTTGATAGTTCAATAACTGTAAAGCAAGTCATTTGTTGCAGGAAATAAAAGAGTCTTTGAGTAAAGGTCATCTAAGTCATAGCGGAGTAACAGAAAGTTTGCTTGGCTCTATCGACAGAAATCTCACCAACTGGGAGCCTGCTTCCCGGGAAGGCAGCCACACCGCGGCACAGCAGACCCAGGGGTCGGACCTTTCCTCTCTCATCAGAGGCAACAGAGAGAACAGGGGACCAGGCATTTCAGGACAGAATAGGATATTTATACGTTTCTTGCATTTTCCTGAAACAGACTTAAAAATCCCTTACCAGGAAGTTCCAGTTGGCATCAATCTGAGTCACCATGCCAGACAGGAACAGGCCCAGGAAGAGGAGGGAAAAGAGAAAAGCCGTCACGGACACGAACATGACCCATCCTTGCAGCAGAGGTAGAGGAACGTTGGAGGAGGCAACCAAGATCCAGACGAGGCCCCCGAACAGCTGCAGGAGGGAAGAAAGACGTCACGGGTGTGAGCAACAGACCTGAACATGCTCCTTCCCCTGCCTCTCACCCTTGGTTTCTCCCCAGCCTGCTGCACACAGTCCCATAACCCCGCTCACCGCCTTTCCTCTGTCCTTGCACGTGCCCGACACCAGCTTCCCTCTGGGGCAAGGCCAGGGCTTCGGCTGACAGGTCAGACGGGGGCCACACCCGTCTCTGCACCTGCCTTCGTGTGGGACTCCCATCCTCAGCCCATGAACAGACACAGAATCCTTTCATTACCTAAAAGTATCTCTGTTTGATGCTGCTGCCTCTCTACTAATTTCCTTTTTGGTCAACCATTTCTCAGACTGCATCTCTGCTTGGTCCCCACCTCCCATCCGTGACCTCTGACTCTTCAAACCACTGGCTTCTGCACTCACCGCTTCTCCGAGAGTTTATCAGCCATGATCAGCCGTAACTTTCTAACCTGTCACTTCCGATGGCCATGTGCCTGCCCTTATCATGCACGAGATTACTGCCTATCTGTAGGATAAGAGCCGCTGCTGCTGTCCAGCGTAGTAAGCACAACCTGCCTAATTTGTTGACACTCCTCTGCGTGCTGGCCATGGGAACAGGTACCTTGGATATTCACAGACCTGACATTCAGTAAGCACCTAGTGCCTGTCAGGCACTGCTCCAGATGCCGGGAATAAAATGGTCTACACGCTACGTTTGGTTTCTGCCATCACAGAATCCACCGCCTCTTACAGGAAAGAGACTATTTTATTTTTTAAAAAGATTTGTTTACTTATTTATTTGGAGAGAGCAAGTGGGAGAAGGGGCAGAGGGAGAGAGAGAGAGAGAATCTCAAGCAGACTCCACACTGAGCGCAGAGCCTGAGGCAGGGCTCGATGTCACGACCCTGAGATCACGACCTGAGCGGAAATCAAGAGGCAGATGCTTAACCAACCTAGCCACCCAGGCACCTCAGGAAAGAGACAATCAAACAAGTGAGTAAAATGCTGCTTCACACATGTCACAACTGGGCAAACAGTGGGCACTGCAGGTCCCCAGATGGAGGGCTCTAAAAACCCAGAGCTGGAAACTCAGCAAACACAGTCGGAAAGCAACAAACCAAGGGACAAAGCTAAGGCGTGTAGCGGCAGGAGGAGAAGGCTGTCCCAGGGCAGGAGGCCAGCCCTGAGAGGACCTGGAAGAGCTGAGGGGCAGGGCTCAGCATGACAGGGACAGCAGGTAGCACGTGGGGCACGGCCGGAGGAGAGAGCGGGAGGCTGAGCTGAAGGGTCGGGCAGGTCCACTCAAGCAGGTGAGCTTCTCCCACAGGCCATGGGAGACCACAGAACCCCTGAGCAGGAACTAGCCTGACCCAGCCTGTATTCAGAAGCTTCTCTCTGGCCAGAGAGGAATGAATGCGGGGCTGAGGGACCACAGAGGAGACCGTTACAGCCACAGAGCACAGCCCAGACTCGGGCAAGGAGCACAGAGGGGAGCGAAAGGATTAGACAGAAACCGAGAAGTGGTGGCAGGTGGTGACTAATCAGATGGGGGACATGACAGCAAAAGAACATATAAGGAAGAAACTCAGATTCCTGGCTTGGGCAACGAGGAGTGAGGGAGAAATCACAGGAGGAGAAACGACGATGTCACAGAGACGGTCAGTTTTATGACCCTAACCGCCACGGTCTCCTCTAACCTACCACTAAAGTCACAGAGGCTACACACCCTTTGCATGGGATCCCAGGCCCCTCATGCTCTAACCTGTCTTTCTCGGCCTTTGTCCCTTCCCACGAAGTCCCTCACATTTCACATTAAAGAAAAAAAAAATCCACAGTCCAAAGACAAAGCACTTTCACTTCCGAGCGGCCTGACATATGCTGGCCCAGAATGTCATTCCCTGCCCACGTGTACTTGAGAAACCACCATTCAGAGCCCATCTTGAAGAGCACATCATCTCAGAAGTCCTTCCCGAGTTCCACCCCGCCCAGGTGCCCGCCCTGTGCCCTGGGCAAGCTCCCTACATGCGTATGTTACACGGATGAGAACCACCGCACGTGGATCGCCTGGCTTCCAGGCCAGCTGCACTAGGAGACACTCCTGGCAACCAGCTACCTTCCAGGCCTCTGCGCGCTAAGCCAGTTACCAGCTGACACAACGATCCCTTCCTATTAGCCAGGCACTCCGCTAGATGCGGCGGTCCAAAAACCTAGGCTGTGCACCCGTGCTGAAGCCACCTCCAGCTGGCCGGTGGGAATCCACCCCAGGCCCTCCCACCCCCCGACACACACACACACACACACACACACACACACACACACACACACACGGAGGTCATATCATAGAAACATGTCCACATGGCATGCAGAAGGCTCTCCAATATTTGTTTTGTAAATAAGCTCCAGGTTTCCAAGAACAGCTGGAACTCTACATATTAAAAACCAATAATCAAGGGGTATCTGAGTAGCTCAATGGGTTAAGCCTCTGCCTTCAGCTCAGGTCATGATCCCAGGGTCCTGGGATCGAGCCCCGCATTGGGCTCTCGGCTCAGAGGGGAGCCTGCTTCCCCCTCTCTCTCCGCCTGCCTCTCTGCCTACTTGTGATCTCTCTCTCTCTGTCAAATAAATAAAACCTTTAAAAAAAATAATCATGGTATCTTGCTTCTTGAGTATCAAGATAATACCGAAATTGCACAAATCTATAAAAGTTAAAATCACAAGTTTTACTAATTCAAGTTTCTAAATGAAGGCCCAGTCGTACAAGCCATTACCACCTTGATAAAGATTTTCAAAAGCATAATACATTGTCACTTGAGTATGATAACAGCAGCACCAATCTAATCAATTTATAATTGTGGTTGTTGGTATATCTGAAGTCCTAATTTCAAATTAAAAAAAAACAATTAAAAAAATTAACAATCAACCCAGAAAGTTTCATGAAATAAGTCTAAATCGTGAATATGAATGCATATTTAAAAAATTTAGCCACAATCTTATTTAGTAGCTATGAAAGAAATAATGTTCCTGGTAAAAGATTCTCTACTCTTTCGTACTGTTTACTAAATATTTGAAGGTGATAAGATCTTCAAATCTTTCCCTTTTCTGACAGCATCATCTTCCTGGTAACCTTTTCTTACTCTCCCACTATAAATAACTTACGCTACTTTAAATATTACTTAAGAAATATGCATTGCTATTAAATATCTATTATTAAAGAGTTGTTTATTGAGAAGCGAGGTGTGAGTACACGGGTAATAAACTGGCCACGTTTCTCAGAGGCAAGCAGACTCCACAGACAGAAAAGCATAATTATAGGACACAGGGATTATGATAACTTGACTCTCTGAGGAAGGGCTATATGATCCTCTGGAATTAAAGAAACATTTCATAAACCCCGACTGGACCTCAAACTGGTTGGCCTCAAATCTCCCACCAGGCACTGTAGAAGAAATACTCAGGGAAAAACGGAAAAAAAAAAAAAAAAAAGCGAGGTTCTGTCTCCAGGAGCTCTAGATTAGGGAGAAATAGACACCATGGAATCTGATTCAGGAGCAGATTGTGGTGAATACTATAAAAAGAGCTCCACACACTGTGCTCTGAGAGACCGGGAGAGGAGAGAAGAAACAGAGTGGGAGGCGGCGAGAGAGAGGGAGGTGGGGAAGTGAGGAAAGCAGGGAAGTCAGGGAGGCAGGGGGACAGGGGAGGCAGGGGGATCAGGGGGACAGGGGAGGCAGGGGACAGGAGGGCGGGAGAGCCAGGGGATGCAGGGGAGGCAGGTTTGGAAGCAGGCTTGCAAGGTAGACAGGATGGATGCTGGATGGACAGCAGGATGCTGATGTGAAACAGTAGAGATGCACCATTCTCGTCATACTCAAAATTAAAGCCCTTGCAACACCTCCAAGGCTTGGGAAGGAAAAGGAAAACTTATACAAAAAGAGAACAGATTGGCCTCCTCACGGGTGGTGTGTGTGTTGCAGGGGAATGGGGCAGGGGAGGGAGGAAGGTGCATGAGTGCCCCTCCCACTCTATCAGCCCCTCCCCAATCCTTCCCTCCACCCCCAACCCACCCTGGGATTCCTGGCTCAGTGAGTCTGTGAGATCCAGGCTAAAGTCCTGCTCCCCGTGGCAGCATTGGGAGAGGCCACAGGGATGGGCTAGAGAACAGAAGGGAGGCCACCAGGGAGACCCGCCTTCCTCACTACAAGACTGTCATGTCGGTACCAGTACAGGGATGACGGGGCTCTGACACAGTCCTTTCTTCTTCACTTCAGGATTTCCTTTTGCCAAAAGCTATCTTTTCTCCCTGGGCTTCCCAAGCTGGCTCCAACTTTAAAAACTGATCCTTTCATAACAGGACCACTGTCCATCTAATTCTGGGTGTTACTAAGCCTAGAGCATTTCCCAGTCTCACTGTAACCATTCGCATCCCGGTTCAGTACAGGCAACTCTGGAGGGAGCCTTGTGTTTTGAGAACAGAAATGGTTAAAATCCGCAGGAGAACAGCTGGTAAAATATCCTAGCAACGGCTGGGTACACACGCTGTGGGGAGGGGCAGAAGGCTTTGTCGGCCCACGTTCTCCCCTCTCAGATCTGAATCCACATTCTGACCTCTTGTCTATCACTGCCTTCCATTCCTTTCCAGTGCCCTAGAAGGTCTGATACTTCCATACCAGACTCTCCCAATGCACCCCATTTTGACATTTCTTTCGGGAAGTAATAAGTTGGGGCTCATGCCTCTGGACCCCAAGCTCTACCAAGGAAAAGGAGCGGATTTCCAGGTATGTTGCAAAAGGCCAACGTTTCCTAGAAGTAGGTGTCCGCCTTCCCCTGGAACTCAGTTCCCCCCTTACCCTCTGAGCTGCGACTCAGGTGATCCTGGCAGATGCCTTGAGTGTTCACGTGTGCGCTGGGCTGCAATTACTCAATCGCCATACAGTCCGAAAACCCCAGCCCTCCTTGGTGGCAGACCATCTGCGTGTCGCTTTAGCTCGGCTTCTGCAGCCCGCAAGGGTGTGACTGCCATGCAGCCTTCCCTTAAGCAAGCCGTGGAAGTTCTCCTCTACACATCACACTGAACTGCACCCTCCAAGTTGGACTTAAAACTAGGTAAACACGCCAGTGCCTACCCTGACCTATTTTTAGTCAGTGTTTGGAATGAGAACAGGCAAAGGTAAATGAATCTGAAGGTACGAAGGACTGGTTAGACTACCCCTAAGGAGAAATACTTCATTATTTAGAGCTTCCTGTGTATGACATATAACCCTTTCTTTCTGATTTTCCTGCTATTTATAGATCGAGCATTTCACCACTGTAGCAGTGATGAACCAAGCAGCAGCCTAGAGGGGGAAAAAACCGACTCTTCTTCTGGTTTATAGAGTTAGCTTGAGTGAGAGGTTGAAGCTGATAAGGGTAAGAGAAGTATCAGCTAGCATTTATCAAATGCTTATGCCCCAAGAACTGCTCTAAAGGTTTCATTTGTACCAATTTAATCCACACAAGCTCTGAGACATGATTACCATTTCATTCCCATTTTACAGATAAGTCGAAGTAGACAGCCTTTAGTAACTTGCCCTAAGTTACACAGTTAATAACTGTTGGAAATGGGACTTGACCTTGGCAACTGGCTTCCAGAGCCCATGTTCTTGACACTATGCTATTGTGACTCCCTCAAAGATTAGTGTTCCTTCTAGAGCAGGGTTTTCTATCCTTCTGTTGTGGACTGGCTTGCTAGAGGTGGGAGGGTTGATTCCCTACCAATCGGGTAGTTAATTGCATTTTTCTGAGGACACAACTTTCATCAGAATCTCAGAGCCATTTGTGTCCTTCCCAAAGTTCAGAATATCCTATCTTCTTGGTGACCTCTCCTATTGTAATAAATGCTGGCTTACTGGGTATCTGCAAATGAAACAACATGGTTAAAGAATGTTTAATGTGTTCAGACCATCATCTAATGAATAGATTACCTACTATTAGCTCTTTATACACAATCTGTAGTCCAAGTTTGCTTGCTTGTTTTTTTAAAGAGTTTACTGATTCATTTGAGAGGAAGACAGAGCAGAGAGAGAGAGAGCAGGTGTGTGCACACAAACAGCGGGGAGACGGAGAAGCAGACTTTCCAGTGAGCAGGGAATCCCATGCAGAGCTAAAGGCAGATGCTTAACCGACTGAGCCACCCAGGCTCACTGGGTGAGCCACCGACTGAGCACCCTCCAAGACTTTTTAAACTGGGCACATACTTCAGTCAACATGTACCACTTAGAGAAGTGCTTCCAAGGTAGCCCATACATGTGTAAATTCAGTCATGGCGTGACAGTAGTGAAGTGTAACCATACTGAGAACACTGCTGCTATCTCTCCAAGGCCCCCTTCTTCCCAGCGCCACAACTTTTCCAGCTCCCCTAACCTGGTGCTCCAGCCGCTCATCCCTTATCCCCTGCACACGAGTCCATCACACTGGTCCATGCTTCTGCCTAGCATGGGCCACCTACATTTTCTCTGGATACCTAAACGCTGGTAGCAGGTCTTCCAGAAAGACTTCCCTGGCTGGATGCCACCCCTCGGTGCTTCCGTGCTTACTGATTGCTTGTCTCTTCTGTGGCACTTACAACTACTGGTTTGAAATCACGGTGCATCTGGCTGTTTGGCCCACTGGATTATGAGGTCACAGTCAGCAGCATTGCCTCAAGCATCTCTCTATGCTCAGAGCCCACGACAATGCTTTGTCCAGAAGAGGTTCAGCTACATTCCCTTCGAGATGAATGAAAACCCACTAGTGTGTGTCATGAACGGTTCTAGAAGAAAATACAGAAGGACAGCTTGAGATGCTCAGAACACACAGCTGTCTGGAGCCGAGCTCATTCCCTGGTACATGGTGGGTGTTTGAAAACAAGCATGAAGATCAGTGAAGCAAGAACACATACTTCTCAATTTTTAAGTTATTACTGGCAACACCCACCACCCTGTAAGAGAACTCAGGAGGCGGGGATGGAAAGTTATGGGGAAGTTGGCAGCTTTTGCCAGTCTAGCTCATGACACCCCATTTTCAATCTTCTTTGGACCCCAAATGTGTTCAGTTCACCTCTTCTACTGCAATTCCTGCTGGAACTCTTGACCGGGGTAGTGGTTGTTTTGGGGCTCACACGCCCTCCTCCTGCTCCCTCCATCCATCCCCATCTGCCCTCTCCCCATGCGGTCGGACTTCCATCCAAACTGGTCCTGGTCCTGGACTAGCCCTGGTAAGTACAGCTGGCAAGGTGCGTTTGTTTTAAATCAGAGAAAGGAAAACAAGACAAGTTCTGGGAAACAAGAAATAACAGACCTAGAAGAGGCCTCTGTGCAAAACAGACTAATGCAAAAGAAGTTTCACTTTTTAGACTTAACATCTGAAAGTTTAATAAAAATGTGTCTGAGGATGCTTAAAGAATTTGGTACTACGGTTCTGTTTTGTTTTGTTTTCCTCTCCATCCAACCCAAACTTCCATTTTGGTCTCTTAAATAGTTGGTGCTAATGTTAAACTGGAAAGCACATCTCATAGGGGAGAAATATGTTCTGGTCCCTTTTTATTCTTACTTATCAAAGCCTTTGATTTTTTAAAAATCTTCTTTTCATGTTTGTGGGTAACTACTTATCACCGAGGTTAAAAATGTCCATGCAGACCACTGCCTTGACATCAGCAGGAACCTTACAAATTGACTCTTTTCCTCTTTTTGATCTCCCTCCTTCTGGAAGCTATTATACAAAAGTTAAGAATGTCATATATGGTGACTCTTTCATATAAAAGAGAACATAGGAAATTCAGATCAGACTGCAGATTCCTGGAAAAGAATCATGACATTTTAAAAAGTTGCTTGGGACATCAACCCCCAAGCTGCCCTTCTCTGCTCCAGCCAGTTTCTCTAGAATATTTTCACATGCTGTCCAGTTTGTCCTGCTGACCCAACAGCATCTGTCAGGTGCCGCACGTGCAGATTCAGTGTACGCTAGCCTCGTTCCCACCCTTTGTCATTACACAGTCTTCCCTATTCAGACACATCAACTCAAATATGTCATGTTCAGGACTCTTACCACCAGCTACTATGTTTCTACAGGGTTCTGCAAAACCAATCTCCTCTCCTTGACCTTTTCATTTGGAGCTCGAGGTCAAGACATTCAGGAACCTGATTCCAAGTGTTCCGTATTGCCATTCTTCATGTTCCGTACAGGGCTGCCAGTCAGGGGCAAACGACTACCGAAAATAATGTTTTGGCAGCGGCATCAGTTTATTTTCTCGTACGAAATGTTAAGGACTCTTTACCCATGGCTGGAGATTTTTAACCCAGAGGTAAAGGGAAAATCTTGCTTATAGAATTAAAACCCTTTTAGAGAGGAGCACCTATCCTGGAAGAGCCCCGCTTCACCACTGCGAACACACAGTGTCCCTGTGCAACTCGAATCTATTTTCTGGGCAAGAAAAGGAAACTCTGTACATCTGACCATTCATATGTTAGCCCAGTGTCAAAGCTCTGGGCTGAAAATAACCTGAAATCCCTTCCACAGATTGCTCTGCATGACTGCACATGCCTGCCTCCGAGCCCCTCCCATCCTCCCCATCATCCGCTCATTAACATTTGTTTTCCTGGCATAATTCCTCAGAGTGACATCTTATATTTAAGCCTGGTCTAGCATCATTTCAGGACAAGCCACACTTTGCGTACTTGGTTGCCCTTCCAAACGTCAGATCTGTCTCTCCCCTTCTCTACTTCTTTCATTTGTCAAGTTGTCATTATCCCTCATTCAAACCACTGACACAAGCCCCGGAGCTGATCTCTCTGCTTTCCATCTGTTTTATAACCAAGCCTCATTCCACAAAGATCTCTAAAACACAAGTACAGTCGCGTTTGCCCCCGTCGGTCAGCAGCTCCCCATCCTGTGCCCTGGCCGATTGTTTCCCAGCACATCACAACTCGAGCCCTACCTGCTCGTTCTCCTTCTGCCTCCTTCCCACAAGCTCTGTAAAAAAACAAAACTAACTAACAACTGCTAGAACCCTCATGCCACGGTCTGTCTCGTCTCGAGGGTTTACACATGCCCTCGTTTCTATCTGGAATTTTCTTCCCCACTTTTTCGGTCTATTGAATTCGTCCATTCATTATTTAAGACTAAACTCAAATGTCACTATTCTGTTCAAGCTGTCTATTCTGGGCTCCTCAGTGGCCAGAGATGCTGTACCCTGTTTTTCTTTTTCTTTTTTAAGATTTTATTTATTTGAGGAGAGAGAAAGTGCTCGTGTGCCAATGAGCACCACTGGGGAGAGAGGGGCAGAGGGAGAAGCAGAGTCCCTGCTGAGTGGGGAGCCCGAAGCTGGGCTCAGTCCCAGGACCCAGAGATCATGACCTGAACTGAAGTCAGATGCTTAATGGACTGAGCCACCCAAGTGCCCCTCTACCCTGTTTTTCAATAGTCCTTTTCAGGAACTAATTTTACCACTTCAAACACAGCACTGTAATTCTTTCTTGACTTTATACTTCAGTATATAGGAATCACTTAAGGGTAGGAGCTAGCCTGTTTCCAGGGCATAGAATAAGGCCTGATGCACAGCATATTCTTAATTATTTCTTGAAAGACTGAAAATTACTCAGACATCCGCAACACTGCAGGCTGAAGCATGTGAGTAAGAGTCCTAGAACAGGGATGCCTGGGTGGCTCAGTGGGATAAGCCACTGCCTTCGGCTCAGCTCATGATCCTGGGGTCCTGGGATCGAGTCCCGAATCGGGCTCCTTGCTCGGCGGGGAGCCTGCCTCTCTCTCCGTCTCTGCCTGCCTCTCTGCCTGCTTGTGTGCTTTCTCTCTCTCTTTCTGACAAATAAATAAATAAATAAAATCTTAAAAAAAAAAAAAGAGTCCTAGACTATCTCCCATAAAGAAAAATGCTAATAAATATCTTGGGGAACATGGGCCGTTTCTCAAACACCAAAACCATGAAACACACTGAATTCAATATATTGACCTTTATTCCTTTCCATGTTTAATACTGTTACATCTAATCTTTTTTTTTTTCTTTGTGCATTATACAAGATAAGTTGAGGACAGGGACCTGAAGTATCTTATACAGCCCAATAGTACAGCTGCTCCAGGGTCATTTTCTTATGAATAGACCTGCCCGGAAAACACTTTAGCTCCAGCTCACTCTCCATATTTTCATCTTCCTTGAATGGTAGTTATTTTTAAAGATTTTTTATTTATTTATTTATTTGACAGAGAGAGATCACAAGTAGACAGGCAGGCAGAGAGAGAGAGAGAGGGAAGCAGGCTCGCTGCTGAGCAGAGAGCCCGATGCGGGACTCGATCCCAGGACCCTGAGATCATGACCTGAGCTGAAGGCAGCGGCTTAACCCACTGAGCCACCCAGGCGCCCCGAATGGTAGTTATTTTTATGCATACCATCTCAACTAGGTTGTATGCTCTTCCAGGTGAAGAAGAGTTAAGCATCTTTTTGTCCTGGAAGAGTGCCTTGCACACAGTAGGTATTCAATACATACCTGACAAATGGCTTAGAAAACATGAATTCAGGAAAACATGAGAGAATTTGAAAATGAAACTTTGAGGGTGATGTTTTCCCTCATTGCAAAAATAACTTAGCATTAAGCTCTTCGTGGCAAGTGTAGCTCGGTGCAAAAACTGAGGGGCTGACAATCTAACTATCTGGAAATGGGACACACCTATCCCGGAAAAAGCATGCCCTGTGTGTGGTTGCAATATTCTCTACCTACAGAGCCAGTGCTATAAATGGCCTTACCTGGTGCTGCCGGGGGGGGGGGGGGGGGGGGGGGGGGGGGGGGGAGGGGGCGGCGCTGTTTGCATCTTTTGAATGACCTCTTAACAAATGGCTTATACTTGAGAGATTATGAATGGGCATAAGGGGGATTGAGATTGAATTCTTCGTGTAAAATTCGAAAGAAATTACACTGAAGTATAGTTGACATATAATGGTATATTAGTTTCAGGCGTACGACATAGGGACTCAACAATTCTACACATCATTCAGTGCTCACCACGGTAATTATGCCCACCATCTGTGAGACTGAATTTTCTGAGCAAGTTTGATCTCTGCTCTCTTAGGGCGTATAATCCAATATCTCTAAGCTGTGTGGAAGGGGAAGGGCCAAGAAGGAGCTCTAGTTTAGCTCACAATGAGGTCTGTGTTTCTCTGAGGTCACCAGTTTCATTGGATGATTTCGGTTATTTTACTTTTGCGGGGGTGGGTTGGGGAGAAGGGAGGATGATATTCAAGTAAAAGAGGCAAGGGAGACCTAGATTTTAACCATCACATATGTTTGGCCATAATAAGGGAAAAGTAAACTGACAAAGCTTTTGGAAGTGATGCTATTCTACGTAGGTAAGGGTCCCAGACTTGTTTCTGCGGTAAGAAGCCAGACGACATGAAGAGACAAGAGGAAAGTCTGGCTATTTCTGGGCGCCTGGGTCCCTGTTTGAATGGGGAGGGGTAGAAGCTCTTGCACAGGGAGAAAATTCATATTTGCATGAGAGCTGTCTGTCCATGGCCCTGATAAAGCACGCTCTTGGTGGTTCCCAGCCATGACTGTACCCCAGAATCTCTAGGGAGCTTTTAGAAGAACCTGGCTGACTCTGGGCAACCCCCCCACCCCAACCCCAGAGATTCCAATTTAATTAGCCTGGGCCAGTCACCATATTTTTAAAAGCTTCCCAAGTAATTAAGTAAAGCAGAGCGGAGAACTAACTACTCAGCCCCATAAAGAAATACGGGGGCAGGGGAGGGGAAACACAATAGAATAAATCACTTCCACTTTTTCCCATCAGCATTAGGCAACGTTTCCAAAAGTGTGATAAGACGATAGATGATCCCTGAGACAGGATTTGATTCGACGGCACACGGAGAAGCCGTCTCTGTATATATGTTTCATATATACATACAGATACCCTTACCTATCTTTACATATATACATACATGTGTAAATATATATCTTTGAGTAAATATTAGAAAAATGCCCTCAGTATATCAAAGTTGAGGACTCATGTGTATTATTGTTTAGGATGAGGCTTAAAGTAGGTGCTAAAGTTCAGGAAGGGAATTGAAGTGAACATTCTGTAAATTCTAGAACAGGTGGAATGCGGATTTGGCAAAAACTTGCAAAAGAGGTGTGCAAACAACTGGAGTTTGAGAAACACGGCACTGAAGCAGCCCAGAACTTACACAAGCTTTCTCCCCAGATCCTACCGTTCCGAGCGCATCTCCCCCACACCCAGCAGAGCCCGGGCCCAGCGCCATCCTCTCCCCACTCTTCTCACATAGATGCCTGTGCCTCATCCCAAGTACTCAGATGCTTCTGAACTGGGCTCAGACTCAAACCAGCCTCTTCCAGCCTCACCATCACGATCCGATTACTGATGGCATAGCCTGTAACTCCCTTGTCTCCTTTTTCAGATTCAAATCTGAGCTAAACTTAACTTAGCACGCCTTAGCCACCTTAGCATAATAGGGCAGAAAACCAATGCTCACAAGGCGTTCCAGCCCCAGGAGCACAAAAGTGAAACTGAAGCGACCAAATCCAGGTTATGCAAACTCAAAGGAACAGGTGAGGGAAGGGAGATGAAAACTCCTGACCCACCAAACAACATCAGCCTCCAGGAAGGGCAGAGCCCTGCGCTCTGGATTTGCCTTTCTCAGGCAATGATGCAACCGTGAGTTGCCCAATTTATGTTTGCACATTTCCCCTGGTCCACGATGAGTTCCAAAAGCTTCCAACTCCATAAAATTGCCTTTAAAAAGTTTAAGTCTCTAGCCCAATTAAGGTTGTCGGTCAGGCCAGGTGACCTCACCTTCACCTAGACCCAAGAAAGTGTGCTGAGAAGGTGTGGAGGGGCACAGGTCCACCAGAAGCCAGAAGGGGCAAAGGTGAGCAGCGAGGAACTTGACAGCCACGTTTCCTCTGCCGCTCTCGCACCCACTGCATTAGAAACTGCCAAGGGCATGGTTCATACTTGACCCTTTTCCCTGCCCTGCCTCCTAAACCCTGCTCCTCTCCCCAATCCAAAGGGCACTAATAATGGCAAGGGGGCGGGGCGGGGAGCCCAGGTCTTAAGCCCGCCTTCTCTTCCTGGTACCTCCCGCCTCGGCTTTTCACATCGTGGCTGCCTCCAGGTCACTCAATCACCGGCTGGCTACACCTTTGCACCACCCAACAAAATGGCAGGTTAGCAACAGGCGAGGCCCAGAGCGCCTGCTCTAGCTCTAGCCAAGCGCGGCCCCTGGCCAAGCCGCCGGGGGTCTCCCGCAGTGCCCCAAGCCGAAACACCCTTCCCCTCTGAAAGTCCCCAATCCCGGGCCCCGCCGAGCTGTCTGCTCGCTCTCTAGGGGCGATTTCTGTCGCCAGCGGGGGAGCAGGTACCAGCGTAACAGGTGCCAGGCGAGTGGGCCCAGGATCGGGCTGCGCCAGGCAGGGAGAGGGCAGAACCCAGGAGGGGCGCAGGTAAAGGCCACGTCGGAGGGAAGGGAGCTGGGGCGCGCGCAGAGGGAGACAGCCCCGGGAGCAAGGATGCCGCTACCCTTCCTCGCTCCCCCCCGGCGCGACCGTCACCGAGGCTGCCCCACTTACGATCTCCAGGCAGACGAAGGCACCCGAGTAGGTCCGCAGGATGTCCGGACCGGCGGGCAGAGTGATCCGGGGCGCCGGGAAGGACACGGCGGGGTTCGGGGGCGGCGGGACAGGCGCTCCACCGGCCGACATGCTGCCGCTGCCGCTCTGCGTCTCCGCGAGCCGCCGCCTCCCTCCGCCCGCCTCGGCCGCCCGGGCTCCCGCCGCCGCCGCCGCCGCCGCCGCTCGGGTCCGCGGGGTCCGGGCGCGCCGCGCGGGAGGGGGCGTGGCCGCGCTGCCTCGAGCCGCGCGGGGCCCCGCCCTGTCACATGGGCCCAGGTGAGCACGCCACGGCCACCCAGCCGGCGCCCGTCACGTGCACAGGTGCAGCGGCCACCTGGCTCGGTCCTTTCTGCTCCGCTCCGCGCGCGCCCCTCGCGGGCCAGCGCCCCGCTCTTTATTTGTTTCTTATATCCCGCTTCTTAGTTTCCACCTGCGCTTCCCCCAGCCCCCAGTCTCACAACTACCCTACCCCACTTTTCTCAACTTAACTACCACACAGCTTTTGAAGTTGTGACCCAGAAGGTAAAATCAAGGTCACCAGTCACACCTAACAAGTGGAGCGGATCTGCCTGAAATGGGACTCTAGTAGGATTTTTTTTTTAAATACCACTAGGACAGAATCAGATGGCTCAGCCCCAGTGGCGGTGGACGCTGGACAGGTAACTGGCTCCTTTGTGCGCCGGTGGTGTGCTCATCTGTGAAATGGGGGCACGGGTGTTTACCCCCTGTGATTGCCCAGATGACATTAACATGGAGAGAGCTTAGCGCCTGGTCAGCGCCCCTTTAATGGCAGCTGATATGATGACTGCTATTTTTTTGAGTTTTTACGCATACACATATCTTGCTCTGTGTACACATGGTCGCATAGGCCATATTTTCCACATAAAACTTTAATTATTGATTTTTACCTGTCTGCAACTTATAAATTGTTGTTGTATCTTAAACACTTAAATGGACTTTTTAAAAGGGATGCTATGTATAGTTTAGATTCCCTGCCCCAATTTATCCCCATTTTATCTTTAATTTTTATATCAACATTTTGTAAGTGAAATAAAGGATGTGAGATTGATCTTCTCAAAGATCTGTTGAATATAAACAAAAGGACACATACCAGCATACACAGGTAGATCATACTGGAAAAAAAAATTAGCTAACATCATCAGGCATTCTCCAAATGGAATACTGATCTTGTCTGTCAGTACTAGCCTTTAAGGGACTGTGTAAAGCTCCATGCCCTGGTCGGCAGATTTTAGTCATTCTACCTCTTTATTATTTTAATAAGTGAAACTCGTAGGTGTGGTGGCAGGATTAGAGCAAAAACCACAAAACAGGGTGTGGGTGAAACCTTTTGTATATTCCTCCTATTAGTCATCACTTTCTGATATTTAACGTGCACTAGTTAATAGGAAATTTAAAGTTTTCTGCACTGATTTGTTTCATCAGTGAACTCTCTCTGTGTTCAGACCCTGAGAGGGAAGGAATAATCTTCCTGTGTATTGTATTGTATTGTATTGTATTGTATCATATTGTATTTTCTGCCTAATGCTTCTTTAGAAGCACTTTAAGAACATTCAAAGGAAAGATCTCTTCGAAGAATTTTATCATGGAAATGCTCAGCAACTATGATGGACCCCCAATTAGTGAATAAACTTAAAATGACTTTGGAGTTTCCAGAAATATGAATGACTGAGAAAGCCTCAATTGCACATATTTTAAAAATTGCCACAAAGGGGAAAATTTTCCACTGTGTCCTTCCAGCACGTCCTTGCTGTATACCATGTATCCTGAGTATCCCTGCTTTCCCTCTTCTACCTGCTGCCACAATGACCAGTGGAATGAAAAGAATTGTCCTTGAGTCCTCTTCTATTATTGTAACATATTATTTGTTTGAAAATGAATTCCTTCCTAGAATGGTTTCCCTTCTCAGGATCACTACCAAACCTGTTTTCTCTTGATGATTTGAATTTCCTTCTAATGAAAGCAACACCTCTAGACTCCAAGGAAGGAAAGCACTCGTCCCCACCCCCACCCCACCAGTGTGTTCCTTCCTCTACACAAATGACTACAAGCTCTTAACAGGTTCACTTTTCTGCTCTTCCCCCATCTCGTTGCCATTACTGACTTCGAGGGTGACTTTTACCTTCTTCATAGACTTCCTATGGACACCCTTGTTTGGAATGTCATCATTCATACCCACAATACTTTCAACAATCTTGCCTCCAAACAACTTGCTAGCTTCAGTGAGGCGAAATCACATCTGGACCCACCTTGTTGGAATTTCGCTATGGCCATTCCTGTGAATGCTGACATTCTCTCTGATAGCTATCTCCTATGCACCAAACTCTCCTTCATTTTCAGCCCATTGGCCTCCAGGCTTTCACTCTCTCTTTATTCTCTCATTGGTCCCATTCTGTGCTCATGGGAAGCCATTTTAGAGATGCTTGTATTAGTCCCAGATATTGTCTCCCATCCTGTACCTTATTATAGATTTATCCACACTGCCCCCATATTCTGCAGCTGGGGTTCAACCCACCATCTCTACCTCTTTTCTCTGAGTCTACTTTCACAGACTCTGGTTCTGAAACCAAAGCTGCTGAAAGAATGTCATCACCAAGACTCTGGTTCCCACTACTAATTCATGTTTTCTAACCTGGACTGGGCCTTAGGGATTCCTGAGGTGGTCACTTTCTGTTGCCATCCCTCCCCACTACTCGTCTTGCTTATTATCCCATAGCTTCTTTCCCTTTCCTCATATTTAAGCCTGGCACAGTAGGCAATATGTCCAGTGAATACAAAACCAAATCTAAACCATTCCAGCTGTCCCTACTTTCTCTTACTTTACAGGGAGCTTTGGGACATCTAGCCAGTAATACTTGTTTCATTGGAGTTTTGGGACATCTAACCAGTAATACTTGTTTCATTGAAAACCAGGCTGTCAATCCAGTTATCCAAGACAAACATCTGGGTGTTTCCCTGGGTAGCTCCTCTCATGCCACGTATTTAATCAGTTATGAGGCCTCTTGGTTCCACCACCTTATTCTCTAGCATGTTATCACTTCTCTCTATCCCCACTATCCTCCTTCTATCTCAGGATACTATTCCCTGCCACAACGAATCTCTAACAGTCTTGTTTTCCTTGCGTTCTCTACACTGCTATCGTAATGACTTCTAACCACAGAATGGATTAAAGTCACTCCTCTACTTAAAACTTCTCCAGGATTCCCTGCTGTTCTCAGGATCAGTTCCAAACACCTGGAATGCATTCAGGGTATTTGTGGGATATAGCTACTGAAGAGCTCCCTGACCTCACCTGTCCTATTAATCCATCTGCATTTCCAATAATTCTCCTGCCTGTACACATACTTCTCCCCACAATGGAACATCTTTTCTTCTCACCACTCCTGTCCCCATATCTATTTTGTGGATAATTCCTTTGGGTCATAAGGGCAATTCTTTTTTTTTTTTTTTTAAAGATTTTATTTATTTATTTGACAGAGAGAGATACAAGCAGGCAGAGAGGCTGAGAGGGAAGCAGGCTCCCTGCCGAGCAGAGAGCCCGATGCGGGACTCGATCCCAGGACCCTGAGATCATGACCTGAGCCGAAGGCAGCGGCCTAAACCACTGAGCCACCCAGGCGCCCTTTAAGGGCAATTCTTTATGGCAGCATTTATCTGGCCATTGAAGATTACGTAGGGCTCCACCCATCCATTGTGTTTCCACAACCTGATGTGCAGAACACTTACAGGACAGAATACTTACTTCCTTAAATTGAAATTGGGCTTTCATGTGTCTCATATCCCTTAGGTAGTATTGTGTAAAAGGATATTAAGTTGAAAAAAAATCAGTGGAGGCATCAAGAGATGGTAGATATCAGATACCAATGTGAGCTGTGAATCAGACAATCAGCAGTTTTAAAGTAAGTTGATTAAGAACTCATTAGGTGATCTATAAAACCCTCACTTTTATCAGGAATATGGAAAGCTCGGGAATGAGAATTTGTAAGGAGGGTGATTTCAGGGAGACCTGTGCTAGGAATCATACTTTACTCTCCTCCTTCATCTCCTGGCCCACATTGCAGAAAGTAGTTGAAATTTATTTACATTACACGATAGGAGCTAATATTAATATTAGCCAACCAGATGTAGTCTGCATCTAAATTTCTGTTTTGTCACTATTACTCACCTCCTTTCTTCCTGTCTCAGACAAATTGGTTTTTTTCCCATGTCCAAAGGTAAGTCCCATCCCAGCTTTTCATTATTTCTCCTTTGTACTTCCTTTAGGAAATTCATTCATTAATCTTTCCTTCTCTCTCTTCAATTTCTTTTTTTTTAAAGATTTTATTTATTTATTTGACAGACAGAGATCACAAGTAGGGAGAGAGGCAGGCAGAGAGAGAGAGGAGGAAGCAGGCTCCCTGCCAAGCAGAGAGCCCGATGCGGGGCTCGATCCCAGGACCCTGGGATCATGACCTGAGCGAAAGGCAGAGGCTTTAACCCACTGAGCCACCCAGGTGCCCCTCTTTCTTCAATTTCAATTTCAACCTTGCACTCAATCTTTTCCCCTCTATAAATATGTACCAATTTCTCTTATCATCAAAAAACAACAATATGTGACTTCTGCCCAAAATAGAATAACTAAGACTGGATTCATCTTCCCAGCTAAAACAAATTCCAGACAAAATATGTGAAACCCTGGTTTTTAGACATTGCACACATCAGACAATGAAAGGTAATGGTCCCTTAGGAATAAGAAAAAAAGTAACGTGAACCATGTTATTTTCTCACCTTGGAAAAAATTTCTAGAGTGAGGGAGGAAAATCCTGGTGGAGGCCAGGGGCTGAGTTGGTGAAGCTGGATTTGAGGGGGCCACAGAGCTGAGTTCATAGAATACTAGTGAGGAAAGAGCTGAATGCAGAGAAAGCATGGGAAGTCAGAAAAGAGTCTCCCTTAAATCTTCAGATGAGTGCTAATCATTACATGAAGGTAAGTAACTTATCTGAGGCCAAGGAAGAAGCATCCAGAAAAGCAGAGGAACAATCCCAGGAGTTCATACATGGCCAGGAACAGTTTTTGTTTCCATCACCTGGAGTGAAAAATTTCCTAATTAATAGAGCACTGGATAGAGTACACAGAAAAATATTGTCTCGATACTGAGACATAGCCTTAGATGAAAGGCTGCTCTGGTCCATCCTTACAAAACTTTTCTAAAAGCCTAAAAATGCTCAGACTGTGTCTAGATAACTCAATTGAATCATAAAAGAATCCTTAAGAATATTAAGGAACATAAAAATGTCTAGCACCCAAGAAGAAAAGATTCACGATGTTTGGCATCCAATTAAAAACGACCAGGTATGCAAAGAAGCAGGAAATATGAAACATAATAAGGAAATATCAACCACCATAAACAAATCCAGAAATGGTACAGATGATTGTATTAATAGAAAGAATATTAAGACAGTTTCTATAAATGTATGCCATATGTTCAAAAAATAAAGATTGAACACTTCATGTAGAAACAACTGTAACTTATAAAAAGGACCCAAATTGAATGTTTGAGATGAAAAATATTCTGCAGAGGGTTAACAGCAAATTAGATAATACAGAAGAAAAGGTTGGTTAAAGAAGACATGGAAATAGAAATAGGAACTAAAATGAAATATACAGAGGGGAAAAGAGAGAAAACAAAATAAAGCATAGTGATTACTGGGAGAACCTCAAGTGTTTTAATATATTTTTAATTAGAATCTCAAAAGGAGAAAAGATAAAAAAAATTGGAGAACATAATGACTGCCAGATTTCCAAATTTTATCAAATTACATCTATAGATCTAATAAATTCAATGAACCCCAGGAATTGGATGCATGAAAAAATCTATACCAAGCCATATCATAACTAAATTTCTTAAAAGCAATGATACAGAGAAAAATATTCAAAAGTAACCAGCAAAAAAGATACATCACATACAGAGAGATACAGAGATAAGACTGGCAACAGACTTGTTGAAAACAATGCAAGGAAGAGAGTAGAACAACATCTTCAAGTTACTAAAAGAAAAAAAAAACACTGCCAACCTAAAGTTCTATATACAGCAAAAATTCCTTTCAATAATGAAGGTAAAATATACACTTTTTAAATTTTTAGTTTATTTTCTAAGACTTTATTGTTTTAGAGTGGGTTTCAGTTTGCAAAAAACTGAGGGAGGTGCAAAGATTTCCTGTGTACCCTCTGTTCCCATGCACGCATAGCCTCCCACATTTTCAACATCAGTCACCAAAATGGAACCTTTTATACCAAGAATGAATTGACATTGGCACATCATAGTCACTCAAAGTCCATATTTTACATTATGGTTTACTCCCTGTTTTCCCTCTGCATCACAAGAGGCAGACCCTGAGAAATGGATTCATGTGCAAGTGATTCAGTAATGAAGTACTCTTATGGGAGACAGGAAAAAGGAGTAGAGCAAGGACAGGAAGGGGAAGGAAGCCAGGCAAGGATGATGCAGACATAAGGGTGATCCAGGCATAAGCCTGATCCTGCACAACAAGTGGAATGCAAGTTACATCTCAGTGTTGCATAATTCAAGGTGAGGCTTTCATGCTTCTTTACCTGATTGTCATTAGAAAAGGCTAAGGGAGAAGAGAAGAAGGCACTTAAACTTTGAACTCTTCCAGCAATCTGCACATGGGGGTAGTGCACCTCTAGTAACTCATGGTTGTCTTCTCAAATGGGCAGAAGGCAGCAGGGGCCAATGCTTGAACTCACACCAAAGTGGGGAGAAAGGTACACAGAAATGCTATAAAGGGAGTTGAAGGGACCTAGGAGAGCATGGACATCATCTCCTTCACTTCCTAATCTAGATCTCTAATTCTGGTTTCTCTCTTGAATGCCAGATTTCTACTTTCAGTTGCCCATTGTAAAGCACCTGTAATTTTTTTTTAATATTTTATTTATTTGACAGAGAGAAATCACAACTAGGCAGAGAGGCAGGCAGAGAGTGAGGAGGAAGCAGGCTCCCTGTGGAGCAGAGAGCCTGATGCGGGGCTTGATCCCAGGACCCTGGGATCATGACCTGAGCCGAAGGCAGAGGCTTTAACCGACTGAGCCACCCCGGCACCCCAAGCACCTGTAATTTTAAGCTCAAAATATACTACAAGAAAGTTACTCTTTCTCTATAGAACTTCACTTTTCCAATGATTTCTTCCTTCTGTTCTTGTTATTACTATTTTCCCATTTATCCATGCTTTATTTTCACTTTTTAAAAACTTTTTTATTATGCTTCCCATATCCAAGAAGTTTCCAAATCTTTGCAATCCTACCTATTTGATAGCTCATAATCTGTCTCATAATAATAATAGTAACAACAACAATAATAATAATCTGTCATAGGGGTGCCTGGGTGACTCAGTGGGTTAAAGCCTTTGCCTTCGGCTCAGGTCATGATCTCAGGGTCCTGGGATTGAGCTCTGCATCGAGCTCTCTGCTCAGCAGGGAGCCTGCTTCCTCCTCTCTCTCTGCCTGCCTCTCTGACTACTTGTGATCTCTCTCTCTCTCTGTGTCAAATAAATAAATAAAATATTTTTAAAAAATCTGTCTTATTTCTACTACTTAAACAATACCCTATTACTTCTCCTTTGAATTACACCAATAGTTTCTAATATGATTTTTTGTTTACTCTTCCTACTCTGTGTTAAATTTTAAATAATTCTGTCAGTTTGACTTTTTCATAATGCAGCCTAGACATGTCATTTTCCTCCCTATTAGCTTTCCCCCTCCTTAATAGCTTTTAATGACTGCCCATTACATTCTAAGTAAATAGGTATCTCCTCATAATTCTGTGCGTTTTGACCTCTGTGCCTTTGTTCATCCCTCCAGTTGTCCAGACTTTATTGAATAATCCCTCTTCCAATTTTTAATGTCAAAATTTGGTCTATGCATCAAGATCCTGCCTGAAAACCACCTTTTTCATAATACTTTCAGTTCTTCTCCTTTTGACCTTTCTATCTTTCCAACACTTTCATGTTCTATCTTACATAATGTTCATTCATTAGTTAATATATATATTTATGTGTGTGTATATATATAAACATATATATATGTATATATGTATATATATATATGTATATATATAAACATGTATATATGTATACATATATATATGTATATATATAAACATATATATATATATACATATATAAACATATATATATAAACATATATATATACACACATATATATGTGTATGTGTACACACACACATATTAATTCATTATAGCATATCTTTTCTTTTGAGGATCATGTTTGTGATTTTCCTTTGTATGCTTTGTTGTACCCTACCCTCTCCATCATTTAGGCATAGGGCTTTGCAGATACTAATTCACTCTTTTCATTCAGCAAATGATCTTGTATTTACTATTTGACAAACCCGTGCTAGGCACCGGAAAATCAGTGGCTCATAAAATAGACAAAGCACAAATCTTCAAGCTTATAGTTCAGTGGTAGAGGCAGACATCACTGAAAAATGTATTCATTTTAAATCATACAGTTAAAAGGGCAATAATGTCTTTTCAGGGTTCTAAGGTGCAAGCAACAGAAACTGAACCAGACTGCTTTAAACAGAAAAACAATTTATTGAAAAGATATGTATTAATTTATAGATTTGGCAGGAAGTTTGGGAAACCAAGATGAGAAAGTGGATGAGAATAAGGGTGGATACATAGCCAGGTCA
Source organism: Meles meles (assembly GCF_922984935.1). Lineage (NCBI taxonomy): Eukaryota > Metazoa > Chordata > Mammalia > Carnivora > Mustelidae > Meles > Meles meles. The sequence continues at coordinate 20,557,108 of NC_060066.1, forward strand.
CACCCAAAATTAAGCTATGGAACTGATCAGGTGAGGACACCACCAACTCTACTAATCACTGGGATCCATGGCATTGCCAGAATGGGATCAAGGGTTCTACCATTGACACCAATGCTGTTGATATCTCTGTGGTCTCTCAAAATCGGTTGTCAGCACAGCCATTGTCACCATATTGGGAATAAATCCTCTTCTGTCCATGCTTCTTTGAATCACCAGCACCTCATCACACAAGAAGAGAGAAAGAAATCTTTCCCCTGGGAATTTGTACTATAATGTTCTTCAGACCTTAAACACAATCAGATCTGCCCTTACCGGAGGATTATCCAGGGATAGAGGTAGCATATTAAGCTAACTTTCCTCTAATTTTCTCACATATGAAGGGATAGTCTTTCAAAAAAATCATAGCAGAAACCAGTACCTTGTGATTTTTAAGGAGACAAACAGATGCTCACAAAAATACGTTTTTTGAAACAAGGAAAATAATTTACAGAAAAGTTAGGGAAAGTGACAAATACTTGGCATGACTTATACTTCCTATTATGCTGTACCCATGGCAGACATCTGTAATAAGTTATATTCTCCTCCTCAGAGCATTTGGCACTTTGGGGAAAAAAGAAATCTTTTATCCTTGTTCTAGGTGTTCATGATTGTTTTTCTTGTAGAAGGATGAGATATTCTAGAAGACTGGGGGATAGGCAGCAGGACCCTCCTGATTTAATAAAAAAAAAAATCCTTGAATTTTCCATCTAACAGAGACAATTAATAAGCGTTGATGAGTTCATCTATTACATTCCCAAAATCTCTTGGAGGATCCAGACTATATGCTAATGAGAAATAAAGAAAAATATGTCTCAGACTGATACTGTGCAGACTGGTCTGTAAGGAACAGAGTTGGTTTTCTTCAAAATCTGTGGTAGCTGGTGATGGTCCAGTCTTTAAGATGAGCAATCTTGGTCAAATCTTGGGCTCCTACCCTTGATGAAGGAATGTTGGTTTCCTAGCCATAAACCCTAATGTTGCGACTCCTAGTTTGGTACATCTCATGACTGACACTATATGACTATTTCCCACCTCTTTTGAAAACTAAACTGGCAGGATATGGTTTGAATCAAGTTTCTGCCACTTCACAGCATGGAATCACACTGGGAAAGAAACTAGTGCTTCTTTAATCATTCAGCCTAGAATTTCCCAGCTCAAAGTCTAGGGTTGTTGAGTCTTATGTCTGGCTCTGCTATAATGAATGAGCAATGGAAACCTATATACCTGCTGCTAATTCTATCTCCCATAGCTTTTCCCAATGAATGCCATTCTAACTGCCCCATAAATGGGGTGAGCATGTGTGTGTGGGAGGGTGAGTGTGTATATGTGTGTGTCTATGTGCGTGTTTGTGTGAATGTTTGTTCTAGTATTAAGAATGTTAACATACCTCCATGTAACTTGTCTTAATCTGGCTTCTTTCCTTTTTAATGTGAGGTCAGCCATCAAAGAACTTTAAATAGAGAGGAGATCATTTCAGAAAAAAATAGAGTTTTGTTTGAATCAATGTAGAGTGAAATCAGTGGCCCTGTCTTTAAATGCTTCTTCCCTATTTATGCCTTGGATCCACCTTATAAAACCTGCTAATCTACTTGGTTCAATAATTCTTCCATGGTTTCACCACCCACTCATTCTTTAGATCTCACTTTTTTTTTTTTTAACCTTAAAAGTTTTCATTTTATTTATTTTTTTTTCAGTGTAACAGTATTCATTCTTTTTGCACAACACCCAGTGCTCCATGCAAAACGTGCCCTCCCCATTACCCACCACCTGTTCCCCCAACCTCCCACCCCTGACCCTTCAAAACCCTCAGGTTGCCCCAACCTCCCACCCCTGACCCTTCAAAACCCTCAGGATGTTTTTCAGAGTCCATAGTCTCTTATGGTTCGCCTCACCTCCCCAATGTCCATAGCCCGCTCCCCCTCTCCCAATCCCACCTCCCCCCAGCAACCCCCAGTTTGTTTTGTGAGATTAAGAGTCATTTATGGTTTGTCTCCCTCCCAATCCCATCTTGTTTCATTTACTCTTCTCCTATCCCCCTACCCCCCCATGTTGCTTCTCCATGTCCTCATATCAGGGAGATCATATGATAGTTGTCTTTCTCCGATGGACTTATTTCACTAAGCATGATACGCTCTAGTTCCATCCACGTCATCGCAAATGGCATGATTTCATTTCTTTTGATGGCTGCATAGTATTCCATTGTGTATATATACCACCTTTCCTTATCCATTCATCTGTTGATGGACATCTAGGTTCTTTCCATAGTCTGGCTATTGTAGACATTGCTGCTATAAACATTCGGGTACACGTGCCCCTTCGGATCACTATGTTTGTATCTTTAGGGTAAATACCCAGTAGTGCAATTGCTGGGTCATAGGGTAGTTCTATTTTCAACATTTTGAGGAACCTCCATGCTGTTTTCCAGAGTGGTTGCACCAGCTTGCATTCCCACCAACAGTGGAGGAGGGTTCCCCTTTCTCCACATCCTCTCCAGCATCTGTCATTTCCTGACTTGTTAATTTTAGCCATTCTGACTGGTGTGAGGTGATATCTCATTGTGGTTTTGATTTGTATTTCCCTGATGCCGAGTGACGTGGAGCACTTTTTCATGTGTCTGTTGGCCATCTGGATGTCTTCTTTGCAGAAATGTCTGTTCATGTCCTCTGCCCATTTCTTGATTGGATTGTTTGTTCTTTGGGTGTTGAGTTTGCTAAGTTCCTTATAGATTTTGGATACTAGCCCTTTATCTGATATGTCGTTTGCAAATATCTTCTCCCATTCTGTCAGCTGTCTTTTGGTTTTGTTAACTGTTTCCTTTGCTGTGCAAAAGCTTTTGATCTTGATGAAATCCCAATAGTTCATTTTCGCCCTTGCTTCCCTTGCCTTTGCCGCTGTTCCTAGGAAGATGTTGCTGCGGCTGAGGTCGAAGAGGTTGCTGCCTGCGTTCTCCTCAAGGATTTTGATGGATTCCTTTCTCACATTGAGGTCCTTCATCCATTTGGAGTCTATTTTCGTGTGTGGTGTAAGGAAGTGGTCCAATTTCATTTTTCTGCATGTGGCTGTCCAATTTTCCCAGCACCATTTATTGAAGAGGCTGTCTTTTTTCCACTGGACATTCTTTCCTGCTTTGTCGAAGATTAGTTGACCATAGAGTTGAGGGTCGATTTCTGGGCTCTCTATTCTGTTCCACTGATCTATGTGTCTGTTTTTGTGCCAGTACCATGCTGTCTTGATGATGACAGCTTTGTAATAGAGCTTGAAGTCCGGAATTGTGATGCCACCAACTTTGGCTTTGTTCTTCAATATTCCTTTGGCTATTCGAGGTCTTTTCTGGTTCCATATAAATTTGAGGATTATTTGTTCCATTTCTTTGAAAAAAATGGATGGTATTTTGATAGGGATTGCATTAAATGTGTAGATTGCTTTAGGTAGCATAGACATTTTCACAATATTTATTCTTCCAATCCAGGAGCATGGAACATTTTTCCATTTTTTGGTGTCTTCCTCAATTTCTTTCATGAGTACTTTATAATTTTCTGTGTATAGATTCTTAGTCTCTTTGGTTAGGTTTATTCCTAAGTATCTTACAGTTTTGGGTACAATTGTAAATGGGATTGACTCCTTAATTTCTCTTTCTTCAGTCTTGTTGTTGGTGTACAGAAATGCAACTGATTTCTGGGCATTGATTTTATATCCTGACACTTTACTGAATTCTTGTACAAGTTCTAGCAGTTTTGGAGTGGAGTCTTTTGGGTTTTCCACATATAGTATCATATCGTCTGCGAAGAGTGATAGTTTGACTTCTTCTTTACCAATTTGGATGCCTTTAATTTCTTTTTGTTGTCTGATTGCTGAGGCTAGGACTTCTAGTACTATGTTGAATAGCAGTGGTGATAATGGACATCCCTGCCGTGTTCCTGACCTTAACAGAAAAGCTTTCAGTTTTTCTCCATTGAGAATGATATTTGCGGTGGGTTTTTCATAGATGGCTTTGATAATATTGAGGTATGTGCCCTCTATCCCCACACTTTGAAGAGTTTTGATCAGGAAGGGATGCTGTACTTTGTCAAATGCTTTTTCAGCATCTATGGAGAGTATCATATGGTTCTTGTTCTTTCTTTTATTAATGTGTTCTATCACATTGATTGATTTGCGGATGTTGAACCAACCCTGCAGCCCTGGAATAAATCCCACTTGATCGTGGTGAATAATCCTTTTAATGTACTGTTGAATCCTATTGGCTAGTATTTTGGCGAGAATTTTTGCATCTGTGTTCATCAAGGATATTGGTCTGTAGTTCTCTTTTTTGGTAGGATCCTTGTCTGGTTTTGGGATCAAGGTGATGCTGGCCTCATAAAATGAGTTTGGAAGTTTTCCTTCCGTTTCTATTTTTTGGAACAGTTTCAAGAGAATAGGAATTAGTTCTTCTTTAAATGTTTGGTAGAATTCCCCTGGGAAGCCGTCTGGCCCTGGGCTTTTGTTTGTTTGGAGATTTTTGATGACTGTTTCAATCTCCTTACTGGTTATGGGCCTGTTCAGGTTTTCTATTTCTTCCTGGTTCAGTTGTGGTAGTTTATATGTCTCTAGGAATGCATCCATTTCTTCCAGATTGTCCAATTTGTTGGCGTAGAGTTGCTCATAGTATGTTCTTATAATTGTCTGTATTTCTTTGGTGTTAGTTGTGATCTCTCCTCTTTCATTCATGATTTTATTGATTTGGGTCCTTTCTCTTTTCTTTTTGATGAGTCTGGCCAGGGGTTTATCAATCTTATTGATTCTTTCAAAGAACCAGCTCCTAGTTTCATTGATTTTTTCTATTTTTTTTTGGTTTCTATTTCATTGATTTCTGCTCTGATCTTTATGATTTCTCTTCTCCTGCTGGGTTTAGGGTTTCTTTCTTGTTCTTTCTCCAGCTCCTTTACGTGTAGGGTTAGGTTGTGTACTTGAGACCTTTCTTGTTTCTTGAGAAAGGCTTGTACCGCTATATATTTTCCTCTCAGGACTGCCTTTGCTGTGTCCCACAGATTTTGAACTGTTGTGTTTTCATTATCCTTTGTTTCCATGAATTTTTTCAATTCTTCTTTAATTTCCTGGTTAACCCATTCATTCTTTAGAAGGATGCTGTTTAGTCTCCATGTATTTGGGTTCTTTCCAGCTTTCCTCTTGTGATTGAGTTCTAGCTTCAGAGCATTGTGGTCTGAAAATATGCAGGGAATAATCCTAATCTTTTGATACCGGTTGAGACCTGATTTGTGACCCACGATGTGATCTATTCTGGAGAAGGTTCCATGTGCCCTAGAGAAGAATGTGTATTCTGTTGCTTTGGAATGAAATGTTCTGAATATATCTGTGATGTCCATCTGGTCCAGTGTGTCATTTAAGGCCTTTATTTCCTTGTCGATCTTTGGCTTGGATGATCTGTCCATTTCAGTGAGGGGAGTGTTAAAGTCCCCTACTATTATTGTATTATTATTGATGTGTTTCTTTGATTTTGTTATTAATTGGTTGATATAGTTGGCTGCTCCCACGTTAGGGGCATAGATATTTAAAATTGTTAGATCTTCTTGTTGGACAGACCCTTTGAGTAGGATATAGTGTCCTTCCTCATCTCTTATTATAGTCTTTGGCTTAAAATCTAATTGATCTGATATAAGGATTGCCACCCCAGCTTTCTTCTGATGCCCATTAGCATGGTAAATTGTTTTCCACCCCCTCACTTTAAATCTGGAGGTGTCTTCGCGTCTAAAATGAGTTTCTTGTAGGCAACATACTGATGGGTTTTGTTTTTTTATCCATTCTGATACCCTGTGTCTTTTGATTGGGGCATTTAGCCCATTAACATTCAGGGTAACTATTGAGAGATATGAATTTAGTGCCATTATTAGCCTGTAAGGTGACTGTTACTGTATATTGTCTCTGTACCTTTCTGATCTACTACTTTTAGGCTCTCTCTTTGCTTAGAGGACCCCTTTCAATATTTCCTATAGAGCTGGTTTGGTGTTTGCAAATTCTTTCAGTTTTTGTTTGTCCTGGAAGCTTTTGATCCCTCCTTCTATTTTCAATGATAGCCTAGCTGGATAGAGTATTCTTGGCTGCATGTTTTTCTCGTTTAGTGCTCTGAATATATCATGCCAGCTCTTTCTGGCCTGCCAGGTCTCTGTGGATAAGTCTGCCGCCAATCTAATATTTTTACCATTGTATGTTACAGACTTCTTTTCTCGGGCTGCTTTCAGGATTTTCTCTTTGTCACTAAGACTTGTAAATTTTATTATTAGGTGACGGGGTGTGGACCTATTCTTGTTGACTTTGAGGGGGGTTCTCTGCATCTCCTGGATTTTGATGCTTGTTCCCTTTGCCATATTAGGGAAATTCTCTCCAATGATTCTCTCCAATAGACCTTCTGCTCCCCTCTCTGTTTCTTCTTCTTCTGGAATCCCAATTATTCTAATGTTGTTTCGTCTTATGGTGTCACTTATCTCTCGAATTCTCCCCTCATGGTCCAGTAGCTGTTTGTCCCTCTTTTGCTCGGCTTCCTTATTCTCTGTCATTTGGTCTTCTATATCACTAATTCTTTCTTCTGCCTCATTTATCCTAGCAGTGAGAGCCTCCATTTTTGATTGCACCTCATTAATAGCTTTTTTGATTTCAACTTGGTTAGATTTTAGTTCTTTAATTTCTCCAGAAAGGGCTTTAATATCTCCAGAGAGGGTTTCTCTAATATCTTCCATGCCTTTTTCAAGCCCGGCTAGAATGTTCAGAATCGTCATTCTGAACTCTTGATCTGACATATTACCCATGTCTGTGTTGATTAGGTCCCTAGCCTTCGGTACTGTCTCTTGTTCTTTTGTTTTTGGTGATTTTTTCCGCCTTGTCATTTTGTCCAGATAAGAGAATATGAAGGAGCAAAGAAACTACTAAAAGGGTGGCAAAGACCCCGGAAAAATGCGCTGTAACCAAATCAGAAGAGACCCCAAATTGTGGGGGGAAGAAAGGGGATAAAAACAGCTTCTGAAAAAAAAAGAAAAAAAAAAAAGAAAGAAAGAAAAAAATTTAAAAAATAAAACAAATAAAAAATATAAAAAAGAAAGAAAAAATATATATTTAGATGAACTAGTCAAAAAATGTTAAAAAAGAAAAGGGTAAAAGTTTAAAAAAAATTTAGCAGAAGAAGAAAAAAGAAAAAAGAAAAAAAAATTGAAAAAAGAAAAAAAAATTGAAGTAGCCGCAAGACTAAAGAATCATGGGGAGAAAGCCATGAGTTCCGTGCTTTGCTTTCTCCTCCTCTGGAATTGCTCTGCTGTCTTAGGAATTGAATCTGCTTTCTCCTTGATAGATGAACTTCGTCCTGGCTGGATATTTTGTTGATCTTCTGGGGGAGGGGCCTGTTGTAGTGACTCTCAAGCGTCTTTGCCCGAGGCGGGATTGCACCGCCCTTACCGGCGGCCGGACTAAGTAATCGGCTCGGGTTCGCTTTTGGGAGCTTCTGTTCCCTGAACGCTTTCCGTAGAGTTCCGGAGGACGGGAATGAAAATGGCGGCCTCCCAGTCTCCAGCCCGGAGGAGCCGAGAACCTGGGGCCCCACTCCTCAGTGCGCCCCCAGAGGACAGCACCCAATCACTCCCGTATCCCCAGCCTCTAGCCGCGCTCCGAGCTCACCCAGCCCGCGACCAGTTCAAGGTAACCCCGAGCTGAGAGTTTAGTCCTCGGCTCTGTCTCTGCAGCCGGCTTCTCCGTTCTAATACCTGCGAGCTCTCCGACACTCTGACACCCCCGATCCTTCTGTGACCCTGTGGGGCCTGGGGCCACGCTGGCCCCGCGTGGGCTTCACCCCGGTTTAGCCCCTGGAGCAATGTCCCTCAGTGGAACAGACTTTTAAAAGTCCTGATTTTGTGCTCCGTTCCTCCGCCGCTTGCCGGGAGCCGGCCCCTCCCCCCGCGGTCTATCTTCCCGTCGTTTTAGATTCACTTCTCCGCCAGTCCTACCTTTCAGAAAGTGGTTGATTTTCTGTTTCTAGAGTTGCTGTTCTTCTTCTCTTCGCTCTCCCGTTGGATTTGTAGGTGTTTGCAATGTTTAGATAAGCTATCGAGCTGATCTCCTGCTACCTGATGTAGTCTCAGGCTGCTACTTCTCCGCCATCTTGACTCCTCATTCTAGACCTCACTTTTGTTCGATTTTCTAAGTTCTCATCTCAACAGCTCCCGGCCAGAACCTCAGTTTCTCTCTGCCTAGATTCCCTAGAATAACAACCTCTTTAGGAAACATCTGTGTGGTTTCTTCTGCAGACTCACCTGTTATCATTTTTCCTCTGCCCTGCACAGCACCCAGAGCTCAGGTCCTACCCTCCAAATGTAGGATCTAGGTAGCATATGTCACTTCTCATGATGGCCTCTACTCAGGGATGTGCTGGTAAATGTTTAACAACCATCGAGGACAGAGGGAAGCCTAATTTGTAGCAGTGCTGGTTTCCGTGGTGCAAATATTTCCACAGTGATCAATTTTAAGCTGCCACAATGAAGTCACTGAAAGAGGGGTTATAAGAGTATCTAGCATGCCCACTATATAGATACAATAGCTGTAGATAACTCCAAGAACATACATAATAAAAAATTAGGACAATATGTCAGAATTTGTTACCTTTATTTCTACCATAATTTATCTGCTTGTACGTTTATATAATTTAAATTTTAATAATAGCTGTGTTTAATAAACAACCTGCAAGTTTCTAAAAACTTGGACAGCTCCCATGAACTAGTACAGATTAACCCCAGCACACCAGGGTCTCCAGCGTACCACTGCTCCATCCCACCATTTGTCAGGAAAGAGGCAAGACAGGTGCAGAATATGCCGGGAAAATGAATCATCCTAGATGTTCCCTCGGAATGAAATTTTCTTAAAGATATAACTGATAACACCACCCACACTCCAAATCACACACTCTTACCATTGTACACTCATAGAAATCACAGGCAGAAAGGATCCCATTTTTGCAGCCTTGAATTGAAACCCCCAATTCTGCTCTCCTCCAGTTACTATGCTGCTCCCTGTCCACTGAGCCATCAACGGCTGAGTGACCGAAATAGGACATGAAAACATGCTTTATACGTCCTTCCTCGGACCCACTACAAACTGGAGCTATACAGACTTCTTATATGTTTTGATTCCATGAATGGATTTTAGCTATTTATCCTGAATAAAACCTGTTATAATTTACATTTTTCTCCAAATTTGTGTTAAGGTGTATTTTCTCCAAAGTCATATTAAAGTATATTTAAATGATCCTCCTAAGGCTTTCTGTTACTTCTTTTTATTTCTTTTATTTCCAGATGGGCATTGCCTTAAGAGATCAGGGCAAATTATTACATTAAAAGAGCCTAGGACGACCAGAATGCTTATTTTAGACCAAGTAAACACATTTATTTACCCTCCTTGTGTAAACCTTCACTGTAGCCTTTATGTATCGTCTTGAGCTGTCTTTGGGGTATTACAAACTGGTTTACAGTCAGTATAATCATTAGGAAGCAGACTTCTTTTTAATTAAACATATTTCATTACAATAATTAGTCTGCTGTGTACTCATTAAACAGAATTATCTATCATTTTCTTCTAAACATTGAATTTGTTTCACAAGCTTATACTGTCTCACGGTTCCTCCCACGCTGAGTACTTATTAACTTTCTTTATTCAAATGCATCCTTGCTTGAACATTAATGAGCCCAGTCTTTTCTTTCTTTCCTATTTTTTTTTTTTTTGGAGTCACCAATATTACCCAAAAAGGGCAGTTGCACCCTTTCCTTTTTGATTGTAGAACAATTTAGCTCCAGGATTTTATAGAAACTGGTTTTTCAATTGTTATTACAAATGATATAAAAATACTGAATGTATACAGTTGAGAATATATATTTGTGTATGTATATTTTCAATCATACACAGATGGCATTTTGTTATCCATTAGCAAAACCAGTTGAAAAATGAATTCCTAGAAAATCCTAGAGCTAACTTGTATATATAAGGAGAATATATGTATCTAGTCAGTTACATAGTTTATATGATATATTTGAAATCTGCTACTTATAATGCATCCTATATATGTCACAAAGTATATATATATATATATATATATATATAATCTATATACTAGATATGCATAATATATATCTTTATACACTGCAAGGGCAATTATATAATACCTGTCTCTCCATATATTGTTATGGTAGTTAAGCCGACTATTAAGTCAAAAAAATCTGTGTGGGTTCAAAATCCCACAGTACTCCTCAGGTGTGTGACTTTGGGCAAGTAATTTCCCCCCTTTGCACCACAGGTGTTTTTTGTTTTGTTTTGGTTTTTTGTTTTTCTGGTTTTTTTTTTTCCTGTGAAGTAGGAATAATAATAGCACCTCTGTCCTAAAGTCAGAATGAGTGTGTTCGTGTTTAACCAGGGAGTAGAAACCTTGTGAGTACTTGGAATAAAGAATGTACTGTAGGAGTTCCAACTTACACAACAGTGGGAGGACTGTAGAGATAAAGAAAGGTCTGAAAAGATCCAGGGTGGGGGGAGAAGTTGTCAACCATCAGCCCTGGCATGGGTAAATGAGGAGGGGTTTCTAGAAGCTACATACATCCAGCTGCTAGAGAAGTTCCAGCTAGCTAAAAATTGATTCGTACAAAGCCCCACGTTGTGCACTGAATGTGACAAGTGTTAGAGCAGCCCCTAAACATGACACACATTCATAAAGTGATCGCTCTTTCATGTTGCTGTTATTTCGTTATTTTCATTGTTTTGGCAATTTTGCCAGATGGAAGCTGAGGCCGAGATGGTCATGGGATTTGATGACCAGTTGTAAGAGATAGATGTACCATGGGATTGAATCGGCAAAAAGAGTTTCTTTACTGGAACAAAAGATAGCTTTGCCTTACAGGTATAAAAGAGAGGGGGGGGCGGCAGGGGGGCAGCAAATAGTTTCTCCCAGCCTGAGGCTGAACCCGGCAGGACAGGCCAGTGAATGGTGTGATAACAGTGGACTCTCCTGTAGGTGCAGATACCTTCCGTCCTATTGTAGTGATGGCGTTGTAATGATTGCTGGATAGTGAACGTCAGTTTTTCCCTTTCAATCCTTTCAATGCAGACAAAGTGTTTGCAAATAGGCTGTGAAAAGGTTACACAGCACTGTTTCAGCTAGATCACCCTAGGAATGGTGAGCCTGGGCAGCTGTGGAAGAGAGCTGACCTCGTAATCTGTTTTCGGATTCCGGCCATGCCCTTTGCTGCCCATGTCCCTGTAGGGACCACTCAGCACCTATTGTCCCTTTTCATGGTAACAGAGCCCAATTTTGTTTGGGGGCAACTGTTCCTCCTACTGATGCCAAAGCTGTTTTATTCCCCTCTCCTTCCAGTAACTTTGTGAGATAGTGATGGATTGATTGTCCCTTATTTGTGTTTATCTCACTGAATACAGTATGCCTGATTTAAGTGGGGCAGGAGCTTTACAGCAGAGATTTATTCTTCCAGGTCACATTTATCTTTCTTGGAGAATGACATCCCACCCTGATTGTCCTTGTCCATGATAGTAGCCCACTGTTTTTGTCGTTATTCGAAATTGTCTGTTGTCTTCTCTTCTCTTGCACTGGTGTTCCCTGATTTTCTTCTTGATGCATATTTGTTTGGTTGCACGTTTCTGAAATGTGCTTTCATTCCCCTTCATGCTGTACATTAAAAAAAAAAACTCATCTGTAGACATATCAATCTTCTTAACTTATCAGACTTTATATTTTGTATCCTCTCTCTCTTTCTCTTGGACAGAAGCCTGGAGCTCTCTTTAAAGCAAAGATAACACACTTGCTCGTTATGGCCATAACTGGCCCATGGACATATTTGTCATGAAATATCTAAACTTTAAAAAAAATAGCCAATGTCTAAAAATTGTGAGATTTTATTTACAAGTTCAGATTCTGCTCCTCCTTAAAAAAAATTTCATGTCTGGAAACACTGAGCTCACTTCATGCATGTGAGGAACGGGCTGGACATGGGTAATGTCTGCTCCCTTCAGAATGCTTATGAGCTCTTCTGTCATGATGGGCTCACCCCATTTTATTGTGTATCTTTCTTTAAAGAAGGCAATATAACTGCATGGTTTGGCGCACATGCTCTCAGTCAGACAGCCCGGCTACAAAGTCCAGCTCTACAAACTTCCTAATTCTGTATCCTTGGTGAGTTCCTTTACCTTCATGTGCCTCAGTGTTCTACCCATCATAGGATTAAGAATATCTCCCTCAGGGGCACCTGGGTGCCTCAGTCATTAAGCATCTGCCATTGGCTCAGGTCGTGATCCCAGGGTCCTGGGATCAAGCCCAGCATCAGGCTCCCTGCTCATCAGGAAGCCTGCTTCTCCCTCTCTTACTCCTCCTGCTTGTGTTTCCTCCCTTGCTGTGTCTCTCTCTATCAAATAAATAAATAAAATCTTTTAAAAATAATAATAATAATTTAAATAATAATAATAGAATAAAATAATAATAATAAAATAAAAAATAAAAATAAAATCTTTTTTTAAAAGATTTTATTTATTTTTTGAGAAAAAGAGACAGAGAGAATGAGAAAGAAAGGGAGAACATGAGAAGGGGGAGGGTCAGAGGGAGAAGCAGACTCCCCACTGAGCAGGGAGCCTGATGATGAACTTGATTCCGTGACTTCAGGATCATGACCTGAGCCGAAGGCAGTCGCTTAACCAACTGAGCCACCCAGGCATCCCAAATAAATAAGATCTTAATTAAAAAAAAAAAAAAAAGAATACCTACCTCATGGGGCTGTTGCAAAGATTAAATGTGTTTATGCATAAAAGTATTCAGACTCATGCCTGTGCATAATATGCACTCAATAAATATTAGAAGTTGTTATTCACTACCTGGACCTTGTAAACAGTTGAACTCGCAGCCTCTGCTCTCATCTCTGAATTTGGCTTCAACATCCCCACATAGATTCTGTGTCTTCAAAATGATCAGGTTTCCTTGTGGGAATTGTCACTTTCCTCTCAGTGAGACATCATTGAGAAGGATGGTCTCCCCCTTTCTCTCTCTCTCTCTCTCTCTCTCTCACACACACACACACACACACACACACAAACTCTCCACCACAACCACCATCATAACAGGCATCAGAATGGCTAGTACTAGAAAGCTGGGGAGGTTAAGAAATCTCTGGGTAATGTCTCCTCAGTCAGACAGCTCAGCTGCTGCCCCCAAATTGTGAGCAACTCAGAGGCAGATGTTTGGCCTTCATTCCTTCCTCTTTGATCAGTTGAAGAGTGGTGATCTCCTATACAAGGTTAATCTATTTCTTTAGATTCCATCTCCTCTTAACTCTCCCACCTCCCCTCTTTTCGATCTTTCTTTCTCCTTCACCTCCTCTTACCCCATTCCCTGTCATGAAAACTCCTCTAAATAACACTGTTTTCTTCTCTTTACAGCTAGACTTTTTTTTTTAAAGACGTGTTTATTTATGTGAGAGAAAGAGACAGAGAGCACACGCAGGTGAGTGGGGGGAAGGGCAGAGGGAGATAATCTTCAAATAGACTCCCCACTGACGTGGGGCTTGATCTCAGGACCCATGACATGAGATCATGACCTGAGCTAAAGTCAAGAGTCAGAAGCTTAACAGACTGATCCCCCAGGCGCCCCTAGATGCTAGACTTTTTAAGAGAATGGTCTACCACACTGTTTTCACATTACCACTCTCCTGTCCCTTTTCTAACAACCCACAACATAATTTGGCTTTCCCTCTCCCAATTCAAATCGGAATTGTTCAAGCAAAGGTCACTAATGACCTCCTAGATGTGAGATATAATGCTAACTTTTTAATATTTTTAATATAATAGCTTTATTAATATGTAATTCATATATCATTCATTTCACCAAAACTATACAATACAAAGGATTTTAAGAGAGTCAAAGAATTGTCCAACTATGACCTAAATGACTTTTAGTTCATTTTCATCACCTCATAAAAAAATCCATACTAATTAGCAATCATTCCTCATTTTCCCTCAAAAAGGGCTCCCTGCCCATCCCTAGAGTACACCACAAAGGCATTTTTTGTCTCTATAGATTTACCTTCTGGACATGTCATATAAATGGACTCATACAATATGGACTTTGTGACTGTCTTCATTTATTTAATGTAATATTTTCAAGGTTCAATCATGTGGTGGCTGATATTTTACCAGTACTTCGTTTATATGACTGAATACTATTCCATTGAATGGTTATACCATATTTTTGTTTATTCATTCATCAGTTGATAGATATTTAAGTTTCTACTTTTGTCTTATTATGGATAATGTTCCTATGAATATTTGTATTTATATAATTTATATTATATCTAATATAATGTATTTATATATAATTTATATAATTATATATATTACATAATGTATTTGTATTTATATAATTTGTAATTATATATATCTTTTGTTTGTTTTTGTTTTTGTTTTTAGAGAGAAAGAGAGTGTATGGGGGGAGAGAGGGGCAGAGAGAGAGAGAGAATCTTAAGCAGGCTCCATGCTAGGCCTGGAGACGGAGGTAGGGCTCAGTTTCATGACTCTAAAATTAGGACCTGAATTGAAATCAAGAGCTGGGTGCTTAATTGCCTGAGCCACCCAGGTGCCTGTGTGACATTTTTTTTTTAATTCTCTTGGGTGTATACCTGCTGTTAGTCTCATTCAATGTATTTTTCATTTATAACTTTCATCTCTAGAATTTCCATTTAATTTTGTAATGCATTTTCCACTTCTCTCCTTTCATGTTTATGCTTTTCCTAAAATCTTTGAGCATGTATATAATAGCTGTTATAATGCTCTTATCTGTTAATTTCATCATCTCTTTCATTTCAACATTTGGTTCTGTTGACTGACTCCTGCTTCTGGGTCACATTTTTCTGCATCTTGGCATGGCTATTAATTTTTTATTGTATAGTGGACATCTTGAATGTTATATTGTTGTCTGGATTTTGTTATTCTTCTTTAAGGAGTGTTTGGCTTTTTTTGTGGTGGGTAGTTTTGTTTATTGTTAGATTTGATACTTTTTTTTTTAAATCCTTTTTTTTTTAAAGATTTTATTTATTTACTTGACAGACAGAGATCACAAGTAGGCAGAGAGACAGGCAGAGAGAGAAGGGGAAGCAGGCTTCCCGCTGAGCAGAGAGCCCGATGCTGGACTTGATCCCAGGACCCTGAGATCATGACCTGAGTGAAAGTAGAGGCTTAACCCACTGAGCCATCCAGGAGCCCAGATTTGATACTTTTAAGAATTATTCTTAAGTCTTCTCAGAGTGGGTCTAGAGTAGCATTTACTAGTCGTCTAAAGTATGACCTCTGGAGTCTTTACTGAATGTTCTAGTCATTATGAAGATGTGGTCCTTGGGCTAGCACCATCAGCATCACTTTGTCAGTAATGTAAATTCTTAGGCCATTCTAGACCGACGTAATCAGAAACTCTGGACTTGGGGTCCAGTTATTTGTGCTTTAACAAGTTCTCCAAGTACTTATGAAACATGCTAAAGTCTGAGAACTCTACTAGAGCAATCTTTTTTTTTTCAAGATTTTATTCATTATAGAGAGAGAAATCATGAGCAGAGGGAAGGGCAGACGAAGAAGGAGAAGCAGACTCCCCACCGAGCAAGGAGACCAGGACACTGGGATCATGACCTGAGCTGAAGGCAGCCACTTAACTGACTGAGCCACCCAGGTGCCCTCTAGAGCAATCTTTCTCAAACTTTCATGTACAGATGAATCATCCAGGGATTTTATGAAAATGCATTTTCTGGTTCAGTAGTCCAGATAATGCCCGAGGTTCTAAAACTTGGAGAAGCTCCTTGGTGCTGCTACTGCTGCTGAGTCTCTGACCTCACTTTGAGTAGTAAGAACCTAGAAAGCTTACTTTTAGCTAAGAAGTCTAATTTCAAAGTCATATTAGTTAGTAACTTCATAATAATTAGCAGCCCAGTCTGGAATTTCTATATTGAGGCTCATTTTTGTTGGATAGTCTACTCACAAAAAATACACATTTTTGTTGGAAACAACATAAGAGTGTATCTTAATTTCTAAATCTGAGTTCAAGTATGAGAAGCTCATTATAATTAGTGGTAAGGATATAATGTCATTTGTTGAAAATTTGCATCATATTCTGGGTTCTGGCTAATTTTTAAAGTCCTTGCAATAATCCTAGGCGGTCACTACCATTCTTTTCACTCCTCTATATTTCTTATTTTAATCTCTCCAACAGAAACTCTGATTAAATTACTCATTTGATGTCATCCAGACAGCAGTTGGCAAAACCTTTACTTAAATTCAGTTCTGTCCAATGCAAACAGCATTTGCACTTGTTGTTTTCCTCTAGTATTTTAGCTTGAATGCAATCTTAAGAACAACAACAACAACAACAAATGAACTGACTATGTATTGGATTACCATGATTAATATAACAAGTCTGAGTTAAACTTGAGTTCCAAGTCAATGCCACTTGCATAGTGCCTGTGCTCCTGTGGGTTCATTGTGATCACCTTTAAATAAGAGCCTTTCTACAGATGTTCCATTTTTTTAAAAAGTCATGTGCTAACACAGACATTGTGTTATCTTCTTTTTATTAACTAGTCAAATAATTTTCTTACTTTATTTAGAGAAAAGAGATTAATCTTGGCAAATAAAGAGACTTTGAAGTAATTGGCAAAAATCAGAGCTTCATATACTGTGGCTAATGCTGTTATTACCTCTGTTTCAAAGTCAGGACACCTTGTTTGGAAAATTGGAGTAGCTTAGTGCAGGTTCCAGGGAAGGAGGATATGCATGGTGGTTCTCTCTCCCTCTATCCACCCGCCCCCCCATTCTCTCTCTCTCTCTCTCTCTCTCTCTCTCATTTGGAACACAGGCAAGAGAACTTTGTTCTCTGCAGTAACTTCTTTATAGCCTGAAGCAAGAGATCTGATCATTAATGTCCCACCTTGAATCAGGAAACACAATATTACTAGTTAAAAAGTTAATCATATTAAAAAGAAATAGCAAACCAACACAATACCCTACAGTTTTGGCCACTGCATGCTAAATTTTACAAGTTAGGTAACTGCCACTGGAAAGACTCTACCCCTTAATTATTCAAACCTTTTTTTCTATGTAGCTAAGTCTCTTTCTTAAATCTTGTGAGCTCAGGTATGAGTGGTGCTAGGTGAGAGATAGCCTAAATGGATCATCCTCTTGGTTTTGGGTTTGGTTTTTTGTTTGTTTATTTGTTTTTAAAATATATCATTCTCCCCCTGCCCTCTCTACAAACGTTAGTCATGTTCCTATCTGAGGGTAAAAGGCTGGTTGAAATGTCATTCAGAAATCTCCATAGCCTTGTGATTCTCTAACTATATTCTTGGACCAAATTTACTCATAAGCCAACTTTTTTCAAAAAAATTATTTATTTATTTTAGAGAGAAGTGTGCATGAGCAGGAGGGAAGGGCAGAGGGAGAGGAAGAGTCTCGAGCAGACTCCCTACTGAGCATGAAGCCTCACAAGGGGCTCTATCCCAGGAGCCTGAGATCATGACCTGATCCAAAATCAGAGTTGGATGCCCAACCGACTGAGCCACCCAGGCGCCCTCATTAGCCTGATTTTACTGTCTATATTCAGTTCGTAAGAAATAGATAAACGGTTGATGGTGAAATTTTCCATGGAGGGGTCAGACTATTACCACCTAAACCTATTGATGACCCTTAACATTATTAAAAGTAGGACCTATGAAGTGTTTTTGCAATAATAATGATAATAATAATAATAACAAATAACCTGAGTGCAATAGAGCTTCAGTGCTAACTTCCATCTCCAGGAATAATGGAGAGTAAAGAACATTGTCAATGACACCACCAGGTAGCAAACAGACAAAGTCAGAAGATGAGTCCATCTATAGCACAACTGGAACAAGTCAAGAGCATGACACAAAGAGAGCAAGAAGAGAGGACCCACCCTAGATTAAGGGACCCTCAAGAGACACATCAGACAGTGCAGTGCATTCTGATTAAAACAAGCCCACTGTTAGAAAACATTTCATTATGAAGACAATTGGGTAACTGTGGACTTGCTTATTACTACGCATTAACAAGGAATTATTGCTATGCTTACGTGTAATAATGGCATAGAGGTTTTAAAATTATGCCTCTTTTTAATTACGCTAAGCAAAATAAGTCAATCAGAGAAAGACAATTATCATATGATCTCACTGATACGAGGGATCTGAGAAACAAGACAGAGGATCATAGGGGAAGGGAGGGGAAAATGAAACAAGACAAAACCAGAGAGAGAGACAAACCATAAGAGACTCTTAATATCAGAAAACAAACTGAGGGTTGCTGGAGCAGAGGTGGGTGGGATAGATGGGGTGCCTGGGTGATGGACATTGTGGGGAGGGTATGACTACGGTGAGTGCTGTGAATTGTGTAAGCCTGAGGAATCACAGACCTATACCCCTGAAACAAATAGCACATCATATGTTAATAAAAAATAATAAAATTATGTCCCTTTTTAGAAATGTAAAAAAAAAAAAAGAAGAAAGAAATAGCTGAGTCTTCTTAGCTCTTAAGTCTTTAATCAAAATAGAAAGCAAGAGTATCTCATCAGGAAGCTCTCCACGGCTTCACTTGGAAAAATAAGGCAATATTTTTTTTAAATCAGTGGTAGGAGGTGGAGGAAACAGAGCAGTTTTTAAAGATTTCTCTTGATGAAAGGTAGGATAAAAAGGACTTGCAGGCCCTGGATTGGAGGTGCTGCAGGTGCTTAGAAACTGGGTCCCACCTGGGCAGTTCTGGGAGATAGGTGTGTAGGGGCCAGGGCAGAGCTGTCCCTGGAGCATGAGTGGCTCAGAGTTGGACACAAACCAAAGAGGAAATGGGCATCCTCACATCAACAATCAAGAATTAGGAGGTTATGGACACCCAGGCGGAAAGTAACACGGAGACTCCAAAGTCTGAAATGGCAGGTAGTTACACACTGAGAGTGCCACAGGGAGGGAAAGACAGGGAACCAGAAACTCAGGGAGCTATGCGAGCACTGACGCCAGTAAAAAAAGACCTCAATAAAAGGACCACACCCTGTTTATGATGTAGTTGGAAAGACATGAGCCAAAAGAATCTGGCCTCAAATTTCTCCCTGACTGTGCCCCGTGACCCTGAACTTCCAGCCCAGTGCCCTGGTGCCTGGCACAGAGAAAGGAGAAATGAATTACCATGAAACCCAATTTCTCCACTGCAGAATAGGGATCTTACCTGCCCCACAGGGCTGCTCTCAGAAAAAAAAAATGAATGTAGTAAAGGTATCAGGAAATACCTAACATGCCTTGAACAGGTGCTGTAACAGTTCCTTTTCCTTCTTTTCAATTATGATCTCTCATATTTACTTTCAGTTGGGGCAGGGGACAGAGAATGATAACAAGCAAAGGTCAGTGATTTATGTAGCTTGAAAGGGAAGTGAGAAGCAGGAGAGAAAGAGTCCTGCTGGGACAGGGTTGGGGACTTGTCAGGGGAATGGGGTGTATTTAAATTATTAGTACCTTTTAGAAGCAGCTTCCAGCTGCAAATTCCTGTTAGGACAGAATTGTGGGATGTTTTCTATTTTGAACTAAAATAACTGAATTCTTTAAGTTGGTTAATTTCTATATGTGATCTCTTGACCTTGTTTCCATTGTCAATGAAATATCTCTTAGGAGGGTATGGCAGTCTGGTAAGAAATATGTGTCCACATGCAGTGACAGGTAAGGAAAGGGAGAAGAATCATCTTGATGCTGTGTTTGCAAAGTGAGTGTAATGTTTGTGCTTCCATGATGTGTTATTTGAAGGGGGTTGTTAGGTGTTTGTGTGGGAGGGGGCTTGATGAAGATAGCTTTTCTACTATAAAAAGATTATCTAAAGCTAAATTCTGATGATGTCATTCCCTTGGTTATAACCCTCAGTGTCCCTTTCCCCCCCACCACACACACACACCATACCCTATACCAGTGCCCCAAGGAGAAAATCCCAGCTCCTCAGTGTGATGGACAAACCTTCCTGTTCTATCCTTAGCATTCTGTGTGGCCTCACTGGTCACTTCTCCACTTTTCCACAATTAGCCTGAAGCCAAACTAAATTATTTAAGTTTCCTTTGTGCTTTCTGAATTTTTGTAAATGATATCCACTCTACCTGTAATCTTTTTCTCCTTCAACCCTGATTATCTTCAAACTCCTACTTCTGCTCTACATCCTGGCTTAGAAGTCACTTCTTCCAGGAAATCTCCCCGAGTTTCCTAAGACCAGGCCAATGTCTTTCTCACCCTGTGCTATTCTAGTACCTAGTGTCTCTTTCTTTTGCAGCAAAAATCACTCTGTGTAGTAGTTACCTAAGTACACCCCCCCAAAACCGTGGATGTTTAAGGAACAAGACAAATACCATGCTGTCTTGACTATCACAACTTTGTAATATAACTGGAAATCAGGCATTGTGATGCCTCAGCTTTGGTTTTCTTTGTCAATAGTCCCCTGGTGATTTGGGGTCTTTTCTGGTTTCATACAAATTTTAAGATTCCAGTTCTGTGAAAAATGTAGATGGTATTTTGATAGGGATAGCATAGAAAGTATAGACTGCTCTGGCAGCAATAGCACTACTGGGTATTTACCCCAAAGATACAGATGTAGTGAAAAGAAGGGGCACATGCACCCCATGTTCATAGTAGCAATGTCCACAATAGTGAAACCGGGGAAGGAGCTGAGATGCCCTTCAACAGATGGATGGATAAAGAAGATGTGGTTCAATATAGACAATGGAATATTACTCAGCCATCAGAAGGGATGAATACCCACCATTTTCATTGACATGGGTGGAACTGGAGGGGATTATGCTGAGTGAAATAAGTCAAGCAGAGAAAGATGATTATCATATAGTTTCACTCATGTGTGGGACATGAGGACCACAGGGGAAGGGAGGGAAAACTGAAGGGGAAGAAATCAGAGAGGGAGACAAACCATGACAAACTCTGTACTCCAGCAAACAAACTGAGGGTTGCAGTGGGGGGATAGGGTAACTGGATTTGGGGTATTTAAGGAGGGCACGTGTGGTGATGAGCATTGGATGTTATAAGCAACAGATGAATCATTGAACACTACATCAAAAAACGAATGATGCATTATATATGTTGGCTAATTGAACATAATAATTAAAAAAAAAAAGTAAGGGAAAACACGTGTCGAGTCAATCCTGTAAGGGAAAACACGTGTCGAGTCAATCCTGTATGCCAAACACCTGAAAGATAGTAAATATTCAATAAATATTTGTTAAATAAATGAGAGAATGAACTGTGTCTTATCTCCATATTTCTGGGACTGAAATGTGTACCTGGTGCATAGTACCAAGTTATGAGGAGTGAAAAGTTGAAGGAATGAGTCAATGCAATCATTGTGAAAGAAATGAGAGTCAACTATGCAGTTATTATTTGGATCTCACGGTAAGTCTTTGTACCAGTCTCTACCTGTACAATCTTTACCCTAGCTCCTGAATGAACTCTGACACTTCTTGCTCAGTTTCTGGGCTTATACCCAAGCAGAATTATGGTGTGACATGTGTTGGAGCCATCACCTTCTACCTTGGTCTTTGTTTTCAGATACACTCTGACTTCTTGTAATGGCTGGCATTCAGTAGTGAACATCAGTGAACACATGAGAAGTTCTGACATTTAAATAACTACTTCCTCTTTCTTGGGCTGTTTTTGCAAGGACTTCCTTAAATGCTGAGTGATCCTATGAAACTATATATTATGCGAAAGCAAAACCTCAATGAATTTGGAATAGAAGAATGGATTGAGATTGAGAATCACAAGTACTCTGAAATCTTGGTTTTCCAAATAAGTACCTCAATCTTTGACCATTGAATTTCACCCATAATGGATCTGAGTTTGTCATAATCCCTTGGACTTTGTTTTGAACTGATGACACCCTTCATGGTCATTGTTTTCCCCTAGACTCTATTATGTATTGGCCCAGTTTCAAGTTATCTCTTTATTTTATTTATGTATGATATATCCCATGATTTGAACAATATAATGTATTGTTGTTGGCTCTACTCTCCCCCAAACCCATATTATCATTTGTTGACATCATATTAAAATTTCAGCATTGAGTTTTGAGGGGAAAATAATCTTTAGAAAGTTGAATCTTGAGACACCATGTTATAAAATGATTGCTCACCCTAACAAGCTCATCTTTTCACCATTACCCCATATTACTTTCATTCCATATGTAAAAAGTATCTAGTAAGACAGTCTTTAAGGTCTTTCAGTGTGCCATGTTCTCCCACCTCTGGGCCTTCATGCTAGCTGTCCTATCTGCCTTAACACCACCTTCCCTGTTCTTCATATGGCTGATTTGGTTTAGGGTGTTATATTTTCCCAAATCTCCTTGCTGAGCAAGCAAGACCGAATCTTCATTTGTCCTATAGTAACAACCTACTAACTGCTTTTTCTGTAATGAATTAGCTTTCAACCCCTGGATAATAGGCTGAATAATGGCCTTCAATGGCATGGCCCTAATGCCTAGAACCTGTGAACAATATCTTAGATGGCAAAAAAGAGATCTTGCAGATGTTATGAAGAATCTTAAGGTGGGTTATCTAGGTGGGTCTTATCCCAAGCACCCTTATAATATGAGAGAAGCAGAAGATTTGAAAAACAGAGGAAGTCGTATGAAAACTAAAGCAAGATGCTATGTCACCAGTTTTGAAGACAGAAGAAGAGTTCCATGAGCCAAGGCATATAAGGACTGTATCTATTGAAGGGGGCAAAGTCAAGGAAACAGATTCCTCCCAGAGTTTCCAGAGGGAGTTCAATCCTGCCTAACCTTGATTTTGCCCATGAAACTGATTTTTGGGGATGCCTGTGTGGCTCAGTGTGTTAAGCATCTGTCTTGGGCTCAGGTCATGGTCCCAGGGTCCTGGGATCAAGTCCCACATCAGGCTCCCTGTTCAGTGGGGATCCTGCTTCTCCCTCTGTCTGCTCTGCCTGCTGCTCCTCCTGCTTGTGCTCTCTCTCTGACAGATAAATAAATAAAATCTTAAAAAAAAAAAAGAAACTGATTTTGGTCTTCTGATTTCCAGAACAATGAGAGAATAAAGGGATGTGTTGTTCTAATCTGCCAAATTTGTGGTAATTTGTTACAGTGGCCTTAGGGAAGCTAATATCCCTCCAAACTGCTTATGACCCACTCATTTGGTTTCTATTAGGAGAGCTTTCTCTTTGAGTTTGGTTCATGTTTAGATGCTATTTTTTGCCATAACATTTTTTGTTTTCCCTAGCACATTTATTGTGTGTCTCACTACCTGAATCATCAATTTTGTGAGGAGAGGGCCCATACTTGTCTTGTTAATCTTGGCATCCTCAATGCTTTGTCTTGGGTATTTTGCATCTGGTTGTATGAGCTTACTGTTAACCTTAAAAATAAAACTGCCAGTTAATTTACAGCAACAAGGGATATATTCAGGAATAGCAGAGAATTACAGTCTAGGATAAGCAAGTTATGGAAAAAAGAAAAAAAAAAAAAACACAGACAAGTCCATAGTACAAAGGAGAGGAATGCAGAATCCTCTTTTATGGAGGAAAAGGGATTTGGGAGGACCTTTTTTTTTTTTTTTTTAGTTTATTTATTTATTTGAGAGAGTGAGAGCTAGAGAATAAGAACACACACAGAGGGAGAGGGAAAGAGAGAAGCAGACTCTCCGATGAACAGGGAGCAAGACACAGGGCTCTATCTAAGGACCTGGTGATCATGACCTGAACTGAAGTCAGAGGCTCAACAGACTGAGACACTCAGGTGCCCTGGGAGGACTCTTACAAACAAAAAGTCCTATTGGAGGAAACTGGGAGCTTGACATATAGAGGCTTTTCATTGGCTGAGTTGTGACTGTCTCTCATTGGCTGGGCTGTTGCCAGGGGAGAAGAAATGCCTTTCTTCCTCCTGCTGGGGTAGCAAAGAAGTATTCATGTGCTATGTCCCTGTTTTTCTGTGGGGTGTGCTTTTGACAAGAAGTGATAGGGTATGAAACCTCCCCCTGCCAACCTCCCGACTTCATTCTAAACAAAATTTCCTTCTATTAATTTTCACATTACCCAAGTTAGACCATTTGCAATTTCATATGATTCGACCCAATAGGTTTTCGATAAAGGTGTGTGGAACACACACATTGAAGGAGAAGGGCATTTTAAGTGTCAGGGGCCGGTTCTGAACACCATCTCTACCTCTTGCAGTTTCCTAATCAGAGAAGCTGGGAAGATCACATGAGTGAGGGAGTCCCACTGCTGGAAACCTCTTCTCCTGTAAATCCTGCCCAAAAATACAATAGCTGCACCCAATTACTGAATGTTAGCAAATCCAGAGTCATAAGACAAAGAATAGGAGTCTGGATCTCATCATATAAAGTGTTTTGCAGGAATTAGTTCATTAAGCCTGGCAATAGCCCTCAAGTAGATGTTATTTTATTCTCAGTTTATAGACCAGGAAATTGAGACAGAGACAGTTTAAGTGGTGTACCCAGGGTCATGTTTCTTGCTAGTGGTAGTGCTGGGATTCAAATTCAGGGTGACTCCAAGCCCCACCATCCTCCATTGCCTTTGAGAAACACCACACCTAGTCAGGCGTTAGCACCACAAATAGCCTATGAGAAATTGGTGTGTGTCTGTCTGGGCAGGGTGGCTGTGGCTGGGACATGGCATGCCAGGGAAAGATTCTCAAGAGTGTCCCTGAGCACCGTGAACCCCACTTTTTGTGAAAAGGATGCAGTTCTGCTGATAACTCTTCCTCCTGCAAAGTCAGTCATGTTTTCTGCAGCACAGGAGCTAATATTTTTGCCAGAAAACTGACATTTGACAAGACCTGTAAGTTTACATAGTTCAGAAGGGTCATAGGAAACAAGAGACAAAGGGAATGGATCTGCTTGAAAAATAAAATAACTATATCCAAAGCTTCTTTAGAGTATTACAGTATTATTAAGATAAAACTAACAAATGTATGCTATTATTGGATTATCAGAAAGATGTGCATTTTTTTTTTGAGGATACTATTCCCTTGATAGGCTTATTTTCCCCCTGTTTACTAAGGTATAATTGATAAATAATTCATATAATTTAAAGTACACAACATGATGATTTGCAATATTTTATATATATATATATATAAATAACTGCAACCCAGTTAATTAACACATCCATCACCTCCCATTTATGTGTGTGTGTGTGTGTGTGTTTGTGTGTGTGTGTTAAGAACACTTAAGATCTACTCCCTTAGCAATGTTAACTGTACAATGCAGTATTTTAAACTACAGCTATCACTCTGTATTAGATCTCTAGAACTGGTTCAACTTACAACTGGAATTGTATTCCATCCCTCCATTTCCTCTCCCAACCCACCCCAGTGCCTAGAAACCACCATTCTACCCTGTCTCTATGTTTTTGACTTTTTAGATTCTGCAAGTGAGTGATACCACACATTGTTTGTCTATCTGTGCCTGACTTATCATAGATAAGTTCTTACATTCTCTATATCACAGACAATTTCCCAAGATCTATCATTTTGTCAACTCAAACCAGGCACAGCGAAAATAACCCAGAGTGGGTTTTGGAAAATAGTGATGGTAGATTCATCATTGCCTTAATTGCAGCTTGAGTGCCCTAACTGAGAACTTACGGTTTTTGTTATGATAGAGGCTGTTGGTGTAGTCCTCTGAGACTAAAAGCTTGATGCTGGTACATTTCTCACTGTAAATGTGTAAAGATAGAAATGTCCAGGTTGTTTTATTCCATGAATTTAGCTGAGCTTCTACCCATCAAGAGGCCACATTGACATGGCAAGTGAAAGATGTCAAAGGTAAGGGGAATCTTTGGTATCTCATCTCACAGACGTGCTTTCCCGCAGAGTGATTCCTTCTTATTACTGAGGGAAGCTCCGGTGTTGAGACTCCCATTGCAATGCCCACTTGCAATTTCCTTCCTTGTCACTTCAGAAATGAGACAGATGGTGAGGGCCACTTGGGGACCTACATTTGCTCTATGCATAGCACTGTACATGTTAAATGGAGCATTTGATTCAATTTTTGTCAAATGCAGTATTTGTCGAGAGCCAGCTATTTCCAAGATTCCTTGATAGTTACTGCAAATACCTACAGCTGCTGACGGATGCCTGTCATTCAACCTCTTTTTCTGCAGCGCATCAGCAGGTGCGAGGACCACCTGAGGATGTGTGTACCGAGGCTGGGATGGTTAGAGATTAGTCAGAGATGTGCTTCAAATGAGTGATTGGTGACTACTTACTGTGTTATCCTGCGTCTTCCTCTCAACACAAGCCCCAGATAATTAAATCAGTGGACATTTCATAGGTATTGAAAGAGCTCCTGTGGTGAACCAGGCACAGTGTTGAGTGTAGGAGATTCACAATAGACCTGTAGAGTCCCTGCTCCCGCTTCAAAGAATGTCCATTCTAGAGGGATGACAACGAAATGAAGTTGGCAGAGGGCAGCTCCAATACATCAGAGCCTCGGGCTGCTCAGCTTACAGCCCCGGTCATTTTTATTTGCTCCTCCTGACTCTGTTTCCCCTTTTCTCCACCCCACTCTGCGCCAAGGAGGCTGGTCTGTAAGTACCACTCAGGAGACCCCCTTTTCCCTGTGGCTCCATGTTGTGCCTCTGGGAGCACCCGTAGGAGACTGAAAAGGTGAACACAGTGAGGTCTGGCTATTTATCCTCCGCATCTTCCCTGATCTCTCCTTTTGCCCATTTAGGCTTTTGCGTTTGGCCCTACAGCTACTAGACCTGGTACTGCCTGATTTTTGTGGATTCTTTCACACTACCCACCTCTTGTAAGTGGTCCCTTTATTCGTTGGTCCTCAACTGTCTTCCCGCATGTGAAGTATGTCATCTGTATGGTCCAGACACCCGACTCCCAAGTCCCTAGGTTACCTAAGCAGTTGGGTACAATTAGGCACTAGACGTTTAGGAGATGTTCCTTCTCTTGACCCCCTCCCCTCCAGGGGCCGGGTTCTGCTAGATATGCTGAGGGGCTCTGGCCTGACCTTCTTCCTTGTATAAATAGATAAATACCTGGGAAATGTTTTCATCTTCCCTTTCCACTGCTTTCCTCCAGTGGAGAGTTGAACTTATTAGAATATAAAGCAGAGTCAAACAGAGAAGCTACATTTTCACCATACATCTCACTCTTTGGCTCTAGTTACTTTGGTCCACACGGATATTTACATAAATCTGCTACCTCTGAAGGTATAATCATCAGACTTTGAATAACCTTAGGCATGATTATTATTTTTTGTTTCATCCTCAACACATAGTTCAGACCCTAACATAAAGGAAAGATTTAAAGACATTTATTTAGTGAAGGAGAAATTAATGACCAGAAGAAGAAGAGTACAAAAGTAAATGATAGCAGCCTTTCTTCATATCACTTCATACTTTTCTCTTTCTTTCTTTCTTTCTTCCATTCAAGATTTTTTTTTTATTCATTTGAGAGACAGAGCATGAGCAGGGAGAGGAGCAGAGGAGAGGGAGAGAGAGAAGTCAACTCCCTGATGAGCGGGAAACCAGACAAGGGGCTCCATCCCAGGACCCCGGGATCACAAACCCGAGCTGAAGGTAGAGGCTTAACTGACTGAGCCACCAAGGAGCTCCCACACTTTTATTTTTATTTTAAAATAAATATACAAGAATTAACCCAGGTAAATGACTGTTATTCCTTAAGTAATCACCTTAGGGTGGGCAGTAGGCAAAGACATTCTGATAATGCTGCTGTCCTTAATATATTTTCAGAGTCAGCTATGCATTCTTTCAGACGGTGGCAAATCTCAATCTTTTGCAAAAGAACTTAATTTTTTGAAACTGTTAAAAGTTACACAAAAGCATCTTTTGCATGTGTATATATATGTGTGTGTGTGTATATGTATCACATACTGTTTGTGCACATAAATATATACATACACTCACATATATTTTAAAAAGGCATATTGCAAAGTGATGAGATAGCTTTCTTTTCCTTTTTCTTAATGAGACTCAGATGTGATTGGACATAATTGGGTTTCAATATATAGCAATTCTACAAATATTCTGAGCAATGCCAGGCTGGAAAAGTGAGAGTATAGTTTACCAAGGTGATTAGTTTGAAGGGTAACAAGCTTTTGAATGTTTAGTTATTGTTTCTTGAATAAGCGGTATCTTATGTTGCCTAGTACTCAGTAAACATTCAATACAAATTAGTTGTATGAGATGAAAGTATCATTTCCTCATAATTACACTTCAGTTTTTCCTTCCTTCCTTCCTTCCTCCCCTCACTCTAGGTCTCTTTCCATGGCACACTCTCACTATTGGCCTGTGAAAGATCTTACTTTTAAAAAATATTATTTTAACATTTTCCATCATTTCTGATCCCCACTACTGTACCCCACCCTCAACCTGTCTTTATATGTTCTTGGATATACATGCATCTATAATAATGCATAGTGCTTGGTGTGAGATATATTTTGCCCATTTTTCAGTATTATATATACTGATATATTCGGATATATATTTCTATCTCTATATCTATCTGTATTGGTAGATATAGATATAGATGTATATATTCAGATATAGTCAGTATAGCTCATTTTCTCAGTATTATGTTTGATATACATGTGTCTATAATAATGTATAGTGTTGTTTGGTGAGATATATTTATTTCCTATTTTTCCCTCAATATTACGTTTTTAACATATTTTCATGTTGCTGGATCTGCCTCCAGCACACTGCTTTTGACTTACATGGTGTACCCTTGCATCCGAGGATGGAGACCCAGATTGCATTCACCTCCTGTTACAGTTGATATCCTTGGCATATTCCGTTATGGAACTGTGGGTGATTTTTGTCTCTGGGGAGCCGTACTGGCAAGTGAGATTGCAAATTTCACTACGGTGTCAGATTTTTCTTCACAAAAGCTACATTAGAAGGTACCCATCAAATAGTATGTAAGAGTTGGTGTTTCTTTTCCCCAGGTCCACAGCGTCATTGAGTATTTTCCAACTTTCTCATTTTTACCAACCTGGTAGATACAAAGAGGTTCCATTATTATTTAAGTTATATTATTCATACTACCAGTCGGCTAGAGTGGCTCATCACATGCTTGTGGTCCATTTAGAAATCTCACTCTGAATACTGCCTTATCTTATTTTTGTCTCTTTTTATCCTACTTGGTTCCATGCCTTATTGATTTGCTGGAGTTCCTTATACATTCTAATTTTTGTTCCTAATAATCTGAATCTATATTTATTTTCTTCTAAATGATTCATATCCTGCGACCTCTTGTCATTTTCTAGACTATTAAGCTTATTTGAAACAAATGGAGCTAATTAACAATACATTAGAAGAATTTTAATGAATCAAGGCCAAATACTGAACTTTCTTCGTATTTGCTCCCAATAAGGCTATTCTGTCAGGAACTTCTGCCACTGACAGATGTCTGTCTTATCTAGCTCTCACTGACTTCTGTTTTCTTTCTTTTTTAAGATTTTATGTATTTATTTGACAGACAGAGATCACAAGTAGGCAGAGAGGCAGACAGAGAGAGAGGAGGAAGCAGACCCCCCACTAAGCAGAGAGCCGGATGCAGGGCTCAATCCCAGGACCCTGGGATCATGACCTGAGCTGAAAGCAGAGGCTTTAACCCACTGCGTTCTGTTTTCTGATTGAAGATCTCATCAAAGCTAACACACTTGAGACTGGTTAGCAGGTGAATCCTTCAGTCACAAAGACTGAGGGTTAAAACACAAACAAATCATATATCTAAAGCAAATGATCATAGCATTCTTTCAGTTTAGATCATTCTGTCTGTTGACATGCATTTTTTTTTTAGTACTGTATATTAAGAACTGCATTGCTGTTTGTTTGTTTGTTTCAAAATAAGATTACCTCTGAGGAGACTGGCAATACAAAAAGAAAATTCTCTCAAAATACTTTGTCCTTATCTACTGGGTAGACTGAGAATTAAAGATTAACCTGATTTATAGCAATACGCTTAAAGCATCTTTAGACAAGTAATTAGGAGAATACTTCAACAAGTAAGTACCAGTATAGCAGTAATTCCTTACATTGCTTTTTGTGTTTTTTTAAGCAACCAACACATTGTTCTAAATTCAGTAACCTTTGCCTGCATACACCAATGCTCATGAAGAACTGACTTACCAACTTAGTAAACATAGAACATATGTGGACCCAAGAGTGTATTTCTTAGACTAAAATTCGAGTCCCTTATCATCTGGTTTCTAACTCAGTCTTTGGTATTTATCTTTCACAACCTTCTTATATATTCCAAGTTGAACTGGATATCTCACAGTTCCCTGAAATCTCTAACACATTCTTAGTTTTATGCTCTTGTTCTTCTTCTGGAATTCCTACTCCCTCTTGCTGAAATCCTCCCCATTCTTGAGGGCTCAAGAGAGAGGCCACACCTCCATGATGTTATCACACATCTATCACTAGATGTGACCTCCCTTTTCTGTTAAACCCCATTGCATTTAAAATATGTTTCTCCTGGGGGCGCCTGGGTGGCTCAGTGGGTTAAAGCCTCTGCCTTCGGCTCAGGTCATGGTCCCAGGGTCCTGGGATCAAGCCCCGCATGGGGCTCTCTGCTCAGCAGGGAGCCTGCTTCCTCCTCCTCTCTCTCTCTGTCTGCCTCTTTGCCTGCTTGTGATCTCTGTCTGTCAAATAAATAAATTAAATCTTTAAAAAAAAAAATATGTTTCTCCTGGTGCTTGGGTGGCTCATGTCAGTTAAGTGTCCAACTCTTAATTTTGGTTCAGGTCATGATCTCAGAGTAGTGGGATGGAGCCTGGCATAGGTTGGGCTCCATGCTAGGCATGGAGTCTGCTTAAGATTCTCTCTCTCCTCTCTCTCTGTCCCTATCTACAACCTCCCCCACCCCAACTCATGTGTGCATACACTCTCCCCCTCAAAATAAATAAATAAATAAATAAATAAATAAATAAAGCCTCTAATATGGCACTTTTTTCCAACTTTTTTTTCTCCATTTTATTTTATTTCTTTTCAGTGTTCCAGAATTCATTGTTTATGCACCACACCCAGTGCTCCATGCAATACGTGCCCTCCATAATACCCCCACCAGGCTCACCCAACCCTCCACGCCCCTCCCCTCCAAAACCCTCAGTATCATATGGCACTTTTAACACAATTTCTTGGAATTCTGTATACTGGCATATTTGCATTTGTTCACAGACTAGCGTATAAATTCTGCAGGGCATAGTTTTGGTCTTATTGATGTCTATCCCCAATGGTGCCTGGCTATGATGCCTTTCATAAAGCAAGGATTCAAGTAATAATTACTGAATATTAAATGAATGTCCAGGAGATTAATGAACTGTTAAGATATTGCACAGAGGATGAGAAAGAAATTGTCTCATATTTACAATCCAAGACAAATAGGTCTTAGAGAAGACAAGACAGGTTTTTTTTTTATAACTTTTTATTTCTTTATTAACATATAATATATTATTAGCCCCAGGGGTACAGATCTGTGAATCGCCAGGTTTACACACTTCACAGCACTCACGATAGCACATACCTTCCCCATGTCCATAACCTCACCACCCTCTCCTTACCCCCCTCCCCCCAGCAACTCTCAGTTTGTTTTGTGAGATTAAGAGTCTCTTATGGTTTGTCTCTCTCCCGATCCCATCTTGTTTCATTTATTCTTTTCCTTCTCCCCAAACCTCCCACATTGCCTCTCAACTTCCTCATATCAGGGAGATCATATGATAATTGTCTTTCTCTGATTGACTTATTTCACTCAGCGTAATACCCTCTAGTTCCATCCACGTTGTTGCAAATGGCAAGATTCCATTTCTTTTGATGGCTGCATAGTATTCCATTGTATATATTCCACATCTGGTTTATCCATTCATCTGTTGATGGACATCTAGGTTCTTCCCATAGTTTGGCTATTGTGGACATTGCTGCTATAAACATTCGGGTGCATATGCCCCTTCGGATCACTACATTTGCATGTTTAGGGTAAATACCCAGTAGTGCGATTGCTGGGTCATATAGGGAAGCTCTTTTTTCAACTTTTTGAGGAAACTCACTGTTTTCCAGAGTGGTTGCACCAGCTTGCATTCCTACCAACAGTGTAGAAGGGTTCCCCTTTCTCTGCATCCTCACCAGCACCTGTCATTTCCTGACTTAATAATTTTAGCCATTCTGGCTGGTGTGAGGTGGAATCTCATTGTGATTTTGATTTGTATTTCCCTGATGCTGAGTGATGTGGAGCACTTTTTCATGTGTCTGTTGGCCATCTGGATGTCTTCTTTGTAGAAATGTCTGTTCATGTCCTCTGCCCATTTCTTGATTGGATTATTTGTTCTTTGGGTGTTGAGTTTGATAAGTTCTTTATAGATTTTGGATACTAGCCCTTTATCTGATATGTCGTTTGCAAATATCTTCTCCCATTCTGTCAGTTGTCTTTTGGTTTTGTTAAATGTTTCTTTTGCAAAACAGGTTTTCTTTATTCACAGTTCTGCTCAACCATTTGGAAGGTTGCTGCTCTTGACCATGGGCTCAAACACTTTAATCCTCATATCCTCATTTGTGTCACCCACCCAAAACAGTTTCATTTAGGATGAAATAAGATTATTTTTATGAAAAGGTTGGGTGAATGTCCATATATCATTATCTGTTGGTTTTAGGGTTAGTATTATTTTTGTTAGGATCTTCATGTGGGTATAGACTTTATTGAAAATGATATTGGTGGTAGGTGGCAATTTATCTGCCTAAATGATAGTCAGTGATGAGAAATATGTAACAAAAATATTAGAAGGTGAAATGAAAACTTGATTAATGTAATTGGAGAAGTTTTTGTTAAAACATAATGTACCCAAATTCAGGAATAAAATTAAGAAATTCCTCTTATATCAGAGGTATTTCTTTGCATGTTACTATTCAATTGAGCAATATTTTTTCATCCAAGAACTCCTTGGATGAAATTAATAACCAAATTGCCTTTTTATAATTGGTTGGAATTCTAGGCTTTGAAATTAGGTAGAAAAAACTCTAATTTCATCTCAATTTTCCAGGCCATGTTCTTTCACAATTTTGTAATAAATTAAATATAAGCTTGAACAAACATGAAGTGTAGTGTCAAAAGCAAATTAATTCTATTGGTGTCAGCACATTCCCAGATTCATTTCCCAGTTGTCTGCTAAATGTGTTAGGGGAGAAGAGAGGAAAGAAGAGGACAAGACTTCACCTCCCACTTGCAGTTTTAGCATAAGAGCATGGAGGAGTGGGACATGTGTTTGAGCCCCAGAACCAGGCAGATGGACTTAAATCCTGCCTTGCTCAGTCACTCTCTGCATGCCTCTTTCAGGCCTTCAGATGGTTCCTTCCTTTACAACATGGGAGAGATGTTAGCTACATTATGAATCTGTCATCCAAGTAGTCTGGGATTTATGCAAAGGACTCACATCACAAAAGTATCTCAATAATTAAAGTTTTGAAGTCAGAAATGCACCAAAGTACATCCATGATACTGTGAGTTTGAGAAGAGAGATACATCTTTGATTGCCTGGTGCCAAGCAGAAGGCCAGTACATAGTGGGTGAGTGTTAAATATAATCAGATGAAAAGAAGGACTTCAACTTCATTCTGTGGATACAAAGTAAATATCCTATCATCTTTCTTGCCCTGTCTGTATAGACATCTCTTGTTACTTCTTATTCGGGATGCAATGGCATTTGACAGGAGCTCAAGATCCAGGAATTCTCCAATAGCTGGCCAACACCTCAACTGATTCAAGAATGCATTCTACCCAAGGGATATTCTAGGAAAAATCATTCCTTTTATTTTTTAAAGACTTTCCACCAAATCCCAATGGAGTCTTCTTATCATATAATGCTGTGAGAAAACCTTTAGCACGGGCTATAGTCAGCAGGACAGCTGGTCTCCTTGGCCTCGTTTATCTAGGTCTACACCCTAATCTCATCTTTCCATCTTAATACTGTGATGGTGAATAAAATAGATCCCAAAGAAAAGAAAGTAGAGCGATTATTTATTTATATTTCTTGTACTAATAACCTGGTAATATGTCCCGAGTTGTCCTTGGACTTGATCCCTGCAGAGCAACAAATCTCTGGTAGGGCTGACATGTAAAGATGAGCCCTGAACACCAGTCACTACTTTCTCACAATTTCCACCATGAACTGAAACTGCACAAGCCCCACTGCATTTTCCTTTTCCAATTGAATATACACAGGTCTTTAGTTGCAGCTTAGCCCTTGCTAATTTTATCATCTTGAAGCACCTATTTATTATCCCTGAGTATTAATTTGTTTATATGGGAATGGAGTTATCTCACTTCAGCGTTGTTTGAGGGAGAAAATGAAAGATTATAGAAGAAATTTCTGGAAATTGGCTGGTTCTCAAGAAGTATTAATTCTCTAATAAGCTTTATTCAGCTTCATTTGCTTTTCCTATTCACCAGTCACCTTGACTTTAAGAAAAATTTGATATAAACAAAACACAGGGATTAATAAGGAAAATAAGAAAACCAAAATTTTAAGAAATAATATGCCAACTGATTATCTATCCCAGTAAACAGTCATTGCCACATCTGTCCAGTCATTCACCCCTCTACCTTCTGGCAATTGTTTCTCTGCACTCACTCCCTCCTTCTGGGAAATGGTGTTTCTCCCATTGAAGGCATCTATTTTGAATGGGGGATGTCATTTGTTCTAAGTTCCAGCAACACTTAATGATCTAAGGTGAGTAAATAAATCCAGAGTAACACCACTCACTGCCTGACCTTAACTGATTGGTCTGGGAATGAATCCTCCACTCACACTAGACAAAGTACATATCTTCTCCCTGGTTTTTTAATTTGAAAAAGAGAGAGAAAGAGAGAGACAGCAGAAGCCAGTCACTTTCTGGTGATGACTCTGGAAGATTGAAGATGGAGCTGCTGCCAGATTCTGTGTTTCCTGCTGGTGGGAAAACCTTTCCTAAGAAAATGAAGCCAACATGTGGATACAAGACATGTAGCACATTCTGGAGACATTGGAGTTTCTATTCCCAGTTGGTCTCTGGGCCATATTTGCTCTTTTTGTGGTTATAAGTCTTCCAATAAATTTCCTTTTTTTTGGCTCAACTAGTTTTTTGTTGGCTTGCTGTCACTTTCAACTGGAAATAAACCTGACTTAGGAAATTCTTAAAAACAAAACAAAACAATAAAAGAAAAAAACAAGACTCCATAAACTCTCACTCCAGGGCCAACAAGAGGTTCTAGGATCTGCCCAGATAGGAGAACTTGAAGCTGGATGTGACTGAGGAGTGGATGTTGCCCTTGCCTGGCTCTAAGCAGAACTAAGATGTAAGGGATTCAAGATAGGGGTAAAGGAGAAGCTGAGTACAAGAGCCAACCTTATTAATCTTATAACCCTTATGAGCTCAGTCACAGAGTAAACAACAAAAATAACAAACACACAATCAAAGGGGGTCAAAAGCCAGAGTCTGTGACTGGTCATAATCAAATGGAGTGAACAGGCTAAAATGGGTAGGTAAGAGTCAGTCTATCATAGAGATGTTAATATTCAGGCACTGATATAAAGAGGCCATTACTTCAGTTAAAGGGTGACTGTGTTGGGCACCTGGGTGGCTCAGTGGGTTAAGCCTCTGCCTTCGGCTCAGGTCATGGTCTCAGGGTCCTGAGATCGAGCCTACATTGGGCTCTCTGCTCAGTAGGAAGCCTGCTTTCACCTGCCTCTCTGCCTACTTGTGATCTCTCTCTCTGTGTCAAATAAATAAATAAAATATTTAAAAAAAATAAAGGGTGACTGTGACTCCACTTGCAGAAGGAAACTCATTGTTAAATGGATGGTGTGGACATGGATATCCCATCCAAGACAGTGATTTTATTCTGAACTCTGGTTCTGATACTGAGACAATGATTTTAACAGGAGACCATTCAAGTGACTGTTCTAATTCTTCATTTGTATTGACTCATGGTCCCATGTAGATACTTTTTCCCAATTCATGAGTGAGGCACCCAACTTAAAAAAAAATGCTAGTGGATTATATCCCTACTTTTACAATACTAGGCTTATTAAAATACAAATTTATAAGACTATTATTTTTCTACACTGAAGGATTCTTTATTTCACAAAAAAATTTATCACAGTGTTTCTTTAAATAAAACCTGTTTCCAATATGACTCACTTTGTATGTAACATATTAAATACATTTCGTACATGACGAAAAAAATAAACCTCTAAGCACAAATAAATTGTCCAATGTATTTAAATTTGTAAGGTTTTGGCCTGCTGTTGATATGTATTGGTTCTGTGGTTGGACCTAAATGCATCTCATTCCAGGTAAGTCATATTTCCTTTAGTATTTTAACAGTTCTCAGATGTTCTCTCTATGTTGATCCACTTGGGCTACAATCAAGAAGAAAAAGTTGTCGGGTCTTTAGAACTCAACATCCAGGGTCATAAATTCACTGATACCATGGCAAGGACAATTGAATGGAGAATAAGAACCATCATCTCTTAGATGAGTAGTCTTTTAGAACAGAAAGCACTTTCCCATTTATGATCCTATATGAGCCTTATTGTAGTCCTTTGAAGCAGGTATTATAACCTTTTTAAGGATGATAAAAGTGAGACTGAAACATTAAATGGCTTGTCCAAGATTATACATGAGAGTAGTACATGGGAGAGCCAGGATTCATACCCATTTCTTAGGACTGTTTTGCTTTCCAGTACAATATAGCTGCATCACAGCAGAATACCTTATCTGTCCTTGAATGAGCTGTCTGAGATATCTTATAAATTACAGTAACATCTTAAGGAAGTTTCCTGTTTGTCAAGCATGATACTGCATAAGGGGCCCTGGACTAAATGTCTTGACAGTTGTTCAGAAACCAAAGCATAAAATGCATTCAAGCGGTTTCTCAATTACTTGGCACCAAACTTTTCTTGGAGATGATGCTGCTGTCAGATAACTGATGGATAGGCCCCAATTTCTGTCTGGTAAATTAACTACTGCTATTTGTCTGTGTTGAAACGATTTAGCAAAATATGTTTATTCTACAGCTAGCTGAAAGTGTATACTAAAGCAGAGTTAAAACTTTGGTTGTTAATTTTGCATGAGTAAGTTGGAGAATAATTTTTTAAAATTGAATCTATATTTAAATATTTGAATTTTATTGCATGTTTAGAGGTTTTATTACATTTTTAGAGGTTTATATATTCACCATGAACATATATTATTGTGAGTCCAAGAAATACATAGTCATTATTTGCATGGCAATGGGTTCGCTTTATTGAGCAAATCCTGGGCTAAATACTCATTAGGGCCTAGGGATAATAACATAGGATAATGATACTGCTTTGTTTTAATTGACGGATAGGTTTGTAAAGGGACAAAACATTACAACCATGTTCGAAATAAGACACCTTTTGGGATTAATCAAAAGTATTAGGGAAAGTTAGAATGTGCTTATAACTTCAGTCAAGCAAAAAATTGGGAAATAGAAAAACAATGATCAGTGAGGTTTTTTAATAGATAGTTAGAAAAAAATTAACCCCCTCTAGCCAACCAATTCCACCATGTCACTTATCTTCCTCAAATGGGAAGTTTTAATTATGTATTAAAATACTGTTTGTATCAAGGAATAAATATTATTAAGCATAACACTTTCTCATTATGGTTTTATCTACACATTTAAAAGTTGAAAAAAATAAATGGAAGTACTTGGTCACTTTACAGTAGAGAATTTTGAGGGAACAGAACCATTATTCAGCTTTAAAATCTATGATAACTCTATCTTCTTAACGTTGGTGACATTCAGAGAGCTCCTTAGTAGATACATTCAGTCTCCAGCTAATTTGAATCTGGAACAGATAAAATTTTGTCTGAAGAATACTATTGTTTCCATAGTTGCTTCCATCTTAAAAATCATTATCTGGTAAGGTTATCTGCTGAGCCCCTTTTCTTTTTCTTTTTTTTTTCTTTTATTTATTTATTCATTTATTTTCAGCGTAACAGTACTCATTGTTTTTGCAACACACCCAGTACTCCATGCAATACGTGCCCTCTCTATTACCCACCACCTGGTTCCCCAACCTCCCACCCCCCACCCCTTCAAAACCCTCAGATTGTTTTTCAGAGTCCATAGTCTCTCATGGTTCATCTCCCCTTCCATTTCCCCTCAACTCCCTTCTCCTCTCCATCTCCCTATGTCCTCCATGTTCTTTGTTATGCTCCACAAATAAGTGAAACCATATGATACTTGACTCTGTCTGCTTGACTTATTTCGCTCAGCATAATCTCTTCCAGTCCCGTCCATGTTGCTACAAAAGTTGGGTATTCATCCTTTCTGATGGAGGCATAATACTCCATCGTGTATATGGACCACATCTTCCTTATCCATTTGTCCGTTGAAGGGCATCTTGGTTCTTTCCACAGTTTGGCGACCGTGGCCATTGCTGCTATAAACATTGGGGTACAGATGCTGAGCCCCTTTTCTTCAAAGATATATGCAAAGGACATTTGATTTATTACTTCATTTGAATGTGTTATTTACAGCACAAATCTTGCAGCAAGGATTTCATGCTTGGAAATGCCCCCTTGAAATAACTGCTCATTTTGCTTCATTTATGTTGCCATATGCAGTCAGTGCCACATTAGCAGGATAATTATTTACAGATGGACTTCATCTTACAGTAGGAAAATCCAGGCCTTCCACATACTGTATCAGATACTCCGACCACGTCACATAATTAACTCAATAAAACAGAACTATGCACGTTTGCAGCATAGGTATTTATACAAATTTCTTCCCAGACAGTTGGCCCATGTCCATGGCCTTAGGGAGAGTGCTCTCAAGGGAAACCGACCAGTTTTGGCACTTCATCCTGTCTCAGAGTGAGATTTTTGTGGGTTGGATTCCAAATGTTATTGAAGTTGCCTAGCTACCACATCTCCATAGAAGGAGAAACAGAATTTGACAGCAATTTGGCCATGTAGCTAATTCCCAGGGTTTATCTTGACACCTGGGTGGTATGGAGTTTTCCATTTGCACCTATCATATCCTCTCCAAGTGAGGATGACCGTGGGCAAATGCTAGGGTGAGTAATCCTCCATGACTCCTGATTCACGTCTCGTTGCGGTAGCTTTCAGGCCCTTGTGAATTGGAAGAGAATTTAAAAGTCGGAGAGCAGATCTTGTGGAGTCCTCATTATGTGCCAGGATATGAGACGGGGTTCCAATAAGGCCTGATCCGAGGAAGTTGTGATGATGAGGGAAACTCCCCTGAGGAGGAGATCATTCTGGCGTCGGGAGAGTGTGTTGGCAAGAGCCTTGTAGACAGAAGCAACTTGCCCATGTGGTGACTCAAGGAGAAGAGCATCATGTGTTCAAGGATCTCAGGAAAGCTTACCACAGCAGAAAAGAAGACAGTCATGACAGAGGAGCAACAGGTCAGTCTGGGGCAGTTCTTGCAGGATCTTAAAAAGAGTTATGAAGAGGGGCACCTGGGTGGCTCAGTGGGCCCAGGTCCTGGGATCGAGCCCTGCATCGGGCTCTCTGCTCAGCAGGGAGCCTGCTTCCTCCCTTCTCTCTCCCTGCCTGCCTATCTGCCTACTTGTGATTTGTCTGTCAAATAAATAAATAAAATCTTTAAAAAAAAAAAGAGTTATGAAGAATCTTAGTCTTTAACCTAAACACAATAGGGAATTATTGCTGGGCCCTCGCAGAGAAGCTTTATGAGTCACAATTATGGTTTTAAAGAGGTCCTACTGGCTACTACGAGAAAAATGGGTCAGTGGTGGCATGAGCGAGGTAATATGAGATGGAGGAGACCAGTTAAGAAGCCGTGATGCTTTTATTATTCCAGACACAACATGGTGGGAATATGTACTAGGGTAATGCCACCAGAGATGGAAGGGAGGAAAGGGACCCAGGGGGCATTTTAGAGGTGCATTTGGCAGGCTGGATGGCTGGTTTGGCAAAGGGAAAGGTAGAGATAAAGGGAAGGTAGAGATCTAGGACAGACATGCTCATGAATGCCCCTGAGAAACAGAGGAACAGGAATCCTTTGGGATGGTAGAGTTCTAGAGGCTTGTGAGAAAGGCACAACCTTAGTGATCTCTGGTTCACACTGGGTCTCCCCAGCTCATGGCTTCAAAGTCTATTGGCTCACTTGAGTCTCTTACGCAGCTAAATTTATGTTCATTGTTGTTGCTTTTTTTTTTCTGGTTAACTTATGGATATAATAATAGGGTTTAAGGGGGAAAAGAGACCTTTTCTCTTTTTGCTTCTTCTACTTCCCCTCCTCCCCCAATTTCTCTTTTGAGGCCATCCAGAGAGCCTATGATGTAGAAGACAGAAGTTTGTGTGGGTGAGCATGTGGCTTGCTGTTTAGTGTATGGTGATTGCTTAAATCGCCTTAAATCCACCACTCCCTGGACTTAAACAAGAAAATCCGTGATATTTAGGTATAATATCTCTGCAGGGAAATTTCTAATAACTGTAATTTGTGCTAACAGAAAAGGCATGATCTCTTATTACTGATTGTGGGAAGATAATAAGCGTGCTATGGCCTAGACAAGGGGACGAGTATAACCATCATGGCAGGGAGGGAGAAGAGAAGAGATCACCCCCCTCCACCCGTTACTCTCAGAATAGTTTTTGTTAAGTCTATTCAAAATTCCTTCCTGAGTTTTGGAATCCACATGATTTAGTAATTTCAATTACTCACAATAAGACATATATGAAACACATACAGCATAAAGCCTCCTTTGTAATAGACAAATTCCAGCTAAGAAATGTAGAAAGAATGGTGAAATTAGAGAAATCACAATTTTGTAATTCCTAATCAGGCAGAAGAAGGGCCTGGAGGGCTCATGTTTATGATTTTTCCCCAGCTCCTGAGAGCCCGCAAGGCCAGTAATGACATGGGCAACTGAACAGAGTGATACATTTCTGATTTCACCACTTTTGACCAGTAAGACTACATGGGGACTTTACACAGCCAGAGAGTTTAAGTTTCAATTTTCTCATCTGTAAAATGGTACCATGGATCGTATCTGTCTCTTACTAAGGATGAAATGACATAAGACATAAAGTGTTGAGGGGCATCTGGATGGCTCAGCGGGTTAAGCCTCTGCCTTCCACTCAGGTCATGGTCTCAGAGTCCTGGGATCGAGCCCTGCATCAGGCTCTCTGCTCAGCTGGGAGCCTGCTTCCCCCTCTCTCTGCCTGCTGCTCTGCCTACTTCTGATCTCTCTCTGTCAAATAAATAAGATCTTTAAAAAAAAAGACATAAATTGTTGAAACTTTATTAACAAAAAGTCTCAAAGTACCTACTGTGCAGCAGGCACTAATTTAACACTCGCTTGTTGTAGACATTGCTCTAGGCACTAAAAATAGAAAGTGGACAAGACACCCCAGCCTCCAGCTTCATAAAACTTACAAGTTTGTAGTGGGATGACACCAAACATGGTGCAGAGGCGCATAAGGAGAAGATTACAAGTCATACTAAGTGCTGGAAGGAAAGTAACTGTCCCATTCTGGGTAGTCAGGGAAGGCTTCTCTGAGGAGGTGACATTTAAACAATGCAAAAAGAGGGGGAAATATTGGTAGGAGAGGGAGGTATGAAAATTCTAAAAAGCCTTGTCTTCTTTGTGGAATCCGCTCTAGATTGAATGTTTGCGCCTTCCCCCACCCCCCACCCCTGCCATCCCCAATTCGTGTGTTGAAATCTAACCCGCAAGGTGGTGGTATGAGGAAGTGGGGTCTTTGGGTAATGAATAGGTACAGGAGGGTGGAACCGTCATGAATAAAGTGCCCTTGTAAGAAAGACACTTGACTCTCCTGTCCCAAGAGGACACAGTGAAAAGCTGTCTATGAAGCAGGAAATGAGCCCTCACCGGACCACGGAATCTGCTGACGCCTTGATCTTGGACTCCTCAGCGGCCAGCAGAGTGAGAAATAAATTTCTGTTGTTTATACACTACCCAGCTCGTGGTGTTTTTGTTATAACAGCACTAATGGACTAAGACAATCCGTGGAGATAAAGTCTGCAGTGTGTCATGGGGCTGCAGAAAATGAGCCTGGCGTCTGTTCATTCCAGCTGTTAGAGGTACAGTTGGAAATTAGGAATTTTTTTCCAAAAGCGACAGGAAATCAGTACAGAGCTTTGAAACAGATAACAGATGTTTTGTTTTATGTTAATTTTTATTTATTTATTTTTTTTTAAAGATTTTATTTATTTATTTGACAGAGAGAAAGATCACAAGTAGGCAGAGAGGCAGGCAGAGAGAGAGGAGGAAGCAGGCTCCCTGCGGAGCAGAGAGCCCGATGTGGGGCTCGATCCCAGGACCCTGAGATCATGACCTGAGCCGAAGGTAGCGGCTTAATCCACTGAGCCACCCAGGCGCCCCAATTTTTATTTATTTTTTAAAATTTATTTATTTGAGAGAGAGAGCATGAGCAGGGGTAGGAGCAGAGGGAGAGGGAGAAAAAGACTCCCCGTTGAGCAAGGAGCCTGACACAGAACTCCATCCCAGGACCCTGGAATTGTGACCTGAATCTAAGCCAGACCTTTGACTGAGGCATCCAGGTGCCCTGTTTTTGTTTGTGTGTTTGTTTGTTTTTAAGGTGTGTTTATTTGAGAGAGAGAGAATGCAGTGGGGTCGGCCAGAGGCAGAGAGAGAGAATCTTAAGCAGACTCCCTCCTGAGCATGGAGCCCAACCCAGGGCTTGATTTCATGGCCCCGAGATCATGACCTGAGCAGAAGTCAAGAGTCAGATGCTTAGCTGACTGAGCCACCCAGGAGCCCCTCCGGTGTATATTTTAGGCATAGATCTAATGCTGTATGGATCTAAAGCAAGTTAAGAGAGGAGAGTGCTCAGTCAGTTGCACTCATGCACGAAAGAAACAATGGTGGCCTGGTCCAAGGGGGCAGGGGCCGAGAGGGAGAGAAGGACAGGGATTCCAGATGTACTTGTGACAGAATAAAGAAGACTTGATAGCAATCGGTGTAAGGAAAAGGAGGTGCAAAAGGAGGAATCGGGACTGGGACATGAGCTTCCAGCTAATTCACTGGGTGGGGTGGCCATGCCATTTACAGGGCTGAGGAGAGGACCGAGGAGGGAGGAAATGGCCCAATCAAATCAGCAGCTCTTTCTAACACATGCTAAATTCGAGATTTCTCAAAGGAGAAACTCAAGTACAGACATTTTCTCCCAGCAGGAAAACAAGTAAGTGCCATTTATTAATAATAATAATATGCTTAATATCCTTATTGGGTGAAGCTGTTGCTTGGAGTGTTTTCTTAGCAATTCTTCTTTGGGAACCTAAAATAATCACAAATAACTCTTCAAAATTTGGGGATTCTATTTTGGCAAGATGTAATTTTATCACAATTAAATTCAGTGTACTAAATAATGTCAGAATTTTTTAACTTTTTAAAACCATGATTAAAAAACAAACAAACATACAAATAGAAAAAAAAATACAAACATGAATCCTGAGGGCCAAATTGAAATGGAGACCTCTACCTCATTCAGTCTATGAAATCAGTCAATAGAATCGTGTAATTTTGAAAGCCAGTTGATAACTCGCCAATTTTTATCATAGTTATATGAAAAGACAATATACCATTCTTAGATTTACTTAATGTGTATGTTTTATGCTACAAATTACTTTAACAGCAGCATTATTGAAAAAGCAAATGGCACAAAACCTTTCCTTCAAATCCTGAAATATTTAATCTAAATCACTGTAAAAAACAGATGTTCATTCACACTGTCACTTAAAAATATAGATACAAGGCCCCAGAGTGAAGCAATTAGAAGTTACTGTTCCCTCAGCAATTTTAAATTGCTTGTGTTCAGCTGACATTTCTTGTGTAACTGAAAACCACATGATTTGAAGGCTTGCCTCTTTCTGTCATTTGAAAAAGCAGAAGGCATTGTAATTTCTTACTGCTTTTTCAAATAAGGAGATTTTTTAAAAACCCTAAAACATACTGTTTATTATATGTTATGTTGTCAAATGATCAAACGCTTGGTTTGAACAATAGTTACCTCATATACTATTCCCGGCAGAGTACTAGGCACCTCTGAGAAACACCAAGGAGTACTTTAAAAAAAGTTTTTTTTAAGATTTTATTTATTTGACACAGAGAGAGAGATCACAAGTAGGCAGAGAGGCAGGCAGAGAGAGAGAGAGAGGAGGGAGCAGGCTCCCTGCTGAGCAGAGAACCCGATGCGGGGCTCGATCCCAGGACCCTGGGATCATGACCTGAGCCAAAGGCAGAGGTTTAACCCACTGAGCCACCCAGGTGCCCCTACCAAGCAGTACTTTTTAAATTAAACTAACTCGAATCTGGTCATGTATGAGAGGGTGACCACCTGCCCTAGTTTGCTCAGGACTGAGGGGGTTTTAAACATAAGGATTTGTTTTAAAATTAGGACTTTCTTGGGCAAACCTGAATTATGGCCCTTGAGTAGGGGCAAGGGGAATATTATTTTTACATAAGTGCATTTTTAAAATTCGTGTGACCCCAAACATCGCTAAAAATGGAATCTGTTGATTTTGAGATAAAAAAAATAGATGTTTAGAAATAGCTAAGAGATTTTAGTTGTCCTCTTAAGGCATGTTTCAAGCTAGGACTGGGTCTTACCTTTTTGCTATAATACCCACCAGAGGCACTTTATAGGTATGTATTTAACAGGATGTTGACTGGTCAAGAAAATTAAAAGGGAGAGTGATACCACAATGCAGGTACTTCCTTCCCTCCCCCCAGGCCCCTAACTCTCAGATTTCCATGAAAATGGAAAATTAGTCTATGCT
This sequence comes from Meles meles, assembly GCF_922984935.1. NCBI lineage: Eukaryota > Metazoa > Chordata > Mammalia > Carnivora > Mustelidae > Meles > Meles meles. The sequence continues at coordinate 20,602,071 of NC_060066.1, forward strand.
TTATAGAATTCATCTTGGGAAGAGGGAAGTGTGAGAAACTTTCAGTTTCAAGACTGATAAAAAAAAATTATGAACCAGAATGCAGATTGGTAATAAATATATTTTCTTTTTGTCTTTTTTTAGATTTCATTTATTTATTTATAAATAAAGAAATATTTATTTATTTATAAGGAGGGCAGAGGGAGAAAGAGAGAGACTCTCAAGCAGACTCCACACTGAGCTCTGGGGGGCGGATGTGGGTCTCACCCTCAGGACCCTGAGACCACAGCCCTGAGATAAAATCAAGTGTCTGGCACTTAAATGACTGCCCCCGGGGCACCCTGGAATTTTCTTCCTCAGAACTAGAATTTGTTAGGCTGCTGCAAAAAAGCCAAACTTTACCCACCCTTGTCCTTTTTTTTTGCTCTTTCATGAAATAGCTGTTCTTCCGTGTGTTTTTCCATGATTAACAGAAGCATTTGATTGGCAGTTTTTAAGGGAACTTCAAGAAAACATTCTCCTTCTGTTCTTTTTATTTAATTTTTTAAAAAATAAATAAAACTCACCAAACCAGTTAGTCTACATTCTTGGTAAAGCATTACCTGTTTCTTAATACAAGGAAGTAAAAATACATAAAAAATATATAAAGGAGGGGCGCCTGGGTGGCTCAGTGGATTAAGCCGCTGCCTTCGGCTCAGGTCATGATCTCAGGGTCCTGGGATCGAGCCCCGCATCAGGCTCTCTGCTCCACAGGGAGCCTGCTTCCTCCTCTCTCTCTGCCTGCCTCTCTGCCTGCTTGTGATCTCTCTATAAATAAAATCTTTAAAAAAAAAAATATAAAGGAGTGTTGGACCAAGGCCATGTACCTTACTGTTTACGTTGTCACTTGAGATCGGAGATCAGAAGCTCTGTCTTTCATCCTACATGTTCTTTCCCAGCCCCGGGACTGAGTCAACGGAGATGCTAACTGCATCTATGAACACACATGAAGTTTTAGTGTAAATGGGAAAAAGGGCAAGGCAGAAACATTAGCGGGTTTCCCTTCCTGTCATCTACGAATGGGAATCGATTAAAGTTATTGCGCAAGAAGCTGGGTGTGGATGCCAAGGGAGGAGGTGGGCTGGGTGGTGCTCCTGACCGTGGAGGCTTCCAGCCCTGCCTGAACTTGTCTCAAGAGCAGGGAAAGGACAAAACAAATTTCTCACCATGTCGAAGTACCTACTGGTTTCTACAAACTGAACAAGTTTTCCAATGGCAGATGTTCTCGGATCATCGGGAATATTCGTATCAATAATAGGCATTCATTTCAAAGCAAAAACATATTTAGTAGTAGTATTAGTGACTGCCTGCCACCATACGTGCAAATACACATCTTCTGGCCCCTTTTATTTAAGAACTCTGCCACTCTTTAAGTGGGTTAAAGCCTCTGCCTTTGACTCGGGTCATGATCCCAGGGTTTTGGGATCTAGCCCCACAACAAGCTCCCTTCTCAGCAGGGAGCCTGCTTCCCCTTCTCTCTGTGCCTGCCTCTCTGCCTATTTGTGATCTCTGTCAAATAAATCAATAAAATCTTAAAAAAAATTAAAATCAAACAGTAAAGAATGTCTTAAAGAAATCAAGCCTTGATCCTGGGAAGCATGGCAGAGCTCTTTAAATGTTGGTCAGTTCCAGGGTTCCTGCCCTTGGTTCCTTACCCTTTTATCCATTCTAGGTACACTTTCGAGTGACCTTAATCACGTTCAATAACTACCTTGCTACCAAGCTAACAACTTCCTATACCTTTGTCTATAGGGCTAATCTCTCTCCTGAGTTTCATGCCTGCGTATTTATCTGCCTTCTGGGTATCTCCAACTGAATGGCAATGACCTCCAATGCAACATTTTCCTGCTGGAAATAATTAACAAACCACTTCCCTAACTTCTTATCATCACTTAGTCAGGAACTGAAAGAACCCTTCAGTTCCTTCAGTTCCCGGCTTGTTCCCCTTGTTTTCCCCCTACCTCCACCGTGCATCTCATAGGTGCTAAGCTCTGGCCATTAGGTCTCTGAACTGTCTCTCACTCTCACGTCTGCCTCCTGCCTTTACCCCACGGTCCCACAAACCGCTGTTGGGTCTTCTGTGAGCTCAAGGCTGACCAATGTCAGTAACCTGCTGCATTATGCTTCTGCTTCCGCCTCAACTTTTACAGTTACTGTGTTTGGGCCCCTGCCAGTGCGCTCTTATCAAATGCAGCTTGGCTTCCCAAGAGGACATGGGAGCTAGCGTTGGCCACTTATTATGTGCGACTTATGATCGGTATTCACTTTGACTTCCTCATCTCCACAGCGAGGAAGCCATGCCTACTGTCAAAGTGCACTGAGGAGCCTTAGAAGAAACAATCAATAAAACGTGTTCTACATGGTGCCTGGCTCAACTGAAGAGATTAGTAAATTATATGTTTTCACCCATTATTCATAGACTTAGCTTGATTCTGTGGACGTCTTTAGCATCTCGGAAATCTTGAAATAACTTACTGCAACTTACTGAGTCATTGCTGTCCACTCTATACAATCCAAAAAGCAAGGCTGGGGTTGAAAAGAATCAGTGATCCATGAAATTTACTACAGTGAATATAGGACAGAGCCACACCCAGTTAAACTCCCTTCTCTTTCTGCAACAGGTGGAACAAAGGAATTTCTAACTTAATGGTCTGTTCTGGTGTATAATTCACAAGTTCTGGCTAGGGGCACCTCGGTGGCTCAGTGGGTTGCCTTCGGCTCCGGTCATGATCCCAGGGTCCTGGGATCGAGCCCCGCATCAGATTCTCTGCTCTGCAGGGAGCCTGCTTCCTCCCTTCTCTCTGCCTCTCTCTCTGCCTACTTGTGATCTCTGTCTGTCAAATAAATAAAATCATTAAAAAAAACAAAAACAAGCTCTGGCTAGGAATTTTTCCTTCTCTTTCCTTCTTTCCTTCCTCTCACCCTCCCTCCCTCCCTTCCTTTTTCTTTTTTCCTGTGGTCATACAAGAAGCTTGTCAGACAGTAAAGGTGACCTTGTTTTCCATTTATTTTAAAGTACCTATAGAATTAGGCTGTTTCTTTCTCTGTAAAATAGGGATGGAACTGTAATTACCTAGTAGTGCAGCTGTGAGAATCAAATGATTTCATTCATGTATATTTCATGTAAAGCATATAGTTCCAGGCACATAGTAAGAACTCAACAATTATTATTATTACATTCTCAACTCATTCAAACTCTACAGCAATCTAGAGATAGAATCAAAATGGGTACGTGAACACACATTTAGGTAGCAATATCTATATATATACATAACACATAAAAACATATTAAGGATTTTAGTTAATTTTCTTTGATATAGTTTTAATTTCCTTTGCAGAAGAAATTTCTCATATTTCCAATAGATGACTGAAATGACTTCCCTACTGCCTCGCCTGTTCAATTTGGTTCCATTTAACTGATATTTACTCGGTTGAATATTCTGCGCTAGACACTTTTGTGTGGTAATGGACATCAAATGGCAAATTGTATTAATACATCCCTGCTCTTGTGGGGTTGAGAGTCTAACCATGAATGTAAATATTAAACAAGAGATTACAAGTTTGATCAATGTTATGTTTGGGGGAAAGAATGGTACCGTGGGAAGGTGCAGCTGTCATCCATTGATTTATGAGTTTCTAGGCAATGCATAAACTGAGTTATTTAATTCATTTTGATAATAGTCTCTCAGACTATCTCTCCTATACAAGAAAATCTTTGCACTTCTTGCCTGTATTATTTTAAAAGCAAAACCTTTGAGCAGTGGATTTACCTTGGTAATCAGACATTAAAAAGCTTAGGATAAAAGAACAAAGGTTCTGAACCATGTTACTCACATAATCAGAATGCACAAAGTCAATGGAAGAAATTCAGGCACAAATTTCTCACCACTGAATCGTACTCTGGAGAGAACAGTGCACTTCATGAGTAAATAAATGAATTCAGTAAGCAGGATAGAAGTTTAATTATGACTGTACAATCCTGAAATCCATTCTTTAATTTTAGATTTGTCAGATACTGACTTTATAATCTTCAGCAAGTCATATTTTATCTCTAGTACTAAGATTTTGCTCTCTCAAAACAGAAAATAATTAGAAGCAAACCACATCAACTATTTTGAATAAAAATTAGGAAATAAATGTGAGAAATAAAATTATGAAATTTTATAAATTTCAGTTTTACTTGACATTTAAAATAGCTATGCTGCCAAATAGTGCAGAAATAAACAATCCTTAGCTATAATAACATATATTCTTCAAAGGAACTACAATCCTCTTTAAGGCAGAGACTCTCTTACAGATCCATTTAACTTAAAGACAGTAAATGAATATCTTTGCAAGGAATGAAGTGATTTTATTTATAATTAATTGAATAATTAATGAAAGATTTTTTCTAGTATATTTATGTATATATGTATGCATATGCTCATCTACATAACCAGCAGCCAGCCATGTGTTTCAGTTTATGCAGAGTTGACAGTAATTCTTTCAAAAGCCCTTTTTGAGCATCTGCTGTATGCAGTCCTAGGCTAGGTGTGGACAGGAGGCAAAGATGAACAAGGTTGGTCCCTGACTTCAAGTGGTTTACAATTTTTACAATTATTTTACAACTAAGATCATTCTCTACATATCATAAATTATGTGAGTCATTTGTTCAAAGACACTGAATTTTCATGGTTGAAACCATGTAATTCACGTAATTTCATGTAATTTAGACTACTTTAGAATAGTGTGGGCCGGGGCGCCCGGGCGGCTCAGTGGGTTAAAGCCTCTGCCTTTGGCTCGGGTCATGATCTCAGGGTCCTGGGATTGAGCCCCATGTGGGGCTCTCTACTCAATAGGGAGCCTGCTTCCTTTCCTCTCTCTCTGCCTGCCTCTCTGCCTACTTGTGATCTCTGTCAAATAAATAAATAAAAATCTTTTTTTAAATAAAAGAATAGTGTGGGCCAAGTATTTCTTCAGATAATTTTCAGTTTTTGCATTACAATTCTTTTATAGTTGAAATAGTACGGTCATCTGTCTCATAGTTCTCCATCAAAGTCTTTGTTTTGATTTCTTTCTTAATCTCAGTCACTTTACTATACACTCGAGTATATAAATATATTTATAATTGTCTTTTATTATAATCATAAGCTACCACCCCTTCCCTTCATTATAATATATGCTTTATACCTCATGCTATGCATGTATGTGCACACAGTACACACACACACAGGATGCACACACACAAATATATTTCCACATCAAATAAAGGCTGACTCTATAAACAGGGCACAGTGAGATGCATAGAAATGAGTATGAGCAAACAAGGGCCCAAGAGAGAGAAGACAGAAAGACATAGAGCTAGATTTACTGGGAACCAAAAATAACTGGCAAACAGCACAACTTAGAAGGCCAATGGACTTGACTACAAGGTGGCTTTAAGCTTTCAGTCTTCAACTCCAGCTTTCACACACTTCCTCTTCCCTAGAAAATAAGGGCACTAAAGGGTACTGAACAGCCAGGTACATCGTTAAGTCATTAAACCAATAATAGGAAAGGATAACTGGTAACTCAACATGAAGTAGGCTAATGATTATGATGATGATGATAATTATAATAATATCCAGATACAAAAATTCTGAAAGCATAGACATCTGGATTAGGGAAAATACTTTAGAAGTCCTCAAGGCATTCTTATTTTGTAATACAATACCAGAATTTATATTCATACTAATCACTTCAACTATCAAAAATGTTTCCACATTTCCTGTGGTCTTTTGAAGAAGAAATGTAATTACAATAATTCAGTGAATAAGCTGTCTTCCAAAATTGTTAACACTGTTTTAAGAGTTTGATCACTGCATAGGGAAAGTTCCATCAATCTTGACACCCTCCTCTGAAATACTTTATTACCTAGCATCTGTGTAAATAAGACAGTCACTCTCTTTTCCTGGGCACTAATCCTACACATCTCTTTCTTTCTGGATCTGGGTGATGAGATTTCTTTACACAAATGCAGTGTTCTAAGCATTGATAAGAATAAGATAAGAATTGATAAGAATAAGAAAGATTTGCCTCTGCTGTTCAATGAGGTATCACTCTAAGTCAGTCATACTTTGTGAATCACAAAGACTTAGAAGTTCTTACCATACACATTGTATTTTGAAAGTTACTCCACCGTCAAGAATATGAGTAGATTATATGATCTTGCATTTGTGGTGTGCAATTCCATTTACTCAAGCCTTTTCTGTTAATGTACCCAATTTCTCTGAATGAGTATAACATTTCTTGGCTAGTGATACCACCAGCCCTTCTGGAACGCTGAAATTTAAAAACACAAGCCTTTATACATCTTAAAACACACACACACATTATCTAATGTCTGTTTTTGTTTATTTTAATTTTTTACACAACCACCAAGTTTGATTATAATTTGGTTTTCAATCCAAATTTGGTGGTTTATTGCTTACATTTTTTTTTCAAATTTTCTTTTTTTCCTTTTTTCTACTTTTTTTTCCTGGTCATTTACATCTATTCCTCCTTCTTCTGTTAACCCTAATTGCCCTCAGTACAACCTGCACTAAGGGCAATGGTGGGGGATGTCCATTAGGGTTCCTTGGCCCTCCTTAGCTGCCAGCGGGGGGAGGGGGCAGAAGTAGCCCCAAAGACTGAAGTGTAAATTTGCATAAATAAGTCATATAGGAAAACAGAAGATACAGATTTTATGCCCTCCACAAGGGAAAGGATTGGTGATACATTTTTCTTTATGTACTAATTAGGTGATTATCTCTTATGAGTTATTCCCATTCTTCCCTAGGGCAGATGGCTTCCTTCATGCAAGAAGGAGAAATTTCTGTGATAGCTCTTGCTTCCATAACCTTCATTGTTTGTAATCCCAGAGAAGACAGACGCATCATCTCTCCCCCCATCCACTATTAAACCTTGAAAAAAGGAACTGGCCTTGTGCTGGAATCACATGTCCCTTTCTGAACCAATCACAGTACTTGGAGAACGACGTTGATCTGATTGGCCACTTGAGGGCTTGTCCCCACCCATGGTGAGAAAGAGGCTAATTAACGTTTGTTAGCTGGCTCACAGCCACAAGAAGTGTTGAGCACATTACCGACGTCCATTATGGGGAATAGTCCAGGGCACTTCGTTTGTAATGTTAAGCTCACAGATTCTGCATTTTAAAAAGTTCTATCTTGTGTCAAAAGTCCATCGTTTAGACCTGCGATTTTGTAGCAAATGCTTTTCTTTTCTAAATGGAACACGTAAATTGCCACCTTGAATGCAGCTCAACTTTTAAAAAAATGTAGGCCTGTTGATAGTGCCTAACAATGACAAGTAACAACACATAAACAAGGAACATGAAAATCAAGATCACGCAAGAGCAGAATCGTGTTAACAGTAGTGAAATCTATTTTAAATCCATTAGAAAAGCTTCAGTAGGTAGCAGTAATGAGTTTTAAAGCACCTGGGTCAGAAACACCAAACAAGCTGCTAGTTCACCACCCCGGATTCATTAATCATTTCTGTTGCCTGCAAAACAGGTCTGTTAAAATGGACCTGCATTCAGTGGAGGAAACACTGATCCATCAAGTTTTCAGACAGGAGGACTGCACAGAGGTGAACTACCACCAACAGCTTCAATAAGAAACTGAAGATTTTTGATACGACCAGGAAGAAAAGATTAGGAAAAATGACTTGTAGAATATTCTAGATGGACACATATTTCTCCATTAAGGTTCCAAGCAGAGTAGATGATCGGCATAGAACTTCACTGGAAGCTCTCTTTTCTGTCCTTGCACTCCGATTTGCTGGTTTTGCAGATGTACTTGCTCACTTGCTAAATCGTGATGAGCCGTCCCTCTGGCCAGTGAATTCCTGCAGAGCCCAGGCACCTGTGCTACGTCCGCATGCTTCGGCTATTAGCCATTGACACATGTGCCTACAAAGACTCAAATGTGTAATATGTTTGTTCCTGAACCTGGTTTTGCCAGTTCATCTATTACTATAATAAAATAATGAAATATTAATAAATTGAGGTAATATTCATAGTAGAGGAGAGTTGTTGATGTGGAAATTAGGTTAAATCCATTGCAAAATCTTGACTAATACAATTTTTAAATGCTGTATAATTAGGTACGTGCTCGGATATTTTATTTTATTATTTTATTTTATTTATTTTAAAGATTTCATTTATTTATTTGACAGAGAGATAGAGTGAGAGAGCCCAAGTAGGCAGAGCAGCAAGCAGAGGGAGAGGGAGAAGCAGGCTCTCCACTGAGCAGGGAGCCTAATGAGGGCTCAATCCCAGGACCCTGGGATCGTGACCTGAGCCGAAGGCAGACACTTAACTGACTGAGCCACCCAGGCGCCCTGTATGCATGGATTTTAAAGTGGTTACGTTGGGCATCTTGTTTTCCCCTCAGACTCATCTTCCTCCATGTTTCACCTGTAATACCTTCTGATGCCCCCCTCAAATTGACTCTTATTTCCTTTTCCCATCTTCTTCAGGTCTTTGGGAGGCTGACCCATAGGGACTTACTCATGAACGGACTCCCCCGATCACTGACTTCTGCTTGTTTTGGTCAGTGAGAATCACTGGCAGGAGATCAGAGTGAGGATGTACTGAGTATTTCTTGTACCGGTTCCCTCCTGGTGGGATCACATTAGGTTGGCTATACTTCTGGACCAAAATTCCCATTTTCTGACAGCTTGCTTTCTCTCTCTGGCTCCTGGTAACTACTACTTCTCTCTTCCTTTCACACCTCCAGATAGGAACTGTCATCGGATTTTATGAGCCGTATTGTGCTACTTGATCCCTGGTGTTTCCTCATACGTGGCCCACATTCTTATTTGTAGTCCCTTTGTAGAACTCACATTGACTTACCTTGATGGGTCCATAATCAAAGGAACGAGACTGATACAAAGCGAAGGTCAAGCAAAGCTTTATTTTGCTCCAAGCATTGAGAATCAAACCGACCAGTGGGGGCCAACTCTTACAGAGAGAGCGATCCCTCCCTGCCTTACCGACTAACTTTTAAAGGTCAGGGGCCATGTGGTTGAGCCTGGCCACATAGGTGGCCAATGAGATTGTAACACACAGAGAAAGCTGCATAGTCATACTAGGTCACACTCAAGTGACCAACTGAATCACAATATACCCTATAGTAGATATTTGAACTAGCCTATCACCTTGGTCAGAATTGGCACCCAAAAGGCACCCAAAAGGCGGGGCCCACACGCCTTGGTAGCTAGGGAGACAGTATGCCTGCCCCACTAATTGGATGTCTCCACCTGGCCTGACCCGCACTTGTATTTGGGCTTTGTTACCTGGGACTGGTTTCCCGAACTTGCTTTTAAGTAAGTCCCCGGGAGGGTGGGGGACAGGCTTAGTTTAAGTTTTACTGCGTAAACAACAAAATCACCATTTAACCGGATGGAATCATTCTGCTTAAATAGGCCCTTACAACCTATTTTGAATGGACTGGATGTTTCTTGCCAGTATTCAGGCTGACATGCTGAGGAGTGAAAAGTATATGGCTACTGATTGGGGACAAGTCCCAGATGCAAATCTTAACTCTTTCCTGTAGTAAGTGGAGAACTCAGAGAATCGATGGTTCCTTTTCAAACTCTACATTTTTTGTTATAAAAATGTAGATAATAATAAAGGCTACTGCATAGATGCACAATCTTCTATTACCATGGCAGGGATCTATTATTTATATATATATTTTTTTAACTCAGCATCCGGCACATATGAAATGCTTGTTAAGTTTTGATATATAAAAACATATTTTATGAATGAAAAGATAATTTGTCTCATAAAGTCTCCCTTCTTGGTAAAATAGGCAGTCATTAATCAGGTAATTCCTCTAGAATGTTTTGAAAGAATATTCCTTGAGTGAGAACCCATCTGAGGAACTTTCACTAATGTCTCATCCCATTGATTTAGCACACAGTCTGAAATAAATCCTGCAAAATTGCAATGAGCTCAAGTAAAAGGACACAACATGAGTCATGAAGGTAGGCACTATTTTGGCCTTATAGCTATGTGGGATAGGATATTAAAATGTCTGGCTTTCTAATCAAATAGACTTTCTATAAATGGCACATTTGCTGATTATCCCAGTGTGTCTGTAGCAACATAGTAACAATTTTCTATTAATACTTATATAACCTTATGTAGTGCTAACTGTGTGTCAGGCTTATTGAGATGATATATACATATGGTAAAACCTATAAACATAAAAACTTAAAAACTTATGACCCCACATGTAGTTATCCCTTTATTACCCTCCTTTTACAAAGAAGGAAACGGAAGCACACAGAGGTTAAGTAATTTGCCCAATGGCCAGTATATGGTGAAGTCAGAAACTATACCCTTAACCAACAGCTTGTAGTCACCAATAGAAGAGAAAAGTCTATATGTTTACTACACTTCCTCTTTCAGATCCCACAGAAAGACTGCATTTCCTCGATTAGCTTGCAACTAGATGGAACCCAATAACTGAGTTCTGACCTGAGCAATGTAGACAATAATGATGGAACCCCCTTCCAGGCTTGGCCTTTGAAATCACCCAATGCAGTCCTCTAGCTCTTCTCTGACAACTTAGGAAGTCAGAAGCTCTACAGGGACCACTATGTGATGGCAAAGGGCTGCCCAACTCCTTTTCAACTGTGACATGAACAAGAAATAAATTTTGATGACATTAAACTATTATGATTTAAGGTACATTTATTCAGATGTAGCTTAGTGTGTGCTAACAAAGATACTTTGAATTTCTTTTGAATCAGACTGCTTTAAAGTAAAACAATAAGATATGGCATTGGCCTCATTGTTAGGCAACAATAGGGTCAATATGAGAGATGAAGACATATAAGAAACTAGCTATCCACTTTATACTGTGCCTAAAATTGCAGCCCTAAAAACTGTTGCCTTTAGTAACTTGGGAGACAGAGTAAATATCTTTAACTTGTACTTTTAGAAGCAGTGTATGAATACAGTAAGAAAACTAGTGTCTACTGGCTACTACTGGCTGCCTTGGCAAGGTTATTACTAAAGAAAAAAAAAAAGTCAGAAGACAGCTGCCTAGCATTAGGTAGAATTGAAGGAGAATAGATTCTGGAAGTTGGGGTCTTGCTGTGTTAGAAGATGCCAGCTAATTAAAGATGAGATTTTAGAAGACACTCAAGAAAGAACCAGACTTCAAAGATTATAAAACCCCAGAAGAAGGTGTGGTCCCTAAGATCCACATCTGATTGTGTCCAAGGAGCAAAAGGAACAAGGAGGAACTTCCCTGCAGAAAGAAGCAGGGGTGGTAGAGAACAATGGTCAAATCCATCACCCCTAGGAGTGGAACGAGACTGGTGGGTCAGCAGAACAAAAGGGCACACACACTTATTCTTGCAGCCTGAACAACTTTACATCCTCAAATTGGCTGCTGGCCCTGTCTTATTGCCAGGTACAATGTGTCAATTTCACAGCAATATCTTGCTTTAAATCATTTGAAAAAGCCCTTTCCATTTCAAAAATGCCAACCTGATAAAAAAAATGTAACAGTAAAATCACCATGACATTACAGTAATTTCAAATAACTCATGGACATTTCTTTTTGAAAAACTATAATTGCTATTTCCTCATTTGGGAAATTTCTAGTAATTGTCAAATCACTTAGGGAAACTGAAATTTCAGTGAATATGAAAGTGACATCAGAACAACAGGATTGATTTTTCGCTGGCAGTTCTATCCCCGTGGGCTTACCCAAGTTTAATTTCTTTGTGAGGGAGTAAGCAGAACCTTGCCTGTTGGATTTGGGTATTCAGAGCAGTGTGCTGGGGACGGGCAGGTGCCCTGCAAAAAAGAAATATGGCTGTATTTTTCCACTGCCATTTTTACTTAGATGACTGGTAGATACATTGTTTCACATTAAAACCAACACATTGTACTGCAGATTAGATTGTAACATTTAGATGAATTTTTGAGATAAGATCTAGAACTACAAATAAATTTATTTTTGCCTCATCGACAGGCTTCAGTTCCCAGGGGCTGAATCACTTGGCAGGGATGAGTTTGTGAGTCTGAGTTAGACGAGAAGCTGGGAGGTGAGAGGGAACAGAGGGAAGAAGGGATGTAGGAGGCATCTTGCAATTTAAGAAAATGGGTTTTCTTTCGTGCTTCTTGATATTTAGATCTGAAATCATGGTGGTCTCAGGCCACTGGAAAGAAGAGCAAAATTCAGGCCTGGGATTTCTAAGGGGTAAATATTCCAAGTAATTAGGATGTGTAATGTCTCCTGGCAGGATGAAGGTGGTGAAACAGCACGCCTGTGCTGTTTATCCCTTTTCATTTATTCCTTTTCTCTCATTAAGCCTTCAGTTCAATACAAGTTGGCATAATTCAAAATGCTACTACTGTAAATAAAGGCATATTTGTTTATAGGTAGGTAAATGGGTGGATGTATGGATAGAAAGATAGAAAGAAAAAGAGAGGCACAGAGAAGGCGATTCCATGAGCTCATGAAATCTTTACTATCCCCCACCTGCCCCCATCTCGCCCATTCTCCCACCACAGTGGTGGCACAAGATCAAGACTGAGCTACTTGGGGACGACAACAACAGGACATTGTGTCCCAGACAGAGGGGCACACCCTATTTTTTCTGGAGTTGGTGAAGTGGAAGGATGGGGGTCTGGGTTTACAGGTGATCATCTTTCCTATCCTATGAGTCTATAGAAAGGAGTCCAACAACGAGAACCCAGGGAAGGCCGAGCCATCTCAGGGACCAGATCCAGATAAGCCACAGTCCAGCTGTGACCTTGTGTTTCCTCCTTTCTTTCCCTGATAGTCTGAGGTGAGTTTCTGTTTCTTCCCATTAAAAGATGCTGGGCTGAAGCAGCACAAAAGGGAGTCTATAAGAGCTGGTGGTGCAGAAGGAACAGGGAGATACAGTTCTAAAGCAACCATGACTTTTCCAAATGGCCTTTTTCTTGGTTGAGTTGATTGTGATTGAAAGTAAAATCTTGAGTCATGTCTTAGGTATTGAGATTTTTATTAAAATTCAAATAGACATTTAAAAAACCCAACTTACTGGCAATTTTTTTGAAGAATATAAGAATATAATTATATATGGTATAATTATGCTCAACTATAATAATCATAATTATATTTATGTTTCTAATTATAACACATATAACCATATATTGTTATAATTAACATATACTTAATAATGATATTAATTAATGATTATAATGATTTGATTAATGATTAGTATATATTAGTAATTTATTTTCTTATTATATTATATTTTGTTGTATATGAATATATATATATATATCTACTTCATAAGCAGATGGTTATGATGTCAAAGAATTTCAAAGTCTCATGGAAATCTTTAAAAATAGTTCTGAAGGATTGGGTCATAGGAGAGACCTGACAAGCCTGAGATGCCAGGATATGCCAAGGGATAGAAGCACTCTTTGATTATGTCTGGCTCGTTTGGCTTTAGAAATTAAGAGTTCCTTCAATCACAAGGAAAAGTTCAGAAGGAACTCAAACACCTGGAAGCTAAAGACCACCTTGCTTAAGAATGCTTGGATCAACCAGGAGATCAAAGATGAACTTGAACAATTCATGGAAACCAATGAGAATGAGGACACTTCGGTCCAAAACCTATGGGATACAGCAAAGGTGGTTCTAAGGGGGAAATACATAGCCATCCAAGCCTCCCTCAAAAACACTGAAAAATCCAGAATACACCAGCTGTCTCTACACCTTAAAGAACTGGAGAATCAACAACAAATCAAACCAACTCCACATGCAAGAAGGGAAATAATCAAGATTAGAGCAGAGATCAATGAGGTAGAAACGAGAGATACAGTAGAACGCATCAATGAAACTAGAAGCTGGTTTTTTGAAGGAATCAATAAGATCAATAAACCATTGGCCACACTAATCCAAAAGAAAAGAGAGAAAGCCCAAATTAATAAAATTATGAATGAAAAGGGAGATATCACAACTAACACCAAGGAAATAGAAACAGTCATTAGAAATTATTACCAACAGTTATATGCCAATAAGCTAAGCAACCTAGATGAAATGGATGCATTCCTGGAAAACTACAAACTCCCAAAATTGAACCAGGAAGAAATTGACAACCTGAATAGACCGATATCTAGTAACGAGATTGAAGCAGTGATCAAAAACCTCCCAAAAAACAAGAGCCCAGGACCTGACGGATTCCCTGGGGAATTCTACCAAACTTTCAAAGAAGAAATAACCCCAAATTCTCCTGAAGCTGTTCCAAAAAATTGAAGCAGAAGGACAACTTCCAGACTCTTTTTATGAAGCCAGCATTACCCTGATATCCAAACCAGGCAAAGACCCTACCAAAAAGGAGAATTTCAGACCAATATCACTGATGAATATGGATGCAAAGATTCTCAACAAGATCCTAGCAAACAGGATCCAGCAGCACATTAAAAAGATTATCCACCACGACCAGGTGGGATTCATCCCTGGGTTGCAAGGTTGGTTCAACATTCGCAAATCAATCAATGTGATAGAACAAATCAATAAGAGAAGAGAGAAGAACCACATGGTCCTCTCAATTGATGCAGAAAACGCATTTGACAAAATCCAGCATCCATTCCTGATGAAAACGCTTCAAAGTATAGGGATGGAGGGAACATTCCTGAACTTCATAAAATCTATCTATGAAAGACCCACAGCAAATATCATCCTCAATGGGAAAAAGCTTGCAGCCTTCCCGTTGAGATCAGGAACATGACAAGGATGCCCACTCTCGCCACTCTTGTTCAACATAGTATTAGAAGTTCTGGCAACGGCAATCAGACAACAAAGAGAAATAAAAGGTATCCAAATTGGCAAGGAAGAAGTCAAACTCTCTCTCTTTGTAGATGACATGATTCTTTACATGGAAAACCCCAAAGGCTCCACCCCCAAACTACTAGAACTCATACAGCAATTCAGTAACGTGGCAGGATACAAAGTCAATGGACAGAAATCAGTGGCTTTCTTATACACTAACAATGAAAATACAGAAAGGGAAATTAGAGAATCGATTCCATTTACTATAGCACCAAGAACTATAAGATACCTGGGAATAAACCTAACCAAAGAGGTAAAGGACCTGTACTCGAGGAACTACAGAACACTCATGAAAGAAATTGAAGAAGACACAAAAAGATGGAAGACTGTTCCATGCTCTTGGATTGGAAGAATAAACATTGTTAAAATGTCTATACTGCCTAGAGCAATCTATACTTTTAATGCCATTCCGATCAAAATTCCACCGGTATTCAAAGAGCTGGAGCAAATAATCCTAAAATTTGTATGGAATCAGAAGAGACCCCGAATTGCTAAGGAAATGTTGAAAAACAAAAACAAAACTGGCGGCATCACGTTACCCGATTTCAAGCTTTATTACAAAGCTGTGATCACCAAGACAGCGTGGTACTGGCATAAAAACAGACACATAGACCAGTGGAACAGAGTGGAGAGCCCAGATATGGACCCTCAACTCTATGGTCAAATAATCTTCGACAAAACAGGAAAAAATATTCAATGGAAAAAAGACAGTCTCTTCAATAAATGGTGCTGGGAAAACTGGACAGCGATATGTAGAAGAATGAAACTCGACCATTCTCTTACACCATACACAAAGATAAACTCGAAATGGATAAAAGACCTCAACGTGAGACAGGAATCCATCAGAATCCTAGAGGAGAACAGAGGCAGTCACCTCTTCGATATGAGCCACAGCAACTTCTTTCAAGATATGTCTCCAAAGGCCAAGGAAACAAAAGTGAAAATGAACTTTTAGGACTTCATCAAGATCAAAAGCTTCTGCACAGCAAAGGAAACAGTCAACAAAACAAAAAGGCAACCCACAGAATGGGAGAAGATATTTGCAAATGACAGTCCAGACAAAAGGTTGATATCCAGGATCTATAAAGAACTTCTCAAACTCAACACACACAAAACAGAGAATCATATCAAAAAATGGGCAGAAGATATGAACAGACACTTCTCCAATGAAGACATACAAATGGTTATCAGACACATGAAAAAATGTTCATCATCACTAGCCATCAGGGAGATTCAAATTAAAACCACATTGAGATACCACCTGACACCAGTTAGAATGGCCACAATTAGCAAGACAGGAAACAACGGGTGTTGGAGAGGATGTGGAGAAAGGGGAACCCTCTTCCACTGTTGGTGGGAATGCAAGTTAGTGCAGCCACTTTGGAGAACAGTGTGGAGATTCCTGAAGAAATTAAGAATAGAGCTTCCCTATGACCCTGCAATTGCACTGCTGGGTATTTACCCCAAAGATACAGATGTAGTGAAAAGAAGGGCCATCTGTACCCCAATGTTTATTGCAGCAATGGCTACGGTCGCCAAACTGTGGAAAGAACCAAGATGCCCTTCAACAGACGAATGGATAAGGAAGATGTGGTACATATACACGATAGAGTATTATGCCTCCATAAGAAAGGATGAATACCCAACTTTTGTAGCAACATGGACGGGACTGGAAGAAATTATGCTGAGCGAAATAAGTCAAGCAGAGAGAGTCAAGTATCATATGGTCTCACTTATTTGTGGAGCATAACAAATAACATGGAGGACATGGGGAGATGGAGAGGAGAGGGAGTTGAGGGAAACTGGAAAGGGAGATGAACCATGAGAGACTATGGACTCTGAAAAACAACCAGAGGGTTTTGAAGGGGCGGGGGGGGGGGGGGTTGAGGAACCAGGTGGTGGGTAATAGGGAGGGCACGTACTGCATGGAGCACTGGGTGTGATGCCAAAACAATGAACACTGTTATGCTGTAAATAAACAAATAAACGAATAAAAAAAAAAAGGATGAATACCCAACTTTTGTAGCAACATGGACAGGACTGGAAGAGATTATGCTGAGCGAAATAAGTCAAGCAGAGAGAGTCAAGTATCATATGGTCTCACTTATTTGTGGAGCATAACAAATAACATGGAGGACATGGGGAGATGGAGAGGAGAGGGAGTTGAGGGAAACTGGAAGGGGAGATGAACCATGAGAGACTATGGACTCTGAAAAACAACCAGAGGGTTTTGAAGGGGCGGGGGGGGGGGTGGGAGGTTGAGGAACCAGGTGGTAGGTAATAGGGAGGGCACGTATTGCATGGAGCACTGGGTGTGATGCCAAAGCAATGAACACTGTTATGCTGTAAATAAACAAATAAAAAAAAATTTAAAAATTAAAAAAAGAAAAAAAAAGAAATTAAGAGTTCCTAAAGTTAGGAGTCATGCCTTAGCCCTCTTTGTATCTGCCAAAACTGATTCTGCAGATCGACCACCTCCTTCTTCACCTATGAATAAATCTGCATATATTTTGGAAAAAGGCACTACGAACGACAATGTTGTTTTAGAGAATTTCTCTTGGCCAGTCCTTCTATTTTTCATTAAAACTCTCCTGTTCAATTCTGGGTTCCTGTCCCATTGGCTCATATCTGGTTTCCAGCATCCTGCCTTCTTCTTCACTCCGATGCTTTATTAGGACTGCCCTTATTAATCCTGGCGGTCCGTTGTTTGTTGCCTTTCTAATATTGAAACTCTTCCAACTTCAACTCATCCTTGTTCCCAGAATCTGTAATAAGCCATCGTGAGACTCTGCTTGCTGAAGGAGAGAGTTTGGACTCCACTCTCTGAGCTGAATATCTTTGTTTGACCTTCAGTTCCAACTCTGTCTGGCTCCACCATGTTGGAAACCTCAGGAGGTTGAATTTTACAGTTTCCAACAACTGGATCTTTTCCCTTTTGGCTTCCATTTGGGGACTGGCCAATGGGAATCACTTATAGAAGAACAGAGAGCCGTGGGAGACATGAGTCAGCTAATGACCTCCTGGCTTCCCTGGGGTCACAGTAGTAGGTTGTTCCTTCACTGCTAAGGTGGTAGGTCCCATCAGGTAGCTCACATGTGGCTCTCTCTAGGCCTGGTAACACTGCTCTACAGGCTGTGCACTTGTTGCCCTACATGTGTCATGACCCCTTGATGGTTTCCCTTAATTCTGCTTATACTTTTGTATAAGGTTTCCCTTTTCGACTCTTCTCAATTACCTCATTTATGTGTGCATCTCTCTCCTGTAAAGACCTTGATTAAATCATCTTTTGCTTCTAGAGGGTTGCTCTGAGCATAGTAGAACCACGGGGCACCAGGACACCTTGAATTCTATTCCTAGATTCGCCACTTATGAGGTAGTTATTGAACAAGCATGCACCGGTTTCTTCTCACATTCTAGACACTTTGCCTTTGCCTTTAATCCCTGCCCTCAACGGAAAATGCCATGACAGAAACATGGGGAGCTATGTTTATGGATCAGAGGGAGGAGCCCTGAGGGCCTTTGGGAAACTGAGATTATAAACTGCCTTTCATTGGATAGATGAGAGGTTGCTGCACAGACAACAGGGAATGATACATATGGGCAAAATACACAAATCAGAGAGATGAACCTGTTGTGGAAACTTCTAGCGCATGTGTACATTTGGAGGTATGCACCCAGAAGTGGGTAGCAAGAGGAGGGACTTAAAAGATGGCAGAAGTCACAGTACAAAGAGTATGTACTCATCAAACATCTATGTTGATAATACATTATGTCTTGAATTTGTGACTCTATTCTATAGGACCGTGAGAGTGGGAGATAAGATTGGACATAAGTCTTAAGTGATTTTATACCTGCAAAAGATAAAAAATTGTTGCTGTTGTAGAATACCTGATATTTCATTCTTAAAATTAAATAAAAACAAATATCCTGTTACATACTTCACAATAATAAGAGTGGAAAATAGGAGTCATTTAAAAGTTCTGGGGAGTTGTTCATCCTGTTGAGAATACTATCTCTACAGCAGAGAGACCTGAATGTTTTCATAATTCTCAACAGAGGACTTGATGTCCTTACCACCTGGCACCCACAGGCCATGCTTTCCTCCAGGAGGACTGGCCATGTCCTGTAGAAGGATCCTGTGCTCTCCATCTTCCTGTCATGCTCCATCCCAGGATCACACCACTTCAGCCCAGAGGACCCCGATTATGTCATTTTTCCTTCTCTCAGTTAGAGCAATTGCTTCTTAAGGTTCTTTTCAGAAACTTCATGTTTGACTTCAAGTGTTTTCAACCAGATCCCCCTGGAACACTCTATCTCTATTAGAATCTCCTCCTTTATGTGAGGCAGTATTTTTCCTTGCCTTCTTAAGGGACAGAAAAAAAAAGAGTTGTCTTCAGAATTCTTGAAATATCTATTTATTCCTTTTGGAGAATGGATGAAATGTTCCTAAGTTTCCAAACTGTTCATGACTGATGGAGGTGTTGTGAAACAGTCATGTTTTTGTACAGTTTCCCCTCGTTTCCATGCATCCATCAATATGTGCATTGCACATGCAGATAACAAGCTCAGAAAACTTAAGTGAGTTGTGGGCAGCCACACAGAACATAAGTAGAAAGACAGAAACTCTGGACCTTCCAAATAATGCCCATTATCTTATGGTGAGACCGAATAGTGCAGTGGTTAATAATGCAAACACTGGACTGGACAGTCTGCCTTGAAATCCCAGCATGGTGAATTTAATCTTTGTGCCCCAATTTACTCATAGGAAAAAGAGATAATTGTACCACAGAGGGTTGGTTGGTGGCTTAAATTAAAACCACATGTCAAATGCTTAGCATTATGCTCAAGTTGTATCAGTTATTCCCATTATTTGATTGACAGTGTCCAACCACCACTCTTGCTCTTATTGCTTCAACTCTCCTTTGGTTTTTTTATTTTATTTTATTTTTTCCAGCATCACAAGATTCATTGTTTATGCACCACACCCAGTGCTCCATACAATCCATGCTCTCCTTAATACCCACCACCAGGCCAACTTTTCCCTCCCCCCATTTCAAAACCCTCAGTTTGTTTCTCAGAGTCCATAGTCTCTCATGCTTCATCTCCCACTCCAATTTACCCCAATTCACTTTTTTTTCCTTCTCCTAATGTCTTCGTGTTATTTCTTATGCTCCACAAGTAAGTGAAACCATATGATGATTAACTTTCTCTGCTTGACCTATTTCACTCAGCATAATCTCCTCCGGTCCCGTCCCTGTTGATACAAAAGTTGGGTATTCAT
Source organism: Meles meles (assembly GCF_922984935.1). NCBI lineage: Eukaryota > Metazoa > Chordata > Mammalia > Carnivora > Mustelidae > Meles > Meles meles. Next base: position 20,622,243 of record NC_060066.1, read on the forward strand.
CAACTCTCCTTCATAGTCAAGCTTCCTAAAAATATTTTCTTCGATCACAAGGTCTGACTTTCCTTTCCTGTTAAATTTCATGGTTTTAACTTAAAATATACTTCTCACATGGCACCTTTAAAAATGGTCTATTTTCTGGAATTCTGTGTAATGGATGTTACTATATATACCATCTCTACCTTCTTACAGCACGTTTCTTTATCAACCCAACTCTACTTTGACTTCCACCTCCATCATACTCCTGAGACTTCTGCTAAGTGCCTGTGACTTCATGTTGACAAATTCATTATCACTGGGTGCCAGTGAAGAAACCATATTAAGAGTAAAGGAACTGGGGTGCCTGGGTGGCTCAGTGGGTTAAGCCTCTGCCTTCAGCTCAGGTCATGATCTCAAGGTCCTGGGATCGAGTTCTGCATTGGGCTCTCTGCTCGGCAGGGAGCCTGCTTTTTCCTCTCTCTCTCTCTGCTTGCCTCTCTGCCTACATGTGATCTCTCTCTGTCAAATAAATAAATAAAATCTGTAAAAAAAAAAAAAAGAGTAAAGGAACTAAGGAGTTTTAATCCCAATATCTATGTGATAGTTATATTTCAGAAAAGGGTGAAGATACTTTCCAACAACCATGGCTAGGAATTCCCCGGAAATAGGGATTATGTTAAATGCAGGGATGTTTTAGAATCCCAAGCATAGTAAATCATTCAGGAGTATTTGTAGATAATGTAACAGTAAGTATTTCTAGTATAAGGAGTTTGCATAATAGGACCCAAATATCATGTAATTTTTGTCCATATGGATCTGCAGGCTTGTTTGGGGTGATCAGAGGAACACATTCCTTACTGTGTATAATTTCACTCTGTAAATATTATCTTGATATTTCATAGGGGTATGAATCAGTGAGGCAAGAGCATTAGTGCATATAAAGCTACTGAATTTGTGAAAATGTAGGAATGAGGGCAACTTGTGACACAACATTTTAAAAGAGAAGCAGTACTATCATGCCCCATCCCATTCCCAATAAGAGAGTATCTGAAAAAAGAAGAGCTTAGCTATTTTTTTCTTTTGCGCTTTCAAAGGTGGGGATACAAGTATATATACACACACACACACACACACACACACACACACACACACACATACATATACATATTTACCTCCTTCCATATTCTTTTTATAAACTCTCTCTAGGTATAGGTGTTTGGTGTTAGGAAACCCAGAAGGAATATTTTCAAGCTTCTTTAAAAACTGTCCTCTTTGATATTTTATCTTAATGTCTTAATATGTATTTTTAGATTTATCAACTTATCTCCTTTTTCTCCAATGTCAAGACCAAAATTAGAAATAGCTTCTTGTGTTTTTCCACTCTGTTCTTTAAGTCCTAAGGTCATTTAGGGCAAAGAGAATATCCTTATTCTATGGAAGAGAGAATTACAGTGCTTATAAGTGCCAGTACAGAAATCCTCAACCATCCTGGAGGTTGTGTCCCTGAAAAGCACCAAGATTGACAAGTTCAAAGCTAAGATCATACAAAACAGGGAATTGGGGAAAAATGTTTTTAAACATAAACATTGCCAGAAAGCATCCACTTATAATACCTGTATGTTTCTTCTGGTAGCCTTCTTCAGAATCACCTTCTCCAAGTTGATTTAGGAAATATCCATGTGAAATTATGCGAAGAGTCTCCCATAATTCTATGTTATGCTCACTATACATATTAGAAATATCCGTCTAGACTTTATTGGATTTAAGTTAAACGTGTTTGCAATTACATCTCTTTTTACTTATTTTCTCAAGATTTAGAAAATGTTCCTGTGCTTTCCTGGGCTTTTCACACATCATGGGAAAGCTTATGAGTACTCTTTCCTGGGGCTTACATTCTATCAACATATGCAGGATTTGATTTAGACAGTCCTCAGGTCTTCATTTCCCTCCCCTCTCCCAAAGACCCACCAGCTAGGTTTACACAAAGAATAAGTGTTAACTAATAATACATTATTCTGCTTAAGGGTTATAAAGTGAAAACTACACGTATGCCAAAGGGTTATATAGCTTTAAAATTGTGTGGACACACATTATTCTCCATTATCTCTGAACTGCAGAGGCCAACATGGTGATTAATTTGGGGTGGCTGTACTCACATTTTAACAAATTGTAAAAATGGCTGACTCACTTCTCCCTTCTTCCTGTCTAGTCTTACTTTACTATGAAAGTGACAATGTATGGCAAATCTGGGTTTCACTGACTGTCTGGTGTAGGTCTCCAGGGAAAAATAAGTCAAGAGAACATTTACGAGGTGTCAATGCTCATTTGTGCACAACCACAAGGATACATTCTATCTCTGCTAGAAAATGGTGTGGGTGAGTATGCACATTGATATAAGAACTTTTTGCTCCTATCAAAGTGGCTCAATGTGTAAATGTATTCAAAGAGAGGTGTCTATGTTGCTCTTTGAGAAAGGGAAATGTGGTACTGTTACAAAAAAAAATTTCCTTGTCCAACTTATCTCAAGGTATCTTTGAAGAGGTGTTATGTTGAAGAGGAAGTACATACAAAAATAGGACAGGTATATGTATTCCATTCATGATAATGGAATAAATTTGGGGCTTCGGCATGGTGGGCTTGATGTTCAGTGAGCCTGAGGGGAGTTCTGCCCATGAGTCTAGAAATCTGATTTGTCTTCACTTCCATTTTATACTATCATGGTGCCACTTAACACAGGTCCAATGTTCCACAACGTATTTAATGAATTAATGAACTCTCCTATCCACCCAAGCCAATTGCTCCTCATGTAGGCTTTATGCACGTGGACTCTGATTTTGACTTCATTCTCCCACTAGCACTGGACACCTGCCCTGAGCCCTCTCAATGAAGTTTTGTCAAACCATCTACCTTTTAACAACCTCCTCTCTAGGGGAGTTGAACCCTGTCCACCATATAACTTCCTAATCGTTTTGTTATGATTGAGATGCCCCCAGATGACTTTGAATACCATTCATACCCTACCTCTGTGCATCTCGTGCCTTACCAACAAAATTTGAATTCATTGCATATGAGGCATAACCTCTAGGTTTAGAGGCATATAAAATTGGATATTTGGGATGCCTGGAGGGCTCAGTCAGTTAAGTGTCTGCCTTTGGCTCAGATCATGATCCCGGAGTTCTAGGATTGAGCCCTGCATGGGGCTCTCCCTGCTCAGTAGGGAGCCTGCTTCTCCCTCTGCCTGCTGCTCCCCCTGCTTGTGCTCTCTCTCTCTCTCTGAAAAAAAAAAAAAAAGGCCAAAAAACTGGGTATCCATCTTAGTAGTCAGTGCCATAGTGAGGACAGTTCTCCTTGCCCGAACCTGTACATCCATTCAGAGCCTGCTCCTGCTTGTCTCTGGGCCAGAGCTCTCAGAGTTATAAACAGCAGAGAGCAGAGCAAGGACAATGAGTGGAAATTAGAAGGAAATATATTTTAGTTCACCATCAGGAAAATTTCACTAATGGGGTTGGCAAAATACCAAAAATGTTCAAATATAAATTGCATGACTATTAGGAGTGCAGTGAAAGAAATGCCTATATTTATAAAAAGATCTGTGTATACAATATCTGTGGCAAATGGTTCCTCTCCTTTCACCGTCCTTCTTCTTTTTTCCCCTCAAATTTTATCAGCTAGATTATGAAGGTCTTACAACCTCAAGGTGGTGCAAGTTGATGGTTTCATTTTTAAGTTTTAAGAAATAGTTACTTTTTGTGTGATAAACATGGGTTCAAATGAACTGCATCTTAGGAAAAGTAGGAATGGGTTTAGAATCAATCAAAAGTAGAAATGGTTTCAGAATCCATCTCAACGCTAACTCCAACCAGCAGTGCAACTTTCAGCCGATGTGTTACCTGCCCTGAAGGTAAGAATTTTATCTAGAAATGAGGATGAGAAAAGTGACCTGTCTGTGTTTACACACACAAAGACACATGTACAGCCTATCCGTATATACATACATAGAGTGTATGTGCTAGCTATGTACAGTTTGTCCCTTAAGTCATTTTTGTGTGTGTAAGTTTGCGTGACGCCATTTTGCTTTTATGAAAGACCTGCATTGGTACCTGCTCTCACTAACTGAAAGACATCTGAAGAGAATTTTCCCTTTTATGGGGAAAAGCCCCAAAGTGAACACAGGATTCAGTGTTGGTTTGGCAGCGGCCCTGATAAAGGCAGCTGTACCCCGAGCAACCACAGCCGCCCCACCAAACTCCTTCCCCAGGACCCACACTCCCGGTCCAGCATCAACCGCCAGAGTTCTGATCTGTGTCTGTGGACATCTGGGCTTTACCTTGACTTATTTCATGCATCATTAGCAACATGTGTCCTAAGGTATCAGAAAAGCCTAAGAGAGGTGATTTTGGGGGGTGGGGTGGGAATACTAAAAAATGTTCCATATAAATTAATGGTAATCATTTCTTAGCTTCACACTGTTTCAGTTAGTAAAGGTTTCATAGAATGCTCTACTTTCAAGAATAGGGGGAACCCTGTATCTTAAAATATGACTTGTTTCTTTTCAGCAGGGAGCTGATAGTAATGGTTAAGTTTTATTACCCCATGTAATATGTCTGGTTGGTACCCTGTTTCTTAACTCATTACATGTTACATCTTTAATTGTCCCAGTACTCTGTGTGGAGGAATCATACAGATTAGGAGAACAAGGTTCAGAGCATGGAAATTTTCCCCTAATAGGGCTGGTAAGTGGCACAGTTGGAATTCACGACATCATGACACCAAATCTAGATTTTTAAAGTGATATGCTTACAGTTGCACTGCATGGTGCAGTTGGTACTGCATGGAATATTTTTTTTTTTTTTTAGATTTTTATTTATTTGACAGACAGAGATCACAAGTAAGCCGGCAGAGAGAGGAGGAAGCAGGCTTCTCGCTGAGAAAGCCCCATGCGGGGCTCGATCCCAGGACCCCAGGATCATGACCTGAGCCGAAGGTGGAGGCTTTAACCCACTGAGCCACCCAGGCGCCCCAGTACTGCATGGAATCTTATCATCATAATTTTCTTATTAGAAAGAATACCTACAAACATTTAGTCTCAATCTCTTAATAATGCAGTGGATACTGCTATTTAATTAATCTTTCCTAGTCAACAAAATACCTTGTTTTTTTTCAAATTATGCAATCCAGAAAGGTGAAAATTAGTTGGTTAATAATAAATCAGCCCGTATATGGTTAACATAGGTTTAAGCAGTAATACACATATATATGAATATATATATATATATATATATATATATTTAAGTACCAGCAGTTCTTATGGGTGAGTTGTCCAAAGTGTAATCAATGTCTCTATCTGTCTCAGCACTGGGTATGCACCGTTCCACAGTGTTTGGGCAATAACTCTGGACAAAAAGCATTTCTTCTTACCTCATCATGGAATGTGTTGCTTTGGGAAGTGAGGTTGTAAATATATATTTTTTTATTTTCTTCCCTTGGAAACTTTATGCAGTCTTGAGAGGTGCACAGGTGTATCCCTGAAAAGTTGAGTATAAATTCAACTTTTGGAGAATAAAAATTGATTTTACATGTTAATTATTTAAGAGAATGCTCAGAATTTTCATGGGGCAAAAAAATTATTTCCCCATTTTTATTTTGAGCAAATCTCAATTTTCATTTATCTGTTTTGCTTTCCCTATATCTGTAGCTATCTGCAGAACTAGTGAGGCTTTACTAAGTTACCTCCCCAACATTCATGCCAGGTTTAGACATTAATGAATTCGGAAACAAACCAGGGAGCACCAAATTTGTAAGTTTCCAAATCCGCCGTATCTTTGTTAATTGACTCTAATGCTTAGCTTTGGAAAGTAATCAAGAGAGATTAGTTGAGTTCCTGCTATCATGGAGAATCATGGAGGAGCTCCTATTTAATGAACAACAAACGAGCTGGAAAGAACACTGGCTCGGTAGTTTTGATCAGCAGGCTGGAGTCTACTTTTATCCCAAATGAGTCAACTTTGGTAAATTGCCTAGCTCCTTTGGCTCTCAGTATTCTCATTGGGAAAATGGCAATGGAAACACGTTCCCTTCCTATTGCACTAAGTTTATCAGGATCAAATGAAAAATGATGTGTGAGGATATTTATAAAGCACAAAGGGTTTCACAAAATTTTAGTAAATCTAATCAGGTGTGTGGTGCCTTAGATACTCTGTCATCTTCTCTTGGAAGCATTGGCAGCAAAGATGAGTCATTACAAGAAATGCTTTAATAATAATAATAATAGTACTTACAGTACACACAATAAATATTCATACTTCAGCCATCCAGAACAGATCAGAACGTGGATCCCACTGCCACATGCCTCTAGGCAATGATTTCTGTCCATCCCTTCTCCTCTTTCCTCTTATCCCTTTCTCTTCCTCCAACCATTCCTAGGTTCTTGTTCCTCATGGTCTTGACTGGCTTGCATTCCACCCAAGGTTACTGGCTTTGATAGAGTGTTCTGCTTTGTAATTCTTATTAAACGGACTTGCCTTCAAAATATCATAGGCCACATCCTCAAAAATCTGAGTGTGTAACTAGTTTATGAAACTGACAAATGGCAAACATTGAACGAATTCCTGTAATTAAGCTGAATTAACTGAAGTATAAAGGGAGACCTTGACTTTAATGTCACGGTATCCTCATGACATTCAACATGGTTAGAACCTTCAGAACTTCTCCCCAGAGATGAGAAATGAAAAATCACTCTCCCCCCCCTTTTTTTTTTGGCCTAGCAGACTATTTTGTGTGACTTAAAACTTGAGCTGAAAACTAACTAGTTGCCAATAGTTAAAAATATGAATATACATCATCAAGTTCCAGCTTTCTAACTTCTCTTGAAATATCAGAGCATGTAGTGATACTGGGTCCTCCACAGAAACATAACAGAGAGGGGGGCTGGCGTGGGAGTGGAGAGGAGGGAAGCTGGTTCCTTTAGAATAAGTTGTGTTCAGTACTAGGATCCCCATCCATTCAATTTGATTTATTTATATCATCTTGTATGGCCCCTGTAGGACCTGAGTTTGTGGCTTGGGATAAACCTAATTAAATCTTATCTCATAACCAGCTAGTCATGGGTGAAATCATGGACAGATGGTTTAAGGTGAACATAGGTTGTTGATCTGTTTCTCTTATTTCATTAACCATTTGCCAGCATTTTAAACAGTCTAATCATATGTCACAAACTATAACCAGAACAGCAGTTTTTAAGGGGAAAATCTAGGGTTCTGTTGAACTATATTATTTTCAAAATTGAAATGGAAGGTGCTTTGAGTTTTGATTGTAGATCAAGTTTACAATGCAAAATGGTAAAATGTAGAATTTTACCAGCTTGATAAGTGTGAGTCAGAGGCATGTTCCAAACTCCACACCTGCCACATACATGTGATGTCAGAGTACTACAAAGAGCATCCCTGGTATGGGGTCTTTACAACATATGAATACAGAAAGTAAAAGGCCTCCCATGGAATGTCACCCTAAGTGATATATTAGAGGTAAGGAGGAGAGAACATGGTGACTTGACATTGGTAACATCTTAAAGCTTCTAGAGTTTTCTGAAAGCTTCACAAATTCCTTCCTTCATTCCCCATGCCTCAGGGGAGAAAAATTGATAAGGCTAAATCCAAGACAAAGAAAAATGGGGCCATATTAGTAGCAAGGGGCAATTTAACAGGAAGATTATAGATAATAGTGTTTGGGGAAAATCCTCTCTCTCTCTCTCTTTCAATTTCTAAAGTTTCCCTTTCCACAAATCAGATTTAAAACTTAAAGCCCTGGGATGCAGTTGTGGGGCTATAGAAAGAGGCCACGGCAAATGTTTGGTGGACCTCTTTGAAGGCCATAATGAATCAGAAGCACGGAAGTTGTCTATGTGATTCCATATGGTCTGGAATGGGTCACAGACCAGAAGTTTCTCAAATAGAGGTTTGGGGTTGAAGTCCTTTTATATCTATGCAAACAGGAGGACCTTTCAAGTGTGACTATAGCCATGGTGAGTGACCAGTCAAAGAATAGAGAATCTTGGCTTCAAAGACAGATAATATCTCTGCATTCCTAACAGAAGGTCTTCTCATATGTCTGGCTTTGAGCAAGGGCAAGTTAGCCTAATCATCACCAGCCAACAGTTCAGTTATCCACCGGGCTAAATAAACAGTGGTTTCAGGGTCTAGGGAGAGGCAGTAGAGCGAATGGCAAGAGAACATTTCATTTGACACATAGAGAACCACATCCTGCACAACTAGTAATTCAAACTCTCTCTGTGGATCCATGTAACTTGGTGAGCTATTGGTTCGATCATATACTGTGTATGAAAATGTTCAAAGTCATCAAAGAAGACCGTGGCAATGAGGACTTCAAACCCCAGCTCAGCGTTTTCTACTTGTCTTGAGTCAGAATGAATTTGGCTTAATTAGAAAGAAAAGGATATATAAAAATAACTGCAATGACAGTCACAGAGAAGTAACAAATGGGTAATGAGCAGAGTTACTTTTTCTTCTTGACAAACTCACAGACAAAGTACATGGTGAGATGACACTCTGTGTCATTCCATCTGCCTGAACTCAGCATTTCCACACAGTCCTCATGACCGTAGGGGTCACTGGGCTCCCCTTCTCTCCAGTTGCTATAGTTCTGCAGGGGAGTGTTGTCTGTGAACACATACTGTCCCTCCTTCTCAAGGTCATTCACCCCGATGAACACCCGGAAAAAGCCACTCTTGGCCACATAATCAGCGATGAGTGTGTTGGCAGCTTCATCCTTTGGCATGGCCAGCATCCCACCCCGGATCCGGCAGTGGGTCAGGGATTCCCTATAGTTCTTCTCTTCCTGCACGATGTAGTAGAATTTCTCCTCAGTTTCCCTAATCCCTGCTATGGCTTTGCAGAGAGGAAAAGATGAGCATAATTAGGCATCTCAAAAGAAGAAAAAGCAAGTATATAATATTGCTGGATTTAACTTCACTTATTTGATGTTCAACAATTATTTTGCCAGCCCCTAGTATGAGGTAGGCACTGGTTAAATATTTTTATCACCTTTGTAGTTATCAAATGGAGAACAAAGTCCTGCCATTTGTCTTCCCTGTCCTTCCTCCTTAACTCCTCACACAATTGTGAAGAGGAGACTCTTTTAACAAAGGTTTGCTATATGCTATTTGTCTTGCCGCACAACTCCTCTCAAACTCTTTTCCCATCCTACTTTATGCTTTGCCGTACTTAGCGTCCCAAGAGCAAGCCCTTCTCTCTTCCATTTCCATGACTTCTTTCATGCTTGGAAAGTCTTCTCACTGCTTTACCTGGAAAACTCCTACTTGTCATTTAGATCCCAGTGGAAGTATTTTCTCCTATAAGAGCCTTCCCAATGTCTCTGGACAGGCATGGGGCTCTTGTGTACACTCCCCCATGTTTCCACAGCTCCCTCCTCTTCCTCTTTTGCATCACTCAACACATTCTAATCTAATTGTTGGTCTGCATGCCTCACATACTAAACTATGAATGTCTTGAGGAAAAGGACCATGTCATTACCACTCTGTAGCCTCGGAGCCTGCAAAACTGCTTTGGATGGTAAATGCTTATTGAATGAACATAGGAATAATATAGAAATTTGTCCCCTTTGGGTTGAATTCCTGGGCTATGAACATGTATGTAGATTGAGTTTGTCCATGTTCACTCCACATACACGAAGTTCTGAGCTACTGAAAAATTTTCAGGACAGAATTGGGGACCCAGAGTCATCCTGAGCTCTTAATATGTTAAATGTGTTTTAGGTTTTGAGGGGATCTACATATATTTCTTTGGGTCTAAAAATCAAAATTTACCAAGAAATCTGTGACCACACAATAAAAGTCAAAAACTACTGCTCTGTGTGGAACCTCGAGGGTCTGATTTTCTTCATGAGAATCTGAGCCATGTCAGAGACAGCATCTCAGTACTAATTATAACCAGAGTTACAGTTAAGAGTATTACAAGATGAAGAACGCAAGATGGCATATGTGTGTTTCTAATAATGTACAATAAACATAGCTGGGTTACAATAAATAAAAGTACAACAAAAGAAGACCAATTTCAACTGCAATTACAATAGATTCCTCATTCATCCTGTCTCAGAAGAGAATACATAGCCCACCTGAAGGGCTTCACTTCTAACTACAATGGGGAAATGGGAAGGGGTAACAAAAATGGCTAATGCGGGAAGTTGCACAATTCAGAGAAACACAATGTTCTGTTGAGGTGTTTTGAGGCTAAGGCCATCAGTGAAACCAGTATTCAAATCCCTGATCTGTTAATTAGCTCTGTATCTATGGGCAAGGTAATTTCTCTAAGCCTCAGGGTAATCATAATACATGCACCCTAGGTATTATTTCAAGGACTCAAGAAAATAGCTATTGTTTTTACTATTACTTCTTTTTTCTGAGATGCTAGCTCTCTTTGACAATCCTGTCCCTTTCTATTCTTAAGGCATGTCTTGCCAAACTCTACCCTTTTTTCCATTCCCTTCTCTCCAGAAGGTGTCTTTTTCTACTCATAGGCAATGCAGTACATGTGAATATATGTAGGTATTGGTCCCAGAGTGTCCTGGAGTCTGAGCAGATCATTAGCATTTTGAGGGACATGTACAGGGGTGACACTATCTCAGTAGGCTTTTGTCTGACCCTAGGTATTTCCCACTCTGAATACTGGAATTGTAATGTCAAAAGAGATCAAACTGGTAGATGGCACAAGGCAAAAGAGGATATACTCACCATTCTTAACAAACTTCATAGATGTCTTGAGGCGAGCGACACTAATATCCAGTTGTCCAACAACTTTCCGGTACCTTCCACAGTCACAGACAGTGCCTTTTAAATGACAAAAACTGTGAATTCATGTTGGAGCACATATAGATCAGTTGGAAAGGGCAATTGCTCTATTCTCAATCTTTACTATCTCTTCCTAGTCTGGTCATATCTTTGTGTGAATGGCTATACTTTTAGTCTTTTACTTAAGACAAGGCTTACACATTTCATTTTCTTCAGGAATTTATAAAATATCTTCTTAAGTATTTTGGATGAGTTAAAAACACAGCTCTAAACCAGATTTGTAAAGAGAAGAATAAATATGGCCAACCCCTGCACACATACTCTGGACCGTTGGCGTTTTTTCGAACACAGAATGTGCCCGTCCAGTCTCAAAATAAAATCTTTACAGCTTTCTTAAAACAAATTTCTAGTCAGTCTTCCCTTCTCCTAACTGTAGGCTGGCTCACACAACTAGCTCACTGGCTCACACAACTCTCTCAAGAGAGGAGAAAACTTTCATGATGAAACCAAATGATAATTCTGATTATCCATTTCAAATACAGCTTGAATGATCCTTAAATGTTTCAAGAATAAGTTGAAGTCTTGTGAATAGATTCAACTTCTAATTTCAAGAGGCAGTTGTCCCATTTGTGGATTAACTCTGATTTTAATTTCTGCCATTCATTCCCTCTTTGCTCATTTACCTTTTCAACTACCTGCTGATATTGTGACAGAGAAAGAAGTATAAGGAAAATGATGTGAAATTCAAATGATTCTCTTTTTCTATTTAATGACTGCTTCATATAATCAGTCCCTTTTGTTTACTTCTTTGGCAGTTGAAAAGCAAAAAGAATTTTATTAGCCAAAGGGGGGGGGGGAATCTGTGGCTTTATTTATTCACATTCACAGTTAAATATACGGAATTTAAAACAGTTCTTAGAATTCGTCTTCAGTATACCTCAGTGATCTCCCCCAGAGCAATCTACTTTCTTTCCCTGCACATACCACTGGAAATAAAACTCTTTCAGGACTCAGGGAGACTCTCTCTGACCGTTGAAGGCGTGTTCTGTATCCATGGGGTCTTTCCAGATTGGGCCAGTTTGCTGTGGGCAAACAGGGCCGGCCCCTGTTTGGTTGAGATGCTGGAGGAATGTAGGGTATGCTAGTGTAGTCCTCCTGTTGAGACAATGGTGGATTTTCCTCTGCCTAGGACAATGAAGGCTGCTTCCTGATGTGCTGCGTTCACTTCCTCCAACTAAGCATGACTAGGATGGAATGTGCCATCATTCCCTACCCTAGGGCTCGGAAAGTCACCAGCAGATAGAGAGGAAAGTTCCCTTCTTTTCTTCCCTCTGGCCTGAGGAAAATAAGGTTAAGCATTGAGAGGACTATGGTTTTTTCTTAAAATGTATTTATTTTTAAAGATAAATACATTTGGAATGATGCTAGAAATTTAAGAGAAAAATGAACATGTCCTACCTGCTTTGCCTTTTCCTCCTGGTATCCCAGGCAAACCCTTTTCCCCTTTGTCACCTGAATAAAAACAATAGCCGTGAAAAGAACAATTAACTAAAATGGTGGAATCATTTCTGGTAAACAACACCTTATATACCTAAAAACATAAAAAAGAGCTTTTAAATTTTATTTGCAATATCTCCAACTAATATTCCGTGGTTTTATATAAATAATTTGATTTTGAATGGGCTGCACAGGTACAATTAGTCAAACAAGTCTTAATTTATTTAGATGGAATGTAGAATTCAGATGGGGGGGCAAAGAAATATTTAAATTTGTGTCACCTGTCTTACTAACATGGCCTTCTGAGAAAGGCTAATACAATTCTCTGCATGTTTTTAACTTTCAAAGTACCATTGTTTTGTATATCTGAATTAATTGATTAGCACGTCGCAGTGCCTATGTATTTATTGTCTCCCTAAGTTCTTCCATATGGCTTTACCCTTATATTTTCAAAAACATATATTGTGCCTTTTCAATTTAATTCAAATATTTACTATTTATTACTTACTCTATGCAAGATAAAAAGGCTTGGTACTTTGAGAGGATATAAAAAGAGACAAGATTAAACTGACTTGAAGGGATTTACACTTTCTGAAAAGATGTGATGCATGCAAATATCTGTAATATAAAGTTGTGTCAAATATATTATTCTGAAATATCAACCTTGATAATTTTCCCTTCTGCTCTTCTTTGTATGTGGCCATTTTCTTATTTAGTCAGAGGCATCCACAAAATAATTCTCAGAGAATCAGGATTATTAAAGCAGAGAGGAAAAAATGGTGATTTTTTTTCAACTTCAAAATAAGCCCTTGAAGCCTACATCAGACACAATAATTGAAAGCAAAAGCTTTTGATTTCCAAGAGGAAATGTTTGGCTGAAGTTCTTGAGAATCAAAAGAGAAGATCCTGATGGAAGTAAAATAGAGTTTATGCTTCAATACTGAGCTGGAAAAAGAAAAAGAAAGAATTTGGGAGGAAAGAATACAAGATGAAGGTCATCCAGGCTAGAAGAATATGAGGGCTTGGTTACCTCTGTAGGAGTTTGGTGAAACCAGGAAATTAGTTACATGCAATATGAGGGGGCAATATGAGGGGAAACAGAGTCAGGATTGAGGTTCTGCCTAACCCCATCCTTCACCAGCAAAAGGGAAAAAAATAAGAGCCACTCTAAAACCCATGATATAGCCCATGTTGCCCGCTCATTACCCATTCTTTTCATTACTGTCTGCTGAGTGCTTTTCATTAAGAGTCCTACACATATTGACTGTTGATCTTCCAGGAAAGCCTGCTTGCCAGGGCACCAAGAATTTGCTAAGCCTTTCCAAACGGACCCAAGTCAATTTGACCGTAAAGATACTTCTCTTTACAGTGATAGTGGATATTCATGAGCTCCCCAAACAGGAGAGGTCCTTGAAATCCAGAATGCAATTTAAACGTATAGGAGGAAGCTTCAGAACTAGCACTTGAACGAAATAAGACAAAGGTGAAATCCATGACAGTAGAGTGTAGCAAATCCTGTAAGAGAGACTCTGAACAGAGATAATAGACTCTGGGAGGGAGGTAGATGACATAGTGCTTCTGCTGGAAGAAGGAAGGCTCTCCTGGGAAGAGAGCACTGGAGCTCAGTTCTGAAAAACTTCCGCAGATGAAGATGGGAGCAAGGTAGGGGACAATGCACAATAGAGGTACAGGTGGAAAAAAGCATGGAAATATGCCATGCATCCTGATGAGGAAGATTGATCTGCTCACACCTAAGTTGCGTCCTGCAAATTTCTCAATTTCTCTTATATGTAATTTGTTAAAGACAAAAATAGATTTTGAGAATACATTAATGGAAGAAAGTGATACACATTTCCTAAGTACTGTTCCAGATACTGCATAGATATTATCATATTATTTATAGATATTATCAAATTAAATCCTATGATTTAGGTATTATTCTCATCTTTATTCTGCAATGGAAAGGATGGAGGATCATAGAGGCAACATAACTTCTATGTTCAAGGACATCTAGCAATTCAATGGCAGTGCTGGTATTGAAACCCAACCATTTCTGGCTCCCCAGTTCACAGTGTTTCCCAAATGAGTGAACCAATGGTTTAATGAATGAAAGCAAAGTATTCAAAAAAATCTTATCGGTACTTGAGAGGAATACCAAGTCCTTGTCACTACCGGAAACAATATGAACTTAAAGAGCATATATGTATATATGATCTATAATATATATTACATATCTAAAATATATCACATATGATAAACATATTAAACTATATTCAAACATCTGCATATGTTTAATATTTTATGAATACATTCTAATATTTTATCTTTTGAAAATAGTATGTTTTCTTTAAGTGTGGATCCCTTTCAGTTCAATGTGGGCTGAAAGTTGATTCCAGTCTTACTACAATCTTAGTTGTGGGCTAAACACAATAGTGGACATCAAAGAAGCCTAACAGGAGTATTTGTTTTATAAAAATTATGGAGGTTTTCAGCAAAACAAAGCACACATCAGAGACCAAGGAAATGGGACACTATCATTCTTACCTACCACAGAGTGAAGTAAAGGAAGTGCCTGCCAGTTATTTGGCAAAAATGGCCGTGGATCAGAGTAGAGAAGACGTTCACTGATGCAAGAGCCTTAGGCTGGATTGTAATAGTGTGGAAAACAGATTTTTGAATTGATAAATGGCTTTTTTGTCTGACAAGGTGTAAGCACTGTGACAACTTTCCTGTATTTTTTTTAAAGATTTTATTTATTTACTTGATAGACAGAGATCACAAGTAGACAGAGAGGCAGGCAGAGAGAGAGGAGGAAGCAGTCTTCCTGCTGAGCCGAGAGCCCGATGTGGGACTCGACACCAGGACCCTGAGATCATGACCTGAGCCAAAGGCAGAGGCTTAACCCACTGAGCCACCCAGGCCCCCTACTTTCCAGTATTTTCACACAAATTTCATTCCTTTTATAACAGATGGTAAAGTCAAAGCACTGTGGTAGAGGGAACAACCATGGCAATCCGAAAAACCGTGGCTTGAGTCCTGGTTCTGCCACTTACTAGCTAAATGTGGACGGGTTACACAACTTCTTTAAACCTCTATTTCTTCATTTTTTTCAGTGGAAATAATGGTACTTATAATCAGAATATTGTCAAGGAGGATAAATTAGATTATG
Source organism: Meles meles (assembly GCF_922984935.1). Lineage (NCBI taxonomy): Eukaryota > Metazoa > Chordata > Mammalia > Carnivora > Mustelidae > Meles > Meles meles. The sequence goes on from NC_060066.1 coordinate 20,637,707, forward strand.
TCATCTTCTCTTGGTATTAACTCTGTGCTTGAGTGATAGAGAATGGTTAACCAATGTTAGCTTCTGCCACACACTTAGCCAGAAAGCATGCCACATACTTAGCTGGTTCACGGAGGAGGTGAGCTGATAGTGCCTATTTCCCAAAATGAATTCTGGTTTAAAGCCATACATGAAAACTTATTTTGGCCCATGAGTGGGAACATGTCAGTAATAACTGTCTTAAGGCTGAAGTATTAGAGGTTGTATTTAAACAAACAAACAAAAAAATCATAATGCTTCCACTATAAAAGGATTATTGACCTTAAGTAAAAACATTTATTTTGCTCTGAGATTGAATTTGCCTGTACTAAATCATTCTCTCTTATTCCTAAGATGGAATATTGACATCCAGAAAGCTACTTTGTCCATGCAAGTGACAACATTAAGGTCAGCCCAGAAAGTTGAGATTAATCTGAGTCAGTGAAAAATTTAGAAGGGCTACTGACAAAACAAGGACAATAAATTTCAAAGTACAGATTAAAAATGAAATTAATCCAGGTGAGCCAGAGCACTAATCCTCAATTTTTTTTGAAATTCCAGGACATGTTCATAAATTTTGATGATATATCTCTGGAGGAGAAAGAAATCTTAGTGAATGGTGGAAATTGGTGTTAAGGGACAGTAGTATTTATAGAAATAAAGGGTAGAAATAGAGCCACATCATAGAAAATAATGTATTTTATCATTCACCTTTTTGTTCTTAATGCAATAAACATTTAGAAAGTTTCCACTGTATATTAGGCATTAGAATAAAATGATTAAAAAGTAGAATTCCCACACAGGACTTATATTTATTTAAGCAAAATGATCCAATAAATCTTTCATTCCTCTAGAAGTTCACAGTCTATAGGAGGAGGAAAACAAGCTAATAAGTCATGACAATGAGTAAAAATGATAGCGGTGTGCAAATAAGGTATTGACTTGAAGAAGACACGGTTCGTTAACCCTATCATTTCCAGACTGTTACTTTTTCAACATTTGTGGAAGTTCATCCACTGTGAGGCTCAGAAAATCATACTGAACTCTACTTCTCCTGTCTCTGTTATCTACCACCCTCCTAAGACACCTCATCTTATTCTATGAAAGGTTTAAGACTTCACTCAACGTCATGAACTCCCAACTCTCTTAGCTGGAACCTCACTGGTATTTGACACGTCTAAGTCTTGGCAAGAGTACCATCTAAAATAACTCACTGGAAAACGAACTTCTTGAATTCTGGACGTGTTCACGAGAATGACTCCTCCTCCCCCTCCACATCTGCTCACCTCCAGGGCAGTACTTGGGATCTCAGCCACATGGAATATGACTACTTCTCAGAAGTCTTAAAAGTCCAGCATCCCACTTTCTGGCTACATCCCCCCATCCCTTAACCAGCTGTTACATGAAGCTGATACAGCCAGGGGCAGATCCATGATGCATTTTATCTGAACTTACCCAATTAGAAGAGCCCTCTTTAAGAAGGATTATTCCAATTACAAATGGAAAAGTGGTAAAAAATGAAGCTTATAAGACAAGAAATAAAAATAAATCACTAAATTTTAAAAGTAGACACCACATTACAAAATTCACTAAGAATCGTAACATTTAAATTAATAAATTTGTGCCTCTATAATTCTTTTTTCGTACTTTACGGGCTGCATATGTTTGGCTGCATTCATGAATATGCAATTGGCCTAGCACTAGTTATTGATAAGTACATCATTTCCCTTTGCAAAGTAACATCAACTTTGCATAAACCAAATTTAAGAGTCTTCCTGCATGTTCCATTCCCTTTCGTTGGTGTATTTATCTATCTCTGCATAAATTAACACTATCTTAATGATTGTAGCTTTAAAACAAATGTTTAAATTCAACCTTCCAGGTTTGTTTTTCTTTTTTTATGGCTGTCTTTGGGTATTCTTGGTTCCTTTCATTTCCATATACGTTTCAAATTGGCTTATTAAATTCTAAGAGAGCTATTTCTGTGATGTTGACTGAGACAACATTGATCTACACATAAATTGGGGTGTCATCTTAACCATATTGATCATCTTAACCATAATGAGCCTTTCAATCTATGAATGTAGTTTTACCTTCATTTTCTTAAACATTCTTTAAATTAAAAAAAAAACATTCTTTAAATTCTTTCATTATCATTATGTCATGTTTGTTGTAGAAGGCTTAGACACATTCTTTATTAGCTTTATTCCTAGAAACGTAATAATTTTGATGCTGTAATAGATGGCATCTTTTTATTTCTTTTTTAAGATTTTATTTACTTATTTGACAGAAAGAGATCACAAGTAGGCAGAGAGGCAGGCAGAGAGAGAGGAGGAAGCAGGCTCCCTGCCGAGCAGAGAGCCCGATGTGGGGCTCGATCCCAGGACCCTGGGATCATGACCTGAGCCGAAGGCAGAGGCTTTAACCCACTGAGCCACCCAGGCACCCCTCATCTTTTGAATTTCATTTATAATGGTTCTGATATATAGAAACAAAATTGATCTTTGCATGGCTAAACTGTAAAAATCTGAATACAAATAGTCAATCTGTAGATTCATTTGTATTTTCTGGATATGCACTCACATCATCTGTAAACAATGATCCTTTTACTTCTTTGTTTCCAATTATTGTGATTCTTACCTCCTGTTCTTGCAATTTAGAACTTCTGCTATGATGGTGAAAACTGGTGATGAGGCCTGTGCACATCTCATTTCCAACCTCAGGAGAGAAGTGGTCAAGATTTCATCATTGAGTATGATATTTAATAGTTTCTGTTGTTGTTGTTGATATTCCCTTTCATATTAAATATGGTACCCTCTATGTCTAGCTTGTTAATATGTTTTGAAACATGAAAGGGTGTATGTTTAATTGTTTTTCAGAATTTCTGGAGTCCTAAGTGAAATGTTTATTTTTGAAGTGAAAAAGAGTGGCATTTTCCCTGGGTCATTCTTCTTTGGCCTTGAATATCAGTTCAGTTTGAGCAACTTTCTTCTTGAGCTTCTCAGTCTCATACTGCTGCCATGCTTATAAATATGTGAATGACTTGAAAGGAATAATAGTACAGAATGCATAGCTCACCTGGTGTGCTTCTCTTCTCCTCCAGATCAGACCCCTAAAGTCCTATTCAATTTCATAGCTTCCCTGTACCTTCAAATTTGTATCTGTTTTGTTTTGTATTGCCCCCCCCCTTTTTTTTGGACTCAGGTAGTCATTCATAGCAGAAGGACTAATGCAAGTGAATTTCTCATAGCTTATGCACAGAAATCTGAATTTTGTTTTATTAATGGTGTAAGAAATTTATTTCACCTTTACAACTTAACATTGATGATTTATGTAAATTAAGAATATTGTCAAATTTGAGATTACCTCTCTAAGTTCTTTCCATATATGAGCTGTTGGATTTAGCTAGCTCTGACCCTGTACATTTCAAACATTGTTTCTTTTCCACAACTCACACATTTCTTGTGCTGGATGCCCCCAAGACACATTCCTGTGATGACCTGATCTCTGCCCCTGCATTTTTTTCACCGTGACTTTGGATAGATCTGCACAGTAAGTGGTAAGAGTATTCTTGGAAGCTAGTCCTAGACTGAAATTATTAGCAGTGACTATACATGAAAGTAACTGCAAACGATGTAAGCCTGTCCCATGAAGTCCAAACTAAATGTTTTCCCCACTCAATTTCCTCCTGGTGAGCTCCCAAAATATTTGTGTCCACTTCCATAACCAGGTGATACAAAGAGAAGTCTGACATAGGGAAGCTGGAGCAGAAGGAGACAGTAATGTTAAGCTGTGTGTTCTCAATGAGGACAATATCAGCTCAAGGATATAAAAGTCGGTTCTACGGGGTGAAAAATCTTACTCTCCTTTATACATAAATCAAAAATATACACACAATGCACAACAGATATATAGTCCATGGGTGTTATTAAAATTTCATAGAGGAAGACAATTAGGAAAAAAAAGTCTAAAAAGGCTGGTTAAGGAGGAAATAGTTTGTTTGTCTTTTTTAATGCTGAAAGATATTTTTTTAACCAGTTGAGGATTAAATGCCTTACTTTACAAACTCTGCCAAGACATCTGGCCATGTGCATTGATAAGGCTCCATTTAGGGTCTTAGGAAGGACCCAAGTAAGTGCCAGGCTCTGAAGCCAAAGCTTCATTAGCTTCATGGTAAAACCACCCAAAATCCATATTACAGAAAGAGTCATCATTATGAGGAGTCCATCTAGCTCATCCCCAGCTGTAAGAATCTCAATCACAGGTGAACATACAGTGCCGGCCGTTGAATCAGTAAGAGGTATAGCAAATTCTTTACAGTGATACTACACTCTGCCCCTGCCCTCAAATGCAGGCAGAAGGAAAACTTTCAAAGGTATGAGTTGGAAAGGACAGGGAGAGCGGAGATACTAAGCTACGGGATGAGGAGAAGGGCCACAGCGTCAGCTTACCCTGCACCAATCAGCCCGCCCAAGAACACACCATACGTGAATGGGAGACACACAACTGATGAAGTAGTTGCTCGGGCACATGTGGAAGAAAGGCTTCAGGGTACCCATCAAGGCTGCAGAATTCTGTTACCTGTGGCACTGAGTTTCCTCAGCTCTGTACATTTGCACAAGTATCTTTTGCCACCCTTCAAAGGCCTTTCACCCTATTTTCATAAACATGTCACTGTTCTTCAAGATCTCACTCAAGTCTTTGTATCAATCCAGCCTTACTCTCCCACAGGTTCCTATAGTAGTCATATAGTTACTCCGTATTCTAATTCTTTCTGAGAAAGTCCCGCTTCATAAATAGTCTAGCTTCATAAATAGTCTATGAGCTCCTTGCGATAAAATTGTGATTCTCATTTGGTTTCGTACCTTCAAACTAAGTGGAGAAACGCCAGTATGGACTGCTGACCATCCAGGGTCGCTGGAACCTGCTATCATTGCGAGGTTTCATGGGAAGATGAGATGAAGGAGTGCTTCGCTATTAAAGAGGAGGCCACCTCTGTTTTATAACAGGGAAGCCGTCATTTTGTGTAGGATTGGGACAGGACAGAATACAAGAGTATGAATATATATACTTTGAGTTTCTAATCCGTTACTAAATCCCAGATGCAGAATCATTATTATTTCACTCAGTTAAAGAAGAAAATTACACTGGGATGCTGGAGCGGCTCAGTCAGTGGAGTGTATGGCTCTAGATTTCAACTCAGGTCATGGTCTTGGGATCATGAGATCGAGCCCCAGGTTGGGCTCTGTGCTCAGCGGGGTATCTGCTTGAGACTCTCTCTCTCCCTCTGCCCCTCCATCCTGCTCTTTTTCTCTCTCTCAAATAAGTAAAATCTTTAAAAGTAAAGAAGGAAGGAAGGAAGGAAGGAAGGAAGGAAGGAAGAAGAGGGAGGGAAGAAGAAAGAAAGAAAGAGGAAGGAAGGAAAGAGAGAGAGAGGGAGGGAGAGAGGGAGATGGAAGGAAATTTCTGCTGTCCTTTGCTACCTTGAGTTTTTTTTTAATTTTTTAATTTTTTTAATTTCTTTTTGGTGTACTAGAATTCATTGTTTATGCACCACACCCAGTGCTCCATGCAATACATGCCCTCCATAATACCCACCACCAGGCTCACCCAATCTCCCACCCCCTACCCCTTCAAAACCCTCAGATTGTTTTTCAGAGTCCACAGTCTCTCATGGTTCATCTCCCCCTCCAATTTCCTCCAATTCCCTTCTTCTCTCCATCTCCCCATGTCCTCCGTGTTATTTCTTATGCTCCACAAATAAGTGAAACCATATGATAATTGACTCGCTACCTTGAGTTTTAATAATTGTTTTCTACCACTGAACACGCTTCATGGTCATGATACCCATTTTAGTTACATCAAGGATTACAACCAGAAGATTCTAGGACATAGTTCAATACAGAAAGTACCAAAACTTTACATTTGATTCTGTCCCTGAATTGCTGTTTAATCTTGTTCAAGGTCTTTATTTATTTTTTAGACACATTGTTTATGTATGAAAGGAACAGCTAAGATACGGAGAAAGAGAAAAATTCCTATTTAAAAAAAAGAAAAAGGATCATTTTCATGATATAGAACCTTTCAGAATATATCAAGGTATGCGTGATTTGCTTCAAATTGCCACTGGAGAAAAGGAAAATGCAGCTTACCCTTCTTACCAATGGGCCCAGTCTTGCCAATGTTGCCCTGGTCTCCTGCATCACCCAGATCCCCCTTAATTCCTGAAAAGCAAAGCATGTCATTTATTTTAAAGATTTTATTTATTTATTTGACAGACAGAGATCACAAGTAGGCAGAGAGGCAGGCAGAGAGAAAGGAAGGGAAGCAGGCTCCCCGCCAAGCAGAGAGCCCGATGCGGGGCTCGATCCCAGAACCCTGAGATCATGACCTGAGCTGAAGGCAGAGGCTTAACCCACTGAGCCACCCAGGCGCCCCAAAGCATGTCATCTTTCTATCCTAAGGTTTTATATTCCCTTTGAAGATGTGGTTAATGCACGATATTCACTTGAAGGAAATACCAAAAAGTGCATTCTTCTAACTGTAGCATGTGACATATATCCTGGGCTTCCTCATCTACTTTAATCACATTATAGTGTATGTATTAAAACTAAATGTGCGTAGGTATGAAAATCCTGGACCTAGTGTTATTGAGATGCTTACCAACACAATATTTCTAAAAGGTCCATAGCAGAGAATGTTTAATCTAAAGGTCAAATAAAGGGCTGAGTGGAAGAATTCTTGCATTTTATTCTAATTCTGTTCCTCTATACATTTATTTTGGCTTCATTCTGGGATTCTGTTTCCTCCCTAAAATTGACTATCTTAGCCATTTTTAAAAAGGGGAGGGAACGTGTCATAAAACCTAGTGATCAAAGGGACATCAGATATTGTTCCACCAAGTTTTTATAAGATATATATATATAATTGGGGATCACTGAGTTCCTCCAAAATTGTTATCAATTTTGTTTTTTTCTATGATAACCTAAAAAACATTTACCGGTTATAAAGCTGTATCTCTGTGATGATAATTCTGCAACTGATTGTATATAATTATAGAATATTGTACATATTTATTGAATAAGAAGAGTTTAAATCAGCAGTTTTCAGATTGAGGTCACAAAGACCCGTGAGTCTTTTTTTTTTTTCTCTTTAACATACTAAAGTTTTTGAAATCTGTGGTCTAGGGCTACCACCTTGTAGTAGTTGGCAGGAAATACGTCCAGTGCTTGGAAGACACACACTTAAACATCACAACAGCCTTTGAGTCATTCCCATATTTGCTCTGCTCTTGCCATGCCCTGCCATTAGCTGACAGATTTTGGAAATAGGTGAATAAGTCAAGGGATCAGACAACTTCTTTCTGTTCCTTCTTATTGTTCTCCTTACACTCTAGGTGAGCCAAAATGAGTTGCTTAGCAGTGGCTTCTGAGAAGAGACACAGCTATCAACCCAGCCGTGTTTCTAAAACTCACCGTCTCTTAGATGTCTCTGGAGACTGCTACTGCCTAGAGTTCCTGGAGTGTCCCACTCCTGCCCACCCTAAGGAGGCAGCTTGAGAAATGAATAGAGTCTTGGGGACAGTCAATGTCACAGAAGCTCTCTGGTGGCAAGCAAATGCATGTCTGAAATACATTTCATTCACCTTTGGAGCAGAGGGTGCTACGAAAGCTGCTAATTTCCAGGGCAAGGCCAGAAGAGGAAAGCAATTTTAATACTAGAGCATCAAATTCATGTCATTGCACTTACCTTTTGGCCCCATGCGTCCCACTTTGCCATGTTTCCCGTCCTCTCCTGGATCTCCCTTTTCACCATCATCTCCTTTTGAAATGGAAAATGAAAGAGTGGAGCAGCTCAAATAATAACACAACACATCCTCCCCAGGATATGGTGGTGAACATGGTTGGAATTCATTCCTCAGTCCAGCACTTGCCTTATAACTCCGATGTGACTATGTGTATACAGGCTCCCATGGACTGGACACTCAGGGAAAGAGAGGACACTCCCAGTATCTTTTGTCATTTTCTCCACATTGTTGGGGGAGATCATTGAGATGATGTGACTGCCCATTGACCTGTGAACTAGACCTGTGCAATCAATCAAAAGCTCTTCGCCCCATCCCCTCTCTTAAACATACAAGCTGTCCACCATTCCCATAGTAGGAGCCATTTCAAGGATACAGCCTTGAGAGAGTGAAGTGTTGTTGAGACATCTGGCTGGTATATGTGACCGAATACTGATAAGCTCTGTATAAACTTTTGAGACTCTGGCAGGCAAGTGTGCAGACCTTGTCCTACCACCACTGAAGACAAGCCTCATCTGTAACTTCCCCTGCTTATTAACACTACCACCCACCAATCTGGATTGGTCTGCCTCTTCCCTTGTCTCCCCTTTCCCTCAGTGTATGAGGTGGGGGTGGGAGGCAGTTTCAAATTTTCTGCAAGAAATTCCCAATTTTCAAACCTACTAACTTTATGTTTAAAGACGTATCTTTGCTGGCGATTTTCTGAGAACTTTATTTGGTTTGACAAATCTTCTTTTTTTTAATTGAAGTGTAGTTGACAATATTACATTAGCTTCGGGTGTGCAACATAATGATCTGACAAGTCTATTGATTGTGTAACCACCATCTGACATCATATAACACTATTGCAATAACATGGACTATATTCCCTATGATATGTCTTTCATCTCTGTGATTTATTCATTTCATAATTTTACGTCTGTACCTCCTAATCCCCTTCACCCATTTTGCCCATCTCCCTACCTCCCTCCCCTCTAGCAACCACCAGCAAGTTCCCTGTATTTATGCATTTGTTTCTACTTTTTGTTTATTTGTTCATTTATTTTGTTTTTTAGACTTTACATACAAGCAAAATCATATGCTATTTGTCTTTGTCTGACTTATTTTATTTAACATAATACACTATAGGTCCATCCATGTTTTTTGCAAATGGTAAGATCTCATTCTTTTTTATGGCTGAGTAATATTCTATTGTGTGTATACATATATATTCATAAACATTATATGTGTGTATACATATGCACACACATATATAAATATATATAAAATATATATATATAAATCTGGTATGACAAATCTTTATTTTTGCTGGAGAATTTGACCAGTTCTGGAAGCATGAACATGTATAAACATGTATATTGATGTGTGATATATATATAAAGAATATAAATATATATTTTATATAATTATCTAAATACATAAAAATATATAAATGATAATTTATCCTTTGTAAATTACTACTCTCTGACTGCATGCTTGAGAGTCCCCAAATTGTAGGCATAAACCAGGAAGCTAAGAACAGAAGACAGCTAAGAATGGGGATGCAAAGCAGTTCTGTGTGAGCAGTGACTGTCTTGGTCATAGATGGGTCTAGCCCTAGCACCTGTCCAGTCAAGAATTGAATGAGTGCCTTAACAGAAGTGTCCTGGGGGCACCTGGGTGACTCAGTCCGTTAAGCATCCAACTTTTGATTTCGGCTCAGATCAAGATCTCGGGATCATAGAATCAAGCCCTGAGTTGGGCTCTGTGCTCAGTGGGGAGTCTGCTTAGGATTCTCTCTCTCTCCCTCTCTCCCTGACCCCCCACTAGCCCCCCCCACTTACATGCTCTCACTAAAATAAATAAATCTTACAAAAGAAAAAAAAAAGGAAAGAGAAATGTCCTAGACTGTAAATCAGGAGCCCTGGATTTTCACATCATGTCAGTCACTGATGGACTGAGCAAAACTTCCAAAGTCAGTGATTGAGCTTATTGGCTTTGAAGTAAGATGGATATGGCCTTTCTCAGCTTGACCACTCGTTATCTGGGGAAAGTTGGGTATGGGACACCCTTTTCTGAGTCTCATTTTCCCCTCCTGCAAACTGAACTAATAAGACCTACCAAAGGAGGGCCCTTGTAAGAAGTTTAATAAGATAAAATGCATACAAGATATGGAACGTAATTGTGCCATGGTAGCTCTTGTTACTCTTTACTTTTCCTCATCCTTAATGTGGACTTCATACCTGCCCTCCCTACCTCTCTCAGTTGTTTTAGGATCAACAAAGTAAGTATGTGAATGTGCTTTGAAACTAAAGAGCACAACACACACACCATTATGACCAGCTATCTGCATATTCACACACAGTCTCAAGACAGGAAGGAGTCCTCTGTCACCAGTGGAAAGAAGTAGAAAGAAGACTTCTAAAGGCAAAGTGAAGTACCTTGGATGAGACAGTTTGGGCGAGGGAACGTGGAGATGTCATTCATTCATCCAGAGAATGACATTCATTCATCCAGATGTCATTCATTCAGCCATTCTCTATTTTTTCTGAGAGCAGAATATTAATATCTAAATGAAAGCATTAGCCAAGTATGGAAGAGTTCGATTTCCAGTCATGAGATTGGTCAAGCATTAAAACACTCCACATGTGGGGCTCTGAAGTCTCCTTCTGGAGAAAGCTTTCAAAAAAGAACACACAGATGACTTGTGTGATCAGACCAGAGGGGTGAAGAGAATGGATTAAGTAGCATTTCTTTAGATAAAATTAGTAGCAAATGTTTATGAAGTAATTATAATGTGTGCCAACGCTGCTAATTCTAGAAGGTGGAAACTATTATTGTGCCATTTTATGAGTGGAAAAACAGACTCGATGACATTAATTGCTTGCCTATTATCATAGAGTTTGTGGGTGGTAGAACTAGGATTCAACTAGGATGTGTTATCTCTGTGCCTCCAGATCCCTACCAATAAACAATGTCCCTTCCAGTCTAGGACTCTGGGACCCTTAGCAGATTTTGGAGTTTAGATATTTGACATCGTGCCAAATTTTTCAGGGGGGAAAAGGGGAGATCCAGAAAAAATGGCTGTCTTTGTTTCTTTTTAAAAAAGAAAAATGAGGGGCACCTGGGTGGCTCAGTGGGTTAAAGCCTCTGCCTTCAGCTCAGGTCATGATCCTAGGGTCCTGGGATTGAGCCCCACATCTGGCTCTCTGCTCAGCAGGGAGCCTGCTTCCTCCTCTCTCTCTCTCTGCCTGCCTCTGTCTACTTGTGATCTCTGCCTGTCAAATAAATAAATAAAATCTTAACAAAAAATAAAGAAAAGAGAAAAATGATGGTGGCTTAGTCGTTGGGCATCTGCCTTGGGCTCAGGTCATGATTCCAGGGTCCTGGGATTGAGCCCCACATCAGGCTCCCTGCTCAGTTGGAAGCCTGCTTCTCCCTCTCCCTTTGTTGTTCCTTCTGCTTGTACTCTCTCTCTCATCTCTCTCTGTCAAATAAATATATAAAATCTTAAAAAAAAAAGAGAGAGAAAGAAAAAGAAAAATGTTGGGGCAGGAAAAAAAAAATAGCCTAGTATCTCAATGACTTAATTCACAGGGAATGTATCTTTGAAGTAGTTTGGTGTCACTGAGACCTGGCTTTGCCACTCACTAGCTGAGGGAACTTGGGAAGTCCTTGACCTTTTCTAAGTTTTGATTTACTCATTCGTAGAATGAACAAAATACCATCTTCTTCAGAGGGATTTTAGGAACGGTAAAATTAGAAAAGTATTTTCCTTTAAGGAGCCATCTCTAACACTTCTAGGCTGACCTAAATTGTCTGTTTAATTACCTTCATTGTTGAAAATAATGAACTTTTTACTGAGTCAGCCCATTTTTTCTGTGCTGTTCCTATACTCATCTGTGATCTGCGGGATGGCTGGGGTCGTGAGTGATTTATTCCAGCATCCCCATCATCTGACACAGTGTTTGTCTCTAATGCTTAATAAATACAGTTGAACGGGGTATATCTTGTGAGCCATAAAGCATTTTACAAATGCAGTGGTAGTGTTTACAGAATACTAAGTGCCAAAGGGGTTCCTAGTTCTTGATAAGCATCCAATCATCTGGTCTCTACCACAGCCTTTGAGATGCATACTATTCTTAGCTCTGCTTTACAGATGAGGAAACAGGTCAAAGAAAGGTGAAGTAACTACTCAGGGTCGCCTAGCTTGCAAGTAACAAAGCCAGGGTTCAAACCAGGGCCTTTGCCTTCAAAGCCCATACTCTGAACAAACTCCATGATAGGGAACAGATTCATTTCTGGGTCTGGGATTGCTCTTCTGTAGGATGGGACCAAAGATGCACGGTCTGCTCACTAAAGGGCAAGATCAAATGCAGGCAGGGATGGCAAGCACTTTGTGAATCATGAAACCACACAAATGTGAACTACTGGTGCCGTCATGATTTCTCCTCTGTCCCCCACCCCATCCTATGAGCTTTCCCATTCATTTTCAATCCAGTATCTAAGTGAAAGCAGCTGGATGAGTGACTTTGTCATCTACTGCTCCCTGGTGGCTCCTGATGGAGACCTGGGAGGGTGAAAATGGGATTATTCTTCTGGTCTCTGTGCTTGCTTCCGAGCCTGGTGGTGAGCAGGCTGCTGGCAGAGATGAAGTAAACAACTTGTACCCTTGCCTTCAGCTTGTGTCCTGGAATCATTTGATCTTTGGAATTTGCTTTAATGAGAACAGAAGAGAGGTATAAAAGCAAGCTATGGAAAGGATCCCCCACATGGCTTACAGTTGTCTGCTTTCATCCTCTTGGCAATATTTCATTGGATTCGTCGTGCAATTTAGCCTTTCTTTTTTTCTTTTTAAAAAATAGCTACTCACATTTTAAAATTAAATGAAAAGCTATCCATTGAAATGAACTAATTTCAATTTTACAAAAATGATTTGTTTCGCACTCCCCCTCCTCCCCGGCCACCCACTTGCTGGGATAATCTCTCCAGCAGAATTCCAACAGAGCGCACAGTTGACCAATTTTTCTCAGGTAAAGCTCCCCCCCCCCGCCCCCCGCCGCAAACAAGCAAAAAGTCTTTTAAAATTAAATTCTACTTTGAAATGAAATAGCTAAACCTAGGTCAGTACCCCCTGCTCAAAGGAAGCAATTATTAAAAATTAGCGAATTAGTTTCGGAAATGCTAAAGAAAATCTGCTAGAATCTGTACTTTTCCCACTGCCAAAATAATCTTATGGACTAGGGGAAAGTTGTTAGCAATTTTTTTCCTGATCAGCCTTAGAACTGAGTGGAGTACGTGGTATGGAGTGCTTTGTTAATGGAGCTAGGACTCTTCCCTAAAATATATCCTTCCCATCTCTAGCTACCCCTTCTTGCCGATGGCGTTCTCACTCCTGGAAAGCTCTCTAGTCATATCAGTTATTCCCTGGACATCTCAAACATACCAGGTGTATCAGTATGGTGGTACAATGGACTAACTTTGACTTCCTTGATCACAACCTCATCCTTTCACTGAAATATTCAGCCTTCCTCAGGACCTACTCTGTTGGCTTTCTCTCCATTCACTTACTTTATCAGTCCCTCTGTGCCTTTCCCTACCTTTCTATGCATCCCGAATTCTTTCAACTCAGTCATTCCCCCATAGCTCTCCCTAAGGCAAAAGGAGAGACTTCCTTTGGTGAAGAGGACTCTGGAGCAAGTTATGTCATTTTTCTGAGTCTCCGTTTCATCCGTTAAGTGAAAAAAAAAATAATCATTGCTTCATAGGATTATTGTGGCATAATGGGGACGATGCATGAAAAGTGTTCTGCACAGTGCCTGGTGCCTGGCGAAGTTATCTATTCTTCTTTTACTGAGAACAGAGGGAGGTATAAGAATAATTATTGTCATCATCACCAGAAATGACATATTTTCCAAACCTTCCTTTCTATTCATTACCACAATCCTTATCCTGCAATCATCACTTACTTTTGTACTTGACTATGTATACTAAGTACATTTTCACACAATTAAAGATAAATAGAAATTAATATATACCTGTTACTGAGACTTGGCAATTAACATGTTGCTATTGCTTCATCTATGTATTTTTACTGATTTTTTTTAAAAAGTAAATTACAGACATCATGACAGAGCTTCCTTAAATACTTCAGCAAATCTCAAAAAGGTGAGAACATTCTCTATGTACACATAATATCATTATGTCAATCTTCAGTTCAACTTGGCCACAGGGATTTGCTAAAGTCACCTTTATAGAGTTCTGTGACTTTGATCATCTTGAGCCCAAACTACTGTGCTGTATATAAATTATAAAAAAAGAGATGAGCACTTAGAAAGAGGAACAGATATTCAGAGGAGTAAACCTGGGTTCTATGAAAAAATTCCATTTTTTCTTCTGGAAGGACTACTAATAAATCAAGAAACTGCCAAGACCACAGTGGCTGGAAGAAGACACAGGTCCACTGGTCATTCACCGAAGACTGTAGTTCCTATGAAGCTGGGGTGATACGTCAGTAGAATCCATGGGCTTCGATCTTACAGATCCTGAATTTAATCCCTCATTATAACCGTTTCCAGCTTTGTGAACTTGGGTGTGGTATGAACCTTTCAAAGTTTCTGTTTTTTCTGTAAATGGAAAGAATTAGAGTACCTGCCTGTTTAGTCTCCCAAATGGAGGGCTGTTTGCTTACTCTGAGATACATGGTATTTTGATTCATCATGATAGCTTTGTGTTGGAAATTGCTGGTAGAGGAAGAAATCAATAAAAAGGTTTCTTAATTCCTTTTTTCCCTGTCAAACATTGCCAGGAATGTTTTAGCGTTACCCAGACTCCTGCTTCCCATTCCCCAAAGGTGGGATTTTTCAGCTCTCCAAAGGCCTTATACCCTAGAACTGGTACCAGCCACTTAGTTAACAGGTGCCATCAGGAGAAGGTGATCTGTAATTAAAACCAGGCCTCTGCAAGCATGGCTCTCTGACCCTCTAAGAGAGCAGTGGTCATAAACTGCGGAGAGATTATGGGCCCGTGGTGACATTTCATCATGGCTCTCTTTCCTCTTTTGAGACACTGAGGGGTTTTTCTTCATATATCTTTTAGTGAAAGCATAAAAAATGAGCAAGCGTGGTTTCTAAAAGAATGATTTGTAGATATTACTTCCATCTTCGTTACCATGAGGCAACTGATCTGTGGTCAAGAGAGACCCAGACCTTGGCTAACCTGGCTTAACAACAACAAGAACAAACAACATAATAATAAACATTATGCTCTATGAAGAGAAAAAAAAATCTTTCTATGACAGTAGGGCAGGGGTCCTTTAAGAGATTTTCTGAGGCTCTTCCCCAACACTTTCTCACCCTGTTATGATGAGAGTGCATGAAATGAGACCCTCCTTATAAAACAATTAACACCTTTTCTAATAATTTTAAAGCACTTGAAAAATGTTTATTTTGGTCCTGCAGCAGGGATATGGTTACAGAAGAACCAAGTTCATGTCAGTCCATAGGAAACTGCCTGTCTCTAAGGAGAAAAGCTGTCCAAGGGAGACTCTTCTGTGGAAGAAAGCTGCTCTCAACCAAGATGCAGTTTGCCAAGGGTTTCAGCCTTTGGAACCACAGGTCTTTGGAAGCTTGGTGCGATGGGCAGAACTGGAGTTTTATGGTCTGTCATGGGCTGGATCGTTTCCTCACCCCCAAAATTCATATGTTGAAGCCCTATTCTCAGGACTTCATCATGCAACTGTATTTAGACAGAAGGCCTTTAAAGAGGAGATGAAGTTAAATTCTGGCTGTTGGGACAATCCTAATCCAATCCGACTGGTGTCCTTATGAGAGGAGGAAATTTGGACACACAGAAGGATGCAAGGGATGAATGCACGAATCCCTAAAAAGGCCATGTGAGGACACAATGAGAAAGCAGCCATGTGCAAGCCAAGGAGAGAGGGCTTAGCAAAAAGAGACCAAATCTATTGACTCCTTGACCTTGGACTTCCAGCTTCCAAAACTGCAAGACAATGACTTCCTGTTGTTGAAGCCACCCAGTTTGTGGTATTTTGTTATGGTAGCTCCAGCAAACTCATTCATCGTCACAGAGACCTGGGCTCAAATCCCACATCTCCGCAGCTCTTTAATATTATACTTAAAAAGTACTCTCTCTGCTTTGGCTTCCTAAACTAGAAAACTGAGGTAGTTACCCTTTTCTTATGGGGTTGCTTGAAGATTAAATGATATTATTGATGGCAGAGCTCGCAGAGGAAACCCTGTGCACCGAGTGGGCTTTTATCCATCCACTAAATATTAAGTGTAGAGTGGGAACCTACAGTTTCTACCTTCTTGGTATCCTCCATCTGTGCTTCCAGTAACAGCCCCACACATCCCCATAGGAAACCACACTTGCTTATTCTTAGTCCATGTGGTTTGAACTTAACCCACAGTGATTGGCTCAGCAGTGGGCACATGACCGGTAAGAGAGAGACCGGTAAGGGAGTCTCCATTTGTAGATGAGCCTCTCCCATAACTCAAGCAGTTACAACTTTCACCAAAAATGGTGGCTTGCTCTTCTGCAGGGGTAGCAGAGAGGACAGAAGATTCTTGAAGTGTCAGAATCTACCTTACCACCATGAAGAGAGAAGCTTCTTTAAAATGAAGTCATTATGGAGGAAAGCAGAACCAAGGTATGAAGACTGAGTCTTGAGCCCCTGACCCCAGACCGGATGTAGTGCAGCTTGACTCCCTCCTCCTTATGGAGACTACACAGTCCCCTTCTCTCCTCTTTTCGCTTGTTTGACTAACCAGTTTAGGCTTGGTTTGTATTTGGTTTCTTTCGCCGGCAAACACATTTCCTTACTAGTATAGTTAGTAGACACAGATCAAGAAAATAAGAGCCTTCCTCTGAGGAGATGGAAACCTCAGGAGAGGATGGGCACGGAAGCATAAGGACTACTGTGATAAGTGCTGGAGAGCAGCTGTTGGGGAAGCATAAAGCAGGAAACACCTGCCCCTACCTGCGCACACCGAAACGCTTCCCTCGTCTTTCTCAGGAAAAAGTAAATGGGATCCCTTGCATTGGGCTCCACCAGAATAAGTTTATATCTTCAGGTAAGTGATAAAAGAAAATAAACTGTAATACAAATTTGTCATTGGATGGGGGTAGGCTGGTCCTAAAACGTTCTCATACAATTTCGTGTGGATTTGTATCTTCTGTCCAAACTATGCATCCCTATGGTTTTGGCTCACATTTGCCCTCCTCTCCCCAGGAGTCTGCTCAGTGCAGACTTGTCCTGCTGCCATCTCCCTGTTCAACCATCAGGATTAGTCTCATTCCCTGAAGGGAACAGCGCTTGTACCTCATAACCTCCACACCAGCCCCCACCTGCCTTCCCAGGTCAGATGGTGGGACAGGTCAGGGAGGAGACACTATTTCCTTTGTATCCCCAGCACTTGGCACAGCCACTCAGATGCAACAGGTACTTCCTCAAGGAAGGTTTTCAAAAAGAAAGGAATAACACCCTAAAAGTGAAGATTGATAAATGTGAACTTACTGCAGTGAAATAAATTAGTCATTGATTAAAATGTTATTCTCACAAATGGCTGATTAATGAATGGACCTGAGCCGGCCAAGAGAGGTGTGAAGGCTCTTAACCTTGGAGGGCAGCCAGCCTGACTCTGCTCTGCCCTCCACCCCATGCTTTTGTTTCCTCCTTGCCCGTGTGTCCCAATACATTACTGGGACATTTGCTCATGTCTCCCAGTGTCACCGCCATAGTCTCATCTCCCAGGCCCAGTCCTCAGATCAGTTTTGCCTATTCCTCCATCCGAACTCCCACCTTGAGTCTTCCTTTTTCTCACATCCATCCTTTCTTTTCCCTCTCATCCCTGCTGCCATTATTCTACTTCCCCCCGTCCTCATACTCTAACCCCCTTCCTTGCAGGTGTTCCCTAAATGGTCTTCATGGTGTTTTATTCACTGGTGGCTCCAAGTGCCTAGAATAGTGTCTCTTAAATGAATAATTATTGAAATACTGGTTACCTTAGATCTGAGCTTCACTTTTTCAAGCTGTCTTGCAGATGGTTCTTTATAAAATCACATTTTCATGACAAAACATTTCAGCAGTTCTTCTGTGTTTATAGGCCAAGTCCAAACTGGTTAGTCTAGCGTTTGGCTTTTCAGAGACTGACATCACCGCAACTTTCTGGTGTTATTTTCTGACATTGACTTGCATAACCTTCTATGCCTGAACAACTTGTTTATTCATTTTTCATTAAAAGTCCTTTCAATTCATGCCCCCATTGAAAGGCTTTTCTCTCTGTTTGAAGTTCAACTCTCCAGAGGAAAAAAGCAGAAGTCATAAAAGAGAAGAAAGACATAGATGACCACAGAGAAATTAAAAGTTTCTCTATGGGTAAAAGAAGTCACATAACTATATCGAGTTTATAAACAAATATATGACAGACAAGGAAAAAAATCAAGCACTAAGACATAGAAGATAATTAATATTCTTAACATGTGAAAAGCCTTTGCAAAAAGATAATAAGGGAAATAAAAAGATAATCTAAAAATATAAATAACAAATGATAGATGAATATTGTCCATATTCACTATTAGTCAGAAAAGTACATATGGAAATGTCTATTATCCTATGTTGCCATCAGATTTAGTAATAATCTAAAAAGACTAATAGCATTCAAAGATGCCATAGATGCAGAGAGCACTCAGTCATTGCTTCTGGCAACACGAACTACTATAGCATTTCTGGAAGCTAGTCTGTCAATAAGGATTAAAGAACCCACATCTTCCATTTTACCATAGGGAACCTATTTTATGAGAATATCTGTAAGAAGTAATGTATCTACATGTGCGTGTATTCATATATATGAGAATGTTTGTAGTGGCAAAAACAAAAACCATAAACAATCTGGAAGTGTATCATCATGAAACTGATGGAAATCCCAGAAGAAATATCATGCAGTTGCCAAAAATAATGAGTTCGAGAAAGACCTCTGAGGAAGGTGTGATCTCCATGTTTTAGTATATAAAGAATATCTCTTGGAGAGTCATATGCATATGATCCTATTTAGAAGAAAGCATAAATAAACAGAAAAAATACAGAGAAATATGTTAATACCAAGCTATTCATGATGGCTACATGGGAGAAGTGGGTCGGGAAAGGGAAGAGTCATAGTGAAAAGTGAGATCGTTAGTTTTTTCTTTATAATCTTTATTCTGTACGTATTTACGCATGTTATATGGATTTTTTAATTAAATTATTTATTTAAATTCAATTTAGTTAACATATATTGTATTATTAGTTTCAGCCGTAGATTTTAGTGATTTATCAGTTGCATATAACACCCAGTACTCATTACATCAGGTGCCCTCCTTCATGCCCACCACTCAGTTTCCCCATCCCCCCACACCCCTTCCCTCCGGCAACCTTCAGTTTGTTTCCTGGAGTTCAGCATCTCTTATGGTTTGCCTCCCTCTCTATTTTCATCTTAGTTTATTTTTCTGTCCCTTCCCCTATGTTCCCTCTGTTTTGTTTCTTAAATTCCACATATGAATAAAATCATATGGCATTTGTCTTTCTCTGAATGACTTATTTCACTTAGCGTAACACACATGCTATGTGTTTCAACAAGCATGAAATACTCTTGCAGTTTGAAAAATAAATAATAATGTAAAGAAACTTTGGATATTCTCTCCTTTTGTAAATTTAACCCATTAGTCTTGTCTCAAATTCTAAATTCCCTAAATTTATTGATAGAATTATTTCCTTGGTAATTCACCATCTGGTTCCTTGTTACTTCTCTCTAATTGTTGCCTTAGAGTATTATTTTAAAATGCACTGTTACTTAACTTTTTGTATTAATGTCAACTACTTAATTAGAGTGCAAGTTGCTTGTTTTGAGGGCAGATATTTTACACTTTGTTCTCAAAAGCTGCTCAAAACTTCACAATTTTCTCCCTTACTCATTCATTCCTTGAACAAATATTTATTGAGTCTCTATTAGCTACTAAGACCTGTGTTGAGTCCTAGGCATACAACACTGGCTCTGACTAGACATGATCTAAGCCTAAAAGTTTGTTGGGAAGGAGACACAAAACAAGGTCTTATAAATGTTATACGTATTATGAATGGGAAATTGTCATGTGTGTCGTTGGCATCTAACAAGGTGAAATCTTGAAAAGATCAATGATCTTTTTTTCTTCTCCCTGATAAGGAGATTTGACTTTTATTCATCTATATGCTCCCTCCTCAGACGTTAAGACAATGTATCAAATAAGGAAACAGAACAGAAATCTTTTTTCTGTATTGATATGCTAAATAATGTAAGGAAATATAATATGGAAGGACATATGTGGTGATTAATTTATCTAATAACAATATCAATGACAATATTAATAACAGCTATGTTTACTGGGTGCTTCCTGTGATCCAACCCAGGCTGTTGATGTGCATGACCGTGATGTCAACCAGTCCCTTTATTGTGCCCCATCAATCTCAGAGACCCACAAACTTTATTCCCCCTTCAGCTAGTTCCTGTATAACCTAGCAAAGAAAAGTGAGGATTTCAAGGATCCCACAGTGTTTTCTATTTGAATTATAAAGCACCTCCTCTTGTTTTCAGGTTTATTTGGTTTAAGAAAAATTACTCCTTGGAACCAGCAAGTCTTTTGTCGTCTTTGCATGTCTGAGTAACAGGGAGAAAAAAAGAAAACAACTAACATTGTACTTAATGAAAAATACAACATTGAGGTTTGTTGGGCAGGTTTTCTTCCTCCTGCACATATCATTCATTATTAAAATGCATTCACAGCCAAGTCAGTAGAAACAAATGCAAGGAGGAATCCCATCCATCCAGGACAAAGTGATGTGTTTCCACAACACAATGCACTAGTTAAAAGTGGCAGGTCTGGGTGATGGGACCAAGTCCTGGTCCCATCACTGGGTCACTGGCAGCCCGCTGAAATTCTAGAAGTCGAAGTCTTCTTATTAGTAAACCAGAATAGTGAAATATCTCCCTCATAGTGTTATTGAGAAGAGTAAATGTGATAATGCCTATGAAGGGTCGAACGATGCTTGGAATGCAGTGAGCACTCGAGAAATTTATGTTATGTCAGTATCACCCACTAGGCCACCCAGAAATTCTAGCCACTAGAAATTGGAGGGCTACAAAGAGGCAGCTAAGGGCAGCCAATGCCTCTTTAGCCCATACCTTGGCTGTGTAGATTTGCAACTCCCTGGTTGATGTGTATTTTTGCTTCCAGAGATTTGTGCCCTTGGCTTTGAAACGTTTACAACACTCTGTAGATGTAGCAGACAATATTCTGTCTAAAATTCTTTTCAGTACAAAGTGGGGCAGAAACTGATGGAAAGAAAAAGAATAGCATTATAAGAAATAACTATGCGGTTATATCCAAACATCCCAATCTATGGACATCCCACCCATCTGTGAGAATAGCAATGTCCTCCCTGATGATTCCACTAAATGAGATAAGTTACAAAAACCATGAGTCAAGACAAATAGTGTGATTTGTTTTTGTAGAGAAGAAATACCTAAAAAATATTTACAATATCTAATTTCAACTGCTTACTGGACTTTTCCATATGGATGTCCAGAGGCAGCTCAGACTGTTTAAAACTCATTATCATCTGCCAGTGCTGCTTCTGAAGTCTCTCTCTTGTCTCTCCTCTTTCTCCCTATCCCAACAGCCCTAATTCATCTCTCATTTTTAGCTCATGTCCCACCAGGAGCTTCTCACATCCTTTCAGTCCTTCAGCCTATCTTTAGCCCCGCCAAGAGATTTGTCTATCTGACCAAAAAAAAAAAAAAGAAAGAAAGTTGCTTTATTCTCCTACTCAGACTTCCATTGGCTCTTCTGGTTTAAACTATCATTTGGCCAGTCAGACCTGATACAGTCTTAAAACAGAATGGCTATGAAAACCAAAGAAAGAAAACCCTAAGTATAATGAAAATTAGGGTAACAAAGTGCAGTAAGTTTCCATTTACAATGAAGCCATGAGAGCCAGAATAGGGAAAACATTCTGTGCTCCACCTTATTAAAAGATTGATTCTATTTACCTAAAGGGAGGTAGAATAACACTTAATTTCTCCTCCACTGGACACCCTGTTCCAAGAGGAGGTCTCCACTGACAAGAAAATTAAGTCAATAACTTTGTTGCATTAGTGATGCATTTTGACATGACAGAGTACTGTGCCCTAACCTCCCACACCCACCCATATTTCTAATTACAAAAAGTAACACAGGAAGAAATACAGGAGAACAGGCAGCAAAATGATGCATTTTGGGAGATTCATTTCTCGATGGTAAAGCCTTATAGGCTGGTGCAGGAATACCCTGGCATCAGTGAATGCTAAGCATTTTAATTTTGCATACCCTCATCTGTGCAGAGCTACAATGTTAGAAAAACAGGAAGAGGGAGCCAGAGAAAATTCCACGTTAGCATGGCTGAACCACCTTAAAATAATACCAACATGATATTGCCTCCCTTCAGGTTCTTCTAAGGTAGGAAAGAAGGTCATATCTCTTGCCTTTGTACATTCCCTGTGAGCATTATTTCAGTGTATTTGGTTTGCGTCTATGGGCCAGTAGTGACTTTGCCCCAGGATCACCAGTGGCAAGCTCTAGCTTTGCTCTTCACATACTAAGATAAATCCATTCTAAAGACCTTCCTTTGTAATATATCCAAGTCCCTCTGTCTCTTTGGGGACTTACACTTTGGTCTGCAGCATATTGTCACACTTGTGGCATCACTCCATCTCCCAAGCTCCCGCTGGACATAAGGGCCTCTTTGGTCATTCAGCATGTGATCTGAAGTGGGGCAGTACTTTGGCTCTGAATGTCAAAACGCTTTTCTAGATTTTTGTGCATCTCAATCGAGGCAGAACAAGATCATGTAAACTATTTTTGACTGCACTCCATACTGTAATGTCTTGCACGTACACTCATCCCTGGCTGATGTCAGATAAATGACCTTCGGAAGGGTCATGGGCGGGGCACCTGGGTAGCTCAGTGTGTTAAGCCTCTGCCTTCAGCTCGGGTCATGATCTCAGGGTCCTGGGATCGAGCCCCACATAGGGCTCTCTGCTCAGCGGGGAGCCTGCTTCCCTCTCTCTCTGCCTGCCTCTTTGCCTACTTGTGATCTCTCTCTCTGTCAAATAAATAAATAAAATATTAGAAAAAAAAAAAAAAAGAAGGGTCATGGGCAAGAGAAGTGTGCTTCAGTTCCTTGACTTATTTGTTTGTTTGCTTGTTTGTTTGTTTATCCCCCTCTTTAAATAGGAATAATAATTCCTATAGAATGTCAGTGGAACTAAAGAAAAATAATTGATAAATCCTTTGTAAATTCTAAAGACTCATATAATTTGCTTAACAGATACAAATATTCTCAAGTGGCTACAAGAGATGTGGAATAATGGTCCTAGAGTTTTCAAGTCAAGAACAATCACAATAAATAATTTGAAAACAATTAAATTCTTTAGAGGCTACTTCAGTTGAATCTCTGAGTGTCAGATTTTCACGGCAGATATTTATAATTTATAAAAGAGCAGAGAATGTTCTAGAATATAATTTTTTTAAAGATTTTATTTATTTATTTGACAGAGAGAGATCACAAGTAGGCAGAGAGGCAAGCAGAGAGAGTGAGAGGGAAGCAGGCTCCCTGCCGAGCAGAGAGCCCGATGCGGGACTTGATCCCAGGACCCTGAGATCATGACCTGAGCCGAAGGCAGTGGCCTAAACCACTGAGCCACCCAGGCGCCCCTCTAGAATATAATTTAAAGATTTTTATAAAGTTATAGAATATTACAGATCAAATATGTGGTGCAAAGACCAGACAGACTGCTTATGGATTGGAATATCTAGAAAAGAGGCAAAAAAGGCCAAAAAGATCATTTCTAACACAACTAGAATTTCATAAACACAAATAAAGAGTGAGAGACTTACGTTATATCAGGCCTACACATATGGTCGAAGACCCAAGGCCAGAAAAACTGCCTGCCTGGGGCACAGGAAAATATTCCCTAAGGAAGACGAAAAGACCAGAAGGCAGGAAAACCATTCTCATTTTCTCTTGAGTTTTGTTAATCCATGGTTTTCGAATATTTCAAGGGTCCTTGGCAATATGTCAGGGGCAGCACTAAGTGCTTTGTGTGGCTCAACTCATTTCTCCTCACCAAGACCCTATGAGGTAGTCACACTTATCATTCCACCTTTTCTTATTGAAAAAAAAAAAAAACCCAAAGCAAAAAAAATAATAAATTTAAAAACAAAACAACAACAACAAAAAAAACACTGAGGTTTGGCTTTGTGGGTTTTAATTCATTTAGTCCTATTACATCCCTAGGGTATTTACATCATTGTCATTCCTACGTCATTGCAAGAACACCAGACTCAGTTGGAGAACAAGGGGAAGAAGGCAACGTGAGTGAAGAGAAAGGGTGATCTCAGGTTTGTGAACTACGGACAATGAGAGTTGACTTTGCAGTGGGACCACAGTAGGCAGGAAATTGCAGCAAGGAGTAGAAGGTGGTGACATTTCCCTGGTAGATTTCTGTTTGGGGAACCAACTTTACAGTCTGTGAGCCTTTCATTAGGGATGTGGGCAGAGAGGGAGCTTATGGTAATGGAAAATGGAAGCTAATGGGAAAATATAGCTAAGCTATATGCTACATGTTTTAATTTTCAAATTAAGCATTTGAGATGGATAACAACATTATCCCTATTTCAAAAATGAAGACACTGAGGCTTAAGGTCTCATAGACAGGTAAGTGGTACAGCTCAAATTCAAAGTCCATGATCTTTGCCAACATGCAAGTACCCGTTGGGAAACTACTACTATGGCCCTAGCGGTGATGGTTGGCTAGCCAAGTTATTGTACAAGGGAGTTGAGGGAAGGGGTGGTCTGGGTAAAGGATACATGATTATTAAAATAAAACAAGCTAAATTTATGTAACATTATCATATCATATCTCCTGACTCATCTTTGCCCATACCTTGATTGACTGGACTTTTACTTTCCCCTTTCTGGTCTAACCTTGAGATGCTTTCTTGGTATCTACCCAAAGGGAAAAGGAGAGGAAAAAATGGTTCAGAACACCCTGGCCAAGCCACTTAAAATCTCAACCTGTCTTTATGAATAAAATACATAATAAAACTCTCAGTGAAAGAATATAGTGAATTAATATAGTTAATATAAAGGTCTTAGGAAAATACCTACTTGCTTAACCTCTCTGATAAAGTCGCCAGAAAGAAATTAACAACTTAATTTATATCAAGGTGACCGAGCTAAAATAATTCCGTACAATGTGTATGCATTGACCCCACAGAACTCCTTTTCTAATGTTAATTTTAAAAACTAAAGGAAGGATCATTTCATGCTTAATGAGAAAGATGGAACGTGAGGATGATGATATAACACGGCAGACCAACGACTGGCCCAGTGATTGGAATAGGTGTTCCAGTTCTAGTCTTGCCGCCAGTTAATTACTGTGTGATCCAGAACAAGTTATTTTACCTCTCTGGGCTTCAGCTTTAACAAACGCAAAAATAACTGGGATTAAACCAAGTTACCTTTGATAGTTACATTACAGGAGTGAGACTCCCAATTTGGCTGTGAACATGATCCACACATTCCTGGGCATATCTGGCCATCTGTTTGGGGTAGTCATGAGAAGGCTTATTTGCATTGGAGGCTGAGAAGATTCCAGGAAATAACTCAGGTTGTGCCAGTTCCTAGTACCCAGAGAGTGAAGGGGTATCCGGAAGGGCCTGCCGTGGGAATGGCATTTGAGCTAAAACCTAAATGAGGAGAAAGAACAATCCTTGGAACAAAGGAAAATTTAAGCCAGACAGAAAGAGCATCAAGTCCAAAGATCCTGGGCCAGGAATGAGAGACAAAGCAAGGATGCCTGATTCAGACTATGAGTGGAAAAGTAGTTTGATGTGGGAGAAGTAGGGAGAAGCCAGATGGATTGCAAAGGAACTTTTAGGCCACACACCAAAGTCATTGGGAAAAAATAAAATAAAATAAAAATAATAATAAAGCTCCTAAACAAAAAGGCTAATGGAAGCCAGCATAAGCAATAAGGCAACATATCTTTAATTTCCAAACAGACTAATGAAATAATGGAGTTGATTATCAGAGAGGAGGCATCTCATTACCTTCAGCATATTTTAGTATCCAGTACAATGTTGAGCTATGAGGCAGCCTGAACGTTGTGTTCTTAATTGTCGCATCCATTTCTTGTCACATAAAGGTCAGTGGACTATATTTTCAAAGCTGATTCTACTAGAAACCAGTGGATGTCATGGAATGGCACTAAACCCAGAGCCGGAAGGCCGGGCTAAATTGCAAGTTGCATATCTGTTCTGTAAGTACGTGAGAGACCTTGAGCCTTCCACTTGGCCTTGTTGAGATTATTTCCTTATCTTTTAAGTTTAAAGTAATTGCAGGGCAATTGTGAACATTAAACAAGATAATGTACTTGAAAATGCTTTGGAAATTGTGAATCATCACTCAAATATTTCTTATTGCTCTTACATTTCTTCTCAACATTTCTTGATCTCAGGATCCTG
This sequence comes from Meles meles, assembly GCF_922984935.1. Taxonomy (NCBI): domain Eukaryota; kingdom Metazoa; phylum Chordata; class Mammalia; order Carnivora; family Mustelidae; genus Meles; species Meles meles. The sequence continues at coordinate 20,664,105 of NC_060066.1, forward strand.
GGATCGAGCCCCGCATCGGGCTCTCTGCTCCGCGGGAAGCCTGCTTTCTCCTCTCTCTCTGCCTGCCTCTCTGCCTACTTGTGATCTCTCTCTCTGTCAAATAAATAAAAAATAAAATCTTAAAAAAAAAAAAAAAATTTAAAATTTCTTGCCACTGCTGTTTTCAAGGAATACCACTAGAGGTCAGAATTTTACACGAATTGTTTCAAGAGTCGATGCCGGTGGGAAAGAACATTTTTCTACTAAACAGCATAAAATAATAAATTTAAAGAATAGAAAAATAAAGACGGCTTTCCACAAAGAAGTTTTGATAATTGGAGCACTGCTTACTCCCATAATTGTTATTCAGCAGACTTAGATAAATAGGGAGAAGGAGGAAAGATAAATAGAATTTAATTATCTATTTATGATGTCTACACGGCTTAAAGTTTACATTTGTTAGCTTATATTATTCTTAAAACAGTTCTCTAATGAAGCTCACTTTTCAAATAAAGAAACTAAAGCATAAGTAGATGTAATAGCATACTGAAGATCAAACAGGTTTAATTCAATATCTTTCTTCCCACCAAGTCATGCTTGGGAAATAATGCAGTAAGAAATTGGTGAGTCTATCTTGGGCAACATATTATAGGACAGGTTAACATTACTTGTTTTCCACCGGCAACTCCAAATAGTTTCTTTAGTTCCCAGCCTCCCAAATGAATTCAGGGGAAACTCCTTTTATTGTTTCTCAAAGCTTCTAGAAGTTTCTGAGCAAAGTGCCGGGAACTATGATATTGACATGATTAGCTATGGAGAAGAATATAGACCAGCCTGCTCTTAGGAAAAATATATTGAACAGAAGCAATAATTCCATTCCTTTAAAATGTTTCCTTGGCCATCAAGCTTCCCCACCCCCTTTTCTTTATCACTAGCATTTTATTTTTGTAGAAATAAATATGCAAATCTGCCTTGTTGAGGGGTTGGGAGCAGCTATTATCTATTATCTGTTAGGGTAGATGGCAGTTTATATCTTGAGAGGAGATGAAGACGAAGTCTTGGTTTTCACCTGTAGGGATGGCATCTGGCGCCATGCCTGGGGTGCAAAGGGGTGGTAATGAGCATGCGCACGGTGCTCCATATGCACCAATAGCCGCAATTTGCCAGGAAAAAAGGGCGTTAATTGAGCCCTGAGTCCGAGAGTTTGCAGTCTAATACTCAGTTTGAAATGCAGGCAAGTTCTAGGAGAAGAGCTTTAATTTTAGCACCTAACCTGAGGCCTGAGATGTAGGAGGTATTCTGTACATTCCGTTCGAGAACTGTGGAATCTCTTTAAGAAGAAGAGAACTCAGGGGGCACCTAGGTGGCTCAGTCTTTAAGTGTCCGCAATAAATAAATAAATAAATAAATAAAATAAATAATAAGAAGAAGGGAACTCAGAATTCATTTTGATGCAAAGTCCTCTGAGTCTGGAGGAAGAAGAAATCATACCAGGTTCCCAACACATTTCGTTCTGGAACCCGCCGAGTTCTAGGGGACACAAGCTCAGGAAAAGAATGAAAGATTTACATTGAAATCTTAGCAAGGTTTCTAGTGGAAAGGGAGGAATTTTGCATTAAAAAATGAGGGTAGAAAGACTATGATGAACAGGCTGCTGGTGTCCAATAAAAATTAATTGCCCTCAGGGCGCCTGGGTGGCTCAGTGGATTAAGCCGCTGCCTTCGGCTCAGGTCATGATCTCAGGGTCCTGGGATCGAGCCCCGCATCAGGCTCTCTGCTCCGCAGGGACCCTGCTTCCTCCTCTCTCTCTCTGCCTGCCTCTCTGCCTACTTGTGATCTCTCTGTGTCAAATAAATAAATAAAATCTTAAAAAAAAAATTAATTGCCCTCTCCTCCCTCCTAATTTTTTTCTTTCGCTACTACTCATGATAATAATATATATTATTGTTTAATATATGTTATTTAATGTGTCTCTTGTGCTTAAAATAATGCTCAGTAATTAACAGGTATTCAATATATGTTGGCTGAATTGGAATAAATGGGATTGTTATATTGGAATGCAGGATATTTGGGATGTCATTTTGACAACACTTTGTCCATGTTGTAGTTTCTCTGCAAGAAAAGTTGTTTTGACGGTGCTGTTCTCAAATGGACTCTCCCATTTGCAGGGACAGGGAAAACTTTAATTTTCAGCATTTTCCATGCTACCCCAGGAATAACAAAGTTTCAGGTACATTATTGGAAAGTCCAGTAATAGTTTTAAGTAAATACTTTTATTTCTAATCAAAACTTTCTTTTCTGAACATTTGCCCTCATATTATTCATTTATTCACCCAAGAAATTATTTGGAAGCCCCAAGGTCTCATTGTTCCTCCCTGGCATTTATTTTATGGTATCAAAGGTTAAAGCTTGGATTGCAATCTTTGGAGGAAATTAATTCACTGATTAAGAAAAATGCACTTTAAGCAATACACATTTAAATAACTGACAAGCATAGGGCGATGTATTTCTACTTTTTTCTGAAAGACCCATTTTTTCTACTTAAAATTTTAAGCAGCTGCAATTCTTCTATCCTATAGCCTGGAGAAACATAGCATGAATTACTAATAAGGGAGCACGGAATTTGCACTGCAGTGACCACTTTCAGAACAAAAGGGTCAGAACTGAAACCAGGAAAACAGCATCTTTTATCAACCAGTTGCTTGAAGCACATTTAGACCTTGGCTCTACTTGAAAATATTCTGCAATAGTCTATCATCCTTCAGCTGAAGGCACTTGGCCTCAAAGACTCCACTTTCAATAAAGAAATTTCATTTATACACTATCTGCAATCCTCGACAAAAATTTTCTTCTTTGTAGGAAGCCCACTAATTGATGAAATATATGAAAGATTTAATTTTCTCTGTACTGAGGTTTTTGCCTGGTAATTTTACCAAAATCAGTGCTTAGAAAGGCAATGGAATAAAAACAGCTGAAGAACAGGGAGCGTCTTAAGGAAAGCATTCCTGAAACACGAAGGTCTTGGCTTGTGTACCTTTCCCCTGGAACAGCATGGAAGAGGGAATATTCCCGTGCCCTGGGTGAGGTCTGCCCGCTGCCAACATTCTCCTACCTAGCATCAATGAAGGTTTTTACCTAAATAATAGGCCATTGATTTTCCAAAATAGGAGGAAAGAAGGAGGACACTAGGGAGAAGAGAAAGTCATTCAGAGTTACAGTAGGATTGAGGGAGGAGGGAAGAGAGTTCACTTATTATATATGAACATTTTGCTTTGCTTTTCTCACCTTTGGGTCCTGGTGCAATTGTGTGTGTGGCACAAACTTCAGTGGTAGGACGACTATCCATGTCCAGACCCAGACTCTGAATTTGCAAAAGAAAGAGCACCAGAAGGATGGACTGGTTTCTTCGAAGGAGGGCTCCAATACCGTTCATTGCTGTGGTTCTTCAGAAAAGGATTACCCAGAAGTGCCAAAGAAGTAGCTTTATTTTAAATAAAACTTCTGCTTTAGGGAAGAAGGTAAAGTATCTGGAGTACACATTCCAGAAAAGGCTGCAAAGACAAGAAGGAAGCATATCTTAAGTTGTTTATTTTCTCAGTATTCCAAATGGACCATACATTGTCCAGACTGTTTATTTTCAAGTGACAACAGTTTACTGAAAATTATCTCTGAGCTAAACATTCGAGGAGAAACAACCCAGAGAATGGAGGGGATAGAGATGATTTCTGTTCAGTACAGGAGCCGACAATTTCATATCCCACGTTGCATTTTTATGTTGGGTTCCAGAAAGATGGATCCAGAGATTGCTTTAATTACCTGCCTGTTATCGGTACACTGTACAGGGCTTTGAGCTTTTTTGTAGGGAAATAATCATTAACTGGTTGTGGCAACTGAATGCTAGCACTCCCATTGCTCTGTGTGGCCTTATTTCCTTCTCTCTTTACAAAGGATTGTCTTGGGATTAAGCCCCAAAGGAAAGAACACCAGCTTTTCTGCAAAGCAATTTGGCAGTAAGTATCAAGAATATTAAAAATGTTTATAACCTTGGTCTAGTAATTGTCTTTCTGGTACACTATTTTAAGAAAATATTCTGAAATGTGGACAAAGTTTTGTTTGAGAAAATATGGCAAAAGGAGGAAGGGGCATTAATTGCCTAACAACACATTATGGTTGGCAAATCATATTAAATACAAACATATGAGAGAATATGACATGGAAATTTTATTAAAATGATGTTTATAGCAAGTTTTTGATAAAATGGAGCAGAGAAGCTTATGCTATTATTATGTTTCTTAAAAAGTAGGATAGATAATAGAGATACAGATACAGACATATATACAGAGATAGAAATACAGATTATTCTTCCTTTATCTTTTATTTACCTGTCTATCATCTATCATCTCTCCATCCATCCATCCAACCATCCACCTATCTATTCTATCAACCCATGGTCTGTATGAATAGCCTAGGCAGTTAAATGATTGCCTTTGGCTCAGGTCATGATCCCAGAATCCTGGGATTGAGTCCCACATCAGGCTCCCTGCTCAGTGGGGAGTCTGCTTCCCCCCTACTCCTCCTCCTTCCCCCACTCATGATCTCTCATGTTCTCTGTCTCTCAAATAAATAAATACAACCTTTAAAAAAAACATATAATAGGAAGTTACCTTACCTTCCTTACTCTTTTATTTTTTAAGATTTTTTTTTTTTTTTGACAGAGACCACAAGTAGGCAGAAAGGCAGGCAGGGGGGCAGGGAGGTTTGCAGGCCCCCTGCTGAGCAGAGAGCCTAACATGGGGCTCGATACCTTCTTTACTCTTGAGAAGCATGTTAACTGAGAGGTCAGAAGAGGTTTCAGGCCTACTCTCCTTGAAATTAGAAAAGAAGGATCTTATATATTTTCATAAGGGCTAATGAAGAATTATTTCTATGACATGCCATTACAAGTAATGGTCAATCTAAGAAATACAGGTGTATGAGTTTCCTAGGGCTGCTGTAACAAAATACCCCCAATAGGGTGGCCTAAGTAACAAACATTTATTGTCTCACGGTTCTGGAGGCTGGAAGTTTAATATGAAGGTGCAAAGCCATGCTTGTTCTAAAGACACCAGGAAAGGATCTGTTCTAAGTTCCTTTCCTACTTTCTGGTATATGCTTGGCTTATGACAGCACAGCTCTAATCTTCACATGGTATTCTCTCTGTGTGTATCTGTCTGTCTGTCTGCATCAAAATGTTTCCCTTTTTATAAGCATACCATTCATAATGGATTAGCACCCTTCCACTAATGATCTAATTTTAATTGTGTAAACAGTGAATCTTGGAGCACTACATCAAAAACTAATGATGTATTGTATGATGACTAACATAATACAAAAAAAATTTAAAAATAAATAAATAACCAAACTGTATTTAAAAAAAAAGAAAGAAAGAAAACCTCTTAACAACCTACCTCTAAATACAGTTACATTATGAGGTAGTGAGAGTTAGGACTTCAACATATGAATTTTTTTTTTTTTTTTTTTTTTTTTTTGGTCTGGGAAGATATGATTCATCCCATAACAGGCTTATAGGGTAATGTAACTGGATCTTTTTATTAGCAATACAGGGAGAGGAAGCAGAAGGAACTGCCATTAATTGAATAGTCGTGTGCTAAATTGCATTGATCCCTTAAGTGCATCTTGTTTAAGCCTCTATATAACCCTTGGAATGGATAGTAACTCCCCCATTTTGCAGACAAATAACTTGGGGGCTCAGAAAAATTAAACAAATTTGTTTAACATCACTGTGAACATTAACTTTATGTGTTAACTTGACTAGATTATGGGATGTCCAAATGTTTGGCCAAACATTATTTCTGGGCATGCTTATGAGAGTGTTTCCAGATGAGATTAGCTTTGAATCTATAGACTGTGTAAAGCAGATTTTCCTTCTCAATCTTGGTGGGACCCACTGAAATCATTGAGAGCCTTATCAGAGTGAAAATATAGAGGAAAGAATTCCTCCTCTGCTTCGGTGGAGCTGAGATTTTGGCCTTTTCCTGCACTAATACTGGGGAGTTTTTGGCATCATCTCCCTGGTTCTTGGGCCTTTGGGCTTGAACTGAACTTAACACCATTATTTCCCTGATTCTCGGGCCTTTGTCACCAGCTTTTTAGGGCCTCCAGCATGCAAGTGGCAGATTGTGGGACTTCTCGGCCTCCATAATCATGTCAGCCAATTTCTTTTACCAAATCTTTCTGTCTTGATACAGATATTGATACATACAGATATCAATATAGATATATCTTGATGGTCTGTTTCCTTGGAGAACCCTGATTAAAAGTCACCAATTGAGAAAGGGACCCCCCAAAAAAATTCAAATGTAAATTCTTTGTTCCAAAGTTCCTGTTATAAAATGCTACTTGTATTCCATAGAGGTGTGAGTAGGCTCAAGCTTTGAAGATGCATTAATTTTCAAACATTCTTAAAACATCAAAATGATTGCATATGCCATATTAACAGTGATAGGAAAATAGTGGGAATCCACAGAATGATGTGAGAAACTCAAATTCTACATCTATGATAAGCAGATAAATGATATAGAGCAAATCACTCAATTTCAATTGCCATAAGACATATAAAGTGAGTTTATACTTGATAATTAATGTACTTTCTGAATTAAGATTCTTTTAAAATAGGTGGTTTTTAAGTTGTTTAGATTATTCTAAATCTATTTTGTTTCTTTCATTTCTTTTCAAGCATTCCCTGGCACATAGTGAAATACATTCATTATATTTATATCTAGAAATCTACTGGTGACAATTTGAAGCAAATAATGGTCCTTAGTATTTTTCCTTGGGATATGCTATGCCTGTTCTTTCTAACCTTTCTCTCTCTCTCTCTCTCTCTCTCTCTCTCCCTCTCTCTCTCTCTCTCTCTCTCTGAGTTCAACAAAGTATAGAGACTTCTGGGGAAGATAGCAGAATAGGAGGACCTTAAACTCACTCATCCCACAGATACACCTAGAAAACCCCAACATCAGTGAAAATAACCCAGAAAATGACCTAAAGACTAGCAGAACAGATTCTCCAGCTAAGTGTAGAGAAGAGGTTATATTGAAAAGGGTAGGAAGGTAGGAAGTGGCCTCATAAGTCCACTGCTTTCAAAAGCAGTAGATGTAACTGATTTTCTTAACACATAAAAATAGACACAGAGTTAAACAAAATGAGACAGGAATATGTCCCAAATGAAGAACAGGACAAAATCACAGCAAGAGACCTAAATGAAGTGGAGGTAAGTAGTATGACTCATAGAGAACTCAAAGTAATGGTCATCAGACACTCACTGGACTTGAGAAAAATGTGGAGGGCCTTAGTGAGACCCTTAACAAACAGATAGAAAACATGAAAAAGAACCAACAGAAATGAAGAACACAATAACTAAAATTTAAAATACACTAGATGGAAAAAATAACAGACTAGAGGAAGATGAAGGGTGAATCAGCAACCTGGAGGACAGAGTAATGGAAAGTAGGGTTTTAGTAGAATTTACTTATGAAGTCATATAGTTCTGGAATTTGGTGGGAATTTTTCAAGAACTGGTTCAATTGCATTGCTATTAATCAGTCTGTTCAAATTTTTTATTTCTGGTTCAGTTTGGGAGCTTATATGTTTTTAGGAATTTATCCATTTCGTCTAGGTTGTCCAATTTGTTGACATGCAATTTTTCATAATATTCTCTTATCTATATTTCTGTGGTGTCCATTGTTATGCTTCCTCTTTCACTTCTGATTTTGAGTTTTCTCTCTCTCTCTTTTTCTTTGATGAGTCCAGGTAAAGACTTATCAATTTGTTGATCTTTTCAAAGTGCCAGTTCTTGGTTTCATTGATCTGTTCTTTTTTTTTTTTTTTTTAGCTTTTTAAATTTTTAGTTGTTAGTTTCTGTTATTTATTTCTGCTCTAAATCTGTTATTTCCTTCTTTCTTGTTTTTTAATTCTTCTTTTTCTAGCTTCTTTAAGTGCAAGGCTAGTTGATTTTTTGAGATTTTTCTTGCTTCTTGAGGTAGGTCTGTATTGCTATAATTCTCCCTCTTAGAACAGCTTTTGCTGCATCCCAGAGATTTTGAACCATTGTGTTTTTATTTCCATTTGTGTGTGTGTGTGTGTGTGTGTGCGTGTGTGTGTGTGTGTGTGTGTATGTATGTATTTGGACTTCCTCTCTCATTTCTTGGTTGACCCACCCATTGATTAGGAGAATGTTACTTAACCTCCATGTATTTGTATTCTTTCCAGATTTTTTCCTTGAGGTTGATTACTCATTTCATACCATTTTGGATGGAAAATATGCTTGGTATGATTCTTGTTGAGACTTATTTTGTGTCCTAATATGTGATCTATTCTGAAGAATGTCCCCATGTGCACTTGAAAAGGATGTGAATTCTACTATTTTAGGATGGAGTATTCTGAATATACCTTTTAGTTCCATCTGGTCCAATATGTCATTCAAAGCCATATGTCATTTTCTGTTTGGATGATCTAACCATTGATATGAATGGAGAGTTATAGTCCCCTACTATTATTGCATTGCTATCAGTTTATAATTGTTACTAGATGCTTTATTTATTTGGGTGCTCCCATGTTGGGTGCATAAAATTGTTATTATTTTTTTGTTGGATTGTTCCTTTTATGATTATGGTGTGTCCTTCTTTGTCTCTTGTTACAGTTTTCATCTTAAAGTCTATTTTGTCTGATAAAGTATTGCTACCTCAGCCTTCTCTTCACTTCTTTTTGTATGATAAATTCATTTCCATCCCTTCACTTTGAATCTGTATGTGTGGGAAATATGTTTCTTGTAGGCAACATGTAGATAAAGCTTGCTCTTTTTTTTTAAGATTTCATTTATTTATTTGAGAGAGAGAGAGAGAGAGAGAAAGAGAGAGAGAGAGCATGCACAAATGTGAGGGAGGGGAAGAAGGAGAAGGAGAAGCAGATTCCCCACTAAGCAGGGAGAATGACTTGGGGCTCAATCTCAGGACCCTAAGACCATGACCGGAACTGAAGGCAGATGTTTCACCAACTGAGCCACCCAGGCACCCCTTTTAGTCTCTTAGATCATTGGAACAGGATGAGAGCCCAGAAAGAAATCCATAGTTATATGGTCAATTAATCTTTGACAAAGGAGGCAAGAATATGTAATGAGAAAAATAAAATTGCTTCAATAAATGATGTTGGGAACACTGGACAGCTACATGCAAAAGATTAAAACTGGACAACTTCCTTACATTATACACAAAAATAAACTCAAAATGGATTAAGGACCTGAATGTGAGACTTGAAACCATAAAAATCCTAGAAGAGAACACAGGAAGTAATTTCTCTGACATAGGCCATAGCAACATTTTTCTAGATATAGTTCCTGAGGCAAGGGAAATAAAAGCAAAAATAAACTATTGGGACTACATAAAAATAAGAAGCTTCTGCTCAACAAAGGAAACAATCACCAAAACTAAAAGACAACCTAATAAATAGGAGAAGATATTTGCAAATGACATATCTGATAAAGATTTAGTATCCAGTCAAGTGCTCTACCACTGAGCTGTACCCCTACAGGGGGTTAGTATCCAAAATGTATAAAGAACTAGTACAAACGAACACAAAAACAAAAACAAAACTAAGCTAAACTAAAAATAAATAAATAAATAAATAAAAATAAACCGAAACAAATAACCCAGTCTAAAAATGGGCAGAAGACATGAACAGACATGAACATTTCTCCAAAGAAGAAATTTAGATGGCCAATAGACACATGAAAAGATAATCAACATCCCTCATCATCAGAAAAGGCAAATTAAAATCACAATGGGATATCACTTCATACCTGGTCGGAATGGCTAAAAACAAAAGCACAAAAAACAAGTTTTGTAAGGATGTAGAGAAAAAGGAACATTTGTGCACTGTTCATGGGAATGTAAAATGGTACAACCACATGGGAGTTGAGGGAAATTGGAAGGGGAGATGAACCATGAGAGACTATGGACTCTGAAAAACAATCTGAGGGTTTTGAAGGGGTGGGGGGTGGGAGGTTGGGGGTGCCAGGTGGTGGGTATTAAGGAGGGCACATATTGCATGGAGCACTGGTTGTGGTGCAAAAACAATGAATTCTGTTATGCTGAAAAGAAATTTTAAAAATTTTAAAAAAAGGAAAATAGCATGGACGTTCCTCAAAAAATTCAAAATAGAATTACTCTATGAGCCAGTAATTCCACTACTGGGCATTTACCCGAAGAATATGAAAACACTAATTCAAAAAGATATATGCCTCCTTATGTTTATTGCATCAGTATTTACAATAGCCAAATTATGAAAGCAGCCCAAATGTCCACTGATTGATCAATGGATAAAGAAGATGTGAAAATATCCCAGAAAAGAACACAGACAGTAATTTCTCTGACATCAGCTGTAACAACATTTTTCTAGATATAGCTCCTGAGGCAAGGGGAATAGAAGCAAAAATAAACTATTGAGACTACATCAATATACATATATATATATATAATATAATATACATTATATATATATGTATATATAATATATGTATAAATATATATTATATATATATATTTTCCTAGCCATGAAAAAGGATGAGCTCTTGCCATTTACAACAACGTAAATGGATCTAGAGGATATAATGCTATGTGAAATAAATCAGTCAGAGAAATACAAATACCATATGATTCACTTATATGTGGAATTTAAGAAACAAAATAAATGAGCATAAGGGGCAAAAAGAGAGAGAGAGAGAGAGGCAAGCCAAGAAATAGATTCTTAACTATGGAGAACAAACTGAGAAGAAAGGGGTATAGCAAAGAGGGGGAGATGGGTTAAATAGGTGATGGGAACTAAGGGGTACACTTGTGATGAGCACCTGGTGATGTATGAAAGTGTTAAATCACTCTATTGTATACCTGAAACTAATATTACATTGTATGTTAACTAACCGGGATTTAAATAAAAACTTTTACAAATACATATAAATATCTTTCTCTATGAATGAATAGACCATTATACCAAGATTCAAATTGCTACAGATTATTCATCCCATATTTTGTATGTAAAGTACTACTTATCCAACCAATGCTCTACTGTTGGAAAGTTAACATTTATAATATTATTAATATAAGTAACACTGTAAAGAACATCTTTAAAGATTTTTATTTATTTATTTGAGAGGGAGAGAGAGATCGTATGAGTGGGGGGAGAGGAAGAGGGAATCTCAAGCAGATTCTGTGCTAAGTGGGGCTCAATCTCAGGATCCTGAGATCATAACTTGAGCAGAAATCGAGAGTCAGACACTTAACTGACTGAGCTATCCAGGCACCCCATAGAGCTCAATCTACGTGCCTATTCCTTTTGAACACTGAAGGAGACTAATGTATATGGCTTGGTAACTCACTGAATGTTGAGAGCAACATGTAAGGAGAAATTTTTAAACAGTGTCTCATATATTGTAGTTATATTTTGTTCTCTTTAAGCATTATAGTTCCCTTTTTTCCGGACTGATAAATATGAGGAGCTTGTAATGAGGTGGATATTTGAAGAAGAATATTTTCATAAACTGGACAAAACTGCTCTACTTCTTAGCTAGGATTTACTGAGAAATGTGATCTTAAAAATCTCTTTTCAGCTACAATCTGGGTGACTGGAAAAACACTATTGCCACTAAGAGACTTTGGTTAAGAAAAGAACTAGTTTCGAGAGGACAATAATGAAGCTGGGTGAGTTTAAGGGTCAGGAAAATAACAGGATGGAGATAGTAGGCAGGCAGTTTGGAATGCAGGTCTTGATGCTAAGAGATAATCTAGAATTTGAGATTTCAGGCTTAAAGTTACAAGGTATGAAGATTATAGATTAAAGTAGAATGTTGAGTGAGTAAAGTTCAGGAGTATAAATTTCAGAGTCTATATTCAGGGGCCCAAAGGAGAAGGAGAAGCTAACAAATAAATCAGAGAGGGAGCAAAATGTCGTGGAAGCCAAAAGACAAGGAAGTTTAAACATATAACTGGTGGCAATTAATGCATAGAACCATAAGATGAAGGTTGACATGAGATTTAGGGATTCTACAAATAGAACCTTACAAGTGAAAGAGATTTCATAAAGATGAAAGGAAAAGAGTGACAGGGTCCCATGACCACTGGAAAAGTCATTGTTGAATAGTCATAGTATGAAAACAACAATAATAATAATGCTTGTGTTTATTGACCCAAGTTTCTCTTCCTCTCAGCACCCAAGAATGTATGTTTTCTTCTTAATGTTTCTAAACAGTGTTTAAGCAAGAGTGCAGTTAAAATGGAATGGAATGGCATGTGAGGCAATGGAATCAGACTAAGTTTCCAAAACTTGTTGATGGAGGAAAAGAAAATTAATGTAAAGAAGGTGTTTAATAGGACCCTATCTGAATCACTGAAGAAGTGATGTATATGGACCAAAATCATGATACTGATGCCATTATTTAAGAACTTTGTACAGGTTCCTTGATAACCCAATACATAAGGGGTAGAGTAAATAATGACCTAAGTTTTAAAATAAGACAGATGATTGGATAAATGAAAGGAAGGGATCAAATTATGTTAAGTGTACTCTTCTTAGTGTGTGATAATATCTAGTGTCCCAAAAGATTTCTATTATTGAGACTCAAAACAACCCACTCTCAGTTATTTAGAACTACAAGTGACATTGCTTTTTTCTGTAAATTGTGGTTTGGAAATAGACAATGAGCCAATCAACTTTTCAGCAGGTATAAAATTGGAAGAAGTTTCTAACAAGACAGAAATCAGTGACTGGCTTATGAAACTCTCTCTGTGATTCCACCTTTTCTTAAATGTTTTTGTCTTCCACTTCCTAAGGCACTGAAATTTCAGGCTTAGTTTTGTGCTTGTCTACATATGGCATGCCACTGAAGTGAATAATACATGGTATTTCCCCCGTTATTCTTTAAACCCATTTTTCATGGGCTGAATGGTAAGTGCATAAAAGATATGTCCACTTGCTAATCCCCAAAGCCTATAAATGTGATCTTCTTTGACAAAAGGGTCTTTGCAGATGTAATTAAGCTAAGGATCTCCAGATGAAAGAATCTTGGATTGTCTGGGTGACAGGAAAAAGTGTCCTTAGGGGACTCTCAAAAGAGAGGCACAGGGACAAAAGGAGAAGGCCTTGTGAAGACAGGCAGACGTTGAAGTTCTACAGCTGTAAGCTAAGGAACATCTGGAACTGCCAGAAACTAGCAGGGTTAAGAGAAGTCCTCCTCTAGAGTCTTCACAAAGAACTCAGCTCTCCTGAACCCTTGATTTCCTACATCTGGCCTTCAGAACTGTATTAATAAGGTTTTCTCATTTTTAAGCCACCACGTTGTGGTAATTTGTTACAGCAACCCTAGGAAATTAAGGCACCATTCTTGTGATATTCATCCACAGTTACTAGAAGGAATGACACATCAAAACATTTACTCAGTGCCCGACAGAGACTGAGCAACATCTGTTCTTGTACATTTTAATTATCATGCATTCAGCTTATATGATATCTGGAGGGAGATAAAATACAGGATATGAAACCAGCACATCATAAGACAGGAATGATTTACTAGTTGAAAAAAGTTTGCAACAAAATAACAATCTCCTCTCCTGAAGGAATTTCCTGACAAATTGATAAACTTCAGGTTTGGACCTGGTTTTGTATTTGTCCATTCACAAAAGTATCTTATTGGATTTACCTCTCTTGTGAGTTAATTTAATTGAATGCAGTTTGTAAAAAATGGGAATTAGTGGAACAGATTTTAAAATGACATATAATTAGAAAACAACATGTTAGCAAATACACTCATAAAATTATTTTATCATTGTTTGCTTTTGAAATTTCATATTTATAAAAGCATATTTTTAAAAAATGATTTTAACAAGCTTCTGAGATTAAATAGAAGCCTCCTGCTGTTCTTGCCCCATTCTTGATTCTTACTTCTGGAAGGAAATTATTTTAATAATTTTAGTGCTGCTTCTTTTATCTCTTCTGTATTCTAAAATAAATTTATGTTAATGTTCTTGATTTTTATTTGATTCAATTTGGATACTCAATGTCTTCTTAATATGGAACACGGAGATTTCTTTCTCTTTCATTCTTAATCCTACATCCCCCTCGACACACATTTCCTTTCTTTCTCTTTATAATTTAGTAATATTATCACTAAAACACTATTCAATGTTTATATCATAATGACTCTGCAACAGTTATTCATAGCTGAATCATGTGGTGCATTATGATTACATTTTGTTGCTTGTACTAATTTTGTTTTCACAAGATTTAGTAATTGGGTTGTTTTCTTTTGCACAGTGCTCTATGTACCAATCCCACAATAACTACTAATTCTTTGAGATTTGTCAGTTCTGTGGAAAATGTAAAATATTCAATTAGTTTCATTGCTTTTCTGAGAAACACCTCTTCTGGAACCTTCATGCTTCTTGCTCCCTCTGGTTTGGATATTCTATAGGCTTTTGATAGAGCTATTCAATTGGGATATGTCTTCACCACTGACTAGAAATCTGTGTTTTAAGTCCTTTTTCTATATCCACATCTTCTTTTTTCTTGGTTTCATCATTGGTTTTTTTTCTCGGTTTCCATTTCTCATTTTATTGTAACATGTTCTCTAGTAATTTCCTATAGAGCATGGAGCTATAGATATGTTTCTGAGACCTTGCACTTCTGAAAACATAATAATTCTATCTCCAAATTATGTATATTTTGGCTAGGTATGGAATCCCAGGTTGAAAGTAGGTTTCAACCTGTGATGTAAAAATGTTCTATATTCTTCTAGTTTCTTGTGGTGGTGTTAAGAATTTTGATGTTGTTCAATATCTCTATACTTCATACAGAATATTATTTTTCCCTCTCTCTGGAAACTTTTAGGAGCATTTCTTTATATGCTATGTTTTAAAATTTTGGTGACACGACCTTAATATGGGTCTTTTTGTACTCATTGCGCTGTGTTATCTGTAGTCACTTTTCTGTTGCCTCTTCTCTTCTCTCTGTCTTTGTAGATTATTATTAGTTTTTATTCCATTATTGCTATTTTGGTGACATTCTGAAGGGAGCAGAACATAAACATAGAGATTCAATGTCCTATACAGACTCAGATATTTCAATTACCTTATAATACAGTTTCAAACAATTCCTATAGGTGAGGTTTGACAAGGATATTCTTCCCCCTAAAAATCAGTCTTAGAGGAGAAGGGAGTTGTGGGAAATTGGAAGGGGAGATGAACCATGAGAGACTATGGACTCTGAAAAACAACCTGAGGATTTTGAAGGGGCTGGGGGTGGGAGGTTGGGGAACCAGGTGGAGGGTAATAGAAAGGGCACGTATTGCATGGAGCACTGGGTGTGGTGCAAAAACAATGAGTACTCTTGTGCTGAAAATAAATAAATAAATTAAAAAAAAATCAGTCTTAGAGAGGGAGTTCCAACTTGACCATGTGAAGAGATCGAGCATGATTTCCATATAACATGTATGAAACTAGACAAATTTAAAAAAATAATAATAACCTTTAGGAATTCCGAAAATTGACCAAGAATACAAACTTAGAAGAATTTATTCTTGAAAATATCCCATAGCTTTGTATAAGAATACTGGAAGTATGAGGCTTTCATGCATGGAGCCAACTCCATCCTTCTCCTACCTCTGCTGGTGAAAATTGCAGTTTTATCAGCATAAGCATAGCCAAAAAATCCAGCAACTTTGCTGCCACAGGCAAACTCAATATGGAACAGAGTGTGAAGACACAATTATATATTAATGTAAGTGACTAGTGAGTATAGAAGTACATCCTAATGTTGATGGCTCATTGAAGGCTGACAAAAATACAAAGGCAATTTGGTGAAGGAAATGATAGTCAACAAACAATGCCATGTGGAAAATTGGATAGCCACATGAAAAGAAATGAACTTAGAAACATAGCTCACATTGTAAGCAAAAATTAATTCAAAATAGATCAAAGACTTAAATATAAAAGATTTATGCAAGTCCTTTAAAAAATAATTGTGTATAGGGGGCGCCTGGGTGGCTCAGTGGGTTAAAGCCTCTGCCTTCAGCTCAGGTCATGATCTCAGGGTCTTGGGATCGAGCCCTACATCAGGCTCTCTGCTCAGCCGGGAGCCTGCTTCCTCCTCTCTCTGCCTCTCTCTCTGCCTACTTGTGATCTCTGTCTGTCAAATAAACAAATAAAATTTTAAAAAAGTAATTGCATATAAATAATATATATACATAAGTTATATATATTATACTTATTTTTATATATTTATATGTACTTGTATTTAACATAAGCAATTAAGCATAGTATAAAACTTATAGAAGAAAACATAAGAGAAGACCTTTGTGACCTTGCGTTAGGTAAAAATTTCTTAGGTATTGAACCAAAGCTATGGTTCATAAAAAAAAATTGATAAATCATACTAATGAAAATTTAAAACATTTGTGCTTCAAATGCACACACACAGAAATACACACACATCTTTAAGCAAAAAAAAAAAAAAAAAAAAACCAACAAAAAAAACCCCAGCAAGTCACAGACTGGAAGAAAATATTTATAAGTGATAAATCTAATAAAGAGCTTTTATCCAATAATAATAAGAATACTAATGACTAAATAAAAAACATGAGCTAAACACTTGAGCAGACATATCTACAAAGAAGACAAATAGCTAATATATGTATGAAAAGATGCCCTATGTCATTATTTATTAAATTGCAATGAGATACCATACACACAGATAAGACTGACCATAATAATAAAAAATGTGACAGGAGTAAGTGTTGTCTCAGATGTAATAAAGAGGAATTCTGATATATTGCTGATAAGGATATAAAATGGTACAGTCACTTTGCAAAACACTTTGGCAGTTTCTTGAAAAGTTAAATATAAACTTAAAATATAACTCAGCAATTAAACTCTTAGATCTCTACCCAAGAGAAATTAAAGCCTGTGTCCATACAAATACTGGTACATGAATGTGTGTAATAGTATTATTCATAGAAGTAAAAAATTGGAAACAATACAAGTGTCCATCCAGCAATGAATGCATTTTGTCTATCAAGTAGTATATCCATAGAATGGAATACTCTTCAGTAGTAAAGGATCAAACTACTCTAGATGTAGCAATATGGATTCTTCTTTCTCTCCAGATTATGCTAAGTGAAATAAATAAGAAACAAATGACTACATATTATATGACTCTTTTTACATGAAATTTCTAAACAAAAAAAAAAGCAAGATTTTGTAAACAATATTTATTTATCTTAAAGAGAGCACAGGAGGGAGGGGTAAAGTGGGAGAGAGAGAAAGAATCTCAAGCAGACTTCTTGCTGAGCTCAGAGCCTGACATGGGGCTCTATCTCACAACCCTAAGATCATGACCTGAGCCAAAACCAAGAGTAGGACATTTAATGGACTGCACCACCCAAGCACCCCTAAAAAAAGCAAGATTTTAAAGATAGAAAGTAGGTGAGTGATTGCTTAGAACTGGGAGTGGAAGTGGGGATTGATCGCACAATGGCAATTGTATTGGCACAATGTGCCAATTGTATTGGCACAATGGAACTTCAGCACGTGATTGTTAGGTTGTAAAACTGAACTACAGGGATGGTTACGCAACTACATAAATGCACCAAAGAACTCAACTCTTTACTTACAACTGGTTAATTGTATGGTATATAATTTATGCCTCATAAAACTGTAAATAATTAGCATTAAAACAGCATTCAAAACTCCTAGAATGTTTTAATACCCGAAAAGTGTTTATAAGCCTGGAAATCATGAATGAGTCAAACTTGGTTTTGCTCTCCTTTAGAGAGCAGTCCTTATAGATTCAGTAAGTCATCAGTCTCAAGATTGTTTCCAGTTCAGTGTATTGGTTTAGCACACCCAAAGAGCATCTTTATGTGAGACTTTTTTTTTTTTTTTCAGTTAAACCACCAATAGAAAATTATCAGAGGAAAGAAAAAATATTATTATAGATGCGCAACTAAATTTTATTATTTAAATGCATCTAAGTATAAAGTTAATTATAAAAATTAATTGCATTAAAGAGCAGAGCTTTCTCCAATCTTTTTCACTTACAAAAGGGTCAATACTTTCTTTTGGCTCTAAGGGAGCAACGGGCAATTTCTTGATTTTCATTATTTCTGTTCTGTGATTAATTATACTCAGTAATCTCTTGAATAATATTGGATGAATGAGAATGGATAATTATATAGGCACATAATGATGGGAGTTTGAGTTCGATAGAAATGTGAGATGAAGATGCATTAATTCACTTACTCATTCAACAACTATTATTTATCAGATATTGTGGTACAATAGCTGAAGTTACGGTAGTCCATAAGACACAGTCTCTTCTTCAAGGAATTTCCCATTGTCTTGTTGGGGAGACAGAGAAGTTTAAAGTAGTTGCCATTCTTTTTTTTCTTTTTCCCATTTGGATAGAGATAAATACCAGGTATCCAGCTCTCATCGAGGCCTAGAAGAGAGAGGTCTAGCCGAGGCTTGGTGGATCAAGAATGGTTTCCTTTAGGGGATATTTCCTAAATGGGATTTAGGAAAAACCTGTCAGAGTTAGCCAAGCAAACTTGAAAAGGAATAAAGAGAAGACAGTCCACATGAACAGATTAGCATATGCAAGTCTGTGGGAAGTAAAAGGATTCACTGAGGCTAGAGTTTAGAACTTGGTGAGGAAGATGAGGCTCAAGGTAATGATAAAAACTAGACCCCACAGGGTGTTGTATGTGCTGCTTAAGAGTTTGAAAAATAGTGGAAGCATGAAGGATTTTAAGAAAGGGGGTGTCACTGTTAGAGCTGGTAATCGGAATATGAGAGATGTGTCAAGATAAAACTTCAGCAGCTTCATGTAATAGGAACCCAGGAATGGGAACTTACCGGCTTAGTGAAATGAAACAGGATTATTTGTTTTTTGTTGGTTTAGATAATTAAGAATCTGAAGGCAGAGAATCCCAACAGAGTATTACCATGCTATCACCAGGCAGCATGACTTCCGCTTTCTGCCTTTCCCATTTTATTTGTGATTTCCTTCCTCATAGTCACAAAAGGGCTGCTACTGTTCACACATTGCACCTACATGCAGGATGAAGAGAATGGTTATGACAAAGGTCAAAGACAACAAGACTGTTAACTTAGTCATCTTTTTAAAGAAACTTCCTGGAAAATTTCTGGAGTGAAATCAACTTACATCTCATTGGCCAGGATTAGGTCCTATGGTAGCAGCTAAGGAGGCTCAGCGATCAAATATTTCAGTTAGGCAAACCAGGGCTTTGGAAGCAAGAATGGATCTTAATTAACTAGGTAACCAGTAGTGCCTGATTATCTAAATGACCTGAGCTTTAGAAGTGGCAATGAGAATAGAAAGATGTGAATGAATTTTAAAAAACAAAGTGGAAGTAACTAGACTTGTTGATTGTCCAGAAATGGAGGGGAGGAGAGGGGCAGGAGTCTGGGGGATTCCCAGGTTCCTAACCTGAACTGTTGGATGTGGTGTCATTTACTGGTGTAAAGAACACAAATTTGGGAGAAAATATGGTGAATTAAATTGGTTCAACCTCCTTCTATAATATTCAAGGGGACGCATCTGATGGCCCAAAAGATATCTCTGCCAGAGGTACAGATTAGAAAGCCATCTCCATATAGACTATAATTAAAACCATGGGAGTGAAGGAGAGCTTGAAAGAATAAAAAGTGAGAAGAAAAGACTGTCATGGTATTTTAAAGGAAGTATCAACAGAGTTTGGGAAATAGTCCAATCCATGTTGAAGAAAGTTCACATTTTATAACTGTGAGAAGCTTGGATGCTTTAGGCAGCCCAAAAAGGAAATTATTCTTAAAGTCACTTTTTTTCTTCTTTTTGACAAGGCATTTTTTATTGTTTGCAGTCAGCTCAAATACATGATCTCTTATGAATTGCTTTATGCTCTCTAGGACAAATAGATGATTAAACTGAATACGTTTAATAGAAACTCTGTTAAACAGTCATCATGACTTGACATTTAAGAGGCCTGAGCCCAACTTACAATTCCAGCACAGATGTTTGCCTCTGGGATGATTATTTACTTGTTCTACATCTCACTTCTCTGTTTGGCCCATGTGGAGACCCACATCCATCCCCTGCTTGTAGAGATGGGTCAGAAAAGGATTTCCGGTAACTGAGCTCCAGGAAACAGGCACCAAGCAGATACAGACTGAGTAACTAAAGGGCAACTTCGCCTCTCTCCTCCCTGTAAACAGAGGTCAGGGATGGGTGGTCTTCAGCGTAATCGCTACGGCGCACTCTTGCCCTACCCCCTCGCTTCTGAAAAGACCTGAAGCAGCAGGGTTTCCACACAGACAGAGAATATGCGGTTGACCTGTTGTACCTGCTTGACACTCAACATGGAGGAATTAAGAGAAACCATCAGGCACTTGTTGAACTGAGGAAATGCAGAATATAACGCATTCCTGGGAAAGTATTTCCTGTGTTATAGAGATAAATATTTATCTCAGCTGTGCTGGGAAGCATGAAATCAATAAATGACATTTTTTTTAATGGCCTGTTTATGTTTTAGGGACTTCACATCGCAAATCTTGGTCATTGACGTCATATATAAATCTCAAAACACATTTTCATGAAATACTTTTTTAAAAAAGGATTTTATTTTTTTATTTGACAGAGAGAGACAGTGAGAGAGGGAACACAAGCAGAGGGGTTGGAGAGGGAAAAGCAACCCTCCCGCCTAGCAGGGAGCCCAATGCGGGGCTCGATCCCAGGCCCCTGGGATCATGACCTGAGCCGAAGGCAGATGCATAATGACTGAGCCACCCAGGTGTCCCTTCATGAAATACTTTTGAGAAGACCTAAACTTAATAATTAAGCAAATTTCATTCATATCCTAAATTCCCATAAATCACTCTCAAATGTCTATTTGATAACACGCAGAGATCCTGAAATCTTTCATGTAATTACTTTTTCATTCAACGTGTCCAAAAGCTGACAAGGACACGTCACAATGTATATAAAACCAAAGGACAAGTTTGTTTAAAAATGAGCATTTTGTGACTAAAAATATTGTTTTAAACATGTTCATTTAAGAGACAAGAATACACCATAGCAAATGGAAGCAAGAATTTAAGGACTCCCAGACCTTATTTTGCTCATGTTTCTGGGCGCCGTGAGGACATGTGTATAGGTTAATGCATTAGGCAATCAGGGCCATACTGCTGAGCTCTACTCAATTTGGGTTTTGCGTTCTGTTCTTCAGACTCAGATACATGGTGTTTCTGCTAAGTGGCTTCTTCTCTGTCACAGACACCACACCTCAGTCCTCCACTCTGTTCCACACACGTAGGCAAATCCTTTACTTCGATTTTCCCGAAGCATCACCAGTACAAGGTAGTTACGTGTAGTGTCCTTCTACGGAAGTTCTGAGGATACCAGAGGCTATTTCAGAGAATATCAGGCAACTTAGATCTGAGTAGCAGGCATTCCTCTTCTTCAACATTGTGGAACCAGTAAGACACTAAGAATTTCCTCTTTGCCATCTTCTCTCGGCTTTCCTTCTCCATATTTTTCTTGGCAATTTTACTCCTGTTCCACTCCTCTTGGTTCCTGGTACCCTCGCGTTCCATCTTCCTAGGGCTGCCAACGAAGCTCCAAAACCATTTTTTGTTTTGTTTTCATTTTTCAGATACTTTTGCCTTCTCACTGTGTGCCTTCCACTGAATTTTCCCAATAATTTCTAAAAATAAAATGCCCTTTTCCTGGTATGAATTGCCACCAGCAACATTTCTCTCGATTCCATTAAAATGTGAAAATGCTTATTTTTATCTCCTCTACAAATGGAATGGGCACAAAAGCAACATCACCAGCTAATGGGAGAGAACACTGGCTTGCTTTACTATTTATAATTTGTTCCACAGTATTACATTAATCTGAGAATCTGATGAACTGTGAAGACATGGAGGTTCAGGGACTTTAAGTGACATGATAAATTTATACAACTAATAAGTGCCACAAAGAGAATTTGGGTTCAGAACTTAGAAATTGAGATATGTAGCTGGATAGATTGTTAATGGAATATTACTCAGCAAAAAAAAGAACAAAATCTTGCCATTTGCAAATAGATGGATGGACCTACATCAAAAGTCAGGCAGAAAAAGAAAAATATTATATTATTTCACTCATGTGGAATCTAAAAATAAAACAATAAATGAACAAACAAACAAACAGAAATCAACTCATAAATTCAGAGAACAAACTGGTGGTCACCAGAGGGGGGGAGAGTGTGAAGATGGGCAAAATAGGTAAAAGGGATTAAGAGGTACAAACTTCCAGTTTTAAAATAAATAAGTCATGGAATGGAAAGCATAGCATAGGGAATATAGTCGATAATATTGTAGTAATGGTGTATGGTGACAAATGATAAGTACACTTATTTCGGAGAGAATTTGCATAATGTACAGAACTCGTCAAATCACCATGTTGTGTCCCTGAAACTAATGTGACACTGTATGTCAACTGTACTTCAATTAAAAATGATCAAGTAAAATAAATAAAATTTGTCAGAAAAAAATGGAAGTCAGTAATGATAGCCATAGGAGCCTTAATTAGAAATGCCAGTAATCTTGTAGATGAAGATCATTACAGCAATTTTACCAGTCTGATGTGTTTTTCTAGCAATCCTTCAGGGGCTGACCAAGTTACCCTAGAAAGGTCATATTTTGCTGAGTCCTGAGTACCTCAACTATCTCTTTTGATACTATACAATATTAAAAATCTATAATAAATAAAACTTTTCTTTCCCATTGTGCTTGAGAGAAAACTGAAACAGTGTTTGAGCGACTGGCTTAATATCACACAGCAAGGCAGGGCGGAGCTGGGATTCAAGCCTGTAATTAGGCTGCATTTAAGCTGAGCCTGAGCATCTCTGTGCTCTGCCGCTAGATCCAGAATCTTCACCTTTATGGTGTGCCATGTTGCCTCAACACGGTTAGCAATGTGCATGCGATGCACTGGGGAAATGGACAACTTAAAGAATGCTCTCTCTGCCTCACATGAGGGCGATGTCTCTGCCTCTGTTAATATGAGATGCGTTTTTAATTTTTTTCCTCATGCTGAGATAATGTCACAATCCTTTAGCTATTGTACATTCATTTATTCATTTATGCATTGAGGCACATTCAACGAACATTTATTTGGCCCCATCTGGGTGCCAGATACTCTTGTTTGTGATGACGGCCCAGACTTCCTGAGCAAAGCATTTAGTGTTTTTGTTGCTGCTGTCAAACACCAGTGATGTTTTCTCTAGATACCTTATCTCCACCTTCCTCATAAAAACCTGATTTCATAAATATAATAACTCAGCTTCAAGGAAGGTCAAGAGACTTGCCTTCAACCAGATGGTTAGGAAATTGTAGGCCCTTGAGTCCAGATCTTCTGTTTTGCTATCTTCTGTTTATCTCCCTTTAGCCCTAAAAAGGAAAAAAGTTGCAGTCATCCAAGTTCTACCGAAAACCATTATCTGGGAAGAGTCAAGAATGGGTGCATTACTTGTAATTCATGCAGTCATTGATACTCCGATTCCCACAGTCAGTTAAATTTTTAAATTTCATTTTATTACAGACTCTTAATGTCCATAAGTAAATGCAGGTGTGTCTTTAATTTTGCAGCTCTGACTCCTCCAACTTGGAAACGAGCTTCAGTCAATAGCTCTGAAAGACACATGTGTTTCCCTTAAACACTTACTCATTTTTAAAAAAGCACTTTGTTTTCTCTTTTACTCTCTTTTATCCTTAGACCAAGTATTTATTGATATTCAGTCTTTCTTGTTGGTGAGGACATTTCTCAGAATTTTTTAGATGTATGAAAAATTAATTGGCTAAATTGAATATGGAGCACTGTAGGAGTGATGGGCACAAAACAGCAACCTGACCAACACACGTGACAAAAATATGACTTTGGCCTTGTTTCCATTCTAGAACCAAGTCTGTATACCCAGGACAGAACCATTCCAATATGCTTCCATAGAGAATTCTTTTGCATTAGCGACCAGAATGTGGACTGATTTATTGGCCTTTTTATCTCCAAAAATACATATTTTTTTTAAATGGGGATCTTAGAACCGTGTAGTCATTTATTTAATTTCATGTTGTCTTAAAAGGTGGTAGCTTTATTAAAATAAAATAAATTACCAAACCAAACAAAATGAAAACTTTTTCCTAAAAAAAATATCCACCCAGACTTTTAATCAGACTGTAAATGTGTCTATACTGTTTCTTCCAGATGTTAGCTAATAATTTATAAGGTTTTTTTGTATAGAAAATCTCTTTACTGACCAACCTCCAAGAAATTTATCACTTTAGGGCTACTATAAGATGATTTCCATAGGGAACTGTGGGTTTATAATTAAAATTTTAAAGGGAAAATGAACTTCCTTATTTGTTGTTTTTCCTTGACATCCAGGATATATTAAAAGGAAACTCAGTTATTCTCTGGTTACTGTGGAAATTCTTAGAAATTATAAATGACATGTACTTTAAATTGAATGTTTACTTTTAATAATCTCATTAAAAATAACATAGTTAAGACCTATGAAGTTCTGGGGAATATCCCATTTTATAAGTTCTTTGCATACTTGAACTAGATTCTCACAAAAAACCAAGTCGTCAACTTCAGCCCTGAAAGCTGGTTGAACCGTTGAACAGTGCATTCCCTGGAAAATGGATGAAATCTAATTTTTAAAGAATTGAATCCTCAGCTCTTTGATGGAGACATTCAGGAGTGCTAGAAGTTATAGCATGGCTCTTTGCCAAGGTCAATCAGTGCAGAGATGAGTTTTCATTTCTCTTTTCAGAGCCAATTATACAGCTTCTGCAGTTGATGTTAAAAGAAGATTCCAGGTTCATGAGAAATTTATGAGTACCTGCTCTGCCATGTACTTACCTAGTCAGTGGAGATAGTACAATGAGTAAGACTTGGTCCTTGAACTTGAAAATACCTTTTTGTTAAAAAAAAACAATTTAAAAAAAGAAACCAAACTTTAAAAATACTAGCATGCTATTCTTGTGCCTTAGTAAATAAGTATGCTAAAAATTCCTTTCTCTATTTGATGATTGAGCCTTGAGAATTGGGGGTTCTCATGTGGAATGATGGTCCTTATTCTATAGTAGAGGAGTATTATGTATATAGATAACATTAAATTTGTTCAAACTCTAGAATTTACCTTAAATATAATATTTTTCTAACATCTATAAGATAAACTTTTTGCTGAAAATTTTTTTCTTTTTCTTTCCTTTCTTTCTTTCTTTCCTTCCTTCCTTCCTTCTTTTTTTTTTTTACTAAAAGAAGGCAATCCAGACTTCCCATCTATTTGCATCATTGCTGAGAGCTGTGCTTTTTTTAATTGTTTTTTTTTTAATTGTAATTGACATGACACCCTTGACACTGGACACCGAAAAACATTTGTTTTATCCTATTAGTTTTTATTTTTTCTTTAGATCAGGCAATCATATTCCTACAGAAGAAAAAATGTAGAAAACTGGAGAGCTTTAGAACAGAAATGAACCCAAACCCTAAGTCAATGGCGTTTGTGTTTATCAGAGTACATATATGCTTTTTGGCACATTTTTCAGAGAAGAAACTCTTCAATATTCCAACTGATGGGGAAGGCGTTGGAAAACCCACATCTGCATAATACATATAGGTTAGTTCTATAAGAAGACAAACATGGATAGACATTTGTCTTTTTACAGAAAGTGAAAATCCAAATTGCTTTTCGATCTTTAGTTTGTGTACCTGTCTACTTCCTGTCCCTATACCTCAGTGGAAACTTCCTTGCTGGCGCACCAAATAGGAGAAAGACTCTCCCAACTTGATCTGGAAGACGAATGGCTGGATTTGACACAGTGTATGTTGTAACACACTGTTGGTTACAGAGTACACACAGAGGCTCGAGATGGCTGGCCATGGCCACGCTTTTGGCTTGGAGTTGCGCCCTGAACTTCCACAGTTGAAATGAGTCCATGATTTTCTGGCTGCCTGATCCAGTACCCATGTGACAAGAGAGCCAAAGTGGTAAACCAGCTCCACCAAGGCTCAGATGTACCCAAAATGTTTACCGTGTACACTGATCCATAGACTCTCTTATTTGAAGTTGTTTGCTTCTTTGTGAAAATGCTGTACCATCTCTTTGGAGATGGTACCCATTCACATCTGTTGTTTTTTGGAGTTACATACATTCCAAAAACACAACACAAACACACACACACACACACACACACAACACACACTTTTGAATAAAGTCCAAGGTAAGAGTACTTGATTACTTCGGAAAGCTAAATCATCATTTAGGGGTTTCCCAAAGGAATGCTGTCGCCAACATCTTTTCACATTCGTAGCTAAGATCTTGATGTACAAGTTCACGCTGCTTACTTCATGGTAAAAGCTAAAGGTGAAGTAGAAAAATTCTGTGGTTCCATGTGTTTTGGGGCCACTGTCAAGCAAATGAGGCCATAGGGAGATAGAGTATGGTTCAGGATTGGGCTTAAGTGTTGAGAAAGTTGATTCCTAAATAGGCAACAACCTGCCAGATTCCCCTTTTTATTTGCGTGCTTGTAAGCAGGTAGACAAAGCAGCCATCCCATAAAAATCATGAAAGACGAGGGTAAAAATTACAATGGTTTGAAAACCAAGTCTTTTTTTTTTTTTTCATATTTGGAAGAAGTCTAACATCTCCAACTTCGATTTAGAAATGAGATGTGTAAGGTGAATCGTTTGAACTGTCTGTCTATTGTTTCTTTAAGAGGCGCCACTGAAAGGATGGGTTGGCCATTATAAAATATGAGCAAAGCAACTGCTAAAATAGATGCAGCCAATTTTTATCTGGATGAGAAATTCATGTCAGGAATTCCAATTTACTGGACAGCTCTGGACTTATGATACCCACCATTAATCATACTTCTACTGAGAGAGCCCATTATCATCCGTACGGAGCCACCAATGAAGCAGCAGCAAGGATAAAATAAAAAGAGGTTGCTAGGATGAAGGTTGCAAATTCTAAACAGAGATGAGTGACACATGTTGGGTAGGATAAATCTGCAAATAGCCTGGGGCCAGACATCAGACATTATTTGAAATGACAAACTTCACATTAACTAAAAGAGAAAAAAAAAGTTTATAGATGGAGACAGACGGTGGTGCTAAAAGTTATACAAATGCATGATTCATTTCCAGAAGAAATCAATGTTGAGGTGACTTTTTTCCTCCTTCAGAACCAATAATGAGCCTCCTATAATTAGGCAAACTTTCTCCGTCCTATCAAAACAAACTGTTATGCCACCGCGAGGCCACTGACACATCTACCCTTCAACCAAAGCTATAGTATTTTAATCTAAGTACAATGCAAAGACACATGAGTCAATCTACCGTAAAGTTTCAGCAAATAGTATGTGTCATTGGAAATAACTTCTGCTTTTCCGAAGACCGTAGATTTATTCTGTAGGAGTTTTAGAAACAAGCAACAATAATTTTAGCTAAAGCAATTCCCTGCGTTCACTAAACCATAACTGTCTGAAACTAGTTATTTCTAGAATTACACAGAACCAAAATAGCAAACATGTAAACAGAGAGCTATGGGTTAGAATTCATCAAATGAGAGGAAGAAAAAAGTTTTGAATTTTAAGGTATAAAATATCACATCTGTGAACTATTTATAGATGCCCCATTTTAATGCACAATTCGAGCGCTGATTAAAAACATTCTCCATAAATAGAAAACCAATTTGCCATGTGGGCGCAGAGCGGATAATACAATCAACTTTCTCCAGCTATCAGTTTTCTCTTCATACAGTCGGTCAAAAAGTAATTGACCTTTGGACTTCTCATTAAAACTCAGCAATTGAGGCCGGAAAAATGAAGCGGGGTCTATTCATGCCATCAAATAAGGTTATAGCATACCCAATCCTGTCGTTTTCGGCTTTCTCTACTGTCAACACAAGTTGCTGGGCTGTGGTCTGCACCAACTAAAGGAAAAGGCAGAGCTGAGCCAATTGGCCATGCCACAGTTATCCATCCACACCTACAGACAGAGTCTTGGTTTGCCATGAAGCCAATAGAATAAAAATGTGAGACAAACAAGAACTATCTGAGCCAGCCTGGACCCTGGGATGGAGAGATAGACTCTCAGTGTACCAACCTTTTGTCTTTAGCTTGTGTTGATGCCTAAGCTAAATTCCAGAAGGAGAAATCCTCTCACATTCTGAAAGTTCTGGGGAAATTTTGTATCATGGAGAACTTGGGGCAAATTGCTATTTGGGGGAAGAGGTGGGTAATACATTTTCCTGGGAAATGATACAATTATGGAAATTAATAAACAATCTATGGGAGTCTAAAATTGGAGATGGAAAGAACCAGAGATAGAGTCATTAAATCCCTTTATTTCGTGAATGGTAGAAATGATAAGACCCAGAGATATAGTGCAACTAACCTCAAGTCACACTTTGCTAACACATGTATTTGGGTCTCAACTCCCAGCTGTAGTTTTTTTATTTTTGTTTTCCTTTGTTTGTTTTGGTCACAGCATGGTTTTGCAACTCTCTCATGTGTTTTCATTTTGTTTGTTAAAGATAAACAGAAATGAAAGAGAACCAAAATTCTCATTGAAGGCGTCTTGCAAAGCCACACATACACACTTGGGTCTTCCTGGCAAAGGTTAGCCCGGCCTTTGTGTGTGACCATGATCATTTTCAAGTACATAGTATCCCTTGCCCCCCTTTTAAGTCCCAAGCTCTTGTGAGGTTTTCTGTACATTTCTTTATGGAAAGCCAAGATTTACAATGTATCTTCAGATTTTTTTGCATGTAAAATGTGAATCTTTACATTCAATATGCAACTTTTGTTTTAATTAAGGAGATCATATAAATTATCTTCCAAATCACACACTTATAGGAACAGACAGAGTGATATTCATTATTACAAAAGGACAAGGGTGCAAACTCGAAACCATTGGCAAGCTAGGACATGTGATCTCCCTCATGTTAGTGATTCCAACATCCATAATAATAAAAATCTCCTTGTACATTCAGACATTCATCTCTGTCTATGTAGTAGGTATTTGATGGTTTTCTTTTTTATTTTGAAAGGCACTATTAGGGAGTGGAAAGATAAAAAAAGAAATAGAAAAAGATATGGTGTTCCAAGCCTTGTTTCTAACTGTGAAACTTGCAAAAATCATTGTTCTCTCTTGGATTCAGTAATTTTCCCAATTAAAAGACAGGGATGGACTAACTCATCATTAACTTTTCTTCTACCTAAGGTCTAGGATGTATATGCACTCCAAATTTCCATTTAACACGTATGTATTTTTGTGTGTGTATCCATACGTACATGGATACATGTACACATATCCATATGCTTGTATAAAAAACACAGGTCAATTATGAAAAAGACACAAAGTGTCAGTAAATACTAAATAAGAAAATAACCAGACTTCGAGTCTGGAGTATGCCATTGGTAATGTTATCTTTGAAAAGAAAGCAAAAATTGTTTATCTATATTGAAAGTCACACCTAGAGACAATAATGTTATAGCAACTTGGTAGCTCAGTGACAGACAGGAAATGTTTGTTCATGTGTGTTTTTGGCAAGACTCTTCAGCTTGGGATAGTGGTGGTTTTTTTGTTACACAAAGTCTTTTATGTGGCAAAGTCACATTAGACGCTGTCTGGTTGCTCTTGGTTACGAAGGCTTTTCCTATTTGACTCACCTTCAATTTTTAGGCAAATTCTCTGGCTTCCTGCTATTGTCTCTGGGTGTCTGCAAGTCTTGGCTATCTTTTATGTGTCTATTGAAAGGAAAGACTGGGTAGGTGATAAAAGAGCTTTACACGGCCCATGTAACTTCAGAGGTGTGAATTATTAAATACATAAAAGTGGTTGGATAAGAAACAGAAACAGAATTTATCATAAATTCTAGATCCTTATCCAGTTTAATAAATCCCCCCTTTTAAATTATAAGAGATAAGCCTTATCTGCTTTCTGCATATGTCACAGGCACAATCTAGGGCAGTGTTTTGTCTTTCCATATTGCTTTGTCTTACTCTAACATTTCAAAACTTCTTCAAGGAATCTTGCTGAGCCGGGGAGACAAGTGCAAACATGGGTGGTTTCTCCCTTAAGCTATGACCTTTTATTTTATTTTTTTAAATAAGGGTTTTGTCCCCCCCCCCTTTTTTAAGTAATCTCTACACCCAACATGGAGCTTGAACTTAAAACCCCAAGTTCAAGAGTCACATGCTCTGCAGACTGAGCCAGCCAGGTGTCCCTGCTATGACTCTTTGTTGTAAGGTTAAGGCACAAGACTGCTTTTTCATTCAATTTCTGCAATTCATTCCTACCCAACCTGCAGCACAAGGAATAACTTTCTTAAAAAAGAATTTATCAAGCTATGAGATTCACAATGTGCTGAGCATTTTATACAAATAAACTCAATCAATCCTCAATATGATCCATTACACAGATAAAACATTTAGGTTCAGAAAGGTCAATTACTCAACCAAGTCTGCACAGTTAGTAAGTGGCAAAGCCGGGATTCAAACCCAAGCATGTCTGAAATCCAAAACCTGTGCCTTTAACCACTGTAGTGTGTTATCAGTGGGTATTCCATAGGGTAACAACTCTCTTCCTTACATTTGAACAAAGGCTTACATTTTTAAAATTTTTTTTTGATGATTTTATTTATTTGACAGAGACAGAGATCACAAGTAGGCAGAGAGGCAGGCAGAGAGAGAAACAGGCTCTCTGCTGAGCAGAGAGCCCGATGCGGGCTCAATCCCAGGACCCCGAGACCATGACCTGAGCTGAAGGCAGAGGCTTTAACCCACTGAGCCACCCAGGCGCCCCCCAAGGTTTACATTTTAAAAACTCTTCGTTGCACACCCACTTAGCATATTGGTCCTCATGATGCTCTACGAGGGCAGCAAAAAGGGTGTGTGTTAACTTCATTTCATAGATGAGGAATCAGTGCCTGGACAGGGTGATTCAGTGTCCCAAAGCTAGCAAGCCCTTGTGCTAATAAGACTGTACCTGTATCTTTGGGCACCTGTCCTGGTGGCAAAGTCCCTAAAACTAGAGTAATTTCCTCAAAAAAACTAAAAAAAGAAAAAGATAAATAAAGCCTTAAAGAAAGAAAAATTTGAAAGCATACATTAATCAATCTTAAATATGGAACAATTGCCATATTAATCACAAATGCTGGAAGTACCATTTTTTAAAAATATATATTTTATTTATTTGCCAGAGAGGGAGAGGAAGCACAAGCAGGGGGAACGGCAGAGGGAGAAGCAAGCTCCCTGCCGAGCAAGAAACTCAATGCAACGTGGGGCTCAATCCCAGGACCCTGTGACTGTGACTTGAGTCAAAGGCAGATGCTTAAGTGACAGGGCCACCCAGGCAGCCCTGGAGGTACCATTTAACAAATCCTTCGTTCCCCTCTCTTGACTAGTTCACATCCCAGCCAATGGCTGGCCAGTCTGAATTTGTGACAACCCCAGTCATGCTGATTAATATAACCAAATCTCTAGGACTCCCTGTCTTATCATGTCCAGCTTCCATTGAATGGTCTGGTTTTCCTATTCATTCCTAGTGTTAAGTACAGAAACCATTTTTTGTAGGTCTTTCCATCAAGTAGGTGCTCACTAAAAGTTTTTGACAATAAGCAGAGGGTATTTTTGCTAAGACATGTAAAAGAACATAAAGTCCTGAATCATTAACATAGGCCAGCAGCTAAGTATTTTGAGTATGTTAAAATATTTAATCCTAATAGCTATCTTCTTTTTCCCCAATCTGCCAGGTATAACAACTGAAGGACAAAGATTTCAAGCAGTTTGGCAGTAAGAGGCAGAGTAAGAGGCAAGGTGAGAATTTGAACCCAGTTAATGCACTTTAGAAAAATTAAGATTTCTAACTCATCACCACTTAGCAATTCTGTTAGGGGGTATTCTTTAAGTCTCTGATTCATTTCATGAAAATATTAAAAAGACATTCCAATAGTGTTTGCTACTGTACTGATGTACTGGATAAAAACAACAACAACAACAAAAACACTATTAAAGAAAAAAAAAAAAAAGACCTTCAGGTTTTTCTACCAGAATTGAATGGTACCCAATCATTTGGGGATCAGGCCAGAAAAAAAAAAAATGCTTCTTGAACATATTCTCGGCTGACCGTCTGTCAAGAGCCAGCATCAGGCAGGTAGATAACAACACGGGCCTTGGAGCAAGCAAAGCTGGATAGAGACACAGCCCCATTGCTGTTTCTGGCTACAAGCAGACCTTTAGATGAGGATCCGTGTGCCCCTTTGGCATTGTGTCAGACTGACTGTGAAGTTCACGGCCGTTATGCCCAGGCACACAAACTGTAATTTCCTATGTTTGGGACTCATTCTAGGTTACTGAGTCTTCGTTTGCTTCTGTTCTTTTGTCCTGGAAGATTGTACTTTTTAGGGGATGTCACAGCCTTATTTGCCTTGTGGCTTCCGGGTTTGAATGTGTTCAACAGGGAAGTAGCAGTGGTTGGAGCGCACAAGATGGGGAGAGAGGGAAGCGAGGCCTCCCTTCCACAGTCTCCCTGCAGACCAGTGCAAACGCTCGGTGTCATGGAACCCCAATAACCCAGTTCCCCTCCATGTCCTCCACTTCCTTTGAAAGTTCTTGGATGAGAGCAAGGGTGTTCTTAGCCATCTAGACTCCAATATCCATTGATGCAAATACATTCCTAACAAGAGTTGAAATAACAGGTTATATAAAAAAGGGAGAGTGAATGTACATAAGCTTTCTTTTTTACAGGTTTTATTTATTTACTTGAGAGAGAGGGGGCACAAGCTGGGGAGAAAGAAGGGCAGAGGAAGAGGGAGAAGCAGACTTCCCACCAAGCAGGAAGCCTGATGTGGGGCTCAATCCCAGGACCCCAGGACCATGACCCGAGCCAAAAGCCACCCAGGTGCCCCTTACATAAATTTTTATGGTACTTTTTTTCAGTGGTTTATTTAGATAAAATAATACTAACATTAATATTCCCCAGCCTAAGGGATAAAAAAGTTTAAGAGAATGCTGTTTACCACGATGTCATGCCCTTTTCCTAAAATTACAAATTCCTTAAATCCCCTATTTAAATCCATTACCCCATCCTTCAACGAGTGCACAGTTTTGATATCCTTAAGGGGAGGGTGATAGAGGAAGGGAAACTAATATTTTATCATTTCAGTGAATTTACTATGTATGTAATCTTATTACATCCTTCCAGGAACCTCAGAAAAGTCAAATAATGCGCAAGGTTACCAAGCTAGAAATGGCAAAACTGTGATGTGAGCCCAGATGTGTTTCGTGTTAAAGTCCCAGTTTATCCTATTGTACCATGTTGATTCTCACACTTTCTCTTCAGCAGCAGAACAGAGTGAGAATCCATTTTCTTGCTGCGTCTCTAAAGAATGTCAGGAAGAGCCTAGAAAAGAGAAGAATATTGTACTCTTAAATAAATGTCATTCTATTCGATGAGCGTCAGTTATGTGTTGGGCTCCATGTTTGTGGGTCCATCATGAAAAAGATGGAGTGCAATCCCTCAGGCAGCTAGACAACAACATTTTGTATTCAATACAGTCACGCAAGGAAAAAATACAATTCAATATGATAAATGCTTTTATGGAAAGACTTATCAACCAAGTCCAGAGAAAGCTTCCGAGAATAATAATCTAGATGTATGCTAGCAAAAGAAGAAAAGTTGCCACCAAGGAAGTAGATAACATATAGCAATGCTTGAGATGAGTAACTTAGCGTTCAGAAAACTTTGTCTACTGAGCGTCTAATGCACAGCATGGACTATAGTAACTATGGGAGGTAATCGATGCGTTAATGACCTTGATTGTAACAACCATATAACATCATCACACTATACACTTTAAATATATACAACTTTGTCAATTTTCGTTAAAGCCGGAGGAAAATAAAGGACTTTGGAGAGAGTGTCCTTTGTATATTTATAATATATAATGAGTTATGCTCTCTGTGTAGGTAAAATGCCATACACCTGGGACTCACCATGTAGGTGAACACACTGGAGGAACAGAACTAAGTATGATTTCAGGTTTTAGAAGCCCAGCCATTCTCCACGAGGAGATCCTTCACCACCAGCACTAAAAAATTCATTAACAATGAAGAAATGGGCTTCAATAACAATATAAAATGTCAAGTTCAGAAATAAATATTTTTTTCTGACAACTTATTTATTCACACACTCATTCAACAGGTAGTTATTAAGTGTCAGGCACTATTCTGGGTTCTGCCAAAAGTGTGATGAGTAAGTTAGACATGGTCCACACCTCAGACAACTAACAAAGTAAGATAAGTTGATAATAGACAGGATAATATTTTACCAAAAAAAATTTACAGACTTTGCTCCTTAATGTTTATAAAAGTTGTATGGATCCTTATCTCGTTTGGAATGGTTGTCTTAAAATCACTGATAATAGAACTCACCTCTGTGTTGGGTGATTTGAATTTTCTGCCCCATCAGATGTACTCACCTGGAGCAAGCGTCCTTTTTGCCTCATGAAATTGACCAGTATGGATCCCATTAAAGGGCACATGCTTTGGCTTCCTCTTGGCTAAGCTGATGGGAAGCCACAGCAGCATCGTAGGGAAAGGGACCCTTATGATGCGTTGGTCCTCAGTGTAAGGCTGTTGCTCTTCTCAACGTGAATGTATCTACATGACTCCTGTTAAGATCCAGCATCAGCTTCCTTCTCTCTCCATGATGGCTTAGGGGTGATAACAACTCAGCCATTATTTACTAGCTCCAGGTAATTGCACATTTCCATGGGTTTCCCCTATATCCACCTGCATCTTCATAAATAGTCCCTTTGTAAATGACTCATCCTTAAATTTTCCTAATTTGAGTATGTCTTCTATTTCCTGTTGGGAACCTGATTAAAATAACACCTTTGTTGTCTTTGAAGTTTCTACCCTTCCTTTACTTATTCTGCTAACATTGATTGACACCATACCTTCAACCAGGTGTAGAGGAGGACGCACAGATAGAGACAAATAAGGTCTGCCTAAAATAAGCACTGTCACATACTTTTAGTAGGAGATTAATTAATATGTCTGTCAAAATTTAAAATATACTTACCCATTGCCCCAGAAACACCATGCAAAATATTTACCTACGGCATTATTTGTAATAACAAGATATAGAAGTCACTGTTAAGACACATTATGGTACATCCAAACAATGGAATGATATGCATATGTTAAAAAGAATGTAATGGACCTGTATGTGTTAATATTGAAAAGTTTCCAAGATATATTGTGAGAAATCAAAGTACTTGACAGTATGTTATATTATTTGTGAGAAACAAAACACGTAAGAGTAGGTCTACACATAAAACTTGTTTTAGTTTTGGTTTTTGAGTTGGGTTTTGGGGTGGGGATTTTTTGGACTTATAGAAAAAGAAATTTTGAAAGGGATACTTTTGGAAAGCAATGCTAAGGAAGGGAAATTGTTACTTCACAGTTTTTCAGCTTTCGGTATCTATTTTATCTTTTAAAAACTATGTGCTTGAATTAATTTTATTAAACAACATAAAAATAGGAATAAAGATGAAATCTCAGCCCCCTATCTTATTAATTAATTAATTAATATAGTAGTTCTGACTCCCAAAACAGTAGTAATTCAGAGGAAATAAAGTCCCTAAAACAAATTTACAAGAAACAACATCAGGACATTAAACAATATGACTTGTAAAACCTAAAATGAGAGCATATTACTTTATGTATTTCTCATGAAAACCTATTGAAACTGACTTCAAAGGCTGAACCACATGTCTTTGAGAGCCACCAGGGGCCTGTTAGCATAACCTCTGCTTGTTTTCTCTCTTATTACTTTTGCAATACAGTTATAACTGGAAGTCCCCAAACCTTGTAATTGTCAACTAACTTTTGGAAAATGCGAATGGTTGACCAAGAATTTAAAGGGAAGGCCCCTCCTACCTTCTCTGAACTTTGTGGTGGTCTTCAGATGCAAAATGACCTACCTCGACCAATCCTCAAAGATGAGCCAAAGAAGAAAATAATTGTCTTTTCAGGAAAGTTTTCTTTGTGGACAGCAAAGGTCTCTGGGAAGGAATCTGTATAATATGACCTCTTTTTCCCAGAACGTATTGGTATTCAGCCAAGATTTTTCACTGAAAATTAACATCCTTGTATACACAGATAGGTTTGATATCAGAGCTCAGCTGGCTCAGCCCATTTTTGCACAAAGTATATTAATATTCTTTCTATGCCTCAGACACTCTTATTAACCCAGCACAATTTCTCTTCTTTCTGTGTCTGCTTTTCACCGATACTCACAACCAACCACAGAGAGCAGGTATTCCTGAAAGGACACGAAATAATAGCTAATGCACATACAGAGCTATTTTGAGCTCTAATTGCTGTCAAGAAGAATTCAGATCTTAAGCATTGTAATTTCTGATGGAAACTTCCATGCATGCAAGCATATTGTGTTAATTATTTTCTATTCTGTTTGTTTATTGATGCAGCATCTGTTGGCTATTGTTACTCATGTGTGCTATAAAAAGACTCAATATGCTAGATGGAAGAACGTCTCGTAGATGGTCACGCCCAATGGATAGGGCATACTATGCTGTTAGCATTACTTCTGTTAACTCAGAATACTCGTCCGCTCCTTTTAAACAATGTGATTAGTTCTCATCTATTGAACTTCAGCCAGGCACTGGTCCTAGTACTTTACATGTATTATTGCATTTAAAGTTCATGACAACCTTTGAAAGAAGGATGTTGATTCAGTTTTACAGATGAAAATTGGAGGTTCAGGAATATTATCTGGAATCGCAGTTAATAAGTATTGTGACTTGAGTGTCTATGTATTTTCTTCTCAACCCCAAGAGTAGGACTAACATCACAGAATTTTAAATGTCCAAGGTGGCCATTTTGTTTTATCTCCTAAGGGAAGGAATTACCAAAAAACCCCAATAACTTCCCTAAAGCCACAATGAAAGAGCAGTTCAAAGCTCGATGTAAAAGACTGAAGTTAGAAACAGCATATCTTCACCTTTCACTTTGCTGCCCCCAACTGCAGCTTGAAAAGACCCTTTCTGTGGATTTTCCTGGAAATGTTTATACTCTCCAAATCTCTACTTAGAAGTAGAATATCTCTACCATATTTGGGCAATATAACCACAAGGTAAAAGAAAGATGACAAAATTCAAGAGAACTGAACACAAAAAGTCCCTTTCTGTATCGTTTTAAAACATAGACAGTGATGGAGATCTTTGTTTATGTGAGAACAAGATTTTTCTCCTCTGGAGAAATTGTTGTCACTCCTTTTCCTATAAAGCAAAGGGCAACAAGCCAAATAATTCCTTAGGTTGAGTACAAAACCGTAGCCAGAAGAAATGTGGAGGGGCTTTCATAAATGTCTGAATTAAACCAGTGATCTCGTTTATTGGACAATGTTCTGCCTTCCTTTCAGTGACAGGCTTGTCTCGTTGGCTTATGGTATGGACTGTTCACCATATCCCTGAGAGTTCAGAGTCACTCTCAGAATGAACATTCTATTGTGCACATCAAAATCACAGAATGCCAACACTTGAAAGGGCTACAGAGGTCTTGATTCCAACATTTTCAAATCTCCTTGCCCAAGTAACTCATCCTTTGACTTATATTTTACATATGAAGAAGGGTGATATGACTGTGTTTTGCCAATAAATGGTGATACTAGGACCCTAAACCAGGTTTCTGAATCCCCACTCCTTTGCTCATACCACAACAGCAGACGACCTCACTTTGAATCCTGGCCAACTTTCTAAAGGTGGGTGATCAAACTCTCTAAGCCTCAAATTTCCCCATCTGTAAAATGGGAAGAATACTGGTACTTGCCTCATAGGTTTATTGTGAGGCTTAAATGAAATGATGCCTGTGAAAAGCTTGACACAAAGCTAGATACACAGTAAGTGCCAATTTGACGTCAATTATTATTATTGTTGTTGTTATTATCATTATTATTATTAATGCAATGCTTTCTAAATCAAAGTCTTATTCTCCAAGATATGGCACATATGGGCTTTAAAAATTGCATTTACTTTCTATAAGTGCTCAATTTTCATTGCAAGTGAATTAAGGTCAATTATAACATAATAGAATTCTATATATAATTCTTCCTCTTGTTTGCTCTTCTTATGAATTAATATGTAACGTGGTCAGGGAAAGAATTCTAGATAACCAGAAAAAGTGTTGGCGGTAGGTCGCAGGGGAGTGGGAAGGCACTCTGAGACTGTTCTAGCCCATCCCCTGACTTACCATCTGTTTCAATCGTATGCTCCATGTCAATCATCGGCATCTCTATTTGCTAATTTATTTACTTACATCGGAAATATGGCAATCTTCTTTGACTCATACTTTCTCTCTTCTTTCCCAACACTTCTAGTTAATCAGTGACTTAGTCCTGTAAGTTTTATCACTGTACTCTGTGTCCGATCTATCCCTTATGTTCATTCCCACCATGATAAATGCCAACCCTCATCACCTGTCATTTTATTATCCAAGAATCTCTGTAGCTCTCCCTACCCCCACCCCATTTTCCACACTGCATCTGGAGAACCTTTCTAAAACAAAAAATAAGATTGTGTCACTATCTTGTCAAAAATCACCCAGGGGTCCCTACTTCCCACAGAAAAAGTCTAAACTGTTCAGCAAGATATTCAAGACAAAAGCCTTCTCCAGTCTCAGCTCCCACCAATACTTACCCCAGCTTGTATGTCCTGGACATACTGAGATGATTGCAGTTTGCCAAACAGGCCAAATTCCTGGACTTTATTCCTTCTAACTAAAATGCTTTTCTCATGATAATATCTTATTTAATGATTGACTCCTATTTGTCCTTCATAGTTCAGCTCAGGTTCTGTCTCTCCGTAGACAGCCTCCTCTAACAGCACCCTGTCCTCACTCCCCTTGTCTGCTTGTCTTGAATTTTACATACCTCTATTATCACACCGTATGGGAAATTTTTACTTTTCTCTCTCCTTCATTAATTGGAACTTTCTTGGCTGGAGAGTTGAAATTTTCTTCTTGGAAGCCTCATGTCTATCCAGATAGCTGGCAAAGAGTAGGTACTCGAAAGATTTCTTTTTTTAAAAAAAAGATTTAATTTATTTATTTGACAGACAGAGATCACAAGCAGGCAGAGAGGCAGGCAGAGAGAGAGGAGAAAGCAGGCTCCCTGCTGAGCAGAGAGCCTGATGTGGGGCTCGATCCCAGGATCCTGGGATCATGACCTGAGCCGAAGGCAGAGGCTTTAACCCACTGAGCCACCCTGGCGCCCCTCAAAAGATTTCTTTTAATGCATAAGAACCTTCCACTCTTGCAACTGATAATCATTTGTTGCAACATGACATTTCATTTGCCCTACAATTTTCAGAGATGGAACTTTAAAGGAAGTTCCATGTGTCCTTGGTTGTGAAGTGGGTTCTCACAACCGTTAAACAGGGTGTGCACAACCACAACTCCAAAGACCTTTAATCTGGCCTGGCACCACCCTACATCTTTCTTTTCAAAGATTATGTTGGACCTTTACATATGGTTTCTGTAGGAGATGATTAGAGCCCGACATGATGTGATGCTCTCTCAACTTCCGTTTCTCCATCCTAGAGTCATCAGTGGAATTTTGAAATCTCCATGTAAAATACAGGATGAATCATTATAAATACTTTGCCACATAACTCAGAATTGTAGGTGAGATATAGGGTAATAGTTGCTTTTAATATGAAATGTGGTCAGTTCTACAGGCAAGAATTTACATGTTCATAGCTTTATGGAAATTTATTGGTGGATAAGACCACCTGTTCTCAAAGTCTTCAAAATACTACATAATAATAATTAATGTTTTTTTTTGCCAATTATCATTCCAAGTATCATTCTCATTACATGTATTAAGTCATTTCACCCTCCTGACAACATCAGTGAAGTGACCACCCTTATTATCTCTATCTTAGTGATGGGAATTGAGGGACACAGATGATAAGTAATCTGTTTATGTTCACATGATTAGTCAGAGTGGAACCAGGATTCAAACTCCAGAGCTAACCACTGGAAAGTTCTGACACGCTTTATATTTTAAAACTGTATTTTCTTATTTAGAAACATTTAACTTGCCTTATAAATATTAAATTATTAGTGCTATGTTAAAAATAAGAAACTGCCTATGCTTTAAAAATACATTTTATTGCAGTGAAGACATGATGTCCAATAACTGCATATCTGATATTCTTCAAAGTCTTGTTCCATAATTACAGTATTTCCATAGTATCAGACTATGGATCTTCAAGCCTTTTTGTGTGGTCATAGTCATTGTCCGCTCTGGGGATAAGGAGTTAAATATGTGGCTCCAAGCCACCAGTCATCGGAATGGGGTCTGCAGTGCATGCAGGGAGAGGTTAAAGACGTATGAATGGGGATATATTCCTACTCTACCCCTATTTCTGCAAACTATTCCTATAGAGAAGAGAATAATTTAGAATTCCTTCAGGCACAGTAGTGGTAGGCCTCCTGGAGAAACTCTACTGCTGGCTATGAAGTTACATAGGTTTGTATAGAGCTGAAGGGCCGATAAAGCTTTCTCATTCATCATCAAGGATGCTTAGTTAGAGGAGTGTGAACAAAATTAGCCTCAAATTCATTCTTCGTCCTTGGTTGCAATTCACTTAAGTAGAACTATTTATTTTCTTCAACCGGATTTAAAGTACTTGGAATTAGGGAACTTGCCTCTATTTCTTTTCTCTTGCTTTCAGGACATGGTACAATGTGAAGCTTAGTGAGTGGGACTTAGGTGAGATACGTCCCTTTGTGAGCCAAAATTTCTCCACCTGAAAGAGTCATAGAGAAGATGGTTTCTAAATTGCTCCTTTACATGTAAGTATTATTTTTTCTTGTGCAATCAGAGTCCTTATTGTCCTTACACTTAGGGTGCCTACTGTTTATTAGCCTAATACCATAATACTCATTCCTTGGAAGACAAAGAAATAGTGAATGATCGTCAGATTCTGAGGCCGAAGACTTGACTGTCCAGATTTCTGGTGGCCTCCCAGATGATCTTTCTAGCTCCATTTTGGGCCTTTTTCATCCAACCTCCATACAGAAGTCAGATTTGTCTTCATAAAACAGAAATATGATGCGTTTGTTCCCTTGTTTCATCCTACAATGTACCCTTGCATAAAGCCCAAAGACTTAATTAGGACCACAAAGCTCCTTAGGAACTCTGTGCTCTGCATGGCTGTACTACATACTCTTCCCTCCCCGGCTACCTCAGACGAGTTCGGTGGTCTGTTATGTGGTAGTGTCATGTATATCTGCTGTGAGAGGTCTTACACGTTGACCATGACTTGCTGCTGTAACAGCCGTACCCCCAGCTAGACTGCAGGCTTCATGAGGGCAGGAGCCATATTGGTCTTTGTTCATCTTCTAATGACTTGCATCAAGTACGGTTCATATTTAGCAGATGCTCAACAAATCATTGCTGAATGAATGAATGAACAAATACCGTACTACCATTAACTAGCCAGGATGATTTTTATTCCCATAAGCAGGGGAAAATAATGCTTATCTACCTGAGATGACACAACCACATATGAGTTAACCTTTGAAGCAGCTCTCACTTTTTCAAAAGGGAGACTAGGAAGCATTCTCATTTTAAAATAGAATAATAACTCCTAAGTTTCTGTGTCATACACTTGACATTTTACTTTTTTTCCCCAGAAGTCTGTCCTTTATACTACTGTGCAATTTCAATATGATATATGATACATATCAAACCTTTCCTTAGCCATGTGTCCAGCAATTATTCACTTGATATGCCAGACATTCTCTTAG
This sequence comes from Meles meles, assembly GCF_922984935.1. Lineage (NCBI taxonomy): Eukaryota > Metazoa > Chordata > Mammalia > Carnivora > Mustelidae > Meles > Meles meles. The sequence goes on from NC_060066.1 coordinate 20,706,074, forward strand.
ATGTCAAAGAAATCAAGATGTAGAAGGTAAGGCTTCTTCTGTTGAAGGGCTTATAATAAATAAAGAAGACAGGCAGATAAACACAATATATTCATAGCTACTAAGTACGGAGTACACACTTTGTACATTTGGTATGTATTTTGGTATATATTTTCTCACTTAACCCTTACATGTACCTTCCCAGGATAAATTGAGAAAACCAAGGGCACTGTTGGTCAAAGGCTAATCCACTAAGAGCTGAGTTAGGGTTTAAATCTAGGACTATCCAATTCCAGAGCTCACCATATCACATTATGATACAATATGGTAAGTGCTTTAAATCCAGACCTGAACAGAAGAGGCAGGGTCATAGAGAGGAGATGGGAATTTTCCCACAGGCAGAGGAAGGAAGGTCTTTGTGTATCTGTGCACTCGTATATACAAGTTGGAGAAGGCTTCATAAAAGAAAGGATATTTTAGCTATGGTGAGAAGTTAAACTCAGAAAAAAAAAATTGTTAAGGTCCCAGAGCAATGCCAGAGCTTCATAAGGCAAGTTAAAAGTAATTAGCTGTTGCTGGAGAATTCGCTACGTACAAGGGAGTGGCAAGAATTGGAATGACTGTCTCTCTGCTAAGAAACTTGTACTTTGTCTTACTGATAATGGTATTTTAAGTAGGAACAGGAGGGTTGGATTTCGATTTGTGTAAAAGATCATTAGCTATCTACAAAGTATTATTTGGAAGAGAGAAAGACTGGAAACAAAGACATGGTCCAAATAACAGCAAATAAGGATTTGAACTAGGGAAGTATTGTGGGAGCTGGAGAAGAGGTCACTAATAAGAAAAATGTTTAAAAGAAAGAATCAGTAGTGGCGCTGGAGTGGTTCAGTCGGTTAAGTGTCTGCCTTCAGCTCAGGTCATGATCACAGGATCCTGGGATTGAGCCCCACATCATGCTCCCTGTTCAGCAGGAGAGCTTGCTTCTCTCTCTCCCTCTGCCCCACCCCCACCTCGCTCTCCCCCCCCCCATAAATAAAATCTTAACAAAAAGAAGAATCAACAGAATTTATGAATTGAATGTGGGCAGGGGTCTAGGATGAGTCCAAGGCTATAGTTTGGCGATCTGTTGAATTCAGCCCTCTAATACGTGTTGTCTTGAGTGGCTGAGAATAAAGCAGTAACTAATTTTATTGGACACTAGTTTATGTCAGATACAATTTGAAGCAATCACAACAAACCCATGTGTTATGTAATATCATTATCCCTATTTTGTTTTGTTTTGTTTTTAAAGATTTTATTTATTCGTTTGACAGACAGAGATCACAAGTAGGCAGAGAGGCAGGCAGAGAGAGAAGAGGAGTCAGGCTCCCCACTGAGCAGAGAGCCCGACGTGGGGCCTGATCCCAGGACCCTGGGATCATGACCCAAGCCGAAGGCAGAGACTTTAACCCACTGAGCCACCCAGGAGGCCCTGTTTTGTTTTGTTTTAAGATTTCTATTTATTTATTTGGAAGTCAGGGAGAGAGACACAGGGAGAAGGACAGAGCAAGAGCAAGGGGGTAAGAGGCAGAGGGAGAGGGACACACAGACTCCTCCCTGAGCAAGAAGCCTGATATGGGACACTCCATCCCAGAACCCTGGGGTCATGATCTGAGCGGGAGGCAGACACTTCACCGACTGAGCTACCCAGGTGCTTCTCATCATTCCTGTCTTGTAGCCACGCAAGTGAGGCACAGAAAGATGACTTCGAAGGCTATAGAGCAATGGTGATGGGGACTCTGAGGCTCTGCCCGGGTTCCCTTTAGAACCAGGGCAAATCTCCATAATGGCAAGCAGTGTTGCTGACAGCCCTCGGCTCCCAGCCCCATTGGTAGGAGAGCTGCATTGCCCAAAGTCATAAAGCCCCTTCCGGGGGGCAGCCTACGACCAGTAATTGGCAAATTCCAGGGGTACAAAGGCAAAGGCTTTTCTCCCCAGGCTCAGATACTTCTGAAAGCTTATTTCAGCTTCAGATCCCCGTGTGATTACCTTTGACGACAGAGCGCACACAGCAGACTTTTCTTGTTGCCCACTCTTGCTTCCTGCCCATGGTGTTGGTCTCAAGGGCACTCCTTAATAAACATCCTACTAACTGATCATTTCAGAATCTGCTCTCTGAGGACTCCCTTCTGAACAGCCACCAAGTGGCAGAGCTAGGAATTGAACTCCAGTAGATTCCTCCCAGTAGCCATGGTTTTAAATGCTTTTCTATACAGTTTCACAAAGGCAAAGGCTCTAGGGCAATACCCGGTACAGCAAAAACGATCCATAAATGGACAAATGATGACTTCTTCTTTTTGTATTAGTTCATGATGCAGGATAGTCATTCAATAAAAATTTACTTGAAATGAAAAGGAGAGAACTGAGGAGATATTAAAGCAGGCACTGTCAAAATCAAATAAGGAGAATATTTAAAGAAGGAACTAGTCAAACACATCAAATACTGAGGGCAGATTAAATGGGATAAGGGCGAAAAATTGTCCAATGGCTTTGGCAATGGAAGTTTGGGCAATCTGACTGTTGTTGGCGTGACATAATGCAGGCATCCCCATATTGCTATATTCCAGAGAGAACAGAGGGGAGATGTAAAGATGATTGATGGTAAACTCTGCTGTCAAGGAGCCCAGCTTTCAAGGGAGCCAGAACAGAGTCTTGCTGTTTTCTAACATTGCCCACTGTCAAGGATGAGTGGGGTCCATGTCTGCTGCATATGAACAGGGAATCCAGAGTAATGAGGTTTGCAATAATCTTGAGCAAACATCCAAGACTCCGGGAACACCCATTCACATCACGTCCTCTCCTTTCTCAAGAACTGGAGGTTCCCAAAAGTGAATTCTCAAATCCCACACTGTGATGTGGTCAAGCCGCGTGCTTAGTCACTTCATGCTGGGTGTCCACACTGCTGATTTTTTGGAAGCCAGAGTTCTCCTTAAGGTCTTGCCCTGCCATTACACGATGAGGAATGCCAAGAGCTGTTTCAGGTAAGAAGTTCCTGACCTAAGGCCACAGGGGTGGGTGGCCTGGGGGAATTAACCACAGAAAGTGTTTCCCACGAACCCACAGAGCACAGGATCCATGTCTGAAATGCCTGTGTCTCTCAGCTAGTTTCTCCTCAGCAGGGTGCAGAACCAAGCATTATGTAATGGAGGCAATAGCAGCTAAGAGTTTTAAAAAATAATCTCTGTGGTAAATTTAAAAGCGAATGTTGAGGACTGGAACATTTCAGATTTTCCACTCTGTGGACCGAATTGCCAACTCACTTTCTCTCCATTTAGCTTTGGAAAGCAGAGATCAAATGCATGACCTTGCAGTCAATTTCCACATTCTGGAAGGAATAGACTCTGTCGATTTGAGCTGGGGACCGCATTCTGAAAAATGGCAGATGCCATAGTGTGTTACTGCAGTCGTGTAGATATCTTACAGGAAATGGGATCTTCTTGTTAGTTATGATAATCCATGCAAATAGCAGGCATGACTTTTATTCCACAAAACTTGGAAGCAAGGAATGTCATCTTACTTTAGTTTAGGAAATGGGATGGTCTGTTCTGAGCCTCCATGTTTCCGGCAAAATTGAACAACTGGATCCAGGCTTCCATATGACACCTTCTCCTCAATGTCATATCACAAGAGTTGAGGCTTCATGCCATCTAGAACATTCAGTGAAGGACGCTCTACCCACCATTCCTAAGGCAGGGGGCCACACATCATCACAGACGTGTGTGCATTCAGTGTGTGTGCACACTCACACACACGTGCGTGTGTGTGTGTGTTTGTCTATGTGCATGGGGTGGGGGAAATGGGTTTCTATCCTGAGGTCCTTGGCCATCAGTGTCCAGCATCCAAGATGCTCTATGCACCTGTTCCCATTTTAGGTTACACATGCAATCTAGGCCCTACAGAAGGTCCCACTATGAGAACACTAGTAAATAAATCTGGCCCCATCCCTGGGGAAGCTCCAAAAAGAATACAAATATTTTTCCTAGTTCATTTTACTTCCAACTTTCCCAATCCTTGAAGATTTTCTTTATAAAAGGCGATGTCAAACAGTCCCAAGTGTTACCCTAGGAATGGGTGAGAGAGAACTTCTGGGTACCCATCAATTTTGTCTTTGGTCAACGGCTAAGCAGAGGCATGGGAACGCAAAGTTTAAGACACCTTCTAGAAATGAAGTGCTGAAACATGGTGAGTGCAGAGCAAATTTAATATCTGAGCTATACTGTATCCTCCCCGCCTTCCAGCCCTTATCATATTGGTGTGTGAACATGTGACAAGTGAGACCGTCCAGAAGGAGGAAGCATTCACATGAGGTTTTGACACACAGTGCCTTGCTCAGGACAAAAGCAAATGGCTGGAATGCAGGACTGTCACGCAGTCTTCTAAGACAAAAGCAGTGACAAAATCCTGCTTCTGCCTATTCAAAAGCTATTCTTCTGATTTCAAACGGTGATGCATAATTACAGCTTTCCCAGAATGTATTGACATCAAATACATTGACTGAAAGATAAATATGGAAGGGGCTGTGACTTTTGCTGTAAGATATAGTAATTGAAGTATAAATTCTAGCAGGAACATCATTGTTCTATTACACCAAATTTTACCCACTCTTCTAACATAACAAAAATGTAAAATCAGAATGTTTCCCAGTTTTCATAGAAAGCACAAAGGGAGAAGTAGGCTGAATAATTAATATGTTTAGAAGCTGGGGTTTTAATAGGGCGCCTGGATGGCTCTGTCCGTTAGACTTTGGACTTTGGATTCAGCTCATATCATCATCTCAGGGTCATGAGATCAAGCCCTGTGATGGGCTCGTGCTCAGCCAGCACAGTCTTCTTGTCCCTCTCATGCCCCCTCTGCCCCTACACTTGCTTGCTCGGCACGCTGGCTCCTGCACTTTTTCTTTCTAAAATAAATGAATAAACAAATAAACAAACAAAACACTTTTTTAAAAAAAGACACTAGAGGCTTAAAATGAGTCTTCAGAATTTTATAATCTCATTTTTGTTCTGTTCACTAAATTCAGTTGCACCGTTTGTCTTTCTATAACTTGCCCTCTGTTTTTGTTGGGTTTGCACCTTGTTGACAAAGTACTATCCTCTAGGCTCCGTGCTTCTCTCTCAAGTTTCCCTTGAAAAATACCTTCTTTAAAGCATATGGTCAGGAATATCACCCATTTATTCATTCTACAAATCGGATACATGCATGAACCATATAGACACATATCCTTGCGTTCTTGGAATTCATATTGGGGAAACGGATGGAAGAGAGGCAATCAATTATAAACATAATAAATAAAGTAATGGTATATTACATGGCAACAAGTGCTACAGAAAAAATAAAGCAGGTTCAACAATATCAGGAAGCTGGGAATTGGTGGGCAGATTGTTCAGGGAGGACTTAGAGACAGTGCTATTTAGGCAAAGAATGGAAGCAGATGCAAGTACAACCAGGCTGGTGTTTGGAAAAGCTCATGAATTACTGAAGCTGCCCCTGGCAGAGTAAATGGCCAGTGCAAAGGCCCTCAGGCAGGAAGATGCCTGTTGACAAGGAGGAAGATGTAGGCATTCAGATTGAGCGACAGAAGACTAAAAGGGCCGATGTCAGAGAGATAGAGAGGGGTAAAGAGGGTCTTCTGGGCATTTTCAGGATTTGGGCATTCACTCTGAGTGGATGTAAGCCCCTAAAGGGTTTTTAAAAGAAGAATGACAAGATCTTTTTTCATTTTTAAAAGGATTATTCTAAGCAACATGGGGGGGTAGGGGGATAGGAGAAGAGTAAATGAAACAAGATGGGATTGGGAGGGAGACAAACCATAAATGACTCTTAATCTCACAAAACAAACTGGGGGTTGCTGGGGGGAGGTGGGATTGGGAGAGGGGGAGCGGGCTATGGACATTGGGGAGGGGAGGCGAACCATAAGAGACTATGTACTCTGAAAAACAACCTGAGGGTTTTGAAGGGTCAGGGGTGGGAGGCTGGGGCAACCTGAGGGTTTTGAAGGGTCAGGGGTGGGAGGTTGGGGGAACAGGTGGTGGGTAATGGGGAGGGCACGTTTTGCATGGAGCACTGGGTGTTGTGCAAAAAGAATGAATACTGTTACACTGAAAAAATAAATAAAATGAAAAAAAAAAAGGATTATTCTGCAGCTGAATTGAGAGAAGATGGGGCAGACAGAGGCAGTTGGGGGAAACCGGTCTAGAGGCTACTGCACCGATCCAGGCAAGGCACTTTCTAGATCTATTTTGAAGGAAGAGCCAACAGGATTTCCTGAGAGATCGGATGTGGGTGTGAGGAACCTGGCTGGCCTTTCCCGGTGTTGTTACGCTGCACGAATGACGAACACTTCTTTTCTATCTTTCCCACTTTGAGCATTTTCTTCTGCTTAATATTGCAATCCTTTTTAAGTAAGGCTAACATTCTGCTAATATTTTTGTATCTTTGCTGTTTCATCCATCACAAACTTAGCAGGAAAAAAAAAAAAGGTTTAAGGAGCATGACTGCTTGGCAATGGGAGAAGCCTGCCTCTTGAAAGGGGGTGGCCATAGTCTGTTTCTCATTTACTCTCCTTAAAAAAAAAAAACAAAACGGACAGTGTTTAAACTGTCACAGAACAAATAAAACCCATATGTGTTTCACAATTTATGTAACTGATTTAATTTGCTTTCACACTTCCATCAGATGGGTCTCTGGGTGGCTCGATCAGTTAAGCGTCTGTCTCTTGATTTCAGCTCAGATCATGATATCAGGATCCCAGGGATTGAGCCCCACATTGGGCTCCCACCCTCCAGGGAGTCTGCTTGTCTCTCTCTCCCTCTTCCCCTTCCCCTGCTTGTGTGCTCTCTAAGATAAATAAATAAATTTCCAAAAAAAATTCCATCAGAGTTTTGACAGTTACAGTTTTTATTTTGTCTCTGAAACATCAAGACCTTAAATTTGGATGTTGCCAGGAGAGAGGTATGAGGAATCTTGGCATCTGAACAAGATGACTGCCAGGGGGAGGAACACCAACCATGAAATGGTCTTGCCAGTTTCTTTGCTAGAGCCAGCTTTATGGATAATGATGATATTATCTACCACGTGTTTCGATTGCTTCTCAGTTGACTGAGCTGTTTTACACACATTAAGCTATGTAATCCTCAAAACAAACCTGGGGATTATGTGTCATTGCATGTATCATACGAGGAATGTGTCGTCTCAAGGAGGCTAATGGATTTTCCCAGGTCATATCACTAGGAAATGACTGAGCCATGCTCCACATTGGGTTCAGAATTTAATTCTAGTCATACTCCTCCTTGTAGTAGTTGATGGCTCTGTGAAGAGAAGGGGGACCATAAGTGAACATTGTTCTAATTCACAGTCTTGCTGAGGAATGGTCTTTCCAGGAACCAAACTCCAGGAACCAAAGGCGGTAGGGTTCAGGAAGTTTCTACAGTCCCTAAGGTCTTGACCTGCAATTCAGACTCAGTGAGCCTCTACCAAGTCCAGTGGGAATAATTTTTTCAGCTGCTATGTTTCCATTATAGAAGACATTCATTCCCTGCTCCTAAACTGTGTTCGAGAGTCCCTGTCTCAGATGTAATTGCTGCTGTAGTTCTTCTCCACAGGGAGTAAGGATCTATGATGAATGAGAGGATCTGTTTATGAAGTCTGCAGTGCCACAAAGCCCTTTAAGAAATGTTAAATCCTTTTAGTATAAATCTAGAAATAATTTGATACATGTCTCCATTATGGGCTAGAAGAATAAAAAGTCACCATCTGCCTTTTCACAAAATAATATTAATGGGGCTAACACCACGGCTTTAAATTGAGGCAGCTCCTAAAATTAGGGAAATAGAAGGCACGAAACTCACTCCATCAGAAGTTCATTGATTTTTCAATTAACATTGAAGGTTTGCTCCCCAACATTTTGCTTACTGGCTCGGAAAGAATGTGTGCCAGGGGATCATAATTGACATGAATTGCTATAATCCACACATCACCCTCAATGTCAAAATGACGGATAACGAGCAAGTCCTAGTTGTTTCAACACTCTTCAACTAAAGTAACATCATTAGAAAAGATAAAGATTGCACAGCATGAAGTTCGTGTGCATTTTTAATGATGCTAGCTTAAAACAAACTGCAAAAAATTCTATTTCTAGGTGAACTTAATTTAAACATGATAAAGAGGATTATGTACTGAAGAAGGACTAGACACTTTTTTAAAAATGAAATTTAATTGAGTACAATTTTAGAAACTGGTTCAAGATTACCAAGCTCTTAGCCTTCTGACATTTTAGGGTGCTTATAACAAAAAAAGTGAAAAGAATGCTCACTATGACACTGATATTTGTGCCCATGGTAACACTGGTAAGCATAGCAATTATTTGCTAACTTAGCCCTTCTTTTATTTCTGTTACTGAATACGCGTCTACAGTGTACGAAGTTCATCCATTAAGGATACCATTAAGAAGAAATACCGTGAGGCCCTGGGTGGCTCAGTCGGTTAAGCATCTACCTTTGGCCCAACTCATAATCCCAGAGATCCTGTCCCAAGCAGGTTCCCTGCTCAGCAGGGAGTCTACTTCTCTGCCCCTTCCTTGGGTCTTGTGCATTCTCCTCTTGCTCACTCTCTTTCTCTTCAAAAAAAATTATAAAATCTTTAAAAAAAAAAAAAAGAAAGAAAGGTACTAACACTGAGCTTGACTCTCAATCACTACCTTAGGATTTAACACCTAGTGTTTAGCAACTTGTACTGACTATGTGCATCTCTTAGGTCAACAGAGTTACAGAACAAACCCAAAAACCCTTTCTCTAGTTTGTGGAAAAGTTAAATACCTCCAAAATGCTTATTTGAAGAGGCAGTGTTTTATTGATACATTCCAAGCACCTGAAACATGACTTGGTAAACAGTAGAGCTCTCAATAAATATTTATTGAATGTTGGTTAACTGAGTAGATGTTCTATTCTTCTCACCAACATCTCAATCGTTTCAACAAATGTGAGTGCTCATCCAATGCCCAGTAATGTACTTGGTTCCTAGGAAACGTAGACCGAGGCAGAAGAACCAGAGACCCAGTTCACCACCTTAAATAGCTAGGGACCTGGTAGGGAAGGGCAAAAAGAGATGAAAAGAAACCCAGGCTATGAGTAAGCACTGTGTGGTCACAGAAGAGGAAACTACTGTTTGCCTGGGAAGCCTGGACAGGATCTCTGAGAGGACAGGATGCTTCATCTGGATCTCCTGGGGGATACATGCTGAAGAAGGAATGGAGCCTCAAGAATCAAGGATGACTCTACTCCCCTTTTTCCTCAAAAGTCAGTCCTCAGCGTTCTTTAAGAAGCCAGATCACCTCATCCTGAAGTTTCAACTGGGCTATTTCACATGGTCAGTGTTTTTTGGGACAGGTCTTCAAATGAATGAGGTGTATTAATTGCCCAGCAGTGTCTGTGTGCAAGGTTGGGCTTCCGTCCACGTAGGAGATGGCACAACCTTTGCCCTAGACGATTCCCACACTGGTGTGTCGTGAGCACAAAGCATAGGCCCCTTCCCCTGGTCTGGGGGCTGGGAAGGCCTCCCCTCATGCAGGAAAGCACACAGAAGGTGGGATCTGGTAAGCAGAGCAGAGACAAACAGGGAAAATGGGAGGGGTCCTGGGGAAGGGAAGGGCATTCCAGGAAAAGGAAAGGCGGGTGAAACCACCCACTCCCATAGGATCCAAAGACCAATTTCTTGGGAGCCTTTAAAATGAATGGCTTCAAGAGCCAGTGGAAAACAGGCTTTCCTGTCACTCCTCCTCCACCCCACCTTCTCCCCGGCCCCTGCCCTGGAGTCTGCATTGACAGGCTGCAGGGAACATGGGCTTCAGTTTTCCGGTATTCTCCTCCCACTGACCCTGAAGCTGCCAGCCACAGGTTTCTTGGAACTGCAAATATTGTTTGAACTCCAGCTAAAACTGGAGATGTGTTTTGAGTCATATTATGCAAGCATATTTATACCATCTGTTTATGACACTTACAGGTGGACACTATGATTCATTACACACATGGCTCACTAAAGATAGAAGCTTGGAAAATCCTGGGCTCTGGAGACATACTGGGTATGGGCCAGTGTGCAGAAGGAGAAGGTAGTAGGAATGTTATCTTAGAGTTTTAGGGCTTTTCACGTAAAACCCTGACTGTGGTGAAAATGGTTTTGAGAGCGTTTCATAACATGAATTTGGTAGAGAAGAATGGAGAAAGGAAGTGACGAGATACATATCACCATGACCAGTTGTGGAAGATTTCCTTTTTCTGTGGGGGTGGGGGGGTGTACCTGTGTATACACATGTACACCTGCGTCAGGGAATCAGAAAATATTTGCTAACTATGGAGTCAGAAAGAAGTCATCTCCATGTCAGAAGGAAGAATCCAGTTCTAAGACAATTCTTTCTTTCTCCTGAGCAATGTTTCGATATGATTTGGACTTCACAGTTCATGTTCCTTATCTTCATATAAGATAATTCCTCAGTTGTTTTTTTTTTAATCTTTTAGGATCCTTTGGTGACAACTTACATGGAACTAAGATCAAGCTACAAGATTTACCCATCCTTTTGCTTTCAGAAGCCATTTCCCTCTCCATAAATCAGGAATGTTGCCATCACACGCTATGTATTGTATCACTGCTAGTCTCTATGTTTTATTTTAGTCAAATGTGCAAGCTTTTAACAGCATCCTATATAACAATAACATTTAAAGTGATATCAATAAGCAAGTATCTCAAAGTCAAGCTGTCTGATAGGGACCCTTCTCCCTGGGGTAGTAGAAACATCCAAAAGAGTCAAGGAAGAATGAACTCACTGTTGTGTTCAATTAGTTGAGAAACCATCAAAGTAAATAAGGTAATACCTTTAAGAACACACAAAAAGGGAGGCAGTGAAGTAGAACAGATTAAAAGAAAAAGGAGAAGTCTGTTTTAGCTACCAAGTGACCCCAAGGGTGAAGAATAATTTCTTCCTCAGGACAATTTTAGTAAAGGTCTTCTAGCAAGATGGCTCGGTGGAAACGATTCCTTTGCATGTCTGTAGGGAACCAATGAAGTTTGCAGGAAACACAGGCAGCGTAATTTCAAACAAAGTGCAGTAGGTCAGCTGGAGAGAGCAACTTTAGAAATCTTTTGTACCCTCCTAGAATACTAATGGCTTTCAAAAGTCCCAATGGTCGTGAGGAAAGCAATTTGCATGTTAGGAATAAGACACAGTGCAGAGAAAAATCTCATTAGCTCTGTGTCGACTCAAGATGGCTTTCATGGGGGGCACCTGGGTGGCTCAGTGGGTTAAGCCTCTGCCTTCAACTCAGGTCATGATCCCAGGGATCGTGCCCCACATCGGGCTCTCTACTTAGCGGAGAGCCTGTTTCCCTTCCTCTCTCTCTGCCTGCCTGTCTGCCTACTTGTCATCTCTGTCAAATAAATAAAATCTTAAAAAAAAAAAAGATGGCTTTCATGGACTTCTCAGCCTTCTTCAACTGACAGCTCATAATGCCCATCTCACAAAATTACTTTCAGCTGTAAAATGGTCAACAACAATTTATTGAGTCCTTCTCTGTGCCAGGATTCGTGTTAGGCTGAAGAAATACCCAGATACATGGGGTCTCTGACTGTAAGAGTAAGAGTGAGAGAAATGACATTAGACATTTATGTAGTTATTAAAAAAAAAAACACATAGAACTATGAATAGAGTGCTGTAGGGGCCCTCAGGGGGTAACTCTATCTGGAAGAAGCAATAATAAGACATCAATTTCCGAAATATAAATCTCAATAAGAGGTTCAGTGACTATGCTAGAGGTGCTCCCTCAATCCTGGCACAGGTGCTGGTGAAAGACATCACTAATCTGTCATTGCACTCCTTTCCCATAGAGCTGACTTTGAGCCTCAGAATCCTCCTTAACACAATTCATCACCAGCAGTAACTAAGAGCTGGCACAGAACCCACTTGCTAATCTAGCTCTCTACCAGTGTAAGGAATTGCTATTAGAGTGCTTTAAGAACAGTGGCCCACCGATACTGCCCATTGTCAAAAGGTATAAGTTGGACAAATTGTTTGAAGGACACAGGACCAGGAATCAAATGATCCAAATTGTAGCTAGCTTTGTGACTGTGACTAAACCTTTTATATGCCATCGTCTTTCCTTATCAGAAATGGGAAAATATTGTCTCCCTGAGAAGAGTCCAAAGTGTTAAATATAGAAGTATCCGTGGGTACTTTGAAAACTGAAGGGTTGAACCAACACAAAATGTGGGTTATTGTGACAATATTCTTGGTATTATGGTTTTAACTTATCTTTCATAGTATGCTGGGAAGTCTCCGTGGAAAGCTCTCCAGCCCCCACCTTGCAAAATTCAAGATAAATATGTTCAAATGAAAATGAAAGTCATCCTTAAAAGGGAAAAGAAGTTTAAAAATGTGAAAGAAGGAAGAGATGAAGAGTTCCAGTGTAATAGTGTAGAGAGTAGGAGCAAGGCCTTGGGGGCCAGATTATCTGGGTTTAAATCTTCCATCTGTCACTAGCTCTGTGACCTTGGGCAAATTACTTAATCTTTCTGGCCTCAGTTTCCATGTGTGTAAAATGAGGTTAATAACAAAATCTATTTCACAATAATGTTGTGAAACTTCCCTTGACTCCCATTAGACCCCAGGTTTGTTCAGTTCCAGGATGAACATCCTAATAGAGCTGAGTCTAAGAACAGTCTATGTTTCTTACCTAGGAAGTTTCCCGACTCTAGGGGAAAAATCAAGACTGTGTACAAAATCCATGATCTTAAACATGTCTTAAGGCTATGTAAAAAAAGATGTCAACTTCCCTTTCCTTCTGTCTTTCTCTCCTTCTTCCCTCCCTTCCTTCCATCCTTCCCTGCTGCTTCCCTCCCTCTTTCTTTCCAACCATATTCTTTGAGAGTTCATTATGCATTAGATGTTATGCTAGAAATCTCAAAATTTTGTGTTACAGTGCGTCCCTCAGAAGTCTATGTAGCTTTGTTATCAACCATAAATCCAGTGAGTCTTTAGAAGGCAGCTTTAAATTGTCCTGTGAAAGGGATGAAATCGATTCATTGCAATAAGCATTAAAGGTTAAATTCCTAAATTCTAGAACCTCTAAAATAGTGATCTGCCAACTTGTGTGAATCTTCACCTTTATCAAAAACATTTTTGAGGGTTAATCTCTAATATAGGTGAATATTAGTTGTAAATTACATAGAACTACTGTAACAATAAATAATACATTATTTATTAAAAGATATTAACAGTGGAACATTTAAGCAAATGATATGGAATGATTAGGTGCTCAAGTATTTCTTCTTACACCTTCGTGGATGGCCCTGTGCAGACCCCTGTGATTCTCATACCCCATGTAGAGACTGTCTTCTACGGGATTTATTTAGGTTTAAAAAAAAAAAAAAAACTGTAAAGAAAAATAAATAACTGTAAGTTGAAGAGAAATGTGTTATTTGAATAAAGCCAGCATCTTGTGACATAACTGGCAACTTTTATTCTCTGTCAAGCCAAAGAGGACTTCACTGGAAATAAATCTGCAGCAAGAATTCTTCAAAAGAATGCAACACATTTTCTCGAGAGGCATTGCCTTTTTTTTTTTTTTATTTGTTTATTTACAGCAGAACAGTGTTCATTGTTTTGGCATCACACCCAGTGCTCCATGCAGTACGTGCCCTCCCTATTACCCACCACCTGGTTCCTCAACCTCCCACCCCACCGCCCCCCCGACACCCCCCCCCCCGCCGCCCCTTCATAACCCTCTGGTTGTTTTTCAGAGGCATTGCCTTTTAATTAAGAGCTGCTAAAGGAACTCAGCAGTAGGACGTCATGGTTAAGCTCAAGGTTTCTGGGGCCACCCCTGGTGGATTCAGATTCTGACTCTGCCACCCCCTAGTATTGTGATGTTGGGTATGTTACTGTGGGTTTTTTGTGCCTCACTTTCTTCATCCGTGAAAGGTAGAATGATGGTCTATCTGTATCCTAAGTGATGTAAGGATTAGGTAACTCCCGGGCACATATTATGTGTTCTAGGACCTGTTATTATTAACTCTAATAAAGACAGCGTGAAAGGCTAAGCTTTCTTGGCTTCCTTTGGAGTAAATTATTAAACTGTGTTACAACCAAGCCAAAGCAGTCTTCTTGAAGTGCATTTAATCCTTAATCTGCAGATTAGCAGATCAAAGGTGAATTACCCAGCTTCCCAGGGAAACTGAGGAAGGAAAAACCAAACCCCAGTTTGTACTGTGCCCCATGAATCTGTCACTTCTGTAGGATTTATTATAACTTCCTACAGAATCCTCCCCCAAGGGGAGGGGATTTGTGCAGCGGATCTGAATCAATGCTCCTTCCTCCCTCATTCACCTGTCTGTGCCTATAGGGTTTTATCAAAAAGAATCTCACAGGCGAATTTTATGGATAAATGTTGGCAAGAGCCCATAGCAGGGTATGAAAGTCCCTGCCTGCCTAAAGGAGGAAACTGGAACAGTGTATGCGTTTCGTGTTCAAGAATTCCAAGTTGGTACTCAATGCACTTTTAATTGGACTTTCTCATTGAGACCATCTCTTTTTACTCTTGCTTAATTAGAATTCTAACGGAAGGGAGGGAAGGAGGGGCATGAGGGAGGGAGGAAGGAAGGGACCGAAGAGGGAGAAATTGTTACTGAGTATCTATTAAGTGCCAGGTACAGTGCGAGATAATACATGCATATTAATTCTCATTTAATCATTACAACGATTTGACAGTGGCAGGTATCATCATCCCTATTTTACACATGAAGAAACTGAAACTCTGAAGATTTAAGTAACTTTCTCAAGTTTACAAAGATATGAAGAGTCATACCCAGGATTCACTATCTAGATGTGCCAGAATGTAGGTCATCACAGGTACCTGACTCACTGTCTCCCAACAGACACTCACCAGGGTCCTGAGCAGCTCTAGGAGGCCAGTTTCCTGGACTGATCCTCCCACTGACTATTCTCTAGGAGTATTTCCCGGAATGAATGCAAACCTTTGAGCTATTATGGACCCAA
Source organism: Meles meles (assembly GCF_922984935.1). Taxonomy (NCBI): domain Eukaryota; kingdom Metazoa; phylum Chordata; class Mammalia; order Carnivora; family Mustelidae; genus Meles; species Meles meles. Next base: position 20,721,129 of record NC_060066.1, read on the forward strand.
AACAAGTGAAACTGAATCCTAATCCCAAAACAACAACAACAAAAAACACCCCCCCCCCAAAAAAAAACTCACCAAAACTAAACAAAACCAACTCTTTAGACAATGATGATATTAGGTTAGTCCCTTCCCTTACACTTAAAAAATTACTCATTTTCATGGGAATCATGATTGAGGACTATTACTCTAAAATATGGGAACTAAGAATGTAAGAAGGGGCATGGTATTCTGGGACTTTCCAGTCTTTACCATGGTCTGAGTTCCAAGATTACTTTTTACTATCTGTCTTCCACTCACTGCTTGCAATTAATTGGAGTCACACATGTTATAAAATGTCTTTTCAGAGAGTCCCCAGTTTGAAAAAAATCATTCTGTTCCACAACTCACTTCAAATTCAGTTGTTTGAGTCTTGAACTACATTTTTCTGTAGGATTCATATTCTCAATTTAGTGAGCAAAAATTCTCTAGTCTATAATAAAACTGAAACTTACTTAATACCATTCTGGTAAAATGTAAATAATAGACTTGAATAAGAAGTACTTATTTTTCTTGCAATTACTAAAGTTATATTAAATGTAATAATAACAATTGTAACCTGTACCATAACAATCTTACAAAAGTCTATCAAGAGATCATACCCTATTTTTATAAATAAGAAAAATTTCCTATGCTAGATTAAGTAATTAACCTAAAGGCACATATTATTAGTAAATCATCAGGACTTAACTCAGATATGGTATATATTTGATGTTCTGGTTACTCAGACTCCCTGAATTTTGATTTAATAAAATACTGGTATCAGAGACAAGACATTCACTTTCACTTCCAGTTCTGCTACAAACACACTTTGGGAAAGTCCTTTGGCTCCCCTAGACTTAATTACTTCACTAAGAAGTTGAGCATTTTGAAGTTAGTGCAGCCACTTTGGAGAACAGTGTGGAGATTCCTGAAGAAATTAAAAATAGAGCTTCCCTATGACCCTGCAATTGCACTGCTGGGTATTTACCCCAAAGATACAGATGTAGTGAAAAGAAGGGCCATTTGTACCCCAATGTTTATTGCAGCAATGGCTACGGTCGCCAAACTGTGGAAAGAACCAAGATGCCCTTCAACGGATGAATGGATAAGGAAGATGTGGTCCATATACACAATGGAGTATTATGCCTCCATCAGAAAGGACGAATACCCAACTTTTGTAGCAACATGGACAGGACTGGAAGAAATTATGCTGAGCGAAATAAGTCAAGCAGAGAGAGTCAAGTATCATATGGTCTCACTTATTTGTGGAGCATAACAAATAACATGGAGGACATGGGGAGATGGAGAGGAGAGGGAGTTGAGGGAAACTGGAAGGGGAGATGAACCATGAGAGACTATGGACTCTGAAAAACAACCAGAGGGTTATGAAGGGGCGGCGGGAGGGGGTGGGGTGGGGTGGGAGGTTGAGGAAACAGGTGGTGGGTAATAGGGAGGGCACGTACTGCATGGAGCACTGGGTGTGATGCCAAAACAATGAACACTGTTATGCTGTAAATAAGCAAATAAAAATAAATAAATTAAAAAAATAATAAAAAAATAAATAAATAAAACATTTTAAATAATTAAAAAAAAAAAGAAGTTGAACATTTTGGACAATTTGTCTTGAAATTCCAGGCCAACTAAGCCCTCTGGTGATAAATTTCTTATTACTTCTATAAGCAGCCCTATACCGTTATTCTATGGCTACGGTTTTTAGGAAAGTTTCTTTTTCCTCGTCAGTCAAAATATGTCTCTCAATAATATCTTAACATTTTTTTCTCCTGGTATCCTACAGAATAAATCTACATGTCCTTCCCCATCCATCCATCCAATCAATAAGTATATAGTATAGTACCAGCATTGGGGAGTCCATAAAGGTAACGTCAAACAGATGGAAATGAAATGAGACAATTAGAATTAAATATGTATTTAATATACATTTAGAGGAATCCTCTATGTCTGTCTCAGTTGTGTTTGTTATGATATGTTAGGCTATCCTAAAGTAGAACTAGAGTCTGACATCTTAGTTGCTTAATACAATTGACAGTTTACTAATCATCCAAGTAAAGTCTAATGCAGAGTGGGGATATGTCTAGGAAACTCTCCTCCAAGTGATGAACCAGGAACCAGGCTACTTTCAACTTACAGTTTTGCCAGTTTTTCCAGGTTCATTCCTTCACTTCCAACCGCATAGGCGGAAATAGATGGAGAATGGAAAATCATGCAAATTGTTTTATGGCTAGGGTTGTAAATCATTTATACCACCTCTGCCCACATTTCCCTCGCTGGGACTCAGTCACATTGTCCTACAGACATACAATGCTGACTGGGAAAGGGGTTCTTCCAGCATTATATTTCCTATAGGAACTCAGGAAATTTTACATTGTAGACTTGAAAGCCAATTAAGATTTTAAAAATGGGTAGGAGATTTTTTTTTTAAGACTTTATTATTTATTTGACATAGAGACAAAGTGAGAGGGAACACAAGCAGGGGGAGTGGGAAAGGGAGAAGCAGGCTTCCCGCCTAGCAGGGAGCCCTATGCAGGGATCCATCCCAGGCCCCTGGGATCATGACCTGAGCCGAAGCAGACGCCTAACACTGAACCATCCAGGAACCCCTGGGTAGAAATTTTACAGATGATAAATCTGATGGAGGTACTTGGGACAGAAAAAAATGAAAGTCAATTATCATACGGTTTCACTTACTTGTGGAACATAAGAAATAGCATGGAGAACATTAAGAGAGGGAAGGGAAAAATGAAGTGGGGGAATCAGAGAGGGAGATGAACCATGAGAGACTACGGACTCTGAGAAACAAACTGAGGGTTTTAGAGAGGAGGGAGGTGGAGGGATGGGTTAGCCTGGTAATAGGTATTAAGGAGGGCACGTAGTACATGGAGCACTGGGTGTTATATGCAAACAATGAATCTTGGACCTCTACATCAAAAACAATGACATACTGTATGGTGACTAGCATAGCATAATTAAAAAAAAGAAAGAAATTGATGCACAAAGATCCAGATAGAACCAAAGATCCAGAAAAAGCATGGCATGTCATGAAAGAGAATTACATAACTGTTCATTGGGTTGATATCATGTGTCAGTCCTTTCGCTAGGGGCTGTGATTATTTTGGTAATGTTTAAAGTAGATGCCTTTGTGAAAGTTCCCCCCAAACAGTTCCTGAGCCTAATTTTTTAGTGAATATAGTATATTTAGAAAGTGATCTTGGAAGTCAGGGAAAAGTGACATAGAAAAAGAAGACAAGCCAATGCCAGGTTATATCATCTAGTTGGCCCTGATAAAGGCAACTGGTGCTTGAGTCTGAGAGTCATTATTGGCAGCTTATGAAGTATGTCTCATTACTGCTCTAAGAGGATTTGAGGTGGTACACAAGGAACACCCAACACCAGCCATTTCCAGTGCCATCCACCTCTTATGCGTGTGCCTTCCTTTAATCAATCCATCACAAAACCCTCTTTAAATTAATAGCCAGTGGATATTATAATAATATAATATAATATAATATAATATATAATATAATATAATATAATAAGGGTAGATCAGTCTCTGTCCCTGCTGCTATAACTCATCCTGAAGCACATAATTCAAATTCATCCTTTTATTCCTACTCCCTCTGTCATGGGCCGAATGCCTGGGTCCCCCCAAAATTCATACATTGAAGCCTTAAGCCCCAATAAGATGATATTTGGAGATAAGACCTTTGGAAATTAATTAAGGGAAAGACCACGTGAACATACACTAGGAAGGATGCCATCTGCAAGCCAGGAGGAAAGCTCTCACAAGGGACCAAATGGGCCAACACCTTTATCTTGAACTTTCAGTTTCCAAAACTGTGAGAAATAAATTTCTGTTATTTAAGCTGCCCAGTCTATGTTATTTTGTTATGGCAGCCTGAGAAGACTAGTATTTAATATTTTTTCTCATCTTTAGTCGGCACTTTGGCTGTCTTGTAGTCTTTCCTAGCTGTCTAGGTTGAGTATTTAGTAAGATGGTCTACACCTTCTATCCTGAGGGATTTGGACTCATGGCCTTCTAAGGTCATTGCTGTTATACATGTCCTGTCACCATTTTAGATGGGTACAGAACAAGCAAGACATTTCCAAGCAAGACCTTTGGCTACACTCCAACTTACAGAAGCAACCCTAGCTCCTCATGGCAATCATGATCATTTACTCACACTAGTACTATAATCTTTTCTTGCTTGCTAGTCCACTAATACGAAGAATCCAGAGTAATTAAGTGATAGTTTTAACTTCAAATAGAGTGGAACCCTTAAAGTGGGTTCAAATAGAGTGGAGGTAAACTCTTTGGGAAAATAGAGTCTCTAGTCCAGCAGAGCGTAAGCATAAATTTTAAGGTTGGTCACACATCCAGGAACCAAGGGGATTACAGAAAATCAGGCATTCTTATCATCACAGAGAATGATGATAAGAATGCCTGATTTTCTGTAATCCCCTTGGTTCCTGGATCCATGTACTTTACCTACCAGGGATTTAACATCATCTTCTGACCATTGACTCAGTACATTTATAGTCTTAAGGTCAATATTATTAAGTTGGCACATTACTTGAGTTTTTAATAGACTTGCTCATTATTCTATTAGGTCAACTGTTTCTTGATTTCTGGGTATATAATAAGTCAAGTAGATCTCATTGTTATGATGATATTTCAGGCATTCTATAAGCCTGCAAATTTGGTGCTGCTTGTAGCACTGAAGGCAGAAAAGGTAACCCATATGCTTCCATATAACAATTCCACCAAGGAAAAATCATCAAAAAGAGGTTTGATGTAACCAACCAATCACCAAACCACTGACTGGCTTCATTGAGCCTGAGTACCATTACAAGGGCTCAGCATTGGTCTCTGATACTTACAGATTTGGGTATTTAGCCACAGAAGTATCTAGATTAGCCTTGGGGAGAGGCATCTCATGTTATGACTCTGTGATTTAGACTCTATTTCTGTCACCATGGTCACTTAGTTCATGAGCCTATGGTGCCAGCGCCAAGCAGAAAGTGGAGCAGGCTGTCATCCTTTCTAGGTTAGTATAGGTTGTCTCCTCTTTGACTCATGTTCTCCTCATGGCTGGATCTACTACCAGAGGTCAGTCCATTTGACTCCTATGCAGACTTCCTTTTTGTCCTTCTTTTTGTCTTACTCCTTCTATGTTTATGACCAAGAAGCAAGCTATTTTCTAATAGTGATGAATTATTACATATCCATACCCCAAACCACTTCTCCATCCATACAAAGTAAACAAACCAAGTGCCTTTCTCACAAACTCTGATGCTTTGGAGGATTTTCCCCCACCAATCTCATTTGGGACTACCCATGACTGGTTCTGTAGTGTGCCAACAGTCCCTTTAAACTATTGTCCATATAATGTCCCAACACCAAAATATTCATTCATATGGCAGTACTCTGAATCTTTGTGGAGTTCATTTCTCATCCTGTGATTCTAGCTCACATGTCTCCCATAGGAGTTGTATTTCTGGCAACTTCATGATCTCAAGGTCCAACTACACAGAAGTATCTGATGCAGTGTGATACAAAGAAGAATCTTTATGAATTAGAGAGCTCTATGGCAATCAAATGCTTAAGCTCCCATATAACCCAATGTTCCTTCTACCCATACTCCATCACAATCTACTATGTGTGATAGTCTTTTTATGATGCTACTACATGTCAAAGATTATTCCCCTCCACTTCTCATAAGTAATCAGAGTTTTATTCCTTTCTGATTTATGAGTAATCTAGCTTCAAAACCTCATCACAGGGATTTGTATTATATGAACATTCCTAGTAACTATAATCTTTCATATTTTTTTGAAAATAAAGCTTCAGTTAAAGACTTACACAAAGGTAATCTATTTGGAAGTAATCTCATGTATCAAGAAATATGGAAAGAGGAACTAAAAAAATGAAAAGAGAAAAATAAAAAAATATCAATTTTTTCATTGGTCGTTGGCACAGGTAACACATGCTCAATACTTTGTGACCTGCAGTAGAAAGAGGTTTATAAAATCTCTATCTGGAGACACCTGGGTGACTCACTTGGTTAAGTGTCTGCCTTCATCTCAGGTCATGATCCTGGGGTCCTGGGATTGAGCCCCACATTGGGCTCCCCGCTCAGTGGGGAACCTGCTTCTTCCTCTCCCTCTGCTTGTCACTCCCATGGCTTGTGCTCTCTCTGTGTCTCTCTGTCAAATGAATGAATAAAATCTTAAGAAGAAAATCTCTCTCTGAACTTTTGTTTCAAACTTTTATCCTCTGTATACCAAGGTGGCTCCATGTGTATGATTATAGCACACTTTGGGGCTACCTCAGAGAGCCCCATGTTTTGATGACAGATAAGTCCCAGGAAAGGAAGAACTATGTGGCTTGAGTAAAAGGTGAGGCATTTTCTGAATGCACCTAAATGAAACTGGTCAAGTATAAAACTGGTCATGGTAACATGACCATGACTGAAATAAGAGGTGAGGATTGAGAAGTTTTGACTTAGTGCACAAGAAGTATCTGGTGCAGTATAAAGCAAAAAGGGTTGAGAAAAATTAGGCTTGACACTTAGACAGAGAACTAATCCCAAGGATATTTCTATGAGATGAAAATTATTTCACATTTTACCCTTTGATAGATACTATTGGAGGATTTTGATCATGAAAAATTATGCGGATATCTGTGTGTTTAAACAAGTATGTGAGCAGTGTTAACAGTGTTAGAACTAGAGGTATAAAGGCCAAACAAAAAGGAATTTTCAGCAAAGAGGCGATATATGATGATACTCAAAATCTGGGCAGTAAAAATATAGATGAAATACCCACTTTAAAACTATTCTGGGGGAAGAGTCAGGGGGCTGACTTTGGGTTGACCAAGGAGAGTATAGGAGAGAAGAACCTAGGTGAGAATTTGGGTGAATTAATTGTGTCATACACAAGTTAGAAACATAAACCAGGAAAAAGTTGGTTGGTGTGGGTGAAATTGAAAACATAGGGTTTCCTTTGGGTACAGAGAGTTTAAAGACTGGGATATAAATTTGGATGTATATATTCAAAAGACAATGTGAATAAGAGTATGGAATTCAAGAGAGAGACTTGAGCTACGGGCAGAATTCTAAGGGAACCAAAAATAACAGCCTCAGAAAGACTATTACTCATCAAAGTGTTTCCTCAAGGGTAGTTCTTGGCAGCTATAAGGGAAAAGACTGAACTTGAAGCAACAAATCCATGACACTTGAAAAGGTAACTTAGGATTCTTGGGATCATTGTTGTTGGTTTTCCTCCCTTGATCCTATAGCTGGAATTGCTAGAACAGATGGTAGGCATCATGGCTGAATGAGTACCTGATGTGGAGGAAATTGTTTTCCTGGGGTCAAAACAGTTCTCCCCACTTAGATTTCCTATAAGTAACAGCAGCTAACCACTTTCCAAAAACTGAAGTGTAGTTGACCCCAACGTCACATTAGTTTCAGGTAAACAACATAGTGATTGTACATGTCTATAGGTTATGCCATGATCACCACAAGTGTAGCTACCATCTGGCACCATATATCTTATTACAGTATCATTGACTATATTACCTTTGCTGTACCTTTTATCCTCATGTGAATATATCAGGTATTGTTTGAATCTAGAGTTCCCCCAAAACTATGCTGCTTGCTGTGGATAGGTTTAGTTAGGTTAAACATGTCTTGGTTTGCCCAGTAAAATCCCTAATCACCAATCTTAGTGTTATTATTAACATGCACAGTTCAACTCTCAGAAGCATTCTTATCTGCATGATAAATTCTACGATTCTCCTGGTTATCAATGTGATGAAATATTGATCTCTTCAAAAAGGCTAATCAACTTAGCATAGTTGAGAACCTCAAGCGAATTTCCTCTGGCATCATCCATTTTCTTCAGTGTACTAGATGAATATTACAATTTTCTGAGTGCTCAGACGTGAAAATGGTGGGGAATCTGGGCAACTTGTTTTGTACTATTATCTCACCTTCAGAGATAAGGATATAGGGTAAGTGGCACAACTATGACCAAAAAATAAGAGAGAAGATAAAATTTCCAGACCTCTCTAAATGATCCATACTGCTTTCCAAGCACCCTGTATAAAAAGGACATCCAACTGGGACGCCTGGGTGGCTCAGCTGGTTAAACGGCTGCCTTCGGCTCAGGTCATGATCCCAGCGTCCTGGGATCAAGTCCCACGTCGGGCTCCGTGCTCGGCGGGGAGCCTGCTTCTCTTTCTGTCTCTGCCTGCCACTCTGTCTGCCTGTGCTAACTCTCGCTCTCTCTCTCTCTGACAAATAAATAAATAAAATCTTTAAAAAAAAAAAAAGGACATCCAATTAATTCGTCCTATGCTCAGTGATGCCAATCATTCATTCTGTTTATGGTGAAATCAGTTTGTGATGATGACATACAAAGTCGCCTTTTAAGAATATATCAAGGGGCGCCTGGGTGGCTCATTGGGTTAAGCCTCTGCCTTCGGCTCAGGTCATGATCTCAGGGTCCTGGGATTGAGCCCCGCATTGGGCTCTCTGCTCAGCAGGGAGCCTGCTTCCCTCTCTCTCTCTCTCTCTGCCTGCCTCTCTGCCTACTTGTGATCTCTCTCTGTCAAATAAATAAATAAAATCTTAAAAAAAAAACAACTTAAGACTTCTCTCTGTTGTAACTGGTCACACAAGTTTTTCCTAAATATTTACCTATACACTCCAATTCCTGAAACTAGTTATGATATTCAGCCAGAGTATTGTTCTTTGCAATGTACAAATTCAACTGGAACTAAGTCAGTGAAGAGAGAATTAAATAAATATGATTAAGTAAAGAAATTTTCTATCCTAACTGGGCCAAGGTCACTCAGTTACTAAGTGGCAGAGCAGGGGAATCAAAGCCAGGTTTAAATGATTTCAAAAACCCGGGGTTTTGAAATGATGTTCATAGATATCTTCTATGTTTTATGCCACTCATCCTTATGACACTTAATTCTCTTCATATTTCTTTTGGTTAGAGAAAGCAGGTATGTACTAATGTAGGTCTTTCATAAAAGCAAAATGGTGTAACTTGAACTTTCGAAAAGTAATCTCCTCTGTCCAGGATACACTTCAAATAAATCGAGTGAATAGCTACAACGTGAGCCTGGGTCTCTTGACCCACATATCAAATACTTTTCACTCACCACCTTACTTTAACTATGTAAGTCCTTGATTTCAGTCCCACATCAATTACTCCTGGGCAGGCAACTTCGGGTAAGCCTACTAACTTCTCTGGTGCTCAAATATCTTTTCTTATTTTCTTTTCAGGTATCTTTTCTTGAAATAGGGTCAATGACATCGAGTTTCCTCCCAAGGCTTTGGAAAGAGCAAAGGATATCATGACTGTGAAAAGCAAAGGATATGATGTGACTTCCCGAAGTCAAACGTTTGACCGTCAAGTCAGTAGAGGTCAATAGTGTAACAAAATGGAAAGAGCATGACCACTGGGGAGCCTCGGATCTAGGTCTGAGTGCTTGTTTTTGCCTTCCTAGCTCTGCAACCCAACCCAAGACCCTTCTTTTCTGAGGCTCAGTGTTCTCGCCTGCAAAACTGGCACACAAGTTAAATGCTGCTCCACGATCTGTCCCTGCTTTACTTTTTTAAAAAATTGTAATGACTCTACACCTGTTTTTTATCCCCTTCCCCCCCCCCCACAATTTGGGGTCTCTTCTGATTTGGTTACAGCGCATTTTTCCGGGGTCTTTGCCACCCTATTAGTAGTTTATTTGCTCCTTCATATCCTCTTATCTGGACAAAATGACAAGGCGGAAAAAATCACCACAAACAAAAGAACAAGAGACAGTACTGAAGGCTAGGGACCTAATCAACACAGACATTGGTACTATGTCAGATCAAGAGTTCAGAATGACGATTCTGAACATTCTAGCCGGGCTCGAAAAAGGCATGGAAGATATTAGAGAAACCCTCTCTGGAGATACTAAAGCCCTTTCTGGAGAAATTAAAGAACTAAAGTCTAACCAAGTTGAAATCAAAAAAGCTATTAATGAGGTGCAATCAAAAATGGAGGCTCTCACTGCTAGGATCAATGAGGCAGAAGAAAGAATTAGTGATATAGAAGACCAAATGACAGAGAATAAGGAAGCCGAGCAAAAGAGGGACAAACAGCTACTGGACCATGAGGGGAGAATTCGAGAGATAAGTGACACCATAAGACGAAACAACTCTACACAGGTTTTAATTACATTCAGGATATTTGTCTAAAGAGACATTTCATATATACTCAGCAAAGGCATACTTGCTTTCTTGAGTGTGACTAAGTTTCATTTTTTCACTGCAAGTTCCATCTTTACATTACAGACAACCATATCAAATTGAATTCAAAAAGAAAGAATTTGTGTCCTTCTCAGTTAAAAACAAAATGCAACAGAACCGCTCCCGAAATCCAAGCAGATGTAGAAGGACCCAAGAGAGAGAGAAAGAAAAAAAAAACAAAAAACAAAATATCTGTTTCCCAATGAAACCTGGGCCCAGCGGTCAAAGGATGGGGAGAAACCCAGAGGTTTTGATTGCTTGGTGAAGGGCAAGCTGCTGGCTTTGTTTCCTTACACAATGCACTACACTCGGGCAACCTAGGGAAGGCATGAGGCCTTCCACAAGCCCGCAAGCCACAGGAATGACTCAGGTGCTTCGAAAGACCTCAGAGTAACTTGCTGATGTGAATTAGCTGCTTCTCTGGGCCCCAATAAGAGGGCCACCCACAGCCAAGTTCAAGCGTTAAAATATCTCTTTGTTTTCCTGGGTTTTGCATCATTGTGTTCTCACACATTCCTTCTTGGAAATTCTATAAACACAGCAGCAGCCAGGATTCATCCCTTGCTATCTCTCTCTCAAACTACTTTGAGGGGGACCCGTCGGTCGACGTCATAGCCCAGCCATGAGACCTCCTGCTGACCCTCTGACATGAAACAGATTCTTTCAAACATCAGCAGCCCAGAGTTATTTTGGGGCTGCCACTTACCAGCAACGTGGTCTTGTGTGGGTCAATTAAACCCCTCTGCGCTTCTATATCCTTATCTATACATCTATGAGGCTGGGCTGAAATTGAACACCTGTCAGACCCTCCCTGTCCCACCGTTCTCGGATACAGCACATGAACTGATAACAAGGACTCCCAAACTAAAACAAATTCAGTGCTGCATCCAATTCGGAATGCAATGACGTGATGTTACTAGATTTAGCCTATCTGTGGGGAGGGGAAAAAAAAAAAGCAGAGTTTACTGGCAGCATGGGTGAGTCAAAAGGCCAAGCTATTTTTGGTAAAGACCACTAAACTGGTTCAGGCATTTATATGCATTTTCTCAGCAAAAAGACACAAGCCTCCTGCTCAAATTCCGGGGAAAGACCTACCTACACTCTGGGGCAATTCAGTAGTAAAATAAATGTACTCAGCTGAATAAGAAACAGCAAGACACACTGAATGCTGGCTTTGTATCCTGGTTTGTTAGGCTTCTCCGTCTGCTCGTCAGGAAGGTCATCGAGTGACCTAGTCATATGGTAGAACCGACAGCTTCAGTAAGGAATAAAGAAGCTTTTTTGGACCTTTTTTTTTTTTTTTTTCCTTTTGCCCACATTGAATTGAATTAACAAGTTGCCTTCTGGAAACTCCTAAGACTCGTGCTTAGGAGATATAATGACCATTGTTTATTGATTGTGGAAGGCAGCTTTGCAAACTAACGTCAGATAAGTGGTCTTTCTAGGGCCAGTTGATAATTCTAAGAAATAATGGTGCCTCCTATTCATCGCCAACGCTGCTGCCATATTAAGACCACTGAAATTTGAGGGAGTTCAGCCCTGCTAGGGAGAGCTAACTCTGATGTAACGTACAGCTTGATGACGACAGTGAACACTGCTGTGCGCCATACTTGGAAGTTGGTAAAAGAATTGATCTTCAAGTCCTCATCCCAAGGGGGAAAAAAAACATTTATCGTAGTGTGTGTATAAGCTAATGGATGATAACTAAACTTATTGTGGCCATCTTTTCACGATATATATGTCAAATAGTCATGCTGCACACCTTAAACATCAGATGCTGGGTGGGCGCCTGGGTGGCTCAGTGGTTTAAGCTGCTGCCTTCGGCTCGGGTCATGATCTCAGGGTCCTGGGATCGAGTCCCACATCGGGCTTTCTGCTTGGCAGGGAGCCTGCTTCCCTCTCACTCTCTCTGCCTGCCTCTCTGCCTACCTATGATCTCTCTCTGTCAAATAAATAAATAAAATCTTTAAAAAGAAAAAAACATCAGATGCTGGGTGTCAACTATATCTCAATAAAACTGAGAAAGAAAATTACAAGCAAAAGTTTTTTTAATTAGTTAGGTTTTTTTCTTTTAAAGAGAAAGTTAACTCTGATAGCTAGTGTGTTCTTAGGCAACAAAAAGTGACACCTCAAAGCAGGAACTTTGAAACCGCAAAGTACTAAGACACAAATCCCAGGTCTGCCTACTTTATTAGCCCTGCTACCTGGAGCAAGTGTAGCCTCTGGGAGACTTAGTTTCTCCGTCTGTACAATGTTGATAAGGCTAACACATACTAAGTACTAAGTTAACACTACTATTATTTTATTGCTAAAGCAAACTTGCAGATATACTTTGTATAATTATATACTTTGTATCTTTTGTGTCAGGTCATTTCCAAAGCATGGAAATTTGCCTATTCTTATCCCTTCTTTATTTTGGCATTTAGGGTCCATTTTTGCCACTGAACATTGATTTGGAAAAATTACTTTACAGGTAAAAAGTTAATCAGACTTACCCTCAACCCTACTAAATATGAACTTCTCAAGATATAGGGGCTGGGTTAAGACATCTTCCAACCACAAAGGGACTGAGAAAGGGAGGCGACATTGAGAAAGCAGATGGAAGAAATGCAAAAAGAGAAGTTAGGCTATTACGGTATCATTTCTACTACAGAATCATGTCATCGTATCCTTCAGGCTCTTGATCCAACCTAAAACTTTCCTCTTCAAATGTTCAGTTCTTTATTTGATTGACACAGCTTGAGACAGGTCTTATGCCATTTGCAAAAAAAAACCCAAAAAACAAAAAAACAACTCCTATGAGACCCTTGTTAAAAATGCAATTCCCTTGACTCAATGAATCGTTCTTCAGAAGTGGAGCTGAGGAATTCTGAATCTTTAACCAGGGCCCCAAGCGCTTTTCCTGCAAAACCAGTGTTATGGACTTAATCGTGCCCCATTACCCACCCCCGCCAAACCCAGGACCTATGTTGAAGCCCTAACACCCAGTACCTCAGAATGTGACTGTATTTGGAAATAGGGTCTTGGAAGAAGTTATTAGTTAAATAGTCATTTGAGTGGGTCCTAATCCAATGTGACCGGTATCTTTATGAGAAGAGATTAGGACACATATGAAGAGATTAGGACCGTATGAAGATTCAGGGAGAAGGTGGTGGTCTACAAGCCAGAGAGAGAGGCCGCAGAAGAAAACAACCCTAACAATGTCTTGATCTGAGACTGGAGAAGATAAATTTCTGTTGTTTTAAGCCACCGAGCCTGTGGTCTTTGTTATGGCAGCCCTAGGAAATACATGTGATCAGCTTAGGGGAACGTCAGTTCTGGGATTCCTCATTTTTTTTTTAATATTTTATTTATTTATTTGACAGAGATCACAAGTAGGCAGAGAAGCAGGCAGAGAGAGAGGAGGAAGCAGGCTCCCTGCCGAGCAGAGAGTCTGATGTGGGCTCAATCCTAGGACCCTGGGATCATGACCTGAGCTGAAGGCAGAGGCTTTAACCCACTGAGCTACCCAGGCACCCCTGGGATTCCTCATCTTATGCTAACATCGGTTTTGCAAACTTCCAGCCCAGCAATTCTGCAGGCATTGTCTGAATCTTCCTGCAAAGGGAATCCACAAAATCCCAGCATGGCCCAGTCCAAATTGGAACAGCTCTCTCTGTGCAAATATCTTCTTTACTTTATGCTGAAATTTATGTTATCATCATTATGGTTCCTAATGATAACATTGAGGCACTCTGAGAATCTAAAGTGATTTCAGAACAGTCAAAGAAAATAGTTGAGTCACTGAAATTCCAATGTTAGATATCCTCGTCATGGTGTAATATTTGATATGAATATTCTAGGCTTTAGGACATTTGGCAAATATTATTTAGTTACAAGTAGCACTTTCAATGTACCGATCATTCTGGATAAAAGGTGATTTATCATAATTTCTAAAGCAGAATGAGATTAAAATATTACATGTGAAGTTTTCCTCCCCTAGGGATTTTGAACTTCTGAAGTGTGATCGCCAAATGATGATAAAAATCTCAATGGGTTTAGCTTCACAGTCCCTTTTGAGATCAAATCTTTTCGTTTGAGAAGAAACATTCCTTGCATACAGATTTCTATCTTCACATCACATGCTGCCTATGCGTATAAACTTACAGGCAACACTCCTGTTAGGAAGTTGTATTTTTACTGTTTTATTTAAAACAGTTCTAATGACTCTTTTACTGAAACAATGTTTATTTGGGGGCAGGTACTGTCCTGTGGAGTTGTAGAAACTGATTACCTGTATAACTGACCCGCAAAGCCTCTTCATTTTAGAGGGGCTATTTTTCATTTTAAAGCAGACACTGATAGGCTAAAATTTAATAAAGGTCCTTTCAATTCAGCTGACTCTATTAAAATGCATATTAACAGTGATAACAAAATAAGAACAATAATAACTAACATTTATTGACTGCTTACTGTGATTATAGTAGAGGGCTTCAAATGTATTGTCTCGTTTAATGTAATTATCCATTGATGAAGGCTTATTTACTACATGCATTTTATAGATGAAACTCTGAGAAGTTTAATAACTCAAAATTATGAACCTTAGTAAGGAACAGAACCCTTTCTTTCTTTCTTTCTTTCTTTGGGGCTGGGAGGGGCAGAGGGAGCAAAGGAAGAGAGAGAGAATCTTAAGCAGATTCCATGCCCTGTGCAGATCCTAATGTGGGACCCGATCTCATAACCCTGAGATCATGACCTGAGCCAAAATCAAGAGTTGGATGCTTAACGGACTGAGCCCACCCAGGCACCCCCAGGCCCCAATTTCTTCCTTTATTTTTCTTTAATTTTTGTATTTGAGTATAATTGCCACATAATGTTACATTAGTTTCAGGTGTAGTGATTCAACTTCCCTTTATCTTATGCTATACTCACCACAAGTACAGCTACCATCCGTCACCATACAAAGATGTTATCATACCATTGACTCTATGTCTTATGCTGTTTTGCCTTTTATTCCCATGATTAACTGGAATTTATTAAATATTAATAAATTATTAATTTATTCCCTTCCTCCTTGAGAGTTCCCTATAACTCCCAGTCTCTTTCCCCCATTTTGCCCCATCCCCTTTCCCTCTGGCAGCCATCGGTTTGCAAATCCAAGCTTCTTACCGAGTTTGATTTGGCTTTAAAATCCTGCTTTCAATTACTGCGTTCATTCCATAAGGCGAAAACATATCCTGAGGAAAGAAAAAAAAGACATCCTTTAGGCAACATCTGTAAAACATCCGTAAAACAGGGATATTAACATCTGTCTCTTGAGATGATTGTAACGATTAAATATAAATGTAATTTATCTTAGTATCTGGCCATAGTTCTTGGCAGACATTTCTTAAGTGCTTTATAAATGTCAATTTCCTCTCTTTCAGCAATTTTTGCAATGTATTTCCAGAACACAAAACTGGGTCCCACCAGAAAACCTATAACAAGTAAAAGGCATAGGTGCTCTTGTCTTCCTAAAGTTTATATCCAAATATAAATTCAAAAAACTATGATATGAGAAAATACAAAATAATCTATTTTAATGAGTGCTTAGACTGTGCATTTTGTAGCCAGACTCCACTGGCTTTGTGCTGTCTCCACCCCTTCTACCATTTCTGAGTTCTTGGGCCAGTGACTTTCCCTTTCTAGGTCCTTATCCACAGAATGAGGATCCGCTTCATAGGGTTGACATGAGGATTTTAATAGCTAGTCCTCATTTGGTGTTAATTTGTATCAAGGAGGGTTGTGAGAAATTATTGTATCTCATTCAGTCCTCATGGTGACTTAATGGAACGTGTACTTGTTCACCATTCTCAAATTGAGGTAATCAAGACACGGGAAAGTAAATATTTGACAAATGTCACATGGCCCATAAGTGGTGCAGCTGGACCATCCCAGGCAGAGTGGCTAAATGACCTAGTCTCTTCACACATTACACGACACTGAGTTACAGATTATAAACGACGGAGGTGAGTTCCACAAATATTTAACTGCAAAAAAAAGGAATATTTATTATATTATCAATGTGTAAAAATAAAAACAGACTGATTAAAAAGTTTTTCCTTGGGCCAAAAGGAGAGAATGAAAGGTTGTCCCATTTGTGAGGATTTTAGTACTTTAAGTACACTAACCAACATTCCACTCTGTTTCTTATTGCCTAAAAGAGAGAAACCTCCAAGTATGTGAAATTGAAGACATTTCCAGACTCTTTGGATTTTTGCTTCTTTGTGTCATTTCAAAAGATGACTTCTAACTTGATGACCTTTCCCATTAGCCCTGGGCCACTAAGCTTGCTTTCTCTAACAAAGGTCCACAGATAAATCATGTGTGGCTTACATGATTTCCTTGAAATTCTCCGTGGTCTAATCTGCCTTGATGTGGTTCCTTTCATGATTTCATATGGCATTTGTGGTACATAAGGCCAACAGGATCATATTACATCCATTTGTTTTCTCTTCAAAATGAAGATTGTGTTTAAATGAAAAATTGTGTTCTGGGCACAAATTATTTCCCTTTGAAGCTCTATCTCCTAACATGACATTTAAACGAGTTATGGAGAGAAATAATTTGCATTTTTACTATTTGTCTGTGTTAATTTTGCCCTTCAATTCACAATGAAGAAGGAGAAATTCAGAGACATCCTCCTTTCTTCAGTAATAAGATAGGATTGATTCAGAGAGCCTTGTGCTTTTTATATTGAAAACTCAAAGAAACTGAAGAAGACACAAATAAGTTGAAACCTCTTCTGTGTTTGTGGATTAAAAGAATTAGTGTCACTAAAATGCAAGGCAATATACAGATTCAAGGTGATCCTTATTGAATTCCAATGTCTTTTCACAGAAATAGAATAAACAGTCCTAAAATTTGTTTGGAACTATAAAACCCCCAAATAGCTGAAACAATCTTAAAAAGAACAAAGCTGGAGATTTCACACTCCCTGATCCCAAATTATATTACAAATCTATAGTAAATAAAAGAGTGTCCTATTGGCATAAAAATAGACACAGAGATCAATGGAATATAATAAAGAGCCCAGAAATAAATCCAAGCATATATGGTCAACTAATTTACAACCAAGGAGCCAAGAACATGCAATGGTAAAAGATAGTCTCAATAAATGGCGGTGGGAACATTAGACAGCCACATGCAAGAGGATGAAACTGGACCACTATCTTACACCACACAAAAAAATTAACTCAAAATGGCTTCAACATTTGAATATAAAATCTGAAACCATAAAACTCCTATAAGAAAACCCAGGTGGCAAGCTCCCTGCCGTTGGTCTTGGCGATGATTTTTTTAATCTCACACCAAAAGAAAAGCAACAAAAGCCAAGATAAACAAGTGGGACTACATCAAACTAAGAAACTTCTGCACAGCAAAGGAAACAACAAAATGAAAAGACAACTTACTGAATGGGAGAAAATATGTGCAAATTATGTATCTGATAAGAAGTTAATCTCCAAAATATATAAAGAACTCATATAGTTCAATAGGAAAAACAAAATCTGATTTTAAAGGGACCATATGTATCCCAATGTTCATAGCAGCAATGTTCACAATAGCCAAACTGTGGAAGCAGCTGAGATGCGCTTCAACAGACAAATGGGTAAAAAAGATGTGGTCCATTTATGCAATGGAATATTACTCAGCCATCAGAAAAGATGAATACCCAACATTTGCAACAGCATGAATGGAACTGAAGGGGATTATGCTGAGTGAAATAAGTCAGTCAGAGAAAGACAGTTATCATATGGTTTCACTTATTTGTGGAACATAGGAACAGCATGGAGGACATTAGGAGAATGAAGGGAAAAATAAAGGGAGGGGATCGGAGGGGGAGATGAACCATGAGACACTATGGACTCTAGGAATCAAACTGAGGGTTTTAGGTGGGGGGTGAGGGGAATGAGTGAGCCTGGTGATGGGTATTAAGGAAGGCACGTATTGTCTGGAGCACTGAGTGTTATACACAAACAATGAATCATGGAATACTACATCAAAAACTAATGGTGACTCCAGTTAGAATGGCAAAAATTAACAAGACAGTAAACAACAAGTGTTGGAGAGGATGTGGAGAAAGGGGAAAACTTTTACACTCTTGGTGGTGGAAAACAGTGTGGAGATTCCTTAAGAAATTAAAAATAGAGCTACTCTATGACCCTGCAATTACACTACTGGGTATTTACCCCAAAGATACAGATGTAGTGAAAAGAAGGGCCATCTGTGCCCCAATGTTCATAGCAGCAATGGCCACAGTTGCCAAACTGTGGAAAGAAACAAGATGCCCTTCAATGGAGGAATGGATAAAGAAGATATAGTCCATATATACAATGGAGTATTACACCTCCATCAGAATTATGTATTATGCTTTCCATCAGAAAGGATGAATACCCAACTTTTGTATCAACATGGATGGGACTGGAAGAGATTATGCTCAGTGAAATAAGTCAAGCAGAGACAGTCAGTTACCATATGGTTTTGCTTATTTGTGGAGCATAAGGAATAACATGGAGGACATAGGGAGATGCAGAGAAGTGAGCTGGGGAAAATTGGAGGGGGAGATGAACCATGAAAGATTGTGGACTCTGAGAAACAAACTGAGGGTTTTGGAGGGGAGAGGGTGGGGGGTTGGGTGAGCCTGGTGGTGGATATTATGGAGAGTCCGTATTGCATGGAGCACTGGGTGTGGTGCTAAACAATGAATTCTGGAACACTGAACAGAAATTTAAAAAATAAATAAATATTTTTAAAAAACTAATGGTGACTAATACAACATAATAAAAATTATTAAAAAATAATTTTAAAATAAATAAATAAATAATAAAAATAAGCATACCTGAATAGACATTTTTGCAGCAGGTACATGAAAAGATGTTCCACATCATTAATTGTCAAGGAATACAAATCAAAGTCACAAGGAGATAGATACCTCCAACACCTGTGAGATGGCTATTAGAATAACTATTGTCAAAAATATACAAAAAACAAGTGTGGGTGAGAAGGTGGAGAGAAAGGGAATCCTTGTGCACTGTTCGTGTGTGGTCAATTGGTGCAGCCACTATGGAAAATGGTACAGAGGTTACTGCAAAAATCAAAAACAGATCTCTGTATTATTCAGCAATTACATTTCTGTGTATTTATCTGAAGGAAACAAAAATACTAATTCAAAAATGTATATGCAGGGGCGCCTGGGTGGCTCAGCGGGTTAAAGCCTCTGCCTTCAGCTCAGGTCATGATCCCAGGGTCCTGGGATCGAGCCCCGCATCGGGCTCTCTGCTTGGCTGGGAGCCTGCTTCCTCCTCTCTCTCTCTCTGCCTACTTGTAATCTCTATCTGTCGAATAAATAAATCTTTAAAAAAAAAAAAGTATATGCACCCCTATGTTCATTGAAGCATTATTTATAATAGCGAAGTTATGGAAACAACCTAAGTGTCCATCCGTGGAAGAATGGATAAAGAAATTGTGGGGTGTGTGTGTGTGTGTGTGTGTGTGTGTTTGTGTGTGTGTATGAATATTACTCAACCATAGAAAAGAATGAAATCGAGGGCATTGTGCTAAGTGAAATAAGTCAGAAAGAAAAAGACAAATACTTTATGATCTCTGATTCATGTGGATCTCTCTTCTATTAAAAAAACAAAATAAAACAATTTTGTGGATATGATGAACAGGCCTGTGCTTGCCAGAGACAAAGGGTAGGGAGTGGAGAAAATGGGTGAAGTGTTTTGGGGGTTTTTAGCTATAATAAATTGAAATTTTAAAAAATCTTTTTCAAGAAAATATTGGCATATTGGCATATGGGCATATTGAAACATGAGCATTTGCTGAAACTACATCCCTGACCAGCAAAATTAAAGCAATTAGTCTCAGAAACTAATCATTGATGAGACCTCCGTACTTGCTCAAGTTCAAAACCGGGAAATTAATTGAAGGGCTGGGAATACAGTCTGACACATTTTGTTTCTCTCAAAAACTTGTAGTCTTCTTTACCGTATAATGAGAGCCATGCCACATATTCTACTTTCCTTTTTGCCTTGACTTCCAAGAAATTCAGAAGTACAATTTTGGCTCAACCTCGGGATCTTGCATGAAGCCCACATCTACTGTCAAGTTTTAACCTTCCCTCCATCCATTTATCTTAGCCTTATTACTTGACTTTCCCTGTATAGTCTTCTGTTTATAGTTTTTGTTTTTTTCTTGTTTCCAGGCATCATGATGTGTAGTGTTTCAGGTTTTGCAAATTATTTTGAGTTCTTGAAGAGACTGTATAATCACACAAGTCTGGATTAAATTTTCCTAGGTCTAGATTTTGACCCTGCCACTCGAAAGCTGTAGTATCTCAAGCCAACAGCTGAAGCTGTCATTTATTTTTCTCACCTACAGAATGTGTAATAATGTACCATCTCCAGGGATATCGTGAGGATTGAAAGAGTTAACATGTGTTAATGTTTTAGAAGAGAGTCTGACACATAGTTCTCAGTAAATATTGGCTATGGAAGCCACGGAGGGACAGACCTTCTCTGGGGGGATGGGAAATACGCAAATAAAGATAAAATGCTTTGTAGAACTACTGATATGTTTAAGTACCTTAACTTAAAAAAAAAAAAAAACAATTAACCAATGACCACCCTGAAAGTAGGATGTGATCCTAACACTTACCAACTGTAGCAGCAAATAGAGAAATTTAAAATGGAGTCAAAGTCATCATCAATAAAGGCATTCCATAAACTGCTGGAAACTAGATCTGAAATGTTTGGGTTTCCCTATAAATAAAGGAACATAATAAAGGGCATGTGTTTTGTAACTTTAGTTTCATTTAGCTCTTTCTGAAAATATTTCTTATCGTTTGGGGTCTAGTAATGCTAAAAATACTATCTAATAAAGAGAATAGTCTTACCTAATTAAGAGATCTAGCACCAAAAAAATCAGAATCCCTTTTCCTACTTTTTCCTCTTCCTTTCTTTCTTGCTTTCCTGGCACTAAGATGTCTGTGATGTTTCTTGAAGAAGTAGAAAAGAGGTAAGTAGAGCCCACATTTGTTGATTTCCTCTGCATGAACCAACCAGGTCTTGTGCTGGAAGTACTGAAAAGCATCATTCTGCTGCAGGCAGCTGCCTGACCTTCTGCTTACATCGTGGATTCAGGGGAGTTAAATGAAATTCCCAACATCCCACATTTAGTGAGTTGCTGAGTTGGGTCCAAACCCTGGTCTATTAAAAAAAAAAAAAAAAGTACATCTTCTAAGTTTTTTTAAAAAATTTCTTTGAACTATAACTTTTAATAAACCTTTCAGATAAAGTTTGGGGTAATAAGCATCTTAGCAAGTCTACATCTGTCTTTATTTTGCCGTTCACATGAATGATAATTGGTCTGGGCGTAACATTCAAGGCTCATAATCTCAGCATTTTGAAGATGTTGCTTATATGTTTTCTTTCTTTTCTTTTTAAGACTTTATTTCTTTATTTGACAACAAAAGACACAGTGGGAGAGGGAACACAAGCAGAGGGAGTGGAAGAGGGAGAAGCAAGCTTCCTGCTGAGCAGGGAGCAAGACGTGGGACTCCATCCCAGGACCCTGGGATCATGACCTGAGCCCAAGGCAGAAGCCTAATGACTTAGCCATCCAGGTGCCCCACTTACATGTTTTCTTGAATCAGCTTTTAAAATGAGCCTCTTACCAATCTTTCTTACTCCTTTGTAAACTACGTGTTTTTCTCACTGGAAGCTTTTAGAATTTCTCCTTATACATGAAGTTCTAAAGTTCTACTTAGAATGCATTGACATGTGGGTCTTTTTGCTCACTCTCCAGAAACAGTTCCACAAGCAGCCCTGTGTTTTCACAGAGACAGGATGAGGTACACTCCCCCCCTTCCCCTGTGTATTTTCTATTTGAAACTTAAAGTGAAATTTACATAGCATGAAAGTCACCACTTCCAAACTGTACAATTGTTATTTTGTGTAGTCACTGTTCATGCATCTACACCTTCTAGTTCATTCCAGGCATTTCCATCACTGCCAAAGAAAACCCAATACTTATTACGCAGTCAGCCCCTATCCTTGAGTTTTGTGTACATATTTCTGTAATTAAGTAATATATTTGTGGCACTTAAAAATAAAAGAAGTAACTACTGGGATTGTGGTCATTTATGAGAGTCATATTTTGAAAAGGTCCATAACCAAATGATATTTAAACAGGTGACTGATCGGTGAGAGGAGGGTTCAACAGTACTTAAAACAACAGCGTGGTGTCTTACTTCATTCAGGAGGCTGGAACAAAAAAAACCATAAACTGGGTGGCTTGTAAAAACCCAACATTTGTTTTTCACAGTTCTGGAGGCTGGGAAGTCCAAGATGATGGTGCTGGTAGAGGTGCTGTAGTTGGAGACCCTCTTCCTCATAGATGCATCTTTTTTTTAACAAGTATTTTCTTTAATTTAAATTCAAATACTTAACATATCGTGTATTATTAGTTTCAGACGTAGAATTCAGTGGTTCATTAGTCTTATATAACTTCTATAAGTTCTCATTATATCACATGCCCTCTTTAATGTCCATCACCCAGTTACCCCATCCCCTCCCTCCTTCCCCCTCCAGCAAACTTTAGTTCGTTTCCTATAATTAAGAGTCTCTCCTGGTTTGTCTCCCTCTCTGACTTCATTGTGTTTTATTATCCCTTCCCTTCCCCTATGATCTTGTTTTGTTTCTTAAATTCCACTTATGAATGAGATCATATGATAATTGTCTTTCTCAGATCGACTTATTTTGCTTAGTATAATACTTTCTCATTCCACCCACGTTGCTGAAAATGGCAAGATTTCATTTTTTTTATGGCTGAGTAGTATCCCATTGTATACATATACCACATCTTCTTTATCCATTCATCTATCAATGGACATCTGGGCTCTTTCCACAGTTTGGCTATTGAGGACATTGCTGCTATAAACATTGGGGTGCAAGTGCCCCTTCAGAGCACTACATTTGTTTCTTTGGGGTAGATACCTAGAAGTGCAATTGCTGGGTCATAGAGTATGTGTATTTTCTTTCTTTCTTTTTTTTTTTTTTTTTTGAGTATGTGTATTTTCAACATTTACTGTCACTTTGCTGGATTCCTGTATGAGTTCTAGCAGTTTTAAGGTGGAGGCTTTTGCGTTTTCCATATAGAGTATCATGTCATCTGTAAAGAGTGAGAGTTTGAGTTCCTCTTCAATGATGCACATGCCTTTTACTTCTTTTTGTTGTCTCATTGCTGAGGCTAGGACATCTTGTACTATGTAGAACAACAGAGGTGGGAGTGGACATCCCTGCCATGTTCTTGACCTTAGGGAAAAGCTCTCAGTTTTTTGCTGTTGAGAATGATATTCACGGTGGATTTTTCATATATGACTTTTATGATATTGAGGTATGTTCCCTCTATGCATGCACTGTGAAGAGTTTTAATCAAGAAAGAATGCTGTACTTTGTCAAATGCTTTTTCTGCAACTATTGAGAAGACCATATGATTCTTGTCCTCTCATTTATTAATATATTGTAACACATTGGTTGATTTGCAGATGTTGAACCACCCTTGAAGCTCAGGGATAAATCCCACTTGGTTGTGGTAAATAATCCTTTCAATGTACTGTTGGAGCCTTTTGACCAGTATTTTGGTGAGAAATTTTGCATTCATGTTTTTCAGGGATATTGATCTTTAATTCTCCTTTTTGGTGGGGTCTTTGTCTGATTTGGGGTCCAAGGTAAGGCTGTCCTCTAGAAAGAGTTGGGAAGTTTCCCTTCCATTTCCTATGTTCTTGAAACAGCTTCAGAAGAATAGGATTGATTGATTGATTGATTGATTGATTGATTTGACACAGATTGAGAGAGCACAGGCAGGCAGAAGTGGGAGAGGGAGAGGCAGGCTCTCCGCTGAGCAGGGAGTCCAATGGAGAGCTTGATTCCAGGACCCTGAGATTATGCCCTAGCCACCCAGGTGCCCCAGATATTAATTCTTTAAATGTTTGGTAGAATTTCCCTGGGAAGCCATCCAGCCCTGGATTCTGTTTGGAGATTTTTGATGACTGCTTCAATTTCCTTGCTGATTATGGGTCTGTTCAGGTTTTCTATTTCTTCCTATTTCACTTTTGGTAGTTTATACATCTCTAGGAATGCATCCATTTCATCCAGATTGCCTAATTTATTGGCATATAGTTGCTCATAATATGCTCTTATAATTGTTTGTATTTCTTCAGTGTTGGTTGTGATCTCTCCTCTTTCATTCATGTTTTTATTTATTTGGGTCCTTTCTCTTTTCTTTTTGATATGTCTGGCCAGGGGTTTAGTGATCTTATTAATTCTTTCAAAGAACCAGCTCCTAGGTTTATTGATCTAGTCTACTGCTCTTTTGGTTTCTATGCCATTGATTTCCCTCTAATCTTTATTAATTTTATTCTCCTTCTGGGCTTAGGCTTTACTTGCTATCCTTTCTCCAGCTCCAATAGGTGAAAGGTTAGATTGTGTATTTGCGACCTTCCTTGTTTTTTGAGAATGCTTGAATTGCTAAATACTTTCCTCTTAGGACAGCCTTTACTTCATCCCAAAGGTTTTGAACTGTTGTATATTAATTTTCATTTATTTCCATGAATTTTTAAAAATCTTTAATTTCTCGGTTGACCCATTCATCCTTTAGTACGATGCTCTTTAACCTCCATGTATTTGAGTTCTTTCCAAATTTCATCTTGTGATTGAATTCTAGTTTCAAAGCATTGTGGTCTGAAAATATGCAGGGAATGATCCTGATCTTTCGGTACTGGTTGAGACCTGATTTGTGACCCAGTATGTGATCTGTTTTGGAGAATGTTCCATTTGCACTTGAAAGGAATGTGTATTCTGTTGCTTTAAGATGGAATGTTCCAAATATATCTGTAAAGTCCATTGGGTCCAGTGTCATTCAGAGCCCTTGTTTCTTTGTTGATCTTCCTCTTAAATGATCCGTCCATTGCAGTGAGTGGGCTATTAAAGTACCCTACTATTACTATACTGTTGTCAATGTGTTTCCTTAATTTTGTTATTATTTGGTTTCTTTAATTGGCTGCCCCCATGTTAGGGGCATAAATATTTATAATTGTTAGAACTTTTTGTTGGATAGACCCTTCAATTATGATACAGTGCCCTTCCTCATCTCTTATTATATATTGGGTTTAAAATCTAAATTGCCTAATACAAGGATTGCTACCTCAGCTTTCTTTTCATGTCCATTAGCAGATAAATGCTTTTCCACCCCCTCACTTTCAATCTGGAGGAGTCTTTTGGGTCTAAAATGAGTCTCTTGCTGATAGTATATCAATGGGCCTTGCTTTTTTTCTCTAATCTGATACCCTGTATCTTTTGATTAGGCCATTTAGCCCATTTACATTCAGAATAACTATTGAAAGATACGAATTTAATGCTACTGTATTACCAGTAAAGTCACTGTCTCTTTACATTATCTCTGTTCCTTTCTGGCCTATATTACTTTTGGGCTCTCTCTTTGATAAAGATCCCTTTAATATTTCTTACAGGGCTGGCTTAGAGATCACAAATTCTTTTAGTTTCTGTTTGTCCTGGAAGCTTTTTTTCTCTCCTCCTATTTTGAAAGACAGGTTTGCTGGATACAGTATTCTTTGCTGCATATTTTTCTCATTTAGCACCCTGAATATATCATGCCAGTCCTTTCTGACCTGCAAGGTCTCTGTAGATAAGTGTGCTGCCAGTCTAATGTTTTTACCCTTGTAGGTTACAAAATTCTTGTCTCAAGCTGCTTTTAGGATTTTCTCTTTGCTTCTGAGATTTGCTAGCTTCACTATTCAATGTCAAGGTGTTGCACAGTATTTATTGATTTTGAGGGGGGTTCTCTTTGCCTCCTGGACTTGAATGTAGATGGCATCTTTTCACTGTCTTTACATGGTAGAAGGAGCAAGAGAGCTTTCTTGAGCCTTTTTTTTTTTTTTTTTTTAAAGCACTAATCCTGGGGTGCCCGGGTGGCTCAGTGGGTTAGAGCTTCTGCCTTCGGCTCAGGTCATGATCCCAGGGTCCTAGGATGGAGCCCCAAGTCGGGCTCTCTGCTTAGCAGGGAGCCTGCCTCCTCCTCTCTCTCTGCCTGCCTCTCTGCCTACTTGTGATCTCTCTCTGTCAAATAAATAAATAAAATAAAATATTTTTTAAAAATAAATAAAAGCACTAATCCTTTCTAAAAGGCTCTGTCCTATACTCCCAAAGATACAACCTGTTAATATTATCATCTTGGGGGTTATGATTTCAACTTATGAACTAGAGAGAAGACACAAACATTCCATTCAACATTCTTCAAAATCATCATTTAAATGAAAAGCCATGAGCTGAAAGAAGAAGTTGGCAATACCTAGAGCCGGCAAAGGATTGGCATCTAGAATAAATAAAGAACACTTCCAACTCAATTGTAAGTTGCAAATCTAGATTTTTTAAAAAGAGTAAAAGATTTGGTCAGACCTCTCATTTTAAAAAAAAGA
Organism: Meles meles; assembly: GCF_922984935.1. Lineage (NCBI taxonomy): Eukaryota > Metazoa > Chordata > Mammalia > Carnivora > Mustelidae > Meles > Meles meles. The sequence continues at coordinate 20,747,982 of NC_060066.1, forward strand.
TATTTGAATGGTTAATAGGCATATGAAAAGAGGCTCAACATTATTAAGTCATCAGATAAATACAAATAAAACCCCTACTTAAATGAGATGTCCCTACCAACCACTAGAACAGCTAAAATAAAAAATACTGATGACATCAAGTGGTGGCAAGAATATGAAGCAATAGTAACTCTACACATTTTTAGTGAAAATGTAAAATCATACAGCTGCTTTAGAAGACAATCTAGTCATGTCTTATAAGGTTAAATATGTACTTATTATATGGCCCAGGAATTGCATTTCTAGGCATTTACTTAAGAGAGATGAAAACATGACCACAAAATGAATTTTACATAAATTTTCACAGCAGCATTTTTCATAACAATAAAAATACTAGGAACAACCCTCATGTCCAATAGCTAGTGAGAAGATAAATATTGCAGTAAGTATATACTATGGAATACTGCTCAGAAATAAATAAGAGCATGCTACTGATACATACACAAAATAGCAATGATGAATCTCAAACCAATTGTGTTGATTGAAAGAAGCAAGTCATGAAAGGGTGTCTACCCTGTAATTTTTTAATATATGAAGCAAAACTAATCCCTCATGACAAAAAACAGATAAATGGTTGCCTGGGGCCATGGTAGAAATTGACTGAGATCAGGCATAATCAAACTTTCTTGTGTGACATATTTGTTCTATACCTTGATTTTGATGGTGATTACATAAATGTAGATATTTTTCAAAACTCATTCAACTGTCCACCAAAATGTATGCATCTTGTTGTATGTAAATTATGTCTCAATATAGCTGATTCAAATAAAAACAACAGTGTGGGAACAAATAAAAATGCAAATGGTTATCTTGGAAGAGATAGAAGTTTTTAGGAAAAAAATTGCTTTTATGTAATGTTGGACAGACTAACATGTGTTTTATAAGTATTCAAATAGTTCTAAATGGCTCTACAGATGACAAATAAGAATGAAAAATGAAATTTTGAAAAATGAAAATTTGTGAGTTTGCTATTTGAGAAATTTTCAAATTTTCTGAGTTGATAAAATGCAGAAGTCCTTTAACATTTGAAAAGTTTGACATTATGTTGACTTAGTATAATTAATCTTAGTACAGCTTCCTTTGATAAAATTGATGTTTTGTGATTTCCCCTGAAATATCTGAATTATGAAGCCAGAAATTAAAATTACATTCAAATATGCATTGGAATGAGAGAAGTAATAGACCATGTTCTATCCTTGGCACTATGCTATCTAGATATATGAACTCAAAATGAGTGGCCTCCATGCAACACGTTTTTTAATTTATAAAATCAAAGTATGTGTTAAATTTCCAGGTCCCTCCAGTTTTTAAATCCCTCTACTAATTATCCTAACTAGAGACCAGGATATTATGTTTGGCCCTAAAAGGATTTGTGGAACCATAAGAGGGCAGCATTCCATTTACACAATTTCTTACATGATTTTCTGTAAGTGTTCAGTACACTAAAAATACAGGACTTTGACAACAAAAGGTAATTGATGAAAGATTGATTCTCTTACAATCAGAAGGATTCCAATTCTTTGAATCAGCGTCCCAGTTGTTAGTTATGTTATTTGTCTTATAAGCTCATCTCCTGACAAGGACAGAAGGCCATGGAAGCTTGCTGAGTTCAAGGTTCCAATAACAAATCCAGGTTTACAGAACTAAATTCTCTCTTCTGTTTCTTCTGTTCTCATCATTGGTTCATGATCTCCTGGTCACTCATTTCAAGCTGGGGGTTGGAATGTCCCCTTTTCTCTCTCCTTGACATTCAGTTTATCTTTCTATATAATGCCGAAGTACCTTCTCATTCTCTTAGGAAATCACCTCCATATTCCATACTTAGAGGAAAAGAATGTTTAATAGTTGGGAAAGAAAGGTCCAAGTACTGGGAAATTTTACCATTTACCAGTTACCAGATGCGTCCTTGCCCAAACTTTACCACTTACCAGCTGTGTCCTTGCCCAAAGGACAATCTGTCACCCTGTTGGCTTCCTCCAATGTCTGAAAGAATGCATTTGACTTACTTCAGATCACTATCTTCATTACACCCATTAGAGTGTATGGTGTCTCAGAGTAATGGAATGAATACAAACAGACGACATAATGAATCACAGCTTTTATTTGAAATAGAGAAACTTTGCTTGGGCAAAATAATCCTTGAGATGACACAGCAGAATTTACAAGTTGGAGGAAACTAGAAATGCTATGTACTTTGCACCTTGCTATAAGACCAGGGCAAATTCATACTTAAAATGAAAAAAAAAAAAAATGTCATTTGATTACAAATGCTTTCCTAATTATACTCTGACTCCATTTTAATATGTAAAATCTATTTTGATGTAGTGTTAGGATGTTAATAAAATGTAAATTGCTTTTATCCTGACCTTCTATTTTATTGTTTCTCCTCAGCTTTTATTACAGAATTGTTATTGCTATGGAAATGTTAAATTCCTGTTTGTATTTCTGGAACCCTGAAGGGCATGGAAGTTGGCCAGTTTAGGCTTTATTAGGTAGCTACTGAGAGAAAAATGTCTGCAGCATTTTTATTCTATTTTGCTGCAGTTCACTAAATGAAAATCTGTCCATTAAAAGTAAACTTTGTGGTCAATGCCACAGAAATGTGTCCCTTTTCTCCTAGTAACAAACCATAAACCTTCAGCTCACTTAGGTTAATTCTGAAGTTCTGCAATTGCTGCATCTAAACAAATATGAACTTGAATCTAACCATTCTCAAAATGTACATGTCTCTCTGGAATACCACATAACAACAGTAGATAAGATTGGATGACTTTTCCAGATGTATTTGGTCCTAGCTGCCTCCCTTTGGAGGAAGATTACAGTGAAGAGTTGAGTCCTTGGCTTTTGAGCTCATAAACTTAATTCTGTGAGTTTAGCTAAATTTTAGCTCTGATACTAACATATAAACAGGAATGCCACTTTACTAATTACTAAGGGAGATACTGAGGACAATAAGAATGAACAACTAGCCCTTTATTCAGAATCTTTCCTCGGAACAAGGCAATTACAAAACTGGATTAGTGATAGAAAGCTGGTTGATGAGACAGCAGTAAAGGGAACTGAATGTCCTTGAAGGAATTCTCATCTTAATTAAAGGAAGATACACCTCTCTCTAGTGATCAGAACATAGTATGCTGGTCTACTCTTTTGGATGATTACAGGATAATTATTAGAAAAAATCTGTACTTTCTTTTTTCTCCTTCTGTAGTGCTTGCATTTGTCCTAACAAACTTTCCCTTTATGTCACCAAATAGGTCATCTTACATACACTGCATGAACAAAATACTCTCTGCTGCATGGATCTTTAATTTTAATGGTGAAAACAGACATTTAGATGTGGTATGTAATATTTTATGTGGTTAAAAAACAATATTGAGAATAAAAATAAAAGAAGGAAAAGGAAACAGAAAGCAATGAAAGATCACTGTTTTAAATAACATGGTTTAGAAAGGTCTCTCTAAAAACACGACACTGAAGCAAAAGATTGATTTAAGTGAAGGGGAAGCCATACGTGTGTTTGGGGTAAGAGGACTCCAGATAGAGTAATTTATAATACAAAGACCCCAAAATGGGACAGTGCTGTGTGGTTTGAGGAATCAGAAGGGAGTCGGGGACATCTGGACAAGAGAAAATTCAGGGGGAGTTGATTAAGATGAGATGTGGATGGGGCAAGGTCATGATGAAGAATTTGGAGTTTATTATGAGTTAAATAGGAAACACCTGGAAGGTTTGGAAGAGAGATATGACACAACCTGATTCATGACTTAAAGAGTCTCTCTGACCACTCTCAAAGAATAAACTAAAAGAATACAGTAGACAACTCCTCAGATGATGTGGAATGATTCTGGCCTCCTTTGTGCCCTTGTATAATCCCCTCCCCTTGAGTGTGGGCAGGATCTGTGACTTGTATTAATCAATATAATATGGTAAATATGATGGGAAATTTGCTTCTAGATTATATTGGATAAAATAAAATTGTAACTTCAATCTGGCTAGCACACTCTTTATTGCTTTCTTGACTTACACACTTTGATGAAGCAGGAAACCAGGCTGGAAAAATCCATGTGGCAAAGGAGGGTAGATGAGGGTGGCCTCTGGCCAGCAAACTCCAAGAACTGAGACCCTCTGTCCAATGGCACCTGAGGAACTGAACCTTGTCTATAATCATGTGAGCTTTTCCCAGTCATATCTTCAGATGAGACCTTTGCCCTGGATCACACCTTGACTGCAGTTTTGTTGGATTCCCTGAAGCCGAGGACCCGGATAAGCTGTGCTCAGACTCTTGACCCACAGAAACTATTAGATAGTAAATGTAGGTGGTTTTAAGCCAGTAAATACTGGGGTAATTTGTTACCCATCAACAGATAACTAATATAGGAGATAAAGATGAAAGCTGGGACAACAGTTAGAGATGAGAGGCATCAGTGACCTGCGGTAGGGTTACTATAGCAGCAATGCTGAGATGGAGAGGGACTCAGAAGGCAGAACTCATCGTTTTGCTAATGTTTCAAAAGTGAGCTATGAGAGAAAGAGAGGAGTCAAGGCCAATGTCAAACTTTTTAGCCAGAGCAAGTCAAGTTACTGTTTACTGACCTGAGGAAGACTAGAAGAAAAGGTGTTTTGTTTCATTTTGTTTTGTTTTGTTTTAAGTCTGCCTTATATTTGGCTTTTGGGGGGAGGTGAAGAAGTACATGTTGGAAATAAAAGTTTTAGCTTAGATGTCCAAGCTTGAGATGTCTCTTAGACACTTCTGAGTAGATGTTAAGTTTAGAGTCAAGGAGAAGGCCAGCTGGGGTATACAAATTTGGAAGTCATACAACTCATTTTCCTTGGGAAACAGTAAAGAAAGAAACCCCTGGAGAGGAAAGAAGAAAGTAGAGCATGAAAACAGCTATTTACTTAATTTCCTGAGGGTCAAGGATTGAGTAAAACCGGGAAAAGCTACAGAGAAGCCTCAGATTCCATTATTGAGGGTCTCTGGTTTCTTTCAGTCTGTGGGTGGAGGGCTGGGTGGGAAATGAGATAAACAAATAAATGAATGGCACAGTAAAAACAAATTGGTTATAAGCCCAACATAATTCTTTGTACTCAAGAAAATAGGGCCACCGAGGGATAACTAAAAAATTTCAAATACCGATCAGGTGCCACTTTGTAAGGAGGGTTTAGAAGAGAAACACAAATGGTATTAACAAATGCAGGTGGTTTCTAAGTTACTATGGTTCAACTTACAATCTTTCAACATTACTATGTTGCAAAAATGATATATATTCAGTAGAAACCATACTTCAATTTTTGAATTGGCATCTTTTCCTGGACTCCTCATATGGGGTATGAGCCTCTCTCACAACCATTCTGCTTTTCCCTTTCAGTATGGTATTTAATAAATCACATGAGATATTCAACACTTTGTTATGAAATAGGCTTCATGTTAGATGACTTTGCTCAGCTATAGGATAATGTAAGTACTGTGAGCATGTTTAAGTTGACTAGGCTAAGCTATGATGTTCAGTAAGTTAGGTGTAGTAAATGCATTTTCAAGGGGTGCCTTGCTGGCTGAGTCAGTAGAGTATGTGACTTCTGTTCTTAGAGTCATGAGTTCAAGCCCCATACAGGGTATACAGCTTACTTTAATAAATAAATAAATAAATAAGGAAGAAGGAAAAAGCATTTTTGACTTAAGGATATTTTCAATTTACTCTGGATTTATGTGGACATAATCCCACCCTAAGTCAAGGAAGATTAGTACCTTCAATTTAACCAGTTCTTGAGCTAATAAGGGGATGACCTGGGAGTGGGAGTGGGAGGCAGTAATGTAGGAATTCATTCTAAGGTAACAGAGGCTGGAAATCTGGTTTCAGGTTGCAGTGTGAGGCAGAGGTATCTGAAAGCCCTTGATGCAATCCCCTCTGGGAGTTTTTATCATAACATGTGGGGGATACTCCAACATTACTAAATAAGGCACCAAGAGCTTCCCTGGAGAGTGTTAGATTTCTCTGGCAAAAGTTACTAGGAGATGAGATGAGGACACATACATTTGAAATAATTTCAGGACAATTTATGGAATGTGTTCTCTGTTTTGTGAAGCAATGTTGCACGATTATTAGCATATTAACCAAGTGTCTACAGTTTCCATGTCATTTTAAAGAAATGCTGCATGGTTCCTCCAGTCACTGAGAGCATTCCAATGTTTGTGTTCACTCTCACACGTATTCCTGAGGCACCTCACGCACAACCATCTTCAGTAATATCTAATGGGCATATATTAGTTCATTTAATTCTTATAGCTCTACTAAGCAACATTTATTTTTTATCAGGTAAAATTGAGGTACAAAGAGGTTAAGTAAACTGGGATCAAATGTGAGCAAATACTACTACTGAAATGTTTAACCCAGGAGATCTGACTTCATTGCTCTCACTACATTACTGTAATAGACTGAATGTTTGTGTCTCTCCCACCCCCAAATTCCTGTGTGGAAGCCTTAACCCCAAATGTCATGGTATTAGGAGATAAAGCCTTTGGGAGGTGATTGGGTTTAGATGAAGTCACACAGGTGGACCTTCTATGATGAGATTAGTGCCCTTACAAGCAGAGGAAGAGACCCCAGAGCGTGTTCTCTCTGCCATGAAAGCCACAGCAAGAAAACGACCATCTGCAATCCAGGAAGGGAGATCTCACCAGAACTCGACCCTGATGGCACTATTTGGACTTCCAGTGTCCAGAACTGCGTGAAATAAATTCCTGTTGTTTAAGACACCCAGTCAATGGTATTTTGTTATGGCAGCCCAAGCAGACTAAAACCATGATATTTCTACTACTTCTGAAGCTCTGCCAGGCAGTTTTTTGAGATTAAGCGCTATTAAAAATTACTGTGTCCACATCACTAGATCCCAACACTTTTTTATACAAAGGGGAAACCAAATTAAAACGACTACTTAGGATACCCTTAAAAGAGAACAAGCATCCTAAAAGGACACTGTGCAATTGAGGACTTTGGTTTGGTGATGGGCAAAGAAACTGATATTGACAATCATTATCTACCAAGGGTACATTTTCCTAATACTATTTGGAGCTACCTATTGTGTTATTCATGCTCCTATCAGGAAATTAGACAAAATTGAGGAAGGTTTAGTAAGGCATTATTTACCTTAATGTGCAACACCCTGAGAACTTTCCTAGGCCCCCTAAAATGAGGAGATGGCATGTTTAGTGGAATTCAGAAGTCAAACTTGAGATAAGCCGTGACCATCGGTACAGAAACTCAAACATCCAGAGGGAAACCTATAAAGAGGGATGTACTTCATGCAGATCAGCCTCCCTTGGATTGGGAGTGAGGAGTAGTAGACACATCTTTTTTTTTTCCCCCTCCTTTAGATTGCCTGTCTGAGGCCCTACCAAGATTAAAATGTGTGTCCCAGTCTACAGAACACAGGGACCACAGTCAGCCTAATACTTACACAACTCCCCTTTCCCAATATGTTTAGAGTTGACCTTAGATCAAACTATTTCTAATCGCAGTGGAAATAGGAAAAGTAGGAGGCAGAAACAGTGCTAATCTGGCTTGATCTTTGACCACTACAAAGTCAGGTTTCATGCAATTCCAAAGAAGTAGTAAGGACTATAAAGAGAAGGGGGTCTACATCCAATGACTCGAGTGTAGTCATCCCTGTGACAAATGCTATCTTTTGTGATCATTGATCACTTTAAGCCTCTTTTTCTTTAAGCCTCTTTAAGCCTCAGTTTCTTTATCTATAAAATTAGCATGATTACAGTACTTGATTAGCATGTTTATAAAATTATTGGGAGAATGAAAAAATATATATGTGAAAGAACATTATAATATGCAGAGAGCCTTAATGCTTTCCATAAGCTCTGAGAGATATAAGCTCAAACGTACTTAGTTACACCTGCTTTAGGAGGAAAAGGCACAAACATATATTGAGAGTCCACTGTGCCTCAGACATTACTAAACACTTAACATATATTATCTCACTTAATTCTTTGAACACTAACTATAAAACTGATGTTAATATTACTAGTTTAACATTAATATTACATTGATATTAATATTAATATTTCTAATTAATATTAGTAATGATGTCAATATTATTAACATTAATAATTTAGCATTAATATCACTATTTTAATATTACTATGTCTTACCTATTTTGTAGGTAAGAAACTGAGGCTCAGAGACATCAAATAATTGGTTCTAGATCACACATCTTGTAAGCAGCAAGGCCCGGATTTATACTGAAGCAACATGAAGCTCAACCCAATGCATTGTGCTTGTTTTTTCCTTCACATCATCAATCCTACCTAACCCTACACCAAGAATACAGAAAAACTGTATTTTTCAGAGTTCGCCTGGGCATGAAGAAGCAGCTGGTCCCACCTGCCTCTCCCTCTCTGTGACGGGAAGAAACCCTGGAAACCGCAGACACTTCACTGGGTAGCAGCTGGGGCTGAGGCCCCTCTGCCTGGCCCAAGCTTCTCACTGCTGGACTCAACACGAAACGGTGTTCTGCCCTGAGCTTCAAAGTCCAATACTCCTTCTCATGTGGGAGCAGGCAAAAGTACAACCTGGATCTCTGCCTTCCCACCTCAGGGCCATGAAACCCCACATCTAGAGCTTAGGCGCTCTGCCAGGAACCGTAAGGATCATCACCATGTGCTTCACCAAATGCCATTTGTTTCCAGAAAGCGAATGGAGTAAATAGCCCTTTGATGTGTTACTTCTCAGCTTCTTCAGAAAGCTATCCTGAGACTAGCTCAGGTGTGCCTAACACACCCAGGGTAGATGGATGGCAGATCAGGATGGTAAACATTTGGTTTTATTTTGGTCTGGTAGGGTAGCAGGGGCTCGGCAGAAGGCGAATTCATGTGGATGAACTAGGCATGAGTCCTCTAAAGGGAGGTCATTTTGCTAAGTGCAGTAGTGACATGTTGGGTCAGGGAACTCAGAGCAGAAGCATCAATAATGGTGCTACGGCTAAGCCGGATGACACTTTTAGCCATACCCAGAACCAATACCGGCCAGGTTACCTCCATTGTACACATCAGATCTTATAGTCAGGGATAAGTATTATTTGCCCTTATGTCCCTGCATGAAGAGTTCTGGCCAGCCCAATTTCATAGCTTTTCCTCTCCCACAAGGATGTGAAATTTTCTAATTGCTTTTCCTCAGTTTTAGAATGGTAGTGGGCTCAGCACAATGGAGAAGTTCATGAATTTAGGGACCCTATCTGTCCCTCACTATGGAATTCACTATGCATGGCATATAGAAGTCATCAGTAAACATTTGTTAAACAAGTGAGCTAATCACACCTGTGATTTCACCTCGTCCAAACTGGCAGATTACTATGTGTTAAGTGCTTTACATTCAGTTCCAGACCAACTTATGTGGGAGATATAAATAACTTCCAAACATATCAGTGGCTTAAAACAACAAAGGCTTATTTCATTCAGATGAGCAGGAGCTCAGCACCAACCACCCTCCCTTTAGGACCCCAGTGGATGGAGAGGCTACCATGCGAAATATTGATGTTACTGAAGCAGACAATGAGTAGGTAAATCTAACAATAGCTCTTAAGGCTTCCTCCCAGAAGCAACATATGTTTCTATCTCACTGGCCAAACTCAGTTACTTGCACTCCAAAAGGGCGGAGAAATTTCAATCCTAAATCCTACTTAAAAGGGGAAAAGAATGACAGTATTTTGCCCGTCTCTATGACTGTCATCCATGTGTTAGTTCATTTAAACCTTCTTCAACTAGACATTATTATTGGTCCCACTTTAGGGATCCTATTAAAGGATCTTGAGGCTTGGGGTTATTAACTGAGTTGATCAAGGAAATCAGACAGTGGAACCTGAACTCAACTTGAGTCACTTGACCAATCTATTGAATGTTGCTATCATCGGTCTAGTAAGTTCTGTAATGGGAGACAGGGTGAAGTCACAAGGTGTCTAGGACCAGATTCTGTGCTTGAAATCATCATGCAAAAGCCCATAGACCTGAGCCCATGTCGGCAGTGATTCTGCTCTCCAATTCATCCTTCCTCTCTCCTGAAGAACTTGCTATTCCTTAAGCAGGATGATAGCTACTTATTTAAGGCATCATACATCTGCCATCGTCCTGTCCATGGCTATTTTGAAAAGCTAACCAACAAAGACAAATTTTCTTAGTTGCCAGTGGTAGATAATACTCATGGAAATTATTATGAAATTCATATTTATAACAAAACTATTCTTTCCATAACAAATTTTAGTAGTTCAGACATCAGAAGATTGCAAATGCAGTCTGTGGCTCACATTTTTCTTTCCACATAGAGAAAAATATTTCCCAAATGTCGAGATTAGGATGTGGACTTAGCTTGTTGGGGACAAAACATCACTTGGTTAATGACCTGCAGACTATTTCTGTGGAGTAAAATGAGCTTGCTAAAAATAAATTGTTGGTCTAAAACACCATCACAAAACTTGGATGTCATCAGAGGACACTATCAATTGACTATTTAAATAATTTACTAGAGTGGGCATAATAGCCAGAGGAACACTCTTGCCAAATTGCATAAACAAAGGAATTTATCATCAGGACCTGAGTGGTTCAAAAAATCCAAAGAAAAGCGAATTACTAAACCTCTGGACAAAATGGAAACAGCATAGCTCTGGGAATCAGGTGAACCACCATCAGAATTCATCAGCTTCAAACATCTTCCTTCTGGTGGGGCGGGGGGTGTCGTGGGGGGTCTTGCACTGCACATTCTAATTCCCAGGGTCCTAGAGAAAGGTTCTGAAAGGCATGGCGGGGCTTATATGCTTCCTGTTAACGGTGTCTGACAGATGTTAGCAGCTCAACAAATTGTTGTTGAATCAGTGAATAAATGAATGACCAAGCTCTTTGGGCCTGCCGGAAATAATACCATCCTTAATTATCCAAGCCTGTAATTTCTGGATGTCATTTTATGGTACCTTAGGGTTTTATTCACACCATTAAAAGGGTCTCTGGCATTCTCAATGCTAATATAATTACTTAATTAAAATATGGACTCAACATTTATAATACCACAGACCTAAAACAAAAATCCTATTTTGGATCTCAGGTTTTTAATGTTCTATCTATGAAACAAAACTCCTTTATTTATAATCATTCATGTTTTCGTTTTTTTTTTTTAGATCAGACATACTATTTAACTTCTAAGCTGAATCTTTGAGCAGTCTGAGATAACATCAGTCGACACTGTTTAAACAAACACTTTATGCCAGTCTATCAGCAAATACGTTATCAGTTTTCATCTTATATGTAATACCTAATTTAAACCCAAAATTACTGCCAGGATCATTATTATATGTATTGTAAGATAAATGAAAGAAGGCCTAAAGTGACTACTTAATTTGATGCAGGACACACCGCGGAGCAGAAATATGAATCCGGGGAGTTGGTCTCCCATTAGCCATTGTCCTAGCATCAATTCCCAGGACGATCATAGTGGTTAGCTGTCATGGTAATCAGATGCAAGGGCTGGCTAGGCAGGCTTCATTTTTCTTTCTATTTCTTCCTTTTTGTCTCTTTTTCTTTCTTTCTGGTAGGTAAATTTGTGATTTGAACAGACTAGTGGTTCGAGCCAGACCTGTACATCAGAATAACTCAAAGAATTGTTTCCAGATGGTTTGCCAGGCCCAACCACAGAGATTCTGATTCGGTGCGCCTGGACAAGTAGACACATATGTGAATTAGAGGCTCCCTGTGTAACTGGAAGAACCACTGCACCAGGGTATTTTTTGATGCTGAAAGAAGTGCAGAAATTGCATCGTTACCTTCAAGGACTTGGAAGAATCTAGGAAATCCAAGGGATGGTAGAAAGTTGATCAACTGAAAGCATACCACAACCCCAAAAAGATTGTGAATCTGTCTAGGCGGGAAGAAAAATGTACAGCAAAAGTGTGGTACCTGACTTGACAGATCACAGCAAACACTAAGAAATGAGAAACAGTTAAGATTTTATTTATTTATTTATTTGACAGACAGAGATCACAAGCAGGCAGAGAGGCAGGCAGAGAAAGAGGGGGGGAAGCAGGCTCCCCGCTGAGCAGAGAGCCCCACGCGGAGCTGGATCCCAAGATCCTGAGATCATGACCCAAGCTGAAGGCAGAGGCTTAACCCACTGAGCCACCCCGGTGCCCCAGAAATGAGAAACATTTAAAGATGAGCCAGCTGCCTGGGGTCCTGTGTGGTCCCTTTCCCTGTGTTTGGATAGGCCTTCGCATCCGTGAGAGGCTGGGGTGGAGTGGAGTGGAGCAAAAGAACTGAACTCCAGACGGGGAAAACAAAACAAAGTAAAACAAAACCCAAAGTATATTGTGGTTAGAGTTAAATAGCCTCAGTCATTTAAAAATGGAGCAATCTCTTCCAAGAAAGATCAATGGGAAATAACCCCATACGTTTTATTCATGTCTAATGCTTTCCAGTCTCTAGGCCAGCTCTCACTATTTTGCAAAAGGGTTTAACAGACTTAAAAAGAAATGCGAGAAGTCATTTCAAAGGATCAGTGTGCTGTGACGGGTTCATGCTGATTTTGAAGTCTCTCTGTATGTCTTCATATAAATTATTCAAAATAATTCACACTCCTTTAACAGGACGACTTGGGTCTTCTTTTGGTCTCTATGTTATATTCTTTCTTGTTGTTGTTGCTCTAGTCCGAAGACAACTTTTTGGCTTTCTGCTTTGTTTGTACTTATGAGAAAGGCAAAGGAAGTTTTTAAAATGTGTTAATGTCTGCTTGTTTATATAGTCAATTTTTTTTAAATGAACTAATTTCGTGCCCTCTTCTTCCTTGTTGTGAGTTTCCATGTGTAATCAATAGACACTAAGTACTTTATTAGGATAGAACTGGATTTTTTTCCATAGCCCTGGGGCCATGTTATACTCTGTTTTCTTTTTTTCATTAGGATTCCACACATGGTGTTTTCGGTAAACTTTTATTTCCTAGGATCTGGTCTTTTTCCATTGAACTCTGGTTTTTCTCTGATTTGCTTTTAGATTATACAACTGTTGCCAAATTCGACAAGGTTTTATAAAAACCACCACTACCTCTCCTCATGTTGAACTAATAATTCAGTTTATCCACCCAGGAGAAATACCAACAGTCACCCATTCAAGAAACAAATTAATTTTTTTTTTCATCCAGCCATGGACTGGAAAGAATAACTAATTTTACTATTCACTTGCTTGACCTGTCATTGATTTTCCATTCCCATGACAATGATCCCACAATCAACAAATACCAAATGAATGCCTACAATTCACACAGCAAAGGACTATGCCAGGACCTGAGCATGAGATCCATTAATAACTCCACGCTCCTTCTTTTCCTGTTTTGAAGATGGTGTTGGAAGCTGACCCAGCACCATTTATCACCTTCCTGCTTCACACATACACCTCCTCCCAGCAGACAGAATCTGCCATTCAACATGGAGACTGCAAATGTCAGGTACATAATTTCCCAGCTTCCCTTATAGTTGGTGCGCAGACTCATGACCCGCCATGGCCACTGGGACCCGAAGGGAACTCTACTGAGACTGGGATGAGAAATAGGACAAGAAGAACATGGTTCTTTTCTTTAATAAAAAGGATTTGGAGTACAGTTTTCCCTTTCGGCCTTTTTTGTAGTTATTTAAAATAATATGCCAAGTGATTTGGCAGCCATCTTGCAATCATGAAGGGGAAAAGCTTAAGAACAAAAACCAACATTCTGAGGAAGGCAGAGCAGAAGGTAGAAGACCTTGAGTCTTCAGTGCAATTTTGAGCCATTGAACTAAACCTGGAATTTCCCTGCCTCTGTATTTTAATTATGTGGGATAATGATTACACTTCTTACAAAATCCATCTTTAGTTGGGTAGTCTATTTTGCAACTGAAGGCTAATATATAAGGTAATTAGCCAACTAATATGCTCCTTAATTATTATTCTTCCTTCAAAATCTGAGACATTAATGGCCTCCAAACTTACCTCAATAGCATCTTTGACAACCCTCAGACCAGCACTCCCACTCTCATCCTCTGCCAGGTGGAACAAAGCAACCTTTACTTTCAATTCCCATGTTGCCCTGGCACACGGTCACTTATTTTCCTACAAACAACTTAGCTTCTCAAAGCTCCCTCTCATCTAATAGCTCTCAAATCCAAAACAACAGTGTCTAGTTGATGTGACCACTTGCCCCATCTGTTGGTGGCATGCAAGTTAAGTGCCTTTACTAAGAGGGGGACTTTGCTCATACCTGGAAAGGCAACAATAGTGGTTTAAAGTTCAAAAGCAGAGGGAATTCTATGCTGCATTATACTGAAGTCATCAACATATCAGTCTCCTCCTCAAGGTCATAAACCCCTTAAATGAACAGATTGTGCCTTTTCCATTCCTTTCATCTCAATTCCTCTAGTGCTCTGCAGAGACATTAGCTGCCATTAGCTGACATTAGCATAGTTCCCCGGTAACTGTTAAAATGGGCTGATAACAATAGAATTGAAATGTTAAAGCTTAATAAGACTTTAGAGATCCTCTAATGTAAACTCTTACTTTTACAGGTAAAGGTGCTGAAGTCTGCAGAATTTACATACCTTCTCCGATATGGAAAGTAGGAGCAAGGCTAGAACTACCACCTAGGTTTACTGTCTCTTACTCCAGTAAGATGGAGTAATGGATGGATATATTTGTAATCTAGGTGAACAGAAAGGATCCCTGCAAAAATATAACTACAAGTGCACTGCAGATGCACTAAGTGCCATCCATTGTTGCAAGAGGGGAGAAAAGGTTTTGAACTGGGATGGTCAAGATTAGCTATTACATGTGTCAGATTGCACAACAATCTTCATTCTTGACTTTGTTGCTTTCACCTTTCTGCCATCAGCTTGGAGAGGACCTCTCTGAGTTTCCAGTCTAAATTTGGGAAGCATCCCATACTTTCTCTCTAAGCACCTTCAACATTTTCATTTCTCTTAACTCCCCACTTCACATTGCACATTTATTTGTGTCATTGTTTGTTTGTTTGTTTCATTTGAATCTCGTGCTGGAGGGTAAGGGCCATGTCTATTTCATTCTCCATTCTATAGCAAGCTCCTCACACAGCTATGGATACAGGGTTGACACTCAACATCTAATCAGCCATGAATTAATTCAACGACGTTTCAGGAGATGGGAGTACAGAGATTAAAAAAGGCAGACAAAAGTCCTCTTCTCTTAGAGCTCATAATCTGCTGGAGGAAGACAGAAGATGAGCAATATAAGCACAATACTGCATATTTAAGGAATTTCAGATGGCATCGACGTGAAGATGCACTGTTACTTTTATGTCCAAACAAAGAAGAACATGTCACAAACTTTACCATGCTCTTGATGAGTCGATGCATAGTAACTTCAGAGATATAAAAATATGAATGAAGGGGATCTCGGAATGACAAAATATGGTATATTGTATGTTAGATGAGGACAAGGGTTTCAGTAAAAATAAAGGCATGCAAGATGTGTTGAGAGAGACTTCCCTGAATTGATGCATGAATTAGGTTGAAATTAGATACACAGGGACAGTGGGATATCAGAGGAGCAGGTAGCCATAAATAAATTGATACATTAATTAAGAACCAACCTTGTATGTACATGGTAGGTAGTAACTTCAGTTGTAGACATATCTTAATCCCAGCTCTAGCAATCATTTGTTATGTGGGCTTGAGTCAATATTTTGAGTCTTGGTTCCTAATTTGGAAAATGGGTATTATAAAATGTGATATTTGAGATAATGTATGAGATAATGTAAAAGAACTTGAACTTTATGGATACCTAATAGATTATAGTTTGTAATACTTTTATCATTTTATTCAGTAACTTCTGAATTGAATTCTAGTCGATTTCCTGTTTGTTCTTTATTTGTTTATTTGTTTTAACTGTTGGACCCTTGCCTTGACTTGCCGGGCTGGGCTTTCCCCCCTCCATTAACACCGTGTTTGTCTTTACACATTCTGTTTCAACTTGTCCCTTATCTGTCTTCCCTACTGGAGTATAAATTCCTTAAACAAGTGAACCCTGATTTATTCATATCTGTGATATCTAGAATAGAGTGCTTGGCAACTAGAAGGTTCCTATAATATTTCTTGACTGAATGTAGGAATAAATGTGTTGGGTAATGGTCCTTCAGACAAGGGGGAAAATTTCCAATAAAGCCCTGGTGATGAATGCACTGAGCATCCATCCATCACTCAACAAAACTTCTTTTGAGAGCAACTCACAATAGGTTCAGAGGACACTACTACTCCTTGGACTATGTAGGAATATTCCATGGACTATAGAGGCCAGTACTCATCTAGGGCTTTCCCTATCACACTAATTAATCTCTACCACAGGCAACTACTCCTTTCAGTTTGATTTGGATGAGCCTTTCCAGCAGTTCCTTCCCATGGTAAGCTATTAACTTGACACAGTTCTAAAGAGATTTCAAATGTTTCTCAACAATTCTGTATGGGTGTCAGAATTTACATCCACCACTGCTCCATGGGAGACTTCCCTTTTACGTAATGCAAAACAACAGGGGGATGACTGGTTTCCTTGAATCATTTAGACAACTACACCCTGGACAGCATGGGCTCAGCTGTCAGCCCATGAGGTGACTTGCCAACTGCAAAGTCACTTCTTTGAAAATGATTTAGCTTTTTTCATTTCCTAAGAAGTGAATAGGACATTAGAAAATGTCTAAAACCCAACTCCCCATTGAAATGTTGAGGTCTCTAAGCAAAAATAACCTTCTTCTGGCTTCATAGGTCAAGAAACCATTAGAAAGAAATTATCTCAGCTGCCCGAGGACAGTCTCAAGTCCAGCCACTGAGGCGCCAAAACCAACACCACTTTGACGCAGGTGGGTATTTAGCCAGAAAAGGTTGGGTTCCAGTGTTGGATTCTCTCTGCTTCTCCAGCCTGGGAGTGAGTGAGGGGAGTGGAAGACGACCGGGGGCGGGGGGGGGGGGGAGAATGTGGCCGGAGAATCAACAAAATGCAACAGGTCTTATAGTCAAGTCAGCAGGCAGAGGCAGAGTCCTTTAAAGCTATTAACCAGCTTTTGCACCATGTAGAGAGCCAGCCCTCCTATCGGATGGGCCCCTTGTAGTCTTCCCTCCTGGCACCTGTCCATAGGCCTCAAAAAAATGGGAAAGAAAGAATTCTATTATTAGTTGAGAATCACCTTTAGTCTACAGAAGCTTACTGTCAAATGATGGGATTGAGTTAAACAGAAACAGCTAGCAAAAGAATGTGATGTAGGGGCGTCTGGGTAGCTCAGTCAGTTAAGCGTCTACCTTTGGCTCAAGGTCATGATTTCAGGGTCCTGGGATCAAGCTCCCTGCTCAGGGAGCGGGATCTCTGCTCAGTGGGGAGTCTGCTTCTCCTTCTCCCTCTCTGCCCACCACCCCCACTCCACCACT
Source organism: Meles meles (assembly GCF_922984935.1). Taxonomy (NCBI): domain Eukaryota; kingdom Metazoa; phylum Chordata; class Mammalia; order Carnivora; family Mustelidae; genus Meles; species Meles meles. Next base: position 20,765,478 of record NC_060066.1, read on the forward strand.
CTCTCTCTCTAATAAACATATAAAATCTTAAAAAAAAATGTAATGTATATCAATATCAAATCATTATGCTGTATACCTGAAACAAATATAGTATTGCATGTCAATTACTCTTCAGCAAAAAGAAATAAAAATATGATGGAGTATGCCAGTTTTGAAGTAATCTGGAGTTCAAGCTCTTTTTTAAATTTTTTTTATTTATTTGTTTATGTGAGAGCAAGAGGGTGTGAGCGAGAGAACACAAGCAGGAGGAGCCATAGAGGGAGAGAGAGAAGCAGACTTTCCACTGAGCAGGGAGCTCAACATGGAGCTCAACCTCAGGACCCTGAGATCATGACCTGAGCCGAAGGCAGCCGCTTAACCAACTGAGCCACCCAGACACCCCTAGAATTCAAGCTCTTGATTTAATTTTTAGCCAATTTCTTGCTAACTGTACCACCCTGGACTGGTCACTAGTCCTCTCAGTGCTACTTTCCTCATCATAAAAACAGTGTCCTAGTTTAGCCTATCTACCTGTCAATTACTGCCAAAATGACTAATACTATTATAATTAATAATTTAAATATTAATGATTAATCATTATTGACTAGATGATCGACTGATATTTTGTTGACTTAGAAACACTGTATACATGTTAGATTTGGTCTTATGGCTTAAATGATAAAATGGCAGGGTATATTTCAAGGTACAGTGACATTATTGATATCCTTTATGAATAAGAACACGATCCCTATTTCAACTTTTGAGACAGTTTGAAACAAAAACAGATTCTGTTTCCAAATGAGTAACTTTGCCGAGTGGTTCACGGGTGGTCCTCATCGTCCCTTCACCTTCTGCCTAATCTTTATCTGGGTGCGGACAGGACATTCTCTGGATTGTCTGCACTGTTTGCAATGTGTGCAGCAAGGCTAGGCAGATATGAGGCAAATAATGGCTCCCTGACATATTGCACTGACTTGTGTTAGTATTAAATGAAATAAAGGATGTAAAGTACTTTGAAAAAAATAAAGTGGCTTACAAATGGGGTCTTCAGTGGTATCTCAAAAAGCCTGAGCCTCCACTGCTCATAAAGCAAGAGTAGCACCGGGCATTCAAAATCACCCACATTTCTCCTTGAGCCCCCACTTCCCTGCAGCTTCAGCGCCCGGGACTGTGCTGTTCACCTTCCCCTGCTGGGACCAGGCACCCTGCAGCGCTGGTCGTCCATCACCAACACGCAACAGCCCCGCCTGTCCCTGGGTCTTCAATAACCTGGTGTTTCCTCCCTGGAATCCACTTCCTTCTCCTATCTGCCTCCGAAAGTCCTGCTAATCTTTCAAAGCCCCTCTCTTTCAGGAAGCCTTTCCAGGTTTCCTGGCAACACACATCCCCAATCCCATTTCAAATGCATTTTTCCTACCCCTAAGCCCCTAAAGACTCATCCCATGTTTATATCACTATGCCTTCTGCCATCCTGCACCACCTCCGTCTTGTAACTTTTTAAAAAGCATGTGTAGGCACACTCTGATTAAGAGACCGAGTCATCCACTCCCGGGAGACAAGGAAGACACACGGACATCTGCCCGTGGTTGGGTTTCGCGGTGCTCCGTGCATGGCTGAACGCATCATAGGCACTGCTGGACAGGGTTTCCGGAGGTTGCCACAAGACTGTCAATTTTGGGGGCACCTGGGTGGCTCAGTGGGTTAAGCCCCTGCCTTCAGTTCAGGTCATGATCTCAAGGTCCCGGGATAGAGCCCCACATCGAGCTCTCTGCTCAGCAGGGAGCCTGCTTCCCCCTCTCTCTCTGCCTGCTTGTGATCTCTGTCTGTCAAATAAATAAGATCTCTTAAAAAAAAAAAAAAAAAGACTGTCTATTTTGAATATCTATGCTTTTAAACAGAGAACACCAACAGTCTTTGGAACTATAAAATCTCTCCATTCAATGGCTTCAACAGCCATGATAATCCCATCCTAAGTGCAGTCATTCTGAAGCAATCCATGCACGGATTTGATTGTAGGAAAGTGCCGATGTTTGTGAGAGCTCCCTGCTTGCCAGGCATTGTTCTAAGTGCCCCGCACATATTAGTCCACTTAATAGTCAGAACCATTCTAAGAAGTAAATAATATTATTAGCTTCCCCGTCATATAGGTGGAGAAACCGAGATGCAGAGAAATGAAAGCACATGGAGCAAGGCGGCAGGTTTTCAAATTCGAGAAGTCCGGCTTCAGAGCCAGAGCGGTCCTCGGCTGTTTTGCTTTTCATCTGAACGGGCCCCAGATGACTTGACCACATTCGTTACTAAAAACTGCCTTCATCCTATGCTAGCTGAACCTTACCTTACGTGGGTTTTTTTTTTTTTTTAAAGGTGACCAAAACCCCCTCTTCCACACTTCTCACTGGGCCTGCCCCTTGGGACTTCTGCTTTTGTGCTCCTTTCTTCTCCCCTACATGACCAACCATGAAAGGAACAGCAGAGGTTCCTTCAAATGTAAACTGTGGTAAGTACCAGGCTGTTTGGGAATCAAGGAGCTACTGAGTCAGTCACTCTTTGCCACTCCCTCTAACAAATATCTCTTTGAGATTCTAGGATGACTCAGCTACATATCCCACACCTGCCAAGCAGAATCAGCTGCCCCGTGATCTGCGCTGTTCTGAGTGGACACAATTTCCAAAGGAGAGCCTGTTTATGGTCTCGGTCAGTAAAATTCTGTCCTAGGGAGGAGAAAACAACCCTCATTTATTTAACATTGAAAGTTCAGGATCAGTATCTTAGACAAGAGCCCAGCAAACATAAATGTGGAAATATGACAAATGATAATACAAGAGTATTATGAGTAACCAAGGTACCAACATCTCTTTAAAACCGGGCAGCCAAGAGTTTCATCATACTCCAAATCAATGTCCCTCCAGGAGTCAGAGGCCAGCAAGCTTCTAAAATTCAATGAAAAATTTATGTGAACCAATATATGGGTTTTGGGGCCAGAAAGCCCATAGCTTTCATGAACTTGAAAGCCCCCAAATGAGGCTTGCTCATGACAAGGAAGCATCCTTGCGGGCCACTGGCCAGAGTCCGTCACTAAGACATCACTCCGAGGTCTGGCTTTTGGTCCCACCATGCAAAGTCCTCCCGGTTGGTCTGCTTTCGAAGGGCAAGGGTGCTTTGGGCTCTACTGGAATTCCTCCCAACAGGAGCAATATGCCTCTTGAGAGAAGAGATCAGAGCACAGAAAATGGCCTTCCTACTGGGACCCAGAAGGTGACCTTAACTGTTCTCTGTTCCACTACTCCGACCTGCCTGCTTCCCACTGACTGCCATGTGGCGCCTACAGAAATAGGAACCTTCAAAGACCATTTCACGTACCCGAGGACAAACGGTAGTGACAGGATTTGGGCTGTTTTTCATTCTCACCTTGTTTATATTCCTCCAAAGCCAAACCCTATCCTTTCTCTCCTGTGTTCTGAGCTACTCCCTGCACACAACTCTTCCCTCAGTCCACTCCCTTGTTCTGAGTTCTTGTTATTACGTCTGTAATTTATTTTAAACTCTATCTGCCCCGTATGATGTTATCCGCGTTAGTCAGGTTAACCTAGTCTCTACTGGTAGACAGTTGACTTAACCAGGATTCCCACTTTCCAAGAGGTAAGTTAGCGTTTCACAAGAAGGTCCATATTGTAGGAATTCAGCCCTATCCATCTCCTGGCACTGTCAGAATTTGTTACTTAGCATGATGGTGGTATAATGCACTCTTATTTGGTGAAATTATGGGATTCAAGGCACTGGTTGGCTAAAGCATTCATTCTTAGCGGGGGCAATATATTCCACAGGGGATACAATATGTTACAGAGGGTGGGATGAAAAACGTCTGAGGTATTGCAAGGTTTTTATGTTTCTCAAAAGCACAACACTCCCTGAAAAAATTATGCTTCAGTATCTAATTTCTGTCTCTAAATTGATTTAAATTAACTTAAAGTTTTCTCCTTTGGGGGCAATAATGAAAAAATAAGTGGGGAAATCCTGGGCTAAAGTATTTTAACGCCCTCTCTAACCTTGTAGGAATACAGAATATAGCCAGTTCTTTGTCCTTTCTTTTTAGAATTGGTGAGTACAATGATAGCTTATGTTGAGATCCTTTCCTTCTATACCTAATGTGTTGAGAGTTTTTTTTTTTTAATCATGAAAAGATGCTGAATTTTGTCAAATGCTGTTTCTGTATCTATTAAAGGATCATATGGTTTTTATTCTCCTCTCTGTTAATGTGGCTTGTTGATTTGCATAAGTTGAGACATTCTGGCATTCCAGGGATGAATCCCACTTGATCATGGTGTAGGATCATTTTAATATGCTGTTGAATTCAATTTGCTAATATTTTGTTGAGGATTTTCGCATCAATTTTTATTAGGAATATTGGCCTATACTTTTCTTTTCTTGTGCCATCCTTTTTGGCTTTGGTATCAGGGTAATGCTGGCTTCCCTAATGAGTTTGGAAGTATTCCTTCCTCTTCAATTTTTTGGAAGTACTTGACAAGGATTGGTATTGATTCTTCTTTTAATGTTTGGTATAATTCACCCACAAAGCCACCTGGTCCTGGGCTTGTATTTGTTGGGAGATTTTTTTTTTTTATCACTGATTTGATCTCCTTATCAGCAATTGATCTATTTAGACTTTCAGTTTCTTCCTGATTCAGTCTCAGCTGATTGTATGTTTCTAAGAATTTTTCCATTTCTTCTTGGTTGTCCAGTTTGTTGGCCTGTAGACTCTTAGGATCCTTTGTTTTTCTTTAATGCCAGTTATCATACTCAATGGTTCAACTTTTGTTTAAGAGCAGGAACAAGGCAGAGATGCTCAGTCTCACCACTTCTGTTCAACATAGTAACGGAAGTTCTAACTGCAGCAATTAAGAACAAGGAAAAAATGGGAAAGAAGAAGTAAAATGACCTCTGTTTACAGTTGATATGATCTTATATACAGAAAACCCTACAGAATCCACCCAAAATCTGTTAGAACTAACAAATTCAGTAAAAGTGCAGGGAGCAAAATAAACATGCAAAAATCAATTGTATTTCTATCACAAGGGACCATCTGAAAGAGAAATTATGATAGCAATCTCCTTTTCAATAGTATCCAAAATGAGAAGATATTTAGAGTAAAATACTTTCAGGATCTGTGCCCTAGGTTTGATCTTGGGGCTGCCTCCTCCCACTGAATATTGTTACAATTGTTTCAGGTCAACCTATAACACAAACTGTGGTTAGAAACCTAAAAATTTGATGCGATCTGAGACTTCCTCAAAGTATAAATTCATATTGTGTGACCACTGGGGGTCTTCTTACTAATAAATATATCTGTACATGTAGCAGATTTTGATCTAAGAAGAGAAGCTAACCTTCATTTACTTTTAACTGTTGGCTATTACCAACGTTTACCAAATACCTAATTATTCTGTAGGACTGAATTTACTTCCAGCTTTAGAAAGTCCTCAAATTTATTAGAAGCAGCAGAACTGGTAGTTAAGGTCTGGAATTAGACTCTCTGGACTCAAATCCATTCATTAGCTACTGATCTTGTGAAAGTTACTTAACTTCTCAGAGCCTCAGTCCTCAGTGGGAAGAATAGTTCTATATCATGGAAGTTAATAAATGTAATACAGTCAGCACTGTGTCTTCGAAATTGTAGGCATTCAAAAATGTTGTCATTATTATTATTCATTAATTATATTACCATTCCTTTGGGGAACAATTAAGCCTCCAGTATCTACAAAAATATGTAGAAACTTAAAAAAATGTAAAAGTTTATGTATGTACTCATAGCATAAATGCTTTTTTTTTTACCTATTTGCTCATTTTGCCATTTAGCTCTCTTGGATTCTTCTGACATGTTAGTCATTTACTCCAATCATGAGATTCAAGGAAAGATCCTTTATTACTAGTGTTGGAAATTTATGTAGCACTTTCAGACTAATGAGCTTTTTCACATACATTATCTGATTCTCCTGGTACCCTTAGGAAGTAGGTACAACTTCATTAGGTAACTAGAATATTCATTTTACAGACCATGAAACCAGAGGCTCAGAGAAACTAAGGGACTTGACCAAAGCCATTGGATATAAATGAGGGAGTTAAGGAGTTATGTCTTCTCCTCAAGCTGCTGAGAGCAACAGGCGCTCTGTTATGGTCTGTCGAGATTTTATTCCTTTTTCCCAACTTCCCCACCGGGAGATATCAGGAACTTGGCACAACCTTGGGCAGACATTTCAACAAGGGAATTGTGATGTGTGTTGTGTGGTAGAAAGGGCTTGACATGGGTTTTCCTCTGCTCAGGTGGGCAGGGGATACAATTTAATGTAATTGAGCTCTTTTATTAAAAACCTTATCAAAAAATGTACATCTCAGGACCTAAGGGTTTGATGGTGATTATCCTGGTGACAACTACCTTCCTCCTTTCTGTGGTCCTCCTTCTGTTCTAGCTGCATGGCCACCAACAAACCACAGTCCTTTTGTGTGTGTATGAGATCACTTCACCCACATCTTTTTTTTTTATTTTTTGACAGATATTTATTTATTTGAGAGAGAGAGAGAGAGAGAGAGAGAGCACAAGAGAGAAAGAGCATGAGTAGGATGAGGGGCAAAAGGAGAAGCAGACTCCTCGATGAGCAGGGGACCCTATATAAGGCTCAATTCAGGGACTCCGGAATCATGACCTGAGCAGAAGGCAGATGCTTAACCAACTGAGACACTTAGGTGGCGCTCACTTCACCCACATCTTACAGTAGGTCATTGGCTTTCCTGCCCTTCAACTAAAGGCTTGTCTTTACTCTGACCCTCTTGACACTGTGTCGTTTGGTCCTGTCCATCCCTCTGGCTGCCAATGGTGTAAATCTCCCTCTGATTCCCTTAACTCTGGCCCAGTGACATCTCTCATCACTTACTCTCATCTGGAAGACTTTGACTCCACCACCTGGAAAAGGCCTCATCATTCCATTGTCTGATCAGAAGTTGCTCCTTCAGAGAGCTCTTTCCTAAGCTCAGCTAAAGGGGGACGCTTCTTAGCTACACACCACTATACTAATTAGTAGGGACTTCAACTCTCTTAACCAGTCTCTGCAGTTGACTTATCTGGTGTCTGAAGAGTTTATTTCCAGGTTTACTTCATTATTCTCTTGCCGTAACGTGACCAGAAGCTTCAAATGTGTAGGAACTACTTCGGTCTGTATCAGGGGTACCATGTCTCGCAGCCACTAGGTACTAAGCAAATATTTGTTGAATAAATGAATGATTACTTTATTTGTACTGAAATACGTTTCTTTCCCAGTTTGTTAATGGTGTTCCTTCAGCTGAATGTTAAATCACCATATTCCCCTCTTTAGTTTTCATCTCGAGAGTCTCCACTGGGCTAAGCTTTTTGGAGGCAAACTCCTGTTTCAGGAAGCAATTCTCTCTTGGGGACTAGTTTCTCTGAAGACTATCTCATCAAAAGCTTTGTTTCTAAAGGTTTGTTTTAGTTAGAGGAGGGGAGTTTCCCAGATAGAAGCACCTAATTGACTATCAAGAGAATAGTTCTGAGGGTTCTTATCTATCACAGTTGTAGGAGCCAGGTGCAGACAAGTAATGGAGGGGGGGTGAGTAAGGGAGTGGGGGGTGGTTGGGACGAGGGAGAATCCTTGCATTGATACTAGAGGTGACCGAATTTCCTGATGGATGTTTGAAGAGGAATTCTGGGTGAGTATGCAGCTTTCCCTAACACTTTTCGGATATAAACATTTATTTGTTCAGAAGCCTCTGGGTGAGTGGTGGTTTGGGCATCCCTTTTAGATTCAGGAACCAGATTTCTCGGGAATGTGTAGAAACTAGATGGATATCTGAGTTTCAGGAAACCCTCTTGAGGTGACTAGAGCGATTGGCAGACAAGGTCAACGTGTTTATAAGCAGGGGGTTATGTCCCCACCTCACATAGCTGAGAACAACAGACACACTCTGTTATGGTCTGTTGAGAATTTTGTTCCTTTTTTTCCCCAACTTCCCCACCCAGAGGAATCAGGAATTTGTCACCAACTTTGACAAAGAGGAAATTGTAACGTGGGTTGCATGTGTAGAAAGGCTTGACATATGGTGCTCTTCTGCTAACAGCCTTTATCAAAGAATGCGTGAGATTTCCTCCCAGAGAGGAGTTTCCCAACCTCATATGGTCAGAGAAACCAGAATCCATAAGTGGGCGATGCATTCTAGAAAGTGATGCGGGCATAAATCAGAACTGCTGAAACCATGGAGGCGATTTCACTAGATGGAAGAGAGGGAAAGGAAGTCAAAAAAGGAGGAAAAGAGAAACTGAAGGGAGAGAAAAGGACTGACCTTACAGTTTTATATCAGCACCATTTATGGAGTATGTGGCAAAAGTTCACCTTCCCTGGGAATGTAAGCATGGGATCAGGAGTCTAGAAAGACAAGGGTAGATCTAAGCTGCAAAAGATCAGATGGAATAGCATCCACCCTTCAGCTCCTCCCCCACAATTCATTGATTGAAGCCCTAATCACCAATGTGCCAGAATTTGGAGAAAGGGCTTCTAGGAGGCCATTAAGAATAAAAGAGGTCATGAGGGCAGAACCCTAGTGCAATACGATGCCTGGCCTTTTAAGAAGAGGAAGATAGATCTCTCTCTCCAAAGAGGCGCAAAGAAAAGGTTCTTCTATGAGCACACAGGGAGAGGGTGGCCACGTAGGAGCTAGGAAGCCAGGACTCACTGGAAGCTGGCACCCTGACCTTGGACTTTCGGCCTCCAGAACTGTAAGAAAATAATGTCTGTTGTTTACGCCACCCAGTCTATGGTGTCCTGATGCAGGAGACTGAGCGACTAAGACATGTTTCTCCCCTCCACTTCCTGATATGCTGGTAACAGCTGCTGAGCGCTGAATTGTAAATGACACAGTTCTCCTTCTACAGCTCATTTTGAAAGACCAGGCTTCCCTCTTAAACACGCAGGGCTCCTTCCAATGCCATGGACAGGGGATACAGGGAATAATATTAACTGGTTTTACTAATCCTCCCGCCCCTGCCGAAAGTGGTATAGTGACGTCTTTGGGGGACAATTTGGCAGCCCTCTCAAAAACAGCTTTTGTCAAGGAGCGGGGACGTCTGAAGTGAGATGGAGACTGACCCTCCATTTTATATGTGTCCTACTATTTGAATTTTTGCCATATGATAGGGTTTAAAACGTTGAAACCTAGTTAAACCAATACAAATACTTTTGCATTTACGCTGCGATTTTTAGTTTCAGAGGACTTTTCCGAGCACGTCTGTTTGGACCTATAACCCTAAGAAGTTGAAAGAGTGAGGTTCAAGGAATTCCTTCTGTTCTGACACTGTCAAACAGACCCTTACGTCACCGATGACCTACTCACAAAGTGCTTCCACTGCCCACCTTGCCTTTCTGTACGTTCTTGTTGTAAAGCAAGGACACGCCCACTCCTGCCCATAGTCTATAACAACTTAAAAGTCAAATATTTGTTGTCTGTAATATTAATATTGTCAAAATCATGTTTGTTGGCGAAGAAATTGGCAACCATGAATAAAAGAAATCAATAAGGGGCGCCTGGGTGGCTCAGCGGGTTAAAGCCTCTGCCTTCAGCTCAGGTCATGATCCCAGGGTCCTGGGATCGAGCCCCGCATCGGGCTCTCTGCTTGGCTGGGAGCCTGCTTCCTCCTCTCTCTCTCTCTGCCTGCCTCTCTGCCTACTTGTAATCTCTATCTGTCAAATAAATAAATCTTTAAAAAAAAAAAAAAAAAAAGAAATCAATAAGCTAGCTGCATGGTATTTCTCCTTCTGTTCATCAAAAAAGGTTTCCTTTTGATAACAACAAATAACAAGGAATAAGTTTTTGTTCTTCAAGGTAATAATCTTTCATTTACATAATCTCAGAGCTAGTATTTCCAGTTATCAGGTGAGGGGACTTCAGGGCAAGATAATCTAGACACTTGATCAGTCATTTCAGAGTCCCCGGGCCTGCCTCGTCTCCCAAATGACCTAAATCAATTCCTGTCCCGAGTGTCAGGCATGTCCACTACCATGATGATGAAAGCAGGTACGTGATGATGTACCAGGGGCTTTGCTGCCATGCTGAAGAGGGGAAGTGCTTTCCTGGTGGGAGCTCCCACCATTCAGGTCCTGTTTCTCTCAGCCTTAGGAGGGGCAGACCTGGAGACAGGGACGATCAGAAATTCAGGGAGTGAAAATGTGTTTAATGCGGGGCCCAAGTCGAAAGGGTTCCGACAAGAGAAGATGAGACTCATCTGATGGGGTGTTGATGAGAAAGTCAGCATCACACATATCTGGTGACCAGGAACAGAAGGTTACATTTACGGGACACTCCACTTAATGTCACCAGTGGGCTCCGCCAAGGAGACTTGTAACAGGAAGATGAATGTAGTCTGCCAACTTGGTGTCTGAACGTCTCCCTTTGGGTTCAGTCGCAGATCCCTGGGTCCATTCCAATTCAAGTTTCAGAGGGTGCTGGGGCGCTGCCCATCATGGTGGGTCACATGGGGGGACCCAGGGGCATCAGCCAGGTTGCCCCAGGAAAATAACAAATGAAGTAACCAATAACTCACAGTGTCTGTCTGTTTCCCGTCTGTCAGTGGTTAATAAATGACTCATACTCAGGCCCTGAAATACACAGTCAATAGACAGTCGATTTTTGTGATTCTAGATAAATGGTGCCCCAGCTTTTGTCAAGATTACAGGTAATTACACCCCCCCAACACGCACACACACCAACCACCACTACCACTACTATTATTATTATTTATAGTAACTCCCCATAGCTATAGGGAGGCAGACACTGAGCTAAAAGCTTCAAGGAATACTAGAGAAAAAGAGACAGGATTTCTACCCTTGGGAGTTTATAATCTTGACTCACCTTGTGTTTATATAAATATCTCTATGAGAACCTGAGATAAGAATAATAATAATAATAGGGGCGCCTGGGTGGCTCAGTGGGTTGAGCCTCTGCCTTGGGATCAGGTCTTGATCTCAGGGTCCTGAGATTGAGCCCACATGGGCCTCTCTGCTTGGCGAGTAGCCTGCTTCCCCCCCCCCCCCCCCCCCCCGCCTACTTGTCATCTCTGTCTGTCAAATAAATAAATAAATAAAATCTTAAAAAAAATTTTTTTTAAAGAATAATAATAGCTAGCAGGTAAGGAGCACTTTCTATATACTAGAGTATACTTTGAGTGTTTTAGATGTTTCATTCAATTTAATCCTTATTAACAACCTTTATAATCCTCTGAGGGAGGTGTGACTTTTATCCTCATTATACAGATAAAGAAACAAAAGAGAATCGCAAATGAGTCACAGGAAACTTGCTTGAGGTCACAGAACTGGGATGTAGTAGATGCGGGCTTCAAAGCTAGGTGTCTGGCTGCAAAGACCAGTCTCTGGGTAGTTATCCAGAACAATCATAGTCAATATTTCCAAGTCAATTGTCAATAATTCCTAGAAGCCAGGCATTTTGCTAAGTGATCGTCTCTGTGCTACTTTATGTAATGCTCACCACTAGTGATGAACTTCATTTATGTCCTCCTTGTGAAATGCTTTCATTTGTTCCCTCTTGCATTTCTGTAATATCGGTATCATTTTTCTCTTCCCCATGAGGGAACTGAGGCGTAGAGAGACATGGAATTTCCCCCCAGGTGAACATGGCAGGACTCAGCGCCTGTTTTCTCCAAGCTCTGGCTCCTGCATATTGGCAATCTACGACGTTTCAAGAAAACTGCCTTCAAAGAATATCCTAGACACACATCCCCCTAATAAAAAACCATACTACCATCATTCATAGAGTGCCTTACTACTAACATTTGAATTGACTTGCATCCCATGGTAAGTCCGTGTTAGTAGCTCAGGCTGTAGATGTTAAAACTGAAATTCGGAAGTGGGAGGCAGGTCTGGAGTCCCACCACTGGGTCCTCACTCGCTGGCCTTCATTCATTCGCAGTTCACTGAAGAAACCATTATGCTGTTAAACTCCAGCCCCAGGGGGAGGCAACGCTGAACAAGAGGCTCTGTGTTTTGTGATTCACAGAGCAGAGGAGCTGACATTCTTCTCCCCCCAATATGTTCTACTCCCTCTCTGGATCCCCTATGAGCTCCTGGTAGAAGCAGGTCCTTCTGAAGGGGCGGATCTCTGATCCCCGTGCATCTCTGATCCCTGTGGGCAATACCTGTGTGGGGTGAGGTGGGGAGGAGGGCGATCTCTTCTGATTCCATCCTTGAACTCTGGCCTCAACTGAACCCTGGGCCCTGATGGGGAAGTCAGTGAGGTTTTCAGCATCTAGTGAGAACCCGAGAACTAATGGGTGATGGCAGGACCTCCCAGGACAGGACGAACCCTTCAGAAGTGACCGGGTCCAGCTTTCAGAGGAGCAGCTTGTGGGAGTGAAGACCCCTTTATGCAAGCCCCAAACTCCTGTCAACCGCTCAGAGGCAGGGGGACGACCGGAAGAGGTAATTCCAGAGGTTCAGGATGTAAGGCCCTCAGGGCCCCAGGGCCCTTTGTTGAGGAGGGTGTGGATGAGGAAAATAGGGGCCAAGACAGCCCCGCAGCCTGCACGCTTTTTTCCTGCCCTAGGCAGGAAGTTTTTCCTGGGCTGCTGCTCTCTGGCTCTCACCATCCCAGACATGGAGAAGTGAGCGGGGGAAAGCCCTGGCTCTAGAATCAGACAGAAGTGAGAGAAGTTCCTTGGGCATGGGCTCTGTAACCTTGGAGATTCGGGATCGCGCCCAGAGGGGCGCTGTGACAATGCGGTGCAGAAAGGCGCGGCCTTGTTGCTGGAGCTCTCAGAAGCCGCCGCCAAGGGGTCAGCCGAGAGGGGCTATTAAGGGTGTGGGACGCACGCCCGGCTGCGCCCCGATCTTGGCTGCAGCGGCCGAGCAGGGCGGAGGAGGCCGGCACCGCAGCTCCCCAGCGTGCGCCCGGCCCCCCCACCGCCGGTGGTGGCTGCCAGGAGGCCGCCCGCTGGCGGGAAGCGGCCAGGAAACCTCAGAGCCGCGCAGAGACAGTAGCCTCCTTGTTCCGCAGCCCGGTGGCTTCTTCTTTTTTTCTTTCTTTTTTTTCTTTTTTTTCCCCTGGGAGGGCCAGACATCCCCGCCCCACCCCCAGCCCCCACCTCTCCCGTTCTTTCCACCCCGGCTCTGAAAGCGTTAACCCCCGAGCTTTGCGCACCCCTCCCCCACTCACCCCCCCAACCGCTCCCGCCCAAGTTCCTAAAAAAGAAAGGTGTAAAGTTTGGTCCAGATAGAGAATGAATGATCAAAGCCAAGCCGATACTTCCTGTCGCCCTGACGCTATATATAACGAGATGAGTGCACGGGCTGCGGAGACGCCGCGGAGCGCTCGCCCAGCCGCCGCCGCCGCCCAGCGCCTGAGGTTTCCCGGGGACCGCAATGAACCAGCTGCTCTGCTGCGCGCTCGTGGTAAGTGCCGGGCGGGACGCGGGCACCTGGGAGCCTGCCGCCGCGGTCCCGCGGGGCCCGAGCTCCGCGCGCTCCCTGGCCCGGGACAGAGCTGGGGGCAGCTTGGAACAGGAGACCTGCTCCGGGAGCCCATCGCGCCGCTCCTGGCGTGTCTCTTTGCACTGGAAAGTTCCCGCTGGGCTTATGGGGAGGAGAGAGGAGCTCTAAACCCTTTTCGTTTGAATGATTTGTATCCATTTTAGTTACTTTCCTCTTTGCAGATGATCTGACGCCCTCCAGGAGTTCATACTGTCTTTGCTTAGTTGGATATTACTATGGTTACTTAGAGTGGCCTCTTAGAAGCAGTTAAGTTGGGAGTTGTCAGTCCTCTTAGAACTATTATAACTAGAATAAAATTTGGATGCGGCGAACATGAGAGGATACATTAGGCTCTTTCCCCACTTAGGCAAATGTTATGGGAAATTTTGCGTAACTGGCACCTGAGAAACAGATCATACACACACATGCGCACACACACACACAGGCACACGGGTTTCATAACTGCACAATTTAGCATCCTAATGCAATTTTATTATGAAAATGGTTTATTTCCAGTTCTCAACTTCAATATAATGTGGAAGATACTGATAGAGTAATGTTAGTTATGTTCTAGAATAGATTTCAGTAATTGAATTTCGGCACTAAAGAGGGCTACAAGTTATTTTAATGTGCTGTTTGGAAAGAAAGGAGTCTTTGGAAAGAAAGCTGTTTAGATTTTGACCAATCAAGCTAATAAGATTTATTTGTAGATTATTCTATGACTAATGACTTATTTCCCTTATGTCACCAGAGTGTACAGTACATTAAGGTGGGAATCAGACATTCGTGAGACATTAAGCCCCATAGGTGTTTCCAACACGTTGGAGTAAATGCTTGAGTTTCAACATTCAACCCACAAATAGTGAGTAGTAGGCTAGGAAATCTTCCAGGTAGTTCCCAGGATACACAAGCATAAATAAGTAAATAAATGGCAAAGTCACTAAAGAAAATGTAGGTTGGACAGGAGTGCACAAGTAGGCATAATAATCTTACCTACCTCTACCTAATGTAAGATAAAATATATAAAATAGCTCCACCAATATGGTTACTATGGAGAACTTTTTTTTTATACATACAGATAATTTTTTAACCTATTTACCATCACACTGAGATGACCAGTACCTCAAATTCTTTAATAACCTTCTAACCTGAACTTTTTGATACATACACCCGTGTTTTTCTTTTGTTTTTCTATTTTTTAATTCTTTTTTAATTTTTGAAAAGTAAACCTTTATTAAAGCATAACACACACACAGAGTTGCCCAACTCATAAGTGCCTAATTTAAGTTTCTCAAAGGGAACACTTGTGAGCTAGCAGCCAGATCAAGAAATACAACATTACCAGCCCAGAATCTCCCTGGACTCATCCTTGTCACTACTATATCTATAACCAGACTAATCAATATTCTGACTTCTAACATCAGAGATGAGCTTTGTTTGTTTTGGACTTTATATAAATGGACTTTATCACTTTTCTATGTCTGGCTGCTTTCACTTAAGCTCCATTTATGAGATTATTATTTTTTAACCGTTGGATGTACAATCGTTCATTCATTTTCATTGTATGATATTCCATTGTATGGATGTACCATGATTAATTTAATCATTCTAGCCTTTAGCTAGTTTACATCATTCTGCTATGAAAATGGGGACATTTTATTCTTCCTTGCCTTTGTATTCTGTCAAGGACTTAATTGATAATAAACATATTACCAATGACTTTTAAGCATCAGAATTTCCACTAAATAATATATGTACCTAGTAATAAGTGCTCCTAAGTTATAAGTAAATGCATGTTTTGATATGTAGTCTATCTAGGGAGCTTGATATGTGTAGAGATAAAACTGATTGTAGATGATGCAGAATTATCAAAAGAGAAGACGTTCTATGTGTTTTGAACCTAGGAAATACTTTTAAGCGGAAAGATTTTCCTTCTCCTTTCTGTAGTTTCTCAGATTGACTTTATTTAAGAAATGATTAGAGATGGATACTTTGTACTTAGACACAAGGAGTCCTGATGCCCTTTCGTAAGCACCCTCGGTGCAGTTGTAAGTAGGAGAATCATGGGAAATTGTCCTCTGTAGCAGGTATGCCCCTAGGCATGAGCAACCAAGTGGAAAACAAGATGGACACCACTCCTGCCCCCGTGAGCCTCAAAGTCTAATGGAGAGGGCAGATAATGGACAATTAACTCTGTCTAATGAGAGTAGCAAAAGGGCAGGAGCTGGGTGACTTGGGCATATAAAAGATTCTGCCCTCGTGGTCCTTACAAAGGAAGCCGCAGAGCAGTGGTTATCAGTCGGACCAAAATTCAATTTCAGCAGCACCATCTACTTGATACATGACCTTGGCCAAGTTACATCTTTCTTTATTTTATTTTTTTTTTAAGATTTTATTTATTTATTTGACAGAGAGAGATCACAAGTAGGCAGAGAGGCAGGTAGAGAGAGAGAGGAGGAAGCAGGCTCCCCACTGAGCAGGGAGCCCGATGCGGGGCTCGATCCCAGGATCCTGGGTCCATGACCTGAGCTGAAGGCAGAGGCTTTAACCCCCTGAGCCACCCAGGCGCCCCAAGTTACATCTTCCTTGAGTTACATCTTTCATTTTCTCTTCTATAAAACAGAGATAACATTATGCACACCTGCTAGATCACCACATCCATCTCCTACTCCATATTACCAGCAGCTTCTAGCATTATGCGATCAGATCACTGTAGGTAAATCGAGACCCAAGGGAATTTTGTAAAGGAAACGCTGATGACCCTCGGAGGAGGGAGGGAAGGCCACACTACCTATTACCTTGAAGGAGGACTAGAATGTTTTCATTGTTGGGGATAAAATCCAGGTGTCCCGAACCTAAGACACGGGAGAAAGTATAATGGTGTGGCAAAGTAGAATTCTAGATTTTTCTGGGAGAACACAGGATATACCAGGAGGCAAGCCATGCAGGGGTGTGGCCACCAAGACTAAGGCCATAGTCACTGGCTCTTTGGAATGCTCACTAAAATGTCCAGGAGAGGCCTGCAGTGCAAGGTGAGGTCACTGTGTCCCCAGACCCCTCCATTCATGGGTGCTTGGGGCCACCTGATACTCTGGGAACATCCTGCCTGGGCCTAGATTTTAACTGGTGGGTGAAACTTCCCATTCTGTTGTGCCCGAACCATCTGCGGGCCTTCTCGAAGCTGATCCGTGTCTTGGTGACAAGACTTGGATGGAATATGGGAATAAAGGGGTTGAGGGCAAGAAGGCGATTTTGACAGCTTGATCCCCCTGTCCATTAGGGTAATGCCTTTTCTGGTTTGTTCTGTTGTTTTATTGTTTATTTCGGTTTCCTTCCTCTCGCTCAGTGATTGAGAGTTTTTGTCTCGCGTTTACTTGTTAGCTTCTTTACTTATTTTAAGAGAACGATCACTCTGGAGTTTGTAGGAGAATCTGACATACATTCAGTCCCAAACGGTCCTGATCCCTGCCCCTAGCAACCTTCAGCACAGTGCCCTAATTTGAATCTGATCTTTAATTTTACTTCTAGGCTTAAACCACAGTTGTCAAATTCCCCCTCACTGGGGGAAAGAAATCATTTGTGCCAGATGTTCTAGAAGGAGAGCTATGGCAGCGTCTATCAGAGGGGCACTAAACATACACTCAACTCTTCTTGCCCTGCTTTCCACTAACTTGCCTGCTGGTTTTGCCCTGAGGAACCCTCAGCCCTCCTGCTGCATGTTCCCTATTCTGAAAACTTTCGGGGAAAAGCATTATTCCCTTCAGCATCTCATTAACCAGTAGCATTTTCTTTAGCTGGAGTTTCCTTCTTTGTAGCCAGCCAAAAAAAGAGGACTGGGAAATAGCGTGCAGAGAAAGAGTAATTTTATAAAAATTTATATTTGCATTATTCACGGCTTTGACTAAGGATGCCTGATGCCCCTTTGTGTTGCTGCAATGGAGCCAAAATGTCAAAGTTACCAGTGTATTTGTAGGTCTTGCCCTGTAGGGCAGTAATTCTCAATCATATCCCTTCTTCCACGCACTCTGAAAATAAATCCTTTGTAACAACTCTCTTGCTCCCCTGAAACGAAATTTGGAGTACCTATATTTTACTTATGTACATAATTTTAAAAGTCAATATACCAGCATAACTATACTATAAAGGACAAATAAAAGGAAAGTAGCTAAAAATAAAATACAACTTCGCTGGAGACATCATGAAGCCGTGATATGTTAGTGTCTTTATGTGAATTTGCCGTGAACACACCGCTCGGAACAAAGGTCGGAGCCCATGTGGTCTGCTGGGGTTCAAAACCACGCTCAATGTTGGCTTTCGTGCAGCGCTTTCCTGAAATGGTGAACAAACCCCGCCAGAGTTTTAAACAAAGCAAAGTACAACCTCCTATCCAAGTTTATGTTGTAAAATTACTAGAAAGTTCAGTATATATAAAAATCAGGCAAAAACCACTTTGTGTATATGTAAAACGGGATCTGAATCTAGGCCAGGATAATGATAAATAGGTGTGTGTGTGTGTGTGTGTGTGTGTGTGTGTGTGTGTGTGTGTGAATAGAACATCTTGATGTGTGTGGGACATGAGATTCTTCTTGATGGCCCAGGATGTCGAGCAGTCACGGTGATAACAGAAATCCTCCACAGATTTTTCCAGAACTTGTAGGGGATAGCACCACCACTTTGTGGGAAACACAGTACAAGCTCTTTGCAAACACAGATTTCCATTTTCTTCGCATTTGTGGCCCCCAGGTCTCCACGGTGCCTGACACTAAAGGTGTGTTTGCAAAGTCAAAGGAGCCGTAGTGAGATCTGGTCACGTGTTCCGTCATCTACCAACAGTTTCCTTACTACTTACTTTGCTTACTAGAATTAACATTCTAATGTTGCCTTTGATCTCTTTCAAAACACAGATGTGATACCCTAGCCACCTGACCAGTATTTTAGATATTCCTTTGCACAGATGATGGCTCATACCCATACCTTCATGAAGACCCATTCTTAAGTGAGCAACAGAAATGAACTCGACTCATATAGTGACCCGTGGAGGGGCAGCCTAAGCTCAGTTGAACCCACTTCCTAACCTCCCCATTAGGTTGCTCTGGGCATCCAGTACACATGTTTGGTTTGATCAGTTTTACGTGTTTGTAAAATGTGCCAATGGAGAAGTCAAGTAGACATTTGGATTCAAAATGGCGGAGTGTAGGAGAAGCCTGGGCTGAAGATAAAAAAAAAGTCAGGTCATCAGCGTACAGCGGGTTTTTAAAGCCCTAAGGAAGGGTGATGGATTGCACAGGGCAAGAGAGGAGAGAGGCATGCAGCCCCAGGTCACATTTGTGATAGTGAAAGTCCAGTAAACAAAATGCAGATATGAACAGTAATAGCAGGGGTGTTTAGAAAAGAAAACAAAAATCAGAGTCCATAGTCTCTTATGGTTCGCTGATTTTTGTTTTCTTTTCTAAACACCCCTGCTGGGCGCCTGGGTGGCTCAGTGGTTTAAGCCGCTGCCTTCGGCTCGGGTCGTGATCTCAGGGTCCTGGGATCGAGTCCCACATCGGGCTCTCTGCTCTGCAGGGAGCCTGCTTCCCTCTCACTCTCTCTGCCTGCCTCTCTGCCTACTTGTGATCTCTCTCTGTCAAATAAATAAATAAATAAATCTTTAAAAAAAAAAAAATAAATAAACACCCCTGCTATTACTGTTCATATCTGCATTTTGTTTACTGGACTTTCACTATCACAAATGTGACCTGGGGCTGCATGCCTCTCTCCTCTCTTGCCCTGTGCAATCCATCACCCTTCCCTGGGAACAGGTGGTGGGTAATGGGGAGGGCACGTTTTGCATGGAGCACTGGGTGTTGTGCAAAAAGAATGAATACTGTTACGCTGAAAAAATAAATAAAATGGAAGAAATTAAAAAATAAAAAAAATAAAAAAAAAAGAAAACAAAAATCAAAATAAAACTGAGCAACCCACAATAGCAGGAACTAGTGAATCGGAACTGCTAGCAACATCTGTAAACTATCTGTGCAAGAAGAAAGACGGAGGTATGGCCAACTTGAAATAGATACAAGGAAAGCATTTTTATGTGACATGTAATTAGTTTTTGGAACTCACTGCCACAGAATATTTTGGGGTGACTAGCATAGAAAGTCTAAAAAAAGGATTCTTTTAGACAGTTGTGAGGGATAAGAATAGTGTTACAAGACATTAGGTATGAAGCTGTGTGCCCCCACACCCCCTCACAGTTACCTGGGCTTCTCTAAATTAAGGTCCTGAAGGCCAGAAGCATCTGCAGACACACCACAATGGTTCCTCCGAACTCAAGGTGACATAACTTCCCAGGTATGGTCTGGGTAGGTCATTTTCACCCCAATTTCTGGGAAACACCTAATCAGCCAGACCATAAGGGGTAGGCAATGCAGGAGGAAATGAAATATCTTTCTTAAAGCCTTGCTAAAAAAAAAAAAAGTAATGTGCTCCTAATGGCCTTGATTTATGACTTTCTTATTTGTATTGTTTAAAAATTTGCCTCTCTAAAATTATGTCTTAATACTGTGAAGACATTGTTTAATTTCGTTGGGACAACTTCTCTAAAAATAAAAAGAATAGCCTTAGGATATTCACTTCAATTTAGTCTGTCCCTCGGAAGCATTTTCTGTAAGAACTTCTTAAATAATCAACTATAAAATAGGAGAATGGGTGTCAAGATGGATTTAGATTTAAAACAAGGCAGTAATTCATCTAAACCTCCTGACTGCCTTTGGTAAATTCAATTTTCTTCCCTGGCCTATGACTCAAAAACCTCAATTCCCTTCCCATGTAATGTTGCTTTCATGTTCAAAGAAGTGATTTCTTTTATTTCTTTGAAAATACGGACATCAGGAACCTATTCTTTAAAAAGATGCCCCCACCACCAATTTGCACTTACACCACCACCACCAACAACAACAAAAATGTGATTTAGAAATTCAGTCAGACACAGTGACGGTGAGATCGAGAGGCAAGATTCTGTCTTAGTCTGAGGTCCGGTTGGTGACACGAGCACTGTGGGTCTTAGCTTTACCCATGCTGGAAAATTGTTGAATCCTTATATTGGACCCCCGAAACTAATGAATACACTGGGTGATAATTATGCTTGAATAAAAAATCATAATCATAAAAATAAATAAAATAGGGGTATTGGACCAGGTGATATGTGGGAGGTCTGCTTTAGTTTCGAGCTTTTGTCATTAAAAAATAATAGGGGCACCTGGGTGGCTCAGTGGGTTAAAGCCTCTGCCTTTGGCTCGGGTCATGATCCCAGGGTGCTGGGATCGAGCCCCACATAGGGCTCTCTGCTCAGCAGGGAGCCTGCTTCCCTTCCTATCTCTCTGCCTGCCTCTCTGCCTACCTGTGATCTCTGTCAGATAAATAAATAAAATCTTTAAAATAAAAAGTAACAAATCGATGATATATGGTTTAATACTCCAAACATGCAAAAACCAAAAGGACTTATTTATCTGAGAAAAACATTATCTTAAAGGACCGTTTCTTAACAATCTACTCTGTTGCTCTTGTCAGTTTCTTCTGCCCCACTGGTTTCAGGTATAAGAAATTCTGGTTCAGTCAGTGAGATCCCAGGGGAGGCAGTTTTGAAATGTCTTCTACTTTTAAGTAGTAAGACTTATTTGTTTTAAGATCACAGATTATTCTTTTAAACCATAAAACATTTTCTCATTTGGAAATAAGTCCTTCTTGTCCTTAGCTAGTATGCGTAGAAGTAATTAATGTGTGAATTTTCCATATTCCATTTAGTTAGAAGTCAGGTCCAAGACATTCCCTCAGGACTTAGGAAAGAGGTATAATTTTGGTTGCTAGCAATCCCCCTAAACTCATTGCAGAATTTTCTTTGCATTTATCTTCACAAGGAAGTACTTGACAGCTGCATGTGGCTTTTTGGAATAGATGTCAAACCTTAGGGCAGAATAAGCTTGGTAATGGGTTAAATACTTCCCTTGAGTACCACACCAGGCTGGTAGACAGAAATCTCTGCTCCCACACTTTGTTTTTTATCATTTCTTTTCTTTTTTATTTTCTTCTTTCTCTCTTTCTTTTTCTTTCTTTCTTACTTTTCTTTTTTTTTTTTTAAAGATTTCATTTTTCAGTTATCTCTATACCCAACATGGGGCTCAAACCCACAACCCCGAGATCAAGAGTTTCATGTGCTTACCTACGGAGCCCATTGGGTGCCCTCTGTTCCTTCTTTTAATATTGAGTGAAAAGAAAAGAAAATAGACTGGATTGTGCTAAAATAAAGGTCCGTAAGAAAGTATGACTGATGTTTATTGAGCAAGGATGTAGCTGCGAGTGTTACTTGTAGATCATTCTCCATCCTCCCTTCCAGAAACAGGGTAAGATTGTGCTTTCCAGTCTCTTGGTAAGGGGGGGTGTGTGGAGGGTGGGGAGAAGACACGAATAGCTCTGGCCATTGACTTTTGAATTAAAATGGTATGTCACTCCAAATTAGAGCCCTTAACTGTGGGCATATGACCCCCTCCCTCCCCCAACTTTTTTTTCCCTCTTTTTCTCCTCCACAGCAAACCAGCCATGTTCTAGATATTAGTTGTGTTATCATCCTAGGTCCTGGACAAAGGACAATGTTAATTAGGCCCTGCTAGGAATATAGCACGAGTGAGAAATAAATCTTTGTTATTTTTAAATCACTGAGATTTTGAAGTTGTTTATTAGCACAGCATAAAAGTCAACTAGTCCCGACTCACACAGTACCCAGACCCCAGGAAATTAGACCACTGAGAGACAGGAGCATTTAATCACAGTGCTTGATCTATGATTTTAGATTGTTAGTTGAAACTATTAGATTATCACTTGAACTATTGGTTGAAACTCCCTCATCAAAGATACTGTTAGCCGTGTTCATGAGGAGGGACTTCTTTCCTCTGTTGCTGAAAATTCGAAATTCAGGGAACTACAATTATGTAAAAGTTTAGCCAGGCTGCAAAATGGAAAGGTCAAAAGTACTCAACTTATCAGACACCGTATTATGTGAGAGTAAGAAACAGGGATCGTGGTTTTTTCTCATCATTGCTTCCACCTGACCCTCCTTCATAGAGGGCCACTGCTATCTTTCATCAGGACAACATCTATGCATTGAAGCTGAGCCAAAGAAGGAAATCACAAAATAGGAAGAAACTAAGGATTCTTAGGATATGTGTAGTGTGTGGAAGACACACACAATATTTCACTTTATTTCCATAAAAAATGCTATGATGTGGAGATTAGTCTTATTTTATAGACAGAGAAACTGAAGTTCTGAGAGGAGAAGAAATTCTCCCTAGGGTAACCCAGCTGAGTTTCTTTTTTTTTTTTTTTTGGTCCTAAAGGAACTTCCACCTGGTAGCTGAAGCCAGTGGGAAACAAAATATCCTTCAGCTGGAGCCCTGCTTCCACAGGTGCCTTCAAACTGAGAGATCTCGGCTCAGCTGAGGTTAAGAGAACCCAGATGGGGCTCTCGAGGGTCCAATCTTTGGGCAAAGTGAATCTAATGTATTTTTTCATCCTTTTTCAGTTCCTCCTTTGGCTTCAGTGGGGGCATCATGTCTTTTTCTTTTGAAATTAAATGCCTCGGCCTCCTTACTGGGCATGAGTTCAAAGCCGGGATGCCTTAGGAAACACAGCAGGAGACAAACACACGTTTTAGTACGTTACTGGAAAGTGCAGTCCTAGGGAAGGAGGAGTGAGCGAAAGAAGGGTAAGGCAGGAAAGGAAGGAGAGCACGTTCAAGAGGGTGCGGTACCCAGAAGCTACTGCTCAGTGTGAAGTACCATTCAGTTTCACGGAACCATCGTCTGGAGGGCCTGTGTGAACCACTGCATTTCAGGACAAGGGAGGGAGGAGAATTTACTCAGCAGGATAGATAGATGGTGGGATGGATGATAGATAGATGATAGATAGATGATAGATACATAAGGATGGAAGGAATGGAGGGTAGAAGACCGATAAGATGGGTACACAGATAAGATGGATAGGTAAAAGATCTTATTGAACTTTATATTGTGCTCAGTTGGTTATTTATATGCCTAGCTCCTTCATCAGGCTGCAAGTTTCCAGACACAAGCATATCTTGTTTAAGGCTTAGATTTGGACAAGAGATGGAATCCCAGCTCACAGGTGTGCTAGCTCAGTGACCTTTGACATATCACTAACTTTCTTCTTCTTCACTATTTCTTCATCTATAAAATAGGGATCAGCCTATCTTGTCAGACGTTGGCGGAGGGGATGGATGATAGTAGCACGTGAAGAAAGGGCTTAGAATAGAGCCTGGTGTATCCTACTAAAAGGCACTAAGCTATTAT
The DNA here is from genome assembly GCF_922984935.1 of Meles meles. Classification (NCBI taxonomy): domain Eukaryota; kingdom Metazoa; phylum Chordata; class Mammalia; order Carnivora; family Mustelidae; genus Meles; species Meles meles. The sequence continues at coordinate 20,789,338 of NC_060066.1, forward strand.
CATTCCCATATCACCTGGGGCTTCTGGAATTTCCCATGTTGGAGGCACACGGTGAATCCCTCCATGTTTAACTCACACTCTGTTTTGTTCCATTTCTATTCGTAGTTTCTGTTCCAATCACTACACCTTCTCAGTCCTAACTTTTCCTCACCAGCTGCCCTTAACCATATGTTGATTGGACCTTGATCCAGATCACTAACAACCCAAAGAGATGAACGAAGTGATGAGAGTAATGTAGTACCTGTGAAGAAAAGTACTGTACAAATAAAAAGGAATTTAAAATACTGATGTTCAAAATTATCAACATACTAAAATGTATTGCCAATTCTGAGCCCCAAATGCCAGGGACCATTGCTGGAACACCTGGAAATAATGCTTATCTGGTGGACCTGAATGGACATAATTATAGAGAAAATTGCCACCAGCTCTGCTGTTGAGTTGAACTTTTCAGAATTAATGGCCAATCTCAAATCTGGTGATTAGCAGAAATGCAAGAGAAGAACCATTAAGATATTAAGCGGGGGACCCAAGCATGTGAGCTTTCTACGTAACTTTCTTGGAAAGTTTTTAAGTTTACGTGTATTGCTAGTTCATTTTCCTCAGAGATTTTTTTTCTTTTCTTTCCATTTGTTAATCTGTCAAAGTCAGCTGTCTGTAAAACAACTCCAAAACACCAAAGACATCATCAGCGAATCTGTCTGGATAATTCTGGATGATTCCATATATAAACAAGGTACTGCTCACTAACTTAAAAGGCTTCAAACAGCCAAAGGAAACTTCTGACGGGAACAAAAAATTGCATTTCAAGTTGAAGTTTACCTGAGACAGTTCTTCAGCCCCCAGGGAAGCCAAATAGTGTAGAACGTGGCTCAGCGATTCATCTAATAAATCGTAATTCCTCGGGTTTCTTTTCCCGTTTTCCTCACATTAGCTGTTGACAGCAAATCAGTTCTGTATAGATGAACAGGTTTAATTAATTTGCTCCTGCCTCTGACGTAGAGACTTAATCCTCCACCAAACAACTGGCTATTGTGAAATTTATTAAGCAGTGGGAGACCCTTAGGTGAGGGAACTTGCTGCAGCAGATAAACCTCTCAGATGAACGACCCTTTTTGTTTCTACATTCGCCTTGAAAATGGAAGCTGTGGGGCGCCTGGGTGGCTCAGTGGGTTAAAGCCTCTGCCTTTCGCTCAGGTCATGATCCCAGGGTCCTGGGATCAGGCCCCGCATCCGGCTCTCTGCTTGGCAGGGAGCCTACTTCCTCCTCTCTCTCTCTCTGCCTGCCTCTCTCCCTGCTTGTGATCTCTGTCTGTCAAATAAATAAATAAAATCTTAAAAAAAAAAAAGAAAATGGAAGGTGCATGCAAATGAACAGTACCTCAAAATGCCACGTGAGATGAAAGATGCTTTGGAAATTTCTTTCCTTGAGGCAACTTGTCATCAGTATCATTTTACTGATGAGAAAATTTCAGATTTTGTGCTTGTTCTTGCAAATTTACGTGTTGAATATTTGTCTGTGGGCATATATCATCCCCAGGAATCCTAATTACACATAGTAGGCATTCAGTGTACTTGTTGAGTTGAATAAAATTAAATGCGGTATATTGAATACTTGATGTGTGTAAGGTACCATGTTAAGCATATGAGGACGGAGACAAATACTTTTCTCTTTGGCCCCTCTAAACAGCTCCATGAAACTGCCTTGCAAACGTTTGATATAGACCAGGAAGATGATATCAGTTGGGACAATACTGAAACTAATTACAGAAAAAATCAGAATAGGGAAAAGAATCAACTTCTGGTGCATTTTAAGTGTGTTACTTCCTACTGAACAAGAAACGTCAAAATGTCTTCAGAAATAAGTCTGGTTCAAAATATTTCCCATTTCCCACCTTCTATGTAATTAGTACATGTAATAATGCCTCCTACTTGTCTGAAAGTTTATTCTTTACCACATTTATCTGTGTCCCTCCTTTTATTTGACAGAGAGAGAGATCACAAGCAGGCAGAGCAGCAGGCAGAGAGAGAGGGGGGAAGCAGGCTCCCCACTGACCAGAGAGCCCCCTATGGGCCTCGATCCCAGAACCCTGGGATCACGACCTGAGCTGAAGGCAGAGGCTTAACCCACTGAGCCACCCAGGCGCCCCTCTCCTTTTATTCATTTGAAATACAACAACTATACAGGGATAGTTCAAACAATGGTTATTCCCATTTTAGAGGTAAGATAGTGGCTCAAGGTTATGAAACCTGGTGGTCAAACTGAGTTTGGAATACCCCAGTGCGGTATTCATAGACTAAATGCAAGTTTGAGTTAAAAGCTCTCTTCTTAATTAACATTGAACTAATGGCCAAGCTATATACTCTAGAATTTATTAAATGATCCATTTAGTATTCTTTCCAAAACACTATGATATTCCTACCTTTTTTACTTCCTCTTTTTTCATCCTATCTTGTGTATGTTTGTAAGTTCCAGGGTTAAGTTTTGTCTTTTTGTGCTTCTATGCAGTCTCCCTGGGTAATGCTATCTGAGCTCTCTGCTTCTAGAGCCATGTATGTGCTGCTAACCCTGAAACCTGTGTGTTTCGCTGCCTTTCTGTCCCAAATTCTCAATACATATATCCGGTTATCTAGTACACACCACTTGAGTCTCATAGACGGAAGACATTCCAAGCTAAATTCATTTTCTTTCTCCATAACTGTCTTCTCCTCCTGGTGTCAGTAATTAATTAATAATTACTATTTAATAATATTAAATAGTAATAGTAAAATTAAATTATACTAAATTACTAATTAATTAATAATTACTAATTAATAATAATTAAGTAATTAATACTACATACCTAATTGTTCAAATTCATGGGTGTGTTCTTCCATTGCTTTCCCTAGGATGCCCTCCCCATGCAATTAGCCAACATCTATCTATCCCTTCCTCTCCTCTGTCACCAGGACCTATCTTCAGTCCCTCATAATTTCTGACTTGCTTCTCTGCCAAGTCTTTTCCCGATCCTCTCTCTCCTCTCTTCTGCTTCCAATTGCTTTGCAGTGATTTATGAGATTTTTACATCAGGCTGGGGTTTTAGATGAATGTTCAACTCCATCATTTACCACTATTTCTAGAGCATAGTGATGGTGTCAGGAAGTGTTTGCTGAATGAATCAATGAATTATCTAAGGAATGGAGGAGAAAAGGAATGGACCACTACACTATAAGACTATAGAAAATCAAATACACTAAACTTCAGAGGAAAACAGTTTTTTTTAAAAATAAGATTTGTAGTTTATACTACAAGAGATCTTTAGGAAATTCACCATGATATGTATCCTCAGTGTCTCCCTTCTTGGCCAAGATGAACTGTAAAATGGCATGGTTTCGAAACTGACCAGAAGTTTACCTAACTCTGGATAGTCCTCAAATAGTTCTCTGTGGCAAAGATCATGACGAGAGATCACGAAAGGAACTCCCAAACCAAGTAGTTATTTCAAGCTGTGCATGGGCTCCTTTTAATGAATTTTCCATAAACGGAAACCAACTGGGTCACTCATGGTTCTGTATACCAGAGAGCGAGCCCAGTAGTATGGAATTGGCTGCATTGCGTAATGCAAAAATAAACTTGTTAGAGAAAAGCGTATTCTTTTGCCCTTTAGGACGAAGCTTACACCAGTAGAGTGCTCTAGTCAAATCATCATCTGAGAAATGTCTCGGTAGCTTTGGACCAGTAAGTCTTCATAAAAAGACCAGTAAGTCTTCATAAAAAGAACAAAAAATCCATGTCAGTTCATTTGGACTTCAAGAAGCCTTTGGTTCAGGAAGGTTTTGGTTCAGGAAGGCTTTGGTTGATCTTTTGTGATCTCCTAACTCTATGCTCTTCAGTCTAAATGAAAAATAAGCACATCAGCTCTTACTTCTAGAATATGCACGAAGGTGACAGCGTAAGAGAGAGTATTTGGTAAATGTTAAAGAATGTGACTAAAACCAGTATGACACGGCCCAGGCTCAGGGTTTGAGGTCAGTTTCCACTAATGACTGCGACCTGGGACAGTTATTTACTCATTCTAAGACTCACTTTTAGCTGGTAAAAACTTAACGATAATAATAATAAAACATTCTAATGTAAGTACAAACCAAAATATTCTAAAGGTTATTTTTAATTCTACTGCCTATCACAGAGTAGAGATCTGATGCACATGAGTTAGAATGGAAGACACAAAACAGAATTCCGTCTTATTGTCCTTTTTTGTTACCTGCCCATACTCTACCTCTTAAATATTGAGAATTCTAATTTGAAATTTTATATGTCTGGGACTAAGAGTTAAATGATTAATAAGAAAATCAGTTAAAACATTTAACAATAAAAACTATACACACATATTGTAAACTAAAACATTTAACTAAACTTTCATTCACCTGTATTTTGAGAGTTTGTCAAGGCTTTTCCTGGAATCTGTGTTTGTTACCTGAAGTCCTATGCTGTCTTTCTTACAAAACCCTGTTCTGTAATGTATGGGCCCAGCCATTTCAATTTTGACACTTGAAGACATTTATGAAACAAACTAACTATTCTATATGTTTACCCCCTTTTGTTTTTACAGTTGTCTCAGAGACTCCAAATTCTATGGCACATTTTTTATTTTTTGCTTCTTTGTGGCTCATCTCTATCAAGCCATTCTCAAAGCATTTTCCTAAAAGAATAACAATTTTCTCACACCCATGTTGATTAATTTACATAATATTTAACTGAATTACCGAAGGATTGTTACAACTGCCGCATATACAGATACATATATACAAGTAGCATAAACAGAGGCAGCAACAAACGTACAACTTTTCGTGAAGGACCAACTCCATGGTAAGAGCAGATAAAAGATGGCATGTCAGAGGAGGAGGGCTAGCAGGGCATTCAGGTCTTTGGGGGCATCCGCTGGTTCTACAGAGGAAGTAGAAGGCATGGGTGAGTGTGAGAAGTGGAGATTGGAGAAGAGGGTTCTGCTCTCCACTCCAAAGTGGTTTCACAAATAAAACAGTGGAACTAGAAGTAGAAAGGAGTTAAAGCAAGACATTTGTTTCCAAGCCTATCAGCTACTCAGATGCTGTCAAACCACAGAATATTTTTTTAAGATTTTATTTATTTACTTATGCATTTGTCAGAGAGAGAGAGAGAGAGAGAGCAGAGGCAAGGAGAGGAACAGAGGGAGAAGCAGACACTCCGCTGAGCAGGGAGTCCAATGTAGTCTCCATTCCAGGACCCTGGATCATGACCTGAGCTAAAGGCAGATGCTTAACCGACTGAGCCACCCAGGCACTCCAAACCACAGAATATTATAATGGTAGCTAGAAAAAGCTTTAGAGAACAGCTGATTCAACCCACTCACCACCATCCTCTACTAACATTTGATAGATGAGGAAAGATGGTTGGGTTGAAATAGAAAATTCTTTAACCACTGTCCACCATTAAAAATGGAAGGAGAAAGACAAAGCTATCACAGATGGTGCTTTAAGTGTCCTTTCAAGGAAAGGTGCACTGGGGCTTCAGGAAAACAAGGGGGGGAAGCACTAAATGGGCGGACTCCTAGATGCCCTCAAGCACAAGCGGTCTACACCAAAGGACGGACACATAGGGAATGGGAGGAGGAAGAGAGAAAAAATAAAGAGGAATGGGGCACCTGGCTGGCTCAGTGGGTTAAAGCCTCTGCCTTTGGCTCAGGTCATGATCCCAGGGTCCTGGGATCGAGCCCCACATTAAAAAAAAAAAAAAAAAGGAAAAATCCCATTTAATTTTTCTCTAAAAGCCAAACATAAAACACCCCAAACAGAGGGGCCCCTTCTACAGAAAGCACTTCACGCTTCCGCAGACACACCGCACACGTGTCCCAGCTTTCATCGGTGGTTATGCCTTTTACACAGAAATTTATTTTTGGACTCTCGTGGATTTTAAACACTATCAGCTGACAAGGGATATGGAGCCAATGTTAAGATGATGCGTCCTTCTGTGGCATCTTTTCCATTGCTTTTCCAGGAAATGCTGAAGAAAGTGAGAGATGGGGCTGAGATGAACAGCTCTATTGATCTTACCCATCCTCTGTCCAGTAACTGGTTCCAGAAATTCTGTGTGGGAATTGGGGCTAACCAGAGACTGAGACCTCGCCATCCAGTTTTGGCCACACTGTCCTGTCTTTTTACCAAAGTGGAAAATTTTCAAATAAAACACAGAGGCCCAATAGAAGTTGCTAAAAACAAGTTATTTTGCAGTTCCTCAAGGCTTTCTGATTTTTAAAAAATATATATGAAAATCCCATGTGGTGGCCTTGGAGAAATTACCTTCACTAATATAATTGCTCTCTAATCCTTAAGTCAACCTTTTTTATTTCTCTGTGGATACCCTTCACCTCAGCTTCCCTGTATTTTGAAGAAATGGCAACGAATTTCCAAAGCATGGTTTCTGGAAACCAACAGTGTCATGTCCAATTGCCTAGAAAAATATCAATTGCATCAGCTTTCTTGGTCGGATCTTCAATTTGTGTGACTCCCTCCAGTGAGGAACACAAGCACCATCTGGGTGTGGGGGGGGGGGGGTTGCCATCCCATCCTCACCACTTCTTGGTAAGGGAGGAAAGAGTCAGATGAGGAGTAAATGGGCACAACTCAGCCATGTTGAAACGGGAAAGGGGGACTGATGGGGAGTCAGGCTGGAGGAAGTCTTAGGATTTCCAGTCCTACCAAGATGGGGCTCACTCAGCGGTACTGCAGAGGACAAAGGCGTCCCTTTGCACCTCAGAGTCAAGGCTCTTGAAAAGGACATAACCTTTGAAAATGGTCTTTCAGGAAATAAAGGTGAACAGCGAGAGAAGAAAGCATTCCATGTGTCTGCAAGTGGCATCGAGAAAACTTCATTCCCTAGCACTGAAGATTTTAGAAATTTTTAAGCCAGATCCACACAAGGGGCTTTGAGGAAGGTAGCATAATCTTTTCCATCTTGCTCAGTTTCCTTCGAAGCATTGATTGCTCCTTGTAATTACTTCTTTTTTATTCCCAAAGATTTTGTTTATTTGAGAGAGAATGAGAGAGAGAGAGAGAGAGAGAGTATGAGGGGGGAGGGTCAGAGGGAGAAACAGACTCCCCGCCAAGCAGGGAGCCTGATGCAGGACTTGATCCTAGGACTCCAGGATCATGACCTGAGCCAAAGGCAGTCACTTAACCAACTGAGCCACCCAGGCTCCCATGTGATTATTTATTTCTTCACTTCTTTTTTTTTTTTTTTTTTTTTTTTTTATTTGACAGAGAGAAATCACACTAGGCAGAGAGGCAGGCAGAGAGAGAGAGAGAGGAGGAAGCAGGCTCCCTGCGGAGCAGAGAGCCCGATGTGGAGCTCGATCCCAGGACCCTGGGATCATGACCCGAGCCGAAGGCAGAGGCCTTAACCCACTGAGCCACCCAGGCGCCCCTATTTCTTCACTTCTTTACCATCTACCCCTTGCCAGACTGTGAAGGCAAGAACCATCTTTGTTCTGTGTCCCACTATATGCCAAGTTCCTTCTACAATGCCTGGTACACAGTGGGTGCTCACTAAATGTGTGTTGAATGGATAGATTTTATACTTCTGAAAGATTTAGAGCAAACCAACTTCCAGCCACTACTGGTTTATTTCTTCTTTCTCCTAATGCCGATGAACTTTGAGTCAATAGAAAGCCCCAGGGAAATTCAAGAACATATTTTCCCTAGAAACCCTCAGGTCACGAGGGTGTCTTGAGAAGGACCCCCCCCCCCCCGGGGGAGCCCTGATTTTGTGTTGTATTCTTTTTGTTGGTTGGGAGTCCTTTACCTCACAGGACTCTTGGTTCCAAGATCCATGGTCTGAAGTGAGATATTTTTTTCTTTTCTTCTGGTTTATCAGCTCATATTAGGTCTGGTCAGCCCTGACACTTGCTGTGTTCCAGTAAGAAGTGAATGCATTATTAATTAGATGAAAATGTTTATGAAAAGGGCCATTCTTTATCATTGTCACTCTGAATTCAAAAGGGAGTGCTGTTCCCCTAGCTCATCATGCTTTTTGCAGGTCAAGGGGCTTCTGTGAGATTTCCTGTGTTCTATAAAGAAAGAAGTTTGGAAAAAATTATTGTGTTTGGTCTGCCACTCCCCACAGCCTGGAAATAGTCAGTGTTGATCCCCGTACCATAAACAAACAATAAAAACCAAATAAACCACACCCTACAAACAACACTGTTTCTTCTGAGCGTGTGATTTCTGTAATTAGTGTGAAGAATGAATTCCGTGTTCCCTTGAAGATCTAGAATACGAGATGGAGCACCCATTTGGAGCTGCTCTCCTAAGAAGCACCCTCACCCACGAAATAGAAAATTCTATTCTAGAAAGTTCTATCCTAGAAATATAGAAACTTCGGAAACCCTGCCTGAGGTTTTTCTCAATGCATGTGAAAAGAGGTGGTCCTTTAATTTTCTTGGATCTATAAGAGTCAAGACTCTTACATCATTTACCTGTAAGAGTCAAGACTGGGCCATATGATGTTCTGGAAGAACTATCCACCTTAAAATTCTAGGAGTCCTTCCGTGAATTGCAGGCTCTATGAGGACAGGGCACACGTCTCACTCACCAGCATATTCCTGGTGCACTCCTGGTAGGCAGTCAGTGCCTAGCTGCTGCATGACTGAATGAATGACCAGGATGCCTGTTGATGTAATCATGATGCAGTCTTCACACATCACCAACTCTTTCACTCTACACCAACTCTTAGAATGGAAAAAGTGAGAGATATCATCTAGTCCTAAATAGAGCTACGGCGATGTCCCCATTTAAATGTTGTTAGTCTCCTCCCATGTTTCCAATCTCTTTGTCTTGTTTTTTTTGTACACTTACCTTCTAACATGTAATTTCTCTGTAATTTGTTATTTATCCTCTTACCCACCACTACATCAGAACAGGGTTTCTTGACTGTTTTACTTATTGCTGCATTCTAATTGCCCAGCATAGATCTTGGCACATAATTAGGGCTCAGTAGCTATTTGTGAAGCGGATAAACCAAAGAATAGTGATTGAGTATGGATTCACACGTTGGAGTCACTGCAGGAGTTTTTTTGTTTTTTTTTTTTTTTAAATCCCAAATCCCAGCTCCACACCTGTGGAATCAGAATGGGTAGAGGTCTGCATTTTGATCAGGGAGTCTAGGAGATTCTGGTATAGCTGTTCTGAGAACCACTAATGCATCCAACTCATTAATTTAGACATAATCCTGAAACCCAGGGAGATAAAGCGTCCTGTCATCCATGAGCCTGGGTGTACTTAATATGATGTGTGTTGCCACCCACATCTTGGTCTTTGAGATTAAGCTGCTAGATGCAAGAATTAGGGCTTCTGGACTTCCTTTCTGTGGTGCAGCCCCGTAGGCAGGAAGGTAACGGGGCTTCAGGTAGTAAAGAACTTTTTGAGTCGAACAACGCTTTTGCACAGAAGAGCCACCCTATCTCCATGCTAACGTGTTCCCCATTTCCGTCTCTCCTAGTTCCTGGACATCTCCATCAAATGGACCACCCAGGAAACCTTTCCTCCAAAGTACCTTCATTATGACCCAGAGACCTCTCGTCAGCTGATGTGTGACAAATGTCCTCCCGGCACCTCCCTAAAACAGCACTGCACGGCAAGGCGGAAGACCGTGTGCGCCCCTTGTCCCAACCACTACTACACAGACCGCTGGCACACCAGCGATGAGTGTCTGTACTGCACCCCGGTGTGCAAGGAGCTCCAGTACGTCAAGCAGGAGTGCAATAGCACCCACAACCGCGTGTGCGAGTGTGAGGAAGGGCGCTACCTGGAGGTCGAGTTCTGCCTGAAGCACAGGAGCTGTCCCCCCGGGTTTGGAGTGCTGCACGCTGGTACGCATCGGCTTTCGACGCGTGGCAAATTTAATGCGATCGTACAGAGTCAGGTAGTACTGAGAGTTTAAGGGAACGCTTTTGTCCTGATGATATTATAGGACAGCAAATTGCAGAGGTAACAGAACCTGCTAGGTGCGTCCTGTGTGGCTGGCTTGCTGCCCAGGGACCATTTCTTAGAGGAATACTTTGCCACTAGGGGCAATTTAGTAGCAAATCTCCAGTGCAGGGAATGGCTCTCTAATGAGATGCGTGATGGAGTGCCCTTTTTTTTTAAAGGGACACACTGAGTCGCACTGTTTATAGTTGATACATACTTCTGGGCTTCCCTTCAGCACGGACAGCTTCAATCTGCAGTTCTTTTTGACAAACATCAGAAATGATAATTGATACCAAGAGAGTAATTAGGCTGATATTAATGAGGCTCTGGAGTGCTAACAATGAGGAGTTATAATTAATTATGTAAAAAATGAGAATGGTTAGGGGAAATGCATTTCATTATTAAAAATGAAGCTGGTTCTTCCCTTGGCATGGGTGTCGAGTGTCTGCGAGGATAAAGACCGGCAGCATCTCTAAAAGGAGCTCATTCTTTATCTTAGACAAAACAGATTGTCAAGCCAACAGTCAGTACTTGTCTACAAACAAAGTACTTTCTCTTTTCCCATTTTGAACAGCAGAGGTTAAGGCCAGTGTGCATTGAATCTTTTAAAGCCGCAACCCACATGTTTTCCTACCTCATTCACAGAGCTTCAGTGTAGTCTGTATCCTCTCGTGGCCCGGGAAAATTAAGAATATTCACTTTCTTTCCTTTTTTTTTCTTTTTTCCACTTTTCTGGAGGAAGTAGTAACTGGTATAGATTCTGACTACTCAGTACGAAACAGTGTTTCTCACCCCCAGGGTTACTGACATTTGGGGCTGGATAATTCTTGCTGTGGGCAGCTGCCTTGTGCATTGCAGAATGTTTGGCAACATCCCAGGTCTCTAGCCACAAGATGCCAAGAGCACTCCTCCCCGGGTCATGATGACCAAAAATATCTCCAGACATTGCCGGTTGTGCCCTGGATGCAAAAATCGCCCCTAGCAGAGAAGCACTGGTTTAGAGGACGCTAATTATTTGTAATTATCTTAGCGTTCAGAAGTTGTGATACACAGAGCCTAAATTATTCGATGACAAATACTTTAGGTTTAAAGACATACCAAGGAAACACTCAAAAGTTGAAGTCTATTCTGTTTCCTACGTTGTGAATCATGTAAGAATAATTACAGGTGGTGCAAATTGCATGAGTGTCCCTTAAAATGTCTCTGGCATGAGTATTTGAAGGAGAAATGGGTGATACTGCCTAGCGTTTATTGGATGATGCTTTGGGTTTCAAAATCTAAACGAAATTGTAGGGAGTCAAACTCACCCAGCCAAATCAAATCCATTTAATTCAATTTAGTCATTGTATATGCAGAAAAATTAACTAAGCAGGGAACTCTACAGTTTGGAAGCTAGAAAAACTTGGAAAATAATGGAAATGGGAAGGAATCTTCTCACATCAGCATGAGAATTTGTGTGGGGAATGAAGCCAGCAGGCAGCCCGAAGACAGACAAAGAGACACATTTTATTTTGTGGTATCACAGTGGTACTTACTTACCTCTCCTTCCCTAAAAACCCACAGAACAGAGTTCCTCATGGAAAATGAGAAGTTTCCAGTCCAAAGAGAAGGAAGGACTATGTAGTGTTATTCCAAAAAGTATTAGCCATCCCTTGCCGCGTTGTTTTGAAGTCAGATTGTCTCCTTTCTATGTTGTACCTGTTCCATTCTGTGTGTCCTGTCATTCCGATGTCTTTCTGTACGGCTGGCATGGCGGCATTCTCAACAGGAGAGCAGAGCACCTCTTCTCATTATGCTATCTCCCATTTTGCCTGACAGGTTATACCACTTATGTTTCAACGGATATTAATAAGGGCAAACTCATTTACTTAGATGGATAAATCTTTTTTTTTTTTTTAACGGAAAGTTCTAACAATGCTGAAAGAGGGAAGTTCTGTTCAGAAAGGTCATTGTAGAAAGCCTCCTGCCTGTTTTCAGAAACTTCACCTTCCATTACTCTTGGATTCTGTTTGTTAAAGAACTTTGCAAGTTCCATTGCCTGGAAGAATGTCTTATATCGTTGACCTTCTCATGGGATGTATGGCGAGACCCAAGCCTTGAGCATGTATATGAAGAATGATAAGATTCTTCATTGTGCCGTTGGCTTTCCAGAACATGTGGTAGTTGGCAGAGGGAGACTTGGATCCAGATGGCCAAGTCCACTGATTCCCGATGTGTTTGAAGTGGGAGAATACTACGGAGTCCTCACCAAATACCTCCGCTTTTGATATTGTAGGCCCGGGTGTGCAGCTGGATCCCACTGAAGGAGGGAGGTGTAGTAAGAAAGTATTAAACAACACAAGACAAAAAAATTAGACTTCTGTGTAAAGTCTTCTTTAACATGATGTCACTGCCATGCCGGCAATAGTGTGGGAAAGATTCAGACCGTGGTTTGCCCTTTCCTCTTTTTTTTTCCCTGCCAGTCCTTTGTCATTTTTGCTGATCAACGCATCATCCATCCCTTTAGAAGCAGCGAGTGCTGAAACTAGAGCCAAACCATTTTTGCTTTTTCTTTCTTTCTTCCTTTCTTCTGCTCTTGATACAATGAGATGGGAGCCTTGAATTTTTAATAAATGAAGTTGATTAACTTTCTGTAGCTTTCATCTGTCCCTTTTGTATTTGTTATCTCGCCTGAGCCAGAATTGGCTGGAAACGCTACATCTGAATATTGAAGTCTGCATCTGTTCAAGTAGCTTACACTAGATGGAGGTATTTTCCTATGCAAATACACTGTACTGTATAATCTAGCCACGCGTAATAGAGTATGGGTTTGAGGGGATTTATCTTGAGTTGTTGACTGGTTCAAGTTTTTCTTACCAGCGAGTTCTCCAAACTTACCAGGTCTCTTTCCATCATGAAATAAAATGCCCTTGCAATCACCCTTCCCTGAAATTTTTATGACCCTGCTCGTTTAAAACTCAATAGTTTAAGCAAACAGTATATCATCTCCCATTTACTGGGTAGCTTAACGGCAGGCTTACGCTTTTGAATCGGTGACGAACTTTATTGCCACCTTCAAAAGTTTATTATAATGTTGTAAATTTTTACTTCTCAAGGTTAGCATACTTATGAATGCTTCACAATTAGGATTCAGGAAAGACAGGACTTCGGGAGGCACCGAATGGAATTTAACAACCCAGTGTTCCGTGGGTACTGGTTGCAAAGAATGATATGACAGCAGACAGGCAGCCCTTATCTTCACGATTTTCTAGAAAAAAATGCATGAAGAATCTGGCTGACAATGAGGCCTCACCCATGCTACAGCAGAGGTTGAACAAATGAACACCCTTACTCTATCCTTCCCTCTCATTTCGTGTTCTGTAGGTAATGGCAAAACATACTGTGTGTGTGTTACAGGGAAGGGAGACTGCCTGGGGGGCTCCTCACTGTAGAGGTTTCGGTCTCTAATGAAGTGAAAAATGCCTGAAGTTTTGGGCAACATAATAGTAGTAAAAACCAAGTGAAAAGTCTTTCCAAATCTGTCTTAAGAGAAACTGTCTGCTGTGAAAGTGTTTGAGAAGAAGGTGCTAAATTACTTGGTATTTTCTGTAGGAACCCCGGAGCGAAATACAGTTTGCAAAAGATGTCCAGATGGGTTCTTCTCGAATGAGACGTCATCTAAAGCACCCTGTAGAAAACACACAGACTGCAGTGCATTTGGTCTCCTTCTAATTCAGAAAGGAAATGCAACTCATGACAATGTATGTTCTGGAAACAGTGAACCGACTCAAAAATGTGGAATAGGTAATTATATTTTAAGATGTCAACCTTTGTATCCCCTCTGAATTGAATGCAAGACCCTCTGGCTACCTTCTCAGTGAAACTCTTATTTTTCCATTCTTGAATGTCTATCAGCTAAGATTGTTCTCGGCATCGCTAACGCCACAAGTCAACACCTCTCCATAGGTCTCACCGTGTCGTGATCTTGCTCCCAAACTTGACTTTCTCCCTTTACACCTGAGTCAGATCTTACCCATGGGGAGAGAGGTGGTGTAAAGATGACATCTAAGGCCACATTATCAGTCCGAATTATAGAGTTTTTGGTAAATTATGCATTTTTATTACATTTTAAGATTAAAAACTGGCCAAAAAAAAAAAAAAAAAAAGGGAGGGGATAAAATCTGGCAACTAAGAAGCATCGTGATATAAACTGGTAACAAACCAGACAAGGCAAAGCTGGCTTTGTTACCTATGGTGTCACTGCCTCGACTGCATGAAGTGATCGATTTCTCTGGTTGTCCTAAACTCTGTGTTCCGGAAGCATCACCAGCTCCATGCTCATTATGTGGATGCTTCCCACAGTGGTGTCTTTCGTACCATTAGACTAATCTCAGACCTTCCATCAAGGATGCCTCTCACCGAAGATGCCCTCCCTTTTATCATTTAACTAGCTTGACTCCCCCCAACCATCTTTGCGTGTGACATAGAAGAATCTGAAACGTAGGAATGTGGGCTGAGCTTTTAAAGTTTCACACCCAGTTCCAACATGTTTTCATCCTGTAATCAGAATCTTCATCAAGTCATTTAGCCTTTCTGCTTTCCTATTCAAACAGTGGAATGAGGGAAGGCGTGGTAAGAGGGGCAAGTTCTAACTTTAAACATTCTCCTTACTTAATTCATTCTTAGTTTTATTTTTATCATTTTATATTAACCACTCACTATAAGCCAGGCACCTCTGCTACAGGAGCTTTAATCTTTATAAAAACACTGTGAAGTTTGCTCAGTCCAGTGTAGGTGGGAAGTGACAGTCAGAATTCAAACCCAGGTCTGACGAATCTGAAGACAAACTCTTTTTTTTTTTTTTAAATATTTTATTTATTTATTTGACAGGGAGAGATCATAAGTAGATAGAGAGGCAGGCAGAGAGAGAGAGAGGGAAGCAGGCTCCCTGCTGAGCAGAGAGCCCGATGCAGGACTCGATCCCAGGACCCTGAGATCATGACCTGAGCCGAAGGCAGCGGCTCAACCCACTGAGCCACCCAGGTACCCCTGAAGACAAACTCTTAATCCCTGGGATAAACAGACCCCACCCAGACACTCAGGCCATTGCACCTCTTTTCTAAATGGTCTATTTTTGGTGTTGATTATTTCCCCACTTAATGCATGCTTCTACATCTACATCCACCCTTGTTCTCAAAGGTAAACTCTGTGTTTACGTGTGTGCAGAAAACCGTACGCGACTCCAGATTACTCTTCACCTCCTCGAAAGACAGTAATTATATTTGTTTTGACATTGGTCTGGAAGTAAGTTGTGGATGCTAGCTAACCCTTTAACAGGATGTTTAATATTTACATTAAAATATGTGAATGTGTACATTGAGTCATAGAATTTTTTAAAAATATTTTATTTATTTATTGGACAGAGAGAGAGAAAGATCACAAGCAGGTAGAGAGACAGAGAGAGGGGGAAGCAGGCTCCCCACTGAGCAGAGAGCCCAATGCGGGGCTCGATCCCAGGACCCTAGGATCATGACCTGAGTTGAGCCGAAGGCAGAGGCTTTAACCCACTGAGCCACCCTGGTGCCCCGAGTCATAGAAATTTTTGCTGCAATTCATTTACAGCAATATTTCCATTAGACATTCATTAAATTTTCTCCCCTCAAAGCCCTCAAAGAACTTTAGAGAGGACATAAGCCCAGTTGGGTTGACAATCTGCCACTAAGACGAGCCAACAGAGAGTTGATTTTATCTGAACTTCACGTTCTAACACATTCAACTTGGGAAAACTCCCTATTGTATTGATATTATTTATTTATTGGCCACTAGACCTCCCAGAATCCAGTTGCTAAGTAAATCTTGGTTTTTCCCACCTTCAGATGTTACCCTGTGTGAGGAGGCATTCTTCAGGTTTGCCGTTCCTACAAAGTTCACCCCTAATTGGCTCAGCGTCCTGGTTGACAATTTGCCGGGCACCAAAGTAAATGCAGAGAGCGTGGAGAGGATAAAACGGCGACACAGCTCACAAGAACAGACTTTCCAGCTCCTGAAGTTATGGAAGCATCAAAACAAAGATCAAGATATGGTCAAGAAGATCTTCCAAGGTAGGGTGACCTGAAATAAACAAATCTAGCAGAAATCAAAGACACCCATTTATCATAAACAAGAAGACTGAGCACCTGTTTAGTTGTGTGAACAATGTTTCCCTTTGGGAATTATTATTGGACTAAAATGTTTCCGCCAAGTAATGGTGTAGAAGCTATCCCTAGAGCGGCCTCAAGGTTTTTCTTCTCATCTCCTCCACACCCTGACCACTCTTTAAAGTACACTGAACACTCTGAAATAAGAGACAGTCCATTTCAATTACGGGTCTAGACCTCGGGAATTCCACCTCTAGATCCCATAGTGGTTTCATTAACATCTCCGGCCTACACAGATGTTCCTTACACACTTTGGATCTTATCTTGTATTTCCACCAAGAAGCTCTGTTGTATTTATTTGTATTTATTTGGTAATTCTCTCCAGAGGCCTCCAAGTGTCTTACAGATGTCCTCTCATTAATCCTCACAACATAGCCTATTTTAAAATTACCATTTTAATAGCCTATAGTGTGAGGATTAATGAGATGAGGTCTGTGAAGTGTTTCTTAGAGAAAAGGGCTAGTTGAGACCAAGGATTCTCATGTTTTAGAGTTTTATTTTAAAAAGTCTCCTTTAGAAACAATGTGTGTGTGTGTGTGTGTGTGTGTGTGTGTGTGTGTGTGTGTGTGTTATGATGGGAAAGAATCCAAGGGGAAAAGGAAGTTTCTTCGAGTGTGGACAGGACGTTAAGTTTTAGGATATACAGCGCAGAGTTCTGACTTCAGTTAGCACTGGGAGCACCTGCCAGAAAGGGGAGGAAGATTTCCATAATGCGGACAGTATCCATGAGAAACCCATCTGCTCTTTACCTGTAGTTAGATAACTGAAGAATCCTACACTTCCCCAAAAGCCTCAAACATCTGAAACTGAGGCCTATTCTTTTAGAAGACTAAGATTTTCGACTTTCACTTGTGCAGAGTAAAGTTTCTTATGTCCTTGGCAAACAAAATGTATTCTGTGAAAGTATAATTAGCCCTGAAGCAGGGGAAAAAAAGGGGGGGGAGGAGGTGGGAGAGAGAATCAGAGATTGTTAGACTTGGAAGGGGCCAAACTCTCTATTTTATAAATAAGGACATTTCTGCCCAAAAAGATAAACTGACTTGCCTTAGGGCTCACAGACAGTAAATGACTCGTGTCATTAATGGAAATGTTAGATACCCCCTCTTACGTTTATGTCCCAGCTCATTACTGGAATATTCTCTAGGCCATATGAATCCTACCATTGTTTGTCCTCATTCCGTTGGGTTTTTCAGATCTCCTCCTCCTCCTCCACAGTAATTCTCTGGCCCTAATTAGTAAAGACCATTTGTCACACCTAACTCTTCAAATGGATTGTATATCAGATATCCACTAATGAAAGTTCATATTATAAAATGGCTAAGTCGAATACTTTATTTCTATTTATCTGAAATGTTACGGTTTTAATTTTTCCAATTTTTCTTAGAAAACTGAGAGTGATGTGTCTATAGTTTTCTACTGTTCATTTCCAAAATTAGGGCTTTTCACAAAGCTCTGTTGGATGCCTAGAATACATAAAGCATTTTACCCTTTCTAACATGCAATAATATTCAACTCAGTTCTCACAAATACCTAGCATCCCTCAGTCTCCCCCTCCCTATAAAAAGGAAGGAGAAGATTATCCTTAAAATAAATTTATGAAATTCTGGGAGAACCTCCTTCTGCCTCACGGTCATTTTGTGGTGGTGGCTTTAGAATATACATTATGTGACTGTCTCTTCGGGCTTTTGCTTGATGCAGATATCGACCTGTGTGAAAACAGCGTACAGCGGCACATTGGACACGCAAACCTCACCTTCGAGCAGCTCCGAAGTTTGATGGAAAGCTTGCCGGGGAAGAAAGTCACAGCAGAAGACATCGAGAAGACGTTGAAGGCATGCAAATCAAGCGAGCAGATTCTGAAGCTGCTCAGCCTGTGGAGAATAAAAAATGGTGACCAAGACACCCTGAAGGCCTTAATGCATGCACTGAAGCACTTGAAAACATACCACTTCCCCAAAGCTGTCACTCAGAGCCTGAGGAAGACCATCAGGTTCCTTCATAGCTTCACCATGTACAGATTATATCAGAAGCTGTTTTTAGAAATGATAGGGAACCAGGTCCAATCAGTCAAAATAAGCTGCTTATAACCGGAAATGGCCACTGGGCTATTTCCTCACAATGGACCAGATCCAATGAATGAGTAAACTGTTTCTCAGGCACTTGAGGGGGATGCAGTGATTTCTTTCTCATCACCAAGGACTAGATTTGGCCACAAGGCGCAAAAAGAAACAATGGTGTGGAGAAAGAACGAACATCTCCCCTAAAAGTTCAATAAACTCCAAATAGTTTATCCAACTGATAGATCTGGTCTCGTTATCTACTGACTATATTTTCTCTTATTACTGCTCACAGTAATTCAACTGGAAATAAGAAACGAGATCCATTGTGCCTTACTAAATATGGGAATGTCTAACTTAAATAGCTTTGAGATTTCAGCTGTGCTAGAGGCTTTTATTAGAAAGCCATATTTTTTTTTCTGTAAGAGTTACTAATATATCTGTAACACTATTACAGTATTTCTATTTATATTCATTCAGATATAAGGTTTGTACATATTATCGTCCTAAAGGGAAATCGTGTAAGACAATTTTAGAAAGAAAAATATATATTCTGTTTATTATTATGACAAACAAATGAGAGATAAAATATATTTTTTAACGGAAAGTTTATAGCATTTCTTAATAGGTACTGCCATTCTTCCTGTGTGGAGTGTTTTTGTGATATACTTTTACCTGTATAAGCTGTAATATCATTTTATAGAAAATGCATTATTTAGTCAATTGTTTAATGTTGGAAAGTGTATGAAATATAAGTTATCTGAATATTAGATGCTCTGAGAAATTGAATGTACTTTATTTAAAAGATTTTATGTTTTTACTATCTAAACAACATCATTAAAGTTTTCAAGTTATTTTTCATTGCTTTTCCTCTTGCCTTTATTTGAAAGGGATGTTAATGGGTCTCAGCTTCCACAATTTTCCCTGTTCTTTTATCATTGGGCCACCTGAAAAGTGTTAAAAATGCAGATTCCTGGACCAATTTATTGAGAAACTGAAGAGGAAGGCAGAAACTTGCATTCTTAATAAATTCCAAAGTAATTCTTACTACATTGAAATTAGAGAATTTCTGAAGTCAACCTTAGTATATAGGTTGTACAAACCAGTTACAACTACATGGCTAACATCGAGAGACCAAACTAGAGGGGTTTTTTTTGTTGTTTTGGGGGGGGGTTTGGTTGCAAGTAATGGAAACTGACACTATTTAGTTTAAGAAACTAATTGGAAGGGTGGGGTATTGGGTTTAATGATGAAGCTCCCCAAAAATATCTTCACATCATAGCCTCTGAATGTTACCTTATTTAGAAAAAGGGTCTTTGTAGATATAATTAAGGATGTTGAGATAAGGCCATTGGATTTAGGGCCCACCAACGGCACGTGTCTTTATAAGAGACACACAAAGGGGAAAGACAGAGAAGATGTGCAGACAGAGGCAGAGATGGAAGTTGATGAAGCCATAAGCCGAGGAACCCAAGGAAGACAACAAGTTCTCCCCCAGAGCCTCTGCAGGGAATACAGCTTGGATTTCCGGCCTCCAGAGCTATGACAGAATTTGTGTTTTTATTAATGTTTATTCATGGAAGAATTAATGTTTTCATCCACTCAGTGTGGTGATTTGCCACAACAATTACAGAAAACTGATACAGATTGTATCCAAGCCTCAGAAAGAAGAGAATTAAAATAACTGTGGGCCCCTTGGCGGCCAAATTTCCTACACTTTCTCCTCACGCTTTCATTCCTGTACCTTTCAGTTCCAAATTTACACTCCTGGGATGGAGACTCTGGTTGTCCTAGATTGGGACAGGTGTAAGGACATGGCCCATGCGGGTCTGTCTTTTTCAGCTGTAATTCCCAAAAGGGGGTTGTCATTGTGAACAGGGTCTCTACCCCCCCATCATGGGGTAGGCAACAAAGGTAAGACCACGACATAGAGTATAACGTTGGTGTCGATCAACCCTACCTGTGCGAAAACACATCAGTTATGGATACACTGACAGAAGGGCAGCTCTGGTTAAATACCACACAAACTCCTAATTATGGGGAAACTAAAAGCTAAGGTGAAGTCAAGAGGCTCAAACCCAGAGAATCAGAATCCCAACCTGGCAATACCTGAAGTGAAAAAAAGAAATTGTGGGAACTAAGGGCTAAGGGTATAGGGAGCAGAACAGGAGTTGACAAGAAGCCTTTTCTCCTTCAGAGGCTCCTGTTCTTCTACCAAAGTTCCTCTTTACAGAAAACAAAATGGCCTCCTCACACCAACTAGGCTGGAGAAACATTAGAAAACATCTGGAAGTTAATGGCATCCAGTGTAAATCACTGAGATGCCAATTTCACTGGCTTCCCTGGTTGCTACTTTAGGTTCACTCTGCCTCAATCTTCTCCTCCAAGGGAAATAGGGCATGTGACTTTACGTCCACTCCTCTTTTTAAAAAAACTTTTAATTTTAAAACAACTTTAGGGGGTGCCTGGGTGGCTCAGTGGGTTCAGCCTCTGCCTTCAGCTCAGGTCATGATCTCAGGGTCCTGGGAATTAGCCCCGCATTGGGCTCTCTGCTCAGTGGGGAGCCTGCTTTCCCCTCTCCCTGCCGCTCTGCCTACTTGTGATCTCTGTTTGTCAAATAAATAAACAAAATCTTAAAAACAAACAAACAACACTTTAGATTTACAGAATCATTAAAAAGACAGTGGAAAGTACCCCTAGTGAGCTCTTCTGTAAAGTGTGACTCAATTTCAGTCTTTCTGATGTTTTTTCATGAATAGACTGACATTAAGGGTCTGGGGGAAGAGTATCATGTATGTTATGGCCCTTCTCACATCATATCTGGGGCCAGTGATATCAGCATGATTATTGGTGACATTAACCTTTGTAACTAAGTTAATGTCTACACAAGATGTGAAATACCGAAGCCCAACCCCCACCGGCCTTCCTTACTTATGGTCCTCCTGTTGTTCCAACATGATTTCTTAAAAAGACTAGCGTTTCTCCCTTTAATTGCTTTTGCATCTTTGCTAAAAATAAATTGATTATATTTGTGTGGGTCTATTTCTGGATTCTCTCTTCTGTTCATTTATCTGTAAATCTGCACTTCCACCAATACCATACTGTCTTAATTACTTCCACTTTATAGTAAAGCTGAAAATTATTTCTGATGATTACTCTGTCACATAGGAGTATATTGGCTTTTTCTTGCCTTTTTGTATGTCTCATAATTTTTTTGTTAAAAGCCAAATGCGGGAACCTGGGTGGCTCAGTGGGTTAAAGCCTCTGCCTTTGGCTCAGGTCATGATCCCAGGGTCCTGGGATCGAGCCCCACATCTGGCTTTCTGCTCAGCAGGGAGCCCGCTTCCTCCTCTCTCTCTGCCTGCCTCTCTGCCTACTTGTGATCTCTGTCTGTCAAATGAATAAATAAAATCTTAAAAAAAAAAAAAAGCCAAATGCATTGAGTAGGTCAGTAGAGACAGGTAAATAGTTTATATACCTGGATATGGTCATGACTTTTCTTCTGCTAGAATTGTAATGGAAGGATTTGCATTAATCCAATTAGTTACTCACTAATTCCGCCAACTTCTTTTTCCCTTTCCTCCTTCCTTTCTTCCTTCCTTTCCTATCCTCCCTCCCTTCTTTCCTTCCTTCCTTTTCTTTCTTTCTTTCTTTTTTTTTTTTTAAAGATTTATTCATTTATTTGACAGAGAGAGATCACAAGTAGGCAGAGAGGCAGGCAGAGACAGAGAGGGAAAGCAGACTCCCTGCTGAGCAGAGAGCCTGATGCAGGGCTTGATCCCAGGACCCCAAGATCATGACCAGAACCGAAGACAGAGGCCTTAACCCACTGAACCAGCCAGGTGCCCCTCCTTTTCTTTCTTTCTCTCTCCCCTTCTTTCTTTCTTTCTCTCTCTCCCCTTTTCCCTTCCTTTCCCCTTCCCTCCCCTCCTCTCCTGCTCTCTCCTCTACTCTTCTCTCTTCTTTACTTTTCTTTTTGCAATAGTTATACTCAGTGCATCAGAGATTTCAAATTCCTATAGAAAGCTTGTTTTAGGGTGGTGGAGCAATGCCTATCTGAGTTTTAGATCTTCCCCTTGAGCTACTCCTCAAAAGCTTCTGTCTACACATTCTTGTTCCTTTCCCATCCCTTGCCCAACAGCATTTTGCTGTTACTTGTCACTTGAACTCTGCCAGTTGTGGGTTCAGCACTTAATCTTGACCCTTGCCCCAAGAACAGACTTTTCCCAACTTCTGTTCCCTTTCCTCAGCTGTAATGAGTGCTCACCAATGTTCTAGAATCAGTGGCTTTTCCTTTTCCCCTGCTACATTAATGTTTTTATTCTTCTGGGTAAGGGGTCTTACTCCCACTATAGGACTACTGCCCCTCCCTCCAAGATCCTACAGTTCTTTCTGGTCTATTCTGTGAGTACTCAATAGACTTCATGGAGAAAGAACCTGCAAAAGCATTGGAGGAGATCATCAAGTGGACACAATCACTGGTTGACCTGAGAGCTGGACAGAGACGATCAGAGGCTCCTCACCTAGTCTCCTGTCCTTGGAACATAAGTTCTTCCCACCATTCCCACAGTGGGAGCCATTTCTAGGATGCAGCTCCAAGACAACAATGTGTTATTGGGAACTTATGAACTCAACACATGACAGTAACCCGCTACGGTCCCCTAAGCTTTAAGAATCTGGCAGGCAGGTGCAGAGATCTACTCATCTTGCAGCTGACCAAGATAAGCCTTGTATGTAATTCCCTTGCATATTAAGATTGCTGCCTACCACCTAGAGTGGTCTGTGTCTTTCTTTAGTCTCCCCTTGCCCTCTGTATATGGGACTAATTTCAGATTTTATCTGAGAAGCTGCCAAGGTTGCGAAGCAACAGAAAGGGTGCAAACTCCTCCAGTGTGTGCAGCACCCAGTTCCACACTATTCTACTGGACCACCCACAGCCTTCACCAACTTGCCGGCTACCCTGCCTGAGCTCTTATTTGTGTCCAATTGCATCCACCCAAGTTAGCACATACCTGCAGGTCCTCTCACTGGAATCACAATCTCTTTTTAGATTTTGGGCCAGTTATTTGTTCTGTGTCAGGTCTCTAATGAGTGTTTGCTTGTTTGTTTTAAATTTAGACTTTTTAAAAGAGTTTTGGGTTCACAGAAGAATTGAGGGGAAGGTACAGAGATTTCCCACACACTTTCTGCCCCTGCACATGCGTCGCCTCCTTTACTCTCAACATCCCTACCACAGCTGTGCATTTGTTACCTCTGACGAACCTACACAAACACAACATTATCACCCAAAGTCTACAGTCACATAGGGTTCAATCTTGGTACTACACACCCAATCAGGTTTTTTTTTCCCCCTTTTATAAAGTCATGAAGGTGAAAGGTGAATTTAGTTTGGTTTTGTCATAAGTTGGAGAACATCACCAAATCCAATTCTTTGCATTCTTCCTAGGAGGAAGTTAGAACCTGGTCAATTCTGTTGTTTCAAAACTTGATGTGAAAGACTAGATGGCAGTTAAAACTATCTTCATGATCCAGACCCACTGTGTCCTCTTGTTCATCCAGAATCTTACACAAGGTATGAAGTATTTTTGATGGATTCGTTTTATGGACGGAAGAATACAGACCAAGAAATCATTTTGAAATCCTTATGTTAGACCAGTCATATGAAATATTCCAAGAAGTTTTTACTTATTAACCATGATTATTCCATTCTACCTTTTTTGTTAGGCATCTTATTCAATAGACTACTTTCAGTATTTTAGGCATATATTGAAAATCTAATTTGTTCCACTGAAAATAATACTTTTGAGTGCCAAATTTTAGTACTAAATACAGTACACTTTATATCCAGCTCTAAACAAGAGATATAGTGGCAAACTATCATTACTCCCAGGAGCATAGTCTTGGGTTGTTCTAGTTTGCTATTTGTGAAACTACCCCTGTCAAACACAAATGTGTTTATGTTCAGGTATAGAAATAGGTGTGAGAGAAAGGGAGAGCTCTGAGAACAGGAAACTCTATGTTCTTTGCCAATGCAGAGACCGACAGTCCTGGAGTAGCTCCTTTTCAAAACGCTTAACACCTTTGGAGATGTTTCCTAAACTGATGACCAAACTCAGTTTTGAGGGACATACTTTTATTATTCTCTTCTCTTGATCAAAGTTCAAGATCAATTGGCTTCTATCCGTTCAATTAGTGTAATTATGACTGTTGATATTGGATATAACTATATGCTCTAATTCTTTGACTTTCTTGCTATTATTTTCTAAATTTCTCTCTCCTCAAATCTAGGAAACTATAAAACAGGGATTTAACACTAATAATAACAAGTAGAAATTACCTCTGCAACTGAGTTTAAAATACATCTGTCCTAAAGATGGCTAGAATCCATTTGGAGAGACAGGATGTACACACGGCCGAGTAATCGCTAATACCGGACAGTCTATACTTAGTACCAATCGAATTGCATAAACATGGTACATTCGTCAACTGTCATCTCTGAAGCCAGGGCAGGCCAAGAAGCAATAACTTCGGCTAGGTCTTGTAGGCCCATCTAGGCCGAGAGAATGAGGTGGGATGTAGATACAAGGAATTGTATTGGAAAAGCCATGAAGGCAAAAACGTACATAACATGTTGAGGAAGCATTGCCTAGACTGATGTAGTTTATACAAAAATTTAGAATACTATAAAATAAGCTCGATGAAGTTTATTAGTAACACCCTGTGAGTTGTGAAACTAACTGCTTTATCCACCTAGAACTCTTCAGTTTAGTCTGGTAATTACCTCCTTCTTTTAGGTAACTGCTCTCTCCCACCCCACCCCAACTCAACCACCTTGTTCTAATGGGGCTTGGCAATAACAGCTTCTCTTTCTGTGTACCCAGCTCTCCCTTTCGCTACCCCCAAGGCATTCAGTGATAGATTTTCCTTAGGATGTGTGCATTTGGAATCACTTAAAGAAAAATTTTTTACATCCAATGAAAATCTATAAAAGTTTGAGCCTGGGGCACCTGGGTGGCTCAGTGGGTTAAGCCTCTGCCTTTGGCTCAGGTCATGGTCCCAGGGTCTCTGCTCAGCAGGGAGCCTACTTCCCTTCCTCTCTCTGCCTGCCTCTCGGCTGACTACTTGTGATCTCTGTCAAATAAATAAATAAAATCTCTAAAAAAAATAGTTTTAGCCTAAAGTTGTCAAAGGCTACAGAGAAAGGGAAGTATCAGAGAGAATAAGGAGGAAGAGACAAACAAAGAATCCTGATGATGTTCAGGCCCCAGGTTCTAGCAACTTCTTTTCTTCCTGTCGTTTTGTTTTGTGAACCATTGACTCCCCCTTCTCCTCCAAGCCAATTTCTGTAAGAGAGAGTAAATAAGAGGTCTTTGGATGTCAGACAAAGGTGTTTGGATTTGAGGAACTAATTGTGATGATTGTGAGGTTCTAGCCATCTGAGAATCTTTAATTTTATAATATTTTCCTATGAACACAACAGGAACCACTGAAGTTTTAAGAAAGGTATTGATGTCTGCAAAGTAGAATTTCAAGATTATTCTGGCAGGAGTGTATAGAATGGATTGGAGCTGAAATAGGTTAGAGATTATTAAACCAGAAGAGCTGACAACTAGAATAGTTCAGCCATGAGGCAAATGGTTGAGGTAAATATGCAGCTCCGACTGCAGGTGGGCCCAGAGTGGAAAGGAAAGGTCACAGTAAAGAACCGTTAATCTTTCCAGGAGAGTCATCAGAGAAGGAGCACCATCACTGGGCATTTGGTTATGACTAATGGATTGAGATTCCTGTCTTTTTCCAAATATTTAATACAAAATAAGTCTCCCATTTCCTTGGGTTTTCTTGAGTCTTTTCCCAGGGAAATCCACCTCATCTTCTGAGACACAAAAGCTTAAGTCATATTTCCACAAAAATCCTTCTAACTAAAACAAAGACATCTTCCAAATTGACATTTCAATAGCAATTTTGGTTTTTCATGACTCACTGACTTCAGGCAAGAGGAGGTAAACAGGACAGATCATGCATAAAACCTGTGTCGTTCTCATGGAATCATAGGGTCCTGAGAGACAACATGAGGTCATCTGTTCATCTCTCCTGCCTTCTTGGTTAAGCCATTCCTAAACTAACCTGGAGAGTGATGACCTCGGATTCAAGCATTTTTAAAGTGTCTCATTGCTATAGTGATGCCCCCAACACACACACATACACACACACACACGAGCATTCATGCATACATGTACACACAAGCAAAGCACACATGTGAACACACAACATGTACATGCACACATATGCACACACATGCATACTTGTGTACACACACACACACAGCCAACAGAACCCAATTTCAGGACTTAATAGCTCTCACTCTGTCATTGAGATTGGGTAAAAATGGTTTCTTTAATAGAAACTCCTACTTTCCTGGAGTTTTTGAGCAGGTGGCCTTTGTAGATTGTTCCAACCTAGTGTTTACCAACCTAGTGTTTACCAAACTTACCTAATCACAAGTATCACTTGGGATTGTTTGTTCAAACTGTACATTCCCTAGAATCCTCTCTAGGTCAGGACTTGGTGCTAGAATTCTTATTGGGCAACTTTGGGAAATATTATTATATCTAATCCTTGAGGACCAAATGAGGCTGCATTAAATATTGCACAGCTGCTATCAGAACTCAGAGCTTCTCAGTCCTATCAAGAGTCCTGTTTAACTTTGTGCTTCTCTTAACAAAGATGGGAAGCCCCCAGCTTTCTCTCTTGGAGTGCATTTAATCCCACTGCACGTGTACCAGTCATTGCATTTAGCACCTGACAGTTTAACTGTCTCCCTTGATGCTGATGTTATGCTAATAATATCAACAGCAATAATAATCATCACTATAATTTATTAAATGGTTTCCTGTTAGATCTGGGTCCATTTAGGTTCTTAGAAAACAATGTTGTATGAAGGCAAAACCTAGGAAATCACTGATTCCTCTGATGTGCCATTGTTTCTACATTGACCCTGGTACTCACAGTAAAGGCCATTTATAGAGAACTTGCATGGAACAAAGCCCTACCCTTAAGACCATTACAGACATCATCTCATTAAATCCCGAACAACCTGGTTATCAAATCATCATCATTTTCCTAAAAGCCAGCAGCCTTCAGCTTCTTTCCCCTGACATCCACCATTCTTTTATCTGGGACCTCTATTATTATACAGTGCTTGGACTGGATGTAATATCTGCCTGATCTAGTCACAGCTGTCTCGAGACTTATACTTCCTTCCAATGATCTATCCCAGTTATACCTCTGGATTTAAGCTGGAGATACCCACCATCACTCCTGGGAAAGAAAGACAGCAAGAGTCAAGAAGACGGGGTGGGGGGGGTGGGGGGATAAACCCACAATTTTGAAAAACAGAAATCCTCTAGCCAGGAATCCAACAGTAATGGTTTTGCATGGAAAACTCCATCTGTTTTTTGTGGGATCTGGATCACATTTTTCCCTCCAGCCACGAGAACATGCCACTCAAAAGGACCTGCCTTGGATGGTGACAAGATGTACTCTGCCATTAAGCACTCGTGGCAAGGAACGCATCCAGGATTTGCTTACTAAGAGGGGATGGCAAAAGAAGTAAGCTTTGCTAATGCCTCCAGAATAAATTTCTGTTTAAACCCAAACCATGGAGTTGAGACTGGGTATTAAAAAAAAACTTAAAGCCAACAGACCGGCACTTGGGTGTAGCTGGCACAGTCTCTTTTCCGAATTATTTGAAAATATGCTCCGTTGACTAAGCCACATTTAAAGAATAGGGAATGTCATAACAAAGTTTCTAGAAAAAAATAAATGTGATAGGGTCTGGGAATAAAAGAAAAATAAGAGCAGATTCTACCTCAGAAATAAGGAGCCATCTTTCCCACACAGGTTAATAAGCCTTCCCAAAAGGAAAAAAGGATTAGGGGTGAGACACACCTAATTTTAAATCCCATCTCTTCTCCTGAATAGTGTGATTGCTTTGGGGCTCAGCCTTCCTGTCTGCACAATTGATACAATAAAACCTCAGAAGCTTATCTGGTCATCCCACCTAAGTTTCTATCCCAGTACCTGGCGTAATAAACAAGTTATTTTTTTTTTAAATGTATTCTTCGCAAGTGATGAATTCACATGAGGGATGACACCCAACCATTTTGTGGGATCACCAGAGGGAAATGAAAAACAGCGTTCCTCTAGGAAAGTCTGCTGGTTATTTGGTGCAGAAATGTAACCACTTTGCCACAAAATGGAAGAGAGGCAAGTCAGGAGGAGTCTGTTGAGGGGACAAGGAGGCATCCACAGGCCTGGCTTTCATTCTGGGCCCCAGATATGCTGGGTCTCCCTAGGCAAGTGACTGAAGCTTAAATGTGCCCACGGTAATGGCACCATTCAGAGCATAGACACTGGGCACCTGAGGCCAAGATGGGTTTTAACACATGTGGCAGCAAGCTGTTCTGTCATCGTAGTGACAGCAGATACAGGCATTGAATGGGTGTCCTCCCTTCCCCAGAGCAGACATTGTGAATTTTTCAATTATGGCAAGACCCTCTTTAAGACGAAACTCTCTCACAGCCACTGACGTTGAGAGGTTGAGTCAGCATATCCCCCCAAGGTCACATAGTTCACTGCGTGTTCACTGAAGCCACATCAATCACTTTGACTTCTTCTTGATGAACGGGATAAAAGAAAATCTTGCTCAGAAAGAACCATTCCTATTGGAAAAAATCTTAAAGGACAGCTGGAAATTACAGTCACTGAACACCTGTCATGTGCCAAGATCTTAGATTTTTATGTTCATTCTCTTAACAGCTGTACAAATTAGGTCTTAATATTTCCATTTTAAAGATAAAGGGCTATGGCCCAAAGAGAACACGTTACATGCCCACCATTTCATTGCAAGCGAGTAACAGAAACTCCATTTTGTCTTTTAGACCCCCATATTTCATTCTATCCCGCAGGCACAAAGCCATTGGAGAGGTCAGAATGATCAATGAAGAATCACGATGTGAGTACTTTAATGTTGTATTAAATGTTCTCAGCATTCACTTTTGGCTTTAGTATTAAGGGGAAACACATATGTTGTTTCTACCCCAGGTGGGTGAACAGAAATCCAATTCCGACACAGCCTCCTAGGTTAAGGGCAAAGTCCTCCACAAGACTATCTCCACTTCAGAGATGGCCACCAGCCACAAATCTCAGGACCATTCAGGCCATGGACGCTTCTGGAAGACTGACTACAAAAAATCATGTCCCCAGATTTGATGACTTGCTGGAATGACTCAGAATTCAGGAAAGCACCATATTTATGATTATATTTTTTTATAAGGGATACTCCTGGGGTTAAGATCTGGGAGGGTCCCAGATATGGAGCTTCTGGGCCCTTTCCTGGGTGAATCAGATGGATCACCCTCCCAGCACAGTAATGAGATGTTTACCAACCAGAAAGCTCCACTGTTTGGAGTTTTTACTGGGGTTTCATTACATGACCATGACTGATTAAACTCAATTTCCACCCATCCTCCATGCTACAGATGCCAAGATAGCTTAAAGTCCCAATTCTCTCATCAACTTGGTTGTCTTTCTTTGACCAGCCCTGACACTAAAAGTATCCAGGGGCCTGCCTTGCACCATTTTATTAGCACAAAAATTATATTCTTTATCACTTGGGATTGTCCAAGGATTAGAGTCTCCCTCCCAAGAACAAAGGCCAATCAAATTCTTTATTATGCAGCATTGCTCTATTCCATCCCACTCCCCAAATTTGTTCTGTTTTTCTAGCACCTTCAATTTTGTCAGGGGCACTGCCAACCACTCTTTCAGCCTGCCACAGCTGAAAACCTGGAGCTGTCTTTGACTCTGTCTTTCCTTTGCCCTTCTCAAGTAGCATGATTTCCCTTGGGTTGATTTTCCTCTCCAGGTTTCCTGGATTCTTCCTCTCCTCTCAACTTCTACTACCACTCTACCACTGCCATTCAGATTCAAACTCTCAGGAGCCTAAGTTGTTGTGGAACTTCCTGACTCATCTGTCTGCTCCTACCTTCATTTACTTCAATCCTTCACACAACTATCAGATCAATCTTCCTTAAACATCCAAGTAACTAGAGGTGATTTGTTCCTCTAAGTAGCTTGAATGAGAAACTGTTTTCTCTGTGGTATAAGATCCCCTGTGCATTATGCTTCCTTGCCTTTTGCTCAAAGCGGAGATCAGAAAAACCACTATTGTCTTAAGGAAAAGTACACAGTATGGTAAGTGGAATGAGCACTGATTCTAGAGTCAAAAGGTTTGGGTTTGAATCCTGGCTCAAGTGCGGCTATAGATGTGAGGTGTACAGTACATAGAGAACTAGACATGGAAAATCGAGTCTGCGGCTAAATGGGTATTTTTCACCCTCACCACACGTTTCTCCAAACCCTCCCTTTTTAAGGCACTATGTTAATTTTTTATTGCTGCTGAAACAAATTACCACAAACAGGGGGTTAAACAATATGGGTTAATTTTCTTATAATTTTGGAGGTCAGAAGCCCAGAATGAGTTTCACTAGACTAAATGCAAAATATTGGCAAGGCTGTTTTCATCCTAGATGCTCTGGGGTAGCACTTGTTTCCTTATCTTTTCCAGCTAGAGGCCACCTGCATTCCTTAAGTCTGTTCTCCATCTTCAAAGCCAGCTAAATTGGGCCAAGTTTTCTCATGCTACCATCTCTCTGGTTCTCCTTCCTCTGCCTGTTTCTTCCACAGTTAAGGACCCAAGTGATTACCCTGGGTCCACCTGAATATTGCAGGCCAACTCCCCATTTTAACATCAGCTAATTAACAACCTTAATATATCCATACGCTTACTTCCCCTTTGTCATATAAAGTAACATATTCAGAGGTCTTTGAGATTAGGAGATGGGCATCTTTCGGAAGGGGAGGGCATTATTCCATCTCATGCCAAGTTCAGGGGAAGTATTACCTAGGAGGCTTATCTGGAGAGCTCTCATTTGTATCTCTTTCTTTCCTCTAATTCAGTAGTTTTCAATTTTGTCACCTGTAACACCAAAAAATACTGATGTCTGTGTCCCATTCTTGAGACTGGTGGGTTTAATTGGTCTAAGGTGTGACCTGAGTGAAAGATGTTTTTGCAAAGCTCTCCCAGTGTTTCTAATATGCAGCCAAGGTTGAAAACCAGTGCTCTAGCAAATGTCTGTTTTCATCTAATCTGTCAATGTAGAGAGGAGGTATCCCATGATAATTAAAAGGAAGACTGCAAAATGCCTGTATTCAAACCTATTAGCTCCACTTCTAACACTTCTAATGAGTAGTGAAACCTTGAGCTCTGTAAGTCATCCTTTGGTGCCGCATTTCTTCATTTGTAAACTGGGAGGAATACGAAGGCCACCTAACTTTGTCGAGAAGGTTGAATGACATAATGTATATTAAAGTGTTTAGGGTAGCACATGCCTTATCTTGGAAACTCACCTAGAAGCTCTGCCTGGGCATAACCAACTGCTCTTTCTGTGGTTCTCAAAAAATACTTGTTATTTGATGGATAGAAAACAAGCAAGTGTGTCCAAACCACATAGTTGCAGGTCTTTGAGCCATAAATCTTCTTGAAGTTTATTTTTAGAATAGTTTTGTCATATCTTTACTCTCCAAATATCTTCAACCAATGTAAGCTGAATGCACATTAGAACCTCTTCAAAGGTATTTGAAGTATCAGGCCCAGGGTTCAGCTCCCCACTCCTCCCTGAGATCTTAACTCAACTGAAGCCCAGGCATCGGTATCTTTTAGCCCTTTGGGTAATTGTAATACAGAGCAAGGGATTCGAATCTTGGACCTGGACTGGATATCTAGATATCTACAACTGTTGCACTCTGAATACATCTAACAAAGGTAATGACTTACCCCTGGAATGCCATGGTGAGTCTACTGATTGGGAAAAAGGGTAGTAAAAGGGAAGTAGGGAAGGGAAGTAATTTAAAAAGAGGAAGGGAGGCAATGAGGAAGAGAGGGAGAGAGAAAGACCAGAAACAGAGAAAGCAAGGAAAAAGAAAGAGGGTCAAGTACACCTAAAAGTTATCTCTTGATGACTTCTTGGTACTCAGGCTATGTGTTAACTGTGCTCTTCCACTCCAACGAGGCCCTAAGGAGAGACGGGTATCCATGAAAAGAATCTCATTGGAGTGGAGAGTCTATGTCCTTCCCACAGTACGTACTCAAAATGTGTTTCCGCAAACCCGAATCCAACAGCTGCACAGATTTGTTCTGTGGCCACTAGGTAGGTAGTACTGAAAGTTGTGTAAAAAAAGACCAAGCTGAAAGTTTGAGGCTATTCCTTAAACAACTCCAGAGAAGAAATTCCTTGCTCATCCTCGGCAGTACACAGGTCACTATGGGGACCGCAAGGAACGTGAGTCAGAGGAGATAATTACTCAGGAAGGTTGCCCAATCCCCTAACATCCGGTGATGCCGAGAGACTCTTAGTAACCACAAGGTGACTCCCAGGCAGGTGGCCAGAGCACAAAGAAGGTTCCTATCTGCAAAAGGATCTATAGCAAAAACCATATCATAGCTTGAATGTACATATCTCCTATAATGTAGAAAATTCTTCCCCACTTAGGATCTTACCTGATTCCCACCCACCCACCCCCACCCCAGGGTTGAGGGGGAAGAGAAAAAACCTTTGTGAGATACATGGGTTAAAATGATCCCCACACTGGAGATGAAGACTCAAGTCTTGGCAGTGAGTGACTGATAGAGATAACCCTATCTCCTTTCTGGATGCTCCTTTCCTTAAGAAAAGCATAATTAATCATGACATAGATGATTACAAATAAACTATAAGTATTTAAAACAACCACTTGTCAAGGTGCTGAAAATCAGCACTGGTGGGGCCCTAGGGAGCCTCCCTCTGAGAAGGAAAGGTGAGCCTGGGGAGGTGTTTTGGTATGAAATAGCAGTACATTCCACCGGGAAATGGAAATTAAATATAAAAGTATATTTTACCAGCAAAAGATAATATAGATAATGCACACAGATCTTTCTGGAGTGAACATGAAATCTAGTTTACCAAATGTCACCGTGTTATAGGTCAGATATTTTCTTAATACTAGCTACTGATTATTAAATATCTAAATAGCAGAATAAGACCAGATTCTTGACATTCATTAACAATCCAGTCCGAACAACTACCCTATATTATAGGTCATTCATACAAGATGATTCTCCATTCGTGTACAAGGAGACTGAGGCCCACCAGGCCAGGGCACCACAGCTGGAGGGTGGCAGGGCCATGATTCAGACCCAGGTCTCTCTGACTCCCAGCTCATGCTTTTTCCGCTGCTCTATGCCATCTCGTCTAAGCCCATAATTAAGCAAAATAATATACTCTTCACAAATGAAAAGATCTCATGTACAAAAGTGACGAGACGACTTTTGGTTGATGGGCTTCCAAATATGCAGCAGATCCTTTTTCTGGAAACCGCATTTGGCATAAGGGGGCCTCAAGTCCAGACAGTTTTTCATGACGTAACTCAAGGTCTCCGTGAATGTTAGCCTTGAGTCTGAAATAGCTCCGAGCCCTCCCATCCTGGCGTCTTCCCTACAACGCCCCCTAATCCCCCCAGCCAAGCTCAGACAGCCCACGGGACTTGCAGGTGGGTGAGCGACAGTGCTGGTGGGGTTGGAAACAAGGTACACCGTGATCTCCTTCATCCCAGTAACTCTTTCCAATGCTCTCACTCTCTCTTGGAGCTTATTCTCGGCTCTGTAGGCCTTCATGTTTGTTTGTTTTGCTTTCAGGCTTAAAAAGAACTCTTAGCAGGAGTTCAAGACTTTTATAAAATTAATCCGCCGTCACTTAGAGCCATCCAGAGGGCTGCCAGAAGAGAATGACCCTCTGTGAGATCGTGTCTGAGACCGGATTTTGAGTGTGATCTGGTTTTGCCTAAAACTCATTTTCCTGGTGTTTCTCTGTATCTCCATTCCCATCTACCTTGTCTTCATCAAAGAGAATCTCCCCCCAAGTCCTAAAGTCAGCCGACTGTACCCCACAGTTCTCATCGCACCCAGCAGGCTCACCTGTGAGTCCCAGTGATTCTGCTGCTCTCGTTCCTCAGCAGGTCGCTGTCTCCCAGTCTTCCTTGGCCCTGTGCCTTGTCTTCCTTGAGACACTTTTCCTACCAGGGTTTAGTTTCTGTCAAAATGGAAGCAATAAAAAATAGTGAAAAGAGGCTTTGGAATGAAAGTCCGAAGAACTTTCTGGGTTTACTTACCCCTTCCCTCACTCAACTGACGATGTAACCAGGGCCTAGTCACCTACCTGTTGGAAACCCCTTTTCTCATACATAAAGCAGAGATCACAGTAATAGGTGTCCTACTTGTCTCACAGACCTATAGAAAGGATCAGAAGAGAGAGGAAACCAAAAAAAAAGAACGCAGTAAAATGTGAGGGAAGCATTAATTTTATTCACTGCCACTCCTGTGCCTAGAGACGATGTCGCAGAGCTCCCTTTGACAGAGGGGAGGCAGGACTGGAAGTGAATTATCCTACATGTTGTCATGTGATGGAGTAAGGTACAGAGTGTCAAGAGGGCCTGGAGGAGGGATCCTGGCTGATGTCTGGAATAGGGGATGCAGCCAGGTTCCGGGAAGAATTCACAGAGGAAGTCAGATTTGAGGCAAGCCATGATGGCCAAGAAAACCAAGAAACAAAGAGCATGTCAGGGGAAAAGACCAGCATATATGAAGAGCTGCTCATGCTAACATAAATTTTGTCACCTAAGTGTCAGGGAAGGCACAATGGCTTTAAGTAGAAAGTGAAATAACAAGAAGCATGTTTAAGAAAGATCATTTTAGAGGCAGTAGGGCAAGGAAAACAAGAGAAAAAATAGTTTTTGTTGCTATTATTATTATTGTTGTTGTTATTATAAGAGATGAGCTCTGATGTGAGTCTAAATAGAGATTAAGTATGAGTTGAGTCAAGAGTTCAATTATCCTCTGCATGAAGGAAAGAGAATGAACCATGGAGGAAGACTGAGAAGGGGGAAGAGGCATTGGCTTTTGTTCCAGGGTAAGGTGACACCCCTTCCAGGGTAAGGCTCTCTTTCTAGGGAGAGGAGATTCCTACTGTCAGTAACCTCAAGAAGGAGTTGATGCTGAAAAACAAAATGGAGCCCAGGATGACAAAACTCATCTCTGAGCCTGGACTCAAAGGAGTCTAGGTAAGTTCAAAGACATTCTTTTGCAGGACAAATGTCTTCTGACATAGAAATGTAGCTCTGGAGGCCTGCCAGGAGGCCCCCGAGGGGGACTCCAAGAAAATGCTCTTGGGTCTCTTATGCCTAAGTGTCTCTACACCAAATAGCCGTTGTATTTCCCCCTGATTTAACACTCTTCTCTTATCCCAGAGCCATCAGCCATGTCATGAAACTAATTGGTCTCAGCTGTGTTGAAAAAAGGGCGAAGCTAGCCCAGGCTGGAACCACTGTGATAGAGAAAAACAGTGAAGAGAATGGTCAATGTTTATTGAGCCAGGAATAGAGTTAGGAGCTTAGGCGGATTACCTTATTATCTCAACAATCTTGAGATGAGAGAACTGCAGTTAACCTCATTTTATAGGTAACAAATCTAAGGTTTAGAGTGGTTACAGAACGTGCCCAAATTGCACAGCTGATATGCAGCATTCTGTCTCCAAAGATAATTCCGCTTGCTCCTACCCTGGACCATCTCCCAGCTTTGGTCCAAGAGAGCAACGGAGTGGAAACCAAGGAGGCTGGCAGAGTCATGGGGAGCCGTCCGAGACAGAGCAGCTGTAATGGGTCCGTGGCTGAAAGATGTCAGAGGCGGCACCAATGCACACCACACTGGGATGGTCGGAGATGTGGCCTGGGGCTTCTCTGAGAGCCAGAAGAAAGGTCAAGGAAACTCAAAATGAAGACTAAAACCCTGCTCATAGTGATGAGTGGCACTAAGTTGCTGGACTGCAGCCTACCCAGTGTGGCCATGAGTATTGTTTTCACCAAGCAGAAAAGAGGAAAATATCAAGAAATTACAAAGGGGCCTATAATCAAATTTCAGACTTGAAAATTCCTGAGAAAAACACCATTCTACATAGACCTAAACAAATGACACGCTGATAGCACGCTGTTTTTAGAGCCCTCTGACTTCATCTGCTGTTCTATTATCAACTTCACTGTTACTAATGGATTTTCTTTGGAACTCAATGCTAGCAGGGCAAGGAAGAAGCTGGCCACAGCACCAGAAGCTTCTTTAAAGGCAAATAACACCACTCTCTACCCATGGGGCCTCCGAGACATGTGGTTGCCTTCCAAACCAGTCCCCAGGGAGCTGTCTGGAGTCTTAGTTCTTCACTTCCATAATCCCTGTAGAATGTTCTCCAGTTCACAGATGGTCCCACCCCTGGAACTCTTCCAAATAGAGCAGCCACATCTCAAGATCCCTACCGTTCAAAATGCAGAAATCTAAATCAGCAGCAGCATCTGGAAGCTTGTTCGAAATGCAGGATCTCAGGCCCCACCCAAGACAGAAGAAACCAGAATCCTTGTTTAACAAGATCCCCAGGCCATCTGCATGCATGCTGCGTTAAGAAGCACGGCATAAGATCGCCTGGGATCTCTAAATACCAGGTACCACATGGGATGTAATATCTGTATTACAACATGAACTTGAGTATGGGTTTGTGCCGCTCAAATAATTAACGAAGCCCTTCATTATTGACATCTCAACATGTGTCCCTCTCTTTTGTTCTGCTAAGCACTGTTGGTGATATCGAATTAAAAAAAAAAAAGTCAAGATATGATCCCTGTTGACAGCAAGCTTACAATTCTGTTGGAGAAAGAAAATACATACATGCTCAGAATGACCTTTCAGAAGAGGGAACATGACTCTGTCACTGCTCTGCCTAAAATAACCAGGATTTGCCAATCCCAACGGGCTGAAGTCCATACTGCAGCAGAGCATCAGAAGCCTTTCCGAAATCTGGAGCACATCTTCCTCCCCAACCTCATCCATGACTACTGCCTTTCCCCCAGTGATCTGCCCCAGGCACACTGACCCTGAAGGTCCTAGAATGTGCAGACCTTGCTCCCATCTCCACCCGATGCCCTTGCAGCATGACCTTGCCCCTTTGTGCCCTTCCCCCTTCCTAAGATGGCGCCATTGAATTCTGTAGGCTTACCACAGAACGCTTTCCTTTGGCTTCAGATGTGAGGGGATTGCTGCCCTGCTCACACATTCCCATTGCAGGTTCTGATTTTTTGACTGTCTTCTAGGTATAAGGTCTGGTTGAGAGAAATAAAAATGATCTATGAAACAGCCATAAATCAGTGATGCAATCCATCACATCACCGTCTCCACCTTGAACACACCTAGAGCCTCGTCCCCACCACACAAGTGCCCTAATCCTTTTCCCTCAGACTTTCCTGCAGATCATCTGACCTCCTGGCTAAGCCCTGTGGGAGCTAGAGACTCCGTTCTAGACCTGGGATATCCTTCCACACCTCTTTCATTAGGGAGACTCCTGCTCATCCTTTATATCTCGTCTCAAATGCACCATTACTTAGGAAGCTTCCCCCACTTCCCCGAAGTATGTTGGTCCTTCTCATCTCAGTTCCAATATCACTTTGCATCTGAGAACTTATCTGGTCCATTGTGTATCTTTTCTTGCAAAAGATATCTTTGTCTCTCCCACCTGACTCAGTCTTTCTGGGACACAGACTTATCTTCTAAGGCATGAATAAGACTGGCTGTGTATTCTCAGTGTTCTGCAAATGTCTGGAACAAAACAGACCAGAGCTTCCCAACCCCAGCTAATTAATCATCAGAATCAACCACGTATCACTTAAAAATTCCTATGTCTGTGCTTCGTCCCAAAACATTCTGTTTCTGTAAGTCTAAGATAGGGTTCAGTCATCTCTGTTTTTCAAATGCTCCCCAGATAATTCCGAAGTGCAACCAAGATTTAGAAACACTGCAGGAGGCCCTTTATAAGGGCCTTGTTAGTGATGGAATTATCCATCATCTGCTGCTGGGCATGACCCACTGTTTTTCTAGATAAACCTAAGGTACCTTGATTGCACTGCCTCGATCCTTGGCGGCTAGATACACACCTTGTACCTCTATCTCCTGACATCACTGCAATGATAGTAAGCAGGGTAAGTACTTACCTGCTCAGTTGTTGGGTGTGGTTCTCTATGTATAGTAAGAGGCAGAGAAGAATATGGCGGGTGTGTAATTGCTGTAGGATAATGGCAGACCTTTCAGTCACACCTCGTCTTCCCTGTCCGATGTTCCCGAGATATCATGCCCATCCCTCTACAACATCATCCTCAACCTTCCTGGTGTGAGCATATCTATGCTTAAACTAGACTGCCCCTGCTAGACTCCCTGAAGGAAGGGCTATTCTCTTGGGTGCTATCATCTCAACTCCTATCCCAGGGCCTGTCACATAGTAAGTGCTCAGTAAAGGTTTGATGATCCCTGACTCTCCATGCAGACTGAATGTCTGAATAAATAAATGAGTGAATGAGAGTGAAATGAGAGGAGTTGGATAGATGGAAAGGAGGAGGAAGAGCATTCCTACAGGAGTGGGGATTCAGAATCAAGGAGTTCATGAGCCTAGGGAGGAGAATGAGATTGGTACATGCATAAGACAGCTAGGTAAGAGTTTCTGAGTATAGCTTTTCCTCTTTGGAGAAAGTTAGAGGCCTTTGTGGTTCCTTCCCATGGGATTCTAACAGTGGACTGCTGTACTATGCAGGAGAGAGGTGTCCTGGGAGTCAAGAGAGTTATTCCTAACTCCCATTGAATTTCTATGTCGCTATCAATAGAGGGAAGAAAGAAAATGAAAGGGAATATTTACTTAGTATCTGCTTTGTGCCCGGTGCTTCGCATATGCTGTCTCCCTGGTATTACTGTCACCTTTCCCCTGACAGAAATGAAAATAAAAGAGTTTAAATGACTCTGACAACTTGTTTCTTTCCCTGGAGACTTTGCTGCTTCCATTCACTTAAGCCATCTGGGCCTCCGTTTCTGTAACTTGAAAATGAATGGATTGTGTTAGATTACATCACAGGTCTTTTTGGTTCTAAAATCAGTGGGTTTACCTTGGCTGTGGGGTTTCTCAACCTTGAGGCAACTTCCTTTGAAGCCTGCCTATTACTTAATATCACACCATTTAATAATTGCTTACTAAATGCAAGAATTGAGTTGACGCACTTGTGAGGCTCTGGGAGATAAAGACAGTATAACATTTTGCTCCAGTTCAAAAAGATTTGCTCACCATCCCTGAACAAATTGGGCACATTCTTATTTCGTTTTTGCCCGTAATTGCTCTCCACTTATAAAAATTCTACTCCCTTTCAAGTCTAAGTTGATCCCCCTCTTCCAAGAAGGCTTCTCTGGCTGCCAGTGAACCAGGCAACATGGGAAGGAGGATGGGATTATTGCAGTTGATTGATCAATGGCGTCAGTCACATCTAACCCTTGGGCATAATCAGGGCATGGATGATGGGAGGCAACCTCAGGGTCCAAGACTTTTCCTCAAGGGGATTTAAAGAAAGAAGAGTCCAAAATTGCTCTTCCCTAGAATCTCTGGGCTTTAAAGGACCCCATTATCACCTTAGAAATAAAGTGACTATATCTAGTTAAAAAATCTCTATCACCTCTAGCTTTCGTGATTCTTCACACACTTTTCACAACCAACCTCTGCCATCACATACCATTAAATCTGCACGCACCCAGCTCCCTCACAGGGAAGATGTCCCTCTGCTTGGGGTAGCGGTGGAAAATCACTGAAGAGGACTGACTTTATGCATTACATCTCTGCCTGAGGAATCCTGAAGAGGTCAGGTCACTCTCCATGCAAGCAGAATCACCTGCCTGATGGAAACATTTCTTCTTTTGAATATACCTTTGTTCACCCTTAGTAAAACAAGCTGGAATTAGCATTACATAGCCACAACCAACAAAACAGAAGTGCTTACTCCCGAGTATACACACGTATTATGGGCTCTGACATGCAACTCAGATGACTAGGGGATATGTTAAATATCCTGGCTCACCGTGCTATATGAATCCTAGTAAATGACTGGTCCAGGGAGCTTCAAAATCAGACAATGATTTTTTTTGTCCTTTGAAAGTTATCATTTAACATTTGCTCACTTTCGTGTCCCTGATACATAGCACAGGGACAAAACGAGTCATTCGGTAAATATTTGTTGACTCAATCCAACAATCAATGAATTCATCTCGATTTCTTTTATTTTTCTCTCCCCTAATATGACTCTGAAAATGTGTCATCAATATAATAAACACATTAATTTAATACTGGAAAACCTGAGTCACATAATGGAAGAAACCTGTGTCCCCAGGGCTTTGCTAATGTTTCTGCAGTTATACTTGTAATTCATCTGTTTTTACATGCCTCTCTCCTCCACTGGACATGTGTTTTTTAAGGGAGGTGACTGTCTTACTCATCTCTGTATCATCAACATTTATTACAGTGCTCAGCTCATAATAAGTTTAGTAGTTGTTTATTAAATGAGTGAGTAAATATATTTCTAAAATGATTGCTGTGCCTACATTGACTTCCTGGCCCCTCCTTGTCCCTCTCCTACTTTTGATTTGTTTTGTTTTGTTTTGGTTTTTAGAATTCTCAGCTACTTCTCTGTTGTATTTAGACAAGCAGCTTGGAAAATTGAAAGTAAATCTTTCTTACAAAATGTAGAAACTCCTGATAGCAACAATTTTTAAATGTCTTCTAAATCACAAAATCATAATGCTGGAAGAAACATCACAAATCCTTCAAACATAAATAATATATTGAGAAACCTACATAGCAATAAGGTGAAATTGGTATGTCTATTTGATAAAGAATATGTATGATATATTAAAAATGAATATTAGAGAAAACATGTGAACAATCAACACACAGGAGAAATTATAAAACGCAAGGGATAAGTATATAGAAAATCTTTCGCACAGATATTGGTAGGAAGTATGGGGGGTGGTTCGAAGAGTTCTCGTGTTCTGTTCATAGGATACAGAATGGGTCTGCTGCTCTGGCGTTACTGACTTTATATGCATATAACCCAAGATCCTCAGTGAATACCCCAAAGGAATTCTCACATAACATCAGAGCAACTAAGAGACTTTGGCAGGGAGTCAGAGGCAATCTGAGCATCCATCAATTGGAACACGAATAGATAAAATATGATGCACACGTCCCAGGGAATTTAGTAAGGCAGTACAGGCTACAAATCATATTTTCACATAGCAACAGTGCTTACTGAGACACGTGACTCAAGACCATTTATGTCAATGACGAATATATGCACGCAAAGTGAAAGGTGTTTTGCAATAACCTATACAACCCAAAACAAAGCGATTCACTTTAAATACATGATGATGGTAACCTATAGTGGGAAGGGGTTTGGGATATGGATGAATAATGATAATGGTGGTAACTGGGAATAAATAATTTTAAAAAATTTATATATTATTATATATACTTTATACACACACACATATATAATAAAAATAAAAATAAAAATAAAAATAAAAATAGGCAGTCCATACGGCCCACATACAGAAATGTTCCATGAACTAAGCAATATGATCAACTCCAGCCCAGCTCTGGAGGTCCAAA
This sequence comes from Meles meles, assembly GCF_922984935.1. Lineage (NCBI taxonomy): Eukaryota > Metazoa > Chordata > Mammalia > Carnivora > Mustelidae > Meles > Meles meles. The sequence continues at coordinate 20,831,212 of NC_060066.1, forward strand.
AGAAAAAATTAAGTGAAAAGAAGAAAAAAATGCTAAAACTTGTTAGAAACAGAATTAATGTAAACTAAAACCATAGGGTAACTTTCTCACTTATGAATTTAATAAGAAATGTATTTTACTTGGACCAATAGCCCCATTTTTGTCATTTACCCAGGATAAATAATGATCAGCACTGCTATTTAACTTTAATTCTGTATGTATAATCCAATAGAGTTAAGCAAAAGAAAAAATTAAAGGTATGAAAATTTAAAAAGTAATATTTATTATTTTACTCTATATTTGAAAAACCAAAGAGAATCAACCAAAAAAGTTTTTTTTTTTTTAATTTTTTTTTTTGGTTATTTTTTTATATCACAAAGAATAAGCAAATTTGCTAAAAAGACAAGGCACACATTTCAAATCTTCCAATTAGTAGCTCTTCAGGTAGAATCAAAACTAGTTTGTAGGTATAAAGAAAAAAGTCTCCAACCACAATGGGACAGAAACAAAAAGAAACTTACCATTAGTGTTTAAGATCTATAGAAAGAAAATATTTAGGTGAACAGCCTTGAGCAATGGAAAGGGCCACCTGAATGAATACCTACGTCCCTCCACCCCCTCCCCCAGGAGACCCACTTCAAAATATCCAGAGGCTCCAACTCATCAATGGGCTACTTACAACTAGGCACAGTTCCCAGTAAAGGCAGGATTCCATATGTCACCACACCTCTTCACCTTCCCCCTTTAAAAACAGCCCCACCCACCTCCTCAGGGCAGACAGCTTTTCCACTGCTGTCCTACCCACTGCCCCCTTGGGGTGTATTCAATAAACTTTTATCTCTTTGGTTCTGCCTTGGGTGAATTTTTTCCCCACCCTTACCACAAGTTCTACTCAATTGTTACCCCACATTTGGGGGCCCCATCCAATCGAGAGACACCCCATTTAGGCACCACAGCAACTGTAAGATTCTTCTGAGAGACAAAACAAAGGCTTGAGCAAATGACAAGCCACACCATGATCCTGGATGGAAAGAACTGATTTCAAGTCTTTCGAAATCACCCTGTGAGTGTAGTTTCATTTTACTAAACATACCAACAGGTTTATTTGGGAAACAAAGAGCAAATTCCAAAGACAATACAAAAGAATAAATAAGGATATTCAGGGCAATTCTAAAAAGGAAAAATATTGAGGCGGGACAACCTATAATAGATCTTAACATATTGTATAAAGCCAAATAATTTGCAGAGTATATCATAGGTAGATGAATAGAAAGGTGAATAGAAACAGAAGACAATTCAAAAAATGGTCCCAGATGTATACAGGGATTAAGTATATGATAAAGGTGGCATTGCAAATCAGTAAGGAACAAAAGATTATTCAATAAATGGTACAAAATAACTAGATGGCCACTGAAAGAAAAGTCTAGCTGGATCAATAATTTAAAAATGAAACCACGAAAGTGCAAGAAAACATTATAGTGATTTTTGACACATAATCTCTAAGTGGCAAAGGTCTTCCTAAACATGACATAAAAACCAGAAGTAATGAGGGGTGCCTGGGTGGCTCATGGGTTAAGCCTCTGCCTTCAGTTCAGATCATGATCTCAGGATCCGGGGATCGAGCCCCACATCAAGCTCTCTGCTCAGCAGGGAGCCTGGTTCACCCTCTCTCTGTCTGCCTTTCTGTGATCTCTCTCTCTCTGTCAAATAAATAAATAAACAAAATCTTAAAAAAAAACAGAAGTAATGAAACAACAACAACAAAAAGTGAAAATTTGACTATAAAAATTTGGACATAGCAAAATCTACAGGAACCAAAGTCAGAATTCTCAAGGGCAAAATGAGGAAAAGATCTGTAATTTATATTATAGAAAACAAGGACCAATATCCCTGATATATAAAAAACTCCCATAAACATTTAAAAAAAGATCAACAATCCAATAGAAAAATTAAAGGGGTATTTAGAGAAAAAATAATAGCCCTTACACATATATAATTATGTTCAAACTTTTTAGAAGATAAATGCAAATAAAAATTATGGTGAGATACCATTCCTCCCTTCCCCAACATTATTAGGAAGTACTTTAAGCATTTGTTGTTAATACATAGGTTGTCAAGAATATAGGGAAACAGACATTTTCCTACACTGCTGGTAAGAATGTAAAGTGGTAGCACCTCTAGGAAGAAAAATTCATCAGTAGCTATCAAAATTACAATTGCAAATATTTTTGACACAGAAATACCACATCTACATATTCCTTCTGCAAATATACTTGCACAAGTATATTTGCTGCTACCTTATTTGTAAGAGCAAAGATTGCAAACTATTGTTTCCAGCCTTCCACTGAAAATGTTTTCTCTTTTTTTATTGCCTTGGGCATAGTAACAATGTTGAGTTTCAAGTTAGTTTCTGAATTCCTGGGAACCCTGTGGATCTGTGTTTATTTCCTTTTGTTTCTACTAATTTTTCTTCAGGTGGTCACGGCTCCTTAAGTGCCTGTCGTTTGGTGGGTTGGTTTGGGTGGCTGAGACTTTCTGTCTGTAAAATTCTTTCTAAAAATAATGTGACGCCTATTGTGGTTACTTTCCACAGAGATGTACCTTTGTTTCTACCAAGCGTTGTTAGCAATCTTGAATCATCTCAATCTGATTTCAGGAATTAAAAGGTGATAATCAATCCCTGTGAGGGTTTGCCATTTGGGATTCATTCATTCTTTGGGTTTATCCCTTTGGAGTCCCAGCCCAAAGTTGAGGGGTCACCTTGGAGTGTCCATGACTCCTTAGGGACCCATGAGGTTGTCACAAAGTCCTCAGCATCGTTCTCAGCCAGGTCTAAAACACCCTTCCTCAGAGGTTGGGCTCACAATCCTGGGTTTCCATTTCTCTCAGCTCCTAACCAAGTAATTCCTTCTCTCTGTTTAACCCTTTACTACCTTCAGGTAGATATATTTTTATATAGCTAGCTTTTCTGGTTGTCCTCATGGGAATTATCCCAAATTATCTTGTGTGATAACCATGAACAAAATTCCAAAAAAAATCTACATGTTCATCCGTCAATGAATTATGGTCCATTTATACAACAGAATAAACTATTATGTATTTATGGTTAAATAACAAAAATATTAAATCAATGATGGTACACTTACATAATAGAACACTATTTGGCTACAGAGTCACGATTTTTTAGGTGCTGACATAGCAATCTTCAAAACATATTGTTTAGTGAAAAAGCAAGGTACGGAAGAGTAGACATTGAATGCTATCGTTTAGGCACAAACTATCTCTAGAAGTATTCAAAATAATTTAATACTTGGATTATTTGGGGCTTAGAAAAGTGAATAGCCCAGGCATGGAAAAGAGAAGAAAATTCTTCAGTTTTTATGATTTTGTACATCTGAATTTTGAAACCAGCAATATGTTATCTGTTCGATATAAAAGCAGATAAAATAAACATTAAATGATGAAAAAAATGGGTAAAGCTATGAGCATGAACCTATTTGTCGCTGCAGGATTTATAATAGCGAAAAATTAAAAGTGATCCAAATGTTCATCTGTAAGGAAACGGTTAAATATGGCAGGTGTCACTGATGGCATATTTTGTGATGATATGAAAAATAAGCATGGAAGTTATGTAGAAACATGGATACCTTACTTTTCTATTGCTGTGCAATAAATTAACACAAACTTAGCGACATAAAACATTTGTTCTCTTATTGTTGTGCAGAACAGAAGTTCTAGAAACTAGGTTCTCTGCTCAAGGCTTCACAAGGCTGAAATCAAATTGTCAGGTGAACTAATTCTCGTCTGAGAATTCTGCCTCCCTCAATGGGAAAAATGCATATTATTAAAGAAAGAAAATAGCAATGATTCTTAAACATGCAAAGATATTCAATCTTAGGAGTAAGAGAAATTATAGTGAAGTACCCTTTTCATCTGTTAGACAGAAAAGGTTTTAAAAAATTTGCTAACACACTAGATTAGGAAAGATGTATAGAGACAGATGCTTTCCCAAATCATTCTAACTTATATTAAAATACTGCATATAGCAATATGCATAAACTATGGTAACAACGAGGTAAAAGGAGCTGTGTGTGTTTGTGTGTGAGTGTGTGTGTGAAAAAGTATAAAAGAGAGGGTATGAAAATGTTAATAGTCACATAAAAAAACTTGGGTGACTTTAATTTTTCGTTAATTTTGAGATTTCTAAGTCAGGTTACTATTTTCTTCTATCATCAAAATTGTACTTACAGAGGAAGAACAGTAATTTTTTCAGCCTTTTTCTGTTTACCACTGCACACACAAAAAAAGAGTAGATTTATTGCAGTGTCCCAGATCATTGTTATTTGTTGGTATTGCTGAGATTAGGACATAGGTCCCTAACCCCAGGTCCTTTATATACCATGTTGTCCTGTCTCTTGCTGGAAAACTCCAGATGTAGGAGAGTATGACAATTATGGAATGCTTATTAACCCCTGTGTGCTCACTACTTACTAAGTACATTTATGTGTAGTTAAAACTCACAACAATCCTATATGATATATTTTCATTTCATAGTCTCACTGGGTTTTTAATCCCAGCTCTGATCCAGAAAAACAGTGGGACTTGGCAAGGATTGCAAATTGGAGTGAGAGTCATTAAGAGTTATGCATAAAATGAGCCAGATACCTTGAATACCCTGCCTATCTCCTCCAGCACTTAACCACACCCATACTCCCTTAGTCAACTTCCTACTGCCAGCACCTCTGACTTGTTGCCTGAGGTTTTCCTTGACCACAAAACCCGGGGGAAAGTCTGGAAGTTCTGGAGGAATTAATGCCTCCCACCTTCCTCCAACAGCTACCACAGCCCCTGGGCAAAATGACTGAGATGCTTGTTCTATTCAATTTCCCATTGTTCCCTAGGCGTATTAAGTTCTATTTATCTGCAGAGTAATTCCCTTGACAATATAATCTGCCTTTTTTTTTTTTTTGTAGTAAGAACATTTAACATGAGATCAACTCTTTCAATGAATTTTTGAGGATACAGCCCACTAGTGTTGACTATAGGCATGATGTTGTACAGCAGATTTCTAGAATTTATTCATCCCTTTCCCTAAATCCTTTGCAGTCATCTTTCTACTCATTGCTTCCATGGGCTTGGCTATTTTAGATATCTCATATAAGCAGAATTTTAAAAATACTTGTCCTTCTATTACTGGCTTATTTCACTTAGCATAAAATCCTCTAGGTCTATCTGTATTATTCTATACTGCAAGATTTTCTTATTTTTTAAGGCTGAATAATATTCCATTGTATATATACTATCTATTTTTTATCCACTCATCTATCAGTGGAAATTTGGTTGTTTCCATGACTTATCTATTGTGACTAGTCCTGCAGTGAACATGACTTTAAACAAGGTCTTGGTCAGGGCTGTGGTCTCATCTGAAGACTTGACTAGGAAAGGGTGGCCTTCCATACACACCGGCTTGTTGGAAAAATTCAGTTTTCCAGCAGTTATTGGACTGAGGGCCTGTTTCCAGTGGGCTATTGGCTAGAAATGCTTCTTAGTTCCTTGCCACAAGCACCTTCCTAATCTGGCCGTATGCAAATTGAGAAGGCAAAAGAAAGAATCTCCTAGCAAGATGGAAGTCATAATTTTATGTAACCCAATTACAGAAGTGATATCCCATCATCTTTTCTTTATCGTAATGTTAGAAGCAAGTCAAAGTGTGATCCCACATTCAATGAGAAGGGATCCAATGAGGGTGTGACTGCCAGGAGGCAGGGACCATTGGAAGATATATTGCAATATACCTGTTACACTAGTCAAGTTTAGATCATTCTGATAGCAAAGCAAGATCCTAGGTCTTTCAGAAAAAAAGTCCTTTTTGGTTTGTTTCAGGTACTCTTGGAATCTTAAGTAGTTTTCCCTCATGGAATTAGCTTTTCCTTAAGCAAATATATTCTAAGAATGAAAGATGGCTCTAAAACTTTATGGGTCACGATAAGAAGACAGGAAGGAAATTGAAGTTATTCATGACTAGCTGAATTGCAGAAAATGGGAACAGTATATCCAATATTGGTGGACTAATCTGGATAATGGATATTGACAAACTTAAATCAACATATATGCATTGAACATACTCTTTTCTATATAGTAGGGATTTAATACTTACTTGGAAAGAAATCAAATAGAATTAGATTTAAATGTATAGATTTCAATTATCTTTGCTGATACTGTTCATGCTTTAACTTTTACCAAGAGACATTCTGCTTCTGCTTACAAGTGTGATGAAGAACTTGCTCCTTAAAGTAGAAATAAAATTGACTATAAAAATCAGAGTCCATGCTATTATTACTCCTGACAGAGCTATGCTTATAAAATACTAAGGGCTTCCTTCTGCCTAATCTGAGGGGATGTTCCAGTCCACCAAATGAAAAATAAAACTACCTTCAACAGCAGTCAAGGAGTTAAGCTGGGTATGAAATTGTGTCTCCCACATTACCTGCAATGCATGGATGAGATTATTTCAAGTAATGTCTGGGAATCCTCTACTAAAACAATCACAAGGTGGCTTGGGAGTTTACGCCTTTTGACCAGGTCTACAACCCACATCTGCCACAGAGAATTTTAATTGATATTATTCTAGAGAAGAGTTTCTATGCTAGTATTAAATCAGAAAAAAAAGGCAATTTAACACTGCATTATTCATCATTCTACCATAAATGAAAATAGAATGGACTTGCATTAGAAAACTACTTTTCAGCAGAGAGAGGACTTCTATATAACCAGACTACCAACCATAAGGTTTAAGGTTTGGGCCCCATATTACAAAAACATATGTGACAAATGAATAAAAATGTAATTTCTAAATCACCTTTTCCATAGTACAAATAAGGCAACTGCTTTTTCTATGTACTATGATTTCAAAGCATTGTTTTTATTTTTATAACACTGGAATATTAATTATTAAGTCATTGAATATATATATATGTATATATACATAGAGAGAGAGAGAGAATCTTACTGAAAGTTGTAACTAGTTCCCTTATACATTATATCTCTTTGTGAGCTGCTTCCTACTGTGTTTCCTACTTTGTCTTTGTTTTTACTGTGTCTATCCAGACAAAGTGGAAACTGTAATGGACTCTGAGTCAAGAATATAATTATTCAGGGCGCCTGGGTGGCTCAGTGGGTTAAAGCCTCTGCCTTCGGCTTAGGTCATGATCCCAGGGTCCTGGGATCGAGCCCCACATCGGGCTCTCTGCTCCGCAGGGAGCCTGCTTCCTCCTCTCTCTCTCTGCCTGCCTCTCTGCCTAGTTGTGATTTCTCTCTGTCAAATAAATAAATAAAATATTTTTAAAAAGAATGTAATTATTCAGATATGTAGGATCTTTTTTTCTTCTTAGAATTTACCAGAGACGTTCCTTTTGCCAATTAAGACAAGAAGCCACTTACGTTTTTCAAGAAAGTAAGAGAAAAGACAAGGGGATTTGACATTTATTGAACATCTACTATGTGCCAACCATTTTGGATGTACATACTTTCATTGACTTATCAGTCCTACAAATCAGTATTGTTATTCCAGTATAATAAATGAGAAAACAGAAACTAGGAAATCATGGAAGGGAAGAAAACGAAAATTTGTTGAGCAAGTGAATACTAACACGAGAGGCACTTCATATTTCTACATTCATGTACGCTTTCCATATGCATCCCCATGTTACAGTTTTAAACAAACTTGGGCTCAGAGTTGTTAAATAATTTATACGATATCATACACTTAGTAAGCACTTAAGTTGAACTAGATTCTGAGTGGATCTGATTCACTGTATTTTTCCCAATTACATCAAAATACTTCAGCATAAAATTCTTTAAATGTAGCTGCTTGCAGAGGCACTAAAGAATTTAGATGGCTTCCAGCTCACAAGGGGAAGGATGCCATTCATAAAACTGTTATGTTCCCCAGCAGGGAAAGGCTTCTGGGAACGTTTCCAGAATTCAATCCATCCATAATTAAATAAATAAAATTAATAAGAGTAAACAATTAGAGGCATCTTTCTTGGCTCAACTGTATGGTCCAGTACCAATCACCAGAACTACTCTATTGTAATTTCTTTTCCTTCTTTTCTCTTCCTACTAAAATTGTTGAACATTTGTTGCCTCATTATAATTTGTTTGGTTTTTTTTTTAACTTATCCATCCCCTATTCCAGATTAGGCATTCTTTGGGGGCAGATACCTTGATATATCCCAGGCATCTAATACCTGGCACTTAGTAGATGCTCAATAAAAATCAAAGGAATGAATGACTGAATAAACAAATGAGTTCATTAATAAACAAACATGAACAACAGGGTATGAAGCCAAACTTATTACCTAGCTCTAGCAAACTTTGGAATTGTCTAGAATATGATGGTCACATTGAAGGTGATGTGATGCTTCTAGGCCACCTCGAGTTATAGATTTAGTCTGGCAAGTACTTAGCCAGGACTCAGCTTACTTGAGTGGTACCCACCTCTGTCCCACCACCACTCAAGATGCTGTAATCTTTATCTCTAGTCACTGAAAGACTATGGTCACTCTGACTCTCTGATTCTCTAGGACATACTCTCCCCATTTCTTCTTCATTCCTCTGTTCCAAATATACATTTTGTTTTAATGTTTGCAAACATGTAAAATGTAGGCTTTGCTTCTGCTCAGAAGAATGTGTACAGATTATATGCTGAGGGTAAGAGCATAAGTTTCAGGTCAGACTAAAGAGGTTCAAGCCGAACTGTCACTTATTTATTAGCATGTGACCTTCAAAAACAGGATGTCTGCATGAAAAGTGCTCAACATCACTTGGCATCAGGGAAATGCAAATCAAAATCGAAACCACAATGAGATACCACCTCACACCAGTCAGAATGGCTTAAATTAACAAGTCAGGAAATGATAGGTGTTGTGAGGATGTGGAGAAAGGGGAACCCTCCTACACTGTTGGTGGGAATGCAAGCTGGTGAAGCCATTCTGAAACGTTCCTCAAAAAGTTGAAAATAGAGCTATCCTAGAACCCAACAATAGGACTACTGGGTATTTCCCTAAAGATGAAAATGTAGTGATCCGAAGGGGCATGTGCACCGGAATGTTTATAGCAGCAATGTGCACAATAGCCAAACCATGGAAAGAACCTAGATGTCCATCAACAGATGATGGATAAAGAAGATGTGGTATATATATACAATGGAATACTATGCAGCCATCAAAAGAAAGGAAATCTTGGTATTTGCAACGACGTGGATGGAACTAGAGGATATTACACTGAATGAAAAAAGTCAATCAGAGAAAGAAAATTATCATATGCTCTCTGATATGAGGAATTTGAGAGGCAGGGTGGGGAGTCATGGGGGGTAAGGAAGGAAAAAATGAAACAAGATGGGATCAGGAGGGAGACAAACCATAAGAGACTCTGAATCTCAGGAAATAAACTGAGGGTTGCTGGGGGGTGGGGGGGTAGGGATAGGATAGCTGGGTTATGGACATTGGGGAGGGTATGTGCTATGGTAAGTGCTGTGAAAGGTGTAAGCCTGATGATTCACAGACCTGTACCCCTGGGGCAAATAATATATTATATGTTAATAAAATATATCTATTATTAAATATCTAAAAAAAAACAAAAACAATAAACTCCAGGGTGTCTAAGGTTTAGCTTCTCATGCATAGATGGGGATAATAGAAGTACCTACCCCAGAGGATTACTGTAGAAATTATATGAGATGATGAACCAAATGCAGTGAGTATGGCTCCTAACACACTATTATTTTAATAACAGAATGAGAGTAAGAAAGTGCCTTTTTTTTTTTTTTTTGGCTGTCTGGTTTATAAGTACTTACGAATTAAAACCAGGAGAAAAATGGGGAGGGCACGTTTTGCATGGAGCACTGGGTGTTGTGCAAAAAGAATGAATACTGTTACGCTGAAAAAATAAATAAAAGGGGAAAAAAAAAAACCAGGAGAAAAGACAAATCCCCTTTATCCTTCTAAAAAAGCACTGAGCAGTCTGGTTGCAAGGACTGGAATATCAATGGTTTGGCCCAGCTTTAGATCTTGTGCCCATCCTGGCAATGAGTGACTGCTTTGGTTGTTGACCTGAGTACTGAGGCCTCCTCAGGAGTCTGGGATGGATGAGGGGGTGGGAAGGGGAGTGCTATCTTACCCAAACGATATGGACTGAGTGGGAGAGGAGGCAATAGTTAAAGGAAAATCAGAGCAGAAAGAGTTGCTCTGCATCCTTATAGGACTAAACCAACTAGGGATAACCGATGTAGGATGACCTTACTAACCAAGAGAAATGAAAGCACCTTCACACGCCTGCTTTCTCCTAATGAAAGGCATAACTTCCCTAATTCAAGCCAGTCACTTACCCCTACAGAAAGTATGCAGATTAAAAGACAGGATTGTGCGAATAAAAGGATGGATTTTCCTCTGTGTATCTGTCCTTGTTATAGTTTAATACAACCGCTTGTAGTCCCTTGTCTCAGGAACGAATCAGTTAGAGTAACAAAATTCAGGTATAAATTGTCAATATTTCCTAAGATAGCGTTTTCCAGAAGCTTTTGTAAAAGTAGAAGTCATATAGATGCTAAGTTCTAAATAGCACTTAATCCTGGAGTCATTTACCCATGGGTGGTGGTGGTATGGGGTGTGTGTGTGTGTGTGTATGTGTGTGTGTGTGTGTGTTTCAATGGTGGTGATATATGTGTGTATGTTTCAGTGTACCTGTATTTGTGTTTCCCTTATTCTCTTCCCTCACATTTTTCCTCATAAGAAATTTCTCCTCTTGGTGCTCACCTTCCACACAAGTCATCAAACATGGAGGACGGAACACAATACTTAAACAATGTAACTGTCTTTCTTGAATAGAACATCGGATATACAAGCAATTTTTTATATGTTCGCATGAAAAGAAAAATAAGCACATGTAGAAGTAATTATGAGGTCACAGGAAGTTTCTTTTCTCCTTTTGTTTTTAAATGAAACATACATTTTCACATTAAAAGAAAATTCTGGGAAAATATTGGGATGACCATTAAAAAAGGATATGAACTATGAAAAGCTCAACTAATAAATAATGAACACAAATAAACAGCCTGCCCGTTTGTCAACCTCCAAGCCAAGTGTTAAATTCCACGATTTGAAGTGAATGAGAAGACTGCAGAAACTGATACTGAACCACACAAAGAAATCTCACCTCATTCCTTTTTGTTCTTAAAACATGGATTTTTGCATGGCTAGTGCATCAGATAACTACACTGAAACATCGTTTTATTTAATATGACCAATTCTGGAGAAGTAAATCACAAGAAATGAAAGCCTGGAACCGCTTAGAAATGTTCCCAGTTCTGGGTTGGGCTTGTTTTCCCTGGAGGTTCTACAAGCCTACAGCCAACATTACTTCCAAGATGTATCAAATAAAAGAATGGTATCACTAAATGAAAATATCACTGGATATTGTAGACTACCTTTGGAAAAGTGTCTTATGAAAACAGCCCTCAATCATTTAACTTGACAAGCCCACTCTATTACTAAAAGTATAGCTGTATCTTTCAAAAAATCTTGACTCATACTGGTAGCTTCCTTCCTAGTTCCCAAAGAGAGCACTATCACCCACCATGTGCTTACTGTGATAGAAAGGCTCTTACCATTGTGTTGGAAGTGGCCTTCTTCCTTAAAATCCAACCTTATTTCTTTCTTAAAGTCTCAATATAGGTGCTTGGGTGGCTCAGTGGATTAAGACTCTGCCTTCGGCTCAGGTCATGATCTCAGGGTCCACACATCGGGCTCTCTGCTCAGCAGGAAGCCTGCTTCCCCTCGCCCCCCCCCCCCCCCCGCCGCCTTCCTACTTGTGATCTCTCTCTCTCTCTCTCTGTCAAATAAATAAAGTCTTAAAAAAAGGGTCTCAATATTATATAATATAAATATAACCTATTATGTATATTATATATTATTCAGTGAAACACATTTATATTTATATTATTATTTAATCCTGTTTACTATTATTACATATTTATTTATATATAATATTTGTACCTTATAATAATATGTCTATAATTTTTGAAATATATAATGTAATATAACAATGTAACCTATAATTATTACTCACCTAATATATGGTTACAATATATTACAATATGTAACATATTATATATTATATATTATATTATTATCTACATATACATGCTTATTTATACTATTATAGGACAGAATGGCAATAAGGTTGAAAAAGAGTTCCCACGGAGATTTAAACAGGGTAATGGATTAGACATTGCTGTCTTAATAATTCCCCAATCACCAGTATCCCATTTACAAAGCTACTATTTTTTTAAAATGCCACCAGCATTTTGTGCAATGAGGTTAAGTGCCAGCGAAGGTATAAATCAGATCATTGCTGTCTTGCGCCTGCCATCTTGTACAAACTCTTAAGGTTACATTTGTCATACTGCACTGTAGTTATTTGTTTAATGCCTGTCTACACAGTGGGACTCTGAGTTACACGGGTGAAAAGCCACGTTATCCTCGCTTTTGTATCCAGTGACAGATACTGCCTGAACCAGGCCACCACCAAGCCAGGGCGGTTATCTCTCAGCAGCCAGGAGTCTTGGCCGCTGGTGGCCCATAGCAATCTTTCTCCAGATTCTCATTGAGCCCAGAAATGCCCACTAGGAGAGCCCTCATCAAATAACTATATAATTGAAGTGTGTACAAGTCTGACCTCTTGACTCCAGGTAGAACCAGTCTGTGGTCTTCATGTCCACAGCTTCTCCGGAGATCAGCTGAGGCAGGACTTCGCAGAATTCACATCTCTGCTTGGCTTCTTCCCCTGCCCAGATCTGCTTCCTTCACTTCCTTACAGGTTTCTCCTGGGAACACTCCATCAGCTAATCACTCACGCACGAACCCGTGTCAGGTTGTGCTTTAAGGGAATCAGACCTAAGATACCTCTAAGGGCACGGATTGCTGTGACAAAAGGTCTGTTTCTCCTATTAAACTCTGAGATCCATGGGGGCAGAAAAGATGACTTCTTCATCTCTTTATATCCAGTACCTAATTCAGTGCCTGACAGTAAACACTCGGGGCGGGGGGGCGGTTTGTAAATCTGAATTAATATGTGAGTTTATTTACCTCATTCCTTATTCTCCTCTTTGACTGAATAGATAAATCCCAGGAAAAGCAAGACATGGGTTTAAGGATTAACATTGCTATTATCATTCCATACCAACCTTTCTCCAAGACCAAATAAATATGAATTGTCAGGAGAAGTAGTTAGCTCTGAAGTAAGGGGAGTGAAGACCCCTCCCCCAGTCCTGTCCTACAGTAATGTAGATATTGAAACGATGGTTCTCATCAATTGCATAGATTCAGTAACAGCTAATGGCCATATATTAAACTGAATTTTCTTTTGTTTTCTTTTTTAGCTTCCCCTGAGAATATTTTTCCATTCCTCACTTTCCTCTTACTCCCATATTAAACCGGTGTTAGGTTGGTAAATATCAAGCCAACTTTAGGAAAGGAAGATTTTTCTCAGTGGTTTTCTTGGTCACAACACAGTATATTCACCAGAGATCAAAGCAAATACGGGGCTCTGGTCTCCACTGCATCCCTCGGAAATGATCCTCTTTCTACTCACTATGGAAGACAGATTAGACTCCACCAAATGAATTAACAAGGTCATCCAGAAGATAAGAACTCCAACATTAATCAAAAGCATGTACCTATATATATTTAAATTAATCTGAAGGCACAAGTTTCTCCATCAGTGTGTCTGTTTGGACCTATGTCTTACTAAAAAAGTGCAGGATTTCTGTGGGCAGAAAAGAGAATGATACTTTCAATTGTTCTAATTATAATTACCTCAAAGTTTGGCCAAGAAAGCATAAAAATAACTGACTCTTCACAAACACATTTTGTTTTGAGGTAGACAGCTTTCTGAGGCAAAAAGGCTCATTAGGTGTCTATTATTCAAACGAGACATCAAATAGACTCTGATTTTTTTTTTAAGATTTTATTTATTTATTTGACAGACAAAGATCACAAGTAGGCAGAGAGGCAGGCAGAGAGAGAGAGAGGAACAAGATCTGATTCTTAACACAATGACCAAAAAGTACTCAAATACCATGTCTAAGCGGATTCACTGTCTGGGAACATTGGTATTTGGTCAGCTCTTCTGGAAACCTCCAGCCATCAAATGTATCTCAATTACTGAGCTAGGGACAAAACAAATGAGTTGGGGTGGTGCAGGGGAGGTGTGGGGGGGCCCAGGAATTCTAAAGAAAACTGGCCTTTACGATTGAATCAGCCGCCATTTCACCCAAGTGTGGGGCTGGAGACATGATATTATCTCATCTGCTCCTTACTATTACCCTGACAAGGCTGGATTTTCGTCTTTATTTTACAAGTGATAACGGCCATCTTGACAGATCCTGGAGAGTTGTTACAAGTCACATGGCTACTAAGGACCGCCTACGGAATTCAAACCAGGGACTATTTGCTCCAAAGCCCATCATCTTTTGAAGTCACCGCCCTTTATCAGGTCAGCTAGTGTTCACTAAGGGTTTATTTCTCACTGAGCTCTTAAATATCGGCTTGACTCAGGGAAAAAAAAAGACACTTTTGTGGACACTCTCTTCCTTTATGACAGCAGCACTTAGACTCCGATCACCCTCTTGATATATTACTTACTAGCTAACAACTAATACATGATTTGTTCTAAGAAGCAATTCTGTACCTGAAGAGTGGGTGTCGTCTTCTTTAAAGTTATCAAGATGAGTCAGTCAAATGCAGTGGATGCTTTGAGGGCACGCCAAAGCTTTGGAATCTGTCAGCGAACGAAGACAAATAAAGGCAATACAGGGTACCCTCGATTTTGTGGACAAAGCCCACAGACACAGACATGTTCAGGACTCCGTGGCTTCCAAAGCCCTAGGGAAGTTCAGAAATGATGCCCGGTCTCCTGAGGCAGAAAGAGTGTGGCCAGGTTCCACTCTAGAGGAAGGTGGGGAGAAAACTGGGCTGCCATCCTCTGTTCTCTTTGTGAGATGGTATATGAAGTATATGCTGTGACTGAAGGATGTGAGACAAAGATGGGGAGACGGAAAGTGGTAGAGGTTAAATGGATTTGGAGTCACTGTCTTGGAGGATGGGAGAAAGGGCCAACAGGTGACAGGGTGACTAGAAAGCAAGATCCACGAGGTCCAGGAGTTTTTCTCCCTTGTGTCTCCTTAGTGTTTGCACATAGTAGATGCTCAATAAATATTTGTGGAATGAGCAACCTTGGAAGATATGCTTGAATGGGCTTTATAAATGGCAGTATCTACAATATCATTTTGGAAATAAATTATATTCTATTAGGAGTATTTCAATGAAATCAGCAATATCTTAGCAGTATTCCAGTGAAATCGGCAACATCTCATGCACATCATCTCTCTCCAGTTCCTCTTAATGCAAACCAAACAGTCTTCATGCAGTTGAGGTCTGGACAAAATGAGTATTAAGGGTGAATCAGATGTATAAAGATTAGCCTGATGATTTCCTATATAAGACGGTTACAGGTTGCCTTCCCAGGCTTTGCCTTGATGATGGCGAAGGGGTTTGTGAGTGCTGTGAAATGACTGTACGTAGATGAGTCCGAAGTCCTGTGGGAACACAGCCAGCCATTCAGCAGGTGCTGGTCTGACTCTAACTTTTCTTCTCTAAGGGCCAGAGTTTCTCAGATAATGCATCTGACCCATTCCCTTCATTTCAGAGTTTCTTGGTGCTCTCTCTGTGTTTTCTTCTTCCCTTTTTTTTTTTTAAAGATTTTATTTATTTATTTGACAGACAGAGATCACAAGTAGGCAGAGAAGCAGGCAGAGAGAGAGGAGGAAGCAGGCTCCCTGCTGAGCAGAGAGCCCGATGCGGGGCTCGATCCCAGGAACCTGGGATCATGATCTGAGCCGAAGGCAGAGGTTTTAACCGCCCCAGGAACCTGGGATCATGATCTGAGCCGAAGGCAGAGGCTTTAACCCACTGAGCCACCCAGGCGCCCCTGTCTTCTTCTTTTTTTTGGAGGCATTTCTAGCAAGGCGCCAGAGGACCGTCCCATCCTCCCCCAACAGCTGCCCCTCAGTTTTAGGATATTGCTCTGCTGGAGATTCTTAACTTCTGTAGGAAGCTCTAGTACTCACCTGGCCTAGACATTGCACTCTGATGACTTCAGGCCTTGAGGTCTACCTTCTCCTTGGCCCTCCATCGCATCAAGTTTCATGACCCCCACTCCCTTAAGGCACCAGCTCCTGCGTGTTCAGCTCTTGCTTCTACCAGGGAAAGTAAGAAGGAGGAAACAGCAATGCGGTGTATTAGCCAAGTTTAAGCCTTCATATTTTATTTGCAAAACTGACAAAGCACTTTATAATCCCAATGCAAAAGCCAAGTTTAAAGCAAAGACTTATTAAATCTGTATAAAATACACAAATGAGTAAATTATTGCTAATGGCATGACTTCCTATACTCTTCTTCAAAGCTAAACCACAAAATTATTTTCATTTTAAACAACAAATTCGGTTTTTTGCATGATCCAAGACACCACATTAATCCATTTCAGGTTTTTAGTATAATACAGATTTGTCTACATTTGTAAACAAAAGACTGAGCTGCAGGAGGAAGGAAGAGAAAAGCTAGGCCTGCATTTCAGAATAACATGCAAAAACCATTACACCAGAATTCAAAAAACCATTACACCAGAATTTAAACAAGTTTCCGCTAGACAGTACACGTTGAGTGTGATTAGTAGTTCTAGGAACCCATTATGAAACAAATGAAAGTTAAACACTGCCCTGGAAAATTGATACAACTGAGTTGAATTCATGTATCTACTGAACAACAAATAGGGCTCAGTTTTGGCAAGAAGAGTAGGGGAGAGCATGTTATCCCAAGGATGTAGGTGGGAACAAGTTATGTTAAGAAAAGTAATAGGTATGGGGTGCCTGGGTGGCTCAGTCGTCTGCCTTCGGCTCAGGTCATGATCCCAGCGTCCTGGGATCCAGCCCCGCATTGGGCTCCCTGCTCAGCGGGAAGTCTGCTTCTCCCTCTCCCGCTTCCCCTGCTTGTGTTCCCTCTCTCTGTGTCTTTTGCTGTCAAATAAATAAATAAAATCTTTAGGGAAAAAGAAGTATTAGGTACAGAGATGGGATGTTACACAATTATTTAGTGTGCTTGATTTATATTACGTCCATTTAGGTCCACTGGAACCGAATTTCAGAAAATCCCTTGGCTGCATAGCTCGTGGTTGGTATGAAGTATCAGCCACACTCTTTCTGCATGCAGAAGGTGAAAGCAGGCAGTGAGGCCCCTGGTAGCTTACACACATTGTTGCTTGTTGCTGCTACTCACCCTGGGGTAGCATCTCTCCCCCAGTTCCTGCTAAACCCTCATTTGGCTTCTCTGCCTCCTGGGCTAGGTGCAGATTGAGCTCCATGATGAAAAGCACCAGCTTCCCTGGCAGGATAGCCCCATCCCCCAAGTGGCAGGTGTAAAGCCAGAGAGACTCCCATGATTTTAAGAGCCTGTGCTCATGGGCTCTAGTCAGCATGGCAGGTTTCCGTTTGTGGTCTTTCCCTCACATCCATCCCTCTTCTCCACTTTCTGCCCTGTGGAGGTCTGGCTCCACCACCAGATCCAGGAGGAAACATCTCACGTAACAGTGTAACCATGCCCTGCGAGTGTTAAGGCCAAGCCACTATTATAGATCCCTATTTAGATATTAATGTATAGTGCAGAGATGGCATGTTTCTCTGCTCACACTCTGACTAAAACACAGGGAGATATTATTAGTGTGGGGAAGCATGGGGAAGATAATGGGATAAATCATCTGTAATTTTCCAGAAGAAAGCCAATGACTTTGACTAAAGCTAGTATTGCCGTAAAGTTCTCCATGATGCTCAACAAAGGTAAATCAATTAAATTTAAGACTTTCAGTATCTTCATATAACTTTATCCATGCGATTACAGTTGTTATGCACTTTTAAATCGTACACAATAGTTCATATTTATGCATATTTATGGTTAATATTTCAAATATATTCAGTGTTTGATATTATCTAGGTGATTCCACCATTCTTAGTAGCTGATGTTCAGTATCTAAGCTTTTGTTTTGTGTGACACTTTTGATATGAATTTTTATTAGTAACCTGACTTTTTCTCAAAAGAATTCTGAGAGGTCAGAAAAGAGCCAGTGAAGAGTGGGGATTTGGCATGCAAGGAAAGGACAAACGTTGCTGAAGCCCAAGCTGTCACATCTGCGCCTTCTAATTTTAATTAATTTTCACAAAACCTTTATGGTTAGTTTCTTCCTTTTATTTTTCAGTTGGGGACTGAGAACCAGAGGATAAAATGTCCTATTCAACATCTCACACCTCACAAAAACTTGTTTTTTCCTTAAAAGTGAGTGAAACCTTAATCATACCGATGGAAAAAGTTCAATGACCTTGAGAAAGTGCAATGACCTTGAGAACCAGAAAATGTGGAGGTGCTATGCACTAAGAAAAACAAGAAGATAAGAAGCAACCAGACCCTATAACAAGGATTCAGTGTCTGACACCTGGGCACAGCCGCAAACAACGGTGATAAAAATTTTTATCTCTTGATAAGAAAAGCTTTGCTGGTAGTAAACTCTTTACAGTAATATTTAATACATCTGAAAGCTGTTACATTTTTAATACGTAAAAATGAACAAAATGGGAGAAAATTGCCCAAGCAAGAATCAAATACCAGACCACAAAACTTCCAAGTACCATCTCATGACTAGGGAGGAAGTATGTATTTTAATGAAAGAAATCCCCAACGTATACTACCTAGAATTCTCATGTCAGCAATTGTCCCTTCAATATTGAGACCCTTTGTCTATTCCAGAGGGGTAATGACAGATAGAATTTTACCTGAAATCCCCACAGGTTCCCAGTTCTCATGGTCACTTCCTTCTCAAATTTCTTTGTTACTAATCAATGGCACCTCATTAGGATCTCTGTAAAAGTTTGAACAAAAGGAGCAGTTTCCCAATGGTTGTAACATTAAATGGAACACGAAGGGAAGTTACACTTTATACCATAGTCAAGTCGCAGAATTCTAGCAGCATTTAAGAATGCTTTCCTATCTTTCACAAATGAGTTAACTGAAAATCAGAGAAGTGAAGCTTTATTAATTAAATTCGAAAGTGAGTTCAGGTTTCTGGATGCATTAAACTGACACAATTCCGTGAGTGAGTAATTTAAAAAAAAAATAAAATAAAATTACAAATACAAAATTACATACAGGACTTTGGGTGTGGCTCGTGAAAGTGTGGGTTTAACATTCTAACCAGAACGGAATGAGGTAAAATCCAACTTGAAAAGGCAAAAGTCAAGTCACGGTTGAAAAACCAGTCCCTGGAAGTGCAGGGAAGCAGAGGGCCCTCAGAAACAACGAGAACCAGAGACATGAACCTCACTGGATTGTTTCCACCTCTGTTTCTCTCTGCAAGTTGGCTTTATTCCCTCTCACTGTAAACCAGATCTCTTCAGAAGCAGGAAAATATGGCCGCTGATAGTTCTTAAGTTATATGTCATAGTTTAACCACTGAAATGCTGAGATGCTCTCTGGGCCAAACCAAGTCTAGGGAAGGACCTTAACTGATCTGGTTGTGTCCAAATTAACTGCTCTCAGTGTTGAGTCTTCTAAAAACAAGAGAGCAACCATGAGCACACTGTCAGCATAGAAAAGGATCTGTGCCAAGAAGAATCTGGGAAGACAAAACAATCCTCCATAAATCATTTGCTCAATGCTGAACAGCTAATATGTGGTATATTCAGAATCATAAACTAAGGGTTCATTTCAGCCCAATTTTTTTCTCTAAATGTTACCGCAGATACTAAAGAAATGAATTTTCCTGGCTCAGAAGTTTTGTTCTTGGCATAGAAAATTATCAGAATATGCAAACAAAAGCAAGACCCAACACAAAATAACCTTCATATTTTCATTCAATTTAGAGTTCTTCCAAATCACTATTATACATATCAATCCTCATCAGAGATTTATTAAGAAAACAGGACATTTGTGTTAAGCGTGTATTATCTATTAACTCATGTTAGAAATTTCCTTTTTACTGCTATTCTGATGTGATTTCTTTACTTATCTCTTTATCATAGATATAGAATAGATGAAAAAGTGCTAATTGGTTGTGCCCTGCAGTAAATGAAATATTATCATATAGTGCTTTGATATGTAAACAGCATAATTACAGGCTTATTGAAGCCACTTTTTTTTAGAACAAATAGCATATTGCTAAACATTTCAGACCAAAAATTTCCTGCATAAGGCAGTCGCTATTGATTTGTATTTCCTAGTTAAGTAATTCTCAATCGATTTATATTTCTTTCCCCTAAACAAAGTGCTTCAATCATTGGAAGAATGAAAAGAAGGGAAATTGAAAATGGGAAATTTTGACAAAATATAATATAATAGAAAGAAAACCCCCGGCCTTTCCTTTTCTTTCTTCAACACAGCTTTAGCAGAATCTTTTTAATATTTAAATTCATAAATTCCCTTTCTTCTTGCTTAGTTCCGAGAAGGCCTCCCGACTGGGATTTATGACCTATGTTGAAGGCAATCCTGGAAAGGATTTATAATAGTGCCTAAACTATGGTAATCTGCCTGAGATGAGAAAAGATAGGGCTTGAAAATAAAGTCATGGATTTCGGTGTTCAGCTCTCTCCCACCAGTGAGACTTTCTCTGGACGAGGCTCAGCCTAGCACCCGGGGGAGGCCTGGGCTACAGCTGTTTCACTGTGTGCTGCTAGCCAACAGCACAAAAGTCTCAATTCAGAAGCTGGAGGAAAGAGTTGGAAACTAAAACCAAGGGCAGCAGATGCCACACCAAACTGAAGGCATATGAATTATCTTCTAGATGAGTGAGGGAACAACATCTGGTCTTACTCATAAATCAGATCCTGCCCAGCAGGCTCAGGGCATGGGCTTCCTTACACAGAAGCGCAGGATGGGACACATGAGGAGAATGGATGACAGTGTGATGCCTCACACTGACGTGAAGTAGAACAATAGTAAACAGGGTGTCCAGGAAACATCAGGAGGGGCCTGCAGAACTGGGAGCAATTCAGAAATCAGAACTGAGCTCAGAGTACCTGGCACAAGATAAAGGGCCACTCTGAGAGCAAAGCTACAAACGTTCAAGTTTGGGGGACTCTAAAATGCAGTTAGAGCTGCTGATCGAAGGCCAGGTTTCACATATACCACCTGGAGAAGACTTTTGATCACATTTGAACATTTTACATTCTTCCTACCTATGCAAAAGCATTACCTTTAGGATGTCCTCTATTAATGAAAAGCCTTTCTTTCCCCCTCTCACACTTAGAAGAATTTGCTATTTGGCCATTTATGTATATTGTATCTTTTTTTCTTGAATTGCTCCATTTTCTTTTCTGACATCGTACTGAGTGATCGTGATTTAGAATAATATGTCAGGTATGCTTAGTGTGGTAGAAAGTCTCCCTTTTTCCTTCCAAGTTTACTTTCCATCTATCTCAGCCTTAACCTATGCCCAGGGAGAATAACTTCCACCAACCATGTAATAAGACCTCTCCTGCCCTCTGGCTTCTAGTTGGGTTTGACCCAGAGGAAGTAAGACATGAGATCAGATAATGGGGGAAGAGAATGGTTGGGGTATTTTACCCTGACTCTCTTCCAACTAGATGGTGGTTTAGCTGGATTGTGTTCCCCTTGAGTGAACATCTCAGATGGCCCGAGTCAGATGGCTAGAGCTCTTTCTAGATTCCAGAGGTAGTCTCTGACTGTGCTTGTGTTGGTCTGATGGTGGGAGTAGCTTCCTGTCACCGTTAGTCTTAGAGGGCTCTGTTAACCCTTTTTGGATCCCTTTAGCCTGCCACACCTTGGCACAGAGCCTCTTTATTTCCTCTTCTTAAATTATTCTTTTTTTTTTTCTTAAATTATTCTTATATGGGCAACAAATATTCTTATATGGGCAATATAATAAACTGAGCAAAGATATATCGTTTACTACATCAAATCTGAAGAAACACCAATCTATTACAAGCAAAGTCAATGCAAAGGGCAATGACAATAATCCCACAGACAAAGGGGAAATGTTTCCAGAAAGCAGTACCTGGCTTTTCATACCAGAGTTCAAAATCTGGTTCTGCCTCTTGCTAGACCCACGAAATTGAACAAAACTTAAACAGTTTCTCCAAATCTGTTTCTTTCCTAATAAGATGAGATTAAACAGTTTCTCCAAATCTGTTTCTTTCCTAATAAGATGAGATTAATAGTAATATCTCTCTCATAAAATGGTTGCAAATATTCAATAATTTGGTTTAAATGCATAGCATGCCCTTGGCCTTAAAACTGATAGCCTAGCAGCTGTGATAGTAACAATAGCTTTAAAATGATGTTTCCAGGGATAAAACCTCAACTGAGAAGTATACTCTTCAACACTTTAAAGATGACTCTTAGTCACCTATGCTAAGGAAATTCCATGGCACTACCTTATTCGGTTTATAAACTCCCATGGCATTATTGCTACCAAAGAATAAGAAGCAGTAACCTGGATCATTATTTTAATCAGTTAGTCTCAAATAACATAAGGTTCCCAGTCTTGAAGTATCCCTTCCTCCAAGCTCAAAAGATACAGCACATTAGGGAAGATGAGAGACGTGGTGATAAGGATGATGGCGACTCTTCCTGAGATGAATTACTGAGATTCGCTCTTATTGAGACAGCACTCACTGTTCTAGGCATCTGACACATATCAGATCTTTCAATCCTCATAACAGTTAGATAGTGTATATCATTATTTTCTCATTCTATACATAGAGCAGATGAGGCAGCAATTAAATAACCTGTCCATGGTCACACCTAGTAAGTGGCAGAAGGGGTGTTCAAACCCGGGGGCCAATGCTCCAACATCCATGTGTTCCACTGCCTCACCCTGAAATTTCTACCCCATCTTTTGATGCCATGGATATCTGGGTTCCATCTTTATGAATACAAACATTTAATTTAGAATTAAAACACCACTGCCAAATTTTTGTCAAGCAAGCACTTTACAGAGCAAATATCATTAGGCCAGTTTAATTTATTATTGAATTTTCTATTCGGCACAGTTAAAACATTTTTATGTTTACTTTATTGAAATTATATTCATCAGGATCGTTTTTCTGTAAACTGTACACTGAACATCTGATTTATTGGTCAGTCATTTTGTCCACATAAAATGTGACTGATGATAGCTTCTACCCATAGTACTTTTCTTTTATGGTTATTATAATAGAGCTTCAACAGACCCACATTTAATTTACATGAATTCAATCAGCTTGGCCAAAAATTAAAATAAATCTAAAAGTTTCAGTGATTTTCCAAATCCACCCCCAAGGGATTCTCAAACATTAAAAGGTTTCATACATGGTGAGGATAAAATTGAGTAGTGATTCCTTCAAAAAGAAATGAAGGAATTAACTTGGGGTGGGTGGAGAAGGGTGTTGATGAGAAACAGCTTATTAACATAATCTCAAAATATCTCCCTACAAATTACAATTTACAAAAGTTATAATTGGCTACATAGTGGAGAAATAAAACAGTACCTTAACCAACTGATGGAAACTACCATCGTGAATACAGGACAGGCACAATGTGCCTACAGGTGTGATAGCTAAAGGACACAACATCACTTAATTTAGCAATCCTACCAAAAAATACATAACCAGAATCACATTATGGGGAAACGTAGATAAACCATCTTCAAAGACAGTCCTATAGGGGTGCCTGGGATGTTCAGTAGGTTAAGCATCTGCCTTTGGCTCACGTCATGATCCCAACGTCTTGGGATCGAGCCCCGCATCGGGCTCCCTGCTCAGTGGGGTCCATTTTTACCCCCCTCTCCCCCTGCCCCTCTCCTCACTCATACATTCTCTCTCTGTCTCTAATAAATAAAATCTTTTTTAAAAAGTCTATAGGACCAGTTGCCTGTAATCTTCAAAATTCTGAAGATCAGGAAAGACAATAAAAGCTAAGGAACTATTCCAAATTAAGCAAGAACGCTAACTGGATGCAATATATGATCATGCACTAGATTCTGGAGAAAAACCACCGTGAATGATATAATTGGGATAACCAAAAAAACTGGAAGTGGACTATTATATAAATAATAACTGTAGCCACATTAAATTTCCCACATTTGCTAACTAGACTGTGGTTAGAGAAGAAAATACTCTTGCTCCTGGGAAATAGACCCTGAAGGATTAACTGACACAAAGTTAATGTGCCAGTTAATCCTGACACATTAAACGGGTCGGCAAACGGGTCTGCGAAAAGCTGTGTGTGTGAGAGAAGAAAGGCAAACGTGGCAAAACAGTCAACATTAGTGACTCTCTAGATAGGGCATGCATGCATTCTTCATAACTTCATGAAACTTGCCTTTCACTTGGAAATTGTTCCAAAACTAAGCTTTTTGTAAAAAAAATAATGACTTCAAGCCCTTAGAGAGACACTGACAAAAACTGGAAGGACTGTGAAAATTGAATGCAGAGCATAATGGTAGTGCTAGAGCTGGAAATCTGGAATTTTCACTGAATTGCGGAAGTGTTGTGAAACACTTGAATTGTTTACCTGTTGATTATAGTCCCATCCACGGAACTGCATACTGTATATAATACCATTACACATACATATGGTGTACAGGGCTATTTACCAAAAATACTTGTACTCTCTATTTATGGGCAATTCAGAGAATTTCCAGGGTCATTTTTACAATACATGACTTTCCACTTATTTTAGAACTTAAAACCAGGTTTTAAAAATTACTTTAATTTTTAACTAAAATTCAAGATTTTAACTTTTAATTAAAATTAATTAATTTTTAATTTAAAAATTACTTTAATGCATTTCTAGAAAGTCTACTTTTTTCTAGGTCGGTTTTTGCAGGTCTCCATTTTTAAGGATGCAGCTTATACCTACATGTAGGGGTTCGTGTTGATTTTTTATTTCCGGTCCGTGTGCTGGACATTCTCCTTTTCCTCTCCCCATCTGTGCTTCCCCCCTTTGCCACCCTGCTCTGAATCGAGGGGGCTGCATGTCGAGCTTCCATGCCCTTGGGTTTCCAGTTGGATGTGAACATGGAGAGACGTCCTCACATCAGAGGGTGCGAGCCGAGTGACACTGGGTGTGTAACCCCTATGTGCTCCCTGGAGCCGGCCAAGAAAGGTTTCATTCCTCTACTCCAGAGGCCACAGTCCCCATTGGCTAGGTCGTGCTCTAGTTTTTAGTCACAGCTCTGTCAAATGCTGGCTCCCAGAACCGCTACCAAATTATCTGTTGATGGAGCAAAGCTGAGTTTGTTTGCTTATCACAGGAAGACAGATCAGTACCTTGACGGTCTTAGCGAAGTAGGAAGAGCAAAGTCAGGATATGTACACAGCTCTGAAGGTCTGGTTTAAGGTAGATTTTTCAGTGGGAGCACTTGCTTAGGACTGCATGGAGTTCATGATATAATAGTTCAGGACTGGTGGATATAGACAGAGAGGGATCCAGGTGAGTTTAAAAAAAAAAACCAAAAAATAAACAGTTGCTTGATAAGCTTGGTTGAGCCATTATCCTGAGGAGTGGACATTTGCTCAAATGAGGATATGTCAAGCAGCCCAGTATTGAGATGAATGGACTTTCAGAAAGTTCCTAAAACAAGCAAAAATGTTATATGAAATGTCATCTTTCTGGGCATGAGTTGTCTGAAATAGCAAAGTCATGTCCACCCCGTGGGTTTGGGTGGTTTCTGTTCTCAGCTCCCATCCTTTCGGGACTAGGGATGGAACCGCTTCCCGCTGAGAGTAGCTTGCAGCGTCCTTCATCACCCCGTGGTTGGTTTCCCTTTCCTGCCTGCACCCTGGTCAATAATCTATTAACTTTTTTCACTTACTCCATTTGAATGCGCTATCTGTTTCCTATTGGGATGATCATGAGTTAGAGAAACATTTATTTGACAAGCCATGAGAGACTCTTACCTATAGGAAACAAACTGAGGGTTGCTGGAGGGGTGATGGGTGGGTGGGGGGTGAGGGAACTGGGTGATCATGTGTGTGATGTGATGTCATGAGCTCTGGGTGTTACGTGAAACTGACGAATTACCGAACCCTACGACTGAAACTAATGATGTACTCTATGTTGGCTAATTGAATTTAAATAAAAAAGATAAATATGCATTCATTTGTATATATTGTTGACTCTGCAACTCACACAGAATTGCTTCGCTGCCCGTATGCACCAATTGTGTTGCTAGCGCCGGTCGGTATCATTGTGTATGGTCTGTTCAGTGGAGGTGAAGTGAAGTAAAAGACTCTTTTACTCGTTCTTTGCGCCTGGGTCACTAGAGCCACCTACAGAAGTGGTCTCCTTGATCTTCTGCATTCAGCCTAACAAAGGACAGGAGTTACTTAACCCACTCCTGCTAAATACTGGGAATTTAGGGCCTGCAGGCCCTAGGGCTGCCCTTCTGCCCCTGGTTTTGAAAACTGTACTTTCTCTTCTCTCTGGGTCTTCATTATCATCACGATAATCTACACACTGACTCAAAACTGCTTTGGGCTTGGCCGTCCTAGCTGCCAGGAACTGGAAACTTGACCATAGTCCCAAGTGCAAGGATGGCTACAGGCTGACTGCCGTTCTTGTTGCTGCTGGCCTCTAAGGATTCTAGCATCAGTCTGTGAATTCCCCTGTTCTCTGGACACTTCCTGCAGGGAGGGTGTGTGTGTGTGTGTTTGCTGTAAACCTCCAATACCACTGCCTACCCGCACTACCTACCCGAGTTTGGTACGGTATCTGTCCCCTAAGTATCTACTAGAGAAAATGGAAAAAAGGGTCATATAACAAGTCCTCCCATAACAAGCTCTCAAAAGCTTGAAAGAAACTAAACCTTTAAATGAAACCCAGCAAAGAATATAAATGCATGTCTAAACACATTTCCTGAATATATGGAAACTCTCTGGTCTTTCTCCTCCCTAGGAAGATCATCTTTAATACACACGCCTTGCAAACTCCCGCAAGTGCTGTGCAGAGTTATTTAGTATGATTCAGCGTGGCTATCTGTTCTGTGTTAGATCTGTTTGGAACGAAATGAAAGGAAGGACATAAGACAGGCACAGAGGAGCACAATTATAGGCAAATCACACTAGGTTTCATTCATCATTCTTTGCTTTCATGCCAGGAACTATTCCAGCTTACTTATAATATGCACATGACATTTATTTCAAGGAGATACAAAAACTCATATGATACATATCTCAGTACTTACAGAAATAAAAGTGAACTCCACACAAAGGCCTATGTCACAGGCAATTCTACTGATACTTTAAAAAAAGAGGGATCGTGGTTTCCTAAGGGACGTGTTATGAATATCCAATGTATAAGTAGGAAATAGGAAAACTCCCTTTGGGTTTCATGTAGGGCTCTACTCTGAGACAGCCGAGAAGCTAAAACCCGAGTCATTTTAGGAATTTTGTGGGCCTCTTATGTAATGCATTACAAGGCACAACCTTCCTGCTGAGAATATGTTTAATTTGTACTGCATGAATTACGCACTCTACAATCTAATATAGTGATTAAAAGCTTTGACTTTCAAGTTAAATAAACCTAGCTTTGAATGCCAACTCCTATTCTCACTAGCTCTAAGAGCTTCTGCAAATTAATTTATTTCATTAAACTTTGGTCATTTCAACTAAAAATGGAGATAATGTTAGCACCTACTCACAAGGTAATTATAAGAATTAAGTGAAATAATGCATGAAAATGCAAAGCATGATGTCTAGCACATAGCGAGCACTTGGCAATACCGTGTTGTTCAAGCTGCTGTTGTAATATTGAACTTGTACTGGGGTATGGCCAGTATTCACATTTAACCATACTATCTCTGTCTGGATGAAAAGCAATAAATGACACTTTCCTACCTTCTTCCTGTACCACACCGGTTGATAACATCCAACGGCCCATTAGGGATTTTTCATGTGGAAGTTACACCTGAACATCAAAGTTGCTATGTCTGAAGTCAAACTTTCATCTTCCACCTAAAAAGAGTCCTTCTAATTTACCAACTGTTGTTAAACTGAAAAATCCCTTTGTTCTTGAAGATAGCTAGAGTCATAAATTTGATTTGATTCTATTAAAGGCTAAGAAAAGTGGAAAACAGAACCAGGTATATACATAGATAATCTGGTCATCACCATTAGTCATCATATTTATATCATGACAGTAATCCCTAAAATGGGAAGAAACAAAATTCAAAGTTTTTCCAAAAGGTCCATCCAATTTGGAAAAAAAAATTGATCAATGCTTAAATTTAAAGTCCTTAGTAAATTATTTCCAAGTCTTAGAGTTATAAAGATAACTAAAGATAAATTCTTTATCTCTATAGTACCTTAAAGTTTACCAAAAATTTTCACTGATATTAACTCTTCAAGGTAATATCAAATAGGGCTTGATCTAATCTAAGTATCTAACAGAGAAAATGGCAGAAAGGCTCACATGCCAAGTCCTCTCATAATATACTCTCTATCTAATAGAGGAAATGAAAAAAAAAGGGTCATAGGACTATCATTCTTGTTTTACATATACTCACACAGAGACAGTACTTTTGATTGGACTATGAGGAAAGTGCAATGCCACTGACGAGGTGGCCTAAGCAGAAACCCAAGTGAAGTGAGGGGCCATCCATGCAGCTCTCTATAAAGAAGAGTATTGCAAGGAAAGGGAGCAGCAGGTGAAAAGGCCCTGAGGCAGGAGCATACTCGGTGTGTTAAGGGAATAGCAAGGTTGAGGATGGGGTTAGAGCAGAGGTAGCCAGGAGCCCTACAATATAGGGCTTTGTAGGCTGTGGGAAAAGCCTTGGAATCTTTACTGTGAATATCACCAAAAAGCTCTCAGCTACTAACTAGTTGTGAGGCATGACTTTGAGTCTTCTGATTCAAAATCTGAGATGGTGACACACTGAAAGGGCTTTCTAGGTAAGCAGATAAGACCCCAGATCGCAGCTCTGAGTACCACCACAAAACTCCACATCATTTTGCATCGTGCAGATCTAGAATCTCTCTGGTTTCAACTCTCTTACGAAACCAGCTCACATTCTCAGGCATTTCTTTTTTCTCTCCTTTTGCTCAAACCTGTTCGTGGGAACACAAGGGCCAAGAGAGTGATCACCAAAGAGGTGATCCTTTTTGTGCTTTCTGCTTCAGCTACTTGTCAAAATTTAATTTCAGTCCAAACTCGGTCACACTTTCTAGTCGTGACATAAGACAAGTCATTTTAACTTCTTTGTTTTCCTCTCTCTGCAAGATAAAGATTCGATTTCTACTGATATTTTCAGAAGCTGCTTTATCCCAGAAAAATGAGGTAATAAATGTATAGCTGTTTTGGTCTCTCTTCTAGAAGGATGATATGCCAGCAAGTATTCATTAAGCAATTGTGTGTTCCCAGCCTGCACAAAGCACCACGGAGCATAAAAAGAAGTAAAATGCCTGAGTTCTGACTACAGAGAACTCAAAATTCTCTTCAGGAAAAGAATAAGGCTTCATAGGCAACGCCTTGGGTCTTAAAATTTAGAGAGGGATTTTGCTAGGTCGCTTAGGCGCTACTCCTTAATGGGGCCACTGGAAACAGTTGACATCGGACTGGCCTTCAGGCTTCTCCCCATCAGTAAGAAGTTTGGGTCCTCATTTCCCCCCTTCAAGGTGTATAAACTCTTGGTTTAAAAGAATAATCATATTGGGTCTTACAAATAGAAAAAGGATGTCAAGGTCATTTAGTCCTTTCAAGGAGATCAGGAACATAATGCTTTTATGTTCTGTTCAACAAGGCAGACCAAGTAAGTGGCTGTTTTCTGGGGATTTCCGAGAAGACCCCTGTACCCACCCCCACCCTTCACCTTTCCCACTGGCCCAACCCAAAGTGCCTGTAATTTCCACTTTTTGAGTCACTTCTTTAGAATCAATATATTCTATGTATTGAAAGTCCTTGTTAGAATGTAAGCAAGTTACCAAGAAGAAGTAACCCATTAACTAATATATCATTTTCATTCCAACCAGAAAGGCCTTAGGAGACTATAAATATGAGAGGTTTTGGGAAAATAAGTAATGATTGAGAGAACTAGAACAAAGGAACCCAGGATCAGAGACGCTGTGACTTTCATGGACCAAGATCAAACCACCTATTATTGCGTTCAGTGCTCAGAGGAGAAAAGGAACATGCAGGGCAGATACGAGCACTTAAGGCCAACGCAGACAACTCCCCGATGTGGAGTGAATTGCTCTGGTGTTCTAGAATGAGACTGAACAACAGAAGTGACCTTGGAGATACTTTGCTTCAATTCCTCCACTTTGCGTGTAGAGGAAACACCGTGTGGGACATTCGAGTTACTCAATGTCACTCAGTAAGTAAGTGACAGAATAAGAATTAGAATCTAGACTCCTGACTACCCGACCTGTTTTGCTAAGTTAAAAAAAAAAAAAAATATCGGTGGCTCTCAAGATTAGAATCTTTGGTTAGGGTTTTTCCAGATCCTATTTTCAAGGCTTTCGGTCCTGAATTAAAGGTTTTTTTATTTTGGCTATTCTGAATGTTTATTCAAGAAAAAGCTATTAGACAGGGCTCAAACTGGGATTAGCATGCAAAGAAACTTAAATCCTTGGTAGAGTGTATCTCGCAATTCAGAAGTAGGAAAGTTCTCCTGGATCAGAGGTTGGTGCAGTATGCAGACACATTTCCTCTTTTCTTCCCACACTCTCATCTTAAAAATAATACCAGACAGTACTAGACATCAAAGACAGCCAGCTGAGACAGGAGGAAGTGACTCTTCAAACAGGGAGGGATTCAGCAAGGTAAGTCCCTAACAAATAAGCCCTGGTGATAAATGACACAAAGCCATCACCTAATTTATCAATGTCTCCAAAAACATACGGATCTAGCCCACAAACATCGCGAAATGTTTTCCTGATAATGTTAGTGATTGATTCAATTTTGTACACAAATCGTGCTTGATAAGAACACCTAAAAACTAAAACATGTTCTACTTTCTTTTTTTTTTTTTTTAGCTCAAGTGAAGACACCATGGTACAATGAACAGAAAATAATGTTTGAATTGCATAGATATGTTTTTTTTATTCCTGGTTCTAGGATAAAAGAAAGTGTACCAAATAGAAGTGTGAAAGGGGAAAATACGAATTTTATTTATTTTGTGTATCTGTTCAGTATCTTAGAGCACCTTGGTTAAGGTCAGCATTCAGGAGCTAAAACCTGGACTCAATACAGATGTAGTCCTCATTGCCTATGTGACCAGGAACAAGCTATTAACCTTACTTCTCCTGAAATACTAATAACAAAACCAATTAGAGAATTGTCATGATGATTGAAATTGAAAAAAAAGAATCACATATGAAGCACCTAGCATAATGCCTAGCACAAAGCAAGCACTTAACAAAAATATATTCCCTTTCATTCAGGTGCCTTCACTGGGAAAACAATTATCTATATAAAATAATTTAAGAAGTATTTACTCAGGGGCGCCTGGGTGACTGAGTCATTAAGCGTCTGCCTTCAGCTCAGGTCATGATCCCAGGGTCCTGGGATAGAGTCCCTCATCGGTCTTCCTGCTCAGCGGGGAGCCTACTTCCCCCTCTCCCACTCCCCCCTGCTTGTGTTCCCTCTCTCATTCACTGTCTTTCTCTCTGTCAAATAAATAAATAAAATCTTTTAAAAAAAGAAGTATTTATTCAGATATCTTAGTCCTCTAAATATCTTGTCAATCATTTAAAATTTTGGTTATGTACACTTTAAAAGAATTCTTGGTCCTTGAAAATACCACCAAGAACAACACTTGGGATTTTAAGACGAAAATATTGGAAGGCATTCAGTTTAAGAGTGATGAGATAAAAATGTTGAATTCCTGAGTAGGAACAGGGGTTATAAGCAAAGTCAAAGATAAAAAATAGACAGGAAGAAAATATTTACAGTGCAAGAGTTAATAGTCCTATTTTTATTAAGAACTCCTACTAATTAAAAATACAAATGTCGGGCGCCTGGGTGGCTCAGTGGGTTAAGCCGCTGCCTTCGGCTCAGGTCATGATCTCAGGGTCCTGGGATCGAGTCCCGCATCGGGCTCTCTGGTCAGCAGGGAGCCTGCTTCCCTCTCTCTATCTCTGCCTGCCTCTCTATCTACTTGTGATCTCTCTATGTCAAATAAATAAATCTTTTTAAAAAAAATACAAATGTCAATGGAAAAATGGTTAAAATATTTGAATAGACAACTTACAAAAATTGTCACCAGGCATATAAAAACATGTTCAACTCTATTAATAAGAAACATAAAATAAGACATGGAGGTATTATTTTGGTTATCAGATTAGCAAAATTAAATAAATCAGTAATATCCAGATTAGCAGACTTAAAAGCCAAAGAAAAGGTAATATTTTTGGAGGGAAATATGGTGTTACCTATAAAACATTTAGATGCTTATACTCTGACCCAGAAATACAACTCAAGAAAGAATTATGGATATAATCAATGATAAAATGTACAAAGGTATTATTTGAAGTTATCCAAATCATTAGAAACAAATACGAATACTTAGGATATTTTCAGCTACAAGTAACAGTAAAAACTTCAAAGCAGCTAAAAGATAAAGTTTTATTAACTCATGTGCCAAAAGACATGAAAGGACACCTTGAATGCTGGTTAATCTATTGACTCAGGGATCGCATGAAGAAGAATGGTTACTACCATCTCTTTCCTGTGCTTGGCATGTAACTTCGTTCTCACAATAACTGCACATGTTAACATATGGTTACACCAAACCCTGCTTTATACCAACACTGAACAAAAGATGATCAGCCCTTTTTTTGTAACCCGTGGAAATGTCTTTCCAAGAAACCTTCTGTTTAGAGATCCTCTTATTCCCTCTGGCCAGAATCATACCATATACCCATTCCTAAGCAAACGCCTAGCTAGCAAAGAGAACGGATTCCCTTATTTGGTTAGAAAGAACATGGCCACCTAGCAGGTGGCCAAAACTACATCTGGGAGCTACTTTAAAGGAACAGGGCAGAGAATGACAGAGAGAAATTCTGTACTTTGGTTGAAAAAACTAGATCTACAGTTTGTTAACTCCACTGAGTAAGATTGAGAGGTAAATGAATCAGAACAGGAAAGATTATGTTGTAGGCCTGAATTTCAAAAGGTTAATGCAATAACACTATAGGTTTCCTTTCATTCAAGTCAGTCTTGTTCAAGTCACCTGACTCTCCTTGGCCGTTTACCTTCCAAGTGACGTAGGGATCTAGATTTCTTTTAACCTGTGGTTCTATTTAATCTCAAATACATCACCTCCAAAGTTTTGCAGAAGTTAAAGAGAGTATGATGATTGCACAGGGATTTCATAGCCACCCTTGGGAGTGGGTTACATTATTTCCACTAACACCCCATTGGCCAGAACACACAGTCCTCCCCCCAATTGCAAGAGAGGCTGGGGAAGGTAGTTTGTGTGCTTAGAAAAGGAAAATAAAATCCCAGTTTGGTTATATACAGCTTTGTCCCCATCAGAGGGGACTTTTTAAAAACACTTTTCACTACTGTGGAAAACAGTATAGCGGTACTTTAAAAAACCAGAAGTAGAACTACCCTACGATTCAGTAATCACATTACTGGGTATTTACCCAAAAAGTACAAAAGCATTAATTCAAAGGGATATATGCACCCCTATGTTTATTGAAGCATTATTTATAAGAGCCAAATTATGGGAGCAACCAAATGTCCATTGAAAGATGAATGGATAAAGAAGATGTGGGGGGTGTGTGTGTGTGTGTGTGTCTGTGTGTGTGTGTGTGCACGTATGTTACCTCGCCATAAAAAATGAAATCCTGCAACAATGCAGATGGAGCTGGAGAAAACAATGCTAAGTGAAATAAGATAGTCAGAGAAAGAAAAATTCCATATGATCTCACTGATATGTGGAATTTAAGAAACAAAACAAATGAGGAAAGGAAATAAAAGAGACAAACCCAGAAACAGACTCTGAACTATAAAGACCAAACCGATGGTTACCAGAGTGGAGGTAGGTGGGAGGATGGGGAAATAGGTGACGGGGATTACAGAGTGCATCTATCATGACTATCATGATGAAAAAAATAAAATATTTAAGATGGTAAATTTTAAATTATGCATATTTTACCACAATAAAAATAAAATCTTCCCCCCCCAAAAGATTTTTCTTCTTTACACATTTGTTCTATCTTGTGGGTTTTTTTTTTTTTTTTTTTTTTTGCAAATAACTGTTATTCCTTTATAAATTAAAACAGTTGTATATGCAAAGCAGGGAGAAAGAGTCCCCAGTCATGCCTGGTAAGTAATTTTACCTGGTTCTGATAATATTTAATTCGATTTTTCTTGTATGAAAATCCTCTTTCTTTCTTTCTTTTTTTTTTTTTTTTTCCCCATCATGAGGTCTTTGCTAGAGAAGAAAATTACAGTGGAGCACCTGTAGGTTATGGATTCATCTTATGGCATCTTAAAGGTCAAGGATTCAAAATCTAGGAGGTAAAGGAAGTCAGGACATTCTAAACAGAAGCTTAAGGAACATACAGGGACATATGGGAGCTGGCCTTTCTACTTTTTTCTTTTTTTGTTGTTGGCTGTTTGTATTTTTGTTTACTTCTTTTTTAAATTTTATTTCTTATTGTGGCAAAATACACATAACATAAAGTTGACTAGTATAACCATTTTTAAGTGTGCAATTCAGGGTCATTAAGAATATTTTAGGGGCACCGGGGGGGCTCAGTTGGTTGAATGTGTGTGGCTCTTGATCTCAGCTCAGGTCTTCATCTCAGGGTCATTGTTTCAATGTTCCTGCATTGGGCTCCACACTGGGTGTGGAACCTTCTTATAAAATAAATAGAGTATTTGCAGCATTGTGTAGCCATTACCACTACTCTGTTACAGAATTTTTCATCACCCTCCATGGAAACCCCATATTCATGAAGCAATCATTCCCCATTTCCCTCTTCCCTCAGCCTTTCATAACCACTAGCCTGTTTTCTGTCTCTCCAGATTTTGCCTTTTCTGGATATTTCAAATGAATGCAATCACACAATATGTGGCCTTTTGTGCCTGGCTTCTTAGATGACTTAGCATGAGTCAAGTTATGTGATCATCTGCTAAGTTATCTGAAACCAGTCCTGTTCAGAAAAGGGAGTGAATTTCAGTCTGTGGCTTTCAAAAACCATTAATTTTTCTCTGCACAAAGAAGTCACAGAGTAGTTGGAAGAGGTAAACATACAAATACAAAATTATAATAACATATGGTAAATGCAACAATTGATTGCAATTGTTTGGGAGGAATGCAATTATCCCAATCTGAACAGTCTCAAAGGCCTTTCCTAGAAGTGATACCAGATTTTTGTATCAATGGATTAAGAAACATTAATAAAGCAAAGTGTTCTTAGGGTAAAGAAAGGAAAGCTATGTGAGACCAAATAACTAAATATATATATATGGAAAGCCATGTAAGATAAAAATATAAATATAAATATGTGTGTGTGTGTGTATACACACATATATATTTCAAGTATATATATATATACTTGAAATACTTTAAGCAAATTGGCAGCTCAACAGTCCACTAAGTGAATCATTATTTGGGGGCAAGGCCATGGGCCATGCAGGGTCAGATGTAAGGATGGTGACCTGGGAAGAATTCACCACAGCAAACCTCTATCTCATCGCCATGCTCACTGGGGCCTGTCTTTCACTCAAATCAGATCTCATCTCCCTCAAAATCTTCAGTCACTCTTATTAATTCACGTACATTTTAATACTTGAGGATTCACTGGCTCATAATCTTCTTTATTCACATTTTATTTCTGGCTGCACAAGCAGATATTATCTCCTTCAAGGCAGAGGCACATAGGAGACATGGCATTGAATCCTAATGGAGTGTCATTGTTTCTTCCAGGCAAAGTAAAATCAAGCACATAGGAAGGGTGGTGAATTAGATATCTTTCCTTTTAGTGAAAAAAACAAGTACATAAGGTGGTAAGTTTTAGTCTAGGCGAGGAGGAAGATTAGTAACAATACTAAGCAAGTGTGACCAATGCTCGTTTCACGACGTATGGGGCTTCTTGCCTGTGCAACACACCCTCTTCCTGGGGTGACTTCAGTCTGCCTACACTTCCTTCATTTCTTATGGTTTTGCTTGTTGTGTCCATCGAGGCTTTCCCCATCCTCAGGCCAGAGCATGCAAAGATGAGCCCAGCTGACTCTGCCACCCGGATCCAGGAATTCCTCATGAACTAAAGGACTGCCTTTCTTAAGGCCCCTTTGGGATGATTCAGTATCATTATAATTGCTTTTAGGATTCAGGCTTTGGGGAGGGTGAAGTTAACAGGCTGACTTGGGATTACTTGCAACCTCTCTTGACTACTCATATCCGGGTTTATTCAAGCCTATGGAGACCACGTACGGTTACATTCAATGTGAAAGAAATGGTCTCACTAAGGCATCAATGTTCTACCCCTCTGTACCTTTACCACCAACGCTTACAAAAATTAAAAATCACCTCCATCTCACAACCTCCCTCCATGGCCTTAACCCCAAACCAATAATTTCTCTGTCTGTAGTCAAATTTATACCTACGGGTTGAAAAAAAAATAAAAAAGGAAAGGTTATTGCTCTATGTATGGGTCACATTGGGGTCATTTTGCTGTTGTACACATGGTGATCCTGAAAGATCCGTCTTTTTCAAAGAATTAACAATCATTCCCAGCACATGATAGCCAACGTCT
This sequence comes from Meles meles, assembly GCF_922984935.1. Classification (NCBI taxonomy): domain Eukaryota; kingdom Metazoa; phylum Chordata; class Mammalia; order Carnivora; family Mustelidae; genus Meles; species Meles meles. The sequence goes on from NC_060066.1 coordinate 20,868,059, forward strand.
TTTAAGCTGACTTTTAAGATAAAGGAAACAAAGAAAGTAAGACCTAGTCTTTCTTCTGAGGAACAAAGAAATGCAGAAGAGCCGTATTCTTGGAAAAGCAGAAAAACATGCAGGAAGGAATGTGGAATCTTACCACAAATAATAGATTCAGGTAGCTCAAGGATAATATTTTCTTTTTAAAATATTTATTATACTTGCCTGGAGAACCAAAAACCATTGTTCTTTGGCCAAAACAAATCAGGAGAAGAATGTTGGATTTCATACAATCCATTTTCCTATGCACATAATACTAGATAGTCAAAATAAACATTAAAAAATACCCATCATGTTTTAGGCACCCAGAGAAGGTAATATGTAAGGAACTCTACAGCTGAAAGCGGGAAAACATGTAAAAAGAAAAAGAAAAAGAAAAAGAAAAAGACAGTTGGATTTTATATTATTATTATTAGGGGTTGGAAAGAAGAGGTTTTGGACAAGTGGTATCTACATTACTTACAACTACCACAAACAGAAGGTACCATATGTTGGGTACTTGGCACGTAAGAGAACAGGCTTTGGAGTTGGGCACACCCAGGTTTGAATCCAGAACCTCCTATTCACTTTCTCAGTTGCCTTTAGCTAAGTTTCTTAATCTTTCTAAACTCCATTTTCCCATTTGTAAAGTGGAGATAATGATACTTTGTAGAAGGAATTTTTTGTTGCCTTGGTTGTTGTATTCAGTTACTGTTGTGGTAACACCTGGTACCTCACAGTGTTTTTATGAGGATTAAATGAGAAAATATATACATATATTTGTATACAGGTCAATAAATGTCTGTTATTATGATTATAATATGTTTGGGTGCCATATATCAGATTGAACACCTAAAGATTCCAAGCCAATATTGTCTTTCTTAAGTTATTTTTCTTACCATTGACAGGAAGACCGGCTTCTTATTTTCCTTTGTTCCTTCATTACTATCAAAACTATAGCTTTCCAACACTTTGCAGCAAAAGACAAACTACTCTAGTTTTGAGACATCAGAAATGGCCTTGGCCTCCATTCTCCAAACATCCTTCTGATAACTCCTCTGAAACACAGCAACAAAGAATGGAGGACTGAAAACAGAGCAACCATGGATAGAAATGATGGAAACAAAAACAAAAACACAGTTTGTTCGATACAAGGAAGAACTTTCTAACAACCACAGCTGCTAAAATACAGAATGGGCACCAAAAACTTGGTAGATTCTTACAGTTTAGGGGGACTTCAGAGGTTATCTTCAGTTGTCCTCTCAGTTTGAATTCTTTCTATACCATCATTAAAGAGGTACTCGATCTCCTTCTTCAGCACCTCTAAAAGATGCTTAAGTACAGGAAACTCACTTACTCCCCAAGAATGACATCCCACTTTCAGAAAACTTTCCAGGGGTCAGCAAGCTTTTTTTTTTTTTTTTTTTTTTGTAAAGGACCAGACACTAAATACTTTTGGCTTTGTGGGCCACATATAAGTCTCCATTGTTGCTGCTGCTTCCCCGGTAACCCTTTGAAAGTATAAAAACTATTCCTCACTCATAATGTTTTGAATCGAAAATTTATGTCTCTCCCAAATTTATATGTTGAAACCTTAACCTCCAATGCAATAGTATTTGGTGATGGGATGTGAGGGCGGAGCCCCAGTGAATGGCATTAGTGCCCTTCTAAGAGAAGGCATGAAAAGGTTTGCGTCTTTTTCCCCCCTCGGCCATGTGTTGACAAGGGGAAGATGGCCATCTATAAACCAGGAAGAGGGTCCTTACGAGACAACAGGTCAGTCAACACCCTCTTCTTGGACTTTCCAGACTCCAGAACTGTGACAAATAAAGGTTTATCGTTTAAGACGCCCCGTCTGTGGTTTCTTCTATAGCTGCCCAAAGTGGCTAAGACACAACCCAAACAAAAACAGGCCATGAAAACAGTGTGGAGGGTCCTCTAAAAATTAAAAGTAGCACTACCATATGATCCAGCGTTTCCACCTCTGGGAATAATAGTATGTTATTAGTTTTAGAGGTAGAGGTCAGTGATTCACCCGTCTTATATGTATTATATAATACCCAGTGCTCATTACATGCCCTCCTCAGTGTCCATTGCCCACTTACCCCATCCCCTCATCCCCTCCCCTCTAGCAACCCTCAGTTTGCTTCCTCTGATTACAAGTCTCCTATGGTTTGTCTCCCTCTCTGATCTCAACCTGTTTCATCTTTCTCTCCCCTCCCCCATGATCATCTGCTTTGTTTCTTAAATTCCACATTTGAGTGAGATCATATGATAATTGTCCTTCTCTGATTGACTTACCTTGCTTAGCATAATACCCTCTAGTTACATCCATGTCATTGTAAATGGCAAGATTTCTCTTTCTTTCTTTCTTGATGGCTGAGTAGTATCCCACTGTATACATATACCACATCTTCTTTATCCATTCATCTGTTGATGGATATCTGGGCTCTTTCCATAGTTAGGCTATTGTGGACAGGGCTATTATAAACACTGGGGGACAGGTGCCCCTTCAGATCACTACATTTGGATCTTTGGGGTAAGCATCTAGTAGTGCGTTTGCTGGGTCGTAGGGTAGCTCTATTTTCAAATTTTTGAGGATTCTCCATATTGTTTTCCAGAATGGTTGTACCAGCTTGCATTCCCACCAACAGTATAAGAGGGTTCCCCTTTGTCCACATCCTTCCCAACATCTGTCATTTCTTGACATTCTAATTTTAGCCATTCTAACCAGTGTGAGGTGGTATCTCATTGTGGTTTTGATTTGTATTTCCCTGATACCAAGTGATGTTGGGAATTTTTTCATGTGTCTATTGGCTATTTGTATGTCTTCTTTGGAGAAATGTTTGTTCATGTCTTCTGCCCATTGCTTGATTGGATTATTTGCTCTTTGGGTGTTGAATTTGATTTGTTCTTTATAGGTTTTGGATATTAGCTCTTTATCTGATAAAGCATTTGTAAATATCTTCTCCCATTCTGTCTTCTGGGTGTCTTCTGGTGTTGCTGACTGTTTCCTTTGCTGTGCTAAGGAAACCAATTTAAGTTTCTATTGATGAATGCATGGATAAAGAAGTTGATGTATATGCAATGGAATGTTATTCAGCCAGAGAAAAATGAGGACATCCTACCATTTGCAACAATATGGCTAACATTTGAAGGCATTGTGATAAATGAAATAAGTCTGGCAGAGGAAGACAAATACTGTATGATCTCATTTATGTGGAATCTACACACACACAAATACACATATATACATAACAAAACCACAGAAAAAGAGATCAGATTTGTGGTTATCAAAGGCAGGGAATAGGGAGGCAAGAATTGAAGGAAGATATTCAAAAGGTACAAACCTCCAGTTATAGGTAAGTACTAGGAATGTAATGTACACCATGATGATTTTAGTTAGTGCTGCTGCATGATCTCTAGGAAAAATTGTAAAGAAAGTAGATCTAAGAGTTCTCATCAGGAGGAGAATTTTTTCTTTTGTTTATTATCTCTATATGAGATTATGGATGTTAATTAAACCTATTGTAGTCATCATTTCACAATATATATATATAAGTCAAACCATCATGCTATACACTGTAAACATATACAGTGATATATGTCAATTATTTCTCAATAAAACTGGAGAAAACCAGGCCATGGGCAAAATCTTAGTTGCCATTGTTTGCCAACTCCTGTTCTAAAATGTGATAATTATTTTTTAAAAGATTTTATTTGTTTATTTGAGATAGAGTGAGAGAGAATGATAGTGAGCATGAGTCAGGGGTAGGGCAGAGGGAGAGGGAGAAATAGGCTCCTCGCTGAGCAGGAAGCCCAGACTCTCCTCAGTATTAAGCCAAAATCTACCACCTCAATGTTTCCATCCCTTAGCTCTTATTCAGTATAAGCAAGTACTAATGGAATCTATCCTTGAACTTCTACTTAACTTATTCTATTGACTCTATGGGATATGTACTATGATTATCCCACTTTACAGACAAGGAAGTGGAGACTTAATAACTTGCTCTAAGTTACCTAACCTCATCGCAGGGGGGATCCAGATCTTGAACCTGGAGCTTCAAGAAATTCTTTCCACCCTGAGGTCTTACCTCAGCCCCCTAGGGAAAAGGAAAGACACCAGAGTCCTCTTTTGGCAGTTCTTTAAATAGCTGTCAAACCTCACAAAATACTCTCCTTTTCATGGTAAATATTATCTGATTCCTGCTGCTTAAATAATATGGTTTTAAATCTCACCATGGTGTTCATTTTCCTTTAAGTAAGGTCTTTGTCAAGTTTGCTCCCCACTTAATAGCTTTAGCCAAAACTGTTCTTTTCCCTTCTTACTTATCAATATAATTTTTCTCTATACCTAGTATGTAGAATATGGATTTATGAATATAGACATTTGGGCAAAGGATTATAATAATTATTCAACTCTCTCTGCCTGTCACTTCCTTCCTTCCTTCCTCTTTCTTTCTTTCTTTCTTTCTTTCTTCTGCAGGCTCCATGCCCAGCATGGAGCCAGTGTGGGCCTTGAACTTCTTGACCATGAGATTGAGATGTGAGCTGAGATCAAGAGTCAGATGCTTAACCAGCTGAGCCACCCAGGCACCCCATCTGCCTGTCTTTTTCATGTGCAAGGCACATATAGTCAAAATTTTATTTTGTTCAGTCTTAATTTTCAGAATTCTGCCTGTGTAAGTTTTCTCTCCTCCAAGTTCATGTAAATTCTTTTAGATGCTCAACAGAAAAAGCAAAATCATACTTTAATTACTGAAGTTTACTCAAAATTGGATAAAAGATCCTCAAATCACAACCATTTTCAGACAGAAAATAACTGAAGAAGGCCAAACCCAAGCATGGTTGGTAGTCTCTAAGATGGTCTTCACTGATCCCCACCTCTTGTCATAATGGTAACTCATGCCTTTGTGTATGTAACACCCTCCCTGGCCATGGGCTGGACCTAATGACTGCTTCCAATAACTAGAACACAGCACAAATGATGGGATGTCACTTCCAAGATATGTTACACAAAGACTGACTTCCATTTTGCTAGACCTCTGTTTCTCTCTCCCTACTCCCTCTCTGAGTCCCCATTTGCTCTCTCACATGCTCTGCATGATGCAGCCAGCTATCATGATGTGAACTTCCCTGTGAGAAGCCTACATAGCAAGTAACTGAGGCCCTCAGTCTGACAGCTTTGAGGGAACTGAGTCTGGCCAACAGCCATGTGAGTGAGCTTGGAAATGGAACCTTCCCCAGTTAAGTGTTGACATGACTACAGTCCCGAATGCTTCGATTACAGCCCACAAGGAAACCTGAGCTCAAGTTTAAGCTGTGTCTTGATTCCTGATCCCCAGAAACTGTAAGATAATAAATGATTACTAGTTTAAGCTGCTATGTTTCAAAATCATAAGTTGCAACATAATAGATAACTAATATAATAAGTATTTGGTCTTATCAAAAGTAATGAGACTGATTAATGGGTCAGGAGTTTCCTTTTGGGATGATGAAAATGTTCTGGAACTAGATGGTGGTAATGGGGACACTGCACTGTGAATGTACTAAATGCCACTGAATTGCAAACTTCAAAGTGGTTGATTTTGTGTTCTGCGAATTTTCCCTCCACATTTTTTTTTAAAAAGGAAGTGGTACAAGACAAAAAAAACTAGGAGAAAAATGGGAAGATAAAAGGAAAATGAAAAGTTTATGTAAGGACACCCACAGAGTGAAAACTATGATCCAAATTTGGCAGCAAGTTACTCAGCGTAATGAATCTGTGGAGACAAATGTGGAAACCCCAGGGCTCAGGTGAGGGTGAGATGACGCAAGGAGCTGAAATTTACAAAGCAGCAGCCAATGATACAAAAGGTTTTACTGTGAAGGAAGGAAATAAGATGAGGGGTATGAAGGTGCTGTTCTCTTAATAAATAATTCTAGGATGATTTATCCCTTCAAATTACATAAATGTATAATTTATTTCAAAAGTAAACTTCAAACAGCCAAAAAAGAAAGTAGTAAAAAAGATTTTAATTTTAAAACTCAAGCAAACTTTTTGTGCATGTAAGGATAGAATGACGGGTAGCTACATTTGAACTTGTTTTTTTTTTTTTCCCTCATTTACCAAAAGTCATCAAGTTAACTCGGCAGTCAGCATCCAATTCACAAAAAGAAACTAGAACTTCTTTTCATAATGAGGTAAGATGTTCCTTACATTCACTGCGGGCAGAATTGTTCAAATTATTTGGCTGTTAGGAAAATACTTCTTTGTCACAGCATTTTTGTAGACCGCACTGTCTCTGAGACTTAGTGTTTGCTTTTGGGAAATATATAGGCAAGGGTATCCTGACCGACCCCCACGTCTGCCCTTCCTCTTGTTGCTTTTCTAGTCCAGTGATTCTTAACTCTGTTGTAGAATCAGGATCCCACAATCAGAAATTCTGATTTGGTGGGGCTGGAACATGGCCTGGGCATTGGTTAGGAATAGGGCATCTAAACACAACAGAGAAACAAGACACATCTGTGCTCCAGACTGGAAGATATCGGACTTTGGGAAATAGAGCTCTGAGCAAGACTCTGTTCCAATACGTCCCGGAAATCCATCCTGGAAATGTGAGATTGATGAAAAGCACTAGGGCCAAATCAATGTCTGTGAGTAAAAGGGGATGTGGGAGGATGAAGTTTCAAACTGCAGGTTGCACGAAAGAGGCATAGTGCTGAGAATAGGACAACACGGCTAGGCAGTTTGGTGTGTCCGAGTAGGGACTTTCCAGGGAAAGAGATAATTTATGGTACTTTCTCCTTAGAGTGTCCACACTCTATGTGCACAGAAATATTTAGTTCATAACAAGTCCTACTTACGCCTCCACCCAAAATCCCCCACAATAGTTCCCGGTGAGTGATTCACAAAGTGATCATCTCACGTTTAGAGATAAACCACTGGTCAAAATGATCTTATGGGATGAATTCTGTGCCCACAAAGGGCATACATTAAAGTTTTAACATGTAGTATCTCAGATGTAAGCTGATTTGGAGACAGGTTCTTTATGGAGTGAATCAAGTAGAAGTGAGGTCGTATTAGGGTAGGCTGTCCAGTATGACTGCTGGCCTTATTATAAGGGGGAAATTTAGACACAGAGATAAACACAGAAGGACAATGAAGATGATGAGACAAAGAACAGGGCCAGGTAGCAACCACACAGAGAAGCCTGGAACAGATCTCTCCCTCATAGTCCTCAAAGGGAACCAATCCTGCCATTCCCTTGATTTTGAATTTCTAGACTCCAGAATTGTGAGAAAAAAAAATATTTTGGTTGTGTAAGTACCCAGTTTGTGATACTTTGTTACATCAGCCCTAGAAAACTAATACAGAGGATAGTGGCCTTTCCTTTAGGGTGAGAGGGCTTTTATTCAGAACTACAATTCCTGTTTCTTTGAGGGGGGGCAGGAAATATCAGATCACCCCTACCATGAGCCAAATGATTTATTCCAATGTAATAAAAAAAAAAAGTCATGCTGTTCCCCCAAAGAATTCAATATATAATCCCAATATAATGGGAAATATATATTTGGCCTTTGTCCCTAGTTCCTAGCAATTGATCCTAAAACTCTTGGAACTTCCTGAGTGACGTGAGTGCTTTTTGGTATTCATAATGAGCATCTTTCAACCATACCGGAGTTTATGTTAATGAGGAGACTCTCAAACGCTCCTAGACACCAGCAGGACGGGGGCTGCTCTTGAAAAAGAACAAGGCATGACTAGAGGGTCGGGACGCTCAGCCTCACTCCCTGACCTCCAGGGACACAAGAGGAGCTAGAGATTGAGTTCAATCACCAGTGGCCAGTGACCTCCATAAAAACTCCCAAACAACGGGATCAGAGAGCATGGAGCTCAGCAAATACACGAAGGTGCTGGGAGGGTGGCTTGCCAGGAAGGGTATGGAAGATGTGTGTCGCCGCTTCCTCCACATCTCACTCCACGTAGCTCTTCCTTTTGGCTCTTCCTAACCTGTGTCCTTTAAAATAAACCCACAATAGTATGTAAAGGGCCCTCCTGGATTCTGCGAGACGTTCTCGGGAATGAACAAACCGAAGGAGTAAGTTGCCGGGACTCCTGATTTTGTACAAGTCAGACAGAAGTGTGGATAACCCGCTACCTGACACTTGCAACTGAGTTGGAAATGGGAACAGTTTGGGACTGAACCCTTAAAACTGCAGAGTCTGGTGTTAATTCCAAATAGTCACCAGCAGGATCAAATGGGACTATCAGGAATTCAGCTGATGTTTGGAGACCTGGAAAACTGTAGAGTCACAAACATCTCTGTCCTGCAAGGCATCTATATCCTGTTTGCAAGGCAAATAGGAAGACGATGGCCAAACTGTTGCTCATTCATTCACTTACCCTTTAAGGGACACCTACCACATCAGAGCCGCTCGTTGTCCCTATAACTCACTGGGATGGCAAGGAGGGGACAGTGGGATTCTTGGGAATCACAGCCACTGATTCCTGAGGGTCCCCCAGGAGGCTGTGCTCTATCTTCAGCTTCCAGTTTGCTCTAAAGCCTCCTTGAAGCCAGCTCTCCTTAGCAGCCTCTGCCTGGGCGGCAGCTGAGCACAGACAGGAAGAGTGGGAGAGCGTGGGTGAGGTCAGGAAGGAAACCAACCTGGCTTCAGCCCCCACCAGCTCTTCCTTTCTTCTCCCTCCTACACTGGTGCTTCAAGGCCTCTTTTTCTCACTTTGGACAAGAAATAAAGGTAGCATGAAGTGCAAATTACTGGTTGGCAGCCACTGCAGTTTTTGTCACCAACAATTCTCAGTCCCCAGCCACTTAGATTTCCCTGGGCCAAGTCAATTTCCTCCCTCCTCTTCCGTCTGCTTATCCTACAGGAGCACACCACCCCCAATCCACACACGGCCCCAGAAACACAAATGCAGGCCCTCTGCCCTCCCTGCTTCTCACTCTTGTCTTCTTTGACCTGCTAGAGTGGGACATTTGTAAGTTACTTTGCTGCTTTTCTTCCAACTTTCCCCCGTGGTTGACGCAGGTGGAGAACCATACCGACTGGGCTTAGGTTTGAGGGCAGGCAGGGATTCAAACTCTCCCGTGCTCGTTACCTGTGTGTCTTGTTTAAGTTACTGAAAGCCTCTGAAATGGGTTCCCTTCTGTAAAATGCAGATTTTCAGCCAGTGAGCTGATAGGTAGGCAGGTTTCATTTGATTGTCAGCTACGTTGGAGACGGTCGCTTAATACAATTACAGAAAACCATTAAGGTGATATAACTTTCGGAGAACCTAAGTGAACCTGAGAATCGACACTATGCTAACAATGCAATATTTTTATCTGCACAGTAAGTTAATGTGTTATAGTTTAGAAACTTCATTAGATCTAAATGGAGTAAAGTCTATAGGCAAGAAGGAGTACCTTAGAATTGCCTATTCATGCCCTTGCTCCCAGGGTTCGGATGGTTGCGTTGGAGCACAGTGGCTACATGCCCAGGCGTCTGCAAAGAAATTCTCCTTTGTCCCTCCTCAGGAAGTTTCCTTTGTAAACTTTGACATGCAAAGTATTTTATAGGTTTATATGCCAAAAATCAAAGTATTTTATAGGTTTATGTACTCTATGGGTCGTAAAAATTTTTTGGGAGTAATTCTGACTATAATCAATTTACCTGATACAATGACTTAGAATTCCATTTTTTAGTGAATGTTTATCCTATTATTTTAACATAGCACAAGCAAGTGAAGTATATTCTAGCTTTTCAGTATTTCATGGTTTTTTAAATAGTCACAGTAATATATTCTTATTCTGTGTAAAAATACTGTAAAAGAACAGATAAGCAAGTCACAGGCTGCCGCCACTCTCACCAACCCCCGCTCACCTACCACACATGCACATGCACACACACGCACACACACATGTACACGTACACACAGCTTGGTATGTATCCTTTCAAACTACTCTCTGCATCAAATTTATACATGCATATATACACATTCATAAGATTTATGTTGTTGTTATTGCTTCTAACAAAATATAATTATAGTATACATATTACTGGGCAATATGGACTTTTTACACTTACTTGTGTGGATTAGAAATGCCCGTACTAAAAAAAAAAAAAATGCCTGTACTAGGAGCTATAGTTCTAACTTGACCTATTTTCTAGATTTTATGCAAATATTCACATACACTGAATATATTGTACACACAGGTTCATATCAAACATTGTAAGAAACTTTTTGTTGTCTTTTTCTCCCAATTTTATTTTTTTATTTCTCCATAAATAAAAAAAAATAATTTTTATTTCTCCTATCTTCATATTCAATCTACTAATCATAACTGTAAGGATTTTACCATATGGCTTTGGGTTTCTAAGAATGTCCTATCTAAAATCCTTTGTTCATGGGGCGCCTGGGTGGCTCAGTGGGTTAAGCCGCTGCCTTTGGCTCAGGTCATGATCCCAGGGTCCTGGGATCGAGTCCCGCATCGGGCTCTCTGCTCAGCAGGGAGCCTGCTTCCCTCTCTCTCTGCCTGCCTCTCTACTTGTGATCTCTCTCTGTCAAATAAATTAAAAAAAAAAAATTTAAAATCCTTTGTTCACAATTCTGAACAATGTTTTCATGTTGGTTTGAGGCCTATATATTCTTTGTATTTTGTAGATTACATTTTGCAAATCTGTGATCTGTTATCCATTGACTTTGGTTTCTTCTGCCATATATATGTATAAATATGTCTTCTTTCTTTCTTTCTCTTTCTCTCTCTTTCGAGAGCACAAGATATGGGCGGGGGAGGTGGGGAGTAGAGGCAGAGGGAGAGAGAGAGAGAGAATCTTTTTTTTTTTTTATACTTAAATTTATTTATTTTTTCAGCGTAACAGTATTCATTGTTTTTGCACAACACCCAGTGCTCCATGCAATATGTGCCCTCCCTGTTACCCACCACCTGGTTCCCCCAACCTCCCACCCCCGCCCCTTCAAAACCCTCAGGTTGTTTTACAGAGTCCATAGTCTCTTATGGTTCACCTCCCCTTCCAATTTCCCTCAACTTCCTTCTCCTCTCCATCTCCCAATGTCCTCCATGTCATTTGTTATGCTCCACAAATAAGTGAAACCATACGATACTTGACTCGAGAGAGAGAGAATCTTAAGGGGCTCGGTCTCATGAGCCTCAGATCATGAATGACCTGAACTGAAATCGAAAGTTGGATGCTTAACCAACCAAACCACCCAGGTCCCCCAACTTCCTGGATTTCTTGTCCTGGTTTAAAAGTTCTCTCTCATTCATAGGTAGTAAATCTAACGTCCTAGATTTTCTTTTCTTTCTTTCTTTCTTTTTTTTTTTGTCCTAGATTTTCTTCAAAGATTCATATTTATTTCTTTTGAAAAATTTTTATATTTAAGTCTTTAATCCAATTGGAATTTATGTTCATATATGGTACAAAATGGGGCTCCTACTTCATTTTCTTCCAGATGAACTAAAATGTCAACTGTGCTTAATAAACTTTTTTCCTAATGAAATAAAGTGCCAAGTTTATTATATATTCGAAATTCATATATATTAGAGCTTATTTCTTGATTCCCTATTCTATTCCACTTAAATGCCAGAATTCAGTAGCACTTTCTAATGCCTGTCAAGACAACATCCTTACCATGATATTTCCTTTCTACACATATCATGATTATTTTTGCTATTCAGTCTTTCATAAAAACATCCTTTATGAAATCCCCCAAAATTCTTCTTACAATTATAATTGAAATTGATTTTTATTAAAGTTATCAAGAAAATATATGGCATGTCTTTCTAATTACATGGATATCCCTTTATGCCTTTCAAAAAGAACTTAGTTTTTTCTCTAAGTTTACTATTAAATTTTCCTGTTAAATTCTGATGTTTTTCTTCTTAAATTCATTCCTAAGTATTTTATCATTTTTGCCACCACTATGAATGAAATACTTTTGAGCTTTTGTTTCTGGTTACCATTATTATAGAGGAAATTCACTGTTTTTTATATCTTTATCTTATATAATCTCTATCTTATATTAATATATAAGATAATATATCTCTTTCTTATATAAATGATTTCCTTTGACCTGATTTTCCTATTAACTCTTACAAATGTTCTATATATAATGTACTTGTTGATTTTTCTACTTAGAGTTTTTCACCAGTAAAAACAAACATGTTTAAAACTTCTTTTCCAAAATTCTTGCTTTTAATTGAAATGGTTTTCATATTTGACCATTTAGGGTATTTATAATTACTTGGGGTGCAGAGCATAAACAATTATTTCATATTCCCTAAGCTTTTTTTTACCATTTACCATTATCTGTGTTTTAAAAAATCATTATTAATAACTCAGGGTGACTGGATGGCTCAGTTGGTTAAGCATCCATCTCTTGGTTTCACCTCAGGTCATGATCTCATGGGTTGTGGGATCAAACCCCACAAAGGGCTCAGAGCCCAGTAGGGGAGTCTGAAGATTTTCTCCCTTTGCCCCTCTCCTTACATTCTCTCTCTCAAAAATAAATAAATAAATAAATAAATAAATAAATAAATAAATATTGATAACCTTTAACAATTAAAGATGAATAATGAGTAATTGTCCACTTACATACATATCAGATTGTATGTTAAAATGAAAATAATTATACAATCATTTATTAGCAATCAGGAGCCAAAATAGTCACACACTCTCTATTTCTAAACTCCATGAAACCTAGCATCTCTTCAACTTGTAGGAACTCCAAAGAAAACTTTGCTTGGGAACTTTACCCCTTCACAAATAAAACAAATATTCTGATGGTGAGATCCACTGATCTTCTGGACAGATTAGGCAGAAAACAGAGGCTTGGATGGGATTATAGATTAGAGGGCTGCTTTGAGGATGGTAGGTAAAGAACTAAGGCTCCCGCCAACAGCTACATGAATGAACCATCTGAAACTGGATACTCTAGCCCTATTCAAGCCTTCGGTTCACTGGCTCCTGACAATACCCTTACATCATGAGAGACCCCGAGGCTTAACCATACCACTAAGTTTCTCCAAAATTCCAGACCCACATAAACAAGAAGATAATATCTCTTTGTTGTTTTAGGCCACCAAGTTTTGAGTTAATTTTTTATGCAGCTGTAGATCACTAGCACAACATATACAATATACTTTTTTTAATATGCCCCATCTTATTCTATGTTAATTAATTTTAATTTGACATTTTTCTTTTTATATTTGTAGCTTGTTTACAAGTAGAACTGCTTATTAATTTGGGGCCTGTACTCTACTTTCCTAATGTACGAATGGTTCCCTTCTTTATCCTGGCAGTTACAACCAAGCCCATTATTTCTCTGTTAATATTAATTTTAGCTCCCAAAAACCCTTAAGTGATCTAGTCTTCTACTACTGTCATCCATCTCCCATGCACATCGTAGGATAAGACTTGAGAGTCCCCATTCTTCCTACCCCCACTCACAGAGTCAATGTCTACTCTGCCACCCCTCAAGCACCTCATTCTCATCTCTGTTAGGATTTATTTGTTTTCAGTTATGGTCCACTCTCCAGAATTTTCCTCCTATAGGATAATCAGATGATGCTTGCTTTAAATCCTTTCATAGCTACAAATATCTTTGTCTCATTATGCTAGTGGAATGGCATTTTGGCTGCTTGCACTTCTAAGCAGTCTGTCATGTCGTTCTTTTTTTTTTTTTTTAAGATTTTATTTATTTATTTAACAGACAGAGATTACAAGTAGGCAGAGAGGCAGGCAGAGAGAGAGGAGGAAGCAGGCTCCCTGCTGAGCAGAAAGCCCGATGTGGGGCTCGATCCCAGGACCCTAGGATCATGACCTGAGCTGAAGGCAGAGGCTTTAACCCACTGAGCCACCCAGGCGCCCCTGTCATGTCATTCTATACTCGGCAACTCATTCTGCAAATGAGACGTCCAATGCCAACCTGAATTTTTTAATTAATCTTCAAAATAACTTGTTCTTTCTACCTAGAATCCTCTACATTTTTTTCTTTATCCTTGGACTTAGGGAATTTTATCAGGATCCACTCCAGCGTGCATCAGTGTCTTAGGTCTTCCTTCAGTTTAGGAAATTTTTCTTCTATTATTTCTTTAATTATTACCTTTCTTCCAAGTCTTCTTGCTTTTCCTTCTGGAACTATTATTATTTGCATGTTGGGTCTCCTGTGACCCTGATTCTCATCTCTCCCTCTTGATGTCAATCTCTTTTCTGTTTGACTAGATAGTCTCTGAAGGTTTCCTCCATGTATCTTCCCAGCCTCTAATTTGAATCTCAGTAAGGGGGCTTTTCCCTTCAATTTATCTGCTGATATTTTACATAAGAAATAATGTGACTTAGTTCCCCAAGTCATTTCTGTGCTATAATGACTCTCCTTGCCTGCTCTTGTTTTATTCAAGTTGTTGCTCACATTGTCCACCAGCTCTTGCATGAGCAGGGGCTGCTTCTCCTACTGTGCTTGTTCTTCTCTCTCTGGGCATTGGGAATGTTCCAGTGTATAGTTTTTCTTGTCTGCTTCTTTGGGACCAGCTGCTGGACCCCAGGTAGCATTTGGTGGCTTCTGCTCCCCTAAAACTATACATGGATGTAGCAAGCAGATTTTCTGACTCCTGTCTAATCACCTGATGAAGACTGTCTGTTCCTTGGTGTCCTTAAGGTTTCCTGTCTCAGAGGAGCAGTGGGCTCAGCTCATTTACTCAGTTTTTCCTCGGATGGTCATAAATGGCAGACCAACACTGACCCATCCCAGCATCCCATGACCTGGTTTATATCTTCACCCCAGGGCTCATCTGTCCTGGTCCCCAGCTCTCGCAACATCCAATGCATGGCCAGCCCTGCAAAATCCTCTTATTCCCATCCTCCAGGGCCTGGCTCCCTTCTAGCCCCAACAGCCATTTGGCTCATGAGGAAGAGGAATTAAAGTTGAATTTGGGAATTCAGCAGGATGTTTCAGCTGTCAGGTTTTCAAAATTTCTTCCTGTCTTTAAAACTTACTCCTTAACAAAGATGTGATGCTGATCTGTGTCTAACACGTGGTGTTAGACAACATCCCAACCCCTAAGTACCTATTTACAGCCTCTTTTTTTGCATACAAGCAAGCATTATTGTATGTTGTATAATTAGGATATTTCTGATACAAGCCACATTGCAAGGATAGATGATAGCTGTTGCTGATATATGGGAAGATCAATAAAAAACATTTTGCTTTTCCTGGTCTCAGTTTTGAATCAAATGGAAAGTAAAACAAAAGAGTAAGACAGATGGAAATACCAGTAGCACCTTAATCATTGATTTAAGAACATGCCTTACACATTCTGGTAGCTAGTTTCTAAAAAGACACCTCCCCACACACCTCTCTGAACCTCTGCCTGGTATGGACATCCCTGTTTTGTCATCTCTCACCTATTAAATCTTGGTGGGCCCTGTGACTCTGCTGTCATCAATAGAATATATCACTTTCGAGGCTCGGTCAGAAGAAGCCTCCAGCTTCCACTTTGGTCACCTGGAATGCTCATTCTGGGAAAACCCAGCCATGGTATAAGAAGTTCAACTACTCTGAGACCACCATGATGTGAGGAAGTCCACACTAACCCTGTAGAGTGCCCATATGGAGAGGTAGACGTACCCAGCTAGCCCTAATTATTTTAGCCAGCCTTGTGCAGGCAAAGAAATGGTAGTGAAAACCTTGGACATTCTGGCCTTGGTAGATGCGATGTGGGAAAAAACTGAGAAATCCAGCTGATGGCTAGAATCAAGGCCCATCATATATGACTCCAGTCACACAAGCTGAGCCAAATCTAGGTATTTGAGCCAACCTAATTCCAGCTCTAGTCACTGCAGGGCGCATACAGGTCATTGTGGCTATATTCTGCCCAAATTTCTGATCCACAGAATTATGAACTTAATAATAAAATAATTGTTGTTTAACACCACTAAATTTTAGAATAGTTTGCCAGATAGTGCTAGGTAACTGGGAGGGGTGTGTAGTCACAATGGGCATCCTGCTACCCGGTCTGTCACAGACCACACTGGATAATCACAGTCTCTCCAAGCAGGGCTGCCCCAGTATGATGACGGGTACAGAGGAGCAGACTAGAATACATGTCTTCTGAAGGCAGACTGTCTTCTAGAACAATGAGGAAGGAAGGAAGGAAGAGGCTGAGATATTCCAACCCTGTCCCCCTCCCAAACTCACCAGGAGGATAACTCATTCCACTTCTGAGGGAGACAGACAGGAAATGAGGGAGACTAAGATACCAGGAATTTTTAGGAAAACACTCTTCTCATGGAAAGGAATGGGTAGAGAAGAAATAGTCCCCCATCAAGGGTCCTTGGTACCACAAAGGAAAAGGATTCTACCCCAGCAAGACACATCCAGCAAATGTGAGGAGGAGTGGTGGTTCTGAGTAATATGGTACGTGCCACAGGCCCCATACTTGGATATACACGCTCCAAGAAAAAGAGCTCATTACAAGTTGAAAAAGTTGCCTGCAGAATTGTGTAATTATACTCATTTGCTAGGGCTGCCGTAACAAAATACCACAGACTGGATGTGGTAAGCAACAGAAATTTAAACAACAGAAATTTATTTTCTCATAGTCCTGGACCTTGGAGGTCCATGGTCGAAGAATCGTCAGGTTTGGTTTCTCGAGACCTCTCTCCTTGGCTTGCGGATGGCTTCCTTTTCACCGAGTCCTCCCATGGCCTTTTTGTTCTGTGTGCTAAAGTCTCTGCATGCCCTAATGTCTTCTTCTTATAGGGGCATCAGTCAGGTTGGATTAGGGCCCACTCTCGTGGCCTCATTTAATTTAGTCACCTCTGTAAAGGCCGTCTCCAAGTAGGAACCAAAAGATGCACTTAGTTACAATCAGAACCTTGTTTGTCCATCTTGGATGACATCTCCAGCAAACTGATTGCTCTTGTGCCTTTTTCTTATGTCTTGGTTCCCAGGACACCTGAGAGCAAAGAAGTGGGAGCTGGGAGGAGTAGAAGATTTGGGTCTCCATTTACTTCTAATCACCAAAGGCTACCATTGACTGAACGACAAACTGTATCTTTCACAAATGGGCCCAGCTCCAGGGGTAATTCAGCTGTATTGCCCCTTGGTGAGGTACAGATGCAGGGATTTCCTCTCCAACCCCACTGGCCCCTGCCTCTTCCTTCACTGTGGGGGCTAACCTGGCCCCATTCCCTTGCCTACTTCCCTTCCGTGCTTTGGCATATTTTAATCTAGGGAGAAGCCCTTTTTCTTTCCAAGTTTCTTTCTTTTCTTTTTTTTTTTTTTTAAGATTTTATTTATTTATTTGACAGACAGAGATCACAAGTAGGCAGAGAGGCAGGCAGAGAGAGAGGAGGAAGCAGGCTCCCTGCTGAGCAGAGAGCCCAATGTGGGGCTCCATCCCATTACCCAGGGATCATGACCTGAGCCGAAGGCAGAGGCTTCACCCACTGAGCCATCCAGGCGCCCCTCTCTTTTCCAAGTTTCTTAAGAGGCACTTTCTCTTTCCTCTTCTTATCCCACTCATTCTCTTTTGTTGTCTTTTTGTTTTTTCCACATTAAAACTTTATGGCTCATTAAACCCAAAGTCAGAGTCATTAGCAACTGAAGAACCTGGGTTCCTTTTTTTCCTTGAAGGCAGAAAGAGCTTCAAGTTTAAGCTTTCCCTGAAAGCGGCTTCTCATGCAGCCAAGGAGGGAAACAAAATAAAAATAAAGAGCAAAAGACAGGTCTCCATATTGAAATATTCTGACATTCAGGTGCAGCCCCAGAGTTGAATATGTACAACATAACACCATAGGCGGCTGCGAGAGATTTCTCAAACATGGGCAGAATTTCTTACTTCACGAGCAGCTGTAACTGTCATATTTCATACTTGTGGCTAGGTGACAGGAGTGATTAAGCACATCAGAGTGGGTGTAACTATTAGCCTGGTCCTGGTAAAGTGAGCCGACCCTCTGGCCTGACCCCAAGCAAGTCGACCAAGCTCAGCGAAGGAAGCTGGGCGCTTACTCTGGAGGGTGCCACGCGACAGGATTACAGATGCTGCAAAGCGAGAAGGACCCTATTTCCAGAAGCGAGAAGGCACGTACAGGGGCCAATCCACTGGGCTGCAGGGAAGCTGAGTTTATGCAGTACACAGAACTGATGTGGGCTGGCTGGTAAGTGGACCACAGGTGAAATGAGTAGGATGGACAGAGAGATACCACTGAGCCCAGCTGGGAGACATATGGCTGATTTCCCTGGAGCCGTGGGGCTAATACGCACCGAGGCAAGATTAACATTAGCAAACCCATTCATTTCTATGTGTTTTGGCTTGTTTCTGCAATGAACTGAATGCCTATATCACCTCCCCCCCAATTTATATTAGTTTCAGTCCCAACCTGCAAGGTGATGGTATTAAGACGCAGAGCCTTGGGGAGGTGACGAGGTCACGAGAGTGGCCAGGCTATGTCTGTCCAGCAGCCCGAAATGACTGCAGCAAGAATTGGTGGCGAGAGTCGGGCACCGGTGTGTCAAATGCCCGAAAGCGTGGAAGCAGCTTTGGAGTGGGTAATGAAGAGAGGCTGGGAGTTTCAAGATCGCCCTGCGGGGCCCATGAAGGGAGAGTCTGGCGAGCACCTGGAGAGAGACGCGAGCAGAGAGGAGGCTCTGTCTTCTAGGAGAACACGTAAGGAATCCCCAATGGAATGTAGAATTGTGGGAGGCTGGCAAGGGGCCTTCTGATGAGGTCTCAGAGGGAATCAAGGAAGCCGTTACTAGAAACTGGAGGAAAGGTGTTCCTGGTGATAAAGCAGCAAAGCTCCCCTCCCCACCCACAACCCCCATCGGGGTTGGTCCCCTGGTGTCTCCAGGAAGGCAGAACTTCCTCAAGGAAAGCAGGTGAGCAAGGAAATTGGGTATTTGGCAGAGGCTATCAGCGAAATGTTGAAGGGGCAGCCTGGTTCCTCTTGTTAGCTTTTAGTGAAATGGGAGGGGACAGGGACGGAAAGATGGCATTGTTGATCAGGAGGGAAGTGAAACTTGAAGGCAAGGAATATTCTCCACCTGTCCCAGCCGTGAAGAATGAGAAGTCCCGTCTGAGAGATGACTTTCAGGGTGTAGCCAAACGACCATCTGATAAGGAGATGAGTCAGCTTTCTCAACAGAAGCCAAGGGCTATGGTTCAAGACAATGGAAGAATGAGTCCCCCTCCCCCCACCCCAAGGCGATCCAGGCATCATCAGAACAACTTCAAGGGACACGACACCTGTGCCTGGGCTGCCTTGGTGCACCTGGCCCTGTGTAGGTGTCCCTCACAACTCAGGCTCTGCTTCCCACACTCCAGTGCCCGGCTCCGGGGCCACCCAGGCCCAGGTGTGGTTCTCGTGGCTCCAGGGAGGCAGGGGCCGTGGCAGCCACCCCTCTGGAGGCATGGGCAGCGGACTTCAGCATCCCACGCTCTGTCTGCGGGTGTGCATGGTGTAGCAGCCTGGGGACTTGGCGACCTCTACCCAGATTTGGAAGGATGGGGCTCCTTAGAGCCACTGGCATGGCACCCAGGCAGAAAACATCTCCAAGACCCCAGAAAAGTAGAGCCAGCGACAGGGAACCACAAGCACAGGACAGTACCTGTGAGAGCTGCGGCTGCTTGGTCCCAGCGAGGCCATGGGGATGGAGCCTCCCAGAGCTGCTCGGCCTGGAGGTCAGAACATCCAGCCTGAGGTTATTTTTGATCCTTAAGGTTTTAGATTGACTAGGAATCTGTCACTCATTTCTTCTTTTCTATTTCGACCTGCTGGAAGGGGAATGTGTGTCCTGTGCCTGTCCCACAGTTTGGAAACACCCAACTTGATTTTACAGCCTCACAGATGGGGGGAAATTTGCATCAGGATGACTCATACGTGGAGTCTTACCCTTCTCCGATTTAGAGGACCCTGAGATGAGACCTTAAACCTTAGACTTTAGAGATGATGCTGGAAGGTGATTTAGGGACTCCTGAATGTATTCTGCATGTGACAAGAACATGAATTTGGGGGGCCAGGGGTAAAATGCAACAGACTATTTATGCCCCCCCATCCTTATGGCATAAGGAGGAGGGGCCTGTGGGAGATGAGAGGGTCATGAGGGTGGAGTCCTTATAAAAGAGAGCCCAGGGGCTCCTGGGTGGCTCAGTGGGTTAAAGCCTCCATCTTTGGCTCAGGTCATGATCCCAGGGTTCTGGGATCGAGCCCCGCATCAGGTTCTCTGCTCAGCAGGGAGCCTGCTTCCTCCTCTCTCTCTGCCTGCCTCTCTGCCTACTTGTGATCTGTCAAATAAATAAATAAAATCTTAAAAAAAAAGAGAGAGAGACCCCAGAGAGATCTCTCATCCTTTCTGCCATGTGAAGCTGCCATGGAACAGAGGCTGTCCAGGTAGCAGGCTCCCATCAGACACCAAATCTGTCAATGCCTTGATCATCGACCTCCCAGCCTCCAGAATTGTAAGAAATACATTCTGTTGTTTATAACCCACTAGTCTTTCTGTCTCTAGTCTTTCTGTTACAGTGCCCATACTGACTACCAGAGTTTTCCAGATTTTTAAAAATACATGTTTTAGAGCAGTTTTAGTTTCACATGAAAACTGGGGAGAACCTACAGAGTTCCTACCTACACACTCCCATTATGTTGTGTCTTTTTATCTGTCTTTTTTCTCTTACTATTTAAAAGAAATAATGTTGGTGCCTGCTAAAAATGATCATTTGAATAGTTGGCCGTCATTCTGGACTGGGATTCTAGAAGGTGCAAATGATGATACTGGAAAAAGATGGGGCAAAGTAGTGTTTGGTCTTAACTTCAGCCTCAAGCGGGAGTGCCCCAACCCTGATCCTTAGGTCCCAACAGCAGAGACTAATGGATCTGGAATGCAGAATTAAAAGGTGTCCAGATGATTCCATGTCTAGAAAGATCAAGGAGACAGACCTATGATCAACCAAACTGGGAAAGATGAGACACAGTTAAAGGTGCTCCTTTCATGCAGCCTGGAGTTTTCTGTCAGCTTAGAAACCAAAGAGGTTAGTGTGTGTCAAAGTAGAAGGTGAGGTACAAGCCAGTCCCTCCTCTTGGGGCTGTGGTCATCGGATCATATCATTGTGGTGTCCTGGTCTCAGTCACAGTGAGCTAAATGTAAGCCATTCTTTCAGCTCCGACAAACAGTGGGTCCACTTTGACTTTCAATCCTCAAAGCTAATTTCTTCAAATAGAGTTTTGATTTTTCCATTTCATCCTGAAAACTTTCTACCTGAATGAAGGGATGGCTTAGGTTTTAACAATTCTCTTTGGAGCCTTGCAATTGCGAGTAAACTATTTATTGCCTGACTATCTCTCACTGACATCTGCCTCCTTCCAGTTTTCCATTTATAAACGGAGACAGCATTTAAAGAAAATGGAAAGAGGACAGTCCAGATGCCCTCCACATCTCCATTTGTGTCTAAAATCCTCTGGGTTTCTAAGGTCTTTTATGAATAATCCCCAGAGGCTCCATTTAAAATGGACTCCTGTTTTATTGTTCTGAGAATTTTTATATCTATCCCCCACCTTTTCCAAATCCAGATCTACCTGGTTTGGCTAAGCCCTTAGGGGCTGGCAGCAGAGAAGTCACTAATGTGAACCCCAACATTTTTTTAGTTTCTCTGAAATAGGGGTGTGAGAGACCATTGGAATATAAGTGGTAAAACTGTGATTAAGTGGGAAGTGGGCGGGGCTTACTTCTTGCTTCTTTGTTAGCAGTAACAGTCCACTCTCCAGCCAGCCAGCGAAAGCGTGAGGGATGATGGGCTCTGGTCTTCCCATTTTGCAATGGAAATGCACTGCCTGTGAAGGGAAAAGTTCAAACGTGCTGCTTCCAACATGTGCCGATCAGGGACAGGCACTAGGAAGAAGGACAAGATCAAAGGTGCCAAGTGCCCTGCGCAGCAGGTGTCTTCACTACCCCGAATGTTGCCTTCAGGGACTCAGGGCACAGGGCAACCTTAGCCTCATCTGCAGGCACCCTCCTCCCCAATCCAGATCTAAGCCAGGCCCAGGCCTTCAACTCAAAACCCCAATATCTTCCCAGTCTTGAGAAGCTAACCCTATCTGTCAACTCCCAATACCAGCCTCTCTCCTCTTTCTTTTCACTGAGTCTCCACATCCCTAATAAAAGAAGACTGGGAAGGAGGAGTTAATTTCCTATGGAAGCCTGGAAAATTCCACTTCATGGTTTGAGGCCAAAGCTGCAAAAGAACTTCCAAGGCAAGGAGGCCCAGGCTCTGTCAGAATAGGAAAGTCTGTCTGCATCCTTGGGATGGGGATGGAAAAAAAGGTGCCTCTCATTCCCTTAAGGAGAACAAGAAATGTATCAGGTTATTCTGTCTTAAAACAAACATTAACCTTTCCCTAGGCCACGGGCATCTCTTACCCAATCCAATCTAACCAGCCCATCTAGAAGCAGTAACCTTTTGTACTCTCAAAGCCCTTCTGTTGTGGATTATGTAATTAATTAATTTCACATTATCTAGTCACATGTATGTGCGTCTCATTTTTTCCACTGGGAGTCTAAGCCCCAGCAGGGCCAAAAGCAGAGGGCTTGCTTCATTTGGTCCTATGTGGACAAGGTGATAAGAGTGGCCATGTCCCCTTAAACCAGGCATCATGAAATAAGAACCAGGTCTTTCCGCTGCTGCTGGAGCTCGCTGAACTTCTCTGGAATTATGATGTCACCCAAAAGTAGGAAATACCCTCTATTACCTTCTCACCTATTCCTCTCTCCTGCAAACACAATGCAATGGAATTTCTGTTTGCTCTGATGAACAAGAAATTTGTACCCAGGTTTAATCTAATTTGGGGAAGAAAATGGACCTCTCTCATACCCAAATATTACAATGAACTCACATCTGTAGAAACACATGGAAATACACTCACTTTCTTATAACTTATCAGATGACTTGGACAAGTAGCACAGGCTTTAGATGACCTGAGAATATTATACGTTGAAGCTTGTCTGTAAATTTGCTAAACCAAACTGTCTCTCTTTAGACAGGAATCCTCTCCTTGTTAGGATCCCAAAAATAGCACATCTGCCTCTCTATTTTCCTACCTCATCTATGAATAGACTCAAATTTTGTGTGTGCTGTGGAGTGGAAGATTATGAAACTTCCTGTCTTTCTTCAAATATTGTATTGTGGGTAAAGTTATGGTTTCAGCTGATGCTTGTTCAATAAGTCCTATCCCAATCACAGCTGTAAGATCTGGGGCCTCTGTTATTCCCCAAAAGCTTCCATTACAATACAGCAATTGCTCCAAAGATGAAGCTATTGCTAAAAGAACATTTTCAAGCTAGCATCCGAATCCCAAAGCCAATTCTAGAAGAACATTCACGTGGCCTAACCAAGATTCAACTCATATCTTCAATTACTCCCCAACCACCTACTTCAGGGTTCTGCATGAAATAACATGGGTTGTTTCATTTTTACTAAATTTAGTATTGAGATTTAACTGCTGCACCTGGAACCAATCAGATATTTTAGAATTAGGGTAGCAGACAAGTCCTAATGTACGAAGGTGAAACTACTGCGAAAAATGAAATAATCTGCTGTTGCGCGCGCTCTCCTTGACTGCACTCACACACATCCCATACACTGCACCTACCCCAGCGACTTCAGCAAATTCAGTGCTGCCCTGTGATTTATCAGTCCGTTTAAGGAAGTTACAATGGCGTAGTCTGTTCAGGGGGCAGTTCTTCGCTTCCTCCCCTGACTGGCTGGAGCAAGAAGGGATAGAAAAGACAGCTTAGGGGAGGGTCTTGAAAACATGGATGCGTGCTTCCTTCGGATTCCATGTAGACTGACCCCTTTTCCCCAGAGGAGGAGACTCCCCACCTGGCTGCCCATCCCCGCTATGACTGCTACTGATCCCCTCAGTCCCCACACTCTGTTTTTGGTGACACTCTGCAGCCAATCTAGTTACCAATTGGGAGCTCCCGCATCTGGAGGTCTTCCATGCAACAAGCAGGCCATGGGAATGGAGCACAACCTCCATGCCGTGTTCTGCCTGGAGGCCGCGTTCCCCCATGTCACTCTCCTCCTCCCGCACGCCCCGTCACAGCAGACACAGCCACGAGGGCTGCAGCCTGCTAGACGGCAGCAGAGAAAGGACAGCTCTCCTTGGTGAGAGCTGTCAGAGAAATGCCACATGCTTGGGGAGCATGGCTGGCTCAGTCAGATGAGTGAACAACTCTTGATTTCAGCTCAGGTCATGATCTCAGGATCCTGGGATCAGCCCTACTTGAGCTCCATACTGGGCGTGGAACCTGCTTAAGATTCTCTTTCTCCCTCTCCCTCTGCCCTTCCCCCTGCCCCTCCATTCCCTACTCCACTCCCCACTTGTGTGTACTCTTTCATCTCAACTGGGGTGGGTCAAAAAAAATATAAAAATAAATAAAAATAAAAAAAGAAATCATTTGTCCCTTCATGCTAGTCTAATATCACATTGGGAGGGATAATCTTTTGGCCTTCTCCACTTAGGGTCTGGCATTTTTGTTCTTGACAGTGTGTGTCTGCCAAAGCAGTGATTACCTCTGGGGAAAGAGCTAACAGGTAAGTCGAGGAAAGGTTAGAAGGTAATACAGGAAAGGCATATGGGTGTTTTCCACTGAAACCTCAGTTCCCGGAGCCTCCTAATTAACATTTGTCAAATCTTTGCTTGTGTTGACTTTACTTTCATACTCTAATACTTTGAGGTTATGATAGCCTATGGGAAAGAGTGGGTTCTGTAGGAAAAGCAGAGCTTAGGAGTAAGGCAGACCAAGTTGTCTTTAACTAGCTGTGTGAATAATATAAGTGATGGAATCTTTCTCACAGAAAGTTTGTGAAGTTATCTCAAGCTCTGAGTATGTAGAAAATTATTTTGTATTTTAAACATTGACTTAAAATATTAAATTAGTTGAGAATCTTACACCTCGATTCAATTGGCCAAAACTTCTGCTCTGGATTGTCAGTTCTAATATATAGGTTGATCAAGCATTAAATTGTCACTGATCAGATATTGGCAAAGATGTGGAGAAACTGTCAGTCTCATACATAACTCAGTGACAGGCAGTTTGCCAGAAGGAAATAAAATCCTTAAATTATGTGCACCTTAACCTAACAGTTACACTTCTAAAATTTACCCCAGGAAAATAATTGCATAAATGTGCAAAAATGTATGTATAAAGACTTTTATCATCACTTAGACAGCCAAGTATTAGGACAAATAGGAAATTAGTTAAATAATTGTATATTCACCCAGAATGTATGTATAGAAGAATGATGTAGTTCTACTGACTGACTTGAAAAAAATAACCACCATGGGGCGCCTGGGTGGCTCAGTGGGTTAGGCCGCTGCCTTCGGCTCAGGTCATGATCTCAGGGTCCTGGGATCGAGTCCCGCATCGGGCTCTCTGCTCAGCAGGGGGCCTGCTTCCCTCTCTCTCTCTCTGCCTGCCTCTCTGCCTATTTGTGATCTCTTTCTGTCAAGTAAATAAATAAAATCTTTAAAAAAAAAAAAAAAAAAAAAAATAACCACCACACAGAGTGTGTACATGCACACAAAAGAACACACACTGCAGGGACACCTGGGTGGCTCAGTGAGTTAAGTGGCAGCCTTCAGCTCAGATCACGATTTCCAGGTCCTAGGAGCAAGACCTGAGTCAGGGTCCCTGCTAAGCAGGCAGTCCGCCTCTCCCTCTTCCTCTGCTTCTCCCCACAGCTTCTGCTCCTTCTCTCCCTCTCCAATAAATAAAATCTTACAATAAAACCCCACATATTACATAATTATGTATGCATATACACAAACATATACCACATTTTTATTCCATTCTATATATATATTTAAGTAACTACGGGAGCATCTGGAAGACTGCATACTATCATCAATGGTACAATAAGGTAGGACTACGGGTGACTTAAAAAGTATTTTTCTCCATCACTGAATTTTTTTGTAGTGAAATGTATCTTGTTTTGAATTTCCAAGAAGCAGGGCTTCGTGCTTTGAAGGAAAGCTCTCAGAAAGAACTTGGAAGGAAAAAGGAAGCAAAACAGCCAAGAGGAAGAAACCAAGCCAGAATGTCTAGCTTCGGCCTCATCCCATGGGGAGATCTGGAGCAACACAGTTTAAGTCCTATCTCCACATCAGGGAGCCAGACCTTTGTATCCCGACAGAGCCAGCCCTTGGTTGTAAGCCACTCCCAGGAGTGTATATAAATAACCTCCTGAGCCAAGGGGCTCCCTTGGGCTGAGGACACTTCACTGGAGAAGGGAGAAGCTGTGCCAGGAAAAACCAACATTCATAGCAACTGTGGGGGAAAAGGTACCAGCCTGAAAGGGAGATCTGGGTGGGACACCGACAGTATCTTCTGCAGTGTATACTTTGCACTGTGGAGAACCTTTTGCTTTCTTGTATTAAATGCCCTCCATCCAGGCACAGCTTCTCCATAATTCTGATTGGTCGCAAGGACACATGTTGATTCCAGGACCATAACTGAGACTCATCGTCTTCCTCATCCATCAACCTTATTAGATCTTTCTCTTCCTCTGACAATACTTACTGCTGGTGGTGTAGATTAGATGTCTTGCCTAGTGGTCTGACCTATTTTCAAGGAGGCTGATCCCATGGTTGGCATGCTCTTATCAGGACAAAATTATTCCCCTTCCCCTCAAACTACCTTAAGAGTACTTGATGCCCAGTGGGTCTTCCGGCTGTCAAACGCATTCCCTCCTTTCTCTCATTATGTAGCAGCAGCCCAACTTCCCCAAAACGATCAGGGTCAATAGCCTGGCCTTTATGGTGACTACTTGTTTTGACTACTGGTTTGCTGACACAAAGATCCTAAGTGACGAACATCAGCCATAGCTTTAAGTGTAGCAGGACTCTTGTGCCCCTGATTGAAGTATGAGACCTACAGAGCCTAAAGTCACTAGGGAAGAAGCAGATTGCTGTAGTGGGACATTGAATGACAGTGAATGAGATCATTCCTCTTTCTACCACATCTGCTTCCTGCTTACTACTTATCAAAATCATTCGATATCCATGTAAGGTACATACCAGAACAGTGATGTTCTCTCCAAGGTGGTAACTCAACCAGGGCTCCAAGTGTCTGTTCTGTCTTCTCTATCAGGCTAGTAGAACTAGATCTTGAGATAGGCGCTAGTACCAGTGACCCCGTGGTCACATATCCATAGCCACACCTACTTTCCCATATAGTTGGTCCCTTAGTCTGAGCCAGTATCAGTCATTACTCAGAAGTCTCCCAGAGTGCTGGGTGGGGATAACCCCCTGAGCAGAGCTTGAGCCATTAGCAATGAGTATACCGACCTGCTGGAAGATAGGTACAAAGGCCCAATAAAACAGATCTGAGCAAGAAACTAAGACGTGTATGACTTCTATAATTAGAAAAATAGCCATAAAGCAAAAAGAAAGATTTTATATTCAGCTATATTTTAAAATGCTGTACATTTCAAATGCTTTAAAGTTTAAAATGTGTATTGTCTCCATTTGTTTATTAATTCAATGATTTATTTATATTTTCATGAACTTACAGATATTTATTTTATACTTTGGGTTATAATCCAACTAAATTAATCATATTTTATACTTTGGATTACAATCCAAATAAATTATTCATATTTTTTTCTCAAATTGTTCTAGATTTGGCCATTAGGAAATTTTCAGTTGGTTCCTGTGTTTCTTTGGAATACTACCATAGATATGGGTGCTTACTTTAGTTTTTTTGAGTTAGCATATGCATTTTTATTGAGATATAATTCACATAATGAAATCTACCATTTTACAATGTACCCTTGAGTATTTTTTAGTATATTCACTCTATTGTGAAACGATCACCTCTAAACCAGAACATTCTGTTAATTCCAAAATAAATCCCAAAATAATTGACAAGCCAACATTCCCCCTGCCCCCAGCCCCTGACAACCAGTAATCTATCGATTTGCCTATTCTGGATGTTTTATATAAATGGAAGCAAACACAAAGTAACCTTTTGTGTGTAAATTCTTTTATTTAGCATAATGTTTTCCAGGTTCAACCATATTGTACCATGTATCAGAACTTCGTTCCTTTTTTTATGGCTCAGTAATATTCTATTATATGGCTGTATCATATTTTGTTTATCCACTCAGCCCCCAGTGGACATTTATGTTACTTCTACTTTTGAGCTGGTATTAAAAACACTGCTATGAACATTGTGCAGGTTTTTTGTGCATGTGTTTTCAACTCTTGCGTATATACCTAGGAGTGGAATTTCTGGGTCACCTAGTAACTCTATGTTTAATTTTTGAGGAACAAGAATATAACTGTAAGTCTATTAAATACATCATTCAGCACTATTTGTCCACTGTCATGTATCATTTATAACCTTCTTGCCAAAGAAAATTTGAGATGGTTCTGAGTATAGAGATGTACAATATAATAGTTACTTTTAAAAATCAGTGTAGTAGGGGTGCTTGGGTGGTCTGGGTTAAAGCCTCTGCCTTCGGCTCAGGTCATGATCCCAGAGTCCTGGGATTGAGCCCCGCATCCGGCTCTCTGCTCAGCACGGAACCTGCTTCCCCCCTCTCTCTCCCTGCCTGCTTCTCTGCCTACTTATGATCTGTTTGTCAAATACGTAAATAAAATCTTAAAAAAAATAAGTGTAGTAAAAAGTCACAAGATATGTAATGTATGCATAAGTAGTTCTTAATCTCTTGGGACCATGGGTCCCTTTGAGAGGCAAATGGAAGCCATGGAGCTAGCTTAAGAGAATCTGATATTCAAGATGGCGAGGCCCTTATGTCTTCAACATGGGATAAGATGGATTCAGTAAATGAGTGTTACATTTGATTTGGAAGTTTCTAGGAGCAGAACTCCTCCCACTATGGAAAGGAGATCCTATCTCCCTCGTTCTTATTTCACAAATGTCACCCGACTATAACTCTACACTAGAATTTAGCAGAGCAGAAAACAGAACTACAACTGCATAATTTAAAACTAATCCCAGGAGATCTCTAATCTTAAAATCTCATGGGCACAAACCAGTCTCAGAGACCTA
This sequence comes from Meles meles, assembly GCF_922984935.1. Classification (NCBI taxonomy): domain Eukaryota; kingdom Metazoa; phylum Chordata; class Mammalia; order Carnivora; family Mustelidae; genus Meles; species Meles meles. Next base: position 20,897,148 of record NC_060066.1, read on the forward strand.
AGATCAATAGGCACAATTCCCTGCCTGGTGCCAACCTGCCTCCATACTGCAAAGACTAGCTTACTCACACCATCTGGAATGTTCCCTGCCACATCCCAGTTTAGAGTCTAACTCTACCTGCTCACCACCCCAGAGAGGAGGAGTTTCTTCCTTCCCAGGGTACCTGGCCTAAGTTATTTCCTGTTACTTAATTATCCTCCCCCAGGAGAACTGGCAGTTCCTTCGGGGTATATTCTGGTACAATGATCCAGACAAGAAAATCCCAACTGTCAACAATTTCTTCCCCATCAGGCTTACTTAGCTTTAAATTCCACTGCATTGAAACACTGACATCCAGTGGTTTCTTGAACCTGGTTTGCACCAGTGAATAAAAGCCAATTATGCACATCAATTTCCAATTCTATATTCAGTGACATCATGTTATTAGTTTGAAAAGGACCATGGTAGAAGTAGTTACACCATGGGAATTGGCAAACATTATACATCTGGGGTTTTTCCCCAAAGAGCCAATTGTTAAATCTTTACCAGCATACCACTGCTGATATCCTAATCCTTACACACCAAATCTTACCCAGTCATTCCTTTTACACAGTGCTCTAGCATTGTGCATAAATATTTCATACATACATACCTCATAACTGTCTACTTTCACAGATAAGGAAAGTGGTATTTAGAAACATTAATTGGAAGGGGAGGTGAACCATGAGAGACTATGGACTCTGAAAAACAACCTGAGGGTTTTGAAGGGGCGGGGGTGGGAGATTGGGGGAACAGGTGGTGGGTATTGGGGAGGGCACGTATTGCATGCAGCGCTGGGTGTGGTGCAAAAACAATGAATACTGTTACGCTGAAAAGAAATAAAAGAAAAAAAAAGAAACATTAAATGTCCAAAGTTACACAGCTTGAAAGTAGCTTATCTGAAGTTCAAACTCAAGTCTTTTCAGCCTCAAGTCTATACATATGTGTGGATGATTTATACAAAACTGTTCTTAAAACCACTCACTATCCTGGCATGAAAAACACTGCGCAGATCTATATACACTTGTGCATCTGTGTCTTACACCTAAGCTGAAACACACAAAAATATAAGTTAGAAAAAGAATATTTCTTTTATGGTAGTTGCTGAAACAAGGCAGCTCTACTTATCTTGCAAATTAATTTGGGAAGAAATTTTATCATAAATCCCTTTTTGCGTTCTGTCCCTCACCATCTGAGGGATTTGAAGACTAATCCTGAATCACCTCATTTCATATGAATTTCTTCTTATTCCCTCCTCCCATTTATATCTCCCCTTTATAACACTGTTTTAGTCTCTCTTGTTCAAGGGTCATTTTCAGTGTTGATTTGTGTCTTTTTCACTAGCCTGTGAGCACCCAGTTCTCCCTTCCAGTTCTAGAATATACTGCACACAGAATCGCTTCTAACAGACAGTTGATGAAATGAAATGACTCATCTCAAGATGACCCCAAAGAGCTGATACTTGTTTTTATTTCTTTTATGACCATCCCTTTCACCTTGCCACAATGACAACCGTTTGCTTCCTTATTCAACACTCACCTTCCTTCTAAAGTAACGATTCCCTGTAAGTTTTGGCATCAAATCACATATAGGGTAGAAATACTATTCAAGACCCTAGGCACCTTGTCTATTTGCTATAACATGAGTCAACCCAAGAGTTTCTGCCTAGTATTGCTTTACTATTTCCCTGAAGAGAGCCGCAGTTTATACTTTCTCTGAACAATTGCACAGAATTGTCCAACGCTCGGTGGAATTTCTTTATGAAAATATTTTATCTCATCTGTCTAAGATTATATATTGGTAACATGTGAGTCTATAAATCATAGATGGTCAGAAAGAAGCATTCTAACTCTTAATGTATGTTCCTAGTGTATTTTAAGTCTGAGCAGTTGAGTCAAAGAAACTGTATTCACCAGTGACCTTAGCCATCAATGTTCTTGTCTCTAAAGGTCCCTGAAGCATCCATCATTATATTCCACCACTGGGCCTCCTCACCTCCAAATATATTATATGTTGCCATATTTTGTTTTTAGGCCCCCTAGGATTGGAGGGTATAAGGTTCTCTACAAAAGTACTCAGTATATCATTAATCTGAATGTCTTGATACTTGTCATAAGGAAGAAAATTGTTTTCTTTTTCAATTTCAGCCAGTTAATCTTACCTAGAAGCCTTTGTACCAACCCACATCATTTTTCTCCCATCTCAACCTTCAAAGGGCTTCTGTTGTTGTTAGAACTTTTATACTTTGTATCCCTTACTCATAAATCATCTACTTAGGCCCATAATCATTTAATTTTCCTCTTCAGTTAACTCTCTCCAGGTAGTATAAATCAGATTATTACATTATGTGTTTGCATAATTTTCCCAAAATAAATCAAAGAATTTCTTACAGACAGGATCCCATGAACCATTCTCACAGCTCCAGACAGAAGATGTGAAGGGAAATAGGTATGTCTAAATATGGAAGAAACTGAGTCACAGAAGATTTTGTAGGTTTGAACCTGGCATTAAACAGTATCCTACATAAACCAGACTGGCCAAATCTTACAATACCAGGCTACTACCCATTTCTATGGACAACAGCATATCTGCGGTTCTTGAGAATACAGACATCCTGCGTTATTCTACAGAGCAGCACAAAAACACCATTTGCTCTGGGTTCCTTGGAGACCACTTGCTCCAAGTCTCTGGAGAGTGATTCCATGACACTCCTTTGTTGGTATTGACCTTGGCCATTCTGGCCTTCGGACCCCACATCTTGACTCCACATCAGGTTGAACAATGCTCCACATCTTGAGACATGCAATAGAGAGAAATGGTTAAGTGCACTGGCTTTGCTCTTGGATTTGAAACTCCACTCTACTACTTGAACACATTCCTTCAAGCTCCTATTCTTGCTGTTTCCTCAACTGCAAAATGAAAAGTTAGTATTGGTCCTCACGGGACGTCTGTGAAGGTGGAATGATAGATGCATGTCTAGTCTCGGGCACTGTGTCAAGCCTGGTACTTGCTAAGGAACGTTGGCTATAATTATGATTATGAATCGTTATTTTTTTTTTTATCATCAGCACTGCCCTAGCTAAACTGCTAATCTGCCAATAGTACCACTTCAGGCAAATCTTACTTGTGTAGGATTTAAGTTTATGTGACCAGTTTTATATAATTTCCTTCCCCTTCCCTTCGCCCTATCCACAACTCACTTCTTCCCTTAATTAACCCCAGAGAAAAAGACCATAGCATCCAGATTTCCTCACCTCTCATCCAACACCCTAATTCTCCAGAACAAGGCCTAGGAATCTAACAGAGTAATCCAGGGATTTAAAAAAGAAAGAACCCTTTTTGAGAAGCAAAACATGGATTTGGATGAAATCTGGCTATCCTAGCCTATGAACTTCCCTCTGGGCTGCTTCCAAAGAAACTATTTTTGCCCTGCTGTTCACGGAGACACCTGGGATTATTCCAGCAAATGAGAAATGATGACTTTCTATGTTCTATCTTCTTGCCCCCATTAAAATCTGCTACTTGTCCTTTGAGACCATTGACAAGACAGAAAAATACCTTATGGTCCAGATTATCTGATTTCCAAGTGCTTATTTAGTGTGGTCCTACACTTTTTGTGGATTAGAGGGAACACCAAGCTCTCATATTTGCATTACTAATTGAGTTTCTCAAAATATAATAGAGAGGGCATGTATTGCATGGAGCACTGGGTGTGGTGCAAAAACAATGAGTAGTGTTACGCTGAAAATAAATAAATAAATTAAAAAAAAATAAATTCACCATTATAACCTGATGTAAGGTATGAATTTCTCATTCAAAGAGACAAATAGCTAAAACAAACCAGCAAACAAAGACTTGAGACAGGGAGACTGAAGGGTATGAGGAGAGAAAGAGCTGTTTTTTTTTTTTCCCCCTCTGCTCCCTTTCCTACTTCTGTTCTCACCAGGACCTGCACCCCCGCCCTACACACACCTTAATGTATGCCCTCCTTATAAGGAACAAGGAGTTAATGATTTCTCTGGCGTCTTCCAGCACATTAGATAACACCTCATCTTGGGAATGAATGGACGAGGCCACATAGGAATATTCCAGATCACTGGTGCTCTAGACATGTCAAGGCCAAGACCTCCTGGCTCCAGGGACTGAGTAACTTATGATGACACCTGGACTATGTCCTTGTTCTGACCAGTTCCTAGATGCCTAAGATATGCACCAGACATAATCATCAATCAAAACCCCAGACCCCAAGCAAAGACGAGTCTCATGCTCCTTTCCTTTCTGAGTCTTCCAGACCCTCTGTCTACATCTGCTCTCTCTCTCTACCTTCAGTAAACTCTGCTCTCACTTCCTACTGGCTTGCATTCCATTTCCATCCTGGTGAAGCCAAGGATCCTCTTGAATGGTCCTGCAGGACCCTGTCTGGTTTCTCGGATGTGACATCCCTGCATCACAGTGATGGTGACAAAATAATGATAACAGTATTCATTAGCAAGTATCATGTGAGATATATGCAAGATGCTCCACATGCATTTTCTTATTTTGTCCCTGTCTGAAATGCTCCTGTAAGCATGATTCAGAAAACAATGTGCCTCAGTCTCCAATGAGGGGCATTCAGGCACATTTCAGAGGTCATAAATCCCTGTCCAGAGATTGTCCTCACTCTCAGAAGCCAAAGTTAGCTTATCAGGTGTCTAATTAAAAGGGACAGGGGAATTAAAGAGTCATTGTCTAATTTCTTGTGTCTTTAGCAATAGGAGATCAAAACTTCCCTCAATGACTCATTTATTAACTCCAAAATCCATCATGAAAAGAAAATACTGGATTCTATTAAGTTTTCTAGCTCAAAGTCATACTTCGCTAAAATTCCAGTTGACTACAATTTAAATGTGGGTTTCCTCATCCTGTTTCTAGTTAACATCTATGCAACGTAAAGATGAAAATATCTGGATATTGAATCAGGGGTGATTTAAAGTAAAAAGCCACAAGAGGAATGGCCATTTATTTGATAAAAGGTTGGGCAATAATAGCAGTTCATAATGGGGGTAATATTGCTCCCCAGGAACCATCTGACAATGTCTGAAGACATTTTTCGTTGTTACGACTCAAGAGCAGGGGGGACTGCTGGCATCTCATGGGTAGAGAACAGTGATAAACTAAGGATGCTCCTATAGGATGCACAAGACAGCCTAAATAATTCTCCAACCTACACTGTCAATCCTAGCCTAAAAAATCCTTCCCACAATATATTCCAATTCTCTAAAACTCCTCCAAAGAGACAGTTACACACCTCTCCTTGGTGTATAACCAATTCTGTATTCTCACTCTTTTTCCTGGTTCAGGCAAGGATTACTGCAAATCAAATGAAAAACTGTAGGTGGGAGGGGTGGTGGTGGTTAGATTCAGTCATGTTTCTGCTTTGTTTTTTCCGGGCTGATGTGAAGCGTCCAGTGGGGAAAGTTAAGGATTGGAATTAGGTGGATCTTGAAGAGATATGGGGAGACCACAGGGCTGGCCCTAGAGAAAACAGTGAACTTTGTGTCCTTATCCCCTCCATTTGACACAAGTTCCTTTTATCTGGCTGCTTTCTCCTCCTGGCATCTCACCCTGAGTTTTCCCTTCAGGATGTGTCCCTTGTACAGGCTACCTAATATCCATCTCCTCGATGCTCTTTCAGTCAAAGAAACCAACCCTCTATTGGATAATACTTGTCCAGATGGATCCCATGTAAAAGGAGGACAAGAACAAAGATGGGGCGGGTTTTTGCCCAAACCCGAAGCTAAGTGCTTCACAACACAACACTATCACAACACAACTGAGACAGGTACTCTCAGCCTCGTTCTATGGTGAAGTACCTGAGGCACCATACAACTAAGTAACTGACCTGAGATCAGATGGTTAACCAGTGGTGAAGGTGAATTCAAACCCAGATCTTTCCATTCCCAAAACCATGCATACTCTTTTCACTTCACCACATAGCTTCCCAGGTCACATTTTATTTTCTCCCTATGAGCTGATGCATGCATCCAGAAATCCCTGAAAGGCTCATCATATTGGTAGTAATTACAGGCAGACATCCATTTTGGCTTGACACATTTTCTAGAGGGCAGGTCCATCAATGCCCATTAATCAGGTCAAGTAGGCATGACATTCAGCCACCTATGCAGAGTATCGTATCTAAAGGGTTTTGAAGTAAAATTCAAACAGACAAGTCTTCCTAAGACCAACTGCCAATCAATAGCATTTATGATAATGTATTGTAATTGTAAGCTAAAGCCTGACCTGCTTTAATATATCCAGCTCATAAATGGGACATCAGTTCCCTCCTCATCTTGTCTGACTCTGAATCAGGTCAGTCTTTTCTCTTTCAGCTTCATAAATGCAACGAGTCAAATCTCGATACACTATTTCCTTACAGGGCATCAAGGATGAGGGTCGCTTTCTGTGCTCAAATGATAATACCTAGAAGGCACAGGGGCCTCTAAAAAACTCTACCTTTATCCCATAGGTTCTTAATTCATTAAAAGGTTTCAAGAGCTCTATGTTTGTACAATTTCACACATGTATGCATTTTTCTTCACAGAACTGATGAAAGCTTTCTTCAAATCCTCAAAGGTAACTATGATTCCTGAATTTAGAAATCGTAGTCTCCCCTATCCTACAGAGATTTCCCCATAAATTCTGGCCCCATTCCACTGTCCTGGATTACAGAATAAAGGGTTTCACTCCTTAATACTAGCCTGGGGTACTAGATGCATGAGGACAGGAAGCATTCCTGCATTTACATTCTCTTTCCCTACATGCCCCAAAGTTCTGGGGATCCCATGGTCTTCATCAAGAAGCCATCTCTGAGTTCAGGAAGAGAACTAGGCTATTTATAACTGATGTTTTAAGCTGAATGTGATAGAGTAAATGTGACTTCCTTCAACTGTTTTTAGGATCTCTGTGGGAATTCAATAGAAGTAGAAAATTTAAAACATCCTATATACAGCAGCAACCATGCCTTCTGGCAGTTCTTTCTCCCACAAAATAGTCATTTTTCTTCCTTTCAATATTAAGTATATTAAAATTGAAGAAACCTTGAACATCCAACTTCCTATCTAGATCAGGAATTTGATTAATCTTGAAATCTCCTTTGCTGGCAGGGTCAACCCACCTACATCTAAGCCCTCTCAGTGATAAGGCCTTGACTTGGCTTTTAAGGTGGCCTATTCCATTATCTTAAATAGAATCCAAAGTGTGCAGATCTTCATTCTGTTGATTTACAATTGAACCTATGTAACATTTATTGAGTTTCTTTTTATTCAAATATTTCTTGAGTACCTACTTTGAGGCAAGTATTAGGCCCAGCCAGGGAGATACAATGCAACTGTGGCAGACACTATCTCTAATCTACTGGAGATTAACATCTAGCTACGCATTGCTCTTGAAATGAGCCAGAGGGATAACCTCCCCAACAAGAAGTCTCAACATTGGAGATGCCAATCAGTTTCCCTCCAATTGTGTCTCTTTTCTAGGGTCTATATCTTCATTTCAAGTGTTTTACAGGATTCTTCATTACCCCAGTCAGGCTCTTTCTACATTTCTCAGTGGTCATCTGAACAACATGTTACCCAGAATGAAATGCAATACTCAAGTCTGGTAAGTCTGAGACTTAGATTGATTTATTGGACAGAGTTTAGGGTATGTGTTTCATAAGACTTCCCCAAGATGACATCGAGGCTCTAATTAATTTATGATCAGTGAAGAGAACAGTGGAACCCATGGAGAATACCAAGATGACTCTCCAAAGACTCAGCCAGCCAAAGCAGAGCCCATTATTCTTACCCACCAGTACTGCTGTTCTTGCACAACCACAATGAGTCCCCACCACTGCGGTCCTGTCACCTCTTCTGAGCTAAGCATCCCTGCTGGGTGTAGGCACCCATGTCTGCTCCAGCCTCTAATCCTATCTGCCCAGTGCTACTTTCTTCACTCTCTCCAGATACAGATACCTAGAGCACTCCCCCAATAACATTCCTGATTAATGTCAGTTAATAAATAAATGCCAGTCTGTTTCCTGGAGAATCTGGCCTAAGACAGGAATCCATGGGGATCCAGCTTTAAAAATTATTCTAATTCAATCAAGTTCTAGAGCTGACATGGTCCTTCAGAGTTGTGACTCCCTTGCCACGCCTTCTGACATGGCAAGTAGACCAGATCTGTATTGCCCACATTGTCCAACGGCTGCCTGTGCATGAATGTGCCTTTGGGCATGGCACGTCTCTCCAGGTGTTAACAAGTCCCAACAGATGACAGGATTGAGTATCCAAGCCTGATGGGTGATTCCATAGCATCCATTACACTCCCCGAGGGACTGTGTAGAGCAGAGTTCCTTCTATCTGCACTATATAAATAAAAGAAAAACTCTGTGTGTGTGTGTGTGTGTGTGTTTAATCAGAGATTTCATGGCTAATTTGGCATGGCAGCACTACTTAGACACTATCCTGCCTGATCAATCTAACTCATAACCTTGCTGGAAGAATATATGAAAATAAATATGAAATATTTATTTATGAATATGAAATATGAATAATATGAAAAAGAAATATTAAATAAGAGGGCCTTACCCACCTCTTTCAATGTTTGCCCTTCCCTGTTCCCTACATGAAGACAAGAGTTTCAAGAACTAACACTCTTTATAGTGTTACCTCCCCATTCCTTCACAGTTCTCAAATCATCAGCATGATCTGAGAACTTACCAGAAATGTAAATTCTGAGGCCCATGAAACTCTGGGCGTGAGGCCCAGCAATCTGTGTTTTAACAACCTGTCTAGGTGATTTGTATTCATGCTAGATTTGACAAGCACTGCTCTAACTCAATTTCTTAATTTCCTAGACAATATTCTGGCCATCCAGCACAAAGCTGTCAGGTCATTGGAGTGTCCTTGCTTCTTGTCCCCCATCCTACTTTTTATATTCCTCTATTCTACCATTTTCATATGGATTCTATGATCCACAGAAAAGAGTCTTTTCTCAGAGACTATGCCCTACTCCAGGGCAGGTATTAACTATGTTATTTTGGCAAATCCAGTGCTTTGCATGGTTCTTACACATAATGAATACTCAACAAATTCCTTCTATTACTAAATATGGAGCACATACTGTTAGCCATGGATTTTTCTAGGTATTTCAGAAAACTCATACTTAACGAGAAAACACAGATAACCTCAAAAATAACTGCAATAAAGTGATGCAGATGCTATAGCAAAATATCATTAGTAATGATCTTCTTTGTGTCTGGCACTCCCCTAAGTGGTCTGCATGTGTTTATTCGGTTAGTCGTCACAGCAATCCCATGAAGAATGATTCTAGGAAAAGAACACAATTCATCCTAAGGAAAAACTGTTTTTTTGTTGAGCTGTAATTTTTAATGAGGCTTTTGATTATACAATGCAAGAACCCAGCCCAGCCTGCCATGAAAAGGATAAAACACAGGTAGCGAAAAGTGAAAGAGGATGTAGAAGGTTGTCTTCTTTGGCGGTGGATGTTTTGATAACTGGGCTTTTTGTTTTGTTTTGTTTTTATCTCCTGTGCATGAACCAGGGAGACAGAACACATGGATATATGCTAAATGTTTTAAATATCAACAAAGTCTTAGCCCAAATAGTAACTCTCTAAGGGTAACATTTTAGACACTGGGAGCAAGGATGGAGTTATTGGGGTTAGGGGAAGAGATCTTCAAATCCTAGCATCTACAACAATCAGTCTGCTTTACCTTTAAGGTAGCCTTCCTGTCATTTTCCAAAACTATGGAAAACATTTTCTTCATGTGGTATTTCAAGCAGAACATTAAGGGAGTTTGTTTTATAATCTGAAAGAATTGTTGGAAAGTCATATTTTAATACTATTAATATATAGAAAAATTTCTTGGGGTCCCTATCTTCAACTTATTTCTTGAAAGATTCATGACTGGAATTTGAATTATTCACCACTATTTACATTGAGCAATTAATTCTCCCCAGTGGGATCTGACCATCTCTGAAAGGCTATATTATCAGGCAAGGAAAAAAAATCTATAATAACGGGCAGCTAAAATGATTTTGTAATTAGCATGACATGGTTTTTTATAATGTCACATTAACTCTGAGCATGAAAAAAGACTGGAATAAATCGAGCTCGAGGTGCTAAGTAGACCCCCTTCCAGCACATGGGAAGAAAACCATGCAATATCCACCATGTTGTACATGTCACAATACCTACTGTCATCAGAAATATGAGGCTAGGAATCTTTCTGTATTATAGAAATTCCAGGGAAACAAAACAGGCAGTGTGGTAGACTATAAAGATTATAGGAATGGCCCCGTTCTTCACCTCTCCCTCCATCCACGTGTGATTAGTAGCTCTACCCATAAAGGAGCGTGAGGCCAAAGGAGGTAGAATACGTTTCCTTGCCCTCTGACTTTGGGTTTGGCCTCATGGCTTGCTTTGGTCAACCAAATGAAGCAGTGGTAACAGTCATATTCTGCTTCAAGACAAGACAATCAGAGGCCTTGTCTGGTTATGCTTTCTTTCTTGACCTCTGCCATCTCCATGAGAAAAGCATGCTCTACCTGTAGGTCCCAGAAGGAAGATAAAAGACCTGTAGATCAGAGCCACAGAGGGCAGCGTTCCTAACCAGCCTCCTTCCGGGTGAGCCAAACCCCCTGCCTCTGCAGACCCAGCATGAGAAATATGCTTATTGTTGAAAGCCAGGGACGTTTTGTGTTATTATGCACCAAGACCATGGCCACGGTTGGCTGGTACCAGGGGATATCTGTTTTTTTGTTTCAAGATGACTTCAAACGCAAGCTTGAAAGTTAGCGATAATGATAACTGAGCCTCACCTTGAAATGTACCAAAAATAGAATGACTGGAAACAAGGAAACCAGAAAGAAAGACTAAGACAGATAAATGGCTCCTTGAATTGGCTTTCATTCAGAAGATGATAACAGAGAAGAACCCGGTTCCCTCAGTGAAACTCGGGGACTACCGCTTGACACTTTTAATTAAAAAGACATTAAAAAATTAACACAAAACCCTTCCCACTTCGCTCTAGGGCAGCTCATGAAAGATTGCCTCTTCGCTATCAGAATGCGTAATATCTACGTCCAGGCCCATCTGCTTCCCCTTCTCCAGGAAAGATTGTGAATGTCAGCGCCTCCAGTGAGAAACTGTCCTGTCGGGGCTTAATTTCCTCAGCACTGATAACATAAAAGCAATCTGGCAGAATAAATTAGTGGATGATTCCAAAGCACACATTTTTGATCTTTTGCCATATTCCTGACAGAAATCATAACAGTCAAACTATTTTTCACTACCAAGAATGGAAAGACCTATTTGAAAAAGCGCAATCCTGTTTTATCTTCTTAAAAAAAAAAAACAACCACCACCCTGTGAGATGCTGGGGTGTGTACCTTCTAGGACAGTGCTTCTAAAACACTAATCTACATACAAATCACAGACAGACCATGTTTAAAGAAGATTCTGATACAGGAGGGAGGGAGGGAGTTCCAAGATGCTGAATTCTAAAAGGCTCCTGTCTGTGGCTGGTACCGCTGGTCCAGATACCTCAGGGGGAACATTTTTCATCGATGAGCAATCTCTATAAGAGGAAATTATCCTGAACTTGAGGACTGATTTTCAGTACTAGGAGAGAGTACGGTGCAGTGGAAGGAACCGAGTTTGGGGTCACTCTAGTAGGTTAAGTAGCAAGATTTAAATCTTGCCTATCTACTCAACTTGTTGCATATTTTTATGCACTCTGCTACATGTCTCTCAGCCTCCATTTCTTTGCTCATAAAATGGAAATAACCATTGTGGGAAAGGAGTTAACCTAGGGAATATCTTGCTAAATGGCCATCAGTCAATAATATAAGTTCCCACCTTTTAATATAGTAAAACCTCAGGCACAATCTCACTTTCCCTAATTAACTGACCTATGTTGTATGTTTGGAGGGGAGTTGGTCCATGCTCTGTCTATGTCTGCTTATTTATCCTGGGACAAAATGTTTCAATCATAAGGAGACAGGAAGACGTTCTGACATGTTGAGATAGTTAAATGCTTTTATTTCATTAAATTTCATTAAAGGCACACTCTCTGCTAAAACTGTGATGGGGGCTTTGAAGTACACAAAGACAAGATTTCACACCCTCAAGGAAGCTAAATTCTAGAAAGGATCAGATCACATTTTCTTTGGATGGTGTTATCTTTTTCTTGAATCTGTTTAAGACTTTCCTGTATTCTGGAACTGAATATATTTCATTAGTATTGTCTTTGTGCTTTTAAGAGGTATTGGGTTTTGTAGAATCAAAAAAAAATTTTTTTTCCTAGAAAGGAAAAGCTGTCTTGAAGCTTTAGAAGCTGTCTTGACCAGCGACGTGGTTATATAGGAACAGTTAAGTAATCTTCACATCTTTCAAACTGGATTCTTCTATAGTTAAGCAGTCCTAAATATAAGTCACTGGTAAAATGTCTTCTGAAATGATCTGGACAAAATACAGGCAAGTGATATCACAGAATAATTCTTAGTGTATATTTTTAGATGGGAGGAAATTGTTGAAGTGATGGATTCTCAGGAAAAACTTCTTAGCTGCTGATTAATCATGTAATATCACTAAACCTCATAACCCTCATCTGTAAAATGGAAATGAAGACTATCTACTTTATCTAATTTAGGAGGAACACAACAAATGTTCAATAAATAATGGCAGTTACTTATTATTCCTTGATCACTTTTTCTTACGATTTCCATATAGGATACCAGATATCTCAAGTCAATATAAGCTAGAAAAGTAGGTTCAAAGGCTTTTGTCTTAAAATCTCCCATGTAAAACAAAAAGATGAATGTGGAGCTTGACTTCACACGAAGTTTTTAAATTCAATCATTATTCTTGAGTTTGCCAGCACACTTTGTGGACCCCTACTTACTTCCTCACAGAGCTCTTATACATAGCATCTTATAATCTTCTCCCCTGGAACTGGAAAGCCCCCACCTACATTCGGTCCCCACCCCTAACCATGTACAGTGACCCATGCCAGCAGCTCCTAGAACTGGTGATAAGCCCAACAGTGCCCGTAACTAATAACAAAGCCTGAAGCTATGGAAAATCACATAGTTGGAAAGCTTCTCAGGAAATGAATTGCAAAGATATGAAACTGAGACCCAGGGGTGGGATTTTTTTTTTCCAACTATGAATGCCAATCCTAGGCTTCTCTAAGTTGGCAGAGTTTGTAATTCAATTGTAAACACTCCTATTATATATCTACGAAATTGTAACTGGATTAGATCAAAGGACAGCCAACCCATGTACCACATTCTAATAGTAGAAGGTCAAAGAGAATGTGGGAATTTGACAATCTTTATGTTTTTACAAGAGTTGTTTTCCTTAGTGGACATGCTTGAGATTCCTAATGTAATCAACTGTCTCCACTTATTAGGTATCTGCTGTATTCTAGATACATAATAACTTTATGAAGTACAGTTTAATCATGTCAATTTACAGATGAGAAAACTGAAATTCAGAAGGGTTCAGTATAATTTTGCCCAGGTTAGAAAACTGCGAACTGGTAGAGCTGAGATTTATATAGTCTTTGCGACTTCAGGGTCAGAACTGACTGCAGCATACACAATTATTTTTATAATATCACATCAATATATCAGGAAAATCAAAAATAGAGCTACCCTATGACCCAGAAATTGCACTACTGGGTATTGATCCCAAAGATACAGATGTAGTGAAAAGAAGGAGCACTTGTACCCAATGTTCATAGCAGCAATGTCCACAATAGACCTGAGATGTCCTTCAACAGATGAATGGATAAAGAAGATGTGGTCCATATACATAATGGAATATTATTCGACCATCAGAAAGGATGAATACCCAGCTTTTGCAGCAACATGCGTGGGAATGGAGGAGATAATGCTAAGTGAAATAAGTCAAGCAGAGAAAATAAATAATTATATGGTTTCACTTATTTGTGGAACATAAGGGATAGCATGGAGGACATTAGGAGAAGGAAGGGAAAAATGAAGTGGGGAGAAATCAAAGGGGGAGATGAACCATGAGAGACTATGAACTCTAAGAAACAAACTGAGGGTTTTAGAGGAAAGGGAGATGGGGGGATGGGTTAGCCCAATGATGGGTATTAAGAAAGGCACATATTGCATGGAGCACTGGGTGTTATACACAAACAATGAATCATGGAACATTACATCAAAAACTAATGATATTCTGTATGGTGACTAACATAATAAAATAAATAAATAAATAAAGTAAAAAAAATAAATTCAATGAGCTAACAACAATAACAAAAATGAAAGTGTCCCCTTTTCCTCTGGAAGGTGAACTTTAGAACTGAGGAAATAGGAGAATCAAATTCATGACTACCTCCTGGCCACCTCTAATTGCCATTGTAGTTTCTCCCTCCAGATCTGTTATGAAAGCTGCCCATGAAACAGCTGGCTGATTTGAGTTTACCATACCATCCATATGCCCCTATCTTATCGTTAGGAAAAACGGTGAGCTAATGACCAGTCGAATATTGAAATAGCTAAGGTCAAGGAAGAGGGTTAGAGAATGGAGATTTGGGGGAAGCCTCGAAGACAGGGGACCACTGAGAAAATGTCTATATATTCATGGAAGAAATTTCTACATGAGGAAAAATTTGTTTTGCTTGCAGCAAAATAAGAAATCCCTCCCTGAAAGAGATCTGCTTCGCTGAAAAAATATTGCCTTAAACTCTCTTCAGGGCAGGATTGGGAAGGGAATGTGCAGAAGTGGTAGCCAAAGGAGGGAGAGATAAGGAGGAAGAATGTGGTAGATGAGAGGGAAAACAGAAATCTGGAGAGGGAGCTTGAAGGAAAAAAATGTCATTTGGAGAATGTGCAGGATGAAATGCAGTGTGCTTCTGGAGGCGACCTCAGCCCATAATCTCTAGGATTGTCAGTAGAGGCTGCCAAAGGTATTGAAATTGATGAAGAGGCAGATTCCTTGTTATGATTGATGGCACCGGACGAGAGAACATCTGACTCTGGGTTACATCCAGAATATGTTAGTTAATCTCCGACACCACTAGAGAAAAAGACTCACACTATACCAGAGGGTGGGGAGAATTAGATCTTTTGATTCCTCTGAAATTGACAACCTTTAAACCTCTCACAGGTCTCATGCCTTATACAGTCTTGATAACATCGCTCTGTCTTCATCCTATATATATAGCTCCTGTTAGATGACAAAACAAATATGCCAAGGCAAGGTTTACCTTAGAAGCATTTTTGCACATCTGCTGATGTCTAATAGATGTAATACTTGATATATTTTTATATTAATGAATAATTAATAAATTAATGTCCCAATATATTTGGAATCCATATTAAGTTTATACCTATAGGTCCTTGGACAATTTATGTAACCTCTCTGAGTCTTAATTTCTCTAAGTGTGAAACTGAGATAATGATACCTATTTCATAGGCCCAGTGTAAATATTAAAAGGAATATTCTTTGCATGTAGGTATGTATATATAAAACGCATGTAAAACACTTGGTATGGTACCTGAAATCTGGAAAGTGCACAAATTATAGGTTTTAGTTTCTGTGTTTATGTTGTAAATATCTTTTTGAGATCTTGACCTTGGTAGATTGGAAAAAGAGAGCTCTCATTGTATTCCTGCCTGTCCCAAGACTGTTTTTTTTCTCTTTTCTCTCTCTACCTCCTCATTCCTGGACACATATTTGACACCAGTCAGAATTAGCATGCGTGCAACATAGGGTCCCTTCAAACTTCTCTAACTACTTCTTCCCATCTTCACACACACACACACAAACACACACACACACACACACACACACACACACACACATACCAGCATTTATGTGCTTTCGATAAAAGTCTGTATTTGAGGGTCACGGGGCAGTGTTACCCTGAAGACCACGTAGCACTCCTACCATCACACTAGTCCCGTCCCCCCGCTCCCTTTTCCTATTTTCCTCCACCCTGGGAAGTGGCAAGAAAATCTAGTCCCTTCAGCAGTACACGGCAGTAAAGCCCATATTTACGCCCACTGTGTATAGCCTTTCAACAAAATGAGTTGTTGTCCCCAATGGAATTCTGGTGAAACACTCTCCATTCTGATATGTTATCACTAATATAACATGGAACTTCCTGATGGTGTGTGTCACTAAACCTGTAATAAGTTTACCAGGGCAGCTACTGAGTCTTTTCCTTCTTTGGGGTTCTTCAAAGGTAGATGTAGATTAATGTGTTTGTGCAGCAGAGAGCCTGAGATTGCTCTATTTCTCAGCTTGTCTCATAACATAAGATCTTGCATTTATAATAGGGGTTTTCGTAAATGATCTCAGAGAGAAGGAGCTGGATTCACCAAAGCTCCAAAAGCTTTAGAAAGCTAATTAGCAGCAGAACAACCACCAGAAATCGGGTCTCCAGACCACTAGTTATATGCTCTCCCCACTCCATACTACACTATACCCAATGCCCTCACTCAACTAAATAAACCCTCTGTAGACCTCTGATTAGAGACCAGGAAGTGTCCTCCTTCCTGATCAAGGCTGACCTCAAAGTTCTAACTTTTATTTCTATTTTAGTTCCTAAAAAAAAAAAAAAAAAAAAAGACATGCTTTTCTTTTAAAATAAAATGATGCAGTGTTTGGAAACATCCTCAAGAACGTTCTTTCCTTTTTTCAAAAATAAATCTCAAGGTCTGGTTTTGTTTGTTTGTTTGCTTGTTTTTGGTGAGGTTGTTCTTCAAAAGGACCCAATGCACTTGGGTCATGCAGCCATCTGCCACTACATGCTCAAGTATTGTGGTTAAAAAACTCTGGCCACCCTGCCTTTGATATAGAAGAACCACATGGGGTTGAGTCATATGCTGTGGAGAGAACACAGCTAATTATGGGATGTGCTGGGCCTGGAGAATATGTTAACTGCTACGTAATTACAACTGCAATCCAAGGGGACAGAGTCATGGAAATCCAGTTAATATAAAGAAGTCAACACAAAAATACTCAATTCTAAGCCACAAACGACTGAAATATAGTTCCATTCTTGAACTTCTATTCATACGAACTTTCAAACTTAAGATCTGGTTTGTCACCAGGGATGTCCATGATCGTACAGCACTTTTTGCAATTAAATAAAACATTGCTTTAACAATTCTGGGTTGTGATGGTTTGAAGGAAGATAAAAGTTCTGGAGACGCAAGACCTTGATTCTAGCTTTGGGTCTCCAACTAAAAACGTAAAAGACTTGTCGTAAGTCGCTTCATTTGGGGAGGAGGCAGGTTGTGAGGAAGATTACTTGAAAGACCATCTAACGTCATGACTAATAGAAATAGCCCATTTCAAGGGAGTTGTTGAGCATCAAGTTCACGTCATGCAAGCATTTAGAATTCAAAGATGAATAAAATATAGCCTAATAGCTTATTTCACAAGGTTATTACACTCTTTCTGAATGTTCTATAATTTAGAAAGCTCACTACAGTAATAGAAAGCTTACCCTTTGGGATTTTCTTTATTTTTTGACAAAATTTCAACTCAAATCCTGATCAAGTTTCTCATAAGCAGTGGGTTAAGAAGTTGAATGGTGGGAAAGTAGAAATAAAACTTTCACTGGCAATATTTTATGGCCACATTCAACTGTGTTCTATAACATTCTATCTGTAGGACATTAGTCTACAGGCTGAAACCAGAGAGAAAGCAGAGGCACCTAAAAGAACCCTAGAGCAATAGTTGCGCATTATACTGGTATATGTGTGTGCCTGTGTGTGTATGTGTAAATATATTGTCCTGTCTCTCGGGCTAGCACGGTGTGACACAGCAGTGGTTCTTAACCTGGGATCTTGAATTCCAATCATCTAGGTGGCCCACATCATACAATACCATGTTCATTCAGTGAATCTGCACTGTACTCATTCTGATACTATGGCGACCTACCAAGTTTATCTACAAAAGAAGTATAGGAAGGTTGTGGCCTGAATTCTGAAAAGTCTCTCTGGTTTGTGTTTGTTCATTTCTATATGGAATTTGTTTTGTAGGATATTGGGAGAAGCCATGGTTGGAATCAAGAGTTTGATTCCCTACTATGCTGATTAATTGGCTGAAGGACTTTGGCAAGTAACAATCTCTCTAAAATTCAGTTTTGTTTATCTGTAAAATGGAGATAATATCCAGCCCAGTTCTGAGGATTAACTGAGGCAATTTATATACCTAGTTCTGTGTGAGGGACTTAGTGATAGTTCAAGGAGTTATGATACAGGTAATACTCCTGAAATGGATCTACAGACTGGGTTGTAATGGAAGAAAACATATGATTTCTGAGGCACAGTCAACTCTTGGTAACCTATAAAAATGAGAAAGGTTATTGTAGGAAGTAAGATTGTTAATAAATAATCTAAAAAATCTCATTTTCCAAAATTAAAATCTTTACTGTTTTCACTATAAAACTTATATATGTTAATTATAAAATTTTTAAATGATATAAATATGCATAAGGTAGAATTTTAATTTTTTTTTTAATTTTTTATTTCTTTGACAGAGAGAAATCACAACTAGGCAGAGAGGCAGGCAGAGAGAGAGGAGGAAGCAGGCTCCCTGCCAAGCAGAGAGCCCGATGCGGGGCTTGATCCCAGGACCCTGGGACCATGACCTGAGCTGAAGGCAGAGGCTTTAACCCACTGAGCCACCCAGGCACCCCTAGAATTATAATTTTATCCTTCCCAACTCCAAGATCCAGTGATTACTCTTGATATGTTTTTAGGTATGTCTGTGTGTTTGATGAACAAATTATTTAAAAAAAAATGGATCATGGGGCACCTGGGTGGCTCAGTGGGCTAAAGCCTCTGTCTTCAGCTCAGGTCCTGATCCCAGGGTCCTGGGATCGAGCCCTGCATCGGGCTCCCTGTTCAGCAGGGAGCCTGCTTCCCTTCCTCTCTCTCTGCCTGCCTTGCCTACTTGTGATCTCTGTCTGTCAAATAAATAAATAAAATCTTAAAAAAAATGGATCATGTTATAAATGTTGCCCAACAGATTGATTCAGCTCTGTTCAATAATATATCCCACACCTTTCATGCCATTACATCTTACAACTTCTCATTGTTTTAACATGCTGCATAATATAATGCTATATGGATCTACAAAAAGTATTTACCAGGCTGCTTGAACATTTAAATTGCTTGCAATTTGTAAGAATCACAATGCTACAATAAAGTAAAAACTGTACTTTGGAGAATGGTGCCCATTTTCTTCAATCTTTTAAAAATATATTAAGGCATTGTTGGAAGGAAGGAAAGAAAAGTGAAGTTTATTAATCTATCTAAAAATAGGCTATGTAGACTGTTAACATATTTGTGAGATTATTTTTGTTGTTGAATTTTACTGATAATTTTCCAGAATGAGAATTAACTGGATTGGGTGGCACCCTTGGGGGTCATATTTGTATAGCCTTAGATAAAAGCTACAGAATCCAATAAAATTGGTCTTCAATGAAAACGTGATGAATCTAATCCAATGACTCCAGTTCCTGGTTTCTGGAATTATTCTCATACTTTGACATCGCATAGATATCCCATTGTGAGCCACCTCTAGAGCCAGACAGCAAAGCTTCTCAAGTGAGATGCCCAGAACTTAACCAGGCAGACATCCCAGGATCTTAGCTTCATTTCATAGATAAAATGGGACAGGCCTGGGACTTAACATTCATTAAAAGAGGGAACAGAAATATTTTCCTTCAGTGTTGACTTTGGGAATGTGTGCAGCAATTCAAATATTTCAGAGGTACCGGCTCTTGATAACATTCTGGCAGACATCCGGTGTGGGTAGACACCCTTGCTTGGCAAGATTACTCTTTTCTCCAGGGAGTCTACATACACTATGTGGTTTCAATCAAAACTCCATAGAGATTCCTCAAATGGGCTTTTACTAAGCTGTCCTTAAAGTTAACCAAAGGAGAACCTGTCTAAGAAGAGTCAGGAACTTTTGAAACAACAACAAAACAAAACAATGAATCAAATCAAAATATAAAGTTATAGTCATTAAAACGCTGTGGTGACTGTGTCAGGAATACACAAATAAATTGGAACAGAATAGAAAAGTCTGGAAATGAAAATCTATAAGAATTTTTATGTGATAAAGGTGACACTTCAATTTGGAGGTAAAATTATGTGTTACTCAAAATATAGTTGGAAAAATTAGATTCTATTTGGAAAAAAATAAGCTAAATATTTCATTATATACACAAGAAAAAGACTTACATATACAAAAGAAAGCTTTGAAAAGTATGAGAAAGAAACACCTAATAAGACAATGAATTGTGACTTGAATTGCAAACATATAGCACTAGAGAAAACTGTATGATATATAAATATCTAATATATATATGTATACACACACACACACACACACACACACACATATTTCCTCTATATACATAGGAAAGTCTTTCTAAGCAACACACAAAACCCAAAGGACATAAATACAAATATTGGTAGACTTTTCTCCCTAAGTCTTTCAAGTTAGATACTTTGAAAGACATCATAAGGATCTTTAGAAAACAAGGAACAGTGGGAAAAAATATTTTCAAAAAAAGGTCAGTACTCGTAATGTTAAAAGCTCTTACAAAGCTCTAAGAATAATGTAACAAGACCACTAGGGAAATACACAAAGCATTTGAACAGATAGTTCAAAAAAAGAAGAGGGAAAATCACCAATAAACATTAAAAGATAATCTGTGGTAACTGAGTAACTAGAAATAATTTTTTTTTAAAGATTTACTTATTTAGAGAGAAAGAGAGAGCACAAGCAGGAGGGGGCAGAAGGAGAGGGAGAGACAATTTCATGCAGAGTTCATGCTGCGTGCAAAGCCCAACACGGGGCACAATCTCATGACCCTGAGATCATGACCCGAGTCGAAACCAAGAGTTGGATGTTTAACCAACTGCACCACCCAGGCAAACCCTAGAAACAATTAAAACAACACCAAGATGCCATTTTTCACCAATCAGATTTACAAAAGTTGAAAAGATGATAGCTGATGCTGGCAAAAGTGCAAGGGCAAGAAAGGGAGACTTTCAGGCATCCTATGTAGGAGGATATCTGCCTTCTTGTGGTATAATTTTGTAATGTACATCAAATTCAAATGCATTTACAGTTTTTCAGTTTCTCTCCCACACAACCACTCACTGATGCTTAGATATTTGTGCCAGGGTGTTACTCCAGCATTCTTTCCATTGTTACCTGCATAGCACATACCAACTCCATAAAAACATGAAATGATTGAGGGGATGATTGAAAGGCTCATGAGGAAGAAACCTGGCTTGAGTAGACTCTCTACAACTTGGTTCACTAAAAGGGCTGGGGGAGATACAACATGAAAAGGAATGGTATTTTTTCAGATAATCCCACCTTTTCAAGAAAGACCCAAACCCTGGGTATAAAACATTCAGTTAGGCTTCTGTTTTGTACCCCAATTTGCATTTCTTTTTTGTCTAAAATCAAGGCAATACTTTATTTTTTTTTATTTTTTTCCCATTTTATTTATTTTTTCAGCGTAACAGTATTCATTCTTTTTGCACAACACCCAGTGCTCCATGCAAAACGTGCCCTCCCCATTACCCACCACCTGTTCCCCCAACCTCCCACCCCTGACCCTTCAAAACCCTCAGGTTGCCCCAACCTCCCACCCCTGACCCTTCAAAACCCTCAGGTTGTTTTTCAGAGTCCATAGTCTCTTATGGTTCGCCTCCCCTCCCCAATGTCCATAGCCCGCTCCCCCTCTCCCAATCCCACCTCCCCCCAGCAATACTTTATTTTTTTTATCTTGAGCATTGTAATTTTATTTTTTTATTATTTTCAATATTTTATTTAAATTCAAGTTAGTTCACATATAATGTAGTATTAGTTTTAGGGATAGAATTTAGTGAGTCATTCATTGCATAAAACACCCAGAGCTCAATGCTTTAGAAGAATTAAATGAATAAGAGGTTTTATGTCAGTGCCTTCTAGAACTGATGTCAGAAGTCAAATGCAAGCTGGCCATCTCTACTGAGAACACTCATAGAGTATACAAAGTTACGTATTTGCTAAAGCTTAGGTATAACTATCATTAAAGAAACATTGTTCCTTTGGCCATGGTCTGACAGCCTCACCAAAAGAGAACTAGAATATTCCTTTCCCTGCTATTTGTTAAAGGTTCATGCAGTTCCAACTTCTACAGCCATGTTTTTCTACCTAATTATACAGTGCAACCCGTGTTTGAAAGGCTTGTTCTGTTTTATTATAGTTGCCCACAGACAAAACAGAAGTATTTGTTTAAACTTACTTATTGAACACGAAAATCACTATTGCTTGATACCAATGTTAGATTTGAACATTAAAATGATGACAGCGGTGGCCATCTGGCTAAGCAGAGATTTTTAGGCCCAGAGACCATCACCGCATCATCTCTGACAAAAAAAGGAGGATATGACACTGAGTTCCTTGGACCACTGGGAAAACGACATTCCAGTTGTTCTAACCACACACCTGCTCCCAACCACTACTAACAGTCCTTTCCTGTAAAACCAAAAGGCGACTACTTCCCAGGATGGTACAGGCTTCTCTTTCTAATGACTGGTCCTCCCACAGACTCTACTGGATCCCTAGCATGGTACGTATGTTCTTAGAGATACTTGCAAAGGGGGACTCCACCTACTTACGCTAGGAAGTACTAGGTAGTGAGGAACATGATGGTTAAGGCTTAGCATGTAGAGTTGGACTACTGAAGGCAATCCCATCTCTGCCACTTAATTTGTGTGTCTTTGAGCATATTACTGAACTTCCCTTAGCCTCAGTTTCCTTATCTATAAAATGGGAATAATAAAAGTACTTGCAGGTTTGCTGACAAGATCATTAAAAAAAAAATCATTAAAAAAAATCTCAGTGGTCACTGCTGGCATTCTCATTATCTACCTGCACACCCCTGCTTTGGTCAGACTTACACAGCAAAACAGGTCGCGCCGACTCCCACAAGGCCAAGGCACTGCCTGGAGGTTTCCCAGGCTGAGGGCAAGCATAACACATTGGAGGACACTCCGCCAACAAGAAGGTGAACACGGTAAGTTCCACCCTGAGTCCCAGCCTTGCCTGTCCCTCCATCTTCTATTTCACCTTCTCAGGATCCAGATGGAAAGAAAATAAGTGCCAGGGCTCCATGTCACCGTGTTACCTTCCTTCTAAAACCAGGCCCTCAGCAGACCTAATTGTGCACACATGTGTCCTTTGCTAGCTTGTGAACCTGAAGGAGGAGGAACCATTTCTTTTCTCTTTGTATTTCTCCTGGCGATTTGCCTTGCACTGTGTCTAGAGGAGAAAGAGACCAAGGGAGGGAGATTTGTAAGCAAGACAACTGGGCCAGCCTAAGGTAAAGGGGGATTTGCTTTGTTTCCCAATCCCTTCATTCCCAACTGTGAAAGATGTTCTTTGGGGCATCTGGGTGGCACAGTGGGTTAAAGCCTCTGCCTTCAGCTCAGGTCACGATCCCAGGGTCCTGGGATGGAGCCCCGCATCCAGCTCTCTGCTCGGTGGGGAGCCTGCTTCCTTCTCTCTCTCTGCCTGCCTCTCTGCCTACTTGTGATCTCTGTCTGTCAAATAAATAAATAAAATCTTAAAAAAAAAAAAAAAGATGTTCTTCCCCTTGGTTCATCAGTGCCTTTCAGCATGCCTTAGCTCATCTCCACCATGCTTTGGATACTTTCCCCCATCTTTCTATCAGAATATCAGAACTCTCTCTCTCTGCCAAATGGCAATCAAGTATGAATGCATTAATACTCTAAAACAAGGTACTAATAAGTAGATATAATAGAAAACTAAAATCCTGGGTGCCTGGGTGGCTCAGTCGATAAGCGTCTGCCTTCAGCTCAGGTCATGATCACAGGGTCCTGGGATGGAGCTCCGCATCAGGCCCCTTCTCCTACTCATTCTCTCAATCTCTCTCTCTCTCTCAAATAATAAATGAAATCTTAAAAAACAAAACAAAACAAACAAACAAACAAAAAAGAAAACTAAAATCCTTAATTCAGGGCAAGCTCTTCTCTACAAAGAATCTAATATGGGTCACTATAACGGCACACCATCAAGTTCCGTATCAGGCGAGTGAGAGGAAGATACCCATGTCATTTTCCTTTTTCATTTCTTTCTCTAATGGCTTCTTGGACTGGCTCTGAGAGAAATGTACCTAGAGGATCTGAATAAGTCTGCCCCCGCCCCCCCACACTGCCGCTATACTAATACCATCTTCTCTGCAGAGCCAGCCTGGAGAGAATCAAAGTTCGTATAGAAGGGGCTGTGAGCGTAGCGTCTGCACTGTGTTCAGAGCTCTGTCAGAGAACCCGCAGAGAGCGGAAGAACCATTGAGCTGGAGGCCAGCAGCACACTGTTCTGAATACAATCAAGTGCTTGACTTCCTTGCCTGACCACATGCAAGCCCTACGGACAGCCAATGAGTAAACACGACCAAAGGCTGGTACTTTCCCTCCCAGTTGAAACCTCCAGCTAAATGAATCATAGCAGTTCTATGAGAAAGTGAGGGGAAAACCCACCAATTACTCGCCAAGAAACTTTAACTGAGGAAGTAGCTGGAGGAAAGAAAGCCTAGCAAATCATTGCTTTTCAGATGGCACTCCCTTTGTGCTTCAGATGGCCCAAGTTCCTTGGGTTGGAGTACGGCTTTCTCTGCATTGCCTGACTCTGTTCAGTTGGAGTGTAAACTGCCTGAGGACAAAATCTCCCCGGCTGTGGTGATCACAGTGGGTTTGGTGAGCCAGAGAGCCTGGGTTTGAGTTGGTCTGTCTGCCATTTATACCTTAGTCAATTTGCACTAGTTATTCCATTTCTCTGGGCTTCATTTTCACTTTTTTAAAAGGAGGACAACATGACAATCGACCTCAAGAAACTATTGTTGGTATTCCCTGTGTTCAAGTGCCATGCCCTTGCCTGGGCAGAATCATTGATGATCGATAATTACCAGTTCTTGCTGCTGACCATTGCTGTCCTCCAAGTGCAGTGCCCAATGCACTGAAAATTTTCAAGACAGACATGATTCAACAAATAAACCCCCAACGTTGCCCCGTGGAATTGCTACTTTGGTGAATAAATTAAATTGTCCAGAACAACTGTATCATCATATTCTCTCACCTCTGCTTAACTTATCAAATAATTCCTCTTATTTAGTAGCAGTATATGGAATTTAGTAGCAGTATATTATTATTTATTTAGTAGCAGCATGTGAAATTTTGTAGCATCTCTTAGATATAATGGGAATATATATATGTATGTATATATATATGTGTATATACATATATATATACATATATATATATTCAAGGGAGTGATTTCTTTATTCAACAACAAACAATTCTGAAACAGATAGCTTCCCAGACACTGTGAAAACGTTAAGAAAATGACACAAAGATAAAATGCCTAAATCGCTGTAACTGATGATAACAGCTCAGATCTATTATCCACCTCATAACAAGCATTGCATTCAGCTCTTTGCATATATTAGCTCATTGTGTGCTGACAAAAATCGGCAGGGCGATTATTATGTCCATTTTAGAGAAGAAAACTTAAGATTCCAACAGACTCGACTTTGCTTAACATCTTACAGCTAAAAATTTCCAGGTTTTACAGCTAAAACCTACTCTGTGTTTCTAAAGCCCGTTCATTTTCTACTATCCCTTTTTTACCATCTCACTGCGATGTCAGGTAGAATGAAATAAGCACCCTGTTGGAGGCATGAGTAAATCACTCTGGAACTCTGGAGCTCTGGGAGGGAGAACAATGAACTTGGATGGTGGAGGATGAGGGCACTTAAAAGGAACTATATAAGGTAAGCGGGAGAATAGAGGAGAGAGAAGAGGAAGAAGGGGCTCCAGGAAATGAAAACATATCAGTCAAAGCCCAGCAGTATCCATTTGCAGGGTAGCCTGTGTGTCAGGATATGGAAAATCAGCTGCAAGTCAGGGTGGATTACATGTAGGTGGGGATAGAATTTTCAGAGTGTTGCAAAAGATTGCTCTGAAAGGACAGACACAATCTCCCTGCATAGTCACACACCTTGCTGCACAGGTCATGGAAAGCTAAACTTGAGCCCTACCTTAGACTTGGAGAACCAGTACAATTGCTGTTTGAGCAAGTCTGACTTAATGATGTTTGTACGTAATGCACGCACACACCCACACCCACAATGAGCAACCAATGCCTGAATAATCCTACCTTGATCATTCATTCTATTCATTTCCTGCCATAAGGCAAAATACCCAGAGATTCTTCTCAGTTCCACAAATAATCAATGAGTAAATACACACGATGAAATCAATTTGTTACAAGAAGTAGGGGAGAGAGACAGTGCTTTCCTTTCAAGTGGCTTAAAAGCAGGTGTTTTAAGAGGAATATGGGGTTTGGAGAATGAGAGGCCTCGGCATCCATAGACAGAATGGGCGGGGCAGGTTTGGAGACCTGTGGCCCTTTAAGTTGGTCAATTTCCCCCAACTTTCTAGACAAAAGTTTAGGGAGACGTGGACGTGCACCAGAACCCAACCCCGCTGTTGCTCTGGACTGTTCCACCACGTCGTCATTTAGCTGTTCTGAAAGCAGCAGCGGCTTCCTCTAGAATACATCCCCTTTGCCTCTACAGGGAAGGCTTTTTTTGGCCACAGTGAAAGGAAAGTGGGAAGATAAAACAAACTTTAATTCATCTGTTCTTACTCATAGGGCTTCCCATCAAGGATGGGTTTTATCCTTATTTAGAATCAATACTAAGTAAAGAAAGTATAAATATACCAATTGAAAACCTTTCTGTGGATGCCTTAGCAGCCACAGTTAAATTGCCTGAGGGTTAGAGACACCATGCATTTTCCCTAGCCCTTACTCTGTAACCATTCAGTGTTAAACTCAATCATCTCCTGGGATCCTTGATATAACAGCATCTATGATCATTCATAGGGCTTTCTAAAAATTTGTTTTTTGGCCTTTAAAAAAAAAAAGAATAGCTCCCGGGCAAAGTGGGGGGTTTGAGGGTAGGGAAGGAAAAAATGAAACAAGGTGGGTTCGGGAGGGAGACAAACTACAAGAGACTCTTAATCTCACAAAACAAACTGAGGGTTACTGGGGGAAGGGGGTAAGGAGAGGGTGGCTGGGTTATAGACATTGGGAAGGGTATGTGCTATGGTGAGTGCTGGGAAGTGTGTAAGCCTGACGATTCACAGACCTGTACCCTGAGGGCTAATAATACATTATATGTTAATAATAATTTTAAAAAATATATAAACAAGCAAATAAAAAAAATTAAAATTAAATTAAAATAAGAAAATAAAAAATAGCTCTCAGACAGACTTAGATACATCCCTAGTAGGCCAATGGAATTTTTGAACCCAAATTGCTTGTGTTGAATATTTTTCCCCAAGAGATAAAATCAACTATATTTCAGTTGTGTGTTACTATGTCTGACGAGAGTTAAGAAGATCTGGGTAAAAGTGAGGCATTTCCCTTGGGCATTTCCCACGGATCAGCCCTGTGTCAAGGGAATCAAACCCCAGGGTGAATCTAGGGTCCACAGGAAGCAGCACAGACCGAATCAGATGACCTTAATCATCCCCCACTGCTCCTCACACTAACCAGCACTATAATCCAAGGGAAAGCCAGATTCCAAAGAACATTTAGATTCTTCATCTGTAAACTAGGAGACCTGAACACATGTGTACTCTATAGGACCTTTCTAGCTCTAATCTATTTCATTTCTTGCGTTGCCCTGGGCAAACACAACATAAGCCACAAGGTAAGGGCTCAGAGCTGAGTACTTGACAAAATAAAAGGAAAGTGCTTTCTGGGAATGCATCTAAAGGGTTTACGGCTCGATCTGTTCCCTGGTTAAGGAAACCTGAAATCTCTGCAACACTGAATTTCAAGTAGAGCCACTTTGTTGAGGACAGTAGAGGTAGATTTATTTTCATAGAAGGTGAAATCAAAATAGCCCTGAGTGATGAACCTAGGTCTTAGGCTACTCCCTGTTTAATTTTCCACCACATTATGCAGCCTAGCTTTTTTCCTTCAGACCTAAAAGAAAGGAGACCATGAAATGATAGGCAGATGATTTGGGAAATCTTAAACCACTGTTTCTAACCTTTCTAAAGAGTAGCTCCAGAAGACATTGCATATAAAAATGTTCTCAAGGTGCAAAACGTGGGGTACCAGAAAATTTCTCTCTCTCTTGGAGCTTCAAAATTAGCATTAAAAAACTTGGAAAGATCCTACTGTAGAGAAACCTGTATATTTTTTCTTTAACTAGCATTTCCTAACTTATTGGCCACTTGAGACACACTTTACACAAACCACCAATTATCACTGTATCTGATTTGTAAATATATAGAAATGATCACTTATATAGATGTGAGGCAAGATCATTTTATCTACACTGTCCAGTGATCATCTCTCTCATCTTACCATGCGTCCATTCGTACTCCTATTGCTAATTACCTTCATTCAGCCCAGACTTGGTTTTTAATACAGTATTTGACAGCTGGGTCTCAGTTGTTCCTTCATTGTGGCCTCTGACATCACACCTCTGAATCCACACAATTACCTGGCTGATGCTTGCAGGTCATGGATACTCAAATACTTGTGATGATTCTGTAACTAATCTCTACAACATTTTGGAGTCATTTTAATCATTCAAATGTGAATTTCCACGTTAATCACATGTACATGGCACAATTGACTTCTATAGCCCATTGGTTTTGTGGGATGCCATCCAACGATGCACACCCAAAACCTTCATGTGTCAGTGAGAAGTGTGTAGCAAATCTAATCTTTGCTTAAATATAAACTCAGAGTGAAAAGAAGCCACAAGAATCCTCCCTCAAAGCCAGTACACACAAATCAGGGTCAGCAGTTAAAGGTACATGGTCATCTGCCCAGTGACCTATCCTTCCCTTCGGGAGCTGGGTAAGTTCCAGATAAGCCCTGGTGGGAAGGATGGATGGTGAGGAGGAATGAGTCCAGACCAGAGTGACCAGAGGGGCCATGTGGCCTGGAGTGGCTCCAGGCAGTCCCGCCCAGCTCCAGCTGGAACCCCAAAGGCTAAGGTCACAGCCCATAACAAGTAGCCAATACAAATGGGCACAGATAACCAGACTCAGCCATATGCACATGTTGATCAGGATGAACAAAAACAAATTATTTAAAATGAAATACGTTGAGTGAACGAATGTATTGGTGGACAAAATGGCATCCTTGTGCACGGTTATAGGAATGTAAAATGGTGCAGCCACTATGGAAAACAGTATGGTGGTTCCTCAAAAAATTACAAATAGAGCTACTACATGATCCCTCAATATCACTTCTGGGTATTTATGACAGAGACCCGAAATCAGGATCTCAAACAGGTATTAGCACAGCTATATTCACTGCTGCATTATTTACAAAAACCGGGATGGGGAAACGATCTAAAGGTCCTTTGAAAGATGAATGGATAAGGAAAATATGGTCTTTACACACAACGGAATATCATTCATCCTTCAAAAATGAAATTCTGCAGTATGTGACATCATGGATGAACCTTGAGGACACTACGTGTCTTAATAAAATTGCTAGTCACACAAAGTTAACTACTGAAAGGTTCCATTGATGGGAAATACTAAAAGAGTCAAATTCAAAGTTACCAAGGACTGGTGGTTACCAAGGACTGGAAGGGGGAGAGAAACAGGGATTTACTCATCAGGAGGGTATGCAGTTTTAGTTAAGTGAAATGAGTAAGTTCTAGATATGTGCAGTACAACATTACACCTACAGTCAATGGTACTGTACTCGATACTTACAATTTTGTTAGGAGGGCAGATCTCATATTGAGTGTTCTTACCATGATAAAGTTAAAAGTTAAAATAAAAGATAACAAATAATATGGAGGACATAGGGAGATGGAGAGGAGAAGGGAGTTGAGGGAAATTGAAAGGGGAGATGAACCATGAGAGACTATGGACTGAAAAAACAATCTGAGGGTTTTGAAGGGATGGGGGTGGGGTGGGACGTTGGGGGACCCAGGTGGTGGGTATTATGGAGGGCATGTATTGCATGGAGCACTGGGTGTGGTGCATAACTAATGAATTCTGTTATGCTGAAAATAAATAAAAAAAGTAATAAAAATAAAAAATGAAAGGGAGGTACTTGGGATGTCGTAGGCAGTCAACACGTCACATTATTATTCTCACCGTCAGTGGGCTCCAACCAAGAAGGTTCAGCTTAATGAATAAGGAGGGGTTGTTACACTGGCGTCAGACATACTGTGTCCATCCTCCTGATTCCTCAGTTTTTATCATCTGTTGGATTAAAATTAAATAGAATGATACAGGGCATTTGGCACAAAGACCGTTCCTAGCATACAGTAAGTATATTTAAAACGCTTTCTAAAAATAGGATGCTGTGAAGACCTTATCATTTGTCATTATTAGTTGGTCTTTGCTTGAAGCATACACCCTCCAGATACCTCAACACATTTCTCTTGACCTACTCACTTTTCCCTTTTCTTTCCTGCGTTGTCTGCCTTCTCATTCATGTCCTATTTCTTCTCTCTGATCTCTCCTATGCCAGGTCAAGCACAGTCTTTCAAATGCCTACTCCCATATGTGTAGTTGTGTGTGTGTGTGTGTGTGTGTGTGTGTGTGTGTGACAGAGAGAGAGAGAGAGAGAGAGAGAATGTTCCTTCTAGAGAAGGGAGTGGGCAGAAGGAGAACATTCTCATCCTAGATATTGCTGGTTAGAAGTGAGCCACAGCATGAGGGAGGGTGATAGTGGCTGCCACACATTTCAGGATCTGAGGAGCAATGGAGTAAATATCATTTTTCTTTGTCTACCACCGAATTGCCATAATCCAGCCCTCCCTCCCTCCTCCTGAGCCCACAGACAGCACACTTAGAGGACTCAGTTCTTGGCTCGTTTGTCTTTGACTGTGATGAGGGCACATGTCAACCCATCAGGCTGCTGTCCAAGACACCTTGGCTCCTTTTTCGTAACCAGAAATTACTGACAACAAAAATCACCCAGAAATCAAATGTCATTCAGCTACTAATTTGAAAAAACCAAATACAACACTTTAGACATTTTTAATAGCTCCATAATGATATAGATGCAAGCAAACATCTCACTAATAGACACGAGCAATTTTAAGTAATCTTTTAAAATTAAATATAAAATATATACAGAATAATACAGAAATTGTAAGTATCCGGTTTGATACTTTCTCACAAAGGGGACACACCCATACAGCCAGCACCCTGACCAAGAAACAGAACATTTCAAACAGCCCAGAGCACCCCATCACCCCTCCTTTTGGTTGCCAGCCCTGCGAGGGTCACACTTTCCAGGGTTCTAACATCATAAACTGGTGTGTCTGTTTGTTGACTTTATTGAAACGAGGTGACTCAACCCCTAGTCTCTTGTGCCTGGTTTCTTCCATCCAGCATATGGCTGCAAGGTTCATCCATGGTATCGCATGTAGTACTAATCCACATTTTCACTGATACTGACAGACCTCACCAGCAGACTTCAGTCAGCTTTCTGTCTCAAACCCAGCACACTTCCGAGAGCTCAGAAGCCAGAGCTATGTATGGATTAGAGGCAAGATCAACAATTTGCTTAACTTGTAAACAGCTCTCATTTGCCTTTCTCATTCGGCTTCCCTTTGGCAAGAGCCTGACACTGGCCATAAAAATTGGGCTTTCAGATTATGTATTTCTTGCCTCCATTTACAGGTTCCCACTGGTCATTGTCGACCTGGCCTGGCCAGTTCCCTTATTTTACCCACTCTGCCCAAAGGTATGAATATCAGAGAGTATGAAATTTTCCTTCCCTACTTCTACGGAAAAAAGCTACATGGGTAGAGGAGGTTGGCTCATTTTCAACCGCTGTCTAGCTGGGTCTTCACACTCAAGAGTCACAATTTTATTTGAAGTGCCTCAGCATCCACACAATTATATGTAAGAAAAAAAAATTTGTTCCCACACATACAAAAAGTTATTTGGGGTTGATTTGAGCCAACACTTTTTTCTACCACCACAGTGAGTGAAGATAAATGAGATTCGACTATAATGAACTAAAATGAGGGCAAACAGTACATCAAAACAAGTGGATGCCGAGACACTGCGTGTGTGGTTAACTCAGGCATGGAAAAAGCCCTGGAGTATGGAAGACAGACGGATATGCTAAAAATGGAAGAAACGAAGCACACCAAGCAATACGGTGGCTCCGCAATGTCATTCCTGCCCATCCCAAAGGGGCATAAATAGAAATATTCTGGAATTGAGCCCCACTGATATTTCAGCCCAATTTCCATCAAGGTCAAGACTAATAGCAAGGTATTTGTTTTACCAACTTAGGCTGCAGCGCCTTGGGCGGATCCCGCACCTTCTTTTGTATCTCACTCAGCGCCAAGAACACTGTTAGCCATCAACAAAACCATAATAGACCGAGAGTCTTCTCCAAAGGCCAATGAAAACATACACACTGAGCTAATAGAGACATTTACAGGCAGAGAAGTCCAGCTTCCTTTCTGAAAATGCCACCAAGGCAGCCTAGCTAATTGGGTCTTAGTAAGTGACACCAACTGACCAGAATGGCCCACCTGCCTGGAGCTCTGTATGGGCACCAAGCTTGTTTTCTATTTGTTCGGCTTTTGTTTTTGTTCTCCGAGCTATAAATGAAAAGGGCTATTTCTGAAATCTCAAGGGCGCTCTCTGAGATCTGGTCTGTGAGCTCACCATCATTTCAGGAAAATGGGAATGTAATACTTAGGACTGCAAAGAATAAATGTATTCATCTCAGGCTGTTTGTTCATTCCTCTCCCACTTCTGTTATCTTCTCTTAGAAGAAACAGAGGAAGATGATTATGTCCAAGGCCACCCTGAAATGCAGTGACAATTCCAGGAATGAAACTCAGATGTTTCTTGCAATCTTGTCTCTGATCCAGCCTGGGGGTAGGCATAATTTTCCCAGTATTTCTCAATACAAATGTCCTTGGGAAGGTCTCACTCAACCCTGTCTTTGTATCTGAAAATAATGTAAATCGATGGAGATAGGGATTACGGACACGAGACACTGCAGTAACATGGACTCAAAGACTAGCAGGCCTCTCTATGAATAAGAACGGTGTTGACTACAACCAAAGTGCTTTAAACTGAGAAGGACCACATGGGCTGAAGAGCAATCCCTGGAAAATTCAATGAATATTAATGGAGCTTCTATCACAAGTACTCAGAACACAAGTGTTTCTGTGTCCCTCATATTTTCGTCCTCCAAAATACTAGCAGAAAATGATGCCATGGCAAAGCAAGGTTTTTATCCACCCCTGAAAAGTAATTAATTAATTAATTAATTAATTAATTTTTGAAGGCACCAAAACATATCAGGCAAAGCGTACTAGAAACTGTCATGCACGACAGTAGAGCAGAGGGACTGGACCAGGGACACAGAGACACCTGACTGCCAACCCCATTCATTTGTTACTAGCTCTGCAGTGTCCTAATCCTCTCTCAGCTTAATTTCCTCATCTGTAGAGCTGGGACCAACAGAGTTACTCAGAGCTCTTTCAATTGTAAGAATAAAAAATTCAACCCAAGCATTCTTAAGCAAAAAAAGAAAATTAAAAATTAAAAAAAAAATGTATTGACTATGGATGGAACTGAAAAATCTGGGAGTCATTAGCTTCGGGCATACCTGGATTCAGGTGTTTCATATTGTCAGAAGTGATCTCTTCCATCTGCCTTCTTTCTTCTGAAATGGCTTAATTTTCAAGTATGCTTTCTCATTACAATGGCCCTGAGAACTTAAGATAATATTCTCACAGCCCAAGGCCAAGGCAATGAAGACTTCTCCAGTACCGGGCCTCATTTACTCTCATCAGTTATAGGTCCACACTGGGTAACACTGGCAGAAATCCCAAGACAATATTAGAGTGCTACTACCCGGATAAAGGCTTCTGGAGAGGCCAAAACAAGTCCCCATCTATGCATTTCAGAATTGTTGTGAAAGCAAGCAAACAAACAAAACTTATCCCAGGACCTCTAATGTCTATTACGATAACAGTACCTTAATTTTTATTAGCGGGTAAGTCTTTGACATGCAGGAAATATTGGCTGGTATTGAGTCCACTTAGAACACATAATACAGTTAGTAATGGTATCTCCATGATCTATAGCACATTCTGCCAAAGCTAGGGTAACCTATAAGGTGAGATTTCACCTAGACTAAAAGGGACAGAGGATTTAGCTAAGCAGAGAAAAACAGGGCATTCCAAGGGAAGCAATAAAATGAGTTAATGACTACATATTTTCATAGAAGAAAGTGTTGTGGGTAAGATGCACATTCTAGCAAATAGAAGATGGCGTATCATGAAGTTGATTTGTAAATATTAGAAGGAAGAGTTTGGATACTTACAGCAAAAATAATATCTATAGAATTAAGTTTTTTAAATGTCATGAGCAAGGAAAGGTTTTTTTCAGTGTACTCATTCAGTGTACTTTCTGACTAGATACTCCTTAAGTATCCTTAGGATACTCCTTAAGCTGGTCTGCTTTCAACGAGGTGGCCTGCGTATAAACACAAATTAGGCAAATGAAGTTCAGACCTCTTCATTAGAGGACACAGTTAGCTCATTCCAGTAAAGATGAAGATTTATTGGTTTAAACATGTTAATAAAGCCTGGATGCGACTGAGAAACAAAAAGTAGTTTAGAATGAGAAAGCTGCATTAATATACATGATGTGGGCTCTAACTGGGGCCAAAATGAAAACTATTTCCTGGACTTCAGATAGAGGTCTGTCCAACAACAATCTTATTTTGAGCATTTTGAGCACTATTTCAAATAAATAGTGAAAAGCAAGATAGATTAATTTAACCAAATTGAAAAAAGAGGTTGTTTTTTTTTTTTGTTTTTTTTTTTTAAAAACACATCGGGAGTGCCAACCATAAATAATTTTTGCAAGCGATACTAAGCCAGAATACCATCCTTCCGGTAATGCCCCTACATCAGGCACCAAGAATATTTATTTCTGGCTATGATGAATTCAGATGAGTTATCCCATTCTCCAAAAGATGTCTACAGAAGACGCTCCGGGCTGCCAAAAGCAGTATTCTCTCAAAATAGAAATCCCTCCTCAGTTTGACTTAGCGAGCCTGTTATGATAATCTCAGGGAATTTACCAGTCTGGGGAGATTCATTTCATGGAACTGAAGTGTTTCCAAGGTTTGAAGATACTCCATGTTTCTGGAAATGAGCATGTGATATATTTTACGTGTTGTCTTAATAGAAAAGCATTACTCTTTCTATAGGATGCTGTGAGTCGGTGATTAAAAGCTGGTGTGTTAACAACCAAGAAGTAAAAACAAAGCATTAAAATAAGTGAACATGATAAATTAATATGTTGAGAAAATAAAGACATTTTAAGGCCACAACAGCAAAGCATGAGGTCTCAAAACAAAAACATCAGTGACTCATACAATTCTCATTAGTATAAAGTTGCTTCTAAATATGAACACATGGAGAGATGTCTACACCAAGTGTTCCTGGGACGGTGTCATGACACCAAGCATCTCTATGGCTTTGGGTCCTGATACTTCGTGTCTGTGGTCGAAAGGGACCATTCCTCAACTCCTCTTCCAGTCAAGAACTCTGAAGCCAGAACAGAATTAATGATGTGACTAAACAGAGAATTGTGATGACAAGAAGAGGGTGCACAGCTGTCTGGATGTCTGATTAGCTGTAGAAGACCAAATAGGCCTTGCCGTGAGGCTCACTGGAGACACATAAGCTCATCTTCAGAAGACAGGTAAGGCTTCTGTGGATAGGGAAAATATAAGGCATGGCCTGAAGTTAGATAAAATCTTTTTCAAAAGGGGAGCGAGCACCTGGGTGACTTCAGCTCAGGTCATGGTCTCAGGGTCCTTGAATCAAGCCCCATGTCTGGCTCTGTGCTCAGCAGGGAGTCTGTTTGTCCCTCTGCCCCTCCCTCCACAGGTAACACACACATACACACACACACATTTTCTCTCAAATAAATAAATAAATAGAATCTTTAAAACAGAAAGAAAAGAAAAGTTATACTCCTTACTTTGGCTCCCAGAGCCCTACAGGATCTGGTCTTCCAGCTGCCTCTCTGCTTTCATCTCCTACCACTTTCCCACTTGCTCCCTTTGCCAGAGACTCACTGGCCTTTCCATTCCCTGGCTACAGCAAGCCTACTTTACCCCCAGGGCCTTTGCAGTTGCTATACTCTCTGCCTGAAACATTCTTGCTCCATACAGCTACATAATATGATGCTACACTTCCTTCAAAAATGTTGAAATGTCCAGGCCTTCCAGAAAGGGCTTTTCTCTACCAACCCCATGCAACAGAAGCCTCTTCCTTCTACCTTGGGCACTCTCTTCTCCCTTACCTGGCTTTATTATTTTTTTTCATAGTAATGGAAAAGTATCATTTATCATAGTTCATATTTATGTGTGTTGCCTGTCCAGCCCTACAAGAAGATTCATTCTATGAAACCAGTGGATTTAGTCAGGACCATTCCATGACCCTTAGAATTATACCCAATTCAAGTTAAACACCTGCATCAGCAAGGAGCCAACTGGGCATCAAAAATTATAGCAGTTTGATGAGAAGGGATTTAATAAGAAGAAGTATTACCTACTATAAAGTTAACCAGGTACCTGAATACAAAGAGAACTCTCTAGTAACTCAGAAATAGCAACTGTAGGGAGCAGCTACCACCTCTCAGGCTGGGGGAGCAAAGGAGATGTTGGAGTCAATAAACCCTAGAGACCTAGAGAGGGTCCTTGCAGAGCTGAAACTCTGGGCTCTGTAGAAGGAGCTCTCCATGGCTGGTGTCTCTGAGCTTTGAGGAGCCATGTGGTGGTGGTGTAGGATTCCTCGGCCTTTAGTGCCCATGGTTCTTGGTCACACCACTTCGAAGAATGAAGAAGGAGAACAGACGAAGAGTGGAGGGCAGCAAAGCAAAGCTCCCGGAAGGGGAGGGGAGCCAAGAGGGTTGCCCTTGGTGTTTCTAAGCTTAGGGGTTTTTATGAGCTCTTTTGCAGAACTATCTTAAGCAATCAGGGTGTGCTGAGTCATGCCATTCAGGGCTTTGGTCACGTATCTGTCTACCTATTAGGTTAATGTCTACGTGCCGAAGGTCTTCTTTGCTGACATCTGGGGGTTATGTCTTAACTGCCCCTTGCCCGTGACAGTGACAAATGCTCTGTGGTTAATTGACTTATCTTTGGAGGTTCTGCAGAAGTCATTTCTGCAAATTCTACAAAATAGTATACTAGTGTGGTCCTTTCTTAGCTGCAAAACAGGATGTAAGTGCACTTATCTTACTGTCCTGACTCTGTATTTTCTGGCCCTGACTACCTAACTGTCCAACTAACTCCCAACGGTGGGCACGGCACCCAGATCTTCTAAGGGAGACTGTGACAGGTTGGGGCCAGCAAGATGGTAAGTGAGATGAAATGGGCTTTTCTCACACTGGAAGAACCAACTGCTCATTGGCTCTAGCAGTTATTATGGGAAAGAACAATTGCTAAGGGAAGAAGTATTTCTGGGTGATATGCTGGGAACAGAAAGTTGAAGGTTAGTCAGGCCATCGGAAGCTGGAGGAAGGAGAATATCCCTTCTTCGTCTTCAAGCCTGGAGGTCTCCCTCTGTTGTCCCTGTTGGCAGAACCCAACATGGAGGCAGCCTAGAATGCAGACACAATGAGGCCTGCACGGCCCCAACCAACATCACAAAGCTGAGTGTAGAGGGTAGGTCTGGAGCTGAGAGACAATAACTTAATGGCATAGTACTCAATAAATATCTGCAGAAAGGAGTTATTGAAATATACTGGAATTTCTTCAAAAGTCATTTAAATTGCTTAAAATGAAACACACTTCTGAATATAATAAATAACAATAAAAATTATCCAAAAGACACAGAAGCAATTGAGGCTTGTCAGGCTAGGGTCAAGTAAAATGCTCAATTCCTATTGAGAATGAATGGTATTCTGTTTCCTGGAAGCTGAGGCAAAAATGGAAATATGCAATGCATTAAAATTTAACTATAATAGCAGAGAGCAGCAGGGAGGTCTAAAGATAAAGGTAATTTTTTTTTCAGAGCAGAGGTTTGAGGCTTTCAAGCATGTGTATTTGTCTGCAACTCCACAGTTCAGAATCAATAAAATAAAAAGATTTAGTTGTGCTTAACTTTTGTCTCATAGCAGTGTGTGTGTGTGTGTCTGTGTGTGTGTAAGACCAGCTCTTGGCCTCATCTATAAAAGAACATCAATACACAAACTAGCAAATATCTCATTTTAATAACTAGATATCCTCAGGAGCCACCAGAATGAATTAGGAGCAAAATACATGCCTGAATAAAAGAACGGAGCCATTTGTGGGTCCAGAGTGACTGAATGCCCACAAAAGACCTAATAAATCGACTTGTTGCCTAAGGGCATTTAAAATTGAATACCTACCAAATACAATGATTTTTTTGTGGTTGTTTTGCAGAATTTTATGCTGAGTTGTTTCTTAGGAAGTCAGATGGCAACGGACTCACACTGCTTCTTAAATTCACTCTTAAAGAATACAACAAGGTGGGGCGCCTGGGTGGCTCAGTGGGTTAAGCCGCTGCCTTCAGCTCAGGTCATGATCTCGGGGTCCTGGGATCAAGTCCCGCATCAGGCTGTCTGCTCAGCAGGGAGCCTGCTTCCCTCTCTCTCTCTCTGCCTGCCTCTCTATCTACTTGTGATCTCTCTCTGTCAAATAAATAAATAAAATATTAAAAAAAAAGAATACAACAAGGTTATCAGCATAAAGAAGGACACGACATTTCTCTTTGTTGCAGCAAGAGAAGATAGAGTCAATTCATTTGATACTTTTGCTGTGTTGATAAAGATTTGAAAAATAAGTGCTTAACTTACTCCTGTTTGACATCACTTGAGGCTGTACTGCATTTCATCTATCTCTGCTTACTCTAATTGTGGCAAATATGTTGAATGAAAGAGGCAGTAATAGTTGAGGTGACTGTCTGGAAGGCATGAGTTGGCCCACAGAAAACTACTATCCGTAGAATCAGAGGTATATGATGGACAAGTGATGAAGTTTATACATGGCCTTGCGATGTTCTTAAACATGAGGCGTATTAGTGCAAGCCCATCAAAAGAAGAGTTCTATTTTTAATTTCAAAAGCAGATTATAAAGACAATCTCAAGAAAATAGGAAGACAAGCCACAGACTAGAAGAAAATATTGTATAGGATATATCTGATAAAGGACTGTTACCCAAAATATACAAAGAACTCTTAAAACCCAACAATAAGAAAACAAACACTGATTAAAAACTGGGCTAACTCTGGAAAACAGTATAGAGATTTCTCAAAAAGTTAAAAATAGAGCTACCCTATGACCCAGGAATTGCACTACTAGGTATTTATTTAAAGGATACAAACATAGTGATTCAAAGGAACACCTCAATGTATATAGCAGCAATATCTGCAATAGCCAAAATATGGAAAGAGCCAATGTCCAAAAACAGGTGAATGGATAAAGAAGATGTGGTATATATATACAGTGGAATATTATTTGGCCATCAAAAAGAATGAAATCTTGCCATTTGCAATGAATTACGTGGAACTAGAGGGTATTATGCTAAGTGAAATAAGTCAGTCAAATGCCATATGATTTCACTCATGTGGAATTTAAGAAACAAAATAGATGAACATAGAGGAAGGAAAGGAAAAATAAAATAAGATGAAAATATAGAAGGAGGCAAATCATAAGAGACACTGAATTCTCGAAACAAACTAAAGGTTGCTAAAGGGGAAGTGTGTGGGAGGATGGGGTAACTGGGTGATGGGCACTCAGAAGGGCACTTGATGTAAGGAGCACTGGGTGTTATATGCAACTGATGAATCACTAAATTCTACTTTTGAAACTAATAACTCAGAGATTTTTTTAAAATGGGCCAAAGATCTGAACAGACACCTAACCAAAGAAGATGACAAATAGGCATATGAAAAGATGTTCCACATTATATGTCATCAGAGAGGGGCAAATTAAAACTGTGTTGAGGGACACCTGGGTGGCTCAGTCTGCTAAGCGACT
Organism: Meles meles; assembly: GCF_922984935.1. Lineage (NCBI taxonomy): Eukaryota > Metazoa > Chordata > Mammalia > Carnivora > Mustelidae > Meles > Meles meles. The sequence continues at coordinate 20,937,353 of NC_060066.1, forward strand.
GCCTGCAGCTCAAGGTCATGATTCCAGAGTCCTGGGATCCAGTCTTGCATCAGACTCCCTGCTTGGCAGGGAGCCTGCTTCTCCCTCTGCTTGCCACTCCCCCTGCTTGTGCTTGTACTTTCTCTCTCTGACAAATAAATAAAATCTCAAAAAAAAAATAAAACTATGATGAGATACTACTAAATCCCTATTAGAATGGCCAAAATCCAAAACACTAAAAACACCAGATGCTGGTAGGGCTGAGGAGCAACAGGAACTCGCATTCATTACTGGTAGGAGTGGAAAATGGTACAATCACCTTGGGAGATACTTTGCCAATTTCTTACAAAACTAAACATCCCCAATGGTCTGGGTGGCTCAGTCAGTTGAAAGTCCAATTCTTGATTTCAGCTTGGGTCACAATCTCAGGGTCCTGGAATCGAGCCCTGCATCAGGCTCTCAACCCAGTAGGGAGTCTGCTTATCTCATTCTCCCTCTGCTTTCTTTCTCTAGTAAATAAATAAATCTCAAACAACAACAACAACGACTAAATATCCTCTTACCATACAATCCAATAATCATGCTTCTTGGTATTATCCAAATGAATCAAAAATTTATGTCTGCACAAACCTACACATAGATGATTATAGTACTTTTATTCATAATTGCTAAAATGTGGGAAACATTGAACACAAACAAGATTTCCTTTAATAGGAGATAAACTGTGGTATATTCAGGCAGTGGAATATGATTTACTGCTAAAACGAATGAGCTACCAAGCCAAGCAAAGAAACTGAGGAAACTGAAATGCATAATATTAAGTGAAGGAAAACACTATAACAAATATACCACTCTGGATGTTAATAATGGGGGAGTTATGGCAACTCTGTACTTTCTGGTTAATTTTGCTGTGGACGTAAAACCACTATAAAAAATAAAGTTTATTAATTTAAAAAAGCATAAACTGATTATCTATGTTACACTGAAACTAATATTTTACCTTAGCTTGCTTTCTTCCTCTTTTACTTAAGGAGGAAGAGGAATGGCTCTATGTTTATATTCTTCACCTCTAGAATGTCTGCTTTATGACTCTTACTCTATTTTCTATCATTTCTCTCATGTTCTATCTCCTACCACTTCTGCTAATAGCATATGCTAAGTAAGGAAAAAGGAGGTAGCAATCAAAAGTTTTATTTGAAATGTGACCAAGATTATTTAAATAGGCTCCCTGGAGACTGACTAGTTAGAACTCTTAAAGAGATTCTGATCATGTCAACCTTGCTAATCTCCCTTCTCATTACACATCAATTCCAAATTTCATTAATCCCTTAGTCTCACTATGATGAGAGCTTTCCAGAAGTCTCTGTCAGAAATACTTCCTGCTTCATGGCACTTCTGCGCACCATTCAGTCTGTTTTTCCTCAGAAGGTCTATTTGCAAGTCACAATGGGACAGAGGGTGAGTGGGCCAAAGAGAGTCTATCATTTATAGGACCACGTTCTCAATGATAAGAATAGCTACTTACTAGGAATCACCAAGCATGTATCAGACACCATCTAGGTGTTTAAATGTTAAGTATTGTGTCCTTTTAGTGAAGGAAAGTAAGGGTCAGAGAGGGAGGGTTCACAACTTACAAAAGGCCACAAGGCTGGTTTCTGGATCCCCCGTTTTCAAGTGTCAGAAACAGGATTCCAATTCACTTAGGCAAAAAAGGATAAAATATGACTTAAAAAAATGCCAAAAGAAGCAGACTGAATGAGGTCATAGATGTAGCAAGGCTTTTCGAACATGTAAAACCAGCAACTCAAAGTCTACTGAATCTTTTTCTTTTGGTATCCCTTCTCCCTGGCCTTCTCTGTACATGCCTTTGATTTCCTCTCATTGCAGACAATTTTTCTCCCTTTGGCAGGAAACTGTGCTACCAACAGCTCCAAAGATTTGTATCTTAAAATGTCTGGCCCTGCAGAGATACTAACTCTCTTTGCACTTATCAATTCGAAAACTCCTGGCAAAAAAAAATGTTCTGTTGGTCCTGCCTCCCCTGCTGGGCTAATGAACTCTCTCCATTCCTGAAGACACCATATGGATGACAAGAAATGGGGGCAGAATTGGAAGATCCAGGAGAATTGGAGGTAACTCCCAAAAGACAAACTCAGAGATGGTCACCAAAAAACCCAGGATACAGGGCCTACAAGTATTATTCCCACTATGCAATTGAGGAAAATAAAAGCTGAGTGATGAGAAAAATTAAAATTTAACTGTCTTGCCCAATGCGGTCCAATAAACAAGTTGATGGGGCTATACTCAGCCCTCTCTAAATTCACTCTCTAAATTCACTATATCTGTTTCCAAACCTAAGAAGAAAAAGTAGCTTAGAAAAAGGTGTTGCTAAAGGGGTCAAACACAGCATCTCACAGGGCTAGCTAATGCCAGTGGACCTTGAAGTCCACAGACTGGATCATAGCCCAATTCCTCTGGCATCTACCTTCTTAAGAAAACTAGAGATACAACAAATTCCATAAAGAATAATAGCAATGGTATTGATTGATCACTATCTTCATGCAACGAAATCTGCTTCTTTATCACAGCAAATAAAACTCTAAAAAGTAAGTAAAATTACCACCATTTTATATAAAGGAAATTGAGACTAAGAGGAGTGGAGATTTAACCTAACACCACGGTTGATATCTAAGCCTATATCCAAAGAGCTTCAAAGTTCTGTGCTTTTCTGAACATTTACTTCCAAAGAGATGAAGGTAGAAGAGGATGTATAAAGATTCTCCCAAATAAACATGGTAAAGTACATTAATACCTGTATATGCTATGATCTCAACTAGATGAGTGATCGCTGCAGGCAATGGATACTTATGGTCTCAGCAGAGCTAGAACCCTGGCAACTGAGAGTGAGGTCTTTAATCTGATATAGAGACTCCAAATATAAAGTGACACCAGGGATACAGTTAAATAAGACAGGATCCTCCACCTGAAGAGCTTACATTATCGTCGGAAAAGTAGACCACAATTTTATATAAAACAAATAAACAGATAGTTTATGTTATTAATATTCAGCATGAAGAATTCAAAAGAGGAAGGTGACAGTGAGTAAATATGCATGCTGGGCTATCTAGTGTTGTCAGAGAAAATTTCTATTAGGAGATGTGTGTATTTAGTTCTGCACTATAAGACAAAGGCAGCTGTGAAGAAATCTGGGTGGAGTGGGAGGTTAGGGGTGGGAAAAAGACATGGGTAAGATTGTTCCAAAGAAAAGGAAAATCATGCAAAGATCCTGACAAGGGAACAAGCTTAACTTGCTCATAGAGCAGAAAGGAAAATAAAAAAGGAGAGGTGAGCAAGACCTGGATCCTGTAGGGCTTCCTATGCTAAAGCCAGGAGCTTGACATTTTTAATGGGAAGTCACTGGATGGTTTTAAGAGAGAAGTGACTTAACCTGCCTTGTGTTTTAGATGATGACTCCGTAGATGGAACTGTGTGAGAGAAGGCACATCACTGTGTGAAGGCAAGAGATCAGAGAGACTGGAGGCCATTGTAGAGCAGGCAACGATGGAGGCTTGAGCTCAAGTTTTAGCAGTTAAGATTGGTGAGTAGTAGTTGGACTCAGGACACATCCTGGAGAAACACCTGCATGGCTGTGTGCAGAGTATAAAGAAAGTAAAGTAATAAAAATTCCCAAATCCTAGATTTCTGACCTGTACAATAGGTTATGTGGTAAGCACATTTACTGAGACAGCAAAACCTTACAGGAGAGCTGATGTAGTAGTGGGTGGAGTGAAGGACTCTTCCATTTTGGCCATGTTATAAATAGTACGGCCAGTAGACATGCAAGTGGAGATGTCATGTAAGGTAGTTACATACATGAGTCTGCCAATCAGAAAAGAGACTGGGGCTGTAGATTTAAAAGTGAGAGTCTTTAGCTCTGGAATGGATGAATTCCCTAAGGAGACACTATAGTTGAAGAAACCATGAGAGATGAGGATGTGCCCTGTGTCATATCAAAATTCAGAGTCCCAGTGGAATTGTGGACAGCAAGTTACTCAAGGCATAGTGTGTCAGGTGGAAGAAAAAGAAAGGGGGGCGCCTGGGTGGCTCAGTGGTTTAAGCCGCTGCCTTCGGCTCAGGTCATGATCTCAGGGTCCTGGGATCGAGTCCCGCATCGGGCTCTCTGCTCAGCAGGGAGCCTGCTTCCCTCTCACTCTCTCTGCCTGCCTCTCTGCCTACTTATGATCTCTCTCTGTCAAATAAATAAATAAAATCTTTAAAAAAAAAAGGAAGAAAAAGAAAGGGACTGTGACTCACAGAAGCTTAAAGGAGCATATATTTCAGGAAGGATGGAGAGGTCAACAATGATAAATGTTACCAAATGCAAAGGATCAAGTAAATGAGGATAGAGAAATCTGGATCAGAATTATTTCTGCTGAAAGCTACAGAGCCCCAACTGAGATTATCTTAAATAATATGGGGCTAGTTATTTCATATATCAATATGCCTAGACCTTGGGCTATTCTAGGGTTCCTTAATTCAAAGGATCAAAACCACCACCAAGAACCAGATATTCTCTATCTTGTTTCTCGGTCATGCTCAAAGTATGGACAATGTCTTCCTGTGTGCTAGAAATGTCTTCAAAACGTTATAGACATAACCATATCCAAGAAAGGAGGTTTTTCTTCTATTCTCTTCTTTGTAGTAAGAACTGCCCAGATATGCCCCCACCAGACTTTTTCTCAAAATCCACTGTCCTATATTAGTCTTAATTCCAAGTTGATACCAGTCATTGGCTAGGAAAATAGAATTACTTATTATTTTTTACTTAGATCAATTATAATTCTGATCCCAAGCACTGGAAAGGGGTCTGGTTATCTTTCTTTATCACATGTGGAAAATCCCCAAATGTAGTAAAAGACTAACTAAAATAAGAAGATGGAAACAAAAAAGAAAAAATAAGAAGTTAAGAATAAGAAAAAGAAGGGAAAAAAGGAAGGGGAGGAAGTGGAGTACAAGAAAAAAAAGGGATGGAAATATCTCTGGGAAATATAATCAACAGTATCCAGTACTACAGTTTTGTAAAGACAATTTCAGTGGAGGGGGTCCATTAAAGCAAATGCAGAGGGGTGCCTGGGTGGCTCAGTCGGTTAAATGTTTGACTCTTGATTTCAGCTCAGGGCATGACCTCAGAGTTAGGAGATCAAGCCCCACATTTGTGGAACCTGCTTAAGATTCTCTCTCTTCCTCTGCCTCTCCTTGACTTGTGCACTCTTTCGCGTGCTCTTTCTCTCTCTTTCTCTAAATATAAAATAAACAAGTAAATAAATAAATAAGCAATTACAGAGAGAAAGAGAGGTGAAGAAGTCAAAACAGTAAACACATACTGTATTTTAAAGTGGAGAAGACAAACATGATAGTTTCCAAAGAAGGATAGAGGATCATAGGAGTTTGGGGTTGACTGCAGATTTATTTTAGGATGGATGATTTTGTGGCATTTTGTATGTCAGTATGAATGATCCTAAAATGGGAAAAATTTTGACGTAGGAAATGTGCAGGGGTCAACTCCTCGAGAAAATTAGATGGAAAGGCATCTAAGACATGAACAGAAGGTTTGGTCTTAGCAACAAAAATAAGCCTAACCTTTTTTTTTTTAAGATTTTATTTATTTATTTGACACAGAGACAGAGATCACAAGTAGGCAGAGAGGCAGGCAGAGAGAGAGAGAGAAGGAGAAGCAGGCTCCCCACAGAGCAAGGAGCCCGATGTGGGGCTCAATCCCAGGACCCTAAGATCATGACCTGAGCTGAAGGCAGATGCTCAACCAACTGAGCCACCCAGGTGCCCCAATAAGCCTAAACTTTTAATAGGATGGGTAATTCAGTCATTGAATACAATTGCTGATTGTATTGGATGATTGAACTGTTAAAAGATAAGGCAGTTCACAACCAGTGGTATCTAGTTTTTTGATAGAGGAAGTGTCACTGGTATGAAGACAGTAGGCAGATGCAGAAGGAATATTTGAAATATGGGGAGAGAGGATAAGAATTAAGGGTCTCTGAGAATAGAAAGTGTATTATAAAGCAGGTAGCAGAGTTCAGATTAACACTGTTTTACTGTTACAGTGTTGGCGTACAGTTAGTGGATAATTTGGTCTAGCTGGGGTTGGGATTTTGCCAGATAAGTAGGATAGCGGAGGGGGAGAATGGAGCAAAGTGGTTAAGAGTATTTTCGAGGGAGTGTCCCAGTATTCCATCTTGAATTTTTTAGTCTGAGAAAGAAGTAGGGTCAACGTGTTCGAAGTTTGAATGAGGTCAGAGAATGTCTGCTGTGGGAATATAACAGGAAGTAAAGTAAAAATGTAGGAGGTGAGCAGAAGATGGTCAGAAAAGGGGAAGTTTGGAACTGAAATCTGGGAAGTGGTGTTACTATCAATAATGACAAGATGGCTCAGCTGGGATGGAAAACAAGACAGCTGGAGCTGAAGAGTTCAAGGAGTTGGGAGACGAGGGTATTGAAAGGACCATCCTCATCCTGGCTCCTGCAATTATTGGCAGGTGACCTTGGGCAGGCTACCTTACATTCATATGCCTGTTTCTTCATTTTTAAAATAGAGGACAAGAGTATATACCACTTCACAGAGCTATTGTGAACCCTAAGTGAGTTCGCATATACAAAGTACTTTCCACGGTTCCTAGCACATAGTAAGCATCCAGTAGGTATTAGCAGTTAGTACCACCTGTATTTGTATTACATATTTATCACTTTATTTTTCAAAGAGAGTGAAGGATCTGAAGATATTAAGTGTTTACTATATGACAGGCACTGTTCTAAGAACTTCTTTAAAAAAAAAAAAAATCTCATTTAATCCTCACAATGCCCTAAAAGGGTGGTACTATTTTTATACCCATTTCATCGTTTAAGAGACAGAGAATAGCAAGTAAGTGAGAGAGCCAGGGTTTGAATCAAGCCAATCTGATTCCAGATTCCTGCCCCCGGCAGGGGAATGGGAATACCACCTGAATAAAGTCAAACCCCCATTCTATGTGGGGATTTACAGAGGAATAGATGAGGCCAGGAAGTGAGGACACAATCTGGTGGTGGCTATGACAGCCACAAGGAAGGGTCATGGATAATGAAGTCAATGACATGCACTCAAAGAATCTGGGGTTTTGAAAGAGGAAAGAGACAGGCTAGAAGTGACAGGGGGGAGTAAGGCTTAGGAGACACAGAAGCATCTCAAGCATTTCCGACCAAAAGTACAACATGAAAAAACAACTTCAAATTTGGGCATCCAGTGGGCTTGGCAGTTCCTTAGGGTTCTGTCCTTGTCATTGTATTTTTATCGCAGGGAGAGGAAGCTCTTTTGAAGTCCTTGTCCTCTATTTCGGCCTTGCTAAGAATCATCCTCAGTTTAAGAGTAAGTTTATCTTAACCTGATAAGGGGATACTGAAGTAAATTTTATGGGGGGGGGGGTTGTGAGCAGAGGGAGTGGGATGGCTCTTAGACCAATACCCATGTGAAAGTATTTTTTAAAAAATAGAGGAAAACTCTCAAATTTAGAGACTTTTTGGTTTGTGAGATATTGCAAATAATATAATTAGATACACATTTTCAAATTCAATTTTCCATGACAGGTGATAAATAAATAAAGTGAACACTTTTCAAAACCAGTCAGTATAGATCAGGGGTCAGCAAAGCACAGCTCATGGGCCAAATCCAGTCCACCACCTGTGTTTGTATGGTCTGAGAGCTAAGAACACCTATTACATACGTAAATGGTAGGGAAAAAAATCAAAAGAAAACTAGTATTTAGTAATATGCAAAAACTCAAACTCTAAATGAAATAATTAAAATCTCATTGCATACCATCATTAATAGATGAACATTTGCAAAATATTTTGATGATGGGGACATCAAACCCAATTAAATGAAACATTATCTCCTCCAAGAGAATTCCATTTTTCTCATTCTACTACAAAAAATATACTCAATGATCATTATATTTTTAATTTCATCAGTGAAATACAGTGGACATTTGTTTTCCCTCATGTTACATAAGCACCTACATAACAGTGTCAATTTTATCTTTTAGCCTAAAAAGTTTAAAAGTTTTGTGTTAGGAAAACTTTGTTAACTTCTGGTAATAGAAAAGAGGTAAACAGAGTTAACATCATAATGTAAATATTATAATGTGCTATATGGACTCTGTATATAAATGTAGTCATTTGATTACATATTCCTTCAGCAAACACACATTTATTGAGCACCAAAAACTATTTTGGTTGCTGAGGATATAAAGTTGAAAATATATGGTCTTTGCTTTCAAGAAAATCACAGTCTTATTATTTTATTGCTGTGGTAATTCTGGTAGAATTTAAGAACAGAGGATTTCTATAAAATTCTCCTTCAAGTGAATATGTCCTCCTCTTTCTCCCACTCAATTTCCAGCTTTTATTGGTTACTGAATTTTATATTTCTATAGAACTGTTAAGTGACTTACTGTTTTTCAATCTAGAATGGAAAATGGGAGCTAACAAATGTGACCTCTCTCTTGTACCTGTAACTCCACTGGAATGTCTTGCGACCTGACCTCTCCCTCCTATGCTTAACCCCTATCATGCCATTTAATTCGCCGGGGTCCTAGCATACCACCTGAATAAAGTCATCCAAGATCTGTGTCTCTGCCAAGTGGAACGGAGCATCGTCTATGATCATTGCAATTGCATTGCTCATACACAGAATCAAGACCCAAATCCATTTCCATATTTTTCAGTAGCTAACTCTTATGCTTTTCTTCCTAAATTGCCTCTGACATCAATAGCCCTACAGGATTTCAATGTGGGTTTAAGAGACTGAACTACCAATGGAGATGGGGCATTCTTGTAGCATGCAATCATAACTTGTGCTTAGCTTTCATAACAAAATCTTGTCCAAAACCATCTCAAAGAAGCCAAAACCAATCCAAAACCACTTCCTAGGTCCACATTGCATAACAAGTGGATATAGTCTTTCCCACCACATGATGAAGGGCACTAGGTAGCTAGATGCCTAATCATGTGAATGGTGAAAGTATTTGTCTATTCACCATTTAGGCTACAAAAACTGTAAGATTTCTGGTTCTATGCTATTTATTAAACACTTTTTCTATTTACATCCATTGCTACTCTTTCTTTGACTCCTGAAAGGAGTCTGTTGCTCTCTCTCTCTTCCTTCACATCCAAACAAAACTCTGTGGGATGGGGGGAATGGGAAATTTAAGGCTTTCACCTAATACCCATAGATCAAGAAACACAGGAAAAAGAGAATGAATCTTTAAGAGCTGCACTGATAGAAACAAAGGAACTGGGGACATGGAGCTTTCCAACATCAAAATATTTTTCTCATGTCCCAAGTATCTGGCTTCCCCAAGCTCTATCAATACTCTTGAGCTTATGTGTCTGGGAAATAGCAAGGATTTGAGAATGCTTACTTGGTTCAGTAAGCACATCTCTCCCAATGTCTTCTGTGATAGCAATAGAGATTCTCTGAATTCTGAGTCCATGGGAAAGAAGCCTCTATTCCTTCTCTCTTAGATTACAAATACAAAGAACTGGGAGGTCTCTGTGTTAACACCAGTGCAATTTGTACAGAGAAAGAGGGTTTGGGCAATGCAGGAATGGAGAACAACAAAAGAATGAATTAAAAGCTAATAGGGACAGAAATCAAGAACTTTCTTAAAAGTCAGAGAAAAATTAAGTGTGCAGCGAGGGCAGGCACACATGTAAATATAATGACCAATGGTCCAGATCACGCAAAGTGATTCTAAGCAGCCCCATAACCTGTTCCACCCCATCATCCAACCAAAAGAAAGACATTTCTTCAGTTGATTTATTGTGGTCTCTGAAACTGCCAGCATTATCACAATTCTTTAAGGGCATAATAAAAGAGATATGTATTTAACTTAATGAAACCAATCTGATGCCATTTTGGTAAGAAAGTAACAAATTGATTAATAGATTTCTGAGGTTGGGGTACGCCTCATCTACACCTACCACCATCAAAACAAGAGTCTTCAAACAATTCCACTTTGTGCATCCCACACCTCTGGGAAGACACCATCATGCCCTAGCCTTGATCAGAATCCTAAAAAATTCTTTATCTCCCCCAAACAATGGCATAAGCAGCCAACTGTACAATTTTTATTTCCTACATATCTCCCAAATCTGTCCCCTTCCTTTGTATCTACATTGCTTCTACCTCAATCAAGGTCACCCCGTCTCATCTGGATTTCTGCTCTAAGCTAGGATCCTATTCACTGACCCCCTTCGGAGACCTTTCTAATCTGAAGATCTTGTCACCTTCTTGCATAACTAGTCGGTGAGTCTCCCACCACCTGCAGGATAAAGCTCGCTCTCAACTCCATCTTTACAGTACACTTGCTTTGTGGCCCTTGCACAACAAATCTCAGCACGACTTTAGTGACATGCTCCACCACTGTGACATTTCTTCCAATGTTTTATCCTGTCTCATGCCCTTACATCTTTGTTGTAATGCTGGATATTTTTTCCCGTATGTCTCATGAAACTGTGTCCTCCGTAAGCAGAGGGACCATGTCCACTTCACTGTGACAACCATGACATTTGACATCGTGTCTGGCACATGGTAGAATGAGACAAAAGACTGGTCACTTTCAAATCGAGTTGACAATTCCAAAAGGAAGGAGTGTTTGCTGGGTGAGTGCGGATATCACAGGGATGAGGGTGTAATTATTTCTGACAGTCATAAGAAAATGTAAGAGTCCTGAAAATTTGGGCCCAAGGAGAGTAGGACAGGGTGACTGATAGGTACCAGAGGGGGAAAAATGCATCAAAACAAACTGTCTACTGCATAATTTTGCAGAGGGCTGGTCCTGATGTGAAGGGTGGCTCAAAAGGAAATTATTGCCCGACATAGGCATAAAGAATACCAATTATTTTCCTCTTAAGTAGGGCCAGACCAACTCAACAGAAAACCAGAGAGGATGGGCACAGCATTCCTGGAAGGAGTTGATGGTGGTGGTGTCATCAGCTGAGTTGTCTAAGGAGACACGATCCGGGAGCCACCCAGCTGACGGCTGGTACACCACAGATGGGCATGCTTCTTGGAAAAGACCTGTGGCAATTAGGAATTCAAGCTTAGCCCCAACTTTTAAGATGAAGCCTTCTAATTTTCCTTTTCCCTCCCTGAGCTTCTTCCAGGAAACCTGCCTTGTCCTCTGCTGCGGTTGGGAAAGATCAAATATGCCTTTTACCGAAAGGCAGGACTTTCCTCTCCTCCCTGCTCCTTCATGTGAACCCACATGCTCACAGAGGGACATGCCTGGGGATCTGACATGGAGCCACCTCCATTCTGTGTCTAGGATCCTTTATGGTATCCTTATGAGAGGACACAAAGTCAAGGTGAAAGCCCAGACCTGCGGGTCTAAGACAGTTAATGATGAGAGACTAATGTGACCATGAATACCACTTTGAACAGAATTATTCTGAGATACATTTTAAGCCCAGACAACTTTTGGATACTTTTGTTCGATGCCTTCATAATTTCACTCCTGTTCACTAATTTTAACTAAAAATGCTACCAGGAGAATTAGGTATTTAAAAAAAAAAAAAAGGCATGGCCTATCTACTAATTAAAATAAAAATTGGTTGGTGGACTAGGAGAAAAAAAAATCTGACTCTGTCTTGATATCCAATATTTTCTCCCCATATTCCAATCAAATCTGCAAACATGCCCAGACATTTTCTATCTGCTTCTTCCCATGGACATACAGCAAACCTGCTAGCAGGTTTCTTCTATATATCTCCTTCCTCCATTCTGCCCAATACTTATAACTCTCCCACCATAGAATCATTCCCCCTCCACTTCTGTCCCTCTTGTTAGGTGGTGAACTTCCAGAAGAATCTTAACCTGTTAACTGGTTATCTTAACCTATCATCATTTGGTCACTCCTTCTAAACAACTCTTCCAGTGTGTCACTGCAGTACTATAAGCTCATCATGGGCAGGGATCATGGCTTATTTCAGCACATAGAAGTCAACGAACATGTAAATATTAGTTGCTTGTCTAATTTGGCCAAAACACTGGTTGGTCACATACTGCCACGTCCAAAGTCTGTATGCAAAAACACTGTTGCTCTTTTCCGAAACCTTTTTCTCCCCTTAAGTTAAATACTGCAGATAGAAGGATTGAACTATCTCTTGGTATCAGCCATGATCACCCTTCAGAGGGCTATGAAGGTGCAGATGTTAGCACTCAACTGGATTTTGAACTTGAGGTGGTGGTGATGGTGGTGTGGTGATGATCTAGGTTATTTCTCACTCAAGATACTCATAGAAATATATCCACAGGGCTCAATCAGTGCCCCTATGAGGCTAGAAAAGCTGGGTAGTCCTGGAAGTAGAGGAACCATGAGGTCACAGCAGAATGGTCATGAAGAGAAATGTGCTATGTTTCATAAATCACAGGGTTCCTGACCCAAGGAACAACTCAGTTTCTTTGACGATCCCAAAGTATTTTTAGCCATTGCACTGGTTAGTTCCTTGTCTGAATAATATTCCTCTTTTGTTTACTCAACTCTTGATCCTTCCTTCCTTCCTGCTGTGAAATGGTATGTTTACTGTGTATTGCTAAATCACTACCATATTTATTTGTGTTTTTATTGCCAAGACATTCACAATCCTTGTTCCCCCAATCTGGAAGGAAAAGCCATAACTTAAAAAGAAAAAGAAAGAAAGGGGGGAGGGATGAGGAAGAGAAGGGAAGGGCAGGGCAGGAAAAAGAAAAAAAACTGGCTTCTACATTAGCAGAAATGTTTCATTTTATTTTCTACCATATTCCAAGCACTTTCATGGTATCAGGTATCATTAAGCATTTAACACATATTATCTGTTTACATTCACTACACCAATAGCTAGATACTTATTATTCTCAGTTTTATTTATGGGAAAATAAGCATAAAGAAACTTTCTCAACATCATCTGCTAATAATATATGTAAAGATGGAATTTGAACCCAAGTCAGTGGAACTCCAAACTAACTCACACTACTACTGATCTATGATCTTAAAGTGTGTCTTCATTACAGGTAACTCCCTCCAATTCTGACCATGTTCATCAGTTTCAAAAACACCCCTTGCCAGAGAGAACTAGGTATCATGCAAGACCACAGAAATCAGAGACTTCCTCATCTTATTGATGATATAACAAAGACCTAAAGAATTTAAATGACTCACGTAAGATATCAAAGCTACTTCATGCCATCTCATATCAAAATTGGGTTTTCTTGTCTTCCTGTTGGTCTCTTTTTCTTGTTACAACACCAACTTCTTGTCCCCTTTATATCTTTACCATGATTTTTCTGTTGATCAGTATTTCTTTTTCCTCACTTAAGAAACTTTGTTTTTGGCAAAAGAGAATGAAACATCTCAGAGGGCTCTGTCCAAATATATCATTTGAAGCTATTATGCACAGACTGGATACATTAAACCTTTTGGATGCTTAAGACATCTTGGTTATGAAAGATGATTATGTTAATGAATATGTTAATTCACACTTTCTCACTTTATAAATTACCCGTAGGAATTCACTTGGCTGGTGGATGAGACTAAATACAAGCCAGGCCAATACTAGGCCAACTTCAAATTAGGCATATTTGTTTTGGATGACTTCCCATGTCCCTTCTACCCTTCCCTCACCTCCTAGCTTTCATCTTCTTCCCTGATCATCCATTATCCGCCCTTTGGTTGCCCGAGCACACCCTGTGCTAACATCTTTCTTTCTCACCTCCATTGCCCTCTCTCCTCCTCTCTCCAGCAGCTCTCCTCCCTTAAGCTGGATGATTTCCCTCAAGGTTTTGAGGAACTCTATCTTTTATTCCTATGCTTTCTTCTGTCCTTTTTCCTTCTTTCTGAGAGCACTTGTCACGTTCTAATATATCCTTCAACTCACTCCCTACAAAAGAATTCCACCAGAATGGGGCATTGCCATAGTCCTGGGTTTGTGGGGTTTTTTTGTTTTTGTTTTTTTTTTTTTAAGAATTTATTTATTTATTTGACAGAGAAAGAGAGAGAGAGAGAGAGAGAGATCACAAGTAGGCAGAGAGGTAGGCAGATGGGGAGGTGGAAGCAGGCTCCCCACTGAGTACAGGGCCTGATGCAGGGCTGGATCCCAGGACCCTGAGATCATGACCGGAGCCATAGGCAGAGGCTCAACCCACTGAGCCACCCAGGTGCCCCATAGTCCTGGAATCTTCTATGACCTCTTTTCCATGACTACTACCTGATCAACACTAAGTTGAATACCACTCCTTCATATCCTGCTCTTTCAGAAGGTTAATGAAATTAACTCTTAATGTCACTATTAATATTAATAATTTATAACATTGATAATTTATTAATAGAAATGCTCTTGTTAATATTAACATTTATTATCATTTTCACTAAATAAATGTTGGTTAAATAAAGTCAATAAACTAATCTCTGCCAATGTGTGAACATCCCAATACGTTATCTCACATAGTAATCAATTCAAAAGCATAGGTGAGAATCCAGAAGACCTTCTAGCAGTAACTACATTTAAAGACAAGTAGCAATACTGATTTACTTTCTTTCAATTATTTTTTCTTTTTCTTTTTTTTTATTTTTATTTTTAGTAGGCTCCACACTCAATGTGGCCCTCAAACTCATGACCCTTAGATTAAGAGCCTCATCCTCTTCTGACCAAGCCAGTCAGGTGCCATTTTTATTTATTTTCTTTCACTTTTAAGCAAGCTCTATACCCAATGCGGGGCTTAAACTCACAACCCCAAGATCAAGAGTCTCATGATCAACTCAGTCAGCCAGGCACTTCTATACTTTCTCAAATCACATTGTAAAGACAAATCATGGCCAGGATTCTTTAACTCCAAGGTTAAGATTATTCACCCAAGCCTTGCTAATTTCCATTTCATCCCTCCTTGTGTCTATGATGCTTGTTCCCAAATAGATGGTTTATAATTTCATGAGATAGTAGTAAAAGCTTTATTCTTCCTTTCATTTACAGGGTTTATTTTTTAATTGAAAAAGTAATGCAAGCTTGTTCTGATAATCAAGTCCAAATATATGCAGGGATAGAAGGAAACCATTAACAAATTCACTCTACCTTGATTCTACTCCAGTGTGAAGTAACCAATGTTAAGAGTTTGGTGTGAATCCTTCCATCCCTTTCTCTATGATCTGAAAAATCATATTCAAAATAAATTCGTATGTTCACACAAAGATATAAACACATATAAATAAAATGTTTGATTTATGTTTCCAATATGGGATCATCTCATGCATATGGATTCCCTACTTGCTTTTATTCCTAATAATATATCATGAACATCCCTTTTGTCTTTATATTATGGAGTACTATAAATTAGTCAACTTTCTCCCTATTGATAAAATATTCAGGCTGTTTCCAGTCCTATTGCCACTACAAATAATAATACAGGAAATATCCCTGACTACAGTTTTGCATTTTAGTGGCTATTTTTATCTGTAGGATATATTTCCCAAAATGGGATTGCCTTGGTCAAAGAATACACACATTCTTTTTCTTGAAAGGACTGGTTAGAGCAATTCATGCTTGCATGAACTACGTCTGAGACTATCTGTTCCTTAGGAGATTTATAATATGATAATGTTAAATGATGTATGATAAGTGATATATGTATGATAAATACTATATGAGTTACAAGCAAACAATAGGTCTATGTGGGCTTGTCTAAGATAGTAAGATGAGCAGTGCCTGGTGGCTTAGTCGGTTAAGTGTCTGGCTTCAGCCCAGGCCATGAGCTCAGGGTCCTGGGATGGAGCCCCATATCTGGCTTCTCACTCAGCAGGGAGTCTGCTTGTCCCTCTCCCTCTGCCACTTCCCCAGCTCATGCTCTTTGTCTCTCTCTCAAATAGATAAATAAAATTAAATTAAAAACAGATAAAATAGCAAGACCTCTAAATGAGAGGACTGAGGCAGAAGGAAAAGGGCCATCTTTCAAGATGTATCCTAACATTTTACACAGGTTAACGCTTATTTAAAAATAACAGCAGGAGCACCTGGCCTGCTCAGCAGGTGGAACATGAGACTCTTTATTTCAGGGTCCTGAGGTCAAGCCTACTTCTGGAGCCTAGTTAAAAAAAACAAAAATAGCACCAACAGTTCTTTGAGGCGTGTAATGGCAGAGGCGGCCACTTTAAAGAAAGGATGGATGTAACTTTCAGGAGGAGGTGGAAAGGGGGAGGATGGTGTTATTGCCAGTCAACCCTCAAGCAAAGTGCTCTGATTTGATGTATGTAGAGGAATCACTTGGCCAGTTCCTCATTTTTCCCATTCGTTGTCAAGCTGTGCAGCCAGCTGGTTCCTGTAGAGGCTCAGAGTGGACCGAGGAGGCAGCAGAGTGTGTGTGTCTAAGGGCAGTGTCATTTCCACTGGCAGTGAACAGCAGCTAACATCTACTGAGTGCTTGCAATACGCCACATGCTCTTATAAGTGCTAAGTTCAATTCCCTTGATATCACTGCCCACTGCACCACAAATCCTCACAAACCTCCTTGGATGTCCAATCCATCCAAGCCACATAAATGCCTCAGTGGTATGGACTGTTGGGTATCATGTTTGAGCCTGGCCTTTACTGCCTCCATCCTGATTTCCTTGCCACATTCTCATCTCAGTCCCCTGCAGTCTGCCTCCTGTCCCCATTGCTCCACAGAAATTGCTAAGGTGACAATTACTGGGTGCCTTCCATGTGACCAAATCCACGAAGCACCATTTTCTGTTTTCTCCTTTGCGACATGTGGTTTCCATATGCCTTTGTGAATCCACATCTCACCTCTTGCTATGCATGATAACCATCTTCCCTGGCTTCCTCCTAACACCATTGTTGCATCCCAGTTTCAATCACGGGCTTCTTTTTCTCCATCGTTCCCCTCAAGGGTCCTAAACTTGCATCTTTCCCCCCCTCTCTGGAAAACGCAATCCCTAAGCATGGAATCATATACAATTTATTTGCTGCCAATACACAAAGCTAAATGCCCGGCCTGGATGGCTTCTGAGAACCAGATCCTTATATCCAACAGCTTAACAGAGACAGCAGATATACTCATCAATGATTAAAGTAAAACTCACCTTTCTTCCTTTAAACAAGCCTGTTCTTCCACCATATTCTCTGCGTATCATGACTGTCCAGTTAGTACTCACTTTCAAATTTAAGGATGTCATACTAACATCTCCTTCTCTCTCAGCCCTCCAAGAATGATAGCAAGCATTTATTGAGTTTTGATGTGTGGCCATGTTCTTCTTATGCTTTGATCCATTTCATCAAAAAGCACCCCACGCAATAGCTACTAAAATCCCAACTGCACAGAGAATGGAACTGAGGCTCAGCGATATTCAGCAACTTGATCAATATCCTGCAGATAGTACAAGGCAGTGATGGGATTTAAATGAATGAATTTTTTTTTAAATATTTTATTTATTTGACAGAGAGAAATCACAACTAGGCAGAGAAGCAGGCAGAGAGAGAGGAGGAAGCAGGCTCCCTGCGGAGCAGAGAGCCCGATGCGGGGCTCAATCCCAGGACCCTGGGATCATGACCCGAGCCGAAGGCAGAGGCTTTAACCCACTGAGCCACCCAGGCGCCCCTTAAATAAACGAATTTTTAAAAGTTCAACTACCTTACGTGACTTCTTACCCAAGTTCCAGCCCTGATTATAAATATGAAGCTGTGATGGTTAATTTTGTATAGCAACCATACTTGGCCACGGGATACCCATATATTTGGTTTAACATTAGGCTAAATTTGTCTGTTTCTGGATCAGATTGACATTGAATATGAAGGCTGAACAAAGCAAATTATTCTCCCCAATGTGGACTGAAGCACCTCCAATCTACTGGAGACCCTAATAGAACAAAAGATGGGGTAAGAGAGAATTTGCTCTCTCTGTTTAGGGCATAGGTCTTCTCCTGTACTCAAATCAGAATTTACACAATGAGTTCTCCTGGTTCTCAGGCCTCCAGACCCAGACTGGAATGATACCACCAGCTCTCCTGGGTCTCCAGCTTATAGACATTAGACCATGGGACTTCTCAGCCTCCATAAAGGCGTGAGCCAATTCCTTATAATAAATGGTATAATACATAGCGATGTGCCACTGGTTCTGCTTGTCTGCTTGTCTGGAGAACTCATCCTAGTACTACAGCTGAGAAATATAGAGAATTACTGTATTTGAAGCACTGGATACTAAGAACTTTTCAGAAATTATCTCATATAATCCACATAACAACCATTTGAGGTAGGTACTATTATCCCATTTTACCAATAAAGAAACCAAGATTCGGCCCAACTAGTATGTTACAAAGAAGTGCTGCCAGGATAGCAGGATTCAAAACCAAATACTTAACTTCTGTGATTTTCCTCTTGATCACTACTACTCCCCTGACCCAGACACTCTTTATTTCACCCTGAGCTATATATCACTTCTCTTTCTATTCCCTTGAGCCCACTATGTTCCACACATGGTTCTACTATTAGCATACAGCACATCATTCCCTGACTGTTACTTGTCAGGGGCTTTGTAAAGGCAGAGAGCTCATCTTACTCATCTATCTCCATCTGAACATCAATACGGTTTAGATGAATGGACAGACGGTCGCATATCCTTCCCCATCACCAGGATGGCTTATTCATGAACAAATCTTTAAGGTTTCATCCCAGCCACCCATGGACAGAGAGATGGATCAGTGAAAAATGAAAAAGCAAATATATATAGTGAAACCATCATACGCAGCTCAGTAATTCTACCATTCCTCATTTGGTTTCCTCTACAAGTCCTCAGCTAGAAATTCCACAATTAACACAAAGGGGTAGTCGAATGGAACATCAGCTGGTTTGTTTGTGTTGATTTTAAACAATTTGATTTTAAACAGTTTAAGGAATTATAACTAATTATGGACGAGGAAAGTATCTATTTCTTTATCCAATAATCACACCCAAACCCACACCTTAGCATTAAATCTAAACGATTTATTCCCTGTCATTAGCACTTAAACCATGATGTTATATAGTGTGTGCCCATAGGATAGTATTATGTGGTTTTATAAGCAGTTTCTCCCCCCACAGCTTTTTAAAGATGTCAACTTCCTATGAATTAACATGATGGTGGGAACTTAAAGAAGTTTTCAGGTTTCAGAAGGAATTGGCCAATGTCTACCCAAACACCCAGATGTGTAACCACAAAAATTGTTTCCTTTGCAGAGGAGATCTTTTTTTTCCTCTTCCCACAGACATGTCAGCTGAGCAGCTCTGCACATGGTGAGTCTAGGGAACCAGTGGAAAAAAGGAAACACGTTGGGCTTCTTTCCAACATGCCAGGAAAGAGACAGGAGCAAAATTTTAGAATATTGGAATCTAATAAAACAATGGCCCATTTATAAATCTCAATTCATTCTTGGAGAATTCCTAGGTTCTACTCCTCCTGATACTGACCAAGGATGGCTGGAAGAAAGGCAGCAGGGACAAGGAGCCCTGAATCCTCCCTCCATACCCGCCCCCAGGCCTAAGAGGAACCTGCCCCTAAAAGGATTTTACAAGGAGACTCTACCCTTTCCCACATGATAGAAAAATGCATGGAGGGTTAATCAGATTAAATCAGGCCACCAACAAGCCCACAAAAACCTCTAGACTTAGAAATGCCAGTGGTAACCCTCTTGGATCCCCTCCCTCTTTAGGAGCTTAGGATTCTCTCTCAGTAAACTTTTGCTTTGCTAACCTGGTCTCGTCTACCCCTTCATTCTTCGAAGTGGCCTGACCGAGAACCACAGGCACTAAAGGAGAAGAAATCCTGCCCCATTATCTCCAACTTTGCTCGTTTCTAAAGATAGAAACCATTCAAAAAAGATGCATTTAGTCATAGTCACTTCGCATGAAAAAAAAAATTTTGGGGGGGTCTATCTCAAATAAAGACGAATGCCTTATCTATGAACAAACCACTAAAGTTTTATTCCTGGCCCATCTTTTTCTATTTCCCATGAAAAAAAAAAAAAATCAATACCAAATCTGACTTGCTCTGAATTCAAGTCAACTATTCTTTCTTAAAATAAATGAGACCATTTATCCTTTATTATCTATAACTAAAATGAAAACTTTTCCTTATAATCTATCTTTCACAAAATTGCTAAGAACATTTGAGATAGTATCTACCTCACTAAATCAGATGAATAAAAAAGACAAAGTGATAGGCTAGGGAGTGGTATCTTCAAGTGCAAGACTTCCAGCATCGCTCAACCCAGGAAGACTTCAGAATGGCCAATGTGTGCAGCTCTATCCTGGAGAATCCAGGTCAAGGAAATCTTTGGCCTGAGGGTTGCAGGTGGAGCTTAGCTACACCTGAGAAAACAAAGTGCTGTGTAACCAGGTATAAAGAGTTATTAAATGTGTTCTTTGTTTTGCCACGTACTCTAAATATACAGAGAAAGAGAGTGAAAAAGAAAACCACAAGCCCAAGGTAGATCCAATTGCCCCCAAGAGAGAAAACCAAGACTTAATTGCAATTTTAATTCCTGGAAGAGTGGGGTTTTAAAACAATCAGTCTTGAAATTTCTAGCACAAATAAGGTAATCTGTGTGTGTGTGGGGGGGGGGGTCTGTCTGTAACCCCAAAGGAAGAGGAAATCATCCATTTGTTAAGACCTCCTGCCTTCTCCCTCAGGGAAAGGGAAAGTGACCTTTCCTAAACAATCCTTTCTTTTTTTTCCCGCTACTAACTTCTTGCCCCACCCTCCTTCCTACAGAAACTCCTCAGAACCCCCCCCTCTACTTGCTAGATGGGATACCATCTGATTCATGAATTTCATAGTAAAGCCAATTAGATCTTCAAATTTACTCAGTTAAATTTTGTTTCTTAACAATATATATACTTACATGTATTTTAAATTATATATATATATTTTTAACGATGTATATTTTAACTCTCTATAATTTAATGTAATATTACATATTCCAATATGCAAAATCTAGTGGCTAGTCTTAAGCAGAAACACAACTATAAAATACACAACTTCAAGAAGTTTTTTTCACCTAGTCTCTGTGGCATCAAGTTTATGATCCAGTATGAACCAGAGGATTTTTCTTCTCTGACAGTCCCTTCTCTCCAATAATGGTGACTAACTTTTGACTGCCCCTTTCCTTAAGGCTGCCCTTCAATACCCTGTCCTCAGCCCTGTCCTCTTCTACTTCTGAAGGTCTTTTGCTTTTCTAAACTGCCTCTTTCATAACATGGCAAATGGCATGCATCAAAAGAGCAAACAAAAGTGGTCACTCCTTTGCACAAAACTAATGGGCTCCTGATTATCTACAAACTAAAATCCAAGCCCCTGGGAACCGGTTAATATCATGCACAGAGGGTAATTTATATTCCAAAAAAAAAAAAAAAGGAAATAAAACCCCCTCAAAGTCAAAGATCAAATTATTCATCACAAGAAGTTAGAGGTGCAAATAAAGGCAAACAAAAGAAAAAGGGGGGAAAAAAGGAAGTAAAGATTAATGGGAATGAAACATACAGTCAAGACAATAAACAACCCAAAGGTAAGTTCTTTGAAAAGACTAATTAAATTGATAAACCTCGAGTGAACCTAATCAAGGAAAAAAAGAGTAAGAAAAGGCATAAATAACTATTCACAGAGATGAAAGGAGATAATCATTACCTTTTCAGACATTCAAAATATAATGAGGACATTATAAGGTTGCCAAAAAAATATAGGATGTGGTTAAATCTGAATTTCAGATAAACAACAGATAATTTTTTAGTATAAGTATGTTTCAAATATTGTTTATCTGAAATAGAACAGAATAATTTTCTTTTTTTTTTAAGATTTTATTTATTCATTTGACAGAGATCACAAGTAGGCAGAGAAGGCGGCTGGGGGGGTGGGAAGCAGGCTCCCTGCTGAGCAGAGAGCCAGATGGGGGGCTGGATCCCAGGACCCTGAGATGAGATCCCAGGACCTGAGCTGAAGGCAGAGGCTTTAACCCACTGAGCCACCCAGGCGCCCCTAATTTTCTGTCTTTAAAGAAATTGAAACCATAATTAAAAATCTTTCCACACCAACTCAGAAAGACTCCACATCTAGCTGTAAAAGTTTGGTGTAAAAGTTACACCAAACATGTCAGCAAGAAATTAGACCAATCTTACGTAAAAATCTAACAAAGAACAGAAAAGCAAACAAACACCAATTCATTTTATGCAACCAGCATAAACTTGATAACAAACCAGAGAGAACATTATAGTAAAAATAAATAAATCTGGTCATTTTACTTATTAAAGTAGCACAAAAGAAATATGAACCGTAAGGGTTATACGACACAACCAAGTTAGGTTTATGCTAGGACCAGAAGGTTAGTTTAATATTTTGAAAATCGGAGGATGTTACTCACACATTCACAAAAAGAATGATAAGATTTTATCATATGTAGACAAAAAGCATGTGGTGAAATTCCTGCTTGCCCAAGGATGTCTTTGCCCAAACCTTCTACAGACCACAGTAGGAATGTTAGTTTCTAGTGTGTGTAAAGTGATCAGAAGTATATGTAGTAAATAAATGAACAATTTCAGACTTGTTCCAGGAGAAAATAATTTCAGGCAAATAAAAATACAAGACTGGAAACAGTTTCACTGTGATGTGTATGAATTCTTTGGGGAGCTGGGCTTATATTCCTGGAATCCTAAGAATACGATGATAAGACAGGAATGTTTCGGTTCAGGCAACATGAGGCAACAGTCTCTCAAACTGTGACACTATGTTTGTTGTGCAATTAGCAGGGTGGTTATGAACCTCTGCCCCATGTCAACGACACTACGAAAAGAAAAACCGTGCGCAAATAAAGTGAGTAGTAAATTAGGTTGAACAGACCAGGCTTTAGCTGGTTCTACCTCAGGGTGGTGGTGGAGAGGTTTGGGGGAAATGTTGAGGAAGTCACAAATTTAAGATCATAGAGGTTTGGTTTCGGGTTATAAATAAGACAGCACAGTATGGAGGTCTGCCTTAATCAAAACAAAGAAACAAAATATTCTAACGTCCATGTTGTCATGACTGCTATTCCTTCTGGCCTTTCTTGCACGGGAGGAAGCTGTAGAACTGGGAGAAAGCTCCTTCCCTGGGTATGGTGGCTTTTGCAGCTTGCCTTGGGTTCCCAGAAAGTAAGGCACCTTTTTGGCTTCATTGCTCTTGGTGGACCTTGATCCCACTGAGGGGGCAGATAAATAAACAAGGAACTCAACATATGTCTTTATGTTTAAAGAAAGGGGTCCTTCTAGGGTGCCTGGGTAGCTCAGTGGGTTAAAGCCTCTGCCTTCAGTTCAGGTCATGATCCCAGAGTCCTGGGATCAAGCCCTGCATCAGGCTCTCCACTCAGCAGGGAGCCTGCTTCCCTTCCTCTCTCTCTGCCTGCCTCTCTGCCTACTTGTGATCTCTGTCTGTCAAATAAATAAATAAAATCTTAAAAAAGAAAAAAAAGAAAGGGGTCCTTCCACATTGTTAATACCACATTGTATATTCAACCTTATATTTAGAATTTTTTACTTAATTTTATACTATGAGAGTTCGTTCCCTTGAGGCCAGGGTCTCTATCATGGTTTTCCTGATGCCTGGCGCCTGAATAAAAGCAAGTTCAACATTAAAAACAATGTTAAAAAGTTGAATACACCGATACAGGGTTGAAAAGAGTTGAAAACTTTTCAGGAACATTAAGGCCAGTCGAATAAGATAAAGTTGAAAAGCACTGGGTAGGGCGTGGCAGCTTCCCTGCTAGAGTTTAAACTTTAATCTCTCTAAACAACACTCCCGGTTCAAAAGCTTCAATGGTTCCACTTTGCCTCTTGGCAATGTTTTCCAACTTCTGTTAATCAGAACCCAGGAACTGCACAAGGTGACTGAGCGTCTCAGTAATGGACGTGGTGGGTAGGGAGGGATGTGTGTGTAAGTTAATGAAAAGACATTTGAAATAGTATTTCTGACTGTTCATTCCTACTCCAGCCAGAACAGGTACAGATTTCTCTCTCTCGCTCTCTCTCTCTTTCTTAAAAGGTTTTATTTGTTTATTTACCAGAGAAGCAGAGAGAGAGAGCACAAGCATGGCGTGGGGGGGGATGTCAGGTAGAGGGAGAAGCAGGTTCTCCAATGAGCAGGGAGCTTGATGTAGGAATCGATCCCAGGACTCCGGGATCATGACCTTAGCCCAAGGCAGATGCTTAACTGACTGAGCCACCCAGGCATCCCTCTATTTATCTCTTTTTAATATACTGGTTTGCACAGCATATTTCATTGGACAAAAAGCAATTTACTTACTTGGTTTGAAACCATTGACCGTTCAGGGATGCTCCACGGCATGTTAGGAACACAGACAGCGTTTAGTGAACTATTACAAGGGTAGAAAGGTGTGGGAATAGCAGCTTGATCACAGATGGAGTGACTGATCGCTTAGATGCTCACCAATCCTGTTCTCTCTTCCTTGTCACACAGGAAGACCCTATCACCCAGCCTATACTGCTGTTAGCTGGACTTGGCCAACCAGATGTCCATGGCAGTGATAGGTGCCATTTCCAGGCGTGTTCAAAAAATATCTTGCCTAATCTGTAGCATTCTCTCATCTTCTCTATCTCTTTCTCTACCTGTTAGCTGGATGGGAACCAGAGCAACTCTGAACCTGGTAGACACAGCAACCTGGAAGAGGCTCAAGATGGTGGTTCCCAGCGTCTCCGCCACCAAGGGTTGCCATCAGTCGGGAACTTCCATATTTGACTTCGGCTAGCATGCCATAAATGTTAACTGGGTGAAGCTACTGAGATTTCAGTTTCTGTGTTGCTATAACATAGCCCACTGTGACCTATAAATATGGTTAAAGACCAGCCTGTTCAGCCTTGCATATTTGGCATCCAAAGGATTATTTTAACACATTTTTAACATTTTGATGGGGCGCCAGGGTGGCTAAGTCAGCTAAGTGTCAGATTCTTGATTTCGGCTAGGGTCATAATGTCAGGGTCATGAGATCGAGGCCCCAGTGGGGCTCTGTGCTGGGCATGGAGCCTGCTTAAGATTCTCTCTCTTCTTCTCCCCCTCACTCGTGCTCTTTCTTTCTCTAAAAAAAAAAAAAAAAAAAAAAAAATTAAAAAAACATTTTGAGTAATATCACAAGAAATGAAAAAACAAAAAACAGAAGCAAACCAAATTTTTTATTTTATAAAAATTTCATGACTTAAAAAAATTTATGACTTAAATTTAAAAAAAAAAGACTTATTTATGAGAGAGAGAAAGAGAGAAAGAACAAGTGGGAGGCGCAGAGAGAGAGGGAGAGAGAGAATCTCAAGCAACAGCTGGCTCAATCTCATATGCCAACATCATATCCTGAACTGAAACCAAAAGTCAGACGCTTAATTGATTACACTACTCAGATGCCCCTTAAGTTTTTTAATGCAAAATAAATCAAATATGACAACATAAGGACAAAAGATAATAGATTACTTAATTGCATTTCTGTATTTTTTAAAGGGGAAAAATTGACACCTACATATTGATCTATTGTAGTAATGAACAATAAAATTACAGTTTTCCTAACTTTAACATTCTACAAGCTTGTCAATGATTTTGTCAAAATGAATTTTCTTTACATATTTCTGTTCAGTAGACAATACAGACTCTTTTTAAATCAATCTGTATTTGCTGATAGCTGATGGAAGAAGACCTTTTAAATTAATTTTAATGTCATAAGCTCTCTTTCATTACAGGATTTCTTTTCCTTCGGTGGCCGTGGTTCTTGGTCATGGAACTTTGGAAGAATGAAGAGGTAGATGAGAGGAAGACTGGTTGGCAGCTAAGCAAAGTTTACTGAGTGATAGTACCCGAAGAGAGAGAGGACCAGAGAGGGTTGGCAATTTGGCGTTTAGATCTAGAGGTTTACGTGGGCTTGCTGGCAGGCTGTTTTAATTCAACTAACCCTCCATGCACCTGTCATCCAATCAGATTTTTGTCATCTACCTATCATGCAGGAAAGGATGGAAGGCTCTTTCCAGGGTGGTATAAAATCCTTTTAAGGGTGGTTTCCTCTTAGTGTGGGGGCCCCTTGTCCCTTCCTGCCTTTCTTCCAACTATCCTTCCTTACTTTCACATAAAAGAACAGATACACAAACAGCTAAGAAGACTCTTAAACTTAAGACTCTTAAACTTAAGTGTAAGTCTGGTAAAGTTCCATGAAAGTCATGTCTCATAATAAATTCCAGAAACTGCATGCTGTCTCTTTGTTTCTTTCATATCAATTCAATTGGTATCAATTGATATCAATTCATATCAAATCATTCTTCCACGTGTCTTCATAGTCAAAAAAGTTCCATAAAACACTTTCACCAGAAATTCATCTTCGACTTCTATGATATTTAGTAAAAACTAAGTTTTTCTTCTTATTTAGGACCAGTACACAGATCTTGATGAAAATGATCAGGATATTCAAACACTGCCTTGCTATTTCTCCAACAATGTACGACCAGTATCTTGTGTTGTTTCTCAGGGTACTTTTCTTTTAATTGGATTCCTTTTTCTATGTAAGTGTTCAGTTCCTTACATTTTGCATATTTAATAGTCTTTCCCCTGTATTTGTGTACCAGTCTTCAAGGAACAGGTTTGAAGCTTGCTGTTTTCACTACATCATTAAACTGATTCTGGCTGTTTGCAAATATTTTGAGGTCTTTGCCACACCAGAAAAAATATATATAATTCAGAAAAGAAAAATCAAGTATAGATATCTTTATTTCTGATGTGCTGTTCAAAAGTAAGAATATATAGTACAGGACCACAGGAGTTGGAAATATAAACTACACCAGAAGCAAGCTTGAAAGACTCTGAACCATTAAAAACTACCTCTTGAAATGGTAGCCAAGTCCACACTGTGTTGGAGGCCAACAACATAGCTGGGAGTTCTCTGAATTCACTACCATATAGAATTACTTTTTTTTAAAAGATTTTATTTATTTATTTGAGAGAGAGGTGGGACAAAGAGACAGCATGAGCGGGGAGGAGAAGGAGAAGCAGACTCCCAGCTGAGCAGGCAGCCCCAGGAAGAACTCGATCCCAACATCCTGAGATCATGACCTAAGCTGAAGGTAGATGCTTAACCGACTGAGCCAGGCCCCTAGAATGTTTATTTCATAGATGAATTAAATGTGCTTATTTGAAGCACACAAAGATGTTACTGAAACTCGGTTGCTATCATGGCAAATATTTGGAAATTAGACCAGAAAAAGATTTTTTTCCCCCCACTGAAAGTTCTTAAGAATTGCTGGGCATGGTGGTAATTTAAAAGCAGACCAAACAGTTTGTTAGTTTCATTCTGTTTTTAAATTCTCTACATGTCATGCACTTCTTGATTGTCCGTACTCCAGGTGGACTGAACATCCAGCCCCTGCCCAAATACAGATGGAAGATTATGGAACTGGAGTGGAAAATAGCAAACCCTCATCAGAGAGAGCAAGGGTGACGGAACCAGAAGGCCGCGACCATCGCCCTCTCGTGACACTTTATGCTTACATCTGTAAAGTTTATCATGGTGATGTGATAGAGTTTTATTTCCCGTATTCCAGGGTCTCCTTAAAAAGTTGAGTCAGAAACAAGGATCCTACTTCCGATAGGTTCTGGGGAAGAGAAACATCTGTAGAAATTCCTGACCTGTGTTGTCCCTGTCCATGGGAGTCAAGGCTTCTCCCTAACAATGGACTGCAGCACGACCCCTAGACAGAGCCCTGTTCTCACACATTTTTGGTGAGATGCACTCAAAACACCAAACCAAACATCAACAGATAAAATGTGCCTTTTGCTCAGACACAGAAACCACGTCGCAGGTGGAGAAACAGGAATGCCCCTTTAATGCCATGTAACCCCTGTACCTGCAGAAAGCCGGCACACCTTCCCGAAAAAACAAGGCCACCAGTTAACTGATGGGAGAGAAGAGAGGCCAAATTCAGCTGAGTTGCTGCAGCAGAAGTGCAGGAAAACATAACATATGTAATGTCTTCCTTCTAGCTGGAGCTGGAGAAAAATCCTTATTCTTCCTATAAAGAATTCCTATAAATATCATCTCTATGGAAGAAAAAATTTCTAAGGTTTCTAATTTCATTTCTGAGTTTCTTCTATTCCCCCCTACCCTGTCTAGCCACCCAGAGCTCAGTTAATCCTCCTGAAAATAAAATACTTTTGCAGTTGTTCCCAGACTTAGTCTCTTGGCCATTACGTTTTCATGCCAGCTCCTCAACCATGATTATATTGATTCACGTATCAGTGAAACAAAGCCCAGAATAAGCCCAAGACCTTGGGATGTTCACCTCATAGCTCATTTTGACAGATTTATTTAAGGAAGCTTTTTTGTTGTTGTTGCAGTTGCTGCGTTTATTGCTTTTTTGTGTGTTTTGTATTTTTACTCAGTTTCGTTTCCTTTTCCAATTAAACCTATCTCCAGATTCAAGGCCAAATTCATATACTTATGTAGTGTATTCCCTGGAATTAGTCTCCATACAAGTTATCCCTCCCGCTAAGCCACGGAGCGCATTGGACACCCTACCCAACCTCCCCCCACCCCATTCCTGTTGTTCTAAAACTTAGTTTAATGCCAATATGCAGTGTAGTGTGACTGCCACCTGCTGGCGCGGTCTTGACATTACACCACGGACCACGGGGCCCTCCAAGGCAAAACAATCAGGTAAACCTGGTTGGAAAAACAAAAGCTTCCTCTTCATAAACCTTGTCCATAATCAACACCAAAAGATAAGTCGTTGCACTATAAAAGCTGCAGAACAGTAGAAAATTCGTTTATGGCAGGTTTCCAAGTGCTAAATACAGTGCGGAAATGGCTTATGGGCGCCTTACCTCTTCATCCTGGTAGAATCCATTCCCTGAAACCTAGAGGGGAAACCTCATGGTCTCTGGCGGTTGTGCTTCTCCTGTGTGGACCACAAAACCAGGAACAGGGTACGTATCTTCCTTAAGATACTGACTATAACCTCTTTCCCTTTAAAGGAAAAGATTTTGTTTCTTAGAACCCAAATCACTGAAACATAAGCACTGACATTTGAGGGAGGGAATTTCTTTTTTCTCGTTCTAAAAGCCATTCTCCAGTGTTTAAGAATAAGAATCGCGCTTCAGAAATGTTTACACAAGCTCCCCTTGAAATCAGAGTCAGCCCCTTTTGCTTGGTCCTGACTCTTTCTTTCCAACCCTTAGGCATTTGTGAAAGGGCACAATTCAAGGCAACAAAACCTAAATTCCTATCTCTGACTCCAGTGGGCGTTGCCACTTATTTCCATGTCAAAGAAGGGGAACTTGTACAATTGTGAGTAGACAACCACAGGGACAAATTTCCCAGAGAGAACAGCCCTGATGGTGGAATAAAACTTAACTTCTTGAAAGGACCCCATTCTTCACAGAAACAACACATCGGACACGGAAGGCACTGTCTGCTGTTAACCAGCATGTATTTCTTTGGGAAAGGCCATGGGAACAGTAACAAATTTCAAATTTTATAAAACTGGAATTATGTAATAAATGGTGTATTTTTATACTTACATAAATATGATTTACCCCATCCTCAAAGCCCCGTTTCTCCTCCCCAGCCTTCCACCTCTTAGAAAATGTCAAACATTGGCTTAGTGGCTTGACCCTCAAACACAGGGAGCCATCTTGGCAAGCTTGGAGCCCTCATTCCACACATCCCATCCATCTCCAGGTCTTGGCTACCCTGCCTCAAAACGCAAGTCCATTCACATTTCTTCATATCCGCAGTGCCCATCGGAGTCTAACCCGCTACACCAAGCACCCACTAACTGGTCCCTATTCCCACTCTTCAATTCTCTGCAGTGTGGCTAGAATGTTCTTCTAAAATCTAAACCTCCAGGGGTGACCCAGGAATAAACCCACACTGCACGTCATGGTTTACAAGCCCATCCAGGCTTTTGTTTCTACCCTCTCTATTCTCTTTGTCTTCTCTTCCCTCATTCGCTATATTCCAGCCATTCTGGCTTTCATCTGTTCTTGGAACTTTCCATACTTGCTCCCACTTAGGAGTTTGGATTTGCTTCTCTTCTCCAGGGTGCCAGATTTCCACATGATCAGCTCCTTCTTTTCATTCAGGACTCCCATGTCAGTGTTCCTTCCCTGCCTACCCTGTCTAAATCAGACCCTCCCCTTGTTGTATCTGCTTCCTATCACTTAATCATTATCAACAATTATCTTGTTCTTTTTTTTTTCTCTTTTGAAAAATGTATCACTTCAATTCTGTTACTAGAAGGTAAATCCAGGGACCTCACTCTCTGGTTTCACATTGTATCCCCAGGACCTAGATCAGACCTGGCATATGTTGAAAATGTAATAAATGAATGAATGAATGTGTGTACACACCAAGCACCTCATTACGCTTGCTTGTAACAGAGTTTTCTCTTAGAAGGGAGAACAGCCGGTGAATGTTAAAACTGACATCAAAACTGAAAATAGGTTTTGCTCTGTGTTTAGAGATGGCGCTGAGTTCTGCCTGAGGAAGGGGGCACTGGCTACACCAAGAATAATGCCCTCATTCTCGGCTGCCTCCAAGCATTTATTCCTACCCTCCTGACTGCATCCCCATTCAGAAGAAACACAAAAGCCTTGAACCAAACTAGACACCCCCTTCTTAAAGTCAATTTAGTAAATACAGATTATTACCCTGGTTTTCCCATTAAACAGCCCCCCAAATGACTTAAGAAATCCTTCCAATCACATACAGTGTTTCTCTGACAAGAATTCTGCTAGATTCTATTTTTTTCCATGTAATTATCTTCCCTGAGTTGTTTTGGCAACCTGTAGTAGTCACCGTTAGATCAGAGAAGTCCAGCCACTAGATTTATATGAGAAGCGATTTATTCGAGGGATTCGATCTGAGATGTTTGCGGGCTAAAGCATCTATTGAGTTATGACTTCTGGGCAAGGGAAGTCAGCTGGTCTGGTGTCTGGAATGGGAGAAGGATATGAAGTGGGGAAAGCAAGCTTAAAAGAAACCCTGTAGCAATGGGCTAGAACCTAGGAGGACGGACAAGAATCCGTATCAGACACTCACCACCTCTGAACCTTCAACTTTGAGGATGGGAATAAAGTGAAGGAGAAACTGGTGCCCTTCATCGTGGGACTAAACCTGTAATGGACCCAGGGGTCAGGAACATCAAAAGAGGGAGTCTGGCCAGAGCTGCCCCATGCCAGCAAGGTGTGCCCACAGGTAAATGACAATACCGACGAGTTACCACGGCACTTCAGGCCATGCCCCGACCTATGGAGCATGAAGGGAATACTGCTGTTGCTTCACTTCCGCTTCCCAAATCTTGTGCAGAAGTCTTTAGTGACTCACCTCAGCCGGGAGCTACGTGCGGAAGGGAAGAGTGGGGGAATTCTAGCTCCAGATTAGTTAAACTGACGTGATTTAAATCTGCCACAGACCTCTAACGACTTGTACCCCAGGAAAATTCTGGGCTGGCATATTTATGAATCCGTTATTGGTTAAGAGAAGTTTTGTGATGTCAGGATATCAAGGAGACACACAAGAGAATATTAGTCCTGGAATGAGCTTAGAGTCAGCCCGACTGACCCTCCCATTTTACAAATGAGTAAAATGAAAGATCCAGGAAGGGACAGAAACTTGCCCAGTCTCATAAGTGCCCAGAGGCAGCGTAAGAAACCAGTTTGCCAGTCTGCTAATTCATCGTCTGTGAATCCAGAAAGCCATATGAAGCAGCAGAAATCCCCAGGTGGACCCGCCCCTGATCTCACCCACAGAGGCCTCCTTGAAGTCTGCAGATGTGAACGTGACATTGCCATTCTTCCTCACTTTAAAAGAAAAAAAAAAAAGCGCTGCATAGCCTCTGTTCCTGATTTTTATTTTGGCATTCGCAATTTCTTTACGCATTATATCTTTTATGATAATGGGCCATCAGTGAATTCATCTGACAATCAAGTACAGACATTTAAATTTTTCCTTAAAATTATCTTTTCAATTAATACCTCTTCAATTCTTCTTTCCAATTATTTTTTAATTCGTGATGCCCATATGGAAAGTGTTTGGCTAAATACAATCAAGGTACAAGTCATACTGAAGTCGGTATTCTAAATGTCAGCCCTAAAAAAGCAGAAGGGTACCTACATTAAGAACATAGTCTTTCAAAGAGCTGGAGCAAATAATCCTAAAATTTGTATGGAATCAGAAGAGACCCTGAATTGCTAAGGAAATATTGAAAAACAAAAACAAAACTGGCAGCATCACGTTACCCGATTTCAAGCTTTACTACAAAGCTGTGATCACCAAGACAGTGTGGTACTGGCATAAAAACAGACACATAGACCAGTGGAACAGAGTGGAGAGCCCAAATATGGACCCTCAACTCTATGGTGAAATAATCATCGACAAAACAGGAAAAAATGTTCAATGGAAAAAAGACAGTCTCTTCAATAAATGGTGCTGGGAAAACTGGACAGCGATATGTAGAAGAATGAAACTCGACCATTCTCTTACACCATACACAAAGATAAACTCGAAATGGATAAAAGACCTCAACGTGAGACAGGAATCTACCAGAATCCTAGAGGAGAACATAGGCAGTAACCTCTTCGATATCAGCCACAGCAACTTCTTTCAAGATATGTCTCCAAAGGCCAAGGAAACAAAAGCGAAAATGAACTTTTGGGACTTCATCAAGATCAAAAGCTTCTGCACAGCAAAGGAAACAGTCAACAAAACAAAAAGGCAACCCACAGAATGGGAGAAGATATTTGCAAATGACAGTACGGACAAAAGGTTGATATCCAGGATCTACAAAGAACTTCTCAAACTCAACACACACAAAACAGATAATCATATCAAAAAATGGGCAGAAGATATGAACAGACACTTCTCCAACGAAGACATACAAATGGCTATCAGACACATGAAAAAATGTTCATCATCACTAGCCATCAGGGAGATTCAAATTAAAACCACATTGAGATACCACCGGACACCAGTTAGAATGGCCAAAATTAGCAAGACAGGAAACAACGGGTGTTGGAGAGGATGTGGAGAAAGGGGAACCCTCTTCCACTGTTGGTGGGAATGCAAGTTAGTGCAGCCACTTTGGAGAACAGTGTGGAGATTCCTGAAGAAATTAAGAATAGAGCTTCCCTATGACCCTGCAATTGCACTGCTGGGTATTTACCCTAAAGATACAGATGAAGTGAAAAGAAGGGCCATCTGTACCCCAATGTTTATTGCGGCAATGGCTACGGTCGCCAAACTGTGGAAAGAACCAAGATGCCCTTCAACGGATGAATGGATAAGGAAGATGTGGTACATATACACAATGGAGTATTATGCCTCCATCAGAAAGGATGAATACCCAACTTTTGTAGCAACATGGACGGGACTGGAAGATATTATGCTGAACGAAATAAGTCAAGCAGAGAGAGTCAAGTATCATATGGTCTCACTTATTTGTGGAGCATAACAAATAACATGGAGGACATGGGGAGATGGAGAGGAGAGGGAGTTGAGGGAAACTGGAAGGGGAGATGAACCATGAGAGACTATGGACTCTGAAAAACAACCAGAGGGTTTTGAAGGGGCGGGGGGGGTGGGAGGTTGAGGAACCAGGTGGTGGGTAATAGGGAGGGCACGTACTGCATGGAGCACTGGGTGTGGTGCAAAAACAATGAACACTGTTATGCTGTAAATAAACAAATGAAAAAAAAATTAAAATTAAAAAAAAAAAAAGAACATAGTCTTTTGGGGCATCTGGGTGGCTCAATGGGTTAAAGCCTCTGCCTTCGGCTCAGGTCATGATCCCAGAGTCCTGGGATCAAGCCCCACATGGGGCTCTCTGCTCGGCAGGGAGCCTGCTTCCTCCTCCCAATCTCTGCCTCTCTGCCTACTTGTGATCTCTTTCTGTCAAATAAATAAATAAAATCTTAAAAAAAAAAAGAGAACATAGTCTTTGGACTCATTTAGTCTCAACTTCAAGTAGAAGCTCTACCACTTGCCAGCTACTGGGCCTACACCAAGTTTCCTAAACTCCCAGAGATGGTTTCCTTCTCCTCGAAATATAAATCAGAGTGCTGTTAGGATTAAATGAGATAATTCACATATTTATAAAACACTTACTTCCCTCCCCTCCAACAGAGATGAAAAGGAAGGCAACCCAGAGTAAAAGACCAACCCAACAGTCCTGCAAAGAACTAGACCTACAGTTTTGATCAGCATGCTTCCTTGCCACTGTGTCTTCATTTGCAAAAACTAGATTTGACCATTTCACTTAATTTAGAGATGAGGATTCCAATTATTAGTCTTAGAACCTACACGATCATGGAAATGGTAACAAAACAACATAACTCTACATTTACACTTAAATAAATTAA
Source organism: Meles meles (assembly GCF_922984935.1). NCBI lineage: Eukaryota > Metazoa > Chordata > Mammalia > Carnivora > Mustelidae > Meles > Meles meles. Next base: position 20,971,800 of record NC_060066.1, read on the forward strand.
AATTGAATTACATTAAATTAAAAATTGAGTTTCTCAGTGATACCAGCCACTTTCGAGTACTCAATGGGCACGTGTATTCAATGGCTATTGTATTGGAACAGCACAGACATCAAACACCCCCATCACTGCACAAAGTTTCATTGGACAGGTCTTTTGTTTCTAGAAATAGCTGAATGTTCCCCATTTCCTAAAGCCATGCTTTCAGAAGAGTAAGCCGACCTCCAAGATCTTAAAGAACTAAATAGAAAGTCCTGGCTCGAATGCCCTAACAGTCTGTCTCTAGGGTTGTTACACAAATAGCGGGTTTTGCTTCGATTTCTCTCCTTGGTTTGATGTGCTTTGCCCCTCAGTCGCAGAGGCACCTCCGGCCATACAAAAAACAGTTCAAATTCAAGATGATCCAAGCTAGAAAAGGAAAGCAGGATATCAGAAACCTTATTGACTTGTCTCATTTCTACTATCCCTGTACTTCCTAGCTCCAGGATAAAATATGGCCTAAAAAAGAAAGGAGTATATGATTTGCTTTTTTTTTTTTCCTGTGAAAATATTATAGAAAGTCTAGGTCAAGAGTCATAAGTCACGCATGATGATTTATTTATTTTGATTTTCTGTTAACTCACTCAAATGCCTCCTTCTGTGAAATGAAGACCATTTTACAACACTCAGTAGAAATAAAGAGGGGATCCGTGTGGCTTGTGAGGACCAAAATTTGAGGAAGAAGCACGCATTCTGCTCTCCCTCACAGATGATACACATATAATTTGCGCACTGTTCCTCAAGACTGGCATATCTGATGAGCAAAATGATAATAGCCCCTGAAAACATGATTTGGCAGCTGGTCAGGCTTCAGGTCCTATTGCTTTGTTTTGGGAATCGAAAATACAAACCCTGCCAAATAAACAAGATAATATTTGCTGCGCCCCCAATTTGCTGTGCCCCCAACTCCTCATTGTTGAACCCCTCAATGATGCTCTCAGCTTCTGTTCACTCAGGCTCCCCTTCCCCATTTACACAGAGATGGTTACATCACCAAGGAAAGCTTATTTTTCACTGCCTCGTCCAAGTTTGCCAAGATCCAGTAACAGGACTGAAGATCTAATTATAAATGGCTTAAGTGCCCTAACTGATTTGAACAGAGTATGAGCAACAGTAAAAATTAAAACATTTCTCAGGATGAGTTTTATTGAACCGTGAGGTATTTTAGGCCAAGATAGATTCATTCTCTGCAACCTACATATACTTAGCAAGACTTCACCTTTTTTTTTTGCAATTGGGAGAAAAAAGAGGAGAATTTTAATTTAGAAATTGACATACGCTCTGCCTTTTTGCAGCCCAACTCCTCCAATTATAAAGACAAGAAGAGCTTTAAGAAATCCTCATGAAGGGGTGGCCTGGGTGACTCAGTTGAGCGACCGACTCTTGGTTTCAGCCCAGGTCATGATCTCATGGGTCATGATCTCATGGTTGTGAGACTGAAACCAGTGTTGGACTCCACGCTCAGTGGGGAGTCTGCTTTGAAGATTCCCTCCCTCTGTCCCTCTTCCAGCTCGCGTGCACCTGCGCTCTCTCTCTAAAATAAAAAAATCTTAAAGAAATGCTCATGAAACATGAAGTATGCATGTCCAGTACATACTGTGAAAAATTTTACCATTGAATATAAAGTTGTAGTTTATCAGGAGTTACTGGAACGAATATTTGTATTGTACCAGCCTCTGCAGTGACCAGCACTGCGTCCATTTCTAAAGGATTGAAGCTTTAAAATGATGGCTGGAGGTCCAGCCTTAGAGTCAGATTGGGATTAAAATATTAGCAATGTTGCTTTGTTACTGTGACTTGGGAAAAAATGATCTTATCTTTCCAGCTCTTTCTTTCTCACTTATAAGATGCAGAAAGTAATATGTCAGGGTTGTTGTAAGGATTAGAAGTAATGGATGGAAAGTGCCTGACATGGCAGGTGGTCAACGGATGTTAGCTGTTGTCAACGTTCATGTTGTCGCTGCTCTTGTCCGTGAGCAAGACAGTGCCTCAGTGGCACATTTAGTATGTACATAGGCTCGTGGAAGATGCAGTGACATCATCAACCCTGGAAAGTCCAAACACTTGTGGCTGATCATTAGAGATATACTTTAAGCACAGAAGAAATAAATGACTGGTGCCTTGTAAGGTTGGACTTAGTGATAACCAGACCACTGTCACATGAAGTACCACACTTAACCCCCATATGCATGCACAATGTAGGAACTTCTCCCTTTCGAGGAGAGGCTTTACGTGTTTGCTATTGTGGTGGTGATTGTTTTTAATGCCCTGGATTTGAAATCTGGAAACCAAGGTTTAGATTCCAGCTGTGTCAATAACAAGTTATGTGCCCTTAGCTACGAGGTCTCTTGGCCTTACTGAATCTCAATTTCCTTAGCTATAAAAGTGTTGTTTTGAGCAATATGATACTTGGACTTTTGAAAATGCTTTGCAAACTGTAAATGCCAGTTATGATGTGCCTGAAGAACAAGTCACCCACGATGCAATGCAACTATGGTGCCCAGTGTGCAACTACGTAACCAGTATCCTGGGATTTCACTGTTTCATCATATTATCGTGCTCTCACTTCATTCATTCATTCATTCATTTGTTCATTCATTCATTCACAAGTATTTCCTGAATGCCTACTATGTGCCAGATGCAGCTCCAGGGGCTGGGAACACAGGAGACAAAGTCCCTTTCTTCCTGAAACCCATATTGTATGTCAGGAGACACACAACAGCTAGGTCAATAAATATATGCTCTAATCCCAGGAAAAAGTAAGTGCAATAGGACAGATAAAGTCGCATAGTGGGTGGAATGGTCAGATTTCTCGCTGATGAGGCAATGTTATGCAGACTTGAGTGAAGTGAGAGAAAGAGCCATGAGCCATGGGAGTGGCTCAGAAACAATGTTCCTGGCAGAGAAAACATGAGTATGCATTGAAGCAGGAGCGCAATTGGAATCTTGGAGGAACATCAAGGATATGGGTGCATCGCAGCCTGGCAGGAGAATGGCAGGAGATGGAATCCAGATCATTAACTACTTGTAAGCCATAGTGAGAGGCGTGGATTTTATCTGGGTAAGGTGGAAGATCCAAAGAGCACAGGAGCTGGGCGAATAGAAGTTTTGATGACCATGTGGAAGGCAGATGGAAGGATTTCCAAGATGGGGAGAGTGGGAGAAGGTGAACCCTAAAAGGGGCCACAGTGGGCAGTTCTGAACCACCAGAGCTCCATGAGTTTAGAAAGTGCCAGGGGTGGGTGCAAACAAAGACATCCATTCCCAAGACTAGCCAATGCCTTCAGTGGGGAGTGGGATCCGTGTGGAGGGCGAGCACGACTTTTTCAGAACAACACTTGACACAAGTAAAGTCTAAGAAGTTAGCATTCTCATTTAAAATGACATTTGCGGGGGTGGGGGCGCCTGGGTGGCTCAGTGGGTTAAAGCCTCTGCCTTCAGCTTAGGTCATGATCCCCCAGTCCTGGGATCCAGCCCCGCCTTGGGCTCTCTGCTCAGTGGGGAGCCTCTTCCTCCTCTCTCTTTCTGCCTGCCTCTCTGCCTACTTGTGATCTCTCTTTCTCTCTCTCTGTGTAAAATAAATAAATAAAATCTTAAAAATAAAATAAAATGACATTTGGCAGAACATGTTCAGATGCTGATGTGACCATAGAAGAGGCAACAGGACTCATGGTAAGAGAAAAGTAAGAAAAGACCTTATACATCCCTCAAATGGTATAACAAAATATTTTTAAATGAGGTTGTGTCTCTTTATAATTTCTATATCCTCAGTTCCTCTAGACCACTGCCTACCACATGGCAGGAGGGAGAGAAACTTAAGCAGGCTTCATGCACTAAGTGGGGAGTCAGAAGTAGGCTCTATCTCATGACTGGGAGATCATGACCTAAGCCAAAAATCAAGAGTTGGATGCTTAACCAACTGAGACACGTAGGCACCCCTATTAAGATACTTCTCCAAATAAGTCCAATTCACATATTCACATATTTAACCCACTACAGATGATGTATTTTTTTTTTTTAATATGAGGAAAATTTCTCATAGGTCAGATTCTGGTATCAGGAGTAGCACCAAGTCTATTCTTAAATTTTACTTTTACTTAAATTTCACATGTAGTGTGAAAAGTTTATTCTGTGCAGGTGAATTTTAAAGGGAAGAATAGTATGTTCTAAAACATCTTAGTATTCTTGAAGAAGAATGCTCCAAAAATGGCTAACTGGACTCAGAAAGTCCAGTTCCTTTTTTTTTTTTTAGAGAAATTAAAGAAACTAATTGCTATTCTCACTTCAAAGCATTCTGCCTTTTTGTTGGTCCAATTTAAAACAGTTTGAGAATAATTATATTCTTATTTTCATATAAAATCACCCATTAGCAAGAGAGGCATGGAACAAGTTTGTGCAGTATAAATGTTTAATAGTTAATAAACAACAAATATCACCAGTACGTATTTACATTCTAAGACAAGATATATAATAGTGCAGTGACTACTAGACAGACAACAATCATCAACACAACTCTCAAACTGGCAAATGCAATCCATAAGAATATGGAACGTCATGCATTCATGCATCAGATGACCTCTTCTCAACTTTCGGACATTCTTTGTATGAATACATACTGTTACATCAAAATGAAAACTGCATATGTGTATATACATGTGTGTATATATCAGTATTTTCTTTCTGACCTATTTAACACGAGTGTTAAAAAGAAAAATGTGGCTGTTCTCTAAAGTAACAGCATACTTTAAAACAGGTCGAAAAATGCTGATTTGGGGAAATCCCAAATGGAGCTGCCATCAGAACAACCATTAAGAATGTGCCTCAAGAGACATGAGATCTCCAAAATTAGCCTAAGGGCGCCAGAAAAGTCTGGAAGTTCCACAGAGCTGTGTGCTCCACTTAGTCCAGGATGCATCCAAAAAGAACTGGAAGGCACCAGATGAGCCTTTCCAACTCTTCCACCATTTCCCAACCTAAAACCCTCCTCTCCAGTGAGGCAAGTTTATAATGAGCTCATTCTTAAGTTGCTTAATCTGTTCCCACCCCAGCTCCAACCAAAATGTACTTTCCTTACTTCTCTCTACTGCATACTTATTTGTGTTTCCTTTCTGTCTCCCATGTAAAGAATTTCCTGAGCACCAAGTCTCAGCAGGACTACCACAGGTCTCATTCTCAGTGTAACCTAAAGGGTGACTTTTCTATACTGTTGCTTATATTATTTAGGTTTCCATTTTGTGTCACTTGATTCCCCAATGAGAGTTCAAGCTCCTCATATGTGTAAACCAAGCCTTATAGCTTTATAGACATACCAATGAACAGTTCTTTACACATAGCAGTAACTAAAATTACATGTAAAATTAAAAATAATAAAATTAATGTGCTAGTTACTTTTTATTGAGGGATCTAGAAATAATAAAGAGTGCAGGAATGAGGGGCGGGGGGTGGGAGGTTGGGGGAACCAGGGGGTGGGTAATAGGGAGGGTACGTATTGCATGGAGCACTGGGTGTGGTGCAAAAACAATGAGTACTGTTACGCTGGAAAGAAATTTTTAAAAAAGTGAAAAAATAAGTAAATAAATAAAATCTTTTTTAAAATTAAAAAAAAAAAAAAGAGTGCAGGAATGAGGTGAAAGAATTAGTGAAACTTCCCAAGGATGTTGTCTACAAACAGGGAGTCCTTTATGCACATGAAACTTTAGCCATTACTCACCAATGTCTTTTAGCAGTGAGCAAGTTTCCTTCAAGAAGAGCTTGTGTTTCTGCTCCTGTGTGTATGAACTCACATTAGCCTACAGACTTCATACAATTGAAAATAATGCTACCAAGTAAGTTTCCATGTCAGATAAATTAAAACAATTTTATTCCCATCTTCAACTACTGTCTGTCAACCAAGTAGATGTTAGGAACTTAGGGTGAGAAGAGCTTGCATTACAAATCATGTTCCTCCCTAAGACATTATGTTATTATTTCATCTCATCTCCGAAAAAGTCCTTTTTCTTTGCTCCTATAAGGAGACATATCCTAAACCAGAGAATGGCAAGTTTGTGGCATCATTTTATCGCTCTCACCTTCTAGAACCTTGGTCATCATCAGCAAGTGATCATGCCACTCTTTCTTATTAAGTGTGGGTTTGTCTCACAATCTGTCATTGCCAGTCAAACAGATGGCTCATATGAGATGCATCTTCATTTCCATTACTAGGTCTAAACCTATCCCAACCTGTGTCTTGTCCCTTCCAGTTTTTCATTCTCACCAAATCATGACCACTTGGCCATAATTATCTGGTGTTTTGCCTCAATTCCTTTGCTTACCTCAATTATTCTGCTGGTTCTCCATCTCAGGATCTAAAGGAAAATATAACCCTTTCTGATCGTCATCTTTCTTTTAGTATTTTGGAAGCAATGTGGTATAAACCTAGTTCCCTAGCTCCTTTCATCTGTAGGGCTTTCCCTCCTTCCTTTCTTCCCAAGGATGTAATGTGCCACAGTCCTGGCCAAAAAGAGGGCAGTTGGCAAGAGGAGAGAACAAAGGGGAAATGACAATCAAATGCCATTAGAAAGTTCTAGAAATTACTTTTATCCAAAATACCTCCAATTTTAACACACTTTTCACATTTAATAGTGCTTATCTTCTTCGATGCAGAGAGAAGGAATCACCCTGACAGGTTGATTTATTCCCCGACTTGGTTTTTGTTTGTGTATTTGGTTAGTTGGTTTTTTGTTTTGTTTTGTTTTTGTTTTAAGAGAAGGAGAGAGAGATAAAGAAAGAGAGAGAGGAAAGGGAAGGTCGGGGGAGAGGGAATTTTAGGCATGTTCCATGCCCAGTGTGGAGCCTGATGAAGGGTTCGATTTCACAACCCTGAGATCATGAGTTGAGCCAAAATCAAGAGTCAAGAGTCGCTTAACCTACTGAGCCACCCATGCACCCTGCCCTCCCTTTTGTTTTGATGGAGTGATTGAGCCAGCTCTCCAGCTTGGAGGCTTAGTAACTTGCACACATGCATATGATCTTTCCTCTCTGCATCCAATATAATGAAACAAATGATTCCTCCAAGTCCAAAAAAGGCAGTGACCAAAAAAAAAAAAAAAAAAAAAAAAAAAAAAAAAAAAAAAAAAAGGCAGTGACAAATAAAAAGTATTATTTTAAAGAGGAGATCTTTTAAGAAAGTTTGCTAATTAAAAGAAAAGGCTGAACAATGAAAGATAATAACACACAATTCACAAAGGAATTAAAAATGGCTGACAAAATCTAATATTTTTAACCTAAGAAATGTGAGTATAAACCACCATTAAATTTCTTTGTTTTGCCAACTTTTTGACTTTGCCAACACTGACAAATACTGACAGTTGCTAATGCATGAGTTTGGACATACGCCACTCTGAGGTACTGCTGATACCAGAAGCTTCTTTGGTACATGATTCCTGAAAAGCAATTTGGCAATAGGTACCACATTCCTCTGAGTGCAAATGGAAGAAGAGAAGCCACCTGTACTGAGGCTTATACCACATCAAGGAGTTTGCAGGAGTGTAGATCAGAAAGACTCTTTTCAGGAAACCGGAAGTATAGGACCATAAAGGACTCACCACTGACACCCCAGTTCCCTGCAACACAGAACCAGTTAGTTCTCAAGAATACCTCAGGACTGACAACTTCCCTTAGGGTGTCCAAGAGTCATAGGCAAAACTCTACTGCTGACTTAGAGAATAGCTTCTCCTTCATGTGAATGCCTCTCATTGGTAGAGTCTAGATAAAACCCTAAGCCAAGAGAATCTGGAAAATAAACTTTCTGGGCTTTAAGTCCCTATGTTATACGGTTGAACTTAGAAAGGTAGGGATGGATGGTATCTAGCCTCTATTATTAAATATTTTAGATGTTTCTATCATTGACTCAGTGATTCCTCCTCTAGGAATTTAAACTGAATTAATCTATCTGACTACATGATACATATGCAAATCTATTCATCATGGCATTATTTAGAATAGAGAAACAAAGAAACTATCTAAATATCTGTCAAGAGCGCATTAATTAAATTAATGATAGTACTTTCACATAGTAGAATCCCCATGTCGGAAACATTACCAGAGCTCACTAATTTCTGATTCTCCTCATCTGCCCAAGGCACACAGAGGCTACCTGTCCTAGGCTTCCTGAAATCAGGTGGTACCATGTGACTAGATCTGGTCAGAAGATCAAGAACAAAGTGCTTTGTTTTACTTCTAGACTGAAGCCATGAAAAGTATTCTCTTCCCTTGTTGCAGTGACCCAGAAGTCCCACAAGGAGATGAGAGCCACAAGATGGAAAAGATATGGTTCACTGAGTCACTGTTTAGAGGCACTGGACCCTCAGTGAACTGTGTGAGTGAGAGGTAATCCCCGTGTCCTTAAACAAAACCACTGAGTTGTAGGGGTTAATCTGTTATTGCAGAATAACCCTCCCTATCCTGATTAATATACCCCATTATTTACAAAGGGATCAATCTTTCTGTTCATCAAAATGGGAACATGGAGACAACATATTGTTTTTAGCATATTGTTTTATAAATGTCAACCTTTAAATAATTACCTTGACTAAGGAATGAAAAGATAAAAGCAGGTTGCAAATAGTATCTACAGTATTATTCCATTTACCTAAAATTGTATGATTGTATATATGGCGCATGTACGAAATGTGTAGGGAAAGATGCCTGCAAAGTTTCTCACGAGAGTGTTAACTGTGGTTATCTAGAACTGTGGGATTTTTTTTTTTAAGATTTTATTTATTTATTTGACAGAGAGAGATCACAAGTAGATAGAGAGGCAGGCAGAGAGAGAGAGAGGGAAGCAGGCTCCCTGCTGAGCAAAGAGCCCAATGCGGGACTCGATCCCAGGACCCCGAGATCATGACCTGAGCTGAAGGCAGCGGCTTAACCCACTGAGCCATCCAGGCGCCCCTAGAACTGTGGGATTTCTGACAACTTTTGCTTTCTTCTATAGATTCCTCTATATATTGGTTGATTTTCATGACATGTCTGTGTGTTATCTTAAGAGATTAGATAATATTTGCATATTAATACTAATGCTACAAACATAGTAAGTGCTAGCTATAATTAATATTATCATCATTACTTACAGATGGGGAAAATATTTTAAATAGGTTCTCTAAAAATTTTGATAAACTCAAACTTTGTTATATATTCATGGAATTATTAAAACACAGACCTGGGTGACATATCCAGGCAACCTAGAGACTCTGCCCTTAACCAGCAGCATGACCTTGGCAAATTTACCTCATAAGAATTGATTATTGCTATTCAGAGAGGCTCTGGACTGAATACATGGGTTTGAATTCATATCTCTCCTTTTAACTCCAATATGATTTCAAACAAACTACTTAAGTGTAGGGGACCTCAGTTTCATCATCTGTAAAATGGAGCTATATTATCTCCCTCCTAAGGAGGACTAAATGAGTTATTTATGTCCATGGGATAAAAACAAAGGCAGCCATAGAAAAATTTAACTCCAGAGCCAGAATGTCACTGTTCTAACCCCAGCTCAGTCCTGGCTAGCCATGTGACAATGGGCAATTTTCTTCATCTCTCTGTACCTTAATTTCCTTACCTGGAAAATGGGGGTGAATAATAGTGTCTATTTAGAAAGTTCTTTTGAAGACTGAATGAGTTAATGCTCATTGAATTCTTAGATCAACATCTGACACATTTAAGTATTTATAAGTAAGGATAAGTAAATACTGTATGTGATGTGTTTGAAAAAGTGCCCAGCACATGGTAAGCAGTCTATAAATTTCAGTCGTGCATAAACTCAGCTGGATGCATAGTGAGTACCCTACAGAAAGTTTCTGTTAAGAGAAACTAAAATGTTACAGAGGAGATCCTTACCTTTGAGAATCTTACATAGAAAGAAGATGCTACAGACAAGTCTTTCCATTCTCTAGAATGTCCCAGGGTACCACATTACAAAAGGCACCCAAGGTGGTTAGCCTGGGGTTGGATCTGTCCCTCTTCATCCATTCTTGTTCTCTGAGGTGAAAATGTCCTAAGAGGTGTGTGTGGGTTTAAAGAGAGGTTATGCTCATATCACAGTAATGTTTTTTTTTTTTTTTTAAAGATTTTATTTCTTTATTTGACAGAGAGAGAGGTCACAAGTAGGCAGAGAGGCAGGCAAAGAGAGAGGAGGAAGCAGGCTCCCTGCAGAGCAGAGAGGCCGATGCGGGGCTCGATCCCAGGACCCTGAGATCATGACCTGAGCCGAAGGCAGCGGCTTAATCCACTGAGCCACCCAGGCGCCCCCACAGTAATGGTTTTTAAACCGAGATCATGGACCCTCCAGGACTCCTCAAGGTAGCTCAAGAACTCATGAGACATTGGGGGGACGCTGAGTGGGAAGGGCTTCAAGCCAAATGCCACTTACACCACAGCATCCACAATTATGTCTGTTCTGCACAATGAGAGTCCACGTGTCATAATAGTTCAGCATGGTAATTTGCTGAAAATCTAATATAAGAGTATTACCTATTTCAAAATTACATTTGGGCATTTTTTTTTTCTCAGCTTATCTATTATAAAGGAAGTAAAAATTTAGTAACATATCTTAGGAGAGTAGCCAGGCCCTATTCCTTAGGTCTAATCTCCCTAGATTGTGGGGAGGCAGTGGGGAGGAAGGGCCTTTTACGAGCCCTTTCTCCATCCCCCCCACCAATCAAGATCCAAGAACTGGAGACTATCCTAATGATACCTCCTGCAGAGACATCTGTGGAATCCCCAAGGAGAGAGATGGAGGCTTTATCAAAGTCCTGAAGTCTTGAAGATTGGTAAGTGGAGCTTCTAGGCTTCTGTGAGATATTGAATCCACTAGATTTGAATAAAATAAAGATGGTAGAAGCCCTTCTCAAAGCACAGTCCCTCTAAGGCAACTTAGTCCTTATCAGGGGCTGGCAATCTTGGTGCTTATCAGGACTTGATATTAAGCACATGGCCTCAGGAACCCCCGCCAAGATGCTTTGTGGTTGAGATGGAAAAAAGGAAGTGAAGTGGGTAGAAACCATCCTCCCCTGATCTAGGCACCATGACGGGATCATGGTGGGTATCCAGGAAAGCAGTAGCCTGTGGAGGGATGATTGGGGCCATATTAGCCCCAGAGTGTTATCAAATATAAGAGAGCCAGAGAAAGCAGGAAAATGGTTAGATTTCTGTCAATACTGGCAAAAGAGCCTGAGAGAGAGAGATGATTTGGTTTAAATAAACACGTAAATATGGCATTATCTGTATCCCAGGCACCATGTAATTAAGAGTGTTATTTTCGGGGCGCCTGGGTGGCTCAGTGGGTTAAAGCCTCTGCCTTCGGCTCGGGTCATGATCCCAGGGTCCTGGGATGGAGCCCCGCATCGGGCTCTCTGTTCCGCAGGGAACCTGCTTCCTGCTCTCTCTCTGCCTGCCTCTCTGCCTAGTTGTGATTTCTCTTTGTCAAATAAATAAAATATTTTTTTTTAAAAAAAGAGTGTTATTTTCAGAAGACTTTGGGAAAATGGTTTTAATGCTTAAAAAAAAAAAAGTTAGAAAAGCACTATTGTTGGGCCTTACCACTCCTTCTGACCACACAACTCTTTACCCACTTCAAGGAAGGAATCCACTGAAAGAATCCTTAGTTCTTATGTGTTCACACCCCTGGGCAACATACACATGACTTTGTTAAAGTCTAACAGCAGATACCACAATGCACATGCTAAGCCCCTTCAATGGAAGAAAGAGGAAAATCCAGAGCAAAGGAAAGATCATAGTAGCAGCATCCAAAAGGATACTGAATATCATGCCATAAGGATAGCTGAGTTCCAGGAAATTGAAGAATACATTCTCTGTATCTTTCATCTCACTCCCATTAAGCTTGCCTTGGACCCTTAGTCTTTTCAAAATGGTGAAAATACACTCCATCCCAGCTGGAAAATACGGCAAGCCTTGGATTTTTACCCTCTGATTATTTCTACCCCCGGGGAAGAACTACCACGAAAGTCCTATTTCTAGTGGCTGAAACTGAGGCCCTGTAGGAATTCAAATAGTCTAAGGAAAATAAACAGCTGATGGCACAGTCTGGAGATTAAACTCTCATTATCACTTTTGTCTGAGAGTTCAGAGATAAATGTGGAACAAAGTCACTGAAGCAGCGCCAGAAGCCACTCTCATTTGGGTACAAGCAACTCCTGCTGTCTTTGTCTTTTTCTTTTTCTTTTTTTTTTTTCCGGTGCAATTTATCATGAAAGCATGGCTTCTATCCCAGGGCACAGGGGAAGGGAGAAGTCAATTTTATCCAACTCTTTAGAAAAGAGTATCATCCGTGACTATGGGATTTAAAACAAAAGGGAAAAAAGATCACATCTTACACTAGGAAAAATAATACTCAATAGCATGAAGGAGATAAGTACCAACTACCTATGGTCTAGAATTAATGAGGGCTCAGGGCAACCCAAAAAGCTTTCTTTTCAGAAAACTGAATGGTGGGGTGCCTGGATGGCTCAGTGGGTTAAAGTCTCTGGCTTCAGCTCAGGTCATGATGCCAGGGTCCTGGGATTGAGTCCTGCATCGGGCTCTCTGCTCGGTGGGGAGCCTGCTTCCCCCCCCCTCTCTCTGCTTGCCCCTCTGCCTACTTGTGATCTCTGTCAAATAAATAAATAAATAACATCTTTAAAAAAATTTAAAAAATTTAAAAAAGGAAAACTGAATGGCATATCAAGTGACTCTCTGAATAACAAAACCAAGGTGGGAACCCCTTCTCTTGCAGGGTGGGCACTAGGAAAGGTGGTCTTCTTTGATTATTTCTTTTTTTTTTTTTAAGATTTTATTTATTTATTTGACAGAGAGAAATCACGAGAGAGGCAGGCAGAGAGAGAGGAAGGGCTCTCCGTTGAGCAGAGAGCCCGATGCAGGACTCGATCCCAGGACCCTGAGATCATGACCTGAGCCATAGACAGCAGCTTAACCCACTGAGCCACCCAGGCGCCCTGATTATTTCTTTCTTTTGAATGATTTATCTACACTTGTGATCTAGCTCCCTAGGCAATGGGTTAGAGGGTTGGAAGTTAGAAGATGGATTATTTGGGGGAAAATATGTCAGGTTAGATATTCATCTCACACATACATCAAAATGAAATCCAAGTGGAATTAAAAGAGTGAAATGTAAAAAATAAGCAAGACCCAGAGAAAATAGATTATGTAGGGAATATTGGTAGAGAAAGAGCTTATAAGCATAAAAGCAGAAAACACGAAGAACCAGTTTAATAGAGTTTGTCACGTAAAAAAAACTATGAAACATTGTAAATAAAATCATGGATAACTAACAGAAAATATTTGCGATGCTTAAGACAGAAAAAAGATGAGTAATTATGATATATAATTAGTTCTTACACCTCAACAAGAGAAACCTCCAGGGAAAAAATAGAGGACTTAAAGAGCCAATTCTGAGAAATACAAATTATCAGTAAGCGTAAGAACAAAACTTCAAACGTACGTACTTCAAAAAGTATTGAAATAATAAATACTGTTCTCGCCAGGTGGCAAAGTTGTTTTTTTAAATGGCAAACTCCATGCTGATGAAGACTTTGAAAAAGAGGGAGTGAAAAGTAAGTGGTGAGGAAAGTTAACCTGAAGAATTTATAGTCTAACAAAAGACTAATTAGGAGATTACAGAAAATGGGTTCTGCTGGGTCATGGGAAGACCGAAGGAGAAACTTTCTGTCTTTGTACCCCCAGGGTCATGACCACACTACTATTAAGGACAGACTTCTGGGGTTCTCGATGTGAACCCTTCCTTCATCGCAAGTGTGTGTGTGTGTGTGTGTGTGTGTGTGTGTTTTCTTTTCAGCATAACAGTATTCCATCTGTACCCCAATGTTTATAGCAACACGTGTGCTTTGCTGCCTGGGGCCAGATCATGTAGCGTGGTTGGACCTCACACATGCCGCATCCTACGGGAAGTATCTAATGAGAGCCAGCCGCAGGCACATCATGTCATGTGTCTACTGAAGGGTCACCCCAAAGTATGCCATTTTGGCATTCCGATTATTTTGAACTAAAGGCACTTAAAAAAACAACTGGTACAAGAAAGACACCCTCTTGAAAGCAGGAGATATACCTCCCATGTGAAAGGCGCCCTCCCTATAACAGGAGAAGGGGAGACATTCTTATTACCAAAGACAGAATTCAGAGGCCAAAAATCTGTACAAACCAACCTTGTTAAACTGACCTTTATCTTTCTAGTTCTTCACCACTTACTACGATTGTCCCTTGAACAACATGAGTTTTAATTGCATAGGTCTACTAATACGTGGACGTTTCAGAGCACAGAGCTATAAATGTATGTTCTCTAACCTTATGATTGTCTTAATAACATTTTCTTTTCTCTTGCTCACTTTATTATAAGGTTACACTATATAATAAATAGAGCATACAGAACATGTTAATCAACTTTTGTTATCAGTGAGGCTTCTGGTCAACAGTAGGCTATTAGTAATTAAGTTTTGGGGGAGTCAAAAGTTATACATGCATTTTCGACTGCAGAGGGGGTTGGCACCCTTATCCCCTGTACTGTGCAAAGGTCAGCTGTGTGCCTAACCCAAAGCCCTTTGTTTTGTCAATTCCTCACACATTTATTGCCTAAAAGGTATAAAAGTCCCTATTTTGATCATTTCTTTGGGTCTTCATCTTCTTGTCAAGGCTCTCATTTACATTTAAAATTTTAATAAAATTTATATGATTTCTCCTGTTGATCTGTCTTTGTCAGTTTAATTTTCAGATCCAGCCAGGGATCTGAAGGAGATTTGAGGAAAACTTTGTCCTCCCCTACCCTACTAGAACACAATACCTAGGGCCATTAAGCTTGCTACGCCCAGCCATGAAGGTCTAGAGCAATGCATATTGAAGGTCCTCATTTTTTTTTACCTAGTAAGTCCACTTTCAGAAATCTAATCTAACGAAACAGAGATGAAAACAAAAATGTCTGTCCCAGAAATACTGGTGGAGGCCCTTTTTATTACTGAGAAAACCTGGGAACAGTCTCAATGTTCCATAACTGAAGAATAGTTAAATTACGAAATAGTTAAGTAATGAAACACTAAATAATTGAAAATACTGTTTTTAAGGAATATTTAATGGAATGTGAAAGAACTCAAGATACTGCAAGTGAAAAAAGTTGAAACAATAATCTTTCTACATTGTGATCCAGATTTTTAAAAAACAACCAGAAGAAAGACAACAAATTGTTAACATGAATTATTGCTGATACAAGAGATTTACATTGCTTTGCTTAATTATAAAATTACAACTAAAAAAAAGTTTGTGGGGTGCCTGGGTGGCTCAGTTGGTTAACCATCCCACGCTTGGTCTTGGCTCAGGTCATGATCTCGGGGCCATGGGATTGAGCCCTGCACTGGGCTCCGCGGTCTGGACGGAGACTACTCACAACTCTTCTTCTCCGTCTACCCCTCTGTCCCAGTGTGTTTTTTTCCTCTCTCTCAAACACATAAATAAGTAAAACAACAACAACAACAACAAAAAACCTCTCTCCCTCTGCCTTTTCCCTACCCCTCCCAAAATTGTAACTATAAAAGTAGAATGTGGTAGTTAAAATTCAAACAACCTAGGAACATATAAAGCAATAAGGAAAGTCTTCTGATATGCCTCACTCTTCCTCACAGGCTAACACAACCCAAGAATGTGTTCATGTGTCCCCTTTCAGAAGCTTTCCTAGCCAAATTCATATTCACTGTATTTTAGGAAAATGGAGTCACATTAGAGTGACATTCAGAACATACTTAGTTCTAAAACTTGCTTTTAACCATTCAAAAATATATCATGCATATCTCCCATGAATGTACCTATAGGAATGTTTGGTTATTTTTTTAACAGCAAGCTAAATTTCTTAGTTTCTTTTTTTTTATTTGATTCTTCTATGATTTCAGTCTTCCCTTAATGTTCAACAATTCCACAATGAGCATACATTGCTTTTAGGATCAGAAAAACGTATAAACATTTTTTTCAGCAGAGGAGTCTACTGCACTGGAAAAAGAGAGAGGGTGACTCCCGGCAAACATCCCCTCACCATGTAAAGAGGAGAAGCATCACTTCACTAAAGCCATCGAACAGATGTCGACCGAGGACCTGCTGTGTGTCAGGCGCCTCGGTGGACCCTGGGGAGACAGGGTCTGATCTCAGTGCCTGACTCAGAGTCAGCTGAGATAAATGACCACACTGCACCGTGCCACCACAGCTGGAATGGACCGGGAGTTCCCCAAGCCCAGCGAGGAGGTTAAAGGCGGGACCAGGGAGGGGGGCTTTGGAGCTCTCTGCAGTTCAATGATTCTCTGTTAATGCCTACATGGAAGGAGATCAATCTTTTTCCCAGACTCCAGTCATTTAGCTTGGCTTAGCAACGAGTGTGTAACCTCTAAAATGATAACGGGGAGGGATTAAGGGAGAATCTGGGGGAGATGGCCAGCAAGAGCGTGACACATGGCATATTCAATAAATGACCCCACCCAGAGTTCCTGCCATTCCCTGAGTACATCACGCTCCACCAGAAAAGACAAGACATCTTTATGCAGAGCTCAGTGACCCCTCTGGTTGTTGCTGAAGTGACGTGTTCAGGGGCTCTGAGGCTGAATAGGGGTTCAGTGTGACTCCATCTACCAGGCATAGGAGAAGAAAGTGGAGTTGTTATTTGCCCTCCCTAAACTCAGACATTTTCAGAAGTGTGAGCTTCTTTTCTTTTCATTATTTTTTTTTTAGAAAAAATTTTTAAAGATTTTATTTATTTATTTGATTGAGAATGAGTGAGAGAGAGCATGAGAGAGGAGAAGGTCAGAGGGAGAAGCAGACTCCCCAAGGAGCTGGGAGCCCGATGTGGGACTCGATCCTGGAAGTCTGGGATCATGACCTGAGCCGAAGGCAGTTGCTCAACCAACTGAGCCACCCAGGCGCCCTATTATTTTTTATTTTTTAAAATTTCTTTTCAGTGTACCAGAATTCATTGTTTAATGTATGGAGGGCACGTACTGCAGTGAGCTTATTTTAAAATTGCCCCCAGTGCAAACAGAAGCAGGAAAAACAGTCTTGTTACCATAAACTGATTTTAAAATACAGTGATAGGAAGTAGGATTGCCTGCGATTCTGGCTATGGACAACACCTCTCTCACTATATCACGTGTCTCTCAAACCCACACCTGATTATGAAAAAGGAGAAGGGCAAAAGAAAACACTTAATTAGGAGATGAGCCTAAAGGGGACTTGAGAAAGTGACCTCAGCATGGCTTTGAATCAAACCTACTGTGGTCACGTGGTTGTTTCCCTAGCTGTCACTGACAGAGCAAAAACAACTGAAATAGTCGACTACTGCTAACGTTGGTAAAGATGTGACTCACATTTGATCAAGGAAGGAAGCTAGTTCTCCCACTCATAATGAGAGTCTCTTACTCGCTTGCAAAAGAATGCAAAATATAAAGCAGTTCATTAAAAGGATGTAGAAGAGTAATGGCCACTCAGCAAGTCTATCGACATCACTATGGTGTGTGCAGGTGTGTATGCCAAAGTCAGGGTCAACTGAAGCACTTTGCAACTAGATTTCTGACCCACTCAATCAAGAATGGTCTTTCCCAGGTGGCATAACATCAGTGGAGTTTACCCAGAATCAGGTGTTCCTATACTAACCACCACCTACGTGAAGTTCTTACATCCTTAAATTAGTGGTTCTGAAACCACTAATTTAGAAAAAGATCTCCTACTTAATGAAGCCTTCCTGGATGTTTGCATGGACCGAAGTAGTCTTCCCCTGCTCTGGGTTCCCATGACCTTTTATCTATACATGTCTTAGCTTATATCACGCGACAGCTTGAACACAAGTGAAGGGTGTGTGTGTGTGTGTGGTGAAGTTCTCCAAGAAGGTAAGCCTTAATGAAAGCAAAGTCTAGGTCTGCTGTCTTTGGGTCTCTCATTACTTGTAGCTCAGCACAGAACAGATGCTTGGTAAATGTTTATGATGCATAAAAATGAATACACACACATACACTAATCACTACACAAATGACTAGAGCCTTGGGCATACTCACCCTAAGTCAGGGTTTCCTTCACCAACTCCAATGTCTAAAGAGGCCAAGCACCTAAGGTAGATGATGTGTGAATAAAGCAGGTGTGGGGTGTGGTGTTTGATGAGTTGGTGAAGGCATACTTTATCTAGAGGGAAGCTGTTACATTCTTGCTGTTCTGCAGAAGTCCGGGTACTGATTGGCCAGATCTTCTCATTTTTTAGAGGCTAAAAATCTTGACCTATGTGAAATCTTTCAGTTTGAAAAATGTTATCAATTAATGAATTTCTAAATACAGAGAAGGATGAATAGAAGCTATCTTTGGGCCAGCTTGCAACCTCTGTTAGGTACACGAATCACCATGTCCTTCACCCACACAATTTTCTTCTCTAATTTCTTCCTGTCAAGGATGAGTAATGCCCTTCAGCCTGGAAACCTCTATCCTCAACTTCACAGTTTCTGTGTCTTTTCTCACTGAAGGATTGTCTATATGACAGAGTTTGTTGTTATTTGCCTGAAACTTCCCGTTTTTCTTGACTACAGTTAGGATAAACACAATTTCCAACCCCAAACCTGTGCCCGCTACTCTTTCAAATACCTATCTTCCTGTACTTTTGCCAAGTGAAGGCTACCTTTTCTCTATGTGGTAGAAGCCACTGCAAATCTTCTTTTGATCTGATTTGCTTTGAAATACATTGATCTCAGCTGGGCTACATTTCTTTCACTCCACCTTAACCTGAGTATCCTTCCTTTTTGTTAATCAATCCCCTTCCACATTTTAAGTTAGGGTTTTCTCTTTGGTTGTTTTTTCCTTGGGAGTAGGTTTTAGGTTTCCTATTTTTTCATAGAACTATGATCTTAACTACGTACCCACCAACCCAGAATCTCACTGGCTCCTCTTGGTGGGCTTGCTCATCCATTGTGGGATCTTTAATGAGTGGCCAGGGTGACTTACATAAGATATCACTGAATATACTGTAGCCCTGCTCACCATGTTATCAATGTGTTGTGACTCTTAGGAGCTAGAGTCAGTGTTGGTCTATCTTATTCTTTGGACGTTCCTGACATTCTGGTCTCTTTTGTGAAAACAGTAGGGGTGGCAATTCCGTTTGAGTCCATGGTTTCGGCAGGAAAGAAGAGCTTCTGGGCCAAGTGTAATACACACATATTTCTACAGAATCAAAGTCCACTGCGTTATTTCATCCAGTTCTTCTTTTCAACATTTTTCTCCTGCTCCAGAGCCAAATAACCCAAATAATCTGCCATACTTCAAGTAGAAATATGGATGTTCACATTCAGATTTCTGCTACTCGGCTGAAAAACTTTTCACTCTGAAATCCTTTAACTAGTTCCTGTCAAAGAGCTGATGGGCTACAGATCCAACTTAAAAATCTCACTTTTGGGGCACCTGGGTGGCTCAGTGGGTTAAAGCCTCTGCATTCAGCTCAGGTCATGATCTCAGGGTCCTGGATGGAGCCCTGCATTGGGCTCTCTGCTCGGCAGGGAGTCTGATCCCCCCACCCTCCACCCCGCCTATTTGTGATCTCTGTCAAATAAATAAAATCTTTTTTAAAAAAACCCAAAAAACTATAATGGGGAGTGGAAAGATGGGGTGGGGGTAAAAATTAACCAGGGAGAGAATGTAGACCTCAAAACTCTGACCTTCTGAAAACGATCTGCCAATATTAGAGCTTCAAATGAAGCCTGCATTTAGTTAACAGAATTACTGTAAGCAAAGTTAAAATCAAATGTCTACTCAATGACTGGCCAAAGTATTTTTTTTTAAGAGCTCCTATGATCACTTAAAAAGGAAACTGAACTTCACACCTTCACACCTTCTTCACACAAATACTGAAGTCTCCAGGAGTCTCAAAATTTTAAGACACTTAACTTGCCCAATTTTTTCCCAGTCATATAGTTTGAACTAAGGTGGAAAACGGATATTGTTTATTATGGCTTAAATCTGGTTTATTGGTTCAGAGAATCCCCTCCATGGAGAAGCAAGACATTCTACCTGAGAACTCATCCAGGCCTAAATGAAAATTTTGTCTTATCTCATGATCAAGAGGGGAGGTACCATAGACATGATCACAAGTACTGGCCACCAGGGTCGCTTTGGCTTGGAACTTTTTCATCATCCCATCTACTCCTGTCTATGAGACAGTGACTACATTTTAAAATAACCAACCAGGGGCTCCTGGATGGCTCAGTGGGTTAGGCCTCTGCCTTCGGCTCAGGTCATGATCTCAGGGTCCTGGGATCGAGTCCCGCATCGGGCTCTCTGCTCGGCGGCGAGCCTGCTTCCCTCTCTCTCTCTCTGCCTGCCTCTCTGTCTATTTGTGATCTCTCTTGCTCTGTCAAATAAATAAATAAAATCTTTAAAAAATAAAATAACCAACCATTTTTGTTATATGAAAACGAAGCAAAATATTCAAACATCAAAGGTATGTTTATTTTGAAGCAATGCAAAGCTGCCTCTTACTTAAGATTGACTCTCTTCCCGAAATCATGTTAGTTCTAGCTTTCAGTTTATAGATTTTGCGTTTGGTATTCAAGGTTAACTCCCTAGTTGATTAGATGTAAGCCAATATTAACAGCGGCAACTGCCACTGTGAAAATGAGATGCTACACAACGTTTGGTCTTAAAAGTCAAGAACCTATGAGTTAACTACATGATCTAATCTAGCTTCAAATTAACCACATTAAAATAAATTAAATGCTCCTTCCTCTTCATGTTGTAAAACATAAAAATGTCATACTCTGTAATTTGAGAATGACTGTTCTCATTTGATTCAGGAGATGGTGTGGTATCTTTAATTCCTTTATCAATATTATCCCAGACCAACAGATGGAAGATCAAGCAATTACAGAGAAATGAGCATGTGCTGTACTTATCATGCTCCCCCCCCCCAAAGTTTGCTTACTGAAAGCTGTTTTGCTATATTCACCAGTCAGGGGTGTTTACAGCCAAGAAATGACAAAGAAAAAATTAAAGAGCTCAGAGAAATCCATGATACATTGGAGAGGCAGGGACAGAGGACAAACTCACCTCTCTTTTTTTCAGTCCATTCCTCAGTTGCAAGATTTTTATTCTAACAGACAGGTATCCAATAATCCTTGATTTGTTTTCCTATATGGGGAAATTGTGACCTAGATTTTGTCAAGAGAGTAAATCAGTCGGCAAGTATTTATCGAGTATCCATTATCTGCTGAGCCCGCTGCTGGGCTCTGCAGACACAGTGGTGACAACACAGAATGCAGCCCCATCTACTAAGGGGCCAGGAGACTCGTGGGGAAGACAAATACCAAGGAAATTATTTCATTTAGTAAATGTGAAAGAGTTGAATTTTTGATCATAGCCCTAGGGATCAAGACAAGTTATATGCTATATCGCTTTGGGTCCCAGCCAAAAACAGAGGCACACTTACATAGGTGAATGGGAGGCTTTAATAAAGGTACTATTTATAAAGGTGTGAGCAGAATTCGGTCCCTTAAAAGGAATTGTATAGTTCTCTAGGGTGGTAACAAGGAATGGTCTAGCACCCTAGGTCTAGCAATGGCAGGGAGTCACCTGTTATCCTGAGTTTCTCCTCTTTGCCCGCCATCCCCAGCCCCACATACACACTTAAAGGAGCAGAGGCCCTCTCTGGGGCGCCTAGAGGAAGAACCCTGTGGAGAGCTCGGCCTGATAGGAACTGTTGTCCCAACCGAGGAATGCAACCAAGCCTCAGCAATCCAGCAGCGAGAGCAGGGGAACACTCTCCTCTCTCCTCTCTCCTGACTCCCCTTTGGAGTATAGGGCTGGGACTGTATGGCACTGTAAGGAGGCTATCACAAGGCTCTAAGGGCCTTTGCTCTCAATCTGGCCCAAGATGAATCCAATGAAAGCCAGAGAGCAACAAAGCCTGTTGATGTGGCCATGCAGGCCACAGAGCAAGGCTGAGAGAATGGAGAGCCAATAAATCGAACACGGAGAAGAGCCAACACACCTGCTTAGTTTTTAAAAATCAAGCTATATCTGCTCTAAGTCTCTATCCACCTGGTGGGAAAGATATTCAATGTCAGTAAATGTTGGGTCCCTTTCAACTCCTCCCTGGGATTATAGAAGAATACTAGGAATTCATGGCAGAAATACCAGGAGAGGGTCTAGGGACTACCTCTATTATTATTTTCTTGATATGTTCTCTAAATCAACCTATTTAGTATATAAAAAAATTTAATGGCCATAAACCACAGTTTTAATGTGCAAATTATGTATTTTTCCTCTCTGCATTTAAATAAATAAGTAAATGGCTGCCAAAACCCTCCTACATTGTTACCACTGTTCAGACAACTTTGGCTCATTCTCTGTTACATCTCATCTGCCTTGGACAAGCTCAGGAGTGTATCTCCTAGAAGTTGTCCCCTCAGACTCTGATTCTTTACCTACCCCCACCCCACTGGGACACAGCAGGACCTTGACCATGACTTCAGTCTCAGAGGTCACTCTAACTCTACCCATTCAAGCACTGGCCTCCTCCCCCTTCTCCAGAAACCTAAAGGTAATCCTTGTGAAAAGACCCAAACCTTAAAAGCTGATTCTTCCAGTTCAAGAGAACTCAGAAATTTAGAAACATAGTCCTGGCTTCTCTGTCATAGATTGGGGGGGAGAAAGGGGTCACTAACATCACCTATCTATAGTACGTGTTCTTTTTAGTGATTCACTCTGTCACTAAATAATAATAAGCAGTTAGAAGGAGACAAATAGTGATGACAAAAATTGCCAGGGGTGGGGGTGAAGAGGGTAAGAGCTGTACAAACTATGAGAGAATTGGCTGCAGGCAGCCTTGAGAAAGGTGTGCAGAAGTCAGAGTGCCCGAGCTTGGCAGGCATCCTTGCTAATTTTGTAGGAGACCTTCCAAGTGTTTTTTTGGTACCTGCCTTTTCAGCTCTGCTAATGATGATAAACTGTTGCCTCTGGGTCCACAGCCAACCTTTTGCACTGCATATGTGTTTATCACTCTCAGTCTCAAACAACAGAGAGTAATTAGGAAATATGAATGTGGGATAGTATAAAAACTCACAGGTGTTGTTTTGATCCTAAGTGACATCGACATCTAATTGACCAGGCTTCTGGGGACAGATCTCCTAAGAAATACGTAACAAAGCTACTGATTTTTTTTTTTAAATGAGGAATATAATTGTTGCTTGATCCTTGTACTATGATGGCCCATGTTCAGAGTCCAAAGTAGGGAGGGTTTTAAACTTGAAGAAGGGACCTCCTTGCTGGGTCGCAATCACGGGATACTGCTACTGCCAAGGAAGTGGCACTGACTCACACAGGCATCAGATACCAAATTCCCCAATCCCATTCTCCTTTCACAGACTCACTTCCATCTTTTTGCTCCCATTAGCTGAAGCCAATGAGAAGCTGCCAGAAAGGGAGGTGGGGAAATGTAGTCCCCACTGATCAGGCTTGCAGGGTGCAGAGTGGAGCTGAGAAGAACAAGATCAGGTGATTGGCAGAGGGGAGATTATTTCATTATCTTTATATTTTTATTAATTTTTAAATTAACATATAATGCATTATTTGTTTCAAGGGTACAGGTCTGTGATCCATCAGTCTTACACAATTCACGGCGCTCACCATGGCCCATAGCCTCCTGAATGGCCATCACTCAACTACTCCATCCCTCCTACCCCACTCCTGTCCAGCAACCCTCATTTTGTTTCCTGAAACTAATAGTCTCTTATGGTTTGTCTCCCTCTCTGGTTTTGTCTTATTTCATATTTTCCTCTCTTCCCCTATGATCCTCTGCCTTGTTTCTCAAATTCCTCATATCAGTGAGATCATACGATAATCGTCTTTCTCTGATTGACTTATTTGGCTTAGCATAATACCCTCTAGTTCCATCCATGTCATTGCAAATGGCAAGATTTCATTTTTGATGGCTGCACAATATTCCATTGTATATAAATACACCACATCTTCTTTACCCATTCATCTGTCAATGGACATCTAAGCTCTTTCCATAGTTTGGCTACTGTAGAAATTGCTGCTATCAACATTGGGGTGCACATGCCCCTTTGGATCACTACATTTGTATCTTTGGAATAAATACCCAGTAGTGCAATTGCTGGGTCATAGAGTAGCTCTATTTTCAACTTTTTGAGGAACCTCTATACTGTTTTCCAGAGTGGCTACACAAGTTTGCATTCCCACAAACAGTGTAAGAGGGTTCCCCTTTCTTTGCATCTTCGCCAACATCTGTTGTTTCCTGACTTGTTCATTTCAGCCATTCTGACTGGTGTGAGGTGGTATCTCACTGTGGTTTGATTTGTATTTCCCTGATGTCAAGTGATGTTGAGTAATTTTTCATGGGTATGTTGGCCGTTTGGACGTCTTTTTTGTAGAAATGTCTATTCATGAGTTCTGCGCACTTCTTGATTGGATTATTTGTTCTTTGGGTGTTGAGTTTGAGAAGTTCTTTACAGATTTTGGATACTACCCTTTATCTGTCATTTCCAAATATCTTCTCCCATTCTGTCGGTGGTCTTATAGTTTTGTTGACTGTTTCCTTTGCTGTGCAAAGCTTTTTATCTTGATGAAGTCCCAATAGTTCATTTTGCCCTTGCTTCCCTTGTTTTTGGCAATGTGTCTAGGAAGAAGTTGCTGTGGCTGAAGTTGAAGAGGTTGCTGCCTGTGTTCTCAAGGATTTTGATAGATTCCTGTCTCACATTGAGGTCTCTCATCCATTCTGAGTCTATTTTTGTGTGTGGTGTAAGGAAATGGTCCAGTTTCATTCTTCTGCATGTGGCTGTCCAATTTTCCCAAAACCAATTGTTGAAGAGACTGTCTTTTTTCCATTGGACATTCTTTCCCACTTTGTCGAAGATTAGTTGACCTTAGAGTTGAGGGTCCAATCCTGGGCTCTCTATTCTGTTCCATTGATCTATGTGTCTGTTTTTGTGCCAGTACCATACTGTCTTGATGATGACAGCTTTGTAATAGAGCTTGAAGTTGGAATTGTGATGCCACTAGCTTTGCTTTTCTTTTTCAACATTCCTCTGGCTATTCGGGGTCTTTTCTGGTTCCATACACATTTTAAGATTATTTGTTCCATTTCTGTGAAAAAAGTTGATGGCATTTT
Organism: Meles meles; assembly: GCF_922984935.1. Taxonomy (NCBI): domain Eukaryota; kingdom Metazoa; phylum Chordata; class Mammalia; order Carnivora; family Mustelidae; genus Meles; species Meles meles. The sequence continues at coordinate 20,997,028 of NC_060066.1, forward strand.
GACAGGGATTACATTGAATGTGTAGACTGCTCTAGGTAGCATAGACATTTTCACAATATTTGTTCTTCCAATCCATGAGCATGGAACGTTTTTCCATTTCTTTGTGTCTTCTTCAATTTCTGTCATCAGTATTCTATAGTTTTCTGAGTACAGACTGTTTGCCTCTTTGGTTAGATTTATTCCTAAGTATCTTACAGTTTTGGGTGCAATTGTAAATGGGAATAATTCCTTAATTTCTCTTTCTTCTCTCTTGTTGTTGGTGTATAGAAATGCAACTGATTTCTGTGCAATGATTTTACATCCTGTCACTTTACTGAATTCCTGTATGAGTTCTAGCAATTTTGGGGTGGAGTCTTTGGGTTTTCTATATAAAGTATCATACCATCTGCAAAGAGTGAGAGTTTGACTTCTTCTGTGCTGATTCAGATGGCTTTTATTTCTTTTTGTTGTCTGAGTTTTGAGGCTAGGACTTCTAGTACTGTGTTGAATAGCAGTGGTGATAGTGGATATCCCTGTCATGTTCCTGACCTTAAGGGAAAAGCTCTGTTTTTCCCCATTGAGAATGATATTCACTGTGGGATTTTCAAAGATGGCTTTTATGATTGAGGTATGTACTCTCTATCCCTACACTGTGAAGAGTTTTAATCAAGAAAGGATGCTGTACTTTGTCAAATGCTTTTTCTGCGAGGGGAGATTATTTTAGTTATTTTTGTTACCTTCTCTGTTCAGACTCTAGAGATCCACTTAGTTCATCTGAACCTGAGTGAGATCAGAAAGAAGTATGGCTAAGAGAGAGTAGGAAATCATTACTACCACTGGACAGAGCATACAAAGGCAATATTTTTTCAATACCTTTTAAGTATTGACATACTGACATGGCTATAAGACTATGATATAAAAAGGTGATAGGAAAAATGTGAAATTGACCATGAGATGTATATAAAAATATTAAAGGCACCTTTATTATGGTTTTATTCCCTTAACCACCACTGGTATAGGTATTAGATATTGGATTAGCAGGGGCTACTTCATAATAGGATGGCAAAACAGCATTTCTAGAAAATTATCCCTCCATAAGCCTCCCTTAAAATACATAGGACACAGTGATGCACCATCCAGATTCCTCACCAGGAATGAAAGTCTTGGTCGCCCAGGTGCTAGGAATACTGTTCTCAGGTGTCAGTCCCCTCTGACTTAGGGAATATCTTAGCTCTACGACAGTCACTTCTCTAAGCTCATGTACCTCTTTCCAGTCACAGAACGGCTCACATCCCATGACTGATTAACACAGGCTTATAAAGCACCTTACCCCAACCAGGGACAGTTCAGAAGGGTCATGTATTTTTAGAACTCCTCCTAAAGATGGCTGAGGCTTCCACTCACACTGTGTCTCAGCCTGCCTTCTCCCTCTGTACAATCCTGCTTACCTCTCTTTCGTTTCACAGATTGATCCCAAGAACACCCCCTAATAAAAGCCCCAAAATGTTGGTCTCCATTTCAGAGTCTGCTTTCCTGGGACACAACCTGTGTCACAGAGAACCCCTAGCAAATAAATACTTGTATTTCTCAATGTTGTTCAACATGCCTTTATTGCAAAACAATTAAATGAAGAAATTATTTTCCTGTTAATATTTCATTAGTATTTCCTGTTAATATTTCATCTCTGCACATTAGCTTCCTTTTCCAAGTTTCTAGTTTTGCTCTTGAAATGTACTTGAGAAAATTAATAGACTGGATATTTCAAAATAAAACCTAAAGCACACTAAGTCTTCCACCAGAAAATCAGAGTAGAGAGCAAAAAGGAGAACCAAGGTCTAAGCTACAAAAGAATGAGGACTTAAGAAAAATAGGGGGACGCCTGGGTGGCTCAGTCGGTTAAGCGTCTGCCTTCAGCTCAGGTCATGATCCCAGAGTCCTGGGATCAAGCCCCACGTCAGGCTCCCTGTTCCGTGGGGAGCCTGCTTCTCCCTCTGCTGCTCCCCCTGCTTGTGTTTCTCTGTCAAATAAGTAAATAAAATATTTTAAAAAAAAAAAAGAAAAAAGAAAAAGAAAAATAGGTAGAAGACCTATATATATAATAAAATTTGTTTTTAACTTTGGGGAGGAAGGGGGGGGAATACAGAAGGTATAATTAACTCTCAGATTTACACACCCAATGGAAAACACAGTTAAAATGGAAAGTGGATGTCTGGTCTCATGGACTTCCCACATTACAAATCCCCTTCAGCTAGGAATCAGAATCCTTTTCCTCTGTGGCAGCATCACAGGAACACACCAGATTTGTCAAGGGTACAAGTTCCCTCCACACTATCTGAGTTCTACCCTCAGAGGATGTCAAAGCCAGTAGTCAAGAGCCCTCTTCACAGTGATTGTTAGGAAAGATTGATAAGGCACTGTGCTTAAATGCTTTAATAATATCTCATTTAAGGGAAAGAAAGAAGAGATGCTGAGAATTCTAAATCATGTATTGGGTTATCATAGCTATCAAATGATTATGGGCATCAAAAAAAAAAAAAAGGAAGAAATCAAAGAGGAGCTATAGGGGTTTTGCAACACGTTCAGTTGGCTGGGCTGAACATTTCCCAAAATTCCCTTTCCTGTATGTTTCAGGTTAGGTTGATAACCAAAGAGGTTCTTGTGAAGCATTTGGAAGGCAGTCCTTTGATAACTCAGATACACTGTTGCTGGTCATCTTGGTAGCATGAGCCAGTGGCTGAGCCTTCAATGAGTCCATCTTTCCCTGAATCCTCCAACTTTTTCGTGGTCACCCCACAGAGGTGGGATGGATCCTGCTGCACAGATTTGGTGCAGACACTGTTACTACATATGCAGCAGGAGACAAGGAAGAGGTCTATTACTCATATAATGAGGTTTTCTGGGGGAGAGCAAGGCAGGCTGTCAAGAGGTTGGAAAATGGCTTTGGAGGGCAGAAAAAAGAGATTCATTTGTGGTTTTATGGGTGTCAGAGGGGGTGGCAGGGATGGTACCTCCCATGCATGTGTTCGTGTTCACAGGTTTCAGTGTATCCTTGCGGGTCCCATCTCATGTTTGTGGGTTCCAGCTTGTTCTTAGTCCCCCCAACTTTCTATTCTCTTCCCTTCAGACATGCCTGAACTCTGTGGACTTTGAGCTCTAGGAGGAAGTATAAAGACAGCCTTAGCTATTCTCATCATTGCATCTGGCCAAATCCCCAAAACAAATACGTGTGTGTGTGTGTGTGTGTGTGTGTGTGTGTGTGTGTACACATTAGTGATTCTGCTTCTCTCATTGAACTCTGACTGATACAGAAACCCAAATCCTAATTGTCTGGGATATGGGAACATGGTTCAAGAAAGGTGAGGCATGGGGTGCCTGGGTGGCTCAGTGGTTAAAGCCTCTGCCTTCAGCTCAGGTCATGGTCTCAGGGTCCTGGGATCAAGCCCCGCATCCGGCTCTCTGCTCAGCAGGGAGCCTGCTTCCCCCTTCTCTCTCTGCCTGCTTCTCTGCCTACTTGTGATCTTTGTCTGTCAAATAAATAAATAAAATCTTAAAAAAAAAAAAAGAAAGGTGAGGCATCTCTGACTATACATAATGCTCCCATTTAGTATATTTAATGGATCTCATTGGGCTCCTAATTAAGTATCCAGCTGTTTAAAGCCTGTAGGTCTAGACTTATACTCAGGACTGCTGGCAAGCTCTCTAACCAGACAGGCGTATTCATACACCCAAAATGCAATGGTGTGGGAAGAAGGCCACACCCAACCACCAGCAGATGAGAGGCCCTAGCCAATCATCCCTATTAGCTATGATTAACTTATTTGTATGGTGGCCTGAGTGTGTTCTCTTTGGACAGTCCTCCATGTTATCAGTCTCATTTTGAAAAGCATGGGTAACTGGAGAGATTTTTTCTTTCTCAAAGAAAGACTACGTTGAGACTGTCTTAATTACTATTTTTGTTAGAAACCAATTCTCAGGGCCGTTTTCTTGCAGCAGACTTTCTAACTTTAAGATCGTAGGGTCTAACTGTGTCAGTCATGATATCTACATATGGATTTCCTCCCTTTAATTTTTCTCTCACTTCCCTTAACATATTAAATGCCATAGCAATTTCCTACAATGCCTGATTTGTGCCAAGTGAAGACTTTTCATGCTTGCAGACAGGACTTAAAAGTGCCAGCATTTAAAAGCTTAAGTTCTTATCAAGGCAAATGATTATAGTCATTTGTATAATTCTTGTTGACAGTTTTCTGTAACTTTGGTCTCCATGTCATAAAAATTGATGTCTATAATTTCCTTTATATTCCCACAGAGAGGGACAGCAAAAGAAAGAGCGAAAATACCTGCTCTGTTAGAGAGTGTGGTCAGAACTGATCATGTCAGTGAACATCCAGAATAAAATTAATGTTGCTAAGAGGCAAAGAAAAGGATGGAATTAAAAAAAAAAAGCATTAAACAAATATACCAGGGGAGAAATATAAACTCTACCGAAGACAGGCCTGCTAATAAAAAGATAGAGTACTAAATAATTATGACTCTAAACTTAGCTGAATGATGGTAGTCATTTTTCAATTCCTGTTTACCAAGTCAAATTAGAAAAATAAACTTGCACAATAAGAATAATGGAGACACCAGAGATTAAGTACTAGGGAAATGTAGGTGGGGAGTATTTAGAGTAACTGTGCACATAAACATTTGGTCTGGATGATATGCATTCCAGCGCAAGAAGAAAATTAGCAAACCTCTATTGAGTTGCTTCTACTTATCTTTAAACAAAGCCCTCAAGACATACCATAAGATTAGGAGAAAACAGATGTGATATCATTCAGCAGAGCAGGTAAAAAGGGCTGAGCTGGCTATTGTAATTCAGAAACTCTACTTTAGCAATATAATGAACAAATAGAATAAGATGAAAAATCTTTTAACAGAACAGGGGACCATAAGCAAAAGATAAGATGGGCTTACAAAGAAAATATCATGTTAGACTGAAGTCATAGATTTTTGCCAACAAATTAGAAAATCAATGACCAAAGGAAATGAAGTAGATGTTTTATAATTGGCCTTTGGTGAAGCTTGTGACAAAATCTCATAAAATTCTATTTGCTAAATTGGTTTGAATTGGCTTAGAGATGAATATAGTCATCTGGACTGAAAATTGGTTGCTTCATTGAAGGAATGTGCCTAGAAGGCTCTGACAAGGATGAGTATTTACATTTTTCAATGCTCCTAGATTTTCCTCCTTCCTTTCAAGACCTTGATGAAAATGAGGGTAAAGTTATACATTCAGGCACTACCCATATGCAGATATTAACTCTTATATTTTTAGCTTGCTAAATGGTAGTGTGCCCATTTGAAGAACACAGATGGAGAAGGAAATGAAGGAATGGAGTAAAATGAAGTATTTTGGATAAAGGAATAAAGGGTAAAATGTTGGCTGTTTCTGATCATGTCTACGTAAACAAACAGAGGCAGGGGTTTGTTTAGGGTTTTTGGTTTTTTGTTTTTGGGTAGTTTCTGGGGTCTTTTTTATTTGTTTTGCTTTTTTTGTTTTTTCTTTACTTTGGTTCACTTATCATAGCTGGAGTATAACTGAGAACTTAACTCTTGAACGGTCCCCTTTCTTGATCTCTGGATGATCCTTGAACCTTGAAGGCCCTCCCCAGCTACTTTTCCTACCCTCCCACTGGAAAATCCACCTTGTCAATGGAAATAGAGCTATCAGGAAGCTTGTCTCAAAGACATACTGCGTGTGACGATGAAAGTAAGAGCCCTGCACACACAAGCCAGGTAACAAGTAGAGCCTAGAACTTACTGATGCTCTCATCTGACAGATGGCAACCAGTAAGGGACAAATTTTATCTGGCAGGATCTCAGGGTGTGAATAGGGGCCTTTTAGTCACTGGAACAAAAGTTACGGACAAACAGTAGGATTTTGTAAGATGCCTAAAAACGAGGTCACCTAATCTGATACAGAAGGTAAGAAAAACCATGGAAATGGATGAGCAAAGTGGCAGAGAAGAAGGCTTGAACTGGGTGTTAAAGGACAAGCAGGAGGTTGTCTGAGATTTAGGAAAGAAAAGCAGGGGAGAGAATGTGCCAGGCAAAGGGAAACTGACATGCAAAGTTACAAAAGCAGGTGCACCCTGAAGTTCAGAGCAGCAGCAGGTAATTTGTTGTTAGAGTGACTCTAACCATGCCACCATCTCTTAAAACTTTTGGTAGTGCTTGGGGCACACGGGTGGCTCAGGGGGTTAAGCCTCTGCCCTCGGCGCAGGTCATGATTTCAGGGTCCTGGGATCAAACCCTGCATCAGGCTCTCTGCTCAGCAAGGAGCCTGCCCACCCCCCTGCCTGCTGTTCTGCCTGCTTGAGATCTCCTCTGTGTCAAATAAATAAATAAAATCTTTAAAAAAAAAAACTTTTAGTTTTCTATTGTGTATAGGAAAATGGGGGGTGGGTAGCGAATCCCTATCATGGCCCTATAAGACCAACGTGATCTGCCTTTTTCTAACTCTGCTGCTACATCTTGCTGCATCCTGTTGAGAGACAATTCTCCATGGTTCATTTGTGTTTCTGCACTTCTTGCAAGGACAAGTATTAACTGCCCCTTTGTTCCAGACAATCTTCTCAAGAAAAACTGTATAAGGAACTGCACTGGAATTTAGAGATAGTGTCTCCCTCTGGAGCAGAAGGCGACTTGCTTACTGTCCAGTATAATAGAGACAATATCTCCTTCAGACCAAAGCTCAAACTGGCCTACTTCCCATTTTAAAAGATTCAGGTTCCCAAGCTCAGGATTCCTCAATGGTAACACAAATTCACTGTGTGTTCAGCTCTGCCTTGCTAATGTGAGACTATGGCGGTGGTGGTGGTGGCGGTGGTGGGGGAGGATGAATGGTGGGGGTGTATGATGCAAATGTGAAGCTCTTGCTACTTGCTGTGCCATGAGTAATGGAGTCTTTTGTCTCTGATCCCAGAGTCTTATATCTTCTGTCAACATCCACAAAATGGTGACACGCTAACTTGTCTGTGTACATGTAGAGTAAAATCCCGACCCCGTCACAGCTCTTGACACACCCTCACCTTCTGAACTCCAACTGCATTCAACACTATTAGACATCAGAAAATTCAAATGCAAATGAAGACCACAGAGAGCTATCAGTACATATGTATCAGAACAGCAAAAATACAAAATATACCAAATGCTGGCAAGAATGATAAGACATAGATCACTCGTACTTTGTTAATGGGAACATGGAATGGGACAGCTAATCTAATATGGCAGTTTCTTAAGAAACTAAATGTGCCATTACCATACAAACGCAGCCATTGCAGTCTCGGGCATTTATCTCAAGAGAAATGAAAACTATGTCCATACAAAAGCCAGTACATAAATGTTTATTCCAGTTTTATTGATAATAGACAAAAACTGGAAACAGGCTACTTGTCTTCAATAGGTAAATGGTTCAACAAATCCATATCCATACTGTGAATTACTACTTGGCAATAAAAAGGAACAAAATACACACACACACACACACATATAATATTTATATATTTATATTTATATATTTTATATAATTATATATTTTATTTATTTATTTATTTCAAAAGGGAGAGAGAGAGAGCACAAATGGGGGCAAGACATAGAGGGAGAGGGAGAGAGAGAATCCTAAGCAGGCTCCAGGCTCAGCAGGCAGCCCTTTGTGGGGCTCCATCTCATGACCTCAAGATCATGACCCAAGCCAAAATCAAGAGTCAGACACTTAACCAACTAAGCCAACAAGGTGCCCCCAAAGGAACAAACGATTGATACGTACAACAATTTGGATGAATCTCAAGAAAATTATGACTGGAAAAAAGCCAACCCAAAAAAGGTACACATTGTATGACTCCATTTATGTAACATTTTGAAATGGTTGTATGTTAGAAATAGAGAACAGATTAATAGTTTCCAGAAATTAGAGACAAAGAGAGCAAGGCGGACATTGTTACAAAATGGTGGCATCAAGGATCTCTCTAACGATGACACTGTTCAGTATCTTGACTGTGGTAGTACATACATAAACCTATACATGGGATAAAATTCTAAAGAACAAAATATACACAAACACATTCACACACAAGTGAACACAGGTAAAATTGGGTAACTATGAATAAAGTCAGCAGATTGAATTAATCTCAATATCTTGGTCTTGATGCTGTGCTGTAGTTTTGTATAATGTCATCATTGGAGGAAATAAGAAAAGAGTACATGGGCTCTCTGTATTATTTTTTTTTAACTGATATAAATCTAGAATTTTCTCTATCAAAATCTCCACATAACTTCTGCAACATGCTATAGAATTTTTTTTTTTTTTTTTTTTTTTTTTGGATAAGAAAGGATATCTATCTAAGTATGTTTAAAGGCAAAAAGAGAAAAGGGATGAATGATTCCCAGGGTTCACATTTTGCCTCTGCTACTTATCTGATGGGTAACCAGGCAAGTGACATGGGTCTCTAAATCTTGACTTCACATTTCTGAGGCATCTCTATTAATGGTATCCATCCTAGGGTTGGAGAAGAGACTTGAGATTGTTAAGAGAATTGAGGTTATATAAATATTGTTATATAAATTATTAAGAGAATTGAGATTATATAAGTAGAGCAGAGTACTTGGAACATAGATATCCAATAAATGCTGCTTCTTCTGCTAAAATTATTAATTCCACATTCAAAACTCATGTTACAAAACCAGTTGTTCCAACTGAAGAAGGGAGACACTGGCCAAAAGTTTTCAGATTGATAAGGAGATTTTTTTTTCCTAACAAATGTTTCTATACTAAAAGTGTTCTATAAGTATATTATTCGAATGGGAGATTAAAAAAAAAGTTAGTTAAATAAAAGCATTAAAAATTGCATATTCACCAAGATATGCCAGATTCTGGACATAATATATCTTAAAATATTTTTTTTTAAATGGAGACTATTTAAAGTATGTTCTCATTCCACAATGGAACTAAATGAGAAGTAGATAACAGAAAAAGAGCGGGAAAAACCCCTCAAAAATCTAGAGATTAAATAACACACTTCCAAATAACATGGATCAGAGAAAAAGGTAAAAAAACAAAGGAAAAAGATTTTGAACTAAATAAAAATGAAAACACAACTTAATCAAAAACTGTGGGATTCTGTGAAAACACACCCTACAGGTAATTTATAGCACTGAATGCATATATTAAAATTGAAGAAAGGTAAAAAATTAATAACCTAACCCTCCACTTTAGGAAACCAGAGAAAGAAGAATTTAAGCTGAAAGCAGGCAGAAGAGAAGATATAATAAAAAGCAAGAACCAATAAAATGGAAAATATGAAAACAATAGAGAAAACCAGTGAAATCAAAAGCTGGTTCTTTGAAAAGATCAATAAAATTGATAAGCTTCCAGCAAGGTTAACCAAGAAAAAAAAGAAGACAGACACAAATTTATCAATATCATAAATTAAAAAAACGGTCATCACTACTGTTACCAGGGATATTAAAAGTATAATAAAGGAATATTAGGACCAACTATATGTCCATTAACATGAATACTTAGGTGAAATGGACTGATTCCCTGAAAGGCACAAAATACTGAAACTGACAAAGGAGAAATAGATAATCTGAATAGGCCTATATTATTAAATAAAACTTTATAAAAATAGAAAGCACCAAATCCTGATACTTTCACTGGTGAATTCTATCAAAAATTTAATGAAGATATGACATGAGTTCTCTACAATCTCTTTCAGAAAATAAAAGTAATTGGACTACGTTCCATCTTATTCTATGAAATCAGCATTAATCTAATTCCAAAACCAGATAAAGGCATTACAAAAAAGAAAAGCTACAAGACATCTCTCATGAATATAGATGTAAAATCCTTCACAACGTGTGTATATATATATCCTTCACACATATATATACATGATGATGTATAAAAATAATTACACCATGATTTACTCCAAATATGCAAAGCTTGTTTGATTATTAAAAAATCAATATAATCCACACAACAGGCAAAAGTAAAAAAATTATATGATCATATTGATATATATAGACATGGAATTTGATGAAGTCCAACATTCACTCACAATTAACACTCTCAGCAAACTAGGAATAGAGAAGAACTTTCCCATCTTACTGAAGAAACCGTACAAAAAAATCTACAGGTAATATAGGAGTCAATGCCAGCCCTGCCCCCAGATAGACCATGCTGGCATGAAGAGTATTCTGAGTTCAAAAGCAATCAAAACCCAGCAGATGCAGGAAAAGCTCTTTACTTCCCCCTAAACTGCCTAAAAAGAATTTAGACAGAGGACCTGCTCCAGAAAGAGTGCTATCACCACAGAGAACTACATTATGATATGAATTAGGTATGGTGGATAGAGAGGAACCTAGCAAGGCCTGTTTAATCAGTCTTTGCTTTGCCCCAATTGTTTCTGAGAGGTCCAGCAAACATCTGTTTATCAAACATTTACTTTTTCACTCTTTTTAAGGATTGCATTCCTTCCTTTGAAAGTCCCAGACCTCTATCCCTTTCTCCTTAGTTCAGGACAACAAATATATCTCATTTTGTTTGATTGTCTTTGGAATTTCCATGTTTGTGTGGGTTCCCATATATACACTATTAAATTTTATTTTCTCCTGTTAATCTGTCTCATTGGTTTGACTCTTGGTTTGGCTAGAAGGATCTAGAAGGGAACAGGTCATTTTTGCTCCTTGACAGTATTATCATACTCAATGATGATATATAGAACTCTTTCTCCCTAAGATGGGTAAGAAGGTAATGATATCCTCTATATACCAGTCCTGTTTGACATCATCCTAGAAGTCCTAGCAAGTGCAATAAGACAAGAACAGGAGACATTATTAGAAATAGTTTTGAAGGGAAGAAATAAAACTCTTTTTCTCAAGTGACATGATTGCCTATGTAGAAAATCCCAAAGTAAAAAGTCTCTTGGAACAAATAAGCAAGTTTAGCAAGGTCATGGGATACAAGGTCAATATATAAAAGTCAATTGCTTTCCTATGTATCAGAACTGAACAAGTGTAATTTGAATTTTAAAAAATGATACAATTTACTATAGCTTAAAAAATTAAATACTTGGGTGTAAATTTAATCTAACAGTCCAGGGTCTTTATGAAAAATATTATAAAATTCTGATGAAATAAATCCAAGGAAAATCTTGGAAAATGGAAATAAAATTCAGGTTCATGGATTGGAAAACTCAGTATTATTAACAAGGCAATACTTCAGGGCACCTGGGTGGCTCAGTCAGTTAAGCATCTGCCTTAACCGTCCGTCTTAACCTCTGAGTGTCTGCTCAGGTCATGATCCCCGGATCCTGGGATCCAGCCTGTTGGCTCCCTGCTTCTCCCTCTCCCTCTGCCTGCCACTCTCCCCGCTTGGGCTCTCTCTCTCTCTGTCAAATAAATAAATAAAATCCTAAAGAAAAGATGGAAATATTCTACAAATTGATTTATAGATACAATGTAATTCCAGTCAAAATCCCAGCTAGCTTTTTGTAGATATTAACAACTGGATTCTAAAGTTGATATGGAAATGCAGAAGACCTAGAATAGTCAACACAATACTGAAAAAGAACAAATTGACGCACCCACACTACTGATTTCAAATAAAGCTACAGCAATTAAGACAGTTGTGATACTGAATAAAGAACAGATTAAAATAATAGATCAATGGAATAAAACAGCTCAGAAGCAGACTCATACAAATGTAGTCAACTGATCTTTGAAGAAGCAGCAAAGTCAATGTAATGGAGAAAAAACAGTCTTTTCAAAAAGGGAACAAGGGTGCTAGAACAATTAGATGTCCATATGCAAGAAAAAAAAAACCTGTGCACCCTTATACCTTTCACAGTAACTCAAAATGGATTGTAGACTTAAAAATACAAGACTCTAAAACTCCTAGAAAAGAGCAAAGCAGAAAATCTACGTGAACTAATTTGGTGGTGAGTTTTTAGATACAGCACTGAAAGCATGATCCTTGAAAAAAAAAATTGGTAAGTTGGACTTCACTGAAATTAAAAACTTCTGCCATGTAGAAGACATTTTTTTAAAGATTTTTATTTATTTACTTGACAGAGATCACAAGTAGGCAGAAAGGCAGGCAGAGAGGAGGAAGCAGGCTTCCCTCTGAGCAGAGAGCCGGATGTGGGGCTCGATCCCAGGAGCCGAAGGCAGAGGCTTTAACCCACTGAGCCACCCAGGCGCCCCTACAAGACATTTTTAATAGACTAAAAAGGCAAGTGAAATACTGAGAGAAAATATTTGGACAACATGTATCCAAAATATACAAAGAATTCTTAAAACTCACCAATAAGAAAACAAACTCTGCCTGCCTCTCTGCCTACTTGTGATCTCTCTCTCTGTCAAATAAATAAAATGTTTAAAAGAAAAAAAAAAGATATGAATAGGGGTGCCTGGGTGGCTCAGTTTATTAAGGGTCTGCCTTCTGTTCAGGTCATGATCCTGGGGTCCTGGGATGAAGCCCCTTGTCAGGCTGCCCACTCAGTGGGGAGTCTGCTTCTCCCTCTTCCTCTGCCTTTTCCCTTGCTTATGTGTGCGCTCTCTCTATAATAAATAAAATTTATTTATTTCTATAAATAACTTCACTCCAGTTCTCTCTCTCAAAAAAAAAAAAAAAAAAAAGAAACCTTTAAGAAAAGATTCTCAACATTATTTGTCATTGGGGTTGCAAAATTAAAACACTTGTAACTTTATAGTGTAAAATCCTAGCAAATGCTATCTTAGCCAGGTGAGTTATGCCAACATTGGCAAATATGTCATTGATAGTATGTACTCTCACCTGAGTGTAGTCATTAGCAAAACATTGGCCAAATCCCAAATAAAGCACATTCTACCAAACACTTAATGAGTACTCCTCAGAACTATCAAGGTCATCAAAAACAAGGAAAGCTGAGAAACTGTCACTGCCAAGAAGAAGCTAAGGAGGCATGATACTTGAATATTGAAATTTGGATGCGATCTGGGGACAGAAAAAGGAACATTATGTTAAAACTAAAAAAAATTTTTTTGCATAAAGTATGGACTTCAGTTAATGTTTCAGTATCATTAATTGAATGAACTGAAATGTACCATATTAATGTTTAATGTTAATAGCGATTGAAATTGGATAGAGGGTATATGGACAGGCCTGTCTCATGTTTTCAATTTTTCTGTAAATCTATACTTGTTCTTAAAACAATTTCACTATTACTTTTAAAAGCCCTGATTAATAGAAATGGAGTTTCACATTTGCAAAATGAAACATTTCTGGAATTCTGTGTACAATAATGTGAATATACTTAACACTAATGAACTTTACACTTTAAAATGTTTAGTATGGGGGTGTCTGGGTGGCTCAGTGAGTTAAACATCTGCCTTTGGCTCGGGTCATCATCCCAGGGTCCTGGGATCCAGTCCTGCATCAGGCTCAGCGCTGCTCAGTGGGGAGTCTCCTTCTCCTTCTCCCTCTGCCCACCCCGCACCCCCACCCCCACCCAGCCCCCACATCTTGAGCTAGCTCTCTCTCTTGTTCTTCCTCTCACCCTCTCTTCCTCAAATACAATCTTTAAAAAATGTTCAGGATGATTAATTCTATATTATGCATTTTTCACAATTAAATATTTTAAAAATTTCATAAAGCCTCATTTTCTTTAGCCACGCTGGAGTTTCTCATTCTCAATTGCTTTTAACATTACATGTTAATTACGGCAACATCATAATTATTAGTGTAGCTTCTAGTATCAATACGATGTTTAGCGTATGGAGGCACTGTGCTAAGCATTTCACAAAAATCCTTCAATTGAATCCTTAGAGCAACCCCTCTAGGTGGGTATTAGTATGTGTCTCATGTTACGGGTGGTAAACATGAAGCTCAGAGGATTTAAGCAAATTGCTGTGATCGCATTGCTAGGAAGGGGTTCTAATTTCCAGAGCAACTGGACTCCAAAACCCCACATTCACACCTACTTTGCTCTATTTGCAAATTTCACTTACAGCAGTTCACAACCTCGAGATATTAAAACAAAATAAAACAAACAAAAAAGCACAAGAGTAAACAAATGAGTAAATGCCAAGCCAGCAGAGCAGCCAGCCAATTAAGCAGAGTGGCTCTGAATTCCTGATGCATTTCCCACAACAGCTTTTTACCATTTTCTAGATTGTGAGTCCTCAATTGTGATCCCATTACAAACAATACTGGCACCTAGCACTTACTTATATTCAATTACGCTCATGAAAACTGGGAGGGAAGAAAAATGCTGCACCTTAGAGACCAGGAAAAATCCCCTCGGTAGTATTTTTTCACAAATGCTGGATTCCTGGGAAAACCAGACCACAAAACGTCCATCCTAAATGCTTTTTCTCTTGATGGGAGGGGTGAAGGTGGGGGAGGTAGAGTTTTTGGACAAAGAAGAGAAATGGTACCTTGAAGAAACAGGTTAATCCTTCATTTGGTTTAAACAGATCTGCATTTGCCTGTGTGTTTAACCAAGAAGCCCTGCACTTGTCAGGCAGGGGCTGTGACTGATGGCTGTGCCTTCTCACACTGAGATTTGTAAAATCTCACACTGCCCTTCTGGCATTTTTAGAAAGGCAGAAAGCTCAGAGGAGGCTAAACTGCATAGTTCCTTACAAGTTAAAGTTGGAAACCTTTGAGGAAAATATTTCAACCTCTGTCTGATGTAAAAATCAGCACCAGAAATTACTTTTAATATGGAAAATCACAGATCGCTGGAATAAATCCCTGTTTTGGATCAGGCAAGCCATGGGAATGGAACAGGAAAACGCATAAATAACTGTGGGTAGAAAAGTGAACACGTTTTCGAACTTTGAAAGTGCAACAGAATGCTAAGCCAGGGTTCAAACTCTGACTCCCTGCCCTCCATCGGCTTTCATCAGTCGTATTTTCAAAGACTCACATGAAAGGACAGCATAACCTCTATTATCAGGGTTCAGATCTCAATACAGACTTATTAGCTCCATCTTATTGATTACATTCGCTGAGGTTTCTCTATCCTTACTGGTGTTTTGCCCTCTGATTTGCCCAGGACTGAAATTAAGTATGTTAAAATCTCCTTTTATTAGGGTGTTATTTCACTTCCCAGTAGTTTCTGCTTTTTGAAAACTGTTACTGCGTTACTGGAGGCACAGATAATAATAATAATGACTTCTGCATCTTCTTGCGATTTTCAGCCATTAGTGTTACAAAATATCCTCATTTACCTATTTTAGTGGGGGGCTAATTCTATCTTGCCTATATCAAGACCTTTGCTTTTTTTTCCCCCAATTGCAATGGCCTGTTCTTCTGTTTTTAACCTTCCAAATCATTCAATTTCACGCATACCCCTTTTAAACAGCAGAGAGCACAATTTTGCTTTTGTGGGCAGCCCCAAAATCATTTTTTTCTCTTTGTAATAAGCGAGGGAAGCCCATTACATTTGTCAATACCACCTGCATTCTGGTCTCTGTTCTGTCATATTGTTTTATGGTATTATTGTTGAATATAGGAGGTTCATTGTGTGATCCTTCCTCTCGCCCCCTCCCCTTTTTAAGATGTGCACTAAAGTACTGGATAGTAAAATGATATAATGTCTGAGATTTCCTTTAAAACGCTTCAACCATAAAAGTGGTGGCGGCAGTGGGATGGAGAAGTCCCGATAACCTTGATGGCTATGGAAGCTGGATACCGGGGTTCATTGTAGTTTCTACTTTTACATGTGTTTGGGAATTTTGTTTTTCAAACATGGTTTTCTTTTTAAATAGTTGTAAACAAATAATTTCATCTTTCTCATGTTCTACCAAGTTTGCATGTTTTTTATTTACTTTTATAATAAGCCAAGTTCTATCTTCATGAACATAGACCTGAAATAATGAAAACTTAAGAGCTTCATAAAAAGAAGAGTTAGTCTCTAAATCAAATAAAGACCTTCTCTATTGCCTCAAGCGCTGCAATAAATTATACATACTGTAAATGAGCACAGCTTCTTTTAAAGTTACAAGAAACAATTTTGTCTTTGTGAGAGTTTTATAACTACATCCAATAGCCTATAAAAAGCCTCTCTTGATGCGGTTCCCATGGTGACAGGACATAATATATGTGTCCATTAAATTTGGAAATGTAATGAAGTGCAATAAAAATCTACTTCAGAAAAATACACTTCTCAGCATATTTTTATTAATTAAAATATTGCATCGAGCATTTTTCATGTCTGCATGCCTGACAGCAAATAAAAGCTTTGCCACATATTAACTGTGACTCTTGAGTTCCATCCAATATTAATTGGTACAAAATAGGAAAGGCATTTTTGCAGAGAAAATATTTTGACTGGTGGCCCAGAGTGATTAATAGGTAAACAGTTATGCTTCTTGAACTGTGCATATACCATTTCAAATGCCACCAGCAATACGGATTCTGACATTTGTGTCCACAGGGGCAGGAATGGACTAGAAAGTAAGTGTCGTTAATCCCTGAGGATGAAGAGAAGTTCCTTATTGCTGACTGCCTACCAGAGTCTTGCTGACAATATGTGGCCATTTTGCTTGTGGGGGAGACAGAGTATCAGAAAAACAGTTTAAGAAATCCCTGCATAAATTCAACTAACAAGAACAAAAGCAAAGACCACAAAAAACCAACTCACTACACAACCAGAGGCACAGAAGTTGCCAGAAAATAAGTTGGGGGAGGGGGGAGCCAAAGAGTAATGAGCAAATCACTCTCATACTCAGCTTTGAATAGTCAGAATTTTAAGCAGAATAATTGGAAAGGCAAGAATCTTTTTCTCAGGGTGATTACTCAGACATCTTCAAATAAGGAGCAGAACATTCTCAACTACTTCCCACTTGACACTCTCTGTGTATGTCCTCCCAAAGTAACAATATCTGAATGATTTTGACATACTTGAAAGCACAAAGCACGTGGAAAACTTAACTGGGGAAAGGGTATATAGCTTCTGCTCACCCCCCAAATCAAGAAAAGCACAAATCCCCTCTCATAGATGACATTAGTCTGAGAGGCATTTGCCTTTTGTGTTCTGTCATTCTGCAAAGTAAGACCTACGGGAAACTTCATTGACCTGGTTGCTGTTCCATGAAGAACCCTACTCATCAAACCCAACTGAAAAACTAATAGTAACTGGGACTTATTATGTCATAAACTGTCTCCCTAAAACTTTTTTAAAGAACACTCTTATAGGATTCCCACTATGTACCCACACCTCAAGACCCTAGACACATTTTCTGGAATTTATAGAAAACATCAAAAACACCACTGCTCCCACATAAATGTTACCAACATCTCAAAACACCACTGTTCCCACGTAAATAGTACCATACTCGAAAAATGAGAGGAATCATGTGGGCACAGTATTTCTACTGGACCTATTATTGAGGGCAAAGCATCAGTGGTATACCACTATTAGGTGATACAGATTTGCCTAGCTACTACAGTGAAAAGACAATCCACAAATGTTTGGAAGTTCCCCAAAGCAAATTTCTTTTCTTACAGGTTCAGAAGGTTTTCTGGAAGTTGGAAACTCTGGGAGTTGCGCATATATCAAGGCAAAATGGAAAGCAAAAGAGGTGAAAAAACTGAAAGTCTCCCAAATCTGGAGGCTCCTAGGGCCTCCATAGAGAATAGCCAATATTCCCAGTACCAGCTCCTGATTTAACAAGGCACCCTCCTTTCACTAACCATGTGGAGGGATTCCCAACCAAAATACATCAGAGTACTCTTTGAGAATTAGGACTCTGGTCAGGCTTCCCTGATTTCCAACACATACACTCCAGCTCCTGTCTTCTCCAGAGTTTCTCTGAAGTGTTCCCCTAGTCCCTGATGCTTCATTTCCCGTTGAAGCACTCATCAGATTATCTCCAATGGTCTCCTTCTCTGTGCACCGCCACCCATCAGTCTGTGAGCCCCCTGATGGTGGAAAGTGAATTTTATTCTTTCCAGCATTCCACACTTAAATACTTAACATACCAACGTTGCTTGACATAGATGGAAAAGGTCTTGATGAGTGTGTAAAGTACTGTTTACACTCCGTCAAACTCATCACGGCACACTTCCCGCTTTGCCCCTCAAGATCACAGTGCCTGGCCTGTAGATACATGAGGATGCTTACCTTGTTCTCGGGACTGGTCTGACTGTTGGAAATATTAGTAAATTGTCAAATCTGAATATGGAAAAAAAGAAAATATGTATGCTGAGTCACTACCCCTGCCTATTTGTACCCGTTTATTTATTAATTCTTTCACAATATATTTTTTTGAGCATCTATAAAGTATTGGACTTGTCCAAAGCATGGGGCAAGGAGTAGTGAACAAATAGAATGCCCTTTGCACCCACAGAGTTTATCTTCTACTGTGCTTGGGGAAAAATAATAAAATAGTAAAACAGATACCGAGCAAACTCAGGTTGTAATAAGCAATTATAGAGAAAATAAACCAGATGATGTAACAGTGTGGCTGGAAGGAGGGAGCGGCTGTGTCCATAGATGGGCAGAAAAGGTCTCTTTGAAGTGGTTACTTTGACCAGGACAACTGCAGAAGGCCAAGAGAAGGAAGTAGGGTCATGGAGAGGGCTGGGTAAGATTATGGAAGGGCTTTAAAAATGCTGCAAAGAGCTGAGACTTTATTGCAGTGCCAAAAGAAGCCATTAGAATGTTTTAAGTTGGGAGGAGACAAGATCTTATTTTAGGAAAGAGCACTGTGGTTGTTGTATGGGCAATGGAACGTGCTCTGCCAAGAAGTGAAGCAGAAGATCCCGTGGGAAAATTGGGCTACATTTACTCGACTGCACCCTAATGGTTTCCAGCCAGGGGTGATTTTGCCTCCCAAAGGACAACTGGCAATATCTGGAAATGTTCTTGTTTGTCACAACTAGGAAGAGGGATGCTAGTGGGCAGCAGCCCCAGATGCTGCTAAACCTCTCACAATACACAGAATGGCCCTTCTCAGCAGACAACTATCCATCCAGTGGAGCCAAGGTTGAAAAACTCGAATTTACTCTATGCAGATCTGCTCTTCGACTTCTGGATTGCATGACAGAAGCAACGGAAAAAAAAAAGTTTTATAAATTATAAGACATGTGTGTCAGGACATATGGGTGGCTTAGTCAGTTAAGCATCTGCCTTTGGCTCCAGTCATGATCCCAGGGTCCTGGGATTGAGTCCTACATTGGGCTCCTTGCTCAGTGGGGAGCCTGCTTCTCCCTCTGCCTGCAGCTCCCTCTGTTTGTGCACGTGCGCTCTCTCTCTGACAAATAAGTAAATAAAATCTTAAAAAAAAATAAGGCGTGTGTGTTCATGGGAAGCAAAGAGGCAAATTATGGGGTAAAAAAGAGCCAGTGACAAGAAACTATACGAGACTCAGAGTCACTTTTGTACCAAAAGCAACAATTCTTTGCTTTTAAGATCAGCTGACCTCCCCTTAATTGCTTATTACATTGTCTACATGGTGACCTTCCTAGATGGTGAATAATAGTTTTTCTTTTTCTTTAGTTTCCTTTAATTCAACTAAATAGCATTCCATTTAGACCACATTAACACTTAGAAATTCTTGATGAACGGCGTTTCCTGTCCTTGGACATGTCTTCCTTTAAATAAGTTGGTAATTTGCCTTCAAAATTTGAGCATTTTATTAGTGATTGGGTTAAAATTGCTTTTTACGACAACACCTGGCCCTCTTCCATTCATAGGTCTAAAAGCAGAGACAGCATTCCACAACGGACGGTACTGTCATATGCTGATCTACGTTAAGCTGGATTTTTTTTTTCCCCAGGAAGATTCTCCCAACAAATTATTATGCTGGGGCGCCTGGGTGGCTCAGTGGGTTAAAGCCTCTGCCTTCGGCTCAGGTCATGATCTCAGGGTCCTGGGATCGAGCCCCGCATCAGGCTCTCTGCTCAGCGGGAAGCCTGCTTACTCCTCTCTCTCTGCCTGCCTCTCTGCCTGCTTGTGATTTCTGTCTGTCAAATCAATAAGATATTTAAAAAAAAAATTATTATGCTGAGTCTCAGAGAAGGTTCCACACTCAAAGGGAACCCCTGGGATGCTGCTATTACTTTTTGAAGGACACTTGACTTTCACTGAACATCTGCCTTGTTTAATGTACTGCCACTAAGTGTGAGCACCTGAACTGAATATGTTAACCAAGGAAAGGGACGAGCAGGAAACCATTCTGAAAGCCTGAGGACTTTGCCAGTGGGCTACAGTTGAACTTAGATCCTCAAAAGAAAATCCTTAAAATTAGGTTGCAGAGGTCTCCTTTAAAGTCTGTATTTTCTGAGTGGTCACAAGGAGAGAAAATCAACAAAAATTAATAGGAAAAACTATAAATATTAATAAATATTATAAAATAATAAAAATAAAATATAAATTAAAAATTTATAGAAAAACTAGGTCGATGTGAACATTAGACCTACGAGAGTAAACAGATTCTAACATGAGGCAATATATAGGCAAACAAAGATATTTAACAATGAAATATGAATTAATGCTAGTGAGGGTGGCAGGATGGGTATCTCATACGCTACTGGGGAGCTGGGTTTATAAATTATGATAAACATTATTGTATATTACTATTATAAAATATTTGTATGTTTTTATTTGTATAATCTGCTTTTGTAGATTATAAACAACTTTCTGGACATTTTATGACTTATAATCTGATATAATTTCCCTTCTTTCCTAAGTGAGTGATCAGAGAAGAACACAAAGATCCATGAATGAGGGTACTTGTTGCAGAGTTACTACTAACAGAGTTATAATCATTAGTAATAGTAATTAGTAATTAGTAATGATAACTACAACAACCAGGAATTCATCAAATGAATTATAGTTAACCTAAAATATGAAATATTAGTTAAGTCATTAAAAATCAAGTTTTCAGGAAAACATTCAAGATACTAATGTATCTCTAGAACTTAAAATAGTGCCTGGCACATGACATTAAGCCCTCTAAATATTTGTCAAATGAAAGACTATATCATTAAGTGGAAGAGGGTACAAAATCACTTTTCACTATAACCCACATTCTCTTGTAAGCGTTATTAAGATAGAAAGATAGATAGATAGACAGACAACCTGTGCCGATGCATAGAAAAAGATCTTAAATACTCAGACATGTTTAAAATAGTTATTTTGGGGTGGTGGATTTATACATCATTTTTATATTCTTTATTTCTTCCTTGATTTTAAAAATCTTCTACAATAAATATTCACCAGTTCTATAATCAGAGAGATCTTTTTAAGTGTGTGTTAGAAATACAAATCACCATTCCTTTCGGTGGTGATTCCTGCTGGCCTTGACTCCATCTCTCTATTGGACCACTTGAGTACTTATGGGATCAATTAGTTGAGTTTAAAAAACATTTGCTGATGTTCTGTTAGGTGTCTTCCATGATTTGGGGTGATATGAATCAACAGTACAATTCCTACTCTTAAAAATATGATGGTAAATATAAAGTTATATTTTTAATATAAAGATAATATAGTTAGGGTGAAACTGAAGAAAACTTCCTGATGGGAGGTGGGCACAG
This sequence comes from Meles meles, assembly GCF_922984935.1. Classification (NCBI taxonomy): domain Eukaryota; kingdom Metazoa; phylum Chordata; class Mammalia; order Carnivora; family Mustelidae; genus Meles; species Meles meles. The sequence continues at coordinate 21,018,584 of NC_060066.1, forward strand.
GCCACCATGGGAGCAAAGATCAAGAGTGGGGGAGACCTGGGGAAGGACAGAAGGAGGAGGTAAAGTCATAAGAAAAAAAGCAGCAAGCAGACAGTTCTAGAAGCCAAGGAAAGAAAACGAGCATAGGAGGAAGCCAAGTTGGCATGCTGCCTAGGAACCAAATAAGACAACACCTGAGAGGTGAAGTGAACAGAGAGCTTAACTTCTTGGTGTGTATTCTAGTCACATCTCCATTTCTATCCAAGGAGAAATGATAAATGACATGTCTACTGCCTCCTCCAGACTTAAGGCCAATTTGCCGCCCTCTTCCACCTGACTTTGTCAGTAAACACCCCCCACCCCTTCGCCATAGCTCCACAACTCTGATCATTCCATTCTCCACTCTCTCCACATCCCCAAATCTTCCCGCTCTCTTCCCTGCCCAAGAAACACATTCCATAATGTTTTTGACATTTTAAGACAGGGAAAAGCGTTTTAGGATGGGATTTTCGTGCAGAAGCTACACAAAGGGTTAAGACAAACAATTAAGTAACTGGTAAGACAGTAACTTTCAAACAGGACCCCTGCAGCCCTTCTCTGCTTGCTGTTACGCAGGGCATGAAAGATGGATTGCCTTAATACCAACCCTTTGCATTAATAAATACCGGGTCCAACGGGAATAGCCCCAGGTAAGAGATATCTCCAGTGAGGTTCACACCAACATGCACCTCATTCAACAGCCGCACAGAAATCATAGTTACCAGTAGAAGAGCACGTGACTAATAGGAGCTCAATGCATTTTGTAGTAAAATCTATAAATAAGCAACTAAAATGAGAATTTCCTTTTTTAGATATATTTTTAAGATTTATTTATTTGGCAGAGAGAGAGACACACACACACAGTGAAAGAGGGAACACAAGCAGGAGGAGTGGGAGAGGGAGAAGCAGGTTTCCTGCTGAGCAGAGAAGCCTGACATGAGGCTCGATCCCAGGCCCCTGGGATCATGACCTGAGATGAAGTTAGATGCTTAATGACTGAGGCACACAGATACCCCAGAATTTCCTTTTTTTAAACAAAGTTCAGAAAAGATTCAAAACATAAAGCTGCATAACCTATGTGTGGACCACAGAATGCTAGTTTCATGGGATCGTAACAGCTGTCATAAACAACGAGGACCCTAGTTAAAAATTCTGAAAACATTAGATAAGACAAGTTTCTTTATCATTGTCTTTAACATGTCAAGTTTCTTTATCATTGTCTTTAACATGTCAAGCTGAATTGCATCTATCTTAGAAGATGATAAGATATGTAACATTCCCCAAGTTTATGTGACCACAGAATCTCTTTATGCAGATTATTTTGTAGGTCTAGGGTTTTCTTAGGGAGCATCCTTAAAAATTTAATCATAGGACCAGATTTATATTTTAAAATGACAGAATCAGATTAGATCCCTCATCTCGGTTATGGAGTGATTTTAGAATAGCTGTTCTCAATTGTGTCTGCCCATTAAAATCACCCAAGAAACTTTTAAAATTCCCAATGCCCAATCCTTATCTGAATCAGTCAAATCAGAATTCTTGGGCCTAGGACCAAGGCATCAATATTTGGGAAAGCTCTGAGGGAGTTACAACGGGCAGTCAAGTTGAGAGCCATCACTTTCGAGTCTCCTACCAAGGCAGGATGCTCTTCTTCAGCATCCTTGATATCTTGGTGTGCTAACTCTTTAATAAGGGGGACCCCCGTGGCCGCACAACACAGCAAAACATCCCTCCGCTACATCAAACCCAAGGGGAAGCCCACTGTGTCTAAGATAACATTTATATGAATAACGTCTTATATTGCTCGAACTGTAGGGCTCGTGCTACATTCCTATCTTCCATCAATAAATGAACGGCCCCCTTTTTCCTCCCCCTTAGTAGTTTGAACACAGTGTTCCACATAAAAATCCCACAAAGGGAAAAACAAGCCTCAAATTTATTAATAAAGTTCTAACGGCAAATATTGAAAAGCTGATACCCAGACAGAGAGTACGGAATATTAACTGTGACATGTAATATTTAAGGGCAGAAATTTTTTATTAATATTTATACACCTAATATGTACAATCGAGAAATCTAAATAGCAGGGATGCTTTCTGCATTATGCAGACACAGGCCCAGTGAATCTGCTGGCCTCCAGCGCCCAGAGTTAGATTGCCTTGGAGGTAGGGGCTAACACAGGCTTCTTTGCCAAACTTGGCCTTGGTGGGAACCTTAATTAATCTTATTTATAGTTCTACCAAGTAGTACCCTGCTTCTCATTGAATTACTTGGAATGCATGCTTAGCTCTAAGACGCTGCTTTCAGTTGAAGAGTTAAAATAAAAAATACCTGGGTGCCTGGGTGGCTCAGTGGGTTAAAGCCTCTGCCTTCGGCTCAGATCATGATCCCAGGGTCCTGGGATCGAGCCCCACATCTGGTTCTCTGCTCAGCGGGGTGTCTGCTTCCCTTCCTCTCTCTCTGCCTGCCTCTCTGCCTACTTGTGATCTCTGTCAAATAAATAAATGAAATCTTTAAAAAATAATAAATTTAAAAAATAAATAAAAATAAAAAGATAAAAAATAAAAAATACTTGACCCCAGGACTCCAGCCACACAAATAACCATCCAAACACTGGGACCTAAAATGATATGCCTTTGAGAGAATGGAGCAAAAACCATTTTCATAAATGATGCCCCAAAAAGCACTGTCCGTGATTTGGAGTGAATTGTTACATGATAGGTTATTCTATTAAAATGTGTTAATATTTTATTCCCTTCCTTCCCATGGATTTCAAGCAAAATTCGCATCAAAGAAAAAAATTAACTAGTGCTTTATCCTTAAAACCAAAAACTTTTATGACAAGGTAGTTCTATTATTTATTTGAATAATAAAATAAAGTCCAATATCAACCTGTCTTGCTAAAACCAGCTATCTGATCTTAAGAGTCACTAATCTTTATTTCCTTCATAATCCAATTTCCTTTATTATTTGCATTGCTAATGACTGTTTTGATTCAAGAATTAGGGATAGAAATGATAATGCTGTATAATTAAGTATGCAGATTTGGAGCTTTTTGCCTTTAAATGCAGTGTGTTCTAAGAGCCAGATCTCGTGCACTAGATAATTCGTGAAATTATATATTGCATTAGGAACGTGCTGGAATAGTTAAGGAGCTAAAAATTTCAGGATTATCCCATGTCCAATAGCTGGTGGCATAAATATACCAAATGAATCTAAGGAGGCCTTTAGAAAATCCAATTTATTGAATTAAGTATGAGTTTTAATAGCCCAATAAAACATCACTGAAAGATAAATATTGAAAATTGAATTGCCCAATTTCAACACAGCAATTCACTGAATTTTATCTCTCTACCAAATAAATAAATATTATAATTATTTTTCATGACAGATTTGTACCTAACATAAACGATACTCTTTTGTGAACCTCTGAGTTTCTGTAATAATGGGGTAAAGTTATCTGCTGTGTTCAAAACAGCTTATTTGGTGTTTCAAAGATTTTACTTATTTATTTATTTGAGAAAGAGACGTAGGCGCAGGGAGAGGGAAAAGTAGAGTCCAAGCCGAGGGCTCAGTTCCACAACCCTGAGATCACGACCTGAGCCAAAATCAAGAATCCGCAGTTTAACTGACTGAGCCACCCAGGTGCCCCTCCTTATTAGGTGTTTTATAAAACTAAAACATAAAGAGGGCCTCAGGGAGTACATAGCACTTATGCTAAAGAAGAGGGAACTCTGGGAAAGTGGCGGGAATTGACGGCCATGTTTCATTTTGTGGGCAGGCTGAGGGACTGGACTTTCTCTGAAACTTCTGAGAGCTAGAGAACAAATGGAGATAGGCTGGAAAACAACATAAGGGAATCTTTTCAAGCAGTTGAAATTATTTCAAGAGTGGAAAATTCCCCAAAGGGACTGGGTCTTTCATTAATAAAAGCAAAGACTTGAAAAACCCTGGCAGAAATAATGAAGAAGAGGTCTGGCATCGGGAGTCAACAGGATTCCCTTCAAAGTTTGGTTCTACTCTGAGGTCCTAGAGTTTTCCAAGATTAATTACAGTTAATTGGGAAATATTAAAAATCAAGGAATTTAGGGGCGTCTGGGTGGCTCAGTTGGTTAAGTGTCTCCCTTCGGCTCAGGTCATGATCCCAGGATCCTGGGATGGAGCCCCGCTCCCTGCTCAGTGGGGAGTCTGCTTCTCCCTCTGCCTCTGCCTGACACTCCCCCTTCTTGTGCTCTCTCTCTCTCTCTCTCTCTCAAATAAATACAAAAATAAGAACAATACTAAACACACACATACACACGGAATTTAAATGAATCCTTTGAAATACCACAAATCAAAATCAATTGAAAATAAAACTTTTAACCCAAGTTGCAACCACTGATAGACAAAAAAGTTTTTGTAATTAAATCATTCTCTATTAAGAATCTATATAAGTATTGTCATATTTTTCTATATATAGTCATTTTGGGGGGAAATCTGTACAAGAATGGTCTTTTTTGATATTTTAGACTAAAAATTGCTAACTCTTAGATACCTACATGCTTATAGTTGCTATCCCTAGATTTCTAATGTCTTTTTTTATTTTTCTTGCTTACATTAATACATTTGTTTTCTTAAATAGGGCATGTTTAATTGAGAAATAATAAATTTCAGTAAGATATTAAAAGTGTGTTTTGATTACATGTATACATTCACAGAATAAAGTTAAAGACTGAGACACTTAGATAATTCTTCATCAAAGCCTCCCTTTGACTTTAATTGGGTACTGTGTAAAAAAGTTTAAGAACTTAAATTATAATTACCTAAATTTGTGCCTTAATTTCTCAGTGCAGAAACCACCTATGTATTCCATCATCTGAAAACTCATACAAGTTAATAAAATCAGCGTTCTGGAGATACTTTACTGAAAGTCAGAGAACACCATCTTAGTATCTTTTATAATTATGTACTAAGGGGTATTTTAAATTTTATGCATTTTAGTTTAAAATTAAATCATTGTTGATAATTATTTAGGGTTATAATTGCAACAGCTACACTAATTATGGGGGTGAAAAAGTAGCAAGATTTAATTCTGGTAAAATTAAGCATTTTACCAAGCTATAGCCTTATAGTCAAAATTAAGGCAATAACCACATGGTAAAAATTCAGAGGGAAAAAAAACATGATTTATTCTGGTGCTCCCTGGTAATATCATACAAGAGAACTTATGAAAAAAACCATAATATTAGCTTATACCTACCATCTAAGAACTCTATTTTAAACTCAAAGCTGTCATTTAAATGCTGTGACAGACAGTTAAGATATCACAGAAGGCCTTAGAATGGGATTCAAGTGCCACACTTTCAAGATTATTTGAACCTTCTGGAAATCACCATATTGGATAATTCAGTTTTCAAATAGAATTTCTAGTATCCACCAGCCTTCTTCAGTGTTCAATTCAATTTGTTGTTTTAGGAGATTGCAATTTTGGGGTCAGGCCAAGTAAACAAGTGTGCCATTAAAAAAAATATGATTCTCTTCCTATAGGGATAGCACCATATACACAGGTGAGCAAACAGCTAAAAGCAGCTACGCTTGGAAAAAAAGGGTAGTGACACCAATTGCATCTGTAAGTACTTGCTTCATTCTCCAGTCCCTGTCCTTTCTCTCATCTGTACTCAGAGCCAAGTGGTCCCCTCTCGCAGACTCAGCTCTATTTCCAGGATCCCATTTCAGGACTCAATAATAAACTTTGGGTCAACTTAACTGTGGCCTGACTTTGGTTCTTTACCCAGTTCTGATATATGACCATTTGACTAAGACCCCCATCTTTCATCTCTGTCCTGACCAATGATTTGCCTTGTTCTTCTGTACTTGATCATCTGCTTGAAAACCAGGTCAGGAAGCTAATCTTTCTGTGGCTGGTACCCAACACTGTCCGTGTGCTTAAGAAAGAGAGAGGCTCCCATAGATTTTCAAAGTAATACAGACATGCACAGGTACATGTATGTCTATGCAAACACACAAAACTCTTTTTGGGGGTTTTCTGTGTATTTCCCCATTCACTGAATCAAACACTCCGAACTCATCCATGCCATAAGACATTCCATTTATGGGGCTTGGTGTAAAAAGAGCTCACGTGCTCCCTTTCACAACCACTGCAACACCTTTTATTCAAGTAAAAGAGGTAGAGTGAAATAGGTTGTAGCCACCAATGTAGCCACTATTTGCTTTCAGAGGTGTGGTTTACTCTGCATCCCCTTAATGGTCTTTCCCAGTATGGGATACCAGTGGGTACCCGTAGCTGGAGTATCCCGAGCTCTCCTTTCAAGCCTCTGCTTTATTAAATGTATGTGGGATGAAGCCATACACTCAAAGGCAAAAAGGCTCTGGGACCTTGACCAGTAGCTGCCATCACCTTTGAGAAGAATCCAGAAACAAACTTGTGACACTGGTAGATATTCGGGAGAAATGGTTATTCTGTGTGTACTACCACGTGGTTGGGCCACACTGATTTATTTCATATCAGGTAGAGCAGGGAAACTGCCCAGAGTTACTCCACTGATGTACCAAGTACACCACCTGCTTCGCTGCTTTATGCTAAGTCTTGAAGTTTAGAAACAAAATTTGTAGTTAGCTTGAACTAACTCATTTTGAACCAAGTCCTTTTAGGAAAAGCAGGGAAACACTGTGCCCTCTGAAGGACTGAAAACACCTGTGGGGAATTTTTATATCAAGTTGATAACACAACTGAACCCCTTGAAGAGACCAGTTGAGAATTTACTTTCCTGCCAACTCTTGCCCAGATGATTTTATCTCGCCTCATGGATGAATTACAAGCTCATGACTCCTACATTTAAACCTTCAGCCCCAACCTGTTCCCAACCTCCAGACTCACTACCTAACTGCCTCCTCTGTCACTCCACATCGACATTGGCCAAGTGTCTCGCAATGAACATGTCCAAAATGGAGATGATGCTACCCCTTCCTCAGTCAGTTCCTGACATCTTTCCCTTCTCGCTAAATAACACCTCCATTCTTCCAGGTACACCAGTACAAATCTTGATTTCTTTCCTTCTTCCACACTCAATTTATTAGCAAATTCTCTCAACTCTGCCTTTTAAATATCCAGAATGGGATCCCCATTCACCATCACTACCATGATGACTCTGCTCCAGGCAGCACCATGGCTTGGCTGAACTAACACAGTCTCCTATCTTTGGCATTCCTCCTCCCACTTACGCTCCTACATGTATCCTACACAGAACAGGTGGAGGAAGCCTTTCAAAAGGTAAGTTAGATCATTCCACTCCTTGTTCAAACCCTTGCAGTCGTTTCTCAACCCATAGGGTGTAAAATCTAAACTCTTCACCAAGACTTATGTAAGACTAGCTGGTCTACACCTCGACCTCTCTCTGTCCCTTACCTACATCTTCCTGCCAATGACTCCTATCACTCTCCCCCTTACCCACTCTTTTCCCACCATAAGGGCATCCATGCAGCTACACCCTATACACTCTGCTATTCCGAGACATTGCCATGATTGATGGAACACTCTTTCCTGACATCTGTGAGTCCTGAGCCATCACTTCCTGTAGGTCTCCACTGAGTGGAACCTTATGGAAGCTTTTTCTATATAAAATAGCATTTCTAATCCATATCACTCCTTATTGCCTTCTCCTGCTTTATTATTCCCATTAGCATGTAATTTATTTATTTATTTATTGCCTGTCCTCTCTGGGAGGATGTAAATGTTCTTAGGGTAGGGACTTGGTATTCTCAGCATCGAAAGGGCCTGATGCAGAGCAGGCACTCACTATGTATTTGTTGGGTGATTAAATGAATGAGTAGTGTACTCTTTTGTTCCTAGTCTCCCTTGTCATGGAAGTCTGCATGTTTGTACATCCTAGCACATCATCTGGAACACATCAGGCCTTGATCCAGGCATTTGCAATGTCCCAAGGATGGGATATCTGGAGTTAATCATCCTTTTCAAATTGGTACTGCCCTCTGGGCATTTTATCATCCTTATCCCAAAACTGCTGGAAAATCCAGACTGAGCGATGACAATGTTCTCCTAAGAATCCATTTGCTGTTCATAAAACTTTAACAAATAGCATCTATGGAACAAAGAGGCTGATGTAGTGTTAGACATACATTATCCTGAAGAGCTGAAAATGGTTTCCAGGAATAGGATGTACTACATAATGGCATCATCACCTATCCATTTCTCATTAGAAGGAGACTGACAGTGCATGGGCACCACACATTTATTTCTAAAGCTCTTTTCTGAAGTTGTTCTTACAGACTCACCGTGGATGTGAAGGCGAGATACAAGATTCTAAATGAGAATTTCTAATAACTTAGAAAATCCTTAAAATAATCCATCCCTTTTTAATGTGGAATTAGAAAAGAAGGGAGTGGAAAAGAGGGAAGCGATTACTGCAGAGAATACAGCAAGTGAATTTTAGACAAATCTTACTCTTTCAGAATGAATGAGCTAAATGATTAGACAGAGCAAATACCTTATCATCTTTTCTATGCATTATCTACATAAAGTGCTTAGCTTGGAACAGGCATTGAGTTCTTAGTAATTATTATTCTATTCTCTAGGATATTGGTTAAGATCACAGACTTTGATGTCAGACCCACAAGGGTTAATTCTTAGTTGCTACTTACTCCTTGTGGAGTTGGACCAACCACTTAGCATCGCTGAATTTTCATGCTCTTATCTCAAAAGTGGACATAACACCACCCTTCATAATGGAAGGACTAAGTAAGATACACAAATAAGGGACTACATATAGTTCAGCACCTAACATATAAATAATAATGACATTTATAATATAAGCAATAGATAAAATAGCAAACAATGCAGGAGGAGATCAAGAAGAAAGAGGAGTATCTACAGGATCTAAAGGATGTGGCTACTCTTCGATTCTTTCAAGTTTTTACTCAACTCTGCCTGGGTTTGAAGAGCTGCTAACGAAAGAGAAGGCCTGGACTCCCTAGGAGGAACGGGGAATCATTTCCCTCCATTTGCCAACTGATTTCCCACCTGACTTCACACATTTAACATCACTCCCAGGATTTGATAAGGCCACTCTTTCCCTAGGAAGCTCAACCTCTTAGAAGTAAGGTGGGTACATCCTTTGTCATGGCTCTAATCCTTCTAGTTCCTCCCTTATACTAGGTTGGCTCTACTCATTACACTCTAATCCAAGGACCCTTGACTGCTTCTCCCCTGCACCATGTGCTCACCATGTGCACCATGTGCACACTTCTCTCTCCTCCCTAAAGGAAGAGACTGGGCTCTCATCTGCTGATTCATCCATTCTCATCCAAACCAACTTGGACTTGCCTATCAAGATCCAGCCTGTGCATCACATCTCTGTAAAAAGCTTGCCATCCTCATAAAAATAGACACATAGACCAGTGGAACAGAGTAGAGAGCCCAGATATGGACCCTCAACTCTATGGTCAAATAATCTTCGACAAAACAGGAACAAATATACAGTGGAAAAAAGACAGTCTCTTCCATAAATGGTGCTGGGAAAACTGGATAGCTATATGTAGAAGAATGAAACTCGACCATTCTCTTACACCGTACACAAAGATAAACTCAAAATGGATAAAAGACCTCAACGTGAGACAGGAATCCATCAGAATCCTAGAGGAGAACACAGGCAGTAACCTCTTCGATATCAGCCACAGCAACTTCTTTCAAGATATGTCTCCAAAGGCCAAGGAAACAAAGGCAAAAATGAACTTTTGGGACTTCATCAAGATCAAAAGCTTCTGCACAGTGAAGGAAACAGTCAACCAAACAAAGAGGCAATCCATGGAATGGGAGAAGATATTTGCAAATGACAGTACAGACAAAAGGTTGATATCCAGGATTTACAAAGAACTCCTCAAACTCAACAGACACAAAACAGATAATCATATCAAAAAAATGGGCAGAAGATATGAACAGACACTTCTCCAATGAAGACATACAAATGGCAATCAGACACATGAAAAAATGTTCATCATCACTAGCCATCAGGGAGATTCAAATTAAAACCACATTGAGATACCACCTCACACCAGTTAGAATGGCCAAAATTAGCAAGACAGGAAACAACGTGTGTTGGAGAGGATGTGGAGAAAGGGGAACCCTCTTACACTGTTGGTGGGAATGCAAGTTGGTGCAGCCACTTTGGAGAACAGTGTGGAGATTCCTCAAGAAATTAAAAATAGAGCTTCCCTACGACCCTGCAATTGCACTGCTGGGTATTTACCCCAAAGATACAGATGTAGTGAAAAGAAGGGCCATATGTGCCCCAATGTTCATAGCAGCAATGGCCACGGTTGCCAAACTGTGGAAAGAACCAAGATGCCCTTCAACGGACGAATGGATAAGGAAGATGTGGTCCATATACACGATGGAGTATTATGCCTCTATCAGAAAAGATGAATACCCAACTTTTGTATCAACATGGACAGGACTGGAAGAGATTATGCTGAGTGAAACAGTCAAGCAGAGAGAGTCAATTATCATATGGTTTCACTTATTTGTGGAGCATAACAAATAACATGGAGGACAAGGGGAGATGGAGAGGAGAAGGGAGTTGAGGGAAATTGGAAGGGGAGGTGAACCATGAGAGACTATGGACTCTGAAAAACAACCTGAGGGTCTTGAAGGGGCAGGGGGTGGGAGGTTGGGGGAACAAGGTGGTGGATATTAGGGAGGGCACATGTTGCATGGAGTACTGGGTGTGGTGCAAAAACAATGAGGACTGTTACGCTGAAAAGAAATAAAAAAAATAAATAAAAATAAACCTATTTAAATCTTTCAAAAAAAAAGAATCATATATAAAAAAAGGTTATACTGGAGAGTCATAGTAACAGAAAATAATAAATGATAATTTTATCTAATTTTTATAAGCTACCCACTGAATAAAGGTTTTAAACAGTTAAGATTAAAATTTAGATTATAACAAGTAAAAAAAAAAAAAAAAAAGCTTGCCGTCCTCCTCACCAACCACAAGTAGAGATGATTTCTAACTCCTTTGCCTTATTAGAAATACATTATGCCTTAGAACCTGCATTGCCACTGCTGGTTCATCTGCAGGACGGGTCAGGATCAGACGGATCTGATTTCTCCTTCCAAGTTCCCATTAACTGTGAGACCTTACGGATGCTATTTAATGTTCTTGAGGCTCAGTATCCTTATCTGTATAATGAAAATAATAGTATCTGAGAGGATTCTTAAAAGAATGCGATGAGATCATGGAAACAAATATTCACTCAGTGCTATCACATAACAAGGGTTTTATGGGCATGGTATATGGCCCATAGAACTCAGTAAGTCATCAAAAAATATCCATAAAGCATTTATCATCTGTCAGGCATTGTCTTGGAAGCTTTCATTTCAATGGAGGAAGTAAGACCCAGTTCCAGCTTTCAAGAAACTCCAAGACTATTATTGGGGTGGGTGAGGGAGTGTTGGTTGGGGGAGGGGTGGGGGGGAGCAGGTATGACACAGAGGGACAGACAAAAGCTATAATCATGCCACAGCGTGGTAGGTGCTATAATGGGGTGGGGTTACAAGTGACTAGACCCACTCAAGTCTTGGAGGGCCAGAAAGTCTTCCCAGAGGTTTTGGGAGTCAAGCTGAGATATGAAGGGTGAATAGTAATCAGTCCCACAATGGTGCTAGGGGAGACAGTAGAGGCAATAAGCTTTGGTGGATGGGTTGGTGCTGGGGCGGGGGGTCAGGGCAGGAAGGATATTCTTGGCAGGAAATGTGCAGAAATCTAGACATAAAAGAGAGTACACGGAGTTCAGAGAACCTAAAGCATTTCAGTGTGGCTTGAGACAATGAAGACAACCAATACTACTGAATAAATCAATTAGCTAAGTAATTGGTTAGTTGGACTCTCCGCCCTCCCTACCCTCACTAAGCTCTCCCAGTTCTTTTCTACTCTATGCCCCACACATCTGAAGACATGTTCACATCCAGTAGAAAACAATGGCTAAGAGCTGGGGCTCTGGATTCCTACCGCCAACGCTCAAATCTCAGCTCTGCTACTCACTGGCTTTGTGACTTCAATTACTTACCTCCAGCTTCCTCTCTCATAAAACTGAGATAAAAATAGTCCCTTCTGTGGCTACACAGATTCAGTTCTTAGCATGGCAGCTGACACAGAATAATCATCCAATAAATGTTATTATCATAACATGCACCCTGCCATAATTGGCCCTGAGTGCACTTCTTGTCTTCTCACCCAACTGCAAGCTTCTTGGGGTCAAGGACATAGTCTTAAACATTTTCTCCTCCCTTATAGGATGGAGGGGTGCTGGTTTAAAAAGCCCAAAGAATGTGTGCTGATAGGTCTATATCTCAGACAGCATAGCGGAATGCTTCCCATTGTGAATTCCAGACCCAGATGTGCCTGGGTTCATACTCACAGCTCATCCATTTGCTGACTTTTTAATCTTGGGCAAGATGCTTCACCTCTCATTGCCTTGCTTTTCTCATCTGTAAAGTGGGGATAATTATAGTAATGACCTCACTGGTTAGTTATGGGCATTTAATGGGTAAAGCCCTTCAACCAGAGCTGTTATTTAACTAAGAGCTGGTAAAATTACTATTATGCTCTGTGTATTTGGAGCATCAGAATAGGAAATCAGATCTGAGGGCAGGGAATGCAAGATGTCCAAAGATGCAGCCATCCTAAAGATACAATGGCAATTAGAGATGTATAGTTTCTACGTAGCCATGTAAAATCACCTGCACCTATGCACAAATATTCACAACCTCATTATCTTAAAAGTAACAGCATCTAATGTAATAGGTTCTACATAGATTTCTCTCTGCCTCATACCTGATTTTGTCTTATTAAGCTTGAGTCATAGAATCTTGGCTTTAGTACAACCCAAGGAAGGCACTGGAGGGCTGCCCAGAAATAAGAAACCAAACAAGAGACCACATCTTAATATCCTGATACCAACAAATACCAAAAATTACAGCTTTAAAAAGCTAGATATTAATGATGGATCCAGTCCTTAAGAGACTCAGTGCAATTTGAGCCATCAAAGTCAGCTCTAAAGCTGGATCAAATCCACTTACCCATACCTGATTTAGAGCTTATGGATTTTATTCTTCTAAGAATCTGTAATCCAAATATCTCATTTAAGGCTCATGGGGGAAGATGCAATAAAGTGTACAGAATGCTAGGAATTCAAATGGGGGAAATTCCTAACTCCTTAATTAAAGTTGCAGGGATAATGCTTTCTGCATGAACCAGATTCATAAAAGTATTAACAACCACAGATTTATAGCTGGACAACAGATATATGTCATGCTCTGAGTTACAGCTGAGAACAGAGTTTGTTAAAGCTGAATTATGGCAAATGCCTTCGACTGAAAAAAATGTATGCATAAAATATTAGCCATGGTACACACTTAGAATACTCTGCAGTATAATAAAGACAGTTTCTTTTAAAGGTTATAAATTAAGAATGTTTCCTTTCAAATGAATTACAATTATCACTTTATTTTTTAAAGGTGGCTGAGCATGTATCTTGTGTCTAACTCTTATTTAAAGGATATATCCTTAACCTTATCCTTATCCTTAACCTTATCCTTGCCTACATAACTTTTTCTCGGGGTCCTGGATTGCAAGCACATGGCTACTGTAAAAATGGGAAAGAAATATACCTCAGTCATCACAATTGGTAATTATTGTGCTTGCTACCAAGATGCTTCTACGTGTTCTTTGACTCAGTGAGCGGGTTTATGAATGTTCAGAACACTTTTTTCCCCCCGTTCTTATTATTTTAAGAAAATCCAGGTAGGAACTGCCTAGGAGGTAAATATCAGCTGGATAACCCCCATGAAAGCATACCTCTTCTTCCAAGCCAGGAAATGAGAAGAGAAAAATTTTTTAATCATTTGAAGGTACATTTTCATTAAGAAACCTGGGGATTTGAGCTCCTAACTCACCCCTTCAGGAAAGGGAATTTGTTGGATGGATTAAGTGACCCCCTTCCCTCTTCAGGTCTGCAAGGGGACTCTTTCACTTAGCTGGCAGATGATGGAGTGAGTTCTGGTACCTCCAGCTGTCAGATTTGCAATAATATTTAGACTTTGCAAATTACTTTACCAACTCCCAAGATCATCAGTCTGTAGTTGTTTTTTTTTCCCCTCTTGAAACTTGGCTTTGATTCCTACTAGTCTACTGACTTGAGTCATTGTCGAGTTTATCCAAAACTCATCAGCTTTTGCTTCATCACCTTTTGGCCAGAGCATGATTCACCATTTAAGCTTCTTTTTTTTAAGAAAGAATATATGTGCATATATATTTATACACACATATATACACACACACACACATACATATACATACACATATATATGTATGTAATACACACACACATTGCGGTTTAGTAAAAGGATACTCTCGAGTTAATTAGATCTTAAAACCATACGTTGCTTTAAAAATTGCCATTCCTTAAAGATATTCAAGATTCATTAGTATGTTTGTTCAGTAGCTTGTAAAAAAAGAAGTTAGGAAATATAAATCTTTGATCACCACCTTTCCTTTCCCTGTTACCTTTTTTTTTTTTTTTAACTTTTTCTCATGTTCGTGGAAAATTTTGAAATTACAGAAAAGATAAAGAGGAAAATATTTTAAATAATTCCAAATTTCAATACCCTGGGATAATTACCACTAATATGTTGATATGTCTTTCTAGAACTTTTCCTACGCACCTTCTAACAGCATTAGGATCATAATATGTACAGGTAACTTTGCATATTGCTTTTAAAATGTAACATGTCTGACAATTTCTTCAGCTCCATATTCTTCGAAAACCTAATTTTTTAATGGTTGGATAACATACTCTAATGTGGATATGCCTTAATGAACTGAACCATTTGCATCAAGTACGACATTGAAGATATATTTAAATTTTCATACTTATACTCATATCCCTACTCTCTTCTCTAATTAATTCCTCCATCTCTACAAGTGCAAATGTTGTGTCCAAAGATATTTTAGAAGGCTGTTTGGCATATACTGTCTCCAAGACATTAGTCCTTAATTTTAGTAATGCTAGCTTATTTTATCCTTATAATGGATAGGTACTATTGTTATCCTTATTTTATTTTTTAATTTTTTTCTAAAGATTTTATTTATTTATTTGACAGAGAGAGATCACAACTAGGCAGAGAGGCTGGCAGAGATTGAGAGGAGGAAGCAGGCTCCCTGCCGAGCAGAGAGCCCGATGTAGGGCTCGATCCCAGGACCCTGGGTCATGACCTGAGCCAAAGGCAGAGGCTTAACCCACTGAGCCACCTAGGCACCCCTGTTATCCTTATTTTAGAGATGAGAAAGTGGAGGCAGCAAGATTAAGTAATTTCCCAAAGTCACACCACAGAGAAACTGAGCTTTGAATGCAGGTAAATGCTCCTAAACACTGTTCCCAGATGCCTTTTGGGAAAAGTTGCAAGACTTGATAAATATTGTGAATTTTTTAAAAGATGCTATAATCCATAGTTATCCATAAGAGCACTCACCTCACCTTACATCACCTTAAGGTTGACTAACACAACATAATAAAAAAATAAAAAAATAAAATGAGGACTTATTTTTTTGTTGCAGAGGCATTAATAGTAGCATCTTAAATACAGAACTATTTCTCCTGCTTCTGGAAACCTGGGCTTACTCCCAGACACTTCTTGAAAGCAAATACAGAAGAAGTTTAAATAATATACTAAGAATTATGTTTTTCAGTTGTTAAGAAAAATGTGACTATAAATTGATTAAAATTTTAAAACAGAGGCACCTGAGTAGCTCAATTGGTTAAGCATCTGCCCTCCAGCTCAAGTCATGATCCCAGAGCCCTGGGATTTAGCCCCATCAGGCTCCCTGCTCAGAGGGAAGTCTTCATATCCCTCTCCCTCTGTCCTCCGCCACCAACTTGTGTGTGCTCTCTCTTGCATGCACATCTCTTTCTTTCAAATATGTAAAATCTTCTAAAAAATGTTTTTAAGCCATTAAGATACAAACTTCCAATTTCTTCCACTGGGCCCAAAAGCACAATGCATAAAGCCTATAAAATTTTCTTTAAAAAAATATTTTATTTATTTGTTAGAGAGAGTCGAGACAGAGAGAGCAAGAGAACAAGCAAGGGGAGTGGCAGGCAGAGGGAGAAGCAGGCTCCCCACTGAGGAAGGAGCCCAATGCAGGGCTTGATCCCAGGACTCTGGGATCATGACCTGAGCTGAAGGCAGACACTTAACTGACTGAGCCACCCAGACATCCCAAGCCTACAAAACTTTCAATGCCCCCTCCCCCGCCACAAACAAAATGCAACAACATGTATTGGCTCTAAAATAAGAAAATTACAAAACAGGAATTAATAAATGCTATTGTTGTACCTACAGAATGCAACATTTTATTAACTATCCAAGGACAATTAAATCTTAAGACGGTTATATGTAAGTTCAAATGTACCACTTCCGTTATCAATATATATTTGATATGATATGGGTCTCTAAAAACAAAAAAAAACCTAGGACCTACAAAGATCTTAAATTGATCTTGAGTTTGAAGAGGTCCTTCTTTCTGATCAAGCTGTTTTCGAGCAGGCCTCTGTGAAGCGTGGCTTTCCTTTCCCCATCAAGTAACATACATAACACACCAAAGGTATATTTAAGATAGCAACAGGTAGTATAAAATTTTTACATCTGTCTACAGTCTCTGTAATAAAGGTCAGTTGCTTTAGGCACTCACTCCTGCTGACTATGTAATCTGGGGTGTTTGCAGTATAGTTTCCTCTATGTTAGTCATTGTTTAGTCTTCACTGAATATATAGTTTCCACCTGCTTTTTACTCAGATCCCGGACCAACTATTCACTGCTTCTCCTTGCTGGCCACCCAGTTCGTGGTACTTTGTTTAAAAACAGCCCTAGCAACTATACATTGTCTCTAGGCTGAAATTCCAAATTCGAGCAAGAAGAAAACTGATCCATCTTGGGCCAGGTGCCCTTCTCTGTGCTAATCAACTCTGGGTGTGAGGGAGGGGCTGTAACTTCTCTAGACCAAGTATGCATATGAGACAAAGGGGAGGGAAGGCTTAGCCTGCATCCGTAGATAATAGGGCAGGAGTCAAGAATTAAGTGCGGAAAACCAGGGCAGCAAGAGTGAGGAAAATGTAGGCTAGCATACATCCAGACTGCTTGAGTCCCGGTTTGCACCCATCATCCCGGTGGGTTGTGGGAGAGGGATCAGCAGTGCAGAAGTGGAGGAGAGCCTTATGATCTCTAGAAAGATAGGTCAAGGCATACTCTCAACTCCACAAATGAAGCACCATGTCTTTCTTCAAGAAAGATTACGTGGTGCCAAGTGACCAAAAGGTTCTCAGAAATAGAAATCAGGGCCCTGGAATTGCAGTTTTGTTTTTATCCTTGTCTTTCATTTGGCTTAAGAATTTCCATGGAGCATCAGGTTTGGAAGGCATCTAGTTTCAGTTTTACTAACAGATGTATGTTTTTTATAGTTACCTTTGCATTTTAATGTACATTATAAAAAAATAATAATCAAAACAGCAAATGTGCAAAATATAGTTTTAAAATAAGTATCCTTAAAAAATGAATGAATTAGGGCCCCTGGGCAGCTCAGTGGGTTAAAGGCTCTGCCTTTGGCTCAGGTCATGATCCCAGAGTCCTGGGATCGAGCCCCTCATCAGGCTCTCTGCTCAGTGGGGAGCCTGCTTCCCTTCCTCTCTCTCTGCTGGCCTCTCTGCCTACTTGTGATCTCTGTTTGTCTAATAAATAAATAAATAAATAAATAAATAAATAAACTTTAAAAAATGAATTATTTAAACGTTCAATAAATAATAGCACAAAGAATGCTGAAGCAAAAATTACGGGGGGGCGGCTGGTTCACAAAAGAAGCTCATTCATAAATCTGGTGTTTAATTCCTCGGGAAATAGGCAGGATGCTGTGCTTCAGCCTGACCTTGAACAGCTCTGAAGACCACGTTCTCCCACTCTTTCTTTCCCTATGCGCCAGACAGGCAGGTCTTTCTTCTTATTACTCTGGTTTTTGTTGTTGTTGTTGTTGTTGTTGTTTTGTGGTTTGTTTTTTTTCCCATTAGTTTTGAGTCTATCTTGTGAAGTCAAACAGAATTGTTCTCTTGTTTTTTTCTTCATGGCTGTCCTTTGCATACTTGAAGTCAGCAATCAAACCCTTCTCTTAATCTTCTGTTACTCAGGGCTAAGTGTGTTTCTATGGTTCTTTCTCATTGAGTATCTTTATATTCTCTCCTCTGTCATTTTATGAACAGAGAGAGAGTGCCCACATCTCAAGGGCATGCATTTCTCATGTAATCCACTTGTGATTGTTCCACAGGAATAATAAGGTTCAACAATTCTTGATGGCTCAAATTTTTGAAATTCTTACATAAAAATCACCTCATTTGACCCCTTCTGTAACTTCCTGAGGTGACAGAGAATACTAGCCTCATTGATCAGATTAGAAAACTAAAGGACAAAAATATTAAGGGATTTCTTTTAATGAGAAGATAAATAATTAAATTTCTAAGCATAAAAAAATGGAGACTCCATACACTTATATTTTGTTGTTTTCTGCTAAACCCGTTATTTACAGAATCTTTGGTATCATGAAATTCACAGCCTGCGATGTAAGATAAGACAGATAGAAACACTGGAAATGAACAGGAAGGAAATAATAAAGTAAAAAATTAAAAAAGAATAAAAACATGGAATGTAGAGAGGGGCAGAGGGAAATAATGGGTATAAATGATGTATAACATTATATTTGAGTATTTTAGAGTGGACTGTCTTTTCCTCATATTGGCTCTCTATTTAGATTTATTTTTTTAAAAGATTTTATTAATTTATTTAGAGAGAGAGAGTGGGGGAAGGGACAGAAGAAGAGGGAGAGAGAATCTCAAGCATATCTTTAGCTGAGCACAGAGCTAATATGGGGCTCAATCCCATGACCCCGAGAGATCACGATCTGAGCTGAAATCAAGAATCAGACGCTCCCCCGACTGAGCCACCCAGGCTCCCCTTCATATGAGCTCTTGAACTTGAGCTCCCTCAAATTAGAGCCTGCTGCTTTCGTGGTGCTGGGCAGGATTCTCAGAAAATAAAACAAAATAAATATATTCTCCCTAAGGGAGTGAAGAAGTCTGAAGACCAGCCCTACCCTTGGTGACTTGCTATGAGGAATTATATGACTTAGTATATATACTTGTACTCACAGCTCAGATTTGTTGCAGTGAAAAGGATATAAAACAAAATTGGCAACGGTAAAGGAGAACAGAACAAAATCCAAAGGAAACCAAACGCAAGCTTCGAAGGGGCCTGCCCCACTGCTGTCACACAGGACACACTCGGTTCCTTCAGCAATGGGTGGCTGCAGCACATGGGGCATACTGTCTGCTCCAGACGCTCCCTGGAGACTGGGACCTAAGTTTTTACCGGGAACGGGGCCCATAAGCACCCACTGCCTGGCATGCACCCATATTCCAGAATTCTATAAGGACAGCACGTATTTAGCATGAATGATACTGTTTGTACAAACAATTCAGGCACAGTGAGCCACTCTCATCAGCGAGGGGCCATTTCAGATCACTGTAAGGAACTCTTCACCATTCAAGCTCCCGGATGATGGCC
Source organism: Meles meles (assembly GCF_922984935.1). NCBI lineage: Eukaryota > Metazoa > Chordata > Mammalia > Carnivora > Mustelidae > Meles > Meles meles. The sequence continues at coordinate 21,038,280 of NC_060066.1, forward strand.
AAGGCCAATGTTACAAGCAAGACTTCCTAACGCTAGCGCTCTCAGGCCTACATGTTAATATTCTTGCACACACAGTAAATGCTCCATCAATTTTACTACGATCCCAAGTTGATGAGGCTCTAGAACAGAATTTTTTTCTTCCTTTTATGAAAAGGGAGCCCAGTCTGTTCCATTAAATAAATACTAGGCATCAGAAATATATTGGGATAGCAGACAGAGGACAAAGAGTAAGGCCAAGGGGATAATGACTAAATCCATCTAATGGGTACATAAATCTCTAGTCTCCTTGATGATCCCTAAAGAACATTATTTCTCAGAACCATTCAAAGTTAGTACTGGCAACTGAGCTATTTCTGCCCCTTAAATCCAACCTAAATCTTTCCTTCTTATTGAACTGGGTCTTTCCATCTGGCGTAAGAAAGCCTTCTACTCCCTGTGGGGGTGCAGTTGGAGGTAGCCTTACAGATCATTGGCATCCATGATGATGTCTGCCCTGAAGTGTATCAGGAAGAAGGGAGCATGGGAGCCTCAGATCACCAGCGTAGGCTTTAAACTTTGATACATACAAAAGTGAATGAATCAGATTACCTGAGGGGAGCATGTTAGGAGATCTGGTTTCCTTCAGAGAAAACGGAGTCACTAATTAGCTGTGTTTCCTTGGGCAATTAAACCTCCACACCTCAGTTTTTCTTATCTGTAAAATGGGCATGCAAAGCCCCCTCTGACTCAAATACCCTCTGACACGATGGGTCACACACAACGCTGTCATATACAACACCACTGGCATAATTAAAAAGTCACAATGCTCTTAACTTGAATGCCTTTTATTCCACTCAGATTTAGGGGCAGGGTGACAGAAGGCAAGGAACTGGGGTAAAGGGGGAGTGACATCAAAAGAAAAAGTTATAGGGATGAAAAGAGCATCTAAATAAAAAAGAGGTCTTCCAAATATTCTCCCTACTCAGACACTTTTATTTAGATCATCTAGAACTATTTCTCTGTGCACTGAACTTCCCCCCTCCTTGTTTTTTAATAATAAACCAGCACATTAATTTTTTAAAACAGGAAATGATAGGGCAAAGACTCCATAAACAGCTGAAATGTTAATCACACAAAGGCTCCCAAAGCAATTTCATCCTAGACTCCTCATGGCTATGCATTACAATAGGAATTTTCATCAGAACACTAGCCCTAGGATGGGCTGCTAGGAAAATGACACCTACCACCAGCCTGAATCCCTGGACAGGCTCTTTGAAGGGGCAACCAGGGCAGAATGTTCCAAAAAATGCATATGCATATGGTGGTGCCGGTGGGGGGAGGCAACAGACAGGGTACTTAACCCATGTTGAGAATACTAGGTACTCTGCCTATATTATCTCAGTCGGTTTCAACAAATGACTCCTCACGAGGGGCTAAGATTAGCATGCTCACTTCACAGATGAGGAAAATGAGGTTCAGAGAAGGAAGGCAATCATCCCAACATCACACAGTCACATAGCGTATTGGCGTTCTGTTGATATGTCCTTACTGCATTAAAAAAATCACCACAATCTTGGCAGCTTAAGAAACACCACTGCATTATCTCATAGTTCTCATGGGTCAGGAGCTGGGTTACCTGCTCTGGCTTCTCCACACTGAAACCTCTCCTGAGGTTTGCGGCCCTCATCCAAGCTCTCTGGCTATTGGCAGAATTCATGTCAGGCAGTAGAGGTCACATACTCGCCTGCCCATATGGCTCCAGGAGGCAGTTTCCAACTTGGCTGTTTGCTCCTGGGCCCATCAGGTTCCCCCACTACGTGCCCCCAAGGTAATTTCCCGTTTGGTTCACTCAAAGTCAACTGATTAGTTACCTGATCACAGGAATGCTATCCAGTCATATTCACAGGTCCCACCTACACGCAGCTGGAGGGGTGAGGAGATGGTACAGCGTGTGGGATGCGGACGGTCACCTTAGACTTCCACTTCCCGTGCAAAACCAGTCAATGGCAGAGCTGAGTAAGGCCTGATTTCAGGTCCACTCACCTCCAAAGCCATGGAGCTACCTACACGCCTGAGGCACCCTGGGTTGAAGCAGGAGCCTAGACAGATATTCCCAATGGTGGCAACTGACTGAGAGAATGAGAAAAGACAGGTGAAGCCCCAGCTGGCCTGAGTCACTCAGAGGAAAGGGTGGTGGCAAGATCTGGGACCTAAGTTTCCCCGGCTAAGTGTCATCTCTGAACGAGATCATTCTGAGACTCCTCAAAAACAGATGTTCTCTGTGGTAAAGGCCCAAGAGTGTCGGGAGGCATCTGACTGCTCTGCCTCAGGGGTGACATTTCCTTACAGGTTGGATCCTTCCCAGGCTCTCCTCTTTCTGCTCATTCTTTTTGCCACATTTACAGTGTCCGCCAAGAGCCAAGGACTGAGAGTCACTGAGGATCCACAGATGAAAAGACAAGGCCGTGCCCCCAAGAGTTTTTGATCTTAAGTTGTGGGAAAGGGATGAAAGTGAATAGATATAAATGTGTACAGGGAAATATCTATGTATATACAAATGACAAGTTAGAGAGGAAGGAGCTATAGCTGCCTGGGAAGGTTCTAGAGAGTTCAATCAGACTCTAAAGAAGAGGTTGTTGAGTGGATTAGATGGGAGGGGATGGTTGGATGTGGAGGGTGTTCAAAGGAGAGGAAACATCTTCCTTAAAACCCTTCAGGGGTTCCGCATTGACTCTTCAGATAAAATCCAGGGCCTGAATATGACTTAGAAGTTCCTATATGATCTGGTGTCTCCTTCCTTTCCAAACAATGCCCCGTCCCCCCTTAATATCTGTAGTCTGGCTTCATCACTGGTCTTTCACTGGCGTGGTTTCCTCTCCTGGAACATTCTTCACCAGTATCCTTAATTCCCCAACCTATCTTTACTTTTTTTTAAGATTTTATTTCTTTGACAGAGAGAGACACACTGAGAGAGGGAACATAAGCAGGGGGAGTGGGAGAGGGAAAAGCAGGCTCTCCTCTGAGCAAGGAGCATGATGTGGGGCTTGATCCCAGGACCCTGGGATCATGACCTGAGCTGAAGGCAGATGTTTAATGACTGAGCCACCCAGGCGCCCCTCCCTGACCTATCTTTACACACACACACACACACACACACACACACACACACACACACACACGAACACTTCTCCTGTCTAATCACTATTTACTCTTCAGTTCTTGGATTCGTTGTCACTTCCTCTAGAAAGCACCAGCATGCCATTTTTCACTGCATCTGGGACCTGCCTCCTTGAAGCCGCTGGAAGATGTAATATGACAGACTTGAGGGGCCATGTTTATCTCTTCACTCTGGCATCTCCAGGGATTACCGTCACTTAGTAGGTGATCAAACACTATTTGTTGGATAAATAGATAAAAGGCACAGAGGCAACCTTGTTCATGGGAGAAAATTAAAGGCATCATAGACTAAATGGAAACAAAATTACTCAAATCTTCCATAGCCTAGTGCCTACAATGGGGTATGTGACATAGACATTAGCAGGGAATTCATATATTTAAATTATATATACAACATACCCATGTATATATGTGTATATATCCTACGTATATATGCATATATCCATATACACACATATATATGTATGTACCAAATATACTTGCATATGAGAGTACTTAAATGAGGATTAAGAGACCATTTGGGTTTTTTTTTATTGTGTTATGATAGTCACCATACAGTATATTATTAGTTTCTGATGTAGTATTCCATAATTCCTTGTTTGCGTATAACACCCAGTGCTCCACGTAATATGTGCCCTCCTTAATACCCACCACAGGGCTAACCCACTTCCCTACCCGCCCCCCTCCCTTCTAAAACCCTCAGTTTGTTTCCCAGAGTCCATAGTCTCTCATGGTTCATCTCCCACTCCGATTTCTCCCCCTTCATTTTTCCCTTCCTTCTCCTAATGGCCGCCATGTTATTCCTTATGTTCCACAAATAAGTGAAACCATATGATAATTGGCTTTCTCTGCTTGACTTATTTCACTTAGCATAATCTCCTCCAGTCCTAACCATGTTGATGCAAAAGTTGAGTATTCATCCTTTCTTTTTTTTTTTTTTTTTTTTTTTTTTATATTTTATTGATTTGACAGACGGAAATCACAAGCAGGCAGAGAGGCAGGCAGAGAGAGAGGAGGAAGCAGGCTCCCTGCGGAGCAGAGAGCCCAATGCGGGGCTCGATCCCAGGACCCTGAGATCATGACCTGAGCTGAAGGCAGAGGCTTTAACCCACTGAGCCACCCAGGTGCCCCAAGTATTCATCCTTTCTGATGGCTGAGTAATATTTCATTGTGTATATGGACCACATCTAATTCATGCATTCATCTGTTGAAGGGCATCTCGGGTCTTTCCACAGTTTGGCTATTGTGGACATTGCTGCTATGAACACTGGGGTGCATGTGGCCCTTTTTTTCACTACATCTGTATCTTTAGGGTAAATACCCAGAAGTGCAATTGCAGGGTCATAGGAATGCTCTATTTTTAATTTCTTAAGGAATCTCCACACTGTTTTCCAAAGTGGCTGCACCAATTTGCATTCCCACCAATTGTGTAACAGGGTTCCCCTTTCTGCACAACTTCTCCCAACACTTGTTGTTCCTTGCCTTGGTAAATTTTGCCATTCTAACTGGTGTAAGGTGGTATCTCAATGTGGTTTTGATTTGAATTTCCCTGTGGGCTAGTGATGATGAACACTTTTTCATGTGTCTGTTAGTCATTTGTATGTCTTCTTTGGAGAAGTGTCTGCTCATGCCCTCAGCCCATTTTTTGACTTGATTATCTGTTTTGTGTGTGTTGAGTTTGAGAAATTCTTTATAGATCCTGGATATCAGTCCTTTGTCTGTAGTGTCATTTGCAAATATCTTCTCCCACTCTGTGGGTTGCCTCTTTGTTTTGTTGACTGTTTCCTTCACTGTGCAGAAGCTTTTTATCTTGATGAAGTCCCAAAGGATCATTTTCGCTTTTGTTTCTCTTGTCTTTGGAGACGTGTCTTGAAAGAAGTTGCTGTGGCTGATGCAAAGAGGTTACTGTCTATGTTCTCCTCCAGGATTTTAATGGATTCCTCCAGGATTTTGATGGATTCCTCTTCTTAAAAAAAGGTTTAGAATTCTGATTTTCTGGGGCGCCTGGGTGGCTCAGTGAGTTAAAGCCTCTGCTTTCGGCTCAGGTCATGATCCCAGGGTCCTGGGATCGAGCCCCGCATCGGGCTCTCTGCTCCGCAGAGAGCCTGCTTCCTCCTCTCTCTCTGACTGTCTCCCTGCCTAGTTGTGATCTCTGTCTGTCAAATAAATAAATAAAATCTTTAAAAAAAAAAAAAAGAATTCTGATTTTCTGTTGGAATCATAATCAAGAAATCAGAACTGCTTTTCATAGTCGGCCATACCCAGAATGTTGTTTTGCCATGATCACAAATGATCCACAAAATTGCAGTGGCTTAAAACAAAGGTTTATTTCTTGCTCACAATGCATGATCATTAACTACTCCAAATATCAGTCACTCCAGACTCGGGCTGAGAGAACATCCTCTATCTCAGATATATCTGTGCCCATCGTACAGAGAAGAGACATCACAAACCTAATATCCTCATCTTGGAAGTGACATATATGACTTCCATCTGTATTCCATTAAACAAAGCATGTTGACATGACCACTCCTGACTTCATCAGGGCAGAGACATATAAACCTCACACAAGGAGGGGTTCTTCAAGGAAGAAGTAGGAAAGTGAAATATTTGACAAACGACAATATTATCCTTCACACCAGGGATCGGCAGGCTCTAAGCGTCTTTTCTGACCTTTGGATTTTCCCTTTTCATTTGCTGGCAATTAAACTTTCAATATTGCCCCGCCATTGGAGTAAAGAAAACAAGCCAAGGTTCTAAAGAGAAAGAATCAGAATGCCCAAGTTGGAACAGTCCGTACAGTGCACATAGACACAGCACTATATTTTATGAATATGAAAACTGGCTTAGAGAAGCTGCTGCCTTCCCCCAAGGGAACCCTGCATTATGTGAGGGCTAAGACCAAGTCCCAAACCTCTGGTCCCAGAACTCAGGCTCATTCTTCCATTGTCCAACTAAGATAACCCAAATTAATGTCTACGAATCAGACCCACAACTTTGCACAGCACAGATACAGTTCCTGCCCCTGAACCTGACTTATGGTCCTGCTGAGAATACCCACCACCCACCCACCCCCAGTGCAATGGGCTTCCATGGAGATTTTCTCCAACCAGTTGTCCTCACTTCGTTGAGACAGGCTGTAATTATGCTCAGTTCTTTGCCTGTTTTATAGCTTGGCTGTGACATAGTAAGAACGTCTACAATAAAAGCATCTATGGGGCTTTGTTTCCTTCTGTATAAATTCATTGTCTGGAATCTGACAGCCCCATGTCTTGGTGATTTATCAGAATTAGTCCATTTAGGAAGGAGTGCCTTGCTCTACTGAAACCTGCTCTTTTTTATTTTATCGAAACCCTTGTATTGTCGGGCAGCTTCAACTAAGCTCCTGTATCTATTTCAAAGTAAAACAGACAGACAAACAAACAAAAACAATTCTTCTCCTAAAGCCTCTCTATTCTAATCTTTTTCACAGTTCTTGATTGTATAATGAACACTGTTTCTCATCATTTTATCATCATTTTCTTCCCCAATGACATTCTATTTAACTTGACTACATAATCCAAAGGCTACCTTCACTTATGAATTAGTCAGATCTAATAGGTGGCAGAAAATGTAATGAAACACAGAGCTATTTTAAAAGAATAGAGTGTGGTATATTTAGACTTTTGCCCTCAGTTCCTAGCATAAGTTTTTCAATACATCATGGATTTTATGTCCTTCAAATTGTCTATGTAAAAACAAGGAGCACATACTCCAATGTTCTCAAATCCTTAAGAAAAAAAGATATGTGCATACTAATGCAAAAATTAGCATTTTGTTCATTCTCTGATTTTTGAGTCCATTATTTTACTATCTCTTGTTTTCTATTTTTGATACATTTAGGGATGTACATTTTTCTTCTAATATATTCACGGTATTGATGCACAAGGCTGAGTGCTAAGAACCGAGCAAACAGTAGACACGCACTGGAGTCTGAGGATATGGAGACTGGGTGATTCTAAGAAATGAAATAAATGTTCTGTGCCTGCAGAGAGGTTAAAGAATGTTTTCTGCTAACTTCAGGATTTGGAGTCTAAAAGGTTAGTTTTGGGGTCCCCTAGCCCTAAATTGGATTTTGATGCCCTCTCCTTGTTGACTGGCTCTGGCAAAGGATACAGAGAATTCAGTAGTTTGTGTGGTTTTTCTTTGAATAGGAATTTGATAAGTGGATTCACCTTCTAATGATTTGTTGTTCTGCAATTTATAACCACACATTCACATATATAACACAGGTGTAGTATTTCCCTGAGGGTTCTCCAACATAAATACACTAAATGATGTCATGTCGGACAAGGGAAATTCTTCAGAGAAAGCCAACGTGGCATACAGAATCCAGATGTTGGGAGCACATCTGAAAAGGCAGACCAAGCTGAAAGGCTGCTCTGTATCTACAATATCAGAGTGTGGAAAAGCTGAAAAGCCTCGTTCTTTGAATAGGACTATCCACCAGTGAGTGGATGGATGACAGGACTAGGATGAAGAAGCCATCGCTATGCCCTAAAGATCTAGAAACTTCACCTGGTCCATGATTTCATTTCCGAGGCTCAGCTTCCTATCTGGCTGTGGTAACTGTGCTATGAGCCTTTCTCTCTGTGCCTCAAAGCAGCTGACATGATATAAAATGCATTAACACCACAATTCTAAACCACGGTATCTTTTACGTATTAATTATGCTCCAGTATGTAAAGATAGCCCAGGTTCACTGTAGAAACACTGGAAAATAAGAAAAGCATAAAGAAGAAAAATTGCATGACGCACTATTGCTCAGACATAAAACTTCTAAAATATTTGGTATATTTCCTTTTAGCTTTTTTCCCCCAGGGTGTCCCCATCTGTATCTCCCTATCTGCACACCCACACCCACATACAGAACCTCCCAAACACACACACACACACACACACACACACACACACACACACACACACGAGGAAGGCATCCTCCATAACTTACTACAAAATTATTTAGCCTTTTCACTTCTTAGTGTTCTTACTTGTAAAATGTGGATAAAAATAATGCCTGCTTCCCACAACTAGTATAACAATAAAATGAGTGAGTTAGTATATGTAAATGCTTAAAACCTTATCCGGCCATAAAGGATACTCAATAAATGTTGGTTACTATTATTTTACTGTCTATAAAGTAAATATATCTTACTGTTTCCCTTTTTTAAACTTAGTACAATACAAACTGTCTCCCCACCTTCACGGGTATAACCCTCATCTAAGCTAGCATCCTTCCTCTCTTGAATTACTGCAGTGATCATTTACTTGATGTCCCCAGTAGGACCTACCATCTAGTCTCCATAGAGCAGATAGGACCATTTGTCACAAATATAAATCAGACCATATTGCTTTCCTGTTTAAAACCTTCCAATGGTAATTTCCAGTTACAAATAGAACAAAATATACATTTCTTACTCTATTTATCATTGAGGGATCGGATTCCAGTTCATGTCTTAGAACTCTGGTTCCCGTACCCAACCAAACAGGAATGTGGAGGTAGGTTTTTTGGATGAGAGTAAGAGCCACATGTCCCCTCAAGTTCCCAGGCACTTTTTATGTTCCAAAATGATGAGCCCAAAGCTCTCAGGTTCATGGTTGCAAGGCTCTGCTCTATTTCTAGGATGCTGTCCATGTTCCAGAGAGAAAGGAGTTAAAGGGCAAAAGTGAAAGTCCTCCTTCTACACACCGGTTTTACTGGACATCTTTATTGGCAAGGATGTGCCCAAAACCTCCTAATCCCTACTTCAGGAGCAAGAGCGATATTTTAACTACATGTATCAATGCTTGACACTAAACTGGTTGCCTCCGTGGGAAAGAAGAGAGATGGGAAGTTAGGGTAAGCATCCAGTGGTTATCTGCCAGCTGATGGTTGGCAACATACTTCCTCTTGCCCACCTGTCCTACCTCTCCCCTTGACACCATGCCCAGCCACACCAGCCTTAGTCTTCACTATGCACCAAACACCTGCCTGCCTCAAGAAAGGTCATTAGTCTTCGCTTTTCTTTCTGCCTAGAACATTCTACCAGTGGCTGGCACGTGGCTGGATCCTTCTCTTCATCAGGTCTTAGTGGAAATGTAACCTCTTCAGGGAGTCTTACTTGATTCTCTGTGCAAGGTCATCCCCCTCATTGACCCCCACCCAACTGGCTTCATAGCACTTACTGCTAGTTGAAATTATTCTGTTTATTAATTTATTTGCTCATTGTCTGTCTCTTTGACCAGGACATAAGATGCAAGAGAGCTGGGCCTTCACTCCCGACTATATACCCAGTGCTCAGAACAGAGCCCGGAACATAGGAAGCATTAGATTCAGTGAACAAATGCTGAATGCATTATAGTACTTTCTGTTTTCATTAAATGCTATTCAAGAGATTTAACATCTATAAAATATTCCACTGAATAAATATAACACTATTAACTACTTCCCATGGTTTGCTACTGAATAATGGTCCCCTCGATGTCCACATCATAATCCCAGGAACCGGAGAATGTTACCTGATAGAGCGAAAGGGACTTTGCAGACGTGAGTAAATTAAGGAACTTAATGTTAAGAGATTAAGCTTTAAAAAAGAGTATATTACCTTGGATTACCTTCGTGGACCTGAAGTAATCACCAGTCCTCCGGAAAGGGATGAGGGAAGAGTCAGAGTTGGAGAAGAAGGCAACATGACGGTAGAATCAGAGATTGAAACGATGAGCTTTGAATATGGAGGGAGGGGGCCACAAGCCACGGAAAATGGGGGGCCAATAGAGCTGAAAAAGACAAAGAAAAAAGATGCCTTCGGAGACCCCACAATGAACCAGGCCTCACACTGCAGAAGCCCCTTTCAAGTAATTGACTTGAACAATAAGAACTCGAGTAAGGCAGAAGGGCCCACTGGGGCTGCCATCCCCTGGCTGAATCCAAGCAGACCCAGAGGGGACCCATCTCAAAATATCCATAAACCCTAGCTGTCCGATGGGCTAATTACACCCGGACACAGATGCTAAAAAAGGACAACTGCATACATTCCCATACCTCCACACCTGCCCATACCTCCTCTCTACAGCCTTGCCCAGACAGTCTCTCCTTGGCTATCCTGCTCACTGCTCCCTTGCAAAGTATTCAATAAACTTCTATGTCCTTTGTTCTGCCTGGGGTGAATTCTTTCACCACCCACGCCCCTGGCCTCCACCCAATCAGGTCACCACCTCCCACCCACCCCCCCCACACACCCTTTGACTTTAGCCCAGCGAAACTGATTGCAGACTTGTGACCTCCAGAACTTCAAGAGTGAACATGTATTTTAAAGTCACTAAATCTAACGCAATCTGTTAGAACAGCAATAGGAAGCAAATACAGACATGTAGGGTTTTTCTTCCCCCCCCAAGTATTTATTACTATCATGAAGTTGTAAGAACTGCATTTTACAGATATTTTTGTCTGCCTTTCCAAAGATTCCATTAGAACCGTTTCCTAGAGGCAGCACTCCAGTAAGCTGGCATCACCAGACAACCTCCCCGGCTGTGGCTGGATACATAAATGCCTGACCAACCTGGCTGTTTAGAAGCCTGCTCTTCTGAACTATAGCCACGGGGCCTACAGAGAATTAACCCACTTTGTGGAACAACCACACAAACACAATGAGATCGCTTTCCAGGAGAAACAAGGCATATAAAAAATAAGGCAAAACAAGGGTGTTTCCCCCAATTTTTCCTTCTTATCGTTAACATAATAACTTAGAGGTGGGGAGCAGGAAGGAGTTAAAAATATAAGACCAGAAAAAGCTCAAGTTCAGTTCCAGAGATCTACAAACCTTTGATACCTGCCAGATGGGCCTTTGAAGTGGAAAGCGGGATCAGTTCCCTAAGGGAAGGCTGACACACAAGTCCTGACCTGTGAATTAATCACAGAAGCCTCTGGATGCCAGCACAAAAGGGTGTGGGACAGGGTGCGGTCTGTTATCAGGGGGGTGTCCATGAGGAAAGAGAGAAATACCTTACTTGGGGGCCAAGTGACAGGTGTGGGGTGCCTCAGGGCGAGTATGTCAATGACCCTCCCTCTGCACTACGAAAGGAGCCTGTTGCAGATAATTCAGCATGGAGGCTCATGGAGGATTAACTTCAGTGTTCTCCAAAATCTCCCTGCATCCCACCCCAGAACGTGTTTTGGACACCAGCAGCATTGCTATCCCTCGGGAGTTTGTTAAGAATGCAGATCCTGAGCAGCATCCAGATGTAGGCAATCCGGGACTGCATCTTTTTTTTTTTTTTTTAAAGGTTTTTTTTTTTTTTAAGATTTTATTTATTTATTTGACAGAGAGAGAGATCACAAGTAGGCAGAGAGGCAGGCAGAGAGAGAGGAGGAAGCAGGCTCCCTGCGGAGCAGAGAGCCCGATGCGGGGCTCCATCCCAGGACCCTGGGATCATGACCTGAGCCGAAGGCAGCGGCTTAATCCACTGAGCCACCCAGGCACCCCGGGGACTGCATCTTAACCCTACTGTGGCGTGCTTCTTGGGCCCATTAAAGTTTGAAAACATCAGTCCTAGAGTCTAGGCTGCACAGAAGCAGAGCCTCTGTGGGCTCTGCTCAGCGCCACACTCCAGCGCTGCAAACACAGCCCAGCGTTACTCGGAGGGGCTCGATAAATATTTGTTTTATCAATGATTAAATAAGTGAATGCGCCAAGCCTTACATGCTGAAGATGAGTTTGGAAAGAGGAGGGACTGGTATGTTACAGTCTTTGTATTTTGCACACACGTATTAAAGTCAAAGAATATGTTTTTGAACCCATACTTCAGGTGCATGAGCACAGCCTAAATAGAAGGAGCTACAAGAAGAACTTCTCTTCTGGCTGTTGTAAAAGCCAAAATCCAGGAAAGAGGTTAAGATAATGAGAAAGGAACAGGCAGGACTAGGTAGAGAGAAACAGATGGAGGGTTCCATGATCAGACCCACAGAAATCCCCAAAATGTGGAGGTGTAAGGAAACCAGAGAAAAAGGAACAGTCCAGACCACCCTGGCCTAGGTGTCCGGGGGGGGGGGGGGTGTCTTATTTATGACAGTCTCTTGTGGTTGACAGAAAATAAACAGACCTTACAAGAAGTAAGCCATTAAAGATGTTATTACTAGTCCTGCTTACACAAAGGTGCTGTCAGTGGATAAGTCAAAAAGACTTAAGATCCCTGGTTAACTTTCTATAAAAGACCAACCCTAAAAGCCCCCCGTGGGAACCCTGTCGGGACCCCTCTCACTCCTGAGAGTGTTTTCTGTATCCTCGCTTAATAAACTTCTGTCGCTTTGGTCACTTTCTTTTGTCCGCCAGATTCATTCCTCTACTCTGTGAGACAGGAACCCAGCCCTCCCGCATCAGTAAGAGGGCTGGAATGAGCCTGGAGAAGTTAACTCTCACAGCTGAGAAGAGAATGTAGGTCTATGGTTCAACCCACTATCAAAAAAGTCATGCCCCAGATTAGGCAAAAATGGATCAAGACTCAGAAGGGAATGAGAGCCTGGGATCCTGAACCAGAAGGGATCTGGGGAGGCTGGCTCCAAATATGGGTACCACAGACCAGAGAGTCCTCCTCTGTTCCGCACGTAAATGCAACATTGTTGACTTCTAAGAATCATTCATAACAAATAGCACTCATACCATCATGACCCTGATAGCCTGAAGACTTGAAGTATCCCAGGAGCCTCCCAGATGGCTGAGTGATCCCAGCAAGAGGTCACCTCTGTGATGACTGAGACTCAGTTTTCTTTCATCCTTGTGATAGGAAGACTGATTCAGACTTCATATAAAGAAATAAAGAAGAGTGACATTTCCCTTGTTTACTATTTCCTTTTAATTTTTTATTATGAAAAATTTAAATGGACACAGAGTGCAGAAAGGAAAAGTATATAATGACCCCTTATTACCTATCATCTAGCCTCAAGAACCATCAATTTATTGCTAACCTTGTTTTATGTGGATCTCCTACCCTCCATCCTGGTTATTTTTATTTAATTTTTATTAATAGCTATATGGAGGTATAATACTCATAGTGTTCACCCATAATAAAGGTACAAGTCAATAATTTTTAGTAAAAGTGTACAGATGTGCAAATATCACCACAATCTAGTTTTAAAACATTTCATCACCCTAATTACCCCCAGACTCTCTTCTCCTCCCAAACTTTTGTGCCTTTTTATTATCAATTCCCAGACCAGCCCCAGCAAATGATCTCCTTTAGTCCCTAGAGATCACCTCATCCGGATACTTCATATACATATATGGAGAATTACATGATACGTGATCTTTTGTTTCTGGATTTCTTCAGTTAGCATAGTTCTTGAGGTTTCTCCGTGTTGTAGAGTAACTAAGTAGTCCGATTCTTTTTATTACTGGAGAGTATTCCAATGTGTGATGATACCATATTTTGTTTATGTGTTTACATGGTGATGGGCATTTGGATCTAGTCTGAGGTTTTGTGTTATAGCAACACTATGAACATTCATTTAAAAATGTTGTGTATTGTATTTTCCTTTTTCTTGGGTAGATATTTAAGTGTGGAATTACTGAGTCATACGGTAGCTTTCTAAGAATCCGAGAACCTGTCAACCAAAGTGGTTGCACCATTTTACCTCCCACCAGCACTGTGTGAGTTCCAGTTTCTCCACGTCCTCCCCAACACTTACTTTTGTCTCTTTTTTATTACAGCCATTCTAGTGCATTGGAAGGAGTATCTCATTTTGCTTTTATTTTTCACATCCCTAATATCTAATGGTGTTGGGCATGTTTCCATTGTGAGCCCTTCACATACCTTCTCTAGGGAAAAGTCTATTCCAATACTGTGCCCATGTATTTAGTGGGTTGTCTGCCTTATTATCAAGGTACAATATACATTCTGGACATCAGTCCTTTATGAAACAGACGATTTACAAAATTCTTCTCAAGCTAGTCTGTGGCTTGGCCTTTCATTTGATTAATGATGTTTTTTGGGCCCTTATGGTCATGGATGGTAACAGAGGCCTCACTTACCTAAAATTAGTTCATTTGGCTGCCACCTATGACTGGGAAACCAATTTCAGCTGACACTTCTCAATCTTTACAAAGTACCGAGATCACCAACCAGAGAAACGAACTCTGGCCCAGCTTCTGGCTAACAGGATGGCCCAGGAGAGGAGCAGCACAGGTGCACCAAAATCCCTCAGGATTCTGATAGTAATTAAGGAGAATTAACATTTTCCAGCTCATGAACATGGAATGTTTCTCCATTCATTTAGATCCTCTTTAACTCTTTCCACCAGTGTTTTATAATTTTCGAGGTTCGTGTCTCACTCTCCCTTTGTTAAATTTATTCCTCAGTACTTTATTCTTCTTGGTGCTATTGTGAATGCAACTGTTTTCTAAATCTCATTGTCAGATTGCTCATTGCCAGTACATAAAATTACAATTGATTTTTGTAAATCGATCTTGTATCCTCTGACCTTGATGAACTCACTTATTTCCAGTAGTTTTTTTTTTTTTTTCTGGAGGTCTCCATAGGACATTGTACATACAAGTGTGATCTTTTTTGTTTTTGTTTTTTTTTGCATCATGTCTTTATGCAATAAAATTCAAAGCAACCTCATTTTAAATTGAACAAATTAGAATGCACCCAAAATCATTCCAGTTATGTTATTGTGCGTTGCATATGCCTAAAGGGCAGAGTGAGGGAGGTGTCACTGGGCCAAACTGGCAATCACAGGTCATCTGCAGCCTCCCTTAGCATTTCTATAACCTTCTGAGACAGCCTTTCAGTTGGGGGTTTTGTCAAAATGTGCCTATCCCTATAGGATTGCGTCAGAGGGGGAAATCACGGAGAACTGCTGCCTTCGGAAGACTGCTTGGCCTAAGACATGTCCTTAAGGGAGATTCTAGGGAGGCAGATGTGGTCCTGAAGAGCAGGAGCAGCTGGGGGGGATAAAAATAACAGAAGACAATGTATTTTGACATGCATGTCAAAATACATGCATACTGTGAAAAGTATAAAAACACAAGAAGAGGCATTTTCCTTACTTCACAGAGGGTCTAGATAAAATTGGCAAATTTGGCATTTTGAATCCTGCACACCGTATACAATTCAAAGAACTGGATAAAGTTAATGAAAAAAGAGGTGTGGCAATGCCTAACTTATTGCCATAAAAGTCCCAAAACCCTAATACCGTACTATAATTGAATTGCAACCTATCATTAAGTTAGTGTGTATAAAGCACTTAGCTCAGAGTTTGGTTAATGGTAAATGTTCCACAGATGGCAGTTGCTCATATTATCACTTTATATATTACTTTTGCAACTGAGAGGAGAGGTGATCTGCGACTGTCTATGACCAGTATTTGTAATGCTAAGGGCAGTTCCCTGCTCAATCTGATGGTCATTTCAAAGACAATCATTATGAGCCTCTGGAAGTAGAAAAGGCAGTTCAGGATAGAGGTGGGCTTCAGAGGTAAAGGCTAAGAAAGATGAAAAACACCAAAACCTGTACTAACCATCCACGGCAATCCAAACCACTCCCTGTTTTTCCATGCCCCCTGCAGCATTACTCAAGATAGCCAAGATAGGGAAGCAACTCAGCGTTCATCATTTATATGGAGATATGTACACACACACACACACACACACACACACGTGCACATGTAATGGAATATTATTCAGCCATGAGAAAGAAGGAGATCCTGCCATTTGTGCCAACAGTGATGGATGTTGAGGGCATTATGCTAAGTGAAGGAAGTCACAGAAAGACAAACACTGAATGATATCACTTACGTTTGGAATCTTTAAAAGCTAAACTCATAGGAACTGAGTACAGTGGTAGTCACCACGGGCTGGGAAGTAGGGGGAAATTGAGGCGATGTTGGTCAAAGGGTACAAACTTTCAGTGATAAGACAAATAAGTTCGGGGCATTTAATGCATAGCACGGTGACTATGGTTAATAATGCTGTGTGATATTCGTGAACATCGCCAAGAGAGTAGATCTTAAGTGTTCTTACCCCACACACAAAAAATGGTAATTCTGCTACATGATGGAGGTAACACTCTGGTAGCAATCATTTTGCAATTTATAAGTGTATGAAATCAACACATTGTATATCAAATTTATACAACGTTCCACATCAATTATAGCTCAATAAAGCTGGAAAAAAAGACTACAGAGTGCTTGTGGAGAGACCAGTGAATAAATGCATGCATCTGTACATGTGAGTGTTTATATTCATAAAATCTATTTCAAGCTTATCTGTAATCATATTTAATTGCATCTTTAATTTCTAAATTGCCATATTAAGACACAAGCTCCCTTCTCATTGATAGTGCAATCGCCTGACATGAAGGAGGCTGTTGTGTGGCCAGGAACTGCAGCCTGAAGGGACGGTTTCAGAACAGAGTCCTCCCTGCCCCTCCTCTCTCTTTCCTCTCTCTTGCTGGTTCTATTCATCTCTGCTCTAGCTAAGGGCAGAGACATCAGACCCTGGAGGTTATGGAATTGCCGATTTGGGAAGAGAGGTTCTTTTGGCTACACCTAGTTCATTTGGCTACAACATACCACCCAGAGACCAAGTTCAACTTGGTTGGAAAGTTTTCAGACTCTACAAAGCACAGGATCCACATCTGGAGAGACCATTTCTGTCTTGCCCAGCCCCTGGGCTCCAAGTAACTGAAAGTCAAAGCCTGCCTGACAGGAGGGTCCAGAGCAGGGGCCCCCAGAAGTGGCCTGAACGCAGGAAGGTGGTAAGAACGCTCGGGTGGCCAACCCCCACCCCCATCGCAGGAGAAACAGGCATTGTCCCAGGTTTCCTGGTAAAGGGGCAGTTCTTGCCATCTCAGCCTCTGTGCCCCTAAGTAGACAGACAATCCTATAGACAGTAGGGCAAGAGGCTCAGGCTGCTGAAGGAAGCAGGGAGCCAGCACATTGATTTCATCTGCATGATGTCTGGCACGCAAAGGCTGCAACCTCGGGAGACATGGCACTGAATGGAAGGAACATTCTAGACTCAACTTTGCCATATGGCAAGTGAAGCCATTTCCCTTCCTTCTCCGTTTCTGCTTCTGTGTACTGGAAACCTATTAAGTCCTACCTGCAAGGTTGCATCAAGGATAAAAAAGGAGCATACTCTAGAATGCTTCTGTGAGGTCCAAAGCGCCACAGGAAGAGGAACCAAAAAATGACAAGTTGCGTTCATGGTACCACGTCTGAACTTGGCCCAGACATTAATATTTAAGTGGCTAGATACAGGGCCAGTTTTCTCACTGACAGTTTTCTCACTGACATTCTTTTAAGAAAAGTAATTTTAATTCTAAGATTATACATATTATCTTAATAGAATTCTATAATGTTGTTTTCATTTGATTGAAATGAGTATAGTCATAAACATTTTTTTTTTTTTTTTTTTTTGGGTCCCTGAATGGGTCCCTGTACAAAACAACATTGTTTATCACGGCTCTAATTGGTTCCCTTGTTTCAGCCTGACAGTCTCTTGGATTCATCTTTCACACCACTGCCAGTCTGCTATGGCTCAAAGACAAATCTGAGGTTGACTCCTCTTTTCCCTAAAGACCCATAGCCCATCAGTCAAGTCTTATGGATTCTGCTTCCTTAATATCTCTCAAATCCATCCATTTCTCTCCGTCCCACCTGACGTGCCTCCATTTTAAGTCACTATCATTTCTCACTGGAAACTGATGAAATCGCAGCCCACACAGTTGCTCTAAGGGTCCCTTGTGTTGCTCTTTTATCTCCATTCCTCTCTCCATGCTGCAGCCAGAATGATGTTCCTGAAGTGAGAATTTGCTTCTGGACCCGCCCGCTGGAACCTGTGAATGTCAACATCATCAGGATAAAACCCTCAGCTCCCAGACCAGGTGGCCCCGGCTCTTCCGGGTCCAGTGTTCGGGTTCAAGCCCTTACTCAGCTCCTTTGGCTGACTTTGCATCACTCTACGCTTTCCACTCTGGCCACTCCCAATGATGTAAAGTGTCCAAGCCACGTTCTCACCCCAGGAGGACGCTTTCTGTAACAGCTCCCGTCCCCTCTGCCTTCACATGTCTAATTCCTTACCTCATTACCATCACCTTCTGCGGACCCCTAAGACTGGGCTAGGTGCTCTCGCTCTGCATCTTCATAGAACTTACCATCTCCTTGTACTTACTTAGTTCTACTGTTCCTTATCTATTTGCTGCTATGGCTCATTCGCGAGACTATCAACTCCCAGAGAGCATGAATGGATCCTTGCTGCCGTATATCCCAAGAGTGGATGTTGTATTCTCACAGATTTCCTCCCATCTCCTAGCTCCTGGAGATACTGATAACTTCAGGCTCAAAGCCGTGTCCTTTACTGGGCATTGTCCCAGGCTGCAAAAACCTGCCTTCCCTGCAGTTCTGGCCCCCTTCAGGGACACTGGGCCACCAATGACCAGGTGACACTGGCATACTGGCCTGGCCTCCTTTCCTCTTTGGGACAACGTTATAGGGTTAGCTCCAGCCCTCCCAGAAGGACTGGGCGAGGCCTTACTTGCAAGCACATAGAGCACCGGATTCTTTCCCGGTCCCATCCTGTCATCTTCACTTTTGCTCAGCTCTGTCTCCCCAGATTTTCCCCAGGAAACCATCCGCACACAGTTCCCAATATTCTGTATATTCCCAGGGAAGCCAGTCAAACACAGTGCTCATACCCAGGGCAGTCCCGGCCCAAAATGTAATTGACATATGGACTAAAAAATGGACAAATGCCCTTTCAAAAGCCAAGTCTCAGAGAAGAAAATTTGTATCATTTATATTTCCATTTCTAGTGCCCCACACAAGGTCTGGCTACTTATTTGCTTAAACGGTCCTTCATATGTTCTCTCTCAGAATCAAGGGAGCAGTCTTCTGGAAACATATGGCTCCTTTCTTGATCCATCAGGTCCAAAGTGATACAAGCTAAAAGCATCAAACATTACATTACTCTGCATAATAATGAAATTTATTGCCTTCAAAGGAAGAAAAAGTTGTAAGGCAAATTACAAAGCAGTTAGAAAACACTGTGCTCTCCCCAAGAATTAAAATAATTTTAGGGTGAGCTATGTGCTGTTCTAACAGATCTATAAGGGCTTTTATAAAAGTAGTATCTTCAAGAAAATCCCCTAACAGACCTGCCTTGGAGGATGCCCAAACTGAAGGATGCTGTGAGACTTGAAACACCAAGACCCCCTCGTGCTGAACCACTTTGCAGCTCTTTGGGTTATCAGAAGAAATCACTGGTTGTCCAAATAAAAGCTCTAGGGTTCTACCCTGAACTCAAGGACTTGTACTTGGGGAAATGACTTAATAAGGGAAATCACAATGAGTCCCGGAAGGACCCAATGGATAAGGATTGGAATTTTCCAGAATAGAGTTTCAATGCGGAAATCCAGAAGATAAGGCTCTCAAGGATACAGAAGCAAAACCAGGGATAGGGAAGTCAGAATAGAAACTGTGGATATATTTAAAGAGAACCCATCCAGGAAAGGGTTGCCTTCTTAGTCAACTCACATATGTTTGGACCCTGGAAAAGTTATATTTAGTACTTGGCTCTATTTTTTCTTTTTCAATATACTTTATTTTTTAGAGCAGTTTTAGCTTCATGACAAAATTAAGCAGAGTATACAGAGAATCCCCATATACCCCCATCCCCACACACGCACAGCTTCCCCATTATCAATATCCTCCACTAAAGCTTACATTTGTTATGACTGGTGAACCTACCTTGATAACTTATTATCACCCCAAGTCCATAGTTTACATTGGGTTCTTTCTTGGTGTTGTACATTCTATGGGTTTGAACAAATGCATAGTAACATTTATCTACCATTAGAGTATCATACAGAGTTGTTTCTAGACCCCATAATCTTCAGTGGGGTCAATTCCTTTCTAAAATTACCCAGTCCCTCAGTAAAGAAAGTTACGTATATGTACACAAGTATACACACATCTTGATATTCTGAAGTAGTGATTCTGGAAAGGTTGAGGGTTGAGAGACAGAGCAGCTGTCTATTGAGGAATGGTGTTCTGGACTTCCACGTGCTAAGGGGCAATGTAATGAGGAGGGGCTCAAGTGATGTGTCAGGGAGGAGTCCCAGTGGTAAGAAACAGCTATCCACTGGGTAAGTCAAGACAGTTTCACAACGAGAATCCTGTGCTTGCCTGCAACAAACCCAAGAGAGCAAGTTACATTACCTCTCCCTCAGAAAGACTCACGTTGCACATCAGTATATTAAAGTCTCTAGGAAATTCCATTAGTAAAGAAAACTACCTAACTTCTTTTAAGATTGCATTCTCCGAAAACTATCTATTGATACATGCTAAATCCGTGGCACCTCATGTGAGGACTGCTACACAGCCAAGTGATGGATTTTATTTGAACAATGGTGTGCTATAACACAAGAGGATACTACTGGGGAGTTATGTTGTCAGGGAACGTAAGAATGACTGGAGATGTATGCCCTGTTAAGACCATGCTACAGTATTTCCGTCCCATTCCATTCTTACCTGGTGTAGAATGAGGACAGTGGCTAAGGGATGGGAAAAGGAGAATCAAGAGTGTCATTGCCGAGAACGAATTGACCAGACCTGTTCACTAATTTCTATGAGAATGGGGAAGCAGGAAGAAGGAGGTCTCATCTTATATAAAACATTAGCATAGGAAATGGCCTTTAAGATCATCTACTTTGGTTTCCACACTTGTATTTAGCTTTGGGACCTCCACACGTCCAAGTTTCAAGGAGAAATCTAAAGTTCAGAACAGGAGAAAGTAGAGGCTGTGGGTGTGTTTTATCAAATAGTGGAGGAAGGAAGAGTGTGGGGGAGAAATTCCCATGCTTCCTGTTGCGAAAGTTTGGCTGGGAATTTTTAGAACATCCTAGATTTGAGAGAAGTGCCTCAAGATACAGACCTCATAACTCAAGTATTATTTTTCTCCCACTCTCAAATATTTCAGGATAACAAGTTCCAGAGGCTAGAATAATTATTTATTTATTAAGATTTAATTAGTTATTTGAGAGAGTGAGAGGATGAGAGAGAGAGAGCGTGAGAGGGGGAAGGTCGGAGGGAGAAGTAGACTCCCTGCTGACCAGGGAGCCTGATGCAGGACTCGATCCTGGAACTCCCATATCATGACCTGATCTGAAGGCAGTTGCTTAACCAACGGAGCCACCCAAGCACCCCTCAGAGGCAGGAATATCAAAGTCTATTTGACATAAATAATTTTAGAGGGCTTGATTTATGATAAGACCCATACTTTGATGGTTAGAAGCTATACCCTGGAGTTGACTGAGACCAGTTCCAGGCTCTATGACCCTCCTCCACATGTTAACATCCAACAAATTACTTCTCTGTACATACTTCAGTTTTTTCATCTATAAATTGGGTTAATAATAGAATAGCATCCATTTCCCAGGGATATTGTGATGGAATGACCTTTTCCATCAAAAATGCTTAGTACACCACCACACAAAGCAAACAACAAATTTAGCTCATTTTTAATTAACTTAGCTCATTATTTAAGATGGTTGGTGCACACGAACCACCATGCTAGGTATTAGAGAGATGGAGTAGGACAGGTTTCTTTTAAAGTCTTCAAATACTAACTGCATTCATTTATTCAATACTTATTTTTTTTCTAAGAATTTTACTCACATTATCTCTTGCAGTGATTTAAAGTATGACCACAAGGGAACAAAAGCCACATGGGCCAATCCGGAGCAGATTATTTAGCCTGGCCCCCTGCCAACAGTGGTGCAATTCTACTCAGGGAAAAGATACTTGAGAATCAATGCAATGGGCTCTCCCCGAGAAGATCAGCAAGAATATCCAGCCAAGACCAAGTTTGCCAATGGCACAGAATTGCAAAACTCCAGTGCTAGAATGAATGTATACATTCATACATACAGCATACAGAATTCATGGTTTTTTCTCCAAGATTCTTTATTCTTTCAATTTTATTTTTTTTCTCTTTCCTTTTTCAACCAATTTCTTATTTTATCAACTCTTTTTTAAAATCTTTTTCCATTTTCATTTTTACAGTTATACCATCATTTCCTTGTATTTAATTTTTGTATATTTATAAGTTTTCTTTCTTTAAAATTTTGGGATGCAGGTTCTTCTAACAGACCAAATGTAGTGCTCTGTTCCCTTCACCTGTCTACATATTTTCTTTTCTCTTCCTCCACGCTCTTCCTCTTCCTCCTCCTTCTTCCTCATGGTTTGGTTTGGTTTGGTTTTATAAAATCTATTTTAAATTTTAACCTTTACAGTTATAGTCTATTCTTTCAATGTATTTAATTCAATGTATTTAAAAATATATTTAAATATGTGTATGTGTGTGTGTGTGTGTGTGTGTGTGTGTGTGTATAAGTTTTCTTTCTTTACAATTTTGAGGTGTAGTTTTTTTTAACAAACTGACCAAAATACATTCAGGATATAGTGTATTGCTCTGCTCTGTTCACCTGTTTATATTTTCTTTTTCCCTCCTCTTTTTTTGTCTTTAATTTTAATTTTACAGTTATATTCTATCCTTTCACTATATTTACTTTTGTTTTTGTACATATATAAGTTTTTCTTTGCTTACAATTTTGGGATCTAGTGTTCTAACAAATAGACCAAAATACACACAGAACTCAATGTACTGCTCTATTCTGCTCACCTGTCTGATTATATTCTTGCTTTCTTTTTTTAATTAAAAAAAATTTTTTTTTTTTTGGTTTTGGGTCTCTTCTCTTTTGTGTAGTATATATTTCTCTGGGGTCATTCTTCCATTTTAATATCTTGATCTCTCATTTATCTTTTCATCTCTGTACAGAATAAGATGGAAAAACTCACCACAGAAAAGAGAACAAGAGGCAGTACTGACTGTCAGAGACCTAATCAGTATGGACATAGTAAGATAGTGGAACTAGAGTTCAGAATAACAATTTATAAAGATACTAGCTGGGCTTGAAAAGAAGCATAGAAGGTACTAGAGAATCCCTTCCTGGAGAAATAAAAGAACTAAAATCTAATCAAGTAAAAATCAAAAATGCTATTAATGAGATACAATAAAAAATGGAAGCTCTAACTGCTAGGATAAATGAGACAGAGGACAGAATTAATGATATAGAAGAAAAAATGATGGAGAATAAAGAAGCTGAGAAAAAAAGAGACAAACAACTTGTGGATCATGAGGGGAGAATTTGAGATACATGATACCATAAAGAAAAACAATATTAGTATAACTGAGATCCCAGAAGAAGAGGAAAGGGTCAGGATGGTGGGGTGGGGGGCGGCGGCGCAGAAGGTACACTAGAGCAAATTATCCTGGAGAACTTCCTTAATCTGGGTAAGGAATCAGGCATCCAAGTCCAGGAGGCAAAGAGAACACCCCTCAAAATCAATAAAAATAGGTCAACAACCCAACATATAATAGTGAAACTTGCAAATCTCAGAGACAAAGAGAAAATCCTGAAAGTAGCTGAGGATCAGAGGTCCATAACCTACAACAGTAGAAACATTAGACTGGTAAGAGGCATATCCACAGAGACCTGGTACTCCAGGTGTTAAATGAGAAAAATATGCACCCAAGAATACTTTATCCACCTAGGATGTAATTGAAAGTAGAAGGAGAGATAGAAAGCTTCCAGGACAAGGTGGGGCACATGGGTGGTTCAGTGAGTTAAGCCTCCACCTATGGCTCAGGTCATGATCTTAGGATCCCGGGATTGAGCCCTGCATTGTGCTCTCTGCTCCGCAGGGAGCCTGCCTCCCCTTCTCTCTCTGCCTGCCTCTCTGCCTATATGATCTCTCTCTCTGTCAAATAAATAAATAAAACCTTGAAAGAAAGAAAGAATGAAAGCCTCCAGGACAAACAGAAACTAAGAGAACTTGTGATCACCAAACCAACCTTACAAGAAATATTAAAAGGGTTCCTTTAAGCTAAGAGAGAGCCCCAAAATAACACAGACCAGACAGGAACAGAAACAATATACAGAAACAGTGACTTTACAGGTAATACAATGGCACTAAATTCATATGCTCCAATAGTTACTCTGAATGTAAATGGGCTAAAAGCCACAATCAAAAGAACAAGGTATCAAATTGGATAAAAAAGCAAGACCCATCAATATGCTGTCTGCAAGAGACTCATTTTTGACCCGAAGACACCTCTAGATTGAAAGCAAGGGGATGGAAAGCCATTTACCATGCTAAGGGACATCAAAAGAAATCTGGGATGGCAATCATTAATATCAGACAAATTCAATTTTAAACCAAAGACTGTAATAAGAGATGAGGAAGGATGCAATATCATAATAAGGGGTCTATCCAACAAAAAGACCTAACAACTGTAAATATTTATGCCCCGAACATGGGACCAGCCAATTATATAACCCAACTACAAAATCAAACCACATTGATAATTATACAGTAATAGTAGGGAACTTTAACGTCACCCTCACTTCAATGGACAGATCATCTAAGCAGAGGTTCAACAAGGAAATAGGGCTTTGAAAGATACACTGGACTAGATAGACTTCACAGATATATTCAGAACATTCCATCCTAAAGCAACAGAACACACATTCTTCTCGAGTGCAGATGGACTACTCTCTAGAATAGATCACATGCTGGTCACAAATCAGGTCTCAACTGGTACCAAAAGATTGGGATCATCCCCTGCATATTTTCAGACTATAATGCTTTGAAACTGGAACTAAATCACAACAGGAAATTTAGAAAGAACTCACATACATGGAGGCTAAAGAGCATCCTATTAAAGAATGACTGGGTCAACCAAGAAATTAAAGAAGAAAGTAAAAAGTTCATGGAAACAAATAAAAATGAAAACACAACTGTTCAAAACCATGCAACAAAGACAGTCCTAAGAGGGAATTATATAGCAATAAAGCTTTTATCAAGAAACAAGAAAGGTCTCAAATACACAATCTAGTCTTCATTGAAAGGAGCTAAAGAAAGAACAGGAAATAAAGCCTAAACCCAGTGGGGAAAGAAAAATAATAAAGATTAGTGCAGAAATCAATGAAATAGAAATGAAAAGAAGAGTAGAACAGATAAATGAAACTAGGATCTGGTTATCTGGGAGAATTAATAAGATTGATAAATAGCTGGCCAGACTAATCAAAAAGAAAAGAGAAAGGAACCAAACAAAATTGCGAATCAAAGAGGAAAGATCACAAATAATACAAACAATTTTAAGAACATATTATGAGCAACTATATACCAACAAATTAGGCAATATGGAAGTAATGAATGCATTCCTAGAGACATATAACTACCAAAACTTAAACAGAAGAAATAGAAAACTTGAACAGACTCATAACCAGCAAGGAAATTATAGTAGTAATCAAAAATTCCCACAAAAACAAGAGACCAGAACCTGACAGATTCCCTGGGGAATTCTACCAAACATTCAAAAAAGAAATAGTACCTATTTTCCTGAAACTGTTCCAAAAAATAGAAATGGAAGGAAAACTTCCAAACTCTTTCTATGAAGCCAACACTACCTTGATCCCAAAAACCAGACAAAGACCCCACCAAAATGGAAAATTACAAATATCCTTGAGGAACATGGATGCAAAAATTCTCATCAAAATACTACGCAATAGGATCCAACAGTACATTAAAAGGATTATCCACCACAACCAAATGAGATCTATTCCTAGGCTGCTAGGGTGATTCAACATCCACAAATCAATCAATGTATTACACTACATAAATAAAAGAAAGGACAAGAACCATATGATCCTCTCAGTAGATACAGAAGAAGCATTTGACAAAGTACAGCATCCTTTCTGGATTAAAATTCTTCACAGTGTAGAGATAGAGGGAACATACTTCAGTATCATAAAAGTCATAAAAAGCCCACAGCACATATCATGTTCAGTGTGGAAAAACTGAGAGCTAGCTATTCCTCTAAGGTCAGGAACATGGCAGGGATATCCACTATCACCACTGCTATTCAACATAGTACTAGAAGTCCTAGCCTCAGAAATCAGACAACAAAAAGAAATAAAAGGCATCCAAATTGACGAAAAAGAAGTCAAACTGTCACTCTTTGCAGATGATATGATACTTTACGTGGAAAACCCAAAAGGCTCCACCCCAAAACTGCTAGAACTCATACAGGAGTTCAGGAAAGTGGCAGGATATAAAGTCAATGCACAGAAATCAGTTGCATTTCTATACACTAACAACAATACAGAAGAGAAATTAAGGAACTGATCCCATTTACAATTTCACCCAAAAACATAAGATACTTGGGAATAAATCTAACCAAAGGGACAAAGGATCTGTACTCAGAAAAACTATAGAACACTCATGAAAGAAATTGAAGAAGATACAAAGAAATGGAAAAACGTTCCATGCTCATGGATTGGAAGAACAAATATTGTTAAAATGTCTATACTACCAAGAGCAATCTACACATTCAATGCAATCCCTATCAAAATACCATCAACTTTTTTCAAAGAAATGGAACAAATAATCCTAAAATGTGCATGGAACCAGAAAAGACCCCAAATAGCCAGAGGAATGTTGAAGAAGAATACCAAAGCTGTTGGTATCACAATTCTGACTTCAAGCTCTGTTACAAAGCCATAATCATCAAGAGAGTATGGTGCTAGCATAAATAGAGACACATAAATCAATGGAACACAATAGAGAGCCCAGAAATGGACCCTCAACTGTATAGTGAACTAATCTTTGATAAAGCAGGGAAGAATATCCAATGGAAAAAAGACAGTCTCTTCAACAAATTGTATCGGGAAAATTGGACAGCCACATATGGAAGAATAAAACTGGGCCATTTCCTTATACCATACACCAAAATTGACTCCAAGTGGATAAAAGACCTAATGTGAGACAGGAATCCATTAAAACCCTTGAGGAGAACACAGGCAGCATCCATTGTGACCCTGGCCACAGCAACTTCTTGCTAGACACATCTCCAAAGACAAGGGAAACAAAGGCAAAAATGAACTATTGGAACTTCATCCAGATAAAAATTTTTGCAGATCAAATGAAACAGTCAACAAAACCACAAGACCATGGACAGAGTGGAAGAAGATATTTGCAAAAGACATAACAAATAAAAGGCTAGTATCCAAAATCTATAAAGAACTTATTCAAACTCCACATACAAAGAACAAATAATCCAATCAAGAAATGGGCAGAAGACAAGAACAGACATTTCTTCAAAGAAGACATACAAATGGCCATCAGACACATGAAAAAGTGCTCAGCATCATTTGGCATCAGGGAAATACAAATCCAAAACCACAGTGAGATACCCCTCACACCAGTCAAAGTGGCTAACATTAACAAGTCAGGAAATGACAGGTGTTGGCAAGGATGAGGACAAAGGGGAACCCTAGTACACTGTTGGTGGGAATGCAAGCTGGTGTAACCACTCTGGAAAACAGAATGGAGGTTCCTCAAAAAGTTGAAAATAGAGCTACCCAACAACCCAGAAATTATGCTACTGGATATTTACCCCTAAGATACAAATGTAGTGATCCAAAGGGGCACATGCATCCCAATGTTTATAGCAGCAATATTTACAATAGCCAAACTATGGAAAGGGTCCAGATGTCCACTGACAGGTAAATGGATAAATAAAATGTGCTATATGTATACAATGGTGTACTACTCAGCCATCAAAAAAAAAAAAAAAAAAAAAAAAGAAAGAAAAAAAATCTTGCCATTTGTAATGATGTGGATGGAACTAGAAGGTATTATGTTAAGCAAAATAAGTCAATCAGAGAAAGATAATTATCATATGCTCTCACTCATATATAGAAGTTAAGAAACAAAACAGAGGATCATAGGGGAAGAAAGGAAAAAATAAAACAAGATAAAATCAAAGAGGAAGACAAACCATAAAAGACTCTTTAGTACAGGAAACAAACTGAGGGTTGCTGGAAGAGAGGAATAGGGAGCTGGGGTAACAGGATGATGGACATTAAGGAGGGCACTTAATATAAAAAGCAGTGGGTATTATATAAGATTAATAAATCCACTGACCTCTATCTCTGAAACCCAAAAAACATGATATGTTAATTAACTGAATTTAAATCAAATAAAAATAAATCATCGTTGAAAAAACAAAGTATGTTCAGAAATTCTTAGACATTCTCTTCAAAAAATAGAGCCTCCTCTTAAGTAAAGGCTGGACCAAGTAGTTCACATCCAACAAGAAGAATAGGCAAGAGTGATGATCTATGATTTTTGAGACCAGGACACAAAAGGCATGTAGCCTCTCCTGGGTTTCCTGGACCACTCACTCCCTTGGGTTGCTAGGAACAACCCAGCAGTCTCATGAAGACATCCATGTTGCCAGGCACCAAGGCCTCCCACCCATAGCCAGCTCTAACTTGCCAGTTGTGTGAAGGGCCTACCATGGAAGCAAGTCCTCCATCCCCAGTCAAGCCTTCGGATGATGGCAGCCTTGGCCAATACTTGATGGCAGCTTCATGAGAGACAGTGAGCTGGAACTACCAGATTAAGCTGTTCTCAGATTCCCTGAGCCATAGAAATTCTGTGACATGACCAATTCTTTTAAGCCATTAGATTTGGGGGTTTAATTTGTTAGACAACTGATCCTCAAAAAGCCCCTGAGACAGATATATTGTTACTCATTTTGTAGATGAGCAAATCAAGGGCAGAGAGGTCACTTCGTTTCAATTCACCCAGTTGTTATGTGGTGAGAGGTGCAATTCAAACTCAGATCTGTAGTTTCCAGGCTCCAGGGTATTCCTGCTCCAACACTGTGCCTCCAAAGGCAAAGTCAACAATACAGACAGCACATGGATGGCAGCACCATAAGGACCCAGGGCCTCTGGGAGGCTTGTGGTTGGGTCTGTCTGCTTCTTGAGACCAGACCAGGGAATGAGAAAGAAGGACCTCCCCTACCTGCTCTTCCCCTTACACACACAAGAGTCCCTATAACCCAAGAAGGGTTATATGAGGAAGGCAGTGATCACTCTAACACACACACACACACACACACACACACACACACAGACACACATACACACACGCCAACCCAAGGGTCCCTATAACCTAAGAAGGGCTGTATGAGGAAGGCAGTGACCACTCTAACACACACACACACACACACACACACACACACACTACATCACTTAAGACACCCAACAGACTACTACGGCGTAAGCATTTAAAACCATGGCGAAAAAATGAGCTGAGACTATCCCTTGCTCTCATAAGATTCACATTTGCAGCTCTTAGGATTCCTGAACAAAATCAGACCTCCCAGAACTAACTTTTAAATGCCACATTTCTAACACTTCCCACAGGGTGGATAAAGCAAGAAGCAGGCAAATCTGGGGCTGTGCTCTGCGGATGCTTGCCTGATCTCGCAAGGCGCATCTTGGGTGTGCTACATTCCTTCTCTCCCAGGTGCAATCTAAATCATCACCTCTGTCCCATTTTTCTTTAACTTCTTTGAGTTTGGCAGACATGAGGATTGAGCCCTAGATCATATCTTCAGGTTTATGAGGACAGTAATCTCTCATCAGCCCCTGCTGTGCCTTTTATCGGGCTCCGGCTGCACAAATTCCCCAGACTCTTACTTTCTGACAGCTGGCGGACTTTTCTCATCTCTAACCATGAAGACTCAACTCCATTCTTTACTTTTGCGACAACACAATATGCTATTTTTTTCTGCCCCTGGGAAAAGAAGAAAGCATAGAGCTTGCTTCCTAAGAAGAAAAGGCTGTAAAAGTTTTATCATAATACTTGCCGCCCTTCAAGGAGAGAGGCACGGGGAGCGGGTGGGATGGGGAAGGGGGTGCTTCTTTAGGTTCATTCTTGATATCAATATACCCAGCCCCATGTTTTGATTTTGGTGTGCCACCCTCCAAAACTGCGTATAGCAGAAACACGATTGTACAAAATTGGAACAGCGGCATGGTACAGTAGTGAAACGCACGGCCTCCAGAACAAGCAAGCACATTTTTAAAGTATTCAGAAGAATTTCTGGCAAATTGTAACCACTCCGTAATGTTAGATTCATATAGATAGGTTATATCTATTGAACACTCCCATTTCTTTTGAGATCTACCTCTACACTCAGATGAGGGTTTTCATTTCCTCATTTAATCCTCAAAAACAAAACACCCAAACACTGTATTAAGGTATTAGAGTCCAAAAGAAAACTTTGGAACAGTCTCCCCATCTCCTGTATTCAGAACTAGGAATTTATTTTAAAGATGGAATGTTTTGAATATGCAGACATCGGCATAAATTCTTTCCTTGTAGTCTTTCCTTAATGTTCCCTAAGTTTGACCTGCAAGAGATTACTTGACAGGACTATATACATACAGTCACACGCCCTGTATGTCAAGGGACAACGTATAGTATTTTCAAGTACAAAGCTGCCCACTCCTGATTTTTAGTCTCTATTTTTACTTGAGAATCTAACCCTATCAAAGTGCTGAGTCCCTTTGTTAAATTCAGCTGTGCATAAGATGTGACTTCACTAGTAAACTAACTTCCTACATCTCATGCCTGAAGGACTGTAACAAACGGTGACACGTTTCCTTTCTTAGCTCTGCATATACAGCCAGTGGCCGGAGGGTGGTTGCAAGGGTCATTCTTTTCCAGAACTGGTTGAAGATGGGAAGTGTGGAGTCAGCAATAGGTCTTTGGTAATAACCATTTCCACAAATGTACTAAACACTGTGCAAAGCACCGTGGCTACATTTTTTTTTTAAAGATTTATTTATTTTAGAGAGGGAGTGAGAGAATCCCAACCAGACTCCCCGCTAAGCAGAGAGTCCAACCCCAGGGCCCTGAGATCATGACCTGAGCCAAAATCGAGTCCAGTGCATACCCGACTGAGTCATCCAGGTGTCCCAGACCTTGGCTACTTTTTTTCATTGATTCTACCCAGTGTAGCTCATGCTGTAGACTCAGGAACCAGCTCTGCTGACTCTGCCCATCTTTCTCACACCCACAAAAAATGAAAATTCAGTGAGGACTTTCTTGTACGAGAACAGTGCTTTTTCAAGTCCACTGATCCATGAGGCCAGTGGCACCTGGATTCCTTAGAATTATATGCTGATTACTCAAGTGATTAGTTAAACCCACTCTACTTCTAACACCTGCTTTTTTATGACACACACACAGACACTCAAATGGGATTGGTTCCTACCTCTCACTTGTTCTTAACAGCAATGGCCAAATTTATCTTCATGCAAAACCTAGCCTCTACTGTTTTCTAGTCTAGCATGAATTAAAGTCACCTGGAGAACTTGTTACACCACAGATTGCTGGGCCCTACCCCTTTGGCTTCTGAGTCAGTAAGTCTGGTTGGGACCCATGAATTTGAACTTTAACCAGCTCCCAGGTGAAGCTCATGCTATGGGTCCCGGACCCAGACTTTAGGAACAACTGCTCTAGTTTACAAAAGATGGTACAGGATTCTGGTCTTTGTGGGTTGAGTTGTGTCCCCAAAATAAATGTGTAGAATTCCTAACCCTAGATATTGATGAATGTGATGTTATCTGGAAATTTCAAACTAAAGTGAAGTAATACTGGGTTAGGGGGAGCCCTGAATCTAATGACTGGTACCCTTAGAGAAAAGAGATTTAAAATCAGAGACATCTCACGAGGAACAAGGCCATGTGATGACGAAGCCCAAGATCGGAGTGATGTAGCCACACACCAAGGATCCCTGAAGGCTGCCAGCAACCACTAGAAACCAGGAAGAAGCGAGAGGATTCTTCCCTAGGGACTTCAGAGGAAGTACGGCCTTGCCAACACTATCAGACTTCTAGCCTCCAGGATGTGAAAGGATAAATTTGTTTTTTTAAGCCACCCAGCTGGTAGCACTTTGCTATGGCAACCATAGGAGACTACCACCCAGCCATTGTGGAGATGAGTAATTAACCCAATTTTTCATCCTTCCCTGCACACATCCTTGCCCTGGCTTCTCCATGGCCATAGTGTATTTCCTCAGGCCTTGACTATTCGATTGACCACGTGACTTACCCTGACAAATGACAAAGGGGAAGAAGTGAACATGCCCCAGCTCTGAGCCAGGCCTTCCTTAAAAGTCTTGCATACTGAGGTGCCTGGGTGGCTCAGTGGCTTAAGCAGCTGATTCTTGACCTTGACTCAGGTCGTGATCTCAGGGTGGTGAGACAGAGTCCCTCATCGGGCTCCCTGCTCAGCAGGCAGTCTGTTTGCTATTCTCTCTCTCTGCTTCCCCCCACCAATCCTCCTGTCCAAGCATGTTTTCTGTCTAAAATAAAAATAAATCAAAAATAATAAGTCTCACATGCTTCCTTTTGCCCTCTTATTCCTCCGCTGTCACTAGGAGAATAGCTGTCCCTCATGTAGCCACTGACCCTACAGTCTAAGGTAGAGTTACCCCAACCTATCCACGAACCTGAAGCACGAAGTACAGCTGCTCCAGCCGCTTCCCCTTAAGGCGGAGCCACCAACCCAAGCCATGCCTGAAGCAACAGAAACCTTCCTATCCCACCACCCCTGGCCCCCTAAAAAATGCCTTCGCATGGACCCGGGTTCTAGACATTGTTCTGCCATGGTGTGACCTGAGCATGCTTTTTCTCTGCCCCAACTGTGAAATGAGAAGGCTCAGATGAACGTGTCGGTAAGTCATTTTTTGAGTTGACTCCAGATGTAGAAATATTCACCTCTTACCAGCGTGGAACATTAAAACAAAAACAAAATATAAACTTGAAGTTTCATTGGGGAGAATGTAGACCTAATCTCGACTGGGTGGTAGAGTCATGTGCTCTTTCAATCAGTCACCATTTATAAACACGATACATGTATTATGTACTTATTACATGGCAAACAGTACTCGTGGCCCAAACCTCAAAGGCGAGCAAAACCAGAGTACACCCCTGTCCTCATGGAGTCAGTGGAAGCACTCACATTATTTCCCTGAAACCCAGTCTGAGTCTCCCAGCAGGGGAGCAGAGGGAGTGGAGAGGACACCCACATTCAAGGGGTTTGTTGCAAGAAGCCACGACAAGACTCAGTGACAGGTTAAGGGAACATGTAATAGAGGGGAATGCCTAATATCTCTTCTCACCCTGGCATTTTGATCCCTATCCCCTTAATAAGATTGCTCAATAGGAGCTTCAGATTAGAATCTCTTGAAGTACTTGAAAAACTTGAAAAAAGGAAAAAAGTACTAGGAGTGGGAGTCCTACCTCCCGAGATTCTGATTTACTTTGTGAGCATTAAAATCATTATCTTGGGCGCCTGGGTGGCTCAGTGGGTTAAAGCCTCTGCCTTTGGCTCGGGTCATACTCTCAGGGTCCTGGGATCAAGTCCCGCATCGGGCTCTTTGCTCATCAGGGTGCCTGCTTCCCCCCTCTTTCTCTCTGCCTGCCTCTCTACCTACTTGTGATCTCGGTCTGTTAAATAAATTTTAAAAAAATCTTTAAAATCATTATCTTTTAAGCATCCCCACCCCCAAAAATAGGTCGGCTGTGAAAGGATACATCCTGTATTAGTTTCTATTGTTGCAAAACAAATTAAACAAATTAACAAATAGACAATAAGCATATTTAGCAGCTTAAAGAAATTGATTTACTAGCTCACAATTCTGTAGCTCAGTGGAATGTGTGGGCTCACTTGTGTTATCCGTTCAGGTTTTACAAGACCTAAATCGAGGTATCGGGGGGTTGAATGCTTATCTGAAGCCTCTGGGGAAGAACCCATTTCCAGGCTCACTCAAGTTGTCAGCAGAATCTAGTTCCTTATAACTACAGGACTGAGGCCCCCTTTCCTTTGCTGGCTGACTGCCAGGAGCCACCTGTATCCCTACTCACATGCCTCTCTCTTCAAAGGAGTAACCTGTGTGTTGAGTCTTCCTATTGCCTAGAATCTCTTTGAATTCCTCTTCTGCCCTCCCCTTTTGCTCCCAGTAGAAAATTCTTTCTTTCTTGATTAAAGTGGGCCCACCCGGATAATCTTCCATTTTTAAGATTTTTACCTTAATACAATCACAGGAAGAAAGACTGGTTTTTCACCGGTTCAGGGGATTCTGGTATGGAATCCTGAGGGTGATTTTTAGAAATTCAATCTACCATATATGATCGAGATAAGTGCCAGGCACTTAGTAGGTCCTCAAAGCATACTTGTTAAATGGAATGGAGTCAACTGTCACTTCACTCTGGCAAAGAATGAGAAGGTATAGATGATCAAAGAGTAGCTGATAAATGGGTCATTTATCGTGCTTAATTGAATCTAAGCATACATTACTGTTTAAACATTTTTATGGACGTATCTCTTCCACACACACACACACACACACACACACACACACACCCTTCCACAAATCAGATATAGATGGCCCAATACCTTTTCACAAACAGTATACATATGTGAAAACACCATGCAGCTCAAGAATCACAACATCCCAGCATCCTAGATGTCCTCATGGGGTTTCTTTCCAGCTACTAACCATTCCCTGTGCTTATATTCCCCTTTTATACACTTAGGGGGACCCCTATCCTGACTTCTAATGCCACAGAGTTATCTTGCCTGGTTTCTGAAATATAAATAAATAATAAATAGGTAGATAGAGTCACACAATATATATTTTTGCCTGGCTTTTTTTGTTCAACATTCTGCCTGTGTGTTGTGGTAGGCAGTCTCTAAGATAACTCCCCATGATCCCACCTCGTAACACTCATGGCCTCCCTTTGAGTAGCTTGCCTCTAACGAATAGAACATGAAAACATTGAGGGGATGGCACTTCTATGATTAGGTAACAAGCAGTTGTGACTTCCATCTTGCTAGCAAACTCTATTTAGCCTTCTTAGCTTGTGTGCTTTGATGAAGCAGGCTGCCATGTTGGAGAAGCTCTTGTGGCAAAGTAGTGAGGTTGGTCTCTGGCCAACCGCCAGCAAAGGACTGAAGCCTTCCGTCCAACAACCTGAGAGGAAGTGAATTCTGCCAGCTACCACGTGAACTTGAAAGCTTACCTTTCCCAAGCTGAACCTTCATGTGATGTTGGCCCACCAACACCTTCATTGCAGCCTGTAAAAGACCATGAAGCAGAAATCCCAGCTTAGCTGTGCCCAATCTCTGTCCCACAGAAGTTGGGATAACAAATGGGTGTTACTTGAAGCCTCAATTCTGAGGTGATGTGTTACCATCAACAGATACCTACTGGATCTGGTTTATGTGTTGTTGTATATAGTTGTAATTCATTCATTCTCACTACTTTAGAGTAGGATTTGGTAAAATGTCTTTCTGTAAGGGACAGACAGGAGATATTTTAGGTGTTCCTGGCCAAAAAACAAAACTGAAGTTATTATGTAGCTGCTTCTATATAATTTTCACATGTCACAAGATATTCTCCCCCCACCCACAACCATTTAAACATATAAAAACCATACTTGGCTCATGAACAAGACACAGAGAGGCAGAAGGCCATATTTGGTCCATAGGCCATAGTTTGCTGACTCGTACAGTATGGGGTGGTTTTTTTAAACCACACAATTCATTAATCTATTGTTAATGAACATGTGGGCTGTCTCCAGTTTGTAGCTATTACAAATAATGTAGCCGTGAACATTCCTGTATAGGTCTTTTGGAGACGTGTATACATTTGCCTGCTATATACACTCACAAGGGAACTGCTGCATCACAGGATAAGCATTATTTAGCTTAATATGCCAAATGGCTTTCCAAAGTGGTTGTATCAATTTGCACACCACCAGCAGGATTCACGAGTCCTTGCTGCTCCACAGTCTTGCCAAGAGTCGGTATTTTCTGTCTTTTCCTTTTCGCGATTCTAGTGAGAACTGTTTCATCCTATCCCCAGGTGATCAGCCAGAATTGAAAGCCCCAACTTAACTTCTGCTTATCCTTTATTAGGTTAAGCCATGTGATACTGCTCTATTTCTACATTAAAAAAAAAATTCAATATTGGCTATTTCTTATGGCTAAACTAATATTTCCTTCACATCTCATTTACATTTATACTAAAAATGAAATTCAAACTAGAATGCACATCAACTGGGAAAGATCTGAAAGATGTGAGCTGAAATAAAGTTTTTAAATTAAAAATGGATTTCAGTGACTTTTACATTTTAGTATCACCCAGATCCTTAAAAGCTTGAAGACAGACCAGTGCTTCTCATTTTCATTGCACATGAAAATCACCTGTGGGTTTTTAAAATTTAAGTGTCCCTATCCAAACATTCAGAAATCCAGA
This sequence comes from Meles meles, assembly GCF_922984935.1. Classification (NCBI taxonomy): domain Eukaryota; kingdom Metazoa; phylum Chordata; class Mammalia; order Carnivora; family Mustelidae; genus Meles; species Meles meles. Next base: position 21,074,705 of record NC_060066.1, read on the forward strand.
TTCTGTGAGATTAAGATGAGGTTAAGAATATGTGTTTGTAAAAGGTTAGTGGACTGAGAAGGTCAAGAATCATCGCTTTGCTGGTCCCTTGGCTTTCTTTTACAAATGTTTTATCTAAGGAGAGACTTTTATGAGAGGGAATAGAAAGCACCTGGATTTCAGTTCCTTCCAGATGGTTATGAATTAGATTGGAAAAATTATTTTATCCATGGCAAATACCCATTGTGTCTCACTGAACAGGTCTCAGGCTACTGTGCCAAGGATGGAAGCTTTGGGTTTGATTTGCACACAGATCTGTGGACACACAGTTAAAATATCACTGATGGCATTTAATAGTTACACACAGGTATTTTGAAAAGCACCCAGACACAGCCATATTACCCAATTATAGTAGGATTAGGCACATACCTAGTGACCAGAAAAAGAGTGGTGCAAGTACACACTCAAAAACAAAATTATTTTGGGGCGCCTGGGTGGCTCAGTGGTTTAAGCCTCCGCCTTCGGCTCAGGTCATGATCTCAGGGTCCTGGGATCGAGTCCCGCATCGGGCTCTCTGCTCCGCAGGGAGCCTGCTTCCCTCTCACTTTCTCTGCCTGCCTCTTTGCCTACTTGTGATCTCTCTCTGTCAAATAAATAAATAAAATCTTTAAAAAAATTATTTTTTTAAAATTTATGACCGAGACAAAATCTAAGTGGTTATCTTTATGGGAAGAATCAAATCTTTTTACTTCCTTATTTTCCAGGGTAGTTCTTAGGGAAAAAAAAAAAAAATATATATATATATATATATATATATATACAAGGAGGTAGAAGAGCTGGGTGCGGACTGGAAGTGGCACCACTCGAATTTCCAAGCTCGAGGGCTTTAAAAGACTTATTATAGCCCTCAGTCAGATTTCAGATTTTTCGCCCAAGACCATCCCCTTAGCTCTACCAGTCATAACGCCATCTGCATTTCCGCGTGCAAGAAAAAAAAAAAAGAAAAGAAAAGAAAAAGAAAAAGTTTGGGAACTTCATTTTTATCAGTGTTTACCAGCTCTGGAATTCTATTGCCTTCCACGTGATTCTTTCTCCTGTCTGCCTACAGCACCCCCTAAGCCCCAAAGGGTCAGAAGTTGAAAGAACACGCATTCTTGAGCGCTGTTAATTATTAGGCCCTATCACAGACCGCCAATGGGCTTCCAGGCCAAACAAGCTGAAAGCCTCCTATTTGGGAAGCAAGACAGCTTTCCATCATCAGACATCCGCAGGTGGGATCCGGCTCCTAGGTTTGGTTCCTAACAACCCCTTGAGGATGATGCCCCTTCGGGATTTTTAAGCCATCGCGCACCCATTTTAGGTGTTTATCCACCCGCACCACCTGGAGGGTCAGAGGACAGCTCTATCACCTGGCGGGATTCTCCGGAACTCTGAGTATCCCAGGGCGCTGAGGGAACAACTTTCAATCGCACCTTGTGCAGCGGCTATCTGGCCCAGCGGGGGGAATCATAGCCAGCTGGTGGCTCTGCTCTCCTCACTAAATGGTTAGCCAAACAGCCGACGAACAAGCCCAGAAGACCCCACCACAGACCCCGCCGCCTCCAGTACTCCGCACAACCCCTACCTGGTGCTCACCCGCTTGCAATTGCCAGCGAAGAGCTCAATCTCGGGTCTCTATTCAGCGCCGAACGGAGCCCAGCGCAGGGCAGCTTGGGAAATGTAGTCCCGGTCACGTCCCGGGGTCGCCGGCTTCGCCCACGAGGCCCCCTGAGGAGGGATTATTCTACCTGAGCCCGCTGCAGCCTGATCTGCGGTCCGAGTGTGGAGAACGGGCGGTCCCCCGAGGAGGATTCGGGGTGCTCTCCCGGGTCGGAGGAAGGAGGGAACTACACTTCCCAGTCCGCCCTGCGCGGATCCGGAGCCGGCAGCCTCGCTTTGCGTGACCGTGGCAGGTTGGTCCTAGAGCAGATGAGCGCAGAATATTTAGGCGAGAGCGCGAGGAGGGGGGAGCGCGGGGCAGGACGAGTATCTCGGCCGAGAAAATTATGCATGCGTTAGGGAAGCTCTGAGAGAATGGCTGTGGAAGGTAAGGGACGCTTGGGCATTTTAAGCTCCCTCTTAACCCGCGCACCCCGATACACACATCCCTGATGAATCCTGGGGAACGTGGGGAGGAGAGGAAAGAGGGTGGTGGCGAGCGGGCCCTTTCTTCCTACACCTCTTGGCACTCACCTGAGCCACGGAAGGCCAGTGGGCGCTTTCTTCAGTTGCTTTGGAAAGACATGTAGGTGCGCAGGACTTTGGGGTTGGAGGTGAAGAGTACCCCTAATGCGACACGGTGTACTGGAAATGGGGGAAAAGCTGGAGAGACCGGCATGAGGTCTCAGCCCCGAGGTGCCCCTTTCGCTGTCCCTTTCACTGGAGGCGGCTGGGTGGCCACGGGGCTGGGGATCCTCGTTTTGCCCCCCACACGTGGGAGAGGACCCCAGCCAGGTGCGTCATCGGGAAGCATGGTCTTCGATTGGGTCCAGGACCCCTGTCGTGCGCACCCGGCAGCCAGCAGCAGATGTACTCAGAGGGTGGAGGTGACCCTACACCTGCCTCTGTTCATACGACCATCCCGGGGTTAGCAAAGTTTACAGAAAAGAAATGGAATCCGCCAGGAATTAAAAAGAACAACCAGTCCCTTCCATGTGGGTGAATCCTTTTCTTCCAAGACCCCCTTCCTCTCTTCTAATATAATTTTAGCCTCTGGCTTTGCAGTTTGGGCTCTATAATACTGTCTCCTCTGAACCTCCTGGGTGAAAGCAGGGGCAGGAGCTTTGTGAGGGATCCCAAGTTTTCCTTTCAGATTCTTGTTCCCTTGGAACAGAGACTTTTTTTGAGGAGGGTAGTTTATGGAGGGGGGGGGGGATATGCGGACCAGATGTGTTTGCTGTGTCAAATTAGAGGTCAAACTGTGCCTGAATGATAAAATGCAATAATCCTGCGACTGAAGGAGAACCTACAGTTCCCCCCAGAGTTACAGCTCCTGAGTGTGGCTCAGGTAAGAGGGGAACTGGGGCAGGAAAAAGAGGGCATGCCTGCCAGTGCATCTGGCTCCTTGCCAAGGGGAAATGAGCCTGTTCCTTGTAGGCTAGAGGCAAGAGGGAACCACAAGGCTTGCTTTCCTCTCCCCTCCCTGCCCAAGAGAGAGCAACTGAACTACTCCGACTCCTGCTCTCGTTATAATTACTTAACCATCTGAAGGAGTAACAACCCAGTAGTTCTGTTCAGTACCTTAACTCAAAAAATCGTTGCCTTTGGGTTGAGGTTCAGAGCGCCCTAGATGGCTACTTTTAGTTATATTATGTTTACATCTATGGTTTTTGTATGTCTTTAACAGACATGGCTTTGAAAAAAAAATAGCCAAAGATATTTCTAAGTTTTCTCTACTGTGCGAATGTAATAATAAGGTGAGAATCTGGCTTTCTGCATCGTTACAGTTGATGGTAAGTGAAACAAGACTTCAGATGAGTGGAAAAAAGATAAAGTTCATCGTGCGCTTCAGGCCAAAGTTAGGTTGACCTGCGGTACCCCTTCTGCCTCACCCTTAAGATGACCTTGATTATCCTCTCTTCTCTGCACTTTTCGGTGTTCCCAAGCGAGGGATACTCCCACTGGTTGCCAGTCCGTAGTGTATTTGAAAACCATTTCCTGTTCACTGTAAGAAGTATAAAATTAGTCATATTTCTCGTCTGATGGGTTATTATACCAGCAAAGGCAGAACTTTTGAGAAAACAAGAGCTTTGGAATGAAGTACACGTAGACTGCAGAGGCTTTTTTTTTTTTTTTCTAGAGACTTTTTGGTTCAAGTGCTTGTCTCTGATAAACAGGAGAAACTGAGTTTGAATCACCATGAGGTCTCAACTCGAGGACTGAAGGCGGTGGTTTAAACTTTGGCTGCAGAGAGGCTTCCCTAGCTCTGTTTTTGCAAAGGCAGTTTGCTCAGCCTAGATTGGGCACTTCTTGGCTACTCACCTGATCTTTCAAAAGGCTCAGGGAAAACTTCCCAACCCTGTCTCAACCCTTTGTTCCTCTGCCTTCCCAGCTCTCTGCCCTAGTCTGTGGGAGGTACCTTCTGCACCAAATGTCCTTAGTACCCGTGCTTACACCTATTTCAACATTTCCATACTTAATCTCTCACTAGGCTATAAGAGGTGTAAGCCCTTTGGGGTTGGGACCATGTACTTTTTTGACTTTATATTCCCAGCCCCTACCACAGTACTTGACCTGTAGTATGTTCTCAGTAAATGCTTCCAGAACGTATGGGAAATATTTCATGGCCACTTTTGTAACTGACTCCGTAGGTGTGCACGGGGCTTTTTTAGAAGCCCATGTGCTGTAAATAAGGGATGTCAGAGAGATTTAAAGGTAGGGGAGATTTGTTAAAGGAAGCACCCCTCCAATTTTTTTGTCCTGGTGCTTGAAGAATCTTTTAGAGCAGGAATTCTCCTCTGCGGGGTAACAGTCCTCCACGTGTGGGATTGGGATATTTGGGGGCTGCTGTTGGTATTTTTTTTGGTCCATGGGCCAGGGATAATCTGTGTCCCTCCATGCATGGCCATCCCATCCAAAGTTCACAAACCAAAACCAAGTTAACCAGCGGTGTCCCTAAGTTCGTTAAGAAACACTGATTCAGAGAAGGAATTTGGCCAGAGGAACTGAAATAGGAAATTGGGTACATGTTACTTAACATCTGAACTTTAGTTTCTGCATCTGGGAAAAAAGGACACACTACTGATAACTTCCCAGGGTGGTTGGGAAGATTTAATAAAGGAGAGGGCTTCTGGGGGAATGCTCCGAACATAGATCCTCAGTAAATGTTTTTGTACTCCCATCCTACTTAACAAAACAAACAAACAAACAAAAAAAACAAAAAGAAAGGAAACAAAAACCTTTACTATTTGGCATGTTTTGTGTTCTGAATTTTCACTTATTCTTACAAGCCTAATTAGCAAATTAGAAGGGTTTTTTTTTATCATGTGTAACGTATTTAAGTAAGCTTGACCTTGTGTTAAGTGTAAAGTGTTAAAAGTAGTAAGAGTGTTAAGAACAAATAGAGAGCTCATTCATTTTGTTAAACCTGTAGCCTTGAGTTTAAGATGACAAAGAGGTGCCCTTTTTTTTATGGCTACCCTGGGTTATAGTTTCTTCTCTGAAATTAATTACAGTATCTTGTTTCTATTCCCTAGCATGGTGGCGACCCATGCCTCCCTTTTACGGGCAGCTGGGCAGCTTAGAGTCATGCTTTCCAGCCCTAAAGCCCCTCGTCCCCATTCAGGTTGGGATTATGTTTACATCCATTGTCTTTTTAAAAAAAACCATTGTATTTTAGTAAATTACCCCAAATAGCTGGGATAATTAGGGCCACTAGAGAGGAGGTAGCAAGCAGGAACCACAGAGTAATCCGTTCTCCATAGACAGCTTGTGTAGATGATTGTGTCCATAGGTGATGTTTAACAGAAATGGATTGCATTGTTACACAAGGAGAGGAAAAAAGTGGACTCATCAGGGACCGTGTGGTATTCATCACTGTATTCGGGGACTGGTGCTTGGCGGTGATTGTTTCCTGAATGGAGTGCAGAAGCCCTGAAGCAAGAGAACCGTGTTCCTACTCCTTGTTCGCATTTCCTTCTCCTCTTGCTTCCTCTTCAGAGCTGCATCAGCAGAGTGGGGTGGATAAACATTGGTGCGTCGTGTTTCTACTCCAGATCTAAGACTAGCCTCTCTCATGTAGGATAAAAATGATTTCCAAGTTTGAGCACTCCCTCTCCCCCAAGGATTTCAAAGGGAAGGCAGTGTACTGTAGATGACAAATCCGTGTTTAAGGAATCTGAACTTTCCATCCTAAATTAACACATGGGCTATCAAATGGCCTCGAAGTCACTTAAGGCTCAGGTTTTAGAGTTTTTCCTCCTGTAAAAGAGGAAAATCAAAACAAAACCCTGCCCATCACCAAGGTACTGTTGTAAGGATACATAAGAGCGGCTGGGGGAGAGGGCAAACGAGCTAGTCAAACACACAGGAAAGAGAAGAAGTTGTCAGTAAAGGCTCTCCACCCCACTTGAATTCAGAACTGAGTCACAGAGACTCGTGATGGAATATGAAAGTGACCTCTTTTTTTTTAAGATTTTATTTATTTGTCAGAGAGCATATGTGGGCAGAGCGGCAGGCAGAGGGAGAGGAGACGCAGACTCCTTGCTGAGCAGGGAGCCTGATGTGGGGCTCGATCCCAGAACCCTGGGATCATGACCGGAGCCACAGGCAGCCACTTAACCAGCTGAGCCACCCAGGTGCTCCAAAAGTGTCTTATTTCAAGACTCCATGGGTTTTTGTTTGTCGTGTGGATTTGGGTTGGATGAGAAAGCAGACTTGCTAATACTGTTCCCAAGCAGAGCCCTTGCCCCTCCTAGGATTTGCTGACACTGTAACAGCCTGGGGAGCGGGGAGAACAAGGGCTCCTACAGCAGGCAGGTGGGATGCAAAGGGAAGGAGAGAGGCCGGAGCGGCGTGTGCTTTGTTCCTTTCCCTAGACCTGCATGTCAGTAGTTGTCTCCTCTTCTGAATCTAATTACCCGTGAGAGAGTGGAGAGAGACTGGAAGTATCCACATGGTTTTCTCTCCTGTGAAGCCTGGAGCAAGGAGGGCTCCGAGCTAGCCCACTGGCATTTTTCTAACTACGACTCCTTCTTGAGAACATTGTATATGATCATCTCTTCAACTTGGTAGTCTTGGTAGCCACTGTGCCGTAGGCCGGGCCTGTGGTGGACACTTCATGAAGCTTGTTGGATGAATGAGGAGAAGATCATTAATGGGTAGATGATGGATGCTTCTGATTCCCCCAGTAGCCCCTTGGAGCCCCGAGCGAACTCCCACCTGTGTTCACCTGCGGAGTAGGAGCCGTAGAAGCAGTGGGTGTGTAGACCCGTTTCCCTGAAGGGCCCTTACCTGTGCATCACGATGTTATCGTTGAACTAGCTGCCGCCCCATTCTGTTTCATTTCACTTACCACCAACGGGGTCTTTTTTCTTATTTCTTTATTTACCACCCCCAACTTAATTTTGTCCTCTGGGGACACAAGATTTGACTTTCCTGTACCAAGAGCTTCTATGAATCACTTTGGTTTTAAAACGTGAGTGTGGTGACCAGAAGCTTATCATCGAAAATTCCTGGCCAGTGCGGGAAGTGGGGCCTCAAGCCCTGCCTGCATGCTTGCTGGGGCCTTGGTTCCTGCCACTCCCCTCATTTCCTGGGGACCTCTCACCCAGTTCAGGCAGGGCCTCAGTGTAGTCCTGCTCTTGCATTGCCTGGCCCAGTCCTGTCTTCTGTCTTGCTGTATGTACTCTTAAGCCAGAAGAAACAAGGGCTGGTGCTCCCAAGGGGAGGCTGCATAGCCCTTCGCTGCCGTAACTGTGTTCTGTTATGCTGAGTCACGGTACATGCTGTGGTGACCTGCACGGGAGGGGCAGCCTAGGGTGGGAAGCTGGTGCTTGAACTCCAGGAAAGGTCCCGTGTTGTGCATTTAACTAGGAGAAGGGTGGGCAATTGCAAACTCTCTTGCTGGCATTCATATAGGTTTTGTATTTCTGTTCATAGGCAATAGAGCACAGTCTGGGTGCAGGGAACTCTACTAGATTTGGGGTGGGGGGGTGTAATCAGGAAGGGAGCTCAGCCCTTTCTGTACTGCCCTGTCATCCCTTTGCTGAAGGCGACCAAGAAGCAGATTAGGTGGAATGATATAAGTGCTAAATAGAAGCACAAGCAACCTTACGTGGGAGGTCTGAGAACAAATGCCCCACAAATGGAGCATTGAGTTCTGAGCTGGATGGGATAGCCTAACCGAGGGAGGAGCATTCGTGTGAGCTTTGGACTGGGATATTGATGGGTGGGGAATGGCAGAAAGCGCATAAAACAGTGATGCATGTAGAGTACAGTCTACCTAATGGATCCCCCCCCCCCCCCCCCCCCCGCAAGTCCCAGTATTGTGGTTCTTTAGCCCTTTATGGGCAGAAAAGTGAATGAGGATGCTACTAAGTCATTTCTGGTACATTCCTTCTCCTGTGGGCTCTATTATCTGCTTGGCCAAACCTCAGCACTCCCCACAGCCCAGTTGGATCTTGCGTATGGTCCTTCCAAAGGCACAGGAGCAAGCAAGGGAAGCTGCTCTCTTGTAAATCAAGCTAATTTCTCCCCAATTTTCCGAAGTGGAATGTAGCAGCATTACCAGCTCTGAGCTGGCTCATGAGAGCAAACTTGGCTATATTTAGTCTGGTTTTTCTAAAGTGTGGGTGCAAGAAGCTGCTGGCACAGCTTGCCTCCCCGAGTGAAGAGTACGAGGGGTGGCAGCTGTTGGGTGACAGGGGCGGCCGCCTGCCTGCCTTCAGACTTTTTCCAAGGGTGCTGAGGCTGGGAGGAGCCAGCTGCCAAGTTCAGCTCTTTGCTCCTTGCCTGCCCTTGCTGCTGTGTTTGGTGGTTTTCTGCCCAGGAAACTCCCAGGTCTGCAGCGACTTAACGGATGTTTGTGATCATGGGGTGGGAAGCCTCCGCTATGGTTCACGTGGAGAGCTGGGGCTGGAACGGGCTCAGGCCTGCTTGTGTCTCCCCATGAGGGCTGGGGCTGTCTTTAAATGGACAAGCTCTGCAGCGAGACTGGGTGTGAATCCCAGCTCTGCCGAGGACCTGGGTAATTCACTGAGCAGCTCTGAGGCCTTTTCACTTCTTTAGCAAATGGGAATATTAATAGTAATGACCTCCTAGGTACATAGAGAGCATTACATTGGAGGGCCCGTTCTGGTAGTTGCTCAGTAAACATTTAGGAATTGTTAGACAACCTGAGGGCAATGTTGTCTCCTCCCTGCCTTACTTAACCATCTAAGCGGTTGTCATGGCCTTGTAGCGTAGTGTCTGGTGTGGTAGATGCTCCGTGATGAAAGGTGGGTGCTCCATGTTGGTAAGACCAACAAAATGTCATTAGTAAAATATGAGGCATTTTCACTTTTAATATATTATTGATTATCTGATTCCCTGCAGTAATGAGACAGAAGAGGGAATTAAAAGTTATACCAGGAGTATATTCACTAAAGGCTCATCACTTAAATAGCCCCCCCCCCACACACACACACACCGAGAAAAACTTACTTGCCACTTAACAGCTGCTGTTTCATCAGCGGGGCTCGGTAATGGTCTGATAATCCCCAAGCCATACGATAAGTAGATTGATTGCAAAGCAGAATTTCAGCTCTTGCAAAAGAAAGTTTCAGGCACTCCATGAAATTGACATTGGGTCAGAGCTGTATGATTCCATTTGTTTTCCAGGGAAGATATGGCTGGGTTAGGCCAGATAACCATTAAGGAAGATCATAACCTAAGATGGTGATTGATAGGCACCAAAGGACAGTATTAGGATCATCTAAGGTTGAAGAAGTTTTTGGTGACTATTGATGCCCTAATATATTTTGGGGGGGAAAAGGGGGTCTATATATATATATAGGCTCTAAAGGATCAAATGTAAAATGAAAAATGTTTTGTTCTGCTGATAGAAATCTTATAGAAGTTACATAACCAAGAAAAGGATTCTTTTTGTCTAAGAATTAACACACACTTACAATCATAATTTAAATTTGGTTAAATAGATTTTAAAGACTCTTTCTCCTGAGATAAAATATTTGAACTATTTCAGGGTTTTGAAACTAAAGTCCCTATTTCAAATGTTCTCTTTTATTCTATATTAATAGGTTAAGAAATTTAAATTTCGAGTTTTTAAAATTTAAAATTTGAGTTATTTAGGTATCATTTACATGCTATAGAATGCACCTTTTGTAGCTTTTTGCATTTTGACAAATGTAATATATTCGGTCTTAACACCATTACAATCATATTTAATTCCTACACCCCAAAATGTTTCCTTGTGCCTCTTTCTATTTACCTTTCACCCATAGCCTCTGACAACCACTGCCAAGTTCAGTACTTGCACTCCTGCCTTTTTCAGAATGTCCTGTAAATGATACACTATGTTGACATTCGGATCTGGCTTCTTTTACTTTTATTCGTGCAGTGTACTTGAGGTACATCCTTATTGTTGGACGCATCCACTCAGTCCTTTTCATTACTTAGTAGTAGTCCACTGAATGTACGTACCACTGGTTATCCATTCGCCAGTTGGGGTACATTCGGGTTGTTTCCAGTTTACATTAAATTTGAAAAACCACTGTAAATAGTTTTTGTGTGAACATATTTCTCTTGTATAAACACGTAGGAGTGAGGTTTTTGAGCCCTATAGTAAGTGTGTTTTAACTTTATAAGGAACTGCCAAACTGTATTTTAGAGTTATTATGCCTCACACGTAATACTGAGCCAAATTTTCCTCAATTTGGATTTTCTCTGTATTGACAAGTCACTGATAATGAGGATCTCACAAAAATAAGGGAATTACATCAAGGGGTAGAGTTTAGGCACTTGGATAGGGTTAGGAAGAAGTAGCTTTCCGGAGGTGGGCTTTTGGTGCTGCCTTTTACAAGAGTATAGTATGGCTTTGGCAAATACACACGCTTGGTTTTGACCTTAGTCCAGATCTCAAGCATGGATATGGCCTAGAAATGCCACTGGCTTTGCATCCAAAAGCAGGCTGTCAACAGATTCTTAGGTTACTTACTATTAAAGGGACTTTTCTCAAACCCTAGATATTGAGTCCTTGTTGTCAAATAAGGAAAGAAACCCAGATGAGAAAAGGCTTACCTTGGAGAAAGGTAGGCGAAAGGGAAGACCGTGTTTGAGTCCACCGAAGAGGAGCATACCTGGAGTAGGGCACAAACTGACCTGTCCTGCAGGAAGTTGGCCTTATTTGCCAAGGGGAGTCATGAACTCTATTTTGTGAAACCTGAGGTTAGCGGACTGTTTCTTTTTCTTTTTTTTTTTTTTTTTATTTTATTTTTTTGACAGATAGAGATCACAAGTAGGGAGAGAGGCAGGCAGAGAGAGAGAGAGGAGGAAGCAGGCTCCCCGCCAAGCAGAGAGCCCGATGCGGGGCTCGATCCCAGGACCCTGGGATCATGACCCGAGCGAAAGGCAGAGGCTTTAACCCACTGAGCTACCCAGGCGCCCCTAGCGGACTGTTTCTAGTGTGATTGAAATTTTGAGAAGGGCAGGGGCCAGGGGCCGGTTTTTCAGCTGTGTGCCATTCTGATTTAGAATTGGGTCTTTCATCAGCTATCCCTTTATGTAGTGGGAGCAATGCCTGTTTCACTTGCAAAGATTACATTTTACCTGGTCTCAAACAGGGTGTAAGTCCTGACCGCAGAATTGTTTCCAAGCACGAACCATAGTCTTGGAGGTATCCTTTGGATGTTCACACACTAGGATTTCTACTAGGATTTTTCCGCCGGTCCGTGCAACTGTGGCATAGAATACTTGAATCTGGGATTGCTGCAGAATTCCTATATGTGTGTGCATTACATGGGGGTGAAAATGTTGCTAACCTGACTTCAGTAGATGTACTTTGCACTTGATTTTTATCTCAAGTTTGTATTGCCCCTTTGATGACCAGTTACTTACAGGTGTAGGAGAGAGCAACCAGCCACCAAGAAGTGGAGGTGGGGTGTCCCAGCTCTTGGCCTTGGTGAGTCAGTAGGTGTGTGTCAGAGCCTCGTGGTGTCCGAGCTCTTGCTTTCTCTTTCTCCTTTCTGTTTTCTGAGAACAGTTAGCTTTTTGATGTCAGGATGCTTAATACTTCGGTGTGGATAAACTGGGATTGACTGTTTGTGTTGAAGTTATTGAGGAAGTGTGTGTGTATATAGCATTTATTTCAGTAGCTTGCAATTTTTTTACATTCAGAAATTTTTTTTTAAAGATTTTTATTTATTTGACAGACAGAGATCACAAATAAGCAGAGAGGCAGCCAAGAGAGAGGAGGAAGCAGGCTCCCCACTGAGCAGAAAGCCTGACGTGGGGCTCGATCCCAGCACCCTGGGATCATAACCTGAGCTAACGGCAGAGGCTTTAACCCACTGAGCCACCCAGGCACCTCAACATTCACAAATATTTATCAAGCAGTTCCTAATAGTTGAGTTTAACAGTCCTAATAATGGCTGGGTAAGCCTATGAAAAGCAGGTATGTTGGACCTTGACCTCTTCTTAGGTCTTTCGTTCATGATAAAATTTTCCTGGGACACTTCATGACACCCACATTTCTAATCCCCTCTCTTGGGTGTGTTGTTGTTGTTTTGGTAAAACAGACGTGGGGCCCCAAATCAAATATGTGCCCCAAGTCATTCTTACTAAACACATTGGGGAAACATTGAGAGAAGGGCAGGGTTCTTGATTTCCTCTTAGGATCTTAGATTATTAATCCCTTTACAATTGTATGTACAATTTGTGTGTGGACATTATGTGTATTTTTCAGTGGGAAAAAGACTGGGGCTTCCACTCTGTTCTCACAGAGGCTAGGGATGAGTAATATAAGCCCTATGAGAACATGCGTTTGACTTTTCTGATACATCCTCAGCGCCTACAACTGTGTATGACACGATGAAGGCACATGATTATTGAGAAAACAGGATAGCTAATGTTATTTTGTGCCTACTCTGAGCGAGGTTCTTGGTGTCTGTTCTAATCATCAGTTTTCATAATGCAGGGGGATGGGTGGTTTTCCCATCCAATAGTTGAGGGAATTTAGGTCCAGAGAAGATATGTAATTTCCCCCAGGCCACACAGCTAATTTGTGATAAAACCAGGCTTTGTTGCCAAATTTGCCGTATTTCAGAGTCCTTTTCCACTGTACTATGTTGCTTTCTGGTTCCGTTCTAGTTGAGTAGGTTGGTTCTGGTTTACTAGCTGTCTCATAGAGATATTGGTAATTTAAGAAAAGGAACAATATAGTAAAATAAATCATTGCTTATTTGGGCTCTACAATAGGAAAAGTTCGGGTTTGGGGTTAGAATCAGTAACGTGTTTATCTTGATCCTGCTTTGCACAGTTTTGCTTCTTCTCTCGTAAGGAGCCCTAGGTCTTCAGGTTTTTACTATTGCTGTTTTCGCGTGCTTCCTTCCAAGTTCACGTGCATGCCCAGCACAAACTGATGTAAATCTCTGCTTCATTTGGACAGTAAGTAGTCACTGTGCACCTCTGATGGGCTCGGCACCATGAATGGCCCTGGGCAAAATAGGAATCTAAGGCTGTAAACCTTCCCTTCCTGAGACTTACAGTCTAGAGGCTCGAGAGCCATACTGTGGAAGGTATCCCAGCAGAAGAGGGGTGGACGCGGGCAGGACATGTGAGCAGGATAGGCTGTGTCGGCGCTCTGCTCTCTCAATCAGGGGAGCTGCCCCACCCAAAGTAATGGCCCACCCATGGCCCTGGACTCACCTGGAGAAGTCATCATAGTTTTAAAGAAAGCATGAATGAATTACTGCAGAAAGCTTGGTCATAACCTGAAGAAACTGAAAAAACAAGCTGAGGTAATAAGAGCCAATGAAGAAATGTGAGAAATATTTTGCAGGGGGAAAGGATGCTAGGATTGGGGATCGTTTCCTTACAGGGTGTGGCAGACACGTAATTGCTCCCAACTCTCCACCCCTTCAAAAAAATCAAGTCTAAACTCCTTAGCCAGAGGCCTTCCCAGACTGCTAGGGCCTTCCTGCTCCAGGCCGATTCCCCTCCCTTTCCCCTAAGAATCGGTGCTGACAATCCCTGGAGCTCAGTGATCAGCTGTGGGCTGGCTCGCTGTGCATCTGGAATCCTCCCCCGCCCATCTTTATTCTTCTCTCACGCGCGTGTCTTTCTCCCACGGGTTCATGTGATGTCCTTCTTCCATCCTTTTGTGCACGTGTCTACAGCAAGAGGACAGGTGGGTGAGAGACGGAGATCTTCCTGTATGAGAAGAGCGTGCCTGCCAGCCAGTTACAGTGTGGAAAGGGTAGGATGAGAAGCTGACGGAGACAGGAGAAGCAGCGAGTGGTAGTAGAAAACCATGTCAGAATGGAGCACCAGCATCACCGTGAGCGAGGTGTGCCCTGGGAAGTGTCCATGGGTTTGGCAGTAGTAAAAGCTATTCTAATGGAATGGGGAAGCAGATCCATATTATAATAATACAAGGATTAAACGGGTGATGAGGACACTACTCTTCACACAAATCATTGATGCGCAATGAAGGGAGAGATGGTCATATCAAGAGAGCAGCTGAGATTAAAGGAGTTGTAAACATGGTGAGAAGACCTATGAGGAGGAAGATGGAGGCCCTGACCTAGATGGGAAACAAATTCAAAGGAAGCTTTTCCTTTCTTTTTTTTTTTTTTTTAACATTTTATTTATTTATTTGAGAGAGAGAATGAGAAAGACAACATGAGATGGGGAGGGTCAGAGCGAGAAGCAGACTCCGCACCGAGCAGGGAACCCGATGTGGGACTCGATCCTGGGACTCGATCCTGGGACTCGATCCTGGGACTCGATCCTGGGACTCGATCCTGGGACTCGATCCTGGGACTCGATCCTGGGACTCGATCCTGGGACTCGATCCTGGGACTCTAGGATCATGACCTGAGCCAAAGGCAGTTGCCCAACCAACTGAGCCACCCAGGCACTCTTTTTTTTGTTTTTGTTTTTGTTTAAGCTAGAAATATTTGAGAGTTTGTAGATGATGTGTGTGAACTGACCCAGTGGAGAGAGAGAATTTGCAGTTACAAAAAAGGGCAAACTGGGAGGACAAGGAACATCAAGAGTTTAGATGTATTACCTCCTGGGGAAGGTATTTTTTTTGGAGGGATGGCTGGTGCCTGGTGAACATGAGCGTTATAACTAAAATATTGAATAATCAAGAAATACTAATGCCTATTCTATGTGCTAGGCACTGTCCCTATATTAACCCATTCCCCTTCACATCAGTCCTATGTGGTAGGTACCAGTATCCTCTCTATTTAAAATAGTGAAAGAGGCACAGAGGGAGGTTAAGCAGCTTGCCCATGGTTGCTCAGCTGGTCAATGGTAGAGTTGGAATTTGATAAAAACAGAAGATGTCTGTCCATTTTCCTAGTTAGAAAATTTTAGAGAATACTGGATTAAGACATTATCATCCTTAGAATTCTCTTCAAAAATGAGGTTATTACAGGGTGAGCTTTAAGAACCTATGGGTCAGGGGCGCCTCGGTGGCTCAGTGGGTTAAAGCCTCTGCCTTCGGCTCAGGTCGTGATCTCAGGGTCCTGGGATCTAGCCCTCCATCGGGCTCTCTGCTCAGCGGGGAGCCTGCTTCCCCCTCTCTCTCTGCCTACTTGTGATCTCGGTCTGTCAAAATCTTAAAAAAAAAAAAAGAACCTATGGGTCATTACCATCTTATGAAATTGTTTATTTTGTAATAACTCCAGGTCAGACAGGCATGGAAGAAGACTTGGAATTCACAAATGTCGGAGGAGGGTATAATTTTCAGAATAGGAGTCATCTTCTGGAAAGGTTAGGTCTTGGCAGGTGCTTGCCTGTGGAACAGGGGTTGGGTGCACTGGCCAGCCTTCTGACCCTACAGCCTAGGTTTGGGCTTTCAGGAAAATAGTACCCATAATGTCAGGAAAAGTAAAAGTACTGAAAATAAACTTGGCCAGTTTCAGTTTTGCAAGATAAGGACATGCGCCCTATTTCCTTCTATCTCCTGCCCCCTTCCTGCTTTTAAAGCTTTAAGATTTAGGTTTCCAGGGTGCTGATGCCATTGTCCCTGATTCTAATGGTAAGGGAGAGTGATTTTCTGGCTGATGGCTGGTTCTATTGCTTGCTAAGTGCCTCTGCACAACCCCATGAAACTCCTGCTTCCCTCTGACCTGCTTCGCCTGGCCAGAGTTTCTTAATTGAAACTGAATAGCTGGTAGCTTTTGGCACCCGCATGTTTGCTGGGGCTCACTCCAAGGCCGTCATCATTGAAATCATACCGCCTTGGCTTTACACAGCATCCTTTGCTTTCCAAAGTACAGTTTCACATCTGAACCACAGCTGATCCACTGGCAGCTGGAACAGACGCTCTTGTTCCCATTTCATAAGTAAGGATGTGAAAGTTCCCTCATGCAAGGTCACAGAACATATTAGCGGCAAAGCTTAGATTTAGAACTTGGTGTCTTGAGTCTTTTATGGCTTCTATTACTGCTTCCATGATTGAAGGGATGGCACAGTGCCTACTTTGAAGGCGTTTGCAAGTGGGATGTTCTACAGGGGATCAAGAATTTTTCTGAAATTAGAGATGACAGTAGCCAGAGTGCGGCCAGAGGTCCTGGAGTTCTCTGGAGGCACCCAGTCCTTAGTAGTGAGAAGTTAAAGCCCTTTTTTTACTATTCCATTATTTTGTTGATTTGCTATAACTGCATCTTCTAATGAGCTATATTAAAGTGGTTTTTGGACATTCTTTTTCTGGGTATGAAAATTCTTCATAGTCACGATAGACAAAGAAGGGAAGAAATTAGGGATCACGATAGCTACATTTATTAGGCACTCCATGATATTAGCAACCGGGGCTGCTCTTCAACCAGCATTCCCTGGTATGGCTCTATTGGTTTTTGATAGCGAATGACCGCTGACGATTTGTGGTCCAAACCATACTGGTTGTTTGTTTTGAATATCCTACCTGTTCACAATCCCATGAGATGCTTCTTCATATCCGCTCCATTTCCTACATGAAACAGTTGAGGCCCAGAGAGCTTAAATAATTTCCTGAAGGTCACCAGCTGGTAAATGGTAGAGGAAGAATTCAAACCCAAGTTCTGGTGACTTCAGTGCCCACTCTGTTGCCACTAAAAAAAGCCCATAGACCACCCCAGGGAAAGTTCATATTTCCTTCTGGGCTTTCTATTAAGTCACTCATGATATCTGGTGTTATTTGTCATTCCAGCAAACCTCAGTGGGTGTTTAGTTGGTAAAATATTAAAGTGTTTTTGGTTACTGTTGAAGCATAATGAACAATCTCATTCTCTGTAGATACAGCATTTAATAAGGCCCATGAGAGAAGCTCTTGTGAGGGCAACAGATACCTGTCTGAGTTTCAGAATGGTATCCTCTCATTCTGTCCATTCTTTCACTGTGACCTGATTCTCATTGTCAAGATCAAAGCCATAGAAAAAGCCTACCTTTTGCAAGAAAAGGTGTGTCTGTTGGATGGAATGAGACATCTGTGCGAGATGAGAACAGGATCCAAGTCAGTTGTAGAACTTACACCTGTTACACATTTCTTAAGCTAGGTTCCTCTACCTTTACTACGGATTGTTGATGATTCATGTGAACTACTTTTATTTGAATATTGCCATGACTTCTATTCTGATTTTTCAATATAGTCTAACAAGGTTTTCTACCTACTTTTTTTTTTTTTTTTTTTTTTGAGTTTCATTTTGTCTTCCTGGTCTATCTAGTCATTCCATACTGTGTCCTTGAACTTTTTCTTGTTGGCAGGTGCAGTCTTCAGCCACTTTTATTAGTGTTAATAACACTAATTTTATTCTTAATAAAATTATTTCTCATTTATTTTACATTCAGAAACACTGCAGTTCTTATATTCAGCCAGTATTTATTTTTGACCTCTTAGTGTTAATATTTTTAAATTAAGGTTTCATTTTTCAGGTGACAAAATGTACACAAATATTTTATAGACAAGCACAGACAGATAAATATCCTTTACCATTTAGAAAATGTTTCCTGTATACCGAGGATTGTTAGTTCTAAACATTCCGTGTAATGCCTGCTATACTGTATTTATTCCCATTTTGCATATGAGGTAATAGGCTGTGGGTAATAAATTTCCTGAGGCTACTTAGTAAAAGAAGTTGAGAGTGGAGCTTGTGTATATACATAGGGAGAGCTGAAATCATCATAATAGTGGCTAAATTTATTGAGTCATACCATATATGCCAGGGAATATGACAAGTACTTTATAAACTTAGAATTTCTGTTTTTTTTTATGTGAACATAATTTAAAAATCATTGTCTTTTAAAAAATTGCTTTATAATATTGCTATTACTGTTGGCTTAGTGTCCTGTAAACTTACCACTAATTTGAACCAGAAGTTTCTTTGTTAAATCTCCTTCCAGTACATGCATGAATCAGGTATTCTGTCAGTTTCCGAAAAAATTTCCCCACCAAATTCTGACTTGTTTCAAATAGGTCTCTAGACTTGATTCAGAGCTGTGTTTGGATCACCTTTCACCTCAGTCATTCAGATGCATTTTTTTTTTCTTTTCAGCATAACAGTGTTCATTGTTTTTGCACCACACCCAGTGCTCCATGCAACACGGTGCCCTAATACCCACCACCTTGTTCCCCCAACCTCCCACAGCCCCGCCCCTTCTAGACCCTCAGGTTGTTTTTCAGAGTCCATAGTCTCTCATGGTTCACCTCCCTTCCAGTTTCCCTCAACTCCCTTCTCTCCATCTCCCCATGTCCTCTATGTTCTTTGTTATGCTCCACAAATAAGTGAAACCATATGATAATTGACTCTCTCTGCTTGACTTATTTCGCTCAGCATAATCTCTTCCAGTCCCGTCCATGTTGCTACAAAAGTTGGGTATTCATCCTTTCTGATGGAGGCATAATACTCCATCGTGTATATGGACCACATCTTCCTTATCCATTCGTCCGTTGAAGGGCATCTTGGTTCTTTCCACAGTTTGGCGACCATGGCCATTGCTGCTATGAACATTGGGGTACAGATGGCCCTTCTTTTCACTACATCTGTATCTTTGGGGTAAATACCCAGCAGTGCAATTGCAGGGTCATAGGGAAGCTCTATTCTTAATGTCTTGAGGAATCTCCACACTGTTCTCCAAAGTGGCTGCACTAAATTGCATTCCCACCAACAGTGTAAGAGGGTTCCCCTTTCTCCACATCCTCTCCAATACATGTTGTTTCCTGTCCTGCTAATTTTGGCCATTCTAACTGGTGTGAGGGGGTATCTCAATGTGGTTTTAATTTGAATTTCCCTGATGGCTAGTGATGATGAACATTTTTTCATGTGTCTGATAGCCATTTGTATGTCTTCATTGGAGAAGTGTCTGTTCATATCTTCTGCCCATTTTTTGATATGATTATCTGTTTTGTGTGTCTCGAGTTTGAGGAGTTCTTTATAGATCCTGGATATCAACCTTTTGTCTGTACTGTCATTTGAAAATATCTTCTCCCATTCCGTGGGTTGCCTCTTTGTTTTGTTGACTGTTTCCTTTGCTGTGCAGAAGCTTTTGATCTTAATGAAGTCCCAAAAGTTTATTTTCACTTTTGTTTCCTTTGCTTTTGGAGACTTATCTTGGAAGAAGTTGCTGTGGCTGATATTGAAGAGGTTGCTGCCTATGTTCTCCTCTAGGATTCTGATGGATTCCTGTCTCACTTTGAGGTTTTTTATCCATTTCGAGTTTGTCTTTGTGTACGGTGTAAGAGAATGGTCGAGTTTCATTCTTCTACATATAGCTGTCCAGTTTTCCCAGCACCATTTATTGAAGAGACTGTCTTTTTTCCATTGAATATTTTTTCCTGTTTTGTCGAAGATTATTTGACCATAGAGTTGAGGGTCCATATCTGGGTTCTCCACTCTGTTCCAATGGTCTATGTGTCTGTTTTTATGCCAGTACCACGCTGTCTTGGTGATCACAGCTTTGTAGTAAAGCTTGAAATCGGGTAACGTGATGCCGCCAGTTTTATTTTTGTATTTCAACATTTCCTTAGCAATTCGGGGTTTCTTCTGATTCTATACAGATTTTAGGATTATTTGCTCCAGCTCTTTGAAAAATACCAGTGGAATTTTTCAGATGCCTTTTTTGATGTCTGTGTTAGCTTCCTGCTTGTAGGACCCTGGGTCTTCATCCTACCTTGTTCTCACCTGGTTTTGATGGAACACCTCCTCCAGTTACCTCCTGAGAACAGGTACATAGGAAGCGTGCTTTTGAGAATTCGCACATGTGAAAATATTCTATCCTGGTACTTAATTGATAACTTTATTCAATTTGAAAAAGTTAAACTGTTTTCCCTTATAATTTTGAGGCTTTTTATATCTTCTCGTTTCCAGTCTTGGTTTTGAGAAATCTGAAGCCTTTCGGATTCTTGATCACTTGTATGAAATAATACATTTCTCTTCTTGAAGTTATTTAATCGTTTTCCCTAATGTTGAGAAATTTCACGAGACTATGCCTTGTTGTGAGCCTACTGTTTCCTTATAATATTGTGTATTTAGTGGTCTTTTAAAATGGAAATTCCTGTCATTCATTTCAGGGAATTTCTTTTGAATTATTTCATTTCCTTTTATCCAATTCTGTTCTTTATTTCTCTACCTGCTGTCTTTAAGAGGATAAAGTTATTGGACTAGTTTTTAGTTTGTTTCCTATTTCTCATCTGTTCTTTTTGTTTGTACTTTTTGATTTTTATCTTTCAAGCATCTAATATTTTTAGTTTTTCTAAGATCTTTTTTCTGAAATTTTTATAGCCTTAAAATGATATCTTTCCATATGTCATTGAGGACATTAATGCTAATAACATATTCAATTGAAATTTACTTTGCTCTCCATGTTTCTTTCCACATTGCCTCCCCTCCCCACCCACCCATTCATTCTGCTCCGTGTTCTCGTTAAATACTCAGGTGTTTTTACATAGTAGGTTCTCTGCTCATACTTGAGGTTTTTTCTGAAAGTTCTCAATGGACGGGACCTGTCAATCCTGGTCTTCATTATAAGACATATTGGCTGGATTTTTAGGACCAAGGAGGGGATTGTCTTCTCTCAATGTTTAGTTGTTTTTTTTTTTTTTATTAGACTAGTTAATCACTGAGAAGACCCTATATTCAAACTCCAAAGTCTGATTCTAGAGTCTTTGCCCTTAATCATTTAATTTCTTAATTTCCAAATAAGGTTCAGTGTCTGTGTATAGTTAATTGTTTCTAAAATTAGCAGTCTAAATGTAGACTTTATAAGTATTACGATTTCTTTTTTTTTCTTTTTTTTTTAAGATTTTACTTATTTGAGAGACAGCACAAGGAGGGGCAAGGGGCAGAGGGCAAGGGAGAAGCAGACTCCCTGCTGAGCAGGGAGCCTGACATCATGCTCCCTCCCAGGATCCTGAGATCATGACCTGATCCTGAGCCAAAGGCAGACCCTTCCCCCCACCCAAGGCAGACACTTATCCAGCTGAGCCACCCAGGTGCCCCTAGGCATTATCATTTCTGAAGACAATTTAACCAGATATCTCCCCTCACTACAAAAATCATGGTACGTGATATGTTCTCAGAAAATTGTTTAATGAATTGATATTTTGCTCGGAGCATCAGGCCTTCAGAACAACATGTAATAGGATGTAGAAAAGCCCAAGTTCCCTAACTCCCACCCTAGTGCTGTAGTGTGTGTGCATACACTCAGATGAGACCTAGGTGCTCATGCAAACCCAGATAAATTGAACCTCAAGAGAGGTGTCCTGTTCATGGCACTTCTTGCGGCATGCATGCTTTATATTTGGGATCAGGAGTTAGTATTGAGGTGGCACCTGAAAAGGGCAAGAGGAGAGGACAGGACTGACTGGGCTTTTAGTAACTTGGCAAATACCTGTGTATTCAGATTATGGCATTTCAGATGTTCATTTAAGCATGCATTCTGCTGGTGGCTTCTAGAGACTCTCCCATCTGCTTTCTGTTGACTGGGTCTTTTTGAACTTAGAATGGAGAGCTTGTCCCCAAGGGTCACCTGAGCAGCCTCTTTGCATCCTAACTAGCTTTTTCTCCTCTCTTCCCTTCTGTGTCTACCCACTAGTCCCTCATCATTGGAGTGAGAATGGAACTGAGGGTTTGACAATGATGCACTAGGTTTTTTAGAAGAACCAGCTGCCCAACCAAAAGGACTTAGCTACTTGTCCTCCATTTTGAATCTGGGCTCCCATTCTCAGGGACAGTAGAGTCGAGGTTCCATCAAGGAAACAAGCAGAGTGAGACCACAGCACTAAGAATTCTCTTCTGATGAGAATGTGGGCAAACTGTCTAAAGATAATTGTGCAGAAAAAACTTGAACTTATGATACTCAGTTGCCCAACCATATTGGATTTGTCAGGAGATGAGGGAAAAAAGGAGCTGTACTGGAAAATTGGATAATAGTGAAGATGGTATGGTGTCTGGAAATATTTAAGGAAGAATCATTCACTAGGCATGAAGAGAAAAATAATTTATGCAGTTAAAAAGCTGCATCACTTATTTAGCTCTGAAAGCATAGTTTGATGTAAACCTCAAGGTGTTTAAATTTTTACATAATTTAATATATTCTGTTAAAAGTCCTAGAGCAAGATACTATTAGAAATTCAAGAAATCTTAAAAAAAAAAAGCAACATAGCAACATTTCCCTACCTTTTAAATTAACCTTTTAAAATAATAGTGATTTATATGCTTATTATATATACTCTTTGGAAAGTAAATAGAAAAAAAATGATCCATAGACCTTCAAAAGACAGGAATTGCTAATATTTGACATTTTTTCCAGCTCTTTTCTCTTTGTATGGTTTTTAGTTTTCCTTAGCAGTCATAAGGCATTTTGCTTGCCTCTTATAGGATTTTGGGTTTTCAATTGGAGTCGACTGTGTTATGTTCTGATAATGCATGTATGGGATTTATTCTTTTTTTTTGTCAGGAGGCTGAATAAGCAGTTCTTCAGTTCTTGGCTTGAATAAGTTCTCTGTGCTTTTAACATAAAACATTGTTCAGATTAGAAAGTGAATAATCCTTAGAGCAAAGGAGTATGATGTATGTTTTACAACCACTTAAAAAAATGTCAAATCTAAAAAAAATCAAAAGCACAAAAATGGCTTGGGGGAAATATGTATAACAAAGATAAGACTAAGGCTCCTGAGGGACAGACTGTCCTAGGACCACAGAGAGAGTCGTCGTAGATGTCTAGTAATATTTATTAAATATACAATAGTTACATGCAACACAGTGGTCTTAAGAAAAAGAGAAATCTTTAGAGCCATAGAAGAGAGAACTATCGTGTAGTAGAGTTACAGTTGAAACCAGGGGTAGAAATTCTGGTCCTGCTTGCACTGCTGACTAGTTGGCTACCTCAGAGGTACCTGCCCTCAGTGTTAACACCAATAAAATGAGGCTGTTGGCTATATAATTTTAATGAGTTTCTATCCTCCTCTGACATTCAGTGACTCAATGAATTTATGATTCTGGGACCAAACTCGGAGGACATAAAGATCCAAAAAACCTAGCAGCTACCTTGACACCCTTCCCTCCTCCCTCACGCCCAGTTAATTACCAAGTTTGACCCATTTTACTAAGTCCGGGTTGGCAAATAATCACTTCTTTTCTTTTTTTTTTTTTTTTAAAGATTCTATGTATTTATTTGACAGAGATCACAAGTAGGCAGAGAGAGAGGGAAGCAGGCTCCCCGCTGAGCAGAGAGCCCGATGCGGGGCTCGATTCCAGGACCCTGAGATCATGACCCCAGCCCAAGGCAGAGGCTTAACCCACTGAGCCGCTCAGGTGCCCCAATCACCTATTTTCTTAAAGTTTTATTGGAAGACAGTTATGATCATTAATTGGCTTATTATTTATTGCTGCTTTTGTACCATGGTGGCAGAATGGGGTAGTTGCCACTGTGTGGTTCTCAAAGCTTTAAATATTTACTCTTTGGCCCTTTCTAGAATATGTTAGTCAACCCCTGATCGAAATCATTGGCAGATTTCTCATCCTCACTACCTTCAACCTAACTTAGGTCTTGACCTCTTCTCATCTGGTGAATCCATGAGCTTCTAAAATGAGTTTTTCTGACTCCGGTTTTGAGCCTCCCAAAGGTACTCCATATGGCAGCAGCATAATTTTTTTTTTTTTTTTTTTAAACCTTAACACCAACTTGCTTAAAACCCTTCATGGGCAACCTGCTGAACTCAGGATGAAATTCAAATTCCTTATCTAACACACAAGGTTAGAAAGCAACAGGACCTTAGTGACCTCTGAAGGCCTTTCTAGTCACAAGAGACTAGGTATAGTTTGACATGCCCCACGCTGTAGGAACTGGAAAACCCAGTAAGTAGAAGAGGCTGTCTTAGCTCACCTCACTGAGAGCCTGGCTGTAGATCTGGCCTGGGGTAAAATTTTAATCCAGATTTCTAGTTATTTCACATGGACTACATTTCCTTCTGTTGGCTCCTCTTGTGTGCGGCCCTGTTCACCCAAAGGGTGTCCTCTGGAGAGGTCAGGACTTCTGTGACGTTTCTGTCTCTGGTCCTTCCCTGTACTCATCTGGAAGGACAGAAACCAAGTCTCTTCCTGGTAACTCCCATGCCACTGCAGAAGTCTCTCTGATTGGACAGTAGAGGTCATGTGGTCAGGGATATGGCATGTGCTGATTGGCTTAGCGCAAGTTCACATATTTAAACCTTGAGGTTGGGGTAAGATCCCACCTGAACTATAAAGACTGTGAAGAAAGAGAGCCTTATTCCCAAGCAAACGTCAGGCTGTGTTGGAAACAGGGTGAATGAAGGTGAACTGGGACAAAATAACCCAGATTCACAGAGCATGCCATGAGCAGGATCGCCCTGACAGTCAGAAGCAGTGGCAGTTGCCGCACGTGGGGAGGCTGGTAATCAGTCTTCCAAGGTTTGGGGGTTAGGGTCCCTCACTCAGTGGGTCTTAATTCCGGCCAGTCATTAGAAGTACCTGATGCCTGGGCTCCTTGAGGACAATTTAACTTGGGTTCTCTCCCAGTTTGCTGGGTATGAGTGACTCTGCAAAGTTCTCCAGGTGATTCTGATATGCAGACATATTATTGACTGGGTTTAGGTCTGTCGAATGGGAACAATCGTATTCCAGCAAGATTGTTGTTTATTGATGTGTAGAAGGAATACAGCCTACTTACGTGCTCAAATAAATGGTAGTTTCTTAGTCATGATTCTTAACCTTTACAGGAATACTGTATGTGTTCCCTAACACCGCTCTCCAAAATATCACAGACAGGGTGACCTAAACAGTAGAGAGTTTCCCCCATGTCTGGAGGCTAGATGCCCAAGATCAAGGTGTCAAGGTGTGGTTTCTCTTGAGACCTGTCACCTAGGCTTGCAAATCGCCTTTTTCTTTTCTTTTTCCTTTCTTTTCCTTTCCTTTGTTCTTTTTCTTTTAACTTTTGTGCATACACATCCCTGCTATCTCTTCCTCTTTTTAGAAGGATGCTACTATTGGATTAGGATCCACTCCTTGGCCTATTTAACCTTAATTACCTCCTTAAATGTCCTCTCCAAATGTAGTCACATTGGGGTTAAGACGCATATGAATTGGGGGGACCTAATTCAGTGTGTATGATCTTGTATGGATCCTTTGATTCTCTGATAGCTAGGGTTCCTTTACCCAGTAAAATGCAGACACACGTGTACCTCAGACTTTGCATGTATTTATAGGACTTCAGAGTCTTATAAATTAAACGGGAACATCTGAAGCAGCCTCGCAGAGGAAAACACATACCAGAGAAAAGGATGTGTAGAAAAGAAGGCACGTCATTCTCTTTAGTCCATTCATTTAACGGCTGTTCCCTGAGTGCTGTGCACGTGTCAGGCTTAGGGTTAACCATGCTAGGGTTAGAACAACTAGTGACACAGGCAAGACTCCTTCTCTTACCACTTAAAACTTCTGCGGGACATGGACAGGAAACACACGATGCCATTCAGTGTTAGTACCACGTGCCATGTAGAGATTCAAAACAGAAAATGATGGGTTGGTGTTTGCCTGGGAAGCTGCTTAGATTGTGTGGTTAGGACTGTCTTCACGGAGATGAGACTTGCACAACAAGGAGTCAGCCATGCACATGGGAGTAAAAGGGCTTATGGCTGATGAAATGCCCGTTATTCTCTGGTTTATTTCAGTGTCAGCTGGCAGAACCACCTCCTCTCTCAGCAGCTGCTCCCTGATTCGGTTCTGCTGCCTGCAGAGTGAGAATTTGGGATCTGCTCTGGGATCGGCATAGCTCTTGTGGATTGCTTCTCTGCCTTTGGATGTCTTTCTCTTTTCCTATCTCTGAAATTTTTAGGTCCTGGTCTTGAAGGGGTAAGACTCACCCATCAATTCAAACATCTGTTCCTCTGAATTTTCACTGACATTACCAGAGTCCAGTGACTGTGACTTTAGCATGAAATAGAGTAACCCTTGTGGGAGGAGAGGTCAGAATAGTGATGTGGGAAATTCAGAAACAGTAATTGTATTGTAGTGTGTGTGTCTGTAATAGGATGCTGTGGCTCTGAAGGATCTAGAGGGACCCCAAACAGCATCTGGATGGAATGGAGAAAACTTCTAGAAGCTGTGTCCTAAAGATCCCCCACTGGCCTTAGGATAAAGAGCAAAATCCTGTTGAGAATTGTAGGCCCCTGTGTGTCTGGTACCTACCACCCTCTCCAGTTCTCTCCACCTCTCTCCCAAGAGAGGCCAGACTTGGTTCCTTACTTTAGGCTGGGGTCAGTTCTGCTCTGTGTCTCTCACTCTGGGGTCCAGGTTGAAGGGGCAGTAGCCTCTGGGGCATGTTCTTTTTCTGGTTATCACAAGTGTGTAAGAGGCCAAAACAAACTTTGTATGCATGATTTTTTAAAGATTTATTTTAGAGAGCACACGGGCAAGCACGTGTGGTAAGGACAGAGAGGGAGAGTGTCTTTTTTTTTTTTTTTTAGATTTTATATATTCATTTGACAGACAGAGATCACAAGTAGGCAGAGAGGCAGGCAGAGAGAGAGGAAGCAGGCTCCCTGCCAAGCAGAGAGCCAGATGCGGGACTCAATCCCAGGACCCTGAGATCATGACCTGAGCCGAAGGCAGAGGCTTAACCCACTGAGCCACCCACGCGCCTGAGAAGGAGAGAGTTTTAAGCAGACTCCGTGCTCAGAGAGGACCGTAACTAGGGGCTGGAGCTCACAACGGTGAGTCAGGATCTAAGCTGAAACCAAGAGTCAGATGCCTAACTGACTGCACCACCCAAGCACTCCTGTAAGTGTGTTTAACTCCACTGCTCACATCTGTCCACTTCTAGCCGTTGGCCCAGGTAACTTGGTATGGCCCAGACCAAAGTTATTAATAGGGATACACGCTCTGCTCTAAAGGAAGGGGGTTGAATATTTATCAGACAATAAGTTGATCGACCCTAGCGTGTAATGTGCTTAGAATAGTGCTCATCTAGGTCTGCCTAAAGTAGAAACAATGTACTTTTAATGGTCTTAACTTTGGGGAAGGGACAAAGAAGGGAGTAGTTTGTTAATAAGTAAACAACAGAGTTGGGGAGGATTATTAGGTAGGGTAAGATTTGAGCATATTTATAGCCTTATGGGAGGAGTGAGTGGTGGAAGATGGAAGATAGGGCAGAGCTTGAAGATTTTGGCTGAAATTCGAAAACATCAAGTGGGGTACCATCTTCCTAATGGCTTCCAGTGGCAGAGGCCAAGGAGGCAAGTGGTTGGTTTGGTAGATTTTTCTCTGATCTGAGCTCTTTATACCTGATTTTTCCCCTTCTCTTTAATCTGAAAGGCAAGGTTTAGATTGTAACAGTTGGTGTTTACAGTGTTTTAATGTCTATCATATTGTGAACTGACTAAAAGCATCTTCAGAAATAATTTACACCACCATAAAATGAATTGCTAATCTTTCAGAGTGTATTCTTTAGAATTGTTTTTGTTTTTTTGTGTACCAGCCAAGAAGATCTAGACCAATGAGGAACGTGGTAAAATATTTTAGAAGCATCGTCTGATTTGCAAGGCTGAGTAGGAATATAAATCCTTTCTTAAATACACAGTCATGCTTTCTGCCATTTACTTGTGTTGTAGTTTCTTTAGTTGTCTCTTAGGGCAGTGTTTATGTATGTGATTAAAATGTTCACATGATGCACACCCGCCCACCAATGTTCAACTGTAGGATTCATGGGTGGGAACATAAGGGCTGTGGGATATGTTGGCTTGTACCAGCAATCATCACGTAGCCCCTATTATGGGCCCGGTATTTAAAAGGACATAGGTATTGAAGTTGATCATTAACAACCACTTGATTTATCGGATGCCTAATTTTTGGAGTAGTGACTTGAAATGGCCACATACTACCTTGTGTAGTGCAGATAAATGCTTTGGGAGTTAGGACTAAGGAATATTAAGTATGTGTCGGCATGGGGAGATGGTTTTAATGAGACTTGTGACCATCCTTTAAGATGCAGCTCATCTCAACAGATGAATATCGGCACGTATTTATTCATCTTTATTACTGAAGTACAACATTGGCTGTTTCCCTCTGCTCAAAGCATGTCTTCGCTTTCCAGTTCGGTGAACAATTCCAGAATTCTGATCCTAATACCAAAATCTCATACACTCCTAATCTGCTCCCTGATTATCCTTCTGTCTTATCTCCATATTTTCTTTTCAAATGACTTACTCTTCCTTATAAATGCTCTACTCTTGCCTAATCTGTACTTTGATTTAAATTGTTCCCTCTGCTTGGCTACCTTCCCTGATCTATGGATGCAAACCTGGCCTCTTCAAAACCTACCTGAAATACCAAGTTCTGTGGAGTCTTGCCTGTTTTTTTTTTTTGTTGTTGTTGTTGCTTTTTGTTTTTTTCTTGGAAGTAATCCTTTTCTCCGTTTTTGAAACCTCTCATTACTTTCTCCATAGCTCTTATTCCCAATCTGCCTTGCTCTTGAGCCATCTGCAAGTAACTTTTGGCCTGCTTATTTTTGGTCATTAGCCTTTAAATTTATAGACTAGTAATTTCCTTTTTTTTTAATGGAGACACAGTTTATGTAATCTTCGCTAACTTTAAAGCTCATGTGTGCTGAAACACATACCTCTTAACCAGTTTCATAAAAGGTAAGCATTTAACACACGCACACAAATGTAGGGAAGACAATATCAAAAGACAAGGCTTTATACTGAAAACTTTGGCCAGTGGAAAACTCCTGAGGCTATCTGGTTTTTTGTTGTTTTCTTTTCCATTTCACTGAGGACCAATAAAATGTTCATCCTCTCCAATAAAATGTTCATCCTCTATCTGTCCTCTCTGGATAGACCTTGAGGAGCCACTCTTTCAGAAATTTTGAGACTGTGAGCTTTGCCATAACTGATTTCTTTGATTCCCAGTTTATCTCTATACCCCTGCATGATAATCTTGGGTCTCTAAAATCATATAACAACAAAAATAGCACTGATCTGCAACCTAGAAGCAACCAGTTTGGGTAATAAAGATCTGACTATTGTCTAAAATAATACATAAGTCACTTTTATACACCCTCTGATCTACTTCTATAAAAGAGCAACAGGCTGAAAGTGCTGTTCATTCTAAGAGCAAAAAATTTATGAAACTTCTGATGCGGCATTTTATCTTTTTTTCCTCTTATCCCTAAAATGTACATATGGTTATTTAAATGATTAAGAACAATTTAAAAATAGAGAAAAGTCAATTATTTGCATCAATCTCCGTTGCTGGGTTTTGTTTTTTTTTCCTCCAAGAAACATTTACAGAACAGAACAAATTGATTTTTAACATTGGGCAGAGAGATACTGATCTTGTCAATTTGCACTACGCACCGAACTTTGTGATGGAAGTGTTCAGTACTCTGCACTGTCCAGTATGGTGGTCACAGCCGTGAGCGCTATTGAAATGCGGCTGGTGTAACTGAGGAACTAAATTAAGAATTTTATCTAATTGTGATTAAAATAGCTGCAGGCTACTATCAGGTTCCCGGATTGGACAGTGTGGCTTCCCAGATCGACTAAGGAGTTTTGAGCTGCAATTTGTGATGCCGACTTGGGTGACATTTTATCCATTTTCTTAGTAAACCTGAGAAATTTCAAAGGAGCATTTTTTATTTAGCAAGTTATGTATGTATTAATGGCTCTATCGACCTTTCTGAGCTACTTCTTGTCCTCAGGTCACAAGTTTGAAGATGCAGATTCTCAATCCACAAATTAAGATCTGTCCATTAACTGTTACGGGTCTCCTTTCAGCGACCATGACCTTTGACTTATGCAGATCTGTGCATACACACACACACATACATTTATGAAGATAAAGTAAAACGGTAATGGGGCTGGTTAAACTTGAGCATTCCTGCAAGTTACTCTGAATACAAAGTGTGAGCAAACAAGATTGCCTGTGCTCTCACTCCAGCCCCTCAGGGAAGAGGAGCACTCCCATTCCTCAAGTCAGACTGGAACCTATCCAGCCATTTGCATGTTTCTGTGATTGGACACATACTTACTTTTGCCTGAAATACTCATTTTTATTTAGTTGCCGGGATTACTCTTTCAAGAGAATTCTAAGTTTCTCTTTCTTCTCAAGTCTTTTTCTTAACTTTTGTCTTCCCAGTCACATTTTTTTTCCTTAGTGGAGCTATTGTGTCCACACCCATGTAGATGGGTATACCAAGGGTAAGGATAGTTGTTTAAGACAAAATCAAGATGATTAGGATACTAATAAGAGCAAAGGAGGTAATAAAGCAACAGGTAACATTTGTTGAATGTCACTCAATATGCCAAGCATTGAGCACTTTAAATACATTTCATTTAATTGTTCTAAAACATTATCAAGAAGTTAGGAGTATTCCAATTTTATAGGTTAGATAACCTTAACCTAAAGCTTAAGTAATTTGCTGAAGGCCACACAGCTAGACAGTGGTAGAGCCAGATTTATTCAACTCCAAAGCCCATGGTTTTACGAACTAAACAGTAATCAAGATGTAGAGGGAGTTAAAAATAGCTCTTATTCCCCAGAGTATCATGTGTGGCGGGGACAATGTTGTTTGTGATAAAAGGGGCCTTGTTTTCATTTTCCTTTTTTCCATCTTCATGGTGGCCTTAACCAAGTTGCTTAGCATCTCTTTCCTTCCTTTTTTTTCTCCCCCTCCCCCGTCCCCTCCGGCCCCAGTCATGGTCAGGCTCTGGTTCCTGAGCATTCTAGGCCTGGGACTGACAGGGCAGGCACAAAGGAGGGAAGACGTAGCGGAGGGCTCTGTGCATGCCTGGGCCCACAGTTCTCCTGGCTGGGTCCCGAGAAGACTGCTGAGGATGGTGGGCGGAAGTGGTAGACCTTTGGGTCCAGAGTACAGCACTTATAGGGGCAATAAATACTGACACGCCAGGCCCATGACTGCAGGCACAGGGGACAAATAAGGCTTGGCCTCTGGCTTTCTTGGGCGAGGACTGTCTGCTGGGGCCGTGGGCTCCAGCGCTGCCCACTGGGACAAAGAAGGCAAAGGTATGAGGACACCTGGCCTCCCAGATGGGAATGGAGGCAACTTCGGTTTCGGTGGTTTGGCTTTCCTTGGAGCCATCCCCAGAGCCCTGGATGGGAGAGGGGGCTGGCTGGGCCCTGGCAGGCAGGGGCACCGCGGCAGCCCATCCGACACACTTCCCTGGGCCACAGGGATTGCAGATGGGGACAGCTATATGCGCATGCTCCTGCAGACATGGGGGGTTAGAGGTTATGACACTCCCACAGCACACATTCCACCTGTTCAAGCATCATGGTTAGATGGTTCTTGACAGCGATGGACATACTAACCAGAGACTGTGAAAGCCTCCTTTCTGATTTCTAATACCTTACTGATAGGAGATGAAAAGTCCTCTGTCTCTGTTAACTTTGTACCATCGCCACTTCCTCCCTTCCTGAAATCCCACACTAATATGTAGGCTTTCTCAACGATTAGTCACTTCTTTCCATTAGTGTTGTTTCACAGGGATTGCCGTCCGCTCACCAGCAGAAAGTGTGTTACAAGCTGCACATTCCTCAACTCTCTCACCAAGGTTGTCTGTATGTTTGAAGCTGTTCTCTGCCTTCTGAGCCATCCTCCCCGCCCTACCCCCAACTCCCAAATTTCACTTCAGTTTGCCCTTTTCATTCAGGATTGTCACTTTTAAAGTCTCTACTGTGTTTGCCCTTTAAAGATATAGTACTACTGTTTTGTTGACTCAACAATTATTAAAGATGTTAATGGTAAATATTGTTAATACTTAATATTCCTCTGTTGTGATGGAGGAGGGCAGTTCAATGAGACTGGTGTTCATTGAACGCTTGGTTGATGTCAGGTATTCTGTAGGTTATCTCACTTTATCAACATATGGCAAGAAAGTAGAACTTGGACTTGACTCAAGTAAGGTTGAGTATGGGAGTTGTGTTGGGTGTGGGAGAGCGATAGGAATGAAAACCGGATTCAAAAATCATTTCTCAACTCTATCCAAAAAGACCGATGAATCACAGACCTGTACCCCTGAAACAAATACTACATTATGTTAATAAAAAAATCTCTAAAAAAATACAAAAATACTAATTCAAAGGAATACATGCACCCTGATGTTTATAGCAATATTATCTACAATAACAGAATTAGGGAAACAGCTCAAATGTCCATCAGCTAATGAATGGATAAAGATACACACACAGAGAGTAGGATATTATTACTCTGCCACCAAAAAAAAAAATGAATGCAAATTGCCATTTGCAGTGATATGAATGGAGCTAGAGAGTTTAATGTTAAGCAAAATATATCAGAGAAAGACAAATACCATAGGATTTTACTCATAGGTGGAATTTGAGAAACAAAACAAACGAGCAAAGGGAAGGAAAGAGCCAAACCAAGTAACAGACTCTTAACTATAGAGAATAAACTGACTGACGGTGAGGTGACCAGAAGGGAGGGAGAGGGGATTCAGGAGTGCACTTGTGATGAGCGTGGGATGAGGTATGGAAGTATTGAATCTGTAAATTGTACACCTGAGACTAATATTACACTGTATGATAATGAATTTAAATAAAAACTTTAAAAAAATAAATATATCCAATGTCTGTATTCTGTTTCATTCTTAAGATACATGCTTGCTGTTGTATATTAAATAAGCTTAAGTGTTGAGTTCTGAGTTTGATACTTATATTATGTAACCAAAGCAAGATCTAGAACATTTCCATTTCTACTTACGAGAAAGCTCCTACTTTTTGCAATGAAATCTTTCTTTTCCAGTGGGCTATTGAACTCATGCATTGACCTTTTAATTTTGGTTATCACATATTTTAGTTACAGCATTTCCGTTTGATGCTTCTTTTGGACTTCTGTTTCTTTGCAACTTTGTTTCTTGGCTAAAACTTTCTATCTTCTCATTTGTGGCAGGTATAATTGCTCATTAAAGACTTTTCATGGCTGCTTTCAAATCTTTGTCCATAGTTCTGAGATTTCTGTCATCTTGGTGTTGCCATCTGCTGATTTTTTTTTTCTCATTAAGTATGAGATCTCCCTGGTTCTTCGGTATAAGTTTGCTTTTTTTTTCCCCTTAATCAAAACTTGGACATTTTCATTTTATGAGACTTAATCATATTTAAACTTTGTTTTAGCTGGCTTGGAGACCACTCTGGCCAGGTGTTACCTGGGAATTAGGGCCTCATTATCACTGGGTGGTGGTGAAAAGTCCTGACTCCTTGCACCAGGCTTCCTCTGACACTGTCCCAGAAAGGAGGGGCCACCTTACTGCTGGGTGGACGTGCAGGTCTAGCCTTCTCACATCAGCTTGATGGACACTGCAAGTGAGGAGGTGGCCTTGAAAATCGTTGACAGATATGAAAGTCTGGGCTCCCTATGTGACTTTCTATAACCCCACCCTCTTGGGGGTTTTGGAGTACTTTCGTACAGCCTGGGGAGGGCGGCAGTCTAGGCTGTCACTCAGCGTTTGTTGGTGGGGGTGATTAGGTTACTTATTTATTTATTTTTTTTTTTTTCTGTGATGTTGGAGTAGAGCAGTTACTGTCTAAAGGTTTGTCTTGTTAGACTATCCCTGTTGTAGTCTTTTGCCTAGAGACAGCAGGCTTTTGTCTTTTGTTTGTTTGTGTCCTTTGAGGTTTCTAGGTAGTAGACTTCTTCAGTTCTAAGTATGGAATGTAGATGAAAAACCCCACGGAATGCACATCATGTCTTTCCTTGAGTTCTAGAGTCACCCAAAGGACTGCCTTCTCCCCTACCTTTCAAAGCTCTCTGTGTTTGTGTTATATAATGTCCGGGGTTTTCATTTTTTTCTTAGCGGGACAAATGGTGAGAAGTGTGTCTCTTCTTTTAGAAGCATCTGAGGCACTACTTGATTTAAAAATGTAAAGACCTAAGGAAAAACAGAGTAGGTCACATACAGTAAAGAAAAATAAAGTTTTGTGAAACTTGGCTCAGTTTATTTATTTACACAGATGTGTTTGGGCATGGGTTCACAGTATGAAATACGTTTCGTACAGTATCCTGGTTAAAAATGTTTGAGTCACCCGTCCTCCTTCTCTCTGATACCTGAGACCTCTGTCTAAAGCTTCACAGAACCTCTGACTGTATCTGTGCTACTTTTCTCCTCCTGGAAGAGAGGAGTTAACGTTTGTGCCTTAGAGCTTGTCCAAAGCCTTTCCCCATTCTGATGTGACCTATGTTAAGCATTATTTTAATTTCTGCTGCATTACATGGTCTAGTTCATACATCATGAGTAGGAAGCGCAAATGTTTGCTGTAATTGTCACTCTTAGTTTTGGGGAAGCAAGGGTCCCTGATAGCAAACTCTTTTTTACAGAGGTGACAGCCAGCCTCTCCAGATGAGTGAGCCCGGTGAGGGTGCCTCATGGGGCTCAGAGGAGGCAATGTCCTGACCCAGCTGCATGTGGCCTGCACATCTGGCTGGGATGGACAGTCATCCAGCTCCAGCTCTGGCGGCCACACAGTAGCTACTGGGGCTCCCACTGGGAGGACTTCTGGGAACAGTAAGAGTTTTGGGGGTTTCGGCCCATCATGTCTCATGATATCTGCTCCCTTCTCTCATCAGAGGAGTGCCTTTCTCTCCAGCCCCCTCTTAGTAACAGATGGGGAGCCATCTATTCCTGGTCAGTTACAGCATTATTGAGAACGGACATGTGATTTTTTAATGCCTCTGAGTTAGCGGAAATTTGTATTTTACTCCTATTCTTTTTGATAGTAGGAAAGGACTCCAACCCTGTATTTAGAAGTGTTAAGCTTCTGTGTGTGTGTGTGTGTGTGTGTGTGTGTGTGTATCTTTATATAATGGAATACCACATTTAGCATACATATACATACATATATATGGAATTCCACATATAACTGGTATGTGTATATATATAATGTGTATATATAATGTATATTATATAATATGTATATTTATATAATATGTGTATATAGTAGATAAATATATGGAATACCACATTTAGCTGACCAAGGAGAGGTCTAGAAATCCTATTTGGT
This sequence comes from Meles meles, assembly GCF_922984935.1. Taxonomy (NCBI): domain Eukaryota; kingdom Metazoa; phylum Chordata; class Mammalia; order Carnivora; family Mustelidae; genus Meles; species Meles meles. The sequence goes on from NC_060066.1 coordinate 21,109,915, forward strand.
CTCCTAGTCTGACCTGAATGATAAAATCAAATATAATTGAGCTTACTTAAATTGCCTGGGAATGGGGGAGCGTACAGGGTAAGTAGAAGGTGAGTTCCTCAAAGGTGCAGGAGTCCTACCTTGTTACGGCGGAGGGGCTACAGTTCTCAGATCCCAGAATCCTCCAGGGTTTGGATGTATTCTACTCTAGAACGAGGCTCAGCAAACTTTATTTTTTATGAAGGGATAGCTCATAAATATTTAGTTTTTGCAGCCCATATGGTATGCCACAACTACTCACTTCTGCCATTGTGCCATTGTAGCAGAGTGGTGGCCATAGAAAGCATAAAATCATGGCTGTGGTCCAGTAAAACTTAGGAACCTTGATATGTGAATTTCATGTAATTTTCATAGATCACAAATATCCCTTTTAGTTCCCCGCCCCCCAACCACTTAAAAACGTAAAACTGTTTCTGCCATACATAAACAGGCAATGGGCTGGATCTGGCCTATAGGCCATAGTTTGCTGACCCTGCCTTAGCAGATGACTGCTGAACAGGTTTCTTTGCCCAAAGAGACCTTGTGCCCTGTCCATTAGCTTAACCCAAGCTCTTCTTGGAGACCTACATTTCTCGTATACTTGGTATATATTCATGTTAAAACATTAGTGATATGACACCCGTGGACACATCCTCGTTAATTCATGCATAAGTTCTTATCAGTGACGTAGGCACTTTTCTGGGCACCAGGGTCTCCCCAATGAGTAAGTTTTGCCATCAGGGCTTTATCATATCATCTGGATTGATTCGACCTGTGAGAGTATTTTTCTTGATAACATGTATTTGTAATGTACAGCTTCCTTGCTAAGGTTATTACTATACTTATTCAGCTTTCCAAGTCAAAATGGGAGTGATGAAACCCATAGCACAATATTTTGCTAGGATTTTAGTTTTCTTTTTTATCCTTAAGGAAGAGCTAAGTAATTATATGTTGTTTAAGTAGAATCAAGTGTTAGTTTGGAATGGTTCATCTTAAGTCACAGAAGACCTGACTCAGTGGCATCTTAGGTAAAGGATTGTTTCTCGTGTAGCATCAGGTCCAGATGTAGGTAGTTAAGAACGCAGTTTGAGTAGCTCAGTGCTGGTAGAGCCCATGTGGCAATTAGCCTCTTGGTTTTCACGTTTATAGCCTTACGATCTATAGCCGCTCTGGGTATCACCTCTGCATTTGAGGCAGTGAGGTCGGTGAGAGGGGTAATACCAAAATCCATCTCTTCTGTCCATTCCGGAACCGTGTCTTTACACCTCAGCCTTCTGCTTAGGTCCCATAGGCAGGAATCTGTTCACAGCCACATGTAGCTACAAGGGAGGCTGGGAAAGTGAGTGACCTTGTGGGTAAGGAGGAAAACACTGGGAAGTGTCTGCTACAGAGAGAGGGCTCTTATGATGCCCAGATTATTTCTAGAGGGTAATGCTCTGCTGAATTTGAGTCCAGAGTATGATAAGGCACCTCCGTTAATGAAGCAGATATGTACAGAATGTCTGCTGTGTATATATTCTATAAGAGGTATGAAACAAAGACTGTGTTTCCCAGGAACTTTAGCTAGAAGCAAGGCATATATCTGACCCTGGGATCATGACCTGAGCCGAAGGCAGATTCTTGACCGACTGAGCCACCCAGATGCCCCTAAGTTTTTTTTGTTTTGTTTTGTTTTTTTAAGGAATCACCATATAGTGTTACAGCAGCTGCACCATTTTACGTTCCCAGCAGCAGAGTATAAGAGGATGGGCTTGTCCACATGAAATAGAGCTGGTAGCTTTGCTGTGGCATCTCAAAAACAATGCAAAAGCCTGTGCAATTGCAGTAAAAAAAATAATAGGGACTTAATTTCTTATTTTTAAAATTTATTTTTATTCTTACTTTTTAAAAGAAATATTTATGGAATCTACTTTGGTTTTTAATTCTTGATTTTTGAAGAACTTAGTATCAGCAACTTTAACATGAGGAAAATGAGAGCAGCCCTTGAGGGAAAGACTCACTGGTAGCTTACAGTGCCCATTCTGTAACTAGAAATCAGGAAGGCACAGAGGGGTCAGGAAGACCAGAGAAGCATGAAGAGGGTCTCAGAGCTGACCTGTGAGCTGCTGAGCCCATTAAATTGAGTAAATAACTTCAGTGAAAACAAGAAAGGGCAGCGATGAGGACAGAAAAGAGAACTCAGATGAAACACCTTTTACCTGATGAACAAAGAAATGGAGGTCACAGCTTATAAAGAGGCCATTTGAAAGTTACTTGATTTGTAAATATTCGGGACATAAAATTTCAGGGAAAACAATGCAAAGCCTGTCAGAAATGGTTTTAAATGAATAAACTCAAGCACAAAACCTAAATCAACTACTGGGTTTGTAGGCGAGGAGGGAACAGCTATGGAGGATTAAAATACTTGTGTGAGGAAGGTGGCTACGTGTGCAGAAAGTCAAAATCTCATCTTCTGCTTCATGTTTATCGTTACCTTACGTTGTAAATGCTAGGTGTTTACCAGCAGAGAGACGTTTCCTTTTGATTTAAGACATCATTGTAAAAAGGGAAGAGATTGCTGGTTCATTCAGTAAGAACCAGTGTTAACGTAAAGGCCTGTTCTGTGCCGGGTTCTAGACTGGGGAGTGGAGGTCGTGGAGGTGACTAAGGGGAGGGGCCTGCCTTGAGGAACTTGTAGTGGTGGTAAGAGAGGTGGACAGATCAGTGAGGGAGACCTCCTCCATGCCGTGAGGGAGACGAAGCACCGGGGTGCCGTGGACATGGAAGGAGCCTAGCCCAGTGGTTCTTGATCTGGTAACCAAAAACTCCCTAGAAGGCTTTCAGAGGGTCTGCGCACATGGGGTGTGTGAACTTAGCCTCCCAAAGGAGCATGTAAGACTAGGGCATAGTGGAACCTCTTTCTAGGAGGACGGACCAGCCCGAGCAAACGTGAAGGAGATAGGAGAGTCTGATTTAGTGCAGAAGGCAAACAGGAGGTACTGGAAACCACCAGCAAGTCAGTGGTATTCGGAGGCTATGAATTTCAAGGCAGGAAGCATCCAGGTATCATTGCTGCAGAGAAAGATCAAAGCTATAAATTGTTCTTTCTCTAATGTCCAAATCTATCCCATGTTAATCTTTCATTTCCCTTCACAAGCAAACTTGTTTTTGTAATCATGATTTTAACATAGTGAATATTTGTTACAAGTAGACCATTCTTTGGAGATGGAGAACCTGATTTGATATTAACAGTGATTTGCCTCCTGCTCTTACAGATTTTGGCTACTAAATTCTCTTTCTACGCTGCCTCAACTGGGCATTGTGATCTGTTCTCCAACATCCATTCTGCCCCTGCCTTCTTGAATCACAGCAGCGTGGTTTGAGGAAGGGAGCTTGAGCCGAGGGGTCAGCTGGTTTAAGGGTAGCCCTCTCTACACTGCCAGGGTTTTAGTTCATTGAGGAGTATGTGATTCACTTTGGGCTGATGAGAAAGAAATGAAAGTTTGGAGGAGGATTAGGGGAAGGAGAACAGAGTCAACTAAACTGTCACTATTGCTAAATGAGAACTAGAAGCTTATAACTCTAGGTGCCATGAAGGGATCCAGGCTTAGGACATACACAGGTGATGTTCTGGATAGCAGAATGGAGAGATGAAAAAGAAATCCAAACCCTTGATAATCCTTTAGAGCTGGCAAATCCATAAACTCTGACCTTTTACCATTACTGGACTTCCTGTTCTGAATGCTAATAATTTTCCATACTGTTAAATTTGGTTTTGCTCATCCAAAACTTGAAATCATCCATATAAATGATGCTGGACCTTTGTGATCTTCAGGAGATCCCTGCATCACTTTTTGTGACTGTGCACCTTCAGTCTCCTTTCCCTTGTCTGTGAAATGAATGTAGTTCATCTCACCGCGTTTTTGTGAAGATCATTTGGGATCCAACACAAAGCGTAAGGGGGAAGGCATGAACCAGTACGTGTTGAATGTCTCCTGTGCACCATGAAATAGGCTGGTTCTTGGCTCTAGGAAGCTTAGAAGCTAGAAGAGAAAGTAATTTTCGTATTAAAGAGAAATAATTTTCATATTAAGGGATATAAATGAGACCACATGCACATAGACCTTTGTACAAGCAGTTTAAGATCACTCAGTATTTGAATACTTACCGTTCCAGGCACAGTGACCCAACATGGGGTGGGGGCAGGGGGATGGGGAAGAGGATGAAGGAAAGGCCTATCTGAAGAAGGCTTCTTTAAGCCAAAACCTGGCAGATGAGTAGGAGTTAGGTGAGGAACAGGGAGAACATTTTAGGCAAAGAAGCATGACGTACAAAATCTGAGAAGTGTGAAAGAACTTGATGTGCTCAGGAAGTAGGAAGTGTGAAATAGAAGTGTGTGGTCAGAGTAGAGTGAATGAGGGCTCTGTGGGTGATGCAGTTGGCAAGGCGGGAAGCGGACAGCGAATGCAGGGCCTTGTTGGCCGTGCTACAGGTTTTTGAACGATGTAGGTGTAAAACGAAGCCATTCGAAAGTTCTAAGCCCAAGGGTCTCACAGTCCCACCCGTACGTTTTTTAAAAGTGGGGTTCCGGAGCTCAAGCGAGGAAGAGCAGTTGGACGAGTCAGCCGTGCAGATGAGAGCCGTGGGTGGCTTGGATCAGGGTGATGACAGTGCGGAGGGAGCCACGTGGACGGCCTGGAGCAGAGCTGTGGGCGTGGAGCTGGCCGGACCTGGCGAGGGATGGAAGGGCTGTGGCGAATCGTGGAGAGAGCCCTGCCAAGGATAGCTCTGGTTTCTGGGTAACCGGAGAAGACTGGAAAATGCATTTGGGGAGGGAGTGGTATAGAAAGACCAAGGATCAGGTTCGAACATGTTGAATTTGAGGCGTCAGGGACACCCGGGAACTGGGATCCTGAGCTCCAGGTTTCACTCACGTCGGAAGCTCCTGACGGGTCTTCCTGGGCCACGGTTAGCGTTTGGGCATCACTGGCAGTTGGACCGTGCTGGAGTGTGGGAGTGGATGGTTCCTGTTAAGGAGAGCGTGGAGAGTGGGGAGGGAGCCCCTGCCTTGCTTCTGGGAAGCCCACCCTCGTCTCTCGGGTGTCACATGCCCTCTGGGAAACCAGGTAGGAGGAAACCCTGACCTGAATGGGGTGCAGAGTAAGGAAGAATTGTAGAACCGGGGCAGTTGTCTAAAAGGGGAGCAGCGGCGAAAGGGGGGTACTGAAGATATTGAGTGAAAGGTTATCAGTGAGGTGGAATCCTGAGGGGGATAGAGGGAAGGTTCTGGCCCTGAGTTCTCTGAGGCCAAAGGGCTCAAATTCACCAAATTTGAAGGGGTAGGGTCCCTGGGAGGTGAGATAATTTATTACACACACACACACACACACACACACACACACACACACGTTGTGTATGTGTGCCTATACATAGGCAACCCCACACCCCCTGGTGGTTCATGGAGTTCATCTGGGGATGAAACGCATGGTTCCCATAACACTCACTGTTATTTCTTTGAGGATTCTGGGTACAGTGGAGGGGCTCAGTAAGTATTTGTTGAAAGAATAAATATGCTCAGAAAATGGGCTGTAGACTTTGCAGAGGTATCCATGTTGGAGGATGTGGAGAGCATAAGACAGGAAAAGACAGAGGCCACTAGGCTTGACTCCCTGGAACCCTCCACGTTGGACTTTGCTTCTCTTTCATATAGCAAACATAACTCGTTCAACATCACCTTTTTCTGCCTCTCCTATTGGGCTATAACATCTTTGAAGGGAACATCTGTCCTGTATAAATCCATGTTGCCAGGATATGGCACCTTGTAAGTGCTCAGCAAATTCCTGGGCAGTGACTTCGAGGCAGATGGAGGCAGAGACGAGAGCTCAAGGGCAGGGGTTCAACTAGTTTGGTGTGTAGGTTGTAGTAACGAAGTTACCTGGTATTCTCCTCTGTGATGGGGGAATTAGTAACTTGCCCAAGGTCAGAGAAGTTGGAAGTGACAGCTTCTGGGTTTGTACTGAAGTCTTTCTGACTTGAGCGCTCAGGGTGCCCACTACACCATGCTCCCTTCTCCCCAGAGGTTTCCCCATAGTTACCACAACCTTGCTGCCTCCAGACTTGCCGCTACCTGGTTTCTTCCTGCTTAAGTCAGATAAAATACCATCATGGACACCTTCTTTGTTGGACCTTGATTGGAGTTAAATGTTTCCCTCTCTCCTAGCTCTCCACTGTGGCTTGAATCCCCGGGCTGTCGATCACTCCGCCCGGGCCGAAGGCATTAAACTGCAGATTGAAGGGGAAGCTGTGGAATCTCAACCCATTAAAAACAAAAATTTTCAGAAGGTGCTTGACCAAAAAGGAACCCCCAAGCGACTGCCAACAGAAGCTGAGACGGCTAAGGTAGGTCACTATCCACCTAGTTACGGAGATTCCAAGGTTATAGCCCTGATAAAAATGTTGTGGTCCAGCCACAGAGAACGAAGGGTGCTTTTTCACTACTCATGGTGGTTTGCCAGGCTCAGATTTGTCATTTTATGACATTAGGCATATCATGGGACTATTCAGGCCTCAGATTCTTCCATAGAGATAATAAAAACTCCCTCCCTCCACCATTGGGTTGAGCAGATAAAATAAGGTCATGCATTGGAAGGATTTTATTTTATTTTATTTTATTAAGATTTTATTTATTTATTTGACAGAGATCACAAGCAGGCAGAGAGGCAGACAGAGAGAGAGGGAAGCAGGCTCCCTGCCGAGCAGAGAGCTCGACTTGGGGCTCGATCCCATGACCGTGGGATCATGACCTGAGCCGAAGGCAGAGGCTTTAACCCACTGTGCCACCCAATGCCCCATTGGAAGGATTTTATAAAAGGCCCAGTGACACATGTGTTTGAAGGACTTTCGCAGACACACACTGTCAATCACTGGTGTTTTTATTAAACAGATGCATTCCGGGTACTGTTTCCAAGACCTCTTGGTGTATGGCCTCTTGTGTCCCTGTAACAGTTCTGTGAGGTAGACAGTCATAAACAGGACTCCAGTCAGTGAAAGAGACAACCATGTCTACTTTGGTTTTGGATTCTTTTTTGTCTTAGATGTAGGCACAGTAAGATGGGACGGGGCGGGTCGATGTTCCTTTAGTAAGGACCACCGGTTCTAAAGGTTTTCCCCAACGGAACTGGCTGTAAATGGACTTTTGTCTGAAATCAGTGAAGATGCTCATGTTTGGGGGGCCGTTGAAGATGTTCATATTCATTTGCTCCTTGGAAATTAAAGAATGTCCTCTTCGTATGGTATTCGGTTTCTCCGCTGCACGTTCTCTGCAAAGGAATTTCCCTTCAGAATGAATCCGTGCGTGCCTTGGAAAGCGAAGCTTACAATCGCCCAAGAAAACGTGAAGTGGAAAGGTCACTAGGCTGTCCTATAATCAACTCCTTCCCGACTCCGAACATCTTCCAGAATCGAATGGGAATTTCTCTGCTTTATCTGCAGTTTTGAATCATGACTATTGTTACTTCCTTTCTGGAGTGTGGATAATTAAAACTGATGACCTGAGGTACATGCTTGTGTGTGTTGTAGAGCAAGGGGAATGAGGAGCCGGGAGATTGCACATACCTTGCTGTAAGCTTTTTAGTGGAGAGACATTGCATCTCCTGGGAAATTGGTGGATGGTGGAAGTTTGGTCTGTGAGCAGAGTTGGAAATAGGTGAGCCCTGTTCTATCCCATTATATTTAAATCTCCTCAGTCTCTGATACATACACCAGCATCTTGAAAGAGCAAGGGGGGGAAAAAGTATTCAGGATCTTTCCCTAGGAAGATAAATAGCTTGAGTAGGATCTTTTCAAAGGGCTGCTTAAAACTATTAAAAATTAGGTAAGTGAAAAACTAGATAAAAATTAGAAATATATATTAAAAATAGATAAGCTATTATTTGTCTGATATTAATTGAACTCTAGACATTTCCAGATTATCTCTTATTTGAAAACAGTCCAGGACTGTGAAGGTTTGTTGAAATCGGACACGATGTGATTACTGGTGAATGAGACTATGGGATGTGGTAGTAATTCCTGCATTTCACATTGGTAGCGTTTGCCTTTGCCTCGAGATCCCTTATGGTTGCTTTGCTGAAAACGTGCTTCACAGAGAATGCAGTGTCTACAATGAGCCTTTCCTCGGGAGTGGACCAGGCCACAAATGGGAAACCAGATTCATTTGAATTATCCTGTTCATCTACAGTGAAAGGGGTTTAGGGATGTTGTTTTCACATTGACATCCTTTTTAGGAGTGAAGACACCAGAAGTTTGAGTAAAGCTTAGACAAAGTATTTGCTTTTCTTCATGGAGGACCTGATGACAGTGGTGGTTGCTGGGGCGGGGGGGGGGGTGGGGATGAGGGGGTGGGGATGAGGGGGTGGGGAGCACAATTAAAAGTAAGCCCGAGAGTGTGATTACTGCAGACCTGCATCTTTACCTGCACTGAACCTTCCAAGCCACAGAGGGATGAACTTGTTATGCGCATGTGCAAACACAGTTAAATGTGTTTTGTTGTGAGTTTTCTTCTTTTTTTCTTGGATAAATAAGTGAATCTCGGGTAACTTGACCTAAACTTTAAAAAGAAAAAAATTCTGACTATAAATGTGCGCATTTAAAGCCACTCGGTGGTATAAATTGGTACAGTTTTTCTGGAGGACAGTCTGATAGTAGTTACTGAAATCATAAATGTGTGTAATTTTTGAGCCCATAGTTCCCTCTCTAGGAATTTGTCCTGAGAATTAATCATCCAGATGTGCAAAAATGACTACAGGACAGTGGTCACTGGCATGATTCACCATGTGAAAATGTTGGGAAGAGCTCAAATGTCCATTCCTAGCATGCTGGCTAGAGGAACTGTGTCTGTTCATGCAATGGGATAGAGTCCTCCCTTCATAAGGGTAAAGGGGACTTATGGATTTATCTAGGTCCGTTCAGGCTTCTATGACAAAATATCCCAGACTAGGTGGCTCATCAACAATAGAAACTTATTTTTTTGAAGATTTTATGTATTTGAGAGATAGAGAGCCACAAGCAGGGGGAGCAGGAGGCAGAGGGAGAAGCAGACTCCCCGCGGAGCAGGGTCGTGACCTGAGCCAAAGGCAGATGCTTAACCTCCTAGGTCCCCCAAACAATAGAAATTTATTTCTCACAGTTCTGGAGACTGGGAAGTTCAAGATCAAAGTGCCACCAGATTCGGTCTGAAGAGGGCCTGCCTCCTGTTCCTAGTCGGCCATCGTGTCCTGTGTTACATGATGGAAAGGGACAAGGGTGCTCTCTGGAGCCTCCTTCAGAGCACGAATTCCATTCCTGAGGGTTCCAGCCTCATGACCTAGGCGCCTACAAAAGGCTCCACCTGCTTATACCATCACATTGGGGTCAACTACGAATTTTAACAGAACATAGAAATTCAATTTGTGACAGTATTTATGGGGGAACATTAGTGTGATAATTAAGCCGGGAGGGGGTGGGGAGAAGGGCACAGTGTGTATAGCGTGTTCCCATTTATGTAAAAAGGTCTTTTTCTATATAAAAGTCTCACTGAGTCTGGAAAAGTTTATTCCACAATTTGAATAGTGGTTTATATCTGGAGTTGAGAATATAAGGAAAATGTTCTCTTTGCTTCTGTTTTGAGGTTTGTTTTTTGTTTTTTTTAAAAAGAGACGCATGTTTTTAAGTGTATTGACTTCACATCTTTTTTCGGATTGCCCTATCAACTTGAGTAGCTCAACTGGGACTCTTTTTGTTTGAGTCGATATTCTGCCTTTTAAGGCTGTGTTCCTCCCAGGCCTTCCCATGGTTGCTGGTAAGTTATTTGCCAAGGCAGTGAGTTCTCTTGGAGATTTCTTGCCTTCGCGTGCTTTCAGTTGTGAAGACCATTTTGGGAGGTGCTTTTGTGTTTGCCTCTTCTTGAACTTTCTGGGGTGTCACAGCTCTGACCGAGTGTTACCCTACGGTTCAGTTGGACTTTCTATCCCTTTGCTACTGATGATGCAAACCCAGTGCCCCCCATCCCGTATGCACTTTCTTGTTGGCAGGCTTCACACAGGGAACCTGGTTCCAGTTCCCCATCATGCCTGCGGCCTCGCTGCTTGGAATGCAGCCATGCTGGGTTTGGAAACCAATCCCTCCCTACGTCACCTATTCCAGATCCCCGGGAGGCAAAGTGAGGTTCATGCCTCCTCACTGCTGTGGTTTTCTGACACCTATAGATTTCTCTTCCGTGATTTCAAGCTGGCTTTATATCAACTTAAAAATGTACTTTCTAGCACCTTTAAGTTTTCAGAGCCTGAGGAAGGGGGGATTGTAGCAAGAGCTTTTAATATACCATCTTGACTCTGAAATTTGTATCGCTTTCGTAATCTAAAAATATATATCTCTTTCCTCTCTAATCTTTATTTGGAAAAATTGTCTTTTTTGCTTCTCTTAGAATGTGATTTTTAGAGTCTTTGGCTCTAATCCTCAAAAGACTAGAACTCTAGTTCCAGAAGGAGGGGGTTCTGTGCCAGGAGATGCCCATAACTCTTACCAAAGAGAAACCAGTGGAGAACCACACTCCCTTTAAATTAAGCCTTATTACTAGGCAGCATTGAGTCTAGTTGGGAAAAAAAAAAAAAATGGAGCCAACTGAAATGTGGATCTGCAAAGGATATTTACCAAGGTAAATTCTAAATGCTTGGGAGCACTTGGGACTCAGGAGAGAGTACAAATGCAGAACCATACAGAACCATACAAGTTCAGGATGCAAAAAAAAAGGAAAAAAGAAAAGGAAAAAAAAATCAAAAAACAAACAAAAACCCCAATGTTAACTATTAATTTTACAGTTGGATACAGAACAAGTATAGCATTTCATCGCCTAGGGAGGTGCAGACACTGTAAAGGAACGCCACTTCTTTTGTCTCCTCCCCCATAGAGGGGCACGTGCAGCTGCCACGTTGAGAGCAAGGTGGTCTTCTGAACACAGAGAAGGCACAGTCTCTGTTTCCCATCGATTTATTTTTATTTTATTCTTTTTACCATTCTAGTCCCGGAGGCCCAAGGCCAGTCCTAGTCCTGCAGATCACATGTAGTCCCACATAGCAGTTTCCTAGGAAATAGTCCTATGAGAGGCTGAGGTCCTTCCTGGACAGGCCCAGGTCCAAGGTTTATTAACCCTTTCCTCACAAGCAGTAGAGACAGGGCAGCCAGAGAGTACGCACCAGCAGGATAGAGCTGGACCTGTGTTGGGAAATACAGGTAAAACTCAAATATGGAGCAGTATGGAAGCAATGAAGTTGAACCTAGAGCCAGGGTTCAGCAGTGGACGTCCTCAGGTGTACTCAGCAGCAGTCCCCTTGGCGTCCAGACTCCTGTTTTGGAAACAGGTTAGAACAGTATGTTAGAGTCAAGTGTATGGAATGTGAATGCTGAGTTGAGCAAGGATCTATTTTCTACCTGCGCTGTCCAGTAAGGTAGCTACTGGGCATATGTGGCTATTTAAATTTACTGAAATTGAATACAATAGGTTGACTTCCCTGGTCCTACCAGCCAAATTTCAAATGGTCAGTTGCCACATGTGTCTAGGGGCTACTGTTCTGGATAGCACAGACCTAGAGCATCACAGAAAGTGCTATTGGACAGCAGCGCTCTGATCCGTAGAAAGCTACTGAAGTTCTCTGGGTTATAGGAGTAAGATGAAAAAGTAGTTCTACGTTCTAACTCTTGTCCTCGGGCTTTGGAGGACAGGTGCATCAGTCATAAGAATTGTTGAAATAGGGGTCTGTTTTGAGAATGATCCCAAATGCTCTGATGGTTGGGATTTCGGTTTCCATGGCAACTCTGGCTGTGGAATGAATCAGCCTATCAGCAGGCAGTATCCTGGCCGTTCCCCATTAGAATTCTGGGACTTATGCTCACCAGTGGACTAAACTTCATAGCATTGGGAGATGAGAAACTTTTGCCTTCTAGACTTGATTTTTTAGGTACTCATGAGGAAACTCTCCCTTTGTGTTCTTATGCATATAAAATAAGGGTTTCCCATTACAAATTCTGATTTTCTTTTTTTTTTTTTTTTTTTGCCAATAATGGTAATTCACTAGAGCCTATAATGTGGTAATTCACAGTAATAATCAGGAGTCTTGGTGGCTTTTTGAATGTCCCTCATATATGTGTGACTACCCAGTATTGTGTGTGTGTGTGCACACATATGTGTGTGGAGGGCCTAGTGGGGGGCTGGATCTCACAACACTGAGATCATGACGAGCTGAAATTAAGAACTGGACACCTAACTGACTGAGCCACCCAGGCACCCCTATATCTTATTTTATGTGTATCCCCATTTTGTAGCTAAGAAAACAAAGTGTTCAAATGACTTGCCAAAACTTAGTTTCTGGCTAACAGCTAGAGGAAGTTGGCATTCAAATGTAAGTCAAATGACTCCAAACCCAGAGTTTTTTATTTCCTTGACGCTAAATGTACAAATGACTTATTTATTTGAAAAGAAAATAGAATCTGTTATACTGAGAATCTGGCCAACTAGGCAGAAGAAGAGGTTAAAAAATACTGCATGTCATCTGTATTCCTCAGAGAAACACCGAAAATCTTGATCTCTGTTTTATATAAGGGAGAAGCAATGCCAGCATCTAAAACAGTGAATAATGCCTGCATTTGGCTTTGGGATGCATTATGTGAATCTTTGGCAGCAGATAGCCTTTTCTCATTAGGCTCATATTAGATTGAGTTTGTATTTCTTTGGCACAGAGTTAAAGGAGCTGGCCTGGAATTTGGTGCTGGAGGCAGGAGGAGGAGAAAGCCTGATGTTTTGGATAAACCACAGGCAGATAAATGAGAGTTGACTGGAGGCGGCTGGTGGACATTTGTAACTATGAGCAGGAAGCCTTCACCTGGGATTAAAACAGAAAACTAAAAAAATTTTGACTTGGGTTAAAAGGTAAAGGGTGCATTGTACTTAACCTTGATCAAATTACACTGCTCAGCTGTCTATGAGAAGGTCTATGGCAACTTGGGGATAGAATGATCTAATTCTTGGCTATCTGTATTTCTTGGCTGGGGGAGCAAACATGCCTCCAAAAGAAACTGCCAATCCAATATAATGTCACCAATAATATGAAGGGACATAATGCTTGGGAAGCATAATGAGCACATACTTTAAAAATGGTCAGAAGGGTCAGAACAAGAGAGACAAGCCAGAATGACTTCATGCTGTGTGAGTTCCAGGGCCCCAACACATACATACTGGGCACTTGGAAAGCTCTCAGGAAAAGCTACAGCAGAAGCATATTTGAAGAGGTAAGCATTCATTACCGAAGTGTTGAGCTTTGAAAAGTATAGTTAAGTCAGATGTATTTGAGCCATAGATTCTTGGCATGCTCAACAAAGAAGGAACTGTAGGGAACATCTGCCCACCTAATTTATAGGTAAGGAAACTGAGACTCTGGGCTTCTCCAGGATTTTTTTTTTTTTTTAAAGATTTATTTATTTGACAGAGAGAAATCACAAGAGAGGCAGGCAGAGAGAGAGGAAGGGAAGTAGGCTCTCCGCTGAGCAGAGAGCCCGATGTGGGACTCGTTCCCAGGACCCCGAGATCATGACCCGAGCCGAAGGCAGCGGCTTAACCCACTGAGCCACCCAGGTGCCCCGTCTCCAGGATTTTGAGGCCAGTAGTGGCCCAGTCTAGCCTGAAACCTCGTTCTAATCTATGGCCAGTGCTTTTATGACCCATGTTCTTAGAGTTGTTCGGTTCATGGTCTGTTCTGGTGTATTAAGCCAATAGTGTGTGCTATTTGAAGCTGCACAATGAAGGGAGAAGTTCAGGGGAGATTGAGCTCCTAAAAGCACGCGGATTGGAACCCAGTCACCGTTTCATTGACGGTTGTGCCCCAGCAAAGACAGCCCTCTGGAGGAGAGGGCATTTGAATTCTGGGGAGGGCTTGTCTGGAAGCGCTCTGCCCAAAGGCTTTCCCTGTCCATTGTGAAACTCTGAAGATCCACATCCAACCATGGGAGCAGTCAGAATGGAGGTACGTCGGAATAGTGTGCGTCTACATAAAGGCAAGTGCACATCTTGTACCTGAGAAAGAGACAAACATAGGTGGGACTTAGGACCGCCGCGAGGCTATTCTGTAGTTGTGATGAAGATGCCTAGTCCATGGTAAGTGAGACTGGAAAAGCCTAGAAGTATCTAAGAGCCCTGGTCAGCCCATCTGAGTAAAGAACTCAAGAAGCAGGTAGAGCAGAGCGACGCATTCAAGAGTGAGAAAGAGTAAGATGAACATGAGAGGGCAGTAGAAGAAGGCAGGGTTTGGCCTTAGCCTACACCCATAACTAGAGGCCGATGCTAGTTCCTAGGGGGGCATTTTACATGAACAGACATACACCTTCTCTGAGCATTCTCTCTCCCTACACAGGCTAAAATACCTTCTTTAGAACATGTATGTTTAGGAAGATTTTCAAGTACATTTCTGGTTTCCTGGATAGCTCAACAGCAACTACAGTATAGGCTGTGAACACTCGAACTTAAGTGACCATTTAGAACAAGGGTTCGCAAACTTCATTATGAAGAGCCTGTTGGTAAATGGCTCTGCATGGGGTGGGAGGGAGGCGGGTATTGCTGTCTCCCTGTGACTTTGGAGAAGTGGATGCCTGCACTGAGATTAGTGGTGGACCTGTCTGTGGCTTGATGCTCATCTACTTGTCCTCACTGCTCCCTATCACCTTGGCTGTGCCTCAGCTGATAGGGGGAGCCAGACCCCTCAGCTTCTGATGCTGCAAACCCAGTATTCTAGAGAACTGTGGGGAGAGGGGTGGGAGGTAGAAGGGATACTTCAAGTCATATTAAAGAAGCACTTTCTCTTCTTTGTAAACCTATAAATGAGTGCAGCTTATATTCTGTTTGGATATAAGGTTGTCAAAAGTTGGGCGCCTGGGTGGCTCAGTGGGTTAAGCCGCTGCCTTCGGCTCAGGTCATGATCTCAGGGTCCTGGGATCGAGTCCTGCGTCGGGCTCTCTGCTCAGCAGGGAGCCTGCTTCCCTCTCTCTCTCTCTGCCTGCCTCTCTGTCTACTTGGGATCTCTCTCTGTCAAATAAATAAATAAAATCTTAAAAAAAAAGGTTGTCAAAAGTTCATAGTTGGAAAGGAAAAAAGTACGAAGTGATCACTTAAAACTGCCAGAGTATCATTTACATGGTGAGAAAGATTTTGTAATGATTGCATTGGGAAAATGGAGTATTCTATTATGGAAAAGAAACAAAATGCAAATGGCATAGGCACTTCTGTTGTGTAGAAACGAGTGGACTTGATATGCTGATGACTATTCCATCTGCCCTGGCTACCTGTTCTGAAATCCATGCATGTCATGTCTCCACGGCCATCACACAGATCCACCTTGCCCTCTCTTCTCCCGTGGACCACATCAGTAGCTTCTTTTTTTTTTTTTTTAATATTTTATTTATTTGACAGAGAGAAATCACAACTAGGCCGAGAGGCAGGCAGAGAGAGAGGAGGAAGCAGGCTCCCTGCCGAGCAGAGAGCCCAACGTGGGGCTTAATCCCAGGACCCTGGGATCATGACCTGAGCTGAAGGCAGAGGCTTTAACCCACTGAGCCACCTAGGCGCCCCCACATCAGTAGCTTCTTAACTGGCTTCTGTTTCACTCCTGTTCTCCTGCGATCATTCTCCACACAGCAGTATTGAATCAGAGGAAGCCATTTACCTGCTAGGGATCCTTAATAGTTTTCCATAGCACTTAATGAATCTAGATTTTTACTTTATTTTTTTAAAGATTTTATTTATTTGTCAGAGAGAGAGAAAGAGTGAGCACTGGCAGACAGAGGTAGAGGGAGAAGCAGGCTCCCTGCTGAGCAAGGAGCCAGATGTGGGGCTCGATCCCAGGATGCTGGGATCATGACCTGAGCCGAAGGTAGCTAGCTGCTTAACCAACTGAGCCATCCAGGTGTCCCAGATTTTTACTTTATCATGAGTGAGAAGGCTAATACATTTGGGCCATGCTTGCCTTCTCAACTTCACTACATAGCAGGCTCCCTTCTGGTTGTCTGAGCTCCAGACATGTCTTTGTTTCTTGCATATACCAAGGGTTTTCTGACTCGAGAGCATTGGTATTGCCATCCCTTCCACCTGCCCCCCCCCCATCATTGTACAGCTGATTTCTTGTCATTTGGGTCCTACCGTAAATGTACCTCTCTAGAGAAGCCTGACCATGCTAACTAAATTAGTCCCCCAGGCACATTCTGACATCATGGTTTGT
This sequence comes from Meles meles, assembly GCF_922984935.1. Classification (NCBI taxonomy): domain Eukaryota; kingdom Metazoa; phylum Chordata; class Mammalia; order Carnivora; family Mustelidae; genus Meles; species Meles meles. Next base: position 21,126,204 of record NC_060066.1, read on the forward strand.
CCTTCATAGAACTTCTTCCTGTCTGAAATCTTCTGTTGCTTTTCTGTGTCTCCAGTAAAATTGAAACTTCTTGAGAGCAGTGATCTTGTCTGTCTTACCTGCTACAGTGTCCAGAACATAATAAAGAATATCTTTGATGAATGAATCAGGTGATGTGAGACAGAAGCCTCTTGCCTCTTAGTCTTCCTCTCTTTTGCCCTGTAGTTGTGTTATCTTTAGCTTCTCTACGAGTGAGCAGAAAGCTAAATCTTTCTTCTTGTCATGGTGGACCATGTTAGGAGATTACTCTTCTGAATGGGGAGTACAAGTGAGACGTCCTACACAGGTGAGCAAAGAATACTTCTGCAGCCCATCTCCGATCCTTCATCCCCACAAAGTCTAGCTTGTCCCTGTGCCAGGGCAAATGGCTGTCTTGAAGTCTAAGACAAGCATTCCAAACGTAAAGACTCTCCAACCTCTGTGTCAGGACCCAGTGATCTCTGCTATCTCCAGGGTTGGCCAGGATTTCAGATGGCAACGTTTCTTCACTGCCACCATAGCTCTCTGCAGCCCACCTCCATGTAAGCATTGTCTGACTCTGCTGATTGCTACCTCATTTTCTTGAAGTCAGACTTGAAGGAAAGGGAAAGCAATAGCTTCTCCTTAAATGATTAACAAATGATGAAGAACGTCTGACTTAAATTGAAAATCAGACCACCAGGTACCAATCAATACCTAAAATATGATTTTAGTTCTTTATGAATTAGAATTAGCTTTCAGATGTTGCTTTCACAGGTAACCTTAGATATACATTATCCCAGTTGGCTTGGGTTGCTGTATTGAAATATTATGGATTAAGTACCTTGAACAATAGACTTACGCCTCTCACGGTTCTGGAGGCTGAGTCCCAAGATCGAGGTGCCAGCTAATTGATTCCTGACGAGAGCCTTCTACCTGGCGTGCAGATGGGTAACCTTCTGGGTGTGGTCTCACATGGTAGGGAAAGAGTGAGCTCTTGTCTGTCTTCCTCTTCCTGAAGGGACACTAATGTATGGAGGCCCACTCTCATGATCTCATCTAAAACTATCTTGCCTGACAGAAGGCCTCCATTATCAAATGCCACTGCCCTGGAGGTTAGGGCTTCCAGATATGAATTTGGGAGGAGACACAAACATTTGGTCCACAACCTACCAAACTTGCTTTTTGGCCAGAAGCCAAATAGCTGAGTGTTAAATCATGATTTGGCTGAAGTTGAATATCACCACTGTAGAACGAACGTCTGGCATACAAGAGTAAACCTGAAATATTAATAATAATGTCCATTTATGGCAAGTTAATTAAAATTATGCCAAGCAGATTTTTGTTGAAAGTTGGCATTGTAATGCCGTGGTGGTAATTTCTCTGAGCTGTCAGCTCTTGTGGTTTTTACATTGCACGGATATGATACTGAAAATGTGCTCTCTTTCAGCTGAGGTCAGTAAGGGAGCAACCTACATTTTTGTCCAGCTCTGTCACTGCAGGGTCATGCTAATGGTGATATGCCACCCCCACCTCCCAACCCCCAGCATTAAGTTTTCTCCTTCTCAGGGCACCTGGGTGGCTCAGTGGGTTAAAGCCTCTGCCTTCGGCTCAGATCATGATCCCAGGGTCCTGGGATCGAGCCCCATATCGGGCTCTCTGCTCTGCAGGGAGCCTGCTTCCTCCTCTCTCTCTGCCTGCCTCTCTGCCTAGTTGTGATTTCTCTCTGTCACATAAATAAAATTTAAAAAAAGTAATTATAAAAAAAAAAAGTTTTCTCCTTCTCCAACAATAACTACTAAGGACTTCTACTCTTGGGCTTGCCGTCTTGGTTGAAAGTCATGAGGCAACGTCATTGAAACAATCCCGTAACTAAAGCTTTTAGCTATTTAGTCCTTGAGAAAGATGCTTTGGAAAAAAACAAAAAGCAAAAAACAAAGAACTCTCGAGATGAAGCTTAATTTTGTTGCTATCCCTCGTGGTTCTCTTTTTAAAGCAGTGTTTTCATCATATTCATTGTAAAACAGGATTCTCAACTCCGTAGTCAGATCCTGTTGTTCATGTAAAGACCCGGGTTGTCCTCAAAAATCCAACGTCCTTTAGTTGCCCTACCAGGCCGTGTGTGATCTGTCCTGCGGCCTGTCGCTCATGTCATCTGCTACCACACTCTTCCTTGCTTAGGCTGCTTCTAGATGAAACCAGGCATCTGCCTACCTCAGAGCCTCACGCTGGCTGTCCCCTCTGCCTCCAAGTCCTTCTCCTCAGGGTGCACAGGCTATGCTTCTTCAACCCTTTCCCTCTTGGCTGCTTGACCTTCTCAGTGAGCTTGACATGGACGCTTCTATTTAAATAATGACCTCTTTTTCAGTGCTCCTGCTCCCCGCTCCAGCTCCAGTGTACTCATCACTTGCTAAAACAGTATCTTGCTTCCTTAGTAGGAGCATTATTATCTGACATCTTCATCCATTGGAGTATGAACTCTGAGGGCAGGGACCTGTTTCGTTCAGTGGTAGATCCCTATGATTCCTAACCATGCCTGTATGTGTTTAGGGGCACAGGTTTTTTTTGTTTTGGTTTTGTTTTGGCTTTTTTTTTTTTTTGATTTACATGAATTTTTGTTCTCAGTATACATTTATCACTTGACTGATAAACTTTTTATCTTGTATGAAGCAAACCAGGAGAATCTTACTCTAAGTTACGTGCCTGGTTTTACTGGAAAGGGAACTTTCATATAGCAACAGTAAACCTGAAGGACATCCCATTTGTTTTTGTTTTTGTTTTTTCCCTAGATTTTATTTGAAAAAATGCACAAGCAGGGGAAGCAGCAGGCAGAGGGAGAAGCAGGCTCCCCGCTGAGCAGGGAGTCCGTGGTGGTGCTGGATCTCAGGACCGTGGGATCATGACCTAGACCAAAGGCAGACGTATCACCTACTGACCCACCCAGGCATCCCCACCCCTGTATATGTTATCTATGATGCTGTGATCAGATATGAAATAACTTGTATGATCAAATGATCATTAATTGCTTACAAGTTTGGGGCTTCCAGAAACACGGTCGAAAATGGCATTTGGCTACTTGGTCTGTCAAAAACCAAGGCCAAAGCCAAATCCTAATAGCAGATTTTTGGCCACATGTCACAACCAAAGCCAGACTCTGTCACCTTCTCGTTCTTAATATAATCCGGCAGTTTCGCTCCTAATTGTTCGTGTGTCTACCTTACATACTATGTAACCTATTTTTGCGGGAGAAACCTGATAGTAGCTTTCTCTCATGTTGTAGTAAATAGACAAAGAAGGGTTAACCCCACAAAAGCCTAGATAATAGTAACCACTGGGAGGTGGCCAGTACAGGCCAGAACTATAACAAACAGAAGAGAGGAAGAAATCAGAACTTGGATTTCTTATCATGAAAGCATTTTTATAGAGAATATGTGACTTACTATTTTGATTTATCTTCAGATTACATAGTAAAACTCACAGGCTCTGGGCCCTAACTCTGATCCCTGCCCTGCTACATAATAGCTATACCACTTGGGGTTAACTTCTTGACCTCTTTCTGGCTTCAGTGTCTTCCTCTGTCCAGTAGGGATAATCCTTGTAGTTACCTCACTATGTGGTTGCTAGAATCACTGCATATGTGTATATATATATATAAATGGTGCTTAAAACAGCTCCTGGAATATTGTTAGATGATGTAAGTTTGCTACTATTGTTGTTCTTAATATCCTTATCCTCAAAATATTTTGGCCAGATGGATTAGAGAATATACTTTTTTCCTTTTTTTTTTTCTTTCTTTCTTCTTCTTTTTTTTTTTTTTTTTTTTTCAGTGAGTTTCAAATTGGGGGCCTACAGCCATATTGGGTTTATCACCAAGTTTTGTTTACCCACACAGACTTAAAGTTCACTGATTCAACAGTGGAAAAACCCAGAAATTCTTTATTTAAAACCTCCAGATTTCCCACTTCTCAAACTTAAACCTGGAAATGATAAGCCTACATTTATACCAGCTGCAGCTGTCAACAGTTGCCCCTTTTAGTTTGGTTCTGTCCGTGCCTGGCCCTCTGTACTGCTTGTGTTTTCTGCTAGGCTTCTCTAGGCCATTTAGTTTGTGACCCTTGGTAAACAAGACCCTGACATAGTATAAAAGGTAGAGTTAACCTTCTTTTATTCTGTGAGAATGGCTCCTGTATCCTTAAAAAATGTGCATGCCATTCTATATTCAAAGTATCTATTAGACCCTTTTTTGGTGATACTATATTGAGCAAGACAGAAGTGGAAACTGGATCTCAAACATGTACTGTGATGCAAATTCTAATATATATTTGGAAGGAAACCAACTGAGGTCTGAGAAACTGTTAAAACTGTTAAAAATACAGCCATGCCAAAAGAAGCAAGAACACTTCTTGGGAGCAAGAACACTTTACGGAACTGGGTCAGCTTGCGCAAAGACCCTCAAGTACAAGAAGACTATATCCTGCTTAGAAAAGAAGACCAATGTGGCACGTTTACAAATGGCTCAAGAGAATACTGGATGAGAGACTGTGTGGTTTTGTCTGAATTTTATACTTAGTGCAATGGAAATCACCGAAGGGTTTTAGGTAGGGGAGGGAATTAGAAGACTCGCTGCTCTTCCGAGAGTTGATTAAAAGCAAGCAAGAGTAGAATTGGGGAGACTGGGAAGGACTATTGGAGTTTATGGTGTTGAGAGACCGTGGTGTGTTGGTCCAGGGTAGAGTCAGTAGAAACAAGAAGTGGGCAAATTTAAGTTCATTTTGAAGATAGAATTGGTAAGACGTGATTAGGTATAACCCATGAGGCAAAGGGAGGAATCAAGGATGACTCAGATGTTTCTGGTTGGAGCAGCTAACTGGGCATTGGTGTTATTTAATAAGATAGGTAAATTGACAAGGGAGGAGGGTGTTAAAAGGGGAAGCTTTGGAGGGGGATCAGAAGTTTCATTTTAACCATGTTAATTTTAAACTTTGAGTGACATGCAAGAGAAGATATCAAGTAGGTCATTAAACTTGTAAATCTAGGTTTACAAGGGAGATCTTAGCTGCAGATAGACCAAAGGCCATGTTTGTCACATTGTGTATGAGTAAGAGAGTGTGTGTGTAGGAACGCAGGGGTTTTCCATTGGTCCTAATTACATCTAGGAGGTGGTACCCCTTTGGTTTCTCTGCCTGTCTTGCTGCTGCTTTGATTCTTGTTATTCTAGGCTTGTCGTCATTGGACGTTGAGCCTAAGAGCTAGACTGTTTGGTTTGGAGGATAATGGTAACAGCATGAAAGCACTCGGGTAGGAATATTAATATTAATAGTAATAGGTAGGAATAGCGAATCCTGCCTTTCTCTGTCCAGCCTAATTTTGACTTCTCTCACCAACAACCATACTTGCCTATGGATAAGGGTTATACTTGTAGTGAAGAGGTTAGTGTGTATCATCAGCGTTCAGAAAAGGGAGGAATGGGGTTGTTGGGGAGGAGCAGCTGATACAGTTTTTAGGCTTTCAGGTTTAATAACCTTGCATAGGGATGTGAGGGAGTATCTGCTTTTACCAGTGCTTCCCATGGGAGATGACACTTGGGTTCATTCACCAGTATTCGCTTCTCTCCTCCTGTGCTCATGGAATTCTGCACTTCCCTGTCTCTTAAACTGACTCATTCTAAACATTGCCCTCTTGAGAGAAGGCAACATGTACTAACAGCAAAACCCTAGTGCAAACTTCCAACTCCCTTTCTTTTTGGAGACTATGTGGCGACGTGCTCAGATCGCAGAGCACAAAGGCAAAGGAACCTTGATCAGCAAGTCATCCCGTGGAGGACAGCTACCCACAGGAGCTGACTTACAGCTGACTTATTATGGAAGCAAGAAATAACCTTATGTCCTGAGATTTTGAGGGATGTTTGTTACTGCCCCATAAGCCTAGCCTAACCAGATCAATCCAGGTGACATCTGGAAAGAGTGCAGTGATGCTTGCTCAAAATGTAAGCTACTGACAGGCAGGCATCTTACTGAACCTCAGGCCGAACACAAGATGGGTGTGCTTAACAATTACTTAGAAGTCAGTATCGATCATAATTTTCTTTTGAACAGATGGAGACTACCAGTGCTCTTTTTACTCTCAATTACTGACCTAAAATTAAATCACTGTTGGAAGATTTTAAAGCTCTTCTCCTGGGTCCCAGGAATGGTTACCAGTGTTGAGAACTTCTGTTGCATGTGTACCCCTGTTGCCCCATTTTGTGTTTGTAATGGACAGCAGTTGGCAGCCATGTCGTTCTCATTTTGATGCCATGACTTGCTTTCATAGAGCTCATGCTTTTTTTTTCTAGCATGTGCCCTAAGTGCTCAGCACTTGTAACTGGTCTAAATTGTTGGGCTTATAATTTAGAGGTCAGTGTTTGGGCTTTTTTTTTCCCCTCCCTTTGTCATGGGGGGAAGGGGTGGGAGGGGGAGTTAATCTGCTTAAGCAATTAATTTGTTTTAGAAAAGCTGACCTATTTTTCCCTCCTGAATGCAAATCTGCTCTGCATCTCATAGTGTTTACACACTGACTTTCTGAGACACAAGTGCTTCTGCTTGGATGACCCCTTTCTCTCTTGGGCTTCCATGGCTAATATTTATCGGCAACATCTGGGGTTTAGCGCAAGGAAGTTATTTACAGCGGTGCTTATTAGTGCATTTCTGTGAGTCATGGGAGTTTCTCGCCAACTCCGCCATTTTGTTGAGGATGGCCCCCCATGGAGCCCCGAGAGTAGCAGCTATTTTTCTGGAAGCAGAAGGCTTGTGTGCCTTGATGAAAAGTCAGAGGATCCAGGGGAAAGAAATGGTTGTAATTAGAATGGACATTAGGAACCTTGTAATCCCACCCTCTCACTTTACTGATGAGAAACTTCATGGACAAAGAAGTGAAAGGACTTGCAGACACCTGCGAGAAATTTAGAGATAAGAAAAGGAGTCACTTTTTTTTTCCCCCTCATCCTGGCTTTTCGTACCTGGGACATGATTTATCCAGGATGTTTGCAGAGAAGAAGCTTTCTTGGATCATAGATCATGGCTTCATCATAGACTATCACTCAGAAGAAGAAGGAAATTCAGGTTGCATGTGGGTTCCCCGTCCTCCTGGCATTTTTAAGGATTTCTCCCCCTTCCTCAGAGCCATCACCCAGGTAGGCAGAGCAGGCAGTGCCTTGAGCTTTGTGCTCTGGAACAGTGGACAGTGAGGGCTGCTCCTGAGAGTGGAATGGGAAGGGCCCACATCTCCAGCTGCTGTTGGGTGACCCCCAAGCTGATGCATCTTTCCCACTCAATCTTTAAAAAAAAACAAAAACAATAATTGATGCATTAGAATAGCATATGAAATGTGTATATCTGACTGATGGTAAAAATAACACTGGTGAGCCTACCACCACACTTAGGAAAGTCTGCTTACTTCTTTTTTTTTTTAAGACTTATTTGTGAGTACGCAGTGGGGAAGGGGGAGAGAAAATGAACAAAAGAAGAAAGGTGCATCCCTCCTCTAGGAACATGTAGTCCTTTGACACAAAAATCCAGGAGGAAAAACCTAATGGATATTATAGTCGATGGCAGTCAAGCCCGTTAATTAGCAATTTTGTAATTGTCTAGGAAAGTATTTATTTTTTTAAGAAATGCTGTACCCCAATGTTATTTGATTCACGTTGCTTCTCTAAGCCATTTTCTTTCATATTGAATGAAGGGTATCAATTTCTATATTTGTAGACTGAGGAGGAATAAATATTTTACAGCTTTCTGAACAGAATTTATCAGGTAATCCCATGAACCATAACCTTTAGTACACTGACTTCTTTGATTTTAAGTCAGGTTGAGCTATCCAGTTCAACATTTGGCTGCTTACATTGAAGAAGACAGTTTGAAAACCAGGATTATAACCCCTGAGCTAAAGTTTGGGATACATATAAATGGTTTTAATTCCCATTTAAGTTAACCTTATGGAAGAACAATGCAGATATAACTTAAAATATAGAAAAGTGTTTTTTTAAGCATTTTTTCTTACCAAATGGGTAAATAAAAGGATTTATTTGCTATGCATTATCCAAAGTTTGAATTTTTGAAATATTGGGCTCAAAAACCCATTATTCATTATTTCATTAAAAGTGCTCTTAGAGTTTCACTTTTACTCTAGTTACTGCTTTTGTTTTTGTTTTTGTTTTTGTTCCTGGAGTAAATACGGGTTTTGTGGGTCTGAAACTTAGATAGTTCTGGTAATTTTGCTACAAAATTTCAAATACAAAAACTAGTATGAGTATTAGGGGAAAAAAACACAAAAATTAAAAATCTGAGAGAGCTGGCAAATACCATAAACATCACAAAATCCTCAAAACTCTGTTTTTATTAACTGATCTATAGTACTTCCTTACCTTTATATTTTGACTTATTTACTGAAGGATTGCCTTTCCCAAGGCATTGATTTTATAATATTTTCTATAGCAAAACTAGAAAGATAATTCCGTCTTTCCTGCAGTATGTTTGACCCAGATTTCTTGGTGGTGCTGATATTGGCGTTCTCACTACATGACTTCTCATAGAAATGTACTTTCTGGTTATAGCGATGCTATAGGTTTGAGCCCTAAAACAAGAATTATGATAAATGCTATTTCGCCTGATCGCTCTTTCCTTTCAGAACGGTATTTGTCCTAGTGTCTATTCCTTAGTTATCTTTCAACTTGGCGTCCATGAGAACTAGATTCTGAGCTTGCAGGTTTCCAACTCTAAATATTAGAAGAGTTTTCCAAAGAGTAACTCCCTGCTTCATTCTGTCACAAAGCTTGCGTCCTTCACTGACGGGTACTTTCCAGTGCCAAGTGCTACAGGGTCATGACAGAGTCCACGCAGGTGGAGATGGCTGGAAATCTTCTGGGAGGCCACTGTGTGAGACAGCTGAGAACTGTACATGGAAGTAAATTGACCATACGATATTAGAGAGACGATATAAATACATCGTGCTAAGCCCAAACAAAATGTGATTCTGCTTAAACTTCTCCATGGCTGTATCCCCCAAGACGTATGTGGATACTCGCCCCACTACCCAACAGGAAGAAGGTATGACAGAGAGAGTAGAGACCGTTACCTTAAATAACTGTGGATGAGATATCTCATCCTAGCAGATCTCAGAGTTTTTTAACAAAATACATGATTATGTGATTCAGTCAGTAAGGGCCCTTTCCTGGCCCTGAGAAAATGAGAGTCTGGAAGTTTCCGCAGCTTGCTCCTATTATATTTATCCCTGTAGCCTTAAATGTATATGATGATCCCTAAAAAGCATTAGCTTTCTGAATCCTGGCTACTTTAACTCTGTGTATGGTATGGCACTTACTGAGGCTATTTTTAAATTTGTGTTTTAAAATAAAAGTGTATGGTGGGTAGTGAGAGCCATTTCCCTCAATTTAAAACTGAATAATAATAAAACACACACACACACACACACACACACACACACACCCCAGATTACCTTATACGAAATTTACTTGGAGGGCATAGCTTTGTGTAATCATCCAGCAAGTATGACACACTGGACTTGCTAGGTGCATTACTTCTATGCAAAGAAGTTTGGAGGAGAGAATGTTGTTAATTACAGCAGCTACTTGCGTAGGAGTTGTCACATGGCAGGTGCTGCTCCAAGTGCATTTCGTATGTCACCATTTCTAGTTCTGGCAGAATTGTACAGTAAAGAAACTAAAAGCCCTCTCATTACAAATCTTAAGAAATGCTAGATAAAAAAGAACAGCAATCTTGATAAATGCATGGAACTTGTAAGGCAGTAATGGGGGTCTTGCTAAAAGCGAGGGAGATGAAAGCCAGGAGGTGAGAATATGGGAAGGCACTACGATACCATTGTAGACAGATGACACGGGGCTTTTAATATTCATGCGGGGTTAGAAGTAAGAGAGTTGGAATGGCCACCCTGGCATAAAATAAGAACTTTCAAAAGGGAGTATTCTGTATTCCTTGGAAATGAGTGGTCTAGAGAGTCTTCCCATTAGGACAAGAAAGCAAATGAAAAATTTTAGCTGTCTTAATTTGAGTTCCAGGTAGGGGGGAAAAAAGGTCTCCCTAGAAAAACTTGAGTTCTTATGCCTGATTTTCTATGAGTTTAGAACTTAAAATGTCCACATTCCGTGAGCCAAAGGCTGAGAGATTGATTCCCAAATTAGTTTTTATGCTAGTAATAGCCCTAGGACAAGTCCCAGAACAAAAATCTCCTCTGAAGGGAGTCTTTTTGAGATATTAGGAAATCAATAAGTAGCTCTCCTTTCTTCTCCTCCTACACTGGGACCCGACTAAATTATTGAGTCAGGCAGCTCTTTGTTAGAATTTCACCTCTATTCCTGATGAATCTGGTTGGACAAGGTGTGGTACTGTCAGACCTGGTCAGCATCTTCATGGAGCTCAACTCCCCGGTTGCAGGTCACGACGTGGGACAGACCAATCCCCCAAAGACTGTGTATGGCCTAGCAGTTATCCATGTCACCGTATTATGGTAGAAGGAACAATTCACTAGGAAGGTAGAACAATTCTAAAGTGTCACAAATTTGATAAAATGATTCAAAATGTATTTAAAAATTACATGGGAGATTGACAAATTCACAATCATAGAAGAAAGCATTAACTTCCATTTCTTAGGAGTTGATACCCTAAGTTGGACCAGTATTACAAACGCCATAGAAGATACAAACAACACAATAATCTTGCTCTGGTAGAAAAGACTCTTATATGAACAATTAAAAAATACAGGTTCTGTTGGTACATACAAGCCAATTAGCTACAGTTGGCAAATTAAAGGAACATGTGCTATAACCTGAAGATAGCGTCTTACATCTTTGCATAGAGAAGGTCTCAGACTTGCAAAAGAAGGCATTTACAGAAATGTTATAGGATTGTTTATAATATGAAAAAAAGAACATAAATGTCCACGAGCAGAGCACCAGGTAAGTTAATTGTGTTGTGTTCATCCAAGGAATATTAAACATTATTTAAAATGATTGGACTTGAGTTACCTGACTCAAAATGGGGAGGTCTCATAAAGGTGAGTGACAACCAAATTGTAGAATAATCTATGTGGCCTAGTGAGATTTTTGTGAAGTTTAAAAATGTGAAAAATCCTTGTGTGGATGTATAACAAAAATAGAACATTCTAGATTTTATAGAGTATAAGATATTTTTTCCTGTTCATTCTTAAGTTTTTATTTAAATTCCAGCTAACAGGGGTGTCTGGGTGGCTCAGTCGGTTAAGTTGCTGCCTTCAGCTCAGGTCATGATCCTAGGGTCCTGAGGTCAAGCCCCGCATCAGGCTCCCTGCTCAGCAGAAAGCCTGCTTCTCCCTCTCCCTCTGCCTGCTGCTCTGCCTACTTGTGTACGCTCTCTCTGTCAAATAATAAATAAAATCTTAAAAAAAAATTCCAGCTAACATACAGTGTAATATTAGTTTCAGGTATACAGTATAGTGATTTAACACTTCACAACAATATAAAGATGTTCGGATATTAATTTTAGAGATGGGGTGAACGTGGAGGGAGCAAGGGTGAGGAACAGGTTTTACCGCAATGCTTTGTGTTTGAAGTTTTGTTTCTAAAAGCTCTAGAGTACAATTAGACATAATTTCAAGATTTTACAAATCTGAGTGAAACCACAAAGACACACATACACAAATCAGTTATGTGAAAAGGTCTGCGTACCACTGGGAATCCCGATTATGTGTTGAGGTACTCCGTAGTTTTGATCATCATGTGTCCTTGGGCTGTGGTGCCCTTTCCCACCAACGATAGTGTGCTTCTGCATATGAAGGCTAATTTCAGATACTGTCACTCTCATGAAAGCTGCTCTGATTACTCTACCCCAATACTAACATTCCTAGGTGTTCCCTCAGCATTTTGCTATTCCTCTATTATGTCCCTTATGTCATACTTAACATGGTGGCATGCCTGTTTATGTCACTAGACTGTGAGTTTCTTAAGGACAAACTTTGTGTCTATGTCTTCCCTAGCTATTACCATCTTTATACTTGGTTCTGAAAATAACCAGTTTCATTGACAGTTTCAATTTAAAGATTCTTGTAATCCAAAAATTTTTCTTTGGTGATACCAGAGAGACTCACACATACATGTCATTCACCAGCTGGCAAAACAGGTTATTGGGTTACCCCAATACTGTGACACATGGATGGTATTGATTAGGGAGTCTTAGTCATTTCTGCCACATGAGTCCTGAAGAATCTCATGTAACATCTGAAACCCTTTTCCCTCATTGTGACCTGATTAGCAGTTCTAGAAGAGCATGCTTGGGGGCATGGGAGTGACATTTTTGGCTATAGAATGTAAAGGGACAAATGTCGGATCTTTGAGAATATGCAAAACAAAAATACGTAATTGGAATTCTTTTCCATTTTAAATCTTTAACATTTTCTTATAAGGTGATTGGTTGGTAGATTTTGCCCTGCTCCCCATTTTAAAGATGAGAATACGGATGAGCCCACCGGCGGGGACTCCATATCTAAATTCCATACCTTTTGCTCATTGCTCTGTCCATAATTATTTTACCCTGACGTTTTTTGGTTTCCCATTCTCAGGGTGCAATTTCTTCCTTTTCTCTCTTCTAAGCCAGTGTGGTAGAAATAAAATAATGACTAGGGCACCCACTGGAAGTCACCAAATACCCGGGATTGGTAATTGTACCCCAAAAACATTTAAAAATCTCTTTGCTACATACTGAGTTGAGACAGTGCTCAAGGATCCAGTCATACCCGTTAGCCAATTTCATGTCGCAGTGGGAAAGCAGTTTCATTGCTTGTGGTTAGTTTACTTACAGTAGAATTGATATTTTCTTACGGGTTGTTTCTGTTGGGGAGAAGAAATGATAAACACATGGCAGATCCAGGAGCTGGTCTGCCCTTCACTGGCACGCTGTTATTTAGTGGAAATGGAGAGATGTACAGTGTGCTGATTTACAGAGTACAAGAGACCTCTTATTTAAACTTTATGGTATTAATATTTTTGAATATTGATTTGGTTGTCAATGCGGGCTATAAAATTCATTCAGCTGTTTGATTCATTAACAAAAGGCTTTATATCTAGTATCTCTGTGATAGTGTAGAGGAAGACCAGTGTGTCGTATGCATATCAATAATGCAAAGTGATGTGCGAGAAGAAATCTGGGTGGTTTCCTTGTGGGTGAGGGAATGAAGAGGAGAACTGTTTTGTGGAAATGAATTTAGTATATTTCTTCTGGCACCCACTCAAACTGTGAATCTTGGGTAAGAATATCTTAGTTGTTTTATCAGAGGTTTAAACAAAACAAAGAATGGAAACCAAGTGTAAAGATAAACAACACCGGGAACAGAATTCCTCCGTATGTACCCAGAGAAAGTTGTAATGGGAACTAATTTATAATTATTTGATTCGTGCGGCTACTTGGTTGCTTATTTTGCTTTATTCTCACATTTGCTGTGTTAACAAACAACAGATGAATGTTAGCTCTTTTGTAGTTGAATTACTGATTATTTTTCTCCCGAATTCCTGATGGGTCATCTTAAGGTACATACCCGCCGCCTCCAACACAGGCACGGACATGGAAAAACAGGGTGTGTTAGTCAGAGTTCTCAGGGCATTCGAGCCAAAAGGATATATACACAGAGATCTAGCTCTGTGTCTGTGTCTTGGCTATGTGTCAAGAGACTGACTAGTTAAGGAAGTAGCTCCTATGATGGTAGGGGCTGGCAAGTTTGAAATCCACAGGGCAAGGGAAGGCTGGAAACTCAGGGTTTAGAGATTGTAGTTTTGAGGCAAAATTCCTTCTCTGAGAAGTCTGTCTTTGCTCCGAGGCCTTTAACTGATTGGACAAAGCCAACCTGCATTGTGGAGGGTATTTTATTAGGGTTTTCCAAAGAAACAGAACCAATAAAGTGTGTGTGTGTGTGTGTGTTTGTGTGTGTGTGTGATTTATTATAAGGAATTGGCTAATAGGATTATGGAGGCTGAGAAGTCTGAAATATCTGGAGTCAGCAACGTACTTGAGACCAAAGAGAGTTAATGGTATAGTTCCAGTCCAAAAGCCAGAGGCTCAGCACCCAAGAAGAGCCAGTATTTTACTTTGAGTCCACAGACAGGAAAAACAAAACAAAACAAAAATCTGATGTCTCAGCTCGAAGCAGTCAAGTGGAAAAGATTCCCTCTTGCTCATGAGGTCAGCTCTTTTCTTCTGTTCACGTCTTCAACTCATTGCCCACATTAGGGAAGGCAGGCTACTCAGTGCATGGACTCAAACGTCATTCTCATCAAAACAACAACACCCTCACAGAAACACCTGGAATGATGATTGACCAAGTTTTTGGGCACCCGTGGCCCAGTCATGTTGACACATAAAATTAACCATCACGGAGGATGATCTGCTTAAAGTCAACTGAAGGAATGTTAAAAAAAAAAAAAAAAATACTGACATGAGAACATGTAGACTGTATTTGACCCAATGATTGGGCACTGTAGCCTATTTGACACATAAAATTAACCATCACATATGGTATATTTTTCATTTTTTTGTTACAGAAAATGGTAAGATATTAGGAAGTTAGGAAGGAGAAAAAGTAATATATCCATTACCCCACCAGAACTCTTTAGTTTCATCGTCTTTTTAATAAAAGGGTGTATTTTTAAGTATCTCGAAAACACTTGCAATAATATTTTAGATGTTTGAAGTTTTTATCTCTTTTCATAGTTGTTTGAGTCATCATAGTTGATTGAGTCATCAGCTCCCAGATTGGGAGCTGGGGCTCAGGATGTCTGTATGGTCTCTGCCCCGCACTCATTTCATCAGTTGCGAAAGAAAGCAAATCCTCCTGTGCCTTGGATTCCTTATCTGTTTATTAGCTGTTTGAGCTTGGCAATCTCTAATGACCCTTCCAGCTTGAATATTTCGTTAATGCAGGATTTCCTGGAGTGGGGTGCATATTACCACTCTCTTGCTCTCTGCTGGAGAGAGTAACATACAGACAAACAGTGGTTATTAGCAGTGTCTTATTAGGTAGCTGAGCAAAAACTAGCAAACAAAGTCATGGTTTCCTCGTTGTTGCTTAGTGCCTGGTGGAAACAATGGGGGAATCATTTTAAAGAAAAATATTAAGAAAATACATGTTTTTGACTAATGTGGAAAAACATTAGAAATGCAGGAAATCTGGGCTCTGTATTGTATTAAAATCTATGACTCTAACTTGCAGTCGGTGTGTTTTCATGCTGCTTTTCAAGATCTGTGAAGACCACTGTTCTCTTAGCAGAAAAACAGCATAGATAGTTGTTCATTTAACATTTTGCTCAACCTGCCTTGAGTACAACCATGTGCCAAGTGCTGGCCAGGTGCAGGGATCCTCAGGTAAATGGAATGTGGCTGTCTTTGGCCCTTGGTACCTTATAGTCTCGTGGGGCCTCAGGAGGGTCGATGATGAGTTACAGCCCAGGATCATAACCACAGTAATAGAAGTATATACTAGGGACCAGTTTTGGAGTAACAGAGGAAGGACACTGTCCCACGGGGACACCAGGGAAAGCCTCAGCGTAGTCATTCCTGACATGGCTGACAAATTGGGGATGCGCAGCCTAGGTACAAAGAGTAGGATGTCCAGAGGCCTTCAGGAGACTGTTCTGTGTTTTCAGATACATATTTTCATCTAGGAAGTGCCTATAGAAGATGTTCTTTTTGAATGTTCTCTCTAGTTCTAGGCGGCAAGCCTGAGCTTATCTCTCTGCATTCATGAATTAGATTCTGGAACATTTTCCATCTCTTGCTTACCTGTTACCTGACTTGGGGCTTCTATTTCTCAATTCTCAAATAAGTCTCAAGCATATGTCTGCTATGTCCTATAAACATGCTTTTTCAATATGGTTTCTGTCATTTAACAAAGAAGTGGGGGGGAGCAATAGAAGAGAAATGATAGTTAATGATCTCGGATGAGGGAAAACTTTGTATCCCTGATGAAATGCCTGAGCTTGATTTTGTGTTTGCTGGGAGCCTACTGTAAAGCAAACCGATGTGGCCTTCTGTTCTGTTCCAGGTGCCAAGAGCTTGCTGGGCTGGGTTCCCACTGAGTCTGTGTAATGCACTCCTTCTGTCCCACCCCATATTGCAGATCTGCCGAGGCTGACATCACCACCTTGGATAATAAAGCCATTCCCAAACGTATTACAAATCCCACTGCCTCAAGGAGGCATGGAGGTTGGGGTCGGTGCGGAGGGGGCTTGCCAATTAACTCCACATTGTAATTTCATTTGCCTTCTTTAAAAAAAAAAAAAAAAAGTCCCCTGCAGAATTAAGAGCAATTACACAGTTAAATTTGAAGTATTTTACAGGGCTAATTTATTGCTCGGTTGCTGTCTGCCCTGCGAGCAGATCTGGTCATCTATTCTGTTGGCAGCCTGCCGGCTTGAAGTTCGCTTTCCCTCCCACGGGTCCTCCTCGGAACACCTTGGGAGCTGTCATCTGGACCAAAGGGATATGAGCTGCGGGGCAGAATCGTTTGATGCAGGGTGACTCTGGCTGAGAGCAGACGCATGCAGGCCTCCTCTTTCCCTGTCGGGGCTGGGCTTGGCAAGAACCTTGCCCGCCCCACTGCACCACTTTGCTTTCACAGCTCAGTGCTCTGGGTTACTGGTAAAGCCCTGTCTTTATCATCACTTGGTCTGGGGAGTTTCCTTAACCACCTATGGCAAGGGTAAGCCCCCTTGTTACAGTCTCCGACAGCACCCTGTGCTTTTCCCTCAACACACCTGGGTGGCAGTCTCTTTGCTGTCCCCTGGCCGCACCTTGAGCTGTGAGAAGCAGGGATGACAGCGTTTCTTCAGACCATTCATGGGTGCCCGGCCCCTTTCTCGGTATCCCCATGCCTGCTGTGTGGGTTGACCTCTAGTCCCAGGGCTGTGCTGCTCATGGAAGTGCCGGCGTTCGGTGGGGAGGGGAGGGCGGGGGCAGGGTGCAGTACTTGAGCCAAATTTGGAGACTGAATAATCCAGTGTCCCTGGCTTTCAAGTTAGAAATGATCTTAGCTTGGGCCCTTAGCGGTGTCACTGGGGGACTTCCCTTCCCTTGATGGGCATCTGACCACAGACTGCCCCCGACCGTAGTGAGCACTGGACACGTGTTAGCTTTATTTCACCAGTCCTGAGATCCACGTTTTGTAAACCTTTCAACATTGCCGAGATGAAGAGGCCTCTTAAAATTGCTCGCCTATCCTGGTTTAATTAGCAGTGGGCTTTCTGTCTCAGTGACATGTAAAAATAATGATCAGGATTTATAATGGGTGGTAGCTCACCATCTTCCATTCCTGTCCAATCCCTCTGCTTCAGGTACCACACTGCGTGGCACTCAGAATTGCCCAGGCTCCTTATTTTTTTAATGTGTGTTTATCTATGTACGCCCATGCACGTACACATCCAGGGTCCATTGCTTTGTAGGACTGAGGCCTGGGCATCTTCATTCCATCAGATGCCCTGGGGGTTCTGCGACAGCCAGCGGGAAACAGTTTGAGAACCAGCGCCCTCATTTATCTCGTGGTGGCCTGATTCTCCTTCTGAGCACTGCTCTCTGCCTTTTCCTACTGGCTTTCTTCCTTCTCTCTTTATATATGGAAGCATCTAACATAACACCTGGCACAAAGCATGCTCTCAATCTAACTTTCCTCCTCACCCTTTCTCCTTCATATTTTCAAAATCGGTGAGTGAATAGGACACATGGGGGACAGAGTTGGTGGGATGTTTGGAGGAAGCAGTGGCGTCTGTGAGGGGAAAGCTACTGACCGGTCCCTCTCTGTGTTATTCACGGGAAATGGGGACTGGGGATGGGGAGAAGGCCAGACACCTTGCTTGTGTGCTTCTGAGCTGTCTCTTATCAGCTGTTCTTGTGATTCTGGTATATTAAGCGCTTTGGTTCCTATTTGTTTTTCCATGGCGTGTGGCCTGGGGGGAAATCCCTAGAGCAACTCTCTACCCTATTTGGCTGACTTATAGTCCTGACCAATCTAAATAACATGCACCTAAGAAAACCCAAACTAGCGGAAGGCCTTGTGATTTGCCCATTCTTGCTAATATCGGTGACTCTTACCTAAAAAAACCCTGGACACAGATACCTCTTGTGTGTTCTCCCCTACTTCCAAGCTGCTGCTGTCTTTGACACTCTAGTGCACCCTTTGATCCTCCAGGACCCTTCCCTGAGGGTTTTTATGGAACTCTCTGCCACTTAACCAAGGCCTCAAAGATAGGAATGTGTTTCTCTTAATCTCTGTGCTCCTCTTAGGTCTTCCCATCCTCAGAACGAATTTGTCTCTGGTCAAAAATACCCGTACACTTCATATAGCTAATAGCTTCCACTTTAAGTATTATAGACGATTATAAAAGTGGGGTATGGCCTACTTTGTGCCCCCCATATGTCCAGCACATAACTAATAATTAAATGTGCATATGCAAGTGGGAAAAGGTGGGAATGAGCATTACTCTCTGAGAAGAACTGATGGACCAGCTTAGGTCATGGAGAGTTTGAGTCTTGGGGAGATGGGTAAGGTGGGGTAAGGACAGACAGTGAAGGAGCTATGTCGCCAGACCCAAGAGCTTAGGCTATTCTGTATACAAGCCCCTCCCCCAATTTTTTCTGAGCAGAGGACTGTTCATGGAGTAAAAATATGTTGGTAAGATTCATTTAGCTCCAGTGGTTTGGAACTGGAAGATATTATTGGAGGTAAAGTGATGGAACATGAAGACAAAGGCTATTCTAGAAATTCTGGAGTGCCCACAATTTTGAATGTTATCCGAAGAGATGGAATGGATGGAATGACCCCAAAAATATGTTGTGAAGGAAAAGTCTTTAGTTTTGAAGTACGTGGAGTCAGGATCCCTGGGGTTTCCACTGCAGACTGAAGTAGGGTGTGGGAAAGGGGAGCTAGCTAGAGGAAAAGAAAAAGATGATTATTTTGTTTGATTCCATTAGGGCTTGGAATCAAGGTAGCTCTTCTAAAGGGAGGTGTCCAGCTAACAAAGACAGACCTGGAGTTGGGTCATGATGGAGATAAGAGATTTGGAAGTTGACATACGGAGGAGCAGTTGGCATCATGGGTGTGGAAAAACAAAGTGAGGACTATAAACGCACAGACTCCGGTAAGGCCCGAAGTGAAGACAGGAGCCAAAGCAGGAAATGTGCAGGGCCTTAGGCATGGAAGAGTCCATTCTAGGGTCTCTGTCTTCTCAACAACTATTTTTTTGGTGGGGGAGGAGGGGAGTGCTAGGACTACAGGACAGCCCTTTTTTTCTTCATTCTTAAACTGTTTAATTCTTCTTTCTCTCATCTTCTCTCTTCGATCTGCCTCCCCCACCCCTTTTTTAAATGATGTACTGTATGTTGGCTAATTGAATTTAAATTTAAAAGAAAAGAATTTCTTACACTTCATTTTTTCTAGCTTTACTTATACATAATTGACATGTAACATAAACTTAAGAGGTACACTGTGATGATTATCAAACATATATATGATGCATTGATGACCACACTAAGGTTAGTTAACATACCCATTACCTCAGATGGTTTCCACTTTTTTGTGTGTTGGGTGAGAACATTTAACACCTGTTCTTAGCAACTTTCAATTATGCAATACAGTATGTTTCCCAGCTTTGAGATGTAATTGACATACGCCATTGTAGAAGTTCAAGGTGTACAATGTGTTGATTGGATACATTTATATGTTGCACATTGATTATCAGCTTAGGGTTAGCTAATGCTCCCACCATGTCACATAATTACCATTTGTTTTTTGTGGTGACAACATTTAAGATCTACTCTCTTGGCAACTTTCAGGTGTATTTCACAGTATTGGTTCACTGTGACCACTGTGCTATGCATTAGATCCCCAGAAATTACAGTCACTGGGCTCTCTCCATTATATTGCCTTCCCTCTTGTCTTTCTTTTCTCTCCTTTTCGCCCTCTCTCACTCCTTCACTTCTTTCATTTTTTGTTTCTGTCTTTGGTTCCCATTTCCCAAACTTAGTGCAAAAATGCCTGAGTATTTAGGTAGGCTAGGGACAATCCTGGATGCAAGAGGAGTACAAACAGAAACGAAAATGTAGACAACCTTGGGAAGTTCACAGTTCTCTTTTACATATTACTCACAAGACTACTTTGTCCCTCAAAGGCAAATTATTCCTCATTAAAGAAATAAAAGGCATTTTGTTACACAGTATTCACAGGTAGTCTGTTATTGCCTAAGTGTGTATAGACTCAGAAATTAACTTTCCATTGGATCTATTTATAAGCAACCTGATAAAACTGATTGTCACAAAATTACCTTTTTTGTTCTCTGGTTTCCTAATTCTGGGACATCTGGGACAGCTGCCTTCTGTTACTAGATAGTGGCATTGGAAGTTGAAGTCTGAATGCTGCCTCCTTCTCCAATTATGCATAGAACTATATTCCCTAGAAATCAGACTTTAAAAGATGTATCAAAGATTGTATTGTACCTTCACTGGTGTAGTATTTTAAGTACTAGTTTATGTTCATTGCAAATATTACCTTAGGGATATTTTAATTTCTATCTAATTTTATACATAGAATTTAAATCTATATATAGATGCTGAATTTATATCTAAATACTTTAATTTATATCTAAATATTTATTCACAAAGTGACTTGATATTAAAAAATGCTATTTGGAAAGTCATGGAAGTAGATGTACTTTCCCACTGAGAATGAGATGATCTAATCATGGTTACCCATCGCAGAGAGAATAGCTTTTTGATATCACTCTTTGTTATCTTGCTATTGCCTTGAAGTCCCAAACATTCTCCATGTGGCCACAGTAGCCCACTTCTCAGTAACTTAATAGTTCCTTCATCTTTGCATGGAGTAAAATGGACTGCCCTCTTCAGAGAACTATGTGCACCCCCTAGCATTCCCTGTTCACCTTGACTTTTCTTTGGTTTATCACTAGTAAGGTATTTGACATAGTCATCTGTAAGAATCAAAATACTGGGGGCTGCCTGGCTGACTCAGTTGGTAGAGCACATGACTTGATCTCATGATCAAGTTCATGATCTCATGATCAAGTGAGTTCCAGCCCCACGTTGAGCATAGAGCTTACTTAAAAAAAGATAATCAAAATACTTAAAATCATGATATAGCATTTATCATTTGATTAATCGATTTGTGTACTCAATTGTATCTGGCAGTTTTCAGATACCAAAATGTGTATGTGTTTAATCATGAATAAATTATAATCATGAGTATAAAATATCAAATAACAATATTTGATACATGGAATTTGTCTATTAGGAATTTACAATCTAGTTACATGGTGAGTAACAGCTAAGAAGATCAAACTATTACCCACAGGCCAAATCCTACCCTCTCCTCCTGCCTATTTTGTAAGTAAAATTTTTTGGAACATAGCTATACATGTTTGTTTACATATTATATAGGATCACTTTTAAATTACAAGGGCAGTTTTGAATGGTTTTGACAGATTATATGGCCCACAAAGCCTAAAATATTTATTATCAGGTCCTTTTGAGGTGGAAGTTTTCTTGACTCCAAGTTTAAAAACACTGAAGTATAAGTCAACTGATGCCCAAAGACTTGCCCAAGGTCTCATGGCTAGGCATTTTCAGATTGGCTGCAAATTCATATAAAACATTGTATAGCTACTTGGAAGAGGGCAGTCCAGAAAGACACAGACTGAAACTTCTGCTCTTGACTGATTGTATGACTTTGGACAGGGGTATTTTTTTTTTTTTAAGATTTTATTTATTTGACAGACAGAGATCACAAGTAGGCAGAGGCGGGGATGGGGGAGCAGGTTCCCTGCTGAGCAGAGAGCCTGATGCGGGGCTTGATCCCAGGACCCTAAGATTATGACCTGAGCTGAAGGCAGAGGCTTAACCCACTGGGCCAAACCACCAGGCACCCCTGGACCGAACCACCAGGTGCCCCTGGACAGGGGGATATAAACCCAGGGTCCTAGTTTCCTTGTCAGAAAAGCGGGCTTGAGAGGTGCCAGGGGGTTCAGTCAGTTAAGCATCGGACTCTTGATTTTGCCCTTTGGTCATGATCTCAGAGTCTTGGGATCAAGCTGCTGTGTCAGGCTCCTCACTGAGCCTGGAGCCTGCTTAAGATTCTCTCTCCCTCTCCTTTGCCCTACCCCAACTCCCTCAAGTACACATGCCCTCTCTTAAAAAAAAAAAAAAAAAAAAAAAAAAGAGTGGGCTTAGTAGCTGTCTACTTCCCTGGGTCATAAGTATTTAATGAACTAACACATGTATAGTACCTAACATAGTTACGTGGTAGTTTCTCTGGGAAAGACTGGCCCTCCAGTCTCCAGGCTTATAGGATTCTGCTACTTGACAGTTAAGGGGACTCCATTGTTCTCTAATTTCGACTTAGGAAGAAGGCTCATGATTGGCCCACTCCAGTCACATGCCCACCTCTAGGTCAGTCACCGTGCTACCAGGGTCCTATGGCCTGAAGAAGCAGCATTTCTCATCAGAAAGGGATGCAGCCTAAAAGTAATATGTTAACTATTTGCCTTCACCTGTGTTTGACCTGCTTCTTTGACTTGACCCAACCTTTGCATCTATTCCAGCTTGAGATAGTCTTTTTGAGGTTGAAGGCCTAGAGTGCACGCAGGCATCTATTAGGTGGCTAATTGCAGAGGTGCAGGCTCGAAGATCATCTACTGCAGCGTCAGCAGGAGAAACAACAGCGGTTTATGAAGCTCGTAGGACACACCCAGGGTCATGCGCCATTCCCTGCATGCCGGCTGTATCAGATTTCTCCTCCGGTACGAAAGCATATGGCAGTGCAAGTGAGGCTGACATTATTACAGATGACCTTGGATCTGACCGGGAGGGTGGGGGGACAATCGTAAAGCACTAGCCAGCTCTAACACTGCGTTATGCTTACAAAATTACTAACGACAAACCTCATCACTGATCACAACGCACTGGGGACCTGTGTCAGGCTAGTTGAGAACCACCACCCTGGAAGAACTTGAAGTCACCTTAGGGTGATGGCTTAGAAAGTGAGTCACGAGGCAAGGTGGATAGATCGAGAGCCTAATAAATGGAGCTGGCGTCTGGAATAGTTGAGAGTGTAAAATGTCGTACAGATGAAGTATTTTTGCATTTGTGGACCTGTGTTAGTTAGACGTTTCTGGTTATAAGGAATAGAAACCCCTGCCATTAGCTTAAGCAAAAAAGGAGAATTTACTGTTATAATGAAATATATTGTGCAGTCTTCAGTCATCTGACAGGGCGCCTGGGTGGCTCAGTTGGTTAAGCATCTGACTCTTCATTTTGGCTCAGGTCATGATCTCAGGGTCATGAGATTGAGCCCCGTGTGGGGCTCCATGCTCAGTGGGGAGTCTGCTAGAGATTCTCTCTCTCCCTTTCTCCTTCTGCCCCTCCTCCCCATTTTATATCTCTAAAATTAAAAAAAAAATCTTAAAATGATGTCTGACATATAGTATGAATGATCCCAACCAGTAAGTCATTCTAATGAACTCAGACAGCATTCGGTCTCCAGGTCTTCTCTCTGCCTCTTGGTACGTAATACCTGATTCTCCTCTCCCCTGCAGCTCAGGTCTCTACTTCCCCAGTCCATGTGGCAGCATATGGCTGCACACGGCTCCTGGTTGATGCTGTCCAGCCTCAGCCATGTGGTGCAGCTGACTTGATTCCCTTATTCCCAACTCTATTCTGATAGCAAGGAATCTGGCCCAGTGTGAGTTAGTGGTCCACCCTTGGTAAATCATCTGTGACATAAACATGGGGGCCAGTAGCATTGTCTCCAGGATCCTGTGGCTCTGGTTTGTGTGATTTGGAAAACATGCCAAGGCACAAATTCACGATAGACCAGTAACAGTCCCAGGGGTATCTACTATGTGCCCCATTAAAATCTTAAAAGCCAACTTTGCATGCAGCTCACTGCAGAACAGGATTTGCTAAGGATTGGTGATCACAGCTGGACTCAGAATAGTTTAGCCTCCTGGTCTTGGATAGGATGTCAACCCTGCCCTTTTTTTTCCTTTCTTTAAAGATTTATCCATATATTAGTGTGTGTGTGCAAGCAGGGGGAGTGGCAGAGGGAGAGAGAATCTCACGCGCACTACCCACTGAGCACAGAGCCCGAGATGGGGCACTTGAGCCCAGGACCCTGAGATTGCAACCTGAGCTGAAATCAAGAGTCAGGTGCCCAACTGACTGTGCCCCGACCCCCGCCAGGTGCCCCACCCCTATTTTTCTTCTGTAATTATTATCTCTTAGGTTCCATGCCAGCCAAGAGAACACAGACTTGTCTTTTGAGAAAGTGTCAATTGGAGGCATCCTCATTTTCATGATAGCAGCTAGTTGGTGTCGAATAATAATGCAGTTCTATTCCTGGACTTCGTGATTCCATCTCTGTGCAAATGCAAAGCGGATCTTGGCAGGTATATCTATATATGATCAGGAAAATGCCAAGGCACCTCTCGCTGCAAATCAGTGCAGCAGACGTGAGTGACATTTTTAGGTTGTTTGTACTGAGTGTAATACTGTTTTAATGTGGAATGTGTCCTGTGTTGCTCCTGGGAAACAGCTTGGTTTGCTAGAAAGGGTCAAGTAGGTTTATACCCCAGTTAGGCCGCTTGCTACCTCGGAATTATCAGGCAAGTTCTTTAGCCTTTGTAAGTTGTAGTTGTGTTATTTGCAAAATGGTGATGCTGACATTTCAAGAGAAAGAAATAGACGCCTTACCTTATACCAGGTGCAAACAAATAAATTCCAGATAGGTTAAAGAGTTAATGTGATAAAAGAAAGCGTTCCAAGTTTCAGAGGACGATATGGGAGAAAGGCTTTCTTAAGCATCATAAACCTATTTCTAAATACAAAGTCACAGTGAACACAGCTAAGCACAGCTTGGGAGAAGATTTGCGACATGTGCATATTGCAGACCTTGGATTAATATCCGTACAGCTTGAGTAAAATAAATATCCACAACAAATCAGTAAAACAAGCTATTGAATAAATGGGCTAAAGGAATAAACAGGCAATTCAGAGAAGAAAATTTTAAATGACCATAAGCGTAAAGACTCAATTCATCATGAGTGAAAAAAAAAAATCACTTTTTAAAAATGAGATTACTTTGCATAGGATTAGCACAAATGAAAACGTATTAAACGGTCTGGTACTAGGAAGTAATGGGAAACAATGAGCACTTGCATACGCTGTGAGTGGGAATATTCTTGGCAACACTTCTAAGTGAGCTATGAAATGTGTATACCCTTTGACCCAGCAATTGCACTTCCAGCAATCTATCAAGAATTCTTAAATTGTGCACAATAGCGTGTATACAGGAATTCTTGTTTCAGAATGTTTTGTTGTAGGGAAAAATGTAGAAATAACTTCTACTAATAGAGTAATTAAATTACGGTGTATCAGAAAAACTGTGAACAAATTACTGTCTGTTAATAAGGGGGTTGCCAAATCAATCTTGGTATATTCATTTGGTGAAATGTTATAGAGATTTTAAAAGAATGAAGTAGATCCACATGTAATAGGAAAATAGCTCTGCAAGACCTGTTAGATGAAGAGAACTCAGTCATAGAATAATATAGTACAATCCAATTTATATGAAAGGTATTTATATTTATGTATGTAAACATGGAGAAGAGGCGGGAAGGGTCCCACCCAATTGGACACCAGTGGCCTTGGAAGAATGTTGAGATGTATGGTGTAAAGGATGAGAGTCACACTTTGTTATTGTATTTCTTAACTGTTTTAGGTGAAACTCTTATTAATTTGTTCTGAAACGTAAAATAACAAAGTATATTTTCAGTGGTGATTATGTAAGGATAAAGTATTAAATGAAAAATACTTAATACTTGGAACATAATAGGTTCTTGATACATAGTAGTGTTTTTGTTTTTGTTTTTACCTAAGCTAGAAAGAATAGGAATTGTATGAATTGCTAAATATTGAATTAGTGGCTACTATATGTCCTGGGGAGGATTTATCTATGAGGACATTCCCACCTGTGAAGAGAAGACTGATTCACAGATACATTCAACAGCAATTTGGTTTCTCCACTCCAGTAATGTTGACTCCTAGATCCTGGACCATTTGCTAGAACCTGAGTATCCTTTTCCTGTTGTCGTATCAGCACTCAGTGTAGAGTGATGTTCTTTATATCCATCTCCCTTTTGTTAGTGTTCTTATACCTGACCCAGAGGTTTCTGGTACAGTCAGTCTTCTCATTGTCCCCACTCTTTTTATGAGTTGACTCTTTTCCTCTTTTCTTTTTGCCCCTCAAGTTTTGTGGCACATCTGCCTTTTGTTTCAAGCTGCTTTGACTTTTTTTTTTTTGGAAGACAAGCATGTGATAAGTATGTATTACCTCTGTGTCACAAGTGTCTACCATCATCACTGCTTCCCTTGTTACAATTAGTTAATTTTCTTGAGTTAGCTACTTTTTTTTTTTAAAGTTCAGTGCAGGACTTGAACTCACAACCCTGAGATCAAGACCTGAGCTGAAATCAAGAGTCTGACCCTCAAGGGACTGAGCCACCCAAGTGCCCCTACTTAGCTAGCTTGCTTGCTTGCTTGCTTGCTTTTTTTTTTTTTTTTTTTGTTAGCTACATTTCTGATCACTTAATCCCCCCCTCCCCTTCCAAGCAGGGCAAATCTGTCCTCTCATGCATGTTCCTTCTTCCTTTCTGCATATCCGTCTGCTGTGGCGTGTCTTACTTGCCTGGCTCTCCATGGCTAGCTTTGAGAGTTCCAAAGGGATGAAAGGCCATGCATGTTCATTCATGGGCTACACACCATGCAGGTCTGGGGCTGTAAGAGCAACAGTTGAGTAGAGCGTAGCAGGAACGCTGACACGTTGAAGGTGTACCGTGGAATAGGAGTACTTGGGAAGGACATGGAACTGAAAATAATGCTATTGGGCTGGTGCCAGGGGACTGGAGTTGAGTAGGTACAAAGAGCAGTAACAGCCTTGCTATCATAAGGAAGACCAATAATGTGTAGCAGTCTGTGTATCAAAAGCCCAGAGTGAAATCAATGGGACGCTGAGAGAAGATGCTAGAGAAGACAGCAGCAGCCAGCTCAGAAGGACTTTGTAAGTTCTACCCTGGAATTTGCGTGGGAAGATGGTGGCACAGAATCGGGTCCCTGCTGCCCTCCTTCCTGATTCCAGCCTAATTGCCTTCCCTCTGTCCTGAGTGGAGCAGTTCAGGGTTAAGCAGGAGCACCTGGTGACTTGCTGGAATCTGAAACCAGAGGGCTAACCTGGGAGCCATTGCATGCCTGGGGGAGCCATCCAGGAGTATCAGGACACCTTGCCTTCTGGAGGGCTTATCTTCAGAGTGCTGTGTAGACCCTGGGATTGAGCGCAGCGCCATCCCTGAAAATGGCACCTAGAGAACCCCTAACCTCCAAAGAGCCATGACGAGGAATGAAGGTACACAGGTTGAATATTTGCTTCCCGTGTGAGCAGGAGAATACCACCTCTTTCATCTGAAGGATCCAAGGAGGAAATTTAATAACTTGCTAGGGTGTATCTCCTAGTAGGCTCAGTTTAATCTGTGGAAACAAAAATCCCCTAGATTCCAGTGACAAAAATATAGCAAACGTTTTTTTTTTCTTTGTCCTATTCCTTGTCATTAGTCCATGATCTGAGGTCTCTGCCATCAGGGACTTGGGCTGGTTGAAGCTCCTCTATCTGAAAAGTCAGTGGTCTTCATAGCAGAAAGGAGGAAAGATGAGTGATCGTGTACTGACTTCTAAATGTTTCCACCCATAAGGATGCATATCACTTTTTCTCCTATTCATTGGACAGAACAAGTCTCACAGGTACACGTAACTTCAGGGGTAAGGGGGATGGAATCATTCCTATGCCAGAGATAGAGCGAACTGTGTATGAGTGAACAATGGAAATGCCCACTACATTTAGGAATGACCACTGCCATCCTGGCCATTGCTAGTCGTTCGGCCCTTTGTGCCTCCTGCCTCTTTCCAGATTACTGCTTAAAGGGTCCCCGCTGTTGGACCTGAGCCTCAGGAGTGAATGGAGTCATGTATGGGTAAAGGAAAATAAGCTATAAGGGGCCCAGAAGCCGGAAAGAGGAAAGATATGCAGAACACCCAAACAAGTAGCAGCTGCCGAAGGGCTCAGCACACTCTAGCCTATGGACCAGATCTGGCCCAAGTGTTTCTGTACGGTCTGCAAGCTAAGAATGACCTTGCCATTTTTAAAATGACCAGGAAAAAATTGAAAGAAGAAAATGACACATATCAAATGTTATACAGTGTGTCATGCATTCTTTGAAATCTTTGCATTTATCAGCTCAGGGGAGCTTTCCGCCAATCTGTGATAGAGGTGCTGGTAGTCATTTTGTAGAAGAGGCAACTGAAGTTTCTAGATAAAGTAGATATGCAGAGATGATGAGTCATTCAGCTGAATTCAAATCCAGAAGGTTTCATCTTTAACACAGTTCTTTAACACAGTGAATGCAGTATTTAAGGAAAGAAGAAGGTTTACACATTCCAGTCAATTCCCAGGAAAGGTGATCACTCTATTGCAAAGAAGCAAAAAAAAAAGGGGGGGGGCTCTGTAGGAGAATGGGGCTGTGTTCCTACCATGATGGTGGGAAACCCTAACTTTGAACTCCAATTAGGCAAAACTAAGAACCCCACCCAAACAAACAAAAAAACCGTTCTTCTCATTGGCACACCTTAGACTTGTATTACAAAAATTATACTCAACTCTTGCCATTATATTTTGCATTTAGCCAATAAAGAAGCTTGTGGAAGTCGATTTTGCCTTGTTAGGTGTGTACCTACATAATACCGTCAATTTTGCCTGCTGGCTGTTAAAGCCTGAAACACTTACCATCTGACTCTGTAGAGAAGCAGCTTGCTCACCCCTGAACTCATGCTATGAAAGCAGGAGGAAGCTGCCGGTAATAAGAACAAAAACAAGGATATAAACATTTAGGAGGTTCAGTAACAACATAAAAAACTTTTGTGTAAATAACTGATTTTCCCTTAACTTTTTTTAATATGAAATTTTCAAACATACCCAGAAGAATTAAAAGTGGTGGAAGGAATTCCCAAGTGCCCAGCACTCCATTTCTGTAAATGGGCCCAGCTGTTCCCAGATATCGGGGTATTGTAGGCATCCTGACTTTTCATTGGAAAATATTCCAGTATGTATCTAAAGTAGGTGAAGACTTTTTTTTTTTTAATGCATAGCCACCAACCAATACCTAAAAGAAAAAAGAAGAAAAATCTTAAGTTACTACTGTGCTCATGTTCAGCTTTTCCTAATTGTCTCCAGAAAAGCAGAATTTAGAACTTAATGGGGCACAAGTGAAGGGGGGGGGCGGGCAGTGAGCAGTAACTTAAGCTGAGAAAAACAAGGAAGAGGAAAAAAAGTGGGGTGGGGACCTAAATAGGAAAAAAATTAAAGATACAAAGAATAAAATGAAGTCTATGTGTTGCTTATTATTATGAACATAACAAATTCCCTTATTTTCTATGGATTCAGTTGAAATTCAGACACATGAGGCACTTTTAGACCAAAGAGAGAAAAGATGGTATAATTTACAGGAATGTGCAAAGAGATACTAAGAAAAACAGGTTATAGTTTTAATCTCAAACTTAAAGGGAGTGTAAAGTTCAAAGCACTGAACAGGATGAACAAGGACGTTAATTAGAATAGGCACGATATAAAAGAAGATGCGTGAGTCATAAGCATAAATGTACCAAGTGAGACTAAAATATAAAGTAAAACTTACTAAAATGCAGAAGGAACTTGATATTAGTAAAATTTTATAATGTGACCTTGCTGTGTATCTTTTAGGATCACCCAGATGCAAGCAAACTAAGTGGTTATAATAAATAAAATTGAATATATTTAACTTAGGACTCTATGAAGAGGAAGGGTATGTGTATTTTTGTATGCCTGTGGAATTGTTCCAAGAATTGATTATGTTCTTAGCCTCAGATTTTCATAGGCCATGTTTTCTAATAATAATCTAATAAAAAAAAATTTAAAAGAAATCGGTGTTACTGTGATGACCAAAAAAGTCTTTGTGTTAGTAAAATTCTTAATTACCCTTGGGTGAAAATAGTTTACAATTCAAATTTTGATTTCTATCTAAAAGTTAATTAAAAAGGAGAAAATCTTATGCCAAAATCCGTAGGGACATACCAAAAGCCAAAATCAGGAAATCAATATTTGAAAAATAAAGGAATTCAAGATGTAGCTTAAGAATTTAGAAAAATATGGGGCGCCTGGGTGGCTCAGTGGATTAAGCCGCTGCCTTCGGCTCGGGTCATGATCTCAGGGTCCTGGGATCGAGCCCCGCATCGGGCTCTCTGCTCCGCAGGGAGCCTGCTTCCTCCTCTCTCTCTGCCTGCCTCTCTGCCTCCTTGTGATCTCTCTGTCAATTAAATAAATAAAATCTTTAAAAAAAAAAAAAACTTTCAAAAAGAATTTAGAAAAATAACAAAAACTAAAACATAGAAAAAGAGAGGTATTCAAGATAAAGCCTGATATTGTTGAAGTAGAAAATAATGTAGAAAAGTTAGGTAAGTCAAGTCAAAATCTGGGTCTTTGAAAAGACCAGTAAAACTGGATAACTTCTTTCCGGTTGTCGTTGAGAATAAGAGAGATGGCAAAAATGTATATAATTCAAAACAAAGATAAAACCATAGGGAACAAATCAAAGCCTTCCAAAGGAATACAGAATAAATCCTTGTGAGGATGAACTTGAAAGCCCAAAGAAAATATTTAGGACACAAATTGGAAGTACATTCTGGTACAAGCCAAGGTGGAGAAGCCGCATGAAGCCTACATCCTGGACAGAACACCAAAAGCAACTACCTGCAGCCTCTGGAAAGTAAACAGAACAGACTAATTAGGAGGGAAGGCAGAAGAATTGTAGGGTGGTGAGGCTCCTGCCCCCCCCCCCCCCCGCAAAGCTGGATCCTCAGGGTGGCCCTATTAGGGAACTGTGCACGGGGTGTCTGCCGTCACAAGTTAAGAAATTCCTCTAATTCTGGCCAGAAGACCAGGAAAAGGGGGCCCTCTGCAAGCTGGAGATTATGGGAGGAACATTTCTTTCTTCCTTTTCTCCCCCTTCTCTCAGCCTCACCCCAAGGGTGGTCTCTCTGTTGTACCTTATGGGCCACAGTAGAGGTGCAGGTATCTAAAACCTTGAGAGAAAATGAATGGTCTCTGGCCAGAAAACTTTAAAAAAAAAAAAAAAAAGCAACTCTCTGGTCCACAGGGTGATGGGGGAAGGTAAGGTAACCATATTTTTTCCTGTCTTCGACTATTTTGCCCAAGGTCCTCCCCAGTTCTGCTTAAGTGTGGAGAGCACAGTGTCAACAACTCAGCCCCACCTTTCTAGCTAGATGAAATGGGAACTTGTCACAGTTGGTATGACTGTGCAGTGGTCAAATTTATAGATCTGAATGCCAAAGGGAATGAATTTTACCAGGTATAAATTCAAAAGTGAATTTAAACTGGAAAAATTATTTTCACTCAACAAGGTTTGCATGACTTACTATAGAAGATACTAGAACCCTGACTAAAGGTATACCATTTAAAAGTCACAAGAACCAAACTATTATACAACTATGTTCTCTACATATCAGAAATCATTTGATCTTAATATGGTTACACCATTCTGGACTCTAAAAGAAGATGGCATAATATTTAATAGCAAAATATGGTTTTAAAAAGGTAAGGAACAAAACCCACAGACCAGTGGCATATAGCTATATCAAATAAGCATTATGTCAATAATGTGTTATGACTAGGCATTTTTCAGGAATAGAAAGCTATCCAGTTCAGGAAAGCTATATAATTCATTAGTACAACAAAGAAAAAATAATGTATTAACAGACAGTTCCTAAATTTCAGCAGGTATTCCTTTTTTTTTTTTTTTAAATTAACATATAATGTATTATTTGCTTCAGGGTACAGGTCTGTGAATCATCAGTCTTACACATTTCACAGCACTCACCATAGCACATACCCTCCCCAGTGTCCATCACCCAGCCACCCTATTTCTCCCCCAACACCCCCCAACAACCCTCAGTTTGTTTCCTGAGATTAAGGGTCTCTTATGGTTTGTCTACTTCCCTGGTCACATCTTGTTTCATTTTTTCCATCCCTACACCCCCGACCGCCCTCCCTGCCTCTCAAATTCCTCATATCAGAGAGATTATATGATAAATGTCTTTCTCTGATTGACTTATTTCGCTCAGCATAATATCCTCTAGTTCCATCCATGTCATTGCAAATGGCAAGATTTCGTGTTTTTTGATGGCTGCATAATATTCCATTATATATATATGTGTGTGCGTGTGTGTATGTATATGTATGTATATATGTATATGTGTCTATATACATACATATATACACACACACACATACCACATCTTCTTTATCCATTCATCTGTTGATGGACATCTAGGTTCTTTCCATAGTTTGGCTATTGTGGACATTGCTGCTATAAACATTCAGGTGCACATGCCCCTTTGGATCATTCCATTTATATCTTTAGGGTAAATACCCAGTAGTGTGATTGCTGGGTCATAGGGTAGCTCTATTTTCACCTTTTGGAGGAACCTCCATGCTGTTTTCCAGAGTGGTTGCACCAGTTTGCAGTCCCACCAACTGTGTAGGAGGGTTCCCCTTTCTCTGCATCTTCACCAACATCTGTTTTTTTCCTGACTTGTTCATTTTAGCCATTCTAACCAGTGTGAGGTGGTGTCTTACTGTGGTTTTGATTTGTATTTCCCTGAAACCGAGTGATGTTGAACACTTTTTCATGAGTCTGTTGGCCATCTGGATGCCTTCTTTGCAGAAATGTCTGTTCATGTCTTCTGCCCATTTCTTGATTGGATTATTTGTTCTTTGGGTGTTGAGTTTGAGAAGTTCTTTATAGAATTTGGATACTAGCCCTTTATCTGATATGTCATTTGTGAATATCTTTTCCCGTTCTCTCAGTTGTCTTTTGGTTTTGTTGACTGTTTCCTTTGCTGTGCAAAAGCTTTTGATCTTGATGAGGTCCCAATAGTTCATTTTTGCCCTTGCTTCCCTTCCCTTTGGCAATGTTTCTAGGAAGAAGTTGCTGTGGCTGAGGTCAAAAAGATTTCAGCAGCGATTCCTAATTAAACCCAAGATCAAGTGGGAATAGGTGGGAACTTCATGAATCTAATAAAGGCTATTTCCAAAAAACAAACAGTGGCTAGTATCTTAAAAGGCAAAGATATTTGATTACTTTCAGTTAAAATCAGGAACTGGACAAGGATAGCTACAGTCACCATAATTATTCAGCATCATTTCAGAGACTCTAATATACTAAGGAAAGAAAATGTAAAAATTGGTATAAGAAGAAAAAAGAATACAATTATATTATCTTTGCTTATAAAACAGTAGACCTAGAAATTTTAATATGCAGACTGATAAAGTCCTAAAATTAAAGACTTGGGCCATGGTAAATGTATAAAAATCAGCATTTTTCCTTCATTAGCAAAAATGATCTAGAATGGAAATAGGAAAATACTGCACACACAGTTGGTGTCTGCAGTTTACCTGTGTGCTGTGGGGAACTACTGTGCAATTTGAGCAGGTTTGCAGTTTGAAAAGAAAACTTCGGCTCTGAAGAGACTGGTTCGAAGCAAGGAGACCAATTATAAGGTTCCTGCAGGGATCCAGGCAGAGATGACCTGGCCACAAGCAGGGACAATGGCGGGGAGAGAGAAGAGGAGGGGAAGGACCTGAGCCATTGAGTAGAATAAAGGTTTCTAATCATCTGATTGGCAGGGAGAGAGAAGAGTGATAGATGAGTCCCTAGATTCTGGCTGGGAGCCTGGGGGAGGGGCTGGGTGATGTACGGAGAGAAAGCACACAGGAGACAAGCAGGTGCCATGTGCAGAAACATGTTTAGTTTGGGCATGTCGTGCCTGGGGGATATCGAACTTTTCAGCAGGCAGGTGGTTATATGGGTCTGGAGCTTGAGAGTGAAGGAGGCATTCGAGCAAGACACCGCCTGTCAACAGCAGGTTGGTCTGATATGCTTGGTGTGATGACTAGAGCCATGTTTCTTTCCCTAGAAAACAGATTCTCAAATTCATGGCATACAGAATGTTTTCCTTTGGGCCCCCACAGATCTGTATATCTCTCCGTTTCTCTACTTTGCTCCACACCTCAGCAGGCTGTCCAGGACAGACTGCGTCAAGCCTTTCTTGCTCTCTGGCTTTTGACTGCCTTTGGTCTTGACTGAATGTTTGAGCCCCTGCCAGGCTGTCTTCTGCTGAGCTATGGCAGCTCCAGCAGCCTTCTGGCCACTGTTCCATTACCTCGTCCCTTTCAGCCCAGAGGTATTAACAAACAGCTCTGTGGGGTGTTCTCCTCTACCTTCACCCTGCCCACACCTTTATAAATAGTCCCTTCATTAAATTCCTCCTAATCACCCATTCGATGTGCTTTTGCACCTTCTTCCCTACACCTGGCCAGGGAAATAACTACATCAAAATCACCTGGAGTGCCTGTTAAAAATAAGGATCTTTGGACTCCATCACCGAATAGAATTTCTAGGAGTGAAACCAAAGACTCTGCAACTTACCAAGCATCTCCAGTGATTCTGATCTATAGCCAGATTGGGGAACCTTCCCTGCTCTTCTTGGCAACCCTTCCAAGACAGCATAGGATCATGAGCCAGATGGTCGAGGTTAAAGCATTCAGTCCCAGTCTCTGCCATTGCCCTTGGGTGACCTTCAGCAACCTTTTCCTCCGTCTAAGCTTTGGATTCCGTAGATGTAAAGGGAGTTCATAGTTGCTACCTCATCTTACTGCTCAGAGGCTTAAATGGGGTCATCCGTGTAAAACAGCAGGATGCACAGCAGCTTCCTGTGTTGCCATCAATACTGTCTGATCGTCACACACTCCTGCTTTGCCACTTTGGGCGGCAAGTAAGACTTGGTCTCTGTGTTCAGTCTTGTGAATGACACAGAAGGTAAATAATACGTACCACGAGAAGCTTCAATATTTACAAACTTCTAATCTAGGAACTTTCACCACTATCCACAAAGCTATGGCCCTGAGCAGACATTTGCCTACTCTGTCCTCCTCCTGTGGTGTAGGGTCATGGACTGATGAATGCGATTCCATAGAGAAGTTTTGTAATGAACGGCTTGGGGAGTATCGAAGAGGCAGAGCAGGTTTCAGAGACATTTGTGAGATGTCACAGACATGTCAAGCTGGCCATCCATGGGCCAAGGAAGCAGAACAAGTGTTCCAGGGACTAGCATGTGGAGTCCATGGAATGTGTGAAACTGTGGGATCATTGGGAGAGGCAGTTGGGCATGACAGGAACACAGTGTTAGAAGCAGCTGATGAACTTTGCAGCCATTATGTCATTCAACTGTTACTTATTGAACTTCCGCTCTGGCCCAGCACTGCTGTGGGTGCGGGGGCACAGATGAGTAGAGAGTCGTCATAGTCCTGATGGAGCGTATCTTCTAGTAAGAGTTTTGGTTGATGAACAAACAAGCAAATATAGAACGTTAAATAATGAAAACTGCCATAGGAAAGTGTTGAGGCAGGGGGGTGAAAGGGGGTGGGGTGGTGATAATACAAGATGGCCAGGGAAGGCCCCCCTAATAAGTGAACCCAAAGGGGATGCAGGATTGAGCATGAGGATGTCTGGAGGAAAACATCTGACAGGGAGAACACCATACAGAGGCATCCACCCACAGTGTGCTTGAGAAATGGCACAGAGCCCGGCTGGCTTGGGTGGGCAGAGAATGAGAACAGTGAACATGATCAGAGGGCATGGCGGGGGCTGTAACTCCCATGAAGGCTGGTTGGGAATTGTGAGCTATTTTGCTTTTCCTCCAAATGAGGTCAGAAAGCATCATTGGGGTTTTTTTTTTTTTCTTTCCAGCATAACAGTATTTATTGTTTTTGCACGACACCCAGTGCTCCATGCAATATGTGCCCTCCCTATTACCCACCACCTGGTTCCCCCAACCTCCCATCCCCGCCCATTCAAAACCCTCAGGTTCTTTTTCAGAGTCCATAGTCTTTCATGGTTCACCTCCCCTTCCAATTTCCCTCAACTCCCGTCTCCTCTCCATCTCCCCATGTCCTCCATGTTATTTGTTATGCTTCACAAATAAGTGAGACCATATGATACTTGACTCTCTCTGCTTGACTTATTTCACTCAGCATAATCTCTTCCAGTCCCGTCCATGTTGCTACAAAAGTTGGGTATTCATCCTTTCTGATGGAGGCATAATACTCCGTCGTGTATACGGACCAAATGAACTTTTGGGACTTCATCAAGATCAAAAGCTTCTGCACAGCAAAGGAAACACTCAACAAAACAAAAAGGCAACCAACGGAATGGGAGAAGATTTTTGCAAATGACAGTACATCATTGGGTTTTGATAGCATCCGACTTATTTACAAGGGATAACATTGGCTTCAGTGTCGAGGGTGGAGTGTAGGGGAGCAAGAGGGAAGTAAGGACACCACTTAAGAAGCTACTGTAATCATTCAGGGGAGAGCCTGGTGGGCCAACATGGGGACAGTGACAATGGTGACGAGTGGTCAGATCCTTGATAGACTTGAAGATACAGCCATCATGTTTCATGATGGATCACGGGTGGGTGTCTCCACGAGGGAGAGGGAGCGGTTACCAGTGGCTCAAGGTTTTTGGCCTAAGCTTTTGGAAGGTGACCCTTGTAACTGTGAGAACAGAAATCAGGAAGTCTTCTAGACATTCTTAGTTAGAGATGTTGAGCAGGCAGTTTAGGGAGAGGTGCCTGAAGTTCAAGGGAGAAGTCCAGGCTGTGGGTGGGAATTTGGGGAGCATTAGCTTATAGTGGTATTTATGTCTTGAGGTTGGGTAAATTCCCTTGGGAAGAGAGAGGAGCGTGAGAAGAGCTACAAGGACTGAACACTGGGGTACCCACTATTTAGACATCAGAAAGACTAGAGGAATCCGGGAGTCCAAGAAGGAGCAATCTGTGAGGTTGGAAGGAAGAGGGGGAGGGAGTCCTGTTTCTAAGTGGG
Organism: Meles meles; assembly: GCF_922984935.1. NCBI lineage: Eukaryota > Metazoa > Chordata > Mammalia > Carnivora > Mustelidae > Meles > Meles meles. Next base: position 21,163,332 of record NC_060066.1, read on the forward strand.
AGGGGGAGTGGCAGAAGCAGATGTTCCTGATCTGCATGATGACTGAGAATTGGCCACTGGATCTGGGCAATGTGGACTCCATCACTGAGAGCTGTCTCAGTGGAGTGGTGGGGGTAAAAAGCCCAGGATGCTTGGGTTCAGAAGAGACCATTCCCCCAGTGGATTTGGAGAACAATAGCAAGGACAGCATTTCTGAGGCTTTTTACTCTAAAAGACATAAAGAGAAATGGACGGGGAGCTGGAAGGAGCACAGAGGTAGATGGTAGGATGATGGGGAGGGCTGGGGAGCTCTGTCCTGCAGACTCCTCTTTTCTCAGAAATAAGAATTGGAGCTTCCACTCAACAGTGAGGACAGAATGTATGGTGGAGGGAGCAGGCAAGCGGTCGGGTCAGGGACGGTTGTGCGTTCTTCTCTAGCCTTATTCAGCTGGAGCAGGTGCAGCTGTGGAATAGCTAGAGCTGAATTCATCTAAGAGTGGAGTCCTGCCAGGCTGGTATGTTGGCCAAATGAAAGGAAGGGAGAATGTGCCGTGTAAAGAAGTTTTATTTTCTAAGCCCCGGGAGTCCTCTACAATTACATGCACATTTACGAGGCTAAGTCTGGAAGCAATGAAAAGGGGAGAACCTGCGTAGTTCTAACAGATGATGAGAGTTGAGTCTTAATTGATTCCATTTTGGCCACCCCAACAACACCGGTGCCTGCTTCCAGGTTGATTTTCTGCTACAGTTCTAGCGATGCGTCCAGACTTGGATCTTTTCGTCCACGGGCAAGTTATACCTTCCATTTGCACAGGAGGTTGAGGGCGCAACCCCCTTTGCCCTCTTCCTCCTCACCCCAGTCTTCAATAAGCCAGGCACCGAGTCAGCAGTCTAACAGCTTTGTGACTCCCAGAGCTAACTTGGAAACTTCTGTACGTCAGAGTATATATGTGGTGTTGCCACTCTTCTGGCTCAGCTGGGCCAACTACTTCCAGGTACGAAATATATTTTATGAGTTAGATGTGTATCTCAAAGTACATTTTGTAAAGGCAGATAAAATTGCATTTTCAGCTAGGGAAATATCAACTATCAGAATGACCTCCAAGGACCAAAACAGCCAGGAACATTGTGTATTTTATTAAGTAGAGAGATCTAAACAAAAATCCATCGTGTGGGTATGTATAAAATGTATTTACACCAGAATAATCTTAGGATGGCCTCCCCATGGCTACTTGCCTATGCCCTCGGAGGCAGTATGATATCTTGATTTTGTTTAATTCCTGTAAATTAAAAAAAAAAAACAAAACCCTTACAATGTGTTTATTCCATCAAGCTGGGCCAGTTTTATCAGTGACTGATACATTCGTTTTTCAGTGGAACAACTCGAGAGCCCTGCTGACAAGGCTTACAGTTAAACCAGATATTCAGTTCTTTAATCTGGAGTTGTCATAAAGAGAGTAGAAGTTCACAGCCACCTTGTGAAAAGGGGTCATTTGAAATGATTGTTTCCCTTTGAGGGAATCTTCAATGAAGCTCATGTTTACAAAGGGAAGATGATTATTCAGTGCTGAACTTTGTACCATCTTAGGGCATGGGCATTCGTGTGTAGTGTAGTTTCATTCAGGAGTTTTTAAGTTACCATCAACCTAGCACTGGTATGCTTAGGTCTCCCCCAAATACGGCGAGAAACCTCTTTCCATGTCCACCAAGCCATTGGGAGTGGTTTCTGCACCATGGACTGAAACTGTCCTGCAAGGTGCTGGGTTCTCTCTAGTGCTTCCCACCTGTCTCTTGCTCTCACTTGCGTGTGTGCGCACACTTGCTCGTGCTTGCTGGTGCGTGCTCTCCCCCCACCCCCACCAGATGATAATTGTTTCCTAAGCAACCTTCACAGTGCTGGATTCTGTAAAGATGTCAGAGTTATGCAAAGACACAACTCTTACCCCCTGAGAGCTCACAGTTGGTGAAATACTGGATGGTATGTTTATTACCGTACAGTTAGCTAAGCAATACTCCTCGGGACAGTGCTTTTTCCTACCAACAAAGGTATGTCATAAGTCACTTCAAGATTACCTATTGTGCAATCCAAAGTGAATTTGATATTGAGGCAAAAATCTCCCCCTTCCTCTCCCCCTTCCCTTCCCCGTTGCCCTCCCCCTTCCCGCCACCCTACACACAACGGAGGGGAATGGTTCTCTTCTGTGTGTGTTCTGTAGCTTCTGATTCTGGCTGAAGGCCAACAAAATGAGGCGGTCCCAAGGATATGACAGTTAATTACCTGGGAAGAAAGAAGCCTAATAAATTCGTGGCCTTATCACTTAGCATTGTTATTACCATTAGGGAAAATAAGGACCTGGATGGAGATCGGGAGAGCCCAGACAATCTTGGATGGAGCCCGAGTGTGTGTATTAAGTAGACAAAACGGTGAAGGTCACGCATCAGTCACTTCAGCCATACGTGGGCCTATCTCGAGGCATAACAGTATCTGCAATAACATTGTCAAATATGCGGGCGGCTGGAGGATAAATATGGAAGCCGCGTGAAAGGTAAAAGCAAGAATGGAAGAATAAATGACAGTGAACACTTATCTCTCAATAAGAGAAATGATTTCAGACGTGCCCTCCTTCAGGCCAGCTCTGACAGGTCTCTAATACAAAATCCCGCACCTAATGTAGCTCGCCTCCGAGAGTTCCAGACCCTGTGCTCAGCCACCTCTGCTCAGCAGAGGGATGAAGGAGATAGACATGGCAGCCAGTGGTAAAGGAGCTTAGCTCAAAGGGAGGATCAAGGGAAATGTGACAGACAGTGAGTGCCGGGCAGAGATAACAGCTGCATGATGGATGTGTAGAAAGGTGTGAAAAATTGGGACAATGCAATAAATAAAATGGAGAGGGGGCAGACATGACCATTTTTAGATCAGCATGCACAATGATGCCAGTTGAGACTAAAAGAATTGAAGCATTCTTCCTTGGGCTAGAAGAAACAAAGAGAAATTTATACATTTGCATTTAATATACATTTTAATCATATACACAGAGTCCAGCAAACCTTCCGTGCCTGACCAAATACAGATTGACGAGACTGATGGTTAATCTGTGCGCCATAATAGGTTTACCCTTGTCCTAATTATTTTTTATGGATCACTACTCAGAATGGATATAAAAAAGAATGGCTTTAACCTTTCTCTCAGGCTGATTGGAGTTTTACTGTCTTTTTGCTCTTCTTTCTAAATCGATGAAAAAAAGTTTGTATAAGAAACAATAAATTGAGCCACCCTGACCTTTTGATATTTGGATAAAGCAAAAATGTAAGTGATTGTCTTTAGACATCTTATTGATGAGTCCTCCAGGAAAGAAACGTAAGCCACTTGGTTTTCTGATTACTTTTCCATAGTACCTGGTCCTTTATCTCTTCACGCTTTACCGTGGAGAGACCCTTATCATCCCAAGTAGGTTATATGTTTTCAGAAACCATTAATTCATGTAAGTTCCCTGGACTAAATGGCAACATATAGATTCCACTGAGCATTTATATTTTAAAGCGATCTTTTTCTATTTCCTTTATCCTCATCCTCAAAGCATAGAGGAAAACCAGCTTGTATTGTGTTAGGGTGCTTTTTCTTTCCCTGATGGTAGTAATGGCCATGTTTTGGAGTATCTCACACCCGTGCAGTACGATCTCTCACCACGCCTGCCAGTCCAGATATTTCAGATGTAAAAGTGTTCAGGTAGGCTTCCAAGTGATTTAAATTGACTTTTCTGAAAAGTCAGGAATTTGAAGGTGGAAAGATATTTTATATATATAGTTTTTCTTCTTTCCTAAAAGCTGGTTTTATGTTTCAGCATCAGCTTGTCATAGGAGGTAATTAAATCATTAGATACTAGCAATGTACTTATTTTAGAGAATAAACCACGCAAATTATACTATGAATACTCACGGACACCCCCCCACCCCCAATTCCCCTCTCAGCTCTGTAATGCCTTCCCTAGAGTAATGCCTAGTGTGGGACCACAAAAAGCTCTTTCATATTGCTGACAATTACCTGAAATTATCAGTAATCATACAAGAGGCAATTATAACTCATAGACGCACCAACATAATTATTACATCCTTTCAGTGCTCTAAACTTAAATGTACTCTGATAGCTCAGGCACAAACGATGTTGGTGTGGCTTTATTAGTCAAATTACATGTAATACATAGACTACATGTTAAGTCACTTTAGTTGTGACCAGTGAGAGCAAGTCCTAATTTTAAAGTGTCCAGCTTTAGACAATCTGTGGATCTCTTTCTCCTTTTGTAATTACAATGTGTTCATTAAGGCTATACCTTAATGCTGACAATCAGGTCATCTTTGGGCAGAACTGTGTTATCCAGACGCGTGCCCAATTTGCATTAGTATCTGTCAACTCAGAGATACAATCACCAAACACTCTATGTCACTTGAAAGCAAAGATACAGCTACTGCACCTCTATAAATCATCAAAAGAAGTAAGACCGTGCTCTGTGTACTTTAGAATGGACACAAATATATTGCACTATGTTGATTCAGAAAATGGCCCCAAAGGGCTTTAGATTTCTATGATGGGGGAAGGAAAGCATGTCAGCCAGATTGCCCTGAAATTTGGTATAACTGAGGCTTGGTCATGATCTTTAGTCATTTAGATCCTTCTTTATTAATGATGAATAAAACTAAAGCTGTCAGGTGCCTGGCAGAATGCCTGGCGTGTAGCAGGTGCTCGGTATTTGGCAGCTCGAGTTATGTGTAGAGTAAGACTGGAGGAGTTCCCTAGAGTTTGGTGGGAGTGGGAGAGTCGGGTGTGTGGAGAAAGCACAGGTCTCCTAACACTCGGGCAACAGGACTCTGGGAAGGCTGACTCTAACTGAGGAGCAGACAGACAGGTGCCATCCTGAAACTGGGTTTCCTTCATTCCCACCTGATGGGCTTAGTTTTCTGTATAAATCAGGCTGGACCTCAGTCCCAAGAACTGTTGACTTTTGTCCCCCTCTGCTGATAGTTTTCTGCATTCACATATCTCCCACCTCTTAAATCTAGCTCCGTGTGGTGAAGCTGGTCATCTTCTGTCCACGGTTTCCATGTTCCCCTTCCTTAAGCGCTCATACTTCCCTGTTTACAAATACTAATTGGACACATGCTGTGTACCAGGCCCTTGTGTCTGACATTGGGGATAGGGAGATAAAACAACACAGCTGTGCATTCCAGGAACGTGCATTCCCACTCAGAAGCCTGGTGAAGACTTGGTGGTTCTTCATGATATGCATGGAACACGCTTCCTCACGTCTTTCTTTAAGAGCTCAGAGGCACTCAGTGTGATGGCGGTATAATAGGGTATGAAGGAACTTACCTTTATTCTAACATGTGTGTAGGAATATGTATATAGTGCGATGTGGCTGTGTGTGTGTGTGTGTGTGTGTGTGTGTGTGTGTGTGTGTGTAGGGGGGCAGCTATTTGGGGAAGCATCCTCTGTCCCCACAGCCTTTCCTGCATCCCTGGACTTTTAATATTTCTTAATAGACGTAATCAAATTCCTTTTCCCTTAAGATTTTAAATTCTGTTCATATCTACTGAGTTATTTATGTATTTTATCTGTGAAGTATTATTTAAAATTCCCTCTCCTTGGGCGTTTAACTGCATTTGGAATTGGCAGATTTTTAAATTTTCATGGGCTTTGATTTTGCAAGAGAAATCAAATGATTAGTGCGTATCTGGAATGTACAAATACTATAGTATTGGTTATGCCAAGACGATTGACTAGGCTGTGGAAAAATAAAACTGATCTTTGCCTTCAAGGTGTTCAATCTAGTGAAGGTGATACACACATACAGCATAAATACAAGAAAATCATGCAAGTGCTCAGTAATACTAAAAATAACTGACCTTCGTTTAGCTCCCACTAGTGCGCAAAATATCCTCCACATGTATTGATAGAAGCAAAAGCTTTGCAGAGAAAAGAAGCTTCATGGAGATGGTATTGGAACTAGGCTTTGTAGGATTGTCTGTAGTCTGCACAACACAAAGAAGGTTGGTGGGGTACATTCAAGCCAAGATATGACATGAGTGATATCAAAAGACACAATACCCTGTTGTGGTATAAGGAATGTTTGGATATGATTGGAAGATCCACTAAGATGGATCTTAGAAATCAGGGAACAGTGTCCTAGGCAATTCATTGCAAAAATAACTAGGACTGGATTATAAGGAACTGTGAATGCCGTGGTAAGGTTTTAAGCACTGAAATGAAACAAACAAACAAAAACAGTGTTTTTGACTACCTCATGGTGATCTTATTTCCCTTTGTTGTGGGCTTATAAAAAGATAGTTTGAAAAAAAAATAAAATAAAAAAAAAAAGATAGTTTGAGCATCTGATATGACTGTGTTTCAATGCACGCTCATGTGTGTTTAAATTCTCTAGGATTTGTTCGACTATAGGTGACGGAAGAGTAGCACACAATTTTATGCAATGAGAGAATGGGGTAAATATTGTCTCGCAACACCAGAAAGGTCTGTCGTAGCGCACGCATGGTGGATTCAGCGCTCACACGGCGTCGTGAATCCCATCTTTTGGTCTGTTGCACCTGTCTTTGCTTTACTGTCCGGCTCAATGTCTGCATATAGCGGTCCCCAGCCTCAGGTCCAGTAGACAAGTGTTTCTTTATTGGAAGTTCCTGCCAGAGTCTTCACAATTAAGGAGTCATTCTGATTGTATTCACTTGCCTAACTGAAATGTGAGCTATGAATGTTAGAGAAGTGGCTGCAAAGAAAGTACAGATCCTATTTCCAGATGAAGGAGGATGGGTCAGACTGGAAGGCAGAAAATGTCCACTGCACTGCTCTGTTCTCCTCACAGGTCTAACTACTGATTTATTCGTTTATGAATTCACTTACTAGGATTAGAGGCTCAGGTTCCATTGATAAACAGAAAAGGCAAGTTTGATTTGTTCTAATAAAAGTAGCAAGTGCTTGCAAAAGACCAGTGCTTTGTTCAGTGCCTCTGTGGATGTGTTCCCATTATGTGCTTTTACAAAATAAATGGATACTTTTTAAAGTCCTCACAATGGGAAATGATTTAACTACAACGGAATTGTGTCTGTTTAATTTTCTACTAACTGATCTGCACGACATTGTAGAGCCCAGTACAAACCTTCATTCTGTTGATTTTGTGTTGCATTGTGTTGAGAGATACTTTAAATTGTCTTTTTTCCCCCTTTACTTTTCAGCTTGCTATAGAAGCTTGAATGTAGGGCTTTAAGCAAGAAAGTGCCTTTTCAACCGGAACTATAGAGTTGCTAGGGCCCCGCCATGGTAATTGACAGAGCAGAGGCTCAGCAAACATTGCTCTGAAGTTTGCATTATCAAATCTACCCAGATTTTCCAATCCACAAAACCTCTATTCAAGCACATTTTTTTAAGGCATCAAGGGTTTTCTAAATTTGTCAATTGACCTGCTAGACATTGCGTATTATGTTACCTAAAATAACGCCATATACTGTTAAAAAAAGTAGAATTGTGAAATCACCTATGGTTTTAATGGTTTTTCTCTTTCATATGAACATTTCAATTTCAATTGCTGTCAGCTCCTCTAAATAAGAATCGATCTTTTTCCCCCCTGCCTATTCCTGTCATTCTGAGTGCTTTCCAGGGAAGTAACCAAATTAAATTAATCTCTGCAGCTTTGAGTTTTTGTATTTATTTATTTATTCTTTTCTGATTTGGTGAATTTGTTGCCCTAAGACGTCCCTTTGGTTAACAGTTCAATTTCCTTCTACTGTTCTAGATGAATTGTCAATGATAAGCAAAGTAATATTTGAATTCTAGTAGGTTCTTTGTGAAGAAAAATATAATATACCAGACTGTTACAGTCAGTTTATTTTTTAAATAATAGGGGTATTGTTAATACCTTTTAACTTGAATTTCCTGAGGAACTTCAAGCTTTAATAGTTTTAAAATCAGTAGAAAAGTAACCACATTCACACTTTCTTTGCGTAGAGGAAATGTATTCTATGTACTGAATATGTGAGTTATTAGCATTTTTAACTATTAGCTAGCTAAAGTTCTGATAGAGGAACCCTGAAGAACTGTTAAATGAATAAATAGTATTTTTGCAAGGTGAAGGAGTTGTGGAGAGGGTTTGGGCATTGAGTACCTACTAGTGTTAGGCTGTGATATCTAACCTTGACCAGTGGGTGCCATTCCAACATGGGGTGTCCCCTGTCCACCGACTCTGGCCAAAGTGTACACCGCAGAATGGGGAGGAAGGGGTGCTTTCATCTGATTTACCATATGAATGATTCTTCCTGGAATTGACTTGCCAAACCTTTTTCCTCCAATTTCAAGATGGAGTGATAATTTCAGTTGTATAACTCAGTTTCATAGGCAATAATAGAATATTAGAAAGAAATTTCCGTAAATACGTGTAGTTTCCTTTCTTATTTAAAAAAAAAGAAAATGATTGTGGTACTGAACAACTCTGTGAACAATCTCCTTGTAGTGTGATCCGCATCAGAATCCCATGACATGGGGCGCCTGGGTGACTTCAGTGGGTTAAAGCCTCTGCCTTTGGCTCAGGTCGTGATCCCAGGGTCCTGGGATCGAGCCCCGCATCGGGCTTTCTGCTGGCGCCTGCTTTCTCCTCTCTCTCTGCCTGCCTCTCTGCCTACTTGTGATCTCTGTCTGTCAAATAAATAAATAAAATTAAAAAACAAAGAATCCCATGACATGCTTGTTCCGAAAAGCTCTTGGCCCCACCCTAAGCCTGCTCAGGCAGAAATTTTTTTGTAGGGAGAGTGGTGATTACCCAGCTTCCCAGGGGATTCTTCTATCAAATAAAAAATGAGAACCACTGGCTGTAAATGATTGTAAAGTACTAGGAGAGTGGCTTGCCCGCTAAAATGAGAGTGTGAAAGGAGAGAATTACATGTATTTATATCTGTGTTTGCACAGTAACTCTCACCCTTAATATCACCACCTTTAAATATCAATTATTATCCACTACCAAAGTCATTGTAGCACTGTTAACTACATATAAGGTTACACTTTAGGATACAGTAGTGCGTTAGTATACAGACATTACCTTTCCAACAAGATTTATAACCTAAGACAGTCATCACCGTTGGATACTTACGACACACATTAAGGACAGAAATTTTAAAAAGCATATTTAAATTGCATATAAATTAAAGCTGTTCATGTTACATTTTAATTTAAAGATAAACTAAACATAATCTGGCCTTCATGATGATAAAAGGATTCGGAAGGGGTGGGTGTGTGTGTAAATGCTGCATTTTGAGTTTGGGGGAAGCTGGGTCGAGGACTGTCCCCAAATCACACGCTTGTACATTTCAGAAAGAAAACCCTTTCAGAAAGGAAACCTACAAATATGTGCACTCCTGCTCTCAGAGTCTATGCCAAATACGTGAAGACACATTAACATTTCTGCTCTTTGGGGAAGTGATTTCTGAAACTCTTGGGCTGTTGTGCTGCCGTTCACGTGCCAGCCATCAGACCCTCTCTGATCCCTTGTTCAACCATTACTTGGTCTAGCCTCTGGGTTCAATCAGGATAGACTGTGAATTTTTGGCTGCCAGTCCATGCTTGGGAGTTAAATATTATTAAATTTTGGATAGTTGGCCAAATCCATTCACACGAGAACTTTTTAAAAGTTTTAGTATAATTATTTGGCACTTAAGGGATACAAACACACAGATGAACATTTCTCTGGATTTGTGATCTTTTTGCACCTTCATTGAAGACCAATTCAGAATCACCCAAGAAAGTAATGCTTTTCTTCTGTCAGAAAAAAATTGAACCTTAAGGGAAGAAGGCTAATATTCTTGGTATATTTATCATCCTCTTGCCTCCCAAGTGGAAACTCACTGTCAATATTTAGACCAGAGTGTTATTAAGAATATGAAATGTTATTACAGAGCAAATTTCATAAGAAATTTGATCCATCACTTCAGTATGATACCAGACTTTCAATCATGTTGTAACATTGAAGTTCCATTTTTAATGTTGCCTGGGCCTGGAATTATGTTCGAAGTTGAATAAAATGAGTTTGGAGAAAACGCATTCATCCTTTTCATTCATACCTCCATCTCTTGTCATGCTCTGTCTACCTTTTTGACTGCTCATGGGAACTTGGTTGAAAATAAGACAGTGTGTATTGATTGGGCATTTGCTGTGTGCCCAGAACTGCCCCGTATTTAACAATAATGAAAAAAACTCCCTACCCAAAATAAAAGCAAGTACAAACTCCTGGTGATTAGACCCGTGATGTTGAAGCAAGAATATAAGACAACTTGGAGATGTGAGTCTTTATCTTACTTGACATGCAATCATAGATAAGTGGAAATGTTACTAATGAGTTAGAGTTTACTGTGAAAATGGTGACTTTATAGATGGGGAAAACCTTGGAGAAGGCAGCTTTCAGCTTGAGTCTTGAGTCTAATTTTTGAAAATTGGGAGTTTGTAAAACTAAACAGGCTTCATCTTGCTTTTCAGAGAGAAAATGATATCCGGCCTTGGAGATTACTCCTCTCATAAACTGGAAGTTGTTTTCCACTTGTTTGGGGGGGTCTACTTCTATATTCAGTACAATAGATAAGGTGTAATCGACTTTATTGAGTTCAGAATTCAAATTCCAAATAGCTCTGGACTTTGAGCAAATCATCAAGCCTCCTAAGCCTCAGTTTTTCCATCTGCCAAAGAGGAGTAACAGGGAGAAAATGAGAAATGACTGCACCATGCTTGGCCTCAGACATAGTACATAATAGCCACTAATATGTGTTTTGGGGTAGACGTTGTCTGTGTTTTACATGCCTTCAAGGAGTTTACAATCTAGTAGTTAAGATGGGACATGTATTCCTGTGGTAATAATTTAATACAAGATGGAGTTCAACTTTAAGTGCTCAAAGCCATAGGAAAATGAGTAAGTTATTAAGTTTCATGAATAATCAAAATACGGAAAAACTGAAGATAACAAAGCAAAGCCATTGATTAGTGGGAAGATAGAATCAGGTGTAGGTAAAGAATGAGGAGTTCAGGGGCGCCTGGGTGGCTCAGTGGATTAAGCCGCTGCCTTCGGCTCAGGTCATGATCTCAGGGTCCTGGGATCGAGCCCCGCATCGGGCTCTCTGCTCTGCAGGGAGCCTGCTTCCTCCTCTCTCTCTGCCTACCTCTCTGCCTACTTGTGATCTCTTTCTCTCTGTCAAATAAAGAAAATAAAATCTTAAAAAAAGAAAAAAATAAAAATAATAATAAAATAAAAGAATGGCTTTAAAAAAAAAAAAAAATGAGGAGTTCAGGAAATCTCTCGGCAACACAGGGTGTCACCTTCAAAGCCAGAACTTGGTCTTCTTTGGGTTGGTGCTTCCCCAAATCTGTCCTGCTTCTTTAGATAGGGACCATTGTTCTGACCTGCAGTTTCCTGTACCTAGACCATAGAGGTGACCATGAGTATGGGCACTGAGTTCTATTAGTGACTGGAGCAGTAAGCATGAGAACATCTACTGAAAGATTCTTTTTAAGGATAACAGTGAGACTGAAGTCTTACTGAATGATATTATGGTCAAAGCACCAAAGAAGACTTCAGTCCTACTGGAGGGCCCAAGATAGATATTCCAGTGACTGCGAAATGGGAGGCAAATAATGCATCATTTGGGGCTCTGACCTCACTTTAAATCTTGATGTAGATAGCTCTAGTAATTGAGTGAGTTCACAAAGAACATTGTTGTTTTTAAGCTGCTGGACATATTAGGATCTGCCTGTTATAGAAAGCACAGTTAAACCGTAGCTCACGTATGGTTGAATTTCTCACATGATAACGAAATCCGGAGTATGCGATGCGTAACTGACTTTCAGATATACGGTATCTTCAATGTTACAGACTTGTACTCTTCTGCCTTGTTCTCTTTCCATAAGCCTTTTCCATTTTCATAGTTATCATATGTGCCTGCCATGAAGGAAGGGGGTTAAGATCCAACAGCCAAACGTGGGTGCCAGAAGAGTCTACCTCCTTAAAAAATGGTTTTCCTGGAGGCCAACCTAACCACTTATATTTATCTCTCAGACTTGAAATCACATGGCTAGCTGCAAAGGATCCTGGGAAGTATAGTTTACACATTGCTGCCGTGAAGAAAATTAGAGTTGTGTTCATAAGAAAGGAGAAAATGAATGTTGCAGAAGGCAGTAGCACTAATGGCCAATGTCAGTTAAATCTTAAAAACTTCAGAATGAAGTGGATACCAGACTTTCAATCATGTTGTAACATTGAACTTCAGAATGAGACTTGCTCAGCCCCTGTTACTGCTCACCAAAACCCAATCTCAGATTTCATTGCTATGCCATCCTCTTCTAGTAATACCAGGTAGGGCAGGGGTTGGAAGCAGAAATAGAAAGAGGAAGCTCGGGGGCGCCTGGGTGGCTCAGTGGGTTGAAGCCTCTGCCTTCGGCTTAGGTCATGATCCCAGGGTCCTGGGATTGAGCCCCGAATCAGGCTCTCTGCTCAGCAGGGAGCCTGCTTCCCTTCCTCTCTCTCTGCCTGCCTCTCTGCCTACTTGTGATCTCTGTCTGTCAAATAAATAAATAAAATACTTTAAAAAAAAAAAAGAGGAAGCTCTTGTGTATCTTTTGTATTTGTTTTCTGTTCCTACTGAAATAAATTAACCACAATTTGGGTAACGTATAACAATAGAAACTTACTTTCTCACATTTCTGGAGGCCAAAAGTCTTAAACCTTAAAGGAATTACACTCCCTCAAAGGTTCTGGGTGGGGGTGGGGGTGGGGGGGCGCCTGGGTGGCTCAGTGGGTTAAGCCTCTGCCTTCAGCTCAGGTCATGATCTCAGGGTCCTGGGATCGAGCCCTGCATCAGGCTCTCTGCTCAGCAGGGAGCCTGCTTCCCTTCCTCTCTCTCTGCCTACCTCCCTGCCTACTTGTGATCTCTGTCTGTCAAATAAATAAATAAAATCTTTAAAAAAAAAAAAAGGCTCTAGGGAAGAATCTGTTCCTCCTCATTCTAATTTCTGGCACCTGTAAGTCCTTGACTTGTGAACATCGCTCCCGCTCCATCTTCATATTGCCCTCCACGAATCTGTATCTTCTATCCCAAATCCCCCTGTGCTTTTCCCCTCTAAGGGAACTTGCCTTTGGATTTATAGCCCACCTGGATGATCAGGATGGTCTCATCATCTCAAGAACCTTAATTAGATCCGCAAAGATCCTTTTTCCAAGTAAGGTCCCATTCACGGGTTCTAGGAATTAGGACATGGGGGACTGTTCAACCCACTATGCCCTCTGCTAAGCACTGAGTTTTTTCCCAGGTCAGCCTGAACCTTTTAGAAACAGCAGCTCAAAGACCCATCCACCATATGGTCTCGCCAGCTGTGTATATATGTAGAGAGAGTAGAGAAAATGATCACAGCCAGGTCACCTTCCACTTATGGGCAGACCTTATAGCGTTGTCTTGAGTACTAGATAGACAGGACACTAGGTATGTATTCAGTAAAGAGAATCAGTCCATTTCTGTTGTGTTGCTTGTTATCTGGGTTTCACTGTCACACCTAGTGTAGAAGAAGCAGATGACAGGGGTGCGTTGTTTTGCTCTGGGTTAAATAGCTTGATGCAGAACTGTTGTGGGTACTGGCGTTTCTTTCCCACTCAGCAATGGCCTCAGGAAATAGCTGAAGACACCATGAATATGCATTGCATAATACGTGGACCAGAAAGATAGGGAATCACAGCCGATTTTAGTGGTAGCTGAGAATGGGAGTAAACCAAAGAAACCATGTGACATGGGTTATTTCTAGGTATGTTAACCTAAACAACTGTTTTTTGAGGCCTTAGGCTGTGAGGCACCACAAAGGACCGTTAAATCGGAAGTTGGGTATGCCCTTCACCCAATTCAATTCAATTCGGCCAACTTGCCGAATTAGGGTTCCTGCTCTTCTTAGACTCTACAGAATCACCTCGGGAAACCATTTTATGGTAAGATTAATTTTTCTTTTAGTTCTGCTTTAGGTGTTTATTTTAATTGGATTTTATAGGGAACAGAAAGAGGTGGTGGATTGACAGGAGAGAACCAGAGTCTGGACAATGTGGGGCAGGTGGTGATTTCCTTTCTACCACCAGGTGGCGCTTGGTTTCTGACTGTGGTAGCCTTAGAACATGGTCTGTCTCCTCAACTTCCTTAGAAATGATGTGACGCAACATCATTTTGAAGCAAATGGGTGACTCTTCATGGATTCTTTTTACCTTGAGGATAAATTTCAGCCTTATTGGAGGTTCTCTATAGGGTCATAAGGAGGGTTTGGCAGGATGAGCCTTTGAAATGCTTTTGGCTAGTGGGAAGGGAGCCCTGAGCAGTTACCCTCTTCATAAACATTTGTTAAATGAAAAGATGACTCTAATAACTTTCCATGAAAGAACCTTCTCCATTAAGGGCCCAGTCCTAGCCACAGAAATAATCACTTAAGTTTCTTAATTTCCTCTCATAAGCTTGTTTTCGAGTATTAAGCCAAACCACAGTGCATGATACATTTCCTTTGACTTGCAAGAAATCCCCACAGACAGCATTAATGGATTTATTTTAAATTGTTGTTTGTAAAATGAAAGCAAACTCCAAATAATTATATAAAATTGTTTTTTAATGTTTGCATAATTTTTTCATCATTAAAAGCCACTGAGCTCTTTAATATTGAGACAGAACCATCCATTGAACATAAAAAATGGTTACCTTGATGCTTTTAATATCTCTGCCTAACACACACACACAGGCATTCTGGGTTCTGCATAGTTATTTATACTGCTTGTCACATTAGTGGTTTATTCTGACAAATGTATTGTTTTAGTATGAAACTTCAGTAGGAGGTTGGGGTGGGGTAGGGGTCCTTTATCCTGAAGCTTTCTGGAAACCAAGCCTTTGTACTTGGCTGGCATTAGAGAATAGGACAGAGGTGCTATTCACACTTCATCATTTGAGAGACCCTTAAGCGATGCTATTTTTAGCACTCCCCCCCTGTTTGCAAAGTCATCCTCTGCATAGGCCATAACTCAGTGCTGGAAAAGCCTGCAACATCTACTTACTGGGATCAAGGTGTGGTTTTCAAATGTCTTCCTCAAAATTTCAGAGGTGGCTCAGGAATTGAACAGATGTTTGCTTTGAATTTAATTTTACATACACTTTTACTCCCTGAAATTGTAATGAGTATTAACCCCTAAAAGTATTCCAGATTTGAATGTACTAGAGACCATGTGTATTTTAACTTGCCCTGATTTTGACACAGATATTCGAGAGCAAATTTTCCTGTCATTTGTTTCATTAAGACCTAGCCTGAGATTGTAAGGCATGCTGTTAAATAGTTGTAATTATTTTTGTGCATCAGGACCTGTATCAGAAAACCATATGCAGAATTAAACTACTCACGCTCATATGTATTTGTCTTAACTGACCCATGATTCCAGATTTTGCATTCATCAAAACAGCCTGACTGGTCTTTTGAATTGACTGACTTGAAGAGTTGTTACACATCAGAATTTCCGTGTGGAAGCTACTAGAATATCACTTTTGTCTGTTATAAGACTCCTTGGAAGATTGTTTTGTTTTGTTTTTTAAATAGCTTCCTAATCAAACTAACAAGAAAGTATGGTCTTGCTGCTCGAAGTGTGATCCATGCACCAAAAGCTTGGAGGTTTGTGAGAAATGCATAAGCTTGGATCCCAGTCCTGCTGAATGAGAATCTTAGCTTTAATGACACCCCCGGGTGATTCATACGCATGTCAGCAAGCCCAGCACTGGGCAAGACAACAGATGTGTCGGCTGAGAAACTCGCCGTCCACGGGACTAACACGTTATCAGCCGTGAATGCTTTCTGTAAAGGTGCTTTCCAGATGTCGCTCAGAAAGCCAGTGTCTGAGCTGAGTAAATCCCCAAGCCACAGCCACAAAATGATGCTTTACTAGGTTTCATGGGGACAAGAAATCTATATATATATATATATTTCAGAAATCTTCTCAGCCAATTGTGACAAACAGCTAGTTTTGTAGAAAGCAAGGCATTGAAGGATAGGCTTTAAAACTGAGTTTTTAAAGTTTGGATGAATAGGAAAATTCACTTCAAGAAAGAGATCATACTGCCTTCACTCTGAAGTGCCAAATCCTAATCAGTCAGGAGCCATTTGAGAAGCACGAGAAGACGGAAAGGGCAGAAAAAGTGGCTAGAGAGGCATTCCATCCATCCCACGCCTGCTGGTGTGTGCTTTATACAGACCACCATGCTAGACAGTGATGGACAATGAGGTAAGTAATTAGACACTCTCTCTGCCCTCTAGCACTCTCGAATAGAGTGGGGGAGACAAGAATATCAATAACTCTAATCCAAGTGAGAATAAATATGAAAACAAGGTGAAATAATTGCCTTCTCACCATAGAGGAAGGAATGATCGTTTTTTGCTAAAAGAATCAGGAATGGCTTTTTACAGGGAGACTTCCAAACGTTGTTCTAATCCCACGTGAGAAAGATTGATGGGGAAGGAAACACAGGAGGAAGGGATTCCAGGACAGAACAAAACGCAGTCATATAAGGTCTTCTGGGGTCCAGATCAGCATCTGTTCTGATGTAGGTAGAAAGGCGGAGCTATGTGGCGAGACATACCCTAGAAGGGCACTTGGTTGAACTAGCGCAGAGGACCATGGAGCCATATTAAGGATGGTCTTCTCTGGATGATGGCTACAACCTTAGTCAGTCTTTTAAGAAGACTCGGAGATCAAGGGGTTCAGAATCTTTTATTTTCTTCTTCTCTTGTTACCCAAGGGAGTAAATGCTTAAAGTTTTTGGCTTTCAGTTGGAGCCTGTGGTCAAGGTTCATGAATTATTTGTGTTTTTATCCACACTGATCTTTTGGCAGCTTCCAGTGTTCGTCACTTTTTCTCTAGCACTGGCCAACTGTGCTCTTGAACACATGCAACTCATTTTCAGCAGTATTTTACATGTCTAGAGCATGTTTAGGTTTTCGGAGAATCTTCATATAGTATCGTGTGGATAGTATCGTATCGTATTGAAGCTTTAGATCCCCTGTCCAAGGTGGGCAGGAGGGATGCTCTTGCCGTCTAACTTTGGTTTGGGAAAGTTAAGTGACTTTGCAGGCATGTGTCTGATAAATCTTGGAGCTGGGAATAGATTGTCCCCATTTCACCCTTTCCCAATTCCTTACCATAAACCACCATGGTCCTCGCTGGTTCTAGTGAATAGTATTTGTTCCTCATCTCCTTCTGGGCATGTGGAAAAGTGAACTTTCCGGTTTCCATTCCTGTATTGGGCATGTAGTGTAGGCAGGAAATAAGCTTTCACGGTCGAGTCACTCAAAGGTGGGAGTTACTGTAACATAATTTAGACTATTGTGATGGGTCTAGCCCCCACATCAAACCGCATATGTAAGCCAGCAGGTATCCATGGGAGAGTGAGGGCCTATAAAATGAACTTAGCAAGGTGACAAGGCCTTCCTAGGACAAGACTTTACTTTCAGAGGGAAGGTGCTTTGTATACCTCTCCTCTGTTGTATTGATCCTTGCTACTATATACCTCATACCTCTCGTGCCCTGTCTGTATTTGTTGAATGACTAAACATCTACTTCTACTTTAAAGTAAGCCCCGTGGACATGTCCTTTCTCTCAAGACATGCCTTAGCAGTATCATTTCTGTTCTCATATTTTCCATGTTACACACCAGAAGCTATGGGAATTCTGTTTGCCTGCACCAACCTTTATCCCAGAATTTACTTTGGGTAGAATATCTATATTACCACTAAACTGCTAGCCTCTGAGGTTTTAGAAGAAGAAAGAGATGAAGTTAGGATATTATTAGAAATTCAGAGCAGGAATTCTCCAGCTTGATTTGGTGATATGCCTGGAGTGATCCGTGTACCTCTAGGAGTGTTGTGAGAAAATGCATGTTAGAGACATACCATCCCAGTCTAGCAGATCTTAAATAGATCAGTGTGCTCCTTGTGTATGTTTCACTGAAAACACAATCTTCTTCATCTTTTATGCACTATGCTAAGGAACCTGTATTCGAAGGAACAGTGTATAGCTGTGTGAACAGGGTCCTTAGTTTCTGGGACTGGTGGTCACTGAAACACTGAATGCAAAGCACCTTTCAGTAAAAGCTGCAGGACTTTCGTGGCACCTGGAATCTGAAATGAGTTGGGCCTGAGCACTGAGTCTGTGAGCACTGTGTGTTACACTCCACCTCATTTCAGTTCATTAACTACTGGCTCTCAGTTTCTCTGTTTAATAAGTCCTGTGTTGCTTTAGTCTTCCTGACTTCCTTCTCATTTCTTTCCTAGTCTCCATCTGTTTCTGTCTCTGAAAATTTCATTTTTGGTCATTAATTAATGTCTCCTCTAACATTTCATAGTTCATTAACATGTCTTATCAGATTTCTTATGGTCAGTTTAGCCCTTTTGACATATCTAAAAACTTGTGAATCCTTGATTAAATATATCAATCCTCAAAGTGTCATCTCTTTTTTGAGTAAATATTCCCAGATGCTTATGATTCTTATAAATGGTTTTCTATTAAGTCCAAAGTAGATGGCCTGTGTGACGCCGACCCTTGATATTACAAATTGTATTTCAGAACATAATAGTAGTAGCTAAGAGTCCGTGAGCACTTGCATGTGTCAGGCATGTTCCCTAAATGCTCTATATTATCTCACAAAATCCTGACTGAAACTCTAACAGGTCAGAGCTATGGTTATCCCCATGTTACGGAGGACGGAACTCTGACACAGTTTAAGAATCAGCATCTGTGGAGTTCAACCAGGCGACTGGATCGGGGTCCCATTCTCTTAACCATTGTAGGGAGAGGGAGAGATTAGATAAATAACTGGTCAGAAATACCTGCAGGTCTTTGAAGACTCCTTCTCTTGCTCTCGGTGCCAAAATTGCTGAACGAGTTTTCAGGTGGTCATTATGTGCATATTAATCAGCCACAGTGATCATTTAAAAATCACACCCAACTGAATTGGAAAATAAAAGTGCTTCACAAAGTCCATATATTTAGAACCATTTTGTAGACTGGGAGAGAACTTGAATGTTATGATGTTACAGCTCCCCAAAGCTTTGGAATTTGGGATCCCGAGACTCATGCTGAGGCTTGCTTGGTGCCCATGAGCCAACTCAGTCCTGTAACCACAGCACCTACAACCTGTGACCATCGGATGACCCCAGCTGACACATCTGGTTCTCTTCCTATATGCATTATTGCCTGAGCCATCGAGCATTCTTTATCTTCTTCTAGCTACAAGAAGGATGACAACTAACAATTACTTTTCAACTCTGTATTAGATACTTAGGCTAATTGCTTTCCAGACATTTTATCATGTGATTCTTACATCAACTTGATGATGTCCATACTGTCATATTCTCCAACCTATAGTTAGGGAACCTGAGCCTAAGGAAATTTATAGAACATGCTTGTGGTGACCCAGATGGGTGATTGCAGAACTGGGTAACCCCTCTTGTCACCATATGTGATTTGGGTTGTGGGGAAGGCAGTTGTTTGTCTGAATTTGATTACACCATACTTTGTGGAACATGTGCTAAGCACTCATAGGAAGGAAAGTGTTTTTGCCTTCACAAACCTGTAGTCAGACATGCAGACAAATAATTGAGATAAAGAGATGAACGGTGCTAGAGAAGCATAATAGAAGGATTGACCCATTCCTTCGGGGAAACTGGGGACAGAGTCAATATATTTGATAATTGAGCAGGAATTTAACCAGGATAATAGGAGAAAGGCATTCAAGACCAAGGAAACTCCTCGGGTTGAGACCTCCTATCTTTCACTGATTCATTCTACAAATATTTTTGAATATGTATCTTCAGTGCAGATACGAGGAATTGCCTTCCTAGACTTTATACTCCAAACATGGAATAACATTGAATGGAATTCATGAAAGCATATAAGACATTTAGCACATAGCTACATCCAGGCTTTACAGAGTGAAAGCATGGGAAGCTGTTATTTCCCATAGCTGCTGTAACAAATTATGACCAATTTGTTCTCTTGCAATTCTAGGAATCACAAATCCAAAAAAAAAAAAAAATGTAATATGGGCTAAAATCAAGGTTTTGCCAAGGATGAGTTTCTTCTGTAGGCTCTAGTGAGGAATCTATTCCTTGGTCTTTTGAACATCCGAAGGACACTTACATTCCTTGAGTCAAGGCTCCTTTCACCATCTTCAAAGGACAGCGTCTTCAAATCTTTCCTACTCTGATGCCCCTGCCTTCTTAAATGGACCCTGTGATTACATTAGACCCACCTGGATAATCCAGGATAGTCTTCCCTTATTCACAGTGTTTGCAAAGTCCTTTTTGCCATGGAGGATTAAAACCTTCACAGGTTTCAAGGATTAAGACGTGGACACTTTTGAGGACCTATAATTTTGCAGTGAAGGTTGATGATAAAGAGTTCATTTGACATATGAGGACCTGGGCTTTGTTTAATAGGAACTAAAAGAGGCTGGGGAAGAATATTAGAGCTTTTGCTGGTGAGAGCTGATTAGATCTGAAGTAAGGCAGCATCACTGGGAGAGGAAAAGAGTAATCAATTTGAGGGAAATTTTGTAATTTAGTAAGAAATTTAGTAAGGTACTTGGCGGCTCTATGTGGATGAAGGAGAGGGAGAACTCAAAGATGAGCCAGAGATTCTCACTTGGTCAGCTGGTTAGCAAATGTTCTTAATTTTCTGCTTAAAATGATATTTTCTGAACTGTTCAGCATCAGCATAAATATTCAGGACAGTACTTGACTTTTAACAAATCACTGGTGTTAGAAGATCTGAATAACTTCAGGTAGAAGCCTGGTTTTTTTTTGTTTTTAATTTATTTATTTGACAGAGAGAGATAATAATCACAAGTAGGCAGAGAGGCAGGCAGAGAGAGAGGAGGAAGCAGGCTCCCCACTGAGCAGAGAGCCTGATGTGGGGCTCGATCCCAGGACCATGAGACCATGACCCGAGCCGAAGGCAGAGGCTTTAACCCACTGAGCCACCCAGGCGCCCCGTAGAAGCCTGTTTTTATATCTTTCTTTCCTACTCTTTCCTTGTCTTTCTTTACTAGGCTATTCTTTCATATGATTGTCTACTCTTACCTTCATCACATTGCATTTTAGTGTAGTTTCCTAAACTATCCTATGGTTGGAGTTTTTAAGGTATGTTAAGTCTTGACACACATCATTCTTTCTCCCACCTTGACACATTTAAGAAAGTAACCTTTAGTCTAGCAGGCCCACTTCTGAGTATTTATCCAAAGGAAATAAAATCATTGTCTCCGTGAGACATCTGCACTCCCATGTTCATTGTAGCATTATTCACAGCAGCAAAGATAGGGAAACAACTTAAGTGTTCATAAATGTGAATGGATCCAGAAAATTTATTACATATACATATGTGCATTTGAATATGACCCAGAAATTCTACCTGGGTATTTCCAAGAGAAATGAAAATATATAGTCACACAAATACTTGTACACATTCATAAGTTTTATCCATAATGCTCCTAAAGTGTATACAATTCAAATGTCCAACAAAGAAATGGGTCAACAAATTGTAGTATACTTATGTAAGGAGTTCTCTGTGGCATTAAAGTAAAAACAAGCATACCATGCAACATTGTATACCCAGCAACATGACTGAATTTTGTATTGTGTTGAGTAAGTCATACTCAAAAAGCATAAATATTATATGATTCCATTCAGATGAAAGTACAAAAACAGGCAAAGCCAATCTACGATGATAGAAAATAATGTAAAATGCTAAAGGGGTGGGAATTGATTGGAAGAGAACATGCAAGGTTTTGGGGGGATGGGAATGATCTAGATTTGGTTGGGGTATTGGTTACATGAGTGAACACACTTGTCAAAACTGCTCAAATTGTATTCTTAAGGTATATACATTTTTTTTAAAGATTTTATTTATTTATTTGACAGACAGAGATCACAAGTATGCAGAGAGGTAGGCAGGGGGTGGGGGGTGGTTGGCAGGCTCCCTGCTGAGCAGAGAGCCTGATGTGGGGCTTGATTTCAGGACCCTGGGATCATGACCTGAACTGAAGGCAGAGGCTTAACCCACTGAGCCACCCAGGTGCCCCAAGGTATATACATTTTACTACATGTAAATTCTACCTAAAAAAATGAAAATACTGTACTTAGGTACTAGGAATGCAAGGATGAACAAAATAGGTAAGGTCCCTACCTTCATGGATTTTGTAGTCAAATGACTGAGAAAGACATTAAGGAAGAAATTACTTGTAGAATAAGCCTTACAGTATGGTGCTATGGAGCATAAAGCAAGGAAAGACACTCAGGAAAAGTTAGTGTCCCAAGGGAAATGACCTTTAAGCAGCCAGTTCCTTGACTCTCCAGCCAGGAACTGGACATTTAAGAATCTTGTAGATGATAGTAAGGGCTTTGATATTTACCCGGGGTTAATTGGAAGGTGGTGTTCGGTGTTACTTTGCAGAATGACATCATTGGTGTAGCAGACCCCAACCAGGTTTTTCCTGTAACCATTCTCCCTTTCTTCAACATTAACGAAAATGTTAGCCAGGCATGGATGCCCAAAGTAAAGGCTTTGTTTTCTTGCCTAACTTGCAGCTCTCTGAAGTTACGTGGCTAAGTTCTAGCCAAGGGAATGTAAATGAAAGTGTTCTTTTTCAGTTCTGGGAGCCTTCTCTAGGAGAGAGCTGGAATATGTCCTCTCTCATTTCCTGCTCTTTCCTGCTTCCAGAAAGTTGGATAGAGTCTTGGACCTTGAGGATGCTGGCCCCATCCTCGGGTCAGATCCTGAGGACTTAGTGGAGAAGAGCTTACCCAGCACTCCTCAGTTGCAAACCTCTAGACATTTTTTCAGGGCCTGGGGGACAGAAGAGAAAGTATCTTTGGAATTTTGCTACTGTGAAGCAAACCTGATCCTAACTAACAGTCTGATTGACATTTTTAAAAGATCATCCTGGCTTCACTGTGATTCTTAAACACAGAGTTTCATTCATATTCCTATGCTGTTTGGCTTTCTCTTTTGTTTCCCTGTCCCTTAGGGATGAAGATGATGAAAAGGAAGCAGTCCTTTCTCAACATGAATAATGTTTTGTGGTTTTTACTTTCAATTTCTTAATTCCTTCAAGTGTTTGGTTTAAGGTATAGGAAAATGATAGTCGTGGTACACAATTATAAACTAATTGCCAAGAACAGGGGACCCAAGTCTCAGTAAATTGGTTCCCCCACTCCAGTTTGTATCGAGCAAAGTTGATTAGCATCTTAAATAGGAAAGTTACATGACTCTCATATCTAAGTAGCTGCAAAATGTTAACATATGATGATAATTTGCTACATCAACAGTATCAGACCCTTTATTTTAAAAATGCCCAGCTCGTAAGGACTTACTGCATTTTATTCAATAAAGACTTTGTCTCTCTACAAGTAGGAAACATAGGAACTGTGCACTGGTAGAAACCATCACTCCTCTGGCTTAATCTGTGTTCTCCAGGATGCTTCTGGACAACAGAGTTGCCTTTTCCCTGCCCATCCCCCTATCCCAGTGTCTACCGGGACCCCAATATCCTAATAACCAACAATCTGCATCGTTGTTTTGAACAATGAAATCACATGACTTTCAGTGCATCAAACAAGGCAAAGCTAACATAAAAACACTATAAAACAGAATCCATTACAACAACTGTACTTAGAATATCCTTAGAACAGAAGGATATTATGGGCTAAAAATGTCTTAAATTAGTTTTTAATGTGAAAATTAAAGGCATTATAAATCCATCACATGAACAGGATTGTAATTTCCAGTCAATATAAAGAAAAAAAATCCTGATAGGAAGGGTTTTAAAGCACCGGAACAGATTACTGAAGGAGATTTGTCAAGGTGGTTTCTCTAGAGATCTTGAAAGGGGAAAAAGCTCATCTGTCTTAGTTGGTTTAGAGGAAACTTGGTAAGAGCGAGAGGCTGAAATTGCTGGCATCTGAAGGCTCTTCTATGAGAGTATTTTAAAAATTCTACACAGAGGGAACGTCGTCATGACCTTGGGGAGGGCAAAGATTTCAGAAACAAGACACAAAAAGCACTAACCATAAGAAAAAACAATAAACTAGATGTCATTAAAATTAGGAACTCCTGAGCATCAAAAGATACAGCAGAATGAAGAGGTAAGCCACGGATTAGGTGAACATATTTGCAATACATAATTCCAGCAAATGGCTTGTATCCAGAGTTTATAAAGAAGTGCTATAAAGTAGTGAGGAAACAGACAAAGACCCCAGTTACAGACGGTCAAAAGATTTGAGTGGGCATTTTGTAGAAACGATATTGAAATGGCAGTAAGCACATGAAACAGTTCAGCATCACTGTGAATCTAAGAAATGCAAATTAAAAACAAAATGAGACACCATGGCATTCTCACCAGAATGCCTACCAGTTGAAACTGCCATGGCCAGGGCTTGGCCAGGATGTTAAGCAACTGGAAGGCTCACATACTGTTGCTAAGGTATAAGTTGATATACCTCTTCAGAAGACTATAGGCAGGTTTTTTTTTTTTTGCTTTGTCTTTATTTATTTATTTTTGGTAAAGTTAAATATGCTGTGATTATGCAGATCCCGTCCTAGGTATTTTCTCAAGAAAAATGAAAATGTATCGAAACAAAGACTTTTATAAAAATGTCATAGCACCTTTACCCAAGATAGCTACAAACTGTAAACTAAGTACCCACCAATAGGAGAAGGGAGGGGAAAGACTAAAACCAAGGACATATAGTCTCTATGTGGTACTGAAGAAGAATGAATGAGATACATGTAGCAATATAGATAAATCAGCACTGAGCACAAGAAGCCAGGCACAAAATGATGTATTGAGGGTTATCTCATTCATGTGCAGCTTAAGAGAAGGCAAAACTAAGAGATGGAGGAAAACACCAGAACAGCAGCTCCGTTGGGGCTGGTGGTTGGGACGAAGGGATTGTGGGACAGGTTCACAAGGAATGTGAGTGGAAACCTTCTGTAGTGATGGAACTTTCTAGTATCTTAATCTAGGTTATGATTACATAGTATATACATAGGTTTAAAAAAATCATTGCATTATACACCTAAGACCAGTGTAGTTTACTATTTTTGTACTTCAATAAAAAAGTAAAAATAATAACATGTGTACTATATTGTGATTGTGAATCCCCTTGGAGTGTTGCCCAGTGTTTCATTGTATGTATTATATAAAGCACCTGTCTTTAAGCACTGTAGCCCATATATGCTGTCATTTTAAAAAAATAATTGTACAGAAATCAGTTACTTTCTTATATACTAACAATAAACATACAGAAAGGGAAATTAGAGAATTGATTCCATTTACTATAGTGCCAAGAACCATAGGATACCTGGGAATAAACCTAACCAAAGAGGTAAAGGATCTGTACTCAAGGAACTACAGAACACTCGTGAAAGAAATTGACACAAAAAGATGGAAGAATATTCCATGCTTATGATTTGGAAGAATAAACATTGTTAAATTTTAAATTTAAATTTATAGATTGCCTAGAGCAATCTATACTTTCAGTGTCATTCTGATCAAAATTCCACCGGCATTTTTCAAAGAGCTGGAACAAACAATCCTAAAATTTGTATGGAACCAAAAGAGACCTCAAATTGCTAAGGAAATGTTGAAAAGGAAAAAAAACTGGGGGCATCACGTTGCCTGATTTCAAGCTTTACTACAAAGCTGTGATCACCAAGACAGTGTGGTACTGGCACAAAAACAGACACATAGACCAGTGGAACAGAGTAGAGAGCCCAGATATGGACCCTTAACTCTATGGTCAACTAATCTTTGACAAAGCAGGAAAAAATACACAGTGGAAAAAAGACAGTCTCTTCAATAAATAACGCTGGGAAAATTGGACAGCTATGTATAGAAGAATGAAACTCGACCATTCTCTTACACCATACACAAAGATAAACTCAAAATGGATAAAAAGCCTCAACTTGAGCCAGGAATCTATCTAAATCCTAGAGGAGAACGTAGGCAGTAACCTCTTCGATATCAGCCACAGCAACTTCTTTCAAGACATGTCCCCAAAGACAAGAGAAACAAAAACAAAAATGAACTTTTGGGATTTCATCAAGATCAAAAGCTTCTACACAACAAAGGAAGCAGTCAACAAAACAAAGAGGTAACCCACGGAATGGGAGAAGATATTTGCAAATGACACTACAGACAAAGGACTGGTATCCAAGACCTATAAAGAACTCCTCAAACTCAACACACACAAAACAGATAATCACATCAAAAAATGGGCAGAAGACATGAACAGACACTTCTCCAAAGAAAACATCTAAATGGCTAACAGACACATGAAAAAATATTCATCTTCATTAGTCATCAAGGAGATTCAAATCAAAACCACATTGAGATACCACCTTATAGCAGTTAGAATGGCCAAAATCAACAAGACAGTAAACAAGTGTTGGAGAGGATGTGGAGAAGGAGGAAACCTCTTACACTGTTAGTGGGAATGCAAGTTGGTGCAGCCACTTTGGAAAACAGTGTGGAGATTCCTTAAGAAATTAAAAATAGAGCTTCCTTATGACCCTGCAATTGCACTACTGGGTATTTACCCCAAAGATAACAGATGTAGTGAAAAGAAGGACCATCTGTACCTCAGTGTTCATAGCAGCAACGGCCACAGTTACCAAACTGTGGAAAGACCCAAGATGCCCTTCAACAGATGAATGGACAAAGATGATATGGTCCATATATACAATGGAGTATTATGCCTCCATCAGAAAGGATGATTGCCCAACTTTCTTATCAACATGGATGGGACTGGAAGAGATTATGCTGAGTGAAATAAGTCAAGCAAAGAAAGTCAGTTATCATATGGTTTCATTTACTTGTGGAGCATAAGGAATAACACGGAGGACATTGGGAGAAGTAAGCTGGGGGAAATCAAAGGGAGAGACAAACCATGAGAGACTGTGGACTCTGAGAAACAAACTGAGGGTTTTGGAGGGGAGGGAGGGGAGTGGGGGGTTGGGGGAGCCTGGTGGTGGGTATTAAGGAGGGCATGTATTGCGTGGAGCACTGGGTGTGGTACATAAGCAATGAACTTTGGAACACTGGAAAAAAAATTTTAAAAGATACAAATGAAATATTAACTTGAAAAAAAAAAAAAAAGTAATTGTGGAGGGTTCCTGGATGGCACATTCAGTTAAGTGTCTGACTCTTAGTTTTGGCTCAGGTTGTGATCTCAGGCTCCCGAGAACAAGCCCCACATCACGCTCAGTGCAGAGGTCTACTTGGATTCTCTCTCTCTCTCTTCCTCTCCCTCTGCTCTACCCCACCCTATACTTGCAGGCTTGCACATGCACGCTCTCATTTTCAATAAATCTTTAAAAAAGTAATTGTAGAAAAAAGTAATTGTGGAATGATTGAATTGAGCATGTACGCAATGTATGTGTTATTAACTGTATCCCATGGAACAAAATGTGATATAAGGGTCATCATTGCAGAGAATGATTGTGAACCCACATTTGATAGTTTTCTTGATATTTTTTATTTCTGTGCTGACTTAATGGCTTTGATGCCAGAGACCGACGCTCACCGTGATTATTTATGGAAGTCAGCATTCTTAACTTCACAGTGAATATCTTGATGTTGCAGGGTAAAATGGATTACATTAAGTATAGCACACTGGCAAAATTAATCCGATTGCAGTAATGGAAAACCATGCTGCATTTGAGACGTCTGTGTCTCAAATCATGAAGCCAGGATTTGGGGCCATGCTAGACCATGTCATGGGTCAAGTCTCAGTTCTATTATTCAAAAGCTCTAACCAAGTTATTTTTCATCTCTACATT
Source organism: Meles meles (assembly GCF_922984935.1). Lineage (NCBI taxonomy): Eukaryota > Metazoa > Chordata > Mammalia > Carnivora > Mustelidae > Meles > Meles meles. The sequence continues at coordinate 21,191,234 of NC_060066.1, forward strand.
TCATTTTTCTGTCTAGTAAAGGACCCAGTAATATCTGCCTCTACCGTATAAAATAGCTGGGAAACAACAATAACAAAAACTGAGAGCCACTGACATCCCAGATAGATGTTTCCTGTCTAGATAAGAAAGCCTACCAGGTCCCAGGTCCTCTGTATACCCTTGTGCTGGCTATTTCTTTTGCCCATCTTTGCCCTACTCAGACCCTGGTAGGACCACATCAGCCAGGCCCCTCTAGCCCCTGATTTCTAGTTAGGAAATACCAACAGGTGGAAAGCGAATTAAGTGTTTATTTCTCCACTCTCCCCCTACTGGATTGTGGTTTGACAGCGGCTCATTCTGCTGCCTGCAGCCAAGGCTCACTGCCTGGCAGCATCTCTCTCATGGCCGCAGCTCTCTCCCCCTCCCCTGCAGGCCCCCCCCGGGGGGGAGGGGGTGTCCACCTCCTACCACTGCTGGTTCAGAGCTGCTTCACCTTCACTTATTGGTTCCATTAAACCTCCCTATACATTTGTCAGGCAACTTACTATGTCCGTTTTCTATTGCTTCCATAACAAATTACCACAAATTCTGGGACTTAATACAAATTTATTGTATTATAGTTCTGTATGTTAGAAGTCTGACATGTGCATCACTGGGCTTAGAGCAGGGTGTTGGCAGGGCTGCATTTCCTTCTGGAAGCTCTAGGAAAGAATCTGTTTACCTGTCTTTTCTAGCTTCCAGAGATCACCTGCATTCCTTGGCTCATGGCCCCTTCCTCCCTCTTCAAAGCCAGCAATAGGGGTTGAATCCTCATGTTACCTTTCTCTGACTCCCTCTCCTGCCACTCTCTTCCACTTTTTTTGGCTCATTCAGATAGTTTAGGATAATTTCTTTATCTCAAGTTCTTAACCTTAAGCCAGCAAAGTTCCTGTTGGTATGAAAAGTAACACATTAATTCATTCCAGGGTTTAAAATGTGGACATCCTTGTGTCATCATTCTGCCTACCACAACTACCTTTTTAAAATTCTTTTCATTACCCTTTCATGTCATCTGCTTCCTGCCAGGACACTGACTGATAAAGCATTGTTTAATGCCATTCCGTAGAGACTCTGTGATGTAGATACTGTTTCCACAGATGAGAAAATTAAAGATGTCAAACAGCCAGCTGCATTCTTATTTATTATACCAGTATTGGGTAATTTTAATAATATTGGTTAGTTTTAAAAATCAGAAAATCCAAAGTTATTTATGCCTGTTTGCTGCTGGAACTGCCCATGAAATTCCATAATTCCAATTGGCTAGCTCAAAGCATCTAGTCAACTTTGTTTTTTTCTTCCTTCCATTCTCCACCTCCAACCCTACCTCTGCCATTTGCAGGAGAAAAGTGTGTTGTAATAAGTTATTGCACCTTTGGTGTGAATTTGCTTAATGTGTTACCTCTCAAGAGAATTGATGTGAAAGAGGAGATCCCAGAACAAGGAGGTATTTGCAAACCCAGCCATCTGGTCTGTTTACTTAATGTTAGTAGGTATCTTGGGCCCATAAGTCTTTCAATCCTATCTGGTAGGGGGCTACCCCATTTTCTTACTGCTAATCCTATGTACTGGGTTAACCAATGTAATACAGAAATCATGCGTGAAAGACAGCATAGCAGTGGAACAGTACCAGTGGACAGCCACAGCTTGGGTCTACAGATCATGATGGTGCCTTTTGTAGACAAACCAAGAGCAGATCCCAAGCAGGGAGGCCAGGGCCCCCAAAAGCGTCATTGACTAGATCCATTAGCATGAAATTCCTTTAGGACTAGGGAGCATTTATTTATGCTCCCTATGCACATTAGATGACACAAGCAGGGCAATAAATGTAGAGTTACTTGCTCTCCATTTTCTCAATAGAGCAAATATTCTATAGATCTTTGTTAAATGAAAGACTCAAAGAGGAGAAGAGAAAGAGGTGATAATTCAGGGTTGGTAATGACCCTTTCCAAGGCAGCTGTTTCCCTCCGGCCATCTTTTGCCCCTCTGAGAGTAGAACACGTAAGGGTTGACAAGTATGTTGATAGCCAGAGGGAGGCAAGGTTCCTCTAGAGATGTTAGCTGCTGCTTTTGCCAGGGAATCTTGACTAAGTTGTTATGCTGTGTAATAAGGACACTGTGGCATTTGAACCATAAAGCTATATCAATAATACATATATGATTTACTTGTAATATAATATCCTAGGTCAGTTAGGAGGTCCACTTGGCTAACACATCTAAACCCATGCTTCAGATATTCATATGACCGCTTCATCCACACGACTTACTTCATTGAGGTCTCTGTTCACATGTTCCCTTCTCAGATATGGTCCTCCCAACCCCATTCCCATCTTACCCTAATCAGTCTTTCCTCCTGGCACTCATCATAGTATGACATCCTATGATAACTTTTTATTGTCTGTTTATCCCCACCAGAATGAACTTCCATGCTGCTAGACTCTCTGTTTATTTTCCTTTCCCAGTGCTGAGAACAATCCTTGATACAGAGATGGGATTCAGTGTATACTTGCCAAGTGCATGAATCTCATTTTGACTCTATTTGGTGACCTTTCACCAGCTCATCTCCCTAAGCATCAGTTTTCTCACTTTGGAGTGGGGAGGTAGAAACTAAATGATAGAGGTTTTTTGTTTGCTTTTGTTTTTAAAATAGTGTGTGAGAGATCCTGGCACAGCATCTGACCCTTAGACCCTCAAAAATGGAACTTTCTTAAATGTTGTCTATTTTAATTGTGTATGTTCTTCAGGGATATAAGTGATTTTTGTGTTCATTATATAGAGATGTTATTTAAGAAATTTGTTAATATTAATAATCTAAATATAAGTTGTAGTCATCAAATTTTATCATTGAGACAGAAAATCAGAGTTGGCCACTGACCATTAAATAAAACAGTATAATGAAATTCACTAGATGGCAATCTTCGGCTGGTATGGCAAGCGTTGAATGATTGACAGAAGTTCTTATTTGTTAAAGCAAATTGGAAATGACCACATTAGATGACACAAGCAGGGCAATAAATGTAGAAAGTGATTTAAGACTAGTTCTTACAATGTCAGTCTTTTTCGATTTACAAATATAAGTGGTATGTTTCTCCATAAAAAGTACAAGTTAATGCAAAATAGTGTCTCCTTAAAATGTCAAGTGCAGTGAATTACTAAGATGTGGCTGATGGTTTGTGTTTTAACCTCAGACACTCCCAGTTATTGTCTGGATTGTTACAAATAGCAGGTATGCTTTCTGACATGATTATTACTTTATTAAATAATTTTGTTTAATGACCTTATACCTCTTTCCATGTCTCTGAAATAATTTATTCATGAGGCTCATCATATTCTGCATAAAACTAGCATGATTATATTTGTACCTGAAATTTTTTTAGATTGAGATGGGTGGCAAAGATCAGGTACTTTAAAAAATACTTTGTAGTACTGCCGTCTGATCGCCAGTTTTACCGAATGTGAAATGTATTTACTTTATCTTCACTGTGGCTTTCCTGAGAATAATACTCAAAAAGCCATTGAAAACCCTGTTCACTACAGAGCAAGCTTTCCCGTGGGTCCTTCTTGGACCCCTTCCCAAAGAGTTTTGTTGCAGAAGTATCAGAGTGTCTTCATCATAGGGTGATCTCTGTGGGTGTCCTAAATTACTGATCCTTGGACAGCTTTCAAGCAAGTAATAAAGCATAGACCTGTCTCTTTTACCTGTCTTTCATTTGGTAGCCATTCGGTAAAAGTTGGAGCTGCAGTGTTACAAAGTGGATGAGCTGTGTGGCAAGTTAAAATGATCTTTGCTCCACAAAGTTTCCATTAGTCTAGGGAGAAGACTGAAATGATGGTCAGTGCTTGGTTTTGCAGTGTGGGTATCCTCTTGTATCAAGGGTCTGACCAGCTGCATTAAATGTTCATTTCATGTCTTTGAAGCTGTGGGATTCTGCACCTATTAAGATATTCTACTCATGATCAGTTTTAGGGAATAAAAATAATGATCATTTAACAAATGTCATTGGACATCCTTTGAGGGGCAAGACTCCTGGACCCCCTGCTCTTTCAGTAATTGGCTGTGTGATCTTGCCTCTGTGGTAAAATGGATATAATAACTGTAATCTACCTCATGGGGTTACTTGGGGAATTAAATGAGTTAATATATGTGAGGCTCTTGGAATGTTGCCTGCTTCTGAGTAAGCACATCTATTAAGTGTCTTCCAAGGCACACTGCAGAACCTGTGTTCTATATGGAGCCTTCTCATGTCTCTGCTCTTTCCGGCCGCCCATGGGACTTCCTGTCTGAGCCATATATTTTGGAGCTTTCTTATATTGAATGTAACCCTTTCTTGATCTTTATTTTTCGTCCATTTGTCAGTCTTGCCCACACCTTTATAAGATTATTAAAGGCAGGGATAGTGATCAAACATTTTAAAATCCCTCCTGTGCCCCTTAACCAGCACAGTGCTAGCTAAGTCTTTGACTTCAGATCTTTGTTTAAAAAAAAAAAAAAAATCAACTGCATGTTGGGTATTAAGGAGGGCACGTGTTGTGATGAGCACTGGGTGTTATTCGCAATTAATGAATCGTTGAACACTACATCGAAAACTAAAGATGTTGGCTAACTGAACATAATAATAAAAAATAAAAATTTTTTAAAAATCAAAATAACCTTCCTCTGGAAAGTCTGTTGGGGTCTTATTTTCCCATCCTTATGGAGAATTAGTGGAGTTTGGTGTGAGTTTTGTGTTTTATTTGTTTTTTGGGGTTTTTTTTTTTTTTTTTTTTTTTAGTATTTCTTTATCTCCTAAAACCTGTTTATTTCTGTCCTCTTTTCCTTCTTTCCTCCCAGCCAAGCCAACCAGCTAGCCAACTGTTCAAGAATTTTGTTGTTAACCTCTTGCCATGGGCCAAAAACAATGCTAGGTGTTAAGTATACAGAAGGCCAACCTACAAATCGCCTGTGTTTTCATGAAATTTATAGTGTATTGTAAGCCAGTAGTTGAATACTTAATTACAAATTACCTGAAAGTCTAGAAAGCATAGAGGGAACAGAATGCTATGACGGACTAATAATAGAGACCTATGTTAAATTGTGTTGAGTGAGGCTTCTCGGAGGGAAGTGATGTTTAAATGAAGACGTGAAAGTTGAGAAGAAACCATCAGGCAAGGAATGGGGAGAAAGAGGAATGCCATGGCAGAGAGAATTGTATGCAGGGAGTGAAAGAGGCCTCCATAGAACTAAAGCAGGCCAGTGCCACCGAAGCCCTATGAGCCTGGGGGCTGACCACTCAGTGGAGGATGGTGACAGTCCCGCAGAGACTCGTAACCCACCCAGATGTCTAGATCTGACATGCCGTGCAAGTCAGTGGCACGGCTAAAGGGTTATACTTTCTAATTTCCATTTTAAAATGGTTCTGGTTGCTCTTGTGGCTGTGGCTTTGGAGGGGGCTCATGGCAACACAAGGGGACCTAGAGGCTATTGCAAAAGTCCATACCTCTGTGACCACGTTTAAGACCACTGAGCTATTTTAAAGACTGTTTACTTGGTTCTTCATGTTTGCATCTCTGGATCCTAGCATACTGCCTGACATATAGTAAGATATGTCAGAAAGCATTGTGGCGGGGATGAATACCTAACCTTAGTATAGTCCAGGAGGATTTCTTCTCTTGTCTGATTGTCTATAGTGCTCCCAATTCTGTGGTCATCCCTCGCTGTCTCCTACTTATGACACATGGCGTACATGCTGCCTAACTCCACAGGCACCAGTAATCAAGTAGGGCATCCCCTCCTAGGGATCACTGAAGTGATCCCTGGGAGGTGAAGGTCACTGAAGTGACCCTGGGAGAGAAAATCACTTGCTGCTTCTTCCCTAGAGGGTTGATGTGATTCATGTTCTTTAAGGACCTTGCCTATTAAACACAAATATGACTCTGGGCATATTGGGTTTATACTTCTGTCCTACTTTCTCATTTCTACTGTTTTCAGAAGACAGTTTGCACAACTTCAGAATAAGATGTGCTATGATAGTGTGTTGGGATGAACACAAATGATGAAAATACCTGCCCTTACAGCACTTCTTTTCCAAGAGCAATTGTATGAGATGATGAGTATTAAGAAGGGATGGGGTAGTAAGGGAAAGAATCCTGTGGCCATAGTCACGGTCACACAAGGTTTCACTGAGGAGGCACCATTTGAGCAAATACTTGAAGAGCAAGCTATGAGGATATTAAGGAAGAGCATTCTAAATGAGGAGAGCAGCTAGTGCAAAGGTCCTGAGGTATAGTGTGTCTGACACATTAGAAGGGCAGGGAGGGGCATGAGCTAAGGTGACTGGTAGATGGGATGCAGTGGTAAGACAGATGGGGAAAGGCCCACTCTAGTGGTCCACTAGAAGGACTTAGTTTTTACTTGGAGGGAAACAGGGAGCCAGGGCACAGAATCGACTAAAAGAATCACAAGTGTGTTGACTGTTAACTGCTCAGTAGGTGGCAGAGAGAAAACAATCTACTACATCCATTTGTCTCAAAATTGCTGTCCCAGGTGTGGAATAGGAATTTGCTGACACTGGCCTTGAATAAGTATGACATATTTTCATTGCCAGGGTAGTTTAATACCCAATAATGGAGCGTCAGCTCTTCTCTAATGAGGTCCTGGAGCTCCTACTCCGTGCTAGAGAGAGGCTGTCTAGGTGGTCTGTGCAGCAGAGACCCACGATGACAAAAACTGCCCTGAGCAGCTGGCCATTAGGAAGAGACTCCCGCATCCCTGAAGTGGAGAGGCAGCCAGGGCGGTGGGTTAACGGTGGGATCCTTGTACCAGGCTGCCTGGCTTGGAATCCAGTTCTGCCCCTTGCAAGGTGCATGATATCAGGTAAGCCAGCTTCTTTGTGCCCCGGTTGCCACAACCGTGAACGGAAACAATTGTGGTACCTCTTAGAGTGACCATAAGGAGTAGTTACTACGTGCTTTGTCGATGTTTTAAACAAAATCCACATGGACTCCTGCCCTCTTGGGGGTTTTATGCATCATACCTCCAGGCTCAGGGAAATGAGCTTGCTCTCTGCAAAGCCCTGTTGGCTCTCCCGTGGCTTCCTGGGTTTTCTTCTCTGTCCTTGGAGGGTCGAGAGCTCCGCAGTTACACGTGATCATTTGGGCCTATCCTCCAGTCCTGACTGAAAGTGGAACAGCAGGTTTCCTTTAAAGCGAATACCCTGTTAGAAGAAAATATGTTGGCCAAGTCATCATGCTAATTATCTGAGGCTCAAAGGAATTAATTTTCTGGTAGTCATTGAGCTTACTGCCTTTATAAAAAAAAGTTTATTAAAATAATGTGATATAAGAGGATTTGTATGTAAGTAATTGGATAGTGCCTAGAATAAGAATGAAGGCATATTGAGAACTAGAGGTACAGGGTCAGCGGGCAATAGTCTGGAACATATATTAATTCTTCATAGGTTCTCAAGTTTTTGAGGGATTGGTGCTATGGCATGCTGAGAAGAGTGTCTGGTTCTTTTTTAGACTAGAATCAAGTAATTATTGAGAGATAATGTGACCAAATACTGAGTCCTATTCTGTTGCAGGTGCTTTTTAAAAACTATCTCCTTTTCTCCTCATTTGGTGAGGTCAGCAGTATCCTCTCTAACTCATAGTTTGAGGAAACCAAAGCTAAGTGGTTCACAGCTACAAATGACAGAGCCAGTTTTCAGAATTTTCTGTGTTTGTTGCCCAAGACCCCATTCTTTCTTCTGTCCTCTGCAGCCTTGGTAGGTCACTACTAGGCATTAGGAGTCAAAGGACTTGTTCTCTTCTGTCTTGGTAGCATTAATGTTTCCCCGTCAGAATGTTAGACCCTACAGCCACTATTATAGAACTGGCCTGCGAATACGTCCCTGGGTTTATCTTGTTCCTGGTGTTCACTGGGACTTACAGAGTCTCAGCTGGTGTTCAAACCAAAGGCTCACCTTAGCCATTCCTCTGAAGGTCTTAGCCATTCACATAAAGGTGAAAGATGAGAAAAATGATGAAGACCCTAGCTCAAAATAGAGAAATGGAAAAAATAGATAATTCGAGTTCAATATCTCTGGGTTATGTTCCTACGAAGACTTCTTATCAGCTACTAACTTTACATGGCTGCGTCTCCAAGGAGGAGCAGAAGTGGCTGTTTAAGGATTACGAATCGGCCAGCGAGAATTGGGCATCAGACAAACCACAGAATTCGACTGTGCCCTGCCTTGGGTCTCAAACTCCTCCAGGTGAGGAGAGAGGCCTGCTGACACATGAAGGTTCAGAAAGTGATGTGTCTAGGTGGGAGCCAGCTGATGACAGGGTCCCCAGGAGACTTGTGTTTGTGTCCTTGCCCACAGTCGGGTAGAAACATGGGCCGTTGCTCAAGAGCTGGCAGAGAACCACTTGAGCTCGGGGAACAAATGCCATTTCTGAGCACTAAGGTTTCCTGGCAGGAATCTTTGATATTTAATGCTGCCAGGATGGGGATGAGGCCACAAAATAATTTGGGTATTATTTTTAGTAATTGTAGGAACATGCCTGGTATGGTCTTGTTCCTGGAGCCTCCTGTTCAGACTTGGTGAACAGGGAGAGAAATGAAGTCAAGCCTCTTTGGTTTCCTTTCCTCTCACTTGGAAGCCCCCCATGTGATTTCCATCCATCTCCTGTGTATTTGTGTGATGTTGAGATCAGCCATAGAGTGGGCTAAACTGCAGGCTGGGGTCTTTGGAACTACTAGAGGGTCTGACAGAATTAAAAGTGTCTTGCCTTTCTGGGCTAGATTCTACTTAGATCCTTTAGCCCCATAAAATGAAAATGTCAGGCACCAGGAGACAGAAAACATCCAAACATAGTCATTCTTCCTTTATTCCCCAAAAAAGTAGAGTGCCCAGCAAAACCCAGAAGTTACCCACACTGTTCCTGGCCTCTGCATCAAGGTGAAAGCCTTCCATTATCTACATGGTCCAAGGCAGGAGAATGATACACCCAGATGGTGGTGGAGGGCACACCTCCGACATGCCGCTGAGACCATGCCATCCCCAGGGGGTGGCCATTCCAGTGTGGGGACATGTCTTGAGTCGATTTTTCACTCTCAGGTCAGGACCTGAGGACTATGGTGGACCACAGTGTGGGTCACTGGTAACAGGTCCCAGTTGTCTTGATGGCTTTGGGAGCAGATATAATGGTGACACCCAGGCAGAACCTTTGCCTACAATCTGGGATCCCAAGTGGTGAATGTTTTATATATGAGTTACTTCTACAAAATGGAAGGACTTTTCACAAGAGGCTTTTAAACATTATATTGTCTCTGCCCACCCTGTTGCAGATTTTTAGTTAATTTTCTGGAAAGGGGCTGCTAGGAAGGGAAGCTGCCTTGCTGGAGAATATTGAATAACTTGTTAATTCATCAACCCCATCAGCTTCTTATGAGAAGGAGAAACCACGTGGTGACGTTAGTACTTCAGAAAGTGAGATTTTCCCAAAAGTCTTCTATAACCAGACTTAACTCTGTCTTCCTGTCTTTGCTTCCCTGATACCCAGTTTGACAAGCCCATGAGCGTTCATTAATTAATCCAACAAACGTAAATGACACACTCCTGAGAGGTACTAGAGCATGGAGGTCAAGAGTACAGAACAGAGCTAGGCTGCCTGGGTCTCAGACCCGGCTCTGCAATGAGCTACTTACACAGTCTGGTCAAGTCATCCTTCTCTGCCTCAGTTTCCACATCTGTAAGATGGAGGCAAGGTTAGCATCTGTATCATTGGGCTGGTGAGAGCAGTAAATATATCAAAAGCACTAAGAACAATGTTTGACACGTAATAAACACTGCTCGGGAGTTTGTTGGGTGGTGGTGATGATGATGACGATGGTATTGTTGCTGAGAGGCTGAGATTTCTGTTATCAAGTGGCTAGTGATCTTGGATGGGGGTACAGCCAAGAGTGTCAACAGTTTCATCACGGTTTGGTGCTGTGTTTGGGTAGAAGCAGAGAGGAGACTTGGTATGAGGAGATGAATTAATGCCAGACGGTTCAATATACTGGCCACAATGAACAAGGAGGAGAGCAGTGCCTTCTGGTAGGAGAACCACACGTGTGCAGGCAAGTTTGAGAATCCCAGCTAGTTTGGTATGGTTAGTGAGCACATAGGGTGCAGGTGTGGGAGGGGTGAGAGATTGAACTGGAGAGAGAAGTAGGAGCCAGATCACCAAGGGTCTCCTTGTCGTTGGGTTTCATCTACAAGGTCTGAAGCCAGAAGAATGACAGAGCAAGCAAATGAAGGAATTGAAAACCTCAGTAATTCTAAAACCATTTTTAAATTTCATCTTTAAAATCGAGAACTGTGGGACTGCCGGATGTTCGGTACAAAATGAGTGGACAGAATGTTCTCTTTTTGGATTCTCTATCAATAAGGCAGGAAGCAGATGGCGTACTCATGTAAGAGAGAACGTATGAAAATAAATGTAAAGGAAGAGGCTACTTAGAGGTGTGGGTGAGCGGTAGCCATAGAAGGAAGCCTGAGGGACATGAGGCAACAGTGTGATGAAGCCTGGTTCAGAGCTGAAGCCCTGGACGAGGGGAAGGCAGAGAGGAGCGAGGAGTCGCTGCCAGGACTTCTGGAACAGGTGGGGAGCAAGATACCCTCTCCCACACACTCCTCTCCTCCTGTGGCCCCCCATCACTCACCCCCACTGGAAGCAAGAGAGTGGTGTGTAGAGGTCAGGAAAATGGGACAGGACAGACCATTTGAGACTATAGTAAGTCTTTTCTTTTTTTGTTTTTTGTTTTTTTTTTTCCCAAAAAAAATCTGCTGTAAGACAATAGCTGTAGATACATAAGACTGGAATTCATGAAATTTTTCACACCACCTTCCTATTCTGGATAGGAAATTGGACAAGGCTTTAACTATCATCAGCTCCTTTCTTCTAGTAGAGCATTCCAATGGGAAACCACAGAATGAGTACAGTAATTCCGCCTCCTCTCTATTTGTTGAAACTCATCTGTATGACAGATTCCTGAGACCATCACCCATCCTTGCAACAATCTGGAAGATGCTTTCGATTATTCATACTTTACAGATAAGGAAACTGAGGCAGTGATTTTCCAATGACACCACAGCTGTTAAGTAATGAATTTGGGATTCAAACTCAATTTGGGTTTTTTGTTTATACCCACGGTCTTTAGGCAATAGGGGTCCTATAAATAGGTCCAGCGCCCTCCTTTGCAGAGGAATACTGGGTACCTGGGTCTCTGCCATCATCGTCACTAACAACAAAACAGAGATAACAGACCCAAAGAACCAGGGGTCAGCTTGATGGACACTGCACCTGAGCTTATTAAGGAAGAGTTACTTTTTGTCTGTTTCAGTGTTGGCTTTGTCACGGGATTTTTATGAGATCCCCTCTCACAAATCCTTTCAGTGGTGACATATTGATTGTAATTTGGTGCCATGAAGTGGTTCAGTGGAATTATTGGTCTAGCGATGACTTTAATACTATTTTGATGCAACTAAAATTTGTGCAGCTTAGCATAAGAATAAATTGCTTCGTGTTTGGGACTGTCCTTCTGCTCTCATCCAAAATGGAGGTGGCTAAAAGTCCTTACAAGTGCAGACTAGGTAATTGAATAATTTGTATACCAAATTAAGGTCCAAATGATGCTTTTAATAGCATAATTACTCATAATATGGAAAAGGTCAGCATTCACTAGTAATTATCTATTCTCTATAATTTTTAAAACATGAGAAAAATGCTGTGGCCAGCACATCCAAAGGGGAAAAGGCACCGGAAAGCATTCCTGGTATGGGAGAACCATGCTTTATTAAATTAGTAATTTCATTTGAGAGACACAATGTATAATTGATCAGCTAATTTGCCCGAAGCCTTTCATTTAAATACTGTATTTCACAGATTCTTCAATGCACATTTTCACATTTCCAGAACCTGGCATCATCGTGTAACATAGTTTCTTTAGTGCCTTCCTTTTTCTGTTGTAGGGGGCACATAAAATAAACACCCATCTTGAAATCTTAACATTAGATCCAACAAAATAGGGATTCAGACCTTTTTATTTTTATGTTTTGTCAGTGAGCTATCCCTGAAAGACCCAAACACCCTTTGGAAGACGCTAATGCCAAAGACTAAATTCCCGTATGCTAACAGAGTCATTTTTTCTGATTTACATCACGTGCCTTATCTGTGGGAGACATTGCTTAGTACTTTATGCTGGTAATAACTGCAATGACAAATAGTATCTTCTGCCTTTGGATAGTGCTTTATGGTTTTAAAGGGACTGTTGCATGTATCCTCTTATTTACTCTCAGTTACCTGAGAAGATAGACATCATTTCTACTTTCAGGCTAGAGAATCAGCGGCAAACCTTCTAAAGGTTGGGTGATTCCGCTAAGCTTATCTAGGTCACTGTTGACAGAGCCAGAACCTGGGGCTCTCCACTCCAAGTCCAACCTTGAAAGCAGGAGCTTCTGCAGCAGCTAGCCTATGTCTAGCTGTTGCCCTGCACGTGAATGTCTTGGTAACCTGTTTTGGTTTTTTTTTTTTTTTTTCTTTTTTTTTTTCCTGACATTCAACATCTAGGCGGCCTCTTTTCTCATGCTAACTTCTTAATTGCATAAGTAATACATGAACATAAACTCACTGTTTAAAAAAAAAACTTGTAAAACATAGAATAAAAGTGGTATATCCCCAAACAACAGTCCCTTTTCTAGCATATACTGTGTGTATGTAAATAGCTTTTTAGAATAATTGGAGTTCTATATGTAGTGTTTCGTGATTTGCTTTTCTTACAGTACATCTCAGAGATGTATTCATTCAACAAATATTTACTGTTCTCAGCACTGAGAAATCCTCATGTCAGGATATGTACTTGTATCTCTCTTTTTTTAATTGAGAAAGAACATCCCATTCTATGTATTTACCATAATTTCTTAAAGCATTTCCTTGTCCCTGGACAATTTGACTTGTTTCCAGTGTAATGTCAATTACAATTAATGCTAGAATAAAAATAGAGTAATTCTGGCACATACCCGTTTGTGATATGTGAACACTTTTGGCCTCATTCCCTGCATGGAAGGCTACAGGATGGGGATACTTACATTTTAGTTGATTTTGCCTAACTATCCACCAAGGAAACTGAAAAAATAGTGTGTTAGAGTAAGCAGACTGAACCTCCATGAACTTCTCTATTTTTTTTTCATTTATAAAAGGGAGGAATAACAAACTTCATAGAGTTCTACCAGAAATCCTATGGCGTAAGAGTTGGAGCAAAGTAATGATAGCCGCCCTCGGGATTTCACCCTCTTTCATGGGTAGATAGAGCCACAAAAAAGTACACACGACGACAGTAAATTCTGAGGGCATCTGGATGACACAGGCAGTTTTAAAGGTCAGAGGAAGACAAGAGGACCTGTGGCTGCCATGAGATGGGAAGACAGAAGAGTGAGTTGTGGCCTGCTTGCTGGATGGGTAGAAAGGCACCGGGCTGCAGCATTCCAGGCAGAAAGAATAGTGTGGACACAGGCAGAGAGAGGAGAGAAGTGTTGGCAGGTGATTGTCGAAGTCCAGCAGACTCCTATGTGGCAGATAGAGCCGCAGAATCTCACAGGATTGAAACTTGTGCTTCCTGTCTCATTGGTCATGCAGCAAGAGAGGCCACTTTGCTTTGTCCCCCCGGGTTGGCCATTGCATTCTGCATCCCACTTCTCCGCAAAGTTACAAGAGTTATACACCCATGGGTAGGCAACCAAAAGTCCTGCATATTCCTCTGGTAGGGAATAGTGTTCATGAGAATTCAAGCGATAGAGGCAGAACTGGAGAAATAGTCTTGTTTATTGCCATGATGAAGCTGCACTTTGTTTCAACTCCCCTGGCCTGCTCTGTGCCTAGCATTCTGCCAGGCACTTCTGAGGCAAGGGGAGGACATAGAAGAGTGGAGGGGGCAAGAAGGATATGACACTTGGAAGAAAGAGGATATTGTTTCCTATCAACAAAGTTCTGTAGAGTACCAAGTACCTCACCTGAACTCCCTTTGCAGTGGGTTATTTTCTGAAGGCATCTCTGAGCCAATGGAAATAATACCAGGGTAGTCAAAGGACATGTTGGCATTTTTTAAAAGGATTTTCTTTTAGAGAGAGAGCAAGAACATGAGTAGGGAGGGAGCAGTAGAGCATGAGGGAGAGGGAAGGGGAAAGAAAGACACAGAGCACAGAGCCCGATACAGGGCTCCATCTCACGACTGAGATGATGATGACCTGAGACGAAACCAACAGTCCGACACTCAACCTACTGATCCACCCAGGCACCCCACACACCAGCATTTTTTGAAGAGGATGCTTGCTTCTGCCTCTAGGAATGGATTTTGTGTGAGTGTGTGAGGACAGGGTGGTTTTTAGAGGCAGTTGGCAAAAACCCATCTGTCCCTGTAGTTCACGGTACCACCTGGGACATCCGCTGAAGATCACGACGGTGTACTCTCTGGTCGGCTTGCCGCAGCTGTTGGCCGGCCATCCACTACCAGGCCGTACTGTTAGGACCTGGGGCTGGGTGTGTGCATGTGTGTGCGCTTCCCCTGCTAGGGTCCACTGCTGTGTGTTACCATTCACTGATGGTCACCTTTGGACTCAGGACATACTATTGTGTAAAGGCTGTGGCTTCCAGGGAATGGGGTTACCAAAGGAGAGAGACATGGTGCCTTATAGCAGGACTCAGTCTCCCACTGAACCAGCGTGGTGTCATCCTGGCCTCCGTCCTGAAGCACTGGCAGGGCTCAGGAAGCCACAAGCCTTGTGATCTCCTCAAAACCTTTGGGGTTTTGGTTTGGAAGAGATGTCTTGGTGATTGGAATATGTAGTCTAAATAGCAACACTGAGTCATAAATACATGGGCCCTGTCATTAATTGATTGAATTGTGCCTCCAGGAATTATGGTCTGAGACAAAAATGCAGAGTGGGTGGTTCTCAAACAGATCCTTACCAACTAGACTGGTTGGCGCATGCCCAGCCAGTCGGAGCTGCTTGAGCCCAAGGCTTTCCTGGATGGGACGTCCCAGGAGCCTCTAGGGTGAGCGGCTGCTGCTGAGATGTCTGACTCCCGTCTGCTTTTCCCCAAGTCTACGTTACAGCAAAGATCCCAGCGTTATGTTCTGCTGCAGGGGAGCACACAGGTGGTTCTCCCACTTTTCCGACTGAACCTGGATCAGATCCTAACTTTTAAAGTGGAGATAGCACAGCTTTTGAACTAGAAAACAATAAAAACAATAACAAAAATTGGAATAAACCTTCCTACAAATTTTTCCATGGAGCAGACGTTCCTCCAGGCACTCTACCTGAATTATACCCCTGTATCCCATATCCCTATATACCCCTATACCCCTGTATCCTTCACCAGTCCTGTGAGGTATACAGACAGTTATTTGCCCTTCACCAGCAGGGAGCCAGAGACACGCTAAGATGATGCTCTGGGTCCTCAGCTATTGACCGGTGATTCGAGACCAGGAGGTCTGACTTGAGGATCCCCAGGCTGTCATTGTTGATCGGGGTTCAAAGCGGCCCAGAAGTAGCCATCGGACAAAGAAGTATAGACAGGGGACAGAAGCATGTGGTGACTGGCCCATTGTCTCTGAATAGATGACTCAAGAAAATGCAGTCCTGTCATTTCCGTTCCCAGCAGCCTGGTGTCGTCTTTTGTGATTCCTACTAGGGATCATTGATTACCGAAAATGGTTTGTGAAGCAATCCAATTAAGTGAGCCAAGAATTGCATGTCAAGTGTTACCATCTTTATTTGCTTATGTCAAGTGGAGTCAGAGCCCTTCTGTGATCAGCAAAGCAAGTGTAAAGTGGTTGATTAATTTCCTTTAAGTTTTGTCAAAATTTGTGGGCAGGGAATCTAAATTTCAGTTTAATTTTCCTTCTTGACATACACATTCCATTCTTTTTTTTTTTCCTTTCTCCCTATTACTGCTAGCCAGAACACATCATTTGTAGTTTCACTTTGCTTGAGTGTTGGGTTAATAATATTAATCTGGATCCTTCTCCCTTCTTATCTCTAAGTAATTTGTAAAGGACGACCAGTTACAGGCCTGCCTAAGTGGATGTCAGCCATTTTGCAGAATGTCTGGGAAAAAGCAAAAGATTTTTATTAAATTGACTTAAAATATTTATGCTTCCCACACTGTAATTAGGGGTGTGTGTGTGGCTAATATTTTTATGTGATCTGCTATATGCAGGGCTGGAAATACGAAAGTGATAAAATTCATATAGCTTCAGTTTTGTCATATATAAAGAGGAAGACAATAGATTTATTTCCTAAAGATCTGATTAAGTTACATATTTGTAATGTCTTAGTCTAAGTACTCAACAAATGTTAGTTAAGACCACAAGTCTTCAAGGTTGTCTTGGCTTTTGATTCTGGACTTGGGGTCCTCTGACTGCCCTGGTGTGAGATCTTCCCTTGATCTCTAGGCTCTCACAACTCTTTTGAGACTCCTGTATACTCTTTTCATGTAATAGCTGAACTGTGCCTGTTTTCAATCCTATACCTCGATTTCGTCCATAGAAACACTGTGGCAGGTCTTAACTCTGAGCTGTGCATTGGAATGTTTGCTGCTTTCTCATTCTTAGTGCTGAAGAACTGTGATATGAGATGGAGAACCTCTTTAATTCCTCCTCTAATCTGCTTGTTTCCCTTTAGTTATCATTAGGTGATCAGTGAAAACCTCTTTGGTAAAGTAGATCCATCCTAGGAAACTAGGGGTGTGCATGGGGTGACCAACTCATCATCCTGTATTTAACTTTGAAAGTCTTGAGTTCCAGGAAACACCTACCCAACCCATCCCACCCAAAGGATTTTCCCCCACCCAGGACAGTGTCAATTTTAAAACCGTGAAAAGCCCAGCTTCAGGAATCTCCTTGGTTCCAGGCAAACAGACTGTTATTTACCTTAGGTGCAGAAGACCAAGGCAATCAAGAATGCATACCTAACATCGTATTTGTATATAATTATTTTGCCCTAATTAAAAATGGAAATTAATTATTCCCTTTGAAATACAGTAACTGCCTTCAGAGTTCTTTCACAGAGATGAAGCTGTTGATTACCTAGCTCTCCTCAGGGCAGCACCTGAGAGAGTCATGGAAGGTCCAGATCCAACCCTCCATTTTTTATGTATTTGAAGCCATGCATGTTTCTTCCTCTCTGGTTAAACAGATTCTGGAGATTCTGTAGGACTTTTCAGAATAACAAGACAGTAAATGAGAATCTCTTTCACTGATTTAAAGTAAGAATGATAACTGGCAAACAGGCAGATTCTTTGGGTCAGCAGATCACCCGTTGTAAGCCCTTATAAAAAAGTCAGCCTAGAAAATCAAACAACCATAAGAACGGTGCTTATTAATCATGGTACCAGAGCAAAGGAAGTTGAGTGATCATATTAGAAAGCCATCAAGTTTTAGGAGTTCCATTCCTCCACCTGAAAGCATATGTCAATTCTCAGCCCTATCTATGAAGTATAATAATTATTTCCTAGGTCTGTCCCTCCATCCCCCAAGATTCCCATTTAACTTGATCAGGGGTAGATCTCAGACATTGCTGAGATCTTTTTCAAAAAACTCTCCAGGTTATCCAAATTTTTATTCAGGGTTGCAGCCAAGGGTGTAGGGAACCTTGTCCTCTGTTCATATGTGGGACCCTCTTAGTGGGTAGTACCAAAGACATGGAAAATCATGTACTTGGTCTCTGCTTTAATTCTGTAAAGATCAAACCATTCTTTTGAGACAACAGAGCACACCATAACATCCATGACTTTCTGTTTGTAATTTCCTGGGGGAAACGCCACATTATCCCAACAGGACTGGGGGCTGTTCTCAAACTCTTTCTCACGGTGGGATAAATTTTTGAGCATCCATTTAAAATTGATGAATATAGCTCCCGTTTTAGATAATGCCATTTGCAAATCTCGCCCCCAAAGCTTAGAAGGGTAGCCCACTGGGAGTCTTTAAAAGGCACAGTATTAGCTCAAAATAAAGAAACCAAAATACCAAATAGAACCGTTCATGTGTATCCTTTCCTGCACTTTCAAAAGACTTTCTTTGTTCTGTCTTGACTTTAGAAGCTTTTGGGAGAAGCCTTTTATTCTTAGCTAAATAGTCAACATTCCCCTGGTTAGACTCCAAATTAGTAACCATTTTCCCAAATATAAACAGCCATCTCTTCAGTCTGATTCTTTCCCTGGTTCTTACTATGGTCAGTCTCTAATACCCTTTCTCTGGAGCCACTTTTTCTCCGAAGTGTTCTCTGTAGTGGTTCCGATCCAACTTTCATGGGCTGGCGGAAATACAAAGTCACTTTGCCCTTGCTGTTTCTCATCTGCAGGTTTCTTCAAGGCAAATGGTTCAGTCGTATTATACTATTTTACAGCACAACGAATGCAGGTTCAGCAAAGTTAACCCCATGACCTATCATAAATACAAAGCCAGTGCACTTCTTTGCAATGGTAATTTGAGGCCACTTCTTCCAGCTTTCCTTTATTTTTTTTGCAAGGCCAGAGGGTGAAGGGCAGTGTATAATGGAAGGATCAGCTGAAATCCTAATCCTTTTAGCAATACTGTTACTCTTTGGGGCTTCTCCTGTAAGCTGCCTCTGAAATATTTTCATTTTTTCTAGATGTGGAAACTCAGACATAGTCTCCTAGAGAGATTAAACGACCTCCCCAAGGACATTCATTGCTAGTCAGAGGTTGATCCCGTAATCTAATTAAGGCCTTATAATTCCAGCAGTGTTGCCAAAACCACACTTTTCCCTCCTCCTCCTGCCAAACCTGGTAATTGAGTATGATGACTTGCCTGGCCCCTCGCCCTGGAAGCCCTCTGATGCCCACAGCTGAAGCCATCTGACCACATTTAAGGGTTCTACCCCAGGCCAAAGGTGTAGGATGATTAATGGTTGTTAATCAGAGGGAATTTGAGGAGCCCCCTTTAAGAGGCAGGCCTTGCTACTGGGGTTTCTTTGGGTTTGACCTTCGTGGCAGTGACACAGCCCAGTGTTGGAACCTGGTCCTGGTAATAAATAGGAGGACAGTTCTGTTCCTCATGGTTGGACTCACCTGTTTGTCCTTCAATCGCTGGAAGACTGGGATGCCCAGTCTTGGTGCCTGGCCTACCTTCCCATCGTCCGTCTTCTTCCTGTGAGCCCCTGCCAGGAGGTGGGAGCCCTGCCTTCTCCTGCCCACTCACCACCTGCTCGCCTTCCCACATGATACTGGCATTCATGTGTGCCATTCCTCCCTGTGACTCCTGGATAAATCCTTACTTACCTTTATTGCTGACTTCCTGGTCTGTTAATGCTGCCTGCCTGAGCCAGTGTGTCTCGCTCTATGCTCAGCATCTGTGCCGCCCCTACCTGCCTGGGCATCTCCCTCTTGCCTACAGCTAGGCCTGCCTTGATCTGTGCGTCTGTCTACTTTCAGGGTTCCAGTCTTATCCCAACGCCTGTGAGGTTCCTGTTTCTCATCCTGGAAGGGAGCCAGAGGTTCCCTCTACCAATTGAAGATTCTGTTTGGACTCAGCACTTTCCTCTACTTTTCATTTATTTCTTGTAGGACTTAACCTTTTATTCTGGCCTCTGTGGGTAGCCAGAAATTGCCTATTGCATTTCCAAGTGATGTTAGACCTCTCTGCTTTTGATTTTGTAAATTGTCCTCATTTCTCATTTCCTTATTTTCAGTCGTGGTGTAAGATTAGGTTTCTTTTTGTTCTTTCTTCTTTTCTTCTTTGATTTCATGGAGGGTTCTGTTGGATTTATCTTTTCGCTGCATCGATCGAGCCACATTTAGATGGACAGATGGGTAGACGGACAAACAAACATACAAACATTCCACTCACTTCCTTTTTAATACCATATGGCTGCTACCTCAGTATCTTGTACGTGTGAAACAGAGTGATGTGTCTTTGTGTTTTGTCACTGTCCCTCCACAATCCCTTAAATGTGGTTAACATTCAACACATGCCTAATATTAATAATAAAGCAAAAACCATTGTCAAATTCAGGTTTGGTGTCAGAATGAAGGAGAGGCTTGTACAGGTTTACCAGAATAACCATATCCTTCACTTTGTGTAGGAAGAGAAGCAAGACAAGGCTATTAAAATCTCTGAAAATAAGAAATGGCTCTAAAGGAATCCCATTATAAGATGTACACATAGTCCTGAATTGCAGTATTTGAAAATATTAAAGATGAGAGACACTTGAAATAAAGCAGCCTCAGAAAGGGACTGACGTGGGTCTGGAATGAAGTTGGGTTCATTTAATCGCGTATACACAAAACTGAATAAATGCTGGTATTCCACAATTTAAACCCTTATAGATGAAGATATTTCCAAGTTTCCACTATTGCAAATTCCATAGTAGTGCACACCTGTTTATGCTCTCTTATACATACGGATGTGTGTTTTTTCAGGATAGAGACCTTAAAGTGGAATTACACATTACAGACTTCTAAAAGAACATTAATTTGCACTTGGAAAAGGCAAAACTAGTCTAAGGGCAACTTTCCCACTGAATATTATCCATCTTCTCCATGCCCACGTATTTCTTGAGTGAAAACTCAATCATGGTTTTCCTTCGCACATCCTTTTACGAGGGAACAGCAATCATCGAAAATGGGGTCACTGTCTATATTTTATGGTAGCAAATATCTCTCAACCTATTAAGTAAGAACAAGTGGAAAAGCAATGCATATGGTACTGTCCCATATGTAGGAGTGGGTGGGGCTCGTAGAAAACTCTGTATCCCTATTTTACATAGATACATGTGTGAACTACATTGAAAAGAAAATGGCACCAAGTGTATGCTGTCCCTCAAAGTGATGATAGTTTCTACCCTTGCTGAGAAGAATGAAATTGGGGAAAATAGTATGAAAAGATTATATGTGGTTCCTTATTTTACATCTGTATTGATTGAATTGTTACAGTGAGAATGCATTCATGAGTTAGTTTATAATTTTTAAAAAATTAAAACATGCATAGTATATTTTTTGTCTCTGAGTATCTGAGTCTTTGTTAAATGACTGCTAGAATAATCAATTACATAAAAGGAAACATTGACATAATCAACACCCACTGTATGGCAGACCTTGAACCGAAGCTGTGGAGGGTAGAAACGATGGAATGAACTGTCAGTACCCTTGAAATGCTCATGGTTCTGTGTGGGAGCAGATTATTTAGACAGATAATTAAGCCTCGTTGCGAAAGGGACTCTCATTGGACAGTGTTGCCAAGAACTATGGGATTAAGGTAGGGGGAAATTGGGGAAGGCCTCCTGGGAGGTGGTTTTCTGTTGTTGTTCTTTGTTTGTCTGTTTTATTTGGGGCTTGAAAGGTGGGCAGAAATTCTCCAGGTAAGGATGGCAGACGTGGTATCCTAGCAGGATAAAACATGATGTACGAGGGCGCAGAAGCATGAAAGGGACAAGTGTTGATACGGCTGGAGAGAGGGTTCTGGGGACATGCTGAGTGACGAAGCCATGCTGGGTATGGTTGCTGTCAGGTTCGCCAGATGGGTCTGTAGGAATGCGTGTCTTTCCCCCGTGCTTCACCAGGAGCCTGCCTAGCCCAGTTGGAGAGCCGATGTGAGTGCGCATCGGCAGGCATCCCTCCTTTGGGAACAGTCCTCCGTTGGTGTTCAGATGTTCATGGCGTCGTAGTCCCCAGCCTGTCCCAGCTGCTCTGCCATCCTGTTTATTTCTTTATCGGTAGGTTTCTCGGGTGCCTGGTTCCTTTTTTTCATCGCATTAATATCCTCCTGTGGCTCTGTCCTGCAAATGCCCCCTGTTGGTTCTGCCTCCGCATCCCGGTCACTCCTGCAAGCAGCCCACTGGCTGCCTTCTGGTGGGTGCCCAAATCCACCTCTATGTTTCTGTCTTGAGCCTCTACCACACACTGCCCTGAACTAATTCTCTTTCTCTCTGCTCTTCTCTTTCGAAAACCTTGGCCTCAGCCCTGATTTTTCGTCTTCCTGTCCCCAGCAGATAGCACAGTGCCTGGCAGATAGTAAGGGCCTAATACATGTTAAATAAATGAATCGAATGAATGAATCTTCACCGCCTTTAATGGTGGACCGCTGATGGTTCGTGTGTATTTTTATACCTGGCCCATATGACATACTGTTCTATGTGGGCTTGTTGGGCAGTGTAATGATGTGGTTGTGCGATGACGTAAATCATTCATGGAAGAAAAAGAGTAATGAATGAAGCTGGAGCATTTGGGAGCTGTAATACCCTTTGAGACTTCCAAGGGGCTGGGAGGCCATGATAGGACTGGAAAACACGTTTCTTTTGTAAAAGGGAAGCTTTTCAATAAATTCAATGTTGTGAAACAATTTTTAATTTTCATATCCTCATGCTGAGGTTCACATATTTTAATTTTGTAAAAACAACAAAAAACACAAGATCTCCAACTTGAAAAAAATGCCTCCACCTTGTGTCAGAGTTTTTAGTTTACAGACAAGTTGTCGTCTGAAATAAACCCGCCCACCCTACCTGAAAGAGCACTCCCCAAGGCTCCCAGCTCCTCTGTCCTGGTCACAGGCTCTCCTCACCCAGCTTTATTCATGGCACTCGCCGCCCTTGGTTGACTTACGCAGCGTCTGTCTCTTATGCTAGAACGCAAGCCCTGTGCGGGCAGGTGTCTTTCCACTCCTCCTCACCAGTGCATCTCAAAGTGCCTTGCCCGCAGTGGATGCTTGATCGAATTTTTCCCCAATGGATGGTTCTTCTAATTATTCTGTAGAAAAACCTATCTCACTTAGCCTTCTGCGTGATAATAAAAACTCGTCATATTTAAGTCTTCTTCTTTACAGATTTCCAGGAGTTAGCAGGGGCCACTTATTCTGTAGATTTAAAAACCTTTGCATGTACATGACACAAAGTAGTCACCCATAGTTTTTAATAATTGTTTGCTTGCTTCAAGCGGCTCTAAAATAATTTGAATTACAATAGGCAGAGGCATTTCCCTGCTCTCAGTGCCGCCCTTCTGTCCAGTCCATCATCTGGGTGAGCAGTTGACTAGTTTAAGGTAGAAAATAAAAATGTAGAAGTGCTACTAAGTAGTTAACCATAAAAATCAGAACCCTTTGCAAATAGGTGCTGCAAAGTTAATGGGATAAATTATAAGTTATTATTTGACACCTTTCCTCTGTTGCAGATTTTTTTTTAAAGAGCTATATATTAATACTGTAAAAACTAGAGCCATGAACTGAATACACACACACACACACACACACACACACACACACACACACACACAGGGCTGGGGACTTAACTACTATTTGCTTTGAACAATGGGGCAAACAGAGCATGAAATTAAGTGTTGGGAACATGAAATCTACAGATTTCAAACTTTTTATATGGTCACTTTTCAATGAGTAATAGTAACTTGGAAACTAGTTTGACTCTAAAAAGAATTATGGAATAAAATACATTTGATGAGAAGAAATAATATGATTGAAAGGGTAGCTGAGAGAGAGGCTGGACTTGCGGTATGAACGATTTCTGCTGCTTCATAATCAATAATCCCAAATGACTCTGAAGGGCTCCACTGATGTATAAAAGGTGCAGAAAAATAATGTAATGGACGAACAGAGAATCAGTGGAAAATTAGTTTGGAATCCTCTTCTGGGCTTTTCTTTAAAGGATCATAAAAATGTCCTGCACTCAATTCTCTCTGGCGTATATATCAAATGTGTAACCCAGATATTCTTATTATTAAGATAATGTGCTTTCGAATCAGAGGTCAAGAAATGCAGAAGATACCTTTGAACCTCCAGCCTCTTTTTTGCCCTGCTAAGAATGCCAAATGACTAAACATTCAGAATTAGGCCCCAGAATAGAAATGGGATATATTGTGTGGGCAAAGGCAGAGAATGAAGGTTTTTTTAATTTAAAAAACCTGCGTAAATTCAAGGACAAAATGGAAATGGAATGTAAAATGAAAAGGGGAGCTTATTAAAAAGGAATAAACAGGAGATAGGGAAAAAAATGGGAACCTGAAAGAGGATTTTCAATGATTTTTGGGGAAATGCGGTTTTAGTTCAGTAGGGAAACTGTATTTGTACTGTATCATTTAGTGTCATTATTCATTCCCACAGACTGGGTGATGCTTGTTGAGCAGGAGAGTTTTTCTGGTTTTGGATTTGTTCAGCACTTCCATAGGAAACCAGATTTCATTTCCACAAATAACATTCATGAGCTGAGTAGGCATGGCTCAGTGAGAATCCAAATTTCTGTGTATGGCCCCCAGTGATCCTCCCTGGAGAAGGTTGGAAGCCGCACAGACCCAAAAGATAAGACACATTGGAAGAAAGACTGAACAAATGAAAATGCTTCTCTTAGCCTAGGTGTGCGTGTACTGATCGGGAGCTGTGATTCATGTTCAGCTGGGTATTTGTGGCCAGAGAGAATGTGGAGATCTTGTTTGTGAATAGTAAGTGCCAGTCTCATGCCTGGATCATAGAAATGACTAGAATATGATGACATGTTTCCTTTCATGTTGTTTTCTGGGAAAGAACCATAATATGGAAGCCATCAAATCCTTTGCATTTTTGCCATTCTATGGGTCTGAATAATTTATGCCACTGAAAAATAACTAACGTGGTTTATTATATACCCCTTGATGAATATGTCTAAAAATACAATTTAACCTTGATTTTCACCTGACCCACACTTCTTCAATAACTAGTAGGGAGAGTAATGGGAGTAGCAACTGTAGCAGCAGCTGACGTAATAATAAAAAACAAACAGCAGGAGAGACTACCATTTATCATCATTCGTGCCAAGGACTAAATGACATGTTTTGTGTTTATTTTCTAATCAAATCATCATAGAAAACCTATGAGATAATATATTATCTCCCTTTTCTTCATGGTGAAGCAGAGACTTGGAGAAATCAAATCATCTGTTTAAAATTAAATGGCTAGTCAGTAGAAAAATCCAGATGCCAACCTAGATCCCTGGAATCCATTTGCTAAAATTCCATTTTAGCAAAGTTAGGCTGGGTGCCCATCCATAATGTCACGCAGTCTCCCCTGTTTAATCTCTTGGTTTGTCAGGCTTATGTTTGTGGATACAGTTATTCGGTTCCCCACACGTAATATATTAGGCATTGAATAAGTATCCAGTAAATATATTTGAATGAATGAGAAGGGAAGAACCGTCACTCTTCAAATTCAAATGCACAATACTGCTCCTGGGCTTTGCAGGTTGCTTCATTGCTTCCAGTTGCCTTACCACAAAGCCTTGTTCTACTATCCCACTGGGACAGGAAAAGACATAAGGAGGGATTCTGGTTTCTGGTTGAGTATGAGAGAAGCTTGAAAGTTGCCCCTCTGTCCTAACAAGTAAAAAAATGGAACAAACTGAAAAATCAGTAACTCTTAGATTCATAAGAGAAGTGGGGTGTCAGAGAAAATTGTTGTCTCCCAAACTGGAGAGACTAGCAGGTGAATATAGAGAATCACAACTTACTAGAGCAGAAACCTCCATGGGATCAGTGCCAGGGCGGGAATGAACTGTAATTGATGAATTGCTGGAGGCTCAGTGTGCATAACTCTGAGAGAGAAACTCCAGGAGGATCCGGTCTTTGGGGAATATTACACTTCTGTGAATTTTACCTTCTGAAGCTCTACTAGGCTCTCACAGTGAATAGCAGAGATGAATCCCCTTGTGCATCTAGCAGAGAGGGGGGGAAGAGAGTATTTGAAATACAAGAGAGTATTCTTTTTTTTAATAAGTCCTGCCCTCATGAAAACCCATTTAATCAGAGCCTAACTGACCTGGGAGAAGAAAAATACCCAACCCCAGCCCATTCAAGCTATCTTGTTCTACCTAAAGGATCTGGGGTGGGGGGATACCTGAGAAACCAGTATGTAGTTCATAGTGCAGAGGCACAGGCTTACCAAAATACTCAGCTCTAATCAGGGAACTCTAGAAATCTTTATCTCCCCACCACACCTTATCACCATATTACTCAAGACCTATTTATAGCAGTTACTTTTGCCTGGTACATCATGTCTGGCTATCAGGAAAAAACTTCAGGACCTACTAAAGATCAAAAAACCATCAGAATCAGACTCAGGTAGGGAAGGAATGTTGGAATTATCAGAAATTTAAAATGATATCATTTATATGCTAAGAGATTTAATGGATACACAATATGCAATGACAGATGGGCTATGTAAGTAGATAGATGAGAATTCTAAGAACAAAAAGAAATGCTAGAGATTTTAAAAAATTCCAAAAGAGATGAAGAATGCCTTTGATGAACTTATTAGATGAGACAGAGCGGAGGAAAGAATCTCTCTGTTTGAGTGTATGTCAATAGAAATCTCCAAAAGTGAAAAACAAACTAACAAACAAAAACCCAGAAAATATCCAGGTGGAGTGCCTGGGTGGCTCAGTCGTTAAACATCTGCCTTCAGCTCAGTTCATGATCCTAGAGTCCTGGGAACTATTGGACAACTACAAAAGATGGAACATATGTGTAATACCAATAGAAGAAAGAAGAAAAAAAAGGAAGAAATATTTGAAACAGTGATAGCTGAGCATTTCCCCCAAATTAATGTCAGATACCAAACCACAGATACAAAAAGTTCGGGGAACACTAAGCAAGATAAATGTCAAAAATATATATACCTGCATATATCATATTCAAACTACGGAAAATCAAAGAAAATCCTGAGAAAAGACACAGGAAAAACACATCTTGCTTGTAGAGGAACAAATATAAGAATTGCATTGCCTTCTCAGAAACCATGCAAGCAGGAGATTGGAATGAAATATTTAGAACATTGAGAGGAGAGGGGAAATCACCAATCTAGAATTCTATACCCTGCAGAATTATCCTTCAAAAATTTATGAGAAATACATTCTTAGACAAACAAAATGTGAGGGGATTTGTTGCCAGTAATCCTGTCTTGTAGGAAATGGTCAAAGAAGTTCCTTAGGGAGAGAAATGACGTAGAGAAGAAATTCAGATCAACATAAAGGACAAATTTCAGAAAAGGAATAAATGAAAATAAAAGAAAACCATTTTTCTTACTCTTTTTAAAAAATTTTTAAAGATTTTTCTTTATTTATTCGACAGACAGAGATCACAAGTAGGCAGAGAGGCAGGCAGAGAGAGAGAGAGAGAGAGAGGGAAGCAGGCTCCCTGTTATGCAGACAGCCCAATGCAGGGCCCAATCCCAGGACCCTGGGATCATGACCTGAGCCAAAGGGAGAGGCTTAACCCACTGAGTCCCCCAGGCACCCCCATTTTTCTTACTCTTCATTGATCTAGCAAATATGTCAAAGTAATACAAAGTGTTCAAAATTATGCATATTCATATATGCTTGTGTGTAAGCAAAATGAGTGACAGCAGTGACACAGGGGAGGGGAGAGAGGAATTATTTTGTTTGGGTAAGGTATGTATATTCCTTATGAGTCAGGATACTGTTACTTGAATGTGGACTTGGATTGGTTATAAATATATATTGCAAACTCAAGAAAAACCAGTAAAAAATATTTTTTAAAGGAGAAGTACAGGGGCACCTAGGTAGCTCAGTTGTTAAGCATCTACCTTCAGCTCAACTTTTGATCTTAGGGTCCTGGGATCGAGCCCCACATCAGGCTCCCTGCTCCCTGGGGAGCCTGCTTCTCCCTCCCCAGCTCCCCCTGCTTATGTTCCCCATCTCTCTCTCTGTCAAATAAATAAAGTGTAGCTGATATGCTAATAAAGATGAGAAAAGAAAATCGTATAAAATGCTCAGTTAAAACCAAAAAAGACAGAAGAAATGGAAAATAGAGACAAAAACATGCAACAAATAGAAAAAAGTAACAAATATGGTATAAATCCAGCTATGTCAATAATCACTTTGGATGTCAATAGTCTAAATGCATCAATTAAAATACAGATTCTCAGCATGGACCAATAATAAGACCCTAATATTTGTTGTTTATAAGAAAACCCACATTGTATATAAGGACATAGATTATAATAAAGGAATAGAGAAGGATAAATCATGCTGACACTAATCAAAAACAAAAAACAAAAATGAGTAGCTATGTTAATTTCAGAGCAGTATTCAAAGGAAACTAGGAGAAGAGGAACATTATATAACAGGAAAAGGGTCAGTTTTCTAAGAAAACATAATAATCCCTAATACATATGCAACTAAGACCAGCATATCAGACCATGTGAGGATAAACTGATAGAACCACAAGGAAAAATGGATGAATCCACTACTAGAGCTGGAGACTTTGGTACCTGTCTACAGAAATGGGCAGATCCAGCAGGCAGAAAATCAGTAAGGATGAGTTGAACTCAACAATGCCATCAATCAACTGGATACAATGAGCATCTATAGATACTTCATTCAAGAACAGCAGAACACACATTCTTCTCAAGCTCACATGGAATATTCACCAAGATACACCACATTCCAGTTCATAACACACACCTTAAGAAAGTTAGAAGAACAGACATCATACAGTGCCTGCTCTTAGACCACCATAGAGTTAAACTGTTGGAATTAAATTTAAATTTAATTAGAATTAATAACATCGGGAAAATCACAAAATATTTGAACATTAAATGCCATACTTCTAAAGAACACATGGATTGGGTGCCTGGGTGGCTCAGTGGGTTAAAACCTCTGCCTTCAGCTCAGGTCATGATCTCAGGGTCCTGGGATCAAGTCCCATATTGGGCTGTCTGCTCAGCAGGGAGCCTGCTTCCCCTTCTCTCTCTGCCTACTTGTGATCTCTGTCTGTCAAATAAATAAATAAAATCTTTTAAGAAAAAGAAGAAAGAACACATGGGTCAAAGAAGAAATCTTAAGATATACTGAATGTTTTGGACTAAATGAAAGTGAAAATAACAATTTATCAAAATTTGTACTATGAAATGAAAATAGTTCCTAAAGGAAAAATGATAACATTGAATGTGCATATATGAGAAAGTAAGATCTAAAATCAATCATCTAAACTACCACCCTAGGAAACTAGGAAAAGAAGAGCAAATTAAATCCAAAGTAAGCAGAAGAAATAATAAAAATTAAAGAGAAGTCAGTGAAATTGAAAACAGGAAGTCAGTAGAGAAAAATCAAGGAAACCAAATACTGGTTCATTTAAAAGATCAATGAAATCAATAATCCTCTAACCAGGCTATGAACAACAACAAAAATACTGTGATTGTGTGTGTAGAAAATTCATATAATTGACCAAAAAAAAAAAAAAAAAATTCTGGAACTAGTAAGGGAGTATAACAAGGTTGCAGGATATAAGGTAAATACACAAAATCAATCAATTTCTTTTATATCAACAGTAAGTGGAGTTGAAGTTAAAAAACATTCTACCATTTATATTAGCACCCCCGAAATGAAATGCTTAGGTATAAATCTTACAAAATATGTACAAGATCTCTATGAGGAAAACTACAAAACTCTGGTCAATGAAATCAAAGAAAACTAAGTAAGCAGCAAGTCCATATTCATGCATAGGAAGGCTCAGTATTGTCAAGATGTTAGTTCTTTCCAACTTTGGTGTATATATTCATTATAATGTCAGTCAAAATCCCAGCAGGTTATTTAGTGGATTCACAAACAGACTTCATAGTTTATACAGAAAGGCAAAAGACCCAGAAGAGCCAATGCAAAATTGGAGAACAACAGAGGTGGAGATCAAACCCTACCAATTCAAGATTTGTTATAAATCTTCAGTAATGAAGGCAAAGTGGTATTGGTGCAAGAATAGACAAATAGATCAATGAAACAGAATGGTGAGCCCAGAAGTAGAACTGCATAAATATAATTAAATGATCATTGACAAAGAGGAAAAGGCAATACAATGGAGAAAAGGTAGTCTATTCAACCAGATGGTGCTGGAACAACTGAGCATCCACAGGCGAAAACAAACAAACAAGAAAACCTAGACTTCAACTTTACATCCTTCACAAAAATTAATTTAGAGTGGATCGCAGGCCTAAACAAAAAATTCAATATCATACAATGCCTACAAAAATAACAGGAGAAAAGCTAGATGGTCTTGGGTTTGCCCATGGCTTTTTAGATAGAACACACTAAAGGCTTGATCCATGTGAGCTATAATCGATAAGCTAGATTTCATTAAAATTAAAAATTTCTGCTGTGCAATACACTGTCAATAGAATGAAAAGCCACCATCTGGGAAAAATATTTGCAAAAGACATTTCTAATAAAGTACAGTTATTCAAAATATACAAAGAACTGTGAAAGCACAACAGTAGTAAAACAACCCAATCAAAAAGTGGACCAAAGATATGAACAGACATCTCAGTGAGGGAGATACACAAATGGCAAATAAGCACATAAGAGGATGTTCCACAATTTTGCCATCAGAAAAATAAAAATTAAAACAAGATAGCACTGCATCCCATTAGAATGGCCATAATTTTGAGCACCAATAACACCAAATGCTGGTGAGAATGGGGAGCAACAGGAACTCTCATTCATTGCTCCTGGAAATGCAAAGTGGTACAGCTACTATGGAGGACAGTTGGGCGTTTTCTTACAAAACTAAAAATACTCTTACCATATAATTCAGCAATCACCATTGCTGGTGTTTTCTCCAAAGAGTTGGAAACTTGTGTCCACACAGAAACCTGCACATGGAAGTTTCTGGCAGGTTTATTGATAATTGCCAAAACTTGGAAGCAAGCAGTAATTCCTTTAGAAGATAAATGAATTTTTAAAAACTGTGGTACAGGCAGTAATTTCTCCAGTATCAACCATAGCAGCAATTTCCAGATATGCCACCCAAGACTAAGGAAACAAAAGCAAAATTAAGCTACTGGGACTATATCAAAATAAAAAGATTTTTGCACAGCAAAGGAAACCACCAACAACAAAAATAGTCTAACGAATGGGAGAAGATATTTGCAAATGTTATATTTAGTTAAGGGGTAATATCCAAAATATATAAAGAACTTTCACAACTCAACACAGACATACACAATTTAAAAATGGGCAGAGGACCTGAACAGACATTTTTTCAATGATCTATAGATGGTGCACAGACACTGAAAAGATCCTCAATATCACTCGTCAGTAGGGTAATGCAAATCAAACCACAGTGAGATATCACCTGATACCTGTCACAATGGCTAAAATCAAAAAGACAAGAAATAAGTGTTGGAGAGGATGTGGAGAAAAATGAACCATCATGCACCACTAATGGAAATGGAAATTTGTACAGTCACTGTGGAAAACATTATGGAGGTTCCTCAAAAAAAAAAATTGCAAATAGAAATACCATATCCCATAATTCCACTATTGCATTTTTATCCAAAGAAAACTAAATATTTATGGCAGCATTATTTGCAATAGCACAAGATAGGAAGCAACCTAAGTGTTTCATGGGTAAATGGATAAGGAAGAGGTGAGAGAGAGAGAGAGAGAGAGTGTGTGTGTGTGTGTGTGTGTGTGTGTGTGTGTGTGTGTGTGTGTGTGAATATTATGCAGCCATTAAAAAGGTTGAGATCATTCCACTTGAGAGAGCATGAGAACATGGAGAGACCTAGAAGGTATTATGCTAAGGGACATGAGTCAGACTGAGAAAAACAAATACCATATGGTTTCACTCATATGTGGAATCTACAAAAAAAAAATGAATAAACCAAAAAGCAGAATTATACCTATAAATACTAAGACCAAACTGATGGTTGCCAGAGTGAGGGGGTGGGAAAAATGAGTGAAGAGGAGAGGGAAATACAGTCTTCCCGTTATGGAATGAGTAATCAGGGGAATAAAAGGTCAATGATAGTATAGTAGCAATGTATCAGGACAGATGATGGCTACACTTGTGAGCACAGTATAAGGTATAAACTTGTCTAATCACTATGTTGTACACCTGAAACTAATGTCACATTGTATCAACTATACTGAAAAAAAAATAAACTGTGGTACATGCAGGCAATGAAATATGATTCAACGCTAAAAAGAAATGAGCTATCAAGCCAGGAAAAGACATGGAGAAAACTTAAATGCATATCCCTAAAGTGAAAGAAACTAATCTGAAAGGGCTACATACTGTGTAATTCTAACTGTATGACATTCTGGAAAAGGCAAAATTATGCAGAAAGTAAAAACATCAGTGGTTGTCGGGGGTTAGGAAGGAAGGAGGAATGAATTGCCTGAGCACAGAGGACTTTTACAACAGTGAAATTACTCTTTATGATACTATAATAGTGGATATCTGTCATATGCATTTGTTCAAATCATTAGAATGTGCAACACTTAGTGTGAAACCTAATGTAAACTGTGAAGTTCGGGTAATAATGATACGTTGGTGTAAGTTCATCACTTAAAGAAATGTACCTCTTTGGAGGGAGATATTGATAATGAGGGGGACTGGGCATGTGTGGGGCAGAAGTCCATAAATCTCTTTACCTCCCACTGAATGTTGCTATGACCCTGTTACTGGACTAAAAATATTTTTTTAAAAGCTACGGGAAAGCATAAGGCGAAAAATGATTCTGTCATCTTCTAGAATTTATATATCCTATCATCAAGAAATCAGTCTACAGACGGTGGAGATTTACTATAGTGCCTTCATAGTCCATTCATTAAAGAGTAGTTATTTTGTGTCTTGGTGCTAGTTACAGGGAATATTGTAGTAAATAAGTAAATGTAAAACTATCAGATAATATAAATGAGGGCTATAAAGTGTCGAAAACATCATGGGGAGCAGTTACCGCTGTTGCTCAGGAACGACAGCCCCGAGGAAACAACGTTCCAACTAAGATGTGAGTGACAAGCCAAAGCTAGTCATGAGGCTGTCTGAGAGAAGGGCTAGCTTTCCTTCGTCACCTGCCCTGAAGTAGGAGAAGCTCCATGTGTTAGAGGAACAGACAAGAAGATCTTAGCCTTAGAACATTAACACCAAGACAAAGAGCGGTAGGAGATGCACGAAGAAAGGGCCTTACAGACTGGAAGGTGGAATTTGGATTTTCTTATTAGTGGAAGGAGAAGACAATGAAGGACCCAATGAGACCTACAAATTTAAAAGTTACTCTGAAGCTATGGAATAGATTATAGGTGACAAGTGCGAAAGATGGGGATTTGGGTAGGAGATTATTGCTGGAGTCTAGGTGAACAATGGTTGCCTCTTGAATTGGGTTGGAAGCAGTATAGGTAGAGATAAGCATTTGGGTCCTGGACACGTTTTCCATGCAGACAGCTGTCCTGTATGGATTGTATGGATCATATGTATTTTTGTGTTAGGAATGGGGAGAGGGAAAGCTAAGGGGAGACACCAGTCACTTTGCAGGTAAAATCTCAGGCTCTAGACTTGGGGATAGGAGTGAGAAACAATATATAAAATGGGGAGCAAGTAAAGAAATGTTAATCAAACAGTCTTTGCCTTGCCCTCTTCTACTGTAGGAACAAAGCCCAATGGCCAGATGATTATGCTTCAGGTAAAAAAAAAAAAAAAAGTCTGTTTCTTAAAAGTATTTTTTTTTTTTTATGTGTCTAGATTGAACTGGAGCATATTCATGTATCTGTTCCCTGGAGTGATGTCATCTTCATTGTGGCATTTGGGGAGCATTCTGCGTAATAGGCCACTCAGGCAACGAGCCCAGTGCAAATCCACAGAAATCCTAGTCTGGTCTCCATTGCCTAATTGTTTTTAATAGACAAATCTATAAACCCAGATCTTTAACTTACAGATAAAATTAAATGTGCACATCAAGAACATTTGAGAAATACCTCTTAAAAACTTTAATTAGTACCCTCAAAGCAATTCAAAACAATATTGCATCCACTGAAAATAAAAATTCCCACATGGGGCGCCTGGGTGGCTCAGTGGGTTAAAGCCTCTGCCTTCGGCTCAGGTCATGATCCCAGGGTCCTGGGATCAAGCCCCATGTCGGGCTCTCTGCTCGGCAGGGAGCCTGCTTCCTCCTCTCTCTCTGCCTGCCTCTCTGCCTACTTGTAATTTCTGTCTTTCAAATAAATAAATAAAATCTTAAAAAAAAAAAATCCCACATGCTTTGAGAAAGGAACACATCAGAGAATAAGACAGCCCTTGGAAATTAAAACGTAATATTAGAATAAATTTTAAAATTTAGTTGAGGATTTGGCAGATGAAATTGAGAAAAATCACCCACCGTGCAGAAGAAGGGTTAGCAAACCTTTTCTATACAGAGCCAGATAGTAAATATTTTTAGTTTCACAAGCTGTTTGGTCTCAGTCACAATCCTTCACTCCGGCTTTGTAGCATGAAAGAAAGTAGGCATGACTGTCCTCCAGTAAAGCTTTATAAACACTGATGTTTGAGTTGCAAGTGATTTTTACACATTATAAAATACTGCTCTTTTGATTTTTTTAGCCTTTTAAAAATGTATTAATTAGCTTGCCTAGATAGATAGATAATATATATAATCATATATATTTATGTGAAACGCAGTGGGCTGGATTTTGTCCTTGGAGCCAAGGTTTACTGACCTCTAATGTAGAGGAAAGGTATGGATGATGTGGGGAAAGCAAACTAAATTATGGCATGAGTTTATACAACTGATGGAATAGAAGAAAAATTCTATTTGATTTTTGTCTTGGGAGACTTCTTTGAGATTTTGAGCAGATGTGACATTGGACCGCTGAGAATGTGATACAAGAAAATTAATGGAAATCAGAGTAATTGGCCCAGGATTTGAACAGTATTTTATACAGTCACAGTATAGTAAATGCTACTTATCGATTTATTTATTTAATTTTTTTGAGAGTGTGCACGTGTGGGGTTGGGGAGGGACAGCTGGAGAGAGAGCAAGAGAAAGAACCTTAAGTAGGCCCTGCCTAGCTTGTAGCCCAACACAGGGCTCAATCTCATGACCCTGAGATCAGGACCTGAGCTGAAACCAAGAGTCGGACGCTTAACCAACTGGATTATGAGGCACCCCAACTCCTTACTGGTTTTTCGTCTTCAAATCAGTGCACATAACATAATCTGACCGAGACGTAGGATAGAAAATAGACGCTGTTATCCTTGACAACATAAAAATAATGCTGCAGATGACAGAGGCGGGTGGTGGAAGGAGATGGACGATTACAGAATTGAATCCTTATTTGAAAAGTCATACAGATTTAAATACATTACTCCAGGTTGGAAAAACAACCCATTAAGAACTGAAACTAATAATCCTCAGCAGCAAACCAAGGGAAAGAGAAGAGGAAGCTAGCATGTGTGTGCTAATTCCTGATTATTCTCTTAATAATATCCAAAGATAATTAATTCTCTAAATCGGATCAGTTAAAGAGACTGAGAAGAGAAACCATTATGAGATTGCCCCTAGAGATTGCGACTCAGGTTGGAGAAGGGAGGTATTTGAGTTCGATCACATGTGCGTGCTACTTTGAAGAAGTAGTAGCTTCCGGGGAGAACAAATGGGACTATGGACTAGTGTTTTCCACTATTCACCCTTTTGTTTAAATTATTGTTTTAAACCATGTGCATTCTTCCTTTGATAGCAAGAAGACAACTCAGGATGGACAGGATGATGAGAGAAGCATGACAATTACTTAAATTGTTAAATAAGGATATGGAATTTTTTTGTTTCAAGGGGCAGGGGGCCATAAAGACATGTGCAGGGACATGGATTCCAGGAAAATGGTTTATAAAAATGTAATTTGGTTAATGAGATAAATTCTAGGTATTTATAGATTTGTAGATCCTAGATTTATAAAATCCAGGTAGATTTTAATTGTATAAAAGTCAGTATTTCAAAAGTAGATGTAGGAGCACCTGGGTGGCTCAGTCAGTTAAACATCTGCCTTTGGCTCAGGTTAAGATCTGAGGGTCCTGGGTGTTAGGCTCCCTGCTTAGTGGGCAGTGTCCTCCTCCCTCCTCCCTCTTCCCCAGCCCCTCCCCCTGTTCCTGTGCAACCTTGCACGTACATGCTCGCTCGCTTGCTCTATCTCAAACAAAATCTTTTTAAAAATGTAAATGTATAAGAAAAATTTGCTTCTTCTGTTGTCTTATATTTCATCTCCCCTCCATTTTTTCTTCTTATTTAACATATGCAGTAAGATTTTTCCAAGTTTTATCAATTGTAGATTGTCAGACTGTTTTGGAAATTGACAAGTTTATCTGAACGAGAGCTTGGCCCTGTATTAGCTTGGGTTGCCATGATAAAATACCATAAACTGGGGTTATTTTTTTTTTTTAGATTTTATTTATTTTGACAGAGAAATCACAACTAGGCAGAGAGGCAGGCAGAGAGAGAGGAGGAAGCAGGCTCCCTGCTGATCAGAGAGCCCGATGCGGGACTTGATCCCAGGACTCTAAGATCATGACCTGAGCTGAAGGCAGCGGGTTAACCCACTGAGCCACCCAGACGCCCCTAAACTGGGGTTCTTAACAGAAATTTATTTTCTTAAAGTTCCAGACACTGGAATTTCAAGATCAGGATGCCAGTACGGTCAAATTCTGGTGAGCACTCTTCTCCTGGCTTACAGATAGCTGCCTTCTTGCCCTGTGCTCATGTGGTGAAGAGAGAGACAGACCCCACTTTATGACCTCATCTAACCTTAATTACTTTCATAAAGGCCCTATCCCCAAATACACTCACATTGTTGGGGGCTAGGGCTTTAACATACGAACTTTGTGGGTTACGAACTTGCATAACAACTCCCATTGAATTGTCATTTGTCTGAACTGAATAAGGGACAAATTGTTTTGCCACCAAGAAGTCATTGAAATGGGATAGTAGCATCCTTCATGTGGGCTTAACTTCTTTTAAAACCCCAACAAGCTAATCTTGGAAGCAGAGACTGACTCCCACCCTCAGAGTCTAGAGTTTTTAGGCTCTCCAAACCCCAGGTCTTCACCCTGCCCTGTTAAACACAACTAGAACATTTTCTCAGTGCCTTTGTTTTCTCTTGAGTGCCAACAGTATGGTAGCCCCAACTTTCCCAAGATCCACCAGCCCTCTCTTTTCTGGAAAATCATCCAAAGCAACTGCTTGGCCTTTTGATTTCCATTTCACCTTTACAACAACTCTGCAAGATGGACCAAGAAGCTGTTTCTGTTCACATCTTGCTGGTGGATGTATTCAGAAGACTATGATTGGTACTGCCTTATTGTGCAGAACAGAAAATGTGCTGCTTCCCTTAGTGAAGAACGTGGGAAAAGCCCTGGTCTAAGAGATGGGTGATTGGTGTTGAACCCAGCTGCACCTGGAGCATGCCCAGGTTAGGACAAAGGTAGGGTTGTTTTTAACAGATTTATCTCAGTTGATTTAATCAAGGAAGCAAACCAGCATGAGGAACTTCAGTAAGATAGCTTATGTCTTTTTTTTTTCCCCTATGACCATCAAGCCGGAGTGATATCATGAGCCTCATATTTTCTTGCACGTTCATCAGGCTAGAGTGATGTCATGGTTTAAGCGTGGACATTGGAATTTTTACAGACCTGGACTGAATGCAGCTCTGAAATTCATGAACAGAGTGACCTTGCATGAGTTACTTTAGCTGCCTAAGCCTGTTCCTTTGTCAACTGAAAGTAATAACAACATTGTAGGTTGTGGGGATGATTAAAGATGATTTATCTAAAGTGCTTAGAACAATTCTTTCTCTATGCTGTGTTACAAAATTGGATCTAATGCTCTGTTGGGAATGGCATTAGTAAGTTCTTCCGACATGTTTCCAGACCCAAAGTGGTCATCCCAAGAGGCCTCTAGAGAATGCCCCTCAGACCCGGCTCATCACCACCTCTGCCTTGGTCTTTTGGGCAAAGCAGATCACAGGGCTCCCCTTCCCTCTGTCCCCATCCCCTCGAGTCAAGATGGGAGAAATAGAGGCCACCTTGTGCCTGAGGGACCCCCCAGCTGTATGGGAGAATCATTTCGTCCTTGGGACATTTTTGTTATCAGTCCACCGCAGTGCCCTTCCAAAGGAATTGCCACAGAAATAGGAAATGATCAGAACCATTTTCAGGTTCAAATTTGTTTTAATTTTTGCTGTAGCATCTTTTCACTCAACCAGCCTTCACCCGGGGGTTTGCTCTGAGCCTATGCATGTCTCTGTACCTCTCAGCACAGCCTGGCCCATGGCTGTGCTTCCTGGGGCAGATGAGTAATGGGTTTTCCTGCTGTACCGAGAGGGAGCAGACAGAATGTATAGTGTGATCCTCACCGTCCGTACGTATCTTGACCAGCACAGCAGTGTGGACTTACAGGAGGAGCAGGACTTGATAAACAGAACCATCCAGAATGCCACAGATATCGTGTTTCCTGTTGACTGCCGAGGCGTGTCTGTTTTCTCACTCCTTGAGGTTTTCACATGCAAAACTGTTATTCCCAGCAGCGCACATTTGGAAGCCAGCAGATTGTCACCAGCATGACAGGCAGGCATCCACCGCACAGGTTGGGAAATCTGGGTGGTACGCCTTTAGGAATAGTTCCATCAGGTGCCTGGGGAGGCCAGGCTGTAGCTCTGGCATGGGACTAGGACACTTGGCGCAAGACTGTCTCTGGTTCTGAGTCTCAGAGAAACCAGTGGCACGACCTATCACATGAAAACACAAGGTGATGTTTGGGTAGTGACCGCAGAGTAGGTTCGAGTAAGGGGACCACCACATAGGCTTCCCTAATTGGGTATCTTGACCCTTCCATACCTCTTTTTTCCTATATTTTCTCCTTTCTTGTTCCTGTGCTTGCCTTTTTTTACTAGTGCCTTTGAACACCCTTTCCTTCAGCTGTCCCTCTTGGAGTTCACTAATCTTAACGCCACCTCCCAATGGCTGCGACTCCAAAGATCTCCTGTATCAGCTGTTCTGCAGTGGTGCTTCCCTAGACAGGGCTTGGGAATCCAGCCGGAGAGCCTATCACTGACATTCAAGAGCTACGAAGATAGAGTTTCCTGAATACATAGTATGTGGCAGGCACTCTTCAAGTGCTTTGGATAAACCGTGTCTAATCTCCACAAGTGACAAGACACATTTTATTTTCAGTGTGTTGAGGGACATGTTGAGAAAGGTTCAGTGACCTGCCCAAGGTCACAATGCTAGTGAATGCCAGGACCAGCTTTCAGCCTAGGTCTGCATGATTCCAAATGCCAAGCTTGTTTCATTACATCACTCTCTGTGTCAATTGGAAAAGAAAAATCGAGGATCAGAAATGTGAGCTGTCGTGCTGCGAATTATAGTGCTAGAATGTCTGTGCATATTTGGCTCAGTATAAGAGAAATCTAATTGGAGAAAAGGCTGTTGTAGTTCTAACCTGGGAATGTCAGGAGCACAGCTGCGACTTGAATCATCTTTCTGACACTCAAGGATATAGGAGCTGTGATCTATGATGACGGACCAGACAGTTCTTCATTCGTTCAACAAATAATTATTGAGTGCCTGCTAGGTGCCAGGTACTGTTCTAAAGTTTGGGACTCTTCATGAAATAAGAAAGATCCCTGCCTTTGTGGATGTTCCAGGCCGGAGGGAGAAGACAGAGGAGGATGATCATAGACAAAATAAGTGAACTGTGTAGTACGGTGGAGGGTACTTGATCTTGAGAAGGAAAACTGAAGCAAGGTAATGAGTATCAGAAGTGTCAGATGGAGGAGGCTTGCATTTTTAAATAGGGAGATGAGGGTAGGACTTAGGCAGAACTTGACCAAAGGCTTGAAAGAAATGAGGGAATTAGCACTGTCTGTGTGTGGGAGGGGAGCCTCTCAGGCAAGATCTGAAGCGGATGTAGTTGACATTCGTAAGCAACAGCAAGAAAGCTGAGGGAGTAGGAGCAGTAAGGACTAGGGGAAGGTAATAATGGTGGCCATCAGAGATATTGGGTCACCAGACTGCTTGAGGCTTTGTAAGGCATTTCCAGGGTTTAAAAGGGAAGAACTGACCCATTAAGTGCATGAGGTACGTAGACAGAGTAGTCTAGGTGTGACATGATAGTGTCTTTGATCAGGATTATAGCAATGTTGGCGATGAAAAGAGATCGGCGTCTGGATATATTTCAAGGTAGACCCCTTAGGTTTTGCCAATAGATTAGACGTGGAATACAAGAGAAAGAGGGGAGTCTGTGGTAAATTTAAGTTTGTGGGCTTCAGCAACCCAAAGTATAGAGTTTATGTTAGATGAGGTGAGAAAGGCAGTTGTGAGGGGAAGCAGAGGTCAGTTTTGGACATGTTGAATTCGAAATGTTTACTAGATTGGCAAATGGAACTGTGACATCATCAGTTTTTAGTTTGCGGAGAAGACTGGGCTAGAGACATAATTTGGGTTTATAAATAAACATCATGTTTAAAGAAAAAAAAAAAAAAGCATGAGACCCAATGGAGAGCACCAGTATAATGTCCAAAATGGAAATCAGTACACTGGGCAGTGAGGAGATTGGTCTTGCATTGCTGCCGACACGGGACTCAGAATTCATGAGAAACAGGATAGAAGTCTGACTTGGGCTTCAATACAAAAAGATCATTTTTAAGCTCTTAGAGCTTATTAGCAATGGAATAACCCATTTCACCGGATGCATTTTTTGATACTACAAATTTTCAGGGAGAGTTTTGAACCTAGATCATTGTTTTTCCAAATTTTGTCCAGTTTTAAAAAAAGAGAAGAATTGTAATTATTTTCCATTAGGGGGTTAATGTTGGTCTTTATCCAAATAGTTTACGCACTCACATACCTTGATATAGTTGTCATAGTCCCAACTTACCACCCTTTTAGATGTTGTAAGGTAGATTCGATTCTTGCCTTGGGATTAAACTTGAACCTACTCACTTTTGGAGTCCTCTAAAATTTGAGTTTCTCTGAGACTGTGGTTCTGAGTATTTAGGAATGAAAAAAGCCATCACTGAAATTCGGTATGGACAAATTAAGGGAAAAAATGATATCAGGCCAAATTTTGTATTTTAATGACACTACTCTAGTAATGTCTTAGAACAGTGGTTCTCGAACTTTTATTCCCAGGACCCTGTTATACTCTTAAAAAATGTTTGAGTATCTCAAAGAGCTTATGTTTCCACGGCTGGCACAAATACGGGACAATAACCAGTACATTGCTTAATGTACTGGGATGCACTGAAACCTGCAAACTAAAGTTGAAGTTCTTGAAAATTTACTTTCGGGGAAAAAGAACCCCTACTTTGACAGAAGCTCGTTTGAAGAAGACTCAAGACTGTAGATTTCCCGTAAGTTCAGTGTAAGCCAATGATATGACTTTGCAAAAAAAAAAAAAAAAAAAAGTAGGTTTGGGTTTCAATAATACATTTCTTTTTGTAGTCCCTCCATTCAAGATCCTGCCTTTTGAAGTCAACACTAACAAGCTGTAGCACCCTGTGGAGGAGACTGGAAATTTGAAGGTCTCAGACAGATGCCCTGTGAAGAACAGTTGAATAAACTCATAATGCTACACTGTTTACTTGGAAAAATTCCCGAAGGCGCTTACCCGTTACGGCTACATTGGTTAGGAGAGATGAACACCACAGATGAGGAAGCTGAGAGTAACCACAGTGGTGTTCAAGCAATGGTTAACTAAAGACAGAAAAATGTGAGAGAACACTACATTTATCTTTCATTCATCTAAGAGATTTTACTTTTATCTGTAAACTTTCTAGCTGTGAGATGTCTTCTCTTTGAGAGACGTGAAGTTGAAGAGCTTCCTTCAACCTATTTTCCTCCAAACCCAAGAATGACCAAGTGGAACTCATGAGCTACCCTGGGAACAGAATAGGACGGGAGAGAGAATCATTAAAACGTTCTAACCACCTTCTTAACTCCTGTAAGAGTTAAGGTGGCAGAAGAGGGCACTATTACTTGAAAAAAAAAAAAATTCAAAGCCAAGGATTCTATGCACTCTCCTATCTTTCCATTTTGGGTGGTGAATGAGCTTCAAAAGCTGTTAAAGGAGACATAAATGTATGTTTGTCCTCCTCCTTCCCTCTTCTCATTCCTTTCTATCCCCTTGTCCCCACTGTCTTGAGTAAGATTTCACAATGGTTAAACTCATGGAAGAGAACACTGGGACCTAAAGAAAATACACTGCAGGATGATAA
The DNA here is from genome assembly GCF_922984935.1 of Meles meles. NCBI lineage: Eukaryota > Metazoa > Chordata > Mammalia > Carnivora > Mustelidae > Meles > Meles meles. The sequence continues at coordinate 21,233,299 of NC_060066.1, forward strand.
GGGAAAGCTTGCAAACACCTGCTTATAAAGAGAGGCTGCAAGTTTTACCACTTTCTGATATTCAGGCACAAAGCTCACTTTGACCTGCCAGTGGATTTAAATGATCTCTGAGTTCTCTGCTTCTCCCCGCCCCCCCCCCCCACCCCCGTCAGCCCACTGGGCCTTACCTAGTTGAGCTGATACAGCCACTGGGAGTTCAAAATTGCAGTGTTCTCTTAGAAATCAAAACCTAGTGGGGCGCCTGGGTGGCTCAGTGGGTTAAAGCCTCTGCCTTCGGCTCAGGTCGTGATCCCAGGGTCCTGGGATCAAGCCCCACATCGGGCTCTCTCCTCCATGGGGAGCCTGCTTCCTCCTCTCTCTGCCTGCCTCTCTGCCTAGTTGTGATTTCTCTCTGTCAAATAAATAAAATATTTAAAAAAAAAAGATTAAAAAAAAGAAATCAAAACCTAGTAAATTAAAGAGATTTTATTTTTTTTAAAGATTTTATTTATTTATTTGACAGAGATCACAAGTAGGCAGAGGCAGATGGGGGGGGGGGGGGAAGCAGACTCCCCTCTGAGCAGAGAGCCTGATGGGAGGCTAGATCCTAGGACCCTGAGATCATGACTTGAGCCGAAGGCAGAGGCTTAACCCACTGAGCCACCCAGGCACCCTAAATTAAAGAGATTTTTATATTGCAAAACAGACAAGGGATAATTGAATGGCAAGATAGGATTTAACTTGAAAAATATTTTGCAACGTTTTCATTCAATATCAAACTTTAAATGCTTTAAAAAACATTTAATTATGTTGTAACTTAGAAAAGCTTCAGGTTTACCTCAAGGAACTCAAAACGTAAGAGTTCTCCTCCTTGAAATTCAAATAAAAAATTACCATAAATCATGGCTGAAACTGTCGAATTAGGGTAAGGAATCATTTGCCAAAAAAAAGATAATTTGCAAATAAACTTCCCCTCAGGGATGTGTCTTCTGAGTCAAGTGAGGTCTCCTTGTGAAATAGACCCTAAGACCCTAAAATAGACCGTTTGAGCTTGTCTAGAGAAAGGACGGGGCCATTTCAGAAAGGAAATGCCTGGGATTCTGTTTGGAGTCACAGCGTTTGGGATTAAGATAACAAACTGCCTCTGGCTTCTTTCAGGGCCACAAAACAAACTCAGATTGTCTCCGTGGTTGTCAATCCCGAGAATGGTTTGGTAGACCTGAGCCAGGAGAAAGGGAACTGGGGCAAATATTTTTTTAATGTTTGCCTTTGGGCAGGATGGGTTTCTGGTGTTTTGTTTTTGTTTTTCCTAGTTTACTATTTCTGATAAATATGAAATACTATTTCTTTTGTGAACTCTTTTGGGTTTGGCTCCCACTGAGGGGGTGGCGGGGGGTAGAAAACAGAGCGTATCAGAAAATTCTTGGCTGGAATTGCATGTCGAGAGAGCTGTGAGGAGAGCCAAGGAAAGGAGGGCGATTGAAATCACCCTGTGGAGCTATTAAGTTTGACAACTCTGCCCCTCCCAGTGGGACAATGGTACGTAGATTGACATGAGCTTAGTGCGTGCTCCTCCTAGTTCCAAATTGCACATGTAAGCTCTTTGAAAGGATCAGGTTATGGCACTCACTCCCCCAAGCTGGTGACTGTCGGAGACAGGGCAATCATGAGAAGTGACTGAGGTTCACCTGGGTGCGGGGCAAAGAGCAGTTCAGACCAAAAAAATCAAGTCGGCTCTCAGAGTCCCTACGCAGCGGCAGACTGGGGCAAGTGGAGTCATTACAGCTCTTAACAAGTAATGTGTAGCAAACTAGTAACAATTTCATAAGAAAGCCAAGGCTGAGAATCCGCTAATGAACGGGGCCAGTACTTCTATCATGGATCTGATTAAGAAGAGACAAGCGGTGCTTAATGATAGAAGCTTTCTCTCTCCCGTTTTATTTATGCCGGTTTCCGTGGAGGCAAATCTCTTTAGGTTCCTGCAGTCTTAAAAATCTATGCCTAAAGCTCTGAGTCAATTGATGTCCAAGCGAGTGATGGCAAGTTACTGCTTTATACTCTGAAGGAAAAGGCACCTCCTTGAGGACTGGCCTCAGAATGCCTGAATTTATGACAAAAGGAAAATCTGTAACTGAAGCGTCCGGCGTGGGCTGATGAGGAAGCTTCTTGAGTTGACTTGGCAATGTAGGGGTTAATCTCCATCTGAAGCCGGGCTGAGGGGGTTTGACTTGATGCTGAGGGTCCTCTGTTTCCGAGGAAATGAGCAGGTTAAAGATGGTCTTCCTGGAAGCTGAGTATATTAATATACGAGCAACTTCATCCTCTTGTCTTTCCCTTCCTAATTTACAACCAGCTGTGACTGGTTTATAGGAGTTTTCAAAAGATGGGATGAGCTTTACTTGCAGGAAACTTGTAAAGGGTTTCAGGGTAATGATATGTCAGCTATGAACTCATTCAGCTGATCTGAAGAGAAGTTTTTAGAGCAGGAAGGAGCCAGATTCAGAGGTGCTGACTTGTGAAACACGACGACGAGTGCATTTGTAGCTAGAAGGATTCTAGTTTCCTAATCATGTAAAGGGAAGGAGGTAATGACGAGCAAAAGGGAAGAAACTGAACAACAAAACATTCATTCACTCATTTGCACCATCCACACCAGAGGTCCTCCTCGCTCATCGGAATCAGGGAGGTATTTGAGATGGTTGCATAAAGAGCTTCCAGGGAACGTGGCCGGCAGCCTGTGACTCGGGGATATGAGGTGGGAGGAAGGGGCTGACACGTTTAACTAGAAGCCACATGAGCGCAACACAGTGGGTGGAGAGCCGCGAAGGGCTACACTTGAAATTCACTGCCAGGTTATTTCATTAATACATTGACTTACTCGTCGTTGCTGTGTAGCGCCTCTTAAATGCAAGGCATTCTGGGACCAGTCACAGCCCATCTGTCCTCACTAGCATGGAACCTAGTGTTCCAGTTGTTACTAAGGTTGCAGAGCAAATTATCCTGCACTTAGTGGTGAAAGACAACCTTCTATAATGCTCATAGGTTACATCAATCAGGAATTCACTCAGGGCATAGAGGGGCGGCTTGTCTCTGCATCGTGGGGTCTGGGAGCGTCAGCTGGAAGATTCCAAGACTAGCGGCTGGAAACATCTGCAGCTTGTTCACTCATTTGTCTGATGGTTGGTGGTGGCTGTCAGCTGAAACACTAGTTGGGGCCTGGGCCAGAATTTCTGCATTAGTCTCTTCGTGTGGTCTGCGCTTCCTCACCGCATGTGGTTGGGTTCCAAAGCTGAGTGCCAAAGAGGAAGAGCCAGGCAGAAGCTGTCTCTTTGTGACCTTGCCTTGGAAGTCACGTAGATCACATGGATTCTACTGTGCTCCGCTGGCCAGGACCATCACAGACCTTGCCGAAATTCCGAGAGGGAGCATCAACCCCAGATAGCAGCGTAGGAATGCCAACCACAACGAAGGAAAGGCAGATAGATATATGTATGGTTGTGTGTAGAGGGACATGTATAAAATCATCTGTCACAGTAAGAGTGAAAAAAAAAAAACTACTGCAGCATCAAGTAAAAAATACCGTTTGTGGTGATTTTGTAATTCATGGCCCCAAGAACCCTACTAGTGGAAATATACTAATAAAGCCAAGAAACACCTGACACTGCATTTCCCAAGTGTGAATCGTGCATGTCGCTTCTGTTATTGTTACCCTCTGTACAATGTTCTCTTCATTTCTCTATAATTGACCAACTCTTTTAAAACTCACCTTTGTTTTAAAAGCAAACTAGATATTACTACTGAAAATCTTATTTTTTACCATAATTTGTTTACCATAAAACCAAAGCAACCTTAAATATAATCAAAATAAAATTGAACAGTTGTTAAATATGTTGCTTTCCAATGAAGATTACGAGACCAAGGCAAGCCCTCTTTGTCAGAAATGTTAGCCGGTGTTTGAAAGATAGTAAATCATAGTCCTACAATACTGAGGCTCTCCCCGGGCCTTAATCTGAAAGACTGAAAGAGAAGTAAAACAAATGATCCCTAGTAAGAAGATCAGTGATATTTAAGGTCTAATATCCTTTAAAGAATTTTTGATATTATAATCCTATTTTGTTGACAATGATCTGGAATGATGAAAATATATATTTATATATAAAAATATATAAATATATATTTTATATATGTTTATATATAAAAATATATATTTATTTTTTATCATTCCAGATCATTCAAAATATATATTTATATACATAAATAAATATATATAATATACATGTTTTATATATACATATATAATATATACATATATTATTTATATATTTATATAATATACATATATTATTTTTATGTATTTATATATACATATATGTATATATAAAAATATATATTTATATTTTTATCATTCCAGATCATTCCATATATATATTCCATATATACATAGCTAAGCTTTCGTCTTATGTCCGCCAAGTGGCTGGGATGTATGAGGAAGACCAGCACCTGGCACAGAGCTGATATCTGTTAATGAATGAGTGAATCTGTGACCTGCCATCTGTCACAGGCTGGGTACCCAGCACCTCTGATTTGTTTCCTAAACCCATCCCTGAAAGATCTTGTGAGCATTGATAGGCCTTGATAAGTTGGCTTCCAGATCAGGTTTAGCTACCCGGTTATCTTATTACCACTCTTCACATACTGGTGGAATTAACTTTTTGCTTCCCCACTGTGGCATAATACCTAGACTTTACAGGACCACTCCCCTCCCAGGCCAGCTTGCCCTCTTTATGGTATGTAGGTATAAAACGCCAGTAGGTATCTTAGTATGTAGGTATCTAAATCCAACAACATGCCTTCTAAAAATAATTATTAATACCTGCCAGGGCCCATGTTGCACTAGACCCTAGAGGCCTCAGAGGGTAACAAGAAATGGACACTTTCTTGGAGTACAGAGAAAGGCCACTGGGGGGCAGCTGTCTCACCCCTAAAATTTAATTAATTGCTTACAATAGCAGTGTCTGCTTGTTGAAGTATTGGTCAGAAAACACTACTTCCTAGGGATTTTTTTTTCCAGTAGAGATGATCACTTGAGAATAAGTAAAATTTTCAAGGTCTTCTCCATCTAGACTTTTTCTTCTGGTTTTCAGGGGTATGGAAAAAGGTCTATAGAGGTTAGAAGGGAAAGAGCCAGAAACTTATCTCCAGGAATTCCAGCCTGTAGCCTTGACCACACATGCTAGGACTTCTAACAATAGTGCCTTTCTAGACATAGGGCTGGCATTAACAGACCTCTTCCTGCTTGCTTCATAGTCGGCTACGGTGAAGCTGTCGAAACCAGTGGCTCTGTGGACTCAACAGGATGTCTGCAAGTGGCTGAAGAAGCATTGTCCGAATCAGTATCAGATCTACAGTGAGTCATTCAGACAGCATGACATTACTGGTAAAGTATGCAGCATCCAAAATATTTTATTCCCTCTTCCTCTCCCCATCACGGTGGCCTTTCCCACACCCTTACAGTGAAAGGCATCTCCCTGCTCAAATTTTCTGGCGTGGGTTTACTTTAAAAGGGGGGATGGATTCCAGATCCATGCGAGCTATGCTGCTTAATAAACATAAGCAGTTAGAGAAGCACAGATTCCCAGTGTCCAGGACAAGTACGTGGGAATTGGCATAAGGGATGGGAGAACTCTGGAGAATGAGGTGTGTACCAATCCTAGAGAAAAGAAGGGAAGAAAGTCTTTCAAATTAGCCAGGTTATAGGATCAGGATTAGATGTTCTAAGAAGGAAAGATTTCAAAATGGGAAAATTCTGGAGTAAATATGATAATATGTACTTACTGCCCCTGGGAGGAATGCCTTCAAAACAAAAATGAGGATTCCATTCAGGTGCAAGTTTGAATATTATATGTGGAGATCAAGAAGCACTTAGAAGCAGAAACTATGACAGTATAATGAACTGCAAAAGCCCTTAGGACCATGTGTCTCAATGGGAGAAGAGGGTAGGTTAAAAGGAGTGGATGGGGCCGCCATGGAAGCCCATCGCAGTCAAAGGGTCTTCCCCAGACCTTCCTGGCCTCCCACCCTGAGGGTGTGCGGGGATATGGCAGCATTCCTCCCCTTCCCTCCCTCCCCCTTTGCAAGCACTGAACGTTTGGACTAGAACATGCTCTGTGCACCAACACTGTGCTTCAGAGGGAAAACATGTTGAGAAGTCCTGATTCAAGTCCAGATTCTTCCCTTTTTCTAAGAGAAATCTATTCTTCTAGTGGGAAAGTGACTTGCTCTTAAGTAGCCCAGCCCTGTGGATCTAGCCGCTTTCCCAGCTGGGTGGTTTTCAGAGTGTGTTCCTTGGAGCACTTGGGTACACTAAAGATTGCCAAAGGGACAAGAGGGGATGTGTGCTTTGGGTTGGGTTGAGAGGGGTGTGTCAACTAAAGGAGGCCCCTTTATGTCTGTTCGACATACTCGAATTGTGCAAAAAAGCTTCATTTGGAAAAGGGATTCTAATATAAAAGAACGGTGAGCAAGTTTGCCCTGGATTCCTGCTGATCAAATTGGTAATGTTTTAAAATGTAAGGAACACACTCAAGTATAGCTCAAGATGAGTTAACAGAGAGTGAAATCCTCCTAACTTAAGTATTAAAATTATCCTTAATGCATTTGGCTTCCCCTATTGCCGACTGGAATAATGGCTTTTTAGGTGAAATTCCTAAAATTGTGAAGGCAGTGTCAGAGCGTTGTTTAGATTCCGAGTGTCTAATTTTTTTTTTTCTTAGTCTCTCCCTTAAGAATATAAGAAAATCCCATCCAGGGTCAGTTATTCCAGTCCTAAAAGCAATCAATCAATTAGTCACCATTTGGCTGATTGTGGTTGCTTTCATCCGATAATGTGTGCTTAATGTTTCTTAATACCTGTGTGATAGAATAATGGCAAAGGCTTTTTGTGATCTTATTTGAAAGTAGTATTATCTTTTATTATGAATGGGAATTGTGAGATGCCCTTGAGGAAAGGGTAGGCATTTATAGTGGTTTATAGAGGAGGAGCGTTCCCTCCCTTAGAAATAAAACTCTCATGCTTCGTGGCTTGGAGTCCATGGTATACCACTTCCCAAGGCTTTGGGCTACGTGACATGAAGAAGGAGGATGTGGGCTGAGATACAGGTTTCGAACAGCTGTCCTATTGCTTTGGTGGCCTATCGGGTCTCCAGGCAACACCACAGATACAGTCAATCTGAACCTTCTTGGAATCTTGGGCGTGCTGCTTAAGCTAGAGGAGCTATTCAGCCTCACTCCCCATCTCCAAAACAAAGATAATAATTACCTGTCTCCAGGAGCTGTTATGAAGAGTAAAATGAAATAACATTAAGTGACCCACTAAGTTGGCCATTGATTGGCACCGTCTACCTGTGAGCATTTTGCTATTCTTGTCAAGACTCACCTGGAGGCGTCTAAAAACACTCTTCGTTCTAAGGGCAGCCTGTTTTCAGGCAAGAAGAGAAAGCAGAAAAGCACTCGGGGCTTAGGGAACAGAGAGAAGGAATTCACACGAACATGCAGCCTACACCTTTTTGACCTTTCACTACCTGAGGCCTCAGAAAACCACTCTCTTTCCCTGCTCTCTGCCCCACTGCCACTCCAAGCATGAAAGTGAAATACTCAGGTGGTCGCAAGTGCCACATGGCCAGAAAATAGGACTCGAGTCAACCCGCAGTTCCCAGCCCCAGGGCACTGGAAGCTGGCAGGGGTTTCCGTACCCTTGGAGGCTAGGCTGTGAAAAACAGAGCAAAGAGGTTTGTGAAAAATTAAGACTTGCGGTGACAGGCCAACTTCACCAGGCCCGGTAAATAGTGGAGTGCTGCGAGTGGTGACAAGTGCCAGGTCGAAACCCCGAGCTGCAGCTTTACCGTGCAGTTTCGTGCAAGTTCCTGGTGCTCTTCAGCTTTCTTTATCTGCAGAAGGGAGATGGTACCTGCCTTCTAGCCTCGCTGTGAAAGTAGTCCATGGTCCTAGGAAACCGGCGTTAAATGTCGGCTGCTGCTGATCTCCTAAGTGGACCAGTTTCTGAGCTCTGTGAAAACAAACACCACATATAAATAGCACATATAAACAATTGGCTTCATCTATCTTTGTTATCCTGAGAACTGGAAAGTGAGCACCTAGGTGGGATGGAGTGGGGTTGGGGGTGGGGGGGGTGGTCTGGGCTGGTAAGTATCCCGTGCTTACCTGCAAGCTTGCAAAGAAGATGTTCAGTGTCTCTTCCTTATGCTTAAATTCTCTTGGGTGTTGCTGTTCATTTCTTTTTCTCAAAGCATCGATCTACAGTATCGTGCTCATCAAGCAATCGTGTTTGTTACAGTGTAACCTATAAGCAATCCCTTAACTTAGAGGCAGGTGGTAGAGGCATAGCAAATAAAAAGGACATATTAAATAGAAAGAAGAAGGGGAAAGGGGCTTTCACAGACCTGAGTCGGGTCCTCCCTGCTCATCCTCCACCCCCAACCTTTGACAAGTAATAGCTGTACAACATCACACGAGCTGGTTTTTCATCAGTGAAGTGAGAATACTTATTTTAAAGGGTGTTGGGAGAATTAAATGGAAGGATGCCCATGAAGGGCCTAGCTTAGTGCCTGATACATAGTAGACATTTATCCATTTAGCAAGTATTTATGGAACATCTACCCGGTACTGGGTTTGGGGAATACAGCAATAAATAAGACAGTCAGCAATCTGTGCAGGGAAAAAAAATTGTGCTTCCGTGAGAAATTATGCATCGTCAGTAGCAGACCATTTGGGGTTATCTAATTCGACAGTGCTGTTTTTACAACTGGGTAAGTTGTAGCTAACTGATAGCAAAACAGAATAATCCTTGTTGTAGATATGTAAATTCTGTCCCATAGAGATTCAGTTGGCTTTCCTAGCCACTGTGGAAAAGGTACGTTTTGCCTGCCATTTATGCATTCATTTTACCCTCCCTGATTGATGGGTGTTTGCTGTTAGGATTCTCCTTCATAGTATCTTTCTCCTGATTGTAAGATCTTACTGGTATCTTCACTAATGAGTTTAAAAAAAAAATCTTAAATGTGTTCATTTTTGTATTTGATGAGAGTCCTAATTTAAACCTTTTTTTGAAAATTCCCCTGTTTTAACTTCAGTAGGTTGTTTTGTTGTTTTGTTTTCTGGTAATGTTTTGGTCCGCAAGTCCACTATATTAATATTTTTTATGCCTTTCTTTGGAGGACATTAAATTATATACAAACACCCCCCCCATGTTCTCCAAAGTCTAAGAAACATTAAGATATGTTTCAGTATGTGAACATTCAAAACCTCTTGCAAGTTTCCTGTTGGAATTTGAGAATTTCCTCGTGTTCAGACGGCTATCTTGTGGCAGTTGTGTTTAATCGGAGGAGAAGCTACTCGTGTTACCTCCCTGCAGAAGAGCTCTTAAAAGGCATAAGATGGTTAGAACACCTGAGAGGCATTAGGATAGATAGATTTAAATCATCAGATTAGGCTTGAAGGAAAGAAATTTGTCTGTTTTCGTGTGCTTGCAAGATTCTCTCTCCAGCTTTCTGAGTCCGGTTCGGAATGTTGATGCGGAAGCTCTGCTGGGGCCAGGTGTAAGCTCACAGGCAACTTTCAGATTCTCTTTTATGCACAGTTAAGAATATTTTCAGGTTGGAGGCGATTTCAGCCCCTGGCCGTGCCTCGTGTTGTTCCCGTGGCTGCTAAAGTGAGTTTACCTCCTTCAGCATCAAGTTCTCCATCTGGAAAGGGTTCTTTCCTCTGCCAGCTTGAAAGACGTATTTTTATGGGTGAAGCACTCAGAGTTCCCCAGAATATAAAATATCTTTAAAGGCCATTTTGAATGTGGAAAGGGTTTCCACGTAGTCTGCTTTGTGGCACAGCAATAGGCATGCTTTAGATGTCCAGGGTTCTGCAGGAATAGTTATCCTATGAAGTTCCCCTGCAAATGGTCAGTATTGATCTGTACTATTTCCCAGTGGCCTCCTGAGAAATAAATGAATATATTTCTGGTTCTTTTTGTGCTTCTATCACCCCCCCCCCACCCCGCCCTGCTGCCTCTTTCCCCTTTTCAGAATATTCTGCTGAGATGTAGCACCCTGAAGTTGGGCAGCTCTGCTTATGCTATTGAATAAAAGGGAAACCTCTCTCTTTTAGACCTTTGGCTTGTGGATCTGTGTGTTTACTGACAGTATTCCCTTCCATGCTGATTTCTCTGAGCTGTTCCACACCTTTATCCTTCTGCTATTGTCTTCCTTGTCTTTATTATGTTAACCATAGAAAGCAGTGGAGTATGTAGGTAACAAGCTATCAGAATTAGTGGAATGGTTGGCTACTTTATGTGAGCACACTACTTATTAGAATCCAGTGCAGCCAGATGAAATGTGGGCATATGTAACTATCTCAGCGCTGCAGCTCTGCATTTTCTTGCCATTGTTGGTTTCCCTCCGGATATTGTGTTTTCTCTGCCTTTGTGTTTTGTTACATTTCTCATCTGTATGAACTGCTCTACATTTTTTATTAAACCTCAAGCAGCCTAGATCTGCATTGTTAAGTTTCTGACATCATCAGGGCCTGTTTCCCGCAATTTCCCAACAATAGCGTTGATTGTTTTTAACCCCTTTTGATGGAAAGCTTACTAACGTCACCTTGACACTCCTCAGCTGTCCTAAACTTGGGGTGCTGAATTGGATGGTCTTGATGATTCAGGTTAACAGATTTTCAAATACTGGAAAGGGCTTTAGAGGTCATCCTGGATTTTATGAGGTCAATTAAAAAGAATACCCCTTTGAATGAGGAGTATAAATGGAGACCAGAATATCAGCTTTATTTCTGATAAACCTTTTCGGAGAACATCATTTAGGTCTGCAGACAAATTGTTTGCTACCCAAAGTGAGCCCTGTTGTAGGACTTGTCACCTTGATAGGTGAAAAGTTTAATGATTAGAAAGCTCTGCTAAGGTTTAACTAAAAACCCACTTGCAGGTCCCATTTAGGTTCCCATGTTAGAAACCCTTGCTGAGAAAAGCCCCCAGGAAAGATTATTGCTGCCAGGCCCAGTGGAGCCATGGCACAGCCCCCCCATCCTTTCCTTCATCCCAGCAGACTATTGTTAGGAGACCTCAAGACACCTGCTCCCAAGTTCCTTCCGTCTTTAATAGATGTCCTCCTTTGGCTACACTGAGAACGTATAGACTATCTGATGGGATTTCCCTGAATATCTTTCCCCTCCACCCCATCTTATCTGCTGCTTCCTCTCCTTCTTCTAGAAGGCATGCCCCAGTTCTCTTTTACAGATTACATTTTCTAATTCTGCTTGTACCAGTCACCCTGTTTCAGCTGGGTACTTGCTCCCTGTTACAGTCCTCCTCTCCTCTTCAGTCTGGCTCCACCAGCTCCCTCCTTGCTCCCTAAAGTGTCCATTCTAGCCCCTTAACGAGCCCTTCTATATATTTGTTAAATCCCAGTTACTTCATATATTTGGAAAAATTTTCTATAGCCACTACCACATGCCAAACAGAACACTATGCCCCCAAAACTTCAGGACACACACTCTTTTCAAGTTCCTGAAAATTATTCACTGTGATATACTGCACATAAAGGTATAAATAAATTTCAACAAATTTCAAAATACTGAAGTCTTACAGGGCATATTCTCTGACCACACAGCATTAAATTAGGAATTTTACAAGATAGCCAGAAAATCCCAAATATTTAGAAACTTCACACACAACCAAGAACCGCATGGGTGAAGGAAAAAAAACACAGCAGAAATGAGAAAATATTTTGAACAGAATAATAATAGAAACATGAATATTCCGAACACTTGTGTTGTGCAGCTACAGTACAACTTAGAGGAATATTGCTTCACTAAATGCCTTTATCAAAAGAAGACTTGAAATCAGTAAATTAAATGTTTACCTTAAGACATTAGAAAAGAACACATAATAAATAAAAAGCGAGCTGAAATTGGTGAGTAAAGAATTGGTTAGTAAAGAAAACTGAGTAAATTGGTTAGTAAAGAAAACTGAGTAAATTGGTTAGTAAAGAAAACTAACAAAGGAGAAATTGATTCTTTGAAGAGATAACAAAATTGGTAAACATCTACCTAGACTGAAAGACAAAAACAGACAATGTCAGGAAAGAAAGTTGGGGGCATCATTAAATTTTCTATATACATTAAAGAGTAATAAGAATATGAACAAGTTTATGCCAATACACTTAGATGAAATGGACAAATTCCTTAAAAATCATAACTTAGTACCAACTAAAAGCTAGAAAATCTAAATAGCCACATAGCTCTTAATAAATTTTGAGTTAGAACTACACACATACACACACACACAGACACACAAAACCTAAGCCCTGAATGCTTTTCTAACGAATTCAAATAATCAATAACCAAACCTAAGCAGATTCTTTCAGGAAAGAGAGTGAAAGGGGGGCACTCCCAAACTCCTAAGGTCAGAAAAACTGTAACACTAAAACTTGACAAAGGTACTACAAGAGTGTTATGGCATAGACCAGTATCCTCCATCAACCTAACCCTAAAAAACCTTGACAAAATACAAACAGGTTGATTTCTAGCAATTGACAAAAATGATACTCTATCATGATCATGTGCGCATAGGAATTCAAGGTTAAGTTTTTGAAAATTCAGCTTGATTCACTACGTTAATAGAATAAATGCAGAAAGTCATATGATCATTTCACCAGATGCAGAAGGCTTAGCATTTCAGCTCTGATAGGTGAAGAGAATGGATGTTATCACCACACTCTTTACAGGAAGAATAAGCTGGACAAAAGCATGATTTTGCTGGGACCCATCAAAAACCTGATTTCCCAAGGCAGATCATCATCCTGAAATCTAGAAGAATAGATTTATTTATAGATGTATTCTAGAAGAATAGATTTATTTGTAGATCTATTTATATTCTTCTATTTGTAGAAGAATAGATTTATTTATAGATCTGTTCTAGAAGAATAGATTTCAATAGATTTCTAATAATAATGGACAGAAGATTTGGGCGGTTTACAAGGAAGATAAAAGAATGGACAATAAATATTATAAAATATGAAAATGTACTAAGTAACATTATCACCAGGAAAATGCAAGTAAAACCACAGTGAGATACCACTTCATACTCCATAAAATGGCTAAAATTCAAATGATTGGCAGTCCTAGGGCTTGCCAAATGCATGTAGCAACTAGATCTCTCATAGACTGTTATCAGGTATAATGCGGTACCACCTGATTCAAAAACTGTAAAGTTTTTACGTGGTTAATCCCACAATTATTAAATGATCCTGCAGTTCTACTCTGGGGTATTTACACAAGAGAATTGGAAACATAGATTCATAAAAATTCCAGTCCAGTAATAGCAAAAGGAGTGCTACTCAGAGTAAGACAAAAATTCTAAACAATCCTTAGGTCCCTCTAGAGTAGTGTGGATAAACAAAGAGTGCTGTATTCACATCAACGCTACTTGACAGTAGAAAGGGACCTACTAGTGATGCATGCCACAGGAAGGGACCTCACGCCGTGCTGAGTGGAAGGCGGTGGAAACAAAGAGTATGACTCCATTGTGTGAGATTCTGAAACAAAATTGGCAGTGATGGCCGTCGGGTTCCTTGGGTTGAGATGTGGAGGGGAGATGGTAAAGAGGACCAAAGGAACTTTCTGTGATCATGAAAATGCTTTATATCTCTGTCAGTAGTTCTCTACTTGGCGCCTCAAATGTGTGAAATGTGTTGTATGTAAATTATATTTCAGAGTTGGTTTTGGGAGACTTGTGTGCTTTCCAAATTTTCTAAAATGGCAAAGTGTTTTTTAAAAGGAGAAAATGAAAATGTCATCCTGTGTCTTTCCATACGGGCTGTAGGATCACTTATATTAGAGACGATGAAGACGGGCCCCTGGGTAGCACAGTCGGTTAAGTGGCCAACTCTGGGTTTGGGCTCAAGTCATGATCTCAGGGTCCTGAGATGGAGCCGTGAGTTGGGTTCTGTGTTCAGTGTGGAGTCTGCTTGAGATTCTCCCTCTCGCCCACCCTGTGTGCACACATGCTCTCTCTCTTTCTCTCTCTTTCTCAAATCTTTAAAAAAATGAAGATAGATGGGAGATAGGTTTTATATTCATCTATGTTATAAGTATATAGATATAAATATATAACACAATCTAATACAGCATAACAAACATATATAAGGAAATGTATATGTTCTATATAAAGAAATTGAGTGTGAAAATCCACTTTATGCATTTTTCCCTGCAAGAATAATCTGAAGATAGCAGAAGATTCTTACAAAGAGAGATAGGGTTTTACTAGCTCATGGAAGATGACACCAGGCAAGAGGACAGCTCCGTTGTCTGTGATTCTGCTTGTCTGAGCTACACTTGTGCACCCAGGCTTTTGGGGTTTCACAAATGAATTAAATTTCAGAAGATATTTTTACAGTAGCATCTAGTTTCCACCTTAGTATTTTACTTATTCAGACTTTTGAATTAAAAATTACCCCCACATTTTTAAAAAGATTTATTTATTTATTTATTTATTTATTTATTTGACAGAGATAGAGAGAGATAACAAGCAGGCAGAGAGGCAGACAGAGGGTGGGGGGCAGAGGTGGGGTGGGGAGAAGGCTCCTGGCTAAGCAGAGAGCCCACTGCAGGGCTGGATCCCAGGACCCTGAGATCATGACTGGAGCCGAAGGCAGAGGCCCAATCCACTGAGCCACCCAGGTGCCCCTCCCCCACCACATTTTATAAACCAGAGGAATCTTAACACACAAAATCTCATTTAGAAATACGATGAAGTGGGGGCGCCTGGGTGGCTCAGTGGGTTAAAGCCTCTGCCTTCGGCTCAGGTCATGATCCCAGGGGAGCCTGTTCGTCCTCTGTCTCTGCCTGCCTCTCTGCCTCCTTGTCTGTCAAATAAGTAAATAAAATCTTAAAAAAAAAAAAAAAGAAAGAAAAGAAAAGAAATACGATGAAGTGGGTGCCTGGGTGGCTCAATGGGTTAAGCCTCTGCTTTCGGCTCAGGTCATGATCTCAGAGTCCTAGGATCGAGCCCCGAGTCGGTCTCTCTGCTCCATGGGGAGCCTGCTTCCCCCTCTCTCTCTGCCTGCCTCTCTGCCTACTTGTGATCTCTCTCTCTCTCTGTCAAATAAATAAAATAAAATCTTAAAAAGAAAGGAAATACCATACATTTCACATTAAGAAAAACATTTCTCCCATTTTCATCACAGAACGGTGCCACTTTGTAGGCTTGTGTAAGGAAACTACTGCTCTTAAGGGGACTTTGATATTTTAAATACAACATTTATTTAATATTCTACTTGAGAAGATAAGAATGGATTTGTCACCAAGTGAATCATTTGTTTCATCCCTCAAAGAACTGGAAGGATTTTCTTTTTTTTTTTTTTTTTTTAAAGGTTTTATTTATTTATTTGACAGAGAGATCACAAGTAAGCACAGAGACAGGCAGAGAGAGAGGGGGAAGCAGGCTCCCTGCTGAGCAGAGAGTGTGATGAGGGGCTCGATCCCAGGACCCTGAGATCACGACCTGAGCCAAAGACAGAGGCTTAACCCGCTGAGCCACCCAGGTGCCCCCCCCAGGATTTTCTTTTTTAACCAGTTGCATAGACTTAAATAATTAAGATGACTCCTGCAAGGGAGAGGATTTTTACTTGCTATGAGATTCAGTTGTTCTTTGGTGATCTCCCCTGCCCCTCACTACTTTTGTAGGTTCTGTGGGAAATGAAGTTTGGGAAATGAGACTTGGAAGGTTTGCCCAGGTTATCACAACCAGGGAATGCGGGGCTGGGTACTCTGGGTACTCGGGAGCAAGCTTTCTGCACCCTTATCCAGCCCTCCCCTCGCCTGCCAGATAGCCTGCTCCTTTGGCCGGCCGGCACCCTCTAACAGACCCAAGCCAAAGGCTTCTGAGACCCGCAAAATGCCAGTACCAGCCAGGGGTGCTTATCGCAGTTGAAACTTACGGGACCGTCCTGCTTTAGGAAACCCCTGACACCTTACCTGTGTGTCTTGGAGGCTTTCTGTGTGCCTGAGGCTCCTCTTGCAAGCTGGGACAGAGGGGAAGCCCGGCTAGGAGTGTAGTGGATGGGGCAGGGTAAGTGTGGTGGTTGAACCCTTCACATCAGCAGGACCTACCACACAGGCTGGCGGCAGGCAAGAGGAGTTCGCCTAGAAAATGCTTCTGACAGTGCCTGACACGTGGTGAGGGCTTAGTAAAGGCTACCTCTCGCTGTCACATTACTATGGGAGAACAGGAGAATGTTCTTACAGAAAGTCCAACAGGTTGCCTCACAGATAGAAGTTGCAAGGGGTGGGGGGGAGGTTCAGAAATGAGCAGGATACACTCGTTTTTTTATTTTTTTTAAAGCTCACCCTTTTAGCTTATTTCCTACTCCAAATTCCAGGAGCTCAATGAAGTTTTTATAGCCACAGGCTCAATGGCATTCTCTCTTTCAACCAGGTTTTCCTCCTTGTCTCCCTCTTACTCGCACCTTTCTAGTCCCCTATGAGACAGTCACATTTTACTCAATATGACCAAAAGTCCAGTTGCCTTTGCCACTCACTCTGAGTACAGAGCTTTTTGCTCTGCCAGAGTAATGAAGTTGATGAAACACGATCTGTTTGGAGAAGTCTGTTTGCTTTTTAGCTTCTTGTGTCCATTTCATTCCTTTTTTTTTTTTTTTTTTTTTTTTATTGATGACTCTACTCTGTTTTGTTTTGATTTTGTTTTATGTTTTGGGGGAAGTACTGAAGTCAGGTCGCAAAATTGGAGATCCTCGTCCCTTAATTTTGCTCCCAGTCCCTGTTTGAACATTATTACCCTGTGTACTCATCCGATCAAGTCAAATTTCCCATCCTTGAGACCCC
The DNA here is from genome assembly GCF_922984935.1 of Meles meles. NCBI lineage: Eukaryota > Metazoa > Chordata > Mammalia > Carnivora > Mustelidae > Meles > Meles meles. Next base: position 21,250,198 of record NC_060066.1, read on the forward strand.
CGGGGTGCATGGGCATAACCTCTGTCATGACACTCCATGGGGAGAACTGGGAATCACGCCCTTTGGAGGCGATCCACTCCGCAGAGCAGTTGCTCTCTTCCTTCCTGTGGCGCCACACTTGTTGACGGAGGAAATGGAAACCCACACATGTGGGACTGTTCTGATGAAATTCAATTGTCCTTGAGGTCTTGGCCAGTATCATTCTAGGCTATTGTGTTTGGACTCTCGTGTTCCTCTTTCAGAGTCTCGTTAAATATATTTCTCAATTTCCGTACTAACTTTGGAATAATGTGACTGTTAAGTGTTTAATCGCTCTTGGCAGGCTTCCTGTCTTGGATAGTTATGAAAGATTAGAGAAAGCCGAGACTGTAGAGACCCACGATGGAGAGTCCCTGCCACTTCTTATTCACTGTGTGTGGCCTTGGCAAAGTCTTTTTCACCTCCCTGACACTCAGGTTCCCTTTCTCAAAGATATTATAAAGTGTACCTTACGAAGTTGATACTAGTTGTTATTACTGGTCTGTGATTGTGTGGACTTCATACATAGGTTTATAAGAAGTAAAGGAGAGTATAGAAATCACTTTTCAAATGGGAAAGAATTATGCAAATGTGTGTACATAGATATGCATATATACGTGTGTCGTTTTGTTTTATTATTTAATAATATAAATATACACCCCTTGCGGCGCCTGGGTGGCTCAGTGGGTTAAGCCGCTGCCTTCGGCTCAGGTCATGATCTCGGGGTCCTGGGATCGAGTCCCGCATCGGGCTCTCTGCTCAGCAGGGAGCCTGCTTCCCTCTCTCTCTCTCTGCCTGCCTCTCTGCCTACTTGTGATCTCTCTCTCTCGCTGTCAAATAAATAAATAAAATCTTTAAAAATATATATATATATATACCCCTTGGATTGCCTCTAAAGGGCATGATTCCCAATCCCCCCATGGGGTGTCATGACAGAGGTTCTGCCCATGCACCCTGGGGCTCTTAAGGGTGGGAAAAAAATAAATATAATAAATATTTATGTTTACATATATATGCATATATATGTATATGCAAGTATGTAGTTTTGTTTCATTGTTAAATAAATATAAAAATATATGGTTGGAGAAAACCTTATTTTAAAAAACATTTGAGTGTTCGCATGCAAGGCACTTAAGTAAGTACTTTGCATACATTATTTACTTTATTCTCACAGTACCCCATGTAGTATTTCAATTTACAGATGAGAAAAATGACTCTCAGAAACGTCAGTCTTGGGGCTCCCGGGTGGCTCAGTCGTTAAGTGTTTGCCTTCGGCTCAGGTCATGATCCCAGGATCCTGGGATCGAGTCGGGCCTCAGGCTCCCTGATAAGCAGGAAGCCGCCTTCTCCCTCTCCCACCCTGCTGCTAGTGTTCTGTCTCTCCCTGTCTCTTTCTCTGTGTCAAATAAAATCTTTAAAAAAAAAAAAAAAGAAAGAAAAGAAAGAAAGAAAAAAAAAACTTTAGGTCTCTTGTCTGTGTCATAAAAACCTAAAAATAGCAAAGTCAAGGTTTTCCTCCAGGGCCATCTGAATCCAAAGCTCACGTTCTGACCTCTGTGCTATGAAAGATAGCATCTTATAAGTACAAGTGAGTGATGAAGGAAGAGAAACGCGGGGGTAAGCACCAAAGAAGTCTTCAGAAGGAGCTCCTATCTAGGAGCCTGATCCATTGGGAAGTCTGCTTGGAGGAGGCTGTATTTGTCCTGTGTAGGATTTTAAAAGAGAAAGTCCCTGAAATCCCAAGTTGTATTTGTATATTTTGTTTGACCCGAGAGAACAAGAAAATGTAACCCTTTTTAACCCATAGACCTTGCCACCCCCTATTGCTTGCGATGCTGCATCTTCCCACACTGGGGCTCCATTCCTGAGCCTGAAAGCCTTTGGGGTTTCTGAAGCTGAGCAGGGATGAGTCATGGGGGTGGAGACAGATCGGTAGAGTAGTGTGAGGGCTACGTGAGTGTTAGGTGAAGGAAACTAAATTTTCCTCCCTTGGAGGTCATTCACCACCCATCAATGTTATAATAGCTTCACCAATGGTGAGCGGACCGACAGGCTCAGAACACTCTTGGAAAAAAATGGAATGTATGGATGAGAGAGATCACCAATATATGAGTTTTTGGCCCAAGTGGATCCTGGGTTAGGATATACTGGATTATCGCTTTTACAGATCACTGGCTTTTCCAATGTTCCCGGTCTCCTACGGTGGTGCTACGTATGTGTAGCTCTGTTTCCGCAAAGCCACCGTTCTCTCCCTGTTCATTATTCTGAGGAGGAACCTATGGTGGCAAATTTTCTTAACATTCCTCCCCGCAGTATTACCTCTATTTTTACCCCCTTCTTATTGGTCTCCTTTATATCTCTGAGAAAGAGAGATTATCTCTCCCAAGGCCAGTCCCCTAACCTGTGCTGCTTCTCCCCACCTGCGTGACCCTCCCTCCTCCCACATCAGAATTCTCTTCATCTCACTTTTCCTTCTGAGTCTTCAGACTTTCCACCTCTCCTGTGGCATTCCAGTTTGAAGCCCCGCTGTATGCAGTATACATCCCCTCCTCGCTACTGTTATGCATTCCTGCTCTAGGTTTCCCTAGTCTCAGCCTGAATGGTCTCCTGTGATCCTACACCATGGCTCTCTGGGAAAGCATCTGTTCTTTTGTCTCTTTAAATCAGACTTGACAAGGTCTCTTCATGCTTAAAGAGACTAAATGCCTACTGGGTAAAGTCCACATTTTTTTTATAGAGTTTATTTATCCATCTGACACAGACAGAGATCACAAATAGGCAGAGAGGCAGGCAGAGAGAGAGGGGGAAGCAGGCTCCCCGCCGAGCAGAGAGCCAGAAGCGGGGCTCCATCCCAGGACCCCGAGACCACGACCCGAGCCGAAGGCAGAGGCCCAACCCACTGAGCCACCCAGGCGCCCCTAAAGTCCACATTCTTAAGCTCAGTGTATAAGGTTCTTGATAAACATCCCTCAGGTTCATTTGCAGCCATCCCTTGTATCTATCCTATCCCGAAACTGCAGCAGACCACTCTCATTCCTGCCCCACTGTTCGCCTAGTGAACTTGGACGTCTCCAGTGATTTCTCTCTCCTCCAGCCTCCCTGGGCCTTTCCAAGCAAAATTAATTTTTTCATTCTGTATTTATTTCCTTGGCATTTTTTACAGTGAATGAATAACCACTGTTAGTGTTTTTGTTAGAACACTGATCACATTACATTAACATTATTTGGTTACATGTCTATCTTCCTTCCACCAGCCCAGAGACTCCTGTAGGGTAGCAATAACGTCTGCTCTCTCTACTATCTCTAGCTGTGTGAACCCAGTGCCTGGCATAAAATAGGCATTTAGTAAGTGTTGATTGGATTAAACTGAGTTTGTTCTTTGATAGGCTTAATACTGAACTTAAAGCCCTTCTTCATCTACGTTGAAGATGGGACCAGGGAGGGAGACAAACTGTAAGAGACTCTTAATTTCAGGAAAAAAAACTGAGGGTTGGTGGGGGGGTAGGGATAGGGTGGCTGGGTTATGGACATTGGGGAGGGTATGTGCTATGGTGAGTGCTGTGAATTGTGTAAGACTGATAATTCATAGACCTGTACCCCTGAAGAAATTAATATATGTTAATAAAAAATAATAAATAAGAATTAAAAAAAAATACTTGATTCGTCCTTCAGTTTCCCAATCAGCCCCCTTTCCGTGAAGCTCATCTTATACTTTTCTATCTGCAGCTTCTTATAATTACCTCCCATTAATGTTCAGGTGTCCTTCTCTCACATTTTTGGAGAAGCCCCATTTGGTTTTTTTGTTTTTTTTGTTTTTTTTTTTTTTTTTTAAGAACTCCTATGTTGGATCTGTACTAAGCTCCAACATGCCATCTTTAAGTGCACACGTGAATGACAGAACTCTTGAAATTTTGTGGGATCCCAAGTCCCCTGTTCCCTTCAGGCAGGTCTTCCCACGGATGTTATGGCAGGAGGTGTCTGGATTTCTGCTCAGTGCCAAGAGTGATTGTCACAGTGTTGTGGAAGCTTGCTGGGCCTGCCGAAACTCAAGAGACAGGTGTTATTTTGGAGGATGGGAAGAATATCCTTTATCTGAGAAGCTTCTGTTTAGGGCAGCAGGGCAGGAGCGTGGAATCTGTCACACCGTGCATACATTTAGTGCTAATTTGCTGGCATTTCACGAGTATCAGAGCAAAATACACATGCAGCATTTTTGTTTCAGACATCCATGTTGTTGGAAGTTGGGTACAACGGTGTTAGGTTTCTATTCTCTGCTCTTCCTGGCAAATTAGCTAACCCCACACTGCCTTCGTGACATTGACACCGTCTCAGATTACAACGTACGCAGGAGAAGTGAGAAGAGCGAGTGGTGAAGTAGGGTGCCGTTGAACCTGATAAGATTGCCAGTGTCGAACAATTTCACCAACAAAATGGCAGTTTCATTAGGTTTAACCTAATAGTGGAATAATGTACCTTGTTTAAAAGGAAGTAGGTAATAGGTAGAATAATGTTTTTGAGCAGTTCCTAATGTGCCAGGCACAGCAGTAAGTACTTTTTATGCATAACTCATTTAATCCTCAAGACAACTCTAAGATGTATTATCCTTCTGCTTAGGTGAGGGGAAGCTGAGACCCAGAGGGTATGACTTCCTCACAGCTAATAATGTGCAGTGGATATTCCAGTCGCAAAGAAAGGATTCTTCTCACCCAGGGGTTGGCAACCTTTTTTTTGTAAAGAGCCGCGTAGGGCCATTTGGCCTCGCAGGCCATCTGGTCTTTTGTCCCAACAACTGGACTCTGCCTGTGTGTGTAAACGAATGAAGTGTCTGTGTTCCAATTAAACTTTTATTTATAAATGTAGGCAGTAGGCTAGATTTGGCCCACAGCCTATGGTCTGTAGATCCCCTTTCTGACCTCTTCCTCTCTGTACCCAAATATGTTTTGTCAGTGATGGTGATAAAAGAAATTTAGAAGTCATAGTTTAAAAAAAAAAAAAAGTATGTTTTTCTTTTTTATATATTCAGTGTAGAAATATTAGAAAGTATACATGCACAAAAAAGGGAAACATGCAAAAATCCCTCCTGGATTCTTACATTCCAGAAGTAATCACAAAGATTTTGATGTGTGTCCTTTAGGGTTGTTGTCTGTGCATGCTTACGAGAACAGAGTCATACCTTAGAGAGTGGCATAGCCTGAAAATTATATGGCAGATATGTTTCTATATTAGTCAAATGCAAAATATTTTCTTGGGCTGTTATTCTCTAGATGTTGTATGTATTTATGCTTTTCAGACAACTTCTGTATCTGGTTCCATATGCTTTTCTTTTTCACACCCCCCCCCCCCCCGGCTCTGTCCATCCTATGTTCTTTGTTGTATTCTGGAGTCACAGTTTTCTTTCTCTAGTGTTTTTGCCTCTCATATTGATCTCATCCCTTCACCTTTGCCCTGGTTATAGCCAGCAACAGTAGTGAAACCAGCCCTGTAGGTAAATGGGCACCAGAAAAATAATACATCTCCAAGTCCCTGTCACTGTCCTCTGTAGATGCCACCCTTGGGGGCAGTGTAATTTCTTTGAACGTTTTCTTTCTGTCGGCTTCCCTCTTCCCCAAGGCTCCTCCAAAAGAGAAGCTTGCGCAGCTTTTCTTAAATTCATTAAATTTTCAGTGTCTTTCCCCCGTGGTTGGTACGCGGCAGGCAACACAAGACAAGAGGACATTAGAATTCCTTCCGGGGAGAGAACATAGTGTGAGCAGCTTCGAAAGGTCGTGTGTTGCCACAGTGTCCTTCTTTATAAATCTTTCAGAGGACAGTGAGGTGTATTGGGGGGGGGGGGGAGATGGGATCACTGTAGTCATTCCAGAAGGATCTTAAGCCTCACATCTGCCATTTGGCAGTAAATTCCCTGTGGTGTTCAGTTTAAGCACGTAGGAAAAAGGGGGCAGGATAGAGTTACCTCTGTTTTTGCAAAATATGCTCCCATGAAATTCAAGTCAATGACTAGCCTCTCTCCCAATAAGCATAGACAGCTTCAGGGGAAAGGATGCGGTGATGTCTAGGTACTGACAACCAGAACAGAAAAGGGAAAGCCACTTTGTATCTCCAAGCAATTTCCTGAATGTGTGTTGGTAGCCATTCTGTGATGTCCGTCGAATCTAAGATTGTTTTACTCATAAAAAAAATTTCCCAGTGACATTTGTATCACACTTGAAATGGATGACGTGATATTTCAAACACGTTCTCTAACCTCAGAGCCCTGTTGATGTAACTGTGAGTAGGTCTTCAGATGAGGATTCTAAAAGCTCAGAGTAAAGAAAACTGACCCAGACCTCGTGGCCAGTAGATGGCAGTACTCAGCTCCTGACACCTAAGACTCAGTCTTTGCTCCAGTCCAAGGCAAGTTTTGCCTTCTTTCCTCCTGTCATTTTGCCCTTGTTTCATGCTGAGTATTGTATTTCTTTTCTTTCTTTTTTTTTTTTTTTTCTTATTTGACAGAGAGAGAGATCACATGTAGGCAGAGAGTCAGGCAGAGAGAGGGGGAAGCGGGCTCCCCTTCTCCGTATCGGGCAGAGAGCCCCATGTGGGGCTTGATCCCAGGACTCGGATCATGACCTGAGCCCAAGGCAGAGCCTTAACCCACTGAGCCACCCAGGCATCCCAGTCATATTTCTCTATAACAGAACATGCTATGTTGTTCTATGCTGTAGAACACACAAACTGTAAGGGAGGATTTTTGACACCAAAAAGATTGTCTTGGGAGATTTGAAACTCCAGAATGGTGTGTATCTATGCCAAGCACAGTTATTCAAGACCATTTAATACTGAATCTGTTATTCACCAAGAGATATTGTTACCTTTAGCTAGAAATAGAAAAGAAAGGAAAATTATACCGAAACCCATTTTTGAGGTAATTAGCAAAATGTCAGAGACAGATGGACTAGAAACTATGGAAAAACATATGTTTTACTGATGTTTTCCCTGTGATCATATGTTGGATGCTATAATGGCAAAATCCTGTTTCCTGGCTGGAAAACTATTCCTTTTGGTTTTTTTCTGCTTTTTATTTAGGAAACTGGCTGGCTGGCTTGCTTTTAGAACTTCTTGTAGTCTATATCCCTACCTCTTTATCACCTCTGACTACACACACTTGAGTTGGATTTTCTCAGTACATTCAAAAAGACTAAGAAATACACTGACTCTGCAAACAGAACTACTCTACTTCCTAGTCACAGCGTCAGTAGAAACAATTGTTGCATACACCACTATGGGTCAAACCAGGTCACCAAGGTGATTGATAGTAAAAAAAAAAAAAAAAAAAAAAGAAAGAAAGGAAAGGATAAGCGTGATACATATACTCACATTTATTTCCAACCCACTACCTCTCAGTTCACAAAAAGTGGACTAGTGCAGAGAAATGACACAGGGTAGTCACTGGAGAAATAGGAATGGAGTGAATGGCAGATAGGACAGAAGAAAAGATAAGCACCATCTGGAAAGAAGGCCAGCAGTGTACTAGCCAAGTAAACTTGGGCAGATTGTACATCTGCAATCAGGGCTCAGATTTCTCATCTGCAAAATGGTGGATTTGGAGTAGAAAACCCCTCAAGTGTGTTTTAGCAGTAAGATGCTATTAGGCGTTGAGTAATCGGCTATTAAAGACATCTTTGTTAATGACAGGTGATGACGCAAGATGGTGCCGTCACCTGACCTGCTCACAGTGTATCTAGTTTTGTCTGGGTGCCCATTTACAGTTTCCAGTGCCTAAAAAAAAAATAACATTTCTTTTTCGTTGCAAATATTCTGTAGTTTGGGCCTCAGATTTTTCAGTAGAATCTTTCTTTTTTTGTTCCAGTAATTTGTTTCCTTACTGAATATTTATCATTACCTCAATTGATGTTTAATTATTTACAGATTAAATAATTTGTAATTTATTATAAATTGCTAATTTGCAGATCATTCATTACCTACTAATTGTTCAATTATCTTTATATTAGTGCTCATTAATTTGCTCAATAAACACTTGCTGAGTAATCGCTAAATGGCCAACACTACCAGAATGGAGACACAGAGAAGCTTGAGAAGGAAGCTGGGCTTTTTTTTTTTTTTAAGATTTTATTTTTTTATTTGACAGAGATCACAAGTAAGCAGAGAGAGAGAGAGGGGGGGGGACGCAGGCTCCCCGCCAGGCAGAGCACCCGATGCGGGGCTCGATCCCAGGACTCCGGGATCATGACCTGAGCTGAAGGCAGAGGCTTTAACCCACTGATCCACCCAGGCACCCCAAAGCTGGGCTTCTTTAAAGAAGGAATAAGCTACGTGTCACTTCTGGGAAACTGGATCTTCTTTAGTCCACGTGCATATGTTCATATCTCTTCATTAACCTAATTCTGTTTAGCTCCATATAAAAAAAAAAACAACAACAAAAAGAAAAAGGTGAAATTTAGAAAATTTTATTGGATGCATTTTTGTTTTCCAAGATTGGTCAAATGAAAAAACTTTTTAATACTCTGGTAACACTTTGAAAAGTCAAAATGCACAAAGTTAATGGAATCATGATCAGATTTTTGTATTATCAGAAATACTGTACACATATTAGTCTTGGAATAAATATAGATGTTAAGTATTTGAGGGATGAAAGAGAGATTGACAAAGAGAGAGGAAAAAAGCCTGAAAGAGTTAAATGGGACTTAAGGGTTCTCCTATGGTATCTTTATGCTTGTTATCTTGGGTGGTAGGGTCAGGCTAATCAAGCCCAAATGAATGAAACTCTGTACTGCTAGATGGTTTGATTTTTCACGCAGGACAATTCCTTCGATCTGAAATTTGGCAGCTGCAACATTCTGTTCAACAAGCTCGGTGTTATTTTAGATGAGACCCAGTCTTTGTTACTTGATTTTGCCCAAGTTTAAAGATTTCCTTGATTTCAGCTGACTCCTGAGGGTATATACTAAGTAGAAGTGTAGTATCATCAATTATCTTTTGCCAGAATTTGAGTAGTACACCCCGGGAGGGAAAAATTAATGCCCCTTGTCCTAAATTCTTTCCCTGGTCTGATTAACTTATCATTATGGTTAATAATGGTTAATGTAGTTAACATAATTATGAAGCTCCTCTCCATTTGTACATTTTCTGCCTTTCCGTACGTCCAGCATTTAATGCCTTCATCCTGTGACTTAGATGGACAATACATATGGCAAACTTCCTCCTTGATTCCACTTCAGTAGGAACTATTAAACTATTATTGGAACTGACCTGCCCTGATCTGATAGAAAGAAAACCCTATTCTTCTTTTATAACACCGAGCACTGATGTCTGTTCTTCATTGCGCTGAGGGAAATGTCTCCGAAAACTTTAAAGGACAAGGGGTAAAGCCGCCCCTAGATAAATGGGGATTTTGAGACAGCTTTCACGGAAGATCTGTTGGAGTCATCCCCGGCCCCCAGGGAGGTCGATCTGATAAAGTCCGCTCCTCAGTCCCAGCACTAACTGGGCGGATCGTGACTTGTAAGTCGCCCCTTCTCCCTGTGGAATGTGCCCTGGAGGTTTGCTATTTGACTTCTGTGGGCAGACTGGATAGCTCATTCGGAAAACATTCTTGGAAAAGGAGCCTGTTTACCCTGGAGGAGAATGGTTGCTGAAGACACTAGACTAGAACATCACCTCATTCTTCCTCTCTCTTTCAAAACCTCAGCAGAGTCAGCTCTGGGCTATGCTCTTCTTGAACATAAAGCAGAATCTTGAAATACTCACCCAGCCCAATTTTTTCCCAATTACTTACAATCTCTGGTCAGTAAGTGTTTGGGGTTTGTTGTTGTTTTTACCCCTTACATTATTCTTAGAATGTAAAGCAGTTATTGATAGGAGTCTACACCCAAAAAAGTAATACTGTAGAACAGAGTTGTCTTTTGCTTTTTTTCTTTTCCCCATGGTTTTTCCTCAGTGTAGGGAAGGGGGTGAGTCCTGGCTGGAGACAAAACAAACATGGAGGTATGGTTCATTGTATGTGTCTTCTTTCATGCTAGAGGAACCAGTTAAATAATATCTTGGGTGGAGGGGGGAAAAAAAGTCTTTAGTAAAATAGTCTTTGGCAGGATTATATGTGAAGGATTTTTCTTTCTTTGTCCTAAAGAAGTATTTAGCCTTTTCTTCTGAAGGACAAGAACGGTCATCGATGTAATTTTTCTGTTGAGTTTTGCATTTGTTTTGAGCTCCTCAAGGGGGAGCTCTCCCACAAGCTAACTAAGTGTAACTCACCTCTCAGGTCTGATTTGGACTTTTGATAGGTACTCTCTTATCCATCCATTTAGTCTGCCTAGGATTCTCCCTTTGATATGCCAGCTTTGCTCTCTTAATTGACACGAAGGAGGATGACAGCCAGCCAATTACAATCTCTAAAATCATCTTGTCAAGTTATACTTGGATATGAATTAATCAGCTTCATTGTTGGGTGTCCTATGGTACGTAAGAGGAGTGGTCAGTCTGGTCAGTGTACCCACTCAAGAATGAAAGCAGTGACAGCCGGGCCTTAGACATGTACTTTCCATTAGAACATTCTTTGTGGATAGAGTTATTCAAACCTACCATTTCATATTGCCACAGAAGTTGTGCCAGTTTATGTTTGGTGCAAAAGAGATTGCTCATACCCTCTGCTATTCCCCCATCCCACCTCCAAACCCTGTCCCTTCAACATAAATCTATTTCAGTGTAGAATGCCTGTTTATTCTCATTTTCAATGTCTGGATGTAAGGACCGGTTAAGCTGACTCTTATATCCGGACATTAAGAGACACTGAAAGCCTTCTTTTGCAAAAGCAAGAGGAAATATAATAACTGGGCTTTCTCTTATTGTAGTTGAAATGAAAGTATGAAGAAGACTTTGGTTTTTTCCCCATAAATGCTAGAAGATTATTTCCTATTGCTTTTTTTATTTTCAAGAAAAAATTCAGAAACGGTAAATTGTCACTAAAATGTGGTTTTGAGCAGGTGACTCTTTGTCCTAATTTAGCCTCCCCATTATCCTTGGGGGGATAATTTCCTTTGGGGAAAAAAGTGAGTAACACTTCTCTTTATAATTTTTGGAAAAATAATGTTCTTTCATGAGAAATACAATCTTTTACAGGAAAATGATTCTTCTGTTTTAACTCTAACTACAGTGGGAGGATTTCTGTGAAATATAAATATTTGCAAACTCTTTATGTAAGCACGCTTTAACCAAACACCTGGTAAATGTTGCATAGGCTATTAATGACTTGCAAAACCTCCAAGTTAGGAAATGCAGCTCTGCCATTATGATCAGTCATTTGGCAGATAGTCAAGCCTGACAACAATTGTTTAATACCTCTTTACCCATAAAGACTCTGATTCACTGAAAACATTCAAGATTTCAGCATATTTCCCTCCCACCCTCTGACCCTGTACCAAATTGCTCAATTATCTCCCATAAAGAGTTCTATTATTCTTTCAAATTTGACGTATAGGTTTCCTCCTGTTATCTGAAAGTAGAAAGTTCCTAAGAAACCTTTCCTAAGCTGAAAGGATGCAAAGTAGAGAGCAGTACCATTAATTCATACAGAAAAAATTTTGAGCATTCTCAGATCCAAAAAATCACCTCTTTTAGGCTGTCTGATACCTTAGGACACCTCTTCCTAATGGATGCACAAAATAAATCAAGATAAAGCACAGATGCTCACAGACACAAATCTGAGCTCTGGCGGTGAGATGCTGAGATGCTGAGTGTTGGTCCCTGGGAAGAAGTTGGGGGTGAGGGGCGGAGCTCTGTAATGACTATTGCAAAACCAGCACTGAATGCTATTTTCACTTTTTGCCTTTTTTTTTTTTTTTTCCCTGTAAAGTGAAAATCCTCTCCGATTTCTTTCAGTCTGGGAAACCAGGCATGCTAATATAAGTCTTTCTTAAAAGCGAAGTGACTTATGGGACACCTGGGTGGCTCAGTTGGTTAAGCCGCTGTCTTCAGCTCAGGTCATGATCCCAGGGTCCTGGGATCGAGTCCTGCATCAGGCTCCTTGCTCGGCAGGGAGCCTGCTTCTCTCTCCGCCTCTGCCTGTTTGTTCTCTCTCTCTCTCTCTGACAAATTAATAAATAAAATCTTAAAAAAAAAAAAAAAGAAGCGTAGTGACTTAAATGGGAACTTTCGAAAAGCAAGGGATACCTGTGATAGGAATAGTTATAAGCCCGGCTACAAACTGTATATTCTGTTGTCTCTACCCATGCAAGAACCTTTCAAAGCTATGGTGTGTTCTTGACTTCCTACTTAACCCCTATTATTTGCATGAAACTAGGCTATGCAGCGTAGGGTGTTGAGATGGATGGTAAGAAGCAGTAGGACACCTGGGTGGCTCAGTGGGTTGGGCTGCTGCCTTCTGCTCGGGTCATGATCTCGGGGTCCTGGGATCGAGTCCCGCGTCGGGCTCTCTGCTCAGCGGGGAGCCTGCTTCCCTCTCTCTCTCTCTGCCTGCCTCTCTGCCTAGTTGTGATTACTCTCTGTCAAATGAATAAATAAAATCTTTAAAAAAAAAAAAAAAGAAGCAGTAGGACACAAGATAACCACCCTTCAGAGATCTCAAAAGACGGGAAGGGAGAAATGAAGGAAGTAGCATCGCAAAGCAATATACAGTTAATTGTCGAGAAGATGGTATAGAAAGTGAATTCTACACGAATCCAGAAGTAAAGCTGTTGTGGGGTAAAGTGATAACAATTAATTCTAGGGTTATAGAATTTTAAACCAGGCTGTTAAGAATATGCAGGATTAGGAGAGGCAGAAAGAGGGCAAAGGGCATTCTGGAAGGAAAGGGAGTAAAAAAAAAAAGACTAGATTGAATATGCCATGTGTTTCAGGAAGAGTGTGCAAAACTGTATGATTAGAAACAGTGTGTTTCTAATAAAGAAGTGCCTTGAAATGAAAATCCTTGTGGTGTTCTCTCTTGCTACTGGAGGTACCTAACAACAGGCATACACACTACTCAAATGGATGGCGTAGAACAATACATTAGCTCACAAGTTTATGGCCTGGTGATTTGGGCTAGATTTGATGAGTGGTCCTTCTGCTCTTGGCTCATTCTCTTGTCTGTGAGCCAGCTGGCTATTCATCTGTGTAGGACAGACTTGAGCAGGATGACAGGAACGACTGGGGCCTCTGCTGCCATGTCTCTTGCCACCAGCAGACTGGCCCGGGCGCATGTGTCCTAGCAGTGGTGGAGGTGCGAGAGAGGGGAACTCCAGTCTTCTGCTTATGTCACATTTATTATCATTCCACCGACCAAAGCAAGCCACGTGGTGGGGTCCACAGTGCCACGTCATCATAGCGTGGATCCCACATACACATAGTGAACCATTACAATTATTTGTTGCTGCTTAACAAAAGATTCCAAATATTAGTTGCTTAAAGCATTGGCCACTTGTAATACCTCTTTGAATCTGTGCGTCAGGAAGCCAGGAAGGGCTTGACTAAGCTCTTTTCATCCTCATGGCCTTCGCGGTACTCAGCTGGTTGGTGGACTGACATGGACGGTCCAAGACCACATCACTCATGTGACTGATATCTTGCCTACGAGTCCAGGCTCAGCCAGACCGTCAAGAGGGCCTGAACTCCACTCCACTTGGTGAGGTCTTAGGGTAATCAGAGTCCTTACATGGCAGGGGCTTTTCCAAGAGCCAGTCTCCCAAAGGAACTAGGCAGAAATAACGTGGCCTTTTCTGACTTAATCTGAATTTACGCAGTAAGCGCTGTTCTACTCTGTGGGACAGAATAAACACAAGCCATCCCCAATTCCAGGAGATGGGACACAGACCCCATCACTTTATGGGAAATACAAAGAATCGGCAGATTTGTTTCCAAACCACATGCTCTTTCTGCAAGCCACAAATTATATGCATTTACCATGTTGTGAATCATACTCAACTCCTTGTAAGACCCACATATCCGAAGACATGACCCATTATGATACCAGGCTCAGGTGCATGATCCAGGATCTTGTTTTCTAATTCAGATGCCACTCATTGGATATGGTTCCTTTTGATCTGAAGGTAAGTGAGCACAGGAAGAAGCTAGTTATCTGCTCTCCAACGTAAAATGGTAGAATAGGAATGACTAACCTAACAGTCCCAAGTCCCTATCAATTCTGAAGTATAGCCAGGGCCATACGTCCAGTTCTGTGATCAGGGCCCATTAATGCTCCCTGGAAATGATCTTCCATATTACTTGGCATCAAATTCTAGGTAAAGGTCCATAAACGTTTTCTGTAAAGGACCACATAGTATATAGTCTTCCCCTGTTATGTATAGCCTTTGTTTAGTTGTATTTTTTTGAGCAGTCCTTTAAAAATATAAAAACATTCAGAGTGCCTGGGTGACTCAGTTAAGCATCCAATTCTTGATTTCAGCTCAGGTCATGGTTTCAGGATTGTGGGATCTAGCCCCACATTGGGCTTCATGCTCAGTGGTGAGTCTGCTTGAGATTCTCTCTTTCCCTCTGCTCCTCCACCAACACGTGTACATGCACTCTCCCCCCACCCCTCAAATCTTCACAAAAAAAATAAATAAAAAATTGGGGCGCCTGGGTGGCTCAGTGGGTTGAGCCTCTGCCTTCGGCTCAGGTCATGATCTCAGGGTCATGGAATCGAGCCCCGCATCGGGCTATCTGCTCAGCAGGGAGCCTGCTTCCCCCTCTCTCTCTGCCTCTCTGCCTACCTGTGGTCTCTGTCTGTCAAATAAATAAATAAAATCTTTAAAAAAAAAAAAAAAAAGAAAAAAATAAATAAAAAATATAAAGTAAAAACAGTCTCAGCTAACTGGAGATATAAAATCGGGCCACCACCCAGATTTGGCTTATAGGCCGTAATTTGCCAACCCGTGCTGTATACTTGTGATTCTACCCTTGAGTCATTTTTTTCTTCCCAACAGAAAGGAAATAGCCTGTGTTTATATTTGAGTAATTATCTCATTGTGTTTCCAGCTCATAGAATTTAAGAAGTGCAGGTCTTTATCTGACCTTTTAGGTCCAAGCTGGCAATGTATTCTACCAATACAATTCTTTTAAAAGCTTTGTGGGTTTTCTAGAGTCTTACTAGAATTCATTGTATTAGACAAAAGTCACATGCATAAAAGTCTTTGAAAAATATCCTTTTCTATTGTGGGTCCTCTGAGACTACCGAGGGACAATGCCCTTAAGATTTCTTTATCAAAGAGGGTCTGTAATTCACACCCTTAAGATCTTTCTGAAGCTTGGGTTTTTGTTGTTATGGTTCTTTTGTTTTACCAAAATGACTTAGGATACAGCACCTCAAATCTTCTGAGATGCCAAGAAGTGGTTTTATAGCCACACCTCATGTTGATATATTTACTGTGAGACCACATCTTCCGCATAGCATTCTAGTTTTGGTCTTTGCATTTATACCTTCCCTTACTTTCTTACTTTGATAACGTACTGCTGAGAGATGCTGGGGCTGAGAAATAGTTTTATTTTTGAACTAAGCAAGTCCTGATTCCTTTATATTTTCTCTAAATTCTGCTTGAAGCAGCATATTTCCTTTTTTAGTTCATCTCCCTATTTTTTTTTTTAAAGATTTTATTTATTTATTTGACGGAGAGAGAGATCACAAGCAGGCAGAGAGAGAGGAGGAAGCAGGCTCCCTGTGGAGCAGAGAGCCCGATGCGGGGCTCGATCCCAGGACCCTGAGATCATGACCTGAGCCGAAGGCAGCGGCTTAATCCACTGAGCCACCCAGGCGCCCCTCATCTCCCTATTTTTGTAACTTCTGAAACACAGTTAAAAGAAACTAGTTGAAACTTTGGATCTTCTGCTGGAAATTGCCTTAGCCGGGTTCTTCAATTCATTAGTACAGTTTGTTTTCTAAAATACCGCAGGCAACAGTGTTTCTAAGATTTCCACCACCGTGGAATAATGGTTTCCTCTCTTCCACCTGCCAACTCTATCCTCCTCACTTACATCAGTAAGAAATTCCTTCAGGAATTTCTGTCTTGTCTACCACCTAGTCTCAAAGTCATGACCACTTGTTTACTCTGTCCCTTAGCACCTCACTTCTGGTAACAGGTTCCGTTAGAGTTATCTATTGCTGTGTTACAATCCCCCATGTTTTGTGTCCTTGAAAAGCCATTTTATTGTATCTCAAGAGATTTTATGTTTAAGGAACTTGGGCAAGGCTCTGCTAGGTGATTGTTCTGTACCTTGTGATATCAGTTGAGGTCATTCACTGGTGTTCTCCTGGTAGATAGGTCGATTCAGAAGGTCCAAGATGGTGTCCCTTATATGTATATGTATATGGCTCAGAAGACTCGGCTCAACCTGAACCATTCACCTATATGTGGCCTCGTAGGGTAGTCGAACTTGTTATGTGACAGGTAGCTTCCTCTGAGAATAGCAGGCATTCCAGGTGCCAAGAAAATGATTAATGGCTTTTACTGGTCAGAAGAGACACAGACCCAGCCAGATCCAAGAGGAAGGGACATAGCCCCTACCTGTCAATGAGAGGAAAGTTAAAAGATTCAAGTCCATCTTTTAAAACTACCATAGGGACCATTAACACAGATAATATTTCATTTGAGAAATTTTTTATATCCCTTGCAGAAAGGTTTGAACTTGAGCTTGGACTATCTATATTCCTTTGTACTCAGTGAGACATAGCACAATTCTCTCAACCTTCATTTCCCCAAATCTTGCTTTCTTATAGTTCCAATTTTTTTTTTTATATCATATCCCAATGTAAAAGACTTTGGAACATGTATTCCCAATGTGTGTAAATACTCTCACATATACACTTCATAAATAAGATTATGTTCATTATAAAACAAAATTAAAATGGACCTGGTAAATTCAAATATAAAATATTCTTAAATATCTTGATAATTATGATGACTTTGTATTAACATATTTCAAGGCAGAAAGATAAATTTAAAACAACATTCAAAGTTAGCAATAGGGAGTATAAATACATATATTTGAATTGGTCTTTCTCGATAATTTGGAATTCAGGAGCCATTTTCTTATCTAAATAGTATATTATTATGGCTTTTACCTTAGACTGCAGCTAATTAAATGTTTTTCATTGAAGTAAAAAGTGCCAGTTTCACCATTTTGTTGATTTTGCAGAACAATGTTAACTTTTTTATCTTAAGTTTTAGGCAAGGCAGTTTAATTAATATTGTTATAAGCTACAAACCCATGTCACCAGACACATGTCAATACTACACGTCCCACCACTAATCAGGAAGCACCAAGTGGAAGTATCATTCCTATCCCTCAAGCCTATGGAATCTCCCTTTCTCTAGGGGATATTTTGATCTAGGGGATACAACATGACCTTCCCACTAATTTTTAACATAAAAATAAGGCAACCATCAGTTTGTTCCCTCTAGTTAGGAGTCTGTTTCTTGGTTTGCCCCCCTCTGTCTTTTTCCCCCATTTGCTCATTTGTTTCTTAAATTCCAGACTCATGGCTACCAGGGTGGGGAGGTGGCCAAGGGTGATGGGGATTAAGGAGTGCACCTGTGATGGGCACCAGGTGCTGTATGAAAGTGTTGATCACTACACTGTATACTTGAAACCAGTATTACACTGCATGTTAACTATACTGGAATTTAACTAAAAATTTTAAAAAATTAAAAATAAAAAATTAGAATATGTCACCTGGTATTTCCTTACCACACCCTCAGGAGTCATCTGTCACACACACACACCTCCACACACACAGAGTGTAGACATGCCATGATGACAGCAATGGACATAAAGGACCTTTAATAAATATGTTGCACTAATTTTAAAAAATGTCTGACATGAAGTAGACACTCAGTATTTGTTGGGTGTAGGATAATAGTCCTGTATCTGCAACAGAAAGAAAATTGAAAAAATCTCCATTGTTCTCAACAGCTCACATCCTCCTCGAACTAGTCAAAACATTGTGGAAGATGAGAACTTATTTTCTTATAAAATACATTCCCACTGGAGGCCGCTTTGAAAAATTAAGTTTCTGTATCAGCGAAGATTAACAATTTTTCCTCCCCTTCACACCCTTCCTATTTGTAACTTCATCTTGATGTCTGATGTTTTACATTTCCTAACAGCCTCATAAATCACTTAATTTCCTTCAACAATTAGCGGAGTTGAATTAGTATTAATATCTTTTCCTTTACAATGGAAGGACTAAGGCATATTGGCTTGAAATTTCTTGCTGAAGGCCTCACAGAGCATCCATAACCACACTGGGATTAAATTTTTAAGTTTCTTGCTCGGAGGCTTTACCTGGGTTCCTTTGAGCCACTATGGCTTTTTGATCTTTGCTTGAAATGAAAGAATTCTTGGTGATTGAACAAGTGGACTTTATTTTAGACCAGCAAATAATGGAGCTTTCAAGACTAAAAGCAGTTAGCAAAGCACATTCAATATGAATGATATTTTGTGGAATGGAGTTGCTGGAAGACAAGACAGTAGGTTGGAAAAACCAAGCTAGCACACTGTTCTGGTGCTTTCGGAATCCTTTCACGGAAGGTGGAAGATGAAAATTTGACTACTTCTGTCCCACATTTGTACATATATGTGCACACTCACGTAAACCTCACTCAGCTTATGACATACACTATTTCTGTCATTCCAGCGGACTCCCTTGTGCCTCCTCCCCAGTTTTGACCTCTACCACTATAGATTTATTCCATTTTTAATCAATCTGTTGGTAGGTGTTAGAGCATAAAAGTGGGAGTTCTGCCACCTTCCGGGTTTCTATGCAGAGCATAACTCTTCCCTCTGAGGGTGGTGGTGGGTAGTTGTTCGGTAAGGAGGCTGGGATCCTGGAGAGGTGGAATAGCAGTGTTGCAGAGTTGAGAACAGATTTCTGAGGGTCCAGGTATGGGCGGAGAGCATGACTTAGCTTGGAGTGGCGGGAGGCCACAAAGCAACTTCTCTCTGGTAATGTGTCATTTGGGAAGGCAGGTGCTTGGCATGATCTTTGAGTTTAGCCAGTCTTTTGCAGCATAGGTACAAAGGACACTGGACTGGAGGATAGTGTCGAGGGAGTCTGGTGTGCAGTTAAGTGTAGGATTGGAGTGAAAATGAATACATGCAGGAATTGAGAGGCATGGGGAAAAGGAAGCTACAAAGAACCTAAGTGTCCGTAAAGTTGGGGGACAGGAATAGCTAGAGTGAGGGAACACCTGAACAGAGGGGAGGTCGGTGACAAAGTTTAAACTTTAAGAACTCAAGTAATTCAGTGACGACAAAGTCTAGAGTATGGCTATGAGGGTGTGGCTGAAGTCGGGTAATACTTGGATAATCAATTCATTTATATGGTGGAAAGTAGGGTTTGGAGTAAAAACAGTCTGGGATCCAGGTGCCATAATCCTCAAGGGACATGGGTGAACGAGAACTTGGGTCATGATGAGAAGGGTAAAGATGCGATTGGAGGATGGCACCAACATCAAAGGGAAAGGATCTCTTTTATTTTTTTTTTAAGATTTATTTGACAGACGGAGATCACAAGTAGGCAGAGAGGCAGGCAGAGAGAGAGGAAGGGAAGCAGGCTCCCTGCTGAGCAGAGAGCCCGATGCGGGGCTTGATCCCAGGACCCTGGGACCATGACCCGAGCCAAAGGCAGAGGCTTTAACCCACTGAGCCACCCAGGCGCCCCTGAAAGGATCTCTTTTAAAAGAAGAGAGTAGTAGTTTAGAAGCAGCAAGAGGAAGCTATTGCCTACAGTGACCCTAGAGCCACCTCACTGCCCCTCCAGGGACATTTGTCAGTGAGGCAAGAAGGAGGGCATTCCTAGTTGATTATTTTTAAGATAATAAAAATTGTAAAGTAAAATGGAGAATTTGATCCGTGTGTTGTCCTTCCTGGTCTGATGAGTGCAGAAATAGAGCACTGACCTCCGTCTTCTACCTTCACATTTCCCCTGCTGAGTTTATCACTCTGCGATTTATTTTAAGAATTCTTAGTGTTTATTTTAACCTAATTGTTGCATAAAAAACGTTGGAGCCAGGAATTTCAGAGAAAGCCTTGTGTATTTTTCCTCTGTAAGACTCTTTTCTGGTCAGAGGGAAATACTTAAATCTGGTTCAATCCAGTTTCTGTATTTCTAGTTAAATCAACTTTCCCCAGCTTCCTGAAGCCATTGAACCTTGCATTTATCCAGGGAGATCTTTTTTTTTTTTTTATGACTGACCATAGAGAGAAAACCGAAAAGAAGTCAGCAAGATTTCCCTTGTTATCTGTGTGCCCATATGATTTCCATTGATTGTTAATATTTACTAACAAGATATTTTCTCCTTCCAGGCTTTCTTTATAGTCTGGGAACATGATGGCTAAAAAGAACATAAAATCTGTGAAGTCATTAGTGACAAGGACCAAAGGGCTTTCAAACTAAACTTATTTTCCAGATTTTCAAATTCTAGAACAAAGCGGTTTATCTTTGTATTCTTTCTTCCTCCCTTCCTTCCTTTTTTTGTTTTTCTGGTGCAACTTACATACAGTAAAGAATATAGATTGTAAATGTACAGCTCAGTAACCTCATGTAAACTTCACTCAGCTCATCAACGGAGAATATTCCTCTCATTTCTATAGTCCCTTGTGCCTCTTCCCAGCTGACTGTCTTCAGAGTGAACCACAATTCTGATTTACCACCATAGATTAGATTTTCTTTCTTTCTTTCTTTCTTTCTTCTCCTTTCTTCCTTTCTTTCTTTCTTTCTTTTTTTTAAATTCTTTGTGTCTGGCTTTTTTCACTTAATATTTCCTCAATGAGATTTATCTGTGTTGTCAAATATAGCTGTAGTGTGCGGTTGGTTTTTCATTGCTGAATGATATTTCACTGTGTGACTATTTCCTAATTCCTCTATTCTATTGCTAAGAGACATTGGATGATTTTCACTTTGGAACTATTTAGAATAAAGCTGTTATGAATCTTCTTGTACATGTCAGTGGAAATGAACACTCATTTCCATACCCAGGAATAGAATTTCTGGGTCTTAGGTATATTCAAATTAATGGACACTTTGAAGGTTTTAAGAATAATTATTCCAATTTACACCCTGACCAGTAGTTCATGATAGTTCATATCATCCAAATCCTTGTCAACACTTGGTATTATTAGTGCTGTTAACTTTAGCCAGTGTAGGAGAGTTTTAAGAACAGTTTGTTCTTGAAGTAAGGGCAGTTTTAAAGTACATAAAAGAAAATTTAGATTCAAGCAAAAGACCATTAATCTTATAGAGCTTCTTAGAGTACCATAAGCAGAAAATAGTAAAGGATTTGTTGAGCTGATATTTCTATAAATATAATACCCAGATTACTTTTCTCAGCCTCCTTCAGGGCACTTGGTAAGTACTCCTGGCCTCACCTCAGGTCCACTGAGTCAGTTTCTGTCCCAGAATTCTGCATGTATAGAGAACCCCCCCCCACCTTGTTAACTCTTAAGGACATTAAGGTTTATATGTACAATGCTACATATATCCTCAAATGACAGAAACCTCAAATGGCAACTGAGAAACATTGAGTTCAATCTCTGTCAACTGTACTTCTAGGCTAACGTTTGAGGTTATCTAAAATCAGGACAGTCTCAGAAAATTTCAGCCACTCTTGGTATCAGTGCTCTAACACACAAACAGTTGGAACTCCAGAAGGAAAAGAAAGAATGAAGCCAAGGAGGTTTTTGCATTTTTTTCAGGAGGCTGAGAATTGTCCAAAATTAGTACAGGCACCAAATCACGCATCCAAGAAAGTCCTAGAACACTGAGTAGGATAAATACCAAAAATCAAACAAAGCCCATCACTCTGAGACCTATCCTATTGCTAAAGACCAAGTGAGATATATTGTCTGTATTCCAAAGTCAAGGAAGCATTTTTGTCATTGATCACCCCCATGGTCTTCTGAATTCCAGTTATTGGTTCTTGTAGAGGAGCATGGGTTCTTCTTTCATTCATCTACCATACCTGAACTTCCTCTGATTTATTTCTCATGGTGCCCTTCACTATATTTGTTGCCATATGCCTGTCAGATGCCAATGTTTAAAGTCGACCCCTTAAAGTTATTTTCTCCAAATATTCACAATTTATTTTCTAGAAACTATTTTTCTAATTTTTAATTTAATTTTTAATATATATTTTAAAGATTTTATTTCTTTATTTGCAAAAGAGAGAGCATGAGAGAGCATGAGAAGGGAGAGGTCAAGGGAGAAGCAGACTCCCTGCTGAGCCAGGAGACTTATGTGGGGCTCGATCCCAGGACTCCAGGATCATGACCTGGGCTGAAGGCAGCTGCTTAACCAACTGAGCAACCCAGGCACCCTTGTTTTTAATTTAATAATAGCATCTCTTACTAGGTCCTTTGTGAGGGTCAGATACTAGCTGAATATGTGTATCATCTCATTTTATCCGCATTCTCATGGCAACCTTATTAAAGAGATACTGTTCCTTTTCTTAATACATGTAGAAATAGAGGATAATGGGACTTAAAATAATTGTTCAGATTTACCAAGCAAATAAGAGACAATTGGACTCCAGAACTGCTACTTCTTTTTCCTCTATCTTTACTGAGGTATAATTGGCAAATAAAAATTGTATATATTTGAGGTATGTAACTTCATGTTTTGATATATGTATGTAAGGGGAGAAAAACCCTACTTTCAACCATTCTATAACTGTATCTCAATTTAAAACCATCACCACCACCACCAGAGAGATTGTATATTATATGTAATATTTATAAAATTATAGCAGACTTTATTCCCCATTTCCACTGAGAATTATATCCCAATTTGCTGAACAGGTTAGGGCACATTTTATCTCTTTCCCTTTGTTTTCATTAGCCCGGTTGCAACAGCGACCTGCTTGAAATGAGCAAACTCTTGAATTCCGAGAGTTGCCTTAAAGGAATTGTCCGGTTGGTGTGAATGTGCAGAGCTCCCCACCCAGGCAGATGCTGGCCTTGGTGTGGTGTTGGTGAAATTGGAAGACGCTTAAAGTTTTGCGGTGATTCTGACCAGATTATCTTGGTAAATCCCAGCGCCTGCTCTGTTAACGTTTTTGCTTTATCGGCCAGAGCCCTGCTCCTGCGTGGCCTCCCTCCCCAACACCCTCAGAAGAATGTGTACGACTAGCCTTTGCTCTTTGCCAGAAGAGAAACAGAGCTGCTTTCTGAGCGTTCAGGTACATTCCTTAGATGAAAGGTTGGGGTCTTGCACACAGCAATATCCTTTAGCCTTTGACCCCATCTAAGCCCCAATCTCTGGACTCTTCGTCAGCCCGGATGTCACAGGACTGGCATCTCCAAGTTTCCTTTCCTTGATGTTTCAGCCTTACTTCTCACTTTGCCTCTCGTCTTCATCTTACATATTTCTCTCTGATATTTTGATCCATGAGGACTTGCCTTTGATTACGGACTGGTTCTTAAATGTTCTGTTTTAGTTTCTCCACTTTATCAAAAGATTGGAGGCACCTTGGGGTGACCTGACGTCTCTGGTATATTAAATCCGGGTATCGAAGGCACACACTTCCTTTGATAAATGACCTAATAAGCCTTTTCCCTCTCTAATTTCAGTGATTTTGTAATACTGAATTATTTCTTTCTGTGAGCAGACAATTTTCTTCTCCACCTTCTTCCTGTGTTGCCCAGGTTTTCATAATGACATGCAAAGGATTGTTTAGAATCTAATCTTGGAGATGCGTGCCTTTTTTCTTATGGAAAGACAAGGAAGTGGAGCTTCATAAATCAGAATATTGAGCTTAAAATATAATTTATAAGGAACAAATAAAGGAAATGTAAATCATGCTCAAGAAAGGCTTACTTTCATCTTGAAAGTTGGAATGAAAAATCATGTGGATACTTTTGTAAATAATGAAAAGACTGTCTGAAAATAAAATTTCAAGGTTAAATGTAGAAGCATATTTAGTATATATTTGAGCAATCCCAATATATTTAAAAGTTTTGTTTCTGTGTGTGTGTGTGTGTGTGTGTGTGTGTGTGTGTGTGAGGGGAGGGGAGAGGGAGAGAGAGAGGGAGAGAGAGAGATCCCAGCAATGGATCTCCTGACTTAGCTCATCTGAAAGGTGAATTCTTGTGGGTTCTGACTTCTGTGTCTTCAAGAGTTTTTAATGTTTGGTATTTTATTTTTTTAAGATCTATTTATTTTAGAGAGAGAGAGAGAGAGAGCATGTGCAGGAGGGGGGAGAGGGAATATCAAACAGACTCCATGCTGAGTGTACAGTCCTACATGGGGCTCAATCTCATGACCCTGAGATCATGACGTGAGCTGAAACCAAGAGTCAGATGCTTAACTGATTGTACTACCCAGGCACCCTGTTTTGGTATTTTAAATAAAACCCAGAGCTGTAATCAATGCAGAAAATATATGGAACGTAAGACAAAAAGCAATCTGGAAGACTGTTTCTTCACTATCAAAGAAAATCTGAAAGAAATGTTAATAAATTCAAATTTTCAGGTGTATCCAGTTTCCATGGCACTCTATGATTAAGGGAGAACTCTATGAACATTCAAGAAACATATATGATCTTTTCGTTCGAAGCAAGATACAAAAATGGTCCAGATGGCTTGGATTGTACAACCCAAACCAAGAGAAATTTGATGTTCAAGCACAGATTTATGATTCTAGACCTAACAATTACATAAAGTCATTTCTAAGGATGGTATCATCTAACTCTTCAGTTTAGGCACATTTTGAAGCTATTCTTTGCTGTAATAGTGAAGTTGTTACATTCGACATCTTTATGTAGAAGACTTAATTTACCCAATATAGTTTTCATTGAATTCAAGCTATTGATGTTATGATAGCAATACATTTATCACTGAAAAGGTGTTTTTTCAGGCTCACTTCTGTTTTTAGTGACTGTTCAGTATTCATCGGAATCAGCCCTTCCTTTGACAGGCTGTCTCCTGGTTTGTGAGGGTGTCTGTTCTCACGGCCCAACATGTTGGAGTGTGTGTTGATTTACAGATTTCTGTAGCTGAAGGCATGTATTCTGCTATGCTCCATTACTCCGCATACAAAGGAAAACATTTCGATTGTAAAAGCAAGCTTACTGCAACGGTTGAGAAGATGTAGTCTTTGCAAGGGGCAAAGGACAATGCCACATTTCCCTGTGGCTCTGTTGTTTGTGACTTTGACTTACTTACTTACTGTAATATATATATATATATTATATAATATACTTACTGTATATCTAGGTGTGTCCTGGTTTAAGGAAACCCATTATACAAACCCAGATTTACACAGTGAGGGATCCGTGAGTCTTACTTTGTTTCTGTTATCCTTTTATCACATTCACAGACTTTTATAATAAATTTGCTCAAATTAATATCTGTATGGTATAGTGAATAAGAGTACAGAGTTTGGAAAAAAAATCTAGTGGTCCCAGAGGTGACTCGAGGCATCAGCTCTTGTAGCTGGGAAGTCTTTGTCGGGATTCTTAATCTCTCTGGACTTCAGTTTTCTCGTTTGGAAAATGAGAGAATTGCTTGCCTGTGAAAATACGATGAGTTAATTCTTGTCCAGCACTTATCACAGGGGTTGGCATCGAGTAAGCCCTCAGTAAGATGGGTTTTCAGTAGGTTTTCGCGTACATGTGAAAATACCACGTATGTGTAGACACATACATCTGTGTATTTTGTGATGTGTATAGTGCTCAAATACAGTGTACACTATGACTATATAGTGTTACTTGTGTTTTATGGAAAATGAGGCACATTTACAAAATCAGTAGATGGTGCGCACAGAGCATTTTGAGCGGCCGATTTGTCTTACTAATTATATATTGCTGAGGCCACTGTTAAAATTCATTTTCATTCCCTGCACATACACCTACTAACAATGGAGGTAGGTGACCTCGAAGCATGCTGGATGGCACAGTGCAGCCACCTGGGCTGTTTGAAAATCACCACAGGCAACATTTAATGTTGATGTCAGAGAATCGATCAGGTACCCCTTTGCCCAGTGGACCCCTGTCAGAGTTGCAGTTCCCCAGAAAGGCAGGCTCAGAGGAGATTTGCAAGTTGGAAGTACATTGGGTAGTGAGTGTCCTCAGGTTCAAAACCTATGGAGGAAGTGAAAGAGGCAGGCCTGTACTAGGGGGAAGGGGTCAGGTCGTGATTCAGTCACGGTAAGACCATAGGCAACCCCAGCCCTGAGGCTGGGATTGACCTTTGGGGTTGTCCCAGGCTAGAGCTGGGTCACCTTGGCGGCCTGGATCTCTATACCTTCTCCCTCCACCCCTACGCACCAGGCATTTGATGCCGGCTGCTCTTAGGAAGAGGGGCATGACCTTGGGCAAGGTGGCTCTTTTCAGCTCAGGTTGAAAGAAGGCTTACGAACTGGGAGGGGATACCAGGCAACAGTGCCTTCCAGCAGCTTAGAAGTTCCTTAGTTCTTAGGGAGATCTGAGTGGCACAGCACAAGGTCTGCACCAGTGGGTAGAATAGCATTGATTTGGCCTAAGTTATCTGGTCTCTGCTCTTCTCTGGTCTCTCTCCTTCAATGTTTTCCTTCTCTCCCATTCTTCCATCAGCCATTTACTGATGACCTACTATGCAACAGGGACTCTAATGAGAGCTAGACATTTTTTAATTCCCTTCTTTTTCTTTTTCTTTTTTTAAGATTTATTTATTTATTTAACAGAGATCACAAGCAGGCAGAGAGGCAGAGGGAAGCAGGCTCCCCACTGAGTGGAGAGCCCGATGTAGGACTCAAACCCAGGACCCCAGGATCAAGACCCCAGCCGAAAGCAGGGGCTTTAACGCACTGAGCCACCCAAACGCCCCTCCCTTCTTTTTCAAAAGATCTGTTGATACACAGAGAGAGCCCAGGCAATAGAATGGGAGGAGAAGATGAGTTTTGGAATTGAAAAATAATAATTGAAAATTCTACCGCCCCTTGCTATCCATGTGATCACAGGTATTCAAATTGCCAAGTGCCATTTTCCTCCTTTGAAAAATGTGGATAATAATTGAACCTGTCCCAAAGAGTAACCTGAAGAGTAAGAAATTGTTCATTTACACCCAGCCCATCATAATTGTCCAATAAATTATTGATAATGATGATGTCAAAGGTTCATGGAACCATTTCCATGTGACTCCTTTATATTTGTCTTTTGGGTCAAGCAAAAGCTGTCTAACCGGGGAGAAAAGTTATTGAAAGGCCTGAAGAGTTAGCACCTTCACTTTTCACACAGTGTGTGTACCCAGGGTTCCTCTGCATGAGGGACCTTAGACTCCGTGGTATGTTCTAGTGAGTACACTTTGCCAGTCTTCTCAGCATTCAGCACAAATGGCCCATTCTCTTTCTTGAACTACCCTCCTCCTGACACCTCATGCTCCCACATTTCTTTCCAGGTCTTCAGCCACCCCTTGGCAGTGTCCCCATTGGCTTATCTCACTGGTTTACCCACTCAATGCTAGAGTTCCTCGAAAGATCAGTCTTAAGGTCCCTCCCCTGTTCATGCTTCCTTTCTCTTTGACTGTGGGTTTGCATCTGTGATGGTGTCTCCAAGCTCAACTCCAGACCTGACTTTTGATTGGAGCTCCAGTCTGTACACCTACATGCCAACTTTACATTCCTACTGAAGAGCTCATAGATGGTTCGGATGAACTGCATGTCCTAACCAGAGGTATTGATCTTCTCCCTTGAATTTGCTCACTCAGTATTCCCCATGTCTGCACCTGCACTTTCTTTTATTTTATTGCCCAAACCAGAAATAGTGGGATCATCCTTAACAGTCCCTTCTCTCCTGCCCCAAGTACCTAATCTACCCACAAATCCTTTTGATTCTACATGCAAAATGCACATCTTGCCATCACTACCTTTCTAGTAGAAGCAACCACCATCTGTGGGTTCAACAAAAGCTCCAGTCTCCTGACCAGTTTCTCTGCTTCCAGGTGTCAGTTAGATCCTCAACTGAGACTATTTTTATAGGCAGCCAGAGAGAGTTTTAAAATATAAATTGTATCGTGTCACTGCCCTGCTTGAAGCTCTGTGCTGACTTCCTGTTGCACTTGCAGTAAATCATGAGATCTTTAATTTGTCTCCAAGACCATGACTGATCTTGCTGTCTGCCCCTCTGTCTTCCTCTGGAGCTGTTGGCCTCCGCCCTTCCCACAAGCCCACCTCATTGGCCTTCTCGCCTTCTCCGAAAGTAATATTCTACAGGGAACGTTGCATACATTTTCCTCTGCCACAGAGCACTTCTATCCATGTCTTTCTCGTCCTTCGTCTGTTAGCCAGAAGATTCCTTCCCATTTGCTTTCCCCATATCTCAGTCTCACTTGGGTTTCCACTGTTGTTCTCTTGAACATTTGGGGGTTTTCCCTGTATGGAAAGTTTTATTTGTTAATTTTTTTAATGGGTACTTCCTCACTAAACTGCCATTCTGTGGACATAGCAACCATATGGGCTGGATCGCGGCCTATACCCAGCATGTAGCCTCCTGGCTGACATGAAAAGACCATTAGTTGTGTATTAAATGAACACTGAACTTTTCTAAATCGAGGCAGCATGAATCTGAATCAGGTGTCTTGGTTCGGGTTTTTGCTCTGTTGCTTACTAGCCATGTGACCTTGAGCAACTCACTTCACTTTTCTGGGCCTCTTTTCTTTAAAATGGTGATGATACCATTGTTCTCCTTCTCTCACAGGAGAAATCCGTTCATTCATTTAGCAACACTTTAATGAACATCATCAACTGCCAAGTGCTGTAGTTACTCAGTTAAATGAAAGCCATATTCTCTTCATTAAAGAGCCCAGAGTTTAGAAGGGAAGACAAGCGTGTGAACAAATTCATGATTATATTATAGTAAGTGTAATGAGAGAAGCCCATCTAAGGCACATCTTTATGTAATCTGTATGTTTAATTTGAAAGAAATGTGTTGAGTTAGATACTATGCTAGGCACTTCCAAATGTACTACCTAATTTAACTTTCACATAGAAAGCTCTAAGTGACTAAAATCATCATTTCCATTTTACAGATGAGGAAACTGTGACTCAGTGGCATTAAGTAAGCTGTCCAAGTGCATGTCATCCACAGTGTGGAGGCACAAGGCTTTAAACCCAAGCGTTCTGCTTCAAGTTCAGGTCCCTTCCCCTAGAAATTAGCACAATTAAAGTGTAAGTTATTACATTATTGTGAGAAGAATGAACAAACAATGAACTAAATATAACCAAATCTAAGTCAGAAGAAAGAAAATCATACCAAAGAGTCTCACTTTTTCCTTCAACTCCCTCTGCTTCTCCAACTTATTTGGGGTCCATTTTGATTATCATTTATAACTGAATGTAAAGAGTTCATTACTGATCATAACATGTCTTTATTTGTACCCATAGTGAACAAACTGTTACTTACAATGATAATTTGAAACCTTTTGAGATTGGAGAATCCTCAGGCATGGCCGTTTGGTCCCAGAACACTGCCTCCAGCATGCTTAGAGAAAACCCAAGTTGGCCTTGCTTTGCTTTTCTTTCTGAGTAATTCTTGAAATGTCTCATTGTAACTTTGAGTTCTTTAGGGGAAAAAAAATTCAATTTGAAATTACTTTAAATATCTGAGACACACATCCTATAAAGTGAAATTATAAAACGGGAAATTGAGGGCAGCCGAGTGATGTGAGCCATTAAGCAGAGATTGAGAGTAACAGTGAATAAAGAGGTGTGTTATTTAAGCGTTGGTGTTTGTAATCAGCATGGAGGTTTCCATACTTTTCACCTGTGGGAACAAAGGACCGTCACCGCTGATAATAGGCTCCCCTATTGCTAGTCCTCAGTCTCAGGACTGATCATCAGCATCCATTCCTAAGTTCTGTTGAAAGATGCTTATGTGTCAGGCATCGTGCTAAGTGCTTTCATGTATCTTCTCATTTATTCTTTATAAATATGTCTGCAACAGAAGTACTCTTATCATGCTCACTGATCAGATGGGAAAATGAACACTTAAATCAGGTTAAATAATCTGCTTGAGGTTGGGCGTTATGTTTGTGGTAGAGATGGGATTCGCGCCCAGACATCTGACCCCAGAGGTTATGCCCTTAATCATCATAAAGCCATTTATCCACGCTGTCGGGGCCATTCAGTGCCCCTTCCCCTTGTGCTTCCACTCTACAGGAGTGATCAAACTCATCACGGCAGGACTTCCCTGTTCTTCGCATCTTCTTCCTGCTATAGCATTATAATCTCTGCGATGAAAGAATAAGAGAAGAAAGCCGTTACCCATTTGTCTCGGGTCCGACCGTCCTTAGCACCATCACCAGCTGCGCTATTAGATGGCTCTTGCAAGCCTGCAGATCTTTTTGCAAAGTCAAGGTATTGACGTTACAGACCTGTAAAGCCAGATGGACGCCATGGCACAACACGGGGCTGCTGTCCTTACAGTCTTGCCGCATTCTCGAACTTGGGTTTCCTTTCATGGACTTCACTGTGACACGGTCCAAATATCACTTCAGTGTTTTATTAAGCAGTTTCCTGGATGTTGGCAACGTATAAATGAAAAAGTAGTCTACGGCCATACCACCCTGAACGCGCCCGATCTCGTCTGATCTCGGAAAAAGTATACCTTTGCTTTAAGGGCGTTTAAGTAGAGAAATAGAGACCCTTACTGTAGCACTTACCACCTTATATTTTACCTGTCCAAAGGTAAGGTTGCAAAGGGAGTCAGGGCACTTGCGGGGAAAGACAGGCCTGAGCCAGTCCTTAAAGCCCATCAAACAAGAAGGGGGGGAAGGCTGTAGAAGGGGAAGCATGTATGGAGACATGGATAAGCAAGACACTGAGAATCTGTTCATGTGGCTATCTAAATAGAACATAACTTTGAGTGATGTAACCTGTCGACCTCACATTTCGGACTTCAACCCTGGAGCTTATTTTTAGTCCCTTTTGGAGCACAAAAGAGAACATTATGTAGATGTGTGTTTTAAATGTCTCTTCAGTGTTGAAGCAATCCCAGTGTCAAGGTTTAGGGTCTCAGTTCCCTCAAATTTTGGATATTTATCAACCAGGGAAACTTCCGTCAACTTTTATTACTAATGAGGCCCCTTAAGTTAAACCTCATTTGAAGTGCTATGCTTATGGGCTTGCGACAGGTCAAGGTCAAATGCGTGGAAAGTTTTACTTGTAGAACGAGTTGAAATCCCTGTTCTGCTGTTGGGTGTTTCGGGGCTTTACCTCCTACAATGTGGCTTTATCACCTACAATGAAGTCTATTGTCCTCATCTTATAAATGGAGTTAAGCATGCTTTCCAGTGTGCTTTGTGGATTAAATGGGACGACGAGTGGGAAATGATCTGACACACAGTAGGTGCTCTTCCCAGAAGTACGTCTTGGCTTGGTTTGCCTCCTCAACCGCCTTCAATGCTGAGGAACAGTCTGTGTCTTGGAGATTAGCGTTTTGAGAATCTGTTGGAAGCAAACATCCAGATAAATGGTTCCCAACCAGGAGGATTTTGACCTCCAGCAGACACTTGGCAGAACTCTAGAGACATTTTGATTGGTGTATCTGGGAGCAGGTGCTATGGGCATCTAGCAAGTAGAAGCCAGAGACCCCACCCCCCGCAACAAAGAATTTTCCAGAGCTCCACTCTCCTTGCGTATCTTGTTGATGGCTTTTGACACTTGTCATAAGTAGAATTTCCTTTTCCTTGTTACCCCTCATTCCTGATAAAGCATTCTCACTCTCCCGTCAGGGTCCCATCCTTTCAGGGAACCCCATCAGTTCTGGAGTGAGCTTACCACTCCCCATAGGATCTCAGGTAGGTTCCTTACCTTTCTTTCTTTCTTTTTTGAAATTTAATTTTATTTTTTCAGTGATCCAAGATTCATTGTTAATGCACCAAGCCATGCTCCATGCAATACATGCCCTCCTTAACACCCACCACCAGGCTCACCTACCTCCCCGCCCCAACCCCTCCAAAACACTCAGCTTCTTTCTACGAGTCCACAGTCTCTCATGGTTCATCTCCCCCTCCAATTTCACCCAATTCACTTTTCCTTTCCTTCCCCTAATGTCCTCCGTGTTATTCCTTATGCTCCGCAAGTAAGTGAAACCATATAATAACTGACTCTCTGCTTGCTTACTTTCTAAAAGTGGTCACGTTATTTTCTATTTGCTTGCTTTCTAGAGTACTTAGTCAGGACAACATGGAAGAAAGGATGTCACATCATCCCCAATTTACCAATTAAGAAACTGAAACTTAAAAAGGTGAATCACCACAGTCCAATAACTGGTTAATCCAACCCTGACTTTCAAGATCTCACGGTCCTCATGGTCATTGCTACAGGTTTTATCACATAATGGCTTTAAGGCTCTTTAATGTTTGCTGATCTTACATCACAGATAATTTTTCCATCTCCCTGAAGGCAGGAGTACTCTTTCCATGTCTTCTGTTGAATGTATCTGGACGGGGAGAACACTCCTTTGTTAATTTTTCTACTAAAAAAAAAAAAAAAAAAAAAAATCCCCGATGCTAATAAAGTTAAGGATTTAAAAGTTTAAGAGAAAACAAATCCCTAAGCATCAGGAAGAGGGAGTCAAAGTAGCTTTAAAACTTTTCTTTAAACATTACTTTGGCTAACTGAGGCACTAGTTCAAATTAATTCACATGGAGAAGCCAGCATGCCCAGCGCCTGTCTTCAGCGTAGGAACACTACATACCTGGTTGTTATGGCCATGACATATCAAGGGCTGGGAGGAGGCTTGTCGATAAACATCTCACATGCTTCTTGGCAATTAATTTTAAAAGATGCCTAATGCACAGTGGAACAGCGTAGGAACACTACATACCTGGTTGTTATGGCCATGACATATCAAGGGCTGGGAGGAGGCTTGTCGATAAACATCTCACATGTTTCTTGGCAATTAATTTTAAAAGATGCCTAATGCACAGTGGGTTGCTCACCTAGTGACACTCAATTAACAGAGAATCCCAAAACAATGCATCTAAATGCTAATAAATAAAGGCAAAAATACCGAGAGGTTGGGTCTACCTATCAAAAACAGAAAAGACCTTGAAGGCTGTTTATGATATCATAAATCTTGAGCTCTAGTCTCTGTTATGTTGGTACTACATTTCTTTGCTTGAAAAAATCTGCTCTAAGGTACAAGGGAAGTAATTACTGAGTCTTCCCAGGGACTAAAACAGAATCCCCCAACAGAATGTTTTAGGGGTTTCTTAAATTAATTTTTGAAGGGGATTTGGTAACTCTATGTACTACCAACAACATAAGAGGATTTAACCTTTAATTTACTGTTTGGAAGATGTGTATTCCTTCTTGAAGGGCCAAAGAATCATGCAAGGCCACATTTGCGCTCTGTTTTGAAAAGCGTTATTTCAGATGGGAAATAACATTATTCCAGTTTCTTCCTGTTAACATCATCAGCATCTGAATATATGCAACCAAAAAACTAGATGTGAGGAGGAGGTGATTGGATGATGGGCATTAAGGAGGGCACGTGATACAGTTAGCACTGGGTGTTACATACAACTGATGAATCACTGAACTCTACCTCTGGAACTAATAATACACTATATGTTCATTAATTGAATAAAATTTAATTTAGTTAAAATTTAAATTAGATTAAACTAAAAAAAAAATTGGTTGTCTCAAACAGTCTTTATCCCAGACTCATTAAAAACAACAACAAAACAAAACAACCAATGCATCCAATTCCCATCAGTATGGTAAATTACTTACAGTAACAGCAGTGCAAATAAATGTCCGTGAATCCTCGTCTTAGCCTTCCGTTAATGGCTAATCATTCTTAATGTAACCAAGTGAGTGACCAGGCTTGGCAGTGGGCTGTGCTCTCAGGTAGAAGAGAGAAGAGATGTACTGGTCTTGGAAGTTTTGCACCGGTTCTTGCCAGCGAGTGAGGCAACAGGTTGGCTAACCTCAGAGTCCTTGTTAGCTCTGCTATTGGTGATTCCAAGTCACTTTAGGAAATGTAGCACTGGGGTAGGGGTGACATAAGAAGAGGGATTTGCAAGGCACATCCAAGTTATAAAAAAAACAGAGGGCCGGTTCACTAGTCTTCAACTCCCCTTGGTCTGGGTTAGCTGTTAATTTGGAATAGTCTGTAGAGAATGGAATCCCCAAACTTGGCGTCTGTTCCTAAAGTCTGATGAAACCCTGAAGGCAAGGTTCCTGAATCACTTTCCATTGCAAGTGGGAGGGACATGGGGGAGGTAGGGTTAAAAGTCAGATGTTGGCAACTTCATATACATGAATTGTCTGGCCCTCATAGTATGGGAAAAAAAAGGCAAATTTTAAATTGGGAAGCTTCATAAAACTTCTGGATTTTCGGTTGTTCGTAGAAGTAGCAATACTCAGCCTGTATTCTGGTCTAGCAAAAAAACGGGTTGGAATTGCTCATTTTCGAAAATTTAAAAACCAAACTGTCCAGCCTACCCTATTGTCCCTTAGAGTGATTCTCTTCACACATTTGACAACATTTGAGTGTGTGACCTCCAGTCATAAATTGGATAAGGATTTGCTCCAGGTGCGTCAAATAGAAATACACAGTCGGATTTAATGTATATTCCAAACAATTTGTAAGGAATAAAAATTAAAATACCAATCTTTGCCAATGACTAACTTTTTGAAAGCCAATTTTTATAAGATTGGTTCGGATATTCTTATCTACACCGTGATGGGCTTTCTTGAAAACAGGAATAAGAGAAACAGTGCAGTGCCTCAACCAAGCATCACGCGTGAGCTTGGACCTGTAAGTCATGATTCCCTTGGATTCAAATGGTGTAAATGAGCTCAGCTTGCTAACCTGCCCCACCCCAATATTGCATTACATAAATGAGAAGCCCAGGGGTATCTGACTTCAGGCAAAGCTATACTCAGGAAATCCTGTATTGTTATCTTCCTTTCTCACTACCGTTTTTTTCTTTTTCTCTCAGCTCTGCTCCCTCTGCTGACTTAATTCTCTAGCAAATTCTCTCCATATGTTGGCAAAGATAGCCACTGACAGCAAGTCTAGGCTCATATTGTCCCTTGGGACATGATCTAAGAAAGAGAACTTCTCTCTTAGGAAACATGGCAAGTCTAGCAAATTTGAGCAATTCTAATGAATTCTAGTGAACACCCAGCATGAATTTTACCAGTACTTATTTTTTAAAAAATTTATTCATTTGAGAGGGAGAAAGCATGCATGTGTGCACCCACCCATGAATGGGGGGAGGGGACAGAGGGAGAGCTTCTTCAAACAGGCTCCCCACTGAGTGCAGAGCTCAGTGAAAGACATGATGCAAAACTCAGTCTCATGACCCATGAGATCATAAGCTGAGCCAAAACCAAGAGTCGGACGCTAAACTGGCTGAGCCACCCAGCCACCACTAACCAATATGTATTTAGTGCCTACTTTGAGTTCGGCTCTAGCCAGTGCTTGGAAACATCCCTGCAACCCTGCTGTTGTGGCTCTTACATTGTGGGAGGAGGTGGAAGGGAATCAAAATGAAAAATAAACCTAATCAAGAACATTATATGGGGGGCGCCTGGGTGGCTCAGTGGGTTAAAGCCTCTGCCTTCAGCTCAGGTCATGATCCGAGGGTCCTGGGATTGAGCCCCACATCGGGCTCTCTGCTCAGCATGGAGCCTGTTTCCTCCTCTTTCTCTGCCTGCCTCTCTGCCTACTTGTGATCTCTGTCTGTCAAATAAATAAAATCCTTAAAAAAAAAAAAAAAGAAAAAAGAAAAGATCATTATATGGTACTTTAGAAGTAAAAGGTACCACGGGAAATTTTTTTTTTTTTTTTTTTCATTTACTTGACAGAGAGAGAGATCACAAGTAGGCAGAGAGGCAGGCAGAGAGAGAGGGGGGAAGCAGGCTCCCTGCGGAGCAGAGAGCCCGATGCGGGGCCCGATCCCAGGACCCTGGGATCTGGACCTGAGCTGAAGGCAGAGGCTTTAACCCACTGAGCCACCCAGGCGCTCTGATAACCTTTATCTGACCCTCAGCCTCTACCTGCCCTATTGGTGCTCCCTATACAAGAATCAGCAGAAATGGGCTTGGGGACACTTAAGGTCTATTTGAAAAATGGGGGGGGGGGGGCAACAGTTCAGGGCGTGGCTAAGAGCAGAGTCTTTATGCATATTGGTATCCCAGCTCTGTAGCTTAGCGGGTATATGACCTTCAGCTGGGTACGGTCGCTCTTAATCAGGTGTACAAAGTAATATCTTCAGAGAATTGTGGCAGGTAAGGTTATCCCTGTCTAACTCAGGGACTCTTCAATAAATGTTTGCAGTCTAGCAAACTTCTAGAATGATCATTGCTAGAAGGAGGAGGAATCATTCCCAGCCAGCCAAAGAACTATAGGACCCATATTGCATGAGCTTAGTGGTTCCAGTTTGCAAAGGGCATGCATATGTTTTATGTCATTGGGTGCTCAGTCACCCTATGAAACGGTGTCATTTTCATCCCCACTGCAGAGATGAGAAAGCTAAGACTCATGTATGCTTCCCTGGGCATTTATCTAAACCTTTTAGCTTTTGTCGTTCTCCCTCTCTCCCTGTTTCTTCGCTCCACATATCCCAGCTTCGGAATGATGAGGGACACAAGGGTCAGGCTGTAGGACACTGGCTGTATGTCCAGCACTCGTCATCACTCTGTTGCTCTTGACCGGTCAACAGTGGGTTAAAGACAGGAACATCGACCTGGTGCATGACACAGGCCCTTACCTGAGAGCACGTTTGGAGCTAGCCCAGGGTACCGATGGCCCTTTCTTGGGGAAATTGTAAGTGGCTTCTGTTTCTAGCAAAAAAAGAGCCCCTCGCCTGGGTGGCTCAGTGGTTTAAGCCGCTGCCTTCGGCTCAGGTCATGATCTCAGGGTCCTGGGATCGAGTCCCGCATCGGGCTCTCTGCTCGGCAGGGAGCCTGCTTCCCTCTCACTCTCTCTGCCTGCCTCTCTGCCTACTTGTGATCTCTCTCTGTCAAATAAATAAATAAAATCTTTGAAAAAAAAAAAAAAGAGCCCCTGTGATCCAGCCTCTTCTCTGGGAGAAGAGGCAGTCCCCAACCACTTAGAGTGGCAGTGAGACTTCCCAGTAGGGTAGGACCTGAAGCCACATCCTTGGCACCCCTGCCAGCTTACCCAGAAGTGTCCCCTTGTGCCTTATGGCATGCAGTCACCGATCTTGAGAAGCTGTGACAGGGCTTTTGTTATAATTCTCTGCGCAGAAGGTAAGGAACACATTAGCTAAAGACCAAAGCCCAGATTGGGCCTGAAGGTCAGAAACACATGTCTAGACCTAAGTCTTCCCCCAACCCTTTTCCTGTATGGCTTTAGTCCGCTCCCACTCTCTGAGCCTCACTTATCTATGTGGAACACAACAAATCCCATGCCAGAATCTGAAATCTCAAGAGATTCCTTCCAGCTTAGAGTCGTCTGCATGACGGCCACTGAGAGGTGGGAACGGTAAATGCTTACCTTGTAAGGCAGACGGGTCTTCGGAGATGTGGTCTTCCCAGGAAGATGTTACCCAGGATTATTTCATAGGCCCTACATCACATCACAAGCGGGCTTCCGAGAGAGAGGCAGAGAGGACACATGCAGAAGAGAGGAAGAGGAGGTGAGACGAGGAAACACAGAGCAGAGTGACGGGGCCGCCAGCAAGGGAGTGCAGGCAGCCGGCGGAAGTAGCAAGTTGCAAGAACCAATTCTCCCCTTGGGCTTCCAGGGGGAGGGTGGCCCTGCCACACCTGAATTTCAGCCCAGGGAAACTGCTGTTGGGCTTCTGACTTCCAGAAGAACGTGGAATTCATTTCGGTTGTTTCAAGTCCCCGTGTTTGCTGTTTGTGGCCGCAGCAGCAGGAAGCGAAAGCACTGCCCTCTGTGTCCCCGGCCCCTCGTCTGTCCTTGCTGCCCATCTGCCCATCGAGCCTTGCTGTCTCACTTGGTGCCTGTTCAAAAGAACAACAAGACGCTTGTCTTTCTTTAAACCTGCAGGGAGGCAAAGTACTCATTTAGCGTCAAGTTCTCTGTTCCTTTCAACCTGGCATCTGCGGTCGCCCCCAACACAATACGGCCCCCGCCCTCGGCTATTTTCAGTTTCTCTTCATCCTGGGAGTCGGTTTCCAGCCAAGTCTCTGACATCAGGAAAGATAGTTAATGACCTTGAGATCATCGGTATGTGAGTAAAGAAGAGAACATTCATTTAGTAGCGCTAAGTGTATTCATTCAGTGAATATTTGAGCATTACATGCCAGCATGGGGATGGTGACAGTAGGGAAGCTGACAGGACAGATACTGATTCTTATGGAGCAAGCACTGTGGTGGACCACAGTTGATAAAACCTTTATGTCTACACTCAAGTTTAAATTGCAGCAAAAAACTAATTTTCCAGGCCTGTTAACAGAGCATCAGACCCGTGTTTCTGCTGGGAGAGCTCTCTCATTGCCTATTCCTTGGCTCGAGCTTCTGCAGAGGGTCCTGGGAAAGCATTTTTAGCATGAGGACCACTATTGGGGGCGAAGCGGTACAGAGCTTGGGTCATGACTGGTCCCTTGTATTTCTCTAAATTCCTCCAGGATGTGCCCCGTGCTTTCCTTACCCCAGTCAGCTCAGAGCTTTGGGATTTGAGAAGAAGGTTGAAGAGCTAAAAGCACTATGGGGAAGAAGGAAGAATATTTGAATCCTCCCCTGTTAATTCTGTTCTTTCCATTACTTCTCTATATCCCAAGTGACCTCAAGAGAAAAAATAGCGCTCACCCTACCGTGATCTCCTGCACGAACCCCTCACTCGGAGTGGGAACCCAGCTTCCTGCACCGAAATAGTGCTCCCAGCCCTTGGTGACTCCAGTTGAAAAACTCATCATCTCTGAGGTCTGTCTTTTCTCACCCCCCCACTCCGAGGTACTGCAATTCAGAATTCTACTGTTTCTGACGACTTCTTCCCCTCTCCTCACATCCAAGCCACCAGCAATTCCTGCTGTGACTACTGGGACAGTGTGTGGAGTCTGCCCGCTGCTCCTTACCTTCCCACCTTATACCCCCAGTCTGTTCACATGGGGGCCCGAGGGAGTGGTTTTTTTTTTTTTTTTAATTTTATTTTATTTACTTATTTTTTTTAATATTTATTTTTATTTGTTTATTTACAGCATAACAGTGTTCATTGTTTTGGCATCACACCCCGTGCTCCATGGAGTGTTTTAATACATAAGATCACACCCACATCATCCCTTGCTTAAAATTTCCCATGTTCAGAATAAAATCCAAAGTCCTCAGCAAGACCTAGCAGGCCCTGCGTGATCTGGCACCTGCCTTCTTTCAGAACTCCTTTCTTTCTCTTTCTTTTTTTAAAGATTTTATTTATTTATTTGACAGAGATCACAAGTAGGCAGAGAGGCAGGCAGAGAGAGAGGAGGAAGCAGGCTCCCCACGGAGCAGAGAGCCCTATGCGGGGCTCGATCCTAGGACTTTAACCCACTGAGCCACCCAGCCGCCCCTAGACCTTCTTACTTATCATTCTCTTGGCTCTTCGGCCCTGCTCATTGCTTTGACATTTCTCCATGTTCCAGTGTGGAGGGAGGCCTTGCCCCATCATCCCACCTACAAAGCGCCATCCTTCCCGTAGGGGTCCCTGTCTGCCCCCGCATAGCAGTTCCTTTGTAAATCGTCCGTCTTGGGCACTAATGGTAAGCTCCATTGAGACAGTGAAGGAGACTCCTCTCCACAGCCTCGGTACCCAGGATGGTGTGAAGTACACAGTGGTGCTCAAAAAATGCTTAACAAAGGAAAGAAGTCAAAGGTCAGCCAGTGATCAATGGGGAGGACTTTAACCTTCTTCCAGCTCTCAGAATCCATGAGTCTGTGAAGGCTGAGCTGCCTGGATTCACAAAATACCATTTATAACCAGGTGGGAGGATCAGGAAATTTAGTTGGTGCTCCGCTTCTGAGACTGAATTGATTTTTCTCTTCTTGATTCCTCCCTGTGAGGACCGCTGAGGGCCGAGGAAGGTGCCCAAGACCTTCTCTGCAGAAAAGGCAAGGAATGCAAAAAGGCATCAAGGCATGCCTCTCGTCTCTGTCTGCAGCAGAGGTCTCCCTCTTCATCCACGTGGTTGCTGGACATTTAAAAAAGTCTTTGCTTTATCCAGTGGTCTTGGTCTGACAACCTCTTTCTCCTGAAGTCCTCGGTTAAATGCTCTTTACTCTGGGCCAATTTCGTGGCTCCCAGACTGGGTTATGTCAGGCAGTTCTGCAATCTCATATTTGCCCTTTCTTAGCGCTCATCCCATGCCTGTCAGCTTTTACCATTAGCTGCCTGCCTTGCCATTCTGAAGGCACCAAGGTTGACCCTGTTCTCATTATACTCAAGGTGAATGACAAAGTCACAGGGACACAGTAGGTGCCCAAAAAGTATTTGTTGAATTAACAACTGGATTTTTATGCTAAGCAACCAAAGTGACAACATAAATTACACACACACACACACACAAAAGAAATGTGATTGATGATTGACTACTTATCACTTCCCTGACCCCAGCATCAAAAGCACCACACTTTTTTGGACAGTATTTTGTGGTCAGCAGTAGGTGGTAAGGACAAGAGGTTAATGGGACATTTGCTGCTGGAAATGATCTGATTATTGGGCAGATTTTTCAGAGCCATGGACCTGGGTGGCTCTGTAGAAACCATCCAAGGAAGGCAGTGAATCAGATTTTGTTCGGACCATCCTCAGTGTGCAGATCGTGATCTTTTCTAGAAGTTGTTTTATCAGGAAGTTCTTCTATACAATTTTCTCACAAGCTCTCTTCTTGTAGTCTGAGCCCTTTATTTTCCTCCCACGGAAGATAAAGCCCAACTAAAGTTACAGGAGGAGGAATTAGGGAAGGCTCTCGTGTTCTGAATATTTTTCAACTTCTCAATTTTCCTTTCTACAAAATGGAAATAATATCTATTTTCTTGGGACTTGGATAACAGCAGTTTGAACAGCTGAGTATTTAGCATGTGAAATGTTGATGGGCACAATT
Source organism: Meles meles (assembly GCF_922984935.1). Taxonomy (NCBI): domain Eukaryota; kingdom Metazoa; phylum Chordata; class Mammalia; order Carnivora; family Mustelidae; genus Meles; species Meles meles. The sequence goes on from NC_060066.1 coordinate 21,291,197, forward strand.
GCCTGCATCACATAGTCTAAAATGCGCAGATTTTTAAACTAATAGAATTTCCCAACTTGCATTTTCAGAGCTAAAGCTATTGACCCACCCAAGTGGGGGATGACATTCTAATAGGGCTTATGGTTCCACACATCGACCAGTCAGCTGCATTACTGGGACGGCTGAAGCTAAAGGTTCTCAGGGGACCACCAAACAGAGAAACTGAGCCATGCACCCTGAACAGAATCCTCATCCTGACTTCCTAGAACTGGGCTTTGGAGACAGAACAGTCGACTTACCATGACCCAGCTCCCGTGTGTCCTCCCGGGGCCTCCACGGCACCAGCTCCTGAATGTCACAGCTTATGAAACCACAGCTCAAGTCATGGGGAACAGATAGGAGGATGGGTGATCTATATTTTGGTGTTGAGAGGGATTTAGATCATCTGAACTTCAGGAAGTTTTTTATGCAGTAGTTTTAAGTTGAGAACATGTATAAAGAGCTGGATGTCTTATTTGGAAGCGAATTATCCACATAAAGGATACCGGATCCCGTTCTGTATTTCCCAATTGAAACTTTAGGACCAAGGTCAGATGGTGAGGTGAGCCTTTGAAGACAGGGCTTTGAAGGCAGGGCTGTCCTGACCAGGAACTCGGGCTCACCACCCCTCAGCTCTCTACCTTTGAGTATGCCGCTGCCCAGAAGTTAGGAAAGGGAATCTAAAGCCATTGGTTGTTTTGTTTTGTTTTTTTTTAAATATATTAAATCTCAACCAAAAGGTCAATTGCTGCTGTAACAAATAACCACATACTTAGTGGCATAAAACCACACAGATTTACTGTGTTATAGTTGTAGAGATCAGAAGTCCAAAATGGGTCTTATGAAAAATCAAAGTGTGGGTAGAGATGCTTCCTGATGGAAGAATAGGAGAGAAAATCCATGTTCTTGTCTTTTCTACCTTCCAGAAACCTGAATTCCTTGACCTGTGGCCACCTCACTCTGACCTCTGCTTCCATTGTCCCTTCTTTCTCTCTGGCTCTCCTGTCTCTTCCCCTTATAGATGCCTGTGTGATTAGATTAGACCCACCTGGATAATGCCAGATACTCTCCCATCATAAGACCCTTCACATAGTCACACCTGCGAAGTCCCTTTTGTCATGTAAGGTAACACATTCACCCGTGCCAGGGATGAAGACCTAGGCCTCTTTGGAGGGGAGGATATCATTCCATCTATCACAGGAGACAACTGGAACTACTTGGAGTCTGTATGTTCTTTACTTCCTTTCTCAAGACCACCACAGTCTGCCTGGTGGTGTCAACTAGGGCCACCTAGGATTCCTTTCCCCTACTTCTCCTTCCTCTGCCCAGGTGTAGCTTTTACTGAAGCTTCAGACTGCCGCGGCTCACTGCACTCACGACCTTGCCAGGCCCTGGTCCAGAGCCAAGTCTGTATTGGTGTAGTTCTTATCAGTGCTGCCGCCAAATATTTCTCTCCCCTCCCACCGCCTTTTTGGCAGATGATGGATGCACAATTCTTACGTGAACGCTTATGTGGGAAGGTTCGTGTGATTAGCTCTGACCAGTGATTTGTTAATGACCTTTAGACTAGGATGCCGTGAGACCTTTTAACACCTTCTCTTTTCCCTTCAGTACAATAGTCAGCAATGTTCAAGGTGGATGGACTTGCATTTGGTGTGTACAGGACACAGGAAATAGACCTTATTGTAGCCACCCCCATAGCTGGGGATCATTTGTTACTGCAACATGTTACCTAACTTATCCCAACGGGTGCATTTTGCAAGGGTTACCAGGAGGTAAAAGAGAAGAGCAAACAGCACAGATCACTCCTACCTGATTCTTTCTGTTTGCCTGTCTCTGTTCACAGGCCACATACACTTCCCTATATCTCTGGTGAAAATGTCCATTAACCCTGTCTCCGGGCTTGGTGGGGGGTTCTGATCTGAGGAAGCAGAGAATTTAGTTTCTGAAGTGTATGTGATAATGTACCCAAAGACTTTGATCCCACATAGCCGACTCTACATCAGCTGAAATGAGAAAGCTCTGCAAGTATGATGATGGGCGGCTGAGGGGAGAGAACAGGGTGCTACACCATTGAACCGCGATCATACTCTTTATTTCTTGTGCTAAGCCCTCACAGTGGAAGTCTGCCTCTATCAGGGCAAGCACAGAGTGGGAGAGAATTTGGGAATTTGATGGAAACTAGTAGGGAGTCATGCAGACATCCTGGGGAACAGGAAGCCATGCCAGGCACTCATTCCTGGAGGCTCCTTGTTTTGCAATCTTTAGATGCCCTCGCTCACCCTGCTCCCCTCACTCCAGTGCTTCTGCAGCCCTGGCCTGAGGCCAGAGATTGCAATTAAGGTTTAGTTCCCACCGGCTGGAAATGGAAGTCTAGCTCAGCACTAGGGGGACACCAGGCAAATGCCTGCAGGTGACCATGGGAACTTTACATGCATGTTTCATGAAACGTTATTGTAACCTGGGTTAGACATTGGTCAGTTTCTCTATAACCACAGCAACCACATCCCGGTGTTCCTCTGGGCTGTCCAGGCATGAGTTCCTACAGGCCAGCCTCAGGACCCGTCGCCTGCCAAAGTGCGTTGTTCCTATGGCAACCTGCAATCTGGGTCCGAAATACCCAGGTTAAAATTCTGCTATTCTATTTGACTCTGTGTGTTTTCAGTGGAGGATGGCCAAAATGAGATAAAAAGAGGGGTTCTTTTCTAAATTTGTGCATTTTCTTTATCCAGATGATCAATTCTTGTCAGTAAGAATAATTGAGGACCTTCTCTCCTAAAGTGTCTGTTTAGAAGGAAACTACTGTTCCGGCAGGATTAGCCGAAAACGAAGATGGAAATCCTTTCCAGCCATTGTTCATTTGTTTTTTCTTTTATTTCTGAAACCCTGCAGGGCGAGCCCTGCTGAGACTGACTGACAAAAAGCTTGAGCGGATGGGGATTGCCCAGGAGAACCTCCGGCAGCACATCCTACAACAGGTGCTCCAGCTGAAGGTGCGCGAAGAAGTCAGAAACCTACAGTTACTCACACAAGGTATCCTGCTGCTGCCTAGTGGGTGGATAGAAGGGGAGGATGGGAAGAAAGAAACCCTTGCCATCAGGACAAAGGGGAGCCAGGGAGAGACTATTACTGTGTCTTTGCAGAATTTCTTCTATTAAAAAAAAAAAAAGGTACATAGATTTAAAGGCCACTTCCCTCCTAAAACTCTTTTTTATAGGTCACTGGGGGAAGGATGCCAAGTAATGGATGAGCAAATGGAATTATCTGATGACCTAATTTCAAGGACATCCCATAGAGTTGGATAGGTTGTACACTGCACAACGCCAGAGATAGGGATATATTTGCACCCCTAGAGTTGTACGGTGCGGCCCAAGCTCCCTTAGTCTGACCACCAATTCTGAGGGAGGCCTTGGAATTTGCGTGACTCCATAGTTCATACGATCATGAGTGGAGTTTTTGTTGTTTCATTTTACTTTGCTTTTCACTGACTAATGGGAAAAAAACAATTTAAAGGTATGTGGCTGTATATATATGCATATGAACACATACACTCTTGAGAGATTTTTTGAGAACTCTATTTAGCATCCTGAAAATAGAATCATTCCTTAAAAATAGACTGTAAAGAATTTAAGCCCGGAATATTATGACCATGTAATTCTAAACAAGGATCATAATTAATTTGATATGTGGGGAGTGCTTCAGAGACCTATAACAGGAAGTGGCCGAAAAAAGCTGGAATTTGCAGAAAACTCTAAGTTGCAATGTATGTAACTCATGTGTCTACATAAGCTTTGGTTGCTACCAACCTCCACTGGCTATAGCCCTTTATTTATTTTATTTTCATGTCCATTACACACCATTTTAAGTGAAAGGAGGATAAAATATGTATTTTTGAGAGCTGGGGGTATTTTTCAACCTGTAGAAGAGTGTAACTGCATGCACACTGATGTTGGAGAAATCTGGGTCAGCCAAGTTTCATGTTATTGCATTTAGATTATAACCCAGTAATAGGCCATTTGCCTAGAGAAAGTGATGTACTGCCTAAAGATGACTGCTCTAGAAGGATGAATGCAGACTTGGAGTGATAGGAAAATAGTGTGTTTATTTGATATGCATTATTTGCCTTTGTCTCCAGGGGCTTCCAGTGGTAAATTTATAGATACAAGTACTCTGAGTGATTTAAATTTGAATCTGACATACTGATATACTTTTTAGTTTCTTGGAAGAAGTAAATAGAGATTCAAAGAGTTATTATAAGAAAGTCTATCCTAGTGCTGTTTACAAAACTGAAAAATTATGAACAGCAATATGGAAAGAAACAAATAATTCTGCTTAAATTCACAAGCTACAATATAATGCCGTCATTAAAATTAAATCTTCCAGGAATACATGACAACATGGGGAAGTACTAGAAATAAAATAGAAGAGATAAAATAAATAAATAAAAAAGAAGTGGGGGTGGGTGGGAAAGACCATGTAAAAATTTTTATTTACAGTATGAACCAAATGTCTTAAAAAGAACATATTTTTATATGTACACAGATAAAGGGATGCCGGTGAATGTGCCAATGTTTTGATAATGGTTCTCTCTAGGTGGTGGGAGTGTGGGTGATTTTACTTGTTTTCTTTATATTTTTTATATTTTCCAAATTTTCTCATTTGAATCTGTGTTATGGTTATAATCAGAAAATAATGCACATGTTTTAAGCTTCAGTCACATGCATCATTGTGCCAGGTTCTGGCTAGCGTCTTGAGGTTTTCTCCGCTCTGTTGTTTTCCTCCTGTGATGATATATAGAAAATGAGACCTAAACTCATCTCGTGTGCCTCAGACTCTTTTTGTCCCCTCTGCTACTGTCAGCCTGCAGTGTGTTTGCTTTGCAAAATCATTTTCTACAGCTTTCATTGCCCTAGATGCATAATATATAAGGTTTTTCCTGAGATAGTACTCAAGTCTATTAAGCTAAATATATGTTTGTGTTCTGGGAAGGTAATGCTAAGTTCAGCCTTTTCAATTCGGTTGTTGTCACTTTCTTTAGCTTTGAAAAGCTGTGCATTTTGCATTCTTTCATTCCACTCCCTTTAGAAGAGATCACGTTCACTAGCTCTTGGATATTCTGTCTGCACTCATATTACCTTTTTTATTGCTTGTCCTTTACATGTTAATGTTCAAACTCATTTCATGCCAGGCAGACTTCAGAAAATCTATAGCCTTATTGAAGTGATGGTTTCTTTTTCTTTTTTTTTTTTTTAAGTGAAACAAAAAAATTGACAAGTTGTTTTTATGACTGATAATAGAAGTTCTAAAGACAGCTGGGGTATGCTTAAAATATTTTGGGTCCGGGTTTGTTATAATAAAAAAAGGAATGCTGTTCCACCCAAGTAAGTGACTGGCCTAACAGATACATCATATGGAAATTCACTGTGGAGGCGATACGTGATTCAGTATTGAATATTTGATTCCTTAACTCTGCAAATATTAGTCAGTAGAAATAATGTGCTGAATAAGTCCAAAGATCTTAGAATGCTACTTAGCTTCTGGAAATCCCTGAACATGCTTCTAAAGGAAATAATAGCTAAGCCTACTTCTCCAACTTCCTGATGGCTGTTTTAAAACTGGTCTATTAGTTCTGTGCCAGTCATGTTCACACTGTTGGCCAGGAGCCCCATGACAGGAATAGGACTAAGATGGTCCCGAGAGGACTGGGGAAGTTCCTGCTGACGACTGTGGGTCATCTGAACACAGGGAACATGGACTTTCTACTCTGATTTTTCTTACTCTCCTCCTTCCAGATGCTGACCCAGAGACAAAAAACTATGAGGTATTTTAAAAATGAGCATGCGGACTCAGTAAATACATTGGTTTATAGGCACTAACAATGAATCTTGACCAAAAAAATCTTTTTTTTTCTTTCTTTCTTTATTTTTTTTTTATTTGACAGAGAGAAATCACAACTAGGCAGAGAGGCAGGCAGAGAGAGAGAGAGGAGGAAGCAGGCTCCCTGCAGAGCAGAGACCCCGATACAGGGCTCGATCCCAGGACCCTGGGATCATGACCTGAGCCCAAGGCAGAGGCTTTAACCCACTGAGCCACCCAGGCGCCCCATGACCAAAAAAATCTTAAAACAGTTCATTATCTAAAGCCAGAACTATCCTTCAGTTAAAATGCTGGCCTCTGATTTCCCTCCTCTTATTCACAAGGGCCCTGTAACTACCTACATTTGTGAGAATCATAAGCCACGCCTGGCCCTGCTCTGAATGTTGTTCCCTTGGAGATCATTGAGGTGGTTTCTTCCTCCATATAGCCTGTGGTCTTCTGTGTCTTGTCCAGGAGGTGGCCAGGATGTCAGTTTGGTGGGCCTGCTGGTTTGCGCATTCCTGCAGACAACTTGCCCCCATCTCCAGTTGTCTTGGGGAGAGCCGTATGGACTGGAATCATCATCGTTCTCTCCCACTTGATTCATGAGAGATGGGAGAAAGGTTCCTTATGTAACACAGAGCAGGGGTGCAAAATACCAAGTTAATTCATAACCGAGCATATGAGGGGCATCTCTACCTCTTTTCTACAATATTTCCTACAATATTTGTAGGAAGAAAAAGACCCCGAGGATACCAAAATCTGACCATATCTTATGTGGGTAATGAGTTTTAAATGTTATTGTCTATACATCACTGCACTAATTGTCACATCAAGTCCCGACAGTTACCCGACCGTGATCAGTGCTCTTGTCAGCCCTGGCGTACATCTGGGGACCCGGGATGAAGAACCGAAGTAACAGACCCAGAGTCAGACAGCTAGTAAAGAGCACAGCACAGGTCCATCTGATTCCACCGGAAGCTTCAATCCATTACGTTTCAGCACCTCGGATCCGTCCGATGGGGCTAGTAATTCCTATTTCGTGGTGGTGCTCTGACGGTTAAATGGAATTTTATGTGGAAACCATTTAACATAGTTTATGGCATGTTCTGTGAAAAGGAGTTGGCAGAATTTTTTTTTTTTTTTTTTTGGAAAGGGCCACATGGATGTATTTTAGTCTTTAGGGGCCTATCTGTGACAAGTACGACGTCACATAAAAGCATCCACAGATAATCTTCAATGAATTGAAAAGAGCAGTACACCAATGAGACTTAATTTACAAGCGTCGTTCGTAGGTCCTGGTTTGTGGACTCCTGCGTTATAAGGGCAAAAGTGCAAACCTTTACCATCATTATCAAGATTCTATTTTTATTCTTAGTATCTTCCCTTTTGAGTTGTAAATGCTTCCCTCATCTCAGGAACATGATATATATATATATGATACATATACATATCACACTCCTGGGGTGTCCTTTTCAACGTCTTCCTTGGCTACAAGGACGTGGATAGTGTGAAAATGTACTCACAACTGTGAGGGTGGGGTTACTTTGGGCAGTAGAAACCAGTATCCAAACTGGAGGATAAAGCAGACGAAGGCAGTAAACGGCACCAAATGCCTTTTTAATGAGTGCCTACAAAGTGGGGGAAAAAAAAAGAAGAAGAAGAAGACAACCACGATTGTTTACCAGGACCGCGCTTAGAGCTCATTAAACATTAATGTTTCCCGAAGGACTTCTACATTGTCCAAATATATGTGGCAAATTTTAGTTAAGAATTGCATGACCAGAGGACTTTCCTAGAGCTTCATCTTTTGGAAAGACACAAATTAGAAACACTACTTTCTAATCCAAGAAGACTTTCCAGAACCATGTGTCCAGATTGGGTATTTTAGTCCTGTCACCCCCACAGTGATACTTCAGCAACTGAAGTAGGCCATCTGATCTGAAATAGGCCATCTGGTCCACCACATTGCTTAAAGAAGGAAGTCTTTGTAGCACATAGCAATAGACTCTTTGAGAACATTTTTCCGATCTCATTTTATAGTTTTGGGCTCCAAGACCCAAAGAAGATTAGAGAATAGTTCATGGTTACACAGCTGGTTAGTAGCGTAACTGAAACTAGATCCCTGTTCTCCTAATTCCCAAACCAGTGTTCTTTCTTCCTTATTGTTCTCAATTAAGGTTTAATTTATATACGGTAAATGCACCATTTTTAGTGTACAGCTCCACAGCTTTGGACAAAAGCATATAGTTGTGTAACCACCACCACAGTTAAGATATTAAATAAAAGTTCTGTAATTCCAAAAACTACTCTTCCTGGTTCCCCTTGGTTGTCAACCCCTTTCATTACCCCAGCCTCTGTCAACCACTGCTGTGTTTTCTGTCCCTTTAGTTTTGTCTTTTCCAGAACATCGTAAGTGGAAACAGAAAGTCTGACTTCTTTTACTTACTGTGATTCACAGAGACTTACCAGAACTGTGGTGTATATCACTAGTTCATTCATTTTAATTTCCTACTATTCCACTGAATGGATATCCCACAGTTGGATATACCACATTCTCCAGGTGAGGGACATCCGGGTTGTTTCCAGTTCTGTAAATACTAATAAACCTCTTATAAGCTTTCATGTACTCGCTTTCATATAAACATGAGTTTTCACTTCATTGGCTGAGTATCTAGAAATTGCTGGGTCGTATCATAATTATATGATTATTTTCTTAAGAAACTGCCAGGCCAGTATTCTTAGATAATAAAAGAAGAAGAACAGTGTTAAAGGCTGACTTTCATACATACAGAAATATTGTAAGTGTTCTGAAAATCGTTCCATCTTTGTAGAAGTCTTACCTAACACTTCCTTGAGCTACCATCATCTTAAGAGGCCACTGTTTTCCTGAGAGTTTCTAGTAAATTGTCTCAAAATAAATCAAGGCCAAATATGTTTATAGTTCACTTGTTCACTTAACTAAATTTTTCTTAGCATCTCAGTTGTCATTAAGACATGCTTTCTTTACCAGGCACCTGGGTGGCTCAGTCAGTTAAGCATCTGCCTTCAACTCAGGTCATGATCTCGGGGTCCTGGGATCAAGCCCCATGTCGGGCTCTCTGCTCGGCAGTGGGCCTGCTTCTCCCTCTCTGTCTGTCTGCTGCTCCCCCTGCTTGTGCTCACTCACTTTCTCCTTCTCTTTGTCAAATAAATAAATAAGAAAGAAATGCGTTCTTTGTCTTTCTTCTGAGGAAGATAATTATAATAATAATTCCAGCTCCTGGGAAAGAAAACTTGAGCCAGTCAGATTCCCCTTTTATGCATATGTGAGGTATGTTTGATGCCCCGTTCTAGTATCTTCCAAATTACACTCTTTGAATTTCCAGTCTTCCCCATGTCTTTTATTTAGTGGTGCTACTGGTGCTACAGATCTGGTGTTCACACGTGTGTTCCCTTCAGGCTCAACTCTTCTGCCTTGTCATTGGTTGACACTGAGCTTTACCTCCCTGGTGCTCATCTGGTTGAGTGAGCCTGATGTCTCGGTTCTCCTCCTCTTTTTCCCACGGCTCCTTCTCTGATCGATTGCAAGCCCCCTTCCTCTCTCACTCCCTGAATGTTGATGCCACTTGGGGAATGCATCCTCTTAGCTCTTCTCATTGTGCATGCTCTCTGGAGAATCTCATCCATTGTCCTTGTTTTAACCATGCCCTCTTTCACAGTGATTGCCAGGTACATCTTAGACCACTATGAAGCTTCAGATCTTTAATCCCTAAAGGGCATGAACTCTGAATATTCTACCAATATCTCAAATTAAAAATGTTCCTTGTCTTCCTCACCATCTCTCCAGCCCATTCTTCCCCCTGTATTTCTTCTCAAGGTTAATGCCATTACTCATTCCATCACCTGATGTAAAAGGCTCAGCATCACCTGACCTGTGATTACTCCTTCTCCCTTAGCACCCCTGTGTAATCAGTGACCATATCTTCTGAATTCTGCTTGTAAAATGGGTTTCCAGTCTTTTCCTGCCTCATGACAGTGCTAGCCACTGTTAAAGCATTCCTGTTAAGCTCCTTCCCAGGACATAAGAATAACATATAGTTATTTGATCTCTAGTCTCCACCCTGTCCCATTCGTTCACCTTTAATTAACTTCCTACTTCTACTTTTTTTTTGTAATACGTGCTGCCGAAGCAAGCACATCTTCCTACTTCTATTGCCAGGCTTAATTTAAATATATTTCAGATGACACTATATCCCTCCTTAAAACATTTGATGGCTCCCAGCTGCCTGCAGAATAAAATCCAAACTTTACACCATTCCATAGAAAGCCAATCTGGGCATTTCATAGATGTATTAACTTTGGGCAAGTTAAGTTAATACATCTATGAATCTATGGATCTATGTAATTAAGATTCCTCAGTTGTAAAAATGGGAGGAAGACCTATTTCACAGAGTTGTTATGAATATGGTATAATAAAACTCATGGAAGGACCAATCTTGATGAGCTATCTATCACCTCTTCTGAGAAGCCTTACCCCATCTCTCAGGCAGAACCAATCATGCTCTTCATTAGTAAGTACTTTGTGCATACTAATAATTTATTCACTATATAATATCTGTTTAGTATCCCATTTATTCTCCCATCCACTGGGCACCAGGTTCAGTGGTGTTAGGGATAGAAAGGAACACTCAGTCTAGCAATGAGGATAGACCGTGTATGCCCTTCTAGAAATACACAGATGTATAGTAATAAGAACTGGAACTTAGCCTCACCTGGGAATAGGTGGGATAAAGGAAGACTTGCCAAAGTTATAATACATGCACTAGATCTTGAATGACATAAGTTGTGACAGATGGCTAAGGGCATGAGGCAGAAGGAAGAGCCTATAAGGCATGGTAGCAAGAGGTCTGTCCATCTCCCCTGTAGAGCACAGACAGCCTCATTGTCTTCTGATTTTCCTTTGCTCTCCTACCTCCTAGCATAGTGCTTAGCGGAGAGTGGATCTTCCATTTATTTTTACTGATTTAAAATTAATTGTTCCCCTCTTTTTCTTATTTACTAAGTATTCTCAATTTCATCTTTTCAGAGCAATAAATGCAATATCAGTTTTTATGGACTCATAATTTCTAAAAAATGAGTAGCTACAGAGCCATTTGGCATCATCCATGAGCAAAATTGTGCAGAATCTCTTTTATTCTGTTGGGATCTTTTTGTATTATTTTGAAGGTGATGGCGTATTATTTAAAGGTGTGCTGATGGCTCTTAAATCAAATACACCTGTCGTGAGGGCTCTTCAGTATACAAGCCACTCCTTCGTTGAGCTGTTTTCCCCACTTTTTGCAATGTTAAATGATCTGAGAGATACTCTCAAGCAACTAGAAATTGAGCCTTTTCTCCTAAGACCCAGGGAATTGCCTACCGGCTCATGGCAGGTGAGAATATCGGAGCAGGAGTCTTACAGGACTTTGTGCTGATTATTCTTCTGCACGTGGGGTCTTTCATTACCACTTCCTCATCTGGTGCTACTTGATTAGGAGCTGCCAACCACATGTCATTTCTAAGTTGCATCCAAGATAGCATTTCCTCAATCTGTTACCTTCTTGAGCTTTTCCCCAACACGTTTCATCATCTCCGTTCCCTGTTCTACAAATGGTAGGGCCAGGAATAGTTCTAATTTTGTCAACTATTTGAGCCTTCAGAGAAATTCTCGTTGTCATAGTTTTATATTTAAAGGCCTAAACATAGACTGTTTTCGGGGGGAGTGGGTATGGAGCTCCCACATGAGTATGCCGATAGGGGTTAGCATTGTGCCACGCCCACTCCAATTTCATTTTCATCATGGGAGTTTGTTATGGCTGGGTCATTCAAGAAGGTGTTTGCAGTGGGGCTTCAAATGGATCTCTCTTATCTGCTGTGTTCTTTGTGGTAGAAAAATATCTATTCCGACAACCCCAGGGGTCTGTCTAACCAGTACAAGGGAGAAGTATCCACACATCATTTTTTTTAATTTGGACGTGTTGTTTCAGGAGTTATCTTTGTCCTAACTTCTGCACAACTCCGTGTTTTTATGGCATTTTTCCATGCTGAGAAAGTAACTGTTAGGGATGCCAAATGTTTCGTGTCTGCCTCCGCAGAAATCGCTAACCTCAGAATTCTTTACTGCTCACCTCTTTGCATTTCACTGTTCTAGGTGAAGTTAAAAATGTATTTGAGGGCGCCTGGGTGGCTCAGTGGGTTAAGCCGCTGCCTTTGGCTCAGGTCATGATCTCAGGGTCCTGGGATCGAGTCCCGCATCGGGCTCTCTGCTCAGCAGCGAGCCTGCTTCCCTCTCTCTCTCTCTGCCTGCCTCTCTGTCTACTTGTGATCTCTCTCTGTCAAATAAATAAATAAAATCTTAAAAAAAAATGTATTTGATACCTTGTGTTGGGACAATTCAAGATGGCTATGCGATTGCATTCTTATTTTACCTCGTGGTTTGACTCTGAATTTGAAGGACCTTGAATGACTGATACTGTACTGATGTTTGTTTTCCACAACGGACACTGGGTTCCTTTCTTCAGGGTAAGGCTAGACCCTGCAATTTTGGTTCAAATCTCCTATGGGCTTCATTTAGCAACGCAGTTGTAATAAGACAATGGCATGTGGACCTGATGAGAGAAAATCAAAGCCATTTTCAGGGATGTACTGAGCTGCTCTGGCTTTTCTAGGAGGACACAGAGAAATATACCATCTGCATACTTTAGAATTTCATTCCCTAATATATATTGCCTACTTTCTCTGTGGTGTTTTTCTTTGGGGCCACCAATTCTCAGTGCCTGGAGTAAAATTTTACAAGGGATAGATTTTCAAGATTCTCGTTGCATCCATGTGTCTCCCTGCCAATTCCAGAAGGCATCACATATGTAGTCTACACTGTGACTGCCCCAACCTTGTGCCCCCACGAGACAAAATCTCTCCTTCTTTGAAATAAGACCTTTTTTATTAGTATCCCTTTTTTTTAATCGCTTTATATAGGAGCAATTACACAGCTGCTCATTCAGTAATTCATCCAGAAAAGATTTACTGAGATCCTACCGTGTACCCAACGTTCGCCGCTGTGTGTTGGGCATACAGGGATGAATATAATAATCCTTGCTGTCGAAGTCAAGTGAAAGAGGCATAAAAGAGGTCAACACAGAATTCAGGGATCATGTAGACATGCCTCTAAACCAGAAAGAATATATCAGGAAAGGTTCCAGGAGGCGGTGACCTCTAAACTGAGCCAGATACTTAGTTAGTGTATGTTACCTTTTGATTTAGTCATCAAGCAAATATAAAATTGCCAAGATGATCAGAGCCTCAGAGAGATATACCATGCTGTAAAACTTCTATTTACTAAGAAAAAAATCTGTATTTACTAGTGCCTGACCTTTACTGGGTGTTGGTGAAATTCAGTAAGAGAGACATGGTTCTCAGGTACATGGATTTCACATTTCCATGAGGAAGACATTTCCAACAAATAATCTTTGTAACGAGGTGAAAGGAGGTGATAATGATGCTTGGGGAGTGAGTAAGCAGCAGGGTTTCCCTGACTCTGAGTGCTCAGGACAAGCTCCCTCAGGAGCTGTAGCAGAGCAGTAGGGCAGGTGGGGCTTAGCGACTATGGAGAGAATACGTCCCAGTTGGAGGGAACAGCTTGTTCTGTGGCCAACATTGAAGAAGGAGCTTGGTGCATCCCAGGAACATGCGGAAGGCCAGAAGGAAGGCTCATCTGGTTAGAAGGTGGAGAGAGTGGGCCGGAGGGGACGCAGTGGTGGGAAGTAAGGTGGGGAAGGGTAAGGGAGGGTTGAAGTGAACACCTTCGTGTTTGCTCTCCTAAGGGATTTAGAGACAGTGGGGGACCACTCAAGGATGATCCAGAGACCATCCTGATCAGCTTTGTATAACAAAAGAAGAGCAGATACGCTGAAGAAGGACAAGAGGCCAGACTCCAATGAGGAAGCTCCTGCATTAATCTGTGCGAGAGATGAGGACAGCCTGAAGGTGGGTGGTGGCCAGTGGGAGTGGAGAGAAGTCAGCTCAAGAGACGAGGCAACCCATGATGAGAGAGTGAGCAACAGTGAAGAAGAGGACTGTAAAGGATCATCTCTCACATCTCCGTGCCACATTCTCCTCTCCCAAATCCATGCTCTCTGCAGCAGAATTTTCTTCGTGCTTCTTCGCAACTCTAGATTCGTGGACCTGTGGAGTTAGGCTCTGCAGCCCAGGCATTAGTATTTTCCACAGCTTCACCCCCATATGAATGTATGCAGATGAAAGTGTGAGTGGCACTGCCCAGCACTCTCCAGACCCCACATGCACAGTGTACCAGGCGCTCTGCCCCTTTCCCAGCATGAGTAGGGCTCTCTTGGGCTTAATGAGTTTGCCTGCATTGACCAGGTAAACTCAGAGGAATCCTTCAGCCCTTGGGGTGAATGAGACTATCTCATATTAAAGCCCAAATTGGAGTGGAGCCCATCCGCACTCTCATCTTACCTTGCAGGTGATGCCCGTAAGGTCCAAGAAAGTGACCAACCTCCCTACATTCCCCAGGAGACCGCCACTGAAATCCTACTTCTCCCATTTCCCCAGACAACATGAAATCGGTTCTCTTGGGTGGTCCCCTAGGGCAATAAAGAAGGTACTTCACACCAAAACGCCACCATTTCCTGTGCAAGGCAGGGGAAAGACAAGCCTGTCATGGTAGGACCTCCTCTAAAGATAGAAGGGGGAAGAAGAGAAAGAAAATGGTTCAGCTCCACAAGGAGCAGTTTGGGATTCATATTTGAAACCATCAAGGTTTTGCAGAGTTTGGCAGTTGTTTCAAAATCATTAATATCTAACATCAGCATTAGATACTGTATTTCTGTACAAGTTACCAGATCTTCAATTTATTACGAAAGGGAAGTCTGGAGCTAAGATTGATTGTGCACCTATTTACACATTTGGCATTTTGAATTCTATATTTAGCCCCCACAATAATTTTGCAAGATGGATAACATGAGCCCCTTTCCGTAGGTGAAGAAACATGGCCCAGAGAGCTGCAGTGCTAATTCAGGGTCACAGCGAATAAGTGTGACTATTAGTCAGGGATCTCCAGAGACACAGGGGATCCCATTAGGGGATAGATACTTAATGTTTTAATTATAATATATATCCAGAGAGAGAGAGAGAGGCTTATTGTAAGGAATTGGCTCTCACAGTTATGGAGGCCTGGAAGTCCCAGGATCTATTGTCAGTGAGCTGAAGACACAGGAAAAGCCAGTGGTGGTCTAGTTTGAAAATCAGAGGCTGAAAACCCAGGAAGAGCCAGTGTTTCAGTTCAAGTCCAAAGGCAGGGAAAAACCAATGCCCTCACTCAAAACAGGCAATAAAGGATCCCCTTTTACTTGAAGGAGGGTCAGCACTTTGTTCTTTTAGGCCTTCAACTGATTGTATGAGGCCCACCGATACTGGAGAGAGCAATCTGTTTTACTCTGGCTACCCATTCAAATGTTAATCTCATCCCAGAACACCATCACAGACACACTCAAAATAATGTTTGATCAAATATATCATTTGTGGTATTTTTGTGGACTGGTCAAGTTGACACATAAAGCTATCACAGTGGGTAAAAAACCAGTGCTTTTTCCTGGTGACCTAGCTGCCTGTTGTTAAGTCTCTTTGCTTTCAAAGATACATTTTTTTCTTTTACATAAAAAACTCTGACACTAATGTACTTTCTCTCATTCAGTTAACCAACATGTAATACATCATTAGTTTCAGAGGTAATGTTAGTTAATCATCAGTTGCATGTAACACCCAGTGCTCATTACGTCACGTACTCTCCTTAATGCCTGTCACCCAATAACTCCATGCCCCCCACCTCCCCTCCAGCAGCCTTCAGTTTTTTTCCTGTAGTTAAGAGTCTCTCATGGTTTGTCTCCCTCTCTGATTACTTCCCGTTCCATTTTCCCTTCCTTCTCCTATGATCCTTTATGCTGTTTCTTATATTCTCCACGAGTGAAACCATATGATATTTATCTTTCTCTGATTGACTTATTTCACTCAACATTATACCCTCCAGTTCCATTCATATCAATATAAATGGTAAGACGCCAGTGTACTTTTTAAAAAAAATAATGCTTGATGGGGTGCCTGGGTAGCTCAGTCAGTTGAAAGTCTGACTCTTGATTTTGGCTCAGGTCATGATATCAGGGTCATGAGATCAAGCCATACATCGGGCTGCCCAGTGGACTTGGAGCCTGCATAAGAGTCTCTCTCCCTCTTCCTCTGCCTCCCCACCCCACTTCTCACAAGTGTTCTCTCTTTCTCTCTTTAAAAAAAAAAAAAAAAAATCAATGCTTGAGACTATTTACATAAAAGGTTTCTCATAATATCTTGCTTCTCACATGTGGTTTTCACTCTCCATCCTCCATTGTCCATTATTCTGGGCTGCTAGGAATGGTATGTGTGTGGTTTTGCTAAGCTCTTCTTGTATACCCGAGGTACTGGGATGCTAAGACATTTCTTTCCCAACTTGACTACACAATAAAGCAGACATGCTAGCCTAGCATTTCCTGATGCCCCAAATATCCTGAGTAGTCTGAATCTCATTCAATCAATGATACAAAATTTTGCTAGTTGCCATTTTAATTGATTTAATTGAAATTGATTCGACATAAATGAATGCACAGAAAATTATTAAGAGTGACCTGAAAGGTTTCACATGTCTGCTATGTAAGAGGTGATATGGCTTTGGTGTGTACATCTGAAGGTTCACTCTTTCCACATTGTATCAGAAACACAGGTATTTAACACTAAAAACTATTAACTTTGAACATTGATAAAGGTAGTATGTGAGGATTCCAAAAATATATGAGAAGCATTTGAGTATATTTTTTGGTTCATCCTGTTTCTACCACATTGGATGGTTATGATAGTTCATGTTGACTGTAAACTATAGATAGATAGATAGTTATCCTTCTAAGTATCGGGAAATTTGATTTTTCTTTTGTCATTTGATCATGCCATGGAAAGGAGCAAAAGATGAAATAGTAGCAACAAATTTCATTGACCTAGATTTGTATTGTTTTTTAAATTGATCCTCTCCTGAGACTTGACTCTTTGTTTTGTGATAAGGAGAGTTTTACTGTAATCGTGCTTTTGGTCTAGCAGGATTTGACATGTATTCAAGCATAAAGAAATGGCCTCTAATATACTTTCTATTTCTTAAAGTTAAACATGCATTATCTTCTGGCTTCTCTCTCTCTCTCTGCTTCCGTCTTTTTTCCTCCCCAGTGTACTTCTCCACTAAAGACTGCTCAGCCCGCAGAAGAACTATTAGAAATTTATTAATTAAGGACCAGTTTCTGCTGCTTTGTCAGGGATAATCATTTGTTTTAGAGCTGATTTTCTGCTTTAATTAAATGAAAATGTCACTCAGTCAAATGAATTCATTTATATGTATTTATCCAGTTCTCCAGGCTTGAATTTCTTAGTAGGGACTTGGGCTCATCACATTTGTTCACACAATGAACTGAAAAATGTCTCTTTCAGCAATTTAAAAGGCTCACAAATGTTTACTCCTCCCAGTAGAAGCACTGTATAAACAAAGCCGTGATTAACAAATGTGCGAATGGTTGTTTTCTTGTGTAGACATTTTCTAGGTGCATATAGGGGAACATACTTGAGGACTGTGTGTGCTAGAACAGGGTCGTGAGGAACCCAGCTCCCCAGTCCCTTCCGACTTTAACAAAGTGTCAAAGGCCATCCTTGAATCGTCTGTGTGTCTTTATTTGCCTCTTCAAAGTGCTAATTGGAGGTGCAAGGCTTAAATGCTACCTAATCTTTCCTATTTTTTAAAGCACTACGGTCTACATATTTAACATTGTAATAGCATGTTAAAATGGAACAATCATATGTGTTCACCCATTCAACAACTTTTGAGTACCTACTGCATGCCAGGCCTGGTATTGGGACTCCATGATAAAGAGTGTAATCCTTGAAACTGACGACGGGAGTAGCTGCCAAAGTCTTTGTGGCACCAGCAAATCACGTTGTACTTCCAGAAGGCGGACACATTGGTGCTAAGGCTCCCTACCCCACTTTCCCAGAACGCATACTGAAGGGTGTAAATATTACCTTGAATTCCTTTCAGGAAAAAACAATGGCAGTTTAAGCAATTCTCTGCCCTATTGGGAGGGCAGAAATGGGCGCACGTGGCTCGAGGAAACTTTGAGACTTTCTGGTGATCGCACAGCCACAGACACGAACACCTTAATCACCCACCCTGTGCAAAATCCCTCTGGGTTCAAAGAACATCTCTGAGGTACTGTGCCCAAAAAATCGGTCCTGGGGAGTCTGGGTGGTTCAGTTGGTTAAGTGTTTGACTCCTGGTTTCAGCTCAAGTCATGGTCTCAGGGGTGTGCGATGAAGCCCTGTGAGGAGATCCACACTCAGTGGGGTTTGCTTGAGACTCTCTCCTGTCCCTCCCTCTGCTCTCAGGTACTCTCACTCACTCTCTCCATCAAATAACAAACAAATAAATCTTTAAAAAAATAAAATATATTAAAAAGCTATAGCCCTCATGTACACACTGCTCTCGTCTCTCCTGGGCTACAAGCAGGTTTTTAACTCCATCCGTTTGGTGGTGATGTTGTCTGTATGTTTGTTGCCTTGAATAATCTGGAGGCAACACCGAGTTTAAAGGCCTTGAAAGTTGAGTTCCCGACGCTTAAAGAGTTACTCCATAAAATAGGCACAATTTTAATCTTTAAATAAGTCATTCTTTCGTTTTCGTCTCTGGGTCATAATAAGAGCTCAAATGATGATGGCTTAGCACATGTATGGGGAGTCAGGCGGGCTCCTGGGTTAGCCTGGCACTGGGATTAGGAACCGCAAGTGCTTGACTTTCTTCATCCTTAAAATAGCTCCTGCTAGCTTCTAAGTGCTGTGACAGTAAAGATAATGGAAATAACTATTACTTGGGCTCTACGGAACCTACCCTATTTGAGCCCTGGGCTGACAAAGAACAGGTTGAAAAAGGGTTGACTTCTTTGTCCCTTGATAGGGACGTTGAGCATGCTGACTCTGGTAGAAGCCCTACCTCCCAAGTGGAGAGAAGAAGATAAAGGGTATCTCCAGAAGTAGGGTGGCAGCCCCTCCCAGACCCTGGGAGGGCCGTTTATAGAGTATTTGGATGAACACTTACTGAGGATTTATTATGTGCTAGCTACTGTACAAGACCCCATACAGCCCCTGCCCTCAAGGAGCCTTCAGTCCGATGACTATTCCAAAAATTTAGACTTTTACCCAAATCTTCTAAGAATCGGTTCAGAGACCCAGGACACGTAGTCCCGCATGAGGCCAAGGTGAACAGCAACAGCAGCAGTAATGACCGTCTCTTAGCGTGTGCTCGTTACCGATCAGCACTGTCCTAAGCACTGTCTGCACCGTCATTTTATCCTTACAACACCCTGTGAGGCAGCAGCTGTGAGTGACCCTATTCAGATCAAAAACCTGATACACAGAGAACTGAAGGGACTTTTGAACCGGGTTCCCCAGTCTGAAAAGTGATGGAGTGAGGATTTGAGCCCCGGGGTTCTCCAAAGCGCATGGTCCTAGACCCCAGCGAGGTTTGTCGCTGTAACTCTGTGAGTGCTTTCATGGGATTGGGAAGAGCTGTCCCCACTGTCTAACGTCAGGCAGGTGACTCTGTAGGAGCTGTGCGGTGCTGCCCTCGCAGACTTGTTCACTTAGCACGGCCTTTTCTAGACTTCTACCCACAGGCAATGAGGGCTGTGTGTGTATCCCACAAAATTGTGTTAAGGGCACTGAGAATATAAAACACAAGGAGACTCTCTAATTTAGCCTGGGGGATAACAGTTACATTTAATGATAACAAGAGAAATGAGGGTTCCTGAGTGAAAACAGACGACAAGCAAGCAGGCAGGCGGGTGGAAAAGTATGTGCTAAGCCCTGAGGCACAAAAGAGTTTGGCGTTACCTAAGAACTGAGCAAAGACTGTGGGTGGGACCCCATAGCTCCAGAGAGAGTCCTGTGGCCTGGATACAGCAAGGGACAGACCCACAGGGCCTCCATGTCACACGAAGGATTTGGAATCAGGTTCTCAGGAAGTACAGTGAGAGGCCATTAAAGGATTTTAAGCAGAGAGGTGAGGAGATCATATTTATGTTTTTAAAAGATCATGTTGGCAGCTGTTTGGAGAATGGACTGGACAGGAGCAGAGATGGAACCAGGGAGGCCCACCAGTGACTTTTGCTGGAATCTGGGTGGTAGCAGGTGACGGTCAGACCTAGGGTGGTGGCCACAGAGATGATCACGGCCAGATCTGCCCGTAGGGGCCACGGATGAGAGGTGGCCAGGAGAGGGAGAACTAAGCACGAGTCAGAATTCCTGCTCTGAGCTGCTACAGAGTGGAAAGGTCCGTGCTCATGAGGAACCTGGAAGGGTTCCTCCTGGAAGGGGGAGCATGAGGCAGAGTGGTCAGCGTGTGCCATGTTATGTGTGCATGTTATGTTTGAACCACTGACAAAAGCAGTTAGACGGGTATGACGGTCTCATGAGGGATCCTTCCTGCACAGTAAACTGAGGAATTGTCCTAATGCATGTCAGAGATGTCACAGGGGCGGTGCAGTTGCTTGGCCACTGAGCCTTCCTGACTTCGATTCCCAACAGGTCTCGTTTAATGTCCAACAGGAGAGCTAGAGGGACAAGTGCCCAGTGCCCTGTGTCAGCTTCCTTCACTGAGCACTGAGCTGCCCACCAGCTTCCATACACTTCCTGCGTGTCTTCTGATGGTTTGTTCAAACGAACATCAGAAAAGGCCATGGGAGGGACAAGAACCTGTCCCGAGAATGATGACAAAACGGTGCTCTGACGTGTCACCATGCCCCACCCTGGGCCAGGCTCCCCTTTCGCAACATCACCTCTGCCCAGGGTCCAGGGGAACTATGACAAACTGACCGAAAGCATGACCTCTGTAGAAAAATCTAAGTTGTTCCCCAGCTCTGTCCCTCACTATATATTCAACTTTAGGCCGATGACTTATCCTTTCCGAAAGCAAGTTTTCTTCACTGTAAAATCAGAACAAAAATACCTAGCTCAAGCTTGCTGTGTGGATTAAAAGAGACTTTTGTGAAGTGATAATTAGCAGAGATCTGAATAAATGATAGATAGGAAATGGATCCATGACTAAGAGGACCTCCTTGCCGGAGATTGGTGTAAGGCTGAAATATGGATTTCATAAGGCTATTCCAATAACTCAGACTCTGAATTTTTGTTAAATTCTGCAATCATCTCAAGGCAGAGAAATGGCGGGAGGGCACCATGTAGGATATATAGCTTTATCACTTCCATTAAATTGCTTTTGACAGAGGCCAGTTTTTCAACCAGAATCACAGTCAAAATGTACCAATATCTAAAGACAATTATTCATTGTGAACAATTATTCATTGTGAACAAGTCTAGAAGATGGTATGGAAGCTTCTGTATATACCTGTGGATTTGGGTCCTTTTGATCACTTCATTTGATCAGACCACATAGCTTGTTGAAGAATCATCCCTCATATTGTAGATAGGTTCTTTGTGCATGCGCAGAGGGCATTGTCTGGATGCCCATGTTTTTGTGGGACTACAAGATTCCCCACCACCACCACCTGCCAGTTGTGGAGTGACACCCTTGTTTTATACCATGGCTTCGATTATTAATACTTCCTTGTGCTTGAATGTTCTACTGAGGAATAGTCATGGTCGTTACCCAAGTGAGCAACTGTGTTTACAAAGTGTCTCTTATGTGCCCAGCACTGCGGGGCCTCAGAATGAAGATGGCAGACTCTTCTTTGTTAGTCCTTATTATTCTTGACTCTGTAACTAGAGAACAATACCAGAGATTTACAATTTAATACTCTTTGAAATCCTGCATAGTTGAGTGCTCTGGAACAATGCCATCCCATAGAACTTTCTGAAATGGAAATGGTCTTGGTCTGCACTGTTATGTCCAGTGGCCACCAGCCACATGTGGCTATTGAGGACTTGAAATGTGGGTAGTGTGACTAAGGAGCTGAATTTACAAATTTAATTTGAATTGACTTAAATTGATGTAGGCATTTGTGAATCCTAGCTCCCGCAATTCTGAGGAGAGACGGTTGTGGCCTCCAAAAATTCAGAAAGGAAATAGGGCTTCAGGCAGAACTTAGAAATAGGGAGGAAAGTAGAGGACACTCCATCGAGAGTAACAGCGTGAGCAAAGGGTGCAAGGAAGGGGAAAGCATGTGGTTTGTGAACATTACACAGGCAAGGGAATTGAAGGAAATTCAATGAGAAAGACTTTCTGAAAATATCACGAAAGAAGTTTCTAGAATCTAGACCATTCCTCTATTTCCTAAGTTCTGTGTGAGTATTTTGCCTGTGGTAAGCCTCCCATTATTTGGAATGGGTTACACAGTGTTGATTTTGTTATACTTTTTATAGATGAGTAATCTCCACGGAGTTATTCCACAGAATGTACTAGTTGGTCATTGGCACTTCCCATACCTGTGAGATGGCAATCTAAAGACGCTTCAAGGAAGCATGGTTGCAGCAGAGGTTAAAGGCACCTATAAGGCTTGAGTCCCCCAGGGACTAGCAATAGCAGATGCCGGAGGGGTCTGAGAGCTGGAGCTATGCACGGAAGCAGGGTAGCTGATTCAAGAACTTTGTGGAAAGATGCAGCCAGTGCCAGAAGCACTGAGTCCAAGCGGGGAAGGAAGGAGAGAACAGTCAAACCTGTTGCCCGCTGCCTCCCACTGGTGCCTCACTAAACACAGCCAGAGAGTGGACGGCAGGGAAATCACAGTCCAGTCCTCGGGGGTCAGCCTTCTGTAGCGGAGATGGACAGAAAAGGCGAGAATGGATTGTGGGAATAGGAAGTATGAATAAATAGCTTTTTTTTTTTTTTATGTTGAAGGAGAGTATCTTAGTTTAGGCTGCTAAAACAAAAACACCATAGTCTCTGGGTGGCTTAAACAACACAAATTTATTTCTCTCAGTTTTTCTGGGGGCTGGGAAGTCTGAGATCACAGCCCCAGTTGACTCCGTTTCTGGTGAGGATGCTCTTCCTGGTTCGTAGATAAGTACCTCTTTGCTATTTCTTCTTCTTGTTGGGCAGAGAGAGACGGAAGCAAGCTCTCTCCCATCTCACCTCATAAGGACTCTAATCTCATCCCTGAGGACTTTACCTTCATAACCTAATTACCTCCCAAAGGCCACCTCCCCCTAACATCAGCACACTGGGGATAAGGGCTCCACCAGGTGAATTTTGGGAAGACACACACATTTAGTCAATCACTGGTAGTAAAACGGAAACCCTATGAATATCTACAATGTTGGTTAAATTATGACAAAATTGTACAATTGAAAAAAGTGTGCAACATTGAAATTATATACAATGGCAAGAGAAAATCCTCACTAGATATTAAGTGAAAAGAAGAATATGAATCGAGTATATACAGGAAGATCCAAATCTTATTTGTTTATTTATTTTAGATTTCATTTATATGTTTTTTAAAGTAATCTCTACACCCAACATGGGGCTCTTTCTCATAAACCTAAGATCAAAAGTCGCATGTTCCACCAGGCACCCTCCCTCAAATGTTATTATTATTATTATTTTTATTTTATTTATTCATTTGAGAGACAGACAGAGTGTGAGAGTGGAGAGGTCAGAGGGAGAGCAGACTCCCTGCCGAGCAGGGAGCCCGATGTGGGACTCGATCCCGGGACTCCAGGATCATGACCTGATCCGAAGGCAGCCACTTAACCAACTGAGCCACCCAGGCACCCCCCAAATGTTAGTTTTAAATAGTGTCTATACAGTAAAATATAAGTGGATATTATTCATACTCACTGGAGGAAAAAAAAGAAAACTGGAAAGAAATGTAACCAAATTTTAGCAGTGGTATCTCTGCATGATGGTTTGTTTTTTTCTTCTTTGCATCCTCCTGGGCTTTCCAGACTTTCAAAGGCAACATAATTACTGTCTGTTTCTGATCTGGAACAACGTTTCTGTTATTCTTTTTTTTTTAAAGACTTTATTTATTTATTTGACAGACAGAGATCACAAGTAGGCAGAGAGGCAGGCAGAGAGAGAGGAGGAAGCAGGCTCCCTGCTGAGCAGAAAGCCTGATGTGGGGCTCGATCCCAGGACCCTGGGATCATGACCTGAGCTAAAGGCAGAGGCTTTAACCCACTGAGCCACACAGGCGCCCCCGTTTCTGTTATTCTTGATCAGTTTGCAGGATAGATGGGCAAAGCGATACTCAGTAGAGATACGTGACCAAGCTCCTTTTTATCAGTCAGTTAGCTTAAGCTTCATCGTGTATCCTTTTCTGCAGGAATGACAGGCACCTGAGTATTTCTTAGTGCATTAAAAACTGGGATGAGTCAATAAAATGCCCTTCTTCTAAAATATTCCACTGAGAAACTTCTAGGTCCTAGAGAATGGCCTGATTTTCCTATTCATATTTTTATTCATTCATTTCTTTAATCAAACCTGGTTAGTTAATTCGGATCCCCACCAACCACCTTTCCTCATAATCTATTACATTTGGGTTTGCTACATATGAGTTTTTGGTGGCACTTCCTTGCTGAATTGACAGTCGAGTCATGGTTTATTGAAATTTGTAAGATGGAAGCATATTTCTTAGGAACCATGGTGACGGTGGCCAGGCTTTTTTTCAGAACCACCTAAGCATAGCCAGTTTTTCCTGCTCTTGTAAATTTCATCTTAAAACAGCAATCCATCTGTTTCATTGTTTCATTCTTCCGTGATAGAAAAACATTTCCCTCCACTGTCTTACTGATCTACAATCGTCCAACCTTGATGGACTCTTGTAAGCAGAAACGTCGCCAGTGATTTGATGACTTCTCATTCTGGTTATCATTTCCGTAAAGCCGCTCCCTTTCCATGGCTTGCTTTTTAACCTCCAGCTGCTACCCAATTATTAGTTCTTGGATGGCTGCTTCTACAGCATCTCTCTAACTCTTGCTTGTAGCAGATATTAATAATAATAAGCAGTTAGTAAATGTGCACGGCGCTAAGTGCTTGTAAGGATTATTGTGGATAACCCTAATTGAAATCATAGTTTTGTGTTGGCTAAGTTGAGATTCTCGTGGTGGCAGGGAACAGAAATCTAGAGGTGGCGTCAGCCAAACAATGAGGCTTGGTGGGGTATTCATAAAACCCAGACAGAAGTCTTTGACAGGACTTCAGAGCAGAGAGGCAGCGACAGCTCAGGAAGAAGGAGAACTGTGAAAGCCAGCAAAAATCCGGACAATAGACTTCGCCCTTGCTCTACTTCGTTCTCTATACCACAGTAGCTCTGTGACTCAAATCACAGAATGGTGGGTGATTTCTCACCGCTCTCGAGTTTACTGACTGTGGCTAGAGGACTCAGAATGTCCTCGAGTGCGCTCTCAATCTCTCCTCTCTCTGCTCCCAATTATTTTCTGCCCCTCCTCATCCCAAATCCATAATCCCTGGACAGAGGAACCCTGGGTGGCCCAGCACGGTGGCTGG
Source organism: Meles meles (assembly GCF_922984935.1). NCBI lineage: Eukaryota > Metazoa > Chordata > Mammalia > Carnivora > Mustelidae > Meles > Meles meles. Next base: position 21,316,629 of record NC_060066.1, read on the forward strand.
GTGGGTGCACCCAGGGATGCAGTCAGCAACAGCTGGCCGCAGGGGGTGGTGCTGCCCAAGGACAGCAGCCCCTGTGGCCACGGTGAGGTAGGCAGGCACCCGGAAAGGTGCTGATCTCAGTTACCATGTACTTGAGGCCCTCATTGTACTTCATGACAATCACCAGATTAACATGTATGCGTTCATATTTAGAAGCAGCAGCGTCTAGCGCATAAAGGTGGGGCTGTGGGAAAAGTGAGCTTTTAAGACTTCATTCCTACGTAGCAAGAAAGAGCAGTTTTGTGTTTTCAGCTGAAGGGATTGTTACAGTGATGTCAGGGAGATGATGGGATATGATCAAAGGAACAGAAGTAAGTATCAGGACTAGCAAACGACACCAGGAAAGTAAAACTAGCCCACAGGAGGCAAGCAGGTTTGCCGGACTGAAGAGGCCTTCTTTTGGTGCCACATCGAAGAATCTACTATGCTCTGTCTAGACAGCAGCCCACACGTGTTTTATGAAGCTTGCATCCTGGAAAGAGAAGAAAAAAAAAAAAAAAGATCTGTTTTATGGCAACCCAAATACAATTAGCTGTTCTGTGTGCATCCTACTGCATCCGATGCCTGAATTGAAACAGATAGGTATTCATCTGATAGATGTTTATAGAACATCCGCTAGGCCTCGGGCACATCTTAGGCAGTGTTGTTATCAAACGAATGCTTCAGCAAGTTTTAGCATTAGACAGACTGTGTGCGAGGCGCTGGAGTTTGTGCTTCATGTTCTTTAACTCACCCCATTCTTACAACAGAGACCGTGAAGTCGGTTCTATAATTTCCATTTTATTCAGGAGAAACTTATACTCTGAAGGACTAACATAATACGGTTGAGGTCACAGGGTTAGGGTTTGGAGAGGCTGGAGCTCAAGCCAGATCTGACTTATCTGATCTCTAAGATCCTTGGTTTCGTTTCTTTTCTTTTTTTAAGTGTTTTGAGTTGTGTTGTCATGAGTTGTTCAGTCTGTTCTATTGGTCATTTGAGGAACTGTGTAAGGGACACGCCTGCCCTGTCGCAGATAGCTCCCAGGCTGGCAGTGATGTGGGCCAGTGAATGGTTAGACCATGATGAGCCACAACGTGATGGGGTGAATTCTATGACTGAGACCTCTAGACCAGAGGCCTCCGCCGTTTCCTAGTGAGGGCACCATGGGCAAGTTCTTTTTCTCTCTGAGTTTCACTGTCCTGCACCTGCGCAAAGGAAGGGGGTAAAAAGAACTTCTTTGTGGGTACGATGTGGAGTACAAAAGTCGATTGGCGTGAAGATCCTAAAGCAGTAGCAGGAACAAAGTCAGGGCTCCCACGCTGGTACCTCCTATTACTGACCACAAAGTGCAGCGTCCTGTGAGAATTGGTACTGCCCTGGGGTGTCAGGCTCCTAGGATTCAGAGACGAAACAGGCTTTGACATATTAGATGCTGCCAGGTGGGGAAGCAAATGTTGGACCCTTGAAATGGAAGCATCTGTGAGCAAAGGCTTTTGTTTCTTCAACCCACATTGAGCCAGGCACCCAGCTCAGTATTAGTTTGGGATAGAGAGGCGTGGTGCTGTGAAAATATATGGAATATTCTAGATCCTGACTTCGATAAAGAGATGAAAATGGAAAATGGCCACAAGGGATCATCTGTGAGAACCATTGTGGATGTGACAAGCCTAGGATGGTCTCAAGGAGATTATCAGACTAATTTCTTCACCAAGCCCTTAAGAAATTCTTCATTTGATATGGACATTGGGGAGGGTATGTGCTATGGAGAGTGCTGTGAAGTGTGTAAACCTAGTGATTCACAGACCTGTACCCCTGGGGATAAAAATACATTATATGTTTATAAAAAAATAAGAAATAAAAAATTTTAAAAAAGAAAAAAAAAGAAATTCTTCATTTGAGTGAATCTTTTAACACTGCCTAGTACACAGAGGGGTCCCCCCACCACCAGTCCCCCCCAACCCCACTTTTTACACCCACCTGTGTCTGCACACGATGGAATGTATCACAGTCTTTCAGTTTCCAGGATGACAATGCTGACTCTTCATATATCTCGGGGAAGGACTGTTCAGTTACATGGAACATTCCTTAACTGGAGGTACCATGAGCGGGGACAGAGAAACCACGGTGAGGCATATTAAAAACTGGCTTTTTCCTGGTGGCAGTTTGTCATTTTTCAATTTGGCATCTTTCCCTGTTCCTTTCTACCATGCAGATCTGTAGGAGCCTTGAATCAGAGGGGATTTTCTTGCAAGGTGCTTTCTTCAAACATGTGGACCACATTGCCAGGTTTAATCGAAGTTTGTTTAGAGTCTTGCTCTACTGACAGTCAGAAGTAGATCACTTCTGTTGCTGGCTGCGGTCCTAGACTCCCTGGAAATCCACGCTGCCTCTTGGCCTGTGACAGTCTGCAGTTACTCACTGGAGTGGCCCTGGTTTTGACCGGCCTAGATGTCAGTGCCTTCTTGGGACCTTTCTGTGTCCCCCAGGCCACCCTCACCTGACATCCCATCCTGTCATCTCTGAAGCCCCTTGAGTCTGTTGCTGCACCTGCCATGACTCATGGCATAGAGTAAAGGATTGAAATTTCTCAAGCTGCAAAGAACTTCATTTATTTTTAAAAGGAGGGGCACCTGGGTGGCTCAGTCGTTAAGCCTCTGCCTTCAACTCAGGTCATGATCCCAGGGTCCTTGCTCAGCAGAAAGCCTGCTTCTCCCTCCTCCACTCCCCGTGCTTGTGTTCCCTCTCTCCCTGTGTGTGTGTCTGTGTCAAATTAATTAATCAGTTAATTAACTAAATCTTTTAAAAAATCAACAAACCCATTTGGAGCTCCTCCCATGTATGAAGCCCTCTTCTCCCTTCGCAGATGAGGAAACCGAGACCCACAAAGGTTAAGAAAGTGGACGTGCAGCCGAAAAGTGGCAAAGCCGGAAAAGGAGCACACCTAAGTCAGGGTCTGCACCCAAAACCCCTGCTATGTGGCTGCCCCAGACTCACAAGGTGCCCCACCCAGCCTGTCATTGGGTCAAATGAGCTATTGCCTAAAAAGCTGCTAACACACAGTGAGAGCGATTTGCGTGCTAGCTCTTGCTGTCTGCATGCTTAATAAAGGGCGAAAGCCGAGACCATGGGAGGGACGTAAGTCTATACATTTAGGCCGGGATTTCCCAAGCTGTATCCCGTAGAATGCTAGGGTCCAGAGGATATAAGTTTTCCATTAAAAAAAAATACATAATGATCAAAAAGATTTGAGAAATGTCGGTCTTTTAGGGGTGCCTGGGTGGCTCAGTCAGTTAAGTGTCCGCCTTTGGCTCAGATCATGATTGCAGGGTCCTGGCCCCCATTGGGCTCCCTGCTCAGCAGGGAACCTGCCTCTCTCCCTCTCCCTCTGCCACTCCCCCCTGCTTGTGCTCTCTCTCTCTCTCTGTGTCAAATAAATTTTTAAAGTATTTTATACTGCAGTACTTCTCAGATCCTTGAATATACTAAGGTGCATTATTTATTTTCATAAGTTGGCCATGGAACACAGGGTTCTCTGGACTTACTAGACCATCGTGTAGGGAAAAGTTCGTGAAGCAGGCCCAAGACTCTTTCCCCATGTGCAAGGCTGGCGGTTGCTGGTGTCTGCTGACTTGGATTCCAGGAGGGTTCCCAGCACTCTGGGACCAGAATGGCCCCTGTGTGTGCACTGGCTGAATGAACAGTCTCGTGGATGTTGAACACTGTGGTCCTTCTAGGAGTCTGGAGTCTGGGTCCATGTGAGGCCGGGGTGTGCATATGAACAGCCTCCAGTTACGAATCCTGGGTAGGGAGCCTCCCATGAGCATCCCTGGTAGACAGCATTTCACACAACGCTGTCACAACTCATTGCTGGAGGAACTAAATGCATCCTGTGTGACTCTCCCTGGAGAGACTATCGGAAGCCCGTGCCTGCTCTCTCTCCTCCAGGCTTCACGCTGTGCGTCTTTCTCTTTGTTGCTCTCGCTCTGCATCCTTTCACTGTAATAAAGCCTAGCTGTGAGTACAGGTATGTGCTGAGTCCTGCAGGCTCTCCCAGAGGATCACTAACCCCGGGGATGTTCTTAGGGACCCTGTGTCACAACCAGAAAAAAATCGCTTGGCTCATAATGTTTTCTAATATCCCACGGCCATAGGGATCCTGGAGCCTACAGCGGGGGCCAGGATGAGCTGTTCAGTCTCCTAAGTCAGAAGCTGAGATTGTCCCACACCACCATTCCGGGCTTCCTGGTGAAAAATCCCAGGGTCCCTGAGGTCCACATGGAGGTCCTAACCAAGTAACAATTTTCTTCCTGGCTGGGACACATGGATTAAATATATACTGACAGAGCAGAACTGACGGATACAATTTCATCATTCTTTTGGAACAATTGGGTGGGAAGGGTAAGGATGGAACCAATAGCCTCAAGATAGAACCATCTGTTATGTTCTTCCATTTTTAGACTTAGCTCTTTAGCCCAGGATAAAATTACTTGTAAAAATTTATATAAACTTATATTAGCACTTAGGTGAAAATGTATTAAATTATATAAAATCATATATGTGCATAGGAGCTTTTTTTATATATCTAGACAACCCTACTATAAGGATTTTACAGCTTTTTGAACCCCACGGATCACGACTTTTTTAAGTTGGTAAATATGAGTTCCCTGAGTTCGTTCTACAGAATACACAGATGCCCGGAGGGCCTCCTGAGGGCAGGGAGGCTGCTATGGTGCATGAGAATCCAATGGGAGAGGGTGATCAGCCCGGCGTGTGTTCCTCCAAGACCTTCCCTGGTACTCTTCCTCCTCCACATTCTTCATGGCTGACTTGTCCTCCTCTTATGTTTTTCACAGCTGCCAAGAGTTATATTTGCATATCCTCTACCATGGGTGGGGAACCTCGCTTCCTGCAATCCAGCCCGCTCCAGCTTACTTCCCTACATTGGGTGTCTAGACCAGCCTGCCCTGTGTTTCCTTTGACCTTGCTTTGCCAGCCCTTGTGGACCCATTCCCAGATAATGGCCGGTCTTTCACCAAGGCCCTGCAAGGTCTGACTTGGCTGGCTCTTTGCCAAGCCAACCAGTGCACGGATAATCCTCTAAGCACTTCGCCCTCCTGTCTCAACACAACACGCTGTGCTGTGTCATGTCATCATGGCTGTGTTTCGTCTGCCGTCCTTGCTCTTCTCAACTTACCTAAACCCCATGCCAGGTCTCAGTCTGTTTTCCATGAAGCTGGCCTCTGCCCTTGTACCCCTGCCGTGGACCTCCCAGGACCTTGAACCCCGACGAATCTCCGGGTCTGGAGCACCTACCAAAGCACTTACTTTTCCTGTACATCTAGCACACACTGATGGAGCGCCTACTGAGGGCCATCCATTGCCCAGGAAAATAGGGTCGTAAGGAAAAAAAAAAGAATGAAAGAGAGCTCCCACCCCCAAATAGCACCCAGTGTGGTTAAGCTTCCACGTGACGTGCCATACCCTTCTTTTTCATATGCTGGTCCTGATGCTTCTCCGCGTCTCTAAACTCTCTAGGAAACAATAAATTCCTCTTGTGTTTTTTTGCATTTCCAGAGAGACAAATGTTCATTTCTAAATAGTGGATAGGAACTCAGGGAAAAGTCTGGCTTCTCTTCACTTCTACAGTTTAGGAGCCATCTTAGCCTCTATTCCCTCCTCTGTAAACCAAGAAGAGTCGTATCTACGTAACAACACCAGAAGGGCTGACTTAAATAAGGTTCCTAAGTGCCTAGCACGGGGTCAACCACAGACTAATCACTGAAGTGAATGGTAGCTGTAATTCTTACTAGCAAGCCCGTGGCACAAGGTTTTCACTCTTTTTTCCCCTAGAACTCTGGCCTCCTAGCAGCACCGGGAGACTTTTCCTGCGGGGCAAGATCCTATCATTGTACAGTCAGCCTTCCTGCAGCCCGTCGACCCTCAGCAGAATGGGTGGGTTTAAAAGAGAAAACAATTATGAGTCAGAAAGTCAGCAATGCCTGTAAAGACCTGCCAGGCTTCCTCTGCACAAGGATGTGGATTTTTACATCCATTTTTGGCATGAAGTTTTCTTTCCCCAGCTTGCTTCATTTCCGGATATTCACCCAAGGCAGAATGGAGGCTGGAAAGAAAGAGAGAGAGAGAGAGAGAGAGAAAGAAAGAAAGGGAGAAGGAAGGAAGAAAGGGAGAGGAAGGGAGAGAGAGCGAAAGGAGGGAGGGAGGAAGACTGGAAAACTGAGACATAAAGAGGTTTAGTAACCAGACAGAGTTGCATTGCTAACCCAGCATAGATTTGAAGCCTCTGCCCTTAACCTTGAATGCCCTTCAGGAAATTTGTGGGATTCCTGGCCTCATCTGGCCTGATCTGTCTGCCCTGCCCCTGCCCCTTCTACACGACCCCTTCCCACTCTGCTCAGTGGGAGAGAGGACAGCGTCTCAGCGAGCCCCCAACTCCATCATTGTAACACCCCGCCTCAGGCTGGGAGCGGGTTGAGGCAAGCAAGGTGCCCGGTGCCAAATGTGAGGAGGCAGTCAATGCCAGGTTCGTGTATGAGCAGACCCACGAGGCTGCTCGGCCTAATCCCAACCCTGCTCTTCTTCCTGCTGCTGGTCCTGGGACAACAGCGGCTGAGATTTGCTGGAGGCAACTACACCAAGACCTCCGTCACCAGGATAACCGAGATTGGCTGGCACATGGGCACCCCTACCCTTCACAGATCCCATGTTTCCCTTTCTGGATGGCCTGCACTAAAACTATTTTCCCGCCTTCAGAACTACCTTTCAGGACTCCCTTTTTGCCCGACTTTTCCTCCAAAACTATAACATGCCACCCAAGCAGAAGAAACTACAGAGATCCTCCCCCACAGCTACTGAGTGGGTTTCAAGCGCCGTGTCAGCATCCGCTGTTGGAAGTGGCTGGGAGAGAAGGCCCATGAGGCCAGGACAGGGCTTGGTGGACAACATGGTGCTCTGGCTGAGTGCATGTTGGTTTGCAAACTGGCTCTTCTGCACGGAAGGCAAGGGGAGACCAAAGAAAGAGGCAGTCCTGTCTAGATTGGCAGGTAGCAATGTTAATAAGCAGGAGAACTTACACACAAGGCTTGTGTTGGGCAACTGCAGGACGAGTGGATCTCCACACCCACCCAGCAGATTCTTCAAGTCTATATAAAGGCCCTAATGGGGTTCAGTCGTATCCATCCAGATGGTCTCAGCAACACCTTACTCTGTTAAGGCTCGGTCTTTGGAACAGCTCCCACTAAGGAGAGACAGTGGGCAGAATGTACATTCCAAGGACAGCGGTGGGAAGGGGGTGTGAGCATTTGATTCCCTGGGTCTGGTTTGGGGGTCATGTCTTCTCAATGACCTCTCCCAACAACACGTCCCCACTGGGCACAGAATAGGGACAGTGGTACTTGCCACTGTTGGAACCCAAGCCAACCCTCCTCATCTTACAGAAGAGGAAACTGAGGCCACAAGAGGGGAAGTGACTTCCCCTAAGCTCCGTTAGCTAACTCATGCAAATCAGAGCCAGAAACCCCGTCTCCTGCTCCTAACATGTTTTTGAGACTGAGTCAGGGAAGCCGGGCCCACTGTATACATTCTTCTCGTGTCTTCATTATTACCAAAGCTAGCACCACCTCATAAAATGATTCCTACCATAGCTGTGCCCAGTTTCGCTCTCCCTCAGAACTTACCATTGTCATCAAGTCCCAGCGATGTGGTTCACAGACCACCTGCGTCAGAGTCATCTCAAGTATTGACTCAAAATGCTGAGGCTTGGGCCATGACCTGGTTCTTCTGAGGCAGGAGGTGCTTTGGTCACTAAAGTTGAGACACTGATGTGAAGCTTGTACTGTTTCTATCTGTGACTTCTTAGTTGGTTTCTGGGCTCCTCTTTGGTTTTCTTTCCTTTGGGGCATTAAGTCAGTAACTCTATCATCTTGTATTTTTAGTTCTCAAATTCAAGAAATGAAAGTCATGATACTTTTCATCAAACCATGATTTGGCTAAGATAGAAATGGGAGAAGGGAGCTCTCAGAATGGGAGAAATTCAATTTTCCTTTGTGGGTCATGGGTGTTCTATAGAAAGATCCCTCACTTGCCGACTGTTGTGTTTTCAATAAAAATCTATTGTCAAAGATAGTCAAAAAGCTCTTGAGATCTTCATTTTTCAGTTGCAGGCAAAATATTTCCAAATGCATGTCAGTACTTTCTTAAATCTCCTTTATAAGAATTTGGTTTATGGCTTGAAGGAAAGGGGACATGCTGATGGGCATGGGCGGTATCTGCAAATGTGTGTGCCTGACATGGTTTCTCAGAAAATTTGAATCTGTTGCCAGCATTTAAAAGTCAGGAGATTGCAATTTAAATTAGGAAAAGAAAAAAAAAAAAAAAAGAATAGAATAGAAAAGTCAGGAGATTGCAGGGTGGCCTGGATGGCTCAGTCAGTTAAGCAACCAGCTTTGATATCAGCTCTGGTCATGATCTTGGGGTCCCAGGATCGAGCCCCGTGGCAGGCTCCCTGCTCAGCAGGGAGTCTGCTTCTCCCTCTCCCTCTGCCCCTCCTCCAGCTTGTGCTCTCTCTGTCCATCTGTCTGTTTCTCTCTCAAGTAAATAAAATCTTTTTAAAAAATCAGGAGATTGCACACTTTTTAATTTAAATTTCCATCTTCTATGTTAAATATTCCTAATATCTCATACTGGACTACAGTCCCACAATGCAACAACCTGATATCTTGGTAGCTACTCTCCGCAGCAGACTGGGGCACATGAAAGATGTTTATAAATTCTTTACCACTTCCTATTGACATGTGTGGTCTTGGTATTCCCCCCCCCCCTTGAATCTGGGAAGGGTTAATGACTGCTTTGACCAGTAAAATATGGCAGAGGTAATACTGTGACAGTTTTTGGACCCAGGGTTTAAGAAACTGGCAGCATTTACTTCCTGTCTCTTGAAACACCAGTTCAGGGAAATGAGCCACCATAGATCACGCACAACTACCCTAAGACCCTCATGCTGTCAGAAGCCCAAGCCACTTGAAGAGGCCCTTGAAGAAGAGACACATATGGACAAAGACAGAAGGTCAAGGAGCATCAAAGTGCCAGACACATGATTAAGGAGCCACCTTGGAAGCAGATCATCCATCCCCATGAGGGGACAGCACATGGATAAGACACGAATCACCCAGCTGAGCCCTTCATGAATTCTGGACCCACAAAAGCATAAGCTAAATAAAATAATTGCTTTAAGCCATAAATTTGGAGTAGATAACTGGACAAGAGTTTGAGTTTTGGTTTGCTCTATTCTGACCTCCATTCTTTCTCCTGGCTTCACTTGCTTAAATTATTTTATATCCTGGTTCCTGCAGGAATTTGGTTCATAATCTTTATTTAAACCATGGTCTGGAGACCCTTGAATTATGTGAACTTTTGAAAATTAAAATATTAAAAATATATATGAAAAATTATGTTCTGAAGGCAGGAGGGATACAAAGCAAAACGGAAATTTCTACGTGCGGTAGGATTTTAACTTCAATGAACCACTTGCTCAAGGTGAGAAGAGCCTAAGACCAAGGACTGGTCAGCTATTTCTTAGCGTTGTCTTGCTTATCTTTACAAGTAAGTCCCATTCATCTTGGGCGTTCAATGATTCCACAAGTAAGATAGCTCAGCTTTCATATTATTTATTTTGAGTGTGTATTTGTGTATCTTGTAATATATTAGAAAGTATATTTGTTCCATGGCATTCCAGCCTGTGGGGCAAAAGATGTGTAGTTCTTTGTTGAAAGCTGTGCCTTTCCCATCTTGTACCCCCGGCTCTCAGTAAATATTTGTTGAATAAATGAATGGACAAATGAATGTGTGTTAGTCACCAAGAATACAAAGACAAATGAGACACGGTCCCTGCCCTTGAGGAGCTCACAGTCTATCGAACACAGGCAGAAAATTAAATACACGTTATGCCTCCTGGGTAGCACATTCTTTTATTCAAAAACACCATTTCATCTGTGTCTAGCCTGCTATTGGGCTAGTCACACCATAGCCAGATGAAACAATAAGCTACATGAGGAAAAAAAAAAAGTTATAACTGTGTATGGTGACAGATGGTAAGGAGACTTGTGCTGGTGCTCATCTGACCGTAGATACAAATATCAAATCCTTACTTTGCACACCTGAAGCTAATATGTTACGTGTCAATTACACCTCAGTTGGTGGGGGAGGGGTACATACGGCGGGGAAGCCTGGAATGAGACTGGGGGCTGCAAGCCACCTCCCCAGAAGACACAATCTCCGCATGCTGAGTTTAAGGAGGGAGGGAGCTGGGTCCCATCAGGGCTTCGAGAAGCAAGGCACAGTTCCTCGGAAGCACCCTCAGGGACCCATCAGAAAAGCAAGAACAGAATCACTGAGGCATCCTTCCATCAGGCTTGTGCTGCACACGCTGCAGAAACAGCAACGAGGCTGCTCAGCCAGTACAACTCAAGGCTACAGCGAGCGCTGAAGGATTCAGGGCAAACCCGGAAGTTTTGTTTTGTTTTGTTTTCTTAAAGGAGATGGAGGAAGGCCTTGGTTTTAATCAGCCTTCCCCGTATGGACGTGGAGGAATTTTCTTTTTTCCTTCACAAGTTTGCTGGGCAGAATGGCAGCTTGTGCATTCCTCCCCTCCTTCCTTTCTAATTGAGGACTTTGTGAAATTGGACAGAGAGCACCCAAAAGCATTTGTTTAATCTTAAAGATTCAAAGATGAAGACTTCCCGTTCTTCATTCTCCCAGTGAGATTGAGCATCATTGTCAATATATTGATATGATCAACATTGCCCGGAGTGTTGATTAAAATGCTTTTGGGGGCGCCTGGGTGGTTCCGTCGGTTTAGCATCCGGCTCTTGATTTCACCTCCCGTCATGATCTCGGGGTCATGAGATCGAGCCCTGCTACGAGCTCTGTGCTCAGAGGGGAGTCTACTTGAGAATCTCTTTCTCCCCTCTGCCCCTGCTTGGTCTGCCTAAATGAAGAAAATCTGAAAAATAAAAATAAAATGCTTCGGAACTTCTTGTTGCTTATGTTAAGTAGCAACCATGAGTGTGTCAGCGTCAGGGGCGCTGCTGGGGCTGTCGCACTGATTTCCAAGCAGCAGAGCCACCTTCGAGCCCAGGGAGGCCAGACCCCACGGGGCGCAGTGACTTTCTGTCTGTGAGGTAGAACCGGATGAAATACTTAACCAGGAGTTAATTTGCTGTGTTTGTTCAATGGACTCTAAGCTTCTCCAAGGAGAAATTGCAGAAGGAAAGGTGAAAGCCAGAACCAAGGGAGCCAGATTCCCCTCCAATTTCTTACAGTTTTGGTTTTTTTTTTTAATATTTTATTTATTTGACAGAGAGAAATCACAAGTAGGCAGAGAGGCAGGCAGAGAGAGAGGAGGAAGCAGGCTCCCTGCAGAGCAGAGAGCCCGGTGCAGGGCTCAATCCCAGGACCCTGGGACCATGACCTGAGCCGAAGGCAGAGCCCTAACCCACTGAGCCACCCAGGCGCCCCTGGTTTTTTTTTTTAAGATTTTATTTATTTATTTGACAGAGATCACAAGTAGGCAGAGAGGCAGGCAGAGAGAGGGAGAAGCAGGATCCAGCAGAGAGCCGATGCGGGGCTCGATCCCAGGACCCCAAGATCATGACCTGAGCTGAAAGCAGAGGCTTAACCCACTGAGCCACCCAGGCGCCCCCAATTTCTTAAAGTTTTTAAAAACCGTCAACATCTTAACATTCTAAGGAGAAAATATCATCTTTTTCAAGGGTCATTTTCTTCTTTGAAAAATAGCTTTTTTCATCATTTCAGTATTGGAATCCAGAGTCAGTATAAACTCATTGTCTTAGGAATGAGGTAGAATTATCAAGACAAATCAAGGTATTATTCAGATTAAACAGCAAGTGCAGGAAGTGGGGACTAGCTCACACAGGCTGGGCTGCTGATGGTCAGCTTCACCCAGCTCTGCCTGAGGGGATCCCGCCTCAAATGGGGATGGACTTTGTATCTTCCTGAGAACCGACCTTGCTCACTAATTTTTGACTTTATTCTTCAAAGTGTCACTCGCTTTCTTTGATCTGTAGGTCAGCAGTCCATTTCTCTTTGCTGTTTCAAGTGTTTCCTACATGACCCGCAAGCCCTGGTGATTCCAGCACATTTAAATCTAGAATCTCATGTCCCAAGATTCCTGTCTTTCGATGGGCAGTATGTTATTAAGAGAATGATAGTTTTATTGCCTTACCTGTAGAAGATGACTATAGATCTTGGAGATCTAAGGAGATCTTTTACCTGTAGAAGATGAAATAAGGTTAAAGAAAGAATGTCAGGGGCTCCTGGCGGGCTCAGTGGGTTAGGCCTCTGCCTTCGGCTCAGGTCATGATCTCAGGGTCCTGGGATCCAGTCCCGCATCGGGCACTCTGCTTGGCAGGGAGCCTGCTTCCTCCTCTCTCTTTCTGCCTGCCTCTCTGCCTGCTTGTGATCTCTCTGTCTGTCAAATAAATTAATAAAATCTAAAAAAAGGAAAGAAAGAATGTCAAGACAGCATGCTTGGTCTCCTAGCCTCGAAGGGATTACACACTTAGTACATGGGGACCCAGGGCAGGGAAGGGAGATGCTCACTGAGCTAGAAAAGCAGAAATGGCAAAGTTTCATAGATTACTGGCCCAAAGCCAGCAATTATGAGGGCCCTGCTTGGTTGCATAGTCTTGTCCCCTTAATCTAGCGAGCTGAGCATTTTAAATGAGGACTACATGGATAAAATTTCTGAAGCATGAGGCTCTTTCTTCCTCAATTCATGGAGACTGTTCTGTAATCATAAACATCACAGACCCACAAGGAACTTTGAAAGATCACTTGTCCATGCTCCTGACTTCAGGTAAAACCATGCACAGCCTGTCCATAAAGGAAAACAATGCACCTGTTTTTATGCATTCAGGAAAATGACAGCAGTCAGCTTTCTTTGGTAACCTAGCCCGACACTTAATTACCTTCCCCTAAAGGAAAATCCTGGAATAGTTTTCGGAGTCACCTGGATTCAGAAGTCTGTATTGTCACTCTGTGGTTCTAGAATTGTCAGCAGATGACTGATCTTGGTAAATCTGATTTGTAACACAGAATAAATAACAGTCTACTTACATCACAAGGTGGTTTTTAGGAGTAAAGGGATACATGCGGTACCTAGCACAGAGGACACAGGTTACTTCTCTCTTCCTCTTTCACCTAAGCAGGTACCCTCCTGCATTCCTGGTGTCCTCTGGTTCATTGTGGAGAGACAATGTCAAATGTCTAATCGTTCCCCAACCTAGTAGATAGCGTGACTCGGCACAAACTTTGAAGCGAAGCTGGCTTACCTCCCTGAAAGCAAGATGAAGTGAGGAAGCACTTAGCGTATTGCCATGTGTTCATTTACTAAGGCCACCATAACACAGTGCCCCTGACTGGATAGCTTGGAACAACAGAGATGTGCCAGCTCACAGTTCTGAAGGCTGGTGGTGGCAGATCAAGGGGTCAGCTGGGCCATGTTCCATGTGAGAGCATCAGGGAATATCTGTTCCAGGCCTCTCTCCCAGCTTCCGGTAGCTTCTTTTATGGCTACATAATTCCAGTCTCCCTGCAGAATTCACGTGTGTGTGTGTGTGTGTGTGTATGCATGCACGTGTGTGCCCCCATTTTTGTAAGGACACTTGTCATATTGTAAGAGTCCCCATTTTTGTAAGGACACTTGTCATATTCGATTGGGGACCATGCTATTCCAGTTTGACCTCATCTTAACTAATTACATCTACAGCACCAAGTCAAATCACATTCTGATTTACTGGGGGGGTTAGAACATCCTGTGTGAGTTTGGGGGATGCATAGTTCACTTAATACCCTAGGTTGTGAGATAATAGTTCCTAAAAATCTTTTGTCAGGCACTATTTGATGTTATATTTGGTACTTAGGACAGAGTAGCTTTGCAGCCAGCCCCCCACATAGTGCAGGAAGACCATAACTTAGGAAACCAAGCTCGGGCCCCTCACATGCAAGGAGAGCAGAGAAATGTCCCAGTGGAGAACCCTCTAGTCACCTGTGTGAACGGAGGCGAGAGGAAACACGGATGCAGAAGGGTGAGAAAGCAAGAGAGATCCCACTTGAGCCACATCAGGAGTGTTACATGATTAAAGAGCTCTAGAGACAGGAGCTGGGTAGTCTCCTCAGATCTGGCTGGGAGGTTTCTCTTCGTCTATCCAGGGCTGTGCCCCCACCAGGGGTAGAAAGCTTCTGGCCCCCTAATTGCAACATGATGCAAAGACGTTCAACAGTCCAAGGAGAAAATATTTTAAAAAGAGCCAAAGATGGGGTTCCTGGGTGGCTCTGTTGGTTAAGTGTCTGCCTTTGACTCAGGTCATGATCTCAGGGTCCTGGGATGGAGCCATGCATCGGCCTCTCTGCTCAGTGGGGAGATGGCTTCTCTCTCTGCTCCTCCTCCCTGCTCATGCTCACTCTCTCTCTCTCAAAGAACTAAATAAAATCTTTAAAAAAAAAAAAAAAAAAGCCTAGGACGCCTGGGTGGCTCAGTCAATTGAGCATCTGACTCTTGGTTTCAGCTTAGGTCATGATCTCAGGGTCTTGAAATTGAGCCCTGCATTGGGCTCCATGATCTGCAGGGAGTCTGCTTGTCTCCCTCTCCCTCCGCCCCTCCACACCACTTGCACACACACATACTGTCTCTCTCTCAAATAAATTAATCTTTAACGTATATAAAAATAAAAAGAGGTCTAGCCTCGAAAACTGGCCTCTGTGAAAAGAATAAAGATAACTGAGATTCTCAGCGCCACATGTTTGGGATGTTGGGACCAGCTGAGAAATGTTTAGAATAATTTTCACATATGTGACGAGTGATGAAGAACAACATTTTATAATTTCAAAGCAAGGGGGAATCAGGAGGAGGCTTGAATTATAGGAGATACGATTCAGATCAGAGAAGACTTCCTGATAGTAATCTGTTTAAAAAAGAAAGAAATTGGGGCACCTGGGTGGCTCAGCAGGTTAAAGCCACTGCCTTCAGCTCAGGTCAAGATCCCAAGATCCTGGGATCCAGCCCCACATTGGGCTCTCTGCTCTGCGGGGAGCCTGCTTCCTCCTCTCTCTCTGCCTGCCTCTCTGCCTACCTGTGAATCTGTCTGTCAAATAAATAAATAAAAACCTTTAAAAAAAATAAAAAAGAAAGAAATTGAGACATCTCCTCTACGTATCTTAGATATGAAGGCACTCACCTCTCTGTGACAAGCATAGTCATCCCTGCATTTCAAAGAACCGGGCTTTATCTTCCCATCCTTTTTTCCTACACCAAGGAGATACTGTGTGCATAAGCTATGCCAAGTGCAGTGCTGAGGTCTAGGGCCATATGGGTGAAGGAGAGAGACCAGGTCTTCCTGGAGCTCATTGACCCCTGCTTCACGCTCAATATGTAGCCGTTGAATATGTACGTAAGTGGAGATGTATAAATAGATAAATTCTAACACAATGATATAGTACTAATAGCTGTCCCAGTATTGAGATTCTGTTTCTAACTATGGGTGAAGTAATTAGTGCTTTGCAAAAGAGTTGGCCTTGGAGCATCTTGAAAAGTGACCGTCAGTCTGCGAGGTGGGAATGAAGGGATGGGGCTCACACATGAGGCATGACGTTGGGCTGTTTGCATGCTGGTCACGGTGTGACTGGAGGGGAGGTTACGCAGTAGAGACAGGAGGACCAGTCATCAGAGAGGAGGCGGGAGTAGAATCAAGTACACAAACCCCAGTCCTTCAGAGTCTCTTGAGCGCCTCATGACTCTCGTGCTTTAGTTACTCGAAGTCAAGTCCTACCTTATTCAATACTCTCCCAGCCTGGCCTGAAAACAGGATAGCACTTTTTTGCACTTCATTTGTAATCTCGTAAAGCAAAAGAATGGTCGCTGGCTCATATTCTAGAAATAGGCACAAGCAAGGTGATCCTTCAGTTTGGGAATATTTGATCCCAGCCTTGGAATTTGTCAATATCCCTCCTCTTTCAGCAGTGATACGTTTCACGGTCATGGTACAGAACACCGAAGAGGCCCGGCATCAGCGTCTTTCCAGAGAGCGGTGGGGCTTCGTGTAGGAGGTACATGAGAAGAAGCACAAGCTAGCTGTGATTCTCAATGAGGCTGGAGCCACAGAGCACAGAGAACATGCTATTTAGCTCCTGCCAGCTTCTTGGAGAAACATCTCTGTGCACAGGGACACGGTAGCTCTGTAGAGCTCAGAAGCCCAGGGGACAAGCTGCTGTGGAAAACGCTGTCTCTTGGACCCTCTGATCGCTCCCACCGAGAGAGGGGGAGAAAAGGGTGGGAGCTGAGGTGCGTCAGCTCTTAAAGTACCGTTCAGTGCATGACTGTCTGCTGAGTACTGTCTCCTTTTTGGGCACCTTGCTCATGCTGGGAGGCAAATACCATACATTCCTGACCAGCAGGCATCCCAGCTTCTCCTCTGGAGACAGACATTTCCTTTGCAAAACAGTTGAATAAGCAGTCACCATTCAACATGAGACAAAGCAGAGGACATCTCGGACCTTATAGGGGCCCCTGACTCGCCCTGAGATGGCAGAGAGCTCCAGCCATGGCAGCAAGATTCAAGAAAATCCGTGCTCAGTATGGCTGGAGTTTGCTCTCTGTGGCTGAGACCACAGCGTAGATAAAAGTGTATGGTGGCAAGGGACTGGAATGTCGCCTCTGAGCCTTCACAGGGCAGAGGACCCAGACTCAGTGGGCTGTAAGCCAAGGTCCCCCCATCTTCTGCACACACACGCTTGCTCAGGCAATCATTCAAGGGCGCTTTCATACTGTGGCGGTTATGTTGAGAAACCCAGAGAAGAGCACAATTGTAAAGAGTAATTAGTGTTGTGACTAAATAAATGAACACCACCTGTGCATCCTGTTTGGGGAAATGAGTCAAATTAGTGAAACAAGTTGCATAATCACAGCAAATGCCAATCTCAGCCATTGCCGCTATGCCGGTCATTTCTAGCTTTAATGAGTGGCTTCGTGATCAGTGCTCATTCATGAACGAAGAGGAATTTTAGGTTTATGTTTTATTTTCAATCACATACGTAATTTGTAATCATCGCCAGAATTTTTTTTACAATTTAGTTATACAAAAATAAAAAAAGTTACTCTAAACCCACCAGGCAAAAATGACCATCAACATTTTGGTGCGAATACTTTCAGACTTTCGTAAACATGTGTATTTATGAAAACCGATTATTCAGTTGGTTCTTTTGTTGTCTTAGTTTACATTAGACTTTCTATTGTTGTTGTTATCCTTTGTTTCCCTCCTTTTCCCTCCTTTTTTTTTTTTTAAGTGGGGGCCGGTTTTGCTCTGTGATCTGAGGTTTTCTTTGGTTCATTTCCCCTTCCCCGTCCCACTCCAGGGATTTGGAAGCTATGGTCCTAAGTCCCTCTGATAGTTTCTGAAGATAACAGTGATATTTAAAACCCACGTTCTAGGGGTGCCTGGTGGCTCAGTGGGTTAAAGCCTCTGCCTTCGGCTCAGGTCATGATCCCAGGGTCCTGGGATTGAGCCCCGCGTCGGGCTCTCTGCTCGGGGTGGGGGGGGGGGTGGGGGGGTGGGGAGCCTGCTTCCTCCTTTCTCTCTCTGCCTGCCTCTCTGCCTACTTGTGATCTCTGTCTGTCAAATAAATAAATAAAATCTTAAAAAAAAAAACACACAAAAAACCCACGTTTTTTTCAAACCCAAAGAAACCTGTATTTCTCAAGTTATTACTGTCAAGAATGAAGCAGTCTCTGTTGACCACCACTGTACACAAATGGAAGATGACCAGGGGCTCCTTCCTCCAGCTCCCCAGGCACTGTACCCCTCCCACCCAGTTTCTGCTATTCCTTGAGATTGTTACCCCACTCTGCAGTAGCTAAATTGTTGATTCTCAAGGACTGGACCTCTTGTTTCAAAAACGACAGTGTTTACATTCTTCATAGGAATAATGCTATTTAGCAGGGTCTGCATTGCCCGTTTTCCATGCTGCTGGTTAATCTTAGTTACCATAGAGAGTATCAGTGTTCTAGAACCCTTTTCCAGCCAAAAATGTCGTCTTGTTCCTTTCACTTGGCACTGAGAGCAGCTTGGGCAGATAATAGAATTGGGGAATCATAGCGCCTAAGCATCATCCCTGAGAACTACGTAGACAAGTTCCCCCAACATCTTTTTCTTTTATATGGGATTTATTTCTTTTTCCTGGATTTGGGAAAGATTCTTTTTAGACTTAATATGCAGTGGATCAAAATATTTTCACGAAGTCCACAGTGAGAACCTTTTAAACTGGACATATTTTTTTCATTTCAGGGAAATTTCCTTCAATATACCTTTCTCCTCCTCCCGCTCCCCCTCCTCCTCCCCTTCCCCCTTCTTCTTCCTTCTCCTCCCCTCCTTCTTCTCCTCCTCCTCCTCCTCCTCCTTCTTCTTTCTCCTCCTCCTCCTCTACTACTACTACTACTACTTCTTCTTCTTCTTCTCCTTCTCCTTCTTCTCCTTCTCCTTCTTCTCCTTCTCCTTCTTCTCCTTCTCCTCCTTCTCCTTCTCCTTCTCCTTCTTCTTTCTTCACAGGGGAGAGGGGCAAAGGGAAAGGAAGAATGCCCAGCATGGAGCCTGACATCAGGGCTCAGTCTCACAAACCCTGAGACCATGACCTGAGCCAAAGTCAAGAGTCGGACTTAACTCACTGAGCCACCCAGGTGCCCTTCAATATGCAATTTTGAGATGGGCTCTGTTGCATTGGTTCTGACTGCTTCCTCATTTACTCGCATTAGGCATCTGCTACAGACACTCTGTCCTATGATTCTAGTCCATCTGTTTCTCTTTCTTCATTCCACTCGGATTTTGTTTTTTCCCTCTGAACTCTGGGTGATTGTCTTCAGTTCGCACTCACCTTAATAGTTTCTGAATCAGATTGAGTTTCGGATTTACTTCAGGGACTTTTTGTAATTATAGGTTTCATAGCTTCACCCAAGGCCCACTGACTCAAAATCGGCTCTATTTCACCCTAGGAATGTATATTTTAAGTGTCCCTGCCCCCTTCTTTAGCTAGGTTTGAGAACCACTGTCCTATTTCACTAATCTAATTCCATTTAATTCAGGAGTGATTCTGCTCTTTACTGCTTTTCATGCAGTTTTAAGTTCTGCAATGGAATTATTTGGTTGCTTGTATTCTTTTCATAAAATCCCTTTTTTATCTCTGTTTGTTGCCTCATTACCTCTCTTATAGCAACTTGGAGTGTTGAGTAATTACTTTGAGAATACAAAGTAGTTACTATTAAACTTTTGCCTTTGTCTCGTGGCAAATCTTTTCTCAAGGATGCTGTCTTTTTCTCTTTTATGCATATGTTTAGTTCCTGATGTTCATATTATGTTTATAATTTGTATTGTGGAACACTTTGTGTTCTGGGTTGGGACCTATTTGATGGCTCACCCTTCAGTGGTGCTGTAGGTGACTTCTCTGCATCCCCAGGCCCCCGTCCCTTGAGGACTGCATGGTATGTCTCTAGATACTAAGTCCTGTATTCCAGCCAGAGGACCGTGAAGAGGAGCCAGCCTTATGAAGAGACCCAGCGGTAGAATTTTGCCTTATTTAGCATTTCCTCCACATCTGGGAGTTCTTCCATCAAGACCTACCTCTTCATATCTTGGCTTCACTTCTCCTGCCCAGTCTTCTGTGTACCGAGCATAGCTCCCTCCATTACGTCACATGAAATGTCTGTCCATCTGAGTTGGATAGAACTGACAGGAGTTGAGGCAGCATCCTGCCTATCTCCGGGGTGTTTTTCCTATTTTTTTTTTTTTTAGGAATGGCCACACTGGTGACAATTGGGTTAGAGAAAAAGTCCCGCCTTCACTGGCATTGCCGGTCGAGCTGTGTGCATTTTTTCCCCACACTGCATGTTCCACACTGTTCCCTATCAGTGAGTTCCTCTACCTCCTGGAGACACAGTTGGCTTCAGATTCCCACCCTCCATAGGAAGAACCATTCCCCTAGATGTCAGAGTAAGTGAGTCAGTCCACAGGAAAAGGCAAGTAATAGCCAGAACGTGGAAACAAGCTCAATATCCATCTACAGTTATGGTTAGTAAATTTGTGCAGCTGTACAATGGAATGCAAACCCGAGTAGCCACAGGTTATTGTGACATATAGACAAACGTCTAAAACAAAGTTGAATGAAGAGTCAAATGGAAAACACCAAGAGTGACTTATCCCTCTTGCTGTTAAAGATAGAAGCTGAATGGAGTCCAGTCTGCTCACTGTCCAGTACATTACAACGCCTGATGCTTCAAATCTACAGTCAACTCAAGCTGAAAGATACATCCAATCATTCAACAAATATTTATTGAGCACCTATTATGTGCTGGGCCAGGTGCTAAAGATACAGCAATGAATAAGACATCTTTTCACTGCTGTCATGACACTTAAAATGTAGAATAGAACATGGGCATTAAAGAATTGCATGAAAAAACTATTTTTTTGAGATTTTATTTATTTATTTGATGGAGAGAGAGAGATGGCGAGAGAGGGAATACAAGCAGGGGGGAGTTGGAGAGGGAAAAGCAGGTTTCCAGCTGAGCAGAGAGCCCTATGCGGGGCTTGATCCCAGGACCTGGGATCATGACCCAAGCCTAAGGCAGAGACACCCAATGACTGAGCCATCCAGGTGCTCCTGCATGAAAAACTATTAAGTGACAGTTGGAAAGAAGTTACTGTATAATAGTGAAAAGGAGGGAACCCAGACTAGCACTAGGGGAAGGATTTCTAAAGTGACCAATAATAGGAACCCCAATTAATAAACAAGTTAAACAAGGAACAAGGAGAATTGCAGTTCAGTAGTCAGATCCAGCAGGAAGAGCCCCGAGGCTAGGAATAACTTGGCAAACTAAAGAAATTAGCATAAAGGCACAGTCAGGAAGATTGGTCATGACCCAAGATGGGGGAGCAACACACTTTGCAGAGCTGTGTAAGCCATGATGACCAGGATTTGGGTGTTAGGCTAAAGTTAGGGCAAGTTCTGCAGGGGTTAAAAAGTGGAGAGGGAACATGGTCGTATCCATTGTATTATCTACGAAAAAGAGGCTGAAGAGAGCAGACCAGCTTGTTCTTGAGCCAAGATATCTTTGGGAATAGCTGTTAACATTATTATAGATTTGCTTATAAATATATGGTATCTAAAAGACTCTAAACGGATGAAAATATGTCACTCTTGGTCTACATATTAAAAATTAAACATACAGGTGACAAGGTGGCTCATTATTTAAGTGTCTACCTTCAGCTCAGGTCATGATGCTGGGCTCCTGGGATGGAGTCCCACTCAGCGGGGAGCCTACTTCCCCCTCTCCCTCTGACCCTCCCCTCGCTTGTGTCACATGCTTCTCTGTGTCACTTCTCTCTGTTTATCTCAAACAAATGAAATCTTTTTAAAAAAATTGAACATAGATCTGGCCAACCTTAAGAGACATCCCTGATGTTCACAGCTTTTCAAGTTGACGATGTGTTTTTTGAATAGAAGTCAGAATCTTGATGAAACCCCATGGATATTGCCCCGGCCCACCCCTGCTGGTCAGACTTGCCTACCCTCCTGCCAATGAAAGGTGGGGGCCATGAACTAAAGACGCCTTAAGATTTTCAGTAGGCCAAGGAAATATACTGCATAGCAAAACGGATGGGCCTTCATTCTGAATCAGCATTTTATTTTTATAGATTCTCATTGAATGATGATAAAGGGTTCATTCAGTAGATTTTTTTCTAATACCAGAGAATTAATTTCTTTTTTTTTTAAAGATTTTATTTATTTATTTGACAGAGAGAGAGATCACAAGTAGGCAGAGAGGCAGGCAGAGAGAGAGGAGGAAGCAGGCTCCCCGTGGAGCAGAGAGCCTGATGCGGGGCTCGATCCCAGGACCCTGAGATCATGACCTGAGCCGAAGGCAGCGGCTTAATCCACTGAGCCACCCAGGCGCCCCCAGAGAATTAATTTCAATATAACTTCATTTGATTGTCTGCCATCCCTCCTCCCACGTCCACTTCCTCTGACATTTACCCATTGTTTGCTCAGATCCTGGGAAATAACTAATTTCCAGAATAATATGACCTACTGTGATGAATGGTCCCATTCACACCTGTTTATTGAATACCAGTGGCATGGAGGTACTTCGTCATATACTTCGAAAATGAGCGACAAAGATGAATGAGCCAGGTTTTCTGCCTTCAAGAGGCCTCTAGTTTCAAATGAGATCAGAAGATCGCAGCAGACCGTGACCCAGGTACTCCCAAGATGGCTAACAAACTCGGGATTTTCAGAAGCAAGAGAGAAGCCAAGAGGACTTTCAGGTCTCCAGGAGAAAGAATTATTCTTAATAGACTATTTTAAAAATATTCATTGAAAACCCGATGTTCAGAAAATTGATTATGTCAGAATTCTGGGCAGCCCATGCGTGTGTTCCCTATGTAATTCCTTTCACTGAGTCAAGCTTTTCAAACAAGTCTTCCCTAAACTAGCAGGTCATCTTTGGGGACCACTGATGTCCATGTTTGCAGGCCAACCTGGCTGGTTACTTCCTGGAAGGGATCAAAATAGCTGTTGTCTGGTTCTCATTTTGTATTTGCATTTGTATTTGTGTGATGTAAAGCTGACTGTGTTAAGCAGCATTTATTTTCTGCTGCTAAATAGAATCATGTAGTAGACAACCCCCCCCTTCACCCCGGAAAATGCAGAACACGGAACATTTAATTACAGTAACCATTTTTGCATTAGAGGAGGCACCTTGCTATCCTTCAGGACCTCCTTGCCATAAAGTATCTGACTAGCCCCACAGGTCCCTACAGAAAGACATTACATTGGATACTCAGTATAAATCCACAAAAATCCTGAAGTAGCAGTACCTTAGTGAAGGGCCAGAGAGGAAGAGGTCATCTCCCTAAGTACCGATTCCAGTACAAATTTATGAACTTTTAAACTCATGAACATACGTTCCTAAATAAGCTGGAATGGCTCATTTGCTCTCTTCTTGGTACCTGTCACCCTCCTGGAAATCTGAAGCAACACAAATCACACACTCAGCTATCAGGGCAGGAAAAGAGTAGGACCTGGAATGTTCTTTGGGTATTAAAATAGATTGTCTTCCCTAAGCCACCCCCAGCCTGGGACCCTGAGGTTTTGGCCTCTTTTAGGAGGTGATATTTCACTGCTTACCCCTCAGTTAAAGTGGTTTTATGCCAGTCAAGGCCCAAGGATAATTACTCTCAAATTCTTTACGAGAAAACCTCATTTGTCATTTGCATATTAGATCCCTCACAGTGGATTGGCAGGCATCAGAGAGTAAATCCATCCTCTAGCTGTAATTCTCACACACACACACACACACAGACACACACACACCGGTTTGACACAGTGGAGCAGGGTGCTGTTATTGAGAAATTGAAGCACCAGGTGTGATTAAATAAGATCACACATTTCATTCTCTCTTTAATTTCACATCACTCTTCAGCAGCTGAATCCACGAGCTCCCCCCGCCCCGTGCAGTCAGCCTGCACTGTGCATTCGTAGTGTGCCCAGCGGAGCGGTGGCAGAATGTTTCCAAAGTAAGCCACCCTGCCGGGCTGCTGTGAGTCAAATCTGTTTTGCCTCCAAATTATTCAGTACTGCTAGATCTGGGTTATTAATCCATTAATCTCCCTGGAAGGTTTCTGCTACTTCTGGTAAGGCTTCTGTTACTTCTACATCACGGAGGCTCAGTTGCAACTAAAAGTAGTTTTGAACCATAGAGAAGACTAGAATCAAGGATGAAGAAACGAGTAGAAGACTGTACTGCCTTTCATCTTAGCCCCCTTTCCTGCCCAGCTCCCCAACATCTCTCCCCACCCATCCCGATTCTCTGCCTGTAGGATTAGGAATTGGAAGTGGCCTTTATTTTTTTTAAAAGATTTTATTTGTTTATTTGACAGAGTGAGATCACAAGTAGGCAGAGAGGCAGGCAGAGAGAGGGAGAGGGAAGCAGGCTCCCTGCCGAGCAGAGAGCCTGACGTGGGACTCGATCCCAGGACACCGAGATCATGACCTGAGCCAAAGGCAGAGGCTTAACCCACTGAGCCACCCAGGTGCCCTGAAAGTGGCATTTATACATTACATTTGCAAGCTTGTCCCGAGGGGCTACCTGTGCGGCATTCTGGATGCCATGAAAGAATGAAATTGAGGTAAGGGGGCATGTCTCGGACTAGGGTTCAGTGTGTCTGACCCTGCTATTTAGCAGTTCAGGACCACGAGCAGTAAAGCGGCATCCCTGAGCCGAGCAGCAAGCGGGGGTCACATGGCTCAGCCAGCATGGCATAGGGCTCCATCACGGCCGGTCTCTGGAGAGAAAGGAATGGCTGTCCTTCGCAGCTGTGTGTGCCCTTTGTAACCAGCGGCCAGTCCCGGTGACCAGTGATGGGTCCGCTGTGTAGCACCATGTGGGTTAATTCATTCCACACATACAGATGGAACGCCTGTTTGTCGGATGCTGTCCCCGGTGGCCCTGAACGAACACCATTACTGCCCCGAGGAAGCTGAACCACGATCAGCCTCATGGTCTGCCCTCCCCTTGCTTCTCCATTCTTACCCATTCACCAGCAGTGTGCTCTGTTAACGTCTAGCGGGAGGAAAAACTTGCATTCCCGTGAGTATCGTGCTTTTTCTTGCTTCCATTCATTCTGGTCCGCATGCTTGGGGAGCCTGGACCATGTTCTGCCTCTTCACCTGCCTGACTCCTGGCCCCATGTCGTGTCTCATTTCCTCCAGCTGCTGCCCCTGGCCTCACCCCTCCTCTGAGCTCACCACAGTATGTCTTCGTTTCTCTCATCCCTGCCTTAACCTTTTCAAGGGTAGAGCCTGTGTTTTATCATCCACATTCTGCTTAACATATCGTGGGAACTCAATAAATGTTTGTTGAATTCATGTATATCCTTGAAAAAGGTCCATATCCACATGTTTGCCCTCCATGTAACTTTCGTAAGGGCCTCAAGATAGCTCTTAAATCGCAAGTGGAGCGATCGTGACATTTGTAATCTTGATCACCCTAATTGTAGTGAGAATTAACACCCCCACATGCTTTCTTAGGAAAATCAGCTCCTCTCCCTGGTATACTTTTTAATAAGAATGGAACCCCTTGGCAAAATTAAATTGGAACTGTTAGAAGTATTAGGTGGTTTTGTTGTTGTTGTTGTTGTTGTTGGAAATACTTCCGGAAAATTACCAAGCCTGTGCTTTCCTTACCAAGGACAAATGAAAATTTATTTTGAAAATGAGAAGAAGAAACAGGTTTACACCTATGAAAAATAGGCATGCATGTAGTTAGAAGGCAGTGTGTTTGGATGGCGAGATTAAGGGTCTCTTTTCCTTTTTTCAAAATGCTATTTATTATTTTATAATTTATTTTGATGGAAAAAGTATTAAAAAGTAAAGCAAGAATCTTCTTGAAAGAAGCTTATATCTAGTTTTGCTTTACTTGTATGAGCTCAGGTGAATCAATGAAAGGTTCTCCCTGGCCAAATAAATATTTTGCCAATACTGTTGTGCGAAAAGAATTTTTTTTTTTAATCTCGGTCTTTTTATCAGCAAGATGTTCATTCATTCATCAAATAAATATCTACTATGTGTCAGGCACTCTAATACACACTTTTCTCTGTTGATAGCAATGACAATTTGCAATATATATGTGTATCAAATCGTTACATTGTATACCTTTAACGTGCAGCGTTGCTTACATTGTATTCCTTAAACATACAGCTACATCTCAATAAGGCTAGAAAAAAATAATCATGACAAACTTCCAAAGCATTCGCTACCTCTCAAAGGTCTTTCCCATACATTAGAACTACTCTCTCTCTCACAATTTTATAAAGCAAATAGGACATGCGTATTAGTCACAAACACAGGAGCTGCGGTAACAAATATATTCTGAAAAGCTAGTGGCTTAATTCTGTCTGATTTGACAGTCCTAACCAAAGGTTGCAGATCAGAGAATGTCTATTTTACACAATCATTTAGGGACCCAGGCTGACAGCCGCTCTGCTACCTTGGATAAGCCATTTTTGAGGTTGATCTGGTCCTTGCCATTCCAACCTGGAGGTGACGGGCCTTGACCAAGTAAACACAGGTTACAAGCAACGCTGGTGCTTACATTCTGTTGGTGAGAGCTTAATCACATAACCACATGAGCCTCGAGGGAAATTTGGAATTGTCGTCTAGTCTTGTGTTCAGGGAAAAGGGACAAATGGATTTTGCTTGGTAGCTGCAGTCTCTGCCACAGCAGACATTTTTTAAATTGCCTTATAGGATGTAAAAAATTAAGGCCTTCCAGAGGTTGACCTGCTTAAGATGTTTAAGATCACCCAGTTGAACATGAAAAATCAGAATCAGAAGTCAGGTTCCTGAGTGCCAGATGAGTATCTCTTCCATCACTTGTGTTGCCTAGAAATAAATGGTCACGGAATACCAGCTTTGTAGCCACATTGCCTGTGGATTCGCTCTGTGCAGTCTACGGGCGACGGGAGTCTGAACAGTCCTAGCATGGCCCAGAATCCGACGTTCCCGTGTTCCTTTATTTGGTCTAGACCAGGGAGGGGAATCCTCCTAAAGTTTGAAAAAAGACTAAATGCTACCTTGCAGACATATTACTGTAGGCAGTAACACACTGTAACACACTGTAGTGTGTTACGCGCAGTAACACACTGTAGGCAGTGTGTTTGGCTTTCCAGCACCTCCAAAACAAGTCTGAGAATGGTCTTAATAAAATCCACACCACACCGAAAGTCAAAGCACTGTTCGCAAGTGCGAATATAGCCTGGGTCTCGTTAGTTGCTCCCTATCCAGTGGCTCGTCTGAAAATGATTTATGAAGAGCTTATTATGTGAGAAGCACAGGGCTGTAGAGGGGATCAAGACAGACACAAGTCCAGCCACTATGGAGCTCATCATAGAGAATAATGGCAGAAGACCTCTTTCCGCAAGGGCTTCTGGGAAAGCATTTCTGAGGAGGTAGTATTTAAGCTTTGTCTCACAGGATGAGGAGGAGTCAGCAATGTGAAGAACAGGTGAGGGGAGACTTTCAGACAGAAAAACACTATATACTCATGGTCTGAGCAAGAATGTGACAGCTTCATGGAACTGAAGGTGTCCCTTGTGGCTAGGGATATCGAGTGAGTGACAGTGGTCAAGAGAATCACAGCTGAAGTTCACCCTCACAACCTATGAGGTAGGTTACCACCATCATCCCCATTTTACGTATAAGGAAACTGAGGCATAAAGAAGTTACAGGGCTAAATTACTTGTGTAAGATCACACAGCTGTTAAACAGGACCAAGATTTAAACTCAAGGAGTCTAGTTACAAAGTCTACTCCTATACTATTGCCTTATACTGTCATACTGCCAGAGGAAGGTTCCAAAAATAGTTTTTCTGTCCTTTA
Source organism: Meles meles (assembly GCF_922984935.1). NCBI lineage: Eukaryota > Metazoa > Chordata > Mammalia > Carnivora > Mustelidae > Meles > Meles meles. The sequence goes on from NC_060066.1 coordinate 21,344,160, forward strand.
ATTAAAAACAAGAGGCACCTGGTTGGCTCAGTCAGTTGAGCATTGACTCGCGATTTTTTATTTATTTATTTATTTATTTGATAGAGAGAGATCACAAGTAGATAGAGAGGCAGGCAGAGAGAGAGAGAGGGAAGCAGGCTCCCTGCCGAGCAGAGAGCCCGATGCGGGACTCGATCCCAGGACCCCGAGATCATGACCTGAGCCGAAGGCAGCGGCTTAACCCACTGAGCCACCCAGGCGCCCCTTGACTCGTGATTTTGACTCAGATCATGATCTCAGGGTGTTGGGCTCCACGCTCTTATGGGAATCTGCTTAAGGATTCCTTGCTCTCTCTCTCTCTCTCAAATAAATCTTTTTTTAAAAATGAAAGTAATAAACCACCTCTTTCTCTTAGCTAAATGTTCTGAACCTAAGATTTCTGGATCCCTCCCACCTGGAAGGGAACCATGGACAGAATTTAGTGGGACTGAAGAATTCAGATATATGTGTAGATAATATTGTACAGAATATATATTATATATAGGACATACTTTATTTAGTCTACTTTTTTACTGAAATTTAACATTTCTTTCTATAACAAAACCTCAGTATTCTTAGCAGTTTATGTGATTTGTCACTAGAATCACAAGTAATTCTTAATCATGTAAGACTTGTTGAAGAATTCTTGAAACATCATTTGCACTCATCACTACTGTCAAATTATAAAAGTTATTATTTCTGCCAATAAATCCTATACTTGAATGCCTTGACTTAAAAAAAAGACATGTATTGTTCCACCCACAACTTTTTAAAACTATTTTGATAGCTGTTTTTCAATATAAGTTATTTATTTTGTAATCTATATTTTCCTTTTTGCATTTAAATAGATTTTTGAGAAGGAATCCATAGGCTTCCCTAGACTACCAAATAAATATGAATTTGTAATGCCTTGAAAGTTTCTTTGTGATTTTAACTATCTTTCCCCATGCCACAGCTTCCACCAAGACCCATCGGGCCGGGGCACCTGGGTGGCTCCATGGGTTGAGCCTCTGCCTTTGGCTCAGGTCATGCTCTCAGGGTCCTAGGATTGAGCCCTACATTGGGCTCTCTGCCCAGAGGGGAGTCTGCTTCCCCCTTCCCTCTGCCTGCCTCTCTGCCTACTTGTGATCTCTCTGTCAAATAAGTAAGTAAAATATTTTAAGAAAAAAAAGCCATCAGGCCAACTACGACTTACAATTCAAATTTTAATGGCGATTCTCTCTTTCTTAGTGTGGCATATGTTAAAAAGAAGTCCATAGCACACAAGAAGTAAGAATCCATTCCCTTTAACCTCTTCTGTGTTTCAACTTTTGCCCTCCTTTCCCGTGTCACCAGATTTCTAGAATAGTCTATGGATTGTCTAGATGTTCTCATGTCCCATTGGTTCCATAGTTCTCTGTTTTCTGGCTTGGTCTCCACCTTTTTTTCACAAGATGACCACTCTAAGATCACTGGAGTCCTCTTGTGTTCAATGAATACTTCCCAGTGACTCTTTTCTGCATCTCTAGAATTCTGCCACTGTTCGTCCCGTTTCTCTTCAGGGCACTCTCTTGCTTCTGCTTCAGGAAAATCACTCTTCTTTTCTTACCTACTTCACTGTGTCTTTACAAGCTACCCTAGTCTTCACTCCTCGAAAATAAAGTTCCAAATATTCTCCTTGGGAAACCACATCGACCCATGACTCAGACATGAGCTGAGTCTATACATCAATTATTCTAATCGGAGCTAGTGCTTCTAAACTTCCTTCCATCATTCCCAGCTACCCAAGGAAAGTCTTTCCCTTAATAGCCCCGAGGCACCACCAACACAGCACATCCAAGTTGAACTCACCTATTGCCTCGCCCCAGCCTGCTCTTTCTCATGCATCTGTGTTTTGATTATTGACACCAGGTCTTCTGATCGGATGAGTGAAACATTTCAGGGCTGTATCAGTTCTCCCCTCCCCCATCCCCACTCCTACTTCTGCGGAACACTGGTGTACTCTAGTGAAGAAGTGGGGTTGATCTAGCCCAAGAATGACCTACAGCACTGGGAGACAAATGGATTCGCTGGGTATACGTTTTGTGAGTATAAGATCAATGTATAACCCCTTGAAAATTCCTCTGTGATTTTAACTGTCTTTCTCTGGGCCCCAGCTTCCCTGGGGCCTGATGGCTGACATGACTTCAAGTTCAGATTGTATTGGTTTTTCTCTCAGGGTGAACATGGGAAAACAGGCCACGTTCCTCTGCCTGGCATCCCATAGAACCCCTTCCCTTGCTGCCGAGGGGTCTCTAGCCTTTCCCTGATGAGAGCCAGGTGAGGGGGGCCCGTGGCTCAGGAGTGTTCTTATTTGACAGATACTGGTAGGAGCCAACTCTCACTCTTGAAGCCTGGCAGGTGTTTGGTCTTTGATGGGTTCTTAGGGGTTCTTTGGACACCAGTGCCCAAATGGGTTCTTTGGACCCATTGCTGGGGACGGCTCACTTACAGTTCCCTCGACAAGAGAAAATGCATCAATGTTCTTCCACAAGTCTATTTTTCTTCAACCAACCGCATTTCAGCAGTGCATCAGCCTTTCAGCTGGAGTGGTGTTTTCACCTTTTAAGTGCCTTTTTGGAGAGGTCTTAACTCCTCCACACCAGCTCTCTCCTGCAGGATGGCCCAGATCTGGCCCCTGGGAAATGATTCTGCAGCCCTTGCCCTGAGAAACAAGGGCAGACTGTCCTGAGCATCAGAATCTTTTGTTTGGTCTGTCCCCAGAGCAGTGAGCAAGCCACAGGCACTGACTTGTTAGATGTCTCACTTCGGCCCCCAGAGACACACGCCAGGTTAAGAGTTCTCTTGAAGCCTCCTTTCGAGACTTGGGATCAGGAAGCAGCCCTTCCTCTCTCTCCCCTACCCCGAAAGCATCTAGAGGCAGGTTAGGCTGTCATGGACTCGTGCCCAGCTTCCTTAATAGAAAATCTCCTTCTAAAACATTTCCACTGAGGGGCATCTGGGTGACTCAGTCGTTAAGCATCTGCCTTCAGTTTGGGTCATGGTCCCAGGGTCCTGGGATCGAGCCCCACATCAGGCTCCCTGCTCCACAGGAGGCCTGCTTCTCCCTCTCCTACTCCCCCTGCTTGTGTTCCCTCTCTCGCTGTGTCTCTCTCTGTCAAATAAATAAATAAAATTGTATTTTTAAAAGTACCTTAAAACATTTTCATTGAATTACATATGTGTGTGTATACACACTACACACACATATGTATATATGTAATTTTACATACACACACATATATGGTTTTTTAACTGCATAGGTGACTGAATTTTCACAAATGGAGCACACCCATGAAATAGCACCCACACCAAGAAATAGAAGATGACTGCTATCCAAGAAGCCCTCCTGGCTGCTTCCTTCCAGGTGCTTCCCACGTTCCCGGAGGGTGAACTCTCTTCTAAATACTGATAGTAAAGAACAGCAGCATCTGTTTTTGCTCATTGTATAAATAGAATCATTCATTATGTGCTCTTTGTGTCTGACCTCTCTCATTCAACATTATCCTTGAAATTTGTCCACATTGTTGTCTGAAGTTTTAGGTGGTTTTTTCTCGCTGCTCTAAACTGTTCAGCATGTGAACATATCACAATTTCCTTATGTATTCCGCGGTTCACAGGCATTTGGGTAGTTTCTAGTTTGAGACTGCTCTGCAGAAAGGGATGTTCTGAATATTATTAAACATGTCTTCAAGTGATAAAAGCATACGTTTCGGTTGGTTCGTATTAGAAGTGGATCCGCTGAGTTGTTGGGGAGGTCTGATGCCTCGGTTGGCTGGGGCTGCCATGCCCAAGTGCCGCAGACCGGCTGGCGTAAACAGAACCTTGTATTCTCGCAGTTCCAGAAGTCGGAAGTCTGAGATCGAAGTGTCAGTAGGGTTGATTTCTTCTGTAGCCTCTCGCCTTGGCTTGTGGATGGCTGTCTTCTCCCGGTGTCTTTACATGGTCTTTCTGTATGTGTCTGTGTCCACATTTCCTCTCCTCATGAGGATACCAGTCATAACCGGAGTAGGGCTCACCACCATGACTTCCTTTTGCCTTACTGACCTCCTTAAGATCATATCAACAAATACGGTCACACTGTGAGGTGATGAGCGTCTGAACTTCCAACATATGAATTTGGGGTGTGGACGCGGGGGGACGCGGGGGGACGCAGTTCATCTGTACATACTCTTCAGCCTTAGAAGATACTTCCATTGTCTCAAAGTGGTTGTACCGATGAACATTCCCTCCAGGAGCATATGGAAATTCTGGATGTTCCACATCCTCACCAATAGTTGACTTTTTTTTTTTTTTTTAAAGAAATCTTTAAACACAGGCTCCCAGCCTTGATATGGTCTTGATCTGACTGAGAGATCAAGGTAACGCAACTGGCTTTTACTCCTCTGTTGCAAACCTGCGTTATATATGCCAAGTTTGTGACATCCGTTGCGTTCATGGAAAATTTCATCCCAATGTCACGTTAACTAGTTCTAGAATTTCTCCCTACTTGTTTTTGACATCATTAGGCAGAAAATAAGTTGGCAGTGCCAGTATCTTTATTGTGGTGATTATGATTATTATTTTGAAATTTGGCCCTTCCTCACCTGTCCCAATATTTTGAGGGTGAATCACACCAAAAAGAAGAGGGTACCAGAAATCTCTGAGCAATTAGAGCTCTTCATTCTGATGTTGGCCCTGCAGCTCTCAGGGTGAGCCTCTCAGTGAATGTTGCCCTCCCCCCACTCCCCAGCCCAGAGGTGTCAGTCGGTCCACCCCTCCCCCCCCCCCACCAGCCCAGAGGTGTCACTGGCAGGGATGGCTGCTCACATGTGGTCTGTAGCAAGTCTCCTTGACTCAGCTCCTCCTCCACAGCTGGGCTCTGTGTGTCAAAGAACAATATGCCACATCTGAATCCTAGATAACTGCTAAGTGACCACCAGGAGTAAAGATCTGTGTGGTATAATCTATTCTTTGTGGTTGCAAATTCTAAATATTTCTTTTCATGGTTGTCTCTCAGTTTGGTTCAGTCATCTTAAGAAAGGACAAGATCCCTTAGTAGTCATAGGGGAATGTTGTTCTTTAATACCACACCAAGGTAATTAGGTTTCCCTGTGCTCATTCTGTGTGTCATCTGGGAGCCGAGTCTGGGAAGAGCAAGTGTTTTAACACTGGCCCGGCCTTGGAACTGAGCTCCAATTCTACCCAAGGAGGGTGTGCCTCCTTGGGCATGTCATTTCATCTTTCTGAACCTCAACTTCCCCAATTATACCCTTTAGATAAAATTACCACCATAAATGTTGTATTTGATATGCTTAAAAAAAAACAAACAAAACCATAGAGCATGTCCCATCTGGCTATCCACTTTGTAAAAGGTTCAGTAGAGGCTGTAGCGGGAGATGGTCATGTAAGGGGCCGGGGACAGTAGCAACTGTGGGAGAGGTATAGACATAATTCACATGGAGAAGAAAAGACTAACCCACGTGAAGGAATGTGCAAGGACAATATATCATTAAATGTTACAAAGGCCCTAAGGGCTTGGAGAACAGAGCAAAGATGAAAATGTAGTCACACAAATATTCATGAGCTGAGACTTGGTCTGGGCCTTAAGTAAGGACTGACTTATTTCACTTAACATAATACTCTCTAGGTTTATCCATCTTGCAAATGGCAAGGTTTCATTCTTTTTTATGGCTGAGGAATATCCCATTGTATATGTATATACCACATCTTTATCCGTTCATCGGTCAGTGGACGCTTAGGTAGTTTTCAAATAAAGCTTCAATAAACAGAGGGATGCATGTTTTTTTGAATTCATGTTTTTGGTTTTGGGGGGTAAATCCAGCAGTGGAATTACTAGGCTGTATGGTATAAGATTTTAGTTATAGATGGAATCTAAAAAAACAAAAACCAGAAACAGACTCATAAACACAGAGAAGAAACTGGTGGTTGCCTGAGAAGAGGGTTTGAAATAAGTGAATGGGATTCTGACATACAAATTTCAGTTATAAAATAAGTAAATCATGGTGATGAAAAGCACAGCATAGGGAATATAGTCAGTTTGAAGAATAGTAAGGATTGGAGATGTGGACTCCAATAGGAGTCACAGAACTGTGTGAGAACTCTAAGCGATTATTAAAATAATCTGGAGGGGCGCCTGGCGAACTCAGTTGGTAGGGCATGGGACTCTTGATCTCAGGGTTGTCGGTTCAAGCCCCACTTTGGCTGTAGAGATTACTTAGAAAGAATAATCCAGGGGTTCCTGGGTGGCTCAGTTAAGTGTCTGACTCTTAGTTTCGGTCATGTCATGATCTCGGGGTCACGGGATCAAGCCCCGTATTGTCTCCATGATCAGCGTGGAATCTGCTTGGGATTCTCTCTCTCATAAATAAATAAAATCTTTAAAAATAATAATAATCCAGATATGAGAGGGTGAATGTTTGTAAAGGAGTAGTAATTTCAAGAATAAAGAAGGAATAGCATATTGCAAACCCTTCGTAAGGCAAATAAGATTGAGGAGGCCACTTGATTACAAGGCCAAATAAAAAAGCATCATAGGATTGCACTAAAGACAAAACATGGAAGAGAAGAAAGATCATTAATTGCCTTTTGGACATATTAAGTTTGAGATAAGAGTAAGATATAAAAGCAAAGATGATTGACACGCTGTTGGGCATTTGGTTGCAGATGTCAGAGGGAATGAACTAGAGAAAAAACCTTGTGATTAAAAACGTGGAGGAGATTGTTTGAAGTCGGGTGAAAAGGTGGCTCTCCCAGGACAGAGAGAAGATAAGAGCTAAGAAAAGCAGAGTTGCACAGAGGGAGGGTCCCAGTCGGAGGTGGGAGGAGAAAGATCAGCCTACTAAGAAAACCAAAATAGGAATGTCTTCTGGGAGACTTAATCAGGGCTGAGAGGCTCCGACATCAATTCCAAGTACTCAGGAACCTCAGAGTTCATGTCTTATTTTCAGTCACCCAGGCTTGCCTTTATGTATTAGAGCGTTTGTTCTTCCCATCTAATCATGGAAACTGGGAGTGAATTATTTCAGAGTGAGGGAAAAAATGCAATAAATGAGGTCATAGGAGAGGTTCCTGATGAAGCTGTATTAGCTAGCCCTCTCTGCTTCATCCCATCCCCAAGCACCACGTTCTTCGGGGAGGAATCATACAGCTCTTTGAAATCCTGTCTGCAGACATCCTGTCTGCTATCCCAAATGGTCCCAATATAACACTCTTTCTATAGAAAGAGACTGAATTCATCAATTTCCGCATACTTCTTAATAGACATTGGCAGTTTCAGGTTACCAGTAGAAAACCAGGTCTCACATTTAATATCATGGACGAATACCATAATGGCCGTCTCAGTTGTTGTTTTCTTTTTGGCCAAGTGGAGAAATATAAGTGAAGAACAGCCAGAATACCTCTCCCAACTTGTAAACTAGCAAATTACCAAGAGATTGTCTAATCTTCCTCCCTGCTGTTCCCACACCTGCATGCCATCCATGTTCAGAACTAATTAATATGTCAATACGGGAGCATAACGTGGTTTATGTTCTATATGGGCTTTCTAATTTGGGTGCATAAATGTTCATGATAGAAAGTGTCTCCCTTTAATCCCACAAAAGGGATTCCCTGTGACAGGAAGGAATCTCTTAAATGCTTCCATTAATGGTTTTGTTATCAATGGCTCTTAATAAAGGGAAAATTAAAATTTTGCTATCTGTATCTTTAGCGATATCTTAGTTTGCCCACAGATATTCTGTTGACCACCTGGTGACTATAACTGCAAAGGCATGAGGGTGTGATAATATTCCGGGGAACACTATAGACCACGTCCTACAGTATCTTACACACACAGTAAGAAACAGACGATTTTAAGGATGTAATCCTCACCCTCAAGAGTCCAATTTCTCAGCCCTGTGATAGTGTTTGCAGTGAATCACTAAGGCCATCGGTCATATATTTTCTGTCTTTTCATGTGAAATACCTTTATCTTATAAGAAGGCAGGGGCATAGTAGAAGGAACAAGAATTTTGAGGACTAAAAAGCTCAGTTTAAATCTGGCGGCAGATACCAGGTCCTGCGTCAGATTCTTGGAGCAATTTACTAAATCTCTCTAAGCCTATTTGTAACATGAGGCAAATTAGTCCCACCTGAGAACAGTTATGAGAATTAAATGGATTCATAGTTAGAGAATGCTTAGCACATTTGGGGGCTCTTAAAGTACTTACTCACACTGACATGCTTTAAAGTCTTTCTACTAGACAGCAGGCACTGTTCTAGACATGGAAGGTACAAAGATAAGACACAGAGACCCTGCCATCAACAGCTCTCTGGTAGGGATGTCAGTCAGGGCTCAAAAGTAGGAGAGAAAAGCTACTTTAACTTTTTGATGCAGAGAATTTTTTTTTCAAGATTTTATTTATTTATTCAACAGACAAAGATCACAAGTAGGCAGAGAGGCAGGCAGAGAGAGAGGAGGAAGCAGGATCCCTGCGGAGCAGAGAGCGCGATGCGGGGCTCGATCCCAGGACCCTGGGATCATGACCCAAACCGAAAGCAGAGGCTTTAACCCACTGAGCCACCCAAGCGCCCAATGCAGAGAATATTTAATTAGGGGAGCAGATCCTTCTAAAATTGTTGGAAGGGCTAGAGAAGATCCAGGTTCACTGAGAATTCTAGAAATGACTCCCAAAGAATACCACCCATCTGGCCTCGCGAGGTCAGTGAGGAAGGTAGGGATTCAGGAGAGTACCTACCTCAGTGAGGAAGGTAGGGATTCAGGAGAGTACCAGGGAAATCATTGAAATTAGGAGCGCATCGCCTTAGCTGTTATCCAGAGATAAGCCTTGGAGTAATGGCTGTTCTAGGCGCTCTGACCCAAATAGGCAGTGTCCCCACCACTGGGGATATGTAGCCTCCAACTCACTTTCTCCATCAAAATCTCAAGATAGAGTAATTTATCAAACTTATAATCTAGCTGCAAAGGAGTCTGGAAAATATAGTACTTTGGCTTCCCAGCCTCTGCAGTAGGATGAGCATGTTAGAAACAAAGTGGAATCGGTATTGAAAACCTCCGACCCAACACCAGAGAGACACGCAGGTAAACCAGCGATCCTTAGGACTGAGCCCCAAGTGGAACTAAAGGAGACTATACAAAGGAAATGAGCCCGCACAGGAGGGAGGGATTCTTTTCTAACCGGAGAGGCAGTTGCTGGGGAGGAAGGATGAAAAGAAACTGATGAGGCATATAGATACACGACAAGAATTCTGAGCAGAAGAAACAGCGCAGGCAAAATGTTAGCGCTTCTTCCCGTCCCTGTTCCTGGAAGTGACAGCAAGCATCTGGAGGATGAAGAGTCACTTTTCCTGAAGGAAAGCAGGAGAAGCTTCAAAGATTTCTATCCTTCAAAAATGATTCTTTGAGTATCCTTCCAGTGGTGCCTGCCACCAGAAAGTAAATTCCGTGAGTGCAGGGAGTGAGTCTGTTCCATTCCATGGGTGCGGGGCCACACAGAGGGTCCTGAGCCTAGAAGGGGCCCCGCAGATAAGAAGCAGAACTAGTTTCCTGAAGCATGAGTGTAAATTGTGATAAGGCAAGATGATAAATATGGAAGTAATGTCATCAGAGACCCAAGAGCTGAGCAAAGGTGATAAGGGATGTCTCTCTGGCATTTTCGAGAGGGAGTGGAATTCTAAGCAAAGAGAACTTCCTAAGCAAAGGTCCGTACATCATAAGCATAAGACATGTTCAAAGAGTGTGGCTTAGTCATGAATACAGTTTGATTTTATAGGCTTCTGGTTACGTAAGGGAGTAGTTGCATTCAAGGCTAGAAAAATAATTTGGCAGTCAAGAAAGATCTTACCCTAGAATTCGGGTTTATCTTAGCAGTAATCTTTGGATTATGTTGATCATTTATCTAGCTCTGAGATAACCAGGAGGCTGAGGAATACAAGGAACAGAGGGTGCTGGGGCGGCCATCACGGCCCACAGCGCGTGCATTGGAGGGGTCTGAGCTGAGTTCTGCTCGCCAGGGAAGGAAGAAGACGATCACGCAGCACCCTATTCCCTTTCGGAGTGAAATGCATTTTTTTTCAGACTCAAGTCTAAAAAATAAGTGACGCGGGCTTTTCTTTCAACATCTTTATGTGATGAGTGTCACTCACACACGGTTGGGGGGGAAATAACGCCGTGGCGCTGACACCTGGTAGAAGGAGGGGACATCGCTCCTGCCCCGAGACACCGCCCTCTGCCGGCTTCGCTGGCTTCCACCACTTCAGCATACTCAGCAGCATTTTCCTCCTCTGTACAAAGGAGGCGGAACGGCGCCTGATGCCTAGGGTACTTGTGGAAATTAAGTAAGAATGTCTGTGGGAAGCACTCAGCACCCAGTGTGCCTGTTTGCCAGCAGCCCACGTGGTCACTGTTGCCATTATCGGCAGCTTCATCATCGTCATCACCGTCATCGTCCTCACCCCCAGGGGAGGGAGGGAGGCGGTGTAGAACAGGGGAGAGAGGAAGACTCTGGAGTCATTGAACTGTATCAGTCAGGTTCCTGGCAGGAGACAGATGTAACCCTCAAATGGGATGATTTGGAAGTGAATTTAATAAAGAAATAATTGTATTTACCAAGTCATGGGCCGGCTGTGGGGAAAGGGAAAGGTCGAGATCCTCCTTCATTCTGGTTAGTAGAGGAAGGACGGCAGTTATCAGCCCTAGACCTGAAGGGGCAAGAAGAGGGAACAGTTACAGAAACTTGGAAAGAGACAATCACAGGTAGGAGCTGAGGTCTGACCTGCAGCGAGGGAGGCTGGGGGATCCATACCCTGACCTCAGTCTCCGCCCCCCGCCCCAGTCTTCTCCCAGCACCTCCCATTGGCAGGACCCACCCCAGCTGGAGGGGTAGAGGACCCTGGGATGCAGTCACTACAGGTCAGCTTCTAGGACTACGGAGCCTGATAGGGAGGGATGCCCAGCAAAACTAGAGGAATAAAGAGGATACATCCAGTGCACACATGGCCAGCCTCAAAGCCACTTTGCAACTTTAGGCAAGTTGCTTAATTTCTCTGAGCCTCAGGTTGCTTATTGTAAAGGGAGGATAATAATACTAGTCATTATTAATAGTTACGGCTATGCAGGTTATCATAAGCATCAACTAAGGTGATGTCTGGAAAATGCCTAGCAGAGCCCCTGGAGCATAGGAGACACCAATTAATGCCCCCGGCCGCTCCGGCAGCTGGTGACAGTTCTCTCCACTTGTGGCCGTTTTACAGCTTTCGTGAGCTCCTCGGGAGCGGAATTTCACGTGGTGTGGTCCACACACCACGTGCTTTAGAGGCACCTGGGGTCCTTTTTAACAGGCGGATTTGTGGCCCCCGCTTCAGACCATCTAAATCACAAGCAGAAGGGTGGGGATCCTCATTTCAGACAAGTTCCCCCAAGTGATTTTTATGCACAATAAAGTTTGAGAGTCATCATCCTAGACATCCATATTTCTAATTGACACCCACGGGGGTCACATATAGGTGAGATTTATCTGTGCTTGGCAGCCATTAGGTACAGTTACAGCCCATCAGCTCTGTGAAGAGGGGCCATCCGACCGGGACACTAACGGTCTGTCGTGCCGTGTTAGGCCATGCTGCTACTCCATTTTATGGGCTTTATTAATACTTGAGGAACAATGTTCCCAAGCTTTTAATTAAAAATTCTCTAACATCCAAGGCCCTAATCATTTTCTAGGTTGGATATGGGCTGGGTGAGGGGCTGGATTTTACCCTCCCCACCCCGAGAAAATTTAATAAGCAAAGCAGAGGCTGTTAAAGAGAAGAAAGCTTTTTGAAAGCTTTGTAAATGAGAATAGGTCAATTCCAAGTATAAACAGGAGGTGTCCGAGACTTAGAATAAGATGGGAGGATCAAGGACCTTGCTTTAATCTAGCAAGAAAAGGCGTAAGAAAATTCATCAGCAGCGTGGGACCAAAATCAAGCTCCTGATATGGGTTCTGAATTCGTAAGGGTTCAGATTGGCTGCAGTAAACAGGGACTCAAAATAGCAGTGGCTGAGACAAAAGAGAATTTTATTCGCTTCTCATGTAAAATTGCAGAGGTAGACAGAGCAGGACTGTGGTGGTGGTTTTTTACCCCCCAAGGGTTCTCAAAGACTCGGGCTCCTTCCAGCTTTGGGTCCCGCTCTCCCCACAATGGGACCCCTGCCCTCTTGTTCTAGGGATGGAACTTTAGCTGTCATATCCACGCTCCAGCCACGGGACAAGGGCCCAGACAGGATGGAGCAGATCACCAACAGGGAAGGTTTAGGGTTTGCCACACAACACATATGATTATGTCGCTTTGCCCAGCACTTGCTCACGTGGCCACATGGGAATGGAATCGCAGCTAAATCTTCTATAAGGGGAGGGTGCCCTGAAGACAGTGTGTAGTCGCTGTTGTAGGTTCTGCGTCCTGAGAAATTTTAGATCTTCTTTTCCCAATAGAAGTCAGTCAAGTTCCAGTCAGGAACCCAGAAACGACTCCCTGTCTATTTAGAAGATGAAACTTGATGAAGGGAATTGGCAGCTCAAGTGTGAAAGTGAGATGACACAGAGGTCAGCAGCAGTAGGAAACTTCTACCTTCCCTGGGGGGAATGTAGTTCCATGCAAACAGAGCAGGCAAAGAAAAGTCAAGCATGGATCCAAAGTCCGAACAGGTGACTTGGAGCACCACCCAAACCCAAGTTGCAAACCGGGATGAATGAATCATTGAGACCTTGCGGGATATTATTCCTGGATGAAGGTGAGAAGTTGGCAAAGCAAAAGAGGGTCCTTCTGTTGAAAGCAGGGACTTACACTGATCCCTGTACATTCGTATTCACAGCATTATTCACCATAGCAGAGAGGGAGAAACCACCCGAACGTGCATCGACACACGAATGGATAAACAATGTGATGTGTAGTAATAAGAGTATCATGCAACCATCGAAAGGAGTGGAATTCTGACAAGTGCTAGAACACGGACGAACCTTGAAAACCTCATGCCAATGGAAACAAGTCAGATGTGAAAGAGCAAATACTATATGATTCCATTTATATGAGGTACTTAGAATAGGCAAATTCAGAGACAGGAAGTGGACTGGCGGTTACCCGTGGCTGGGGGCTTGGGGACAATGGAGGCCGTCATTCAATGAGTACAGAGTTTCTATTCGGGATGGCGAAAAAATTCTGGAAACGGACAGTGGTGATGGCTGCACAATATTGTCAACGTACTTAGCAGCAGTGGATTTTACTTTGGAAAATCATTAAATAGTAAGTTTTTAAAAACAAAACTTTTTCACAGGTAAAGCATAAATTAGGAGGATCCTTCCACTTCCCAAATGTGTTTGCTGATGGCAGAACTCTTTGTGAAAAGGTGGACGTTGGCAGTCAACCCATAGAAGCTGAATAACGGACGAAAGTGTGGGATCAAAAAAACCATGAAGAATTTAAAAAACAAAACCCAAACTCCATTTCCAAGATTCGCTGTGAAGTTTTAACAACACTTTCTGGGGAGAGATAGATCACTTCCCCCTTTCCCAAACTGGACTTGATATGGTCAGGAAGCAGAGACATGAGTCCAGATGAAAAGGCCAAGACAGCATCAGAGGTATGCAGGTAGAACAGGATGTCACCTATATATAGAGAGAGAGTGTACATCTGAAAACTCAAAAATAGGTAACCGCACAAAGGAGTAGGAGAAGAGGTAAGAACCCAGAAAACCTGCAAGGGTTCCTTTGAAGAATGGAGATACCTGGGGAAAGGTTCCATTTCTGGGTCACCTGTTAACAAGGAGTGGAAGGGGTCAGGCTATACTCAGCTATGTCAAAGGCAGCCCAGAAATGTCACTGAGGACAAGCACTTGAAGATGGTTCTTGGCGCTTGGACCCGAGAAGGTCATTGGCTGCTTGATGAAGGCCAGTTCTGTGAATGGAGGGGGAATCTGGACTGAGATGGGATGAGCAGAACAGTCTTTTCTCCATTTCTCTATTTGCTTGCTCAACAGAAGCAGTAAACAAACCCTATTCCCAGAACTGCGCTGACAACATTGATGATGGCGGCACGCAAATTAGGAGGTAAACAAAAAGCCGTGTTAATTTCAAGCTCCATTAGAAACACAGGCTGGGGAGAAAAAAAAAAAAAAATCAACGTCTGCCAAATAGAAAAGGTCAAAATTGGAAGGGAAAGAAACTTTGATTTTGAGATCCTAAGAAGATACTGCCAACACTGAAAAAACATGGGAGGATTCCATTTCCCCTTTCCCTTTTGTTAATCATAGAATTTTTTAACAAGCTCTTGTTGATGTCTTCTCTGATCAGAAATGTGAGGTGGTGTATGTGCTATCGTGAGTGCTGTGAAGTGTGTAAACCTGGCGATTCACAGACCTGTACCCCTAGGGATAAAAATACATTATATGTTTATAAAAAAAAAAAAATTGGAAGGGGAGGTGAACCATAAGAGACTATGGACTCTGAAAAACAACCTGAGGGTTTTGAAGGGTCAGGGGTGGGAGGTTGGGGGAACAGGTAGTGGGTAATGGGGAGGGCACGTTTTGCATGGAGCACTGGATGTTGTGCAAAAACAATGAATACTGTTACGCTGAAAAAATAAATAAATTAAAAGTTAAAAAAAAATAAATAAAAAGAAATGTGAGGTGGTGGAGTCTGAAAGGGAAGCCATGGAGTGGTTTTCTTTCTCCTGGAAAGGGAAACCATGCAGTGATTGGAGTGTAGCCACAGAGTTCCATTCTAGAGTCTGCTGCTTTGCCTCATAATTTTTTAAAGAACCTCCAGTACCGTTTACAACCTTAGCATAATGTATAAGTAGTATTCTTTTGCAGACTTCACAACATAAGTTGTCTGTAATGTGAAATTGGCATAACAGAGTCTTGGCTAAGAGATCTCGGACCCTTTAATCCCTTTGTAAAATGTGTTGCATAGCCCAGATCAAGTCCAGGAAATGCACACATGTCTTTTCTCCTCGTTGCTTGTGTTGAAGGGATGATACACACATGAAAACAGCTATCTCTCTTAAGTTCTTTTGTATGTCTCGGCAGTGTTCATTCCGGGTCTTTGATGATGGATGAGTCTTCATTTGCAAATGTAAAACCATGTGTATTAACTTAGTTTCCTTCCAGGCATTTTGTATTAGTGAGCCTCACAGATGGCTTTATAATGTTCCAATACCAGATGCCTTGCTGCACTCTGATTCAATATATGCAAGAAGGAAATATGTACAGGAATGTCACTGTAACTCTTTGGCTAGGTAATCAGTCAGGAGTTCCATCCCACCTGGAGGCAAGGGATTGACCTTGCTGATTTCTCAGGCTTCTCTCTAGATTTTATGATCCCTATGACATCTTTTCCCAGAGCTACTAAATTTGAACAATCAATCACCCGAGGCAATCAAATCCACCCTGCCTCCCCCTGAAACTAACTAGGTATTTTACACACATATAAACACATACACATTTCAAGAACAACAGATTTCCCTTTGGAGCATGGAAATACAGTCATTGCTAACTCGCATTACTGGACTGAACTCCAGGTATTAGTTATGGTGGAAAGTACGAAATTGTAGGAGGCTCTTTTCTTAGAACCAGGGCATGGATTATGGCCTGAATTTAATTAAGTGTTGCTCATGGCACCAAGCAGGCTGGCACTTAATTATATTCAATTTATCTTTTTATATACCATCTTTGACTGTTCTCCAAATGGTACGTGTATGCTCATCTTGTTTTCTCCATCTCTCTTTTAAACTCTTGGAGATCAGACCTAATGTCGCACAGCAGACACTTAATAAATATACCGCAAATAAATTAACAAGCAAAGGCATAGTTGTGGCTACGGATTCAAGATGCCACCATTCACATGTGAGACGTGACCTAAGAAATGGAAGAACGGGGAAGAAGTGAGGATGGTCCTTAGTCTTCCCTGGAAGGCATCCCAGTTTTCCTTCTCTGGCTTCCATGAATAATATACAGGCTTAATTTCTCTCCCTTTGATCCCTTGCCCTTTTAATCTACCCCAGCAAAAACGCTCAGCTCCATGTTACTAGAAAGTATGGTGAATAGGGAGGGCACGTACTGCATGGAGCACTGGGTGTGATGCCAAAACAATGAACACTGTTATACTGTAAATAAACAAATAAAAAAAAAAGAAAGAAAGTATCATGAAGAGCTTTACCCACTTTCGAGCTTCTGTGTATGTATAAGCTTCCTTCATTCTTGTCCTTAGTTTGAGATCTTGTGTTCTCTCAGTTTCTGTTGTTATTTTAAGTATGTTGTCTTTGCCTTATTTGTGACAGCTTTTTAAAAAGATGCCTATTTTTAAATGAGATATTCCTAAAATACAGGTCAGGGACTCTCTACCTGGAGAAGTTTTCCCCAAGAAGAACATAAGGAACTAGTGGTCGTGGCTATTTGTGGGACGTGTAGAAATGTGGAAGAGAACATGTTTACTTCTTATTCTGTAACCATCTGTATGGATCATTTTTGTCCCGGAGCCTGTGTTACTTTTATTACTTATAAACTGATTAGGCGTAAAATACCTACATTCATTGTGACATATGCCATTCTAGCAGGTGTTAAAAATGTGAATGAAATATTGGTGCCGTTTATATGTTTATTGTAAACAAATCAGCAGTCTCATCATTTTAAGATACAAGGCTTAAGGAGGCCAGGGGTCCAGCGTGTGTAGCGTGTCACCGGTGTCTGTAAGTAAATGCTGGTCAGTGATTCGTGCCGGGGTGGACAATGGCTGAGCCGCTGTTGAATCCCAGGCTTTTAGCTTTGAATGACATGCCCCCAGGGAGTATTTTAATAATATAGAAGGTGTTTCCATCAGTGGATCAAGAGAACCACATGCCTCAAAGCTTTTCATGTTGTTATTTGATGTTTTTACGTGCTTGAAACACATTTCACATGGTGCGGACCTGCCATGATGGTTACAACTTGCTAACTGTCCACATCTAGTGGTCCCACCACATGGCACTCTTCGCAACTCCAACTTTTTTCTTTCTCTTGACGATTATGTCATCTGTGTCCGGTGTCTTAGTCCCATACCAGTCTACCCGATCGCGCTTCTAATTTGTCATTAGCCTTTCCACTTGGGCTTGTTTGTTTTGACTTGCTGCAGATGGCTCAACCATTGTTAGATATCTTTAAACCTTTCAACCTTTAAGTGAATAAATGCTTCCAACTGCATAAAATTACTGGACTCCATCTATGATGCTCAAAAATGCAGTCAGTTCCCCGAACATCTTTGTGTACTGTATTAAGGTCAAAATTGGTAACATAGGCTTAAGTTGGCCAAGTTTACTTTCCGGTTGAGTAAGTGTATAAACCCTCAAAAGCCTACATAGTTTTACGAACATGCACTACCTGGATGTAATCTGTAGCATTGACACATTAGCGAAAAACACGTGAAAGAGACGGCCTAAACAGTCCCCTGCCCGTGGGCTTTTTCCAACTTCAGTGGCATCAGAATCACCTGAAGGGTTTGCAGAAACACTACTGAGCCCCTGACTCGGTGGTGGAGCCCAGGAATTTTCTTTTCTAACAAGATTCCAGTTGATTTTGATTCTGTTTTTCCGGGACCCCAAGTTGAGAACCATTGCTAGCCCAGTTCTGTCCCTGAGCACATAGAAACACTGCCTTTCCCCGCTGCACCCACAGTGATGTGGGGACAGATGGCTGTGTCCAGGCCAGAGGCATGCACATACCACTTCCAAGTCTAGACACAAAATTCCCTGCATTGTCTTCCACTCTCTCTCGCCCCTTTCCTAGACCTTATGGAGGCTACCTATTAAAGATGGTGGCCTGCGGAAACAGAAGGTACCTGGATCTGTGAGTCTGTGCATGGAGGAAAGCTGCCCTACTCTCTTAAAATTGTCAAGTGAAAGAGGAATACACCTTTGTTGTAGCAAGTCGCTGAAGATGGGGGCAGCATTGCCTAACTTACCCCATGTACATGACTTCCCTGTGCTCTGGAGATGAACCATGCCCAACTCTGAGGACACTTTTATTATGTCAACTTGAGTGGAGATTACATTAATCTACCATATAGTCTCCCAATCCAATGTGTATATATATATATATATATATATTTAAATTTGTTTATACATACTTAACCTGAAGCCACATGTCAGTAGGCCACTAAGAGATTTTTGCCAATCCTTCAGGACATCTCTTAAATCTATCTTAATACCTTTTGGGCAAGCTTTCATGTGAAATGTTTTACCTGCTTCCGCATCTGGAACCCCTGTATTCTTGCATTTTCAAAATAGTTACACCCACCAAGTCCTTTGCCTCGAGTTAGATGAGACCAATGCACTTTCCCCTTCAAAGTTCATTACAGGACAGCTCTGCCCTAGTCTGTCCTCCTTCCTCCCCTACCTAGCTCTGCCAAGGAGATCATCCCAGAATTTCTAACTCTAAGTTGATTAGAACAGATTTTCTCCTAGGTATTTTCAGAGTCAGGCCATGGGCCCCAAATGACCCACGTCTTTCATCACAGTCCTAAGCCACGAGACCTTCAGAAAAATTGCTATTTCATAACTCTATTGCTGGTACTACTTTTGGTGAATGCGACGCACTCCCTTTCTCTGGACCCTGCCTAGACATGCATGTCACCCTTCCTACACCTACCAGGTATGAATCTGACCACTTGCCTACTTGGGTTTCTGCTGGCTGTTGGTAGCCCATTCATCAGGCAGTTCTCCTATGTAGACCTCCACGTACATCGCACTGCATGACTAAAGTAGACTGTAATCAAACTCTTTTCCTTCTGTTGTGCAGATGCTATATCATCGCCCTTGTTACTATGTTTTACCCACACAGAATTGGACCAACAGCAATGATTTCTCCCAAATATGTCTTATGAAAACATGCACTTCCTTCAACCCTTTTCTCACAAACTGCCCCCACAGTCCATGACATGAAATCAAAGTCTCAGGATTACAGAAAAGATTCACATTTTAAAGCAGTGTATTATATGTTGGCTGGTTGAATTTAAATAAGAAAACAAGAAATATAAAGTAAAGCAGTGTCCATTTTTCTGATTATAAGAAAACATACACTTATTGAAGAGAATTTTGAATTGAAAAGAAATGAAGAGAAGTAAACAAAGAAAAATTCATCTTTGATATCAGCCTCTACCCAAAGGTAATCTGTTATGTATTTATGTAATTTATAAGTGTTTTTATTGATTGCCATACTATTTATAGATAAGTGGATACTGAATATTCATTTGTATGTTTAGGTCATGATTTAGTCAAACAATCCAAACAAACATTGCTTCTGATTTTCTTATTATAAATAATAACAGAATGGACATCCCTGTACCTAAATCTTGTGGCCATTCCTGGTAATATTTCTAGAGTAGATTCTCTGCAAGGAGATCCCTTGGTAGAAGTGTATGAACAGTTGAGGTACAAGAAAGAGCTAAGATGGTTAAAAGTGATTGTGTCTGGTAAGAAGTTTACAAAGGCGGGCAGAAATGGGCAGGTTAATACTGTTTTCCATTTTAAGTACTGCATTTTACTTTTTCTGCTTTTGTATTATGATTAAAAATAAACATCATGTTGTGAAAGTTTTTTTCCCAAGTATAACACAATTATGCCCTCAAAAAAGGGTATGGCTTTTTTAAAAAGTTCATGTAATATCCCCATATGAACAAGCTGACTTTCTGAAAATTTATAACAATGTATCCTCCCATCAAGAGTGTGGAACAGCTCCCTTCCTGTAAAAGCCTCTACAAACTAGATATTTCTTTTTCCTTTTAAATATTTCCTAATTAGGTTTAAAATGACATGCAATTTAAATTTGCATTTATTTTACTGATAAGGCTGAATTGCTTTCCTATCTGATTTACTGGCCATTTAGATTGCTTCCTTTGACTTTAAAATGAACATACCAAAGCTCATACATTTGATGTATGCGGTTCTGGTGAAATGAATCACTTTAGAACACGGTATCCTTTTACCAGTGACTTGGCCATGGCTTCAGTATTTGGATAATTCCTTCTTTGAATGACCATCAAAGTCAGAGTGACATTCTTTTGGGTCTCCTGAGCGTCAGTTACATTGTCAGGTTAGGGACGCATGGCAGAGCCCCTGCGTGATGATGACCTCAGTTTTCTTTGTGTCCCTAAACCATCCGTGAAGATAACTCCTTGGAGCCCTGAGAACATGAGCACAATAAGCACCCGGCTGTAGTGCAGCACCAGTCATTTGGATATGCTTATTATGGAAGGCTTCTCCCCACCTCCACCTCATTTCTTAGACTTCATATTTAATAGGGTAATTAAAAGTTGTCCATTAGTCTACATGTCAGTGTGTCATGCAACCTAATACACATCTCCTGATATATGGCAGACACGTAAAAATTGGATCAAAATTGTGGACTGAGCATATTTTTGACGAGAATGTCATTCATCCTAACAATTTTTGTCTGGTTTATTCAGTGTTCTATCCCAGACAGCTAGGAGAGTTCTTAGCACACATCAGGCAATCAACCAGTATTTCTTTCTTTTCAAGATTTATTTATTTTAGGGGCACCTGGGTGGCTCAGTCAGTTAAGTGTCTGCCTTTGACTCAGGTCATGATCTCAGGGTCCTGGGATCGAGCCCCGCATCGGGTTCTCTGCTCAGCAGGGAGCCTGCTTTCCCCTCTCTTTCTGCCTGCCTCTCTGCCTACTTGTGATCTCTCTCTGTCAAATAAATAAATAAAATATTTTTTTAAAAAAAGATTTATTTATTTTTTTTAAAGATTTTATTTATTTATTTGACAGAGAGAGATCACAAGTAGGCAGAGAGGCAGGCAGAGAAAGAGGAGGAAGCAGGCTCCCTGCGGAGCAGAGAGCCCGATGCGGGGCTCGATCCCAGGACCCTGAGATCATGACCTGAGCCGAAGGCAGCGGCTTAATCCACTGAGCCACCCAGGCGCCCCCCAAAAAAAAGATTTATTTGAGAGAGTGAGACCAGAGGGAGAGGCAGAGGGAGAGAGAGAAACAGAAAATCTCAAGCAGATTTCCCACTCAGTGCATAGCCCCATGAAGGGCTTGATCTCACGACCGTGAGATCATGACCTGAGCCAAAACCAAGTCATTCAACTGACTGAGTCACCCAGGTACTATCCTCCAACCAGTATTTCTTGAGTAAATGAATACATGATGAAAATATAAGTGAATGGATGAGCCAACCAGCACTTAACCATTGGACTTCAAGAGCCAAGCTTTGTTTACCTTATTTTGTAAGATAACACATGATGGCAAGTTCTCTCGAATAATACTGGTGAGAAATACATGATGAAAGCTGAGGGCATAGAAAAAGACCAAGCTTCAGTCCTGACCGTGGCTCTGTCGGGGAGTGGCTGTTAAGTCATTCACTCCATCAGTGTTTATTGAGTACCTACTATGTGCTCTGCACTACTTCTCTTCAGCTTTATTGAGGAATAACTGACAGGTATAACTGCCTATCCTTAAAGTTGTGCCCGACGATTTGATAGACATTGTCAAGATGAAAACAATTAACATATCCATCATCTCACTAGGTGAGTCCTTGGGGCAGGGGGAGAACTCTTAAGATCTCCTCTCAGCAAATTTCAAGCGCACAGTACAGTATTATTAACTATAATCACCATGCTGTATGTCAGATCCCCAGAAATTATCCTCTTCTAATCGAAAGTCTATACCCGTTGATCTACATCTTCCCATTTCCACATGCCTCGTCACTGGCATCCACTTTTATACCATTTATATGAGTTGAGCTTTTGTTCGGATTCCACTTAAGTGATACTGTGCAGTTTTTGCCTTTCTCTAATTAGCTTATTTTCCTTAGTACCGTACCCTACTGTTCCATCCACATTGTCACAAATAGCAAAATTTCCTCCGTTTTACGTCTGAGTAGTAGTCCACGCTTTCTTTTTCCACTCACCCACCAGCAGACACTTGGTTGCGTCCATGACTTAGCAATTGTGCCTGGTGCCAGAATGAGCTTGGGGCACAGGTATGTCTTTAAGATACTGATTTCATTTCCTTCAGATATATCCCCAGGAGCAGGGTTGCCAGGTCATACAATAATTCTATTTTAGATTTTTTGAGGAACTGCCACACTTTTCCCAATAATGACCATGCCAGATACACCCCTGCCAACAGTGCACCGCTGTGCTGGGTTACAGCAGCTCTGCTCTCAGGAAGAGCACAGAGGCATACTCTCCATGAGGGTCCATCAAGTTGAGGTTAATTTTGGCAAAGACTGGGGTGGGGGGCTCCTCAGTGGCCAAAACTGCAGGCATCCCGGAGGTGTCTGTGGTCACAATGGCAGGTAGGGCTCTGGAGGTCCCAGGGAGCAGTGGTGGCCCAAAGCTGCGGGGGCAGAGGGCAGCAGCAGTGCAGCCCAGGATGGCAGTCCAATCCTGACCCCGGGCCTCGGGACAAGGTGCAGAACAGTAGCAGCTCGGCCGTGATGATCATGGGTGGGATCTGTGACTCAGGACCCAGAGAGCAGCACACAGCCGCAGCATGGCCCAGTGTTGGGATGTCAAAGCCTTGAATCAGGGCTGCATGGCAGGTGGATCAGTGCTCAGACTCAGGACCAGGGAGTGGGACTCAGAGCAACAGCCGCACAGCCAGGTGATGGCAGCTCAAAGCCCTGACCCCAGACTCAGCTCTGGTTTCTGTAGATGGCAACGTTCTAAGCTTCCCAGTCCTCTAGAGGAGGGCACAGCGGCCACCCGGGCCCCTGAGGGCAGGGCTCTCCTCAGTGACAGCTCCAGCCTGGGGAGGACTACAAGCAGCTCCATCAGCTGGGTTATCCTCTTCCTTATGGGGTGCAGTCCCTCCGGACCCCAGGGACGCCCTCCTGGTGCAGAGCTGCTCGGTTCCGGGGAAGGGATGATGCAGGGTGAAGTAGCTCCTGCACGTGGCTCCGTGCTCACCTTCAGTCAGTGAGCTCCTTGGGACTCTGGGTGCTTCTTCACCGCAGTCCTTTGCTTTCCCAGAGCTGTTTTCATCCATTTGAAGTTCTGGTTGATTGTTTTCATTGGGGAGGTGCACTTTGGAGTCTCCCCATCTGCCATCTTGCTAATGTCAGCCTTGCCGTGCACTTGGCAGAGCACTTGCAAAGCAGGAGAATGACCTGCGCACCCTGCCCCCAGGGAATGTACCATCTGCTGAGAGATGGATAGCCATCTGATGTTCTGGAAAGTTGGGAATAAGGGACCCTGCTGAGTGCCTGGCCTAGAACAGGCTTGCCTGGACCGATAGCTCAGGGAAGCCGTCCTTCTCTGGAGAAGGGATATTTGAACTAGACACCAAGGCAGAGAGGGAACATTTTGAACACAAGTTCAAAGACAATAAATAAATAAGAGCTCTGTGCATTGGAGAAATGGAGGAAGAATGATTATAGGGAAGCACTGAGAGGTTGGAGAGCATTGAGTGATGAAGCTGGAGGGAGGGTCTTCACTGCTCTTTGCTGTGGGAGGAGTGAGGGATATCCTGACCTTTGCTGGCAGCCTGGGCTTAGTAGCACCTACCCATCTATCTATCTATCGTGAGTATAAAACATATGTGTACCTCTTTGCTTAATGTCAGGTCCATAGGAAATGCTCAGTTAGGGTCACTTTTTCTTTCTTTCTTTTGTTACCTGTATCCTGAGTTCACGAAAAGCAAGAATTCGGTCTTATATTTCAGTGGCTCCCCTTTGTGCTCGTGCTGGCTGTGAACTGCTTGGTGAGTGCTCGGTACATGAGAGCTGGGTTTCCAGCAGTTAGGTTTCTAAGCAGTTAGGTGTCTAAGCAGTCCTTTGCATGCCAGGATTTGATATATATTTTCTTACATGGGTTTTTATTTAATAAAAAATTACTTTAGATTTGTAGTAATAAATTGAGTTTCCAGCATCTGATACTTCCGTATGTGGAATTATGCATCTTTGTTATCTGCCGCCATTTGGGGTTTGTGTAGTCTGGACATGGTTTTATTTTCCAATAAGCGGAGTATTGGTTATTTCAGAGCTTCAAAGCATCTCTAAGATTTAAGATGATGAAAAATGTAATCTATATATATTGAATTGCAACATGTTTTTTGCATCATAGCATCTTCTGATAGCTATTAGAAAAGCATATAAATACAGAGATTAAATGAATGCATAAAATAAAAATATCCTTTCACCAATAATGTGCCTCTCAGACAACAAAGCAATAATTTAGATCTCTGACCTTGTAATTCAGCTGATTAGAGGAATCTAATTCTCTTTTTATTTCATGTTATATTGTATCTAATTGATGGAGAAGTCTAAGTGGATCAATATTCCAAAAATTGACTTGGACATACTCCATTTCTTCTGTGTCTAGATGACTTGTATGCCCTATTTTCCCAATTTTCAAATGGAGAGAGGAAAAAAAAGGTTTTCTTTTTTATAACTGCTAAAACAGCCAAGTAAAGCTGATTCTTTCTCTTTCTCTCTCACATAGTGGAGTTTCTGCCCTCCACAATTGGCTGACAATTCTGGTGACAATACACAAGACAGGAGAGAATGCACCCCTGACCCCCGTCTTCCTTAAGGGGATGAGCGTAAACAGTTGTAAAAACCCCCTTGAATCAGACGCACGCACTCAGACCCAACCCAGCTGCTCAGAAAGCAGATCAGAGGGGAAGGTACAAAGTGTCACCTTCTGTTACATGAGCCTACTTGGGTCTTTTCTTTGTTCCCCCACATTATTGATGGAAGAAACAAGGTAATATTTACATCTCACGTTTACCTGCAAGGGCTTATGCTCATGTCTTTTTCATCCTTCTGCCTGTATTAAGAAGTTAAGTTCCTGTCGAGTCCTCCTCTTGGTCCCTCATACAAGTTCAGTTCTGCATACTGGCCTGATCGTAAATTACTAATGTCACAGCGTAAAGTCCCATTCGGAAACAGGCCCTCCTCACATGTAGCTACTGGTCATCTGAGCCGAGCTACAGGGTGCTGGAAGCAGCCCGGCTCTCCCAGTGAAGCAAGGCTCTGAAGCTCGTCTCGTGCCAGGGAAACAATTAACTGCATGTTCCGTTTGCCCACAATGGCGCTCACGTAAGTCGGTCATGTTTGTTAAGCCCGTGTCAGTCCGTTCAGCCTGCTCGGCCCGGGGGGAGAGTTGCAATGTGTCGCCGGGCTCCAGAGATTGTGGGCAGAAATGAAAAGATTTGCACTCATCGAACAAGAAAATGGCATTCCTGGCTGTCAGTCTGGAAGGAAGAGCTTTTCTCTCCGACCTTGCACAGCAGGCTCTGCTCGTGTCCCCGAGTGTCAGCTCACCCCTCATTGCTGAGTGAGTCTTCTCCCCACCTAACCTGACAGGCAGACGTGTCTGACGTAAAAGCAGGCTCCCCTCCGACTGGGAAGCTAGGATGCCCCAAATCTGGGGCCAGTTCTGTTCAGCTGAGGAGGTTGTGCCGAATCTTACTTTGCTGTGGGGTCTATGATCAGCTTGGAGAGGTCCCGCTGAGGCCAAGGAAACCAAGGGTGAGAGTGTTTGGAGAGAGCTGGCTTGTGTCTGCAAACCTGGCGAGGGGCCTGCTGTCTCACCGCACGAGCCCTCCCCTCTCCCTGCGACACCTCACACAGAGCTGAGGACCTGAGTGTGCCTGTCGAGTGTTGGGAGAAGGAGTTGGGATTGCCTGCAGGACCGGCCTCCGAGCCCCAGGTGTCAGAGCTAGCGTCTGTCGGCACCTATGGTCTGACTGCATGTTAGGGGTATTTTGCATTTCACGTCTTCAGCTGGTTTCTAGCAGCGCACATCTGGCCCTGATTTTCCCCAAAGTGTTAAAAAAAAAAAAAAAAAGAGGCAAACTGGCTGTGGAAGTCCTAAGAAGGATATAATTTCCTAAGATAAATCTGCAGAGAACATGTATTTCAAAACCAAATGTAAATTGACTTACATGTTTTCTGTTTTCAGTTTTATATATTGGCTTCTCATTCACAAACATTGATGAAATGTCTAGAGCGTGCTACCGCTAAAGGTGAGCGAAACAGACATTTTTCTGGCCCACGAGAAGCTCACTCGTCAGAGTCCCATTCCATTCATCATGAGTCCGTGCAAGTATCATGAGTCATCAGACTTGACTGTGTATAAATCCATAGCCTTAACACTTCAAACCCACTATTGTACATCGTCTGACTACCTTTGGGCTCTAAATTTCAGCATCTTGAGTGTCAAACAAGGGGGCTGCATCTGGGGAACGCTTAAGGTACCTGGAAGACATTCCACTGGCCTTGGCCATAAGCACCTGTATGTTCTTGTTTGGAAGCCGCTTCCCATTTCTGAGTCACAAACCCTGCCGAAGTTAAACAAAATAGTCCCCAGTCTGCAAGGGTTTATGTTTTTGTGTTTCTTAATGGAATGAAGATTAAAGTCCAGCCTGGCCTAACAGTGTTGCAGAACAGAAGTAGCTATTATTGTACTGTTGCTATTTTTTTTCTGTGAATCTGTAAATACTGCTTTTGATCCAAGGATTGCAGAATGTGTTTTATTAGATTTACCAAAACCCCCTGATTCTGGCATGCCACAGCTGATAGTAGGCTATAGATTTGGGTTTCTAAAGCATCACCCGGTAGCATTTTTCTTTTTTTTATAGGCCCACATGCAAGAGCGTAGATGAAAAGAGATGCACATATTCACTTTTGCCTGGTGGAGCAGGGGCCACTGAGGGTCCATTGCCATGAGCCCAAGCAGCTGTCCTCGGAGAGTCAGCTGCTCCACGTCAACCTGACCGTGTTGCCGGCTCCCCGTTGACAAATTCTGAAGTCACACTGTTGCGGTTTCAAGAAGCAAAATGCATGACAGTTGGCCTAACATCTTTTATGTTCCTCTAGCTCTTCCCTTCCGCATTAGGAAAGTGCCCAACATTTTTCTGGGAACTAAATGGGAATAGAAGATAATAAGGAAACTTCAGGAAGTTATTGAATATTTTCTTTCAGAGCCCAAGACACGTGAAAATCAGGCCTCTGAAACATCAAGCGGGAACCTGGAAACTCTCATGATTTGGTTTCATTAATTATACCAAAGAATAATTAGACCATAGGGGAATTCTGTTTTCCATTCCCCAGAGACCATGATTAGTAGGTGACTTTCCAGGTCATTCTTTTTTCCACTTCCTGTTTTTTTAAGAAAATTGCTCATGAGGGGAATGAGTAGGGTGAGGTGCTCACGCACCCTGAGCTGGATGACTGACCCCGGGTTGTGCTGCTGGGTTTTCATTTCGATCTGGGAGACCCAGGCTCTCCTGCACACCTGGACGGGGACTGTCTCTAAATGTAGGCAGCCAAGATGATAGAACTTGAGGATCTTTTCTTTGCATTGTTAATCTGAGAAAAAAAAAAAAAAAGATGGGGGAAAAAGGAAATAGAAGATATATGTTTCTAGATAAAGGAAGTTACTTTATTTGTGAGTGTCTCTAGCAAAGAGACACAGTGAAACACTGTCACAAATGGGGAAGACTTTCAAGGTTTTCATTATACCAGGAACTATACACAATTAACTTGAGATATAAATATAAGCCAGCATTTCAGTTAAGCTGCTTATTAAAATAATTAGGCCAGCGAAGCGCGGAGCGTGTAAGCCAAGGAAATTGTGAGGTTTGGCTAAAACGCTCTCACTGCAAGCATAGACAGAATTGAATGAAAAAGTTGTAAAGCCGTGAGTTTAATAGATAAAAACTGTCATATACTAAAAGTCAAAAGACAACCAGAAAAGGACCATGTATGTGTGTGTGTGTGTATACACACACACACACACACACACGTATATTTTTTAATAGATTCATAGTTATAGAAATCCTGAGCTGGAAGGCATTTTTGGGAAACCATTTCTAAACTGGCCGCCACCAAGTTCCCCTTTAAAACTTACTCTTGCCCGTGAGTTTTACTTTTTGAAAGATTCCCTTTACAATTTGTGCTTATTAACTGCCAATTAACTTGATTTTCCACTAAGTAAAAACATGATCCTCCAATTAGAGTATGGATTAGCCCGAAATAACTAGTGTTACCTCTTTCAGTTAATATAATTTAAGCAAAAAGCAAATAAATGTGACATTTTGATTATCCTGTGTAATCTTATTATGGGTAAATGTGTGATTTCTGTGAGTCTTTTTTCTGAAAAGTAAAAATAGGGCAAGAAGGCCCACCGGCACCTTTGAGGCAAATGGTTGGAAGCCACTGTCTCTTCTGGCCCCTTTATTGCATGGTGGGTTTAATGGCTCAGCCTCAGGCCGTGCACTTTGATATAAGGTCAAGGCAAAAATACAGGTCTCCCAATTTTTCATCTAGCCCTCTCTGCTGAACCACACCGCCATTTTATAAACTTGTGAGACTGAGGAGTTTTGAGTACTATTCATTCCAATTTTAGAAATGCTACTGCATTTGAAAGACCATAGAAATAGCCCAGTGGTAACCCATTTTTCTTCTCAGGATTTCTCATTAGGTTTTTCTTAATATCAAATTGGTAACTTTTTTAAAAATTTTTGGACTCCTGTGCCGTGCTGTTACATAAGGGTCATCATTTCTACTCAGCTGCCCCACTGTAACAGTTTGCAAATCAGCGCATCTTCTTTATTTGAGTCCCTTAGTATGAAAAGCACTACCCTCAAACCCTTCTGTTTGCTCATATAATCAGGTAAGACCAGGAAGAGCTCAGAAGACCCCTCTCTTCAATGACCAAGTGCGTTCAGATTGCTTCTTTCTGCTTCTGGCTGCATTTGCCATCCAATTCCATGCTCTGTATGATCAAGCAAGCCGGCCAGTAACTCACATGTGCTCTTCGGGGCTTAATAAAGATGATGTGAAATTTATTTGAGTCATGCTAAAATATGTTTAGAACTGTGTCCTTTCACAGCTTTAAGGAGAATAGAGTTGACATTGGGAAAGTCAACACATGAAAAAAAAAAATTGCCACATGGCCCAGAATTAGAATTGGTGACAGCAACTTAGTGAAGTGTCCGCAGCCCCTGAGTCTGGTTAGCACTGCTGTAGGCTGGGATGCCGTAATGAATGGCTGGTCCGTCATACCTGGTGACATCCTATTTTTAGACTGCCCAAGCACACGGTGAATGCGTGGAAGGCTGCCATGGCTTATGAAAACCCTTCATGAAATGTGGGCTCGCTGAATGTCACATGAGCCCCCCATACAAGTCAAGTTACATCTGGCAAACAGAACGTTTAGCTGCCTCCCATTTTGAGCTGCCACCGCCAAGGCACCTCAGGTATCCCGAGGCGGCTTCAGGGGGACAGTTGCGAGATCTAGCAGGTGTCTCTCTCAACCTATCAATTAGGAAAAGAGCAGAGTCAGCTGTGATATATTAGATGGCCCTAAGATGGATCGCTCTGAAAAATCTCATATTGGCAAGAGTAATTCAAGTTGCCAGGAATCCAGAGTTTGCCATGTGACATCCCTCGAACGCTGATGAGGTCTGACCGGTTTACTCTGCTAAATGAAACTGCTGAGATGGCTGTCGTGAGGTGATTAATAAAGTGCGTAAATCTTAACTATGGGAAAAAGAAGATGAATCGATGCTTGCATATATTGGAAATGTAATGAAGCCAAATTGAAGCCACCAGGATTTGCTAATATATTACAGGAAAACAATATCATGTTTAGTGTTCCTCACTGGTCTTCTTTGGTTGGTCTCCCTTTGAAGATGACCAGGAAGACGTGTTTGGTTTTATTTTTTATTTATTTATTTTTTTAACACATGAGACCTGAAGGGGCAACAGAGCAGGAGAGTAATCATGAGTTCATAGTACTGGTATTTAACATTTGTCATTTATTCCCACCATGTTAACGGGGAGAGAGAGAGAGAGGAAGAGAGAGAAAGAGAAAAGAGAGAGAGAGATTGGTTCAGCTTCCCTCAAGGTTGCTATTGAATGCTGTTAGTAATCATATACAAAGTTTTGGTAGTTTTCAGAGTAATTAGAACCCCAGAGCAAATAAACACTAAATGAGCTCTCATCTTTGAAGTTCTTTTTTTCCAACTAAATAGCTCTCTTCTGCTACAGTTATATACTGGTCATTATAAAATTAGAAATTCTTTTTTTCCAACTATAGCTCTCTTCTGCTACAATTATATACTGGTCATTATAAAATTAGAAATCATTTTAAGTGAATGGATTTTTTTTAAAGAAACATTTGTTTCTTGCTAATTATTGCCAACTAATTGTAGTTTAGGATGGTCTACTAGAAATCTGAAATCACTGCCCTAGAGCCCCAGTCCCTGATGGCTGCAAGTTGAATTCCAGAAGGAAATGCAAATGATGGGAAAGAAGGTCTAAGGCCTTCAAAATCTGAATTTTCATAACTTTGAAAAGATCTGACTTTCTGAAGGTCATTATAGACAGCTGTGTGGAGAGATGGCCTAAAATATCTTTATTGTCACATGGACCTGAATTTCATTCCAGCACTACTAGAACCAAACTATGATCCCTGAAATGTTAGTTAATGTCTCCAACCCTCGACTGTTGCATTTGTAAATGGGGATGCTATCTACTTTGCAGCCTTATTTTCAGGATGAAAATAATATCTATGAAATTTTTAGCACAGAAGCTGTCATCATCGTAACTGTTTTTTTTCATTGCTTATCACCATTTCTATTGTTATTTTTGTGATAGGAAAATGTGCTACTGCTTAGAGGCTAGAGCTTGGTCTTAGGACAGTTGGTTCATGACATCCTGTGTTAGTGTTGTTTTCAATAGCAAGCTTGGATCTTCCAAGACAAGGGATTTAAGTTTAACAATCCAGAAAAGCAGAAGTTTTCCATGTTTCTTTCCTATCCTTGTGATCCAAGGCCAGGATAAGCATGGGTAGAAAATATGACTGTACAGGCTGTATATCAATTAGGGGCTTTCCCAGGAACCAACAAGTTCTTAAAACCCCACCCATTCGTAACTTCATGAAGTTCCACACTTTGCCAACATCTCCCTAGGACAACAGGAAAATAAAAATGTAAATAGCAGTAATAGTAAATCAGAACACTGAACAACAAGAAAAACCCCTACCGATGTGCCTCGTCTGTGACCCTTTTCCCCTAGTCCTCTTTTTCTCACTGTTTATTACAAATTAATATCATGAGTTATATGGTAAGTAAAAACCGGGCACCGGCTCTTTTTCTTGGGAGGTGGGGATGATGAATGTCAAGGTCAGGGTTTCCTTCTGACTCCTTGCTCTATCCCAACGCTTTTCATCGATAAACTGTTTCTTTGTACTGTCCTTAACTCTCTTCTCTGGCTGCTCATTTTTTATTTTGTTGTTGGTTTAGAGAACATTCTTCCCCCGTTTCTTGGTTCCAGAGACTGAGTTTACTGATCGTTTCTTATATTCCAGACACAAGGTGCTTCATATATGTCATCTGAATTAGTCTCTAAAACAGCTCCCTATTAGAGCTGAGGAAAAAAAAATTTGTAAGGTCATAGAGATAGTAAATGGTAGAGCAACAGTTTCAGTGAGTAATTTCATGTTCGTGAAACCAGACTACCCTCCTGACCATATTCAGGAATCTGAACGGTGGTGGGCAGACTGGTGGTTTCAGATGGAATACCCACCAGAGAAACCAAATTTTGATTCTGAATGTAGGTCTTATGATGGATACTGAGACTGGGGATCCTTAATCTGACTTACCCAAACCTCTCTTATCATTCTCATGGGAATCTACCCAGGTCTTCTGATACACAGGTTGATCAAGAATCACAAATGCAGCTGACACTCATGCTTTCTTTCTTCCTCTCTTGATCCATCCCCTTCCTACTCACACCTCCTGGTCCCATTACCCTGGATTCCCAGTTAAATGGAGCAGGAGAACCCTGCCAGCGCATGACACATCACCTCAGGGATAACAGAAGAAAATGTTCTCATCGCTGTAGAGTAAGGGAGTGGTAGGGTTAGCCTTTATTACTTTTATTAAAGATACTGGAAGGAAAAGGTTGGGTGGATTTCAGAAAAGGGAAGGAAAAGAGATTGATGAGAAACAGGAAACCACATTCAGACATGAACAGGCCCCAACAAAGACAAGAAAATTGCCATCCCTAACTGCATCTTAGACAGAAGAGCCCAACACATCTTTCTAACATATGCTTGCCCCCACCCACCAAACCCAAGCATCACTGTTCTACAACCAGCCATTCCGTGTCTTTCTCCAAGTATCAGACAAGGGTTCTCACAGGGTCATATTTTTACAATAGTAATTGATAGCAATTATCGCACATCCACCCTGTGCCAGGTACTGGATTAGGTCCCATTCAGTCTGTGCAGTAACTCTGTGAAATTGGTAAATCACTGTTCCCAGCTTACAGACTAGAAAGCCAAGGTGGAACAAATGTAAGCACGTTGTCTGCTGTGACACAATTGGGAAGGAACAGATCTGGTGTTGAAATGACGCCATGTTGTCCCCAAAGCCTGGGTCCGTTTCCACGATGCCGCATTACCTGTGCCAGGACAGTTTTCCTAACATGCCATTCTAGATGAGAAGGTCTTCTGGAGGGCTCGAAGTAGAAATGGGAAAAGCGTCTTAGGGAAGTTTGTTGATGCCGCAACCTGAGAAAATAGCATTGGTTTCTTTCTTTCTTTCTTTTTTTTTTTTAATGGCAGCATTCATATTTCATTAAATACAACAAAACCTTCAAGCTGCTGTTTGGATAGTTTGGCTTTTTCTGCTTACCTATGCCTTTTAAAAAATTCCTATGGTCTCCCAAAGTGTATCTGATCACTATTACATGGGTGCTATCAGATTTCTCATGGAAAGATTCAAGACTCATGAATGCCCACTGTGCAATTTAGGCAAAAAAGATTACAAACCACTCAGAACTGTGAGATGCAGTCCAGAGGTCCACCCATGCAACTCATAGCCCAGGCTCTTTCTTGCAACCATTTCTATCACCGAGAGCAGCGAAACTGAATGGGAAATCAGGAGAATCCTGCCGGAGTATAAGAGGATAAACCAGCACATAACGCAGACTTCTGAACTTATATGAAAATTAGAAGAAACTTCAGCCAGGTCCCTTATCTGCCTGTCCCTTATCTTGTAGTTTCAGCATCAGATCTTTTTTTTTATCCACTCCTTCTCCAAGATTCTGCTAATGCCCATTTTCTAGAAAAACAGTGATGGCGAGTATACATCACCTCTGGTAATTGCAAGAGATTTAATGAATTTTACACCACCCTTTCCAGCCAGTCTTGATGCTCCTTTTTATCCAGGTAGAAGGGGTAAGGGGAACTATCACACACTTCTTGTGGATGAAGGTTAGAAGGTACAGCGATATGTTGGGCAATCACAAGCATTCACTTGTCAATCTAATTGCGCAGATGTTCCAAACAGGATATGCAGATTCTTGTCCAATTCAGTGGAAAAATGTATAGAATTCTGTCACTTGGAGTAATGAAGACATCCTAGTCAGTTCTGCCTCAAGCAAGGTGCCTGCCCAAACGGCTAAAGACAGAGGGATTGGCTTATTTCATCTACCTTTAAACAGTGCAAGAAAGCTGGTGTTTTCCTCATTTTATCATAAAGGAGGCCAAAAGTGACTATCAAGGTTGCCTCTAATGCATCTAAAGGAATATATTTGGAAAGGCTTCATTGAAAGAGCTTGGTAGGGGGAAAAACAAAAGTTTGGTAGGTAGAAGATTTGGCAAACTTTTAACATGAAAGCTATGACTCAGTCATCTTTGTTCTTTGAAAATGAGCTAATACACCTTCCAGAATGTGATACATAATATTTCAGGGTGCCACTGGGCATCTATAGATCAGGAAGCACTATGTCTCCGTGCTTAGACTTTATGGATTGGAACATAACCACAACAGGGGAAGTTTCTGAATGAAGCTCCTAGATGATGAGACCAGAATGGAACTCTGTAATCCCAAGGAAACCCCTATTCCGTATTCATTTTCTATATTCATCTCCTCTACTCACATATTTGCTCTCTTGGAGGCTGTTACTTCTGTCCCACTTCATCTCTCTAGGTTCTAGCCTTATTGACGAGACCCAGTGGAAATCCTCTGTCTTTACAGAAGGCCCATCACTGGAATCTAGGATGTACCTCCCTTCCCTAGGATTCAGTGCTTGGTTTTTATTACTCTTGTCTTTAGTTTTGTCTCACAGACTCGTGCAGGTATGGCCAGTAGGGTCTTCTTCCCATTCTTGACTGATTCAGATTGGATATAGCTGATTAAATGAAGATTTCGAGACCATCTACCAAGTCTGTGCAAAGGATGCTTGGTGAATTAATACCATCTTTCTTGGGTATATAAGTGAGGAATAGAACATTTGGGTCATGTGTCTCCCCTTCCAAAAACTAACCCATAAGTACCTAAGGAATAAAAATCTCTCTCTCTTGCCTATATCCTTTGCATGTCTGGTGTGTTTCTGACCTCATGGGAGGGACTTACGTGGTATTTGTTGATCAACATCCCAAAAGTTGCAATCAACACAATAGGGATTAAGTTCCAAATGAGTCTGGAAAGTAATATCTTATTTTTACCAAGAGACAACTCTTCCCCTAGAAGGAAAGTGCCAGAAAAGGAGTACTAAGTATTTTTCTCCATGAGTCCTGGCCAAGTATAAAGTGAAACTCCACATGCAACCACACTTAGAACTAGATTTATTTGTAATATGTTCAGGCTCATTGGAATTCTTATTGTTTGTATATTTAATCCATGGTAGTTGTTGTCCAGCTCTTCTCCCTAGTGCTTAGTTTGGGCTTAAATGGTATGCTTCAAGGGAAAAGGAAACAAATACAAAATATATCTGACTGATGAAAAAATAAAGTGAAAATATGGCGGGGCACCAGAGCTAATGAAAACAGCCTGCCTGATAAAAATAGTCATATTTGCTTTGAAAACTTGCACCTCTTCCTGAGCTTCTAGAGGGAAAAACCGGGTGGTGTCCATGGAAGCATCCGAATCCTGATCTCTGTCCATTTTTAGCAAATTCCAGTAACATTTGAGATTCATTCTCATTTCATAAAAAAAACAAAAAACAAAAAACTCCCCTATAGTTACAGTACTTACTGCTGGGGTTAATTGGAATTTCAACTTCAACGATTTCTGGAAGCTTAGAGCAAAATGTATGTTTGAAAAATAAGAGAAACTTGCAGAAGACAGACAGGTTGGGTTTTCAGAGGAGTTTCAGGTTCTTTAGATCATAGGAGAAACAGGCAGCTGCAGGAACCCAGCGTTTGACTACTCAGTGGCTAGCCGGCACCAGCCTTTCTGGGGAGATCAGAAGCCGGGGGAGCCTTTACCTGGCTCGGACCTCATGTCCTTAGGAAAAGGGAAAGGACAACGGTGGTGGAATGAGAAGACCTAAGTTCAAGTTTCTCCCAGATGTTTAACTTTGCACATGTGACGTAGCCACTGCAAACCTTGCTTTTCCCTCTAAAAAATGGGAATAGTCATTTTTACATACACAGCGGGGATCATGATGGCCAGGTAAGAAGATGGAAGCCAGAGGACTTGATAAACTGTAACCGTGGCAAATTATGCTGTTCCCACCCAGTGTTACTCCAGCCCAGGTGCTTAATCCTTTGTCCCAATAACTTGCTTTCAAAGAGAGATGGTTAAAGTCTTTCTTCAGGGGTATGGACCTCATTTCCACCAAAAACACCTGAAGGATACAACGCCTGTGTGAAACAGTGGCTTTCTATACCTAGATGGTGGAATAGGAGATACAGTTTGACAAGACCCCCTGGTGAGAGTCCTAGCCTTTAATGTATTTTAATGGATATTGAGCAAACTTTAGGAAGGGTCGAGGAGAGATGGGTCTAGAAATTGGGGACCAGTTTCTAACCATCCCTGGAATCCTACTCAGTAGGGGATCTCCTGAATCAAACTAAGGGAGTCTCTGACTGAGTACCCTACCAGCATCTCAAGGCCTGATTCAGAGCCCCTCCACCATCCAGGGAAGATTCCTAAGCTGGTTCTAGATGTTTCATGTCATTTACAGAGATGATTGGCATATAGATGACATACTGTCTTTGGTCAAGATACAGTTTGTGCCAAATGTCAGCAGTTTATTCTCAAAAATGCCTCGTATCTACTAGAAGACATCCATTTATTCACTTAACATCACAGAACGGTTTCCGTGCTAGGAATTCACAATAAAGTGGTGAGCAAGACAGAAAGAGTCCCTGCCTCACAGCATTTGTGTCCCTAGACCCACAACCACTGCGCACAGGAAAGCCCTTGAATGAGAGGGGCCTCCCATCTGGACATGTGTGACGCTGCGTTTTAAAAGAGCACTGGATTCGGAGTCTTTGT
Source organism: Meles meles (assembly GCF_922984935.1). Classification (NCBI taxonomy): domain Eukaryota; kingdom Metazoa; phylum Chordata; class Mammalia; order Carnivora; family Mustelidae; genus Meles; species Meles meles. The sequence continues at coordinate 21,380,473 of NC_060066.1, forward strand.
GGAGAACCAGTTCTTCCTCTCTTACTAATTCACCATTGGGACCTTTCTTTCTCATCCTCTACTTCCTAATCTGTGATATTGGAGGCCGAAATGAGTTCTCGGGGGCCCTTTCAGTTCTGGAATAAGCTAATTGCTTGACCTTAGGAGAATCTCTGCTTCGCTTTCCTATATATTGAAGAGAAATAATGACATGCTCCCACCATCAGCACTAGCTGTTTTCAAAACTGAGTTTAGGTAGTAGGTGAATGCATTTGAACTATGTGGAGGTCAACGTCAGGCGCTGTGAAGACTCTTAGTAGGATGCGATCGCTATGCTAGGAAGAAGGAGGGCAGCCTTATGATTTCTTGGGGACCCAGAGTGTACACATCTGCCACCTAAACTAAAATCTTGGAGACACCTGCCCTGTACAGGTGGCTGACATAGCCTGCAGTTATTAGAAACTCCTCTGTCTACAGGACCTAGAGTGCTTGAGGCACAGCACGTCTGTAGTAATACGACTGAGAGAAGTCTCTGTTGCCTAATGAGAAAATAGCCTTCTGCCACCATTTATGTGTGTGTTCCTTAGGAGCTAGGCTCAAACCGGTTTCTTCTTGTTGCTAAAGAACACTTGAACCTTTTCTTTCCCTTTTGCTGCTGTTGGGAGCTTGCTTTTAGAAGCCACCCGACACTGTCTTTATTTTCCCTGAGCTCGAGATTCCAGAAGCATAGCCCTTTCCTCCCAGGTCCCTGAGTACCATCAGCAGCCTGCAGGCCACCTTTGCCATATTTCTATTGAGGACTGTACTACAGAATCACCCCAGAGGTATCAGTGATGCTAATTTTGTCCTTGATTCTATCTCAGACTCGAGTTTACCCTGCCCTTGTAGCATAGAGTGGGTAATGCAGCTGATTGGAGATACATGCTGTATGGGCTCTGAGTGCTCCTCTCCGAGTTGCTTGGCTACAAGGTGGCCCTAGGGGAATGCTTTCCATTTGCTCTGACACCATAACAACCGGACTCAGAAGTGTATTTTGACTAAGAATGAAGACATCGGGCTAGCCTTTACACAGGGATTTGTTTTCGGAATTCCTCGTTCAGCTAAAAAAATGTTATGACTATTGATTTTGTGGTTTATCTGAACGCTTGCAACAGAATAAAGCCTACAAGTGTTTATTGTGCTTCCCCCACCACAATGGCCCAGTCCCATGTGTGAGTTTCGGAAAGAAAGTACAAGGGTCAGCTCAGAATCTCCATAGTGTCCTTTAGAAGGGAATTATTTGCAGACAAGAAATTTGCTAAAGTAAGTGGTGCTTACTTTTTTCCATGTGTTGGAATGCATGTTGCTATCTGGGCTCAAGTTGTCTGCTAACCCAGCTATGTCTTTGGTAAAGTGAATCTCACAGGGCCAAGCAGTACATCTCCCCTTAGCTGCCCCAGAAAGAGACAAAGCCATCTCAGACACACAGGGAACAGGGTTGTGCTACACGGAAATCAGCAAAATACATCAAATATGCTTGTCTTAATTAGAGTGTTAAAATAGATTTTTTTACATATTCCCTCTTATGTATATAAAACACTGACGACATACCCCACAATGTCAGAATGAGGATATGGTGGGGGAATTAACTATTTCAGTTCTGCATCTCACAGCTATAATCTTCGCTACAGTTCAAAGCATAATTCAAATGTGGCAATGGGTGATTAAAATCAAGTTTAGAAAGATATAGTGTTTGGTTTTTCTTTAAGGTTTTCCCAAGTCACTCTGGCCCATGAAAATATCCTCTGTCTTTAAATAAGATATTTAAAGAAGATATTTCCATCTTCTTTCTCTGAGCTGTTTTATGACCTTCAGTTGGAAATTATGTACTGCTTTAAAATACCTGGATGTGAAGATTAAATTTGCTTAAATGTTAAAAAAAAAAAAAAGATAGTGTTTGCATCACTTTGCATGTAACCATTCCCAATTAATGTTAATCACAAACATAGTGTATGATTATTGCCTAATATTAAAATACACAAGGCACACCCAATTTGATCTAGATTTCCTCCCAGTTAAAATCATGGGAAAGTGTTAGGATGTTTTTCTTTTCGTGTGTACTCAATAATAAAAGACTATCAGTCTGATCAGTAGAAAGTCTTAAAAATAATAAAACTAACAGCAGCTGATTGTAATTTATCTTTCAGAAAAACAGTTGTTATATTTTCCATTCCAGGAAGGGAAAAAATTGTCAGGGGTGAGCTCTTCTGCACGTTTTGATCACTTGGAATTCATCTTCGTTTTTGCATCAGCGGCTGAAGCAGCCCCAGACCCAGATGTGCAATTGATTTTTGTTCAATTTCAGCTCTGGGGAAAATTACACAGAAGTGCGTAATTTTTTCCCTGAATGCCCAGATTATGTAAACACACCCATTTCGTTTTAATATCAGAACTCGAGACATCCACTGGGAGAGCATCTAATATTTTTTTCCCCCTCGAAATCGTATTTTGGGGCAAACCGTGCACAAAGAAGGATTTAGAACCTTTTATAACCCAGGGAATGACGTCTTATGAGCCGTATTGCAAACACATATGGCTACATGTAATGGAAACGATGCACCTTTACTTCCTTTCACTTTATACTGCCATGTTGGTCTCTTTGATCATGTGTGAAACCTGGCTTGGTTTGCATTTGTGATCACTGACCTCTAAATTAAAGTGATTCAAACTCTAACCCCTTCCCATATGGCTTGAGCATAAATTGCCTGAGTATGTTGCTTCCAACCTGATTTTGAGGAGAAATGGTTATGTTCCACTGGCGAGGTAGCCCATGACCCGTGAATGGTCCGGTGACATGACTGGTGAAAATGGGCCCGTGTGCCATCTTTCTGGTTTCTTCTCTAAGCTGCCCAGATGCTGGAACTCTTCTTGGACCGACTTTAGACATTTCAAATTCTGCTGGGGAAAGGGCAACGTGTAGAAAGACAGGGAGAGAGAGCCTTTTCCTCAACCCTTTGCCTCTGGTGCGTGCCACAGTGATAAAGCAGAGAGAGAAAATAAGATTAGTTTATCTATGACACTCTTGGGTCATCCATTAGACTTGGCAACGTGGCCTTCAGTAACAGCTTAGGCTTAGCCTGCAGGGCTGTATGGGCTCTTGCATAAACAGATACATATATATTTTATGAGATTGAGTATAGGAACTGACATCAGGAGATTTTATGGAGGGCTTAATTACTCTCAGAGGTTTAAAGAATGTTCAATGGGAGATACTTGGTCATTTTTACTTTTAAAAATGACAATTAAAAATAAAAATTGCTTGACACTAGGACCCAAGCAAAGGCTTACTTTGAAAGCATTTGTTTGTGTTATCACTGTTTATGTTTTCCCACAATCTGGACTCTTTCTGGAGTCAACAAATACCATGTTTGCTAACAGAATGAGCACTAGCAATTAGCAGAGTTCTAAGTGATGCCGGGGAAAGAGCTGCATTGTTTGCTGTGAAAATTACCAGGGAAAGACTAACCAGGATTGCTTTTACCAGCTCCACAAAAAATCCCCCAGAGCCTTCTGGAGAAATGCAGCATCATTCAGGAAAGGGTACAGACTGTGGAATTAGATAGGCAAGAGTTTGAATCCCAATTCAGTAATTTAATAACCTTAAAATGTGGTCTCAGGTACCTCATCCATAAAATGAGGGTAATAATGACTATTGCATGGAGTCGTTCTAAGGATTAAATAAAGTGAGTATATGAGCATAATACGCATAGTGGAAGGAAATCATTTTATTAGGGTTCATCCCTTTTGTTTCCTTAATTCCCTGAGGAATATCATCTGAGAGTTTATTTCTGCCAATTTGCCGGAGACATACAAATCAAATATAGTACTTTATCCCCCTTTGTCCCAGGCTTGCATAAACCTGTCAAAACTACCCAAGGAAATGATTGCACCAGAACCAAAGTGTGGTCTTCCATTTCTAGCAAGATACATGACCAAATGTTTAGAGAAAACCCTCCCAGCTTGCACTTAAATACAAATACACTAGATGATAGATAAATAGGCAGACAGATACAGAGACTGAGAGAATAGTCAATGTCAAGAAACATCCAGAATTCTCTGCTTCACCGGGGTAAGCAAGTCCTGCAGCTGCCATCTTGTGGTCTAGGTGTTAGAGCTGTGACCAGTGTGGGAGAGAGCTGGGCAAGAGTCAAAGCATCCCTGAGCAGGATGGGAGGTGGAATGTTTACAAAAAGCCAGAACCCCAAAAGAGGACATTCTTGGTAGGTGAATTAGGGGAGAAAAAAAAACCCACACCACCGAAGAGTTGCTGTTCACGACTCCAAGTGATAGAAGGTAACTGTAGTCTATAATTTCTAAACTTGGAGAAGAAAAACTGCAAACAGAGAAGAACTTCAAATACAAAAAACCTCAATAAGAAAGAAAAGCAGTAATAAAAGAAATACTGAAAAGTGGAATAGATACTACAAAATAAAGTTGTAAAAATGAATCCAGATATTTTAGTAACCGAAAATCAATGCAACTGCATTATCCTTCCATGTTAAAAGACAGCGATTATCGAACGAGATTAAAACACACACACACACACACACACACACTCTCTCTCTCTCTCTCTTTCTCTCTCTCTCTCTCTCTCACGATCTCACAAAATCCAGCCACATGTTGTTTATAAGAGGCGCAGGATGGTTAAAAGTAAAGGTTAGAAAAGGCATTCCAGGCAAACATTAACCTAAAGGAAGCCTTCATTAATACAATAATATCAAACAAAAGCAGTATTAAAGGCAAAAAAATAATACACTAGAGATAAAGAGTTGAATTTTCTCAAAAGTTAACATTTCTCAGGAAATATGTGTTGAGTTTATAGGTAATGAGTAGTATAGCTTCAAATATTAAAAGCAAATTAACAGAATTACAGTGAAAAATATACAACTCCACATCATAATAGGAGATTTTTACTTATTACAGTTTTCAGTAGAATATGGAAAACTAGAATGACACAAACAATAAGCTTAACCTCAAGGACATACATAAAACACTGTTCCAACACTTATGAGTAGAAATTCCTTTGAGGGAGACACAGAAAATTTATAAAAATTTAATCATGTTGTAAGTCATAAAGCATGTCTCAACAAATGGTAAAGGACCCATTTTATCATTAGAATATAAACAAATCAGTTATAAAAAATAAATGGAGACAGGGAAATTTTAAAAACCACTTTTAAATAACCCATGGGTCAAATAATAAATCATAATAGAAACTATGGAAATGATAAGCACTACTTAACAAATTAGATGAGATGAAGCTAACGTAGTTCTTTACAAGAAATTTATAGCCTTGAATGTTTATATTTTAAAAAATAGCTATCAACTGAAAAATTTAGAGAAAGAGCAGAATAAACCCGAAGATAATGAGGAAAAATTAAGATAACAAAAACTAATGAGGTAGAACACAAAAATAGAGGATCACTGACATCAAAAGTCCATTTTGTGAAAAGAATAATGAATCAATAAGACTGAAAAAAATGAAATTGCACAAATAGCATAAAGGATGTAAAGGCATCTTTAATTACACATGCACATGAAGTTAATTAGATAATAAGGCAAAGTTATAAACTAGGCAGATAAATTTGAAAATTTATGTACAATGGACATTATAAAAATACATATTTATTGTCAAAACTAATTTGAGAAGAAAACTGAATGATCCTTTAACCATGAAAGAAATGAAATTGGTAATTTTTTTTCCTACTGGAAAATACTGGAGCAGAAGGTCTGGCATAGGAGTTATGCCAAATAGTCAATCCAAAATACATAAAGTCCTTTAGACAACAGAAAAAGTGGGAACATTCCCAGACTTACTCTACAAGGCCAATATTAACCTTGGATCCAAAACTTGACAGAGTATGAGAAAATAAAAGTACACACCTTTCAAAAATCTAGAACACTAACAAGTAAAAAGAACATTAGCAAGCCAAATTAAGCAATGGATTTTAAAATGATATACCATAAATTTGGATTTATCCCTGGAAGCAAGGTTAGCGCATTATTAGAAAATTATTTAATGTAATGTATCATATCAACTAATTAGAGGAGGAAACCATATGTCATCTCAGTATATACTCAGAAAGAAAATCATTCAGTAAATGACCATTCAGTAAATTTATCCGTGATAAAAATTCTTAGCAAACTAGGAATAAAATGGCACTTTCTTAACCTGATAAAGGATATCCACAAAAAACTTATGGCAAACATCATATTCGATGGTGAAATATTTATTAAAACCCCTTTAAAATCAGGATCAAACTGCGGAGGCTAGCTCATGACTTCTATTCCACGTAATTCTGGAAGTCCTAAAGACACATGACCTCAAAAATAACTTTGTATGCGAGGAGACAGGCAACCAGCATGTTCATCATAGCAGCTTTGATTTCAATAGCAGAAAGCTGGAAATCACTCAATTATCCTTTGACTTAGAATGGATAAATCAATTGTGGCATCTTCATACAATGGCCTTCTATACAGCAGGAAAACAAATGGATCGGATCTATTTGTGTCTACATGGATGAATAATATTGAGCCAAAAAGCCAATCGCAGAATACGTGTACAGTATCATTCCACTTATATGAAGTTTACATAAATCTCATAAGCAGGCAGATTTCAAAGTATGTCTAAAATATGTGTGTGTGTGTATATATATATATACACACATATATATACATATATATATATATGTAAACTATAAAGAAAAATAAGGGAATGATTAACACAAAATTTAAAATCTTGATTACATTGGCGGGGAACAGGGTGGAGAGGATCCAGTAAGGGCTTGTGATAATTTTCCATATCTTGAGCTGGTAATAGATGCGTTGTTGATTCCAACAATGAATCATGGCTTCCAGACTGGTAAGAGAGATGTGATAACTTAACCCCGCTCCATTTGGCTTCAACTTGGAACAACTGTGATCCCCCCCCCCGCCCACTTACCCAATAATTATATTCATGGGATGAAGTTATTCATTGGCCTGCTTATAGTATAAATACCTCTTCTTTATCCCTGTTTGTTTTCTGGGTTTTTTGTTTTGTTTTGTTTTGTTTCGCTGTGTGTCCTTTCTATAATCCAGGATTTAACGTCACTGTTGTTGTCTTTTGGATTATAAACTCAAGTGTATGATCTAAAGAGAATGACCAAGAATGTACAGAGGAGATTGCAAGGAAAGACTATCTTATATCTGTATCATTTATTTTCCTTTTAATAGCCAAGCTCTAGTTTCAAAGCATTGTGATCGGAGAATATGTCTTTTGGTATCGGTTGAGTCCTGCTTTGTGACCCAGTATGTGGTCTATTCTGGAGAAGGTTCCATGTGCACTTGAGAAGAATGAATATTCTGTTGTTTTAGGGTGGAATGTTCTGTATACGTCGATGAGGTCCATCTGGTCCAATGTTTCATTCAATGCTCTTATTTCTTTATTAATTTTCTGCCTCGATGATCTGTCTATTTCTGAGAGAGGCGTATTAAGATCTCCTACTATTATTGTATTCGTATCAATATGACTCTTTATCTTGATTAATAGTTTTCTTATGTAATTGGGTGCTCCCATATTGGGGGCATAGATATTTACAATTGTTAGATCGTCTTGGCGGATAGTCCCTTTAAGAATTATGTAGTGTCCTTCTGTGTCTCTGACTACAGTCTTTAGTTTAAAATCTAATTTATCTGATATGAGAATCGCTACTCCGGCCTTCTTTTGAGGCCCATTGGCATGAAAGATGCTTCTCCATCCCTTCACTTTCAGTCTGGGTGTATCCTTAGGTTCAAAATGGGTCTCTTGTAGACAACATATGGATGGGTCCTGTCGTTTTATCCAATCTGCAACCCTGTGTCGTTTTATGGGTGCATTTAGGCCATTCACATTGAGAGTGATTATTGAGAGATAGGTTTTTATTGACATCGTGTTGCCTTTGAAGTCTTTCTGTCTATAAATTGTTTCTGTATTTCTGTTCAATGATATTCTTAGGATTTTTCCTCTCTTATAGGACCCCCCTTAATATTTCCTGCAGTGTCGGCTTGATGGTTGCATAGTCTTTTAAGCCTTGCCGGTCTTGGAAACTCTTTATCTCTCCATCCATTTTAAATGTCAGTCTTGCTGGATAGAGTATTCTTGGTTGCATGTTCTTCTCATTTAGTACTCTGAATATGTTTTGCCAGCCCTTCCTGGCGGCAGGGGGGTGGGGGGGGGTGGGAGGTTGAGGAACCAGGTGGTGGGTAATAGGGAGGGCACGTACTGCATGGAGCACTGGGTGTGATGCCAAAACAATGAACACTGTTATGCTGTAAATAAACAAATAAAAATAAATATAAAAAAAAAATAGCCAAGCTCTAGAAAGTAATAAAATTCGGCACACAGTATGTACTGTGACTCCCTAACCTCTCAAAAAAAAAAAAAAAAAGACCAAATAAAAATAAAGAATGTTTCCATTCAGTGTGCTGTATGTACAATACAAAAATTGTAATCCAAATAAACATTTAGAAAAGAAAGATGAAAACTCAAGACCATTCTACCCTCTGGGAATTCACAATCTAACTATGACATACACATAGAGTGAGATAGGAGGAAAGAAAGTGGGTGGTAATGATATTGCAGATACTAATGTCTGTTCCAGAAATGGAAATATATAGAAAGAAGAGTCAGCTAGGTCTTGGGCATCGATCAAAGAAAAAACATATATAGAGAGAGGAAGGTCACTTTATTTTATAAAATCCTCCTTCTGACGTTAGGTGGTTACACAGCTGGTCTACCTCCACTGCCCCCAGGGTCCTGGGGCGTTTTGCCTAAAGCTGTTTGCAGTGCCCATAAACTCAAAGGAGGTTAGTGCTGGAGGGGATATGACAGAACAGTCATGCGAAAAAACTCAAATACATTTAACAAGTGGAAAAGTCATGGGATTTGGGGAGGTAACCTAGTGATGTTACCAGAGGAGGAAGCGGTGATGACTGCAGAGAACTTTGGAGGACTTTCCCCTCCGCCACTCTTACTAAAGGCAGTTGCTTCCGGAAACTTCCTTTATTGTGCCAGCCACATATGTCTGCTGACAGTATGTCTGCTGGCCCATGGAATACCAGTTTGTGAGCTTGAACAACTCCTATTGCACAGATGGGAGATACCAATAGAGGTAGTGATGTACCCAAAATCACACAAAGAGCAGAGGTGAGTCCAGAGCTGTTCAACATGGTGGACAAAGTCTGAAACCATGAGGGAGGAAGCATGTGCATGTGTTTTTATGCAAATAATTTTTGTTAGCTGGAATAAAACGAGAGGAGTGTAGAAGTTTGTAAACAGAGGAGTTTCATATGGGGGTCAATAAAAGAGACCCAAAACTTGATTGAATAAAACATCTTGCTTCCAGCTCATTGCATCCTTGTCCATATTGATCGGCTGTAATAGAGCATGACAGAGGTATCGATTGACTGAAGCAATTCTCAGGTATTTGGGACCTGAAAGCAGCCATAGACTTTCAGGAAGGCAGTGCTCTACCGAAGCCTACGATTAGGAAAGTGAAGCGAGAAGGGGACTTGGGCATGAAGTGATCTGTATTTATATCAATCTATCAAGTGACATATTTGAAGCAGAAGGTGCCTCATTTTCTTCACCTATAAGTTAACAGATAAGCATATGTTGGTGATTGTCTGATAAAGAGCTGTTGATGAAATGCCTACTTAAAGTATGTGCCTGGGTTTTTGCTAATATTGATTTCTAAAACACTGTCAAAAACAATGACAGCAGGGGCACCTGGGTGGCTCGGTCGTTAAGCACCTGCCTTCCGCTCAGCTCAGGATTCCAAGGTGCTGGGATTGAGCCCCACGTCGAGCTTCCTGCTTGGTGGAAAGCCTGCTTCTCCCTTTCTCACTCCCCCTGCTTGTGTTCCCTCTCTCTCGCTGTGCCTCTCTCTGTCAAATAAATAAATAAAATCTTTAAGACAAACAAACAAACAACAATGACAGCAGATTGGATACAGACCTCTCCATTTGTCATCCACTTAAAAAAAAGAAAACGCAGAAAAACAACAGTCGAGGCAAACGTTAAGGACATAAATCTATCAAGATCTGGGAAGCAGAAGGGAAGACGACAGTACACACATTTTAGAGGCCAGAAAGCAGACAGGCCCATGGTCAATGCGTTAGCAGACCCAAGCTATTTACAGCTGAACTAAAATCAAGAAGATCATTGAAAAGTTAGAGAAACAACCAGATCCCCAGACCTTGTCTCCCACTCCTTACACTCAGTTCAGGAGACTGCCATGCTCCCAGCCCAGCCGATGGCTGAAGCTTTATTCCTGAAGAGGGTAGAACAATTTCTGGGAATGGAGTGCACCAGGCACAGACGAGAATAAGGCTCCGGAAGAGACTTCTCTGGGAAGATGAAATTGACAGAGTACCTAGCATGAGACATCCTAGCAGGATATTTACATAAGTGGGAAAGAGTTTGGGCCTAAGGGAGCCATAAGTATTTAGAAAACCAAACACATTAAGAAACAAGATAATTTTACCTCCCAGGAAAAGTAGGCAGGCAGGGGAGGAATTGTGATGGTAGTTTACTCCAGGCTTAGTTTTGGGTAACATCTGAATACTATAATAATGTAAACACTGCATCTTGATTTAATGAAAATGACCATATTGGGGTGAAGAGGGGATGGGAAGAACATGTGCCGTAGACGTGGAGGGAGGAAAGAGGTTGTCCCCTCTTCATAGTGTGAAATCAGATTTTTTAAAGTTGGACACTTTAATTTTTTATTTAAATTTAAGTTACTTAACATATAGTGCATTATTAGTTTGAGGGGTAGAATTTAATGATTCATCGGTTTCATACAACACCCAGTGCTCACAACATCAGGTGCTCTCCTTCCTGCCCATCCCCCCAGTTACCCCATCCCCCCACCCACCTCCCCTCCAGCAACCCTCAGTTGATTTCCTAGAGTTAAGAGTTTCTTATGGGTGCCTCTATCTCTGTTTTTATCTTATTTTATTTTTCTTCCCTTCCCCTATGTACATCTATTTTGTTTCTTAAATTCTATATATGAGTCAGTCCTTTTTTTTTTTTTTTTTTTTTTAAGTAGACTCCACACCCAGTGTGGGGCTTGATCTCACAACCCTGAGATCAAGAGTCATATGCTCTACTGACTCAGACAGGCAGGCACCCCTTAAAGTTGGATACTTTTTTTTTTTTTAAGTAGCAATGTAAGTATGTGATTTAGAGATAAAGGATGTAAATACCAAAATAATCAGCTGTGGGAGGAGGGAAGAGGATGGAGGGCTATTATAGGACGTTTCTCAACAAACCTTGTAGAACAATTCAATTCTTTAAAATTAGGCCTAGAAAACTTCGATTTAAAATTCACACACACAAAAAATAAAAATCCATATATTATTTCTTGATTTCAAACCGATTAATAAAAATAAGCTGGACGTATTGCTGAAAAGCCAACTTAGTGTTTGTTCCCACAGCCACAGGTGAGGAGGGAAGAGAATGATACTCTCTCCACCTTCACGCCTCTCCGAGTAAACCCACTCCATCCACATGCTGTTCAAGTGATGCCTTGGTCTGGGGCAGATGAAATGATGGATGCTAGCTTAAGGATAATGGGAACCAGATGACCTCAGCCTTCTCAAAACATCTCATTTCTAACTGCTTTTATTTATCTTCCACTTTTGATTGTATTTCTTTAGGACATTTTTTTGGGTCTTACAGATAGTTAAGAATTATTTTCTGAGAATCATAACATCATTAGACTTGAAACAGTGTCTTACCAACTTCCTTCAGAATAAATTGGACATATGCCTTTTACTTAAAAAGGCTGGGTGGGGAAGGGACCAGTCACTGCTCACTTTCCCTGGTGTGTCTTACAGTCTCGGATGTGGAGCTGTGTGGCTCTTAACCTTTTTTCAGTCGGGAGACTTTTAATCTCGTTAAAGCGGTGGACTGGCTCTTGAGAAAAATTCCTGTAGACAGATTTTACATACACTTGCAGAGAATTACAGAGTCCCTGATGCCCATTCATGGATCACTTAAGTGTTCATGAACTTGTTAGGAGTCTGATCCATATCACTGGCTATACTAATAGAGTCTAAATAAGTGTTGAATCAAATGAATGGACCCAAAGAGAGGAACTCTAGTTCCAGCTGACTTGTTAGGTGAAAACAAGGACACACAATCAATGCAGTGTTTTATTTTATGTCTTTGATTTTCCTCTTGGAATATGGAAAATTGGTTTTGAATCTCTTTCTCTCCTTGCTCTTTGGGCTCTGTCGGTCCTTGTATCCTTCTCCATAATTATCCTGAAGCAGTACAGAAAGAATGTGTTCCTTACTACCTAGACTCCCGAATTTCTAGCCTCAACTTGTAAAAACTACTCTCAACAGTACGTGTTGCTATTCTAAAATCAATCAATCAATCAAGCTCCATTATGCCCATTTTGTCCCACATATTCAAGGCTGCCATATGGCTTCAATGGATGTCTGGTGAAAATGTGTTTAATATCTCATAAAACCTACATCAAGATGTCAGATGCCCATAATTAATGACGAATCCTCTTTGAGACATTGCTTTACCTATTAGCCACCTGGAGCCGTCTGGCCAAGTCCTAATCCATTAGGCAGTTGCAGACATTTTGAAGATGTCCGAGTCCTAAGGAGAGCTGAGAATACTTAGCAAGTTGAGTAGTGATGAGAGCGCTGGGACGGCCTGGGTCCCGGGTGTTCTCATTAGGAAAATGCCTCATTGCAGTCCATTTCCGCTCCCTCAGGTAATCACCGTTGGAGGAAATGGCAGCCTTACCTGAGCCCTCCTCGTGTAGGATAATAAAACTTGCTGTGGCCATGGGAAGAGCGATATAGTAGAGGTCATAGGAAGGTACTTGAGGAATTAACCTTACTCTGTTTTTGGTCCTTCCCATTCTCCAAAAGGCGGTAATGTCTCCACTGAAGTCCTCACCTTGCAGTGCTGCCAACCCCATAAAATTTCATCATCATCCCCTTCTTCATCAGCTGGTTCTCTAGCCAGGTGAGAACAGCTGTGGGGAATGTACACTGTCGTATGCCTCGGGTTTGCCCTGGGAAGACTTGGAACACCAGGCAGACGCCCATGGCACAATCCCAGAGATTCCGGTTGTCAATCCAAATACGTCCAGCTTGTTTTCTTCCCCTGGCCTCTGCCTTCACCCGTTTCCACCCCTGTGCATAGGGCCACAGTCTGACTTTCATGCTAGTGGTTATCCTAAGCAATCAACTATGAGTATCCCGAAGACTGTGATGGGTCACCAAGTCGTGCAGAATGTTTTTTGTTTTTTTAATTTAAATTCAACTAGCCAACACACAGTACATTATTAGTGTCAGATGTAGTATACAGCAATTTGTCAGTTGTGTGTAACAGCCAGTGCTCATTACATCACACGCCCCCTCAATGCCCACCCCCCTCCCCACCTCCCCTCCAGCAGCCCTCAAGTTTGTTTCCCATAGTTAAGAGTCTCTCATGGCTTGTCTCCCTCTCTGATTTCTACCCGTGCAGTTTTTCCCTCCTTTCCCTTATGGTCCTCTGCCCTGGAATGTTTTCTGTAATAACAATTTTGTCTTCCCTTCCTGGCTCTAAAAACCAAAAGACAACTCCAGTACCTGAGTATTGGTGTCATTACATGGAACCATGAGGACATGTGTTAGGGTGGAACAAACTGCAAAGATGGCCTGAAATCCAGGTGTGAGCATATCCTTTAGCTGCTCTCAGGAGGGGCAGGAGGTGGCATGATGCTGATGTCACCAAGACCCCTCCCTCCAAGGGTGGTGAAGGCACCGATGGAAGGAAAGCCAGCCTCCGGGGTGCCCCCACGAGCCACTTGCCTTACGGACAGCGAGTTCAGTAGGAGATGGTGCTGATTTTTGTAGGGCGTTCTTCAGAAACAGAGGAAGAAAGTTGGACTCACCCCGAAAATAAAACTGAAACTTACATTCAGAGACAACAGAATGCGGCACTATTTCCACTGCCACGGAACCTAGCTTTAGCTTTCACAAAGTAAAGGAAGTCTCAAATTACATGATTAAAACCATCTTCTTGGGGCTTAGGAGAGGAGGGGTCCGAGTGTTTCCATTTCATGCAAGACTTTTAAGGAGTGTTTATGCATTGGCTGTCAGCGCCTTGGCGGAGCATACCCTCTCCTTCCCCACCGCCTCTCCGGCTGGGCCAACTGCTCTCCACTTTGCCGTGCTGTCTCTGGGCAGGGCCCGCTACTCAGTATCTCCTAAGCATTTACATGGGAGATCCTTCTGGAATATTCTCACATGTGCTGCTCTTTCTCTTTGCTGGGGTCTTTCTCCTGAAGGGCTTCTGCTCTGGCTTCAACATAGAAGTCAACTTCCTCCAAGCTAGCAGCCATTTCCCCCATCTTTTGGTGGCATTTGGGACAAGACTGCAACTTAAAAGCCAGCCCTAAGACCCATGGATTGACCCACTAATAGATTTTTTTTTTTTCTGAGCTCCAGGCCTCTGCACCTTGGAAAGGAATTCTGTGACTTTGCTTAAACGTGTGTCCGAAGAGTTTCACACTTCCCAAGAGCCTATGCTTAAAACAATGTCAGAACATAAAAGCACCTAATAGTCCTTCCCTGTTTTGTCCCCACACTTGACGTTGAAAGTCTCATCTTTCATACCCTCTGCCATCGTGTCCGCACATAAGAATTAAGATGAGGGTGCCTGGGTGGCTCAGTGGGTTAAGCCTCTGCCTTCGGCTCAGGTCATGATCTCAGGCTCCTGGGATCGAGTCCCGCATCGGGCTCTCTGCTCGGCAGGGAGCCTGCTTCCTCCTCTCTCTCTCTGCCTGCCTCTCTGCCTGCTTGTGATCTCTCTCTGTCAAATAAATAAATAAAATCTTTAAAAAAAAAAAAAAGAAGATGAACATTTTGAGTATTTCCTTTTACAGAATTTCCTGCTGAACATCTTACAGCCTTTCTCCCCAACATCAACTAGAGGAATTAGGTACATTTTACAAACAGGGAAACTAAGACAAAGCATTTCATCCAGACCAGTTTAAAATTACCAAGAAAGGGGCACCTGGGTGGCTCAATGGGTTAAAGCCTCTGGCTTCGGCTCAGGTCATGGTCCCAGAGTCCTGGGATTGGGCCCTGCATTGGGCTCTCTGCTCAGCGGGGAGCCTGCTTCCCCTCCCCCCCCCCGCCTGCCTCTCTGCCTACTTGTGATCTCTGTCTGTCAAATAAATGGATAAAATCTTTAAAAAATTAAAAAATAAAAAGTAAAATAAAATAAAATTACCAAGAAAAATAAGTAGAGAGGGAGTAAAGAAATGAAACAAGAGTGGCAGACGACGATGCTTGTGGAAATGGAGTGGTGATCACAGTGTGGTTTCAAAATACAATTCTCACTACTTTTGTATATGTTTGGAAAGGTCTATAAAGTAAAAGTGTTAGAATTATAAAAATACGACTCCTTAAATTTAGCCCTTGGGAGAAAGAGCATCTCTTCAGTATCTCCCCTACGGTTAAGATTACTGCCCAGCCCACCCCCCCGCACTATGGAAAATGCTCGAAGTAGCCGAGCTCTCTGCTAGAAGTCCATTGAAACCCTGGGTCGTGCGTTTCCAATCATTAGCGCCTGCCCGTGGCCTTCAATTGTTCGGATTTCCTCCCGAGCGTTCCACGGAAGCCTGTGTTGTACCCCAGGAAGACATAAGGGGATGTCATTTCAAATGCCATGAAATCATCTTTTTGGATTGTTCCGTTGTGATAATGTGTGCATTTCCCCGCAGCTTCTCTCCGGTGTAAGCTGCTCCTTTTCCATGTTATCTGTGCCGCCACCTCATTCTCTCGCTGTTAACCGAAGAATTGTTCGTCTCTGTGTAGGCTTCAGATCTGCATCTGCTTTATGTGGTTCCATCTGCTCTGCATTGTAGTTTCTTTGTAATATATTAGGTGCTGGGAAACATTTAAAGAGACAGTCAAGTGAGCATGAGCCTTGAGCTGTCTCCGTCTCTCTATCTCTCTCTCTTAACAGAAATAAAAATGGTGTTTCTCACCAGGTGGAAATCACTTTACCTTTGAAAATTTGTGAACCTGCTTTTTAAAAATTCTTTCTCTCTCTCTCTCTCTCTCATTCACTGTAAATTGTTTTTCTCTTTTCGTTCTTCCTTAGCATCATCCCTACCCACTCTCTCAGAACTCTCAGAACTAAGTGATTTGGTCTCCTTGGACAGATTGAAATGAAAGTCAAACACTCCACACCAAAAGGACTAGTATATAATAGACTGAAAATCCAGGGTCCCCTTGGGTCTGTGTGTCTCTCTTTCATACTCAGGGTGAGCAGCTCTCAGTCAGAAAAGGGCAACGTCCAATTTCTGGCTTCTGAGTCCGCCCAGTTGGCTTGAAACCCCACCTCTGCAAGTGGCCTTCCCCTGGCTTAGCTGGGTCCCCTGTAGAGCAGCAGGATGGTACCCACTTTGGAGTATTGTTGTGAAGATCACCTTCCAGAAGTTTCTAGCACAGAACCCATCATGTGTGGCCAAAACTTCAGAAATGGTCAGTAGCTATAATTACTATTAATTCTACAAGTCACTGACAGCATGGGAAAGTGCTAACTATGGACCGTAATAGCTACAAAAAAAATAATGTGTTTTCTTGGTTGCCAAATTAAGTTGAAACCAATTTTCACATTAACAGCAGGCATTTGCTAACTTAGAAAACACAGCTACCAACGAGGCTCCAAAAGAAGGTCTTTGACGCTGATGCTCATTTATTGTGTCATCTTCGCTTTGGGTGAAAACTTTTGCTGAAATGTGAGAGGCTCATTGGATTTATTATTTTTTTTTTCCTTTCTTGTCTACCCAGCTGTCATTATGTGTATCCTCAGAGGTGGAAGTCTTCTGACCGGGGCTTGGTCAGGACAGGAGTTTCGTGCTTTGATTTTGTTTTGTGTTTGAGGTTCGTAATGAAGAATTCAGAAGGAGAATTGTTAGATGCTCTAGGGGAAGCACGGACGTCACCGTCTTTCTGTTTTCTGAAAGTTGAAAATGACAAAGAACAGCAATGCTAATAAGTGGTACTGTGTCTAGTCGAGTTCAAAAATGTAATTCGCTACTTCTGAGGAAATCAAAGCCTTTGATGAGAGGAGCTCTTTTGACAAATGAAAAATTCTAAGACTGATGGTAAAAAATGTTTTTGGTAACATCTGTATTCGTGCATTTGCATTTTTAGCAAACATTTGTTGAACATCTTCTGGGGGCCAGGTATATTGTTAGATACTGGGATGTTAAAGTGAGGAAAATTATTGTAAAAGGAGAGAAGTGGCTTGGTTAAATTCTGTAATTTTCGGAGTGTTTTCAAAAGGAGCTCATTGTGAATGTATGGACTGGGTCTAGATAAAGTCACAGAGGATGGTGCTGTACTCCAGCCATCGTGACAGTGGGGAGCCGTGACTGCCCCTTGGTCTCAATGAACAAGGGGAAGAAGGAGTAAGGCCTGGAGCCTGGAGAGAGGCTGGTAGGCGACCGCCACCTCTAGGGCACACATAGGCCTCATGCAGCGAGCTCTAGGCAATCCAAATGGCCTGCCCTGGAGGCCGCTGAAGAGGATAAACTCCCCCATTAGTCCCTTAAGCCCCCCGACCCCCACCCCAGTTGCCAGAGGAGAAGAGAGCGCACTTGTGCGTTTCACAGAGGTCAGCCTCCCCAGGCACAGACCAGAGTGGAGAAGGATCTGGAAAGGGCAGAGGGGAAAATCAGCACAACGTGACCTCCTTCAAGAGACTCAGTGTAACAGTAGAAGACTGAGGCACAAGCAGATACATTTAATACCCATAATAATTCACATGGTATGCTATTTACAGAATAATAAGAGAGACCAGATGACAAAGCTACCAGCTCTGGTCCTAGGGAACATTCAGTCTGGATCTCCAAAAACGAGTACAAGTTGGCCGGATGACAGAGGAAGGAGGAGGACTAGACTAGCACAAGGGGCAGAGGAAAAGGCAAATGTATAAATCACCCACATATGCATATGCAAAGCCTGCCTAGAAATCAAGTGTGACTCCAGCGTGAGGTATACGGGACCCGGGGAAAGGATTTGGGATTCTGCAAGGCTTTGTTTGCACTGGTGGAGAACATGGCCCAGAATCCCTGCAACAAGTGATTCTCTCGCCCTGCAGGCTTTGCGAGGGGGGGGCGTCTCTGTGCGTGCAGTGCCAGGGACAGCACTTGGCACAAGGCCCATGCTCGAGAGCTCTTTGGAAAATGAAGGAACGAGTGAACCTGAGTCCCAAGACTGCATTTTATTACAATTAAATTTGATATCGATTAGCAGGGAGTACTATTTGGAGTCTTCTCTGTTTGTCCTGGAAGTAAGTAGATCTAAAGAGCAGCGGTTTTGTGGGACGGGATGAGGAGTCAGGACAGCTGTTCTTTGCTGGAAACATCGTTTCGCCTTCCGCATCTCAACCACCCCGTCTGGAAAGTGAAAATCGTGCTTGCTGCCCCAGCTATCTCGTGAGATTATTGTGGGGATCAAACAGATCAAAGGTGCCTTGACAGGTGTAAAGAACTTGACAGATAAGACACAGTGATGCCTCCTCCTCCCACGTCTGAAGCTTCTGAGAGGAGCCACATAAGTGAACTTTTCGAATAATGCAGTGATGTTCCATTAACAAGGGTTTCTCATTCTCAGCTCTGTCTGCATTTGGGGCCAGAATACCTGGGGAGTGGGAGGCTGTCCTATGCATTTCAAGATATTTTTGCAACGGCCCTGGCTTCTGCCCATCGGCCATCAGTTCCCACCCCCCTCTTCCACCCCACTGACTGGTTGTGACAACCAACAATGTCTCCAGACTTCCTGATGTCCCCTAGAGGGCAAAATCGTTCCCTGGTTGCGAACCACTGCCTTGAACATTCCTTTTCAGTCTTACCCATTCTAGATGGAAATCTTTCTAAAATATGTTGGTCACATCCCTGCCCGTTAAACACAGGCTCCTGAGTCACTGCAGGAGAATACCGGCTGCAGCCATCATAGAATCTTTAAAATGGCTGAGCAGTATTTGCCCACGCCCCTGGTCTGCTGTGTCGTCGTTCCTCGGGCCTGCATTTCATGCATTTTTCTCTTCCTTCCCTCTCTCCCCGTGAGGCTGACAGCTGTCATTTTCCCGTAAGCACTGAAGTGTACTAATTTGCTATTTCTAATCTGCTCAGGATTTAAAAAGCAGTTAGCCAGCTTTCCTAGAACGCATCTAAAATGAGAATCAACAGTCCCTGAGTTTGGGTGTGCAGGAGCCTGCCAGATGGACTTGGTCCGTGGGAGCCTTGCAGAGGCCTTCCTGTTCTCACTTCCCAGCTCCTCTGCTGTCAGGGACGTCTGCCAGGTAAGCCTGGTGTCATCCTGCTTATTAGAATATGACTGGAGGATGTTAGGAACATCAGCTTTCCCATAGCCTCGATTTCAGATGAAATAAGAGGGGGTAGGTGTCTGAAAGCAGTTGAAACCTGCCTGCCAATTGCACACCAACACTTCGGAGAACAATGAGTCTTTGATTTTTCCCACCACCTTCCTCACTCCTGCTTCTGTCTAGAAATTATAGGAAGGGCAGTACATCATTCGATTATCTATGAGACCGCACAGAGCCTGGTATCGCGTATGTCGATAAGACATCGGTGATACCTGAGACAAAATAAGTCTAGGGTCTGAGCCCTGGTCTGTTGGTCCTGGGCACACAGTAGGCCTGTTTGTGGGAGGAACCCCATCAGTGAGGAGCAAGAATAGAATCCCACTTTCCAGTTGTCCGTGGGGGAAAAATCTCCTGTGAGGTGTGGCAAGCCAAAGATAAGGACTTCAAAACTCCAGATGAGGCAAGCGGTTTGTCGCAAAAGCACAGGCTAATCTTTCATGTCACAGATAAAGAGGGAGCCCTAATGGGCCCAGAGACAGGAAAATAAAATGACTGAATGTCAGCGTGTTTCCTCTTCTGCCGCAGCTCTCTTTAAAGAGCACTGATTGGGGATGGCCCGCGGATTCCGGCTCGCAGCACCAATCTGCCTCCCTTTATTACCTCTTTGCAAGTGCTGGTGTTTTTCACTGGGCGGGAGGGAAGGTTAAGACTCTCCATGTCTGCCTGACACCACCGGGTAGGATCTCAGGGGTCTCTAACAGCTCACTTGTCCACGTTGTTAGGCTATTTCTGTCTCCTATAGCACGGAGTGATACGTCACGCCAGCATAAAGCAACCTGTAGGAGAACTTTTACCTGAATGCTATGCAAGGTCAGAGGAAAGCATCCCGTTTCAGAACGGTTCTGGACATCACGAGAAAGAGAACGGTGTCCAATAGGACTCTAAACACTGCCGGAGGAATGGCGTTCGACTTGCTACATTTTCTCAAGGTCATGACTGGTCTTAACAGTCCCCATGGGTGACAGGTTTCCAGATGGTGATTCTGGACCAGCCAGACCCTTGAGAAAGGAGGCCAAGACTGCCCAGTTTCCACCAGAGAATATGAAACCTGAGATCATGCTGATAGCGAGATCAGCCTCAGAGCTTGTCCTGAGGTCCATGCTAACACCAGTGTATCTCGTCTCCCGAAGGAATGAACCCAGGGATGCTGTGACTTTCAGATTTTATCCATCACTTCTGTAAGGAGTTCCGCTGAAGCCATCCAGACAATCTGACCTGGCCGACGTCAGGAAAATGGCCAGTCCTCAAAATACAAATTCTTCCGACAGAGTAACCATCTATTTGTATTTTCAAAAAGGCAATGAAAACATCTCTCTATGTGCCTTGGGTTCTGCAGTCTCGACATTTCAGATAGGTCACTGGTTAATTGGGCTGGGTTAATGGCTCTTTTCATTATGGTGACTTTCGCCCATCTTTCTGGCAGAAGGGGCCTGATTAAATCATGGGCTGCTGTGGGTGAAAGATATTGCTTCTGTGGCATTTAGCCTCCCCAGAGACTACAGAGCTTGGGGGGAGGGAGGACTACATGAAGTGACTCTGGAACATGGTGGAAACTTAGCTTTGTTTTGTCTGCATTCACAAGAAAGAGCAGCAGTTAGAGGTTCTGAGTGCCTTTTCTGAGGAGATGATTACACGGAACCCGTGGCAGTTTCTTGAGGCCAATGTGTCTAGAGTGGGAGCAAATGGGAGTGGTGTGAGATGAGTTCAGATGAGGCAGGGTTCAGGATTAGTAAACTATCGGGAAATGAGGGATGAGGGCAGATGCTTAGGCAAAAGTGCAGTTGATAAATTCTGGGTTGAATTCGTGTGAGCTGCTCAAATCCAAAGTATCCTTAAAAAAAAAAAAAAAAACTTGAACAATAAGTCTATGGCTCAAAAAAGATGCAGAGATCTTACAGAGATCCTGCTGTCCAGTTCATAATCACTTAGAGTTTTTGCTAGGTGCTCACCATTTTCCCATCTGTGATTTAAGAGAATCTCTACAAGCCTTTGAGATGTCAATTATTATCTTTATTTTGAAGATGGACAGATGAGGGCTTTGTCCGCGTTAGTCTTACCTGCTTTGGATTGAAACTTGACGTGTAGTAGGGCTTTATTTGGGAATGGGAGGACTAAAACCACAAAAGTGGTTTTCTGATTCTGTTTTGTCCATTTTCTACTATTTGAAGTGCTTCTTATCCTGCATGGGTTTAATTAGTTTTTGAGTTCTGGTCTAGAAAACTAACCACCAGGAAGACGCCTGTTTCAATGAGGAGAAAAAAAAAAAAAAAAGAAAAGTCTTCTCATAGTACATGTAAAACTCTGTCAACACATAGCCCATTTGTAACTTGTAGGCTAACCACATATGTTTGCATTAGTTATTAGGAATAAGTTCTGTTTATAGTAAGCAAATATGTTTGTACATGTATATGTATATAATTACCTATTTATTTATGTATCCTATAGCCATTAAACCCAGAAAAATTCTGAAAGAATAGATATTAAAACATTAACAATAGCTATCTCCAGGATTTAGGGTCCCTTCCTTTTATTTATTTATGTGTTTGTTTATTCCTAATCTAAAATGTCTTCCTCTCATGGGAACAGAGCACAAAGTGTATTTCTTAGAGACAGGAAGTAAAGAAGGCACACACCTGGCTCATTCTAGATTCAAGTGTATTTGATCTTCCCTCCTACAGTTTGCTCCTCCTTCCATACGGGTTTCATCACGATGATGCAGCTTAAGTGATCAATTTGAAGGTGACTCTTACCAAAGTTTGAGCAGGTATCAAGATTACAAAAGCATCAACTCAATAAAACTGGGGCCCATTGTGGTCATTAGGACTGAGAGAACCTTCGGGGAAGTCACTGCGGGGGAAATGAGAAACCAGAGGGAAGGAATAGAAATACCTGATCTTTAAGACCCTCACTGGGAGGCATCATTTTGAAGGAGGAGATGAGCAAGGGGGAAACTAACACCAGAATTGTCGGTTACAGACTCTGAAATCAGTCTGGGAGAGGAACGAAGGGCAAATCTTTCAGAGAAGGGCCCTCGAAAGACAGAAAAACATAGGCCAAGGAGACTAAGTAGACAAGTTCCGAGCTGTGTGGTGGAAAGTTTGAGGAACGGCACCCACATGCCCTGGGCGCTGCTGTGTTCAAAAGGCTCGTCACGTGGTGTGATCATGTAGGAAGCAGAGGGACTGTCATGACTCGTTTGTCATGGGAAGAAAAGGGGTGGGTTGGGGGGTGGCGGTTGTGTAGGAGGAAGGAGCAAGGCCCCCAGGACAAAAGGAATGGAAACAATTTAGATACGTGTTATTAATTATTGTCTCCAAAGAGCCTGGTGTGGCAAGACCGATGATGACGTAGGGGGCATTTCTTAAACCCCTCCCAACATAGCTCACTGTCTTCTTCCATGTGGCATGAATCATCTCTGGAACTTTCTGGTTTCCAGCAAGGAGGCTGCAGCACTGATAAAGGCTGTTGGCGGGATGTTACGTCACCTCCATTTCTGTACCTGTTGTTCACCTTCCTGTCAGCCCAGCCTGAAAGACCCCAGGGTAGAGGCATTCGCTGCAACCTAATACTTGACATAGAGGGGGTTGACAGGAATGATTTTTCAAAACTTGTTATATTCTGAAATGAGTGGTTTCTGGCCCCTGTTCCCACCATCCTCCTCTACGGTTTTTATCTTTTGCCCACAACAGATGTGGCCGATTTTCACAGAGATGAAATCTCTTTGACTGGCAAGAGACTATGGTTAAACTTTATTATTGTTATGGTGGTGGTTATCATTGTCATTTCAACTTCACCTATTTCTAGAAAGTGAAACAGTTTTCTTCGATACAATAGAAACCTTTCAATGAGATTGAAATGTAAGAACTTTTTAAAAGAGGGGACAGTTATAAACTGTAAGCCCAAGTGTTGTATTTTCCATTCTGGGTATTGTCTTCTTGGTGCACAGCAGGTATGCGGTAAATATTTTAGAATTAAGAATAGTGGGGGGCGCCTGGGTGGCTCAGGGGGTTAAAGCCTCTGCCTTCAGCTCAGGTCATGATCTCAGGGTCCTGGGATCGAGCCCCACATCGGGCTCTCTGCTCAGCAGGAAGCCTGCTTCCTCCCTTTTTCTCTGCCTGCTTCTCTGCCTACTTGTGATCTCTGTCTTTCAAATAAATAAGTAAAATCTTAAAAAAAAAAAAAAGGAATTAAGAATAGTGCAGTAACCTCTTCGATATCAGCCACAGCAACTTCTTTCAAGAGATGTCTCCAAAGGCCAAGGAAACAAAAGCGAAAATGAACTTTTGGGACTTCATCAAGATCAAAAGCTTCTGCACAGCAAAGGAAACAGTCAACAAAGCAAAAAGGCAACCCACGGAATGGGAGAAGATATTTGCAAATGACAGTACAGACAAAGGTTGATATCCAGGATCTATAAAGAACTTCTCAAACTCAACACACACAAAACAGAGAATCATATCAAAAAATGGGCAGAAGATATGAACAGACACTTCTCCAACGAAGACATACAAATGCCTATCAGACACATGAAAAAATGTTCATCATCACTAGCCATCAGGGAGATTCAAATTAAAACCACATTGAGATACCACCTGACACCAGTTAGAATGGCCAAAATTAGCAAGACAGGAAACAACGGGTGTTGGAGAGGATGTGGAGAAAGAGGAACCCTCTTACACTGTTGGTGGGAATGCAAGTTAGTGCAGCCACTTTGGAGAACAGTGTGGAGATTCCTGAAGAAATTAAGAATAGAGCTTCCCTATGACCCTGCAATTGCACTGCTGGATATTTACCCCAAAGATACAGATGTAGTGAAAAGAAGGGCCATCTGTACCCCAATGTTTATTGCAGCAATGGCTACGGTCACCAAACTGTGGAAAGAACCAAGATGCCCTTCAACAGATGAATGGATAAGGAAGATGTGATCCATATACACAATGGATTATTATGCCTCCATCAGAAAGGATGAATACCCAACTTTTGTAGCAACATGGACGGGACTGGAAGAAATTATGCTGAGCGAAATAAGTCAAGCAGAGAGAGTCAAGTATCATATGGTCTCACTTAATTGTGGAGCATAACAAATAACATGGAGGACATGGGGAGATGGAGAGGAGAGGGAGTTGAGGGAAACTGGAAGGGGAGATGAACCATGAGAGACTATGGACTCTGAAAAACAACCAGAGGGTTTTGAAGGGGCGGGGGGTGGGAGATTGAGGAACCAGGTGGTGGGTAATAGGGAGGGCACGTACTACATGGAGCACTGGGTGTGATGCTAAAACAATGAACACTGTTATGCTATAAATAAACAAATAAAATAAATAAATAAATAAAAGGATGATAACCAGTAAAGAAAATACAGAAAAAAAAAAAGAATAGTGTGTTCTGATTTCACATAATACACCTCTCTGTTGCCTGTTAGTGTCCTATCCATAGGTCAGATTATCTTCCTCTTCTGGGGCCTGACCTAGGTTGACAAATAGGTTAGTTGGTTAATTCATTTGTTAATTCAACTAACTGAACGCATGCGAGACATCAGAGAGTATGTGAGGCTTAGAAAATGCATCACCACTCTGAGCACACATCTCAGCTGCAGGAACATAAACATCCCCAATTCCTGTTGTCACCAGTTATGAGTCCCAAGACAAACTGGGGACCTCCTATTTGTAAGACAGCTTGCTAGGCCATGAGATACAAAGACTATATGGGATAGCTTCATAAGTACAAGAAGAATGTAGGGCATTTTATTTTAAAATAAGAACACATAGCATAGAACTTTATAATATTTTGCTATAGATAATTTATTGAACCATTTGCACAAGAGTAGTCCAAAATATGTCTTGTCATTATTCACATTTTGGCACAGAGAAAACTGAGTTCTGTAAGTTTGAACTTAAAAATGTGTCAGTCTGGGTTTTCCAGAGGAATAGAACCTATAGGAGCAGAGGTGGCGGTGAGGGGGGGTGATTTACTATAAGAAATCAACTCACACGATATGAAAGCTGGGAAGGCAGGCTGGAAGCCCAAGAGATCCAATGGCATAAGTTCTAGGCCAAGTCAGGAGTCTGAAGGCAGGAAAAGACTGATGTCCCAACTCAAATGGATTGGATGAGCAACACGCTCCCTGGGGAGGGCAGTCTCTTTTACTCAGCCTACTGATTCACACGTTAAAATCTCATCCAGGAATACCCTCACTGACATATCCAGAAAATGTTGAACCAAACATCTGGGCATCCTGTGGCCCAGCCACGTTGACTTACGAAATCAACCAACATATGGGACTTATCCGAGATTGCACGGCCATGAAGAGGAAGTGCTCACAGCCCAGTGCCCTTCCACAAGGCTTCTCACTGAGATAGCAGCCATTCCCAAGCACACACAAAAGACTGGCTATGTTTGTGTATATGTGTGTTATCTATGATTGGCTTACAAAGAAATATTCAGCTGGTGTCCCATCTCTCGACAAAGAAGCTACATTGGCCAAGGCAGCCAGCCTTCCCACCTCCCTGATAGGAACTTCCAGCCCCCTGCCCCCATCAGGGCTGCCCAGAGGTGCCTGTACTCAGCTCAGCTTCTCATTCCACGGAGCTCCTCTTTCTTTCTCTGTGCTCCCAGTCTGCATACCCCAGGGCCACATTCCGTAGCAAGTCCCACAGGCCCAGGCCTGAGGTGGGGACTAGCAGAGCAGCCAGGGTCCCACAGGGGACAAAGGGTGGGACTTGTCTTACCTCTGAAGGCTTGGCACAGCCTGGTAGGAGGATGGGACAAAGTGGGCCGCCCATGGGTTCCCAGTGCCTGGTATAGTCGCTGGCCCTTACTAGGTGATCGGTATTTGCTAGATGAAGGGAAGAGGGGGCAGGATGGTGTGGGGGAAGAGAAACTGTGCAAAAGGGAGGAAGACAGAGAAAGGGAAGTAGAAGAAGTGAAGGAAAAGAGAATAGGTAAGAGAAAAGAGAGGAAGGAGAAAGAGTAATGAGAAAAGTCAGAGGGGAGAAAGGAGAAGGAGCCCAGAAAGCAAGGAAGGCAGCAGAAGGCGTGCTGGAGCTGGACAGGGAGGGTGCATGACCCTAATCCAGATAGAGGAGCACCCCACGGGCCCAAAGGAAATGACCTTTGTGGACCATGAAGGAAGGAAGGCTTTAATGTGTGACAGGAGGGGATCAGACCTGAGCCCCTCTCTGCATGAGCTCCCCTGCCTCCACGGTCTGGTCTGGTCATCCAGGGATCCACAAAACCGCCTGACAGCCACCGCCCTGACCCAGCCCCTCTCTCTGTTCGTCTTCCTCAATCTTTACCTCTTACCAGGTGCACGAGTGCCCTGAATGAATGACGTAGGGAGGTGAACATGACTACAGTTTCCATAGGAGTGGAATTGCAGCACTTGGAGAGAATTCGAGGACAGATCTTCATTCAGCCTCTTCTTTAAACCCAAGATACATGCAAACGCAGACATCAGGGTCTACCCTCTGCAGCACCCAGGCAGAGCCCGGCACAGAAACTTCAGAAAGGAGAATGTAAAATGAAATATAGATATTTATCATTGAAGTATCTCTCCCCCTCCTATCTCTCTCTCTCTCTCTCTCTCTCTCTCTCTCTCTCTAATGAAAATGCAGCCAACTGAATATTTAGTTCCCCAAGGAAGACTCAGCTGTCAATTACACTGTGTGCATGGGGAGACACTCTAACAGAAAATGATGCCGGCTCATGGCTAATGATCACCTTGCTCAGGATCAGTATAAGACAAGGTCTTTGAGGTCGGCTTTTGAGCTTCGAATTAGGTATTAGGTGCCGAGTAGAGCTAAAAGCATTTCATGTGAACCTGCAAACCGAATGGACGCTGGGTCCAATTTTATACATGTACAGATAAATCAAATACATTTAATTTCCCCATTGAAGGTGCTTGCTTTTAATTCTGGGGCCGGCAGTGCAGAACAAGTTTGAAGATTAAATTTCCATTCCACCAAAGAAGTAGTTGGGGATAGGACTTCTAAAGCAGGAGTAACCCAGAAAGCAAAGGTTTTCGGCGCTGGCAGAGAAGGTGGGGGTAGAAGGATCCAGGGAGCAGTAGACAGAGGAGACCCCGTAACTCTCAGTAAACAACCCAGGGCTGGGGAGCACAGACCCGGTCTTTGACTCTAGAACTGAGCCCAGCTTAGCAGGAAAGACAATTGATTGACTGACTTTTGCTCTCAGTGTTTTGCCTGGCCAGCATTCCACACTTCGAGCCCTGGGCTATTTGGGGGGGCACGCGGCGAACTGAGCAAGCTAGGTTGTTCCGTGCATCGTGCACCCGCTGCGTGATGCGTGTTGTTCCAGGTCCTTGATATAAAATACTCTACTTCATCCTTATGTAACCCTCTTATGCTTTCCAATCTAAATGTTAGGGGAGTGAGACTCGGAGTTTAAACAGCAGGCTTAAGGTGATAAGCAGGTGTTTAATGAGCCGGGACTCTAACAGGGCACTCCAGTTCCACACTATTCCCACCGACCCCTACCTCCTGCACGGACCAGGGACTGAATGCTCAGAGGGCTCACGGGCATCCTGGCGTGTCCCACCCCCCGACACAGATCACTCTCCATGGGATCGAGGCCATTCCCATTCAGCCTAACTGGCTGGCCCTCTTGCCCCAAAGGCCAGACATGCCACTTAAATTAAGACACAGGGAGATCTGCCTAGCTTCTCCTGCAGCCTCCCCTCAGGACTCCCACCCCAACACCAGGAGAACGGAATGGCCTTTTGACTTAGAGGCTCTGGGTCACCCAGTCAGTGATGAGGCCAGCAGCACGCTGGGCCTCAAATACCTTCCACCCATGACTCCATCAGAATTTCACAGAGTGGTTGAAAAGTCATCCTATTTAAAGTTCGCATTTCACCTGTGATCACTGTCAGGGACTGTAGCTGCTGCTTCCAGCAAGAGCCAAGGGAGCCTGTTAGCGTCTGGACAGTACCAGGAATCCTGGAATGGCTGCATGTCTTTCATGAGCGAGAAGTTAGCTGCCAAACTTTTGGGACTTCATCAAGATCAAAAGCTTCTGCACAGCAAAGGAAACAGTCAACAAAACAAAAAGGCAACCCACGGAATGGTAGAAGATATTTGCAATGACAGTACAGACAAAAGGTTGATATCCAGGATCTATAAAGAACTCCTCAAACTCAACACACACAAAACAGAGAATCATATCAAAAAATGGGCAGAAGATATGAACAGACACTTCTCCAACGAAGACATACAAATGGCTATCAGACACATGAAAAAATGTTCATCATCACTAGCCATCAGGGAGATTCAGATTAAAACCACATTGAGATACCACCTGACACCAGTTAGAATGGCCAAAATTAGCAAGACAGGAAACAACGGGTGTTGGAGAGGATGTGGAGAAAGAGGAACCCTCTTACACTGTTGGTGGGAATGCAAGTTGGTGCAGCCACTTTGGAGAACAGTGTGGAGATTCCTGAAGAAATTAAGAATAGAGCTTCCCTATGACCCTGCAGTTCCACCGCTGGGTATTGACCCCAAAGATACAGATGTAGTGAAAAGAAGGGCCATCTGTACCCCAATGTTTATTGCAGCAATGGCTACGGTCGCCAAACTGTGGAAAGAACCAAGATGCCCTTCAACAGATGAATGGATAAGGAAGATGTGATCCATATACACAATGGAGTATTATGCCTCCATCAGAAAGGATGAATACCCAACTTTTGTAGCAACATGGACGGGACTGGAAGAAATTATGCTGAGCGAAATAAGTCAAGCAGAGAGAGTCAAGTATCATATGGTCTCACTTAATTGTGGAGCATAACAAATAACATGGAGGACATGGGGAGATGGAGAGGAGAGGGAGTTGAGGGAAACTGGAAGGGGAGATGAACCATGAGAGACTATGGACTCTGAAAAACAACCAGAGGGTTTTGAAGGGGTGGGGGGGTGGGAGGTTGAGGAACAAGGTGGTGGGTAATAGGGAGGGTATGTACTGCATGGAGCACTGGGTGTGATGCCAAAACAATGAACACTGTTATGCTGTAAATAAACAAATAAAAAAAAAAAAAAGGCTCCTTCTTGCTTTCGAAAATACAAAATCTTTTCGGAGTTGCTGTTGTTATAGGACTTCTAAAACGATTTATGAGACTAGAAAACTGCTGGTGAAGGAAAATATGTGTGTGTGTGGATATATATGTATATTCCTTTTTAATAAAATGAAATAACTGTCGGTGCAAGTAGTATTTTGACAATAAGAGCAGTTCCATTCAACGGATGGTCCTTGAGCATGAACAGATTCTCATGAATAAAGAGGTGCTCATAGCTGTATTTATCTTACAATGGATTTGTTTTAGTGAGTTGAGTATTTTAAGGAGAAGCGTATGTTAAGAACTTTAAAGAGTGTTTTAATAAGAAAGATTTCTGGGGCTTTCTGTTAGTACTGATCATATTTTAATTGGCTTCCATTTGTTGCACTTACATTTCAGAAAAAGGTGTGTATCTTCTGATGCTTAAAAAAGCAAAGTCACCTACTAACTAATGGTGTTATCAGATAGCGGTCAAAACAGACACTGGACTAAGACCAGGTTGGCCGTTATGCAGTCTGATTGCCATCAGATCTGCCTGCACCCACGGCAGACATCAGAAATCAGTTGGAACCATCTAACTAAGGGGCACCTGGGGGGCCAGTCACTTATGCTTCTGCCTTCAGCTCAGGTCATGATCCCAGGCTTTTGGGATCAAACCCCGAGTTGGGCTCCCTGCGCAGTGGGGAGTCTACTTCTCCCTCTTCTTCCGCCCCTCCCCTCTTTTGTGCTCTCTCGTTCTCTCTCTCTCAAATAAATAAAATCTTTTAAAAAATCAATCTGAGCAGTCTTCACATTCTTCTCAAATCCACTCCTCATGAAGCCATCAACCCAGTGCCATTGGCCATCAGTCTGAACCTGCGCTGAAGGTGTTTTTGTCTTTAGCTGGAGCCAATGTTCACACAAGAGTAGCCAAGAGTAAGAACA
Organism: Meles meles; assembly: GCF_922984935.1. NCBI lineage: Eukaryota > Metazoa > Chordata > Mammalia > Carnivora > Mustelidae > Meles > Meles meles. The sequence continues at coordinate 21,410,925 of NC_060066.1, forward strand.
GGATTCCATGTAGAATAATAAAGACTGAAATAGTCACTGTGGAAATCACACCGCGTGATCCCTGTATTACCAGCAGAAGTGGCCTTCAGTGTAGGAAAACAATGGTTCGTTTGGAGTCAGGCTCTAAATGGGTAAGGTAAGGAAAGCATAGTTCCCACCGTATGTAAATTTCATGTCTTCCACTGCTGAAATGTCCTTACCCCATCTATCTGCAGAGACACTCTCCCAATCGACCACTTATCATCTCTTACCTTAACTTCTGTAATAATCTCAGCCAACAGTAAGCTTGGCAAGGGCAGGGACTGTGTCTGTGTGCCTTGTCATTCCTTGTAGTGAGTGCCTAGTACCATTTGGCATCCTGAGTGAGTATTAATGATTTCATCCCCCCAACTGAGCTCCCCGCCTCTTCTAATTTTCTCCTCCACCTTACAGCTATATGTAAGTCGAGACATCACTCTCCTGCCTAAAACCTCATCTCCTCTTCACCCACGGAGCGAAACCCAAACTGCTGTCCAGCCACAGTGCCAACCAGCCAAGCATTGCACTTTATCATCTAGTAAGACTAAACTTTGACGTTCCCAGCAAAGATCATATGGTCATGCCTTTGTGTCTTGGCTTCTGAGATTCCTGCTGCCTGAAACTCCTTCCCCACTTAACTCTAGTTTGTCCTTCAAAGCTCAGTTAAATCATCATTACCTTCGAAATGCTTCCTTTGGGATGCCTGGGTGGCTCAGTCGGTAGAACACCCAACTCTTGATTTTGGCTTAGGTCATGATCTTGGGGTCATGAGATAGAGCCCCATGTAGGGCTCCCCACTCAGCGGGGAGTCTCCTTCTCTCCCTCAGCCCCTCCCCCTGCTAGCACTCTCTCCCTCTCTCTCCCTCTTTCTATAAAGTAAATAAATAAATCTCTTTTTAAAAAGAAATGCTTCCTTCTATCCCAGAGTTGGAGTCAGTGCCTCTCCTCTAAAATCCCATGTCACTCTGTTCATATTTTTATTGTAGCATTCACCTTATGATATTGGAATGATCTCTTTTTATATTTTCTTAAATCAAAGTGTTTTTGCTACATGATACAGAAAATCCAACTCAAACTACAATATATTGGTCCACATACATAAAAAGAAGTAGCAGGCTTCAGGTATAGTTTCATCCAGAGATTTGTAGAATCACTGGGCCTCGTTTTTATATATTTCTTTTGGCCCTGTCTTCCTGGCTTTAACCTCAGATTTGTCCTTTATGGTATCAAACTGATTGCCAAGTTTTCTCACTGGTATCCAGATGAGAAGAATTTCTCTTCTCCTCCCCAGCCAATGAAAGTTCTGAGGTTTCACCGACTGAGTCTGTGAAAAGATGGGTGCCCATCCTTAAACCGATCTTGAGTACAAAAGAGGTGGGAGTCTGCTCACCAGCCAGAACTCTGTGGCTAAGAAGGTCAAGTCCTTGTAAGAAGGGGTAAGGGGAGAGGATACTTTGGAGGCCATCAGCAACATTCAGTGTAATTTGCAATTAGACTAGGCTCCTAATGGTCTTGCATTCCCTGCCACAGTCATCTTTGGGTTCCCAGCATGTAGCACAGTGCTTGCTCTATGCAGCATAGATCATCAATCCATATTTGCTCAGCGGAAGGAAATTGAGCCTTCCTGGAAGTAAAGACACATCTGTATTCATGCCCCTCTTTATCCGTGGTCCTCTCTTCCGTCCTGCAGATTCCATCTCCATGCTGACCACCTCCTACAGCTGCTTCCCACCCTTCCACTAGACAAACTCCGCTTGAAATGAGTCCCCACTTCCCTTATCCTGGTTATGTTTTCTCAATCAAATTCACCTTTAACCACGCCCACCTCCATCCCAAATGCAAAAAGATCTTCCTGTTTAGAGGCTCTCTGAAGTTTCCCTTACAAGTTGAAGATTCTGTGATAAATACACAAACATGTCACCCCAAATGAGTGAAATATCAAAAGAGAATGGTTTGTCAGCCGGTCCTTTTTTATTTAATATTCCCCGAAGGTAGCTGCTGTATACCTTCTGATTGTTTCTTCAAAAGAAAGAGGATTGCAGAGTACAAAGAGACTAGACTTTGCAAACAGGCCTAGGTCAAATGCTAGTGCCGTCACTTCTGACTCTGTGGAATGTTGGGCAAGTGATTCAGTCTTCCTGAGTTCAGCCCCCTCCTGTGCAAAATGGGGATAATAGTACTCGCCTCCCAGGATTGTAATAAGGGTTAAGTCAGATGAGCTGTGTAATGGGGCTGGGACAGGACACAGTCAATCGATGGCACTTTCCTCCTCTCTCTGTGCCATCCAGAGTGCATCCTGGTGCACCTAACTTCAGTTCCATAATCCTTGCCTGTTTTCACGTGATGCAGGCTGTTGAGGAAGCTCATCATTACTGAAGCTTAGTCTATCCTCCCAGTGTCTAGGCATGGGAACTGGAGACTCCTTTCCAATCTTTGACAATGTGTCCAGTCCTCCCTCCCCTCAAAGGCTGGTATCTGCCTACTTGGGCATGCCCTGGTTTTGTTGTCCTGGCAAAACAGAAAAGAGCTTGCCAGCTGTGGTCACTCTGGAGAAATAGATAGGATGGTGTGAAAGTCAATCAATCACCCAGGAGTCTGGGGAGCTTTAAGTGTCCTCAGGGTTTCTCCATCTCTAAGCTCTGGCTCCCACACATGCTGTCTCCCCGATATAAAACTCAGTGTCATCTCCTAGGGCCAAAAATAAATTTTACTTAAAACTGTGGCAGGGAAGAGAAGTTCTTCATCGACCTCAGACAACGTCAGATTTATCATTAAAGATCCTGTTTCTAGAATCCCACACAGGGCTGTTACCTGGTTATGCCTTCAGAGCTTCTTTTTTTTTTTTTTTTTTAAAGATTTTATTTATTTATTTGACAGATAGAGATCACAAGTAGGGAGAGAGGCAGGCAGAGAGAGAGAGAGAGAGAGGAGGAAGCAGGCTCCCCGCCAAGCAGAGAGCCCGACGCGGGACTCGATCCCAGGACCCCGAGATCATGACCCGAGCTGAAGGCAGCAGCTTAAACCACTGAGCCACCCAGGCGCCCCGCCTTCAGAGCTTCTTACTTCCTTTTGGTTCCTGTCTAGATAATCTCTTCCCACTGTTTGCTCCACTTTCCTTTTGGGAACAAAACAAAATCTCATTCAGGGTGTTTTATCATCCCTTTTTGTGGTTTTGACTACTAATCTCATACCCTAAAGAGCCCATCAAAAAAATTTATCGAACAAAGATTGTTCCCTTCTTCAGAAGAATTCTAATGTCAGCTATTAATTGTCATTATTAATAACATATTCATCTCATATATAAATGTGAGTCAATTTTTTTTTTCCTGCAAAATATACAGAAGGAGCCATCCCATGGCAAGGACTGCAAATGTTCTAAAATTCTAGTGACTACAAAACAGAAGCCAGTGGCTTTATTTGATACCCGAATAGGAGAAGGGCAGATATTTTATATGTTCCTTGCCTGTGGACTTCTCACAGGAAAAAAGACTTTGGCAGCACATAGACTAAGACAACATTTTTCAGCACTTGGGTTTCTTCAGGGAGCCAATAAAAAAAAAAACAAATCATTACCCCAGTGCGCCATTTTCTCTCTCTTCCTGCAGAATTCTTTCTTTTAGTAAATATAATTGCCGAAGCTCAACTCTTTAGAGTTTTGCACCCCCTCCATTTTCATGAGGGCAACCAGAAATGAGAACTTTTTAAGACTGTAAGTAATCTCCGCATCCAGCGTGAGGCTCAAATATACAAGCCCAAGATGAAGAGTCACGTGATCAACCAACCAAGCCACCCAGGCACCCCACTTATCTTTAGGAGTCTTAAGTAAAGTCTCTTGCCTTTGTACAAAAAGAATGTATCCTCAAAAGTTAAAAAATAGAACTTCCCTACAATCCAGCAATTGCACTACTAGATATTTACCCAAAGGATAAAAAAAATACTGATTCAAAGAGACACATGCACCCCAAGGTTTTTAGCAACATTACCTACAATGGCCAAATTATAGAGACAGCATAAATGTGCATTGGATATGGATAAACAATGAAATATTAGTCATAAAAAATAAAATCTTATCATTTGCAAAGACGTGGATGGAACTAGAGAGTATTATGTTAAGTGAAATAAGTCAGAGAAAGATCTACCATATGGCTTCACTTATATCTGGAATTTAAGAAACAAAACGAAAGTGAGCATAGGGAAAAAGAGAGAGGGAGACAAACCAAGAAAAAGACTCTTGACTATAGAGAATAAACCGATGGTTACCAGAGGGGAGGAGGGTGGAGGGCTGGGTTAAATAGGTAAGGGGAATTAAGGAGTGCACCTATCATGATGAGCACCAGGTGTGCTCATCTCTATGGAGTGTTGAATCCCTATATTGTACACCTGTAACTAATATTATGCTGTATGTTATCTAATTGGAATATAAATAGAAACTTTAAAAAAAAAGGAATATATTTCCATTATGGAAAGTGTAGAATATGCAGATACCAAAAAGAAGAAAATAATAGTTGAACCCCATTCCAGAACTATACAGAAAGAACCACTGTGATTATTTTGTTGCAAATGCTTTTAACCTTTCGGGTGTATATGTTCACCTAGGTATATAATTTTTATATTATTTAACTATATTACTTGGTTCATGGCATACAATGTTTCCAGGTCTTTCAAGGGACTCTTGTGAGGTTTACCCCTCCCTTCTTTTTCCAAATTTCATTTCCAATCCTACCCCCCTCCCACTTAAGCAAAAACTGCAGTGTGTTTGACGTATTATGGATATATACTGTTGTTTTGTGTGAATGTTTATAATCCATGCAAATGATATTCTGTTATAGAACTCCTAGTTCCTTTTTTTCCATTCAATACTATTTTTGATATCTCTCCATGTTGCTATATCTTTATCTAGTCCCTAGTCCTAAATGCTGCCTAGCATTCCATCACAGTTTACTTAGCTACAACCCTACATATGCTTGGGTTGCCTCATGCAAAGACTTGGGAAGAATTTTTCTGCTCTGGACCAAGGATGGAGATTCCTGGGTCATAAGGTACCTTTGTGTCTAATATCACCAAGTGGAGTCAGATTACAGCTCCTAAGGCTAAACCAGCGTGTGTTACCTCGGGAGTGGTTGTCATCAGCCAGACTTCTAATTTTGGCCAATCTGATGGATGTAAAGTAATATCTGGCTCTTTTAACTCACATTTTCTGATAATCAAGGAATTTGAGCATAGCCTTCCATACTTAACCAGTTCAGTTTCCCCATTCTAAGATTAGACAGTTTGAAGGCTTAGATTATTTAGGATCCTGCCTCTTGTTCTGTTTATTTGCCTGACTTTCTTGTAGATTTAATACAATACCTACTTTGGGGCACCCAGGTGCCTCAGTCAGTTAAGCGTCTGACTCTTGATTTCTGCTCAGGTCATGATCTCCATGTCTTGGGATCAAGCCCTACGTGGGGCTACGCACTCAGTGGGGAGTCTGCTTGAGATTCTTTCTCTTCCTCTGCTCCCCCCCACTCCTGTGCACACACACTCTCTCTCCCTCTCTCTCTCTCTAATAAATAAATAAATCTTTAAGAAAAAAAGGATAATACCTACTTTAAGGTTTTTGACACTGTTTATATTTTTACAGTCTGTCGTCTTTGTGTTAACTTTCTTTCTATAGTGTTTTTTGCCAAACATAAATTCTTTTTTTTTTTTTTTGTCCTTAGAGCTTGATTTATATATATGGTACATATCTTTCAAATGTCATTATTTTCTGTTGGGCGGGAGGTTGCTGGTTAAACCTAGTTAATTTGTTGTAGAGTTTCTTGTTATAACTGAAATGTTTATATAAGTGAAAAGTATTTAAATTATTTCAGAGTACTTTTATTAATATCATCCCATTTGATCTTTCTGAAAACTAGGTGAGACAGGGATTATCCTCCCCATTTCATAAACGAGGAAACTGATTTGACTCAGACATGGAGTTACCTCCCCAAGTTCACATAGCTAATTGGTGAGCAAGTCAAGATCCACACTCAGACCTCTTATCCCTGAGCAATCTCCCTGTGCAACTTATTAAGAGTTAGGATTGTATCCAACAAAGTACAGTCATCTTAAACTTCTCCATGAGATAGTCATTTGCAGCCTGATGAGATAGTCATTTGCAGCCTGATGAGATAGTCACATCAGAACATATGTCTTAAAAGATCTGGATTGACCTGTCATTTTGGTCTGAGAAATGAGCTCCATGGTCTTCTCAAAAAAGGTAGAAGTGTCAGTGTGGGAAGAGGTCACTCATCTCTTTGGATGCTGTTGTGGGCGGATAAGTTGCCTTATTGAGTCCTGTTCCGAAGACGGTGACTGCAGATGAATCACGGTTTTCAGGGGAATCTGTCTTCCTCACCTGCCCTCAACTTAGAGACAGAATCCGCACCCTAGGGCCAAGAAGAGCATAAACATGGGTACGCAGATGGAAGCAGGGAGAGTTTCTAATCACTGTCATATCAAACGATGTCGTCCCAGAAAATGAGTGTGTAGTTCATTTTGACCTCAGTGCAGACCATACAAAGACAGATTCAAGAGAAATGTTGGCTCTGGCCCCTAAAATCAATGAATACTGTCCCAGGGATGGGACTGATGAGCTGGAGGTCAGGTGATTGTTTGTAGGGGAAGAGGAAGCCCAGCTCTGGGCTCCTGGGGGTGAAGGGAAAGGTGATGGAGTGAGGGGGTGGTAGGGCACTCATTCTTCACGGCGATCTTAATTACATTACAAAATGCTGTTCATCAGCACTTTGTGGACAAGGAGAAGAAAGCTCAGTTGGCTGCTGCTTGGTTAGGGCTTTTTTAATCTTGGCATGTCCTTCAGTACCACGGGCGATAGCAGGCCAAACTGGGGTTCTCTGACTGAGCATGTCTTCCTCATTAAAAGTTTCCTTCTCTGTAATCCAACTAAGCGAAGCTTAAGTTGGTACTTCAAGAAGAATGAGTATTTCAAATATTTGCCAAAATGAGGTCAAAAGATTATAATAGCAATAATAATAATGACTTCCAAATACCGCTTGCTATGTGCCAAGCACTGTGTTGAACAAGCATCATTTTATGTACTCTGGTGGGGGGTGGGCAAGACGTGGGCATAAGTACTATTACTCTTCCCCTTTTGCAGACGGGGAAATTAAGGCTTAGGGAGATGGATTGAGTCACCCAGTTCCAAAGCTAATAACTGGCAGAACTGGAATGCAGATCTAGAACTGTCTGAAGATGAATTTCTGTGGTCTCAAATTTTGTATTCATTATTTCTGCATAACAATTTGCCCCCCCCCCCAAATTTAGCTGTTAAAACAACAAAGGTTATTCTCTCTTACAAGGGTTACGAATTTCAGAGTGGCTTGGTTGGGTGTGTCTGGGTCAGAATTGCTCATGAAGTTCCAGTAAAGGTGTCCACCCAGCTCCTCTCCATGCAGGCCTCTCTGGGGAGCTGCCTGAGTCTCCTCCATAAAATAAAGATATCCTCAGGGTTTCTATGGCGATCAACTGAGACAACCTATGAGAAAGTGCTGCAGAAGCTGAAGTAGCAATAATAGTGTAGGAATTTATCACCATCTTGCACAGTGTATTTAGGGAAGTGGAGCTACCCCCGAGTCCTGCAGAAGAATGACCAAGATCAGGCCTCATTCACTCCATGCCTTAGGCAAAAAGCCCAGCCCCTAGGAAGGGCACTTTAGAATGAAGAATATAAAGAAATCAGGCTTCTGCACTCAGCCCCCATGAGGCAGTTCACAGTGGTCTGGCTGGGATTCCGTGCTTTCCCTTGTAAGGGGCAGAAGGGGGTGGGAAAGATGTTCTCATCTACAGAGACCTGGTAGCTGCTAGAAAGTAAGCAACCCCTTTTGCTTTCTAGCGCAAGATTATTGGGATTTAAACTCAGGCTGGAAGTAACAAGTGGTCTGGATAGAAAATGAAACCAGAGTTTAGCCTAAGAGAAGAGAATATAGATAGAAAGTCTTCGGTGTAAGACAAACCCATTTGTGCCCATTTTTGTCATGGGGAAACTGATGCTCCTTGGAGTTCCGTAATCTGCAGAATGACATACCTTGTGTGTAAAGCCCCAAGAGGACTGTCCGGCACTTAGGAGTTGCTCGGAACAGAAGTTTAGGGGTACTTTTCATTAGAACTGTCATCATTCTATTCTCATGTGGTTCTTTTGAGGATCCAGATAACATATCCTGGGGCATCTGAGTGGCTCTGTTGGTTAAGTGGCTGCCTTCTGCTCAGGTCATGATCCCAGGGTTCTGGGATCAAGTTCTACATCAGGGTCCCTGCTCAGCGGGGACCCTGCTTCTCCCTCTCCTCTGCCTGCTGCTCCCTTTACTCGTCCTCCTTCTCTCTGTCAAATAAATAAATAAAATCTTTTAAAAAAAGATAACATATCCTATTGCTTATTAGATTACAATCTCCGATGAGAATAGGTATTTTGTCTATCTGGTGTATCTGTCTTAGTAAAGTATTCCCAGCATCTATGAATGGACCTAACACAAACCTGGTATGTAGGAGACACTCATCAACTATGGTTGGTAGTAACTAGCATTTTCAGCATCATCAACACCGTCATTATCATCACCACCATCAGCACTCCCGTCCCCAAGATGTAAGATAATTCAGTAATGTTCTCAGTCTGTGAACGTGAGACTTAATTCCTTTTTGCTTCTGGTAACCTTCATTCACAGAGGAGTCTGTGTCTCTCTCCCATGGTAACAAAAAAGATACTCTGCCGTATTGGTATTACGTTGTTATGACTCAAAGCAAAACAAAAACCAAAGCAAAAACAAATCCCTAGGAAACCTTAACAAGCCCTGTCACCAGATTCATCATCGTATGTTGGAGTTAGAGCCCCTGGTATTGGATCCAATCTCCACTATTTACTTTGTGGCCCTGGGTAAGTTACCAACCTTGTCTGGCCTTCCATGGACTCATTTATAAAACTAAAAGATAAAACCAACCAGATACCAATATGGCTGTTGTAAGGAATAACTGAGATTCTCTTCACCAGATTTCTTGCATGCATCCTTTCCATGACAGGTAGACGCCCAGTAAGTGTCTATAGAATAAATGATTGACTGAATGCTGTAATTTTATTCCTGACTTCACTACTCCTTGCAAAACTTGAGCCTGCATGAGAGGAAGAAGAGATCCTTCCAAACTCTGGGGAATTCTGATGGAGTAGAACATGCGGGTTCCAGGACTCGGTGTAGCTTTGGGCGTGTCTGATTCAGAGTCTCATGGGTCTTAATCACAAAGTGGGAGAATTGATGGCCACACTAAATGTGAACGTACTTAATGCCCCTGGCCTACACATTTAAAAAATAGTTAAGATGGTAAATTTTATTGTATGTATACTTTATAACAAAATGGAAAGAAAAAAAAAAAGAGGAAAATCCTAGCTGGCTGGAGTATTAACTTTCTGAAACTGGTGCCAAAGCTTGAGACAATATTGGCTAGCATATCTGATCCTTTACTATGCGCTAAGCATGGCCCACATGTCAAAAGCATGATCTCATGTCACTCATAGTGCTCCTGAGAGAGAATTATCATCCCCATCTTACAGATGGAAAAGCACAAGCTCAAGCTAGTGTTTGCAGAAATGGGGTTCGAACCAATCATAGACGCAGGCAGCTCAGATCCTGCTCAAGGAGAACTTTAGTAGAGAAGGTAATATCGAGCCCTGTCAGTTTGAGAAAGGTGCTCCTTCTCTTCTTTGAAGCTCCAGTATATTGGAAGGGAGGGTGAGGAGGGAATGAGGAAAAGGAAGACTCAGAAGAAAAAAACAAAAGGAACACACAGTTACCAATATTTTTCTGGTTTTTTTTAATAGTGACTTTAATTGTTATATTGGCATGATTCTAATGATAACAAAAATAGTTTATGGAGCAAAGACATCCAAACTCCCAATCAAGCCCCCACAAGTTTGGGAAGGCTGAGCAGTTTCCAGCCCCTGCCTCTTTTTTCCCACCCTCCAGTTCTTCTTGTGGAGAGAGGCTCTGAGTGGCACTATGATGTCGCCTCTGGGGGCTCATCTTGGCATACCTGTAGATTACAGACAGGACATCTAGGACCCCACAGCTGGAGAGGAACAGCAAGTCCAAGGCGGCCATCATATCGTTAGTTTGACAAGATAGAGCTACCGGGACCACATCCCAGGAAGGGTCGCTCCCCCCAGTCCCCTGGCATGAACTTGATTGATTCTTAAAATAGCTACAGTATTAAAATAAATAATAAGTCGTAGTCATCATAATAATAGTAGCAGCTAACATAAAGAAGGTTTATCATATGTCTGATGATAAGCACATTATATCTAGCTCATTCATTCCTCCCAACAAATCAGTCAGTTAGGTATATTCATTAATCGTCATATTCTTAAATATGAGGAAACAGCTGCACATAGAAATTAAAATAATTTGCCCAAGGTCATAGAGTTTTTAAGTTGCAGAGGCAGAATGGAATTACAGAGAGTGGAGCATTTACAGTGGAGTCAAATAGTATAATTCACATAAACATTTCACCCAGAGCCTTACAGTAACCCTAGGAAGAAGGTTATGTCTACCATCCATTTACCAATGGGGAAAGGATGGCTTATGGAAGGAAAGAAACTGGCTGAAAATACACAGCTCAAAAGTGGGGGGGTCTGTCTTGGGACAAAGCACAAATGCGAATTCTGACCTCTTGCCTTCTTGGGAACTGATTAGAAACCGAGAAGGTGAATTTCTGACTATGTTGTGTGAATCATTTTGCTTGCTTTCTGTGCTGTGAACCAGTGTTTTTTGGTTTGGATTTTTTATCCACGTGAAGCATAGGGGAGGGTTCTAGTCTTCAAAAAATATGTCTTTTCCTTCTTAAGGGTCAGCTTTGATAATGAATTAAATGGTTCTAGTTAGTCCCTCTGTCAAATTTCTCATGAAAGATGGTTACTGTCTGTGGAGTCTTTTTTTTTTTTTTAAGATTTTATTTATTTATTTGACAGAGATCACAAGTAGGGAGAGAGGCAGACAGAGAGAGAGAGAGGAGGAGGCAGGCTCCCTGCCAAGCAGAGAGCCCAATGCGGGGCTCGATCCCAGGACCCTGGGATCATGACCTGAGCGAAAGGCAGAGGCTTTAACCCACTGAGCCAACCAGGCGCCCCTATTGTCTGTGGAGTCTTTCGTTGTCATGAGTTGTGATCGCTTTTTGATACGCTTTTCCTGTGGTAAGGCAGAACCATGCCGGGCAGCCCAGGCAGGGTTTTCCCCATAATTGTGCCCATAATAATCCACCATTTTATATTTATTTCATCAGTTTCCACAGTTCACAAGAACACCCATAATCTTAGACGCAGTAATCAACTGTTTCAAAATTGTCCCATCCTAAATTTAGGCCCTGAACTTGGTAATTTAGCTAGAGAGCTTCACTGTTGAGTACCACTCTTTCACGAATGAGGGAAAGTGCTACTATTTGGGCTGTATTTAATTCTTATTATTTCGCAAGTTGAACTGGATACCACGGAGTTTAATAACGCGGGGTATAATTGTTTTAATGCTGGGAAGGCGCAGGCTGCCTGACTTCCCCGGTCTTTGCTAGGACCCTCTCGCAGATGGGATGCTGCTGCTCACTGGGGCTTTTCCGCCCCTTCAATATTTTAATAAAACAAACATCATTGCAGTGCAGGATTTGTGGATGGATCAGCCAAGGGTATGAAGTCATCACCAAACAGCTTTTCATCACGGCCAACGCGCATTGGTTGAGCACTTACCTGGTGGTAAGCCCTGTAGCATCAGCTTATTCAAGCCCCAGCAAGCCTCCAAGGCAAGTTCTATTCCTGCCACATTTACGGAGGCTCCAAGGGATCCTTTATAGCAGGTCACATCTTCTGTGGCTGGAACATCTGCTCCAGAGTCAAAGTGCATAGTTCCTGCTATGTTGTCTTCCGAGCATCAGCTGCTTTGTCCTTTTTGCAGACTTAAGGAGAGAGTGAGGGTCAGAGCTAGAAAACTCACACGTAAGGCCTTAGGAGGAATGGAGAGTCCCTTGTGAGTCGTGAGTGCTGGGTGTCCCTTTGCCTGTCCTCTAGGTGGACTGTCACAGCACTAACTGCCAGTCAGAGTTTTGTCCTTACCTCTGTGTGTCCCCTCTAATCTACTTTTTTAAAGGACTTATTTATTTGAGAGAGAGAGAGAGAAAGCACGGGCATGTGCACATGGTGGGGGGACGGGCAGAGGGAGAGAGAGAATCTCAAGCAGCCTCCTCGCTGAGCGTGGAACCCCACGTAGTTCCCATCCCAGGACCCTGAGACTGTGACCCGAGCCAAAAATCAAGAGTGGGGTGCTCAACTGACTGAGCCACCCAGGCGCCCCCACCTCCAGTCTACTTTTTAAATATGACCCCAGCACCCAAGAGCAGAATGAATCTGCTGAATTCTGAATCCTGAAGTATGAAGCGTTTTATGAAGTATCAATTCCAGCTGCCTAGATCCCTTTTGCATTATAGTGAGATTCGCGTTGGATTACCTGATGAAAAGCCACTCTCCCTTTATCAAAACGTTTAAACCGTGTGGACGCCAGTACGCATGTGAAAAAATAGATTTTTGATAATTGTGTTCATTTAAAACATAATATGTAGGGTTTTTTGCTAGTAGACTGAGGGTGACATCATACTGACCCTAAAATATAAGGCTTATGCTTTTGAGACGATGGAGCCAATTTTAAGATAAATGATGGTATGAATGACAGCTTATTTCGATAATACCTTCTGATTACCAAGAACTGGGATGAATTCTAAAATGTAAACATATTTATCCAAACATAACTTGGAATTCATTGGCCAAACCTTGAACTTTTTGACGATACTTATGTGAGGAAACGTAGATAAAAATCAATTCTGCTTCTAAAAGTACTTATCAATCTAGAATAAATTGGCTGTATTTTCTGGAGAAGTCTCTATTTATAATGTCTTATTTTGTAGCAAAAGTTTTATTTTTACTTAATTGTCCCCCTAACCTCTAAAACTAAAAAGAGCAATCACTATACACGACATACATTATTTTGTTCATTGCTTCCCCCAATACATATTTTCGTATCCGGCATCACACACTAGGGATACAGTAGGCACGCTGGATGAGTGCCTTCCATCACAGGTGCATTCCACTAGGGAAGACAAATTATGAACAGAAAACCAATCAGTATGTGTCATTTCGGACGATGGTAAATTGGTGATGAACATAAAACAAGGTAAGGATGTAGTTTCATTGGGGAGAGGAGTAGTCAGCTTGGAAGGCCTTTTACAGAGGTAACATGCCAGCAGAGACTAATGGATGAGAAAGAATGTTCCAAGCTCTTTCATGTACAGACTTCTCACCAAAAACAGTTGGACAACTACCAGTCCTACCTAAAGAAAAATCTGTCTCTCTTGCCTTCTTCCCTGCCATTTGTGTTTTGTTTTGTTTTTTCCTGACTCTGTTTTCTTCAGAAAATATTCATCTGTCTAAGATTAAAAGATCTCTGTTCATCTTCCCAAAAGTGAGGCCAAAGCATTTCATTTGTCCTGCAGCTGAGCCAAATCTGAGCGGCCGGGCTGAGGGAGCCAGGTCTAGGAACTAGATGGCAACCTGTTTTGTTTTGGGGTTTTTTTAAAGATTTTATTTATTTATTTGACAGACAGAGATCACAAGTAGGCAGAGAGGCAGTCAGAGAGAGAGGAGGAAGCAGGCTCTCAGCAGCGCAGAGCCCGATGCGGGGCTCGATCCCGGGACCCTGGGATCATGACCCGAGCCAAAGGCAGAGGCTTAACCCACTGAGCCACCCAGGTGCCCCATGGCAGCCTGTTTTTACGGCCCTTCTGTGCTTGGGTCCGCCTCGTCCTTTGGACTGTCCAGATGCCTTTCTCCCTGTGGGAGGTAACTCCACATTTAACCAGCCCACAGTATCCCCTGATCTGCCTCTTTTGCCAGGACTGATAGTGATCTCTGAGCTTTCGCATTCACGGGGCTGGCAGTGAAGAGTCCACATGCCAACGGGAGAAACGGTATTTGCGCTGGGCTGCTATCCAGGGCATCACAACCCTCTGTCTGCCTTAAGGAAGAGAAGAAAGAGAAAGGAAATGCCATTTGACAGGATTCTCCTAAAAGGCAGCCACTATCCCAGATATTTGATACATCTTACCTTATCTTATCTTTCCAACATATCTAGGAGGCAACGATCCCCCCACGCTTCAACCTTGTCTTCAAAGTCACCCAGGTCATAAGCAGTAGACCAAATCTGGGATTTGTTCCCATTTCAGGTTCCAGAACCATCTGATGTTCTTAATACTATGTGGATCCAAAAGCTGTCACTTTTCCTCGTCCCAAAGGGAAATGATGCATGGAATTCTCCCACTACTTGGCACATCCAAAAACCTTCTATCTCCTTCTCATAGTCACTGCCTGGCAAGTGGGATATCAGAGTTATAAATTCAGGTTTCAACTAAATAAAATTCCAGTTTCTGGAATACAGTTTCCAGTAAGAAGATATGTCAGGCAGTGAACCAGCTACCTAAACAGTGGGTGCCAAAACCCTATGGGCGATTTATGGAGAAGTTGAAATAAGGAACAAAACAAATACATTTAGACTTTACTGAATTCCTTTCCGTTTGGGAGGAAGAAAAATATTATTCTCTGCAAATGGAAAAAAAATAGATTCATTTCTCTCTGCTATTACCTGGGTCCAGCTAAGCAATAATGCACGGCAAAGCCAAATGCTCTGATCGGTTTCTCTGAGCTGTTATTAAAGTTTGCAAAATATTGCTCAGATTCTTCCTGGCAGGCTTTCAATATTGTCTGTTGGAACTGGAATCAGACTGGTCCTCTTCATTTCTGTTAAGCTTGCCAGGACTGGTGATCCCACCACACTAATCTCCCAGTGCCTTCATCTAGCACAGGCTGGTGACCGCTCCCCCACCCCCAGAACCAACACCCTCTGTTGCTGCTCTGATATGACTCAGTTCAAAATTACTAAATCAACTTTCTTCCTTCCCCCTTTTTTTTTGCCTCCCCCTTTTTTTTTTAACCAATGTATGTGCATGGGCACACACACACACATGCCCACACATACACTCTGGGCCTGAATGAGAACGGGGAACTATATAGAACAGTTTGATTTGTAAAGTATTCCTCAGTGAAGTTGGGGCCTGAGCCCAGGAATCTAGAAGGGACATGAGACTTTTCTCCTCTCCGCTGATCTGGCAGATAATCTGAACCCTACAGCAGCATCCCTTACCGCTACCCAACTTTGTCCCTGACCTCACTCTGACCCCACTGAACTTGTTTCATTTCCTCAAACACCCAATGGACATTCTTGCTTCAGGCTGTGCTCTGATGGAAAGGTCCTTCCTCTCGCCCCTTCTGATGAATTCCAGTTTACCCTCTAGGTCTCAGCTCGGATGGCATTTCTGCGATCCTCCAGGAGGACTGTTTAGAAGCTCCTGTCATGTGCCGCTGGGGGGAGTTCATCTTGTCACAGCCTTGATTGTGATTGTTTTCTCCAGGGCAGCTGGAAGCTCTGAGACACAGGCAAGGTCTGTCTTATTCACAGACCTGTATGAGAGCAGGCTAACTGCAGTAACATGCAGTGTCATGTGTAAGAGCTCCAATGTGATAGACTTGTTTTTGCGTGGATCATGGTGTTAGGCCAGTTGGACAGATGGGCAGGATGGCCCTCCTCCACGCCGTCAGCCGGCTACCCAGGCCAGCTGAGGCTCTGCCACCATCCACAGGAGGCTCTCAAAGTCTCTCTAGAGGTTTCCACTGTTCAGTCCAGCCAAAAAGAACAAGAGCGTGAAGGAGTGTCTCCTGGGAGGCTTTTATGGACCAGGTCTAGAAGTGTGTACATCACTGTTCACATTCTGTGGGCAAGAATCCAGTCACGTGGCCACACCTAACTGCAAAGGATGCTGAGACCGATGGTCCCCAACTAGGCAGCAACACCAGTGAAAGGTATATGGAAGGAAGGGCACAAATGTTAGTGGTTAGGTTGCCATCGAACACACAGTAGCCAGTCAATAAATAGTCTCTAAATCAATCAATTGATGAGTGAAAAAACTAGAGCAAAAGACACCCCTCACATATGCTGAGCTGTGGTATAGGACCACCCTCTCTCGTGGCTGCTTCAGATGAAAAAAACTACACACCACCATGGGTCAGAAGGCAGGTGGAAATTACGATTGCCTTAGTGGTGTTCCATGTCCACCAGGAGAATAGAAGGGCCTGGCACAGTACCCAGCGTAGAATTTATGCTACATGAACACCAGTTGAGTGAATTAATGGTTGGGACCCAAAGACTATTGAGATTAGAAGTGACTTAAGTATCACCATGTCTACACTGTGCTGGCTTCTAGGCCCCACGGTACAGAAAGCCCACTCATTCCCAAAGCAGCACCTGCCCCCTCACTGTTACAAGCTCCCCTCCTTCACTGACCTGAAACTTGTGTCCCAACACTATCCCCATATTGATACTGGGTCTGTCCCTCCAGAGCATACAAAGCCTGTGTCCTCCCAAGGTACTCAAACTTGGATGAACCAAACCAGTGAAGCTCTTGGGAAACTACATTGTCCCGGATGGCATCCCTAGAATTTCTGATTCAGCATATCCTCTGCGCTGTTGAGGAATCCATGGTTTGAGTAACTCCCTCTAATGATCCTGACATGTATCTAGTCTAGAAGACCATGTGTCTGAGAGTTCTCTCCGTGATGGAATCCTGCTTCCATCTCTGACGAGCTGTAGTCCCTTGGACAAAGCATTTAGCCTCTTTATTTGTCATCCCTAAAACTGCGATGAGAATTGTACCTGTGTCATGGGGTTGTTGGGTGGACCGGATGAGCATTCCCAATAAAGCCCTTGATACCGTGCCTGGACCATAGTAGGCCCTTTAGACAGAAATGACCATTACGACTGTCCCTCTCCTGATCCTTGTACTTTCTTCCTCTACCTCCTTAGTGACTTCTTAGGGAAGTAACCATTGCAGAACACTTTTTCTCCAGGCCACTAGCCCTCTGTTTTCTTTTCTTTTCTTTCTTTTTTTTTTTAATCCCTTCCCACAAGACAAATTCATACTTCTTCTCTCACTAACAGATTACATCCCAGGAGGAAGCGTGGCATTTCCGCACCCCAGAATTAGCAGATATTGAAGCATCTGATGCAATAAATGTGATAATTGGGCTTCGGCTCTGAACTTCAAATGGCATCACCACTGGTCATAAGAAAGCAGCCGTACACTCTCTTCTTCCACGGGAGCCTTCCCATAGGAGAACCCAAGCTGGGCAAGCATCTGTGATGAAGGGGGAAACCAGAGAGAGGAAATGGAAGCTCGTTTTCTGAATGCTTTCATCCTCATATGCTTAGTTGAGAGTCAGAGCCTACCAAGGTAACTCATGAGTTCCCAGAGTTTGTTGTGGATTTTTTGCCATTAGTCACCATAGTCAACACCACAGGAGCAGAGGTCATGAAAATGGTGCCTGGGGAGGTGGGAAGGGCAGGTCTAAAAGTCCAATGTGAAGTTAGAAAACGAGGGGGAAAACAGTCCAAATGTAAAAAGCAAAAACGAATACTCGTTAATGACGAGGTGTGGTGTAGACTTTGGGAAGACAGAAGTCAGAGAGAAAAAGGTCTGGACTTTGTACAGGAGACACATTTTTCCTAAGTCTTATTAAACTGTCATTGGTCCCTTCCCCTCCCCACCCCCACCTTGTGGTTAAAACCTGTCCTTACACAGTTGGGGAATGGAGAAGAGAAATTCATTTATAATTATAATAGTTCCATTAATAAAATGTTCTTTGTAAAGTACAGAAATGTTCACTTCCATCCCTGTGTGTGAGAGGTCAACTAAATATCATATCCTTGTCTAATAAATGAGGACAGGAAGTCTCAGAAAGGCAAGTGACTGACCCAGTGTCGTACTTCTATGTTGTGTCAGGCGCAGGAAGAAAACGTCTGTCTTCTAATTCCTGCTCCAGTGTCCTTCATTCCAGAAGCTGCCAGTGGCTTCTGGAATGTTCCACCCATTCACCCTCTCACTGTACCCCAATTTTGGCACACACATTCAAAGCTGCTGTGTTTTTCTAAGCAGCTCTCATCCTCAATTTACATGTCAGCCCTTCTGGAAGTTCTTGACTCCAGCAAGCTGGACCTACTTGCTTCTCCCTCTGTGCACCTGCAGAACTTTGCTTGTTCCTAAGATGGAACACAGATATCACTGGATCCTTTTTTTTTTTTTTTTTTTTGCGAGACCTCTCATGCCACACAATGATGACTTTCTTGAAGGTTGGGACTGTGTATATACTTATCTTTGTATCCCCTGCATCTTATACAATGTGTAGCATGCAGTGAGCCCTCCACGAATGTTTGCCTGGTGGTTGATGGATAGATAGATGGATGGATGGATAGAAGGTCTTTCAAGGTTGAAACTTAAAGAAATATATGAGAAGTCAGCCTGCTGTCAATAGAGGGCTTTCTTGACTTTCTGATAAAGATAGAATCCTTCTGATGTTCTTCGTTTAGATCTGCTACCATAATTATTTATCCATATTCTGCCAGAATTCCCATTGCTAAAATATTCATTTGATATCCATCTTCGATATGGCCGAAAGGGAAAGAGCTTGTCCTAGGCAACAGTATAGCAGGAATAGCAGTCTTTAGACAACCAGAATTTGAATCCTGACTCATCAAGTTATTGAGTACATGGAATTTTTTTAAGAATTTATTTATTTATTTCACAGAGAGAGAGATCTCAAGAAGGCAGAGAAGCAGGCGGGGTGGGGGGGGCAGGCTTCCTGCCAAGCAGAGAGCCCAATGTGGGGTTCGATCCCAGGACCCTGAGATCATGACCTGAGCCGAAGGCAGAGGCTTAACCCACTGAGCCACCCAGGCACCCTGAGTATATGGATTTTTACTAGTAACTTAGCTTCCCTATACCTCAGTTGCCTCTTCTGTGAAATGGAGACAATCATGGTCTGCCCTGCCACTCCCCCATCCCACCGATCTGTACAAAGAGTTTGTGAGGATTAAATGAGATATATATATATATGTATATATATATTTATATATAAAATACTTAATATATACCAGCACTTTGGGCAGTGCCTGACATAGAGTAAGCCCTCAGTATAAGCAAACTCTTCTATTTTCCTGCTGCATGCATATGAATCCTGTAACCCAGAAAGTTAGCTGAGCCAAGTCTATATCTGTAGACCCAGAAAACCCAAAGTGGTAACTGAAGCGGCTCTGGGGACCCAACCAGCTATAATTCATGGCATCCTTAGACAACTCACTGCCCTTCTCCAAGCCTCGGCCCTTTCCTCTGTTCTCTCAGAGCTGCTTTGACGCTTCATGAGCTCCAAATCGAGCTTCCCCTGACCTTAGCCCATCCTGTGGTATGACTTGGACTGTAAGCTCCTTGAATGCAAGGACAGCTTAATCCTCCAGGCCCAATATGTTCCCCTGGAGTCCCTTCGTAAAGTTTGGCTGAGTTGAAATAAACTTGCCTAAGTCGCTTAACATGCTCTTTTGGGGACTTAAGTCAAACTCCTGAGCACTAAGCTCCAGAAAGGTTCTGGCCCATTACCCCCATTCCCCTGCAAGCACTTAGTGAACTTAATGATCCTGCTGCCCTGCAGCATGGCACCAAGCCTACCCCCTCCCAGATCGCTCCCAGATCCTCCCTGGGAGCCAGCGGCCTCCGAAAGCCTTGGCAGTGCAGCTTTCCCAGCAGCATTTGGGAAGTGAGGCCAAGTTCTCTGTGAAATTAATGAAATGACTTTCTTTTAGGTTCTGGGCAATCCAGTCTCATGTTTATAGACAGAAGGCTCTCCCTGGAGTCCTGAGCTCTTTAGGTTTTATGTCTGTGCCTCCCAGCCCAACACCCAAAACATTAACAGACATTCAACATCTGATGAATGAATGAGTGAATGAATGAATGAGGCATAGTTTTTTTGATAGCATCAGCCTCAAAATGTGTAGCATTTACCTAAGACAGGAGGAAGACCAGCCAGAACTGCTTTAAGCTGTTTTCTGATAGCAAGATGCCTTGTCCCATGAGTGAGTTTATGACCTCTATAAGCAAAGGGCAGGGCGGGGAAGCAACAAAATCTTTTGGTCATTTCAATATATACTCTCTCCAACCCTCTGCCCTTTCCAGAAGTCTCAGTTGAGAAATATCTGTAATAGATGAGCAATGATAATGTCATTGCCTAACGATTGATGGAAACAGATATAAACCCAAAATGTTTTTAGTGCCAGAAATACTGTTTGCTCAACAATAAGTTACATCAAAGGACTTAAACATTTCCCACAGAGGTCAGCAGTTCTGTAAGCGAGGCACTGAAATTCATACCTTGGCCAGACAGGCGCTGTGTCTGGCATGAAAAAGAAAAAGTCAAGTCCGTGAACAGCGATTCCCAGAGGAGGCAATTTTGCCTTTTCTGATCATTGTTCAGGTGTGTCATTCTCCAAAGAGCCAGCCTCTGGAGGCTTGTTAGGCCTGTTATAAAATTAAAAAGCTTTGTTTTAAAAGTTATAAATCTTTTTTTTTTTTTTAACTCCTGGAACTAAAGAAGCAGCCTGCAGACATCCGTCCTGTGTGAATCTTAGAGCCACGACTGTTTCTGCAAGCGTGGCTGTTGCCATAACTGGCCATGTCTTGAAGCAAACCACCTGAACTGAACTTTCTCCTTGGCTTTCTTTGTGATTTTTCAAATATTGCCCTTTGTCGTGATAGCACTTGTTAGCTGAGATTCATGATTTTGGAGTCAAAGTATTTGAGATTAGCAAGTGTGATAATAAAAAAAAAATTTTTTTTAAAGGGTCATCTGGCAGTCTCAGTCAGAAGAACATGCGACTCATGCTCTCTGGGTTGTGAGTTCAAGCCCCATGTTGGGTGTAGAGATTACTTAAACACATTTTTTAAAGAAAATATAATAAGAGCAATTATTAGAAATTTTAATTAGAAATTGATAGTAACATTTGAGGGCTGATGCTTTTTCTTCTCCTACTTTGTTGAGTCATTACAACCTATAACCTGTGTACATTAATGTTGACGCGGTATGGATGAGGGGAGGCATCAGCTCCTGAAATACAAGATAATGTACTTATGTTGTGTATTTTTTATTGTCTCTCCTTTCATTAGAATATGGGTTTTATGAATGAGAGAAATCTTTTTTTTTTTTTTCTCTACTGTTCATTCATGTATCCCAAGCTCAAGAACAGAGCCTAGCACATAGTACGCCTTCTACCCATGTTTCACTGGCGGAAAAACTGAGGTCCACAGCCACACAGTGATTTACTGAAGATGGACGTGGTGCGCACATTGGCAAGAAAGACCAGGTCTCCCGACCGCCTGCCCAGTCCTTTGTCTAAACCCCAATTCAATCTTGGCGCACTTTTATTATGCTATAAAATGAATAACTGTTTATGAGTTCATTCCCAGGCACATTATTGCTTTTATATCACATCAAAGAACTTGAGACAGGGGAAAGATATAGCCCTATCGATTTTTCTCAGAAACTTTTCCTTCCTCCTTGGAATCCATGCTCAGTGCCTGCTTTGAGGACACGAGCCAGTCGCCAACAGAATACTGTTTCCAGTGCCTCCACCTCCGTGTCAGGCCAAGGCTACCTTCGAGTTTGGCTTCAGAAATGGTGAAATCCGTCATTGGAATTGAGGGCCCTTTTCTGTGCCTATCTGCCAGACCCCCAGGGAACATTAGAACCCCGAAGTCAGAAAGCTGAGGAAAATCCAGATGCTGGAAGAAGTAACAGGGGAGTGACAGACCCCTACCTGAATCAGGCATTGAGTCCATTGGCCTGGTGTAGGCAGGGAGAGGTCCTAGATGGTGGCTGAAGAAGGAAGTGACAGTTTTAGAAGTAAGGGTGTATTAAAATAAAGGGACTTGTGTATGACTTTCTGAAAAGAGGAAAGACTTCAGAACCTGATGGGAGGATACATTCATTTGAGCATGAACTGTTTTCTCATCACTAGCAACACACCATATATCCTTATCCTCGTATTAATATCTCCTCATTCTGTTAAAACTAGAATATGTCACTCTCGGAAGAAGACATGTAGAGAGATTTTTCTACTCATGATGTGCCTAGACTACCCTGCTGTCCTACCCATCCACAAGGTCAAGGGCCAGAAGGGAAGGGCTTAGCTCAACTTTTACCGAGTCAGGTGGCCCAGGTGCATTAGATCTATGACCTTGAACTGATTAGTACCATGCTCTATTCAGGGATGTACCTCGGTCTTTTAGGGTAATGATGATAAGAAGTATGAAGTCCTCATAAAGTTCTGTACCCTTTAGAAATCATTTTCTGCTGATGTTTAGATTATTATAAAATCATCCTTAAGTCAGTTATAGCAGAGATTCTTATTTTCATTTTAGAAGTTAGAAATCTGAGTTAAAGTGAGTTAAGCTAAAGACATGCCCCGGGCCACAGAGCTGGTAAATGACAAAGCCCAAATCCAGGGTCCACTGGCTTCTCAGTTCTTTCTACCCAGACACTCTGCCTGCTGCCCACACCATACCTCTAGCTGGATGTCCTGTAGGCTTCTCAAATATACATGAAAACCACCAAATTCTCCCCCTCTCAACTGCACCCACTTTTCTTCTTCCTGATTCTTTAACAACTGACCTTCCCCCCATCACCTAACCTAGAAAACCTGGAGTTCCCCTTTCATATCCATCCTGTCTCCTAACCTCTTAGAGCTAACCCAGCACTTTTATTTTAGACGTGTGAATCAAAATGCTTCTCTCGTCCCTGTTGTCGATGATCCAGGCCTTCATCATCTCTTGGTTGGCCGACGTTAATATTGAATGGTTTGATTCATTCAATGACTCATTATCGAAGCTGTGCTGTGTACCAGGCACAATGCTTGGTGATGGAGAGACTGTTCTAAGCAAACATGGACCTTGTTTACATGGTGTTCTGTTCTCTAATGAGTAGCAATCAAATAATCACTCCAACATACGTAAAGGACAACTGTGGCAATTGCTCCAAAGGCAAATCCATGATCATCCTACCAGCAGTGCTGGTACAAAGTGGTATTTGTAATCCACACATAGGATCACGGCACGCCCTCTGCTCTAAGAGCTTCCTGACCACCCATTGTCTACATGATAAAATCCAAACATTAGCCAGGTTTACGTGTCTCTTCATGCTCTGACTCTGAACTCCAGATTAGGTTGTAAGCCACTGCACCCTCATTTCTCCTCCACCCCTCACCCAATTAACTTATCCTATGACTAAGCTGCTTTTTCACGTCTTGCCATTCCGGAAGCAACTCTGTTCCTCCATTCTTCCACATCATGTCTTAATCAAAACTCTCTTCCCAAAATGTTATACACAGAGATAGCCTACTCAGCCACCAGACTCAGTTTAAATGCCCCTTCCCACTCCCTCGATGTAATTAATTATTCCATATGTTTCTAGCACAGTTTCTGCACCGCTCATACAGCACTTATCCCATTGGAATAGTTAGTTACTTCTTCTGTCTACCTCCCACCTCACCAGATGGTGAACCACTTGTGGGAAGAGATTTTTTTAATTAATGTACATCTAAAATTTATTGTCATGTGACTGCATGAACCAGACCATAAACACATAATAGGGGAGACACAAGTATTTTGTTCATTTGTTACCTCTCTTCACTATGAGTCTTCAGTTTCTCATGAGCACTCCTTTGTCTCCAATTTAGTTTTGAAAAGTTTTCTCTCCTGTTAGTGACTATAATGTGTGTGTGTGGTTTGATTTTTGGGTTGTTTTGTTTTGTTTTGTTTAGAAATGGTGCGCAAATAATTCCAGAGGGTTTTTTTTTAATAGATTTTATTCATTTACTTGAGAGAGAGAGAGAGAAGGAGAGAAAAAGTGCACACATGTGCAAGCAGGGGGAAGGGCAGAGGGAGAGAGAGAATTCCAAGCAGACTCCTAGCTAAGTGCAGAGCCCATCATGGAGCTCCATCTCCCAACCACGAGATCACTTTCCCAGTCAAAATCAAGAGTTGGCCAATTCCAGAGGTTTTTACATCAACATATTCTACTGTTATCTCTTCTCTATGCATAGTGAGTCTCTAACCCCTATGCTTTTTAAGCCTCTGGCCCAAGGACAGCTTTTGCATTCAAAGGACAGGATTTGTGTAATCGTTGGTTACATGATTATAAAGTGACCATATCAAAATACGGAAAAAGTGATCTATGGGAACGCGTTGATCTGTTTGTTTCATGGGGGCAAATTATTAGGAAGAGATGAAGTGACTGTCAACTGTTTCTATTACCTTTCCAACCTTAGCAGAGTCTAAATCTTGTCTCTCTGTGCTTGAATCACCATTGTTGCCAATTGGCTCCCAGGATTTGCAACAGGAAATTGAGAAGTACATGAGAATAGTTGAGAACAGTTCTTTGATAAACTGATTTTACAACATGATAAGGATGGCAGAAGAAAAATGTAGTGATTAACTAAGAACAGATTGTTGGGAAGGAGGTAAGCTTTTATCAAAAATGTACACTTCTTTTAAAGACCTACAGATTTGTAGGATCTGGCAACTGAAATGAATCATTTCCTAAAGACTATAAAATTTTTATTCCACAACCTCACAGTCACAGAAACGAAGTCATAAAATGTAGAATTACGGCCAGATTATTTGTGTGGATCAAAATCATGGATAGATATCTTCATAACTTAGAAAATAAAATAAAAAAAAAGAATAGCCCAGCACAATTGCTCTAGAGACCAAGATATGACTTATCTTTCCATTACTGAAGGCTGTGACAGTGGAATTATACATCAGCAAGTACTTACTCGCACCCACATGCGTGCCAAGGGACACTCATGTTCTTATTGGCAAAACTCCCAGGTCAGCCCTTCCCTCCTTGAGCAGCTTTAACCACTTACCTAGAACACCAGACAAGCATTATCATTTTCATTGGAATGTTGTAACTTTCCAAAGATATGTAAGGACTTGAATGTTGGTAATAAGGATGCTAGTCTGGTAAACCGTGGAAACTCGGGCTAAATTCTATTTCATGTATCCATCCGTGTGTGGTGTATCCATCCCTGTGTCGTGTATCCATCTCTGTATCATGTATCCATCTCTGTGTTGCTGTGTTGTGTATCCATCTCTGTGTCTTGTGTCCATCTCTATGTTGCTGTGTCATGTATCCATCCCTGTGTCCTGTATCCATCGCTGTATCATGACAAATTCTATTTGTCACGACAAATGTCACAGCTATTCAAATCCCCAATTTAGTAGCTTAAGACGATATCCATTTTATTGTATCTCACAGTTTTGAGTGTCGGGGACTGGCTTGGGGCTCAGTGGGGCAGCTCTTCAGCTTCACATGACCTTGACTCTTCTGGGTCCTGTGTGGTGTCCTGCTGGTGGCCGGGCTGGCCCATGACAGCTTTTCTCGCTTTTCCTGGTGCCCTGGCAGGGATGGCTGGACAACTTGACTCCACTGGGCCCTCCCCCTCTCCACAGAGTCTCAAGGTTGCTCGACACCGTCTTTTCTCTCGAGGAGTCAGACTTCTTAAGAGACCATGTATAAGCTGCTCATCCTTTTTCAGGCTAGTCCTAAAACCGGCAGTCAGAGGCCAACCTAGATTCAAGGGGCGGGGAAATAGACCCCCATCTGTCACTGGGAGGAGGTGTCAGGGAATTTTTAGCTGCCTCTAACCCACCAGAGATTATTGGCAAAATAACTGTGTGTGCTTGACATAGGATTTGTACTTTAGATTTATAACCTAAACAATAATGATCATTTGTTCATTTGGTTATTTTTATTTAAAGGCTTTATTTTTTTAAAGATTATATTTATTTCTTTGACAGCAAGAGAGAGAGAGAGCACAAGCCAGGGGAGCAGCAGAGGGAGAAGCAGGCTCCCTGCTCAGCATGTGATACGGGGCTCAATCCTAGGACCCTGAGGTCATGACCTGAACCGAGGACAAACGCTGGGTGGCTCATTCGGTTAAGCGTCTGACTTTGGATCTGGTCATGATTTCAGGATCCTGGGATGGAGCCTCGTGAGGCTTCTTACTCTGCATCTTCCTCTCTGTCTCCCTCTGCCCCTCTCCTCCCGCTCATGTTGACCCTCTCATTTGCTCACTCACTCTCACTCACTCTCTCTCTCAAATAAATTCTTTAAAAAAAATGTATTAAGCTCTTGTTAGTGTGAATAGCACCATGCTACTTCTTGAGAGAAATTGAGAAGAAGTAGAGAGCACAGTCTCTCCCCTCCAGGACTTTGCATCTAGGTGGGAACACAATACACACACACAGTAAGCAATTAGAATATGTGAAAATATAATTAAAGTGGCAGAAGGCGCATCACAGAATGCACAATGTGTCCAACACAAATGCCTATGGGGCTCAGGTGAGCACAAAAAAGAGAGAGGTGAGCTGTCCCGAGAATTCTAGAAGGTGTGATGGGAACTGAGGAGAACTGGGGAGTTCATGCCATATCTAAGGAGAGTTCTGCTCAGCTGTAGCCAGTGACTGTCTTTGAGAATATAGGACAACAAGGCCACAACTGCCAATTTTTCAAGGACATATAAATCCAATTTTTACATGTTGGCAATTAATTCGCATTTGGCCTGTGTACCACCAGTTTTTCGCCTCTAAAATGGGTAATAGATGCTATGATGACTTACAAGATGAAGAGACGGGGTTAGACTAGAGCAGTGCTATTTACTGTGGGTTGCAGACCCGTGGCAGGCTGTGGACTGTTTATTACTGATTCGCCATGGGTAATCGAGACTTGAGAAAAAGCATTTAGGCTCTCAGGACAATTTAACATCCAAGCCTGTCATTGGTGCACTTGTCTTGAGCTCTGGTGTTGCAGAACGTGGACTGTGAGCCGTGTTCCATGTGAGCTATGTGCTAGGCTTGCGCAGTACAACCGCAGGGGATCATGTGCTGGAATGGCCCTCCAGGTGGAAGCTTGGCCCTCAAGTACTAGGTCGAGTTGGGATAAGCTCGAGGGGACAGAAAGCTTTTCTAGGCATTAGGAATAGCATGCCCAAATATCAGCATCAAGAAAGTACCAAGGCCTTTGGGGGAGAGATTACGTGTGAGGGATGTTGAGGAAGGTGGGTTGGATGGGTAGTGACGACAGAGAGCTTCAGAGGAGGAATGCAGGTGACTTTGAACAGAGTCAGGCATCACTAACTTCCTAGAGTTCCCTTTCTGCTCCAACTCCACCTTCTCAGGACCGATCCACAGAGCAGCCAACTTCTCCTTCTATGAAATCCAATAAACCTTTTTTTTTGCATCATTTAATACCTTGTACTATAAATTATTCTTCTATAAGTAGATTGTGCTTCCTTCCTCATATTTTCAGCACTTTAGGAACAAAAATTCCTTATCCCAGCTCTGAATCTCCTTCAGAATCTAGCACAGTCTCTTGCCCATAGTGGATAGATTTGTTTGGTACATGCTGGCAAACAAGATGGGTAGTTTTCCTGGGGAGACTCAAGGGATGAGAGTGTTTTGAAGAGATTAGCGTAGAAGATTAAACAGTTAGAAACCAGATAGGAAACTACTGCAGGGGCCGGAGAGGAATGCTAAGGCCAGGAACTAGAAAGGACAAACCAACGCAGGGATGTGGGTAGTGAAGGGATATTTACATGCAGCGCACAGGAGCCTTAGCAGTGGGGTCCTGAAGTCTCACACCACGTTCATGTGTGCCTGATACTTTATCGAGAAACAGTTAGAATACACTCCAATACTTAGAAGTTTTCCAGATTATCAAAATTCACTCTTTCGAGCATCTAAATATGTTTTTTAAAACCTCTCATTGTGCAGGTCAGTTTAGTTAGTTAGTTACTTTTATGAAGAACTACATAGTAAATATTTTAGGCTTTGTGAGTCATATGATCTCAGAAACAACCACTCCGCTCTTCCCTTGCAACTGAAGAGCCGTCATAGACGAAACGTACATGAGTGGCTGTGGCTGGGTCTCCATAAAACTTTATTTACAAAAACAGGGAGGAGGCTGACTTTGCCTTGTAGGTGCCAAGCTCCTGTTTGCCAGCTCCTGTTCTAGATTATTAACAGTGCCAGAGCTTAACGTCTGAAATAGAGGAGTTTGGCTGTGACTTGGCTTGCATAAAAAAAAAAAAAAAAAAAAAAATTGTTCTTGGGTAGAGAAGTTTGATTCTTCTAGCTCGATTGTTTTTCTGCAGAATTGTTTTAAATGCTTCAGGTAAATTCTCCTTGTATGGAAACAGCCAGACCCCCTTGTTGAACCTCTCCTCTGAGTAGTGGTCCCCTACAGCCTCTGGCTCCGCCTCCGGCCATTGCTCACCTGCACTTGCCACTCCTCTCTATGACGTTCCACACACCACAAGGCACTGTCTCCTATGCCACTGATGTTAGGTAATGGGAGCTTTGCCATCAGCTGCAAGCCATGGGGAAGAATTATAATTTCGTAAGTGCTCTAGCTTGAAAGCAAAGATAAGCAACAGCTATTTGTATTGAATTCAGCACAAAGTTTATGTTCCCTTCCTCTCTTGATTTCCAGAATAAATTAAACACCCAGTTTCTCACATGCAGACCCATGGTAGATAGCATCCTACAGAGACGCCTGCTGAACAGCTTCCGGCTTCAGTGATACTCAGGGTTTCTCTGACACAAAGAAGATCCACCTTCTTAAGCCCCTTTCATTGAATGTCGCACTGCAACGTTCTTGACAGTGACACTTGACAGCGTGGCCTGGTTAGCCATAGCTGTCACCACCAGGGACACACACACTTCCCATGAGCTCTCATGGGCTGTGGAAGCCATAGCCTCCCCACACGGGCTGCTGGATGTGGAAGCAGAACATCATGACATCCTGGCATTGGAAGGG
Organism: Meles meles; assembly: GCF_922984935.1. Lineage (NCBI taxonomy): Eukaryota > Metazoa > Chordata > Mammalia > Carnivora > Mustelidae > Meles > Meles meles. The sequence goes on from NC_060066.1 coordinate 21,439,807, forward strand.
CACAACAGTGTGAAATATACTCGGTTCCTGTCTAAAGTGACATTGGGGTCAACCAGACTTCTCTCCCTATGTGGAGCCTTTCTGTCATAAAGGACGTGATGGATTCCACTCCCTGTGTTTTAGTCTGTCCACGAGGTAATCTGTGTCCACTTGGGATTCCATTCTGAACAATCTGTGACCTAGAGGAACGAACCCCCTGAGACTCTAGCTTGTTTCCGCTAGGAACAATAGTTCTTTGAGGTCACTACCACATGTGTCAAAGAGCTTGGGAGTACCGCAAGCACATTTGCATCTAATTCATAATGTCCACTTTCAAATTCCAGCTAAGCTTTAAGATTGTGTGTGTGTGTGTGTGTGTGTGTGTGTGTGTGTGAGAGAGAGAGAGAGAGAGAGAGAGAGAGATTGAAAGACTGAAACTTTTCCACTCTTGAGTGTTCTTTATTTTTTTATTTTTTAAAGGATTTTATTTATTTATTTGAGAGAGACAACGAGACAGGGAACACAAGCAGAGGGAGTGGGAGAGGGAGAAGCAGGCTTCCTGCTGAGCAGGGAGCCCGATGCAGGACTTGATTCCAGGACCCTGGGATCATGACCTGAGCCGAAGGCAGGCGCTTAACGACTGAGCCACCCAGGCACCCCATTGAGTGTTCTTTATATTTCTTTCCTGAACCCACCAAAATTGGCCTAGACCATTTGGCTCTCATCATATAGTCAGATGAGAGCTAAGGAGTAAAATAGTAAGAGCCCTGTTTAGCCCCTAATTAACTCCATTGTGCAGAATACTTATGCAAGGGCCTCAGACCAAGGATCGGAAGATCTAGTTCCACTTCCATATCCTACTCTTTGAGGTTCTAGAACAGGTCTTGCTCAGAGATCTGTGAAAACTAACAAGGTAGTGAATTTCAATTATCTGTTGTTATATAACAAACTGTTTCGTATTTGAGAGGCTCAAAACTCAATAGTCATCATTTGGCTATGATTTTGCAATTTGGGCAAGGCTCAGTGGGGACCTCCTGTTTTCCCCCCATGCTCCCAGCTGGGGCTGGAAGATCCACATCCAAGATGGTGCACTCAGTTGGCTGGCAAGTTAGTCCAAGCAGTTGGCTGGTCGCCCAACTGGAGCGTCCACAAAGAGCCTCAGTTCTTCTCCTCGTGGGCCTCTCCATGTAGCTCCTTGACTTACATATAGCATGGTGACAGGTCTTAAGGAGGAGGAGAAAAGTTTCCAATCCTCCTAAATATTACACCTAACTGGCCCAATGCCATTTCTGTCCTATTCTGTTGGACAAAGCAGCTATAAGCCTGGCCGAGATTCATGGGAGTAGGACAAAGACCCCACCTCTCAGTAGGAAGTAGGGAGAGGGGATGCAACAAGGAATTTGCAACCATTGTGTTTGGAAAAATACTTTGATTTCTATATAAATCCTTCGTGATTTTGTGTTTCTGGAATGTAAATTGTATCTAGCAGGAGTCAGATTTAAATCCAGTATCTTTTTTTTTTTTTTTTTTTTTCCCAAAAAAAGGAAAAAAAAAAAAATGAGGTCCAGCGTCCTTGAACCTTTGCGATTCACCGCATTCTCCTTCTTTACTTAAAAGGGAAGGGATCTGAGATTTGTGGGGCATCTACTGGGTGCGAGACCCATATGCTCTTTCATTTACCGTGTTTCACTGATTCTGAAATGCACTTTTTTATATCTCAACATTTCTGAATTGTACATTTTACAATCTAGGCAGTCGTATAATCATTATAGGTCAAAAGGCAATCGTACATGCATGAATTTGGCTCTGATTGTTCACATTTTCATCACTCACTCAAGTTATATATACTGTTAGTACTTCACCTGTTGAGTTTAATTGCTATTTAAAATGTCTTTAGAAATATTATACTACAATTTGGTACTGAAGCGAAAATTTATCTTGTAGGCTGAAAGTCATTGAAATAGGATACCATTAGGGAGGCAAATGTTTGACATCAGAAAAATGGCCTCGATTTCATATATTTCTGCAAAGCAGCAATGGTGAGCTCTCACTACCATCTCAGATCAGAGAGTATCACAAGGAGAAAAGCACATTGTGTTTTATTACTGGAATGCATGCAGAAGGATTGCCTACAATACATGGAAGGCAGAGAAATTACTGGGTTCTTCAGAATAAATGAAAGAATTTTGAAGCAGCAAAAGGCTAATCTTGTTTCATTATGTCATAATTTAATAAGCAGGGGGGTGGGTTCTTTTGTCCTTTTTAGTGGTATGTTAAAAATTGCATCTTGGGACACCTGAGTGGCTCAGTGGGCTAAGAGTCTGCCTTTGGCTCAGGTCCTGATCCCAGGGTCCTGGGATCGAGTCCCACATTGGTCTCCTTGCTCAGGAGAGAGCCTGCTTCTCCCTCGGCCTGCTGTTCCCCCTGCTTATTCTCTCTCCCCTCCCCCAACAAATAAATAAAATCTTTTTAAAAAATTGCTTCTTTTGGGGTGCCTGGCTGGCTCCGTCAGTAAAGCATGTGACTCTTGATCCTGGAGTAATGAGTTTGAGCTCCACATTGGGTTAGAGATTACTAAAAAAATAAATAAGCTTTAAAAATAATTGCATTTTGGGGCACGTGGATTGCTTAGTTCATTGGGCATCCAACTCTTGGTATAGGCTCCAGTCATGGTCTCATGGGTTATGAGATAGAGTCCTATCCTGGACTCAGTGGGCCATCTGCTTGGGGATTCTCTTCCTCTGCCCCTCCCCTCACATGCCTGCAAGCACACTCGCTCACTTGTGTGCACTCTCTCTCTCAAATATATAAATCTTTAAAAAAAATGTATCTTGTATTCAATGTAAAGTAGTAGTTCTCACAAAAATGTCTTTTTTTTGTTGTTGTTCACTCCTTTTACGGGTGAGGAATACATGAATTCCCTCCTTTTCCAGATGAAGCAGCTTTGGCTTGGTTCGGTCACCAAAGCTGTGGCTTGGCGAGGTTCAGTAACATGACCCGTCTCAAAACTGGCCAAGTGGAAGAAACCATTCTTTTTATTATTCTACACTGACTCCTTCAAATTGTTGAGCAACGCAGGTTGGTGATTCTGGAAAGATAGGCATGTTGGGCCATGACAGCCTCCTGTCTCCAACAAACTTCCAGAATATGGATGATATGGTGTTTGCAGTTCCTCAAAACCAGACTTGAACTCTCTAGAGAGAGGGCTTTCATGGGGCTGGCTAGTGCCCAGGATTCCCTCACATTCCTGCTAAGAAGAGTGAGTAATAAAAATGCTAATTTGTACAGAGAATTTTAAATGCTAAGTAATGAGAGGAACTGCTCTAAAATGAGAACAACTTAAAACAAGAACTATCTCCCAACATTTGAAGACAGGAGTTGGTTTCGGGAAGACATGCCCGAACTCCGCGGTGTTCAGGCAGTACGTTAAATATCCTTTGACCCCTTACTAAAGGGCGCCATGGTTTGGGCCACTGCTGCTCGCTGACCCTCTCTCCCTCCCTCCAGGCCAGCATCCCTGTGAGGTGTGTGCGGGCATCCACAAAGACCTGCCTCCCTCTTCTGCACTTCCACTGGAAAGAGGGGAGGTGGCAAGGCTATGCCCCCCACCATCGTGACAGAAACCCCATCACTTCTACTACAGTCCTAGCATTTGTCATAGATTTGCTCCAGTTCAAGACTGTGCTGAAGGCACTGTACACAGATGCGCAGAATACAAGCCCTATGAACGTGAAGTTTCCCTAACTACGAGGGGAGATGAGGCTTGGGCAGACTTTCCAGCCACATCTGCAAGCGGCATGGAGCACGCCCCTTCTTTCTGCTCCCCTGGAATCTTGCCTTCTGTGGCAGCATAGAGGACATTATATGGCAGTGGTTCGCCTGTGTGCCTATATCTGCAATGTTGCATACCGGGCCAGGAACATCGGTCAAGAAGGGACATTGTTTTTCCCATTTGTTCATCCATTCGTTCAGCAAAGTCATACAGAGGTTCCCAACAGAGAGAGATAGGCTTTGTGAGGATATGTGAAGCCTTCCTAAAGTGGCCTGTGAGCTGACCTTGCAGGAAGGGGAGAATTTGAGCAGGAGGATGAGGAAGGAAGGAAGGACCCTACAAACAAAGGACAGGCAGCGCAGGACAAAGGCCGTCAGTTCCTGTGTCTGGAACACAGAGTGGATACGGCTGGAAGGATAAGCTGAAGCGTGATTGCGGGTCTAGAACAGGAAGCCAAGCACTGTTTTCGAATGGGATGCCATGGAACAGGATCTCCCTCCTCCCTCCGAGCATTCTGAAAGCAGCACTGCTCTCGAGAGCAGGGACTGGGAGTCTAGGTGGCTTCTCCTAAGAAAAATGCGCCTGGGGTTTGTCTTCTCTCTTGCGAATGATGGAACATGAATGGTGCAGTAGCGACAACAGAGTCTAGTCTCCTCTGCGATGCCACCAATACTTCCTTAAGGAGGTGGCCGTGCGTCAGAACTGGGGACCAGAGTGCCAGCTTCCAGCCTGGCCCCATCAGTTATTAGGGTGACCCAAACGCCGGGGCCCTTAGTTTTCTGGGTGTCAAAGTGTAGCTGATAATCCTCTCTGTCTCAAAGCTATGAGACATCTTAAAGGAATGAGGCCCGGAAACGCCATGGGAACAGCAGTTCTTGGCACATAAGGGTTCCACAACTGTTCACTATTACTATTCCTTCTTTTCTGTGTACCTTGCTTGGTTTCCTCATCCAAACGGAGATCATAATACCAGTCCCAGCCCATTGCCTCTAGACCCTAACAGAATAAAATGCAATTAAATGTGTGAGAGCAACTTGGAAGTTAAGTGCCATGCAGTGGCGAGGTAGTGGAAGGGGTGTTAATGACCGTAGCCTTGGCCGGAAGGTAATCCCAGGGGCAGGAAGGTAGGCAGGTCGGGTCTCTCGAGGCTGCCGGCGGCAGGTGCGTATTGGTGAATGGCTTCTCTAGACACGGTATGCCATAATGACGGCCTGAGCATTCAGCTGGTCCGAGATGACATAAAGATGGGAACAGGAAAATTTACTAAGCAAGAAATAAATAAGGTTTAAGCCCCGAAGCCTTGCAAACGTAATTTCAAACATCATAGTCTTGGACATCTGGGCTCTATTACCTGAAATCCCATTAAACCTCCAGTTTCATCATTCTGTGTAGAACCTGGTAAATTGCAAGATCCTGCTGATGGCCACCAGCCAGTTCAAGCAATTAATCACAAGGGTCCCCGAGCAGGTTTGCGACTCATGCCAAGTGGATTCTTTAAGTGGAAACTGTGTACACAAAAGAAATAGCCCAATCCATGCAGTTTCATAGCAACGCACTTTGTAGCTCTGCCAATACAGAGAAATTATCTGTTATCATTAAGACATCCAAGCCTCATAACTTTTTCCTCAATGGAAATTAGTACTCACCAGCCCAGGGAAGATCCCCCAACCTCGTTAGCTGTGATATAGGCTGTAACCTGCTTAGAGCTGACAAATCAGTTTAGACAAAACTAAGCCCTACTGTTTTCCCATCCTCAACATTTTCTCATCTGGGGGAACTCAACTTGAACTGAGCTCATTTTCTTTTTGAACTTTTCTAGACTCCGTGGACTGTTTCCATATGCTCCGGTGTTCCAGACCAAAGGTCCAAAACGCACGTAAAGAAATAACCTGGGAGCCTATATTCAAAATCCTGCTAGGTGTACCCGAGTTGAAAGGGCCTCGAACAAAAGAATGATTTCTTATAAGACTTGTTGCTTGGTTTTGCCAGCTCAAACAGGTTTATGTAAATGTCATAATCCTCTACACTTCAGAATGTTTATAAAGTCTTTCCTGATGACACTATTTTGTTTAGAGAATGATTCGGGGAAAATGATGGAGAACAGAGGGGAAGCCTTGAGCCCTTGCAACAGAAAGCAGGAAGGAGAGGTGGGGATCAGAATAAATTTACAATATGGGCAAGGGGATCTGTGGTTTCACCTGGTTTTTTAGTTTGGGTTTTTTTTTTTCTTTCTGAAATTTTTACTACATTTCTCAGTTTGTTTCTATGCTACAAAGCTGCTTTCCAGTAGACTAGCCACCAGGCACATGTGATCATTTAAGTTTAAATGAATTCAAATGAAATAAAATTTAAAATCACTTTCCTCTAGGCGCTAGCCAGATGTCAAGTGCTCCGTAGCCACATGTGGCTAATGGCTGCCATATTGGACAAAGCGGACACTGAACATCCCCATCCTTGAGGAGAGCTCCACTGGGCTGAGCTGCTGTGGATTAAGAACTCTATGGTTTGCTGCTCACAATGTGGTCCACAGACCAGCAGCACTGGTATCATCCGAGAGCTTGTTAGACCTGCATGATCAGCATTTTAACAAGATACCCAGGTGACTCATACACACATTAAAATGTGAGAAGTACTGTTGTAAAATACCCTTCCACACTAAGACTCTGTATGGTGAAATCCATCATGGTTATCAACACTACATGTTAATATTTATTTAGCTTGTATGGCATTAATTCAAAAAGACACTTTTGCCCCCTTGAGACTTGGCATGCAAAAGGAGAAGCACTAAGTATACCTTGTATATGCCTTTAGAAATGTGCTTCTCTCGTTCTCTCGTAAAAACTGCAGGATCTGGAGAATTATTTTAAATATGTTTTTTCTGAAGAAGTGAATCTTAGCATTTTTCTAATGAAGAAACTACTGATTGCTCCACAGAGAAGCCTTTGAAATTAAAATAAGATTAAATAGACAAAGAGGGATATAGATGAACTGAAAAAAGAAAAAAACGGAAGGAAAAGGAACTTGACTTACTCAGTTGACATCCTCCTCTGGGAGTGAGGTGGGAAGCAGAAGCAATGGGAGAAATTAGGAGACGGTCCCTCAGAATATAATCTGCCAACCGCTCCTGCCATTGTGGAGATGGAGGGAAATGTCAGTGGCAACTTGGATGGAACCTCAAGGCATATTTTCATGCTCTCACATGAGATTCATTGTTGTTTGTGCCAATGGATAGAGTTTTCTTCTGGAAGGTTCTGCAGGCTTTTACAGTGGCTGTTGGAATTTAATGACTTGAAATGCTTACCTCTGTCCAGTGCAAAGAATGGAATCACTGGGTTATCTCCTACTAATTGGCTGGACAAACGCGTCCCTGCTGAGAGCATCTGGCCTGATGATACTTTTTCCCAGAAAAGCATCAGATCAGATCCCTGTGGTGCAAGATGGCAGCCGCTGTTGTCAGCAGTTCTCGTTCCAAACGGTCATAAAGTGGGTGAGGTTTTTGTCATTTTCCTGGGGAAATCATGCCCGGAGAGCCTGAAGTTATAGGTGTCCTGGGTTATCACAGAGAATTTATGGAGTTCAGATGCTTATATATACTGAAATTTCTTTTTCTTTTTAAAGATTTTACTTATTGACAGAGAGAAAGAAAGAGAGAGAGGGCACAAGAAAGAGGAGGGGCAGAGGGAGAGGGAGAAGCAGGCGGCCCAACACAGGGCTGGATCCCAGGACCCTGGGGTCATGACATGAGCCGCAGGCAGACGTTTAACTGACTGATCCCCCCTTGTACCCCTACACTGAAGCTCCTGAACCAGCTCTCATTAGAGAAGAGTACTCTGGCCCCCAAGCAAATTCTGCGCCTACTTTTAAGTAACTACTAATGTTACTCATGTAGCTTAGACGGTACGTTCATTCAACAAACATTTCAAGAGCCCCTTTGATATTCTAGGCTTTCTTCCACACACTGCAGAAAGAGAAGAAGACATATTCTTTGGCCGAAGAAACTTGGGGTCAGGAGCAGGGGTGCTTAGAGGTGAGCCTAGCAGCATCGGTGTTCCTGCAGGCCTGTTAGAAATGCACATTCACAGACACACTCCAGACCTGCTGAATCGGATTCTTTCCATGTGGGGCTCCAAATCTATGCCGTTCCAAGCTCTCCAGAGGATTTCTTCATAGAATAAAGTATGTCGGGGCGCCTGGGTGGCTCAGTGGGTTAAGGACTCTGCCTTCGGCTCAGGTCATGGTCCCAGGGTCCTGGGATCGAGCCACACGTCGGGCTCTCTGCTCGGTAGGGAGCCTGCTTCTCCCTCTCTCTCTGCCTGCCTCTCTGCCTACTTGTGATCTCTGTCAAATAAATAAATAAAATCTTAAAAAAAAAAAAGAAAGTATGACAAGCATTTGTTTATAGACAGACACATCATCAGGTGATTCTAATACAGTATGATACGTACAGTGATACAAACAGGAAACTCCAGGAGCCCCAAAGCCCCCCAGGCAATGCTGGGCATTTCAGTAAATACTCAATGAAATGAATGTTGCTTGCTTGCTTGCTTGCTTGGTGCATGAATCAACCTGTAGAGATGAAAGAAGACTGGGACAGAAGAACATGCCTAGGTTCTGGGACTCTGAGTGGGCTGGATGGCTTGCTCAGGCCTCACGGCTCTTGTCTTGTCCCATTCTAAAATTTGATGTTTGGATCGCTGCCCTGGATTCTAGCCATGATGGTTGGTATTTTATTACATGAACCAAACAAGACTGTAAACCAAATTTCCCCTCGGTCTACACACTTTTCTCTATCTGAAGGACAAGTAACTGCTGTTTAACTACTGGGGAAAGGACAGCGTGCTTCCGTGGGATTGTGCCCGGCGGGCCGCACGAGAATCACACAGCGGTCTGCAGACCTCCCCCTGGACATTCTGAATCCATGGAAATGGGGAGAGGCTGGGCAAAATTACGATTTTAAGAAGCTCCTTCACATGAATCTGATGCAGGCAGGTTTGAGAACCTGTGGCCGAAATGCCAGTGTGGCTAAACCCTGGAATCCAGAGACTCAGTCTCACCCACAGGACCCAGAGTTGACTTCTGTTAGGTTTTGAGCCACGTAGGGTAGCAGAGCAGTTTTACCTGTTGCAGAGCTCGTCAGGGAACAAATATAGTGTATTTGTTTTCTTTCCTTGGCTGAGGAAAAGGAGAGGGACAGCTTGTAGGCAAGTGCATTCTTTCATTCAGCTGTGTGTGTGTGTGTGTGTGTGTGTGTGTGTGTGTGGCTTCATCTCTAGGCCTTCTCAAACCCCAGAGAGAGGTGACTGCCCAAGCCAAGGAGCACTGCAAAGCCAGCTGCAGGAAAACTCCTCTTCCCAGTATTTAGAGCCAATAGTGGTGGGGGAGGGGGGTGGAGGCCAAGGCCTTGCTACCCCATCTAGCTATAAACACTTGCCTGAAAATGTTCCCCCGGGGGCCTTGGAACTGCACATTTCCTGCTTAGCACTTCCAGAATCAACAGGCCCTGACATGCCATAACCAGATCAGGGGTCATAGCCTGGCCTAACGCACAGCATGTGTTCGCCAACTTCCTTCATCTGTGGAGTGAGGTCACGGCATCTACCTGCTCGAGGTGCGACGCAGTAGACTCAGGTCCTTAGCATGATGCTAAGCTTGTGGTCAGTAGTTGGTTAACCTTGGTGCTTACTATTACGGGCATTGTTGTCTATAGACTCTGTGTTAGTGTTCTCCAGAGAAGCAGAACCCGTGAGAGGTCTTGGTTCTTCAACAGCAGATAATAGCAATCTATCTGTATCTACCTATGTCTCTAGTTATTGAGAGATAGACAAGTCTATCCCAAAAGTGCACATGGGGAGAGAGATGTCAGATGGATGGACGGATGGATGGATGGATAGATAAAGGAATTGTTATAAGGAACTGGCTCACACAATTATGGAGGCTGAGAAGGCCCAAGATCTGCCAGCTGGACACCCAAGAAAGCTGATGGTATAAGGTATGGTCCAAGTCTGACTCTATGAGTTCAAAGTAAGAAGACCAGTGTCCCAACTCAAAGACAGAAAGACAAGCATAGAGAGTGAATTCTTCCTTACTTGGCTTTTTTTTTTTTTAAGAATTTTTTTCTTCTTCTTTTTCTTTTTCTTCTTTTTTTAAATTCCGGTATAGTTAACAGTGTTCTATTAGTTTTAGTTGTACAGTACAGTAATTCAGCAGTTCTATCCGTGACTCGTGACTCAGTGCTCAGCAGGTTAAATGCACTCTTAATCCCTTCACCTATTTCACCGATCCTCCCCCGTAATCATCTGTTCTCTCTAGTTTAGCATCTGTGTTTTGGTTTGTCTCTTTTTTCTTTGTGCATTTGTTTCATTTCTTAAATTCTACATATGATGAGATCACATGGTATTTGTCTTCCTCTGACTTATTCACTCAGCATTATCCTCTCTAGATTCATCCGTGTTGTCCCGCATGGCAGGATCTCATTCTTCTTCCTAGGGAATCCTTACTTAGCCTTTGTTCTCCTCAGGCCTTGCACTGATTGGATGGGGACCACCCACCTACTGTACTCAGTCTACTAATTCATATGTTTTTTGTTTTGTTTTTTTTTTATTTGTTTATTTACAGCATAACAGTGTTCATTGTTTTGGCATCACACCCAGTGCTCCATGCAGTACGTGTCCTCCCTATTACCCACCACCTGGTTCCTCAACCTCCCACCCCCCCCACCCCCCCGCCGCCCCTTCATAACCCTCTGGTTGTTTTTCAGAGTCCATAGTCTCTCATGGTTCATCTCTCATCCTGGAACACCCTCAGCAGAACACACCCAGCATAATGTTCAACCAGATATCAGGGCACCCTGTGGCCCCATGGGGTTGACACCGACAGCGTGGCTGTAGTTTCCAGGTTACTAGGGTTTACGAGAAGTTACAGGCTAGTTTGTATGCATCATCTCTTTGCTCACCCGTAACCCGAGTCCTCTGCCAGGCTGATACTCATTTTGCCCAAGATTTGGACCTCGATTTTCATGCAGTCAGGGGGTTAGAGTTAATTTCTTAATCATACTCTCAGGGGACAAACACTCCCCCTAAACTATGAGGGGGAGGCTTGAGGGGGGGCAGGGGCAGGGGCAGGCAGTGGCAGCAATGAAACAAGCACAAGGGCCCTTAGCAGGGCTGAGCTTTATAGCCACATAAATCCCCCTTTGTCCTTTTCTCTCCTGACTTCTCCCCTACCTGCTTACTAATTGATTGAGCATACCTGTTTAAATCATCCAGTCTCGATGTGTATAAGGGTATACCTGCGAGGGTTCTAAAAGTTAGAAATGATTTAGTATTAGAAGTTTTGATTACACTGAATATAAAATTAAACAAAGTGAGCAAATGATGAGTAGAAGGAGTGAGGTTTGAACTCAGCCTTACATCCTGTGCACACAGCAGGCACGCTTACGTTGGTTTTATCTTGGCCTATTTTGGGAGTGATATATTTGGCTCACAACCAGGAAGAGAAGATAAACAAGGACCTCTATCCTCTAAACCAGCCACAGCACTATTGGCAGGTTGGGCTGGATAATTCTTTGGTGGGGGTGAGCCAGTGGGAGGAGGTCTGTCCTAATGCAATTCTAGGAGGTCTAGTAGGGTCTCTGGCCTCTACCCTACCTGACGCAGTAGTTAACCCCTAGTTGCAACAACCAAAAGTGTCTCTGGACAGTGCAGGTATCCCTTTGGGGTGTAGGAGGGATGGCACCCAGTGGAGAATTACTGCTCTAAACCTGGGGAAGATTTCAGACTGTTAAAAAGAATGAATGAGCTTTCTCTGGTTCAAACCTCCGATTTATGGCATTTTATGTATAGGCTTCCCATTTGATGAGCGTTCCTTTACACACACCCAGCTACTTGCTTTCTCTCCCTCATTCCTATTGGGAGTTAAGGAATTTGCTTTCTTATTGAGTCAGGAAAACATTGTGGTAAGAACAGAGCTAGGTTCTAATCTTGGCCCTATGCCTTCTAGAGTTAGGACTGTGAGGAGTTAATGAACCTGACCTCATTTTTTCCGGGTGTATTAAGATCTTATAATTCAGGCCTCAAAGATGGTAGTGAAGAGCCAAGAGTGACTGCCTGTAGAACTTTCGTTTGGCCCACTGTCGCGGCTCAACAAATGTTGAATTAGTTCTGCTAATGCAGCTGTGGCTCTCACACCGGACACATCAAAATGCAGTTCAGGTCCACTCCCGAAGTCCTCTAACTTGAGTCACATAAAAGACTCTTTCAGGTAGAGGATAGGACCCTTTTATTTATTTGTTTGTTTGTTTGCCTATTTTATGGCTCCTCCTTTTGAACGGAAGACACTAAACAACCCCTTTAAGAAGTGGTCTTATGCTTTCCTTCAGCCCGGGAGAGGTAAGGCTGCCTGTGTACAGCATCTTTTCTTCCTCCCTAAAGAAACCAATCCCACCAGCCTCTTGCGGCTGGGTCAGGAAGATGTGGGGCTGGATACACTCAGTCCCATGTCTGTTCTTGAATCCTCCGCCAGGGTGACCGTTGCCTCTCTGGCCCCTTCCTGCCTTTGATGTGAAATCTCCTTATCATGGAACTGTCCGTCAATGTCTGCACTTATTTAGGGGAGAGTGGAAGCCAGGGAATGTTGACTGTGGTCTTGGCAGGCGAGGAGAGTGTTATCCTTCTCCTGAAGGGTACAAAGGCTTGACACTACCCCCCCATTCCCCCCAACTCCCCCCACCACTCTCCATGGTGTTTCTTTTTCCCAGCCCCCAGCTGTGACGTTGGAACATTGCCTTATTTGTATTTCTTGTTGCTCTAAGGAATTTGGGGAATGTGTGGTGATAATAATAATAAATAGTAGCCATCACTCAGCAGATATTTGCTATTGGCCAAACACCATGCAAAGGGTTTTTTCTGTGAGCCCCCGTTATCATTCCAGCAACCTGGAAAGGTGGGGATTCCAATCTCCATTTTAAAGGTGAAGAAGCTGAGGGCTGGACAAATTCATGTTTTCAACATAGTGTGGCTGGTAAATGGTGAGCCTGGGATGTCAACCCAGATCTGCCTGATTCCAGAGCCCGTGCCCTTAATCACTGGACTTAAATGCTTCTTCGCTCATCCCAGACTCTGAAGCCATTGGACTTAGGAGGTGATTAGTTCCCAAAATGCCTGAATCGTCATGCTGACCCACCAAGCAGAGATCTGAGAAAGAGCCCCTTACCGAGTGTTAGCTGCAGAGCCATACAGAGCCCGCACGTGTCTTCAGTCCTTAGGTGGCCAGGAAGGAACTGAAGTGATCCCCCTCTCCATTACGCAGACCTGAGCTAGGATGAAATCTCCTATAAAATTAGGCATTGATTTAAGTCAGAAAGAATGAAAAGAAAAAAAAAATCTTGTCTTCTCCAACATCATTCCTTTCTTCATTCATTTCACGATTCATTTAGCACTTTCTATACACCTGCCACTTTGCCCTAGGAAGGCACACGCTCAAAAGACATGGCACCAACCTCAAAAAACTTAGGAGAGCTGGATACGGTAAAGTGCTCCTGGTGGGTTTGGTTTCAGATGCCGTGCTGGCTGATGGGGGCTGCGGTCAGCTACATCTAGGGGAAAGATGGCTGCGTAAAGAATGCGACATGTAAGGTGCTCTCGGAAAATGGAGGGCTGTGTTCACTAGTGTTAGAGGGTGTGTGAAGAGGGCTCCCTATCCAAGAGGAAAGGCTGAGCAAAGGCTGTGGACGAGTCAGTGTATATGAGGAGCTGGAAGGAATCTGGGATGGCCAAAGCCCAGGGGATGGAACCCAAAAAGTGCACCCCTTTCTCCCTTGAAGGAGCCAGAGCCATCAAATGCAACCTGCCAATTTGCATGTTGACCTCAGGTTGCTTCCCTATACCTGAAGACATGATTCCAGGTGCAGATCACAGAAGTCTTGAGCAAACGAATGACAGCAGAGCCCTTCACTGTACCTCTGTGATAGGAAGACCACTGTCTAAGGCTCAAGCCTTACCCTAGGCAAACACCTTCACATACAACCTGAGTCAACAGAGGCCCCTTGCTGCCTCATAAAGCCCAACTCAATGCGGTGACACATTCAAATGAAAGACCACTAACCACACAGCATCAAAGAGCACTGAATTGTTTACTGATTCCATGGAAAGATGGTCAAGAGGGCATGATGCCACAGCGCGCTCTTCTCCTTGGCCAGCCCTTTTCCGAAGGCCTGACTCACAGGGAAACCCTCACTTTGAGTCCCTTGTGTCACTCCCAAAACTCCCACTTTGTTTCTCAGTGGCTTCTACTGCTGTGTGTGTCCATGCCTTAGAGGAGTAGCCCTCTGTTCTTCCTGTCATCTCTGTCTTTGTCATATAAATTAAGTCTTCAATTTTCTTCTGTGCCCAGCAAGGCCCTTTATTGTGCTGAGTGGGCTTATGGTTATGGATAAACACAGAAACCTACTTAGGAGAGAGGAGAATGGGAAAGGCTCTCAATATTTATACTTGACATATGTGTCCCAGTCATTCCTGCATGTCACTAGAATGGGAAATACCTAAGACTTAGTACAGTACTTGGGTACTGAGTACAGTACACAAGCTATGTGACCATGATGAGTAATACCTCTGGGCCTTAATATCCTTATCCATAAAATGGGACTATTCCTACCTATCCTAAGAAGGCACAGGGGAACCACAGTTGAAAGAGCTTTGAAATACAATGGGCTCATCTTATGTTCATGTAAGGTTATTAGAGCCTAAAACACATCCACTTTCTATCATCCATTACAGGTTCAAGTGAAAAATGTGGTTATTTAGAAAAGCAACAACTATGATAAGCCTAGTTATCAACTCCTGATTCAGGATCCAATATAGAGAGCCAATATAATTAATTAGGTTCCGTATTATCAGTATTCACTTCTAAATTTTATTTTATGGTTACTCTTAAAAATAATTTTCTAAAGTCACACATTTTACCAGAGCTGATTTTTTTAAATTAGTTTCAGAGGTAGAGTTTAATGATTCATCAGTTGCCTATAATACGCAGTACTCATTACATTTCGTACCCTCCTTAATGCCCATCATCCAGTTACCCCATCCCCCCACCTGCCTCCCCTCCAGCAACCCTCAGTGTGTTTCCTAGAGTTAAGAGTCTCCTATGGTTTGTCTTCCTCTTTGATTTTGTCTTATTTTATTTTTCCATCCCTTCCCCCATGTTCATCTGTTTTGTTTTTAAATTCCACATATGAGTGAAATCATATGATATTTGTCTTTCTCTGACTTATTTCACTCAACATAATACCCTCTCTTTCCATCCACATCTTTACAAATGGCAAGACTTCATTCTTTTTGATGGCTGAGTAATATTCCATTGTGTATTTATATACCACATCTTCTGTTGGTAGACATCTTGGGCTCTTTCCATAGTTTGGCTATTGTGGACATTGCTGCTATAAACACTGGGGTGCAGGTGCCCCTTTGAATCATAATGTTTGTATCCTTTGGGTGAATATCTAGTAGGGCAATTGCTAGGTCAAAGGGTAGCTCTATTTTTTTTAGGAACCTCCACACTGTTTTCCAGAGTAGCTGTACCAGTTTTCATTTCCCCCAACAGTGTAAGAGGGTTCCCCTTTATCCACATCCTCGCCAGCATCTGTTGTTTCCTGAGTTACTAATTTTAGCCATTCTGCCAGTATAAGGTGGTATCTTATTGTGGTTTTGATTCATATTTCCCTCATGCTGAGTGATGTTGAACATTTTTTCATGTGTCTGTTGGCCATTTTTATGTCTTCTTTGGAGAAATGTCTGTTCATGCCTTCTGCCCATTTCTTGACTGGATTATTTGTTCTTTGGGTGTTGAGTTTGATAAATTCTTTATGGATTTTGGATACCAGCCCTTTATCTGATAAGGCATTTGCAAATACCTTCTCCCATTCAGTAGGTTGTCTTTTAGTTTTGTTGACTGTTTCCTTTGTTGTGCAAAAGCTTTTTATCTTGATGAAATCCCAATAGTTCATTTTTGCTTTTGTTTCCCTTACTTTTGAAGACCTGTCTAACAAGAAGTTGCTGCAGCCGAGGTCAAAGAGGTTGCTATCCATGTTCTCCTCCTCGGTCTTGATGGTTTCTTGTCTCACATTTAGGTCTTTCAACCATTTTGAGTTTATTTTTGTGTATGGTATAAGAAAATGGTCCAGTTTCATTCTTCTGCCTGTCACTCCCCAATTTTCCCACCACTATTTGTTGAAGAGACTGTCTTTTATTCCATTGGATATTTTTTCCTGCTTTGGCAAAGATTAGTTGACCATAGAGTTGAGAGTCCATTTCTGGGTTTTCTACTCTAGGGCTGATTTTAGCAAAAATCCCAAAAGGATGCTGTACTGTGTCTGGTTCCGAGAAATCCGTGTGGATCTTCTAGGCTGCACTGTTCCCTTGCAGGCTGACCTGGATAAAAGATTCATATTCATCTTGGGTTCTGTTCCCACTTCAATATGACCGGAGTGTTATATCTTAATAATAAAGAACTGCAAAGTAGTTATTTTGGAGGTCATATTAGTATTAGTATGGATGCTTAGGCTAATCAATGCTCCTTGGTCACATCTGCATTCTTGTGAACCTAATTTTTGTGGTTTTGCAAAATATTTAAGGCAACAATAATAAAAATCCTAGCATCTTCATCATTTCACTTAGAGTTCTTTTCTACGCATGTGTGTAACTTTTGCACTGTAGTGTATCATAACTGTTTACCACGTAGCTACATAATCATCATAATTATTACTTTGGTAGTCACACAGGCATCCATCTTGTTAATGCACCGTCATTTACTTAACCTACATTTTCAACAGTGGGAGACTCATTTTCCAATTTTTCCACTATTACAAATAACCTTTAGGTTATATATCTGTGCATATAGTTTCTTTCATTTTTTTAGATTATTTCCTTAGGAGACACTTCTTGAATGAGAACAGTGACTCAAAGAATGTGAATTTTTAATAGTTTCTAAATAAATTGACATTATTTTTCCAATTTACAATGCTATCAGCAATATGTTAGTATTCTACTTTCATTATAACCTTATCAGTGCATTACTATTTTATATTTAGTATGCTTAAATAGTACCTTACTTTTGTGTTCGCATTTTCTCAAAAATAGCAAGTTTTAATCAAACATTTGCTTATAAATTGTAGTTCTCTCAAAAAGCCTCAGTAGTTTTGTTTTTTTTTTCTTTTTTTAACATCAAGAGCTCTTGGCTTTCTTTGTCCCCCATTGCCCAAGAGTTTTGTGTATTAAATAAAGCTGATGTTGGTATGTTTCTAACAAAACATTCAATGGCACTCCCATATTAATAAATAGGCACCTGTGTATAAGGAACTATGTGGAGGACTCCGATAAAATTATAGGAAATTTATAAAATAAAGAGTTTCAAAACCCAGGAAGATATATCTGCACCAAAGTCAAATGCAAGGTTGCAATACAGGTCATTCAATCTCTGGTCAGACTTTGATGACTTTCTCTGTCCCTGACCTGCTGCTCAACCAGTCTCACTTTTCAACCAGCAAACTCAGGAGCTCCAGCCATCCTGCTTCCAACGTTTCCTTCTAAGTTTTATCCCAGGAAAGCTGCCTGATAAAGAAAACCACTATTATCACCCCGCCTCACACGCACACACAAATGTTTTCATTCCACTCCCAATCTGATCCTGTTCCCAATCAGGTAAATACATGAAACTCCATAATGTGCAAAATGTTTCCCAAATCACAGACCAGTGAGGGACAAAGGCCAGTTCCAGAGATCTGATGTTGCCCTGCCTTCCAGGCACCTTCGCCAGTCCCTGAGACAGATGTCTTCCATGTCCTGCCAAGTGGTGGAAGGACATTCCAAGAAGACAGACCACCCTAAATTTGTCCTGGAGTTGAGCAACTATTATCTCTGTTCGAGATCTCTCTTTGACCTGAGGATGTCAGAGTTTGTTTGAGCAGGATAATTGCTACATACCAGTAACTGGGAACATAAAGAAATGACTCACTGCGTTTCTCCCTTTTCCTCTTACAGCCTCAATCGAGGGTTCTCCATAAACGTGGTTAGCCTTCCAAGCTGCTGTCCTGCCAGTTGATATGAACGTGGCCTGTTCCTCACAGAAAGACTAACTCATGGCACCGCCAGAAGATCTCCATGGAGCACCGACAGATTCACCAGAGTAACTGAAAAAACTCCCATTCGGTCAAGATCATGGGCTTTGGAACATCTTAGTTTGCTGTGGAGTTTAAAATGAGGTGCATAATACACAGTGCCAACTTGCTCCAAGTGGTCATTGGCAGACCATTAGCTGGAAAATTGCTTCCAGTTTTCATCACTGTGCATAACTCAAGCTCCCTTAGGGGAGCTGTCTGTGCCCTTCACTAGAAGTCCTATTTTAGCATGGCAACTACGGGATTATTTTATTATGTGTGCAGATGGCATGATGTGTTAGACAAAAAAAAAAAAAAAAATCACAGCAGTTCTGCAATCTCAGTGGAAGCGTTCACGATACTCTGCCCTGGTAGGAATGTAAACATGTCTTGATGATGTTAGTTACGATGTCTAAAGGTATTCTGTCCAACTCTTAAGCACTTTACATGAGAACACGACACCAGAACCAATCAGCACGTCCAGTACACGTGGGAAAACAAGTATCTCTCTCTCTCTCTCTCTTTTTTTCCTTTTATAAATCTTGTCTTCTTTCTGGCTCAGACTGTCCAAGACAAGCTCCACTCCCGGCGTATCCGCAGTCATCTGTGGTACATTGGGGTAACCATGGCCACGATACCGTTCGACTTGACCTGTCGATACTTTACACAGCCAGTTGGGTTTCTTGCTGTGCCAAAGGGGAGGAGAAGCGGTCTGGTGGTCGAAGTATCTTAGGTCTTGGTTCCTGGTACCGGGGCCCAACTCAGCACTTCTAACACAGACAAACACAGGAGGCTTCTAGGCAGCCAGGGTACACATTCGCTCCTTCTACAGCGGAGTGCTTTCAAAGAACAAAAGGGGGTGGCTCTTTAATCAAAGACCATGGGGGATGGAGGGAAAAGGCAGCAGAATGCAGTTTTCCTGTGTGGTCTGACTTTACAACTTTAGAAAACTTTTTAGGTCAAGTTTAAATCACAGCTCTCGGAAGAGAAGGAATAGCAAGTGTCCCCCTGCGAGCCTGAAGAAGGAAAAGGGCCCAGTCCACACCAGGTTGCTGCCTCAGTAGGGAACCTACTAGTCCCCTTTAATCCTTTCTGGGATTATATCCGCAATTAATTTTTTTTTTTACTATGTCTTACAACAAAGCACAGTCAACCCAGTTATTACTTGTCTTTGGGCATTAGAGAGACGTCCATATTGGCCAACCCTACCTAATGCTTTAGCTTTTTTTTTTTTTTCCCCTGGAAATAGAAACGTGGCTGAATTGAAAATTCAGCAAATATGTTCTGCGTACCCACAATCCCAGTCTGGGACTGACAGGTGTTGGAGGCTTTTCTTTAAGTATGCATACCCACCCTGGGACCCTGCTAGCACAAGCAAGTTTGGCATTTGGGGGGGGTTGCCGTACACGCACTCGTGGTCTGCTCTCCCCTTGGGGCGAGGGTCTCAGGAAATGCACATTGGAGACATTGGAAAATGCCCCCACCTGAGGTCTGGAAAGTTGACAGGAGAAGGGAAAGAGACCCAAATATGCAGGCTGTGTTGTCAAAGAAGGGGGTTCCCGAGAGGGAACTCGGAAGAGTGTCAGTCACCACCAAGATCTGACCTTTCACGGGTCAGCACCAGGACAGTCAGGCTCTCACAAACCGTAATTCTTTACAAATCCAGAATCGGGCAGCCAAACCGTGACTGCAAGAGCCGGCGGGGAGAACATTCCACTCTCTCCTGCCCACCTCCTAAGCATCCATTCCAACAGCAAGGCTTCCTTCTTCTTTCATCCTTTCTTTTATTTAGCAAGGAGCTAAATAAAAGTGTTGGGCACCTACTAGGTGCCAAACGTTGCATTGGGATATCAGTAGAATACAAGGCCAACTCTCCATGCCCTTCTGAAACAGTATCTGCTCTCCCTAGACAGTGCCCCCATCCTGGCTTTCCCACAGTGCAAACAGAATTCAGACAGCATTCACCCCCCGCCAGAGGAAGCTCGCAAAATGCACATGGCAGCAGGCAGCCCCCTTGGCCTAGGAAGGAGACAATGGAGGAAGAGGTCGTACAGCCTCAGGACACATGTTACCATCCTTGTGTACAGCCAAGCCTTCCCGGGCCCAGCCTTGCCTTCCTAAATCAGCTTTCAGTTGCGCTCCTGGCTGTTCCCCCTGGTCATCCGTGTTCCCCTCCTCTATACAGGCACAACCTGCTGGTCATGATGCTGGATTCTCTGAAGCTCCAGTTCTCAGCGGAGTCCTGGAGACCCAGAATAGGGCCTCCGGAGTCCGAAAGAACTGTCAGGTGCTGAGGTCCTGGAGACCCAGAATAGGGCCTCCGGAGTCTGAAAGAACTGTCAGGTGCTGAGGTCCTGTAGCTGGGAATTCATTGGTTTACGAATTGAGGGTCATTCCGAGACTATGGCTAACAACCCTGAAAGACTGAACACACCTTAATGGTACAGATGGTCATTAAATGATGGTGGTTCATCCTTCCTTCCTTTGGCTTTCGCAAAATATGTTCTGAACAATTAAATAAGGAGAGTTTCCTAGCTTTTTTTTTTTTATTTTTTCAGTCGAAAGTGTACTGACAGATTATTAAAGGGTGATGGGTAAGGGCGGAGATGGGGAAGGGCAAACTTGAAGACCATGAAAGAGCCCGGTTGAAGATGATGTCTCTATAACTGCCTTAATTCCTGGCGTACCAGGTATTTGTGTATGAGCCGCGACATGTTTTCCAAACCGTCAACCTCATTTTGAAGTCATCTGGCGGAGGGGGGGATAGTTTTGGAAACACGGCGGCATAAGAATCTGAGCGGTCACTTGTTAAACCAGCAAAATGGAGAAATGACTTCCTTCCCAGCCTTCAGAGTCTTAGTTCTGTGTTGATCCACAATTTCCCCGTCATTCCTTCCTGCCGTGCTGTACCATATTCCCAAGATGTGTGGAGGAAATTTCACCTCCCAGAAGTTCAGGGATGGCTGTGGGGAGTTTTGTTTAAGGAGGCAGCGGGAGACCAGGAGGTAAGGGATAAATATTTTGATATCTAAGGGCTATAAACTGTTGATGCTTAACTTTTCCTTTTACTTAAACCTCTGCTACACCTTTTATTGAAAGGCTGACACCCATACTTGTGCAGGAAAGACACTCTTGGGAGTGAACAGAAATGAATAATTATCAGACTCTCTGGGGTGCCAAGGGGATTAGCTTGTTCCAGCTTCAGAACTGAATTTAAAATGCAGAGCATTGGTGGTTCTGCTAGGGCGAAAAGCAAATCACTTCAGTAGTTTAAGACATACCTAGGGGCTAGGGATCCTATAAACTTTCTTATGGGTAGTGGTGTCCCTTCAGACCCCCTGCTCGGGCTCTATGAGCTGTGTAACTGCACATTTGACTTCTACCTCCAGAACAGGGGAAGCAACCCCAACTTCTCTCCAAAGTCACTCCTCAGTTGTTCAGACAAGGTTAACAGTCCTTATTCTGAGGGAATCCTGCCGTTTTTTAACACTCAAGGGGAAAAGGAATATCAGCTCTACTGAAGAGTATAACCTGAGGAGAGACTCGTCTAATGGATTTACCCCAGTGTTGCTTGAGAAGGCTTGCTTTGTCTGCAAATGTCACAGGATTGATTTTGGAAAGGAACAATAAAAGTCTCTCAGAAAAGTTTCCAAGACCCCCTTAGCATTTTAGCTTTACCCAAACCTCCTCTTCTCTGTGCCATTAGCAGCTTCATTCTTTGTGATGTTTTCCTCTACATTCTTTAGAGTAATTTTGTTACTTGACAACTAGCTTAAGATTGCCGTAGACTCTTTTTAAAAATCTAATGTTTGAAAATGACATAAATTCTTTTACGCCTTAAAGGCTGTTTTTATTCACCTCTCCCACAACCCCCTCCACTCCACTCTTTTACTTTTTTTTTCTTTTTTTTTCTTTTTTGCCTTTTAATCTTTCCTTTAAAAAAAATTGCTTGGGCTAATTTTGAGTATTCTCTCAAGAACTCAAACAGAAGAACTTAGCATTCCCCCTTTCCCCCAGTACTGACTAATAATCCCTTCTTCTGCTTGATCTCGGTGAGGGCTTGCTGTCCAAACAACAGTGGGATGTGTGTTCCCGTCTCTAGGGAATGACCGGTCAAAGCTGCTCATCGAAACAGAGCCCATGAGATTATGAGGGAGGACACACCACGAGGTGCTTCTGCTCAGGGCACAGCTGGGGACTCTATTTCAAAGACAACAAGGTCCTGCTCCTCTGTTTCTTTAGCTCTGCATCTCATCCCGGAGCCAGAGAACTGTCTTAGGAATTCTGCTTCATCAGTGTGCATGATTCCTGGTACCACTGCACACCTTCGGGTCAAATAGAGCCCCATTTCCATTATTTTGCTCTGATGACTTACTCTTGTGGAGAGATAGGGTCATTCTTGGGACAGCAAATCAGCTGTGGGAAGCTTGAGGGAAAAGTTGGCCACGTACACGTGAAGGTTCTGCCACACCTTAACGAAAAAACAAAGTAGATCCTTCCCTGGAGATTCTCGTGTGGGAAAGTGGCTTAGAGGGACGGTATCCATGCTGGTTTTCTTCTGGCCATCACCTTGGCCCTGCGGGGAATGTTCTGGGGGTGGGGATAGGGTATGGAGCACCATTTCTAAGATCTAAATTAGAAGAGGAAGTTCCCTATAGGATAAATGTTAAGAGGAAGTGCCAGTGAGTATGGGACCAGTTTTAGACCTCCTGCCCAACAGCGCAAAGACTGACAAATGACTTCCTCAGAACAGCAGGAAATGGGTGTAAAAGGCTTTGTAAGATTGGAGTTTCAAGCACCATGTAGGGTGATTTTACAATCTCAAAGAGCCCCAAGCATTCTTACTTCAGAGCCTCTCTTCCCCAATTACATCAAGCACAAAAAGGCACCAACAACATACACCTAAAAAAATTTCAAAGTAACCCTATGACTTGCACCAAATTGCAGTTGACTGTGGTTGACATAATGTTAAGTGTTGTAGATACATTCTTTGATTCTACAATATTCTTTTCATATTTCGGAGCCAATGGTTCTGGGATTTCATTTCTTTAATGGCTCGTCTTGTTGCTGCTGTTGTTGTTCCAAACCTCCAACATTTATTTCCAGGAGCCTTGGGAAGGCTCTTAAACCCAGGCCTTTTTGCCTCCAGTGCAGAGTGACAAAAACAGCCCTACCGACGTGAATGCCACGGAGACTCCAACATTAATCCAGCTGGGGACGCTAACCCCAGAACCAGGAAGACACTGAAGACCCCGCTGGTTGCTTTCTGTGTTGCTTAGAACGTTTCACAGTTCTGTTATTTGGATCAAAGGAAATAAATGGGCTGTTCTCCACGTGGCTTTGCCCCATTAGCACACACACCGCGAGAACGTGTGGAATTTGAAGCTGGGTATATAGGCAAGAGCTTGCAGATCTGTTTTGTGTGATTGTATTTAGACACCACTCTCCCCAAATTCTACAGCAATGTATTCAGGAGCTTTTACTCTGTCAAAACAAATAATTCTAAAACAAGAGATTCTTATTAGGGCATTATTTCTCCCGCAGTGGGGGGACTGGTTTTGTGACATAACTCTGAAGAAATACTTGCCTGCAATTAAATGCGAGGGTCTGGTGGTTGCCCTGTTCCACAGATTGATGGGGGCCTTCTCCCATCCCACAGAGGAAGTTGGCCTGGTCTCCCCCAGAAATAGCACAACGACCATGAAACTCTGGGTAGTCTCCCTATGCATGCATAATTTTAAGAGTATGGACTGAGCCTGGCCATGGTCTTTGATTATGTGACCCCCTAAATCAATTTGACGTCTTACACAAATATAAATATATATATTTTTTCTTTTTTTAATTGCCCACCATGCACTGCATTTAATGCGTTTGCACTGGGAGCTGCCTGCTGACTCTGTGGCAGCTTTGAACAGTTCCCATACCTATTTCCCATACAGGAGAGGACTGAGAACGTTTCCCCACACACCAGCTGCTGAAGTTTGGAAGTGTGTGACCAAGTTCTTTTCACATCAACAGGCCCCGGTTTATAGGAGGTAAACTTAAAAGAGAATGGGATTGGGTGGAGAGGTGGGGAGGGGCTGGAGGGGCACAGAGTGGTATTTGAACACAGGGATCTTGGTCTTTTCCTTTGTACTGCAATTCTCATCTCCAGTCTTAGTAAGAGACGCATTAGCCTCTTCAGTGAGTGCCCCCCCCCCCACTGGGGGGGTCATTGGGGTTCCACTCCCTTAAACTCACATGTAGGCAATTTGAGGCTCTCTGGGGCTCGGAATGGTTTGTCCACCACTACTTTTCCTCTGCCAATAGAAAAATGCTATCCCTACAAGGCCATGTTTGACGAGACCGTGGCTTGGCTAGTGAAGTTCACAGTGCATTGAGTTGAGTAACGTTAGGCTCTGGACTTGGCATTGTAAGTCCCAGTCATGACTGACCCAGAAGCAACCAGTCCACTGAAAAGCCAAGCCAGTGCCCATGTTTTGAAACTAATTCCACTAAAACTCTTGTGCCATTAAACCATACTACTGTAGTTCCAATTAATCTAGCTCTTTAATATCATCAGCCACTAAATTAAATAGCTGTACCCAAAACTTTAGAAAAGATCAATATTGTAACAATCACATAATAGCAGTAAAACGCACCTGAGAAAAGAAAATATTGACCTGTTGTGGTTTATACTTGAGTTATTCTTAGACCTTTGTGGATCTGGCACTGCTCTGAGAAAGGGGAAGAAGAGGTTTTGAATTTAAGAATATTAGGATTCAGTGGAAATTAGCCATCTCTCTGGGCTTCTGCTCATCTGTCCCACATCAGCAGACAAGGTGGTTCCCAGGCTGGAATGAGCTAAGGGATGGTTTCCCGGATCCTTAATAGAAAGCACAGTGACCTGGACTTTAATTGTGAGCCCTTTCTCTTTATGTTTTCTCCTGGTAGCTGGTATTCCTGAGAGTCCATCCTGGGTTTAGAAAAGAAAGAAGGATAAGAAAGTAACAATCAGCTTCTTGCATATACACACAAGCTTTTTCTAATACAGGGAAACGTGTCTGCAGAGCCCGTGGCCTAGGGGCCCATGTATCTCCACTTCTCTGCCTCCGAAAGGCTTAGCGTTGACGGAGCCAAGGGAGAGAGCCTCAGGTTCGGCTTAGTTCAGGGGAAAATGGCCAATCGCCAGGTTGGGGAAGACCAATGAAAGTGTGAAGGTGACAAGCTGAGGGTCACGGGAAACAGAGAGCCTCCTCGAACGTCATTGATGAGCTGCTGTGTATTAGCATTTGTCCTAGGCAAGAAAGAGGAAGAAAAATCACACGATGTGAACTGAATGGAAGACCGGTGCTCTCAGTAAAGTGTGAGGGGGGCAAAATCTCATGAAAAAACTGGTTCACAGTTTTACAAACACTAACAAACATGGCTATAAAAGCACATTTCATAATACAAAAGCCTATATAGAGGGCAGAAATTTTTATAGCTTCCTTAAGTGAGTAGTTAAACCAGCAGTCTGAATTCTCTTAGTCCCCAAACAGTGGTTAATTAAATAAGCATTTTCCTTATCCGTTGCCCACATCTGTGGGTTGTTGTTTTTTTTCTCTATGCACCCTAGAAAAACTCCCAGGACTAGGCTTAGGAGGACTCAAGCAAGTTACATGGTAAAATCAGAGTGCCTTTTCTGTTGGATGTTCACTTTGGTTCCCTGGGTTCCCAGGGCATACAATGTTTAGAAACTTTTTTCTCTAAACATAAGAATTATTGTGCACCACAATCTTGAACCAACAATTTCCATATCTTAAGCAGCTATCAACTTGCCAATTCCCTCTGGGTCTCCTTTATATTTTCTTATAATGTTTCTTTCTGTTTTGGGTTGTCGTCAAAAAGAGTTGGGGGCATGTTTCTTTTTAAATTGATAGAAATGAAACTGTACAGATTTTTGCCCCCTTCTATCCGTAAGCATGATCTCTATCGGGCTTGAAAATCTGCTTTATCATTTTGTATATTGGACTATTTTGTATTCAGCATTACTTGATTCCTTATGTGCATGGCAATGTATTAAAATGTGGGATTTCTATTACCGTGTAAAAGTGTTTTGATTCTGATTTTCAACATATATCCTTAGAAAAAAATTACATTAAACTTTTTATTTCTGTTTTCTTCAGCTCATCAGCTTTGCAGAAGGAAAAGAAAAGTTAACAGCATTTCACTTT
The DNA here is from genome assembly GCF_922984935.1 of Meles meles. NCBI lineage: Eukaryota > Metazoa > Chordata > Mammalia > Carnivora > Mustelidae > Meles > Meles meles. The sequence goes on from NC_060066.1 coordinate 21,465,899, forward strand.
CCCTGTGTTAGCTAATGATGCAATTCATGGTGGAAAATTGTCCTCAATTATGCTGTGTTTCCTGGAGAAATAATATATGTGAAATGAATTGGTGGCCTCCCTCCAGCTCCCAGCACACAGAATTCCCCCAGCAACAAATCCCACCAGCATGATTACTGTTATTGTTGAAGGCTTTAGTGTTGAGCACAGCCAGGCAAAAGACACAATTCTCTTGGCCTCCAGATATGGTAACACCCTGGAAAGAGATGGGACAACAGAGCTTGGTCCACCAATTTGCTCTCGCCCCAGAGAGTCTTAAGGGCCTATAAAAGCATGATTGATGGCATTCCCCAGCGCCCCGGTGCCCTCTGTCTCAGGGAGTGGCCCACTAGAAGCTATCTGTATTTTATCGGTAGAGATACTGACCTTCAAGTAACACCCGCCCAAGAGATCTGCGGTCCGAAACTAGTTCTCGGAAACAGATGTGACACGGCCGGTTCTCCATTTCAGCACACATCTGGATACACTCCAGTCTTGACCACGTATGGAAAGGATGCCAAATATTTTTTCCCAAATGAAAACAAAAAGATTCACTGAGTAATACAATCTACCAAGTAAAAACAACAGACGGTTTTACCTACTCTAAACTACCATGTTCACCCTTCCTTTCCTCAAGCAGACACCCTAATGCGTACTTGGAGCCACTGTGACTTTACAGAGTATGATGAATTGCTTCAGCTTGTACTCTGGAAACACTTCTTTCCCGAAGGAAAAGGCACTTATACGTTGCATGAAGAAGGAAGGAAACAACCATTGCCGCTTTTATTGCAAGTTTGCTGCGAATATAGTTTTGGGGGTTTTCATCCCCCTCCCTCCACCCGCCCACCAGAAAAGTTCTCTGAAAGCAAAACCAGTGATAATCTTTTCGGTTGGCTTACTGACTCCATGTGTCAACCTTCTAAATCTGGCTGGGCACCTTCTAACTCTAAAGGCACCATCTTCTGCCACTCTTAATTAACACATTAAGAGCATTGGATAAGAGCATGGAAAATGGGGCAACATTTTGCCATTTAACCTCTTGAGAAGAGGGAGAACTGGGGCCCCAAACCCGAACATTCTCTTTGTCTTGACCTCTCTTGACTCATTTCTGACCATTCCCTCTCTTCTATTTGTCTCTCTTCCCACCGTCATCCTTTTTCTCTGCCTTTAACTTCCTGGCCTCTTTCCATGTCCTTGTCTTGAGTCTTTCTTCTGCCTTACCCTCCTCTCCATCGTATCGCCTTCTCTTTCCCTTCCTTGATCCCATCTCCGTTCTCTCCTCCAACCCATTTTCCCCTTCTTCTTTTCCTGCCCTGTAAGTAAGGCATTCATCTTCTTGATTTGTATCCGCATCTCTTGGTACCTAATAGTTGCACAAAGGTTAGGTTTTGGTGAATTAAACTTGGTGTCCTGTTCTTCTCAGCTTGCTTCCCTCCTTTCTACTGAGCCCAGCAAGTCACGCTAACACTCCAATAAGCTAATTAACTCAGAGTAATAAAGACTAAAACCAGGTTTCTCTTCTGAGGTAGGATAAACTTTGGGTAGCAGATCACCTAGGCAGCTTTCAGAAGCCCAAGCCAGGTGTAGATACTCCGCTAAGTACCATTTTGCCCATACAAAGGAACGTTTCCCTGCCATCTCAGTGTTTTGGGAACTCATACTTGCCTGGGCAAACATGGTGGCCATATTTGGATCAGGTATAATGATGTCATGAGAAGCTCAGTTGAAGTCAACGCAATTACATATTGCCCTAAGATTATTCAGAATCTTACGCAATTCCTCCATGAGACCGAGTACATATATACTGCAGTGTTGGATATTTTATCTCAGACAAGGTTATCCCTGGCTGAGGGGCTTTTTAATGGTGATTATGAAATCATAAGGATTATTAGCACTTTCCCCCTTCACATATATGTATTTTTATGGCATATAGCTATACGTATACTGAAAAATAGCTTTCCATCACTTTGCCTGATTTTGTACATATATTGAAAAACCAACTAAAAATGAGCTTTAAGAAAGGCAAGCACATTCTCCTGGTTTTGTACGGCACTGGGGAGGTGTAAGGTGGGCGTAGATAGTGAAAACTGCATACGCTGGTTTCCCAAATGAACATGCCCCCATATTCTCATGAGAAATGGAAAACTTGCTGGGCTCCTATTTTTCTCTTGCATCTCTGTCTTTTGGGAGTGGAATCTGAATATTCTTAGCCCCCCACCTCCACCCCACCCCACTGCCCGGTTTCTGCTAGGAATTCCAAGAGAGGAATACAAATATATCTGAAAGCATTTCCAGACTTTACTTGGTCCTTCATGAAACTTCCAAAGTGGCATGTGTGGGTGTTGGTATGGGTATGTGTTACACAGAAAACATCTTAAAAGTCCTTCTCCCCATCTATGCAGCCCTCATCTTCCATCCATCCATCCATGCCTCCCTTCCTTACCCCAAATCCTTTTCTCTCTGCCACTCTCAACTCCCAACCAAGAACTCTCCCAGCTACTGGAAGTTTCTGGTTCTCACCTCCTTCTACACCCTCTTTCCTTCTATTCCCATACTTCTCTTGTAATCTCAGCCCTCTTCCATGCGATTTCCCCATTTTGCCTCTCCGGCTCTGCTTTTCTCTATTACCCTGATTCTGCCTCACAAAAACTAGTAAGCATTGGCTCTTTTTTTTTTTTTTTTTTTTAAGTGAACAGGGGAGGGGAAAATGTGATAATACAGTATTTTTCTTTTTAATTTTCTTTATCAGCCATTGATGGCTCAAATTCTACCTCCAGAAAGTAAGTCTGATGGCGCTTGAAGTTTTTTGTTGTTGTTGTTTATTCCTTTAACAAATGTCAGTGGATCTTGTACTATTTGCCCCATGTGCCAGGAAACATGTGTGGTGCTGGGCTAAGTGTTGGTGACTCAGAGACAAATGTATTTTTTCCTGCCCTTAAAGATTTATACATCCTAAGAGAAATAAAGAGCTCAACATATAATTTCTTCTTTAGGAATCCCTTATTGAAATGCGGATATCTCTGGAAGGATAACTTAAACCCCACTCATTCTCAGATGCTGGGATTGAGGAGAGATGGAAAGTTCCACAGTCAAGTAAGCTCTGAAAAATATGATTTATGTACTTCACCCCACTCCTAAAGGCTTGTGATACACATTAGCATATTAAAGGCTCTGAGAAGTCTTGCAGGAAATAATCATATGCATTTGTTTGGTGCAGTATTTTTCAGATTCGTTCAAGCAGCAACATTTTTTCCCTCAGAAAATACTAACAACCCATAGAACAAGCCCTTTTGGAAATGCTGACATGTGCCAACATTAACTTGATAACAGTATGTTATTTCAACCAGGTGAGTGTGAAGGCCCTCAAAAAAATAAATGGTGCGAGAGATGGGAGCCAGATAGTGGGCTAAAAATGAACTTGCTAATGTAAATCAATAAAAATAATTATAGGAGCACCTGGGTGGCTCAGGTTATCCATATGACTCTTGATCTCAGCTCAGGTCTTGATCTTGGGGTTGTGAGTTCAAGCCCCACATTGGCTCCACACTGGATGTGGAACCTACTTAAAAATAATAATTATTATTATTATAGAACAACCTGTGAGCCTATCATACGCTAGCCCTGCCATTACTCATGGATGGGAGAGAGGAAAACAGTAGTGTGACTTGGACCAATACTCATATACCTCTGAATATTAATACTTTTTTGGAATAATAGGGTTTTGGAATAGGTGAACTCCAACATGGCTTCTACACCACAAAATTTTAAGCCCAACTATAATTTTGCCCTGCCTTATCTCCAATTTTGTTTTTAAAGAGAAATAAGCATACATTTAAAAATCTAGATACTCCAGTCCACTGTAGCTTACTTTCCTTCTCAAGATTGAAAAAGATTTGGGGGGGTGGGGTGTGCTCCAGGCTGATTCATTTAGTGGAGTTTATGACTCTTGATCTGGGGATTGTGGGTTTGAGCCCCACGTTCAGTGTAGGGATTACTTAAAAATAAAATTAAAAGGAAAAAACTATTTTTAAAAAAGCCTTTATTTTTGTCTCACAAGCATTATGCAAGATTTTCAAAGGAAACAAGCTGGAACATAATTTGAGTTACTGGGCAAACGCACAGGCCCACAGTTGGCAACTTCACCAGCACGAAAAGGTATTGATTTTGATTGGTTAAGCAAAAAAAAGAAATCCTTAAAAGATATTCTTGGACACAATGGAACTGGGAGGGGGGTAGTCAAAGAACTTGAAGAAAAGAGTAAATGGTATCAAATTTGACACCTTTGTTATTCTTCCTTTTATGTCACCCTATTCGAAATTAAATTAGAGGAGTTAGAGACTGAATTCAGAACTATATTTTAAACATGGATAACATGGATACAGAAAGACTCCCGCTAGCTCCCGAGAGGGATTTCTGAAAGTTTCTGTATATGAGCGTGCACGTAATGCGTGCGCGTGTCTATACGTACGCGTGCACGTGTGTGTGTGTACGTGCGCACATGCAAGTGTGTGTGTCCACGTAGTCCATGATGGAGAAAGGAAGGAGGTAAGGAGGAGGAGAACTGGAGAATTTCCAACAAAGGCCAGATTCTCCTTAGGTCAGGTCGACTTCCTCTCTAATCCTGGATAAGACAGGTGAATTCCTGCCCTTATTTTTCCTTTGCATTTGTCTCTATTACATTCCAAAATCATTTGAATAATCTTTTAAGCTTTTTAAATATATTTTATTTTATTTTGAAGAACAAAAATTGTTAATGAGAATCGGTCCTGATGAGTATGTGATAATTGTGTCAAAATACAGTTTAATTAACAATAACAAAAACAACAGTTGTATTGACTGAGTGCTCACTATAGGTCAGGCATTCTTTGTTTTACCTCATTTAATCCTTACTACATTCTCTTAGGTATTATTATTCCCTTTTAATTTAACAGTGAAGAAATGAAAGTTTAAAGGGATTAAATTCTCAGACATGACCCTATAGTTAACTTAGCTATTTCTGAGTGGGAAGTGCAGAATCTCAACTGTTAGACATACACACATTTACTGAGCACATACTGTATACGAGGCACTACGCTAAACAATGCCTTGCACCAGTGGTCCTTGACCTCTTCAAAATCACAAGTGTTTTTGAAAATCTGCTGAGTGCTATGGAGGCTCTCATCAAAAAATGTACCCAGCACACAAATCTGTACACAAATCATTTTCAGTAGGTTCAAGGATCTTCTGGACCCCATCCCATTGTAAGAACTGCCTTACCTGGAGAATGTTGGTCAGAAGGGGAGACACGTAAATAAACAGGTGTTAGATGCATTGCCCTCATTTTGCATTTCCAAGCTTCTCAGTGCTTCCAAGGGTATCCAGAAGGCCAGCTAACTCCACTCTGGTTGTACGTAGTAAAGGTACTGCTTTGCCCAGTTTCTGTCCCAGTGTGTGAAGTTGAAAATGTAATGAGCATATCTGTGAACAAAAATATTTTTGTTATTGTCCTTGGTAAAAAAGGAAGCAAATAGACACACTCTTTCAAATGCTGATTCCAACATCTGTCCTCCAAAATCAGTATTAATGTATTCTCTTCAAATTAGGGACTTTTGATTTTCCATGGATAACAAGAATATTAGCTATGCCTTTTTGGTGCTGTTTCTGTTAAAATTTTAAACACCCTTTCGTTCAATGCATTGTTCAATTCAGCTGAGGTTGGAGGGTGAGATGTCTCTTAGTAGGAAACCAAGTACACATCCTGTGTCCTCATATGGTATCATTTCAAGCTTGTCAATTCTTTTTTTTATGTTTATATGAATGCTTTTACTTATTCATAACCCATTTACTTCCACAAAGTAGTTGAAGCAATTCACAAGAAAATATACCATAAAATAGAAAGCTATAAATAAACTATAATCAGAATCAGAGAAATTGTAGGGCAATTAGAATATCAAGAAAAGGATGTAGGTTGTAGTCTATATACTTTGGCCATCATTATTAAAGAGGAATCATAAATTTCATGTCAACCTTGGAGGCAATCAAAGAGATCTGTTGCAGGATTTACAACATCCATAAAAATAAACATGGATGTCGAGTGTAGAAGAATACAAAAGTTCCATGAATTTTTAGCATAAAACAGAAGAAATTGTACTCACTGCTTAGGGCTATGCCTCCAACTCCCCCAGGAATGTGAGTGTCGTCTTTTCTGATGATGAGGGTAAAAAAAGTTGGTCAAGTACCACCTTGGGGGAAGTCAAATTTTCCTTCCCACATAAGTCTGAGAAAATTTTCTTAATGTATTTTTCTAGGTGAGACCCCGAGTGAAGCAGTAGAAGTAGTAGAGTGAAGCCATGTCCCTATAGCATGTACAATAAAGATTTTAAAATAGTTGCTGCTCAGGATGTCCCTCAAAGGCAACAAAGGACACAGCAACTGTGTGCAACCCAGTGGAAGAAATTCTATGGCCCCAAATCATGTGTTTTCAGTTTATGAGCTCAAACTTTTTTTTTTTAATTTGTTTATTTTCAGCGTAACAGTGTTCATTGTTTTTGCACCACACCCAGTGCTCCATGCAGTACGTGCCCTCCCTATTACCCACCACCTGGTTCCTCAACCTCCCAACACCCCCCCCCCCCGCCCCTTCAAAACCCTCTGGTTCTTTTTCAGAGTCCATAGTCTCTCATGGTTCATCTCCCTTTCCAGTTTCCCTCAACTCCCTCTCCTCTCCATCTCCCCATGTCCACTGTGTTCTTTGTTATGCTCCACAAATAAGTGAGACCATATGATACTTGACTCTCTCTGCTTGACTTATTTCGCTCAGCATAATCTCTTCCAATCCCGTCCATGTTGCTACAAAAGTTGGGTATTCATCCCTTCTGATGGAGGCATAATACTCCATCATGGATATGGACCACATCTTCCTTATCGATTCATCTGTTGAAGGGCATCTTGGTTCTTTCCACAGTTTGGCGACCGTGGCCATTGCTGCAATAAACATTGGGGTACAGATGGCCCTTCTTTTCGCTACATCTGTATCTTTGGGGTAAATACCCAGCAGCGCAATTGCAGGGTCATAGGGAATATGAGCTCAAATCTTAAAACGACCCATAGAATTGAGAACAGGGAATGAGCTAGAACCCTTAGCAACCAAGCTCCATCAAAACAGTGTCATGTTTGGAACGCTTGTCATGTGGCAGGCACTTGAATGAATTGTTTTACTTTTTACGACTCTCTAAGGTATGGGCAGTGGTCACGACTCTTGGTTGCAGGTGACCAAAGCCCAATTCAAACTACCTTAAAGAAAAGGGGAGAAGGAAAGAGAGAGAGAGATTTATTAGAGGGTGTGTCTAAAAGCCCTGGGCTGGATGGAGCCTGTGGGCCTATCAGCAACCACAGGGGCTGCCTTCTTGTCTGAGTGGGCAAAACTGAGTGGGCATCTCAGAACGCCAGGTTTCTCTTACACAACCATCGATGCCAGTCTAGAGAGGAGACTCTGATTAGCCATTTGGGGCTCTCTGGCCTTCTCTTGGCTCAGTCAGTGTGTCTACAAGGATGTGGCCCTCTGATTGGTTGGCCTGTGGGGGTTGTGACAACATCACAAGAATCTCCTGGAGTTAGGGGAGAGGGAGAATTGCCCAGAAAAAAATGGATGCAGGGCAGACAAAAATACCATACAGACTCTGCAGTAGGTGTTATGATCCCCACTTTACAGATGAGAGGATGGGAGCCAACAACATCAAATGACAAAGCCCAGAGAAGATTGTGAATCCTGCCGTAGGCATAATTGGTTAGGTTATGATGTAGTAACCAGAAATAAAACCCCAAATGTAATGGCTCAGTGGATCAAAACTTGAGTTCTTACTCCCCTTACAGGCCTGACTCGGGCTAAAGTTTGGGGAGTTTCTGCTCCCCACAGTGCTCAAGGACCCAGGTCAACAGTGAAGGTTCTAGCATCCAGAAGACCTGGCTTCCAGGGTCATATAGCAAAGGAAAAGAGAGACATGAAACACAACCTTTGCTCACTCCCCAGGATGCATCACATGCTTCTGCCTAACAGCAAGATGGTTAGGGAATGGGGGGGGGGGGGATGGAAAGGCTCGTGGGATGTCCGTGGGTATTTATGAGTATTAAATATCTCCGCCATTGAGTTCCATCTGACTCCAAACCTTTGTGTCTTACCTATCGTACATCAGTTGTATATTCCTTAAGTGCCACAGAAGCAAATCGGAGCAGGAAGAATTTCTGGGCAGCCTCTCACCCTAGCAGCCATGAATGAGAAAGGGACAGATAGACTAGACCCTCCTGTGATCCTGCAAGAAAGAGTTGAGAATTGAGAGAGAACTGAGAGCTGACAGAGGCTGCTCAGCCTCCTGCCCTCCCTCCAGGAGCCACAGAGAAGGGGGCTGGCGTGGTGACTGATTGCTCTGTGGGACTACCCAGAGCCAGTCCAGCCAAGACTGAGCCTCCTTCAGGCTGCCAGATTCTGGCCTAAATCTCCAAAGCCATTGTGCTTTGAAGCTGCAATTGTGTTTCTGAATTTAGCTCTTTACATGATTTGAATTCCTGTCTTTAGTGACAACAGCAGGCTGTGATGGTAGCTGCAGGAATCCAAGGGCATCTGGATTAATCTGGAATAATCTAGATAAATCCTTGCCTTATTAATACCCACTGTTTTGATGTCAAACGCCTACCTAACTCCATATCTGTAAGAGCCAGACTGTGAACCATGAACAAACACTTGGCCTCTTCTGGCCTCAACCAGAATCTGACTGAAGAGGGAGGTGGTAGGAGGCCTCTTTCACCTGGACCCCACCTAGGAAGGACTTGTCTTCAGAAGGTTCAGGAGGAATGCTTAGGCCAAGAGGAAAAAGAAAAAGAAGGTTTCCAGAAGACAGTGCTAAGAGAAAACAAGGCTTTTAACTTCTTTGCTTCTCTTACTGTGAACCCTACCCTTAGTCTCATGGCCACCAGCTGAGATGTCCCTGGAGGCTTCATTATTGAGCACCTCCTATTTTCACATACAGTATCTGTGGAGAGACTACAGACTCTCACCGATTATTCCAAACACTCCCGGACATTGTGCCGTGGTGAGACCGGCTGGCACCTAAGAAGTGTCCGCAGAAGTGACGATAATCCCCAGGCGCTTGGGGAAGAGCCAGGAACAGCCAGTGTCTTCTTCCATCCTTCTCTTCCTGGCAGCCGAGAGCACTCCGGAGGCCACCTATGCCAGACGCGGAGAGATGCTCCACGTCATCAGACTTTACATGTGCAAGAAATAAAATCTGATTGTGCACGCTGAGATTTTAGGATGTGTCTGCTGTAGCCGTTAGCATTCATGAGCCTAGGGCAATGTGTAAAAAATCTTCATGTTTAAAAAAAAACATACAGGGGCGCCTGGGTGGCTCAGTGGGTTAAGCTGCTGCCTTCGGCTCAGGTCATGATCTCAGGGTCCTGGGATCGAGTCCCGCATCGGGCTCTCTGCTCAGCGGGAGCCTGCTTCCTCCTCTCTCTCTCTCTGCCTGCCTCTCTGTCTGCTTGTGATCTCTGTCTGTCAAATAAATAAATAAAATCTTTAAAAAAAAAAAAAAAAAAAAAAAAAATAAAAATAAAAAAAAACATACAGTAATCTCTTTGGGAAGGCACTTTGCTCTGAAGGAGCTAATACTTCGTATGTAGTTCGTACCTGCCTCTCCCTTTCTCAGGACTCTTCTGTTACCGATTTCCAGCACGGTGCATGTGAACTTCAGTTCTCTGCTTTTCCTTCCCCATGGAACATGGCGTCATTTGGCTTAAAAGAAGATGTACCACTTTGACATTGACGATAATGTCAATTCTGGTATTAACTACATTAAACTCACCGTGCTTATGCATCTTCACTCTCATCTCAGCACCCTTGCTGTTTTGTTTGTTAATATATACTTATTCATATAAAATAATAAGATAAAAAATAACATATTCATAGGATTTCCTGAACATACCTGGCCATCCCAAACTCAACTGCTGGTCAACAAGAAGGTTCGATGGCTTCATGTTTTCCGATTTGTTTGAAAGTTTGAATTCAGCAGAAGTCCAGGGCTTGAGGGGTTTGGAGAAGAGTGTCTGGCAGTGTGATGACACCAGATGGGAGCCCATAAACCTGTGAGGATCTGCCTCCTGGGCTTCTGGGGGGGCCTTTCCAGCCTTGCTGTTCCCCACGCCTAGCAGGCTCACATAGCACACCATTACCTCACTATCTCTTTCTCAACATTTGGTTTCTTCCTGAAATGTCACATATGTAGAGAAGACTTTTTTCATCACCCAGGTGACTGCTCTCCCACACAAACAACAACGAGAACAAAACAGTGATAGAGGATTTCGGGGGGACAATTGAGGCAAATTTCAATTTCATATCCTATTAAATAATGTTAGTGTCTATTAGTGACGTTTTTTGTGTGTCATCATGACCTTGTTGTTATACGGGTGAATACCCTGTACTTGGGAAGTATTTGCTGGACTATTCAGAGATAAAGTTATATGATGTCTATAAGTTTAAAGGTTTCAACAAGAACAAACACATACGCAAACATAAAGACATGCACACACCTGGAGGAGGGAGAGAAGGAAAATGTGGCATAGCAATGTGGACTTAGGATGAAAAAAGTGGGTGATCGTTGCATATTGTTATTTTAGCTTTTCCACAGATCTGAAATTGTTCAAAAGAAAAAGAAAAAAACAAAGAGTCTCCACTCCCACTTTCTATCCTTTGTCGCTGTTTTCTGTAGAGCACCTCCAACCTTCTGAAATTATGTTCTTATTTATTTCATTATTAAGGATCTTTTTCTCCCACTAGAATGTAAGCCTCTGGGAGCAGATTTTTGTCAGTCTGATAAACCAGCTCACCCCAAGCACCTAGACCAGAGTACTCCATTAATAGAGTGCTCCATTAATAATTGTTAAATGAGTGAATGAATGACCCATCCAGATATGCTTGACCTATGCCATATCCCAGACTCCTTAAGGACAAAGCAGGGGAAAGTATCTTAAACGCCTCCAGCCCCCTAACAGCCCAAGGACCCCCAAAACAACCAACCCATCAACAAATCTGACTTGAGTGTCCACACTCAGCCCTGTGGAACTACAAGAACAGGGAGATTTCCGTCTCAGTGAGAACATCACACAGACCTACATGCAACAAAGAGAACTGGGAGGGCTCTTTCACTTTACAAAGACACTTTAGTGACATCACCCACTGAGCCCTCCAGTAAATCCTACAAGACAGGTGGAATTCATAGGGAACCAGAACACAGAAGGGCTTTCATGACTTGCTGGAGGTCTGACAATTTTCATTGGCAGAGCTAAGATTTGAACCCTGCTCTCCTGACTTGGAATAGTTAGCCCTTTTCACTATATATCAGACCATCTGAAAATATTACAGTTACTAACAGGAAGCCGTTCTAATTCCCAAATGAGTTACATATATGTGTGTGTGTATAGATCTGTAGATACAGATGTGTATATCTATATCTATAGATAGATGTATATCTAGATAGAAACATGCACATCTATATATGTACATCTATATCTAAATATAGATATGTATGTCTATATATGAATATATAGACACAGATATGTATATCCATACACACATACATATATATACATACACACACATATATACAAATACACACACACACACACATCAAAACACATCCCAAATCAGGAGGGAGACAAACCATAAGAGACTTTTTTTTTTTTTTGAAATTTTATTTATTTATTTGTCAGAGAGAGAGAGTGAGAGAACACAGGCAGGCAGAGAGGCAACAGAAGCAGAGAGAGAAGCAGGCTCCCCGCTGAGCAAGGAGCCTGATGTGGGACTCGATCCCAGGACGCTGGGATCATGACCTGAGCCGAAGGCAGCCGCTTAACCAACTGAGCTACCCAGGCGTCCCCATATGAGACTCTTAATCTCATGAAACAAACTGAGGGTTGCAGGGGAGGGGGTATGGATAGGGTGGCTGGGTGATGGCCATTGGGGAGGGTATGTGCAATGGGGAGTGCTGTGAAGTGTGTAAGCCTGATGATTCACAGACCTGTACCCCTGGGGCAAATAATACATTATATGTTAATTCTAAAATTAACATTAATTAAATAAATAAAATTAATTTAAATTAATAAAATTAAAATTAATTATATTTAATTGAATTAAATTTAAAATTTAATTCAAAATTTTAAAAAGCTCATTCCAAAATAGTTCATTACATAAAAGAAAACAGAGATTGCTTGTCTTAAAGGTAGACCCTTGCAATGTGCAATAACAGCTGCTTATTTTGTCATTGAAATGGAGGTTCTACACTGGATATGGTGCAAAAACAATGAATACTGTTACGCTGAAAATAAATAAATAAACAAAAGAAATGGAGGTTCTAGGGGCACTAGGGCCCTGGTTTTGAGCTAAGCCTGGGTCCTTGAAGGCAAGTGCTTCAGTTCCTTAACCCACCAGCTTGCCCTTCTGCACTTCCGCCTCCATAAAGGCGGTCAGCCCATTACGGTAGTGGCCTCAGAGCTCTAACATCACACCCAGACAACACCCGACACCTCGTAAGCTACACAGAGCCCTGTCTCAATCAGTACTTGAATGGAAAGCAGAAACTGAAAGGAAAATTCAAGCATTGCAGGGAGTAGAGCTGCTCGCTCAGAAGGTTGCACTCTTAACCGTGAGTTAATCTGTCCCACTTGCCAGATAGGAAAGGGTGTGTGGGGGGGGGGGTTGTGTTTAAAAGCATTGTTCTGTCTTATTCAAGGAACGGAGAGCCTGACTCCTAGGAGCCGGCACTTATTAAAAATCCAGTAGGATCTTTTAGTTAGACTAGAATGCCTTTTGATCATGGGTCAACTCAGGTAATTACATTCCCATCCAAACTTCCATGGGTCTCCAATTAGCTCAAACAGACTTGCAGAATTTGCTATAAAATAACGTTAAGCTTAATCAATGCAGTGATCAAATAGATATTTTATATTTTAGAAACCTATGTGGAGGAAACTGACTTATTAGAAAATCTACATTTAAGGTCTGTTTGGAGTGTTTTCCTTTCTTTCTCTTTTTTAAAGCACCCCTACTGAAATATAATTAATATACCATCATTCACCCATCTTAAGTCCACACTTCAATATTTTTGAATACATTTACCAGACTTTTCAGCCATCTACCACAATGTAATTTTAGAACATGTTTTATCACCCACGAAAGGAGCTCTGTAGTTCGCAGTCACTCCACATTGCCTCCAAACTTCCCCTTCCTCCAGGCCCCGGCAACCAATAGGCTATTATCTAACTCTATAGATTTGCCTATTCTGGACACTTGCTATGTATGAAATTATACAATGTGTGACATTTGTAATGGGCTTCTTCCACTTAATATAAGACTTCGAAGGCTCATCCGTATCATAGTGGGTCCCAGTACCTCATTCCTTTTTTATTCTTAGCCAGGGTGCCAGTGGATGAATATGAACACTGTCTCTAGCCAGTCACCAGGGGATAGACACTGAGGTTGTTTCCACTTTTGACCATTAAGAGTAATGCTGTTGTAAGAATTCATCTACTAGTTGTTGTGCAGACATAGACTTTTGTTTCTCCTGGATATACACCAAGGACTGAAACTGATGGCTTATATGGTAACTCTAGGTTCCACTTTCTCAGGACCAGCCACACTGTTTTCCAAAGAGGCTGAAGTTTTTTACATTCTGGTTCGCAGGGTGTGAGAGCTGCAGTCTCCCCACATCCTCCTCCCGACTTGTTACTATGAGACCTGATTGCAGCCCTCCTTGGCAGTATGAAGCGAAATCGTAGTGTGGCTTCGATTTGCATTTCCTAGTGACTGATGATGTGAAGCATTTTTTCATGTGCCCATTGGTCATCCATGTATCTGCTTTGGAGAAATGTCTGTTCGTATCCTCTGATCACTTTTTAAATTTCGTTATTTATTTTTTCATTGAAGTATAAGAGTTTTTGTTTTTTTTTAAAGATTTTATTTATTTATTCGACAGAGAGAAATCACAAGTAGACAGAGAGGCAGGCAGAGAGAGAGAGAGAGGGAAGCAGGCTCGCTGCTGAGCAGAGAGCCCGATGCGGGACTCGATCCCAGGACCCTGAGATCATGACCTGAGCCAAAGGCAGCAGCTTAACCCACTGAGCCACCCAGGCGCCCCATAAGAGTTTTTTTTTTTTTTAAAGACTTTATTTGAGAGTGGTAGAGACAGAGCACAAGTAGGCAGAGCAGCAGGCAGAGGGAGAAAGAGAAGCAGGCTCTCCGCTGAGGGGAGCCCGATTCGAGGCCCAATCCCAGGACCCTGAGATCATGACCCGAGCTGAAGGCAGACACTTAACCAACTGAGCCACCCAGGCGCCCAGAGGTGTAAGAGTTCTTTTTGTATCTTGGCTATAAATCCCTATCTATATATGATTTGTAGATATTTTCTCTCATTCTCTTTGTTGCCTTTACACTCTCTTGATGGTGTCGTTAGCTGCACAAAAATTTTAAATTTCAGTGTAGTCTAATTTATCTTTTTTCTTTCTCTTGTCACTAGTACTGTTGTTGTTCAGTTGGAAAAACTCACTTTTTCTCCTGTGTTTTTCTCCTTTACGTTCATCTGAAGACCACACTCACAGCATTTCTGACATCAGATGTCTGTGTGGGAGGGGCGGTTTCCACAACAAACATTTCTCTGATGCTAGCTGGGTGTCCTACCATTCAACTCAGTTCTGACACCGTTGCCCAGGAGATATCATCAGATCCCACAAGCTAAGGGCTCAGGCCCACAAGACTGCCCACTCTTCAGATACCAGTCACGAGTTCATGATGTTATTTGTACTTCTGACTGACTGACCATAAATTGGAGATTCCCATGACCCCCTCCTTGGGTTCAGTTAATTTGCTAGAGATGCTCACAGAACTCAGAGAAACATCTACTTGCATTTTCCAGTTTATTATAAAAGATTATGATAAATGGGGTAGTTGGTTAAGCGTCTGCCTTAGGCTCAGGTCATGATCTCAGGGTCCTGGGATTGAGCCCTGTATCCGTCTCACCCCTCCGCAGGGAGTTGGCTTCTCCCTCTACCCCTCCCACTGCTTGTACTTTCTGTAGCTCTCTCTCAAGTAAATAAATAAAATATTTTTTTAAAAAAGATTATGATAAATGATATAGGTCAACAGCCCGATGAGGAGATGCATTAAGTGAGGGCTGTGAGAACCCCAAGTCAAGGGTGTCTGTCTTGTGGGGTTGGTGTGGGTCACCCTCCTGTACATGGATGTGTCCACCAGCCTGTGTGTCCACCAACCAGCCTGGAAGCTTTTCAAACTCTGTGCTTTGTGGATTTTTCTGGAGGTTTCCTTACATTGGCATGGTTGATCATTAATTCAATTCCCAGCCCCCTCTCCTCTTCCCAGAGGAAAGGGGATATGGTTGAAAGTTCCAAGCTTCTAATCATGGTTTGGTTTCTCTAGTGACCAGCTCTCATCCAGTAGCCCACCTAGCATTCCCTCATTAGAACAATAGATGCTTCTATCACCCGGGAGATTCCAAGGGATTTAAGAGCTCTGTGTGAGGAGCCAGGGTCAAAGACCAAACATTAGAACAAAAGATGCTCTCGGTGCTCTTATCACTTAGGAGATTACAAGAAGTTTTAGAAGCTCTGTGTCAGGAATAGGAAACAGAGACCAATATCTCTTTTTCCTTTTATTTCATAGCTATCTTATCCAAGAAAATGTTACCTAACTCAAGGTCATGAAGATTTACTCCTGTGTTATTTTTAAAGACTTTTATAGTTTCAACACTTACATTTAGGTCTACGATCTGTTTTTAGTTCCATCTTTGTGTATGATATGAGGTCGGAATCCAACTTCCTTGTCTTGCATGCGAATATTTGATTGTCTCAGAACCAGTTGCTGAAAAGATTACTTTCTCCCACTGAAATGTCTTGACATCTGTGTTGAAATCAATTAACCAAAAATGTAAAGGTTGGGTTTATTTTTACACCAGCAAGCCTTATATACTCCCCTATAAGTTCCAGTCAACTAAGTTGACTTGTTTTACTGTTTGGGAAATATCTGATGTGTTCCTAGAAAAGGGAATTTGCAAAGTATACATGGACCCAGAGAGTATGACATCTTAGACTTTAAGCCCCTTCCATATTTTATGGGGGATATTAATTTTCAAATCCCAATATTAAACTACTATGTCTGTAGTAATTACCAGGATAATAAGAGTCAGCCTCTGTTGGCCCTGGGACTGTGCTGAGCTCCTTGAGTATCTCTGGCATTTAATCCTCCTGAAAAGATAATGCATTCTGTGCACACTCGTTTCCTCCAACAAGGAAACTGAGGCTTCAAGGGGGTTTCGTGGGATTTTGGCCTCACACAGCTAGGAAGTCACTTCTGCATATCCAAATGGCACAAGAGTGGACCACTCTCTGTATAATGGGTCTAATTGTAGAGGTGGCCTAATGACAGAAATAAGTTTCAATGTTCCCTCAGGGTCTGGGACAAAGGCCCACAGTGGCTAACTACAGCCCCGAAATGTCCTTGAAGTTCCCCTGTTTAATCTTTAAAGTCATGCAAAATTTTCCATCTCCGTGATATGGGTGTTTATTTAAACTACCAAACATATGTGCTTATTTAAAATAAATCTGGCCCCTGAAGGTAATATATAGAAGTAGGGAATTTCTGTGTTGATGTCTCATCCTTTTTGTTCTTTTAATTACAATCAAAAGGTTTCAGAAACTGTACATATTCTGTCTTTGGAAACCCTCTAGAACTATCCTAAGTCCCCCTGAAAGAGCCCTTAGGGTCACAGGCTTCTGCTGTGACTGATGGACTCCACGTGCTCCCGAAGCATGTCTATAAAACAATTTCCTTTAAGCAAATCTTATTTTCATACTGACTTGCATTATACCAGTGAAGATGTATTCCCCCAGGAGCAAAGAATTATAGCCCCAACATGTAATTTTGAAACAATTGCATCTGCAGGAAAAGCTTTCCAAAATCACATATTTTTTTACATTTTTGAAAAATAATAATAAAGCCAAACTGAGTTGCAAGGAGAACGAATCATGTGCTAAAGCTCAAAACATCTGCATTTCCTTGTGGAGTAGCTTCCACAAAAGGAAATCTGTCTATTGTGTTCTCTGGGCTTTTAATCAATCGGTTACTAGTTTTAAAAGATTTTTTTAAAAAATTTAAATGCTGAAAAATTTTTAATGCATTAATTAAGGGTGATCTCTTCGGTAATCCATGGTTAGAGCCATTGATGTGTTTGTTTAATATTCCCTGTATTTTCTTCATAGTGAGAATGGGTTTGTTCTGCATATGTACATCTGCATAATCGAATTCTTTTCTCTGGGACTTAATTTCCACAACTGGTGTGCAGTTTTCTGATGTAGAAGAGGAAAGGAAAGACTTGCCAGTCAGCTGATCTTGAAATGTAATGATTTCTGAAGGTCTTTCCTAAACCTACAAATTAAGCTTGAGAGCAACGAAAGGGATAACTTGTCGAAGCAGAATTGTCGCCGACCTCAGATGGGCCCGACAAGCTAGTGAAGCAAACAAGCCAGCAATATGTTTGGAAGAGGACTGAAATGTGTCTCAGGAGGAACACATCCTAAGAGAAAAGAGTCAGAGCGTAATAGGGAGACTCCATTAAGAAGGTTTGGGCCCAGCAATAAATTGACGGTGCTGGCAAATTAGAGAGCAGAAGAGCTTTTAATAAAGTGACTATTAACAAATGTGTCATCAGAATGTCGGAGACCAACAGGGCCTGGCGCAGTCTCTCGGGGCTAACAGCACAGGGGAGCCTGTGTGGTCAGTGGAATGTGGAGAGAAAGGACCGGGCTTGTGGGAGAGAGAATGATGGGGGCAGTAAAATACTATGACCTCATTCTCTTCTCAGCCTCCTTCTTCTCCTGGTTCGTCCCATTGGCCGAACCCAACAAAATACCAGAGGCCAAGGGAGCCCATTGTTCTGTCCACTTAGATGGCGATGCCCTCCAGCCAGAGACTTCCAGGAACACATCTACTATTGAACGATTAATTGGGTTTATTGCTCGTTACAACAGAAAAGAATGCAGGCCATGGAGGACACTGCTGAGTCTTAGGAAGGGGACGGTAGGACTTATTTCTAGGATGGGGGCAGCTAATAGGTAATTTGGGAAAAGACTGAAGAAGGACAAGGCATTGCTCTGGGCTGGATGCTAAGTAAGGCAAAAGCAACTGACTTGCCAATTACAGTTTCAGCCTCCGCTCATTGCTTCCTAATTCTAGATAAGATTTATTCAGATACCCCTTCACAGAATTATCCCCACTTCCTGACAGCATCCCCTTCTTCTAACTAAAATGGTGGGCCATTTTTTGGCTTAGACAATATTCAGTGTTTGTCTGTTTTTCCGTGTGATCACTGAGTGGACTCACTGTCTTGATTCATCCTGGTCACAGAGGGGGCCTTGTCTGAAGTTGGGGTCCTATGCTAGTTTCCATGCTCAGCCTCTCCACACCCACCCTGGTGTGTGCTCTGGGAGGCTGATCCACAAGCAAGTCAAGCAGTCCCTATTTATTCTCCAGGACCCGGCCTGCTACAGTCGACTCGGCCTTGGGGTTCCCTTGTTGAACATAAAATTTGCACAGAACCTCAACATCAGTTAAGGCCACGGAAGATGCAAAGTTCTGAGTCCACTATGATACTTGTCATCAGCACACATCTCTGAGCCCAGCTCTCCATAGGGAAAAGTAGAAAGTGATAGAACTTTGGAAAGAAAAGCCACTTAAAAAACACTAGACCTTCAGAGGTTTGCCTGTGACTGTCTTCCATCAGGATATGACACAAAGGGGAAAGGGCCTTCACCCCCACCCCCAGACCCCGGCAGGTCACTGGACATGGTGCAACCAGGCACTTAGAGGGTACAGGTGCCTTTGGGACGGTGTCTCGCAGAGCGGTAGAGGAAACTGCATTCCAACACATGTTGGGGAACGGAAGGTCAGGAGGCAGAGGAGACTCAGCAGGGATGGATGGTCCATGAACAAGGAAGGAACGCCCCCTGGGGACACCCAGCTACAAACAGGAGGCTTCGCAGGAAGCCAAGGTCTTGAACTATGTAGGAGAGAAGGACCAGAGGAGCTTGGACTCACCACTATCCTAACTTCTGTCAGCATCCATGGACTGGTGAGGCCTAGAGGAGCTTCCTATACATATTTTTAAACACGAAGCAAACTCATTTTATATGCATTTAATTAAAATGAGCCTCTTCTTGAGTTTGGCAATGATGCACAATGCACTTTTAACAGCTTTGTGCATCATTCCCAACCTGTAAATGTGAATAATCATGGTTACTTATTTATAAAGTTCTTTGAGGTTTTTGGATGAAAGACTCTTTTAAAGTACAAAGCATTAATTTTTCGTGACAGAGCACGATACAAGAAACGAACATGAAGCAATATAAAAATTTTTGTGTTCTTTCTTGCTTTAAGTTTTCAGCTGCTTTCTTCATGGGAACACAAAAGCCAGTCTCCAACAGGAGATCTGGTGTTTGAGATAACAGAGCTTATAAAGGACTATATGTATAAAATCGTAGATAGGCTTGAATTGGCTACTCCTTTTGATAATGCGAGAAATAAATGGATAGACAAGATATTTTGTACAAATGAGCTCATTTCAGTTAAGTTGCACTGATAATCTTAAGAGTATGTAAATGGCCATCTATTTATAGACTCGTTATATCCATTTTTGACCAGGGCAAGCAAGTGAAGCAGTAGCAATAGTCAATCATTACAAGTAACTAGACCACAAGAGAAAAATGTGCCAGTTGCTAGGTGATGACTTTCAATCTATCATTTTAGGCAATAAATATAAGATGAAGTTATGAGGAGAGAAGCTATTCATAGCTAAAACTCTAGCTAAAATGGCTATTATTTATTGCACGGAACTGAAATCGGATGAAGTTGAGAAACCCAGCGTATAAACCGAAGCCAAGATGCTACATGAGCGGACATACTTCAAGGACGAATCCAAAGGTAAATAGAAAGCAAGGATTTAGGGGAGGGTAGAGAGGATAAAAGGTTTAAATAAAAATGGACTCGGTTCTGTCACGTATTATCATTTTAAAAACCCTAAAAATAAAAGTGGAAAAAACATTTTTCGGAACTTTCCCACTTCTGAAAAAGAAGAAAAGTCTTTCATCCCCTCTCAGTGACTTAGCAGGGGGCAGTAATGTCTTTGGCACAATGGCATATGCAAATGCTCTGTAAGACCCTATGCTCCTGCCCTCTGAGAGCACAGAAGTTGCTTTGGAAATACAGGTAATGCAAACAAAATGGTCAGAGAATAACACGGGAATTGAAAACATTTGGTTAAAACCTATCCTTGCCCTAAGACAAGCACTTCATCAGCAAGGAACTGTGGGCTCTATTGCTGGTTCTAGAAGCCTTCGCTGTCTCAAACACAGCTGAGAATTACAAAGCAGATGAAAAAGCCTCCCTCGTTACCCATTTACTTTAGCAAGCCCAATAATCTAGAACAGCGGTTCTCATACTTCCGTGTGCATCAGAATTACCTGGAGAATTTGGTAAAACACAGATCACTGGGTCCCACCCACAGAGTTTCTGACCCAGTGGGTCTGAGCAGGAAAATTTGCATTCGTCGCATATTCCCAGGTGATATCCTGCTGCTGATCCGGGGAGCACATTCTGAGAACTATTGGTCTAAAAGATTGTAAGTAAATTTAAAAGCATGAAAGAGGATACTAATAACAGCTAGCATTTACTGTGTACCCACAATACCACCATGCTTCAGGTCCTCCTGGGTGATGATAGGTAGATAGATAGATAGATAGAAAGATGATGGATGGATAGCTAGCTAGCTAGATAGATGGATAGATGGATGGATGTCTGATGGATGAAACAGAGACCAAGGGAAAGTCTCTCATTTTTATGTGTAAACAAACATAAAGAATAAGCATTATTATCTCTATTTTATAACTGAAGAACTAAAAGTAGGCTCCAAGAGGTTAAAACACTTGCCCACAGCATGTAAGAGGAAGAATACAGACTTGACCCCTGGTCTGTCTCAGTCGAAGCCCTTGTTGTTTCTGCCATCCCATGCTGCATCTCTCTGCAATCACCAACTAACAGCAGAAAGAAAAAAAAAAAGGTGCCAGCTTACAGTGTTTGAGGAGCTTGAAAAGCAACCAAAACCAAAAGGAAGGTCACTAAATGCACAGCAGCCTGGGCTCTTTAAGACAAGACAATCCAGCCTGCCCCTCTTCCGCCTGGAGACAAGGGACCAGTGGTGAGGGGCACGGTTTTATTACTTAGGGTGACCCTTGACAGTGGTGCAGGTAGCTGGGCTTCCCTCACAGCTTCCACTGCGGTACAGCTGAAGCAGAAACTGGCTGGCGTGACCTTCCGAGTCCACAGAAGGGACAAGACGACATGCTTCAAAATTACACTTTCTCTTTCAAAGGCTCCCATTTCCCCCATTGACCTTTACCCCAAATAATAAATGTAAGTGGAAGCTGAAGGGGTAAGAACCCTAGAAAGTGTCTCCAGACCCTAACAAACACCAAAGAGTGGGGGACACGGGCTCCTCCCTCCCCTCTCCTCACATGAAGAGGGGTGCTTGTTTCTTAAGCCAATCAATTTCTCCTCCTCTCTCACCTCTTTTGTAGAACCAACATATTCATCAGTCAGCCAGAGCTGGAAGTCAGTTCTGATTTCTTTCATTCCTGCCAATAAGAGCACATTCCCTATAACTATGCTAACACCTTTACTGAGGTGAAATTGACAAACAATAATGAGGCTCCTAGTGTGTATACTTTGATAAATTTTTAACACACACACAAATACATATGTATCTCCATGGAACACCCTAGATAGTGAAATCACCATAACCCCTGAAAGTCTTCAAAGTTATCTCAGAATTGGCTTTCCAGCTGTCCCTGTCCTTGCCATCCCAGGAAACCACTATCTGCTTTCTATTACTAAAGGTTATTTCACACTTTTTAGAGTGACATAATCTTTTCCTGTGATTATTACCATTTATGTTCTTTTGTGAAGCATTTGTTTAAGTCTTTTGCTAAAGCACAATTTATTAAATGAATTAATGACAATAATCATTATTAATCATTTATTATTATTATTGAATTGTCTACATATCCTATATAAGCCCTTGGCCAGATATATGATCTGCAAATGTTTCCCCTCGGTCTGTGCCTTGTGTTTTCATTCTCTTCATAGTGTCTTTGAGGAGAGGCTCAAAATTTGGTGGAGTCCAATTTACTTTTTTAATAGATCATGCTTTTGGTGTATCTGAAAGTTTTTTGCCTAATTGAAGATGACAAAAATTTTCTCCAATTTTTCCTTCCAGAAGTTATACAGTTACAGGCTTCACATTCAGATCTGTGATTCATTTTCCGTTAACTTATTTTTATTTATTTTTTTATTAATATATAAGGTACTGTTTGCCTTAGGGGTACAGATGTGTGAATCACGAGTCTTACACAATTCCCAGCACTCACCATAGCAATACCCTCCCCAGTGTCTGTAACCCAGCCACCCTATCCCTCCCCACCCATCCCCCAGCAACTCTCGGTTTGTTTCCTGAGATGAAGAGTCTCTTATGGTTTGTCTCCCTCCCTGGTCCCATCTTGTTTCATTTTTTTCCATCCCTTCCCCCTGCCTCTCAACTCCTCATATCAGAGTGATCGTATGGTAATTGTCTTTCTCTGATTGACTTATTTCACTCAGCATAATACCCTCTAGTTCCATCCGTGTCATTGCAAATGGCAAGATTTCATTTCTTTTGATGGCTGCATAGTATTCCATTGTAGATATATATACCACACCTTCTTTATCCATTCACCTGTTGATGGACATCTAGGTTCTTTCCATAGTTTGACTATTGTGGACATTGCTGCTATAAACATCTGGGTGCACTTGCCCCTTTGGATCACTACATCTGTATCTCTAGGGTAAATACCCAGTAGTGTGATTGCTGGGTAGTAATGTAGCTCTATTTTCAACTTTTTGAGGAACCTCCGTACTGTTTTCCAGAGAGGCTGCACCAGCTTGCATTCCCACAACAGTGTAGGAGGGTTCCCCCTTCTCTGCATCCTCGCCAACACCTGTTGTTTCCTGACTGATTAATTTTAGCCATTCTGACTGGTGTGAGGTGGTATGTCACTGTGGTTTTGATTTGTGTTTCCCTGATGCTGAGTAATGTTGAGCACTTTTTCATGTGTCTACTGGACATTTGGATGTCTTCCTTGCAGACAATATTTCCTGTAGGGCTGGTTTGGTGTTTGCAAATTCTTTTAGTTTTTGTTTGTCCTGGAAGCTTTTTATCTCTCCTTCTATTTTCAGTGACAGCCTAGTTGAATACAGTATTCTTGGCTGCATATTTGTCTCGTTTAGTATTCTGAATATATCAGGCCAATACTTTCTGGCCTCCCAGGTCTCTGTGGATAGGTCTGCTGCCAATCTAATATTTCTGCTGTTGTATGTTACTGGCTTCTTGTCCCAAGCTGCTTTCAGGATTTTCTCTTTGTCACTGAGACTTGTAAGTTTTACTATTAGATGATGGGGTGTGGACCTATTTTTACTGAT
Source organism: Meles meles (assembly GCF_922984935.1). Taxonomy (NCBI): domain Eukaryota; kingdom Metazoa; phylum Chordata; class Mammalia; order Carnivora; family Mustelidae; genus Meles; species Meles meles. Next base: position 21,489,516 of record NC_060066.1, read on the forward strand.
TTTGAGGGAGATTCTCTGTGCCTCCTGGATTTTGATGCTTGTTCCCTTCCCCAAATTAGGGAAATTCTCTGCTATAATTTGCTCCAATATACCTTCTTCCCCTTTCTCTCCTTCTTCTTCTTCTGGGATCCCAATTATTTTAATATTGTTTCATCTTATGGTATCACTTGTCTCTCAAATTCTCCCTTCATGGTCCAGTAGTTATCTTTTTCTCAGCTTCCTTATTCTCCATCATTTGGTCTTCTATATCATTAATTCTCTCTTCTGTTTCATTTATCCTAGAAGTAAGAGCCTCCATTTTCTATTGCACCTCATTAATAGTTTTTTTTTTTATTTCAACTTCATTAGATTTTAGTTCTTTTATTTCTCCAGAAAGGGATTTTATTTCTCCAGAAAGGAATTCTCTAGTATCTTCCATGCTTTTTTCAAGCCCAGCTAGCACCTTGATAATCATCAGTCTGAACTCTAATTCTGATATCTTACTAATGTCCATATTAATTAGGTCCCTAGCCATCGGTACTGCCTCTTGTTCTTTTTTTTCTTGAGGTGAGTTTTCCCACTTTGTCATTTTATCCAAATGAAAATAGATGAGTGAGAGAACAAAATACTAAAATGACCCCAATGACCCCAGAAAAATATATACTAACCAAATCAGAAGATATGCAAAGCTGGCAGGGAGAAGAAAGGAGGAAAAAAAAAAATATATATATATATATATATATACATACATATACACACATATATATAAGACTGGTCTATTAGACTGGTGACTAGAATAGAGCCACACACTTGATCTGGGGTGTATTTTGGTCTGTTAGAAGAAACTGCCTCCCGAAATTAAAGAAAGAAAAAAAATATACACACACACACACACACACACACACACACACACACACAAGGGTAGACACAATGAATGGATGGAATACAACTGTAAATATGAAAACTAAAAAATACTCTAAAAAAAGAATTGATAAGATAAGTTGGTTGAAAAAAGGAAAAAAAAAAGGAAAGAATGTGATCAGGCTAGAGACTAGAACAAAGCCATGTGCTAGACTTAAGGTATATTTTGAACTGTTAGAAGAAACTGTATCCCAAAATTTTGAAAAAAGAAAAGGCTATATGTATACAAAAAATAAGGTTAAATACAATGAAGGGATAGCACAACTGTAACAATGAAAATTAAAAAGGATTTTTTCAAAGGTATTGATAAGATAAAATAGTTTTTAGAAAGTTAAAATATGAAAAAGGAATAATTTTTAAAACTAGAATAAGAAAAAAATAAAATTAAAGAAATTTAACTTTGAAAGACTAAAGAATCACAGGAAAAGGCCAATTCTGTATGTTGCATTCCCTTAGCTTTGGAGTTCCACAGTTCTCTTTGAATCAGTGAACTTGGTCTTAGCAGATGTCCTTGCTGATCTTCTGGGGGGAGGGCCTGTTGCATTGATTCTCAAATGTCTTTGCCTGAGGCAGAATTGCACCACCCTTGCCAGGGGCCAGGCTAAGTAATCTACTTGGGTTTGCGCTTGGGAGTTTTTGTTCCCTGAACGCTTTCCGTAGAGCTTTGTAGGACGGGAGGATGGTGGCCTCCCAGTCTCTGGCCTGGACCACGAGCTTGGGGGCCCACTCCTCAGTGCAACCTCGGAGAAAAATGGTCAATCCCTCCCATCTCCCTGGTCTCCGGCCACACTCTGTGATCACCTGGCCTATGACCGAGCATTTCTATCTCTGGCACACAGCCCTGTTTGTAGTCTCCAAACCCAGCAGATTCCTGCTGCATGCTCCTGCACCACTCCTCCTGTAGGAGGAAGGTGAGTCTCCCGGGATCTGCCACTTGTGGGGTCTCTGCTCAGAGAACAGTGGCCCAACTGTGCCTTGGATCACAGTTTAAGGTAACCCCTTAAACTGTGAGCCCCTCCTCGGCTCCATCTCTACAGCTGGCTTCCCCACTCTGATACCTGGGGTCTCTGCCACACCCAGATGACCCTGGTCTTTTTGTGTCTCCATGGATCCTGAGACCACATGTCCCCATAAGGATACCACCTGCCACTTCACCTCTGGAGCGATGTCCCTCAGTGGAGCAGACTTCTAAAAGTTCTGATTTTCTGTTCTGCAGCTCTGTCACTTGCCGGGAGCCAACACTTCCCCCCGCTATCTATCTTCCTATATATCGCCTTGGATTCACTTCTCTGCACGTCCTACCTTCCAGAAAGTGGTTGCTTTTCTGTTCCTAGAATTGCTGCTCTTTTTCTCTTTGCTCTCTTGTTGAGTTTGTAGGTGTTCAGAATGGTTTGATAACTATCTAGCTGAACACTTAGTTCTCCTACTCCTCTACCATCTTCCAGTTAATTTTTGTAATATGGCTCAAGGTACAGATTGAAATTCCTCTTTTTTTTTTTTTTTCCTTTTGCGTATGGTTAGAAAATTATTCCACACCATTTAAGAGAAAATCTTTCTCCACATTTTTGCTATCAGTTGGCCACAGGTGTGTGTCATTGGTTTCTGGACTCTTCTATTTTGTACCACTGACGAATTTGTCTATGTTGATGTCATTAGGACACTGTCTTGATCACTGACTCCATGATACATCTTGAGATCAAGAAGTATAATGTTTGTTCTTTACTTTGAAAGTTGTATTGGCTATTCTAGGTCCATCATATTTCCAAAGCTTTTGACTGGGATTACATTGAATATATAAATCAACTTGCAGGAAACTGCTATATTAAAATATCAAGCCTTCAGATCCATGGGGATAGTATATCTCTCCATTTTTCAAGTCTGCTTAAACTGACTATGGCAACATTTGTGGTTTTCAGCATACAAGTATTATTCCTCTTCTGTTAGAACTATCCTTAAATATTGTAAGTTTCACCTTGTTGGGTTCTGTATATTTTTATATTCCTATAAATATTTGGGACCTTTGTTCTGGAATATAGCTGAGTTACTTGGAAATTGGAAATGGTTTGATTCTTTTGGAGTTTGCCATAAAGCTTTGTTAGGTAGAACCAGAGCAGCACTCAGTCCAAGATTAATTTCTTCCCTACCAGCAACGTGAAACCCTTCTGAGTACTCTACTTAATGCCTTATGAATTATGACATTTTCTATTCCTTATATGAGCACACAATCTTCCTGGTCCTAAGTGAGATCTTAAGGGCTTCCAGGTGGTTTTTTCCTGGCTACAGAGAGCTTCCTTACATGTACTGGCCATTACTCAGCTCAATACATAGGAGGACCATCTACAGATGCAGAGTCCTCTCTGCCCAGCTGGCTCTTCTTATCTGTTCTCCCATGCAAATCTAGGGGCTTGGGAGACTGGCCCTATTACTGCCATCTTTGTCTCCCCAAGTCACAGATACCACTGGGATCTACCAGAGTTCCCTTCCCTACCTCAAGCCCTAGAAGCTCCTTCCAAGCAATAAGTTGGGGCCATCACAGAGCTCCCCTCATTTGTTTTCCAGCTATCTGAGAATCTTCCCCTTCATTGTCTGATGTCAACTGTCTTTAAAAAAACTGTGTTTCATATATTTGTCCATTTTTTCAGTTGTTTTAAGTGGGAAGACCAAACTAGTCCCTGTTATTCCATCTTGGCTATAAGTGGAGGTCCTCCATGCCCTATAATTTTATTGTGTTTCTCCTTTATCCTGTATTTTCTATTCCACTGCCCCCATTGTTGCATTGTAAAAACAACAATGAAATAGCTTCCCTTTATGAAAACCTGCTATGTGCCAGGGCCTGTATCACACACTTGATAAACATTATATCCAGCAACCATGACTGCAGATTGGGCTTATTTTTTTATTTACAAAATATCCCAAACATTTATACAAGTCAGAAGTGATACAAATACTCTCACCACCTAGAAGTGACAGTGCTAAACTCTGCAGTATTTGCTTCAGCAAAAGCAAAGTTTCCTTTGGGACCTATTCCCAGGACATACTCCCAACCTTCCCTCCCTTGAAGTAGCCAGTGTTCTGGAGTCGGTATTCTTCATGTCCATGGATTTGTACATTCAGTGTGGGTTTTCTATGTCCATTCATTGTTGAGGAAGCTGAGGTGCAGAGAGGTTAAGGGACAAACATAGGGTCATTCAGTGTGTAGCTGAAGGAGTTAAATTTGGAGCTCAGGTCCCTGACTTCCCCACAGGTGTGCATCCATCTTCCTGAAGCCCTGTCGAATCGTAACGGTTCCCGATTTTGATTGCTATCCCTGCATTAAATAGAAGTTTCTCATCTTGACTTTTCAGCCTTGGCAAGGCATGACTCACCTGTCCCCAAGACACTCTGATTCCATGTAAACCTCTTCAAATCATACAAAACCATTTGTTTTTCCCCGGTAGCACAGTGACTTTCCTTGTGTCATTGTCTGTATTTTTCCGGAATGTTCTCCTCTCCTCATTTCTACAGGTGAAAAACCCTGTGGATTCTTCACAGTTTATTGGAAAAAAACATTGATCCAGTCATTTTTCATATCCAGTATCAATGAGTGCAAAGAGCAGATGACCAGTGGCTATTTGAGTCTTCGCTCCTTCCCTTCACCTGGGTATTTGGTCATTCAGAACCCTATAGCAAAACATTTTTCATCTCTTCCTTCAGCATTTTGCCATATTTGTTAGCATTTTGTATATGTGTCTTCCCGCTTGTATGTTGTAACTTTATCTCTGTATTACCATGAATGTCTAGTGTGGAGCCTCTGTATGTAATGGGGCCCAAGAAATGCTTATTAAATTAAATTACACACTCAAAATCTGGATATCCTGGGAAATGTGGGAATTGAAAAATATTGTAGTATTTGTTTTGAATTTATTTTCACCTTAAAACAGTGTTGAGTATAAGAGATTTCTTACACGGGTACATACACAGAGTGCTTTCTAAACGTCCAATGCTTGGGCCCACATGGTGCCTTGATAGCCAGTGTTTCTGCAATGAACCTCAGACACACGAAAGGAAATCTCAGCTCTGTCCTTCCACCCACGGAAAATGGCACGAACATCTTAAAGCAAGTTGGCTGAAAGACATTTGGATCCAAGCAAGTGGTGTTCGGCCAAAGTTTCACACTGATGCAGTGTGATATTATCTTATACCACAGGTGTCTTGTTCTGGGCTGGCCTGAGTAACTGTATGCTGTTAACATCATTGCCATGGAAAGGGCCACTGAAATGAAAGGGGTTGCCATCCATGGGTCTTTTCCTGGTTACCAAGTTGTGGAGTAGACAGCTGTTTGGGCTGAAATAATGGATACAGTGGATTCCCCAGCTAATTCGTGCTCATTGACTCCCATTGTATAATTCCCCTGCCTTCAACTAAAATGGGATACTGGCTTTGAGATCATTCATTACATAAGACAGAAAATAAGTCTTGTATTAATGCTACATATTATGGGGCAAAAAGTATGCTTTTTGATGCAAAAAGAATTTGGTGCTGGAAAGCAATGCTTGGATTTACTTCTGGGCTTGTGACACAGAATTTTCCTCAGCTAGTGGATTAACGAAAGAATGAGAAGGAAACAAATACCTAAAGCCAGAATAAAAATTCCAGATCGCTTCACCTTATTCAACTGTGTGTGCATGGACACTGCTGATTCGGACATGTACAATTTCCTCTTCATTATTCAGCCTCCTAGAAGCTGGCCAGACTAGATATGTGCTAAGGCATGTTGTGAAAAAGTAATGAACTCTCCTCCTTAAGCGCTCCCCCCATCCCATGCTCTACTAACTGGGGGTAGCCCCCCAGGAGTCCCTTGAGCCCTAGTCCGAGGAGCAGCTTAGTGTCACACTCCTGGGAACACATCTGTTTTCAGTCCAGACTGGGGGGCGTCAGCAGCATCCTGCAGGTCCCAGCGCTTGCAGATGAGTGAGCACTGGCCAAAGACCCATGATGTGCCAGAACCGACCTCGCTGGGCTCTACAGTGAATACAGCAGGATGTCTGCTTTGGCAGCTTCACAGCTGAATAGAACTGTGAAGAACTTTAAGATAATCTGTGAGGAACTGTCATGAGGTGTGGCCCACCCAAAAAAGGAAACATGTTGTTTCAGCCACCCTCTTCTGAAATGATGTGTCTGGACTACGTGCTCTGAAATAGATTATTTTAATTTAGAGTTGGGTCCATTCTTTGTATTTTAATTCATTTCAGAGAGAGAGAGGAAGTGAGAGCATGAGCAGGGTGGAGGGTCAGAGGGAGAGGGAGAAGCATAATCCCCCCAAGGAGGATACCCAACATGGGGCTCAATTCCAGGACCCCAGGATCATGACCTGAGCCATAAGTAGATGCTTAACTGACTGAGCCACCCAGGTACCTCAAGATGGGACCATTCTAACTTCAGTAAAATGCTCTAGTGTTTTCTATTCAGAACTTGATTAAAAAAAAAAAACAAGGAAGAGTTAAATAGCCTGATTGAACCCATACCTTAAAATAGATTAGATGTAGGGGGCACCTGGGTAGCTCAGTTGGTTAAGCATCTGACTCTTGGTGGTCCTGAGACTGAGCCCTGTGTCAGGCTCCCGTCTCAGCAGGGAGCCAGCTTCCCCTCTCCCTCTGCCCCTCTCCCTGCTCATGCATACACTTTCTGTCTCTCAAATAGATAAATAAATCTTAAAAAGATAGATTCAATATAATACACAAATAGATACTAATAAGTAAATATATGTGTGTTGATTATTTATGTATATACAGTTTTACAGTTTAGTAACTAAGCTATAACTAACACACAGAGCTAACTAAAACCTAATTATAGTGTGAGCCATCTGGTTAACGGTGTCATCCAGTGGGATGTCACCATCATGGTTAGGTCTAGCTCTTCTCAGTTTATCTCCAGGTTCTAGGTCTGCTTCTCAGTCCCTTTGGTGATTGGAACTGGTCCCATGCTAGACCATTTGCTTAATCTTTTATTCCAAGGTGACGTATTATCATGCAGAATTGTCATCCTCTTTTTCTGTTATTGCTCTTAAGGTTCCGGTTTTAAGTTGTCACTAGATAGTTCCCTATACCCCAAGCTCTTACTGTTCCTAATTTACTATTGCACATATGCATGCAGTGCTGGACCATAGGATGCTCACTAATCTCCGACGCCTGCTCTGCACTACTGTCTGTTACAGCCATAGAGACTCTACTGAAAGGTAGTGGTGTAAGGGATCCTAGAGAACACACTGGACCTCAAGAAGGGAAAGAGCAGCTTCCAGGCTAAGTGCTCCCTGCAGAGTTTTCTGCATTGTGCAGGAGCTATTGATGCTCTTATTTCTTCCTGGGGTTTCCGTGAGCAATCAATACATGCACATTTGTGTGTGACCTGCACTATGAGAACGTGATGAACAAAGCACCATGGAAACATAGAGGAGAGAATGATTAATTCTGAAAGGACAGTGATGTTTGAGAGTAACAATTAGAAATTTTGGTCTCATAAAATAAAATAAAATGAAAAAAATGCATTGTAAAACCTTCAGAAGGAAGAAAAAAAAAGAAATTTTGGTCTGGCAGAGGACATATGAAAGGGCATTCCAAGCATATGGAACAGCAGGAACAAACATGTTCAGTTACTGGAGTGAGTGGAATGTTTAAAGAATGTGTGGCCCAGTGTCATTGGTGTAGAGAGGGTGTGAGAGGAGATGAAGCTGGAAAGGGAGCAAGAATTCAGAGGTCCTTGAATGCCATGCTAAAGATTTGAAGATTTGTCCTCAAAACAAAACAGAACAAAACAAACACCTACCCTTTGATTTTTGCTTAAGCAGGTTTGGACATAATCTAATTTGCTTTTTCCAAAGGAATTTGACTGCAGTGTAGTGGATGGTCTCGGGAGGTGAGGGACAGGACAGTGGCTGACAGACCAGGTAGGGTCACTGTGGTAATCCATGTGAGAAACAAGAAGGCTCTCAAAGAAGAAGGCAGCAGAGAGAGTGAAAGAGTACGTCTTTTCAGGTTAGATCACAGAGACTTCAAACAAATGGGATAAAGGGATAAAAAAAAAGATGAATCAAGGGTGAAGTTTAACTTTCTGAATCAGATAACTGTGTAAGTTGTTGTATCATTAATTCATACTTAAAATACAGGGGGTGGATACATTTTTGCTTTGGAGGAATATGGAGGAAGGGGAAAGGTAGAGATTCCACTCTTGCTTAGACTAATCCTTGGCTCATGGCTGGCCTTTGGTCATCACCCCTCTAAAGCAGTATCAAGAGGCAAGGCAAGGTCATTTCTATGGCCAACATGGGGAATCAAGCATAGTTCAGCCAAAGCAAGGCTCTGTGAAACACTCTGGTAACAATCAACACCTTAGTATGGGTCCTTTTAGGTCTAAGCTACCTGAGTAGATTGACCTTTCCTCGCCTGTTAGGAGGGAGATACTGGCCCCAATTCTTCACTCATTTCTGTGTCCATACCCTTTGCCATCTATCTTTGCAGTGCCTCCTACAGAAGACAGAGTGTGTCATCTCATGACTTTGAGTTTGATGAATGAGATGTTAGTAGACAGGATGCAAGCAAAGACCTGAGATGTGCTTGTGCAATGGGACTTCCTTGCTCTTTTACATTTTACTTTTCACCATTAGTAATACTTTCCCCTTGGTGGGTATTTCCCCTTTACTCAGGTTCTATGAGAAACATGCAAGAAACAGAGCCAAACCAGCCACTGCAGCTTGAAGCCAGACTGCCTAAGCCCACATGAAGAAATAATTACTTTACACCACTGGTTTTTGGCGTGTTTTGTTACACAGTGAAAACTAACTGATACAGCCATTGGGTGAACTATATGGTTATGGGTGGTGATCCTCTCAGGTCCTGTACCAAGCCTTCAGCCAGCTGGGGTGAGAGTCTGGCAGAGCCCGCAGCACATCAAATCCCGGTCTGAACAGCAGCTGCAGTCGTGACAACTAAAGTTAGATCTATTCACATTTATTTTGTGACCTTTCATGGATTTTCAGCCACCATTTAAAGAGCATCCATTTCTGCAAATGAATGGCGTTTTCTTGTATTTTACAGATGACTGGAACAGAACTTCCTCTACCAGGAGTAGATTTTTCCATACCTTTCTTACTCCTGAATCAAGAAATTCTTCCTCATTTGAATCTCAGTTTCTTATTCTATCCTAAGCCTTAAATTCTTTAATTTTGTCTGTCAAAGGGGGTGGTAGGGAGGTGGATCTTGGGCTTGGTTAGTCTTATTTTCCAAAAATGTAGAATATCTGGTCAGATGTCAACTTTAAATTCTTGAAGAGAAGTATTAAGTAAACTTTTGGCCTTTCTTTCTCTGGGTAAACAAGCCAAACTCATTTAACCTTTCCTCAGAGGTTCAATTTGCCAATTATTTGACTGTTTCTCTGCTCTTTTCTGAACCCTTTCTACTTCGTTATATCTCTTCTAAGTTATAAAGACCAAAATTGGACATGGTCTTTACATCTGAACTGGTGCTTAGTACCATACCTTTACTCTGGGGTCCTTGAGAACGTGCCAGGTCAGAAACATCAGGGATTTGTTCTTGCTGTGTTGTAATGGAGGGTCTGTGCTCTCCTTGGGACATCTGGCCACCCCTTGTAGTCCCCAACTTGTGCTTTTGGCAATGGTTTTTGATACCCCAAAGTCTTAATCTGTATTTGGTCCTTGCCAAGGTCACTCCACGTTGTAGATGATTGCTCTTTTTTATTTTTTATTCCTTCTGCTGAGACTGGGATCTGGAATTGAGTTAAAGAAAGAGAGCCACACTAAATAGTTAGAATGAGCACACAGCATTCGTATAATACTAGTCAAAGATAGTATCATATTTAGGTAAGCACTAAATATAAATAACTTACTAAGATACATAAGAATAAATATTAAGTTAGGTACTAAGTAGAGATACTATACTAAGATAGTTAAATACTACCATAACTTCATAGCCTGCCCAAAGAAAAACTACAAACTGACATGACTGGTCACTTTTGTAAAGGGAGCCCCTCAAAAAAACGAGGTGAGGAAAATTAACAGCAACAACAGTATGTAAGAATAACAGCTAACACATATTGATTGCTAATAGTATTCCAGCCACTGTAGTATTTGCCTATCTTAAGTTGGTTCCCCACAAAAAAAGACTCATAGACAAGGAATTAGTGTGAATGGTCAATTCAGTTGTGTTCTCAGGACAAACCAGGAAGGGAGAGGAGAAGCAGGACAGAGAAGAAAAAGAAGTCAAGTAAATATGCAATTTCTAGCAAATCCCACTGTGGAGCAATATCACTTATAGTTGAGAATTATTGCTATGAAGTCATCAGGTTGTTGTATTGGTGGCAAAATGGACAAATAGATAAATGGTAAAGAATAAAGAATCCAGAAATATATACACAAATGACCAACTGATGTTCAACAAAAGGGGAAAGGTGGTTCCGTTAAAGATGATAGTCTCCTTAACAAATGATGCTGAGACAAGTGGCTGTCAATAAGCAAAAAAAATAAAATAAATGAAAAATAAGGAACATCAGTACGTACTTTTTTGTACAGAAAAATAACTATAAATGAATAACTGAAAACTATGAAACTTCTTAAAAAAACAGGAGAAAATCTTTGGAACCTTGGACTGGACAGAACTTCCTTAGATAAGCACAAAACCCACAGTCTATAGAAGAAAAATTATATTGTCCTTCATCAAAATTTAGGACTTCTGCTCTTTGGAAGACTCTGCTAAGAGGAAAAATCAAGCCACAAACTGAAGAGAAAATATTTGTAAATCACATATCTGATAAAGGACCTGCACTCATGAGATATAAAGAACTCTCAACATTTAGTTATAAGAAAACAAACAACCCAGTAAAAATTGACCAAAGATTTGACGATATATAGATGGCAGATAAATGTTCAACATCATTAGTCTTTAGGTAAATGCAAATTAAAACCACAAGGAGCTGTTGCTTCACATCTACTAGAACTGTAAAAAAATACACACAATCACAGGTATTAGTGGGAATGTGGAGAAAATGTAACTCTCATGAATTACTGGTGGGAATGTAAAATGGGACACCCACTTTTAAAACTACTTTGTGATTTCTTGAAAAATTAAGCATGCATTTACCATGTTACCTTGCAATTGCATACTGGGACATCTAAAAAAGAAACAGGTGAGTGGGGAATGAAGGAAGGAAGAGGGAGGAAGGAAGGAAGGAAAAGAAAAGGAGGGAGGGAGCGAAACATATGTCCACACAAAGATTTGCACAATGTTCACAGCAGCATTATTCATAAGAGCTAAAGAGTAGAAACAATCCAAATGTCTACCAACTGGTGAAGAGGTAAATAAGATGTTTTATAACATATAATGGAATACTCTCCAGCACATAAAAGCAACAAACTATGATATATGCTACAGCCTGGATAAATTTCAAAAACATTATGTTCTGCTAATTGAAAGAAGCCATATGCAAATGGTCACATGATTCCATCTATATAAAATGTACAGAAAAGGCAAATCCGTAGAGAAAAAAATCTGTTTCATTCAGTCCACTACGGCTGGGGTGGGGGGGTAGAAATAGGGATTAACCACAAACAGCCATGAGAGATTTTTTTTGGTGGGAGGGGGGTGATGGAAATATTCTAAAACTGGATTGTGGTAATGCATAGCTGTAGCTTTTCCAAAAGATCATTGAATTGTACAGTTAAAATTGGTACATTTTATGGTATGTAAATTATATATCAGTGAAGTTGTCTTTTAAAAAGATCATACTGTATATATAATTTTGCATTCCATTCTTTTCACTAAAAACCATATCATAAATATTTGTTAGTGTCATTAAAGACAATTTCTTGAAACATCTTCCTAATAATTGCTTAGCATTTTAAAAAATATTTTATTTATTTGACAGAGAGAAATCACAACTAGGCAGAGAGGCAGGCAGAGAGGAGGAAGCAGGCTCCCCGTGGAGCAGAGAGCCCGATGTGGGGCTCGATCCCAGGACCCTGGGATCATGACCTGAGCCGAAGGCAGAGGCTTTAACCCACTGAGCCACCCAGGTGCCCCCTGCTTAGCATTTTTAAAAACACACACACCCCAAATTATGTAATACTTTCCCTTTAGATTGTTTGTAATTTTTAAAATAATGTTTTGTTTATTTTCTTTGTGCATATTAACTGTGTGACCTCAAGTATGTTAAGCTCTCCCAGCTTTCATTTTCTGATAGGAAAATGGGCATAAGTAGTACTATTCCTACTTCTTAGGTACAATATGGTCGTTCTAAGCATTGTATAAAGTCAAGTATGAAGCACTTAGCTTGATAATGGCAAACACCAACTAGAAGTTAGCCATCATTACTGCCATCAGCAATAATAAAACCTGAAATTCATGATTATTCTTCAGAATAGGATCATGGAAGTGAAATCTCAGGAGTCATTTTTAAAAGCACTGTCCTTGGGGGGCACCTGGATGGCTCAGTTGGTTAAGCATCCACCTCTTGATTTCAGCTCAGGCCATGATCTCTGGGTTATGAGGTTGAGCCCCACCTCGAAGCCTACATCTGGCTCCAGGCTCAGTGGGGAGTCTGCTTAAGATTTTCTCTCTCCCCCATGCACCCTTCCATGTGTCGTTTCTCTCCCTCTCTCTGAAATAAATAAATCTTTTAAAAAATAATAAAAGCTCTGCTCTCTAAATTAGAAGTAGGCAAACACATTCTTGACTCTGCCCCTTTCTTTCACGGATACTGGAAACCAAGAATAGTTCCTTGGATTCTTGCCCTGATGCTTCTGAGAGTTCCATGATTCTAAGCGTCTCAATCTCTCCAACCAAAACCCATCATTGCTGTGATTTCTCTCCCAGTGAGGGTAAACTGGTGACCTTGAATAAAAATATTGGACAAAATGACAACAGTAAATTATATTCTTCTTCATAGGGAACATAGTTGCCTTTTCATAAGGATCACTGGTGTCTTAGTAAATACGGAGGCTTGGAACATGGGGTCTTTGGGATTCTCTACTGATTGGAATAAACATTGTATGTTCCAATCATAGACCATTTTGCATGAGGTTATGCTGCCCAAATTCCTTAGCGTGGTGTCCAAGACTCTTCACCTTTACCCCCTTCTTTACGTCTCCAGCTCTCTTTCTTGCTACCACCTCCCTCCAGTGTAACACTAAAATCCAACAGTAGGCCCTGAATGTTCTTTCCCCAGAATGTGCTGTTTCCTGTCCCACAGAGCTTTGTCTACGAGGTTTCCTTGGCCTAAACCCTAGGTAGGCATCCATCCCCCTTCGTTTGACTAACTCCTACTTGTAATTCTGGCTCCATCTTAAATACTACATCTTCTTGGAAGCTTTCCGGTCCCCGAGTCTGCATTTGGGGCTCCACCTTGAAAGCTCTGGTGGCACCCTATCATTACGCTTGCTGGATTTAAATTGCCTGTTTATTTGCCTTCTTCCTGATCACATCACATGGCAGCCATGGGGTTGCATCACTTTGATCTCCCTTCAAGAAAGAACTTGCTATTTAACTGTGAGGAGAGCAGTTCGCCGAAAGCCTCCAGCTGTTAATGTCTTCGAGATCCACCTCGACTTTCAAGTTGAGGCTTTGGTCTTTTGGTGCAGTGTCAGCCAATAACTGAGCATAAGGGGGTACTGGGGCTAACACAGGCTTCTGGTGGGAAAGCTATGGGCTGCCTGAGACTTCGTCAGCTCTATGTTGTGGTCTGAGGCTCGCTCTCCCTCAGCCAGAGCTCAAAAACATTGATTGTAGGAGACTCTCTGAACTTTCTTCACCCCATTCACAGGGCAGAAAAACCCTGATTTTGAGTCTCATCTTCTGTTCTCAATCTCTCTCTCTCTCTCTTTTTAAAAGAATTTATTTATTCATTTGACACAGAGAAAGAGAAAGAGCATACGCAGGAGAGTGGTGGCAGGCAGAGGGACAGGGAGAAGACTCCCCACTGAGCAGGGACCCCCCCCCCCCCCCGATGAGGGACCCAATCCCAGGACCCAGGGATCATGACCTGAGCTGAAGGCAGATACTTAACTGATTGAGCCACTCTGGCACCCCTCTGTTCTCTTTACTCATAACACAACAAGCAGATTTTCCACTGGCTAGAGAGAATTTGTCTCACCATATTTCCTCCCTCCTCTTTCCTTCCATGGTGTCAACATCTGCTTTTGGGGAGAAAGGTTTTCCTCACCCTTTCAGTTCCAGGGTGTTACTGTCCAATACCTCTTGCTCCCCTCGCTTTATCACTGCATCTGCTCTCTGGTTAACCCAGTTAACACAGACTACAAGCTCTTTGAAAGTGAGGGCCATATTTTTATGCCAATTTTATCTTCAGCTCCCAGAACCACACAACAGGATCTCAGTAAATAACTATAACATAATGAATGCTCAAGATAGTGTTCAACACAAGCTAATGTCTTGATCTTGTACAGTTCACATATGCTGATCAAAAGTCAAGAATATTCTGATTTGGGGGCTCTTGGGTGGCTCAGTTGGTTAAGCGTCTGACTCTTGATTTCAGATCAGGTCACGATCTCAGGGTAGTGAGATCAAGCCCTGCATTGGGCTCTGCACTGGGTGTGGAGCCTGCTGAAGATTCTCTCTCCCTCGTCCTCTGCCCTGCCTGCTCCCCAACGCACTCTCTCTCTCTCAAAACAAAAAGTCCAAAAACAAAAAAAGAATAATCTGATTTGAAGACTCAAATTCATATATGAAATGCATTGCTGCAGGAGTGATATAATTGTGCATTTTCAAATAGGTATTTTTCCAATGGTTGGATTTATGCCAAATATGTAATTTACCCTTCAGGATAATCCCATGGGCTAATGTAGCTGAGTATGAGTCATAATAGATATTTGTACTTAAAATTACACAATAGCTATAAAATTGTTATTTGCTATCAAAATAGCAAAATTTAAATATTATTGCTTATCCCTGGAAATCTCATCTACATGTTGTTTTATAGAATAAAATCCAAAGGCATTAAAATCTTTCAAAAGCCAGGCCCTATTCATTTGGTACTTATCATGCTACCATCTGTATGCAGTGTGTAGCTAGCTGGCTCCCCCAGTAGATGGTGAACTCTAAGTGCAAGCATACAGTGCACTTCTCTGTACCCTGTCCCTCCCACCCACTCCTAGCCCCCAGCATCGCCAAGGGCTGCTTGTACTGCATAGCAATGCATTTCACATACAAGCTCCATTACTTGCTGATTGTGACCTTCATCTTCTAAAATTCATCCTTGTTTCTCCCACCTTTACCCCTCTCATAAGAACTAGTAGTGAGATACAGAGATATTTCCTCTCTTCTCTGTCTTTGCACTTTTTTCGGTCCCTCCTTCTCTCCCCCAACCTTCCTTCTTGCCTCCAATCTTCCCTTCCCCACTTCCTTCCTTCCTTCCAATCCCCAAGCATTTATTAAATGTCTACTATGTCCCACACATATGCTAGGTGCTCTGGAAGCAGCAGTGAATAAAGCAGACAAGGCTAATGTCCTCCTGGACCCTCACAGTAGGAGTGGAGGCTATCAAAAATAATAACTCAAATAAATATGTGCAATAAAGTTAGAAGTGAAGGGGAGTAATGGGCAAAAAAAAAAAAGTCTCCTTCCCAAACGATATCCATGTAAATCCCTGAAGCTTGTGAATGTGACCTTATTTGGAAAAAGGGGTCTTTGAAGATGTGATGAAATTAAGGATCTTGAGGTAAAGAGACAGCACTAGGTTGTCTGGTGAGCCCTAAATGCAGCCCTGCCAACAATGCGATTTTGGACTTCTGGTCTCCAAAACTGAGCAAATCACTGCTATTGTTTTAAGCCAGAAAATTGGTCATAATTTGTTACAGCAGCCACAGGAAACAAACACAAGGGGATGTATAACCAAGGTCCTCTACTCTAGGCTGGGGGATCCAGAAAAAGACTGAACATAGACTATCCTGCTCATGTCTTCCTGCCTTCTGCATTCCATAGCACTTTAGAATACTGTGTCATTTTCTGGAATCGAGGTTCTTTCTTCTCTGGTTGGCACACTCCCACCTTTCTCTTGTCCAGAAATTTGGAGGTTAATTCTTATAGGCTTGATCTGAACCCCCTTTGCTATAGATTCTCTCAGGACTATATTCCACATTTCTAGAAAATCAACACCAAACTTCTTTAGCCTGGGTATCTATAACACAGATAGACAGAAGTTGCTATGGTACACTTAGCCAGCAGGTGCTATTCTGTAACTCGGCACACCATGATATGGTGCAAGGGGCAGAGGTATGCATCATGGGTCCTACATTTTAATTCAGCTTCGGATGCCAGTTGGTCATGTGATGAATGGTCAGACAGGTTATTTAGACAGGTTATTTACTGTCCCCATGTGTGAAATGAGGGCTTGGGAGAGGTTTAACCTTAAAGTTCTCTTCTGGTTTTAAAAATAATCATAATTCTATAGTCAGATCTTTTTATGGTTGTGAAAAAATCTTGTGAATTAACTTAGGAGTCCTATAAAACTAATACTGTAAATAGGAAGTCTACAAAGGGGCACTTGGTGGCTCAGTCAGTTAAGCAACTGACTCTTGACTTTCTCTCAGCTCATGATCTCAGGGTCATGAAATCAAGCCCCACATTGGGCTCTGCAGCGGAATGTGGAAACTGCTTAAGATTCTCTCTCTCTCTGCCCCTGCCCCCCCCCAATGCTCTTGAAAGAAAGAAAGAAAAGAACTCTGTAAAACATTACCTAAAAGGAAGAGGACTTGAACTCATAGGTACTGGGTGTTTGTTGGTTTCAGCCAGCCCAAATGATTCCCAATATCAGATGTACAGGTAATTACAGGTCTTGGATGTGCCCTCAACACACACGACTCAAAGTCAACCTTAGGGAATTCACTGGTTTTTTTTTTTTTCTAATGTCATGAGTTTCCTAGTCTTGTATCCATGGGTAAGCTAAAACGAGTAGTGTGAGCTAAGTTATTCAACCAGAAGTGGTTCCATATCACACTTCTTAAATGATATTGGCAAGAAACAGGTCCCAGTCCATGCCTGCTATGGATTATTCATCATTCCAACAAATCTCTGTGTCGGTGCTCTAGGCAGACCAAGTCTAAACATGCCTCTTCTTCCTTCACTGTCCTCTCTCTCTGCTCCCCCCAGACAAGGTATATGACACAGGATAGTATTAGTTATTTATGTGTATCAATAGAAATTCATCAAGCAACTCACTTCTTTGCCTGACAGTGCAGGAATCAGAAATGTACAAGGCATGTATGGTCCTTGCCATCAAAGAGCTTGCTTATGCAAAAGTAGCCAAGCATTGTATTGTAAGGGCCAATATAGGCGTGCTTGAATTTGTCATAGAAGCAGAAAACATGAAATAAATACTCTGGTCTGTTACACTGGAATCTAGCCCATATAAGCTGTCCAATTCACCATTGTGTTCCTAGTGCCTAGTCCAGTTTGCACAATAAAGTAAGCACTCAACAGATGTGAATTGAATAGATAAATGTATGGTCTGAAGTGGGTAGAGATGGTCAGGGAAGGTTCCAGAATAAGAGAGACTTGAGTTAGGGTTTGAAGCATTGAGAGACATTAGATATTACAAGGCAAGAGGGCTCATCTAGAGGAATAGAAGCGAAGTTGCAGAAGCAGACCCAGCATAGAGATAAAAGTAAGATTTGGCTGCAGAGTTAATGCTGAGATGGGTACTTCAAAGGTTAGTGTCTTTTCAGTTCATGACTTCTACACAGTTGGAGTCAGAGTCTGTGTCTAACATTTGTTAGTTTGGGCGGTGGAAACAAGAGGTTCAAGGACCTAGGAAAGATGCATGGCCTCCCACTGTGGCTGACTTGCAAAAACTTTCCAATTAGATGCCAAGGTTTTTATGTGCCTCTACAATCTCTGAATATATAGTGAAAATCTTTAGTTGGGTGACAAGATTGCCATGGCTCTCTGCTATGTCCCCTAAAAAGGTCTTGTTTCATGAGGTTGTCATCCTAGAACATATACCACTGAGAACTGTCCAAGGGAGAGGCTTTTCCCCAAGTTTTCCAGCAACAGTCATAAGGGATGTCCTGTACCATGTTCAGGACCATGACTCTTCCTAATCCTCCTTTATTCTTCTCCTTGGATATGGTTCTCTAGATCTGAATGCCCAAATACAGTCTTTCTTCTTTGTTCACATCCTAATAATTTCCATGGAGTCAAGTGGAATCACAAAGATAGATTAAGTATGATGATGCCCCATTTAAGATCCATATGGTTTCCGTTACTCACTGAATTGGAACTAACACTCTTACTCCTCATGCCAAAACTACCAGAGTTTTTTCCTATCTCATTCCTGTCCCCTTAACCTACATCTACACTTATGTGTTTGTATTTTTGCCTCATGGAAAGTTAAACATCAGGTTATCTGTTGGAAGGCAGCTTGTTAGGACATTGGCTGAAAAATGAGGACCATGGTTTGCGACTAGTATTATTACTGAGGAGCTATCTGGCCCCCTCCTGCCTAGGCTTTTTCCTAGGTAATAATTTTCTCCCTGGTAACACAGGAATAATAATACCTCACCTATCATCCTCACAGCGTTACGAAGAAGAATCTAATGAGATCATACACCTGACAGCCTTTGCAAAATGTAAGACACATTAGATGTAAGGATGTTTTCATTTTTGAGTCTTCTCTAAGCATATGGCACTCTCAATTTACTACATATTTCTGTTCCATTATACAAATAGCTACTGAAATCCCAAGACTTTTGTAAAACCTTAATCAGGAAAATATTGACAATATCTCTTGAGTCTCACAATCTCTTAGAATTTCTAGAGCTTATCTTTTATGCCAGTCCCTAAATTTACTCTTGCCCCTGTGACCAACACTCTGGAGAACTCAATAAATGTCTGTGGAATTAATGGATGAATGAGTCAGCCTCTATTAGTCAGGAGTGTCTAGGCTGTGCTGCAGTAACAGGTAAGCCCTGAAATCTCACCGGGGTAGCCCATCAAAACTCATGTAAAATCTGATGCAGATCAGTGGGGCAAGACAAGTCCTCTGATGACTCAGAGGTCCAGAGTTTTTCTGTATGTGAATCAAAACAGGGTTTCCAAGGTTTCCTGCAGGGACGGAAGAGAAAGATGGAGAAATCTCAGAGCTCTTAACTGCCCTGTGCTAGAAGTGATGCGTGGCATTTCCACTCATAGCCTGTTGGCCAGAACTAATCACACAGACCAATCCAAACTGCAAAACAGGCTACCAAATGTAGGGAAGCAAATGCTGTGGGCTGACTTCTCTGGGACACAGTGCCCTCCATCGCAATAGGTCATTGCCTGCTCCATCCCAGATCCTGTCCTCAGCACAGGGAAACTGCAATACACAACACAGGGAGACCCCCAGATTCTGCAGAGGGGGTGCTGAGGTGGGAGTGTGGGAGAGTGAAAACCCGCTGGCTGGGCTCTAGTATTCCAGCACTGTGTACTATCTATCCTTCCACTCCCGTTGTTCATTCTTCTACTTCAGCTGTGCTGTTTTGGGGAGTGTCCAAGTTTTTTTAAAGCATAGGACTGGGACCATTCTAATAGATCTGAGCTCGTCCCTGGGAAATGGGACTCGCTTCTCTTGCTTGAGCTCATGTCTATTTGTCATGAGGTTAAGAAGCCTCTGCGGTTTCAGTTGGGAGGAGGAGGAGGGAGGGAAAGAAGGCTGGGAGGCAGCGCCTTCCAGCTGGACTTGTTTGGATTGGCACAGTCTCTGTAAGCAGCCACGACTCCAGAATTGCTGGAAAATGTGCTTATCACCCTAGGGGGTTGAGCAGGAAGGGAAAGGTCCCAGCTGATAGAGTCTGAATGAGAACTAATGGAAAAGGGGCCTCAGCCTTTTGGTGGATAAGCAGGAGGAAGACGTGGGGGTCTGGCTTCAGGGTATGAGCAGGCTCTGATATGGTCTTCTCTACCCTTGCCAGCAGAATGGAAGCCATTGTTAGTTTCCATTGGATGAATGGAAGAAGCATGCAGCTATGTTTCCTTCTCCAGTTTCTTGTGATGGTCTTTTCCTTCTATCACTGAAGTTCCCTTCAACTTCAAGGAAATTTTTATTATTATTATTATTATCTGCCAAAACCCTGACACCAATCTTTGAGCTGACTTCACCCAACGTGCCTTGCTCCTCTCATGCAGACCAGTGTTTCCTAAGTCCCTGCACTTGTACTAGATACCGAGATCATCTATTGCCACACCTCTCTCTGTCTCCAGTTTTTCTTAGACCTCAGGGACCAGAAAGCTGAAAACTTCATCCCCCAGCCTGTCCTTGCGGTTAAGTCTAGATGCAATTTAGGGTTTGCCAGTGAGATGTACTCTCCTGAGGCTGGTCAGTGGAAAGGAGGAGGACCAGTCCTCTTCGGTGTGGGTGTTGGCTGAGGCACATTCTCATCAAGTGGGAGCGTTTGCCGTGACCAGGACAGCTGGTCTGGGAGCCAGATTTGACAGTACGGAGCAGTGGTGACAGTGAGAGTGGTTTCCCTGCAGCTTCCTCAACTGGGGGGGCGGACAGCTGCAGGAGAAGTCGGAAGCCTCTCCGTGGCCCCAGTTTTTCGTTCCTGCCTTCCTTCCTACAATTTTGTGACCATTTATTTCCCTATTTAAACCCGGTTCTGCTTGAAATACCCAGAGTGGTTTCTATTGCCTGCCCTCATTTCCTACTCTATGCACTGCTTTTATACACTCTCTCTCTTGGATTTGCACCAACAACAGCCTGCCCAGAGTCACCCACTCCCTCACAGGTGATCGCAGTCCATATTCCAAGACCCATGCTCTTCTCGCTACGCCATGTCCCCTCCTTCCTGATTGTTTATATTCCAAATCAAGTTTCCCTCCATTCACTGTGTCTTCGATTCCTGTATCCCAAGCAGATGTCCATTCCATACCTCTTCCTGTTGGCTCGTTCTGTCTAACGTCAATATTTACATTTCCCCTCTAATCTTATCTCCACAAGAAGAGAGGAAAGAAGTTAGCTTTTATGGTCAAGAGAAATGCTTTCTATACTTTTGCAACCACTGCTCTTGTGTATTCTTAATATTTGTTGGGGGGGGGGCACTGTGTTAACCTATAGAGTATAAGATCACAGTAAAGAAGGGAAACTTTTGTTTCTAAATTTAAGCTGCTGCTTCTTCTCACACCCTCATAATTCAATAAGGCTATAGGGTAATTATTAAAAGCACTCGTGGGACATGAGAGGCACATTCTGGTGGAAGAATTACCACCAAAGAAATGAGGAAGAGAAGGTGGCAAGAAACCATATAAGAATTTACCCGTACAGTAAGCCCTGGATTTTCTTCCTTGTAGACCTTTGCAAAGATCAGCCCTTTGCTTTATTTTCTTTTATTAGAGAGAGAGAGAGAGAGAGAGAGAGAGAGAGCACACAAGCAGGAGGGAGAGAGAATCACAGGGCTCTATCCTGAGGTCCTGAGATCAGGACCTCAGCAGAAACCAAGAGTCAGACGTTCAGCTGACTACACCACCCAGGCGCCCCATCCCTTAGCTTTATTTTTCAGGTCTCTAAAGTCTCCTGCCATTGTTCCCCAGAAGACATCAAAGTGACTCCCCCAACACACACACAATTTACACACCTGCAGCCAGGCTAGGGGAGTGAGATCCAGGAGCAAAGATATCAGCTGTGCATACTACCAGTTTTCCTCAAAGGGAAACTTCTAAGTAATTTTCAAAGTTTAAAGGAAACTTGCCAATCTGGAAGCTGCTGCAAAAATCCAACATTACACGTAATTTCTTTCCAGTCTAAGGGGAGAGACTTAAAGGATGGAGAAGCTATGGTTCACTGGATGGAGAACACCAGGGAAATCAGAGTTCAGTCTGATCAACAGGATTTGCAACTGGCAAAGCTTCTCTAGGTGGCAAAGTCCGGTTTCCCTGACTTTCAGTAGATCTGTTCCCAAGTGCTGGCGCTGGTTCCACCTTTTCAGTTCATGAGGACTGGTTTGAGGATCCACAAAGAAACCAGTTTCAGACTGGAAGCGGGCAGGTGAACAAAGTGTGGGGTCGGGGAGTAGAAGGAAAGGGAGGGAGAGGGTGTTGTGTGGGAGGAAGGAGGGAAGGAGGAGTGAGGTCCCAGGAAGCACAGGGAGAAAGAAAGCAGATGTAAAGAACATTTCTGCAAGGGAGAGATCCCATCCCAGCCCCTTCAAGTCCTGACCTGATAAATACTTCTATTTATTACTCAGATCTCTCATTTTTTTTCTTTTTAAATATTTTATTTATTTATTTATTTGACAGATAGAGATCACAAGTAGGCAGAGGCAGGCAGAGAGAGAGGAGGAAGCAGGCTCCCCGCTGAGCAGAGAGCCCGATGCGGGGCTTGATCCTAGGAGACCCTGAGATCACGACCTGAGCCGAAGGCAGAGGCTTTAACCTGCTGAGCCACCCAGGCGCCCCCAGATCTCTCATTTTTGCACTGATCAACGGGAAAGTCTTTTAGAACTGTTTGCAGTTTTTTTTTTCTGTGCCTACTTTGTTTCACAGTTAGGTCCCAGCCCCTCCAGTCTCTGTGTGGTCTCTGGACCAGCAGCAGCCCCTAGGAGCTTTGTAGAAAGGCAGACTCTCAGGCCCCACTCTGGCCATGCTCAATCAGAACCCGCACATTAACCAGATGGCCCTATGATTCCTGGGGGCATGAAAGATTGGGGAGGGGTGCCCTCAAGTCCGGAAATGAAAGAGGAGAAGAGAGTGACAGTGGGTGGGAGAGTGAGTTTGTGAGCAGGAAGCTGGTATAAAGGAGTGTGCCCTTGCCATAGGCTCTACTTTTCAAGAGCCTAATGGAGGCTAGGCAGTAGATGGGCTGGCGGTGGGCCATCACAAACCAGGAACACCTGGTAAGACCCTAAGCCCGTGGGTCTGAAAGTTCAGCGTGCGTCAGAGTCCTGTGGAGAGCTTGTGACAACATAGATCACTAGTCCCTACCACCCTCTTCCAGAATTTCCGATTCAATAGTTCTGGGGGGGGGCCAAGAATCTGAATGTTCATCCCATTCCTAGGTGATGCTGACCGTGCTGATCCACGGACAACACTTTGAGAAAAACTCCCCTAAGCCATAAAGATAATCATAAAAGAATATCCCTTCTATAAATTATTTGGGATAATTATGGTCTCAAATCCCCTATTGAATTTGCCATTGGAGACCAGACCACTTTACAATGACTTCCAGAAAGGGCCCCTCGTGGGAAAGCCCTGATGCATTTCAACCAGCTGTGCTGGGTTGAGAGCTAATTAGGAGGGAAGCTAGCTAGAATGGTCCTACTTTCCCAGCCGTGTTATCCAGCATACCCAGAGACAGTGGGTTGGTAAAGAAAATTACACAGATGCGACCCGGAAACTGCCATTTCATTGGGGAAGGTTTTGCCTTTTCATTACAAGAGAAAGCTAACATTTCCCATCTTTCCTTCCACCAAAAGTAGGCACACATATAAAACCAAAGTCAATTTCTTACAATTTAGTAACCTCAGTACCAGCCAATTATATTCTGGGACATGAGAAACAGCTGTTGTAACATTAGAGCTCGAACAGTTCCATCTCAGCTATTTAAAGGGATAAAAGAGCCAATATTTTCATTCCCCTGTGATATTATCAAGACATGATAAACAACCAAGACTGTAGTATTAATTACATTAATTTGGAGTGGAGAGAGACCACTTTAATTGCTCCAAGCTGAAGAATAACTTTTTATGGGCAGACAATCATTCCATAAATTCACATTAGAAAGGGTACTTTATCTTTTTTCTATCAGCAGCAAAACTTCTGGAGGCAAAAAACAACCACCATCCCCATTTAAGATGGATTTCAATAGGAAAAAAATTCTCACTGTTGCTATGTATTATTTATTGAACTCTGACATGTTGAGCTATCTGATAGAAACAACCATAGGGAAGGCATTTGTCTTGAAATAATTCATAATCTGAAAGAGGAAGTAGGATTAACACAGATAGATTTAAATACTTGCTCACACATAGAATGGGTATAGAGTGTGCCTCCTTCCTGCCAGGGTTGAGAGAACCAAATGAATGAGAGACATCAAAATGCTTTGTAAGATGTAAGGGCAGAAAAGGAAAGAGAAATAGCATTTATTGAGTGTCTTCTATGTGAGGCACTGAACCAGGTGCTTGACTTATATAATCGTATTGTCATATTCATAAGAAATCTTAGGGAGAAGAATAAAAACATTAAAAGAGAGACTGGAATAAAAACATTAAAAAGAGACTGTAATAAATAGTTAACAAAAATGCCAGTTTTCTCAGTGTGGAAATCATTCAGATAAATTGTATGACTCAGGCTAATTAATGGAATATGCACTAAAGGTATCCTCTCTCATCCCAAAACACACAATAAATATTTGTTGGTTAATAAGTGATCACATCCTGAAATCGCCCGAACATAAGTAGTTTTGGTCATGAAACTATACCTAAGTAAATCTGTCTGCTAAGGTTTCTTGGGTTAAAACCTACGTTTGGCTCCGGTAGTTGCCATGGAAGGGGAGAATCTGAGATGGTTCCAGGATATGGCTCCTAAGAGCTGTTGAATACAGCAAGCGCTATTGCAGATTTGGACTAGCCATTTGTAATTTTGTTCCCAGGGGACTCGTTCCTGGTTTCTAGAAGTACTTGTTCTAGAAACTCTCTAAAAACACTGCTAATGGTGTTGCCCTTTGCCAGGCTCCCCCACCCCACCTGCAGTTGCTTCCAGAGTTGCTATGGAGCCATGGTGGAAAGAGGTCTTCCACTCCTCTGAAAGCTCTGCAAACATATTTGAGGATAAGAGCAATTCAACACCCCATTAGTAATACTCACACTAAAGAAGAAGGGATTGGAAGAAATTGAAAGAGCACGCTTGGACTGTGCATTCCTCAGGTGCTGGAATTGGGGACACTGCTGTAAATGGGAGCACTCACTGGAGTATGAGAAACTCCGAATAATACAAAGTTCTGAACCCTAAGATTCCTTTTTACATAGGAAGATTTTCATAACTTAAGTGTGCAATAGGGGATTGTTTGGGCAAAACGTGAGCAACTATCTGAACACAAAAAAAATCATGCAGTAAAACTGTGTATATCAATATGAAATAATGTGTGAAATATAAGAGACGATTTCAGTTGCAAAGCAGTATTATTCAATATCATCTCACTCCTATTCAGAAATGCAAAAACATGAATGGGAAGAGGTTTGATGATGGAATTTCCTGCAGGTCATTTGTATCATCTCCTTGCTTATCTACATTTTCCGAATTTTCTACAGTAACATATAGCTTGTAAAAATAAATTTTTTTCTGAACAAGTGTTATTTTTCTTAGCATTAGAACAATAAAAAATGATATTTTTTGGAAGCTTATGACTGTGCACGGTGCTTTATTCTTTTTAGGTCATTTCCCCCTCATAGTGACATTCTGAGGGCATTCTTTAATAAGAAGAGGTGTTCCACCCAACAAAGCAAGTGGATCGAGATGTTAATTGCAGAATCCCATTTCTTTCTACCATGCTTCAGTCATCTGGAAATTCAACTCTTCCTAACTTCCACCTGTAGCCTCCATTTTGGAAACAGAGAGTAAAATCAGGAAGAATTGTTCAGGAAGGTGCTGGTATAGAAAAGATAGTGACTGTAGATATAGATATGACTATGTGCTTATACCTGTCACAGAGTCCAAGTTACTGAAGCAAAACAGCTTTTTCTAAGTGAAGGCAAATGGAAGATCATACAGATAATAGTAAAATTGCTTTCAAATAAATCCTTTTATTTTAGTTTAAATATACAAATGGGATGGAATAGGGTATACTCAAAAAGCTAGACACAATGTAGCCCTGAAAAGCAACTCGACCCCAAACCAATCGATCTTCCAGGCATGTCCGTACCCAAATGACTCCTCTCCCCCCACATACTATTTTCTCTCGCTCTAGGAGATCCCAGGGAGATGACAGTATGAACCACATTTCTTTTGTGTTTGTTGTTAACCTGCTTTTAAAATCTCAATTTTCATAAACAGAAAAATAACTGCAGAAGAAACTATCTGAGGCCTATCCATTATCTTTTTTCGTGCCTGCTAACATAATCCATATCTTGTCTGGGTATTGAGCAGTAACAGAGAAACTAAGCTCAGCTCTGATAGACTATTCTTAGTCTGAGTCAGTGCGATGGTTGAGTTTGACTGGGCTGTGGGTTGCCCAGATGTTTGATGAAACTGGGTGTGTCTGTGAGTGAGATTAACATTTGAATCAGTTGATTTAGTAGAGCAGATTGGTCTTCCCAGTGTGGGTGGGCCTCATCCAATCCATTGAAGGACTGACAAGCGAGAGGAGGCCGAGTAAAAGCAAATTGTCTCTCCATGACCGTCTTCTCTTGGCGTTCAGAATCGGGCTCGGGCCGTGACTGGAACATAACACCATTGTCTCCCCTGCGTCTTCAGCTTGTTGACTGCAGATCTCGGGACTCGTGAGCCTCAGTAATCACATGTAAGCCAATTCCTCAGAAGAAATCTCTTTATAAATAAATATATATTTTAATATATATTTTAAATATTAACATTATGTTTTTATATTTTATATAATATATAAATAATATATATTAAAATATAAATGTGTATTAAAATATATTTTTAAATGTAAAAATATACCTTCTATTGGTTGTTTTAAAATATACATATATATTATATATATTAAAATATATATATATTTAAATATAAAAATATAGGGGCGCCTGGGTGGCTCAGTGGGTTAAAGCCTCTGCCTTTGGCTCAGGTCATGATCTCAGGGTCGTGGGATCGAGCCCCGCATCGGGCTCTCTGCTCAGCCAGGAGCCTGCTTCCCCCTCCCCCTCTGCCTGCCTCTGCCTACTTATGATATCTCTCTGTGTCAAATAAACAAATAAAATCTTAAAAACATATATATATATATAATATATCTTCTATTGGTTCTGTTTTAAAATATATATCTATATATCTTTATAGAGAGATTTTCTATTGGTTCTGTTTTTCTGCAGAACCCGGATGAATACAGCCAACCATGGTCATGGTATTCTCTTTTGCTGGTCACTGGAAACCATGTAACCTGCTTCTGCTCAATGAAACGTAGAGAGAATGCTGGAGAGGGGGGGAAGTTCTGGGACAGTTGTCCTCTTTACTAAGAAAGAGAGCCCCAGAGACAGAAGCTGCTGTGGTTCCCCCTTGCTTCCTGCTCCTGGTTGAGGTTATGCGAAGACCAAATGCTTGGAGCTGGTGTAGACATACTGTAGCATTACTGCAGATTTCATGGACACGTTAAAAATGGCAAAATGGCGGCAGTGGCAGGGCGGGGCCGGGCTGGGTCAGTCCGTAGAGCATGCAATTCTTGATCTTACGGTCATGAGCTTAAGCTCCTCATTGGGTATAGACTTTACCTTAAAAAAAAAAAATCAGGAAAAAAGAAAAAAAAATGGCGGAGTGGGAAGCTGGAAAACCCTGGATTCTTCCTGGTATTGTTGCCCCGCTTCCTCCACCAATGCCAATTTCTAGGCCACCTGTCAAGTGAGAGCTGGTGGTAAGACTTGGGTTCAAGCCTCTTTGAGTTTGAGTGTGCCGTTACTTGAATCAGAAACTAGCCAGGGCACGGAGGAGTGTAATTCTCTACGACTATCATAATTTGTTTGCCTGTTTTTTAAAGTTTGCTCTTGGTCAATCATTTCAAGCTACAAAATTTGAAACTTTAAAAAATATATCATTTATTAATTTGTTTGTAAGACTCTGAAAGTCATCTCTGCAGGAGGACACGAAATATATAGAAAAGTGGATCCCTTCCACCAGTGAAGATGTGTTCGTGTTGTGGTTGGCTAGGTACACACCTGTAGTGGGAGAGGGGGCCTGGAGTGGGGGGGCGGGGAGAAGACTCCCTCTTTTCTGTTGGCCCTGTCGGTACCTCCAGATCGCTCTCAGACTTCAGAGTTATTAAAGGGAAACATCCTGTCAGCTTTGAAAGGGCGAAACTGGTTTTCTTTGGAAGTATAGTTTCATAGTAAATTTCATCTTTTCTTGTCCAACAAGAGAAACCTTTATTTAAAAAGTTTCAAGTGGAGGGGTGCCTGGGTGGCTCAGTGGGTTAAAGTCTCTGCCTTCGGCTCAGGTCATGATCCCAGGATTCTGGAATCGAGCCCGGCATCAGGCTCTCTGCTCTGCGGACAGCCTGTTTCCTCCTCTCTCTCTCTGCCTGCCTCTCTGCCTACTTGTGATCTCTGTCTGTCAAATAAATAAATAAAATCTTTAAAAAAAAAGTTTCAAGTGGAAAAGCAGTTTATTGATGACATTGGCCGTGAAGCCACACACACCAGTCTTTGGGCTATGGCAGCTTGCCTCGGAGCCCAGCCACCCCAGACACCTGGAGCCCCGGGGCCAAGAAATGGCAGGATGCAGAACTTGGTGACCAGGAGAACACTTTGTTACTGCAGGCATACTCATTCTGGGAGAGTTAATGACCTCTCCTTGGAGCCAAATAAATTGAACACTTGGGTGAAGAATTTAGTCTTGAAAATAAGGCGTAGCCAGCAGTAGACCTAGTGAGAATAAGGCAAGTGGGTTCACGGAAAGAATGTAATAATCCTAACTGTGGGCTACCTTCTACTGATTCTAAGCAACTCTGAAAAATGAGCGAAAATCAGCTCATTATAAAGAAAATCCCATTCTATTGGCAGGTGTCATTTCAAAGATGACTTAGCAGCCTATTTAATTTTCACGTGCTGTTTGTTTCCAACTCTTTAAAAACTTCACTTAAAAAATTATCTTTTCTCGGGACGCCTGGGTGGCTCAGTGGTTTAAGCCGCTGCCTTCAGCTCGGGTCATGATCTCAGGGTCCTGGGATCGAGTCCCGCATCGGGCTCTCTGCTAGGCAGGGAGCCTGCTTCCCTCTCACTCTCTCTGCCTGCCTCTCTGCCTACTTATGATCTCTCTCTCTGTCAAATAAATAAATAAATAAATAAAATCTTTAAAAAAAAAAATTATCTTTTCTCGGAACACTTAGCTGGCTCAGTTGGTAGAGCGTGTGACTCTTGATCTTGGGGTTGTGGGTTCGAGTCCTACGCTGGATGTAGAGATTACTTTAAAAAAAAATCTTAAAAAAAGTTTTTTTCTCTTCCTAAACTACTCTTAGTGTATTGGCATTACATTAAATTAGGGATTCTCTCCGCTCATTCATTCAGCATGAATTTAAGGCGCACTGAACAGTGTATCAGGCACTGTATTGGGAGTCCAGGAGACAGTGAAAAGTAGATCATTCTTGTCCTTCTGAGGCTTCTAGTGTGCAAATCAACAACTGATATGAGATGGCAACAGCTTTCCTACAGCATCTTGGCCAAGCAACGAACTCAGTGACTGACCTTCCTTAGCAGAAGCATCCCAATCACCATCATGTTAACGATCTGATTTAAGGCCCTACTTCCGCACACACACACATGCCATACACATATAATACATGTAATATTTCTATAGTTCTCTGGAAGTGGATTTATGGCTGAGGTAGGAATGACAGAAGGCACTAACGTGGGGATAACGTGCTTGCATTTTAAAGAGACTCCTTCCCTGGTGGTCTCCGGCACGTTCCCCCGACGTGCCACCCCGGGAAAGGCTGATGTTGAAAACAAGCCTGGAAGGCTAAGAGACTAGGAGACCAAGCCGTGTACGTAGTGGGAGTGGTAGAATGCACCAGAAGCTGTCGGAATGTGACAAGGGGGCATTTATTTTAAGGGTGTGGGGAGAAAAATAAATTAGGATGCAACTGGATTCTTCAGTCAGGGGCAGGAGTTGAGAGGTGCACTGCGTTTGTGTGAGGAGTTTTGTTTTTTTTTTTTAAAGAACACCCAAGTGGAGAACAAGGAGATATAATTTTTCTTGACACGCCAGTGTACAATAAGAACATATATTTAGTAACATTCGCCTCCCTGCGCCCTGAGCAGCTGTTCAGCTCCGGCAAACACTCCTCCTTCCAGGCTGGGAAGGGGAAGTGTGCTGCTCGAAGTTTCTGGAGTTGCCAGAGAGCTCGAGGCGGTGGCTCTGGAGCTGCCTCCTGCAACTTGCAGGCAGCAGGGGGTCAAGCACAGCCTCGGGCTGAGAAGCAAGACAAGTTGTTCCAAGGGAAGGACCAACCGAAGAGGCTGGTTTCCCTTGGGTGGGAAGAGCAAGTCCGCTCCAATGGGCAGTCACTCTTTGGTCGGGCTCTTGAAGACCCCGGTGGGGTTAAGGTGCATTCCTGTCACTGCACTTTCTTAAAAGCAGGATCGGGAAAGAGAATCTCTAAAAACCATCCCTCTCTGCTCTGTGACACTAACTCACTAGGCCAGGTTTTTTGGCTGTCGGGGAAATGTTTTCTATCTCTTGGCGGGGAGATCTTGGACACGGGAGACAGGCTGTACCCACTTCAGGTCAGGCCATCCTTACCGGAGGAGTGAGAGTGACATCCTGGACATCTGGTTTCCTGGGTTGATAGTCAACGTCTTGATGCTTTTTGACAGAGCCTGGGGGATACAGGTGGCCATGAGGAGGTTGTAGTTGGCAACAAGGACTGGCCAGGGTGGAGAGAAGCCTTTCATAAGTAATCATGGTATCAGGGATAGGTCATCACTGGTTTGCTCGTTTCCTCCCTCCCCGTATAGCATACCAGGGCAGCCTTTACTGGCCGCATCATCATGTCTTAAGAGCTTGGTAGAAATACAAGTTCCGGGGTCCCACCCCACAGTATCGTGGGAGGCAATGTCTAAAACAAGGCAAAGTGATGGGCTGTCACATCCTAGAGGAGGTTGCAGAAAGACTTGGCTATAGTCCTAGATGCACTCTCTCACTCACTTTGACAGAAGCCAGCTGTCTTGTTGCAAACAGTCTTTTGAGGAGGCCCGTGGGGCAAGGAACTGATGTCTTAGGCCAACAGCCAGAGAAGACCTGAGGTCTACCATCTACCAACAGCCATGCGAGTGAGCGTGGCCTTGGACCTTTCCCAGTCCAGCCTTGAAACTGACAGCAGCCTCTGACGTCCGCCAGCAGCCTTGGGAAGGACTCTGAGCTCAAGAACCCAGCTAGGCTGGGCCTGGGTCACTGATTCATGGAAACTAGGAGAGAAGAAGCTGGTGGTGTTTTAAGCCTCTCTTTTGGATTCATTCGCTCTGCAGCAACAGATACTAACACAACTATTGAATCGGAAGCTCTGGGGGGTGGGGGAACTGGAATGTGTATTTTGACATGTTCTCCAGTTGGTTTTTGGGCCCAGCAGTTTGAGGAGCACGGCCGTGACTCAGTGAGGAGCGGGAGCTTTGGCACCAGCCTGCCTGGGTTCGAATCTGAGCTTGACGACTTCCGGCTGTGAGAGCTCACGTGGTTACATAACCTCTCCGGGCCTCCATTTCTTCTGCAAAATGCTGTTAACCAGAGTACATATCTTTAGGTAATATAAAGAAGATTAGTCGAGTTAATATATATAAAGCATTTAGCATATTGCCTGGCAACAGTGAGTACAACACAACCTTAGGGAAGATCCGTCAACAAACATGTAAAGGCATCAACTAAGGGTCATGCGTAATTCTAGATGCGAGAGTGACAAAGATAGTAAGACACGGTCCACTTCTCCTGGGATTATTGTCCCAGAAGGGAGACAGGCATATAGAGAATAAGCACAATAATGGCTTCAAGTTGCTGGGCTTGACTTCCGGAGCCCAGCAGATGTCAGTTCTGTCGTGCATGAGGGCATGAAGGAGAGGCTTACCAAATGGGGTGCTTGGAGGGTTGGAAAAGAATCGAGGATACGAGCTTCATTCCCCACAGCGCCTAGCCTCAGTGTTTCTGAGTCTCCCCAGCTTCCGTTTTATGTGGAAAACTGACAAAGCTGTCATCCCAAACAGCTTCCTTTGACAGAAGCTGCTTGAATGCAGGGGACGGGTGTCTTATTCACCAAGTTCCAGCCCTTCTGCCCCGTTTCCTGCGTCTGGACCAGGCAGCCTAGTTGATCTGGCCTGTAGATGTTGGCATCTGCTCTTCATCTCTCTGAAAGCTGCTCCATCCACCCCCTCCCTCCGCACCCCCCCAGTCCTTGCAAGTCCTTCGTGTATCTGCTTAAATGCCTCCTCAAGGAAGTCTTCCTGGTCACACTGTTTTAAGTCACGCCTCCATTTCAGGGCACTTTGCATTTCCTGGGCAGCCTGTTTGTTTATTTTCCTGTTCACCATCCTTTCCCTGAGCAGACTTTACTCTAAGGGCCAACACGTGGTCTGTTTTCTTCACGTGGTGCATGCCCAGTGCCCAGTGCCCTCCCTGGGACATAGTAGGCATTCGATAAATATTTATCGAGTGGACAAATGAATGAATGAACATGTCCTTTCCCAGTCACTGGAACACTTCAGCATGATTTGCTGAAATGCCAATCTTAATCATGAAGGACATTAATTCAAATTCTGGGAGACAAAACTGCTGAAAAAACAGAATGTGAAACCAAGTCACCTTTACTCTAAGGGGCTGATAGGGAATTGGGAAGGGGTGGGAGGAGGAGGCCATTATACTATTTAACATTTACTAAGTCCTTCCTCCTAGGTGCTGGGCACTGAATTGCTTTATACAAATTATTTCGTATACATCTGAAATAGTTATTGTCATGGGGGGAGGTACAGATGGGGAAACCAAGGCTTAGAGCCCTTAATTAATTTGCCCAGAGTCCCAGCCAGTCTGGTGTAGACCGTGATTGAATCCAGGTGGTCAGACTCCAAAGCTCTTGTATCCAGGCCTCGGTTTCATTCCAACTTCTCTACTGTCCTGTGTCCAATGGAATGTAGCTCATTAAGTAACTATTTTGCACAAATAGAAGTGTTTACAATTGAACAACTGTGATACCAGACCAGACAAGGAAATATCAGAAAGGTTATCCATGAGCTTGGGAACCGGACTTGGCCAAGCGGTAGCTTACTCTCAGTGGCCCCTTCCCCCATCTGGGGGTCCCCCATCCAGGGGTCCCCCATGCTGCTCACAAGAAAGGAGGTCAGGACTGCAGGGGAGTGTCCCACCACCTCCAATTGATGTGAGTGACCTCCCCCTCAGAAACAGGTTTGGTGGTCTCTTCTTAGACTCCAAGGGATTAACATTCTCCTTGTCAAGGCAACTTGTAATTTATAGCAATTGGCAGTTCCTGTTGCAAGAGTTCCAAGAGCAGACAAGCCAAGGGGGGTGACAGGTCAGATCTGAGCTTAGATGGAGAAGTTCCTGGGGCGGCGGGGGACCAGAGGTAGGAGGGGAGAGAAGTTTTACAAAACAGTGAGGCCTGTCAGCAATGTGCCTGGAGCGGTCTTCATCTGGGGGTTCCCAGTAGCAACAAGTCCCCACAGGCCTCAAAGAACAAGAAAGGAACCAGGCTTCTCCAGGCTTAAATGGGACTAAAGTCTGCATTTTTCCCACGTGATAAGGAATTACTGGGCCAGCAGCTAAGGTAGGCTAACCCAGGCTAAAATCCCCAATAGGGAGAATAATTAGAGAAATCGCGAATTATGCTTCTATGGGCAATTCCCTTCTCAAGGCTTACTCAAAGCCAGAATGTATATTTTTAGTCTGCTTTGTGACATTTAAATATTCAGATGTTCAGAGAGACAACGCTTACGCTGAAATTTACATATAAATATATCAAAATATATTTCAACACTAGTCTTCTTCATACCTTTTTCTGATAGTTCCTGAGCTATCTGCACTTTCACAATGCGATCAGTCTCTGGGAAATGAAGAACACAAGAGTGTAAGAGTTGAAGTTGAGGCAGACTTTCTGGGAAGTTGATGTCTTAGGGTGGACCTAAAGTTGTATAGAGTTTTATAATGAGAGGAATGGTTTTGTTGGTTCAGACTGCAAGTTTTTAGAAATCCCCAGTCATGCTGACTTTTGTAGAAGCATGTGTGCATTTTTACTTATTTAGAAAGGCTACAGTCTCCCTGAAATTGACCAGGAGACTTCCCCTTAAGAAGACCTCAAGAATCTAGGGTTCACAGATACAGGAGAAATTTGATCAGACTACCTTGGAGCATCCAAGGCACCAACCATTCAGACCACTCCCTCTAGAGTTCATCTTCTCACTGTGCTAATAACAAGTTACCCAATATAGTATACATGGATCACCACCTTTGAATGATTTTTGACAATCATGAAATGCACTTCAACATTGAAATAGGACTGGACATGATTTAACCTCCCTCCAGCGAGTTGGCAATTACCTTAAGATCCTACAGGGTCTCACAGTTATCATTGTCAGCATCAGTAATTATTGTATAGTTACCTAGAAGCTCCAGATGATTTAAAAAAAAATTCTGCTGACAGAATGTAAGCAAACTTTATTCTACTGAGTTGAAAAAGAAAAAAAAAAGGAGTCAAGGGAGCATCGACAGACTGTTGCATAACAAAACGCATTACAGTCTAATGGCAAAAATTGGCTGGAGTCGTGGGTGACTTCCTGATTTCACCATCTTCCAGTGTTGGCATTTCCATCTCTCATTTTCTCTCCATTGCTCATCTATAAATGGATCTACACGCAGTTAATAGAAACCCACACAAATTTAGCCACTTCTTCCTCTGGTTAATTACACCGTGGGGGCCATTATATTGTGATCATTTCTGTCCATGTTTGAGTCTGTGGAGGGTAGGGGCCATGTGGCACATGCATTGCTAAAGGGATCAAAGTCTTTGGAAGAAACAGAAACTACCAAGACCAGCTGGCAGGGCCAAATGTCTGTGTCTTCCACCAGGGGTCAGTAAAACTTCTGTAAGACTCCTAGGATGGCATCCAAACTTCCATAAGGGCAACGTCTGGGTCACTCTGTCCCTCCAGAAACATTCACCAAGAGGATGTCCATCACTGGGAATAGCAGTTAGTTCCAAGTCAGTAAACACATGCAAAAGGCACAGCTAAATATAAACGTCTATGGGTTGGATTCTATCAAGTACTAAAGTGAACATCAGAAAGAGAATTCTCAATTTAAATTTGCTGTTTTGATAAATACTAAGGCAAGCTATCTTGCCTAATGAGAGCTCACAGGCTAATTGTCCAGTGACTAGGGCTTACAGGCTTGACTCTGTCAGTTTCTTCTTCGCTTCCCGCCTCACTATCTTGGCATACAGTAGTTGTTATCACAAGGAACAAAGACTTTCAAAAATATGACTAGATACATCAGCTTGACTCCCTGCCTCCACTTTGGCCTTCCTGTCAGCTAGAGGGAGCTGTGAAAACCGGAATTCACATCATATTCTTTCCCTGCTTCAAATCCTCCAAGGCCTACCCGCCCTGCAGAAAATAAAATCCCAGCACTTCACCCACCAGCAGGGCCAAGGCCCGCTCAGTTTCCTGCAACTTCTCTGATCTCGTCTCCTGACCCTGTCCCCTGCACTCTGCACACCCCAGAAACAGTAACCTTTTCTGCTGATGCTCTAACTCAGTGATTCTCAAAGTGTGGTCCCTGGACCTGCGGCATCAGCATCACCTAGGAAGCTGTTGGGAATGTGAAGTCTTGGGTCACGCCGCAGATCTACTGAATCAGAAACTCTGGGTTGGGGGGGTGGGAAGCCATCTGTGTTTTAATCAACCCATCTGGTCATTCTGATGACTGCTGAGGTTTGAAAACCAGCTCTAATTTTTCAAACTCACTTCCACCTCCAGACCTTTGTGCTAGCGAGGCCCTTTACCTGGTGCACCCTTCCCAGGGCCCTCGCCTCATCATTGAGACAGCAGCTGAAATGTTAGCTCCTCAGAGAGACTTTTCATAGCCTCCCTAGCCTCCTAGTCAATGTGCGGCTCCCTGCCCTTCCTCACCCCACTCTATGCCATAATCCTTTGATTCGAACTATCTGACATTATCTTGCCTATTTCTTTACTTGCTATTTTATTATCTCCCCCATTAGAATGAGAGCAGACACCTTATCTACTTTTATCCCCGGATCCCAAGTGTCTAGAAATATGCCTTGCTCATATGAAATTCTCGATAAAAGCTTCTTAAATTCATGTCTGTGAGGTTTTTTTGTTTTGTTTTGTTTTGATCAGGCTGTCTTGAAGAAAGGAGATAGATTAAATTCTCTAAAGGAAGCTGCAGTGTTGTGGCAAAACCCAGGGATGGAGTCAGAAGATGAAAGTCAAATTCTAAATTCTCCACTTGAAAATCAGCTGACCTTGGTTAAGTCATTTAACTCGATTAGGTACTCTTGCCTCCTGTGGACATTGAGCAATGTCTAGAGATGGTTTTGTGTCAGCTGGAGAAGCAGATGGGAGTGGAGCATGCTGTGGGCCTGGATGGGGAGAGGCCAGGGATGTGCTGAACAGCCCACAGGGCAGGGGCCAGTCCGCTGCAACGAAGAATTGTGCAGAGCACAGTGTCAGCCATGCCCAGGCTAAGGGAGACCGAACTAGAGCCCTTCTCATTAGTAAAACAGAGATCATATTCTCTTTCTTTTTTTTTTTTAAAAAAGATTTTATTTATTTATTTGACAGACAGAGATCACAAGTAGGTGGAGAGGCAGGCAGAGAGAGGAAGGGAAGCAGGCTCCCTGCTGAGCAGAGAGCCTGATGCGGGGCTGGATCCCAGGACGCTGGGATCATGACCTGAGCCGAAGGCAGCGGCTTAATCCACTGAGCCACCCAGGCGCCCCTCATATTCTCTTTCTAATCCATGGTGTGCTCATGATGCTCGAGGATAGGTCTTCTCATGAAAGTATTTTTTTTTTAAATATTTTATTGATTTGACAGACAGAAATCACAAGCAGGCAGAGAGGCAGGCAGAGAGAGAGGAGGAAGCAGGCTTCCCGCTGAGCAGAGAGCCGGATGCGGGGCTCGATCCCAGGACCCTGAGATCATGACCTGAGCCGAAGGCAGAGGCTTTAACCCACTGAGCCACCCAGGCGCCCCGAAAGTATTTTTTTTTAAAGATTTTATTTGTTTATTTGACAGAGAGAGATCACAAGCAGGCAGAGAGGCAGGCAGAGAGAGAGAGAGAGAGAGAGAGAGAGAGAGAGAAGCAGACTCCCTGCCAAGCAGAAAGTCCGACGCGGGACTTGATCCCAGGACCCTGAGATCATGACCTGAGCCAAAGGCAGAGGCTTAACCCACTGAGCCACCCAGGTGCCCTCATGAAAGTGTTTTATAAATGATAAAGGACTATAGACAAGTAAGCCTCAGTGTCAAGCCCCATGCCTTATGCAGAATGGATGCTCCAAAAATATTTGTTCAAAGAATGAATGAATGAATTGCCAGGAGTCCCTTCCCAAGATTGAGCTTTGGTTTTCTCATTGGTGACTGAGGAAAAGGATAGTACTATGTGTGTTGGGGACCTTGTGAGGTCGCAGAGACACTGTGTATTGGTCTACGCAGGGCATCTCGGACCATTTCAGGTAGTAAGATATCATGAGGTCCTATCCTGTGTTTTCTGGATGGGCCCCTCAAAGCCTGGTGTTCAGAAACAATAAGCTCCAGGTTTCCCCAGTTTCCAGCACCAGTTTCCTGGTCAGAAATCTTTCCACTCCTCCATGATGCCCCGAATCTTTTTGTCCTGCTTGTCGTTTCTCTCCTTCTGCAACCAATCAGCATATACCCAGCAGGGTTTCCAGCCTTTTTAGGGGCTGGGAATACTTACTGTCAGAGACCCCACATCACCTAAACATGAAAGTTTGTGGACATCAAATGAAAAACATTGAAAAAGAGTATATAGCTTTATGAAGATTGGATTGTCTTATCAGTCACCCTAAAGTTACACTTTAATTTTTTTTAATTTTTTAATTTTTTAATTTTTTTTTTTTAAGATTTTATTTATTTGACAGAGAGAGATCACAAGTAGGCAGAGAAGCAGGCAGAGAGAGAGGAGGAAGCAGG
The DNA here is from genome assembly GCF_922984935.1 of Meles meles. Taxonomy (NCBI): domain Eukaryota; kingdom Metazoa; phylum Chordata; class Mammalia; order Carnivora; family Mustelidae; genus Meles; species Meles meles. The sequence goes on from NC_060066.1 coordinate 21,527,269, forward strand.
CTCCCCGCCGAGCAGAGAGCCCGATGCGGGGCTCGATCCCAGGACCCTGAGATCATGACCCGAGCCGAAGGCAGCGGCCCAACCCACTGAGCCACCCAGGCGCCCCTAAAGTTACACTTTAGATAACTTAAACATGAATTAACTTCAGTATTTTAGTTTGTTTTTCCATTTTGGAGTCAGCTATTTTCTCTGATAGCAAATATAATCATAGGCCTTTGAAAAGCATTTGTGTCTTTGATGCTTTATACACTAAAAAAGTCTTCTTTGCTTTTTGTCCATTGGTGGGTTTCCCTTCTTCCCTTTTCCTGCTTCCTTGAAACAATCAGTGACCATTCCGGAATCTATAAAGCGTCTGGAAATAGTAGTGTGTTTGGTGGGTGATAGTTCATGTAATTTAATGTTGTCAACTTACAAACATGATTTTGTATCTGTATTTGTCCAAGAATATGATGACCAGACCTCACATTTGCTCTGTGCATTGTGGACTGCAAAGGACTTTCTCATACATTATCCATTTGTTCTCATTTGATTCTCACAGTGGTCCAGTGAACTGAGCATGACAGATATTAAAGTTACTCTTGATTTTACCAAGAAGAATCCAAGCTTAGGGAAGTGTAGGGACTCGTTCAAGGTTATAGAGAAAGTGTCAGAGCCAAGATGAGAATCCACATCTCCTAGATTTCTTGGGTGCTATGCTATTTTCAGGTCTTTAGTTGGCTGTGGGGAAAGAATTATTCCTGGAAAAGGAGATTAAGCAAGACTTGAGCACTGGGATAGCTTGTGTGTGTGTGTGTGTGTGTGTGTGTGTGTGTGTGTTATGCATGCACGTATGCGTGTGTGTGTGTTATAATAGAACTCTAGCCTCAAACATTCTCTATTTGCTCTATAGACAATAAGATCAAATTAATTAATTAGTTCAACACATACTTATTTAGTGATGGGCACTAAATTGTGGGGATATAGCAGATAACAAAAAGACCACAGCCTTGACTCATGGAGCTCATATACAGCAGATAAATGATAAGTTAGTAATCAATATATAGTATGGCGGATGTTGATTACTGTTAAGGAAAAAAAAATAAAGCAGGATGGGGGGTGGGGAAAAGGGGGAGGGATTGCTATTTTATTTAGGGAGGTCAAAGGTGGTCTCAACAGTAATGTGGCATTTGAAAAGATACTTAAAAGAAGTGAGGGAGTGCTAGTCATGTGGATACTGGGGGCACACTGGGAGAGATAAGGATGTGCAAAGTCCCTGAGGCAGCAACATGTTTGTACATATGAGAAACAGCAAGGAAACCAACCTGCCTGGGGGAGAAAGAGTAGACTGGGGTGGAGGGAGAGTTTTTGGCAGGATATGAGTGAGAGGCATCTGGAAAGGAGAAGGAAGACAGGGAAGATCCTGAAGGATCTTACAGGTCACTGTGAGGGCTTTGGTTCTTATTCTAAGAGAGACAGGGATGCCTTAAGGACTTTGACCAGAGGCCTTACATGATCTGGTATACAATCTTGGAGGATTTCTGATGCTTTGATTGGCCCTCTATTAAGATATTCCTGGTTAGTAATATTTCTACCTTGAGCTAGAGACTCGGTCCTGCCATGGGGCTTGGTGGTGGGGTGCGCTTTCTTTTCAGTCATGCTCAAGTGCTGTGGTGAAGTCAAATTTTAGTAATTCATTCATTGTTCAGAGCAGTGGTTGAGCTCCACCTAAGTGCTGGGAACCACCTTGGACTTTGGGGGTTCAAGAGTGAGACAGGGGCCCTGCTCTCAGGGAGCTTCTCCCACAGTGAAGAAATACGGACAGTGAACAAGTGAACCAGTAAAAGATTTCAGCTAGTGAAAAGGGCTACGAAGAAAACAGAACAGAGGGAGATGAAATGATGATGCCATTGTAAGGGCTACTTTAGATTTCAGTCTGATTTTGAAATGCAGAACTTAGGCCAAAAAAAAAAATGTTACACATGTGAAACAATTTACAGTTTACAAATTCAAAGGTGACCAAAAAAAAGAAAAAAAAGTGTGAGTTATTCTGACTTTTTAAATGAGAAGCTGAGGTTCCATGAGATTAGGCCACATGCCCAAAGCCCTAGTAAATGGCACATTTGGGATCCGAGTCCAAGTGTTCTCTAACTTTCAGTACCAAAACATTTCTCACAGCGTGCACCACTATGAAACAGACAGTAGGGCTGGGTGACCCTGGGGCATGGGACGAGGGAATGAATGAGCCCTGGTGAAGCAAGACAAGAAGCATGTGCCAAAGCAGGAAGAGGATGCGAAAGAATAAGGACGGTAGCTGGCTCCCCCTAAGGTCACATAGGACCACGGACAGGATGTAGAGAGGCTGACATCCGCACATGCCCAGCTTCCCCTAGGACCCGGGTAATGTGCACCCTGATCTCAACAGAAGGATCCCTGCCTTGGATGGCTGCTCTCAGCGACCCCAGGCTGGGGAGAGCCCAGGGTCCCGTGAGGCTTCAATCACTGCATTCATCCGCATCACTGTCACTGTATATGGGAGACGACTGAAACCTCATTTCTGTCCCAGGACTCTCCAAATTGTGCAGGGGGTACAAATCAAACCTGGAAAAGCTACCTCATCTTTGGCCGTTCAGAAATAGGGAGAGGCTTCAGGAATGTACAGTAATGTCCCACCCATGCCCTTTCCCCCCTTTATTAAAACAAATCTAAAACAACAAATGTCTAAAATTTTCCACTGGATCATTTCACCCTGCCTTGTTATAACCATGCCCTTCGTCCACGCCCTGCTGGAGTTTTTTTGCAGCCTGAGGGAGGCTGGGAAGTGTCTGTCCCTAGCTCTCAGTCACTCCCATAATAAACAATCACTAAACAGCTTGCTGCCCTAGGCAACTGTTTGTCCAGCTTGGCCAGACCCCGTGGACTTCAGCTAGGGAAAAGAGGGTGGGAGATGTTCTCTGCAAAGCAAAATTCAGGCTCTGAGGCCGGGGAGCTTGGCTTTGACCAGAAACCTGGTTTGGGAACTGGCACATCTTAGTGGGACTGGAGGACACCTTTAGGGAGACTGCGGGTCTTCATCTAAGCTGTCCAATGAAGTTCCCTGGGGGTAGCCGGCGCTTGGGGCTGCAGTGTGGGAGGGCAGTTGCAAGAAGGACCAACCATATTGCACTAACTGGAAATAAGGTCATTTCCTGCCTCAAGTTTCCCGTCTACAGCTGGGACAGTTGGCAGTTCTACTAGTCATCCATTCCTAAGAGACATCTCCTTAGAAACCACCACCCCACCACCACAAAGAGAGAAGCACATCACTTTAGGGTCTGGCACCAGCTTAACTTAACCTGTTCCTCTCCAGTCATTAGAAAAATCTCCCCCCCCCCTCTTTTTCCCCCCCTGTGATTGGATCTCTTGGAAGCTTTCTACAGAATAGACGAAGGGGCGTCAGGGGCGAGGAAAGGTTTGCACACAGATGAGGATTTAGAATAGATGTCTCAGGACAGAGATACGAAGAATTGCAACGATTCCTCTTGATTGTAATATTTCCTTTTTATTTGGGGAGATTGGGGCGTGTCCTTGGGGACAGAAAAAGCAAAGCTGGGTTTTGTAGGGAACAAGGGACCCGTTTAAACGCTTGATAGGAAATTAAAATACTGATCCTCGGAGGGTCGAGGGTGGGCCGGGAGAGAGGCTGCTTCTGGTCGGCGGTCGCGTTCTATGAAGTCTTTCCTCTCCCACCCCTCGGGCTCGCCACGCCGCTCCATTTCGAACATCTTTCCCCAGGAACTCGCACACTCCCTGCTCCGGGAGACGGTCCCGGCAGGCAGGCAGGCAGGCAGGCAGGCGAGGAGACGGCATTCGTGGGGGCGCCCTGGGAGCGCCGGCCGGTCCCCGTTTCCCCGGCTGCCCGGTGCCCGCGGGCGCCTCTGGGCGGCGCTGGCTCCCGGCACAGTAGCTGCTGGCGGTGCGGCCCAGGCCCGGTCCCAGTCCCGGGCCCTGGCCTGGCCGAGCTTCCCAGCCTCTGGGCCGCGGGGCTCGCACCCGGCCGCCCCGCGCTCCGCCCGCCCGCCGAGACGCCCCGGGGTCCCCGCGCCCCCGCGCCGCGCCGGCGCCTCGGCCGCCGGCCGGGGGTTATGAATGGGTGCAGCGGAAGCACCGCCCCCCCCGGACGTGACGCTCGGCCAATGGCAGCGCGGGCTGCGTGGATGGATGAGGTCAGCGCTGTCGTGTCGGGAATGGAATGTGTAAGTGTAACATTCAGAACCGGGTAACATTCGGCGACCGAACGCGGCGGTCGGCGGCGATCGCGCGGGGGCCTGCGAAGCGCCGCTCGGGGCCGGCACTGCCCGCGGGGAGGACGCGCCGCCGCCGTCACCCAGCGCCGCCGCCGCCGCCTCCAGCCGGGCCGCCGCGCGTCCCGGGGGCCGGCCCCGCGAGCGCAGGAGTAAACACCGCCGGAGTCTTGGAGCCGCTGCAGAAGGGAATAAAGAGAGATGCAGGGATTTGTGAGGTTACGGCGCCCCAGCTGCAAGATGCACTAGCCGGCTGAACCCGGGGATCGGCTGACTTGTTGGAACCGGAGTGCTCTGCACGGGAGTGTGGATGAGTTGAAGTTGCTTTCCCGGGGCTCGTTTTCCACGCTGCCGAGAGGAATCCGAGAGGCAAGGAAATCACTTCGCCTTGCCATTGATTGGGCATCGGGAGCTTTTTTTTCTCCCCTCTCTTTCTTTTCCTCCGTCTTGTTGCATGCAAGAAAATTACAGTCCGCTGCTCGCCCGCCCTGGGTGAGAAATATTCAGCCCCGCTTTCTCCCGTCCATTGTGCAAGCCAAAGATGAAAGACCGAAGGGGAGAAAGTTAAAGAAATCGCCCACATGCGCTGGATCAGTCCACGGCTTGGGGAAAGGCATCCAGAGAAGGTGGGAGCGGAGAGTTTGAAGTCTTTACAGGCGGGAAGATGGCGGACTGGAGCTGAAAGTGTTGATTGGGAAACTTGGGTGATCCTCGTGTTTATTTACAACCCTCTTGACCCAGGCAGGACACATGCAGGCCAAAAAACGCTATTTCATCCTGCTCTCAGCTGGCTCTTGTCTCGCCCTTTTGTTTTATTTCGGAGGCTTGCAGTTTAGGGCATCAAGGAGCCACAGCCGGAGAGAAGAGCACAGCGGTCGGAATGGCTTGCACCACCCGAGTCCGGATCGTTTCTGGCCCCGCTTCCCGGACGCTCTGCGTCCCTTCGTTCCTTGGGATCAATTGGAAAACGAGGATTCCAGCGTGCACATATCCCCCCGGCAGAAGCGAGACGCCAACTCGAGCATCTACAAAGGCAAGAAGTGCCGCATGGAGTCCTGCTTCGATTTCACCCTTTGCAAGAAAAACGGCTTCAAAGTCTACGTGTACCCGCAGCAAAAAGGGGAGAAAATCGCCGAAAGTTACCAAAACATTCTAGCGGCCATCGAGGGCTCCAGGTTCTACACATCGGACCCCAGCCAGGCGTGCCTCTTTGTCCTGAGTCTGGATACTTTAGACAGAGACCAGTTGTCACCTCAGTATGTGCACAATTTGAGATCCAAAGTGCAGAGTCTCCACTTGTGGAACAATGGTAGGAATCATTTAATTTTTAATTTATATTCCGGCACTTGGCCTGACTACACCGAGGACGTGGGGTTTGACATCGGCCAGGCGATGTTGGCCAAGGCCAGCATCAGTACTGAAAACTTCCGACCCAACTTTGATGTTTCCATTCCCCTCTTTTCTAAGGATCATCCCAGGACAGGAGGGGAGAGGGGGTTTTTGAAGTTTAACACCATCCCTCCTCTCAGGAAGTATATGCTGGTATTCAAGGGGAAAAGGTACCTGACAGGGATAGGGTCAGACACCAGGAATGCCTTATATCACGTCCATAACGGAGAGGACGTGGTGCTCCTCACCACCTGCAAGCATGGCAAAGACTGGCAAAAGCACAAGGATTCTCGCTGTGACCGAGACAACACCGAGTATGAGAAGTAAGTGGCTTGGCTGTCAGGCCTGAGCCGGTCCGCCCTGGGCCCTGCCCACCTCAGCCAGGTGTGCGGTGGGGGGATGGGGTGGGGCAGAGGGGCCCTCTGGCCTCTTCCCTCCGCGTCCCAGCCTGGGACTGAGCAGCCTGCTTCAGGCCTGTGACTGGGAGCGGGGGACCGAGTGTTCGAGCGCCTCGGGCAAACCCCGGAGCACGGTCCTGGGCCAAGTAGGCGACCGTGCCTCCCTCTTGCTTGGAAACCCTTAAGGGCCATGTGTCTTCTGTGAAAGGTATGGGTTGGAGCCGAGTTCGGAAAACCGTGCTTCACCAGTGGGCGCGGGAGGGCGTCTGCGAGGAGGTCTAGGGGCCCTGAAGGGTCTCTGAATCCAACCACGGTCTGGAGACCTTCCCCGCAAGATCGGTAATTTATTTGCTTTTCGCAGGAGCAGGGGGACTGCTTTCCCGGGAATTTCCCAGCCTCCAGTTGTCAGATTTCCGTACACCTTAAATTTACATTAGCGGTGGAAGTGTTTTAATGTAAGGTACTAAACTTTCTGTGCCTGTCTTCTCCCTACCTTCCATGGCATTGACTTTTGCAAAGGGAGACCTTAAGCTGATCCTGGCCTGTGATCTTTCATTCGTTCGTTCATTCATTCATTCATTCATTCATTCATTCATGTATATGTGTTTGTATGTTTGTATCCTGTGTCCTACCTAGGGAGAAGCTGTTTTTAAAATCTGGGCCTCAGCCCCGCTTGCTGTAAACTCCAGTTGCTAATTTAGATTTCCCTTTCCCTTTTGTCTTTATATTTGCATGTCAATCGGAGACTGTTACTCTTTGAATGGGCATGAGGTGCCTCCTTACCCTCTGTACTGAGGCTAGTTTGTCCAGTTGCTAAGTAACTGAGTCGGATACTTTGTAGCCTTTCTTTCTCTTCCTTTTCCTTCCAGTGACAGAAACTGACACATGCGATTTGGGGTCAAAGCTAGTTTCTACAAATCTGCTTTAACCTGAGCTTGGCGGGTCCGCTTCCAAGTAGATGAGGTCGGAGCCCCAGACTCTCACTTATATCTGGCTGTGAAAGAGTTAGCGAGCTCCTACAGTGCATTTCCACGTTACGCCAGTTAAAAACCAGAGCAGCCTTGTGCTACCCAGGGAAGGAAGGGGGAACCTCTCAGCTGAGTACAAGAGGAACTGGCAGAGGTTGGCAGATTTTGCAATTGATTCATGAAATGCAGAATAGGGGAAACGCTCCGTAGACCTGATTGGCACAGGAAGGACTGTAGTGGGAAGGCAACCCTGAAAATGAAAGGTTTGATTGTTGTCTGTGGATTTCCTCAGACACTCAGGCCTCTGTAGGAGTGATTGGAAGGGAAATTAAAGTCCCCCTATACCGGATCATAGACACCAAAGGAGAAAGTATCAAACACTTGGATTCCCCAACCCCCAACACCTCTTGGCCTTCGAAGCATAAGAAAACCCGAGGCTAGGGTCAATTATGAATTCAGATTTTACTTTTCTCGGGGGGGGGGCAGTTATGTGTGAATGTTGAGTGCGTTGCAGTGGATTAAAATTTTCTCACAAGAGAAACAAACTGTGGTTAGTAATAAACTGCTTTGTTTACACGACATTTACATTGACATATTCCTGTGGGTGCTTGTAAGAAAAAAAAATGCTTATAGCCTTTCAGGAATTCCTTTGTCTGGCTTGTGCTGGAGTAACTCCAGAGGAAGTCTCACCTTTTGGTATCGTCTAAAGCAGCCTCACGGAATTTTGTGGAAGGATTGTCGTCGTCCTCATTCTTCTAAAGGAGCTGGAGCTGAGTTCTCAGTGTAGGAAATCTGAAGGATACTTTTATTGGGGAAGCACCCTTGATCCCATAAAACGATCTTCTTTTGCTACCCTCTTATTCCCCCAAATAAATATTTAATCTCTACATTCCCTGCTGAAGCTTTTTCTAGAGCTTGGCAATGAAGGAAGGAGGGGCTGGTTTTGTAGAACCTCTAATTTTTGCCAATTAAATCTAACTAATTTTTGACCTCTTTGGGATTGGGCTAGGAAATCTGACACCCACGCTCTTGTTTTGGGTTTAAAGACCACAAGGGGTCAGGCCCTTAGGATTGGGGCTCATTGGAAAAGTGGTCTTTAGTTAGCAAAGCAAGTTTGGTCTTTCTCCCGAGCAGGGATTTCTTCAGCACAGTCAATTCTGGATGGTTTTTCATGTTCCCCTTTTGCACACTTTCCAGCTCTAACCTTGTTCAGTGGGTTGGGATGGTGCTGTAGGATGTTCACGTTCATTAGCCTGGTCTACCTGGAGTTTTAACTCATTCCTCTCGTGGGGTTATCAGAACCTGTGATCATTGAGAAACGGTGCTTGCAAACATGATTGTCTTTTACTTTTGACTTTGAAGCCCATGAAGATGAAGACTGAGCCTGGAAACAGAGCGACGACGTTCATGCATCGTGAGCAATGGCGTGCTTTGCTTGGAACCAACAGCAACCCCTTTCCGCCTCATTTGTTGTGTTCTAGAAGTGAGTCTTGTGTATATGTAAGAGGCAGAACTCCAGTCTGGCGCTCCTCTCTCTCTTCAGGGTCTTCTAGAAGGACGTAATAGTGACGTTAGATCTGTGCAAGTCAGGGAAGTCTGACTTCTCTTACTTCACTTTTTGATTTGTTACCTCGGACGTTAGTTATCCTTTTGTGGAATGAATTTTCGAGTCCTTCAGGGACGCTGTATGCATCCATTTGGCAAGGGCTTGTAAAAACACCATCAGTTTCCATCAGCTTCTCTTCATGAGCAGGTGCCTCTGAAAAGTCTTCAGTATAATTTGCTGCTTCTAGCAGCCCACAGTAGAAGTTTGCTTTGGACTTACAAGGTCTGATAATTAGATTGAAGATTTATGGTATCGTGGCCTAGTTAGGGCCCTACAGAATATACACAGGTGTACCAACTGAAAAAAACTAGTTGCCCTTCGTGAAATTTGGCCTTATGTGATGACAAAGATGTCGTGCTAAGTGGTTGAGGACTTCCATGCACTTTCTTGGAAATCGGACATTTATTACTGAAAGTATAAGAGTGGCATGGAATGAGGGAATGAGGGGAAATACTTTTCTCTTGTAATAGCAACAGTTTTGAGCTAGACTTCCAGGATTATATTAAAACATCCATTTTCATGACACCTATAATTAATTTTCATCAGTTGCATTTATATATATATGTGTGTGTATTTTTTTTTTTAAGATTTTATTTATTTATTTGACAGGCGGAGATCACAAGTAGGCAGAGAAGCAGGCAGAGAGAGAGGAGGAAGCAGGCTCCCTGCTGAGCAGAGAGCCAGATGGGGGCTAGATCCCAGGACCCTGGGATCATGACCTGAGCGAAGGCAGAGGCTTTAACCCACTGAGCCACCCAGGCACCCCATCAGTTGCGTATATTAACAGATGTAGGTGATAGTGGCTAAAATAAGTCGCTGCAGTGATTATATGATTTGGAATGAGGCTTTAGAGCCATTCTGTTTTTTCACTCCTTTGAGTTTCTTAGGCATCCTTATAGAAGTACTCTGGGGTTTTTTTGCATGAACTTCGTAGTTCAAATCCCTTCAAGGGGCATTATTGCGAAGCTTCAAATTTGGCTTTCTGAAATAGAAGAAAGAGAAGGAAATGAGAGGTGGCTTCTATCTTTGACCCCTCCAAGGAGAGTAGTGGTGAATAATTGAAGCAACTCTTCTGGGAACAGGCAGGATTTTGTGCAGGCCTTTTTGATATCTTTTCCCATGTTTGCTGAAGCTCTACCTTACAGTCTTGGTATTTTTAAGAGTCCTGAAGCTAAGTGATTGATCATGCAGCTTCCAGGATCCTCATTTTACAGGTGAGGAAAAGGAGGGATAGAATGTTTGCGGGACTTGCATTAAGGTTAAAAAACTGATTGGTAGTAAGGGTGGGTAGCCCTGGGATGCAGGTCTTCCGAATTTTCCATATTGACATACAGCAGTTCATCGTCAATTACAGATACACTCGAAAGCTCTCCGGCAGCTAGGAGATCTTTACTGTTGCTGTTTCTTGGTGGGAGATTTCTCTTGGAATCCTTTGGGGAGATGAGGAAGATCTTGGACAGACTTTGAAAGTAAAAACAAACAAAAAACGACATCGATGCACCATTCGTCCTAGAATTTCAGGGGTTGATACACAGCCCCATCCTCAGACTTTGAAATTCTTGCTCTTGGGCCAACCTTATGCTTTTCATTGCTGACCAAGGTGTTGGTCCCTGGAGCTGTTTGACCTGTAGTCAAGGTAGGAGGTTTTTGGACCTTCAGTTTGGCCCTAAGGAATTTAGGGAGTAGACTGTGACTTAAGTGAATGATAAGGTGAATACAGGTGTGTTCATAGAAAAAGAAAATGTGCACAAGTGGGAATTGTAAATGATTATTTATTTACTTCCCATGTCCCAGACTGTATCCGCAGACCCCTTGAGCAAGTTCATGATGCAGCGGTGAACCTTACGGTAAATGTTTTCCTCCTCTAAAATGAAAGGTGGAAATCGTGCTTCTTAGGTTTTAAAGGTAAAATATGAGTGCCTCTCCACGCCCCCCCCCCCACCCCCCAGGTATATGATAGCACAAAAGCCTTTCTAAAATAAACCATACAAGCACAGTTTAAAAATAAAAGTAGGGAACATTATGCAGGACTGTGAAATTGGCAAATGTGTCTTGCACCCGTGTTCTGGTTCTCTCTGTCACCCCTTTCTTAACCTCCATCTGAACCTGCTTTCTGGAGAGGACCTGGGAGCCTCATTTACGAGGAATCCCCCCAATAAAGGGAGGGGTGCTGGGTGCTACCTCTGGGGACATTTACCTGTTGGTTGAGTCCAGTTCAACAAACGACTTGGTTTAGAGTAGAATCTGACCTAAACTAGGCCATACAGTGTATGGCTTCTAACAACGCCTGGACAGGCCCTGCCAAGGGGAGGCCACGTTGGACCCCTGACTGTGCCAGCAGGTCTAGGCGGCACACACTTGGCGGAGGGGAAGCTGTCACATCCTTGGTGGCGATTGTTGTCTTTGTCTGAAGGCCTATAACTCTGCCTCCCCAGGATGCTGCCAGAAAATGACCTTGAGTATACTGCTACCACACCAAAGGTTGCCCTTGGCCATCCTGGCTGCTTTGCTCACAGCCCTCCTGCAGGGTGTCCTGCGAGGCCACTTCACAGGCGTGGGCACTGAGACCAGCTCCGGGGAGGTGGTATGTGTAAGGCGACACAGCTTTGGAAGCAGCTGAACTGAGGCCCCAAGCTGAGCTTTTTCGTGCCGGTTCCCGTGGTCTCACGGAGGCCTCCCGCCCCCAGAGTGAACCAGGTCAGGCTTCGTGGTCACTGGCTTCCCTGGTCTCCCGAGTGTGTGTTCTGTGTTGAAACGCAAACAGTGGGCTCGTGTTGCCATGAGCTCTGTGACTAACCGCTTTTGCTTAGAAAACTCGTCCACTGGGCGACCAAGTTCATTTACGGAACAGGGACCCCTCAAAACTGGGAGATCTGTTGCGTGCCTGTGATTTGAATTTACCTTTATTAGCTCATGTCCGCCTTTCAACAACAGGGTGAGGTGGGATAAATCCTCTTTTTCCGGCTTAGAGTGCAGGCCTGGAGAGGGTAAAGGAATGTATCTGGTGAATAAATCGAGGCGTTCTAACTGGGGTCTTGAGTTCCCGAGTCTGTTCTTTTTCCCTCTACAAAGTGTTACCACCTTAAAGAATCGAATGAAATTTTCACCTGTTCTCATGTTATTTATTAGTGAGTTTGGTGTGTCTCAGGTGTTTGTGTATCATCTTTTTTTCCCCACTGCTTTTTATTATTTTATTATTTTATTATTTTTTTTAAAGATTTTATTTGTGTCTTTGACAGAGAGAGATCACAAGTAGACAGAGAGGCAGGCAGAGAGAGAGGGAAGCAGGCTCTGGCTGAGCAGAGAACCGGATGCGGGGCTCGATCCCAGGACCCTGGGATCATGACCTGAGCTGAAGGCAGAGGCTTAACCCACTGAGCCACCCAGACGCCCCTATTTTATTTTTTAAAAGATTTGATTTATGTATTTGACAGAGACAGAGAGAGGAGGAACACAAACAGGGGGAGTGGGAGAGGGAGAGGAAGAAGCAGGCTTCCTGCTGAGCAGGGAGCCTGATGTGGGGCTCAGTCCCAGGACCCTGGGATCGTGACCTGAGCCAAAGGCAGATGCTTAATGACCGAGCCACCCCAGGCGACCCCCCCACTGCTTTTTAAATAACATGTTTCTTAAGGAAAAAATTTGGCTCAGAGATGTGATCAAGGTGGCCTCTAATTTTTGACATTTAAACATTGAACTTAAACTCTTCCCACTATAACTTTGCCTGTGCAGATTCTGATTTTAAATCTCTCCTGGAGCTCCTCTAAGCAAAGCGAGGAAAAGGACTGTGTGTGACCTTTGCCCTCACCCATCATGTGATCCTGCTCAGGGTTTGCCCCTCTGGTTGCAAGTGAGCTGTGAGCCGGGACAGGAGTGATTGTTGCCCTAGGTAAACAGGTCAACAGTCTGTTCCGGTAGAAATGGGAGACCCAGTGGAAGATTCCATTTCTGACAGAATGGGCTGGGATTCTGGAACACGCCCCAGCACTGCTCCCAGATCCTCCAGCTCCCTAAGGAAAGACAGTGCTTAGAAAATTACAGAAGTCAGACCGTGCCTTTGTGGAAAATTGGGCAAAGAGAGAAGGTACAAATGTGAAAATAATTTTTTTCTCTAATCCCCTCGATGAGAGCTCCTGTTGTAAGAACTAACCAGGATGATTAAGCTTCGGTGTCGTTGGCCTGTTACAGCATACATCTGTGCCTTCTTGATTATATCATTCTATCTCTGTGTGTCCAAGTACCTTGCATAGATATGATAATTATCATTTAATTAATAGGAAGTAAATAATGAATTCAACACATTTGCCTTAAGAGCCTGGTTTGTGTCAGACGCACAGGCATTGGACCTGGGTCTGTAACACTCTTGACCCTTCTTCCCATTCTGGTCTGTCCGGTTTGAAGTCAGACTTCAGAGGTATTTTTGCATGTTGCTTTTTTCTTACCATTATCCAAGAACATTTTCCACTTCGACTAAATAGGAAAATCCTATTAAAATATTCAAACAGGATTAAAAAAGTAAAATATTAAAATAGGATTTTAGTGGCTGCATGGTTTTTTTTTGTTTTGTTTTGTTTTGTTTTTTTTACAAACCTATAGCTTGTGGTCATGGTTTATTTAACCATTTATGTTTTCTTAAGAGATTTGTTGTTTCTTATTTTTCATTTTTGTTATTATATAACTAAGGTTTTTTCGTGTTTTTATTATTATAATTCTTTATCTTTTTTATTATTGTAAGTCTGTGAAGATGCCCCCTTAAGTATTGGGTGTTTGTCTTTGCCCTGAGTTAGGTCTCTCAGAAGACAACACGCGGGACTTCCCTCCCCTCCGCACCCCAGCTGCACCCCAGCCCAGTCTTTCTGAGAGGAGCAGCTATTTTTGGGGTGAGGCTGAGCACCCATTCAGCGAAGTCACCATCATGAAGTGACTGCTTAGATAAACATTTGTAGGTGTTAATTGGTCCTGCAGGGGGTCTTTGAAGCTCTCACAGCTTCTGTTCCCTTTGAAGTTTTGTTTTTGCCTGAGCCGAAAACCTCCCTGTGTCTCTTGGAGAGCAGGCCCCCTCAGCCTTCTTTCTCCTCACACTGTGTGGCCTTCCCCAGGGCTTGGGAATCTGCAGGCTTACCCTGTGGAGATGTCGCTCCCTCAGCCAACTCTTCATCAGAGCCCTGGTGCCATTTTCCCTGTGGTGGTTGACTCCAAGGCGCCCATGAGGTGAGTTGGGGCAGGTCGCTGGAGCTCTGGGCATCCAGTTCAGGTCTGGACTCTTCAGTGCAAACGAGGAGCTCTTCTGAGTAGTTCACACACCGAGACTGAACACCCAGCGAGCAGTTTATGCCTCGTTGTGTTCCAGGCTTACTTCGCATCTCATTGCTTTGAGCCGTAAGGCCCTGTGTGGGGATACACGTCCCTGTGAGGGGACCCCTCTAGTTTTGTGTCCCCTCTAGTCTTCTTGGAAAACCTCTAGAAGACAGCCTGGGACCCCGGGCCAAGGAAGGAAGTGACCCCCACAGATTCCTGGACGAGGTGCTTAACCTCCACCTCAGTTTCCACATCTGCAAGTGGAGATCGAGACACTCGCCTCACAGGGTCGTGAAGGGGCTGCGCTGAGGTGGCCTGGATGAACATTCCTTGTCGATGCCGGTACGTTCGACAGGGTGGTGGTGGTATTAAAAACCGTCTTCCTGCTTTTTTCTAATCAACCACAGTGGTTTGCCTAGTTTCATAACTTGGCTCTTCCTAACAAAGCCACAGAAGTAACTCTGTTCCTCTCTTCCTTGGTGCCTAATCCCCGGGAAACTGTGGTCGGGCCCTGGAAGCACTTGTGTCCTTGGGCCTCGGAAAGACCTCCGAGGGACCTCCTCAAGCTGGAGCTGGCAGGTGGCCTGGGGCAGGGAGAGGGTGGCCTCCGGGGTAGGCAGGCACTTCCTCCGCGAGCCCTGGTCAGCCGCTCTAACAGCGCAGGCTACCCCGGTTGCAGTGGACTTGTGCACCTCACCGAATGAGGGTGACATTGGATGGCCTTGTCATACGAACGGAGCTCAGTTCCTCAGTAGCCTCCCTGGGCCCTTTCGGCAGCCCCTTAGGTGGCAAAAAGCAGAAAACTATGAAGGCCACTTTAAGTCACAGCATTTATGTGAGGGGGCGTGGAACAGAAGACAGCTGATCTGGAACCACTCCAGCAGGTTTCAGAACTCAGCACAATACCTTTCTTCCTGCTCTGGGCCTTCACATCGCCCTTGGCCGGCACCACTGTCCCTGTGTGTGTCTGCCAACTACTGCCCAGTCTTCTCTGAAAACTCCTGTCCAGGCCCAGGGAGGAACCCAGCCCAGGAGACTTTACTGGCTGCCCAGCATCGCTCCTTCTGGGGGAGAGCCATTCCTATGAGACCACATCTTGGGGATGGTGGTGATCTCCCCAGTTAAAGACTGCTCTGCCACATTGCCACTCTTGATTTCATTGGCTATTCTTTTGCAAAGAGCAGCCTAAAGTTGTTTCCTGGAACGGGGGACTGTGGTTAGGGGAAGTTGGCTGTGGCAGGCGCTGTTGAAGCCATATCCTGTTGGCATGACGGAGTTGAGCCCGGTTGATGATAATGATAATAGCAGTAGCAACTAATACTTCTGAAGAGCGTTCGGTGTGCCTGGTCTTGGGCAGTATCTTCTTCAGGCTTTCTGTCCTCCTAGCAGCAAGGTACGCATTTTAGGTACATACCTGAGACATAGGATCTTTGCAAATACTTACCTAAGAGCACATAGCTGGGCTAGGAACCGGGCCCGGCCTGGCTGCTGAACCTGCATTTCCCCCACATTAGGTACCTGACGGTCTCTGCGCAGCTGGACTGGATGTCCTGAAGGCCCCACGCTCACAAGCAATAGTGGGTTGGACTGAGGAGCACTTGGAATTCTCCCCTAGGGTTTATTGAATCTTACTGTAAAGGGACAATTCTTTTTATTTTATTTATTTATTTTTAATTTAAATTCAATTAGCCAACACAGAGTACATCATTAGTTTGGGATGTGGTGTTCCATGATGTCTCAGTCCCTTAGAACACCTGGTGTTCATTGCATCCCATGCTGTACAGGGACAGTTTTCTCCCGTTCGGTGATCCGGTTTCTCAGCCCACAGATTACAAGCAGGACATGTAAAAAGAGGAATTCCTGCAGATAGATCTAGGAAGAAGGGACAGCTGGCGACCTGAAGGGGAGGAAGTAGGCCAGGAAATGATAACATGTTAATGCCCAGAAGAAGTCAAGAAGCATCGCCATTTGTGAGCCGCTGGCCTGGTGCCTGGGAGCGTGTCATTTCGAGGTCCCCCCCCACCCCCGCGTGTGCCTGCCAGCCGAGCGCCACCACCTAGCGCCTTGCCTGTCCCCTCCCAGAGCTTCCGTAAGTATTTGATGAGCTGCACCCCAGTAGGGCGGTGACCGTGAGCCATGGTTCGTGTACCCTGCCCTTTGTTAGAGAAAGTAGAGGAACAAGGAATGCATTTTATAACTTTTATAACCCCGACGGTTGGAATAAAAATAGTTTGCTGCTCCTAAGAATAAGATCTCCATTTGAACACTTGTCTGCTAAGCCCAGCAGGTTCCCCAAGGGCTCTAGAGAACGTGGGGGTCCTCTGAGCACTGGTGTTGGTTGCTAACTCAGATTTCTTGGGTTTCATGACACATATCAGGACTTTAAAGTTAATGAGAAATGAAAAGTTTCCTGGTATTGCGGTGTGGGCCCATGACGCGGGCTCCTCCTGATTGACTAAGACCCAGAAGGACTTGGGCCGTGAGCTCAGGTGAGAGGGAGGCCCTGGGCCAGGGCTGGCCCCGGGGTGGCATATGGAAGTTGGAGACTGGAGAAAGGAGGTGCCCAGGGGAGCGGAGGGGGCATCAAGTCTCTTGCTTTGGCTTCGTCCTGGCAGGCGTGTTGGAGTATATAACCTTACCTTGCTTTGGTTTTTTCCGCACTCCAGGGGGTGCTCAGGATGGGAACTGATGGGTGGAGGTATAAAATGATTTCACGCTTCCTACATACAGTCTAGCACGCTCACAGTTTGGTGGAAGTCATCCACAGCACTGACAAAAAAAAACAAAAATCAGGACCGTGCCCCCAGCCTAGCCGAACTTGCCTTGGAGGCTTCTCAGAGTCCATTCACTTGATAATCGAGATGGGACTGGTCCAGTTCCCCCTGCCTGGCCATCCCCGGCTCCACGGCCGAGCCCCATTCCTCCTCCTTCCTCTCCCCACATACCCTCTTTTGATTTTCTTGGAAAGCCATCCCCCTGCTCCATTTTTCTTCTTCCAAAGTCATTTCCTGATGCCTCAGTCTCGGTGCGATTCTCCTGATACAGTGTTCTCATAGAACATGGGATACTTGGCTGTGGCTTTGGTTTTGTATTCATTTAACTATTTTTCTCTTTCCTTAGTAGACGGTACAGGGGAGGATTCATGTTTGTTTTTCCTTTCCTTGACAAATACCTACTGAGTGTCCACCTGGTGCAGGCACTGGGGATTCCACAGTGAACAAAACATCCCTGCCCTCTAGATGCTGGCTGCCTCGGGCCACCAGCACTGGCAGGTATTAGAAGGTTCTAGATGCTGCCAACAGTGTAGCACATGGAAAGGCGTAAGGCAGTGGATCTCAGCCTGGAGAGTTTCTGAAAATGGGGTCTGGGCCCTCCTTGTGGCCAGGTGGACCCTCGAGGGTTGAAGTTCCAGGTTTTTGAAAAGCTCACTAGGTGATTTGAAGGCAACCGTGAGAGTCGGGGGCAGGGAGGCTTTTGAGTGTTAAATACGGAGGGGAAGGAAAGCCTTGTTGGGAAGGTAGCATTGAGTTCAGTGGCCCTTGTGTCTTCACAGCTGAGCAGCATGCCTGACCCAGCCATACCAGGCACTTCGATTTCATTGGGTATGTGAAAACAGTTTCTGTTTATTTGACCGATGGAAATATTACCACAGCTGACTGTGTATGCAGAGTACGGATTCTCTAGCAGAAATGCTCTGGTGTACCCCACAGGCCTCCACACGCGCCCTCCAGGTTCATGGGATCATTTGCTGATTTATCCAGAGTTTCTTTAGATTTTCATTTTCTTTCTTTTTTTTTTTTAATTTTTAGAAAAAAAAATATTTTCTTTTAAGTGATCTCTATGCCCTACATAGGGCTCAAACTCATAACCCAGAAAGGAAGAGTCGCACGCTTGGCTAAATGAGCAAGCCAAGTGTCCCTTTCATTTTCACTTTCTTCCATAAACTTTTTAACCCCCAAGGTAGTTTTTTTCCTTTTCCTTTTTCCTTTCCTTCCCTTTCCCTTTCTTCCCTTCCCTCCTTCCTTTTCTTAATTTTTTTCTTTTTCTTCTTTCTTTCTTTCTTTCTTTCTAGTTTCTTCTTACTGTTTTGTTGGATAAGAGCATCAGTGAAACCAAATTAAAATGAACTGAGGGGGTTTGCTGCATAGTACGAACCCAAAGAATATATTGCTATAGGAGAAACCATTATGGTCTTTTTATTATTTAATTTTAATAGTCTCTAGATATTGGGACTTTCTGTCTCTCCTTCATTGCAATTTTTCTCCTTAATAGTTGGTCAAATAGAACTTTTGGCTGGCATTTTTTTTGCTCAGGTTACATCCAGATTCTGTTAACTGCTATTGAAGCATTGCCCCAGAGTATATAATAACATAGTGCTTAATTGAGCTATCATGCTCCTAATGAATTCATACTGAGATTTATCATTTAATTAAAGAGCAAAGGGGGGAAAAAAGCAAAAGGAAGGTTTATGATTGTTTCTCCCACTGGCCTCCATTACCTGTGTTTAAAACCTCCTGTTTTGTTTGTGTTGGCTTGTCTATGGGAGATCACATGCGAGTGCTCAAGGTGTGGTGGGTGACATGGAGGCTGTACTCTATCCCAATTACTTCTAAAAGGTCTTAAAAATTTATTCAGATTTGGTGGCAGTCGTACGGCACTTGATTAAATATGAGTTATGTTTTACATTTTTTAACAAAGCTTGGTGAGGTCATTCCCCAAAATTATTTCCGGGTCTCTCTATGGAAGCCAGTCTGAAAATCTAATCACAAGGAATCTGATAACTGAAATGCTTTGGCTTTACCGAAAGGCAGAGAATACATTTTTCTTGAGAACACCATATCTTATGTGCTACATGCTCCTTTAAAATTCACACTGTGTTAAAAAAGCTACCTTTAACCAATACCTTTCACGATAACTGCATTTTTAAGTATGCAGGTGTAATGTTGCAAACAGGTAAATGTAGGGCAGTCTTTTATTGATTCAAAGAGTGGAAATGTAGTATATTTTCTGTATTTAGGTTGTAGAGTTATATTGCATCAAAAAAACCAGCATTTTATCTTAAGATAAAACTTAAGTACCTCGATGTTTAGTATAGTTAAAAAACAGTAGTATTTTCCTGTATTTACTTTAGATTTAGCCAGTTGTAAGAAGTGACCCAAGTGGGATAAAAGAGGCCAAAAGTATTAAATATCAAAAGAAACCCTTTCTTTAAAAAAATTGAGATTATAATTGACATCTAACAGTGTATTAGTGTTAGGTGTATAGCATGATGCTGTATAAGTTTTTTTTTCTCGTGATGAGAATTTTTAAGGTCTTTCTCAGCAGCTCTCCAGGATACCATACGGTACCATTAACAGTAGTCAACATGATGTATATTGCATTCTTGGGACTTACTTGCCTTATAACTGGAAGTTTTTATGTTTAGATCAACCCTTTGCCCATTTTGCCCATCCCCCATCCCATCTGTGTTTCTCTGTATCTCTCTTTTTTTTTTAAGATTCCACATGAAAGTGAGATTATACTGTACAGTATTTGTCTCTCTTTACCTCACTTCTTTCACTTAGCATAATGCTCTCAAGGACCTCCTATGTAGTCAGAAATGGCAAGATTCTCTTCTTTTTTGAAGGCTACATGATATTCCATTGTATAGCTTTACCACATTTTCTTTATCCATTCATGTGTCAGCGGACACTTGGGTTGTTTCCATGGCTTGACTGTCGTAAATAAGGCTATCAAACTAAATCTTAAGTTTCTATAAAAATAAGCTAAGAATTGAGCATCCTTAAATCCCAAGTACTAAGTAGATATTCTGTGGGGGAATTGGTGACTGTTTCATCCTCCTTGGGCCTCAGTTTCCCCCATCTGGTTTTCTTGCGCAGAGATGTAGGAGCTCTTACACAGAGATGTGACTACTGTGCACGTACATTTATGTCTGTGTGTTGGCCACATGTTTGTCTGAAGAGAGGAGCTTGGTGTTCAGTCATGGTATCAGATGGTTTTTTCTGGAGGGCAAACAGTAAGATCATGTAAATGACCTTAAAGCTTCAGTGTAACTCTTGCATTGTATAGATAAGGAAACAGATCCAGGGAAGTTGGGCAGTTTGCCCAAGGTCATGTAGTCAGTTGTGACAGAATGAGGAATGGAACATACATCTCTTGACTTCCAGCCAAGTGTCACATGGAGATTATGCATGTGAGATCTGGAGAGTAGTGGCTTGATTTCCAGTGGTGGCTCTGCAACTCTGAAAACTTGGGCACCTTTCTTCTCTGCTTCAGTTTTTGCACTGGTAAAATGAGAATAGTAATAATTCCCACCTCATAGTGTTGTTCCTATGAGGATTACATGAATAACATTATACATAATATGCTCAGGATGTTGCTTGGTACACAGTAAGCTTTGATCCATTAAAACACGTTAGACTTGTATCATTTCAGACTTAGCATATGTGTTTGTCATTGTTTTCGTTTCATTTCTTTTATTTAACCTGTTTACAGCTCATTGTATCATAGCATGCCATGTGATACAGTAGCTTGCCAGTCATATAGATGCTCAGAGTGGTTTGGCAGGTGGCCAGAATTCTAGCCACCTGTTGTAACTGTTGCCAACATACAGTGGATTTTCATTTCTGGGAAGGTGTTCAACCAAGAGTCCAAGTCATTAGTATGACTTTGTGTCTTTAAAAAAATTCTTTCTCCTTTTACAGAAGTGTTCTGTTTCCCACTAGTTCTGTGAAGCCGAGCAATCACATGGGTCTTCTTGTCCTTGCCTCTTGAAAATGCATTAAAACAGTGACAGATATGCCAGCGGGATCACCTGAAATGACTTTCAGGTGATCGTCAATGCAAGATACAGAAGATAAAACTAGTTTTTCTTCTCCAGCAATTCAAGTAGCCAGCGGAGTGACCCCATCATGATGGGGTACTGAACAAGTCAGGAAGCAATAGCAATGATTAACTTTCTACTTGGCCGTTAACACTTGATGACTTTTCCTTTAGGATGGCATTACCCACAGCAGCAAGGCCTGTCCTTGATGATAAACTTCTAAAGGCGGTCTGGGTAAACTTTAGGGAGGAAACCATAGCCGGTGTTTTGAAGATCTGGGAGGGTTCAGACACAGTGTAACTTACATGCTCATCCTTTCTCCCAGGAGACACAGCTGCCATTGATAGACAAACGCATGGTAAGAGCTTTTCCATAGTACCATTTTTGCCACCAAATCCAGATGTGATCTGATTCCTACTGGATTCCACACGGTAGCAGCCTTTGCTGTGATCGGGATATACCGTGGGTGACATCCAGTCCCTTGGAACTTCATCATATCAAAACAAACAAACAAACAGTGTTAGAATGGTATTATACCCTTGTTGAAAATCATAGAATCACATAGAGAGTTCTCTAATGGCAGCTTTTGCAGAAGGGACTCTGGCGAATGGCTCACTAAGTGTGAGTAAAGCAAGACCTTCTGTCCTCACCCCAAATTTGATATTGCTTAGTCCGACAAAGAGCAGGCATATATTTTGTGCACAGTGGTGACCATAGGCCTGTATTTGTATATGGAGTAAATATTCAAAATCCAGATTTTTTTTTCTTAGAAACATTCCTCAGTCAGGTGTTGGATATGATTTTCTGCTAAGAATCATGGTGCTGTTTTTAAAAACACTACTTCTTTCATGCCCCTTTTCTTGTCCCAATATCTTCTTATCTCCTCTCCACAAAATAAAAACTGCCTTTCTCCCAGGAAGCTGACTTGTAGATTCAGATAGCAGAAAGATAAAAAAAAAAATCCGTACTGTATTTCCAATTAACTCATTTAATTAGACGAGGTGAATTAATTGGATTTTTTTTGACATGTCTCTGAAAGTCTAAAATACTGGCTTTTGGATTTCCCAGGTAGGGTGGCTTGGACGCTTTGTCACTTGGCTCCTACGCAGGACCTGGTGTAAGACCTGTCATTTGAAGGCTGTCATTTGAGTCCCCCTTGGGGGTATAAAAATGGTCCAGTGATTTTTCGGATAGCAGAGCATAAATCAGCAGGCTGTTTGGCCTGCCCTTCCTTCAGCCCGGGGCTTTCTCTGGTTATCAGCAACCCCATCAGCAGAAGGTTCCATTAAGCATTTCTCTGTCCACATGGGGCAGGTGAGATGATCATCTAAGGGACTCTCTGAAGTTCTTCTCCCCCCATTCCCATTCATTCGCCCTATATAATTTTAGCGGTCTGGGCACGCAGGCTTTGAGGGTCCTCCTTCTGTCCTGTCATGACACGGCCTGGAGAAAGTCTAGAATTTAGACTGGGGCAGTTTTCAACCTTAGGTCATTCTCCCTTGCATTATAACTACCTCGTTTTTATCTCTCCACTTTTATATACCGTATGGGGCAAAGCTGGCTTATTCTCCTCCGTCCCCTAGAGTTCACCCCCCACAGCAGTTGTTTGCTTGACAGTGCCTAGTAAATGTCACCGTATTTGATTAACTTGTCATCTTCCTTTCTTGAAGTCTAGAAATTACTGAACCAAAACAGGTGGAGGAAAGGCTATGGTATATTCTGGAATTCTTCATCTTCATTGAATGCTTCTTTTAGCATATGTCTTTTTCAAACACAGATCAAGAGGGCCAGACGCCTCCCCCCCCCCCCCCGCAGCCCCCATGCCAAACAAAAAATTGCGATCAAAGTATAGAGCATCTCCTTCATAGTGGAAAAATGCAGCGGGTAGGCTCTTTCTCTCTACCATGTGCCTCTAAATAGCTTTCGTCACAAAGCTGTTGGGGTATTTCATACTTTATATTCTACTTCAAATCAAATTGGTAAGTCCACTGTAAGTTGTAAGTTGGTGGTAGTCAGATACAAATCAGGTCATCGTCCCAAATGTCAGTCGGCTCCTGGAGAGCAGAGACGGTGTGTATTTATTTTTAATGTTTCCCTGCCATCAGCATAGTTCTGAGCCCGTAGTAGATCTTCAAGAAATACTTGTTGATGGAGTGTCTTTTGGTTATGGGGGCCTGTTAGTGCAGGCTAACCAAAAGACTTCTGGAACTGAATTCCTTGAATTCTTTAATTTTGTTGGGAATCAACAACCCAAAGGGGATGTCGATTTTTAGGAAGAAACGTTTAGATGAATTTGTCCTTTCTGTCCCCCACCTTGAGGTTCCACCTAGTAGGAGTGAAATTAGAGACTTACCAACATCTGGTGATGACTTGCAGCTTTGAAATAATTGGTGTCTTTGACGGTCATGTTAGCTGTGAGTAGGTTCCTGATTAGAATTCTGTCATAGCCCTGAAAGCCTGCTTTTTGGAGCTTGAAGTGCGGCGCATGGTCTAGGAGAGGCTTCAGTTCTTGGCCAGCTTTTGTTCCGGTTGCTTCGAAGCTCACTTCGTTTGGGGGAGCAGACGGAGAGAGTGAAGTCATTGCAGAGAGTCGCGGTGGGTCCGGGCACCTCCACTGTGAAAGGACCGGCGGCTCCTGCCATCTCCCACTGCCACTCGCAGGATGGATTTTTCCCGCACTCTTCCTTTCCCTCAGGTGCTCTCTGGCTGTTATGGGGGAACCAGCAGAGGGACTCTGTGGCTGTCTGAAGGCCCTGCCCGCAGCCGGAGTCACACCACCTACGTTGTGCTTCTTCCTTTCCGTTACTTTTATTTTAATAACAAACCCTTCCTCCCTCTTGTGAAGGTTTGTGCTCACAAGCATGCCCAACACATGTGTACACACAC
This sequence comes from Meles meles, assembly GCF_922984935.1. NCBI lineage: Eukaryota > Metazoa > Chordata > Mammalia > Carnivora > Mustelidae > Meles > Meles meles. The sequence continues at coordinate 21,550,893 of NC_060066.1, forward strand.
ACAAACACACTCTCACACACTCTTCCTGTCCTGTCTCCCCCTTATCCTTCGTCAGGCCTCCTCCCGCCATTCAGGTCAGGCTGTTCAAGCTTCTAAGAGTTCTCATCTTGGAAAACTCAAGTTTACATTTAACTTTGAAGATAGAGCCACCCCAAGGGTGACGGCATAAACCACAATCTGGTGATGTTTTGGAAAAAAAAAAAAAATTTCTTTTAGAATTCAGATTGCAGGTTGTAGAAGTAATACTTGAGCAGAGTTCCAAGTTCATGTGTTATGGAAAGTGAAAGTTACCTATAATGTGTCCCCCGTTTCCTACCTTTATATACATGCATATAAATCTCTTCCTCATTTCTTACCTTTCTTAGTTACATAGCAAGCGTTCGTATCCGTACATACAGATCTCACTTTAACAACTGAAGGTTAGATATAAAGATCATATACAGTTTATTTTTTTCCAGTTAACTGAGAGACCAAAGCCCACTAATAGTAAAGACTTAGTCTCCTGGAGAGGAAGGACTAAAAGCTTTGCCTTAATCAGGACAACTCTGAGATTCAGAAGAGAGTTGGTGGAAGTTGGGGCGTGACCCCTTCAGTAAGCAGGATTGGGAAAAGCTTTGTCAATATTCTTTGTGGAAAGTCAGTAGCCCCACACAGTTGCAAGCCCTTTCACATTCCTTCACATAGTGCTTTCAAAGTGTCTGTTTATTGTCTCTCTTGGCACTCGCGCGTGCAAATCAGGACTGGCTGGACTCTGGAGAGAGTGAGGGCTGACAGTGGGTCTCCAATTTCAGCAAAAGCCAATAAGAAAACAAAAGCAAAGGGGGAGAATAGTAAAAGAAGGAGACCACATTTTCCTCATTTGGGGACCAAAATGCTGGGTGCTGAATTTTCACTTTCTGATTAGAACTGACAGTTGAACAGATATGATTTATTTTTAAGGTTGTGTATCCATTGCAAGAATGATACAGACAGGAAGAAGCTGTCAAATTTTAGTTTGTTCTTTTTCTCTTTCTCACCCCACTTTTTTTTTTTTTTTTTTAAAGCATAGCTGTATTAATCAGATATTGGCCACTGTCTGACATGTCCTTCTCTGGTAAGTGTTTGCAGATCAAGGCTGCCAGAGATCACCATGCCAGAAAGAACCACTCCAGAAATCACTTTGCATTTTTCTGATGGAGCAGAAATGAACCTGGTTCATTCCATCTCAACAGCTTTACCCAAAAGGCTCAGAATGGACCACTGGTTTCATAAAAGAGGGCTGATGTGAAATCTCAACATGATGCCATTAAAACATGTAGATTTTTTTTTCCCCCCTCACCGCCAGGTTTTATATTTCCATGAACATTGGCCTTCATTTCCCCCCAAATGAGTCTGTGATAACCTTGTTTCTATCCTTGCTGATTTCAACTCCCAGGTAATAAGCCTGGGAATGTCCTTTTTCTCAGCTCAGCGGGAGAAGAAGGGGTATTCCACAGTTGTGTTTGATACATTTACTTTCTACCTGCTGGCTTCAAACAGTATTAATTTTTATGTGCTCATTGTGCATTGTGTTTAATTAAAAGCAGTTCTATTCACAGAGGTAGTTGTAGGGGTTTTTTTTTCCCCTGAAATGAATAAAACAAATAGGCATCTGGTATTTGTTTTGTATAACACAATCCCCATAAAATGAAGAGTAATAAAACATAATTATCTGTAAAGGCTTGTTTTATAAGCCTGAGAATGGGCTTGTTTCTACCAGGTTTTTAAATTCCACTCATACGATAAAGACTCTCTTTGTATATTAATCCATAACAGCAGTAACAACAAAAGCTTCCCAATTACATGTGTGAATTCAACTTATCTTTTATTAAACAAATGGATTTCTTTTTTCCTGTTACAGTGTGCATGATAAAAGTTTGTAATCACATTTCTTGTACACCAACACACTAGGTCGAAGGAAGGTTCTGTATTCTTTTCAATCGGTATAGCTTTAATTCTGATTTTTCCCTATAATTAAATAATTTTGTAGTCCCTTATTGAATTTTTTAGGTCTCTGACCACTCTGTGGATTCCAAGACCTTTCAGAGAAATACACATCCAACTTCTGCATATGTTTTCGTAAAGTTTGTGAGCATTCTGATCCTTGGTTAAAGGATCTGCTAATTATTATGAGAAGTGTGCTTATCATCCAAAGCTAAGATTTTAGCTTTAGTGTGTGAATATCTGATGAAAGAAATCTGGCTTTGTAGCATCTGATTTAATTTCAGGGTCGGGCTCCTTTCTAGGAATGGAGGAATCCTCTCATCAGAGACAAAAAATAATTCAGAATGTGTGAAATATAAAAATGATTAATTCAGCGGTAAAGTTGCTGTCCTATTAGACGGCAGTGCTCACATCCCCGGGGGCTCCCGTTCCCAAGACTGTTTTTACTGTTTCTGTCCAGCGCCAGGCACGAGCCTTGAGTGGCAAATTCATCCTCTGAGGTTGTGTGTCCATTGCTGCGAGAATGAAAGAAGCAGTAACAAAACCATGCAGCATGGTATTTCACGATGACAGTTTTATGCGGTTGCGTGATGTTGCCGAGTCTCGTATGTGATATCGACCCCTTTCTTTTGAATCAAAGCACAAGAGTTTTACGGGAGGAGGGAGGCTTCAGCGAGAACGGAGTCAAACACAAAAGAAAATCAAGCCCCGGCGTAGTCATCCCATCCTGTCTACTATTATACTCATGGCTCACAGGAAATGGAAGTACATATATGTGGTATTTATATCCAGTTTGACGGGTGATTTCTAATTTTAGACTTCTAACCTTTTTTTTTTAACATGATCCTTTTGCATTGATATCACACCGAGACGTTTGTATTATTATGAACGCATGCTGAATAAAGTAGACACAGCCACTGGATCGCTCCCTTCGTGTTGTCATCTGTCGGAGAACGGGTAGCTGAAAATAAGAGCATCAGTTCCTCCTCGGAAGGGAGGCTGAATATTCCGGTTCGAGATCAGTAGTCACTTTGTATGCTTTATTTGAAATACCATTTTTGAACACACTTGGCAACTTAAAGTGCCCAATTAAAAAGCGCTGTGGAAAGAGGAAGCCTGTGGACATGCAATTAATCTTTGGGATTCAGAGCGTTTCCTTCATGTGTGGAAGGCCGTCGTATGAAATCACTGGACACAATAGCTTTATGCCAGGTGCTTAGAATAGAAGGTTTTCAGGATGGATTATTTCTGTCCTCTTGGTCTGAAAATGGCTTACCTAAAGAGACTCCCAGCTCCATAAAAGTACTGGTGGTGTGAAAAAAATTCGGTGGTGTGCTTTAATAAAATATTAGGCAGTTGATGACTACAACTAGCCACCTAAGTGACAGGTAATCTTTATTATACAAGAGTGCTTAAGTTCGTGGACTCTGTTTTACTGGATCCGCAACCTCCTCCCGCCTTTTATTTTATTTCATGTTTTTCAAGAGATGAGGGTTGGGTGCTGGAAAATTGGCCAGATTTTGTGCTGTTCCTTACTAAAAAATGGAGCCTTCCTGAGTAGAGCCCGATGAGCTGTATATTCTGAGATTATTTATAGTGTTTATGATGGAACGACCAAAAACACGAAGCACTTAATAGCCTTCCTTATTTGCAAGTCAGATTCATCTAAGGAGTATTTTTCTTTTATTTTTCTGGTGCTTGAAGTACTCCTTTAAAATAGATTATCGGGGAGGATACACAGGGACACAGATTTGTTGGTTAGGAAAATGCAGAATGGATAAAGCTTTCCTTTCTTAAAGCTTTGCGACAACCAAAAAACATCCATTTTATTTAAGTACAAACACTGCTTTTTGTGTAAGTGAAGTCACTCTCACGCACACACACACCTAACATAGGATAGGTGAGTGTATGTGAACTGAGGTGCTCATTTCCCAATTATATAATAGATGCATTCCATTAAAGTTTGCAGTAAAGTGAATGTCTATTAAGTGAATTATTTTTCCCTAGTGACTTCTGTAAAAATAGCGCTGTCTTCCACGAGGCTGTGAATATCGTACGTTCTCATGTTTGTCTACCAAGAAGAAGGAATAGAAAGGAAAAGCCCTTTAAATGCCATAAATATAAAGAAAACACTAAGTTTCTGATAAAGCTTCTAATGACACCCCAAATATTGCCTGTGGTCGTTAAGCGGGAGTGGGTGACTTTAATGACAAAAGGGCAAATACGCAGTTAGTAGCCCAGCTCAGAAAGCGGTACTCCCTTCCCTCACCCTCCTTCCCAACGTTCCCATGGGGGAGAGAACAGTCACCAAGGTTTTAGCAAGGAGGTTATTTTAATAGTCTCAGCATCCTGTCTACGCAGAAATCTGACATCCAAGTTTTCTTTTGTCAACTTAAAGATGTGACTTGAAAATAACCTCTTACTAACATTTCATCCTAACGCCTCATCAGTCTGTTACAATATCTTCACAAGAGGAGTGTTAGCTCTGTTATTTAATGCTCCGCAGTGGAAACATCCACACCCCCTTCGCCATAAAATTATTTCCCCAGTTCTGTTCGGTTATCAGCTGTCGTGAGGCCACATGGATTGTCTGAGATGCTGTGTGTTGGGTCCCCTGCCCGAACGCCGGATGTGTAGGAAGCACTAACCATGTGTCCCGAAGGTGCTGTGCTTAACACACGCTCTGTCCTCTCATCCTTTCAAAAGCTCCATGTCTCCCATTTTACAGATTTGGACAGTGAGGCTCAGACTTGCTAGATAACTTGCCTGGAGTCACCCAGAGAGTGAGAGGCAGAGTCGGCATTTGCCCTCCACCCAGATTGGGCCCTGGAAGCCGGGTGCTTACCTAGTGCCGTGGTCTCCGCTGGGCCGTGTTTCCAGAGTCGTCCGGGATGGTTTAAAACACTGCTGCGGGTGAACTCAGCACCTTGAGGAGCTGGGCTCTGGGCATCTGTGTCTTGAAGGTTTCGCAAGTGACAAGCAGGACAGTGACTGAATCCTGTCACATGCCCCGCGCGATGTCTTGCTAGGATGTTGAGTGGCTGGATGATCTGATCCTCACCGTCCCGAGCCCGCCTTCCAGTGAGGGAAACGCGTGTGCACACACCTGTACTGAGCAAGGTGAGGACCGGCGCTGGGTGGCTCTTAGTCTGTTCCTGCTGCTCTTACAAAAGACCACAGCCCGGTGCCTTATAAACACCAGAAGTGACTTTCTCATGGTTCTGGAGTCTGGACATCCACGATCAGGGTGCCGGCGCGCTCAGGTTCCGGTGGAGGGCTGCTTTGGGGCTGAAGCCTGCTCCCGTCTCCCCATGTCCTCACATAGCAGAAGGCGGGGCGGGGGGGTGGTGGCCTCTTAAAGGCCTGGATCCCACTCAACAGGTTCTACCTTTGTACTTTAATCACCTCCGAAAGGTCTCCACCTCCCAATTCCATCATCTTGGGGGTTAGGTTTCAACATACGAGTGTGGGGGGTGTTGTACGCAAACGTTCGGACCATAGCAGGAAATAGCGACTGTGCCCTGTGATAATTCTGATGAGAGGGCTTACAGTGGAACAGGTAGCATCTAGAACATAGTCACTTCCCCAAGCGCTGTGGGTGCTGGCTCCAGAGATGGGTTGCGTCTTTCCCCTGTAAACCCTACAGTCCGTTACCAGAGAGCCTTGGTCCAGGTTCTCGTGAAGGTCCCAGTCAGGGATCTTGGATCTTCTCCTTTTAGTGTGTCTGGGACAGCTTGGGTGATAAGACTGGTCATTTTTCTATTTCTTCAATTTTCTCCTTAGAAAATCTCCGTTGTGCTCCTTGCTTCTGTTCTGGGCAGTGAGGACACCTGCATGGGAGCGGTTCTTCAGGGGCCCCGTAAACGAGTCTGGGTTAGGAAGACTGGGGTTGAGGTATCAGCGAAGGCTTAGGCAGAAGGCTGATCTATATAATGATTCTGGGATTCGGTTCTTGAATTCCTTGTACTCAGAATATGAATTAAGGCCAAGCTGGCGCTGACAACCAGAATCATGCAAAACTTATGGTGACTGTTGGGTGATTGGCCACATTATAAGATGTATTCCTAACAGTGGGGACCTGATGGAGGGTATTAAATAATACAGTGTTCTCCGTAAGTATCTTTTAATTGGGAAGAGAACTGTGCTGTAGATTTATTCATTGGTGCATTGAAGATACATTTATTAGGTGCTTTCTGTATGTCAGACTCATTCAGAAGTCTAAATTTCAGACTCGGTTCTTTGATCCCTTAAGTTTAGAGCTTAGCTAAAAGTATCATTATATCTCAAAAAATAATTCTATCAAATTATGCCTAAAATGAGACGGAAATGCTGTCTCTCCTTCCTCCCTCCCCCCCTCCCCCACCCAGTTCTGCCATTGATTGGTCTTGTCAGTTTTAGGAGATGTAAAAATTTCTTGAGCCGAAAGTACCACACTCCACAGGCATATCCTGGTAACACGGATTGAGAAGCCGATTAGAAGAGAACTTTAATCATTACCGTCAGCCTCACTGTTCTGAGATTTCGGGTTTCTTTCCCTTACCACAGACTTAATTCTTTCATCTCTGTTTTCAACTTCGGAAGAACTTTAGAATGAGTGAGGGAGATTAAAAGGAAGTTGGGAAGACCAGCAAAGATGTCATTGGTGGTGCGGGTAAGGGAGACTTGTGACCAAGTTATGTGAAGTTGGATTAAAAAAAAATGTGGTCAGCTCAGTATGTAATGACTTTTAGTCAGAAATGGTGTTTGGGGGTCACGTTATCTGTGTTCAGAACTTTTTTGATTGTGGAGGGCACTGGTACCCTACATTTTCTTAAATTAGCTCATCCTTTTCTTGCTAAAAGAAACTGTGGGCATTTGCTGAAATATCCTCGTTTTAGTACAGATGATCTTACTGTGACTTTACAATATGGTTTCATTTCTGCAGAGCTTTATTCACTTTGGTGTGATAGAGAAATTGCCGGCAGATCTTATGGGAAAATAAAAGTAGGATTTTCCAAGTAATAAAGTCAGACGGTTTCCAGTTGTTATCTTTTTTTTTTTTTAAGATTTTATTTGTTTATTTGATGGACAGAGATCACAAGTAGGCAGAGAGGCAGGCAGAGAGAGAGGAAGAAGCAGGCTCCCCGCTGAGCAGAGAACCTGATCCAGGGCTCGATCCCAGGACCCTGAGATTATGACCTGAGCCGAAGGCAGAGGCTTTAACCCACTGAGCCACCCAGGCGCCCCCAGTTGTTGTCTTAAGATGCAGTCTCTTGGCATCTAGTTTCAGAAACACATTTTGCCCCCAGGTGTGAGTGACAGTGCTTCTTGGGACAATGGGAAGACTTACTACCTGAGAATCGTCCTCTTAGCCCTGTGTTTATGGGGCATGATGTGGAGGTTTGGAAATAAACACACCCTGGGACACAACAGTGTCTTAGTTAAGACATCTACTATTTTTAATACATTTTGCTATTTTTGGCCTGGTGTGTTATCTTAGGGTGAGGAAAGTCATCCACTTGCCTTCGTCTGAGGTCATATGTAGCCGTCAGTTCTCTGTAATGGACTCGATGATGTTAGGGGTTTAAAATAACTGAGAATTAACATTTCTTGCCCTCACAATGGTGGTTGCAGCCCTCTATCATTTTTATGCTATTCCTCACACTCCTCTTTTACGAGAAGCTCCTGGCCCCTCCTTCACCCCCAAAGTTAGATCTCATAATTTAATATACCTAGGTAGTGCCTGGCCCAAATCCTGTAATATTTTGTTTTGTCCTCAGCTTCTGTGATGGTGTTAAGAGGAAGGCGAGTAGTGGAGGGATTGGGTTGAAAGAGGAGAAAAGGGAGCCGTTGTAACCCCCCAGGGACAGGGTAGGAGATTGTTACTACATTAGTGGTAGGAGGGCTTCTCCAGAAAATAGGATGGTAGGATTAAATGGGGCTATTAAAAGCATGTCAATGTCAATTCATTAAGTCACGATGGCAATTTCTTTATGAGCCCCTTTGGTCTCCTCTTGTGACTCTGTATTTTCAGGGAGTGCGGAAGTACTACCGTTACTTAGATGCCTGCTCTGTTCCCCCTTCTTCGAGGGCTGCTTCTCAGATGAAAAGATTCATTGAAGACCCCCCAAATACCCGTTTGCACCTGTAGACATTGGGACTGAAAATGGGGACGATCTGGTACCACGTTCCCAAGCAGTCCTGACCTGGTTAAGCAGGTACAAGGTTGGAGACATTTGCTTGAGGGTCCAACAAAGTGAGTCTTGTGGAGAATTTTGGGTGAGAACCTTTTTATTCTGAAAAGAATACTGAATTCCCATTTGGCAGGCTTGTGCGAAAAACTGCAAAAATGTTTCCATTTAGGAAAACAAGGTGTTTTCAAGATCAGTTGGCGTCTGCCTGGCTCCTGTTTAGTGAGGGCTTCTCAAGGCTTGAGTTGAATGGGTAAGCGTGTTTGATATCAAACCATGTAGTGGGGGGTCAGACCTGGCATCTCCGTCCCTGCCACTTAACTGTGTCATCCCCTTATTTCTTCGTCAGGAAAATGAGGGTTCTAGTATCCATCTAATTCTTGTTCCTCAGTGAGATTAAATGAGACACCAGATAAAAAGCATTCAGCACAGTCCTTGGCACAAGGGACCCACCCCTTAAATATTCACAAGTTTAATTATCAGTTTACTTTTAGGACCAAAAAAACCTCCCAACCCCCCCAAACGTAGTGATCTTATCTGTCTCTTGAAGGGTAAGCCGTTGAAGGAAGCTGAAGCCTGGAAAAATGATATGTTACTGGTGGAGCCTGAATTAGGATCAAGGTCTTCTGACTTTTCCCTGGAGCCTGGTGCTTCCCATAGTAGGGGGGTGGTTCTCCATTATACAAAGGCGGGTGTGCCCCTAAGACTTTTGCCTGGTTTTCCTGGGTATCACAGAGCTTGTAGGGGTTGTATGAACTTTTCCATTTGGCCTCCATACCTTTTCCATCCCTATTATTATATATGGGGTATGATTTTTATATATTTAAGAATGAATTTTTATATATTTAAGAACCTTCATTGCCCTGGTTCTTTTGGTGGCAAAAATTTCTGCACTTTTGAAGGTGTTATCATTTTCTGAGTTTTCAAAGAGCCACCTTCAGAGAAAAATTCACAGTTTTTGATTATGCCTGAGGACTGCAGAACAGCATTTGAACTACAAGTGAGAAAGAAGGGCAAGTATTTGATTAAAACCAATCTCCCTTAAAGACTAATGTCTCAGTCTCCGTCCGACCTTCTTCAAGGGAACTTCAGTGTCTGCTGCTGGTCAGGTCCAATTTATCGGGAGGTAAAAGAAAAGGCAATCATTTTCTTAATTCATTTATTAGCTTCCAGACTTGATAGAGTGAATCTAAAAAATGGCATTAGATAATAGAAGAAGTTTAAGTGCTTAAAAAATGTCTGGCGCGTTTCATACTCGCAGGAAGCAGCTGTGATCAGAGTTCAGGATGGTACGACGTTCTCCTTGATAACAGGCGGGTGGTATGTATCCGCTGGGCAACTCAGGAGGCACAGGGGATTCGAACTGCCGGAGTCGGAGACGCATCCTCTGTGTGATTTTCTGCCTTGCTTTTGTGATTATCTGAGTTCTCTACGGAACAGACACCGACATTCGTATTTCCAGCTCCGATTCCAGCGGGTGCTTTCTCCTGGGGCATGGGCTGCCCCAGGCCACACCTCACCTAACTTTGTGGCTCACTTTGATCTTGAAGAATGTGCTGCGGAACCTTCTTGCCTTCCTCGGCCGGTCCTGGGCCAGGGGCCCCTCTCATCAGGATTCCGTGGCATCCTTCTGTGGCCGTGTGGTGCATGTCACAGGTGCACTGTCGTCCTCTCTGTTCAGTGGTCTCTCTCTGGCTACTCTGTGAGCTCTGTGGGGACAAGAACCACTTTTGTCTTTCCATCCCGCGCCCAGCAGGCTGCATGGAGCCCCCAAGTGAATGTTCATTGACTGAATGAATGAATCACTCTCTGCCAAAACCTGGCTTCCCTGAATTTGTATGGCCTGTAACCTTTTGTAAGTGAAACCATTTCTGTGCAATTAGCCATTTCTGCTCTTCCTTTTCTCCTGAAGTCATTTCTTATTTTCCCTGTAAATCTTGTTGTACCCACTCCCTACCCCCTACAACCAGTGCGGCTCATGCTTTTCCCGTTCTTTAAAAAAAAAATGTTTGGAGAGGTGTGAAGTACAAGATAGATAATGTGGGCTGAATCCAGGGCTATTCAACTTGACTAGACTCTGAGCCTTCCAGAATGTTGAGAAAGTAATTAGTGGGAAGGAAAGTGTTAGAAGAGATGGCCGTAGTTCTTTGTATGGCGAAGAATGTTTCTCCTTGGTGATGAGGTGGGCATTGTCACCCTTCTGAATAAATCTTAAGCAAAGTACAAAAACACCAGCAGGCGAGACAACGGCTGGCCGCTCTCCCTTTGGGATGGCAGCACCTCATATGGGTAAGTTTAGAATTGGGTTTCCTGTTTGGGGTTTTGACGAGTCATAATGTTGAGTGGCAGGCTAACCTTTGAACTTTCTGTGTTTTTGACATCAAAAGGAATTCTGTGCTGTACCAAAAACCTTTTATGCAAGGAATTAATACTCTGAGGGTACAGAGAGAAGTTAGCAGCAGACTTGTGGAGCAATGGTGGAAAAACGAGTATCTTTCATTTGCTCAGTTTATTTGGATGATAGTGGATTTTTTTTTTTTTTTAAGATGGGGAGGTCACATTTCTCCAGTCTTTCAGCATGTTGCTTTTAATACCCTTAAAATTATTTTTCTTACACAAGCCTGAATTTGATGAAAGGTTTTTGTTTTGTTTTGTTTTGTTTTTGGTAGGTTGTTGATTCCCCTGATTCTCCAGTATGTCTCATTGTGTAATTTTAATCATGAAAAGGTTTCCCAGGAAGGGCATGTTTTTAGTAACATTTCTGTAGTCTGTGACACCTTTTAGAGTAAAAACATGAATCCGTTAAGTGGGTACTTTTCGCATGACTTCTCTTTTAATGGAATTAAAAATCTTAACTTGTTTTGGCAGCAAATTTTTGCACATAGCAGTTTCTTAATATTGAATTGAATCCCCTAGTCCTTGTATTTTCAAAGTCTAATGTGTTTCATTTTGTCTTTCACTGAGAGTTGTTGGGGGGAAGGCAGGCGGGGGTGGGGGTGGGGGGTGTGTTTGTTTTTGCTTGTTTCTTTTTTTTTTTTTCTGTGCACATGTGTTTGATTTTCCTGTTCTTAATTTTTTTAAACTAAATACATCCATTACTCAGTGTTCCCCTGTTTATGAATAAGAGTGATTTAAATCTTTCCAGCATGGTTTTAAGTGATGTGTATTGTAACTGGAGGTCACCACTTGTTTGCCTTTATTTCTTTATTCACCTTTCATTTTTGGAAAGATGACTTACATATTTATTAGGTTCGATGTCTTCCATAATGATTTTTGGGGCTGAGATTCCCACCCCCCCAATTTTTTTTTCTTAACCTAGGAAGGCTGATGATTAAAATTTTAAAATGAAAAATCTAGTCAAATGCCCCTCATTCTTTAACAGACAAATAGTGAGTTATATAAAGAAAGGCTTGGAAACGGAACCTGTGGAGTCACAATGACATAAGGATATAACAAATTCTGTTTTAAAAAATGGGCAAAACTAAATCAATGGGAGGCACATTTGGGTGCTAAAACTATAGAGATATTACTATTAAAGTAGTCTATAAATATGTTGCCGGGGCTTCTGTTATAACAGAAGCATTTTGGTATTTACAAATTTTCTTTAATTTTTTTAGAAACTACAAATGAAATCAGATTATAGGCGGTAGCACAGGTATTCATTGTAGCTAATGTGAAAGCGCTGAGTTATTGGGGTACCCGGGTGGCTCAGTCGGTTAAAGCCTTTGCCTTCGGCTCAGGTCATGATCCCGGGGTCCTGGGATCAAGCCCCACTAGGGGCTCTCCGCTCAGTGTGAAGCCTGCTTCTCCCTTTCCCACTCCCCCTGCTTGTGTTCCTTCTCTTGCTATGTTTCTGTCAAATGAATAAATAAAATCTTAAAAAAAAAAGTTCTGAGTTATTAATAAAAATATAAGGAACAGTGTCTGAAGTATGGGCCTGGAAGGAATACTAAGTGGAAAGGTGGCTGTATTTTTTTTTTTTTAAACTGTGAAGTAAATTTATTGTCATTGTATTTGATATTTATTACCAGAGTCCCTATGTTAATTCTGGTTTTATTGCTTTTCAGAATAATTAAGATCTAAATCATCTGCTGAATTCTGCTTGATTTTCCGACTTCTTTTGCTTTGTTCATTTGTCCTACGAATAGTGTTGGTTACTTTCACGAGGCCTTGCCTTGTGCTGAGGCTACAGTGAGTAAATAACCATTGGTAACCCTGCTTTTAGGGCTCTTCCAGGATGGGACCTTGAATAGGAGGACATAGTATTTTTGCTGTAAAAGTTTATTGGGATCCATCCTACAATGCCATTATTGGGGTATATGGCTTTTCTTTTTTGGTTAAAATACACGTTTTGCCCTGTTTTGTGAGAATTTATTTGCTCACGGTCGTCTCCGTGGAATCATTATTAGGGAGGCTTTTGAGTTCGATCCTGGGGATTGTCCACAGCCTGGTGGTGGTCTGGAAGGCCTGAGAAGCGCGCAGCCAGAAGCTCAGTGCTCACTGGTGACCTCTTCTGTGTACAACAGAAGCCTGGGCATTCCTGTGTGTACCCCCTTGAAAGACGGTTCATTGCCTTCTAGGAATTTTGGAAATTGTGGAACCATTTGTGTCTGTTCTTTTGCTTTTTTTAATCAATTATTTACTTACTTAAAAAAAGATTTCATTTATTTATTTTTGTGAGAGTGATGTTATTTTTCAAAATAAAACCTAAAAAGCACTTTCGGGAAGGAAAATGAACGTGTTTATTTTAATGCAACAACTTGGACTTTTCCATGTGTTGGTTCCTTAAGTGAAAATTCTGTCTGGAAACTGGTTTTCATTCTCCTTCCCTTCTCTCTGGTGTTTATTGGAACATTGCTTGTGAAATATTTTAACAGAAACAACCCCCTCTCCAAGTAAAATCTATGTAAAGTCTTTTATTATTTTCATTATTCTATTTTTACTTTCCTATTAATAATTTTTTTTATTTGCTGCCTCTAGGAAGGCAAACAAAAATTACCATGTCATTTCCATGTGGTCACACAATTTTAGAATCTGAATACAAGATAAAAATAATTTCAGGAAATAATTGATTTTTCTAAAGGAATGATCTGTGTCTCCAAAAGTTCTATCAAACGTTTATTCAGCAGACACTTTTTTACAATAGTAGCTCTTGTTTATTGAGCATTTGCTCTGTGCCACGCAGTGGGCCTCCTGAGGGATCTGCAAAGTACCCAGACTTCTTGAGCACCATTAAGGAAAGCCCTTGGCCTCCAGCAGCTTGAGATGGAGGGTGCGCCGATGGGGGAGGGAGGAAGGCAGATAGGTACAAGGAAGGAATATTTACTACTCAGTGTTCGTAGAAGTGCACACAGAGATGCTGAGCGCAACAGAGACATGGAGACATTCTGAAAACTTTTTGTGTTTACATTTGTTGTTAAAACTCATGGAAAGCAGCCAGCGATATCAACATCCTCAGGAATGAAAGTACATGAAGATTATGATGGACAGTGTTCAAAACTCCACAGTTGACACCATTCCCTTTCCCTTGTAGAATGGGAAAGTAAAGGGGAAAGTGAAATTTGTTCTGGGAGCCTTATCAGAGAGGATAGCTTTTACATTTGAAAGCAGCCAAGTTTGTGTTTTATGGACTCTGAGATCATATATAATCCTTATGTTATCAACTGGTGACTTTTCTCTAAAGATTTTTTTTTTTGGAATTACTTTATGTTTGGTTTCAGGGATATGCTTCCCTCTCCCCTAAGTTATAATAATGGGAACATTTAGATCTTCCCCCAGCCAAAAGCATAACCTTGGTTGTATTTGTTTTCTTTTTTCAGTATATAAAATGTAAAAGAAAACAGAGTTAAGTCCCCCCTACAGTATAAATAAGGACTCCTTCTTCCAAAGGAACTTATTTCTTTGTTTAAATAATGAGAAACTTGTGTTCTTAGTAACATTATTTAGTATACATTGTGCCTCCCAGTGTCCTCCCGACCCTTCCTGAAGATGAATAAATTAGCTTCTCTTCCATTTGTACAGCTGGAGTATGAGATGTGGAGACAACACACAACCAAGATTTCTAAAGGGACAGAGGCTTGGGTCAAGCCAGGCCTTGACCTTAGAATTCCCCTCCTCTGTCCTTCTTCAGGGGCAAATACTATCCAGCCTGGTCTCTCAGAGCCCAACACTTTGGGTCCTTTCTGAAAGATGTTCTTACAGCCACCACCAGAAATGCCTCAGATCAAAGACGATTGGACCTCCCATTTTCTTTGTCAAGATAGATGGTCTGTGTCAAAAATTAGGACTCCTGGAGTGCCTGGGTGGCTCAGTCATTAAGCATCTGCCTTAGGCTCAGGTCATGATCCCAGGGTCTAGGGATGGAGCCCTGCATTGGGCTCCCTGCTCAGTGGGAAGCCTGCTTCTCCCTCTCCCCCTCTCCCTGCTTGTGTTCCCTCTCTTGCTGTCTGTGTCAAATAAATAAATAAAATCTTTTTTAAAAAGAGAGAATTAGGACCTGTGTTTAAGCATGACTTTAAAACAATAACATCTGTTAGAAGTTAACCATGCCATAATAAGTGAGGGGAAAATTTTTTATGAGAAAAATGTCCTTTAGGAGTGTGGGGTCATTGAACACCCACTTTCTGAGTAGTGTTTTATCACAGTCGTTGGAAATGAATAGGACTGGTCTCCACACCCACTGGAATGGGTCTAAATAAAACCGTGGCGAGCACAGCTCTCCTGGATCCCAGCCTCCTGTGGTCTAGATTTTCATATTCTTCTCAATTTGCCCCAGAGCTTGCTGTGACCCTCATCCATCTTTTCTGCATTTAACAAAGTTGTAAAGGGATTTATATGCTTTCCATTAGCCTTAGCAAAGCTGCTGTCATGAATATTTAATGGCGAGTGCAGTTTGTTTTCTTTTTCTTTCTTTCCCAGCCTCGGTCCCCCACCCCTCCCCCCTCCCTTAGGCAGCTAGGAGAAATGTAAATATCTCAGCCCGTGCCGCACCCCTGGCCGGTCCCGGAGGAGCGCTGGGCTCGCTCAATTCAAAGCCTGGACCCCATAAGGCAAAGCTGTTTTTGTTTTTGTTTTTGTTTTTTCTTTTTTTCCTTTCTCTGCACCGTTCCCCCCCTCCTCTCGGTTCCTCTTTCTGCACGAGTTGGGGTTCCGTGGCACGGTGGCCCGCAGTGGCGCAGGGACAGCCTTGCGTGGGGTTCTGCCTGCACGGCGTCTCCCGAGCTGCCGCCCAGCCGCCCCAGGCAGCCCCGGACGGTCCTTTCCTTTGAACTTCACTGAAGCACAATAGCTGCCCCGCACCTTCGCCGGGGCTCCCTCAGATGCATTCCTGACCCTTCACGGGTCGCTGGTCCCTTTCTCTTCGCAACAGCAAAAAGGGTGAACGTCTGGGACAGAAGATGACTTTTGAAGACACTGAAAGATTTACCGTGTCTAGAGCAACCTCTGAACTTTGGTGGTTGTTATCTCAGAAAAATGCGCTTTTCCGATTGGTAGTTTAGATCCCCCCTTTCCTCTCCCCTCTCCCCTCATCCCTGCCTTTACTGTGGAATTTCTCCACCTCACCTCTCCTCATCCCCCATCCCAGCTCTCCCTTTTTCCTTTGAGCCTGGATTGTCCTGGGCCAGCAGAGCCAGAGAATTCTACCCGTAAGGGTGGGAGGGCACTGAGGAGCCTAATCCTTAACCCACCGGGAAGGTCAGGCACAGGAAAGCTTCCTTTCCCCATTGAAGTCAGACTCCTTTGAATGCCTGACCCCCAGGTCCCTCTGCCCTGAAGGATTCCTTGAAAGAAGCAGCAAGAAAATCCAAACAAAATGTTTAGCCCACTATTTGGCTATAGTAGTTGCTCATTAAATGTTATGTAGATGTTATGATTAATATTATACACATTTACTCCTTTTCCTGAAATTCTTCAGTGTGGTCTCAAAAATTCATATGGGTTCTAAATCTTCCCCATTTAGTTAATTGTAGAGTGGAATACATGTTAGAGCAACTGAGCTGGATTCATTTTTTTTAAATGTGTACAAACATAGCTTTCTTTATTGTACAGTTAAATGCAAAGCTAAGGAGCATGAACACGGATTTATCTTTACTGGTTTCAGACGTCCCCTTTTTCCATGTATCCTGGGCCTCTCTCCTTCTTCTTCTATCTGTTGGATCAGAGTTTAATCTTAGTTTCTTTTGGTGTGATTTTACCAACTAAGCACCTTTTATAAAACCTCAAAAGTAATACTCTTCTGATCCCGAATACAAGGTCTGGCATT
The DNA here is from genome assembly GCF_922984935.1 of Meles meles. NCBI lineage: Eukaryota > Metazoa > Chordata > Mammalia > Carnivora > Mustelidae > Meles > Meles meles. Next base: position 21,567,288 of record NC_060066.1, read on the forward strand.
GGTACTTTCCGCCAGTCTCCATCTCTCTCCCACTTCCTCTGCTTGGAACAGTAAAAATACACTGTGTCTCCTTCTCCCTTTAATTGCAGACACTATTAAAAGATGTTGTAACATCACAGCAAACACCGTGTCCCAAGTGGTATCTAATCCTATTACGCTTCCCGGTGAAACTTAAATTGTAAATCTCGTAGTGAACCAGGTCTGTGTGTTAAGATTTATTTTGTGATATCAAGTAGCTGTTTCTTATAGGAAAGAGTGAAAAAAAATTGCTGCAGCTTGGGGGAAAATCACCAAACAAATGTTAGAGGAGTCTGCCTTAGCCTGCCCTTCGGCATCCGTGTATAGTAGGATCATTCTGTTTGCTTGCCAGTGAGGATACCGGTAGTAATTGTTAACCCTGTGAGCTCAGTGCACTAACCGTAGCAATGCACAAGGCTGTTGAGGGAACTAAATGGGAATGTGAGTACAATTTCTCTTCTGGGAGCCTGTTCACCTGCAAATTCATAAAAAATGTATGACAGGCGGTGGAAGTGAGTGGGTCCCTGTCTCTGAACGAGTTCTTTTTACTAGATCCTTATGCGCTTATCTATCTCTGATGAACGCCTACCACTGTGTGCTTAATTGATGGGAGTGTTGTTTCATTTCTCTTTGGGTTACCGAAAATTAATTAGTTAGCGTGTGGGTAACCTTATCTCACTAATTCATAGAGTAGCTACAATCAATGAGAATCTCTGAAAGATTTCTACATGGGCTACTAATTACACATCTCCTCTATCCTGTTTGGTAGACTTAACCACAACGTTTACAGATTCCTGTGTTAAATTTGTTTTTTGTTTTATTTTATTTTAAGATTTTATTTATTTATTTGAGAGAGAGAGAGAGAGAGAGAGAGCACATGAGCTGGGGTGCAGGGGCAGAGGGAGAGAGAGAAGCAGACTCCCCACTGAGCAGGGAGGCCAAGGTGGGGCCGCATCCCAGGAGTCTGGAATCACAACTTGAGCCAAAGGCAGACACTTAGCCAGCTGAGCCACCCAGGCACCCAAATCCATTAAATTTCTTTTTAATGGACTTGGCCCCAAATTCTAGCTGATGAGACGGCTTTGGATTCTGCCCCTGAAGTCTGTCAGATCTTCTTCCTCAGCTTCAGGCTTCCCTCAGATTTGGGAAGCATGCCCGCCGTGTCTGTGATGGCTTTGTTGACAGACCAGTAGCAGGAAGAACCCTTTGGCGCATCTCTGTGGACCTGCTTGCCTTGAGTTGACTTAGACCCATTAATAGGTCCCTTGGGGTCAGAGTTCCCACTGACTGTTTTCCTCTCCATTTCTTTATCATGCTATGAGGCTGACTAGAAAGATCTTGACAAATGTTTTGCTAAAATCCTGACATACTTGTGAACAGATGTTGGTATGATGAGACTGGATGAACAGAAAACACGGATAGCCAGATCCGTTTCTCGAATAAACCAATGTCTACGTTGCCTTTGATCTCATCCCGTTACGTTTCCTGTCAGTAAGACTTTCAGTGCAAATATTAATTGATGTTAAGTCAGCAAGTGCTGAGGGTCTGGTCACAGGGGAAAGACAGAGAGAAACAAAAGGGGGCTGTACCTAGGGTAAGCCAGAGCCTTGCTGGGTCAGACAATTAGGTAACAGCATAAGGTAATGTATAATAAAATGCTACATTACGTGGAACAGATTATAGGTATTATGGAATGCGAAAAATGACTTATATTCTTACGTCTCGACTGGGTTTCAGAATTGTTTCATGCAAGTCTCTCTTTATTCTGATGCAGTTCACTGTCATGGAGACTTCCCTTTCTTGAAGCGATGACAATTGTTAGTATTTTCTGAGCACCTATGGTGATGTGTCAGGGGGCTACGAATTGTCGTGATATCAACTATTTGATCCTCACCACAGCCCTCTGAGGTGGATGTGATTTTTTTTCTCCATTTCACAGATGAGGAAAGTAAGGCATGATGGCTAATCCTCCCTCAGAGTGAGTTCTGATTAATTCCTTCCTCTTTCTGCTGTGGGGGGCCTGCAGTGAGGGGAGCCAGGAGAGGCGGTGTTGCCTTCTGTGAAGAGAGTCTGGATTTGAATCCTGGCTCCTTTTTACCTACTTCCCTCTGTAGGCAGGACCTTGGGCAAGTTGCTTAACCTGTCAGAGCTTCTCAGCTGGAAAGCAGAGCAGGATTGTTTTAAGGATTTAAGCGACTCCTATGCAGTGGGCGTGCAGTGAGTGGGAACTGTTGTTGATGACGAGTCATGATAAGAATATCATTATCACATTCTCCACCCAAAGAGACCTGTTAGAATTGTACAGAAAAGGAACCTGTCGGTCTTGACAAGTTTTTAAAACCCCTGGCCCAAGTACAGCATTAGTCCTTTGTGGAGCATTTGCAGAATGGATGGGTGGAAAGACAGACTAGGACAGGGACCTCCAGGAGAGTTCCTGGAGCAAGCAGCCGCAGAAGCACCATCATTTTCCAGTGGGGTCATTCTTTTCCTGACTTGTCATTTATTAATTGAAACAATCCCTTTTTTAGCCTTACCCTCCGCCATTTTGGGACTACATAATGGTCACCACCTGACTTATTTTCTTTGGAAAACACAAGCAAACAGAGCTCTCTCTTTCTCTCGTGGAGATTTGCATAGTAAATACCCACTGCCTTGGTACCCCTGCCTTGCATTCCAGAGACTAGTAAAGGATGTTGTACCATCACAGTGTCAACACAAACAAAGAACTATGTAATTTTACCCCATATTAATACATTGTCGCATAGCAGGTACTATCATTAGCAATCTATAAAAATGGCTCCTGAGACCAAGGGCAGGCACAATTATTTATTCTTCAATTATTTATTCAGTCCGAAGGAAGGGAAAGCTGACAGACACTGCAGAATGCACTAGCTACCAATTTACAATAATTGAATGACGGAATCATTTGCAGACTGAAGTAGCTTTTTATTGACACTATTTTTATTTACTTAAATTCTTACTTTCGCAGCTTAACTGTGTTTACTACACCCACTTAGACGACCCAAATGAGAGCCTGTTTTGTTCATAAAAGCTGCTTCCAAACAAATAAATTAGCATTTAGGCTGAAAGGGTCAGATCATAAATGGAGGTTTTAAAGCAGTCTCAGGAACATTCAAATCACAGTCTTAATATTTTATATGGTTTTGTATTTAGACTGGATATTTTATGTAAAGTCTTTTTTCCCTTTTTTTTTTTCCATTTTATTTATTTTTTCAGCGTAACAGTATTCATTCTTTTTGCACAACACCCAGTGCTCCATGCAAAACGTGCCCTCCCCATTACCCACCACCTGTTCCCCCAACCTCCCACCCCTGACCCTTCAAAACCCTCAGGTTGTTTTTCAGAGTCCATAGTCTCTTATGGTTCGCCTCCCCTCCCCAATGTCCATAGCCCGCTCCCCCTCTCCCAATCCCACCTCCCCCCAGCAACCCCCAGTTTGTTTTGTGAGATTAAGAGTCATTTATGGTTTGTCTCCCTCCCAATCCCATCTTGTTTCATTTATTCTTCTCCTATCCCCCTACCCCCCCCATGTTGCTTCTCCATGTCCTCATATCAGGGAGATCATATGATAGTTGTCTTTCTCCGATTGACTTATTTCACTAAGCATGATACGCTCTAGTTCCATCCACGTCGTCGCAAATGGCAAGATTTCATTTCTTTTGATGGCTGCATAGTATTCCATTGTGTATATATACCACATCTTCTTTATCCATTCATCTGTTGATGGACATCTAGGTTCTTTCCATAGTCTGGCTATTGTTTCCCTTTTTAGTGCTCACGCCTCTTGAGATCCCTTTTCTGGCTGGGTGGGAGAGAAAGTTATACTAGGCTCCGTTTGCAGTAAGTAATTTTCATTCAGTTTATGTCGGGGGGATTACCAGAAAGTTCTTGCCCTTGTCTCTTTCTTCTCCGCTTAACTAGTATCGATAGGTGCTGTTCTGGTGATTCTAATATGTTATTTGTGTGTGAGAAGAGAGAATTCATACGAATTTGTACATAGCAGTTATAAAAGCATTAGTTTGGACTTCCTCTGAACTTTCAGAGATTATCCATATTTATATTGATACTGGAATCAAAAAATGGAATCTTTTCCCAGATGGTATGACTTTCTTCAGAGATCGGTTACAATTTTTCTTAAATCAGTTATTTTCAGTTTTGATTTTTCAGCTCTCAGGTAATCCCCAGTTAATCCCGCCTTCTGAGATTTCTGAAAGAAAAGTAACTTTAATTTACGTTAATTTAAAGAAATCCTGGGCTCCTGGGTGGCTCAGTGGGTTAAAGCCTCTGCCTTTGGCTCAGGTCATGATCTCAAGGTCCTGGGATGGAGTCCTGCATAGGGCTCTCTGCTCAGCGGGGAGCCTGCTTCTTCCTCTCTCTCTGCCTGCCTTTCTGCCAACTTGTGATCTCTGTCTGTCAAATAAATAAATAAAATCTTAAAAAAAATCCTTATGTCAGACTCTAATTGATTTGAGAGGATTGACTACATAAAGAGAAATCCTACGAGAGAGAAAGAACTTCCAGTGTTTTAGAGGTCTTTTTTGAAATAGCCATCACCCTTACCCTAGGTGTATGTGTGTTCACTTATGAAGACACATTTATGAGACACACAAACACATAGACAAGTTTATGATGTGCTTTTAGAATCTTGGGTCTGTCAGAGAAAAGTAAAGTAAGTAAAATAAAAGTTTTTGAAAATATATTCCTGGAGTAAAAGGATCTCATCAGGGTTTCATTTCTATATAAATTAAATTTACTGAAATTTGAAAACAGTCCACATTTTTTATGGTTACTTTAAGCTTGGACAGAACCAGATACATCTGTTGACAATAGTGAGAGTATAAAAGTGGTCATGTTTTTTTGCTTAAAGCCTCATTCCCATGGGTGAAATGGGTTTGCGAGGACAGCATCCGATTCATGAGGGTCCTGTCAGACTTAAATTAGCTAATATAGCACAAACCTTTCTAGTGGGCCTGGATGACAGGTAGCCTGTATGGAAGGATCACTAATTATTACATTACTAGAGGCAGCCTTCATGCTGGGTCTTATCATGAATCATTTTACAGTACTGTGCATGGTACAGAGTGGCAGATTAAAAAAACAAAACAAAACCAAAAACAAAAACCCTTGCAAATGCCCGTGACATCGCTACAAAATATTTCTCAGTTCTTCCTGGAAAGCTGTTTCCTGGAGGTAAACTTGGCCATCCGGATGACCTATCTTGGTGTTCACTTGATTTCTGCGATGCTGCTCAGCCTGTCCATCTCCACTAACTCTAAATCTGTCCTCCTGCCAAGTACACACTGGGCCACTTGCCGAAACACCTCTTGCTTTATTTTCAGTGGAGCGAGAGAATTCTATGATTTGCAAGAGGGAGAGAATGTTAGGTTTGAAGGGCTGGCCTCCAGCGGGAGTTCCGGCACAACCAGCCCAGAGAGGAGGAAATGGAATCCCAGTAACAAAACCCGAGCAGCCCGGGCACCAGCCGTGGGTCATGTGGGCAGGCCGCCGTTCATGATTGACGCCACAGAGTGCCAACTATGAGGCTCCCCTTTGGTTCTGTGTGAAGCAGCCTTAAGCTAAAAATCACAGGTTGTTGCCTCTCTTTGTGCGAAGTATTGCAGGTGGGAAGTTGACCTCTGCCTCATAATACTGACAAAGACAAGTCGTGGGCAAGTGGAAAGATCTAAGTGGCTTATTTTCAGCCTCCTGTGCCCTTTCTCATTGTCTTGGGTTACCTCACACTACTTGCTTCTTTCAGCCTGTCCAAGCTGTGTTTATATAAGTAAGACCTGCCATTGAACGAACACTTGCTATGAGCCAGGGTTTGTGCTGTGGGGGAGGGCGGGGATTCAGGGGGAAGACTTCCCCAGCAGGTTAGCTGGCCTCCCGCCCTGTGTTCCAGCATGGCGGGAGTGGAAGCCACAGGGCTTTTGAGCAATCCCAACAGCAGCAAAACAACAACAGGAGTAGTAATAATATAAACGGTGCTCCTGGGAAATGTGAGCCAGATCTCTTGTTCATTGACTTATCAGAAATATTCACCCTTTAAGATTACATCATAAACTGAGTGTTTGTTGTTTATCAGGCATGCGCACGTGGAATAATGTGTTTGGTTAAGTGTTCTGCCTCCTGAAGAGGCAGTATTTATTCAGATGGGTGTGTTAGGCTACTTTATCATATTCCGTGTTTCTTTATCTGTAATGTTGCATTAGCCAGTCATGTTACCCCATTCCCCGGGTGGATGCAGAAACCAATGTGCTTTTTCAAGACAGGATTTGGGAAGTGTATCAGTATTTTTGAACTCTCTTTTAAGAGGCCACGAAGAGGCTGACCACTTTGCTTTAGGAATTGTGAAGACCTTGGACCCTGGAGCCGGAGCCGTGGTCCAGGTCCAGCTGCGGCACATATAAATTCAGTGGCCGCACAAACTTGCTGCACCGATTTACTGAGCTACAAAATGAGAATAATAGTATCTCTGTACAAAGATGAAATGAGAGCATATTTCTGAAGGTCTGACGACTTTGCAGTGAGGCGCTCTCTCAGGTGGTCAGAAATGAAACCAAGCATTGGTGGCCCCTTACAGATGGTGACACAGGCTTACCTTCTGTAGGAAGAATAAATGACTTCCTTCCCTTCCAGAGCGGGCGCTGGGTTGCTCCAGCCGTGCAACCCTGACGGCCCGCGGCCTGTGAATCATGGATCAGCACAAATATTAGCAAGTTGGGAGAGAGCAGAAGTAGGCCCGGGTCGAGATAAGGTCTCTGACTTAATACGCAGTTTCTAAAAACCAAGCCAGCATTTAACTGGCCTTATCCCTGCTGAGATAAGATCTCTGGGTAGTTGCTTTGCAGTTTTAGTAATTAGGGGAAGATAATTCCCGTAATTTCCAGTTAGTATTGATCTGACCGCTGCTATGGGGTGAAACCCCTCTGTGTCGGTGTGAGGTCCTCAGCTGCGGTGTGCACTGTCCACACCTAAGATGGGGCTCAGTTTTATGCTCTGTTCAAACTGGAGGGAACAGGGGACAAGCAGGTCTCCCACGCCAAACAGTCGTCAGCCAGTGAACACAGCAGAGCTCATGTCCCTCTTGCTAGCGTGTCCTTTCTCATTCTTTTGTGTCACTTCCCACTCTTTGCCTCTTCAGGTCAGTGCATGCTGTGCTTGTCAAGTAAGAACCACCACCCAGTGAACACTCCATAGGAGCCAGACTCTCTGTGGGGGAGGGGGAGGGGGAGCTAGTACTCCAGGGGAAAGGCCTCTCCCGCAGGTTAGCTCAGACCTATTCCTGTGACAGCAGTGTCCCAAGAAGGCTCTAAGTGGAAACAGCCACGCTTCTCACAGTTTAGGCCTGAAAGCCTTGCCTTGTCATTTCCAGCACATTGCTTTGGTCGAAGCAGGCCACCTGACTCAACCTGGAGTCCACAAGGGAGGGGACTGGTCAGTGTCAGGCATATAGGGAGAGGACTACCGTGGTCATGTCGCAGACAATCTCCCAGAGGCTTGGAGATGGCACCTTTTCCCCCTTCGGCTTCATCACCTAGGAGCAGACATTCATCAAACACACACTGGATGGCAGAGTGTCTTGGTATTGGGTTTAAGTTTTGTTTTGTTTTCTTTTGACTATTTGCTGAGAAAGTTTAACTCCCATCGGCAAGGAGTGGATTATCTAGCACATCTAGAATCTCTGAATTTCAAACAGGTGCAGTGGCTAAGCAAGACGAACTTTTAAGACTGGTCGGGACAGTAGGCTTAGTAGAACTAGAATGGTCTTCAGACTCTTGGGTTCAGTTTCTTATCTCCTTCTCATGAGCTCGTTTTTTTTTTTCCCCCCACCAAATGCGACCGCAGAGAACACGAGCAATTTCAGACCCAAGTCCAAGGTCAGGCGGGTACTTAGTGACAGAGCAAGGGCTTCAGCCCCTTTCTGCAGCCCCTCGGCCTGGTGGCAAGAATCGAGACAAGAGGAGGTGGAAAATATGCTCGAACACTACATTTGATCTTCCTAATTCCTGCCTCCACTCCCCCCCACCCACATGGATGTGCTCGAATTCTTAAAAACCCATCCTTGTACTTGGTTTGCAGAATGCGCGATTAGAGCCACCCTTTCTTGAGCGAATTCCCAAGGTGTAGATTCAAATGTAGAGTCCCCCCCCCAACCCCCAAATGCTTCAGCAGTATGCAGTTTTACAACACGTCCAAGATTCTTAGATTCATTTGGTAAAGACTCTGATTTAAAACCTTTAACATTTTTTCTCATTTGAAGCTGAGAAGAAATAGAGAATGGACATCCCCCCCCCCCCATACAGCTTTGTGAAATCATGGTGTTTTTGGCCTTTCTGGTCTGTTTGTGGCTACCATTTTGTTTCCCACTTGATCTGTGCTTGTGTTTCCTTGAGGGAGCTTCTGGAATGTAGTCCGTTGGCTTCTGGGGAATTGAATCTTTTCAAAGACTCTGTCTGGAGCCATATTTAAAAGCATGTAGCCCCTGTCTTCCTAAGTGTGTGATGTTTGTCTCCGTGTGAATGATAGGAACAGAAGATCTGAGATGTTAATACTTCAAGGAGAACCTGTGGTCTTCTGAATTGGGCTTGTGATCGCCCAGGTGAGTCCGGTGGGAGACTCAAGGCCAGAACTTCTAAGGAGGACTGCAGTGTTATTCTGAAGGGGGTGTTTGGTCTGTCCTGGTTGAACAGACTCTTCCTTATTCCCAACGAGAAATAAAGTAATTTGTTTCCGAGACTCCAGAGAGCAAAACATCTGCATGTGGTGGGAGTATTCGCAAAGGTACTAGGTGGTCACGTTGCCGCGTTTCAACTCTGTCCACACTGTGATCGTGTGATGAGGGCTTCAACAAAGCCTGAGAAAATGCCTCATCCATTTTTGTGCGAGGTAGAAAAATAACTAAGTAGCTGCTTTCAGTGAGCCTCGCCAGCCTTACTGAAGTGTACACCTTTCATACAAAAACCTCTAGATGAACTGCGCTGCAAAATACGGGTTTGTGATAAATTTGAATGATGTGTGATTGCCTTGATTAGCACTATAGTTACTAAGCAGATACGCGCTTCTTTGTTTTAAAAGGGAACTTGAATTTTTTTTTTACTCTAACTGCCAGTTGCTTCATCTCTACCATCTTTATATGTTCAAAAAAATTTTCTCCCACCTCATCTGTGCTTGTCAGTGATGTCAAGTTTTAAAAGTAACTGAAGTTTAAAAAAAAAAAAAAACTCTATAGACACCATCATCTGTCAGAAAGTTTGCATTTAATTTTTACTTTTAGGTAGGGAAGCAGACTTTTTTTTGCTTCCGTTTTCCACATTTGCACCTTTGAGTTTCCAGGAAGCTTGGCGTCCCTATTACTTTGAGTTTATGAATTTGTAATGATCCTAGTAATAGTTACGAGGTGGTTGGGGGTGGGGGACATGGGTGAGTCATGGCAGAACATTAAGCGGAATAAATTGTGTATTCTTATCTTTGACGGATGGTCTAGTATGCAGTTTCCTGCTTTCTTTAATCCGCATTTAGAACTTTTCTTTCTGAAACACTGATCCAATTAGGCCATTTTCTTGTTTAAAAGCTTTTTATATCTGCCCCTTTGCTGTGGGCAAAACACTGCAGCTCCGAGACATAGTTCTTCCTAAATTGGCCCTAATCATTCTTGCCAGCTCGTTCTCACTTCTGTTACTCATGACTGTCTCACATCCCTGGGCTGGTAACATGCTATTCCTTCTGCTTTGAATACCTGGAAAACCTCCTCCTTCCAGCAGTTGGTAACATTCCCTCCTTGATGTAGACTTAGATCAGTTGCCCTCCCTTTGTGGAGTATGGCGATGATGCCCCAGGTAAGGCTGGCCAGCCCACTTCCTCCTCAGCTTCTCGAGCCCTTGAGCTTGACATGTCATAGGCTTCTGCCTAAATATTGAGCAAGTCTATGAATGAGCCTTCGTTGTAGGTTCCCAGGGACCAAAAGATCTTTTCATAGAATCTGAGTTCATTGGGGAAGGATTGTTGAGACGCAGGCCTCATAATGATCAAGAAGCTGGAAAAAAGTCATTGAATGTGTGATGTCCCTTCAGTTAACCTCTAAAAATGAGTGGATGCTACCCGAGGATGGGTATCTTTTACAAAAAAGTTTTGTTAATGAAGCTCTAGCATTACAAACCATTTCCCCCTCTCCAAGTTTCTTGTGGCATTTCTTTCCTTATGATAGTAGTAATACCTTGGAGTTCTACAATTTATAAATCCAATCAAAGCATTTTTTTCATTTAACCTAGTTACTCAGATTCTTGTCCTGTAAAGTGGGGATAATGGCCTTGCTATTAATTTATCTTGAGGGGGACAGAATGGAAATGCAAATCTTTGGAGGTGAACAATCCTGAGTTTATTGTCTGTGTACCAGAAACCAGCCTGTGCTTTTAAAATCTTGGAATGCTCCTTGGCTGAGTATATCCCTTAGCTTGCTCCTTTCAGATGACTTTCGTTGAATCGTGAGGTTCAGGTTAAACCAGGTCCTTTCCAAACCTCCCCAGAGCCCTAGCCAGTCCTCCTGCCGATCCCGGGGTGTGCAGAGCCGCTCATGGGGGAATTTGTCTTATTTTCTGTTGGAACATTTGGGTGGAAAGTTGAAGGTATTAAACCTTGTGGGTTATGAAATGGTTTTAGGTGTCTAATGAGCCACACCATGTTTCTACACAGACGAACAGTTTTATTACCCCATTTTCTAGAAAATGTATTTGCTGGTTACTCTTGAACCAAACTAAACACAAACAGTCTCCAGACTTCATCCCAAACAAGCCCCGACGTAAAGACTCTTGATTTACAAACGTCTTGATTTACAGCCACTGGAGTGGCTGCCAAAGGCGTCCCCTTCCCCGTTCGGGTGGAATGTGCTTTCCATTCTGGCATGAATTGTCTTTGCTGGTAATAATAAAACAATAACGGTAATTGGAGCCTTCCCTGTGCCGGCCCCTGTTGAGCGCTGTGCACTCTCGTGCTTGCTTCTCTCTCACTACAGTGCTCTTCTGATGACTGATTGTAGGTCAGAAAACCAGGGCAGCGAGAAGGGCTGTCGCTTCCCCCGGTGCCGGGCCACGGTTGGCAGAAACGGGCCTTTCGAGGAGTTTTTGCTTGTCTTTTTGATGCTCCTGCCTTCTCCTCTTGGGCTTGGGCATCCGGCCTGCAAAACACTTTCGCTTGAGAACAGCCCTTGTGTAGCCGTTTCTGCTTTTCCTTTTGCTGTGTCCTGATGTAAAGAAAGAAAACAAGACTGGCCAGTGTTTTTAATAATCGAAAGCGGATATATAGATCTTCCTTAAACGGCTCTCCTTGGGAGAGAGTAAGAGACGTGCTTCACGGGCTCTGACAGGGTGATTCGTCCCCGGAGCTGCTGAGCTGGGCAATGTTACGGCCTGCTCTGGGACGTGTTGCTACAGCCCCTTAATTGCTTAAGGTATGTGCCTCTTCTGAATCACTTCTCCTTGAACATAAGATCTGTGCTACACTGTGACCTGGAAAACGTAGGCATTTCTGGCAACCCCAAATGTAAATGGCCCTCGCCCGCAGGAACTACTAAAAACCCCAGGTCACCAGCTGAGAAGCATCCCAGGATAAAACAGTTGAGGGAACGAAGGCATCACACAAAGGCTATATGTCTTGGAGCCTTGAAGCCTTGAAGGCCCCTGAGTACACACTTCCTAAGAATGAATGCAAGTTGGTGGTTGCAATCTCGAATGTTCTCAGTAGGGCACGGCATGCGTAGAGGACACTGAGGTGGTTGCCACGTGGGAAAGTGGGGATGGGTGGGAAGGGGGCAAGATTCTCCGGTCTTTCAGGAGGAGTTGGAAATGTGGAATCTTAGGGGAAATCTCCCAGTGGTTCAAACGCTGGAACCAGTCCGAACCTTTGGAGAAGTCTGAGGGCCGAGCCGAACAGAACTGTGGGCCTGAATCAGCTTTCAGGAACCAGCTGTTGACAGCTGGTTCAATGCATGTTGATAAATGAGTTCATTGGTACTTGGGTAAGTAGAATCTGGAAAGATTTAACTTTGGGGTAAGAACAAAACTCATAGGAAGGAAGTCACCTGTTCATCATTACTCAGGAGTTCTTTGTTCAACTAGCAAAATAGGGGAAACTTAGACATTTGGGGCCCTTGGTGCACAGTACAGAGCTGTCTGCCATGATGGTCAGATTGGGCACGAAGACCTGCAGGGCTCAGGGTGGTGCTGGTGTGCAGATGGGTCATACGTGTGGGACTGTAGATGCACATTTGGTGGCGGGCAGTTTTCTGTCCTTGGGTGTCATTGCCTGAGATTCCACGTGATTCCACAGGTGGGATTAGTACTATGCACAGAGCGTGTGGACTGAGGTCTTTCCTCTGTACGATCCTCTTTATCAGACAAGTTTCAAAGAAGCAGAGCCATGGTGAGTGTTAAGGGATTTATAGAATTTGATAGAATTTGGCCCTTCATCAAATATGAGAGGAGCTGGGGAAGGAAAAGTCTTGGTGCGGGGGCGGGCGGTGGAGTCAGAGGGTTAGAGTTAGAGAAAGTTCCATCTGGAGGCCATTGAAAAGGGACCATGAAGGGAAGCACATGAGAGGTGTCTGAAGGCCATTGCGTCTGTGTCTGTCATTCCTGCCTCCGCCATCTGTAAGAAGGATTCCATCCTTAGAACCCTATGTCCTGAGAGCTGCTGGACTCTCTCCTCTGCTCCTGAAAGCCTTCCCACTCAGAAACACAGAACTTGGGTAACAGGGTTTAGGACCCCAGCCATGGTCAGGTCAACGGAGGTGTTTTTCTGTTTAGGATCCTCTCCACATTCAATTAGCCATTTACATGCACATTAAGGGTAATTATTTTATCAGATCTTTCTTCCTGGAAAATTTAGGTCTGGTGGGTTAGAGGAATGGGGGTATTGAGAACCACTGTGTAGAGAAGCAAAGGGGAGGAAGGCAGAAGCTTTGGAGTTGGTTTAAGGGAAGCTGAATGCGATTTTGCCTTGGGCCCAACCCATGTAAATCTCCAATCTTACTATTTTGTCCATCTGCCTATCTGTCTCTCAGTCAGTCCATTCATCCATTGGTCCATATGTGTATCTGTTCCTATCAATCCATACACATATGTCTACCCACATATTTATCTACCATATTTTTATCTAATCTATATCGTGCTATATACACATAGATGAGACTCTTTACAATGGAAAATTTTATGGGTTTTTGACCCTCTTACATGAAAAGTGTTCTGTATCAGGTAAATATAATGATCCTCTTTTTAGAAGGAAATTTCAATTCTAGAAATGCTCACACAAAATAAAGCAGTCTTCGATGTCTGCTCTTTTCAGCCATATAGCAAGATCATTGGTTTCTCTCCAGATGAAGAGATGGTGGGGTAGATAAGAACTCCTGCTCCCAAATTTGTCCATGCTCTGCCTGACGCCAGAGTCATTCTAAGGGAGCTTAACCTTGATGGTGAAGGGAAACGTTTTTGTAAGTTTATGGCCGAAGCTGGCAATTTTTGCCCAAGTTTGAGCTGTTCTTAGGTGATACTTCAACTTTTTATTGACGTTTTGGCTACTTGTACTTCTCGACTGGCAGACAGTGCGACTGCTGAACAAGAGGAGGTAAGTTACTTGCAAACCTCGGTTCCTTTGAAAGTCCTGGAGCGCAGAATCTGGTTCCCCTCTTATTGTGGCAACTGGACTTTATCACCTGACTCCCAATTTCATAGATGTTTCTTCATAAGTTTTCCTTGCCACAAAAAATGACCAAACTCCATTTTCCCTCCTCATGTTCTATGTCCCTGGTGTGTATTTATGTCTATGCGTGTGGGGGAGAGAGTTAACGGGGGGTGGAAGTTTCGAGGGAGATACTGTCATCAAGGAATATTCTCCTGAAGCAGCTAAACATTCTGGGTAGACGTAGCCTTTTGCTCAGGTGCAGATCATTTTAGATTTATAAGAGCGCAGACATTTACTGAATTCCTTCGTGTGCCAGGCACTTCCCTGCATGCCTGGCCATTGTAGGTACTCGGTAGGAAGATTGCCTACTGGTCATGCCCAGGTGCGGAACAAAAGAATGGAAATTAAACATTCATGAATTCAACCCATTACATTCATTAATTTGGCACGCATTTATTGAGTACCTAATATGTGCCTTAGGCATTGGCCGAGTACCAAGGATATAAGTGGGGAGCAGAAGTATAGCCCTGTTAGAGCTTGCCATGTGACTGGGGAACAGACGATCAAATGACCATACAGGTAAGTATGTTTACTATGGTAAATGTCTGAGGGGACCTAGCAGGAGCGATAGGAACGTGAATTAGGGACCTAGTCATGGGGGGGTCGGGAAAGGCTGTTGAGAGAAGGCAGGGATTTGAGGAGCAGAGACGCATTGGGAAGAGAGACGGTCCTTTCTGCCATGTCTGCGTGAAGCTGTCCCACAGCTATGCATACTGTAATCAGAAAGCAGAGCACCCGTGAGGGAATTCCTGTTCTGCTTCCTCCATTTTGGGAGGGTAAGTCACACCCCCAGGGCTGTTGGGAAGCAGGGCAGAGCTGGCTCTCACTCCAAGGAGCTGTTCTCCAGGCTGACCGGCGGCCTCCTGAGCTCTCCAGGACACCTGCCAAGCCCATGGGGCAGTTCCTTCCTAGCGGGGTTGGAAACCCACACGAAGTTCCCCTCCGGGTTCTCTCCTTGAGGAAGTTTCCTTGCCACTGTGCCCTGTCCCACCGTTCTTCCAATTCCATCAGTGTCTGTGACTGTGTCCATCATCTCCTTGTGGGAAGCTTACTGTCCTAGGTGAGGCCACCCCAGTGCAGGGTCCCCTCCTGGCGGTCCTAGCAGATGGTCACCCCGGCTGAAATTACAGAGCACGTTTCTTTTCTGCCCAGGCCCACTTGTTTGCCTTCCGAACACTCCCTTTTCAGACTTGCCTGCACACGTGCAGGGAGGTATGAGCAGTGGATGATAGGGGCCTGGCTGATGGAGGGGGGCGGGTAAGTAAACCAGAGTTATTCATCACAGTCTTCCTGGAAACCAGTTGGGTTTCACCGAATCCATTCATTTCCTTCTCTCTGATGAATGAATAATCAGGTGACTCAGAGTGAGCCTCTAGTTAGGAGGTCGTCGCAACATGTCCTCACGAGTTCTATCCTATCAGACCTGGGGGCAAAGCTTGTATTTGGTGTGTTTTTAGGCACAATGGGTCCATTCTTCTGAGACTTTTATTAAAAGCTTTTTTTCCCCCAAAGGATGCATGTTTCAAAAAAATTTAAGAAGCACGGTGTTAGATCGTCTTTTGTTTGCTGTCTGTTTTTGAAATGGTAGTGTGATTACTTTTACATAAAATCACTGTAGAGGAATTTGGCAGAAAGAATAGAATAATAGAATGTTACAAGACATGGTAAAGCCTAGTCATTTTTCTCAACAGATACACTCATATTAGCAGTGATCATATCACAGAGTTATTGAACACTGACCATACACTGGGCAGGAGGTTATGATTGTGTATGGCTTATCATCTTCATCTCATCTTTACAGCAGCCTGTGAAGGAGGTTCTGGTGTCTTGATTTTACACATAAGGAAAGTGAAATAAGGTTAAATTATTACTAAGGGAAGAGTCCAAATGACAAGCCAAAGCCATCCGTCCTGGAAGAACATGCTCCTAGCCATTTCTGCAATGTGCGTCCGAGAGGAGAGCATGCTCGGTGCTAGAAAAAGGGTTCAGATTGAACACGGTTTTATGATCCGGCAGAATTTTTCTTTGGATGCAGCCGTATTTAAAAGAGAATGGTGACTTGTATGCGAATGCTCATAGCAACTTGCAGTATCCCTAAACCAGACACAACACACATGGCCCTCACCATTTGGATGGCTGGACTGTGGCATCCCATACAGTGGGATAATATCCAGCAGTAAGAGAGAATGAACTGTTGAGGAACCCTAACATGGTTGAGTCTCAGACTGTTATGCTGACTGAAAGAAGCCAAAGGAAAAAAAAGAGTATATGTGCTATATGATGCCTTTTATGTAACCTTCTGGGAAATGCAAATTAATTTACAATGACAAAAAGCAGATCAGCCATTGGCTGGGTGTAGTTGGGGGTAGATGGGGTTGGTGGTAAGGAGAGGACCAGGAAGAAATTTTTCGGGATGATGGGTATATCATTAACTTGATTTTGGAGATGGTATCATGATCATGTATATGTCAGACTTACCATAGTGCACATTTTAAATATGTGTGGTTTATGGCATGTCAGTTGCACCTTCGTAAAGCTGTTAAATATGTATGTATATATGCAGTGGGGGAAGTCAAGGTCAATGATATGCTTATATGTGGGGGTAATAGAAGAGAAATTTGTACGTTGGGAACCTCATTCACAGAGTGATCTCTGAACCTCAGAGAGGTTGTTATTGTGAGATCAGTCTCTCAGTGGCTGTTTATTGAACACTCTGCCAGAGATACTCTGGGAGAATGGAAGGTTTGTGTGAGACACGAGCATTTCCTGTGCCTGGTACTGGGGCCCATTCAGAAAGAGCCTGAGCGTGGTCGTCATCTGGGACTTGAATCCCGGCTCTCCCATTTCTGCGTTGGAATTTAACTTCTCTAAGCTTCAGATTTGTCCTGGGGGAAAATGGAGAGAACAGTGTCTTTCTCAGAGGTTGTCTTGAGGATATCAATAAATATCAAATGCTTGGCCAAAGTCTGGAGCACACGGTGGGAATGCGGTCTCAACGACCAGGGTTATCAAACATGTGAGCTGGGGGTGCATTTTAACTGACCCACTGGAGATACATGTTCTACGGGGAGGAAATACTTGCTGTATGCTGGTCTTCTCAGGCAACACTTGAAACAGCTTTTGGAACCTGTGCAGGAGTTAGATGAAGTAGAATGAGCTGAGTACAAGTGTAGATAGAGATAGGACTACATCGATGGTTAATTTCTTTGGGGGTGTGTGTGCAGGGAGGAAATAGTTAATTTCTTTGGGGGTGTGTGTGTGCAGGGAGTCCCTGTGTGTGCAGGGGCTTCTCACAGTCCTCTTTGGGAAGGAGGGGGGAGAGCAAGAAAACCAGCTTTAAGAAGGTTGGTCTCTTCGGTAGTTTTGGGTGCAAAGAGTCAAGACTGCCAAGTGTCCCTTGGTGGTGGTGGGGCACTGAGGACCACTGCTCTGGCGGTTAGACCTGGCCTCACTGAAGATAATACTTCTTTTGTACATTGGAAGGGAGAGAGGATTGGAGCTCATACAATAACGGAATAAACCGTTCTAGCTGTAGAGGTTTAGTGTAGAGCGATTTCCGGCATCCATCAGGAGTCGGAACTGATTGAGATCCCAGTCCCGCCAATTACGAACATGGCCTTTGTCAAACAACCTCCTTGTACTTCAGTTCACTTATCTGTGAAATGGGGGGCAGGCAATTATAGTACCTACCAATAGGGATGTTGTGAGAATAAATACATTGTGACTGAAACCATTAATTATTTACTTAAAGGAAGTAGCCTACCGTGTGTCCCCTTCATTCAAAAGACTTTGAAAGCCACATCTGGGAAGACAAGGAAGCCTTTCTGCCTCGAGCAGTCTTCAGTTGATTTTTAAAATGCCTGTCTCTTGAAAAGACCTGTTAAGAAATTAGCCTGAAATGAAGGTATTGAAAGAGAAGTGTGGAAAGTGGTACTTTGTCTCCAAGCTGATTCTTCTTCCGTGGACCAACTGAGAGGTCCTTACGTTAGGAGGTAAGAGCCAGGTATCATGGAGCAGAGCAGAAAATGATACATAGGGCATGAAGTGGTGGCTGTCATTGAAGTGAGTGGCTGTCATTGAAGCGAGTGGCTGTGTGCTGTAAAGGAACTTCTCGGAGTAGCCTTGGCCCCAGAGACATCTCTATCTGCTTGGCAATGAAGGAAGACCGTCCCAGACACGAAAAGCAGACCACGAAAGGGCCTTTTGTGCCGGCGGGACCGCTTAGGGCCACTGGAGACCTCGTGCAGTAGCCAGATCGTCTTCTGTGACCATTTCCCACTGAAGCCTTCTGTTGCTTTTACAACACCCTCGTTGTAGAGGCTGCTCGGGAAATGCTATTAGGGATGTGTCAGGCTTGGACAAATGAGAATTTCCTCCCCGCCACCCCAGCTACGGCGGGAGCGCGTCGAACCTGGCAGGATGACGGATGCCGTGGCTTATCAAGGTCAGGAGTGGCAGCTGGCCCCATTGTCCCACATTCAAAGAAGGATTCCCCAACACTGCAACACTCCGGGATTCTCACCCAAATTCCTCAGCTGCACACACACAAAGGGCGTGCCCTGTGCTGGAGCGATCGTCCTGGGGAAAGCAGATTATTTTAAGCCCTCATGGTGCTTTCACTACAGAAAGATGGGCTTCATCTAGCCTCAGTAAAGGGTATTTAATAAAACTTGCTTCTTACCACGGGCTTTCTTTACTCACCTAATTTCACGAATCTAAGCTGCTTTGGAACAGCATTTGAAATGTTCCAAAACAAAGTGAGAATCATTTGGCCCTGTACTTCTTTGCAGAGGGCGACTGTTAAAAGGGTTTAAAGATTTTTTTTTTCCCACCCTAAAGAGCTGAAGCTTGTTCTGTGGCCTAAGCTATATTATTCTGTGAGTACAATGCTTACGTGAGCCCAGTTGCCTTGTAAGTACATAAAATCCTCCCAGTAATTTAAATTCATTTGACATGCTTGCTGACTTGATGAGGGCTAGAGCTGATTCAAACGGGAAAAACAGTAGAAATACAAGTAACCCCCCCCCCCAGAAGCCGGTAAAGCAGACAGTGAAATAAAAGCAAAATTCTGTCCACATCCTGTCATTCAGATCAGCTGATCAAGAAAAAAGAAAGGGCACAGATTTAAAAACTTGAATGCAAATATCAGGAGGAAATGTTCTAAGGATTTTTGGGGGCAGCCCTTCCTACACATTTCAAGCTGCTTGACAAAAGATCAGAACCCATCCTGTTATCCACTGGCCAGTGTTTTGTGGTACCTTAGTGTCTGAATTTTAGGACGTCGCCTTAATCACGCTCACTTGTAGGTCTCTTTACCACTGCTCGGGGTTGGACAACGGTAAGGGTTAGTTGACATGATTCATATATGACGTTGATGCAGAAAGACCCTGAGGGTAGAGACTCCCAGCTTCTAAGTCTAGTCTGTTTATTCCCCTCAATGCTGTTTCTGACACTTAGCAATGCCCGCAATCCCGTGGCATACATTTGCTTTACAGGAAGCATGTTTTATGGGAACCTCCTTTCTAAAGGCCAACGGGCAGTCCATTTCTGCTTCCAAAAGGTGGTTACACTTTCTGTTGGGAATGCATAGCAGAAAATAGCCCGCCAGCCATGTGGAGAAACAAAGCCAGAGGAGACAGTGTATTTTCAGGAGCAATTTAGTGCATGATTGATCTTACTGATACTGCCAGGGTCGTGGTGATAGCTGACTGGGTCTACCCAACTGGTCAGCACTCCCTGTTTAGGAAAATTCCTGGGAGAAAACACATTGATTAGATGCTACGTTAACGCCACACTAATGTTAGGAAATCAGCCCGTCATTGCTAACTTGGAAAGGTGTTCAAGTATTCTGTGTCTTACTAATCTCTGGCCAGGGTCGCCTTCTCTCCACTTTAATTTACTTGTCCAATCAGATCATCACTTCTTTGATTTTTAACCGGTTTTATTTAGACTTTGTTACCCTCCAGAATATCTGAGGAGCAGTTGTGCCCAGGAAGCAAACTGACACTATAGTGATTGTTTTTTTTAAGAGGATGAATTTCAAAATTGTATCCCAATGTGCGAACTAAGTTCGTTTTAATGAAACATCACTATATCTGAATGTACGGATTCTTCTTTCTCTGCTAGTGGCAGTGGTAGGGATTTTTTTTTTTTTAACATTCTGTATGGTGTGATGGAGAAGACACTTGGCTTTTCATGAAGTGGGAATGAGGTCTTAGACATTAAACAACGCACAACCGCTTCCTCCGATTCTTCCATCTAATTCTTGGGACAGTATAATCTCCCTTCCTCTCCCCCACCCCCAGATTAATCAGGACCTTATCTATGAATGCTGGAGAGCAAGACTGGCGAACTAAGCCTAAGGATGGCTCTCGCATTTTTAAATGGTTAAAATAAGCGAGAGAAGAAAAATGTTTTGTGATGTGAAAATTATATGAAATTCAAATGCCAGCATCCATAAATAAAGTTTTATTAAAACCCACTCGTGCTCATTCATTTTCTTACTGTCTCTGGCTGATCTTCCCCAGTTGTAGAAGAGTTGAGTTATTACAGCAGAGAGAGACCTTACAGTCAGCAGAGCTGGGAGAGTTGACTCTCTGGCTCTTCCCAGAAACGTCTGTCCTTCAGACAGAAAAGTCTGTCCTGTATGGACGCAGATGGAAAATTGAGAGCCTCAGGATCAGGGGGTACAGAGCCCGTGCCTTGGTTTCCTCAGAGGTAAAATGGCTACAGATTTTCTACTTCGAAGGTTTTGGTGAGGATGATATGAGATAGTGAGTGTAATGTAATGTAATGTATTGTAAATAAAAAAATATATATGTATATTACAGACACACATATATACATAAGCACGCACACAGACACAGACACACACACACAGAGTTGGCTCTTGAATAGCGTGGATTTGAAGCATGTGGATGCACTTACACGGATTTTTTTTGGATGCGTACAGTCCAGTACTGTGCACGCATTTTCTCTTCCTTATGATTTTCTTTTTTTTTTTTTAAAGATTTTATTTATTTATTTGACAGAGAGAGATCACAAGTAGGCAGAGAGGCAGGCAGAGAGAGAGAGAGAAAGAGAGGGAAGCAGGCTCCCTGCTGAGCAGAGAGCCCGATGCGGGACTCGATCCCAGGACCCTGAGATCATGACCTGAGCCGAAGGCAGCGGCTTAACCCACTGAGCCACCCAGGCGCCCCTCCTTATGATTTTCTTAATAATGGTTTCTTTTCTCTAGCTGACTTTATTGTAAGGATTCAGTAAGTAATACATATACAAAATAGGTGTTAATTGACAGTTTATGGTATTGGCAAGGCTTCCAGTTAACAGTAGGCTTTAGTAGTTAAGTTTTTGGGAAGTCAAAGGTTATACATGGATTTTCAACTGAGATGGGTGCCCCAACCCCTATAACATTCAAGAATCAACTGTGTGTGTGTGTGTGTGTGTGTGTGTGTGTGTCTACACATACATACTTTATATGGATTTACTTTGTATATATATCTATATTATAATGGTATATTATAATTATATATATGTATATATATAATGGCTATATATATATGAAGTGGAAAAATCTGTAATTATCTGTATGTGTGTAACAGAGATGTAACATGCCCTCCTGGGCACTCAGTGTTTGTGTCTTTCCTTTTCAGTGTTACCAATATTTCAGGTTCGTTTCCTTACCTCCTGGCCACTGTTTAAACAGAGCTAGAGCAGAAAATGCCTTTCCCGAGTAGCTGAAAAGTTAGGAACTCTTTTCGTCCCACCCTCCTCTTTCCTTTATTCGGTATCTTTCTTGCCTCCACAAAACTGCCAGCATTCAGCCCCGAGAGGGCAGGGAAATGTCATTTTACCTTGAGGCGAATGGCTATATAGCATTGGTCTTGACCTTGAATGAGAGAAAAGCGCGTCAGGCTGCATCCAGTCAGTGGGGCTTCAGAGGAGCCGCTGGGTGACGGAACGTGGGGCCTTGACCTCTGGTGGAGAGTTTCACACGTGACACGGAGCTGCCTATGGAGGGGCTCCCCCCCAACCCTGGGCAGACAGCGGGGTTGGGGTGGGGGGGTAGCCCCAGCCATCACGTGGCCACCTGCACCTCCGGAGCTGTGTTCTTTCTGTTAACACACTTCTTGTTAAGCCCATGTGGTTGCTTTCTAAACTGCATATCCACAGGCCAAAAAGAAAAAAAAAGCTTCTCCTCGTGAAGATGAAGGTTCTTTGGCACTATCTTCCTCTGTCTCTGAGTGAGCACAGCAAACAGAGAACTCCCTTCTTTCTGAGTTAAGTTACGCATATTTTTTCCCCTCTTTCTTGCTTTCAAAGCTGGCAGCCTCATAAGAGCCGCATTCAAGGAGCCCGAGCCAAGGACGTGGGACATCATGAAAGGAGCATTTCTTGTCCTCCTGGCCCCCTTTTCCCTTTGTGCTGTCTCTCCCGCGTATTATTAGCCACCTTGCGAAGTCGGAACTTTGCCAGCAACTGGTCTCTGGATGCTGTGGGTCACTGTCGCCATCCACTCCCTGTCCGGCAAAACGAGTTTGTTTCTACCGTTTGTAGAAAAAAAAATCTAATCAGTTTATCTCACACTCATGTAGGTTATTAGTACATATGGAAAGTCGCCTGCCTAATCAGCAAGGGATGCCGATGCTGGGGCGCATTACAGTTTGGGTTTTAATGGGGATTTCACTCAGATTGATGAATGGTGTGCCCACTTGGCCTTTCACTTCCCTTGCTGTTAAAAAAAAATAACAACTTCGACCTTCCTATCTTTCTCCTCTTTTAAAAAATATTTTCACGTGACCTGCCAGCCCCAATTAGTTGTCTATAATGTGGGGTGGGAGTGTCATTCCTAATCTTTTATAACTTGGGAGTTTTCTGGTGGGCAGAGGTAAATAACAGAGCTGCTTTAGTTCTTGTTATTGCCTTATGATATAGTCTGGAATTATTTTATAGATTGTGCTTGGCTGCCGGCATGGTGCTTGGGTGTGATTAATTTGTGCAGCTTGCCATTGGATAAATAATATTCATTCCTTGGATCCTTGTTCAGAAGGGATTAGCCAAGTGAACTGGAAAACATGCCTTTGCAGGAGAGCTTTTGCTGTTCGTGATAATCAATGAACAATCTAGCGGCTGATTTAATTCAATTCTTACAGAACTAGCTGACTCATGGGCTCTTGATGCTTCTTAACTTCTGGGGCAGTGTTTTAATCTTCAGTTTCTTACACATATACCCATATTATGGTGCACATAGTTTAGAACTTAACATTTCCCCAGGGACCTCGCTCTGAGAATTCAAAATAAATGCCTTGTGAAGTGGGTTTCAAGAAAATTGTTTTTCTGATGGGTCTGTTTCTTCTTTCTTCTAATGGGAAAAAAAATGGCTTTGAAAGAGTAAAATGAACTTAGCTTTTGTACAGGGAGGATTAAAACAAAGTAAAACATAAAGCACGTGACACCTGAGAGACCTATATGGCACAGAACTCCCAAAGCCCGTACCATGGCTTTGGGTTTTGGTCTTGCATCATTTATAGGGTTAAATAATTTATAGTTAAGCTTTTGCCCTGTGGGATGGTTGTAGCATGTTCCACCAGGAGGCAAGGGTTTCTGTTCAAATTTACAGTTCACTTGATTTATGTATCAGATGAGTGCCTGCAAACCAGAGGGGTCAGTTTAGGAAAGCTTTCTTCTTTCTGTTCTCCTTTGCCTTTGAATGGTGTCCTCGTGTGTTTTGTTCATCTGAACAATGCATTGACTTGCCCTGTGGAGGAGAGCTGGCTAGTTGCTTATAATTGTAGTAACATGTCTTTTGGCTACCGGGGAGTGACATGGTAAAGGTCCCAGGTACTGATTTGTTTTTCTTTCCTTTTTTTTTTTTTTTAAATGCCTTTATGGACCAGACCATTTCCCCACCTCAATTTTAGCCTAAGCTTAAAGGACAGGTGAATGTTCAGGTTGCACGATCTAACTAATAAACATACAGGGTGGCTGGCTCAATTTGAATTTCAGAGGCACAGTGGATAACTTTTCAATATTGAATATGCCCCTGTATTTTATCTGGCAACCCTAAGGGAATGTTGGGGCGCTAGGGTCCTGAGGACCCTCAAGTTAGATCAGGGATGCAGAGATCATTGTGACTAGGATACAAGAATGGGAAATGAGGGGCACGTGGTTGGCTCAGTCAGCGGAGCATGTGACTCTTGATCTCAGGGTTGGGAGTTCGAGCCCAACATTGGGTATAGAGATTACTTAAAATAAAACTTTAAAAAAATGGGAAGAGAGAGTGCCATTTATTAGGCATTTTTTAAAATATTAACTCCTGTGTAGCTAATTCTCAGCATGTGAGATGAGTATTAAAAACCCTTTATCCCGGGGCACTTGGGTGGCTCAGTGGGTTAAAGACTCTGCCTTCGGCTCAGGTCATGATCTCAGGGTCCTGGGATTGAGCCCCGCATCCAGCTCTCTGCTCAGCAGGGAGCCTGCTTCCCCCTCTCTCTTTCTGCCTGCCTCTCTGCCTACTTGTGATCTCTGTCTGTCAAATAAATAAATAAAAATCTTAAAAAAAAAACCAAACCCTTTATCTTTTTGAAGATGACAATGGCGTACGTTGGTCGAGTGCCTTCAAGAACTTCATTTCCTCATTCCCTGCAGAAAATAACCCTGTGAAGGTTGAGCGCTATTAGGATTCCCACCAGACGAAGAAGCAGCTGAGCTGAGGCCGTGGGACCAGTAAGGGATTGTCTGGAGTTAAAGAAAAGGGATGCACGAGATGGGTCTTGCTCAGGGTCTCAAAGTTAGTAAACAGCAGAGCTAGGATTCCAGTGCAGGACCCTTCCTCCCAGTGGTTTTACTTTGGCTGCACGTTGGCCTCCCTGGGGGCGGTGGATGGGGGCATCAGAAGCCACAGATAACCTGCCCCCCACCCCGAGATCTGGATTTACTTGGTCTGAGATTGGCCTGGCTCTCAGGATTTTTTAAAACTTCCCTAGGCGATTTTAATGCGTAGCCAGGGTTGGGACCAGCTGCTTTACCCCATTTTTGGAGTAAAATGAATTACTCTCCTTAGGAAATCCAGCCGCTCTATGTGGCCATTCCTTTACCACCTCCCCGTCCCCCACAGAAACTCACCATTCCAAATCTGGCAGCTAATTTTTCATGGTCTTTGTTTCCTCAGAATTATTTTCAGGAAGTCCTGGTGAATATATGTTGGGGTATAAACAAACCACAAAGAAAGACCTCTTGGGGGTATTCTGCTGATGGATTTTTCTGAGCGATCTTTTCTTTTTTCATTCCCCCATTATACTTCCCGGAGGAGGGAATATCCCTTTGTTCTTCATTTAGCTCCAGCTGGCTACCAGGCTGGGTATTTGAGGAGGTTTACAGATTCATAAAACTAGACCACAACCCTCCAGGAGTTTTCAGTTTTGGAAGGGAAGTATATAAGTGTAATTCTAGGTTTAATTTTCTGAAAGTCACTTCAGAGGAATACAGGGTATGAGGGAATTCAGAGGTGGCGTGGAGAATGGCCCCTGCTCTCTGCAGCCCCGGTTCGAATGCCCGCTCGGCCACTTAGCCTGTGCCCTTTCCGGCTCCAAGCCCTCCTTGGCACAGGGACCGTGCCGGCCCTTTGATGGGAAGCCGGAGTCAGTCTGGGCTGGTGGAGCGCACACTGCAGCCGCCGTCGTGGGCCCCGGGGGAAGGCGCAGACGGTGCGAGCTGCCAGCTTCCGTGCTGTCAACTTTCCAGCAGGCCTTTGCTTCCACTGCCCAGCTAAATAAAGCACGAAGAGTAGGTTACTAAGCTTTCTCTATTGTTCCTCGAATTCACAGGGCCAAGAATTTTCCTGAATTTGGTAGCTGGTGGGGAGTCAGGAAGGTGCATGAATGGGAAACCAGACGTACTTCTGGAAGATAACCTATGGCCCAGTAGGAACTGGAGTGGGATGGGAGAGGACTCCGAGACCCTCGGTTGGCAAAAAAAAAAAAAGAAAGAAAAAAGATTTTAAGCCAGAGGAATAAGGGCCTTCACTGGCTAGAACACAGCAGAAACAGGAAGGGGGGAAGCCTTTTGGTACAAGGACGCAAAAACATATTACATATGGTGAGTGGGGGAGAAAGGGTGACAGCTTTCACCCTTGATGGTGACATTCACAGACAGACAGTACAGGAAGAGAGTCTTAAAGGGAAAAGGATGGGGGCGCCTGGGTGGCTTAGTCGGTTAGGCATCTGCCTTTGGCTTGGGTCATGATCCCAAGGTCCTGGGATCGAGTCCGGTGTTGGGCTCCCTGCTCATCGGGGAGTCTGTTCTCCCTCTGCCTGCTGCTCCCCTTGCTTGTGCTCCCTCTCTCTCTCTGACAGATAAATAAAATCTTAAAAAAAAAAAAGGAGAAGAAAAGGGAAAAGGATGAGGAAGTAGGTTCTGAGCAAAGTCCTACTGCAACCTTCATCACAAGCCAAGCAACAGTGCCTTAGGATGTCCACGCCGAGGTTGCCCCTTTGGGGAGAATGTACCGTTTCGATAACTTATGCTGGTTTAAGAAAGGCCCATGCCACGATTCCCGTCCCGTCTGTCCCTTATGCTGAACTTGGGCTTTCTTGCCCTGGTCTGTTTCGGTGCGAGTGTCAATACTTGGCACAGCAAGTCATGAAATCTTCTATTGCTGTTTGACCGATGGGGCAGTTTCTTTATTACCAGACAGTTCAGCAAGCAGCAAATACTTCCGGTATCCTGAGTATACTTATTTCTAGAGGGGAGTTAGAGTAATGAGACATTTACTAATGCCAGGCTCAACTTACAATTCAGAAACAGAAGGCAGATGACTCGGGAAGACTGCTCCCACTCATGATTTTTAAGGTCATTGGAAAGCTTCCGTTTTTGTTGCTAGCTCTGTACTTTGCGTATGATATGTTGAGCCTTTTAAAAGATTGCTAACACTTAAACATTTTATCTTTGCCAGTATCGCCTGGACCAGGGGTTGGCAAACTTTTTCTGTAAAGTGCCAGACAGTAAATATTTTAGGCTTTGTGGGCCCCACAGTCTCTGTGGAGACTGCTCAGCTCTACTGTGGAAACACGAATGCAGTCGTAGACAATATGCAAACAAACGAGCTATGCCGTGTTTCAATAAATCTTTGTTTACGAAAGCATGCAGGAGCCTGGACTTGGCCCTCAGGCCACACACTTTTCTGACTCCTGGGATAGTGTATGGGCCTTGGGGGAAGAGCTTTCGATTTGATCTGCAAGTTCTCAGCTGCCTGATGGACCCTCCATTTTATCAGCTGTAAAATGGGACCAGGAGAAGAGCGAACCTCATAGGTGTTATTGTGATTTTATTTATTTATTTTTAAAGATTTTATTTATTTATTTGACAGACAGAGATCACAAGTAGGCAGAGAGGCAGGCAGAGAGAGAGGGAGAGAGGGAGGAAGCAGGCTCCTGCTGAGCAGAGAGCCCGATGGAGGGATCGATCCCAGGACCCTGGGATCATGACCTGAGCCGAAGGCAGAGGCTTTAACCCGCTGAGCCACCCAGGAGCCCCCATTATTGTGATTTTAAATGAGATCACAGGAGGAGGTTTGCATAGTGGCCAGAGCGCAGGAAGGGCACAGAAAGATTAGCTAAAGGGGAAAAAAACAAAAAAACAAACAAAAAAACCCCCAAACCCAAACAGTGCTGTTCCATTTTGGTTTGCATTATACTCAACCCTGACGTTTGATGGCAGTCGTTTTCAGGTAAGACAGAGAATACGAAGCAAAATTTTTGAAGGGCCCTTTAAGATCCCAGCTCTGCCCAGTGAACAGATATAAACTAGTTATATGTTGGCTATTTAACAGACTAGAAAAACTCGATGAGGTCATGGAAGCTCCACATGGCCAATATTGTTTATTCTTTGGATGATTTTTCTTCTTGGAAATTCTGTGTCATTCCCTTTCTGGGAGGGAGTTAGACTTTGGCCCGATTTTTGGTGTAGGTTCAGGCTCCCCTCTCTTCCTGCACAACAGCACAGGTGTAAGGAATAATTTCCGGAAATGAAACATAACAAGCATTTATTGGGCGCCTGCTGTATGTTCACCTTGAGTGTGGTGTCTTCAGTTATCCTGGAGCTTGCTGTGGAGTGAGAAGGGAGAGAACGTATATACAGGAACCAGCCGGGCGCAGTGTGGATATACGTAATATTACGTAAATACGTGAGGGCTTGTGTGGCACGTGTGCATGCGTGTGTGTGTGTGTGTAAAGGGCTGAGGAGATTCAGCCCGAGGAAAACAGTCAAATCAGATGGTGTTGCCTTGGTGGATGTTTCTTGGAGAAAATCTGGTTGGGGCCTTGGGAGCGCTGCATAGATACCGTTCCTAGGAAGTAATTCGGCCCTGTTCCCCACAGGTACCAAGGTTGATTTTTGTGGATAAAGTGTCTCCCCATTTGGAAAATGGCACGGAATCACCAAAGCGATGACGCAGAGAGTGGAACTTTGTGGTGACAGCCCATGGGGACAGTAACGGCTTTAGGCATTTAGTTTCCCTTCACACTTCAAAGAACCCCAAAGTGAGGGTGATTTATTTATTCATGAAAACATGCCACACGCAACTGCTCCTGGCACCTGGAATCCGTGTTGCGGGTGGTCAGGCAGATCTGGTGAGAGCGACGGCGGCAGGATCGGTGAGGGTGGCCGCCGCCTGGAGCAGGCGTCTGGGGCTGTGAGGTTCCCCGCCGTTGACCCAGCGTGTTGAAACGGCATGTGCCCTTGAGTCGGAGGTCGGTATTTTCTGCATAAGTGAGTAAAAGCAGTTCTTGAGGTCTGCCTGATGCCTTGAATTTGGCTGTGGGGTGTACAAGCAGAGCAGCCTAGGGACAGAATGGACATAAAACAGGGGACAGTTATTCCACAGATGGGAACTGTGAGAAGTGTTCGGGTGGTCAGAGGTGAGCGCGTCCGAGTTCAGCAAGGCTTTGGTCGTGGTATTGTATGAACTTGATCTTCAAGTGTGGGTGGAGTGGTATCAGGCGTACCAGGGCAAGGAGAAGAGGGAAGGGCATGCCTAGCAGGGCAATAGCTAGGCAAGGACATGCTGGAATTAAAGACTAAGACAGATCCGGGGGCCCCACAAGCCCTCTGTGCCGGGGGTGGGGTGGGGGTGGGGAAAGGCTCACGAGAAGGATCACTGATACACATACCAGGAGTCCCACTGTAGCTTGACTTCTTGACATCCTTTGATGCAGGGACCACAGTTAGATTTCTTGGGGTCTCTTCCTTGTGTTTTAAGTATCAAGAGACCTTGTGGGGTTCCCCCGCTGCAGGTGAAAGGTATCTTCTTCATGAAGGCGAACGCAGGAGAGAGTAGACAGAAGGTGCCCCCTCTATGCAGCTGGGAGATTGCCTCACCTAGCCCTGGGCCCCGGGAGGGATGAGAGGGACAGATGTGATATTCAGCCAATGTACCCCGCATTCTTCTTTTTGGTAGGAACTGGTAGGAAGTGACATTTTCTCCTTTAAATAATAGTTACCATTTCTTGAGGCATGATTCATGTGCCGGATACCGTTGGAAGGGCTTCAGCTCTAATCCTCGTTTTGGAATTCCATACTATCCCTATGAGATGGGTCCTCTGAGCCCTGTGGTGTGACTTTGAGGTAGAGCCCTTCCTTCTTCTGTTCCTTGCTGTATCTCCCATGCCTAGAAAGGTGCCTGGCCCATAGTAGCTGCTGGAGTTTGAAGGTTTTAGTGAACCACACACATCATCTAGCCAAGCCATCCTGGTTCCATGCGGCAGTTGGAGACAGAAATGTATGATTTCAAAGGGTGGCTTCTTCCCTCTGTACGATATCACCTCCCTGACGCCTACAGGAGGAGATCTCGCTGTTGTTTGGTCCTGAGGGCTTCTCCTTAATGTTCCCGTTGTGGAGCGCCCCACACCCACTTCTGGTCATTCTCTAATTTGTTATGAATAAAAAATTCATGATAAATGAGGTGATGTTTAGAAATGGCTTTGTAGTTCATTTGTTCGCAACAATGCCTCTGCGCGCGCGCGTGCGTGCGTGTGTGTGTGTGTGTGTGTGTGTGTGTGTGTGTGTGTACACGCTTCCTAATCCCATCATCTGACAATGCTTGCTTTGTACTAGAACTGGGTCCCTTGCAGTAACCCATCTCCAAAACTGACAGACCGGGAAATTTGTGGCTTAGAGCATGAACTCCGTTCCTGGCCTCTGGATGGAACCTAAGTCTGGGCTGACCCCAGCGCTGGAAATTTAGTGGCTCAGCTGACAGAGCCCCTTTGAGCAATTAGCTGCTGCTCCTTATCAAATAAGGAGTTCATTCCCTTCACAGACCTTTTCTAAGGAGAAATGGGACAGTTCTTTGCCCCAGGGATCTTGTAGTCTGCTGGAGGAGATAAAAATGGAAATGGGGCAGACTGTGGCAGGAGAACGTGGAAAGAGGAGGAGAGATGAGAAGAACGTTGAGGTGGACTGTCTCACAGCTTTCTCTGTGGTCCTTGGATCTGAACGAACACCACGATTTTCTGTCTTGTTCCAGTTGTAGCATAGGCGTTCCTGAAGGAAGCACAAAGGAAACTTCCATTAATAGAGCTGAACACGGCACCGGTTCAGTAGGCTTGCTCTCCGGCTTATGGAGGCAAAGCAAAAACATAGACAAAGAGAAGGAGAAAATGAAGGGAGGCGTGTTTGAACTCCTCAGGAACCCAAACAACTATGTCTAGCATCTCCTCCTACCCTCATCTTCCCAGGTAACCTCAAGATAGTTAAGAGAGTTCTCCACAGCCTTCCATCACTTGATGACATGGGATTCCCATCTCTGGGGAACAAAGACTGGAGGGGGAAGAGAGCAGCTACAGGGGGTTAGCGTGAAGCTATAGTTTGAGGACTAAGAGTTAGGCCAGCAGTGTTTTTGTTTTTTGTTTTTTGAACGATAGAGCAATTATTAAAAATAATGTTTAGGAAAAATACTTCAAAATCTTGCTTCTCACCATCATGAGAAAGAAGGTGCAAGAGGTCAAACACTGGCTCTTTCTGCTTCTCATTTGAAATGTTCATGAGCCAGAAAGCTTCTTCATGAAACAGTAGTTTCAACATTGCAGGACTCTATGTTTTGGGGGCTGTTGTGCTGTCCCAGAATTTTTGAAATGTAGCCACACTTCAGGGTGAAAATGCAAAGCGAAAAAGCCAGCATGGACACAGTAGGTGTGCGTTTACCTGCCTTCCTACCTTCGTGGATTTGTTTTGTTTGTGTTCCTTTATTTTTGGAAAAAAACCATCAGCCTGCCTAGACCCTGGTCTTAGGAGCCCAACAGAGGTAGACCTTTTCAGAACCTTTCACCCTCGCTCCTGGTTTAATGTAGACTTTTGATCCTGCTTGGGTGTTCCAGGAAAACAGTTCATCAGCAAGTTCTTGAAAAATTCTCATTTTTCTGTCATTTTTGACTAAGTTTTACCAGATGGCAGTCTTCCGGTTGTGCCTCCTGGTTCTTAATGTTGAAACAGAATAAAGCCTTACCCTCGGAGTAAAAGAAAGAATTAGCAAATAAATCATCTGGCCTATCTAGCCCAATGTACTTTTTTTTTTTTTAAGATTTTATTTATTTGACAGAAACACAGTGAGAGAGGGAACACAGGCAGGGGGAGTGGGAGAGGGAGAAGCAGTCTCCTCACCGGCCGGGAAGCCTGATATGGGGCTTGATCCCAGGAGCCGGGGATCATGACCTGAGCCAAAGGCAGACGCTTAACGACTGAGCCACCCAGGTGACCCCTACCCCTGTACATTTTTTTTTTTTTCTAAATGAACTTCCACTGTGTGGAGTTAGACGATGCTGCAAAAGCTGTTGAGTTATTCATTCATCCCTACAAATATTTATTGAGCTCAGTTTTCCAGATGGCTAGCTACAGGGGAGTGAACGAGAAATTCAAAATCACTGCCCTAAAGGGGGCCTCCATTCTTCTTGTCAGAGTGTGGGTATAGAGAGAAGATGGATAATCTAATAAATTAACAAGATTGTTTGAGATTATAGTAAGTTCTGTGAAAGACACAAGTGGTCCACAAGAAAGGGAAGAGGATAAGAAGGAGGAATCTCCTGGTCAGTGTTCAAAGGGTCCTTTTCTGAAATGGATGGGAGCCGTGAGTGGGCAGGCTTGTTGGGATCTTTTTGGGATAGGTTAATGAGCGACACGGGTAGATGAATGTTTGTCTTCTGGCCCTCAGTGGGCTGGTATTCGGAGGTGGGGCCTTTGCAAGGTGCTTCGGTCATGAGGATGGAGCCCTGATGGATGGGATGCCCTTAGAAAGGACACCCTGGAGAGTTCCCTTGCCCCTTTCCACCACGTGAAGCTACAGCGAGAAGACAGCGTCTGTGAACCACGAGGTGAACCAGACCCTGAACCCTGCAGGAACATTGACTTTGGACTCTGCAAGCTCCACCACTGTGGGAACTACATTTCAGGTGTTAGAAGCTGCTCAGCCTATGGCATTCTGTTAGCAGCCCGGGTGACAAAGTCAGGGAGCAGTGACTTAAAATGAGCCAGTGCGGACTCTAACTCTCAGCTTCTCCTTCTTGGATTTCCGCTCAGCAAACAGAAGTAGTTGTCCGCAAGGCTGCTAAACGGACCAAAGACAAGCAGGGCGTCCCGGGGCACAGTCCGTGCTCCGTAAACAGGAAGGGCTGTTTGGAGCGTTAGATGCCCTATTTAGAGGTCCTCCATGAATTACAACTTTGGGATGTGGCTGATTGGAACTGTTTTTAAATTAAAATTAAATCCACCGGATTTAATTTGGGGTCAGCAAGGGCCAGACACAGAAGGTGGCTGAACACGATCCCTCCTGCCTGATACTCTGACCGCCCCCGGCCAGGGTATCCTGCGAAGACACCAGCACGCGGCAGGTGCAGCCCGCACGTCCTGCAAACCGCTGTGGGCTTCTTTTGAGCTGTGTTCAGTCCGTTCAGGGGGCAGAGCAGCCTCCGATGGAAGTCGTCGCTGTTTTGGGAACTTGGTCTCTTTTCACATGTTGCACGTTTTAAATACTGTTAGGATGTCTCACCCTCTCCCGCTTCAGAACAAAATACTTCTGGGACCCGGCACTCCACTTCTTCTTTCTCCAGCTTATTTTCACTTCCTTTAAAAATCTATTCCCGATGCAAGGAGAGATCTAGCATTGTTTTGTAGGAGGAAAATAGTCAGACTGAAAACTAACCCACCCAAGGATATGGAGCCCAATGGGAATAGAGGAAAGAAGAGATTTTGAATCTTTCTGTTTTCAGTGGAGAACTGCTTTTTGACTTTCACCAATGTCTGAAGCTACTAGGACACACTCAGTTACTTATGTGCGTGCTGCCTAGAAGCAGTGGAATCATGAACAGTGTGTGTGTGTGTGTGTGTGTGTGTAAGAGAGAAGAAACACGCGTTTCTCTTTTATGGTTTGCCCTTAGAGGGGAATGCTTTCAAGAATGTTCTCATCTGGGGCGCCTGGGTGGCTCAGCGGGTTAAGCCTCTGCCTTCGGCTCTGGTCATGGTCCCAGGGTCCTGGGATCGAGGCCCGCATCATGCTCTCTGCTCCGCGGGGAGCCTGCTTCCCCCTCTCTCTCTGCCTGCCTCTCTGCCTACTTGTGATCTCTGTCTCTCTGTGTCAAATAAATAAATAAAATCTTCAAAAAAGAGAATGTTCTCATTTGGAAACTGTAAGGTGCTCGAGGGCAGACATCAGTGTCTTTAGGTGCATGTGTGTGTTCACATGTGCAAGACTGTGCCAGCTCGGGCCCCACCTGTCCTGCCGTTACCTGCTGCACGCCTATAACTTCCCAAGGTCGGTGGGGGCTCGTTTATTTCACATGGACATTTTCTTTTACTCTGGTTATCCTGGAGGAAATTCCAAAGAGTCATATGCATTGATCAGGAAATTAGAAAATGTGTGGGGCGCTTGGGTAGCTCAGTCGGTTCGTGTCTGCCTTCAGCTCAAGTCGTGATCCCGGGGTCGTAGGATTGAGCCCTGAGCCCCACATCAGGTTCCCTAAGTAGCAGGGGAGTCTGCTTCCCCTTCTCATGGTTTCTCTGTCTCTCAAATAAGTAAATAAAATCTTAAAAAAAAAAAAAGTGACTTGCAAAAGGATGCCAACAGAAGCCTATGAAGGCCTTGACAGATACTTGCTAAAGAATTTTACCTTCATTGTGGGCCCAGTGCTCTGACCTTATTCACCATGTATATTTTTTTATCCTTATTGATTGTCACAATATTGTTTATTAAATTGA
Organism: Meles meles; assembly: GCF_922984935.1. Classification (NCBI taxonomy): domain Eukaryota; kingdom Metazoa; phylum Chordata; class Mammalia; order Carnivora; family Mustelidae; genus Meles; species Meles meles. Next base: position 21,601,302 of record NC_060066.1, read on the forward strand.
AATTCATTAAATTGTTTATGAAGTTGAAACATTATAAAATTAGGTTGACCCCTAGAGAGAAATTTTCCCATAAATCTACCTGATCCAACTCAAACAAAATTACCACCATAAGGTGTTTGGTGAATCAGATGATGAGTGCTTTAGAATCACAGCTCTGGTTGTGGGTGAGATGGAAAGTAGTGGGGAAAGAGATGTTACACAATTTCAGTGTCCTGGGCAGCAGGTGAACGAGGCTCTGAACCAAGGCACCAGACGATGTAGAGCAGAGGAAGCCGCTGGGGGATGCTGTGTGTTGGCGAGCAGAAAAGGTGGAAGGAATCCGAGACCTCTGAGGTTTCTGGCTCTGGGACTGGCTAGATCACTTGGGCATGTTGTGGAAGATATGTGGTTGGGGACATGTCACCTTTGTGATGTGCAGGGTGTGTGTGTACGAAGATGTCGGTTAGCCCGCTGGAAATACAGAAGTGCAATGTAGGAGTGAGTTATTTAGAAATATGGATCTGGAAGGCACGGATACATGGGGAAAAATAAGATTTAGGGAAACAGAGGCATTAGAAACAATAGTAAAATGGGCCGTCACTGCTTTAGTTATTTCTGTTTGCAAGGCTTCACCAGATAAGGGCCGGCACGTGGAGTTCAGGAGCAGAAGGGAGATGAGCGAGGTATCCGCACAAGGGCAGAGAGGGGAGAGAGGCCGTTGCCCCATGAATTCACCAAATGTAGCTTCACATGCTGAAAATTCCCAAAGGAGCCATCATATCGTGTTTTTTAGCTTGGGAGAAGTCCAAATACAGAATATTTACAAATTTAGAGAAACGTTCAATTTAGATTCTGAGTGTTGTCATTCCTTTCGCTATGTGGTGGGAGAAATCGTGTTTCTTGAGGATACATTTTTAAATGTACCACTGAAAAACCGTGACTATGATGAATTTTGGATTTTTGATATTGGATGTGTGTGTGTGTGTGTGTGTGTGTGTGTGTTTGAATCGAGTTCATAGAAGTAACATGAAATCATTCATCTTCTGGGGTAGGTTTTGTTGAAATTATTAATTGTGTAAATTATTTTTCTATTTGTGTCTCTATTCTAGATTAAGAAGGCTTGTATCTTAGTTTTAAAAGACTGAAATTAAAAAAGGGCAAATAAATAAATGTATTTTTAAAATTTAAAATAGTGGTGTTATTTATATGTACGTGAACTTGTTGGGAGATTCTGACAGCGCAGGTCTGGAAAGTGCGCTGACCTCCCATGGCTTTACTGAGGTGACTCAGTGCCCCTGAGGTTCAGCCTCCTGTTTGCAGGTGAGAGTAGTAACCAGCAATCCTCAGGACAGTTTGAGGATTAAGTTACACTGGATGAAAAGCGAGAGAGCAGTTGAAACCTGCCCAGGGTCAGTATTCAAAAAATGTCCTTTGCCTTTCTATTTTCTTCCTTTCTTTCTTCCTTCCTTTCTCTTCCTTCCTTCCTTCCTCTTCTCTTTGGGAGGAAGACAAGGGGAAGGGCAGAGAGGAAGATAGAGAATCTCAAGCAGACTCCATACCCGGTTGCAGAGCCCAAGGTGGGGCTTGATCTCACAACCCTGAGATCCTGACTTGAGCTGAAATCAAGAGTCAGAAGCTTAACTGACGGAGCCATCCAGGCGCCCCATCATTCTCTCCTTTTTGAAAGAAATCGTACTGTTTCTGTTCAGACTCTTTTGTAACGCTCTATTTTTTTTTTTAATATTTTATTTTATTTCTTTATTTGTCAGAGAGAAGGAGAGAGAGAGAGAGCACACAGGCAGGCAGAGAGGCAGGCAGAGGTGGAGAGAGAATCAGGCTCCCTGCCGAGCAAGGAGGCCATGCGGGACTCGATCCCAGGACCCTGGGATCATGACCCGAGCTGAAGGCAGCGGCTTAACCCACTGAGCCACCCTGGCGTCCCTGTAACACTCTATTTTAACATGATACTTATTATACTGTCAGTAACCATGTTTCCCAATGTATCTAGTGGACTTTATAATTCCTCGTTTGGATTTCTTATTAAAAATTTAAAGCTTTTTAGTTGTAGCAACTCATTTTTTGCTGCTGACCCCTGGCAGGGCAGGGATTTCTGTGTCTGCTTTTCTGGAGGCAGCCGAGTCCCTGCTGTCCAGTTGAGCCCCCGTGTCCCAGTAGAACATGACGAGGGCCATGTTTGGCCGTTGGTGGCGTGATTTCTCCTGCCTCTGCGGCCTGTGGCCAGGGTAGACTCAGCACCGTCCCCTAGTTGAACAGGTGGTGCTTCTGAGTGTCACTGGCGCTGATACACAGACCACACCAGGAAAGCAGCAAGCGGGAATCTTCTCCAGGGCTCCTTTCAGAGATGCCGAGGTCATCAGGAGCTCTGTGAGTTCGCATGTGCGCGTGGGGCCGAGGCCCCGTCTCGTGGGTGTCTGTGCGATCTGATGCCATTTGCTTTTCCACCATTGTCAGGGCTGCTGTTGTTTCTGTGTCTAAAAACCGTAGCCTCCAGTAAACAGCCCACAGTCCACAGCTCTGAGAGATGTTATCAGCCTTTATCACTTTTCTCTTTGAGGAGAAGGTAGGCTCTGCTCAGGTTTCAGAAACGTTGTCCTAAGATAGCTGGAAGGAAGTGTTTGAAATGGCACACCGGCTTGTGATTCTGGTAACCAAGGAAACGTGCCCCCGATCCAAAGCCACCTTGAGAAAAAAACTGATAGTACCTTTGGGGATTGTCTCAGAATCACCCACGAGGTTCTAAAGGGGATTTGAAATTAAACGAGGTCACTTCCAGAAACTGTATCTAGAATTAACAAAGTACACAAGGAACCGCCTCTTTAAAAATGCGCCATTCATAGGATCAATCCAGTCCATTCTACCATCTGAATAATCTGATCTCGCGTCCACTGTAATGGATGTTGAATAAAACTTTCCTCTGCTCTTGCCTTATTTATTTGTATTATTACTATCATTGTTATTAGTTTGTCTCCTCTTCCCAATTGATCGCTAGATTCTCCCTACCCCTTTCATAACAATCGGTAATTAAAATTACATAGTGATGGTTCAGCTCAACAGCTCCCCAGCTTGCCTAGGGTTTTGCTAATACAGGCATCTTGGGTGGAATCTGAGAAATTGGAGTTGATTGAGAAGATAATCATATACAAACTTTTCTTTTGATAGATGAGAAATGGTATTTTTAGGAAGAAGTTACTTGGAGACAGAGGCCGTGCCTTGAGTCTGAATATACACCTTTTGGTCACGTTCTTGACACAAAGACCTGAGCATTGGTATGGATTGTGTCGTATAATGACTGACACCATTTCACCATTTCTTTATGTTAACGAAAGACTTCTGAGTACTGGACAACAGGAAAGAAATACAGAATTCACAAGCAGCGAAAGGATGAGGAGGACAGTTCTTCGGAAGGCCAGGGTCTTCGTCTCATAGGCCACAGTGGTCGGACAGGCTTTACAGTGATACAGACTGGTGTGGTGTTAGAGGATATGGAATAGACAGGTGTTTGGTGAATTGCAATGGGCACAAATACCTAAAGTTACTTAACTTCTGGGAGGACTCTCGACAGCCGGAAGGGTAGCAACCCCTGCCTTAGATTTCCTTGCGCTAAGCTGTATAAGCTGTAAATTGAAATCGTGCTACATTTTTCTAAGGAATATGTTTCACAATTAAGGAGGTTGAAATGGGGAAAAAGTGCACATAGAATTTTCACTGGAAAGCACATTTTAAACCTGATGCTTGGTTATTAATTAAATTATATTCCTGGGATTAAAATTTCAGTTTAGCTTGAACGTTACATGGGCCCTCTCCGTCAAGGACACCATAGAGCCTTGAAAGGATTTTTAGATTCTGGATAATTAGAGTCCTGAGAATTCTTGAAACAAATCTATGTTGTCCTGAAGCACTGGTTCTCAGAGCGCAGTGCACCACCAGCATCACCCCCAAATTTCTGATTCACTGAGTCTAGGGTAGGGCCCGAGAATGTGCATTTCTAGCAAATTCCGAGGAGTTGTTGCGAGGCTGCTGTTGCCATTCCAGGGACTGTGCTATGAGGGCCATGGAATTAAAGGAAACCCAGCTATTTACTTCACTAAATAGAACTGTTCCATTTATTTATTTATTTATTTATTTATTGAACACTCACATATCAGCATTTGTCCCAGAAGTACTCCATTTAATTTGGCACTTTTTATTCTCAACCTGGTTGCTTAGCCAGTCACCTAAAGGCCGTTTCATCTCAGCTAGAACATCATAAGCAGTAGTATGCTGATAAATATTTAACGACTGGCTTTATGTTTGAGGAGGAGACCTGATTTCAATGTTGCCGGTTCCTGTGCTGTAAATACCCCCATCGTGGCCCATTTAAATTTACCGGATATCATATCCACCAGTTGGTGAAAAATTCCTGAAATTTAACCATCATCTGTCTTCACACCACCAACTCATAAGGAAATATCAAAGGTCGTGTTGAAATGTAACCTTCAGAAGAAGGAACCCTTGTGTGCCGTTGGTAGGAATGTGCACTGCTGATGGGAATGTAAGTTGGTGCAGCCATTATGGAAAACAGTGTGGAGGGACCTAAAAAAAAAATGAAAACCAGAAATACCACATAATCCAGCAAACTCATTTCTGGGTGTATATCCAAGGGAAATGCAGTCAGTTTCTCAAAGAGGTATCTGCACTCCCATGTTGAATGAGTCATTATTCATAATAACCAAGATACGGAAACAACCTTGGTGTCTGTCAGTGGATGGAAGGATAAAGAAAATGTGTTATGTATATATAATGAAATATATGTGTATATATAGTATATATATGAATTATATATAATGTATATAAATGAAATTCAGCCATAAATAGAAGAAATTCCTGTAATTTGCAAGTGCATGGATGAAACTTGAGGGTATTATGCTAAGTGAACCAAGCCAGAAAGAGAGACAAATGCTGCATGGTATCATTTATATACGGAATCTAAAAAAGTCATACTTGCCCTCTTTTGTGCAGCTTTATTTATTTCTGTAATTTTTTCTTCCGTATCCCTTATTCATTCTTCTGCTTCTTCCTTCATTGGGGCCGTTATATCCAGTGAGTTTTGAATCTCAGTTAAAAAAGTCATCCCCCAGGGGCGCCTGGGTGGCTCAGTGGGTTAAGCCGCTGCCTTCGGCTCAGGTCATGATCTCGGGGTCCTGGGATCGAGTCCCGCATCGGGCTCTCTGCTCAACAGGGAGCCTGCTTCCCTCTCTCTCTCTCTCTCTCTGCCTTCCTCTCTGCCTACTTGTGATCTCTCTCTCTCGCTGTCAAATAAATAAATAAGATCTTAAAAAAAAAAAAAAAAGTCATCCCCCTAGAAACAGAAAGTAGGACTGTGGTTGTCCTGGGCTGGGGGTCGGGAAAAGGGGAGATGTCAGTCAAAGGGTATATAAGCTCTCAGTTGTAAGAGGAGTAAGTTCTGGGGACCTCATGTATGGCATGGTGACTATAATTAATAATACCGTAGTACATACTTGGAATTCACTACGAGACTAGATCTCACTGTTTTTACCACTACCAAAAAAAAAAAAAGTATGTGAAGAAAGGAAACTAATTTTGTGAGGCAGACTCTTAACCATCTCTTCTGAGGGGCAGGTATGGAGAAAGATGAAAAATAAACCCTTGTTTACACCTGGGGGGGTTTAGATGGAGAGGAGTATACTCAAGGCACAGTAGTCACTACAGTTCAAAACTCAAAGACTCGCCGCCCACAGAAGCATCTTACGGGCTCTGAGGCCTTTTAGTTTTGAATTAGTTGCTGACTTTGAGATTTCTTGCCTTATAAAAATTACTCTAAATTTCTGTCTTTTTTTGTTTTTATTTTATTTTATTTTTTTTTTAAAGATTTTATTTATTTATTTGACACAGAGAGAGATCACAAGTAGGCAGAGAGGCAGGCAGAGAGGCAGGCAGAGAGAGAGGAGGAAGCAGGCTCCCCGCGGAGCAGAGAGCCCGATGCGGGACTCGATCCCAGGACCCTGAGATCATGACCTGAGCCGAAGGCAGCGGCTTAATCCACTGAGCCACCCAGGCGCCCTCTGTCTTTTTTTGAATGAGACATAAAGCAGCGGCAACTCAAGGCCCAGATTCTTTCTCAACAACCATTGGCTGGAGCTGAGTGGCAGCTGCTTCCTCCTCTCCCCACACCTGGTTCAGACCAGGCAGGTCCTTCTGGGGCTTTCCCCAGGCCCTCAGCTATGCCTCCTGTGTGGGACCTCCTCCTTTCATTTAGCTAGCTTGACTGAAGGGCACTTGCTCTCCGGCCAGAGGCATCATTTGAGGAGAATATGCATTCTTCTTTCTGGGTGCAAATTCTGGTGGGGGGAAGGGAAGCATTTGATCACCTTGGAGGACCTTTAAAAATTTAACAGTGAAAACTATTTCTTTTGTTCCTTCCTCAGTGTTGTCCCCATGCCGCACCACCCCCCCCCCCTTTACTTTGGGAGTGGGAAGGAAGGAAAGAGGAATTAGCTTTTCTAGAAACGGAATCCCAAACCCAGAGAACCCTCTTATTTCTCTTTCTAAACTGTAGACCTGGGATCTAGATGACGTTCTTCCGGATAAGAGAACACATGCTCCTGGGTGGTTTAATTATTGTTTATAGGGTAGAAACACTTTTCAGAATCCTGTTATTTATTTGTCACTCTACGGTTTCTTTTCCCATTTTTCTCTCAGCGTCTTGAGTCTGCCCTGCCCAAGTTGGCTTTTATATCCTTAGCTTTTCTCAGTATGGGAAAACCCAGGTCAAAAGAGAATTCTCACAAAATCTTACCTGCCTGAACTGCTCTGTGGTGGTTTTATTTGAGGGTGGTGCAATGAGGGAGATGCTGGAAGATTCTCGGAGAGAAAACCATGGATTTAAATCTGATCATTATCAGATTGAGAGCTAAATATTTTGGCAACTTTCATGAGGAAATATGCCTGGGAATTTTCTGGATAAATATCATTCTTAAGTTTTGACAGCATGCAGAATTTAGGCCACCCACATTGTATGGGGCATAGAACTGTTCAGTGAAGTCTAAATGATGTGTTTCAAGAGTTTGGTTGAACTTGTAATTTAACCTAGGGGAGAGCAAACAAATACTTGTGGGAAAATATTTGTGCTTGGAATCAATAAGGAATGTGCACAGAAGTTGCCTGCACTCTGGGAACACTGGTTTGCTGTTGAGATTAGTGCCGGATGGCGTTGGTCGGTAGCAAGCGGGGAGGAGCAAAGATGTTGACTCTTGGTTAGGCACGTTGACCTGCGGAGAAACCCTGCCACCGGCCCCTTGGCTTATCCCGTACAAATCAAGTCTTGTCACTGATGAATGATCAGTAAGATTTGTTAAGCATTCTCTTGTACCATGTAGCACAACACAGGAGTTTAGCAACTATCACGCTGTCGAGATCCTCACTTCTGAGATGGGGGAACTGGGCTTAGTGGTCTCATACATGAGTGTGAAGGAGGTAGGATTCGGGTCCAGCTTTGGCTGACTCCGTATTTTGAATCACATGTTATGTGTACATGTCATGGTCCTTAGAAGAGGATTCCTTGTCAGTTTTATTTTTTTATATTCATAAATGTTGAATCTACAGATTCCTCCCTGTGTTTCTTATTTTAAACTGTGTACACATAATTCTGTATATATTGCTTTTATACACTCTATCCAACAAGGCATGAACATACTTTAATTTTATTTTCTTTAAAAGATGTATTTATTTGAGAGAGAGCGTGCGCACATGCACGCATGTGCGTGGGGGCAGGAGGAGGGAAAGTCTCAAGCAGATTCCCTGCTGAGCACAGAGCCAGACCCAGAGCTTGAGCCCAGGACCCTGAGATCGTGACCTGAGCCGAAGTCAAGAGCCGATGCTTAGCTGACTGTGCCACCCAGGTGCCCAGAACCGATTTTTATTTTTAATTTTGAAATTTATTATTGAAGTGTCGTTGACATCATTGTTATATTTCAGGTATACCACATAGCGATTTGACAAATCTGTGCATTACTCATTGCTCACCATGCTAGGTGTAGTCACCATCTGTCACTCTGCACACCATTATTACAGTAGTTTGGATTATATTGCCTGTGCTGTACTTTTCATCTCCCTGACTTACTTATTTTATAACTGAAAGTTCATATCTCTCAATCCCCTTGACCTGTTTTGCCCATCTTCCCACCCACAACCCCTCTTTCAAACACCAGTTCTCTGTTTTAAAGGGTCTGTTTGTTTGGTCTGTTCATTTTGTTTTTTAGATTCCTTATACAAGTGAAATCCTATGGTATTTGTTTTTCTCTGTCTGACTTATTTCACTTAGTGTAGTCCCTCTAATTCCATCCATGTGTTGTAAATAGCAAGATCTTACTCTTCTAATGGCCAGATAATATTCCCTTGTACACATACCCCATCTTCATTATCCATTCATCAATTGATGGACACTTTGGTTGCTTTGATATCTTGGTTATTCTGAATAATACTGCAGTAAACACAGAGGTGCACATATCTTTTTGAATTAGTGTTTTTATTTTCTTTGGGTTAGTGCCCAGTAATGGAGTTACTGGATCATGTGGTGTTTCTGTTTTTATTTTTTGAGCAACCTCCATACTGTTTTCCACAGTGGTTGCACCAATTTAAATTTCCACCAACAGTTCTCTTTTCTCCATAGTTTCTCTAAAAATTATTGTTTCTGTCTCTTTGATACTAGCTACTTTGTCTTTGTTTTAATTATTTTCTATGAATTCATCATTTATTTAGTTTTCTGTTGGTGGACTTCTGGGTCGTTTGCAGTGTTTTCGCTCTTCTAAATAGTACTGCTAAGAACTTTTCTGTGTCAACTTGTACCTATCTTGTGAAATACATCTACGAGACTTCTTGTGTATAACTAGGGGAGATTTAATGATCGTTAAGGTATTAATATCTTCAACATATATGGGTTGTATTCCTTGAAAAGCTGTTGACGGGATGAAAGACTTGTGTTCATAGTGCTTCAGAAAGTGTGAAGTATAGAATGGAAGGGATAGACCTTAAGGAAGCTGGGCAGTGAAGAAATTCTTAACACCAGTCTCCTCTGAGACAGAGGACCCTGAACATGAGGGCAGCCCTGGTCATTGTTATGAAAATGGAAAGGAAGAGGTAGATGTAGGAGACCTTCTAATAGAATTACTAGGATTTAATAATTAACCATGTTATAAAGCAGTTGACTTTAAAGGCAAAGTTTATTCACTCAGAAGTCTACCGTGGGGCACCTGGGTGGCTCAGTTGGTTAAACGACTGCCTTTGGCTCAGGTCATGATCCTAGAGTCCCATAATCGAGTCCCGCATGGGGCTCCCAGCTCCATGGGGAGCCTGCTTCTGCCTCTGACCTTCTCCCCACTCAGAAGACTGAGAAAGAATCTCTCTCTCTTAGAGAAATAAATAAAATCTTAAAAAAGAAGAAGAAGAAGAAATCTGCTGTGGGCCAGATTTTCTGTTGGGCCTTGGTGAAAAGGGCACAAAACAGAGACAAACTGTCTCTCCCTTCCTGAAGCTGACAAATACTAAGAGAGTGGGAGATGGAGAAGAGTACAGGTCAGGAAAGAGGCAGTTATGGCGCGGGATTCTCTGTGGGCTCGGAGATGTCCAAGGTGTTGTATACGGAGCACCTAGGAGGGACGTGTAGCCAGAAGAGGAACAAAAAAGAAAATTACTGCAGGGGCTAAAATACTTGGTATCTTTCAGAAGTGAAAGTAGTTCGGTGTGGCTGGACCACAGTTTTGAAGGTTACTAGCCATTTTGACTCTGTGAGATGATATCTCATTGTGGTTTTGATTTGCATTTCCCCTGATGATTAGGGATGTTGGGCATCTTTTGATGTGTCTGAACAGATTTTGATTTTTGATGAATATTTATTTACATGGACACATATGATGATGAGTATGTCTTACTGCATAACACATTGCTTTATGCCTTATCTTTCTTTTTCTTTTTTTTCCCCCTCTTATAGTGGATTTAGCCACCAACCAGCCATAAACATATTTCCTTATGTTAAGGAAATACATATTTTACTCTCCTTTCTCTTTTAGTAAAGTTGGGAAACACCAGGTTTTCACACACCCACCTAAATAAAGTAGGCAGATTTTAATATTCTGTAAAAAAGCACAGCGTCTGGTGAATGGAACATGTGGGGATTTTCATTGAGAATTCTCGTGTGCATCCATTTTCTGGTGATAATCTGGTGCTCTCCCCCTTGACCGGAAGTGTGCTTTTTCTAAAGCCTTTCTTTATCCTTGAGGTCAGAAGTGTCCTTGCCCTTTCTCTGACACAGTTCTGGGCCATCAGTGGAGTGGGGGTAGCTCTGGGAAGAGAGTGACTGCTTCAGGGGCCCAAGTCAAGCGGCCTTCACCATCTATCCCGTGTCGTAGGCTTTCATGGCTTTAGATGTCCTCCCTATAAGGGCCTTTGAGGGTTGGGACCACAACTCTCCCTCTGACTCGTCTGTTACAGCTGCATAATTGGTTGTAAAATTTCCACTGGAGGTGAAAACTCATTTTGGCAACCATTACTTCTCACTGTAATCATTTAAAAACTGCAGCATTTTTATTAATGGAAGAGCATGCTCCCACGTCAAACCACCTGGCTCATATGTGTTGGTAATTGCATATTGTTGATAACCATAAACTCCTGGATTATACTCATAAAAGCTAATAATTCCCCAGACAACCAGAAAGAGCACTGGAGAGTGGATACAAATTCAGCCCTTGCCCTTCTGCCATTTGTTTAGCCATGTTTATTATTATTTTTTAAAAGATCTTATTTTATTTAGTTGAGAGAGAGAGCGCAAAGGAGAGCATAAGTGGGGGGAGGAGGGGCAGAGGGAGAAGCAGACTCCCCACTGAGCAGGGAGCCTGACTTGGGGCTCGATCCTAGGACTCTGGGATCATGACCTGAGCTGGAGGCAGAGGTTTAACCAACGGAACCACCCGCAGGCCCTGTTTAGCTCAATTTAAATGAGTGGGAACTGAGCAGAGTGCTGGTAATGCATTGAGAAGTTGGGGGGTGGGGGGGAGGTTACTGAATAAGGGTGATTGGAGATTGCAGACTTTGTGTCCATGTGGGGACATGAGATGTGGCCTCTGATGAGGCAGATGGTCTCTTGAGATAATTGCTAGGCGCTCAGAGGGCAGTGGCCAGTACTTCCCGGAAGATCCGTCACCCAGCACAAACCTTGTATGGTCAAAAAGGAATCTGCTCGCCTTTTGGTTCCACATGTCGTGTAAGCTGACATTCGGAGCAAGCGCTTGTAGAAAGAAGAGGATAAGGGTAGTCGTCCAAAGGAGGGGGCTGGAGTCTGGCTCTGTCCCTTAGCCGAATGCCTCTGAGCCCCAGCTTTCCCTTCAGCGACCTCAGTGTCTGCCACCCGTGTAGAATGTAGCTCTAGCTTTAGGGCTATGGTGAGCATTAACTGAGATAACGTATATATGGGAAACTCCTTTGCAAACTTGAAAGCGCTCTTTAAACACGAGGAACCTGGACACCTGCCCTTTCTTCATTTCCTGACGAGACAAATGGACCCAGGGGAAGCATCACTGTAAAAACCATTCTCTTTACTGGAGTTTCTTTCAAAACACCAATCCTGAGTAGTGCTTGTAGTGTGCCTCTTTGGGAAAAAAAAATTTTTTTTTTTGTTGTTTTGTTTTGTTTAAAAAGTCAGTTCATGACTCATTCCCTGGGGCTGGGAGTACCTTTTTTGGCAACCCTGATTCCTGTGGCTGTGCATTGAGTCATTAGTTTAGACAATCTGATGCCCGAGAAGATCCTGTTCTTTGTGTTCCAAATGAACCCTCTTGGGTTTAAAGACAGCACCGTCCAGAATGTGTGACTAACGGGTCACTGAAGGTGTTAGACGTGGCCCAAACAACCCAGTGAATCAGTGACTGACCGTTGTCTCCAGTGGCCAGCACCAGCTTTCTTCCCAAAGATAAAAGACCCAGGAAATAATTAAGTTGACTGTAACAGCATTTGTGGCAGAGCTGGAAATCAGATGAAAATCAACTTAACTGCTTGTCTTCAGAGGATTTTTTTCCTAGAGGCTTAACGTGGGTCACACTCAAGGGGAGGAGTGTGGTGACTACATTCATGATCGCAAGGAGACAGCTAGAAGTTTGTTTTACCCTTTTGCAAATTTGACAGTTTACATTAAAGACCTGTAAGTAGAAGATGGGTTTGTTATGTTTCATTAAAATAAAAGAAATAGGGGCGCCTGGGTGGCTCAGGGGGTTAAAGCCGCTGCAGGTGGCTCAGGGGGTTAAAGCCGCTGCCTTCGGCTCAGGTCATGATTTCAGGGTCCTGGGATCCAGCCCCGCATCGGGCTCTCTGCTCAGCGGGGAGCCTGCTTCCTCAACTCTCTCTCTGCCTGCCTCTCTGCCTACTTGTGATCTCTGTCTCTCTGTCAAATAAATAAAATAAAATAAATGAAAGAAATAAAAGTAGAGGAGCTGAAAGAGAAAAGAGTCTAGATCTTCTTAGATCATTATCAGGGTTATGCCACAGACTCTGAGTCAATAAAAAAATAATAACCCAAACTTGTCATCTTGAAATTCTGATGAAATAAACAGCATGGGTACATCGTTTTCTCTCCCAGTCCTCTTCTCAACTGAGGGAGTCATGGACAGGGCAGGTGAGTGTTATCTGTGAGCTAGTTGCTAGAATTCTCTTAGATCAAGATGGTGGTAGAGTTTGGCATTGGCCCCTGGGTCCCTCGTTGTGCAGGTAGAAACCTCCATGTATTTTCATTGTGGTAACAGTGATGGGTGGTGTTTCTTACCATAACCTCTGAATAACCGACCCCCAGCCCCTGTAACTCGAGAGACAGTCCTGACAAAAGAGAGCCGTCTTTTGCCACCTGTCCTATGGCACCCCGTTTCAGCCTGAGCCTTTGTCTTCGTGGTTTGGATGTCTGCAAACCCTCCTCCAGCCAAAGATTGATGTGCCTGGATGATTTATGGCAGTGATTGTCTGGGACTTTTGAAGCCCATCCAATTTCAAGATTCAGGTTCTCATTTCTTGTCATTTATGGCACATTTGATGAATTCTCACCATCAGCTGACATGTTTCATAATTGTCAAAACTTTGATTGAAGTGGTAGTTCTGGAAAAAAAAAGTATGGAAGGGAAAAGAAAAAAAACAAAACAAAAAAAAACAACTCCTTCACCACATTTTTCTCCTCTGTGCCCAAAACTGCTCTCGCTGAGGTTCCCAGCCCCATCATTTAGCCTAAACGCTCAGCCACTTGCTGACCTTGCAAACGACTCCTCACTCTCCTTTTACAGTCTTGGGCCTACATTTGCTGGGCCTTGTATTTTGCTTGTTGGGGCCTTTTCTAGTCCAGATGGTGAAAGCTGTTGAAAGTGGCACTTTGGAGAAAATTCTGAAGCTTTCTTTAAGAGTCTTTCAAGGTTAAAAAAAAAGAAAAGCCTTTCAAGGTACATCTGAGTGGGGCCTGCCTAGATGGTATCAAGCTCTTTCCGTTATCTCAAACCTGGTGTGGTTTGTTTTGTTTTTGTTTTTATTCCATAAGCCAACATTCTTTGGCTGGAATGCAGGCTCTCCGGGTCTTTGGCTGCTTTTACAACCTAGAAAACTGTTCCGCACTTTGGAGCTGTCGGTAAGGTTAAGCCAGAGAAGATCAGTCAGGACTGGATGTGGTTCTTTAATATGTAGAGTGATTTGTCCTTGTTGTCCATTTGTTCTAATATTGCTCACCTCAGTCCTTCCTAATTCAGTGACAGGTTTTTTGTTTTGTTTTGTTCTGCTTTTTTAAAATAGCAGCTGACTCCTTTTCCTTCCCCCTCTTTCCCCAGGGTACGTGACAATGAAATCTCGCCTCTTCTTGTAACTTGTCGTTTCTCAGTTTCCTCCCCCAGAAGTAACAAATACCAGTTCTTTTTGCATCCTTCTGGAAATATTTCATGATATGTAAGGATTCACACACAAACACATGCACACACACAGAGAAACACACATGCATACAATATTCAAGGTAGAATTTGAACTCATTCATCTGGATTTCTGACTCTACTGTTTAAAACAGATGAACATCTAGGGCTCCTGGGTGGCTCAGTTGGTTAAGCGTCTGCCTTTGGCTCAGGTTGTGATCCTGGGGTCCTGGGATCAAGTCTCGCATCGGGCTCCCTGCTCAGCAGGGAGTCTGCTTCTTCCCCTTCCCTGTACCCACTCCCCCTTCTCATGTGTGCTCTCTCTGGCTTTCAAATAAATAAAATCTTTAAAAAACCCACATCAACACCTAGCATCTCCTTCCTGCCATTTTGGATGAAAGACAATCCCCGTAAACCCTGAAGTGCTGATGACCTCGAGTGATCTGGTTTCTTTCAGACTCTCCAGCCTCATCTAGGGCCATTTCCCCTCTCTTTCTCAGTTCCCTTGCCTGCCCCTCGTTCTGCTCTGCTCATTTCTCAAACAGAAGCCTTCCCTGGTTCCTGGTACTCCCCCGGTTACCCTGCTGTCCGACGCGTAGTTTCGTGGACTGTTCCTAGCACATACCACAGTGTATAAATTCTGGATTTGTGCAACGCTTCCGCCAGCACTTCCTCCCTCGTATTAAACTCAAGTTCGATGAGGACAGAAATTTTTTTCTTTCTTCTCCCTTCCTTGTCTTTCTTACCCTTTTATCCCTGGAGCCTATGCATTGCCTGGATATAGCAGGTTCTCCTTAGATGATAGTCGCGTGATGGACGAGTGAATGAAAAACAGTGGGGAAGCTGGGCGGGTGAATGAATCAGTGATGTAGAAGCTTCCTTCGGGGTAGCAGGAAATGCTCGCTTTTTGGGAAATAGTTGCACTTCTGTATCCAAATGTGTTTTTTATCTTTCGGTTCTAGACATATCTTGCTGTTGTTTTTAACCACTTCCTAAGAAGTCAGCCGTCCTGGAAAGGTTGATCATAAAGCACTGTCAGGGAAAACCTCGGCAGTTATATTCGGTATTAACTCACAGTGCTTACACTCTCTCACCTTTCTTGATCTGTTTTGTCTCTACTGTGGTTTATTTTTTCAAATAGGAATATCCCCTATTTTTATTTTGCAATTTCTCCCACAATGTCAGTCTCCCAGGGGGCTGTATAGGATCCCCAAAGGGGAAGATCCGAGAGAAGAAGAACAGGAAAGTGGGTGACTGGCAACCAGACTCACAGCCCACTGAAGACAGGGTGGGATCAGCGCCTGGCACCCGGCAGGAATTAAGTGGTTAATGCGAGGTGTGGAGCAGAAGCATGACAATGAACAAACATGCTGGAAGGAGGAGAAGGAAGGGCACTGCTGATTCTGGAACCGCCGTTATCATTAAGTCGGGGCGCGGTGGCTTTGCTCTGGTCTTGCTCCTCATAAGCTTCTAGAGCTGTGTGTCACTTACTGCTGTGGTCACTTTTTCTCCCAAGCTGACCATCACTTCTTTCCCATTTGGTGTTTTCTTTCTTTTTTTAATTTTTAAGATTTTATTTGAGAGAGAGATCGAGAGAGAGCATGAGAGGGGCGAAGGTCAGAGGGAGAAGCAGACTCCCCGCGGAGCGAGGAGCCTGATGCGGGACTCGATCCTGGGACTCCCGGATCACAACCTGAGCGCAAGGCAGACGCTTAACCAACTGAGCCACCCAGGCGCCCTTCTCATTTGGTGTTTTCATCTGTAATGCCTCAGTGGTCATCTCTGGGCTCTAAGACAGAAAGAAAAAATCTGGAGAGTCTGGGGCCGGGGCAGGACAGGGAATAGGACTAGCTCTGCGTCTGAAGTTGGTGTCCATTCAGTTTTGAAGGCTGAGGATTAGCTGCTGGTGATCACCACATTTTCCTCGTAGCCCGGAGTCAGTTTATATTTCCGTAGTCCACTTGGGGCATCTGAAGTGGCGGAGGGGGAGGGAGTGAGCCCTTCCTGCTTTGAGCTTTCCTCTAAGCACAGCCTGGGCAGGAGGAGTGTTTTCAGCTCTTTCTCCCTCCGTGTTGAGTGGGGCCACACCCTGCTTAATTGCCTGTGGTTGGGGACATTCCTTCTTAATAAGAATTCTTGACTTTTCTTTAATTAGCCCATTGTTTGTATACCAGTGAAGTTACTGTATTTGGAGGGCTTGAGATTAGTGTAATCTCTCTCAAGTCAATGATTTCTCCTTGTTTACCGGATTCTCTGCAAACTTCTTTCCTCAGCCAATCGGAAAGTCAACTTTACCCTAATTCATCACAAGCCATGAAGCTCTTTTGCTCTTTTATGGAACATTTTGAGTACGTGTTTAACATTCGGTTATTTTCTGGGAAATCATGAGACCTTGCCTTGAAATTCTGTGTGCTTTATGACTTGGTTTATGACACCAGACGGAAGCGGCAGCCTTAATCCTCTAGCCACCTGGCTTTCTTTCCTCCTACCCTTCATTTGTTTGGCATCTGACATTTGATAAAGTTCTCACACATGAAGATATGCCTCGGTGCCAAGACTTAACGCTTGTGCACGTTACAGGGTTTCAACATATTTGACCCTCACTGGTTTCCCCAGGCTTTTTTACCTCCGTCAGTGATAGGACACACTTTCTTTTTGTCATAAAAAGTAATTGGTTGTTTCTTTTAATCTGCTCAGCTGCATTCCAGAAAGTAATAAATCTTTGAAATTATTGAAATAATGAGCAACAATTATAGACATTGCTGGGGTGACCTTGGGAACTAATCCTGAGGGAAATTAAGAATCTGTCCTTTTTTCTACACTCCTTCCCTTTTTCTCCTGTTTTTTTTTTTTTTTTTTTTTTTTGTTGTTGTTGTTGCCCTTATTATAGACTCATATATATCAACTTCCCAGATAACCAAACAAGTTACTGCTCTTAGGTAACATAATCTGTACCTAATATGAAGGCTGTGCCTGACATTTCACTGATGGGTCAGTGTCCCTGGAATTTTATGAGTCGGGAGGCTTACTGAAATTCTTGGTTTTCAGCCAAGTTTCTATCTCACTGCAGGTAGAAAACTTGGACCTGATTCTACATTCACTTAAATAGGTTGATCAGGGCAACTCAAATGATCAAGAGGATAGTGTGGGGTGGTTTATTTCAAATAAAGGGAAATGGAGGGTCTTTGCTTAGAGGATAGAGAGCATATCGAGCTCATTATCCCAGGCACCTGCACCGTCTGGCACACCAGAGCCGCGCATTCAAGAAGGATTTAGGCAGATTGCAGTGATAGCTTCTCGACATCCGGGCAGCCTCCAGACAGCACCTCTGACCTCTGAGTACACGACCCATAGCCGGGTGATTCTGTTGCCCAGATTATGTTTTGATCCCCTTGTCATACATAAAGTCTGGTGGAAAGCAGAGTTCTGGTCCAACCCAGGGTGACAGTTTTTAATGTTCTTAAACTTGGCCATCTTCCAGAAATCTCCATTTAACAGTGCTTATATCTCAGTACCTGAACTTCTGCAGAGAATTTTTATTTGAGTCATAAATTTTTAATGTCAAAACCTTCCTGACAATTATTAGCTAAATGTTTAGTCCAAAAGAGAGATTAAATACGTATATGTTATAACTTAAGCTACCAAATGACTCACCCCAGGGAGGATTTTCAGGTTAAAAGTAGTTTTATAAGACTTTGGGGAGAGACACCCGCAGATCTCATATTTTAGTGGGCCCAGCAAAACCTGTGTAATACATCATCAGCTGCCTGCCATATGAAAAATGTTCATAGAAACAACTCAAAGTGTATAGTTAGGCAGTTCTTACCAATTAAAGCTTCCCTCTTTAAAAAAAATTTTTTTAATAAAGGTTCATATTTGCACAATAAATGATTTATAGAGAAATTTTAATGTGTAAGCTTTCCACCGAGTCTAACTGAAATTAGAAAACTTTGAAATGAACTCATAAATATTGTTATAACATACAAAATATACTGGAAGCTGTAAAATGTACAGCAGTTTATCACAGAAAAGTTAAGCTACATTAAAGGATGTAGATTTGGTTTAACTCTGTCTTCCCCACGTGGCTCGGCCATACCGAACAATCTGCAAAGTACCTCTTAGGTATATCATTTTATTTGATCCGTGTAACCAGCCCTGTAAAGTCAGGGGGGTCAGTGTTACCATCCCGGTTTTATAGCCAAGAGACCTGTGGTCACAAGAGACTAAGTGACTTGTTGGAGCGTCACCGAGTAGCTAAGTGAGGGCTGGGGCACACCCAGACTCCGTGCCTTACAAAGCCTGAGCTCTCTCCCTTCAGCCCTGCTAACCCATCACACAATACCATTTGATCACGCACAGTCCTGAAATAACCTCACACAGTGCTTAGCGCTGAAGGGCATATGCTGTGTTTTAATCAAAGAAGACGACGACAGCCAGGATTAGCTGCACTATCCCTGGGTCTAATGCTGGATAGCTGCATATTTGAAAAAACTCCGTATTTGCATCTTTGGCCAGATAATACAGTAAGCATTGTTTTATGGAGGATTACCGTAACATCTGTAGTGTGTTTTAGGTAACACAATTAAAGTAGCTCTTGATTTATGTGATCCCTCTGAAACCACCTCTGACCTCGGACACATACATCGATCGCTAGACCAGGGTTGAATTGTAGCTCGAGCGTTACAGGCAAACGTGTATAGAGGACAGATCCCGAGCTGTCTCTGATTCTAGCAAGGGACGCGGAAATCTGTAAATAGAATCTCGAATGTCAGAGTGAACTCGAGGAGTGTCAGAGGTCACTGTTTACATTTTATGTTGCTGTAGGACCCGAGACCAACCAGGTGGGTCGATGGCATCCGTCGATCATTTCCAAGTGAAATTTTATTAAAATTCTCTCCAGACGAGTGTTTTTATGAGGATTACTTTAATAAAACCTAAAATACAGATTTCAGGTTCCCTTCATTTATGTCAACAAAACTGAGGTATTTTTTTCCCCCAAAGCTGTTGGAAGAACATTAAAATAATAGCCGCCAATAAAGCTGGAAGGAAGGCAGAGGCTGAAAAATCCCTCGGATTGGTAACCGGGGCTGACCGGGCGGCCGGCGTTGCTGGGAGCGCTCTTCCAGGTTGGAATAATCAAGGCTTCGGACTTGAGACTCTGAAGGAACATTCCTCATGCATTGGATGTACTGCTCCTGGTTACTTAACCCCCATTTCTTAGAAAGCAGTGGTGGGGGTGGGGTGAACAAAGCAGTGTCTGGAACCTGGGTTCCAGATCCCCGATGGGTTCAAATCCTAATTCTGCCACTTACCAACGAAGTACGTAACGCTGGCCAGTCGTTGAAGCTTTGCAACTGTAGAAAGGGATTCTGATGAGAATCTGTATCAAGTATTGGAAGTAGTGTGTGGCCCCCAAGGCTCCCCACTCCGTTCAGATCACCGGATCTGTTTGGGGTTGGCAGGGAAAGCAAGATAAAGAGGCTGGCCTTTTTTTTTTTTTTTTTTTTTTTAAGATTTTATCCATTTATTTGAAAGAGAGAGATCACAAGTAGACAGAGAGGCAGGCAGAGAGAGAGAGAGAGAGAGAGAGAGAGAGGGAAGCAGGCTCCCTGCTGAGCAGAGAGCCCGATGCGGAACTCGATCCCAGGACCCTGAGATCATGACCTGAGCCGAAGGCAGAGGCTTAACCCACTGAGCCACCCAGGCACCCGAGGCTGGCCCTTTTAAGGCATGGTGGTAGACCATTCCTATGGAGGATTTAGGGACTGCTTTCTGGGTCCAGATGAAGCAGGCTGAGTAGTCATGGGAAATGAATCTTTCCTGCGGTGGGGGCCGGAACCCACCCTTTCCCTGAGGCTCTGCTCACAATTTAATGTTGGGTTGCTCATTATTAATCATTATTCCTGTTCTGACAAGCAGGTGTCTGATTCTCACACACACACACACACACACACACACAGTCCGTCTCCATGCACACACGCACACACATGCACACATATGCACGCACACGTCCTTTTGAAGAGTGTAACAGTCCAGAGGATTGTTAAGGGTTATATGCGCTCAAGACTTGAGTCTGCCTCTGTATGGAAGTTTGAGTCTCTCTCCCTCGGCATCACCTGAACTGTTTCCTGAGTGACGGGGAAAGGAATCAATTAAAGGGAGAGAAACGAAAGGTTTCAGAAATGAAGAACCGAGGATTTCTAAAGCCACTCACATGGTGCCAAGTGATCTTGCGTCTATTTCTTTAAGTTCCTTTCCCTCCTCTCTGCCTCCTGAGCTTCCAAAAGCACATTGATCACTTTTTACAGCTTTTCCATGATAGGTGCAGTAGTTGGTTTTTTATTGAACCATAGATTGCAGCATTATAAAACACACTCATTCAGAGGAGTAATGAAGGCCATTTTTAATTGCACTTGGGAAGCGGGGCGCTATTATTAAATTATACCTGCCTCTGTATTGGAAGGAAGAGAGAGAAAACCAGATCATGTTTCTCCCAGGGAGTTGAGGTTTCCCAGAGCTGAAGTGAATTCAAGGCTGCATGACAAAAATTGGAACTTCGGCCTTTTGGGATTGTGAGTCAGCATTTCCCCAGTGCTGTGATTCTCCCCACAGATGCACAACTGTTGCAGAGCTCACGACCCGGAGGTTCGTGATCTAGGGGTATTCACTGGTGGGTGACAGACTGCATACAACGAGGACACCGCGGCACACAAGTTTTTAGTTAAACATTTTGTGTGTCTGCCCCGTATTAGTTTGCTAGGGCTGCCGTGGCTTGGTTTATAAACCTGATGGCTTCAGCAACACAAACCGCGCAGTTGGTGGAGGCGGGCGGGCCACGATCAAGGTGTCAGCAGGCTTCCTTCTGTGGGCCCTTAGAGAGGATCGGTTCCCTGCCTCTCCCCTAGCAGCTGGTGGTTTCTGGCAGTCGGGTGCATTTTGGCTTATAGACAAGAGAGTCCAAACTCTACCTTTACCTTTACACGGGCCTCCCTCTTTCCCCTGGTCTCTCCTTCTCTTCTCTCTCTCCGTGTGTGTGTGTGTGTGTGTGTGTGTGTGTGTATGTATACTTCCAAATTTCCCCCCCCCCCTTTTTTTTTAAAGATTTTATTTATTTATTTGACAGAGAGAGAGATCACAACTAGGCAGAGAGGCAGGCAGAGAGAGAGGAGGAAGCAGGCTCCCTGCGGAGCAGAGAGCCCGATGCGGGGCTTGATCCCAGGACCCTGAGATCATGAGCTGAGCCGAAGGCAGCGGCTTAATCCACTGAGCCACCCAGGCGCCCCCAAATTTCCCCTTTTTATAAGGATACCATTCATTGGATTAGGGGCCCAATCCTACTCCAGAATGACGGCGTCTTAACTAATTACATCTGCCATAACCCTATTTCCAAATAAGATCCCATTCTGAGGGTACTAGGGTTGGAACTTCATTATATGAATGGAGGGGGGGGTGGCAATTTTGTCCTGTAACATACCAGTAACATACACTTGTAGTTCTGTCTCTGTTGGGTGTGTGTGTGTGTGTGTGTGTGTGTGTGTGTGTATCTCACAATGTTCTGCTGTCGGTGTTGAGAATTTCTAAGAAGTGTGGGAATTAGCTGCAAGAAAAAAAAATCTGTGCAATGAACAGCACTAATTTCCTTCTGACATTTCAGGGAATCATTCTGGGAAGTGAAATTGCTCTGAGCCGATGCATGGAAAATCCTGTGCAAGAGCTCATTCCTTTTGTTGCATTCTTCCAAAGGTTCCTTTGGCAGCCCTGCATTCAGTCCAGATGCCTTCCACGTCCGGTGGTTTAGGCATGTGTGTACACAATTGTGTGCAGGGTTGTGCGAAGCCAATTACAGTTGGAAACAGTTGCTTAGCCGGCAATTAGGTTCCTTGCAGTCTCGAATTACACAGCTTTGCATTAAGACTGTGCAGATTTGAGTTGCTTTGGTAATTTGCAAAAGCCATTTTGAGGTTATAACTAGAAATATAATCCTCCAATTAGGAAGTTTTCTACCCGATACCTGTTTTGTACATTCGACTGCAGGCCCATTTTAAGTATTTTTCAAAACCAAGGGCAGGAGTGTTTGTACGCCAGCAATGGAAGTTGGGGATCCAGAGGTGGAATCCTGAATCCATCTCTGGTCCCCAACCCGGGATTTTTTGAGGACCCAGTTGTGGTTGTAATATTGTTTACTTTAGCAACTCAGGTAAAACCGAGCATCAAATAACTCTTCTGTTGCATATAAAACCTGAGGTTTTGCAATAGACAAAACCTTTCAGAAGCGAGATCTGTTGTTTAAATATGAAGCAGTATTCTATTATTAACTGGGGCCAGCCAAGAAGTGCTCTTTCATTAGCATACAAAAGAAAGGAGATTGCATGAGGAGAATGAGGTAGATTTTACATAGTGATGTTCTGGAGTTTTAAAATTCATCCTAAGGTGATCAGATTCCCATCCAAGCAGACAAAGGGATAGAAGAATTTTGAATTCAAGATGATGGACAATTTCTCCTTAGAAATATGATGGTACCGGGGCGCCTGGGTGGCTCAGTGGGTTAAGCCTCTGCCTTCGGCTCAGATCATGGTCTCAGGGTCCTGGGATCAAGCCCCGCATCTGGCTCTCTGCTCAGCAGGGAGCCTGCTTCCCCACCCCCTCTGCCTCCTTGTGATCTCTCTCTGTCTCTCAAATAAATAAATAAAATCTTTTAAAAAAATTATAAAATAAAAAAAAGATATATGATGGTACCAGTCCAGGTGGGGTAACGGGATGCTAAATGTTGCACTTTCCCCCCTCTTTCCGTGGAAAATTTATAAACATCCCGCACAGACAGACAAGTTCACGTCGTCCGGATGATTTTTCGCAGAGTGTCCTCCCCTGTGTAACCAGCACGCAGGTCGGGAGGCAGAGGCCTCCAGAGGAGGCGGCTGGGTCTCTCTTCTGGTTGCTAACTCTGAGTTTCGATTGTGTTGTAAACGTGGTTTGTTTTCTACCCGCAGTAAATGTGATCGTTTTTAAGAACACGCTTCCATCGTGGGGTTTCTTCAGTTGTGGGTTCATTTTGAGTGGGAGTGTTTCCGGGCGTCTCATCCACACTGCCGGAGGTGGGGGTTTGCCCCATAGAGTTGTGACTTCGGGCCGCAGGACACGGAAATGAAGGGGGCGGCAGAGATGGGGTCCCCTTGGCTGCTTGTGCACCCATGCCAGGATCTCGTCCCCTTCCCCTCACCACTGTGGTTCGTTCCAGAGCTGCTGTCACCGAGTCCCACAAACTGGGTGGCTTTAAACGACAGAAATTTGTTCTCTCACAGATTTGGAGGCTGAAAACCCCAAACTAAGGGGTTGCGAGGGTCTTGTTCTCTCTCAAGACCCCAGACTTCTTTCCATGCTCTTCCAGCTTCTGGGGTAGCCCCAGATGTCCCCTGGTTTGTGGCAGGACAGCTTCAGTCTCTGTTTCCTCCTTCCCTGTGTCTGCGTGGGTCTCCCTCTTCACAAAGCCTTCTCCTCTCTGTCTCTTTCCTTTTCTGACAAGGACTCCAGTCACAGTGCAGGGGGGGACCTAACCTGCTCTAGCGTGACCTCTTCTTGGAATTCTATTCCCCACGAGCCCTGTTTGAAATAGGATCCCATTCTGAAGTATTGGGGTTGTGGTGTCAGCCTGGGTTTTGGGGACACAGGTGAAGCCATAACATCTAGTTTTCCCTCATTCTTGATTGACACGTCACCTTCTCTGGGAAGTCTTCTGTGATACGGCTTTGATGTCCCTTGACATCAAAAATCTCAACATCAGAAATTCCTCACTATAATAATGTTTTAGCGCATCTCCGGATTGACTCTGTGTTTTTACTCTCCGTTAGACTCCATTAGAGATCATTTAGGATTATTTTAGAAATATTTTTTCAGGTTCTTGTAAGTGTTACGTTACAGATGTATGGAGACCTTTATGCATTTTGATGTAACTCAAGATACTGGTAACAGTCATCTTTATCATCTCTCTTTTGGGGGAAAAAGGGATAGGCAAGAAGTAAAGGCAAAACCACGGGTGAAACATTAACTCCTCTCCCGAGTTTTTGTCAGTGCGGACAAATACAGTTTCTGAATCCTTGGCTTGAGATCACACGCCTGTGGAACAGATGTGGCATCCAACGCTTGGGAGGACCGTAAGCAGCTTACCGATCCGGCCGTTTAAAGACTATTTACTGGCCATGGTAACATTACTTCTGGTTGCCTGTCTTAATTCGTTTTAGATTAATCTGTCTTGTAGTTCGAAGGAAAATGAATTGAGTCAGTAACTTCAGGAGTTATGTAAAATCTGTACAGTGCTAAATAATTGAATGGGGTTTTATGTACGGTCTTGAAATTGGAATGTCAATTTGACACAAATGCTTGAAAACAGAGTGTTAGATGAGCTGATCTGTTCCTCATATAAAAGCTCTGAAACTTCCATTCCTGTCTCACTCTAGAGCTTGCCATTCCCTCCCTCACAGCATACTTAGGGCCCATTTTCATTTTCCTTGAGGATGTCAACTTTAGGAAAGGGGAGTCTGCCAGTGTGGCTTCCGGGCCTGGAGTTGAGAGTTCGGGGTGATGGTGTCCAGACTTCAGCGTGCTGACAAGTCACCCAGGGAGTTTGTTAGGAAGGACACGTTCTGTGGCCCACTCCACAAACTCTGATTCAGCAGGCCTGGGATTGGGTCCAGGAAAGTTCTTGGGAACCTCTAGTGGTTCTAGCGCTGAACGTCCTCAGACCACACATAAAAGAAATACTGGTTTAGGGGACGTGAGGGGAAGAGCGTGTGAACTCTTGAGAGGGGAGTCAAGATGATTTCCCTTTAAATATATTTATCACCACGAAATATTACCTTTTTTTTTTTTTTCCCTTAGTAGATGGGGGTGTTTTGGCAACCCCCGAGATCTGTGGGAGAAAAGCTAAAGTGTCATTCTTACCCCCCCTCCAAAAATATGTGTGTGTGTGTGTGTCTATAATTCTATGATCAATCGCTTTAATCCTATTTTACAAATGCAAAATACTTAAGGCTCAAAGAGCAATGAAAACTAACATTTGTTGATCACTTAAGAAATGAAGCAGTAGCAGTGTTCATTGTTAACCATCATTATCTTTATTTCATTGACCCTGTAGAACAGCCCTGTGAGGTGTCCTCACTGCTTACAGGTAGAGAAAGTGAGAGGTCGTTCGGGTAATTTGTGAGGATTACACATTTAGTTTGTGGTCGAGTTGGGATTCACACACAGCTCTGACTGACTCCAAAACCCATTGTCTTTTTATTACAATAGGTAGATTTAAGGTCTTTCCATGGCTAACGTTGGCAGATAAAATACAGGATGCCCTGTTTAAACTGAATTTCAGATGAACAATGGATATTTTTAGTATGGCTCAGGAAGTATTTGGGACATGCTTCTATTAAAACTTTGCTGGGATATACCTACACTTTTCAGAATGAGTGGGCGTATACTTATACTTAAAAAAGTCATTGTTTATCTGAAATTAAATTTAACTGGGCATCCTCTAGTTTTATTTGCTAAATCTGGTCACCTTGTATATGGCTACTGGGTTCTGTCTTCCTAACTTCTTCTTCTTTTTTTTTTCTTTAAAGATTTTATTTATTTGACAGACAGAGATCACAAGTAGGCAGAGAGAGAGAGAGCACAGAGGAAGCAGGCTCCCCGCTGAGCAGAGAGCCCGATGCAGGGACTCGATCCCAGGACCCTGAGATCATGATCTGAGCCACCCAGGGCTCCTGTCCTCCTAACTTCTGACTCCAAGTCCATTCCCTCCTTTCTAAGTGCCACATTCTGTCCTAGTATCTTGTGTTCTTCCTTCTCCTCTTTGGCGCTAAAATGAATGGTCTGTCCACTCTGGTCTTCTGTCCACAGGGAGGTAAATTACAGCTTAGGTAAGAATAGGATCTACTGCAAGTCAGAATAACAGGCTCTGTCTCAAGTCAGAACACCTGGATGTAGCTCACACTGTCTTCACCATACCCTGGGTATTTTCATTTTCTTAATTTATTTAATTTTGTTATTATATTTGTTAGTCACTGTACAGTACCTCAATAATTTTTGATGCAGTGTTCCACGATTCATTGTTTTTGAATAACACCCAGTGCTCTGAGCAATACATGCCCTCCTTAATACTCATCATGGGGCTCACCCATCCCCCCACCCCTCTTCCCTCTAAAAACCTCTGTTTGTTTCCTGGTGTCCATAGTCTGTCATGGTTCATTTTCCCCTCCCAATTCCTCCCCCCTTCATTTTCCCTTCCTTCTTCTAATGTCCTCCAAGCTATTCCTTTTGCTCCACAAATAAGTGAAACCATATGATAATTGACTTTTTCTGCTTGACATACTTCACTTAGCATAATCTCTTCCAGTCCTGACCATTTTGATGCAAAAATTGGGTATTCATCCTTTCTGATGACTGAGTGATATTCCATTGTATATATGGACTATATCTTCTTTATCCATTCATCTGTTGAAGGGCATCTTGGCTCTTTCCATAGTTTGGCGATTGTAACTATTGCTGCTATGAACATTGGGGTGTATATGGCCCTTCCTTTCATTGCATCTGTATCTTTAGGGTAAATACCCAGTAGTACCATTGATGGATTATAGGGTAGCTCTATTTTTAACTTTTTGAGGAATCTCCACACTATTTTCCGAAGTGGCTGCACCAACTTGCATTCCCACCAACAGTGTAAGAGGATTTCCCTTTCTCCACAACCTCTCCAGCACCTTGCCTTGCCAATTTTTGCCATTCTAACTGGTATAAGGTAGTGTCTCAATGTGGTTTTGATTTGAATTTCCCTGAAGGCTAAGATGAACATTTTTTCATGTGTCTGTTAGTCATTTTTATGTCTTCTTTCGAGAAGTGTCTGTTCATGTCTTCTGCCCATTTTTTACTTGATTATTTGTTTTTTGGGTGTTGAGTTTGAGAAGTTCTTTTTACATCTTGGATATCAGCCCTTTGTCTATAGTGTCATTTGCAAATATCTCCTCCCATTCTTTGGGTTGCTTCTTTGTTTTGTTGACTATTTCCTTTGCTGTGCAGAAGCTTTTTATCTTGGAAAAGTCCCAAAAGTTCATTTTTGCATTTGTTTCTTATGCCTTTGGAGACGTGTCTTGAAAGAAGTTGCTGTGACCTATGTCAGAGGTTACTGCCTACGTTCTCCTCTAGGATTTTGAAGGATTCCTGTCTCACATTGAGGTTTTTCATCCATTTAGAATTTCTTTTTGTGTATGGTGTCAGAGAATGATCGAGTTTCATTCTCTAAACAGGTGTCCATCACTTGCTTAATTTTAGAAGAGAGGGGGCAGAGTGAGGTACTTCCTCAGTGACGATGGGAAGAATCAGGCCACCACTCAGTCACAACAAATTTAGCAAAAGGCTTTTATTTGGGGTAGGATTAGAGTCAGAGCCGCAAAGGTGAGTTTAAAAAAAAAAATACTTCCTGCAGTCAAATTTTTGTGAGAAAAATCATTATTTTTTGGTTAACGTTAGAGTGTGTGCCCGATAATCGTTACTGTCCCCGTTAATGCTAGTTAAGTGCCAGGCAGTTTACAGACCTCCTTCTCAGGGGCTGCCCTGTGAGGCGGTCGTAGTTCGCAGTGCCAGGTGGAAAGGCATGCAAGCTGAGAGAGAGGGGACACGCGGGGCGCCAGGTGGAATGGCCGTGACGTGCAGCCCCGTTCTTCACAGTCCTGTGCCACCCCCGCTCACCGGGCACAGCCTCCTGCCTGTGGACTGTCCGGTCACGTGGGCTTGTAGTAACCAGTGCTCTCTGGTGGCAGAGTCCCCCAGCCCAGGAGGGTTTGGGGAGCCCCAGCTCCATGCGCTCATGGGGAAAGTGGGGAGTCCCTGTGGCCACCAGCAGTTTGCTCCCTCTAGTAGCTTCCCAGGGACAGGGCCATGCCAGATGTGCCTTGGGACACCTATGGCGAACTGAGAGGCCACTGTGACTTCTTGAGGATTTCGATGGTGGACCGGGGGAGGGGGAGGAAATACTGTCAGCCATGTCCTGTGCACAGCGGAAGCTTCCAGCAAGCTTCTGCATGCTGGATGATTGCAGACTTGCTTTGGGGTTAAAGTTGGCTTCAGACATGCAGGAAAACAAAGGTTCCCAGCTTTTGGTGAGAGCTTTTGAAAGTCTGCATCTATGAGTTTCCGATTATTAGTAAATGATAGCGAAGCACTGTGAAGAAAAGAAACAGGTCCACGGTAGTCGTTCATGCTGTTGTGAAGAAAAAGTGTGAAGACTGAGACTAGGACCTGAGATGTGCCTGGGCTTTGTGCTCCTGGCCTACAGGTGTGAACCTCCCTCCCGACCCCCGGGGTCACCTGTTTCTGATGCTCTTTGGTCCTCTCTGGTTCTCTGATGGCAGCAGACATCCTCCCTTTCGGAACCATTGGTAAAAACAGACACTTGCCATTAACAAGCAATTGAAAGGCTACCTTGAAATAGATCAAAGATGATTTTTTTTTTTTAAATCAAAGATTAAAGACAAATCTTTAAGGTAATATTAACTGCGTGTCAGAGGCAGGGCTGAGCAAAACCTGGTCCTCGAAAACTCAACTGAAAGCCTTCCGAATCAGATAAGGGGTGACAGTGCCGGGAATTTGGGAGTCAGACAAACCAGAAGCGATCACCACCTGTGATCTGTGATTTAGGGTACGTTGTCTGAGCTTCCCAGGACTTCATGTTTCCTAATCTGAAACCACACTGGGAATGCCTGATCTCAGAGAATCATAAGAATTCAGCTGGATATTAAATACAAGATACCAGGCACAGGGACTCAGACCCATGATGCGCTCAGTACTTTTCTTTCTTCTCCACATCATAATACGGTAGTGGGAAATGGATTTTGATTTATAGAAACCTCATTTTATAGGCATTCTTAAATTTTAAAATAGCTGTTGCTTAAATCCAGATGTTCACTCATTGATGTTTATAATAGAAGTATTTTGTCAAAGTGTTTTGTCAAGTATGGCAGTATTCCAGGTACTCCTTAAGCCCCTTGGGGATAACGTATTAATGGGGCAGGCGTCATTCCAGCTTCCGTTCCAGGTAGGGAGATGGTTAATAGATCAGTAGACGGAGTGTGCTTTTAATGGCAGGTGTCATCGTGAGGGAAAGGGACGTAAGGGGATTAAGCTCTGGTGGCAGGGAGGGCTTCCCTGAGGAGGTGGCTGCTTTGCTAGAGGTGACCACTAGCCAGGACTGCCAGACACCCCTTTCCCTTATGGACACTAAATTTTCTTTCATGTGTCTTTCTGGCTCTCACTTTCCTTACCCCTCTTCTCTCCTTTACGGTTGCCCCTCCCCAGCATCACATTACCAGACAGCATAGAATTACCCGCAGAGAGCTTTCGTTAATGTTGCTCTTGTGTCAGAGTGTCACCGGAAACCGGAGTGTCACGGGAGAGTCTACCCGTACAGAAGCTTCTAGCAAAGGGAGAAACCGAAGCCTGAGACGGGACAGAGTGAGAAAAAGGGAGATGCGAGCTGACAGAGTTCTTGAAACTTTCATGAGATTCCGTAGACCATGACAACACCTGGGGGCCCACGGTGTTGCTTGAGAGAATTGATGCCTTCAGCCAAGCTAATGGAAGACTCCTTGATGGTGTTGAAAGCTAATACCAGCGCTAACTGCGCTAAAGCTTCTCCTTTTAAATTAGGTGTGATGGATTTCAGGAGGTCAGTGCAACACATGCAAGTAAAATTTATGTTGGTTTTCTCTGTAAACAGCCACAGTTGGAAGTCTCCCCAGCTGGTGGTCAAAGTGTCCTCTTC
This sequence comes from Meles meles, assembly GCF_922984935.1. Classification (NCBI taxonomy): domain Eukaryota; kingdom Metazoa; phylum Chordata; class Mammalia; order Carnivora; family Mustelidae; genus Meles; species Meles meles. Next base: position 21,631,014 of record NC_060066.1, read on the forward strand.
TTGTTATTTTGCTGAGATATGGGGAGAGGTAAAGTAGAGATGGGGGCAGGGGAGGGGTGAATAAGCCAACAGGTGTGAAAATACACATGGATCCTGCTGACTCCGAGTCCCAGGAGCCATCTTTCAGAGACACATCATGACACCGAGGGGTAAAGGCTGCTCTAACTTACGGTCTCTCTCGTACATGATATGGACTGGCTCCGGACTTGCCCTCGCTGGTTCTTAAGCGGGTCCCTCACTCTTGACCACCTCCTCCCTCCTGATACACTTCACAGCCTCTTCCCCTCTTTGTTGTGTACCCGACATGCTTCTGGTGCAGCAGACACAGCCCCGGCATCGGGGTGGTGTGTACGATACTCCTTGCCATTCCAGAGTCCACGAACGTTGGCTGGTGTCCGGTCGCTACTTGCTTTGACCTAGTCTAGTCTCTTTCGTCCCTTTTCTCAAGCTGCCTCTTCTGTGGACCAGAGCCATGAATCACCTAAGACCTCATTCTCTAGTACTGAAAATAGGGACATGGGATCTTGGCCAAGTTGTTGATGTTTCTTCCAGGATTGGAGAGGTAATCTGGGAAATGTAGTTTGGCTGCCAAGAATCTGGCATTTCCAGGACACTTTGGTGGTTCCTTAGAATAACAGAGGAGAGTCTTAGAATCCGGGAGGTGTTGTTATTTTCCCCAAAGCAGCTCGGAGGCCACTTGCACCAGAAAGGACTCAAGCTTCTGAGGTTGCTATTGTGCTTTGGCCTTTGGGGCACCTGAGGCTTCTATCCCCTTAGGCTGAAGTCAGTGGTCACCTCATTTCATGTGTTGATTTCCTCAGTCCTAGGGGATTTCTGCCAATAAACCGCTCTTCACTTCTTAAATGTCCTGAAAGTTCTACTACTAGGAATTTATTCTGTTGATGTATGTACATAGACAGGAGATGACCCGTGTAATTAATAATAGTCACACCTAACACTTACTGAGTGCTTACCCGATTTCAGGAACTAAAAGAGAGAGCACTTTTAAAAGAGAGCACTAATTGCGTCTTTATTTCCAGATAAGGTAATTCAAGCAGGAAGAAGTTAAATAACTTGACTAACATTTTTTTTTAATACCACACTTCTGTTTTTAATAACAGATTAGAAACAACCTATTATTCAGTGTATGTCTGATTAAATATAAGATGCTTCATTCGTGCCTTGGAATATTATGTAGCCAGAGAAAAATGGTAGTAAATACCTTCATGTGTTAATACGTAAAAATCTCCACAATATAGTAAGTGAAAATAAGGGTCTGTGTATAGAATATAATGTGCTATAATTGTCTTTGGGGTTGGTTGGAGGGAAAATGATACTTTAAAAAAAATATATATCCAAGAGATAAATGGTAATATTTATGGTAGGAAGGGGCCAGACTGGCAGATGAGAGACATGAGAAGAAAGGAAATTTTTGTTTCACCTTACTTGGATATATTTTTTTTTAACAACGTGAATGTATTATCTATCTGTGATTACCTAAATAAATGTAAAATGATAACAGTAAAAGTCTCTGCAGCGCTATTATGGGCGAAACATCAATGAACTAGCCGACTTTGTACTTGAAACTTGAAACGGCAACAACATGACCTGCCCCATATGTTTATTGACCCAGGCACGTTACATACATGATTTAATTCCAACACCCCTTACATGGTCTATGTTATTAGTGCTGTTCACAAGTGGGAAACTGAGGCATCCTGGAAACAGCCGCTTAAAGGCCCCAATTCTTTTCTTTTTTTTTTTTTTTTTTAAGATTTTATTTATTTATTTGACAGACAGAGATCATAAGTAGATAGAGAGGCAGGCAGAGAGAGAGAGAGAGAGAGAGGGAAGCAGGCTCCCTGCTGAGCAGAGAGCCCGATCCCAGGACCCCGAGATCATGACCTGAGCCGAAGGTAGCGGCTTAACCCACTGAGCCACCCAGGCGCCCCTGAAGGCCCCAGTTCTGTCAGGTCTGGCTAGTTCTGAAGCCACTGTAGTTTGATTATTCCGTCTTTGTGGATCCTTTGCACCTGTTTCAAAGTGCACCTGGGCAAAGCAAGTTCAACTAATTTGATCAAATTACAAAACCCCACTTGACTAGGTTGATTCGAGGGCTCAGTGATGAGTTGGTTATGTTTTAAAATGTCTGTCTCAAAATATGAGACCCTTGATAATGTTTTTCTTTTTTTTTCTTTTTTTTAAAGATTTTATTTATTTATGTGACAGACAGAGATCACAAGTAGGCAGAGAGGCAGGCAGAGAGAGAGAGAGGAGGAAGCAGGCTCCCTGCTGAGCAGAGAGCCCGATGTGGGGCTCGATCCCAGGACCCTGAGATCATGACCTGAGCCGAAAGCAGAGGCTTTAACCCACTGAGCCACCCAGGCACCCCTTGATAATGTTTTTCTAAAAGGAATGCTTTTGTTAGTAATGCTAGTATTGTTTTATTCCTTATTCCTTTGAGATCTTATTTTTTTTTTCAAAGATTTTATTTATTTATTTGACAGACAGAGATCACAAGTAGGCAGAGGGGCAGGCAGAGAGAGAGAAGGAAGCAGGCTCCCCACTGAGCAGAGAGCCCGATGCGGGGCTTGATCCCAGGACCCTGAGATCATGTCCTGAGCCGAAGGCAGAGGCTTTAACCCACTGAGCCACCCAGGTGCCCCCCGAGATCTTAGTTTTAAGAATAAGACGGGGAGTCCTTTTGTGTGGCTTTTCTGCTTCAGATTGTTCTGGCAAGATTCAGAAACCGGGAAAAATTATATCCCGGCGAGGGGTTGGGGAATGGGTGGGCTTTCAAAGACTTGTGCCCCTTCATGAAGCTCTGGGCAGACTTTTGTGTGTATTGATTTGCATGGGAGCCTTTTTGAGGGGTGAGGGGTAGTTGCATTCCAAGTTAATGGATGTTTAGGTTCCCCTGAATTTGCTTAGGGCTCCGATAATTTCATTTATCCTCAGAGGGCGTAATGATTCTTATGTGACGGGTCTGGAAACGTTTCTTCTGTGGCCATCAAACAGTAAAAAAAAAATTGAATTCATTACCAACTCTACCGATTGGGAAGTTTCGCATAAAGTCTGGATTCAGTGATTCGGTAGAAAAATCAGCAGGCCCGACAGTGCTAGACTTGCATTTGCACTTGGCACCAGTCTTCCAGACCCACGAGGGGGGTTGTGTTCTCAAGTTTGCCTCGGATCACACTCCATGAGTCAAGCCCAGCTCTAGTCTAAATGGCATCCGCTTGGCCTCAGGAGAAGTGGGTTCTAGTTTCTTTTCCCCGTAAAGCAGCTCTTACAGTGCTGCATGTTTTGCTGATGATGGAAATGAGACTCGGAAATATTAAATGACTTCAGCCCATGGTGCACAGGGAAGTGGGTTCGAGTTAATATGAAACTTGAACTTGGATCATCTGACTTTAAATTATTTTCTCCACCAAACCATAGTTGTCTCCCATTATGATTTTATTTGACCTTCATAGCATTACTAGAGATAGGTAAAGTAGTCTATCCATTTTTCAGATGACCAAACCAAAACCTGGTACTGCTCTGAAAAAGGAAGGTGGCATGCCAGAAGGGCAGAGCTGGCATCCGGGCCCAGGTGTTCCGAATTCAGACACCGTACCCCGTGAGCTGGATCCGCAAACTACATAGATCTGTATGAATTCTCAGCTTCTTCGCAGCCGAGACATTAATGATTCTAACATATCTGATTCCAAACAGAACCAGGAAAGGTGGAGGGAGCCTCATTGTTGATGCTGTTTTAGAAGGAGAGGGAAGTTCCTAGGGTTAGATGTGAACAAGGATAACAGATTGTTTTCTAGAGCCCTGTGAACTTGGATGGGGACCTAGGTGTCCCCACCGGGAAGGGTTTACAAAGATGATACCTCAGTAAGTACGTGTTAACGTTATTTTAACTGTGTTCTGACTTCTAGAGTGAAAGGGATGTTGTGCCCTATGATACCAGTTAGAGATGGCTGCTTGGTGGAGAGCTCTTATAAGCCCCTGTGTACTGATATTGGGATCACATTAATTAATGCCTGTATTTAAATTTGTAAGGTGGAGGTTCTCTGCCAGGAATGAAGAAACATGGAGTGTGCTCTTTACCTAGATGAGGTTGCCTGTTGAGGAGGCAGCCTACAGTCTTCACTTACGTGTAATGGGGAGGAAGAGTGCCGAGAGGGGGCCCAGCGTCGCAAAGACAGTAGATGTCGTGCTGGAGCTCCTGGACTCAGAACCAGCTGGCCAGCTTTAAATCCTGGCCCTGTCCCTTACCAGTTGTGTGACCTTAGATCCTTCATTTATTTGACTGCCTGTCGCTTCCTATTTTTCCTCCATAAAGCAGAGAAAATCAAAAAATTCATAGGTCATAGAGTTGTTGTGAAATTCAATGAGTTACACGTGAAAAATACTGAGGACAGAGGCTGGCACATGCTTTATAGGGCACAGGTATCCTGCTGCTGGTGTTTTTCATCATTGTTGACATGCCTGTTTTTGAATTGCTCTCTTGTAGCAGACAGAGCTTGGGATCTCGAGCCAGGAAGGTGGTGGGCACAGAACAGGCACTGTAAATGAGCCCCGTCTCGGGCTTCCTCCGCTAAGCCTTATTATGAGGACGTTCGATGAATCCCTTGTAGTCTGTCTAGCTGCAGACGAGTCTGGGATACCCTTCTATCATGAGAAACATCGTTAAGCGTTTGATGATCTGTGAGGCTGGGATATCCCCTTGCCAAAAACCCCTGGCTATCAAAAGGCAGGTGACCTTGGGGAGGAGCCTGAGACTTGACCTTGAGTTCTGACCTTGCCGGTCCCCAGCTGTAGGATCTCATGTAACTCACTTTTATTTCAGGGCTTGGTCTCCCTCTCCCCGCTCTGAGAGTGAGATAAAAATACTATCTTTCAGGATCTGTGTGGGGAATAAATAGATGATGTTTGGTAAATGCCCAGAGAGTGCGGTGGCCTTGGAGATGCTCAGTAAGTGGCTACGGCTCTCGGTGTTATTATCAATGAAAATTCTGGTCTCAGATCCCGGAAATCAAAAATACTTTCCACTAACTCCTTAGGCAATTTTTTTTTTTTTTTTTTTTTTTTTTTTTTTTTTTTGCCTAAAATCATACAGATTGCATATTACTTGGAGAAGGTGGGTAAATGAATTGCAGCCAGGCAGGGAGTGACGTGCTTGAGGTTAAATCAAAAAAGAATTTCCTGGGTCTGTGAAGTGAGGGAAGTTCTTGGTGCCCGTGGTGGTTAGAATACAGAGAAACTGAAACCCGGTCTGCAGGACCAAGGATAATGCTTGCGAGCGGTTGCAAAAGTAACAGATTGAGCAATAGACTGAGTTTAGTTGGACATCTCTACCTTGTGCTCCGGGTCCAGTTTCTTTCTTTCAGTGCCTTAAAGGTTGGGAGTATCCGAGCTCTTCCTCCCCAGCCAAAAACGGTTTCATTTTTTGTCTCTATTTTGTCCACACTCTCCTGCCTCCATTTGCTGATTCATTCAATAGGCAGTTAGCTTTAGGAGCAGCTGGTTGGCTTCAAGAGCACGTGACTCTTGATCTTGGGGTTGTAAGTTCGAGCCCCATGTTGGGGGTAGAGATTACTTAAAATCTTTAAAAATACAAATAAATAAATATTTGGCTTCTGCTATGTGTTCCGTTGTGGAGGTGCAACAGTAAGACACACTTGCACACACATATACACATCTACATCTACCTGTGCACATGGGCACTTGTGTGCACACACGCACGTGCATCCCTCCCTTTATAGAGTCTCCGTTCTAGTTGAGGAGGACAAAGTTTTTTTTCCAGAATTTGGTGATACATATACGTTGTTCTTCTCAGCGTTGTTGTGGCTGTCTCTTCGCTCTCTTTTTTCTTTCATCTCTTATTTGGGAGGCTGTGTGTTCTATTTCTCCTCTTTGAAGGACTTCCAGTCAGTGCAAAGTTCACAAAACTCTTCCCACTGTTCCTTAGAGGGCCCTAAAGGATTTCTGGAAGCAAGGTGCGATCCACAGTTCATTCCAAATTTTGTTAACATATGAGGATGCAGTGATAATGTTGCTTTTCTGTTCGTTGTGCTAGAAGCCAAAGTAGAGATAAGCCCACAAAACATGAACATATACCTGTTTGAAGTCAATAACTATGAAATGAAGTATATTATTAAGCTATGCTGGAAAAAAAAAAGTTATGCTGAAGGTCAGTTTCACATGTATTCTGTTTTTCTGTGGGATTTTTTCTTCAAAAAGTTAGTAACTCATGGGATGGTATGTTGAGCAATATTAAAGTTGGAATCAAAGTGGAATAAATCTATATTGTGACCAGAACATGTATACGGGTTATAGGAAATAAAATTTGCTGACGATGGAATTAAACTTCAATTTGAGTTTATAGATAAAATCAGCAAAGTCTTTGAGCTTACCATGCATTTGGCTAGCCCATAAGAGAACTGATGGTTTTCTTTTCCATTTCTTTGTTTCTAGCTTGTTGACACTCAACTTGAGGAGTCCAGATTCCCATAAACATTGCGTGTACAGGTCTAATAGTGCCTGGGAACTAGAAAAATCTCATTCCTTAGTGGCTGGTTGGAACTTTAGAAAACATACAAACACATTTATTTAAGTCTCTAATATGAAGATAACAGTTAGCAATGTGTCAGAAAGGACATCTTTTTGAATGGAATTATGTAAGGAAAAATGATTTTGAAAATAGTTTATGGGTGTATTTCCATTGTTAGATTTTGTTACTGTTGAGAGTGAAGGCTCCCCTTCCCCCTCAAAGCTTTCCTATCTTCTCATTTTAAAACATCACAAAACAACTATTACTTTGTCTAAAAATCTCCCAGCAAGTATCTCGGTGGTTTCCTTTTTAGAATTCATTTGTTAAAAGTATAAAAATCCAATTTCTTTTGGTAACTTTTCAAGAACATTAGGAAAGTAACACTATATTAGTGAATCTCAGTGAACCCTTTTCTCTGAGCTTGCTGGGTGGGATTTACCATCTCAGTCATGGTTATTAAGTGTAGCCCCCAATTAATTTCTCTTTAGATTTACTTTCCTTTGGTAGCTTTTTTTTTTTTTTTTTTTTTTTTTTTTGAGAGAAAGAAAGAGGTAGGGCTGTGGGAGGGGGGCAGAGGGAGAGAGAGAATCTCAAGCAAATTGCCTGCTGAAGGCAGAGCCCAACGTGGGGGTTCGATGTCAGGACCCTGATGAGATCATGACCTGAGCTGAAATCCAGAGTCAGATGCTTAACCAACTGAGCCATCCAGGCGCCCCTCTTTGGCAGCTTTCGTATTGCAGCCATAACCTCATTAATCTCAAGTGTTGGGGGGAAAACTGTGAATTTCAAACCTGATCTTTAAGATAAAATTTATTTTAAAATATTTTTGTATCTTAACTTTGTTCTTTTTATTTCTGTACATTTCATAATACATGTTTTTATTGGTAGAACACATATATTACCTAAAAATAAACTGGTATATGGGAGCTGTATGCTCATTTTATTTTATGTTTTTTTAGTGAGGCACTGGGTATACAGTAGGGAATTAAGAAAAGTAGTACATGAGATGATATCCTGCGAATGCCAAAGGGTTAATCATACCTAACTGTAGGATGTGTCAGTCACCTGGCAGGGACCTCCCAGGAACAGGCTCATTGTATGTTGTATTGTAGATATTTTATGATGACATGCATTTTTATTATCAAGTGAAGAAAAACATACATGACAATGGGGGAGGATTTCTCCCATCTTAATCCATCTTTTCAGACCCCTTCTCTAGGATATGCTGCACTCCCAGTTTTAATTACGTAGACCGGGAGATTTTGCTATATATGGGTCAGATTACCTTCTTAGAGCGTGGAGAGTATCCATCCCTCCCCCTCCCTTCCTCCCTCCCCCCCCCCACCCCTTCCCCCTCCCTTGGTCCCCGCCCTCTCTCCCTCCCTGTCTTTCATGGAAATAATCATGCAACTCCAATATCCATGATATGATGATTTCCAAGGGCTCTGTTTCTAGTTAGAGTTCCTAAGGAATTTTAAGAAGGCTTTGGGAAGTGGCACTTGGCCTCTGCTTAGCTTTATTCAGATTGGCTCCTCTCCAAGGACCCATAAGACCAATGATGCGTGTAGTGCCAAAGGGCGGCCGCAGGGTCGAGGCGTATTTATTGCTTGCTGGGGCATGTTACTGACCAGTTAGAAGTTAAACAGTGCCTTCTAACAGCAGCTAAGACATTGCTTGGGAGCCAGGAAGACAAGAGATCACCTCAGGCCACTTCCGTTTACACGAACAGGTGTGCACATGGAAACAAGGCTTGCAGCTCTCGGCATCCCGTGTCTCTGTCAGGATTTCAGCTTCCTGGGTCATGGTGGGAAGGTTTGCAGACGTGTCTGTGATGCGCTGCAGTTTCTGACTCAGCTTCAAGGTGGACAGGGATTGTTCATTTTGAAACCTCTGTAGCTACAGCAAGTTCACTGCAAGGTTTTGCTTGGGTGAGATGTTCTGGTTCATGTTTCCGGATGCTGATGGATCCATCTCTATCTGCTGTTTATCTGTCTACTACTTCTATTCTCTAAATACACGAACCTGTTTATAATTTTCTTTCCTTTGAAAGTGTAAGTTAGCATTAAATGAGGGAGGGACAGGAGAGATTTTGGTAGCATTTGCTCAAATACACGCACACTTTGCCTGTACCTCAATGAATAAAGACTCTCAGAGGTGCATTAATCAGGAAAAAAATCAAACTATAATAATATAATATAATAATGTATTATATTGCATAATAACCTACATAATTACAGGTTAAATATAACATGATATATTTAACCTATAATTATATGTTATTATGTTATGACATAAAAAGATATATGTATTTCTATATATAAATACGTATGTATATGTGTATTTTTTAAAGAAGTATGTAGTGAAAATCTCCTTTTCACTTTATGTTGTGTTCTAAAGTCCAACTCTAAAGGTTTATATGCTGGCTGTGTAAAAATTCAAAAATAATTACGAAGTTTTAAAAGAACATTTCTTCTCTCTGGGTGCCTGGGTGGCTGAGTAGTTAAGCGTCTGCCTTTGGCACAAGTCATGATCCCAGGGTCCTGGGATGGAACCTTGTATTGGGCTCCCTGCGCGGCGGGAAGCCTGCTTCTCCCTTTCCCACTCCCCCGCTTGTGTTTCCTCTCTCACTGTGTCTGTCTTTGTCAAATGAATAAGTAAAAATCTTAAAAAAAAAAAAAATCTTCCCTTTTTTTCTTAAATGCAAAAAGTACTATTTTTGTGAATTATCAAAGGAGGAAGGAGAGGCTAGAGCAGGGAAAACATGAAGAATTCAGACTTCAGGGCCCCAATGAGTAAAAACCAGTGTTTCTCAACTCATCTCCACTCCCTCCAAAGTAAGGTTATAATTTCATTTTGGTGTCTCAAATTGAAATAGCATTGAAGATCAGGTTTGTGTAAGCCACACAAAAGTTTGCAATTCGGGGGTTTTCCTAACCACTGGCCTTATAGTGGAAATTTTTAGCATGTTAGGGGCTCTGTGCTGTGGGGGTGGGGAGGATCGACGAGCATGGCGTTAGGAGTGAAGAAAGAGTATCTAAAAATTAAAGCACAGGGCGCCTGGGTGGCTCAGTGGGTTAAGCCACTGCCTTCGGCTCAGGTCATGATCTCGGGGTCCTGGGATCGAGTCCCACATCAGGCTCTCTGCTTAGCGGGGAGCCTGCTTCCCTCTCTCTCTCTCTCTCTGCCTGCCTCTCTACTTGTGATCTCTCTGTCAAATAAATAAATAAAATCTTTAAAAAAAAATTAAAGCACAGATACATTTTGTATTTTGTTGTTTAATCACATTTAAGGAATCTATAATGATGACCGGCGTGTGTCTAAGCGCGGAAGGGGAGTCAGGGTGGGGACACGAATCTCTGTGACCACCGTATACTTTGCGCAGTTCTGTCGGAGTTAAATAGTGGAGCATTTCACGTCAATTTAACCAGAGCCACCCTCCTTTGGAATTGGAATCAGATATTGACTTGTTTGTTAGTTGGGCATTCTTTGGTCAAATTTTCATTATTTCAGGTAATGGGGGTGCAGAATCTGGTTGTTTTTAACCCCAAAGTTAGGGATTCCGTGAGTTATAAATAAGTCTGTCAAACACTAAATTAGAACAGCCAACTTTATAAATGATCGTCCTGTTCAGCTGCTCTTGGCTTTTCACATTCTCCTTTAAGTCTAGCTGGTTTTCTGTGTGCCAGCCTCTCATTCCAGAATTTCTGAGAGGATGAAGAGGCAAATTAGCATTTACCCAGGGCCCGGTTGGCCCCGGCATTATGTTATACAAGACATAGGTTCTCTCCTTTCTCAGAACCCTGGGGTGTTAGCGATGAGCCCCTTCCTTTCACAAGTGAAGCGAGGTTGGTTTCCCTGGGCCAGGCCACCTAGTTAGGGCACGTAGTCAAGCTGGGATTGGAAGATAGTGTCTGACTTCAGTGTCTGGAATCATTCTGCTTCAGTTTCATGAAAATGGGTTCATTTGGACTCATTTGGGATTTCACCAATTAGTGTTTGGTCTCGGGGCCTAGAAGCCTTCGCCCATGTTCAGCTCTCTTGTATCTGCGTGACAGGCACAGACCACTTTCATTTGTATGTTTTCCTGTTTGCAAGATCAGCAGGATCCTACCAACAGAAGCAAACTCCCTTAAAACGCAAAATCTACCCATACGCATCAATGACGGTGGCTTCCCTCTTACATAGAAGATGCTTTGTAAAAGCATCACACTGTTAGTCACAGAAGATACTTCAGGGAAGGGCTGCATGGTCAGCGTGACTTCCTTAGGGACAGGGGGAGCTCCTTGCAGAGCAGAAGTAACCCCAGGTGAAGCCACCAGAACCAGAGGGTGAGGGGATGGGTGATAGGTGATGGGGAGGGAGTGGAACACACGTATCCTGGGCTATGGATGCCCATTAGCTTGCTAAGAGACTCGCTTATTATCTCTTATTAAGAGATATTTGAGGAGGCCAATTGCAGTAAAATAAAGGGCGTTCTTTCCCAAGGAGGACAGCTCAGGACTGCATGTGTATGTCGTTTGAAGAGCCTTCTGGGAGAGCTCTCCCTTGGTGGTGTGTAGATGGATGGCCTGTGGAAGGCTTGGGAGGGAAGACCGGCATGGGAGGTCAGATTCTGTGCTGCGTGGGAACAGTCACTGATGAGAGCCTACGTTTTGTGGAGGTACTTAGGAGGAAGAAGGAGACCACCATTACTGAACTTAGTGTTTTGTTTTGTTTTAAATGTAAGTTTGGGGTCTTGAGATCAGAGTCATTGTGGAAGGCATGAACGTTACTGTGGGAAAGAACTGGAAAAGCATATGAGCTCCCCAGGACTTCTGCACATTTGCTCTGTGACTTTAGATCCTGTGCGATCACACAGGCCACGGGGATGTCATGGACACAGCATCCGCCTGGGATGGCTCTGTTCACGGATTGGCCAGTGCATACGTTGGGGTACAGAC